>NW_023416284.1:122186787-124686787 GCF_014176215.1 Rousettus aegyptiacus | reverse complement strand
GCAAGAGATGGTTAAACAGCAAACAATAAAGAAGAAGAACATGGAAAGGTTGTTATTTCCTCTTTATTCCCAGCTACTGAAAATGGGTAAGAAGGAATGAGAGAGATAGATATTCCTAAGTATAACCTACAAATTAACACTAAAGGATTTCTAAATATTGGGGGAAAAAACATAGATGTCACTTATTCTGGATTTTACCACCTAAATTCAAGTTGCAGGAATTCTTTCAAATGGAGGTAGCCCAGGAAAGAAGGTATTTTGCTGTAAGCAGTAACCAGAGTGCATTCTCACTGAAGCACAGTATACCGCCTGTATCAAATGGACATAGGTAGTAGCTCATAGGAAACGAAACAGCTAAAGCATCATTTCGAAAACCATTCTGTATGAACTAGTTCACTGAGATATTAATAAGTGTTCCACAAACAGCCCTTCCATGATCAAATAATTTGGAGACATTTACTTCATGGAAATGTTCAGTGAACCTTAGCATTTTAAATATTCTTGGAAGCCCTGTATATAAATAGCCTATTTATCTTTATATAAACCAGTTTTTCTCAAAATCATCTGATCATGGAACCTTTAAAAGATATTAAAATCTTTTGGAATAGTGTTTCAAAGACTATAATTTAGGAAATATATACCTGCAGAAATTAATAACCCTACAGAAGACTAAATTATCTAAAGGCTAAATTTTTAACCACTGTAGAAATCTTTTTCATTGTATACATGACACTAAATACAAGAATATTAAAAATTCAATCTGAGCATTAGTAAACTAGTTTAGAATGTGCCATCATTTGAGAAGCAAAGTTTAATTCTGTTTCAACCACTCATTAACTTTGAAATTAGACAATTTAATTTTAATGAATCCATCTTTAAGATATGTGTGTAAATCATTTAGCACTATATTCGGCACACAATAAGTACTCAAAAATGGGTAACAAAGAACTAGGTCCATGAATAGAGAAAAATACCTAAATAGAATTAGGAATTTCTCTAAGAAATCCCACTTCACCAGTGCCTTAGTAAAGAAGAATTAGTGTTTAACAACAGACTTATAGGCATGCACAACTATGTATCATTTATATATGTTCATTCATTTATATAACACTTTATTCAGCAATTTTCTTGAAATGATTATATGTTCCTCAAACAAACCACGTTTTCTCTTGACTTAAAGTGTTTACATTCATTTCCCTTTGTCTAGAATGTCTTCTCTCCAGTGTGCATGTGGCTTGTTCCCTCAGCTCCCTAAGAACACTTATCTGTGAGGCACCTCACCTATGGAGTCTGCATGATCACCTTATACAAAATGGCAACAGTCCCTACCTACCCACTCAAAACAGCAATCTCTGCTATTTTTCTCCACAAGCAGCTAACACTATCTGCAAGCTACATATTTACTTGTTATTTGTTTATTATCTGACTTCCTTAAAAAATATAAAGTTTATGAGACCTTGTTTATTTTGTTCATTCCTATGTCTCATCTCCTTGAATAATTCCTACCCATACTGGGTATTCATAAATATTTGAACAAGCAGTTTAAAGATCAGTATCTTCTCCTCGTGAGTCTTCCAGGGACAAAACTAAACACTATATCCCATTTTAAAAGTCACAATTATTCTGATGTTGCCTCTTCTCTAAAAATCTTTTAGTGTCAAGATAAAATTTAAAAGTTTATATCTTATAATTCAAACCTACAACATTAATATGAGTATTTACCCCGTATAAGTCACAAATTTATTCTTTGTGCTCTCTCTCTCCATGTGTTGTACAAAACATACATCATTAATTAATTCAAAAACAGGTCCCTGGATTACATACATTTGCCCTCACAAATTCCCCTAAAGTCATTAATTATTAAACAGAATGGTAATATGAAGCTGAGTCTTGTCTTTAAAATCATTAAGCTCTTCTTCATCCCATATAAACCCCCAACAATGTGAGACAGGCAAATAAATATCTATAAACAAACTGCCCAATAAACATGTTTTATTATACATTCCCCCTATCTACAGAACAGTTTGATCTGCACACAAGTTAACATCTCATCTGGCCTTTATCCAGCCTTACTCTCCAGCCATTCTTGGGCTGTATCTCCCTTGGAATTTCCCTTTTATACTCTCATGTCCATTGCTCATAAAATTCCACAGTCCCCTAGGTTTCTCACTCACCACTCTAAGACCACAGCACCACAGGCACTAAATAAATGAAGCAATCTAGACTTTCAAGGTTTCTTGCAAACATAATGGCAATCTTTTTCACTATTCTAGTTTTAGAATGTATAGTTTCAAGATGGTATAGTAGTTTATCTGTGTATACTTTGGCACATGAGGCGATTCAATTTCAAATTTCTACAACATAAGTCAGGATTTCCTCTAAAAAAGCAATTCTGTGCAAGTGTGTGGGGGGAGGGTAAGAATTCTTAAAACAATTTAGTGTTCTTGACATTTATAACATTCACTTATCTTCCAGCCCTGATGATCACCCTCTGTGATTCATACAGTCATGTGATCAAGGCTTGAATAGCTGTTTTTATTAATAGAACATTTTTGTTTTCATATTAATCAAGTGTGAAATTTAATGTTTGCTTTAATTGCAGCAACGAAGATTTATACAGTGGTTTTCAGAAAAATGTAAGTGCTGGATCAGTTTCTGTTACTAATTTTATTTAATAAATATTTATTGAGTACATGTTAAGTATATGTAGGACACAGTAAAATACTCATTTCTGGTACAACTGTTAAGAAATGTTATTGTTCTTTATGACACATTAGTATTCCAACTTTAGAAATAAATATAGAAGAGAAGTTTTGGTATATTTAGTTCTTCTGATATTAAGAGATACTAGAAATATTCCTCTAGCTGAAAAGTGAATAGGAATTCAAATGCAATGATTGTAATTGATATGAATCTTCAGTCTCACATTCAACAGCCAATCCCAGCTCCCAGGTCAGAGTCTAGAAACGATAGAAATTCATTTAACCAGACTTTACAGCTCTAGATGGCAATGAAACATAATTCTGAAAAATACTATGTACAAAAAATAAAAATCTGAATTGTCTATGGGAAATTGTTAAATAAAGAGACATACCCAGAGTGATCACATTTTCTCTCCTTTCCACTTTCTGCTCTAGATGCCATCACATTAGGACTGATGACAGGAGTTATGACCATAAATGAGCCAAAAGACAAGGCCAACATCCTGAGCAAAGACTGAAAATGTCTGGGTTCTTGTTGGCAACACTGAGCCAGTGAACTACCCACCTACTGACTACCTCTGGACTTCTTCTTCACCAAATTAAACATTCTAATAATTTAAAATACCCTTGGTTTTCTGTTACCTACAGTCAAAAATAGTCTTTCTGATTTATTGACATCCATTTCCAGCTTGGATCTCAAATAGAAATCACTTTCCCACCAAAAGCAATAAATTATAAACCCTATCTTCACATAGAAACAGAGAAAGCAAACAACAAAATATATGCATATTCAGAGCGCCACAATTTCACATAAATGCACAAAAATAATTCAGTGGGTTAAGCAGTCATGATTTTTGCACAGTATATAGGAGTGAAGCAAAATGCCTATATAAATCAATTGATAAAGACTATAATTTGACCAAGTTTATAATTTAAAAAAGAAAACTTAGAATAAATATCTAAAACTGAAAAGTGACAATCCCAAAATAGATTTTCATGAGGCTCCCAAGAAAAGACCAGTAGAACTAGAACAAAATAAGGAAAATGAGAGTCTCGAATGATCAGAACAGTCTTCCTCTTAACTCCTATAGCTCAGGGTTACTTCCAGTACCTCGTAATATTATTGGTTCATGGGGAAGTATTTATAAGAATAATATTATTATGTTTAAATTCATTTATAACAGAACTAATATAGTTATTATTCAGTTTTAAGATTTAGGCATATTAAATAAATACCTTAACTAATCCCAAGTTTAAGAACCACTGGCTATTGTTTCTTTCACTTACATACACAAAAATTGTGACAAAGTTCATGTTTTGTTTATGCAAAAATTAAAGTAACAGCTTAATATTTCAAGGAAGTCAGGATGCAGAACAAAATCCCATGTCTTTATATGTTTCTAATTTTTTTCATAAAATATTTTCTCTGTAATTACAACACACTACATTTGCCAAGCATTAGCATTCTCAAGTCTTTTCATACAGTATCTCATTTGAACCTTACATTTGCTCTATGACATATATAAATTTATGTTTTTCACATGGGATAGTAATATTTTGATTCATCTTCCAAAAGTAAACATAACCCCACATTTAAGATTTTAAAAAAATATATATACTAAAAGCTGTTAAAGTGACTGATCCAAGTTCACGTAGCCTCAACTCTGTCTTCAGTAGGTACCATAGTTTTTCTCTTCACCATACAACAACAAAGAGTTGACTCTTCCCTTTTCTATAAAAACTTCATATATATATATGTATATATATATGTATATATATAGTGTGTGTGTATATATATATACATATACGTATGCGTGTGTGTGTGTATATATATATTTCTCTCATATCATAAAATCACCAAGGAATTTTCACTAGATACCAATATCCCTCTATTTTTCTACTTTTTTCACTTTGTAAGTTAAAACTGTGAATACCATGAGACTGGCTTTCTAGCCGGCATACTGGAACTCATTCTAAAATTATCCTTCAAAGTGGTCACCTTGAGAATCTTAACTCTATTAAAAGCATACCTCACTGATCAAAACATGTTTAAAATGTTTGGGGAATTACTTTGAAAACCAGGTTACAAGTCACAAAAGAGTATCACTTTCTTTACTTAATAGTTATATCTCATTCTTTTTTTAATTAGCAACAGTTTAATCACTCACTGTCTTTGCCAGATGAGACTGATTTCTTTGGATCTTTCCCAAATTTAATATTTTCACTCAAAGTATAAAAATTGTTTTATTGTTAAACATAATTTTTCAAGTTTGCTATGGTCTCGAGGGACAATTTAATAAGAGGAATTCCAAGAATGACTTGTCCAAAGCCGGCATCACTGAAATGAGAACGGAGCTGCCAAGACGACGTCCTAGATGTGACTTTCCCTTAGTGTGTAAGATGGAGATTTTCTGAACTAGCAATGGTTCAATTGCCAAATAACTTCTATTTCTTACAATTTAGCAGGTTTCAATTTAATTTACCAATTTCCCCATTATGCCACTTTCAAAAGAAGGAATCATTTTAACCCCAGTAGAGTATTTCAATAAATTGCCCACTATAGAAAAGCTAAGAATGCGTTATAACACCTTTTTGCTTCCACAGAAATAATATCCTCCTGACATTATGACAAGTTAATAAAGCATCTCTTTCTCATCTGAAAAAGTCAATTGGCATTCCTTCATCAAGTAAGTAAGCTTCCAACTGTTTCTTCATTTGACCCTCAAAACACCTTTTAACGTTTTTCTTATGAGTGATGTCAACTGGCATGCAAGCCACTTGGTACATTCCCAGACACTTTAAAAATAATTTCATCATATTGGCTAATCCTAGGGGGTCTCTCTAGAACTGAGTGCACTTGTAAAACTATTCATAAAAATGGTCTCCTATTTCTGTCTCTACTTCCTTTAACACCCTGGTTATATTTGACTTGGACCTAAAAATGCATTGACTCTCAAAGCTTAGAATATTGATCCATTTTTCAACTGCTTCAAGGAACCTGTTCTCTGCAACCTCATCCTTCTTACTAATAAATTTGATTAACGCAAATTCCTCTTCATGAAACCAAAAACCAAATTTTTCTGCTTAACTCTCAAGGCTTGCATTTGGCTTCAATATCCATTAATTAACCACTTGGGTCTTTAAAAGTCTTCACTTTTTTTTTCCTAGTATGTATATATTCTTCAAAAGCCTATCAGCAGTCAGTTAAAATGTTTAGTCTTGCTTGAAATTAATTTTCCATTTTTATGGTTCCAATTATTTGTCAGGTTTTATGGCTTTATAATAATTCCTGAGAACTCTTTGAACCTGTTATGCTTTTTATGTTTGTGCTTGATATGTTTCCTTAGCAACGCTTTGATTCTGCCAACTCTTGTTCTATGAGATTTAGGGAGTGAACATGTCTGAGATATGAAGATGAATGGCATAGATTTTGATGTTTTGATGGTCCCCAAAATAGTTTTTAAATTATAGTTGCAATTAGAAGATATATCTTTTCTTTTAACCTTATATTTTTTCAACCAATGTGCTTCCTGTATTTCTTTGATCCACTGCTACTTCCTTTACTAAAACAAGTATTTAAGACCTGGTTAATTAATAAGTTTATAGAAATATTAATAGAGGAAGAGTTTATTAATTTCAGAAAAACCAGTAGTTTTTACAAATCCCACCACTTTAGTCAACAAGATTTTTAAACACATGAATTAATCACACTAAAACTTCATATCATTTCACTGCAGAAATACTATCTATTCATTCACTTGTTCATTCAACAAATATTCACATAGCAGTGTTATATACAGATTTTTTTGAAATTGCAGAGTATGCAGAGTACTGAAAAATTTTCATTGTTTCTTATAGGTCTTTGAACTATGATAGTTTTTGTGGGTCCTATAGAATGGAGTCGCCACCAAAAATAAATGGGATCATTTTTAGCAGTTCTCTAAGCAAAAGCAGTTAATCAACAAATGGCATTTCCTTCTTTCACAACCTCCTCGCTTATTCAGAGAACGACCATTACTTACATTAATGATTGTTGTCAATATAAATTAATTAATTAATTAATTAACAAACAAACAAACATACAAACAAATTATTGTTTGTCAAAGATTTGTAGGAGCCTCAGCTGGGGTCAACAGACTCAGAACAAAGAGATATAAAAATGTTACGCTCTTACTCTATTCCCATTGGCATCTAGATATCTGTAATCATCAATCACTTCTCTTCCTGCCTATTATCCCTTCCTATAACATAAAAGAAGCCTGAATTCTGGGCTTTCTTAAGATGGATTTGAGGAATCCCTAAGAGCCCCTTTATTCTTTCGAACTGGAATCTTCCCGGTCAATTAACCTTTCCTTACTCCTAAATCTGATATTTTGAATACTGGCCTTTTGAAGCAGCAGGCAATGGACTTTGAACTGGTAACATTCAGATGTTAGCTTCAAGTAATTTAACACACATTCTGTAAAAGAAGTTGTGGTGGTACACATGCATTTTTCTCTCCTATCTTTTATGCTTTATTGTCATGCATTTCACTTCAACACTTGTCATAAGCCCCACGAATCTTTATTTTGAGGTTAAACAATGAATTATATTTTAAAGATTTTTAAATAAGAAGAATGTATTTTGTATTTACCAACCTTTTAGCACTTCCAGAATTCTTTATTCTTTTGTGTTGGTCAAATTTTATCTGATACCATTTTCCTTCTGCCAGAAGAACTGCCCTCTTTTAGTGCAGATCTGATGGCAATTATTTTTCTTGGCTTTTGTTTTGGCTGGAAAAAATGTCTTCTTTCATTTTTGAGATATAATTTTATTGGATATATGAGTCTAAAGAATTAGACCCGTTACAAATTCTAGTAATCTGCCTTATTGAGAAAAATTCTTTTAGTAACAAAAAAAATCCAAATAAAATTTTCTAGACAATTTTTTAACTAAAAATTGACTTCGAATTTCTTCCTGACCCCTCAAATATTTTTTTGCTATTTAAATACTTTAGGAATCCTTATGGATTTTGTTTTATTAAATACTTAGACAAAGTGATGGCAGAGTATTTCCCTAATAAAAGCTTGTTTTTAACCTCAGGAATCTAAACATTACTTATGAACATGGAAGAAACATGTTTTTCATTTGCAGTGAGACTGTTGTGGTAGAAAGAATAAGGAACCCCCAAAGATGTCCAATTCCTAACTTGGGTTTCTTTTAGGGATAATTAAAATGTTCTGAAATATATTAATTAAACATGGTGATGGATAGACAACTCGATGACTATACTAAAAGTTATTAAATTGTACACTATAATGGATGAATTATATAGCTTGCGAATTTTATCTCAATAAAGCTATTCTAAAAAACAAAAAGCTCAACAAAAGAAAATGTCTCTTTCTTGCAATTTTCCCTTCATGAAATAAATATACAATCTTGATGAACTAAAATAGAAGTTATATTTATATTCACATTCAGTATAAGTCAAAATTTTACTTAATAATCAGATGTCCAAAATACACAAAATACAGTAAGTATATGTTGATAATTTTTTCAAATTTCCAGGGTATTTCTAACATTTAAAATAAAAGTAGACTAAAATAAGAAGTCTGCCCACTTCAGGTCTATATTAGTTCAAAAGAAGCAAATATATATTAAGGAATATTTGGTTGAATCTAGCATTACAGGATTACTGGTCTATTTCATCTCCAAAAGAGCATCTAGAAATAGACTCCCTTTTATGTCAAAGAAAACCCAATTATTTTGTCAATTTCCACTGTTTGGGACAGCAATATATCCCATCATTTCTGTTTCTACACTCATAGTCAGCTGATTAATGGAATTTTTTTCATTGTCCTCATAGACAGATATAGATGAGTCTGACTTCTTATGCTCATCTCCTTTTCTGAAGTTTAAGAAGTCCAAAATCAGAGAAAATCTTTTTTATTCTGTGGTTAGCCAAACTATAAAGTAGAAGCAAAATTTTGGGGGAAATAATATTTTGGTCTTCTAAATAAATTAGCATTGGTTGATATTTGATCACAGATAATGTATAATATGCATTTTTCACTAAAGTCTAAATATTGTTTAAGGAATTCAGTGCCAATATTAATTTTGTTTTCCACCTAAAAGTTAATGAGTGTTAAAAAAATGTTATATAAATTTTGCTGAATAATCAATGGGATAATAACAGCTTAATTATCCTGGCAAATTTTGATAATATTACAGCAAAAATACATATAAGTTGGAAGTTGTGGTGAGGAGAATCAGTTGATAAGGAAAGAAACAGGGCACAATATTTCTGGTGCTTAATTCTACTATAAAGATCAAGACATATGGTGAGGCTAATGTTTTTAAGTCAATAGTCATTGACTCAGAGTGTTGACATACACCAGTGAATAAGATAGACAAAATCCCTACCCTTAAGAAGATGTTAATTCTAATTTTTATAAAACACAAATATATACCCTTTTCTCTGAACCGTCTCACAACGCATACTGGAATATAACCAGATAACTATGTTCCAGTCTGAAATTTCATCTGGTGTCACTCAGGAATCTTGACATTGTGAACAGTAATAAATCTCTTTAGACCAGTCCTTAGATACATAGACAAACTAGATGCATTCAACATGGCAACCACTTTTTTAAACAGTTCACAAATCACAGACCTGATTAAAGTATTTCTTCCACTCCACAATGAGGGAAAATAATAGAAAAGCTGTTTCCATTACTGAAAGCTCATGCACATGGACTGGTTTTAAAGCCAATGGGAGTTTATAAGTGTGTATGAGTACATGTGTTGTGTGGCTGGTATACACACAAGTAGACACTCAATATTTGGATGTAGTAAATAGAAATGTCGTGGTGCTGGGAACCAGAAGATCTGACACATCTTGGGAAAGTCTCAATCCTTTGGACCTATGTCAATTCATCCTTTTAAAAAAAAAGATCTGAACTGAATACTTTGCTCTAAAACTATGAATCCCTGATTCCCTAAGCAAAATCTAAAGCCATAACTCCTGAACTTTATATATAGTGAGCCAGAAGATCACTTTTGCAGTTCACGGTAAAGTAAAAGATGAGATAAAAAGATCAATAGTCTCAAAACTAGCTTTCTTTCCACCACTCAGTTCCTTCCCTTAGCTCAGATATTTTGGAAATCTGATAAAAAAAAAAAAAAAAAAACAGATTGTGAGGAGAGGTTCCAGTCAGGATGATAAACACTCCCAGCCTCCTCTTGTGACCACATCAAAACTACAACTAATCTACAGAACAACCATCAATGAGAATCACCACTGTCTAACGAAACAGAAGTTCTACAAGTAAGGATATACATAAGAAGCCATATCGAGGCTGGCAGAAGGGGCAAAGAAAAGAAATGGGCTAGTCTCACACCCATGTGTAGTAGCAAAAAATAGGGAAGGATATCTCAGCTGCAGAGGTCCCACCAAAATAGCAAGACGTCCCAGCCTCACATTGGCTTCCCAGCCTAGAGCACCAATCCTGGAAAGAGAAGTTCCACTACTTCTGGCTGTGAAAACCAATGGAGATCGTGACCAAGTGAGACAGAGGGCTATAGGAGTCCCAGGTACTCCTCTTAAAAAGTCCACACACAGACTCACACCCTCTGAGTTCCAGCACTGGGGCAGCAGCTTGAAAGGTGTCAGGAACATATAGGGAGAAATTGAATTATTTAGCTTTGGGTAGAGGGCTAGAAGGGCAGCTTTCTCCTAGACAGAAGTATAGGCATAGGGCATTGTTTCATTGAGCCCTCCTCCCATCCCAGCTTGCAGACTTAGGCCATTTCTGAGTTTCCATCAACCTGGCTAACATTGGTCACCCTGTTCCGGTGATTCTCTGAGACCCTGCCCCACCCAACTTGCAGGCCCACCTAAGCCACGTCCAGTGGCTTTTTCATACAAATGGCCTGTCATAACTCAAGCTGTGCACTTTCCTAAAATCTCTTATAGGTTCACAAACCCCAAACAAGCAGTAACTGACCTCGGCATGCCAGTACTTCTTCCTAAGCAGCCCAAGCCTAGCACTAGCAGCAGTTAGCCTCAGTTCACAGCTTAGCCTCCCCCAGGTACCTACAAGTGCAGAAAGGGTGGAGGACATCTGCAGATAACTTTTTGGCCTCTCCTAAGAGGCCCTATGGCTGGCACGTACAGTGGCCAGCTTCCTAAGCTGGGCGTCACCTAGCTACCTGCAAGGACCATATACCCTGCCCAGACCAGATTGGGCAGGCATGAGAGTCCAGATAAAGCAAAGGGTGCTCTGTAAGCCCCTGCACAATGGCTCCTCCATTGTAGCCATGGCCAGTCCTCACAATCAATCAGCTTGAGGGGTCAATCCCTCCCACTAACATGCAAACAACAACCAAGACTCAACTACAACAGGAGAGTATATACAGCCCACACAAGAGACACACTTAGATGCTCAGTGATCTCAGTGAGAACTTTAACAAGGAGATAGTAAACATAAAAATAGAGATAGATAAATTTAAAAAGAACCAGTCAGAAATGAAGAATGCAATAACTGAAATAAAGAATACATTAGAGGGAATCAACAGTATATTAGATGAAGCAGAGAACTAAATCAGTGATTTGAAAGATAAGGTATCAGACAACACCCAATCAGAACAGCGATAAGAAAAAAGAACTTTAAAATATGAGAATAGTTTAAGGGACCTATGGGACAACATCAAGTATAACAATATTCGCTTCATAGGGGTACCAGAAAAGAGAGAGAGGATAAGAAATTGAAGACCTATTTCAAGAAATAATGACAAATAACTTCCTTTACTTGGAGAAGAAAATAGACATACAAGCCCACAAAACACAGAGTCCCAAAAAAGAAGAACCCAAAGAGGCCCAAGACATATCATAATTAGAATGCTAAAGGTTAAAGATAAAGAGAAGCTCTTAAAAGCAGCAGGAGAAAAGCAGTTAGTTACCTGCAAGGGAGTTCCCATAAGGTAGTTAGCTGATTTCTCAACAGAAACTTTGCAGGCCAGAAGGGATTGGCATAAAATATTCAAAGTGATAAAAAATAAAGACTTACAACCAACATTTCTCCACCCAGCAATGCTATCATTTAGAATTGAAGGACAGATTAAAGAGCTGTCTGTACAAAAAAGAAAAGCTAAAACAATTCCTCACTACCAAACCAGTATCAGAAGAAATGTTAGAGGGACTTCTTTAAGAAGGGGGGAAAAAATCATAAATATGAAAAATAAAATGGCAATAACTACGTATCTAGTAACACTTAGTTTAAATGTAAATGATTTAAATGTTCCAATCAAAAGACATAAGGTAGCTGAATGAATAAGAAAATAAGACCCTTGCATATGCTGCCTACAAGTGACTTGTTTTCAATCAAAAGACACATACAGGCTGAAAGTAAAGGGATAGAAAAAGGTATTTCATAAAAAATGGGGGGGAAAAAAGCTAGTGTGGCAATATTAATAGCAGACAAAATAAACTTTAAAATAAAGGCTATAACAAGTGACAAAGAAGGACCCAGTAATCATATTTCTGGGTATTTATTTGAAGAAACCCAAAACACTACTTCAAAGGGATATGTAAATCCATATGTTCATTTACAATAGCCAAAATATAGAGGCAGCCTGGGTGTCATCAGTGGATGATTGGATAAAGAAGAGGTGGAATACACACACACACACACACACACACACACACACACACACACGTATATATATACATACATACACACACACATACAATGGAATATCACTCAGCCATAAAAAAAACGAAATCTTGTCATCTGCAACAACATGGATAGAGCTAGAGGGTATTGTACTGAGTGGAATAAGCCAGGGAAAGACAAATGTCATATGATTTCATTTTCTGTAGAATCTAGAGAACAGAATAAACAAACAAACAATATAAATAAGCTCATAGATACAGATTTTATTTTGATGGTTGCTGGATTAGGGGATGGAAGCATGGGTGAAGAATGGAGAGGATGAAGAGGTACAAATTGGTAGTTACAAAATATTCATCGGGGTGTAGAGTATAGCATGGGGAATACAGTATTATAATAATTATGTATGGTGTCATATGGATACTGGATTTATCTGGGTAATCACTTCATAAGTAATGTAAATGTCTAATTACTGTGTTGTATACCTGAAACTAATATAATATTGTATGTCAACTATAATTAAAAAAATAAAAATTTAAAAACTGAAAAAAAAGAAGTTGTGAGGAATGGAGTCAAGATTAGTATGTGCAGAAGATGACAAAAAGGAAGGTAATTCATGGAAGGGAGTGGGTATCAGGGAATCCTTAGAACTGTTTGAAGTAAGTGAAAGACTACCTAAAAGAAGGGAAACAAGGTGGAGGAGATGAGCAATGAGACTATGATAAAGACAGTCTGTAATATAAAATTACAGACTTTTCTTATAGTAGTTTCTTCACCTCACTCATTTGTTATCCTCCACAACAGGCCTCTTGGTGAGGATCTACAGTACCCTCTTAACACTTTTTCTGACTCCAGTGGACTTCTTCCCAGTGGCTATTCTCTGATCTCCTTGCTATATTCCAAGTGCCATTAATTCTAACACATGCCATTCCTTAATATGTTTACCTGAGGAAGAATCTAATTAATTTTCAGTAGGTATTACTGATTAATTTTATTATCAGTCCTAAGAGGCTATGCATTTTAGTAGACATTACTTTCACCAAAAGGGTTGTTAAAGGTAGAAAGGACATTAAAAGAACAAAGAATTGAAGCCAAATCCATCCTTCTCCCTCTACACCTCATTGATATGTACACCAAGCCACATTGGTGATGACGCTATCTGTACTAGCCCTTGTACTACCATTGCCTCCATTGGAGAAGTCTCCAGCACCAGGAAAGGTGTGTTAGGACTATTTTTGAAGCCAGAGAAACTTTTTAGTATCTTTAAACATTCCTTTTACATGTTAGGCTTCCCTGAGAAAGCAGACAACATTTTAGCCCTGGATATAAAAATTATCTGTAAGATCAGCACATTTGCCATATATTTTTAAATTTTTGGATTTAGATTTGGATAAATAATCCATTCTCACATTTTTTTTATAGTCCATGTTCTCAAAGTGCTTCCCATTCACCAAACTTATTTGCCTCTGAAGACAATCTTGTAAGGTAGCCAGAGAGCTAAGAATATCTTTGTCCCTTTTGCGTATAAACAGTTAATGGTTAGAATTCAACATTTATGCGAAATTGCTTGTGGTTGAATCACACCTCTACTACTACTAGTGTATGACTTCGAACATGTTATTAACCTTTCTGTTTCTCATTCTGTTTGTAAAAATGAGGGGTAAAAATAATACTTCCCTGTTTGGGTTCTTTGAAGGTTAAATGAATTAATGCAAAAATAATGCTTAGAACAATACCTGACACCCGGTAAGCACTCAATAAATGGTAGTTGTTGTTCATATAATCACCACTGCCACCATCACCATTATCATTAACATCATGAGAAAATTAATCATGCAATTACCAGATCCTCACTTCACTTCATGCCACATAGATGTGATCATACGGGCTGCTCACTGCTAATGCCATCCTTTTTCTTTGACAATTTTCCTCTACTTTTGCCACAGTTGATTTCAAAGAGTGTTCAGTTGTTTTGTGAAACTAAATTAATTCAATGAGTCATCACTGTCTCCATTAAAAAGAGGAAAGAAATAATTTAAGTGGCAGCATGCTGAATAGATATATGGAGAGGCTTTCTCCCTATCTAGAAGGTAATTTTAAAATATTTCAGGACTATAACTTAGAGTTATAGAATATCAAAACTTTCTAAATACTCATATTAGGGCTTCCATTTTTAGCTACAAAGTCTTTTATATATGTTTTCACAGTCTTTTATATTATAATGTATTAATATATCTTTTAAAGCTTCAAGCAATTAGACTCAGAATAGAAAAATTTCTAAGCTTATGATCCTTTCCAGTAAACTAATATCAATAACTCACAATTAGCTCCACAATGATAATGTCACCAATAGAAATTGTCTTCATTTAATTGTTAAGATTCCAAAAATAAACATATCTCAAAAAGTGTTTTGCATTAGGGCTGAAAGATTTTGTAGAAAATGTTTGTTGGATTGTTTGATTTTTAACCTTTTTACAGAAGATACAGGTGCCAAAATACATATCTCTCATGAAGGTCAAGTTAAAGAGTGCATATCTGGTCATCAGATCTAGGAAAATCTAGTAACTCAATCAAACTACAGGTAATGCCCATTATCTAAACCAACTATTTTTATCAAAGACAAATTTTCAGTATTAGCCCCTTTTGTTATTTTTAACTAACTACATTTATAAACTATTTAAGTAGTGATTATAATCTCAAGGTCACATATATTTTATCTGCATCGAGAAATATTCTTTTAAAAATTATCTCCTTACTTTAGGTGGCCAAACTCACATCTTAGCTGTGAAGTGATGACCCTGCCTTAGACACCTATCTTTTTGGTGGTGATGGTGGTAAAATGTTTTTCTTGTCTATTAATTTATATTTGTAAAATATAGGAAGATAATTATAGAAAAAAAATAATTTTAATAAGCATATTTTAAAATTTTCTATTTTTTAAACAGAGTAGTATAAAAAGCAATCAATTTTAAATGATTTTTGAAACTAAACATTTAATTATTTTGTTTCTGCTTTTTTCTGGTTGTTTTCACTTTCTTTTTTTCTCAAGTTCAGATTTTATTTCAGACTCTATTTTTTATTTAATGTTTTATTTTCTTTTTAATTTTTTAATTTTTTTCACCCATTCCCACACTCCCCTCCACTTTGGGAACCATCAGCTTATTCTCTATCTCTATAGCACTGTTTCTGTTTTGTTTTGTTTATTTATTTGTTTTGTTTTGTTTTTAGAATTCTACATATAAGTGAAATCATACAATATTTGTCTTTCTCTGCCCGACTTATTTTACTTAGTCAATACTCTCTAGGTCTATCCATGTTGTCCCAAAAGATTTCATTCTTTTGTATTGCTGAGTAATATTCTATTGTAGATATATATCACATCTTTTTATCCATTCATCTATTGACAGACCCTAAGTTGCTTCTGTATCTTGGGCATTGTAAGTAATACTACAATGAACATAGAAGTTCATAGATTTTTTCAGGTATTTTTATTTTCTCCAGATAAATATTCAGAAATGTAATTGTTAGGTCATAAGGTAGTACTATTTTTAAGTTTCTGAGGGACCTCCATACTGATTTCCATAGTGGCTGCACCAATTTACAATCCTACCAATGGTGCACAGGGGTTCCCTTTTCTCCACATCCTCACCAACACTTGTTTGTTGATTTATTGATGATAGCCATTCTGACAGTTGGGAGGTGATATCTCATTTTGGTTTTGATTTGCATTTCCCTAATAACTGATGTTGAGCACCTTTTTGTATGCCTGTTAATCATCTCTGTATGTCCTCTGCTCATTTTTCAATTGGATCACTTGGTTTTTATTGATGTTGAGTTGTATGGTTCTTTATACTTTTTGGATATTAACCTGTTATCAAATATATCATTGATGAATATTTTCTCCCATTCAATAGGTTGTCTTTTCATTTTGTTGATGGTTTTCTTCTCTATGCAAAAACTTTTTAGTTTAATATAGTCGTTTCTTTTTTTTTTTTTCTTTTGTTTCCTTTGCCCAAGCAGACATATCCAAAAAGATATTGCTAGGACTAATGTCAAAGAACTTACTACTTATGTTTTCTTCTAGGATTTTTGTGGTTTCTAGTCTTATGCTTAAGTCTTTAATTCATTTCAAGTTTATTTTTGTATGGAAAATAAAGTTTCCTTTGTAAGAAAGTGGTTGAATTCTTTTTTTTTTTTTTTTTTGGCATGTAATTGTCCAGTATTTTCAATACCACTAATTGAAGAAACTGTCTTTATTGTATATTCTTGCCTCCTTTGTCATGGATTGACCATATAAGCTAACATTTATTTCTGAGTTCTCTATTCAATTCCATTGATCTATGCATCTGTTTTTATGCCAGTACCACACTGTTTTCATTATTGTAGCTTGGTTGTATAGTTTAAAATTGAGGAGCATGATATCTTTCATTGTTCTTTATCAAGGTTTCTTTGGCTTTTTGTGGTCTTTTGTGATTCCATATAAATTTTAAGATTAGTTGTTCTAATTCTGAGAAGAATGCTATTGATGTTTTAATAGGGATTGCATTGAATCTGTATAATCTTTTAGATAGTAAGGACATTCTAACAATATTAATCCTTTCAATCCGTGAATGTGGTATATCCTTCCACTTATTTGTATCCTCTTCAATTTCTTAAATGTCTTATAGTTTTCAGAGTACGGGTCTTTCAACTATTTGGTTAAATTTTTTCCTAGGTATTTTATGGGTACATGTCTTTGTTGAATTATTTCATTTTCACATGATAATGTAAATCCAAAGCCAATGTCTCTGCCTATTAACATGAATGCCTCAATGCCTATTCTCCAGATACTTTTCAGGAAGCCTAATTCTGAACATAATATCCTACAATAGTTATCAGAAGCAAAGAAAAGCATTATTATTGTTGTCTGAAGGACACCAGAAGTCAGTTCCACTAGCTAACCTAAGCTCTATCCTTGGATTAAGATAAACCAGCAGTACTCAAAATGAATAAAGACTTAAATGTAAGACCACAAACAATAAAACTCCTAGAAGAAAACATAGCCAGCAAACTCTCTGACACTGCTTGTCCTTAGCAATTTTTTTTCTGATATATCTCCTTGGGCAAGGGAAACAAAAGAAAAATAAACAAACTAAAAAGGTTTTGTACAGCAAAGGAAACCATCAATAAAACAAAAGACATCCTATTAAATGGGAGAAGATATTTGCCAATGATACATCAGACAAGAGGTTAATATCAAAATTTATAAAGAACTCATATAACTCAATACAAAAAAAATATCCAATTAAAAATGAGCAGAGGAACAGAATAGGCACTTCTCCGAAGAGGACATTTAGATAGCCAATAAGCACATGAAAATATGATCGATATCAATAATCATCAGAGAAATGCAAATTAAAACCACAATGAGATATCACCTTACAGATGTCAGAGTGGCTATTATCGATGAATCAACAAACAAGTATTGGTGAGGATGTGGAGAAAATGGAACCCTTGTGCACTGTTGGTGAGATTGCAATTTGGTGCAGCCACTATAGAAAACAGTTTTTCCTGAAAAATTAAAAATAGTACTACCTTATGACCTATCAATTGCACTTCTGGGGATTTATCTGAAACAAACCAAAACACTAATTCAAAAAAGATATGTGTGCTCCTATGTTCACTGCAGCACTATTTGCAATAGCCAAGATATGGAAGCAACCTAAGTGCCCATCAATAGACAATTGGATAAAGTAGTAGTGGTACATATATACAATGAAATACTACTCAGCTATAAAAAAAAAAAAAAACTTTTCCTTTTGCAACAACATGGATGGATCTAGAAGGCATTAGGCTAAAATAAATAAGTCAAAGACAAATACTATATGATTTCACTTATATATGGAATCTAAATATCAAAATAAATGAATGACAACAACAAAAAATAGAAACAGACTCATAGATACAAAGAAGAAACCGGTGACTGCCAGATGGAAGGAGAGGTGAGGGGCTGTGTGAAAAAGGTAAAGGGATTAAGTATGAATTAATAATTGCAAAAGTACAGTATAGGGAATATGAGGTCAATAATATTGTAATAACTACATATAGTGCCGGGTGGGTACTAGACTAATTGGGGGGATTGCTTTGTAAATGACATAAAAGTCTAATCATTATGCTGTACACCTGAAACTAATATAAAATAATATTGACATTAATTCCAACTTAAAAATTAAAAAAGATAAACTGGTAATACATTGCCCACTTAGACTGAATTTTAATTTGCACATATTCTCCATTCTCCTTCCTAAACCATTAGCTTCTATTGAGGGATACTCTAAGAAATAGCCTTATAAGAAGCATTATTTACCATTGGAATGTTGGAGAGGTTATTGATTATTACATGACAAAAGACCCTCATGGGGAGAAAAGCAGAGCCAAGAAGAGAACAGAGAATGTGGAGAAAAGGGAGCCCAATAAGTATGAGAACAGAGAATTTGAGGCAAGCTGCTCAATGAAACAACTGCTTGATAAAGAGGAATTCATGTTCCCAAAGTCATCCCCTCCAGCCTTCGTAGTAAAAATACATGTCTATCCCGGATTGCTTCCAGGCTGCTACCAGACTGGTAACCCCTCTTTATTGAATTCATTCTTTCCCTGGCCTCCAATTTGTCCCCTGGGCTTCAGATCATCCCAAAGAATTATCCTGAAAAAAGTTTTCTGTTTTTATAAATTCCACCCAATTCTCATTCTTTCATCAGTTAAAACAGGTTCTACTTTTAAGTGAAACTGAATCCTTTACCATAATATTATAAGCTTATATCTGACTCAAATCTCAGCATTTATAGCCCCAAGGCAAATACCACATTCCCAGAAGGTATATCTTATGTGTGGAACTTTCCTCAATTCAATGAGTTTTTCAGGTTTACCATATCCCTCATTTCTTCCTAGATGTCTCACAATAATCAGAGTGTTTCGGTGAAAATAAAAAAATGTATATATGTGTATGTGTGTATTTGTGTATCAGAAGAGTCAGTATAGTATTTCTGAGGTTGCTATCTTTAGAAGGGTCTGCTTACAGGGTTGGCCCTTGGCTGGCATCTGGGAACTTTGCTTTTGTCATGTTCTCTATGTTAATCAGGCTGTTTTCCCACCTGGAGGATTATACCCTACTGTACCTGCTTGCCTAATCTAATTGTACGAAAAATGTGCTTAATGGTGAATACCCTAATTTTGTTCTGAGATCTTGATACTTATGGCTGGCAATGTTAGCAGAGAGTGTCTATAAGACCGGCTCCAAATAGAAACTCTGGACTCTAAGTTTGAAGCAAGTTTCTCTGAGCCAAAACATTGCACACATATTGCTGCATTTCACTACTGAAGGAAGAAGTGTGTTAGTTGTAATCTCTCCTAAGAGGGAAAATATTGGAAGTCTGCATTGGGATTCCTCCAAACTGCGTGATGTGTCTTTTTCCATTGCTGATCACTGTAATAAAATATAGTCATGAGTACTGCTGACTCTAAGTTCTGTGAATATTTCTAGTGAATCATCAAACATGTGGATTGACCCTTGAGAAATGTATATGTGAAAATTTTTCAATAAACAAGTTTAAAAATCACTTTATGAAAGAAGATACATATATGGCAAATCAGCACAGGAAAACGTTCAGTGTCGGCAGTCATTAAGGAAGTAAAAAACCACAATGAGATACCACTATACAGCTATCAGACTGAATAAAACTTAAAAAAAAAAAAACACTGACCATCCAAGCACTGTCAAGTACCAGCAATGAATAAGTGAAATTTGAAATTAAAAACACAATGTCATTTACATTAGCACTCCCAAAAATGAAACATTGAGATATAAATATAAAAATAATATATATAAGATCTATATGCAAAAAAACTACAAAACTCTGATGAAAGAAATCAAAGAACTAAATAAATGGAGAGAGATTCCATGTTCATGTATTGGAAGACTCAGTATTGGCAAGATGTCAGTTCTTCCCAATTTGATCTGTAGATTCAATGCAATCCCTGGAGATGAAGACAGAGGACAGGAAAAGGCAGAAAAGATGTTATCACCACAAGGCACAGGGCATTTTCGAGCATGATGAATACATTCATTATATTCATCATAGTGGTTTCACTGGTGCTTACATATCATAGAACGTATCAAATTTTACACTTTAAATATGTGAAACTTCTAATATGCCAAATATATATATATATATATATATATATACAGCTTTTTAAAAAATTATATAACTAATCTTTTCAGGCTCCACTTACAGGCTATTAGCAACACCCATCTGAGATTCCCTATGATAATACAAGCAATTTTATTAATAATAATTTTAATTAATAAAAGTAATCTTTGAGAATTTCAGCAATAGGCATGATATAATACCTACCAAGAAAGAGTGTATGTGAAAATTGATTCAAATGAAAAAGAAACAGATGATGAATGGACACATTACTAGTTCCTAGTCAAAATTCTGTAACATAATCATTAGTTACTACAGGTTATATAAATTCAAAACAGTACTCTAAATCACTGAGGGCTCAGTGTAAAAAATTAAATACTTAATTTAAAAACCTACCTCTTATTTCTTTCAATGTTCTCACACCTATAAAGAAAACTAGGATATCATAGAACCAGCTCCAAATACTGTAAATACATCTACAGAACAGAATCTGTTATCTTAAGTGGTCATTTCTAGAAATTGATGAGCTAAGTCCTAAGATTTTTATTATTGAGATTGTTGATCTTGATGATTTCTTCTTCAATACATTAATTACTTAAAATATTTCCAATCAACTGATAGGTTAAACATTTCTGAACATACCAATATTTGATAATTTCTCTTCATTTAATCTATTAAAGGGACTTTATAAAATATTTTACATTTCTACCTATGAAGCTGATCCTAGAGTCAAATAAATGTTTCAAATTCATTTTATGCATACACATAGGAAATAAAGCATATTCATTGAAATCATAGCACTCTTTGTAAGCACAGTATTTTTAACTGACAAAATTCAGATGTGTGAAATAATGCATCTCTCTGTAATTGACCTTAGTTGCTAGATAACTGAAATCTGACTAAGTCAATTCCATGTTTTTTTTCTCATCATTTCAGAGTTTTTCTTAGTCAAATGAGGCATAAACTCAGTCAATTCAAAATTGTTTCTTCCCTTCCCCTGGGTATCTAGTCATGAGAAGGGGATGAAGGTGTCTGGAGTTAAGTTGGTGGCTCGCCTCTTGCATGATCATCCCTCCACTCCAGCATCCTCTGAGATGTTTGCTGTGTCCACCTCCTCTGCAGCCTAGACCTAGCCTAACACAATTCCTCCTTGGCATTCCCTAATCACAACCAAGAAAACTCTTTGGGGACCACTAGCTTCTAAGTAAATCTTGCCTTTTTTAAGGGCCAAATATTCTGGCATCTTAATTATATTGATGCCTGACAATGTTGTCAGGCACAGTATTCATGGGTCATTTTCCCAGGCCCAATAAAGAAGCAAGTGAAGTCCTCCAGGCTCTTTGTGTTCCCAAACATCTCTTTATTTGGTGGGAGTGGAAGGAGAACTGGGGGATAGAGTCTATTGTCCCTCTAAGATTCCTAGCCACCAAAAACTTCCAAGACTTACTCTCTTGCTTCCTTTGAAACTTTCTCCTTCCACCACATTTCTCTAGCACTGAGAGTTCCCATTTAATCCATAAGATGTGATTTATTTACAAAGTTGTTTTCCTGATGTAATCTGTTGACAAGGGATTCAACAAACACTACTTATAAACAAAAATGAACACAGTCTGAGTGACTTTTACCTTCATCAAAATACATTGAGATCAAGTGCCTGAGGCTCTTTGCTATTAATCTTAAAAAACTGCGACAAAAAAAAAGTCCAATTATCTTTATATTTTTCTGAAAGAAAAAGTCATCACCACTCTGTAAATTCCATCAAGTTTTACTTTCCTATATAAAAATATAAATCCTATTTTTTTTCACACACACAGCCTCATACATGGTAATTCCTCTGTAAAGGATTCCTAGATGAATAGCTTTCTCTTAAATTCTTTCCAAATAACTTATCATAATGTACTATTCAGATCCTAAACAAATGATATATTAATTTTTGATAGTGTCACAATCACATCTATCTATTCTTGTTTGGGGTCATACTAGATCCAAAACAGCTTGGTCCTCCAGGTAAACGATGTCATCAGTAATTAGATTGTTTTGTTTAGATCTGGAATCAAAATGAAAGACTGGGCATTTCCAAAGAAGTCCAGGTATTTCCAAAAGAGGGAAATGGAGAAAGGACGATTATGCTGTGATCCTAAAATCATAAGTCCTTTAGGAGGCACTTTTTTTTTTTTTTCATTTTACTGCAATACAAGCTATTTTGCCACATTACTCACATAGCCAGCAATTACAGGCATCATGAATTGGAATCAACTGGGTGCCAAATGAGGTACTTATGCTCACTTTCCTAGTCTCAGTGTCCTTAGGAACTACAATCCTTTCACTAGTGTTTAATTGTCTAGGAAACATTCCGGGTCAATATTTTTATTTCATGTTTTCACCTGCCAGTGGTGAACATTTTTCTCCATTTTCTAAACATATGACTAAATTTAACATGGTAGTTATGACAAGACATGCAGGAAGCTGCCCAGGCCAAATGAACTGGAAAACTCAAACAATTTAAAATATGCTTTTCTGTTTTGAAGGATGTCTTGAAGTCCTGAAACTCCTTCCTTACCATGTTCTAATTTCATTGTGATGCCACCATTTGAAAAAATTTCCAAACTTCTAAAAAGTTAAAAGCTCAATTATTCTAATTCTGTATTATAAGAATAAGGTAAAACCTAAGCATTTATTTTGACATACTCATTGTAAAACATCCATGATATCAATCCCTTTTGACTTTAGCTTATTGAAAACGACGAATGCCAGCTAAACTTTAAATGAAATCCTTGTTACAATTTCCTAAAATGTATTGTCATATAAAGAATCTTTGAAACTTTTACAGTTCATTTTAGCATCTTTTTATGATCTAATATGCAATTAGACCCAGGAAATGATATTAAGCTGCCATACATATATTATCTCTCCATAAATTATTTTTATCAATTTAACAACATGTGGCTTGTGGTTTTTTTAATCTGAAAATGAAACTTTGCTAACATAGCAATTATATAAAAGTATTGGTTTTTATAATCTGTTTTGCATTTCTTCTCTTTTCAAACAGATTTCATAAAATGCATCCACAAAAGTGAGCGATCTGCTCCTTTTGTATATCTATCAGAATACCAGCCAAAAAGTTTGCCTGCTGCAGATTAGAAAGCCGAATTTGTCAGGATTGAGTTGCACTATAACAGTAAACAAGTCCTCTTTTGAACGCTTTTTATTTAAAATATACATGATGTAAAGGAGCTTGATTTTTCTAGGCACAGTAGTATAGAAGTAAGATATTAGAAGTAAACAGCTGGTTCAAAGAGAGGTGAAGGTTTGGGAAGGATGACATGTGGGGATTCCTCCTGGACTAGACAAGCACAATGGCAAAGAAGGAGAAAATACAAGTGTAACTTGCCAATTGTATAGCAGATGATTTGGAGTCATTGTGGCACATAGACCTTCAATTCCCTGGGACATCTAGACCCAAGGATTTCTAACACTCCTGAATTGTGACAGGCTCTCTTCAATTGCTTGATTTCATTAGACCCAGTTCCCACCTACACTTGTCATAAGGCAGTGCGTGAATGTGTATGTCTGTGAGAGAATGTACATTTTTCTCAAACTTTACTCAATTTGAAGAACAATACCAGGTACTTTGGTCTAGTTTGACAAGTGGTCATTTATGTATCTGAAATAACTTCTCCATGTGGTGGAAAATTGAGCAATTTCCCAAATAATACAATATTTTAGTACTTCTAAAAGACTTTCTGTGTGGTATAATTATAAATGCTATGCATATGTGTTATGAACATAAATTCATAAAAGAATTTCTCTGCTACTGAAAAAGTATTTTCACCCTCACAATAATAATTTAGCCAATGGTTATTAAGCACTACAAGATGCCCGAAGTGTTCTACTCATGCAGTTCATTAATCCTTACAACAACCCTCTAAATTGATCCTATTATTATGTCCAGGGCACAAGAAGGTGAAGCACTGTGTTCAAGGTCAGCCAGCTAGTAAGTGGCAGAGCAGCATTCAATCCCAAGCAGTCTGGCTCTGGAGTACATACTCCTACCACAACACAATACAACATCTAATTTATCTAGTTACAGAGGCACCCTTACATCAATTTTTAGATGAGGAAATTGAGACTTGATGAGGTTAAATAACCTTCAAGTTTTCTCTGCTAACATATGATAGATGCTACAAGCCAAGCCTAATCTTTCTGATTCCAAAGTCCATGCTTATAACCAGTTATGAGCTCATAAAACCACTACAGTCTCCTAAATACAGGACCACTGTGTAAAATGTAAAAATTACTGTGACCATCAAATACAATAAAGCAAAAGTGAACATGTTATCATAGTGGCCTGATCCATATTGTCTCAGTGAGGTGATTCACCCTTAGGTAGGACCAGTATTTCTATAACACTAATTATAGCACAATGGTCTCAGGCTAAACCTCCCATCTGGCCCAGAGTTACTAATGTCAACATTAGAGATGGCCTTCATTTTCTTGATCTTTGCTAATCTACATAGCGGTTTCTCTGCCTCTAGGAGTGGCCACAAGGCTAACCAGAAGAAAATTCAACCCAGAGACCCAAACTAGATTCAAAAAAGAAATTACCCACAAGTCTGAGTCAGGAATTGTGTTCCCACAGAGCTCTTTGATCCTGAGAGAGGGAGCCGAGCGGCACAAAGGAGGAGAGAGCCAGATCATAGATGAGGACTTTGTAGCTAAAGGTCTTTTCCTTCTAGATGAGCATTCTGGATTTCGGAGTAGCCACTTCCTGCTGAGTGAGCTTCGATGGGCCTGGCCTCAGCCCCATGGAAATGAGTAGAAGAATTCTGTACTCAAACATAAAAGCACAGCAGCAGGCCACAGAGTCCACAGTCAGGCCTGCTGGGAGCCCCAGCCAGTTCATACACCATATGTGCCCTGCTTATCCATCTGGTTTCATGGAAAATGCCAAACAAAACAGTGAAAACAAATGGCAGAGTAGAGTCTTTTGCCCTGGCCTTGAAGTGCACACTGACCTCACCTTGCAGTTTTCTATAAATCATCTGGGTTATAAGTAGTTTTATATAAAGTATAAAAGCTCAAGCCATGCAAAACTAAAAAGGGAAGAAAAATTCCAAAGTTACAGCTAATTGCCTTATATCAATCCTTCCATTTACCAATATTACTCCATAAAGCAAAACATGAAATTCAGTGAAACCATGGAAACATGTAGTTTAACCACATGTGAATCCAAACCAAAAACAATCACAATTTATGTGAGCACCACAAAACCCTTTGTGTTATTAAATTATTTCGTAGACTGAGGATTGGGCTCACTTATTTACGCAAAAGTCAAAACAGTACATTTCAAAAAATAATAATACACAATCTCTGAAAGGTAATTTTTCTACATCTTAATTGTGCTTTATGTAGATTGTACTTTAACTTTAGGTTGTTTTCTGAAACCAATAAATCTCTATGGCTGACACTTGACATTGAATTATATATATATGTACATTTTTTAAGTTAATTTCAATAGGCGAATTATTAGCCTTGATCTAGATCTAGTTTTTAGCCTCAGCAGTTGACATTTTGGACCAGATAAGTCTTCGTTTTAGGAAACCATCCTTCACATTGAAGGGCATTTAGCCGTACCTCTGGCCTCTACAGAAGCACTGTCCCCATTTGTGAAAACCCAAGATGTCTTCAGACATTGTTAAATATCCTTGAGGGGCAAGTCAAAAATAATACCTTGTTGAAAGTCACTAGTCTATATGATATGGAAAATAAGTTTTAAATACTGATCAACCTCTTCTCATTCAACCATTCAGTAATTGCTATTAATTTATACTAATGGTTCAAGGCAATGAGTAGGCTCATTATTGAATTTTCAAATCCGAGTTAATCATTTGTCTTCTAAAACTATAAAAATAATAATGTCATGGTTTCACCTTTCTGAATATCATGAAAATTCAATCATACACAAAAGTCTATGTGTTATATAATGGAATGAATATACAATATGCATGCATGTACTATGCAACTAGATATTGAAATTTCAAAAATTTAATTTTTCTAAATTGTTTTTAAGTCTATTGATAAATCTTCAGAGTCCATTCAAGAAGAATACAGGTTTTTCCTTCCAATCCAATAAAATCCACAAAAGCTCAAAATATGTGTAAATTAATGCACTTTTTAAAAATACATGTAAAGTCAAAAAATTAAGTCAATAAATTAGGTCTTTAAAAAACTTTCTTTTTGTCTCTTCCCTTATGTTGGGCTTGATATGAGATATTAAGGTGAATCAAGCCAACACAGCCTTTGCTTGAAATACATGTCAATAGTAAAGATGGAAAAAAAGAGAAAAAATAAATTACTGCCAACATTTGGTATTAAGTAATAGCTTCTACATAATGGGTAGATATAAAGGAGAAAATTTTGAAACAAATGTCAAGCCAGTAAAGCACAAGGTGTGTTAAGATAAAAAATATTTATTAAGTCTAGATTATGGAATTGTAGACTCTATGCAAAGTCAGGAGGTACAGAAGTTGGGGGAAAAAGATATTATGAGAAGTGAAAAATAAGAAAAGGTAGTTGAAACCAGATTATAAAAGACTTTAATTAGATTAATGAGACTTACTCATTCTATAAACAATAGGGAGCCATTAAAAAAAAATGGATCGGAAAGATCAGGGTTAAATGTTAAAAACATGTGATTTTTCTGTATCTCAAATATTGTATCCCTCTTCCAAGTACATCTAAACAACCCGACCATCATCACTAATAGATGGTCTCTAAGGAACTCTGGTCTGATTTCAAGACCTAGGCTCAAGTCACTTTTGTGATTTACCTGCCTCTCAGTTTGTGCCCAAGTGCAAATAACTGGTTGTCATATTTTTAAGACCACATCCATGTTATTCTCAATTCTAGTAATTAAGCTTTGGCTTATTCCCTTTCTTTATAGCCCCGCTGATACCTCAGGACATATCAGGGTGGAGGCTGATCCCTAAAACAACCAAACAGTAAGTAAAATCTAATGTAGCAGACCTGAATTCTCTCCTACTGTCTGGGTACATCCTCCAGTACTACTAGAGCTGGTTCCATTCGATTATGCTCTTCCAGCATCCTGGCCATCAGAGTTACCCTTGGTTCATGGTATTTGACACCAGAGGGCTGCAGTCAAATTGCTCCTTATTGCCTTGCTCTGTAGGCAGTGAGTTTTGCAAGACTCTTTCCCCATTCCCTGTATCACTCAAGCAGGCGTTTTATTCCAGCCCCAGTTCCAAGTCTGTTTTGCCTTAATGAGGTTAACCTTCCATCCACAGCTGGGGTATATGATAACACAGAAATGGCAGGC
This sequence comes from Rousettus aegyptiacus, assembly GCF_014176215.1. Classification (NCBI taxonomy): domain Eukaryota; kingdom Metazoa; phylum Chordata; class Mammalia; order Chiroptera; family Pteropodidae; genus Rousettus; species Rousettus aegyptiacus. Next base: position 124,658,916 of record NW_023416284.1, on the reverse strand, counting down.
AGGAAAGATGAATGCGAGAAAAGAGAAAAACACCAAGAAGACTAGTAAGGAAGCTGTGAGTAGTCCTGAGGGTGGCCTGAACCATATTAGTAGTGCTCCTTAAGAAGGCTAGAAAAATATTTTTTAATGCAAAAGCAAACTATTTTCATAGTGTTTTATATGAGAAGACTCTTTTCACAATTAAATATAATACATAAAATTCCCCTTTTAGTGTTGTAAACTATTTTAACGTAGGACCATTTTTAGTAAACCTCTTATAATATTGCTTTACTTAAATTATTATAGTCTCTTTTTTCCAGATGTTATATTTCTATTAAATAATCGTAAAGATGTCAAATCAAATTAGTCCTTTCAATTCAAAAGTGAAAAGCTCCAATGAGCAAAGATAAATTTTTATGGCAAATCGGTTAATAAAGTGCTGTCTCATGAGAACTGGACCTTAAACTAGAAAAGTGACTCTGAATGCTTAACATCTCCTTTAGCAATTCAAATTCTTCTGCAGTCACTGAAAATTTTTCTGTTCTAACCACAACTCATCACACTATACATACAGGGATTGCTTTATACTCCCCTACTAAATTAAAAACAAAAACAAATAAACAAATGAAATATATAAACTCGCTAAAGAAATTCAGCTTAATGATAGCATTAAGCTGAATTTCTATCATTGACCTCAGTTATTATATTTTCTCACCATTTAGCCAGACTGCAGTGGTGCTCAATGTTGGCTTTCCAAAAAAAAATGCTTATAAATTAATGTAAATAAAATGCTTAAAACAGTGTCTGAAATAGTACCTTATATAGTAAGAGCTATGTACGTGCTGACTATTATTATTACCAATCCCTGGACTGCACTTTAAACCAACTAAATCCAGATCTATGGAGACTAGGGGCGCCTATCAGTGCCTCTGGGCTCAGGCACTGGTACTTTTTCAAACCTCTCCATGTGATTCCAATGAGCAACCACTACTGAGAAACACTGAGGTTTAACCAAGTACCAATGAAACAAATTTCATGGCTTAAATTTCAGAAATTCTGACCAATTCCATTCTATATCTCATTGATAAAAAACAAACAAACAAACTACTATTTGCCAGGTGCTGTGTATGTCAAAAAAGACATAAAAATGAGTAAGACAATCTCTACCTTAAAGCAACCAGCAATCATAAGGTGAAATAGAACATAGCCAAATAAATACAAAGGAATTCTTTAAGGGTAAAAATCATAATATTAATTAAAAGTGTGAGTCAAAGAAAGGATCAGCCAATTCCACTTGGATAAAGCAAAGAAGGCTTCCAGAGAAAGAGAAACTCGAACTAACCCTTAAGTGATGAGATTGTTGGGTCGAAAAGAAAGGTAAAGACATACTAGATAGAAAGGTATCTCTAAAATATACAGAGAAAGGAATAGCATGATGTGTTCAAGGACCAATGAGGAAGTAAAAGAGTTAAAGCAGACATGCTGACAAGGTGAAGTAGACAAACTCTTAAGAGTCTGTAAAAAGACTGAAAAATTGTGACTTTTCCCTATAGGCAAAAGGGATCCAAGGAGGCATTTAAGAAAAAGAGTAACATGATTATATCTACAACTTAGATCTCTTCTGTCTTCATATATCAAGGGCAGCAATAAACCTACACATTAGACTAGGGCTTCACATGAGCATGCTGACATGTTCAGTTGAAACAATCACCTCTATTGTGCCTTCGCCCAGTTCTCTTGAGGAATAAAGACATTTTAGAAGTTAAAAATTTAATCATAAGCCAAACTAAGCTAAGAAAATTATTCTACAAGTCTCCTTTTCCCCATTTCTTCTGTGGAAGCAAATAAAGAAAATATTTTTTTTTAATGTAAGCCTCTCCATTGGATGCATCCAAGATTTTATATAAAATTTTACTGCAAAAAAAAAAAAGAGAAGAGAAAGTGTAAACCTTATGAGTGAAAGAAAATGACTCCAAAAGAAACTATATTTGAGGAGGAATATCTTGAAATTGTATATTTCTTAAAAGAATCTTTAACAGAAGTCTTCTTTCAAAATAAAACTATATATAAGAATTGTTTTGCTTAAGGTATAAAGTGAAAGGATCACATAAATTATAACAATAGTAAATATTTATTAGGGCTTAATATGTGATTACTACTGAGTTGCTGTCCTCACTACAAGTATGTCAGCATTATGTTTAAAGTGTATTTTACAGATGAGAAAACTGAGGATTAATACTGTCAAACACACGTCAAAAACTACCAATGGTCTGATATTTTATCCTAACTGAAAACTAAGAAGTTAGTCTGTTACAATTTCAGCAATGCTTGCAGAAGGCACAAGATTCCTGGGTCAGAGACAAAAGACTTCATTACTCACAGTAGTAAAAGTAGACAGAATATGTTTTTTTTTTTCTTTTGACAATTTCATGAACCCCAATTCCCACAACGGGTCAGGTAACGCCTGAGCATGCAATAGGTTGTGTTACAGGAAATTCATTATTTTTACAGGAATTTTTTAGTTTGTGTTACAGAAGTGTTTATAATGGACACTAAAGCATACCTGCCCTTCACTCCAGAAGGAGACACTATCTTTTTCTTCAAAGGTTATTCACTAAAAATCATGTTTGAAACAAAGGTAGGCAGTGCTTCTGCTTGAAACATGTGAAGACACACAAGAGAATCACAGAGAACTGTCTTCCAACAATAAGTTGCCCATCTTCATACAATAAGTAAATGAAAGTACCAAGGTTTGAACCTAAGTTCATATCATTTGAGCAACAGAGCTCTACACAAAATATCAAAAAGCAAAGCACAAAGGACAACCTAAGTTTTGTGGATCTTGAGAATCTAGATTTTCCAGTCATTTTGGAAGAGGATGAACCAAAAAGTTTTCTAAGGAGCTTACAACGTCAACATTGGTGAAGAATTTCTCCTTTCTAAAGATAGAAAAAAAAAAAAAATGTCCTCTTAAGGATCATAGATCTCCTATGCAGTGATGGAAGTTTTACAGACAAAGTGAGCATAATAGTACCAGAAAAAAAATAACCTAGGATATTCTTGGAGGTTTTTTCCAGATGTTGAGTTTTAATTCTAGCCTGATTTAAATGGCAGATAAAAGATATTTAAATATTATGTGAATAATTGTAGCTGAAAATGCCATTTTCTCACTATAAGCTATTTTGAACCATTGGTTTCTCTCTTCAGGAGATATTAAAGTATGAAAAATCATGATCATAATTTATGCCTTCCTTCAGTCTATGGACTCAGAGATTTATTTTGCTATTCAGAAGGGAACAAAACTATTGTTTTAAATACAACAAAAGCCCACATCTGCTCTTGTGCAAGCTCCTTCTGGCTGTGCGAGGCTTTTCAAGGGATGATTGTGGATGTGCATGCAAAGCCACACCCTCTCCTAGTTTGAACATCTGGCATTCCTGTCAGTCTTGTCCTTGTCCTCACTGGCTGCTCAGGAAGCTCACTGTGAAAGAGGCTGTGTTGTTGCAATTTGGGATCTAAGTCAGTGAAAATAACTACTGATGCCTATGTATATAGAGACCCAGAATGTTACATAATGATAAATGGGTCTCTACCTGTTCGACATCAATACCTAATTTTTCAATTTTTGCAATGTCCACTGCCAAAGGTAAATATTGTCTACTGACTTCTTAGAATAGCAGTGATGACTTTGAAAAGGGAAATCGTTTCATCTGATCTTAACACGTAAACACTCATGGTAAGCCTTAGCAGGAATGCTGACTTTAAGAGTTTTAGGCAAAACTATACCAAAGCCAAAGACTCATTACTGCACATAGCAAAAGCCAGTTTTCTGTTTCGTGCTCTCTACACAGCCATCCTTGACAAATGAGACCCGCTGAGATCCCTTTCTGTTTCTGAAAAACAAAGTGTTAAGTCTGACATGGGTCAGTGAAATCATGTTTTGTTTTGGAGTATGCCCAAGAAGAGGAGGAGATTAAGTCTCCCTTTCAAGATTTGAAATCTGTCCTGAATCCATGGCCCATATGCAGATGCTGGTATGCTGCTTGGTATTTGGGGATTTCTTGCTGATGAATATAATATGGCTAAAGTCTTGCTTGGCTGCAAAGAGAAACCAGAGAAAAATAAAGATGTGCTTTCGTTGGTAACATATTGTGGGGTCAGGATGTTGTTCTAGTGACTCACTTGAAAAAAAAAAAAATGTGGTAGGAAAACTAAATTCAACCCATGACAAAGTGTTATGGCTTTTGTTTAACAATAATTCCAGCCAACTTACTGGCCAGGGTTCTTTTTATATAGGCTGGGTCTGCATGATTCAAAAATATCCAGTATATTTAATTCTAAAATTTTCTTCAGTAGCCTGGTTATTTTGTTTGTGAAATGTTAAACCTGAACTGAACTATTTTGGACAAATAATCTATAGAGCCTCAATGCTGATTAACTGATTATTTAATTAATTGATTATAGTTGCCTGAAATTTTTGGATGCTTTTGTTTTACAGATTTATAGAGCTCACTGCTCCTGGAACTCACTACCCTATTATCTCTGCTCTTTGGCTCCTAGGTTAGACAATGTATTTATCAACTAGAATAGGCCTATTGTCATTGGGGTTGATGAGGAGATGGATGGGAGGTTGTAACTGAGCATCTCGATTCCATGCTTTTCATCTTTGAAGCATTCTGCCAAGCACTTCATTTGAGAGGTTTTTTTAACCCCTTTATTAGAGTCTTTGTTAGTCTGATTTTTTCTTTATATTAATCATTGTACAAAACCATAATTCATGACATATGCATTCCTTACTGAAGTCAGGTTTCCCACCTCTGTTAACCTTCACTGGAAAGGTGTTTCCTTCCATCTTAAATACTATTTATACAATAAGGTCCAGCTCAAAGCTATCTCTTCTATAAAAACAAGTATGAATTCTCTCTTGTTCCATACAATGAATCCACTAAGCTATGTTGGTAGTTTTATTATAGCACATTCTGCCTTGTGTTATAATTCTTTGTGTCCATTTCTGTGTTACTACTAAATTATTAGTTCCTTGAGCACTGTACTTCCATTTACCCACAGGAGTCCATTCTTCCACTTCATATCTCCACACCAAGTCTTTATTTGCCTATAGTAGGTGAATCAAAAGTATATATTTTTTAATTTAATGACACCCATGTCCTCCAAATAAATATACCAGAAGACAAAGTGGTGCAAAGTTGAGGCATGGGGGAAGGGAATAGGGGCAGAAGAAGGAAAGGAAGAGGATAAGAGGGAGGAACAATGTCAAAATTGTTCTAATGATTAATGACTCATGTTGGTAAATATCATAAGGAAAAACCCATACACAATTGCTCTGCGTTTTAAAATGCTATATTTTTTCTTTTAGTATATCTATTCATACAAAAACAATATTTACTTTTCTCTTGATTAAAATATGAATATTTCTACTTGGCTTCTTTTTGGACAAACTTCTTCAGAACAAACTGATTTTAATAACAAAGTAAATCTCACTGCTCCTGACCAACAACCCCATCCTTTGTTTTAAAACAATAATTCAATGACTAAATACTGCCTTTCCCTCAAAGCAATGAATAAAGAAGACAAAAGCCAGTGAATGCTAATAGAAAACAGCATCACTAGTTAAAATACAATTCACATCAGTATGGAAATGACTCCTAGTGGGTGGTTATTGGTATAAAAGAAAAGGACAAACTCAGAAATGAGCTACCTATAACATAGGAGAGAAAATTTTCTCATAAGTTTAAATAGGTAGTACTATCCTAAATATATCTTTTAATAAGATTCAGTAATCTTGGGAAATTCAGAAAGCAGATTATTTTCAGAGTCAGTGATTGACCCACTGGGAATTTTATTTTCAGTTTTGGGAATGTTCGCAATTCATACTCTGTCATCTATATTGATAGTTAACATTCTTTCAAATGAATGACCCGGAATGTTTGATGGTCTTGTCTTTTTCAGAGATATCACTGGCCCCACCATTTTGATTTGGTTTGATTATTAAAAACATAGTCTAGGAATTTTACACGATGCATCACAGATTGTGGACCTTTGCTCTCTGCCAATTCTGTACTTGAGATTTCTAATATATAGCAATTTTCTAACATTGTAGTTGAGGTCATCTTAGACTTACATTGATATTTCTCCTTTGTGATACAAAATCAATACTTCATTGACTAAGAAAAAGTAAGGCACTCCATTTATGTTACACTGCTGACTAAAAATGCAAATAACTAGGTAGCAAATCTTTGCATATTATGGAAACGCAGAAGCTAAAAAGTCTTGCTAATTGCTGACTCCTTTGTTAAACATATTAAATTTGTCCGGGTTTCACTTGTTTTCAAATCTCATCTTTCTACACTCTTTTTATGAGGAGTTTCATAAAGAGCATGCGTAGGTACCAGGAGAAAACCTATAATATTCTTACAACACTTTTCATAAGAATTTCCATCTAACTTTCCATATGCTTTTTACAAAGTTGAATTTTTTCTTACCTTTTTTTTTTTTTAACCAAAAAGACAATCAAATAACATCTAGCATATATTGGTAATAATATTCATTACGTAATGGAAAATCAGTTAACCAAGACAATATGGCAAAAAAGACTAAAAATAAAATGAACTCTCTAGACATTAGGATTCTCCTGACAAGTTGCCCACAAGGTCAAATCACTAAACTCTGGTTTGAATATTTAGAAAAATTAGCTGTGATTTATACGGGACAGCTTGAAGATTTAATCATGTGTGTGAGTGTGTATGTTTTTCATAAAGGACAGCTGCCCTCTCACCCACAGGGGACCCCCCTCTTGCTGTCTGCCACAAAATACCACATTCTTAAAGTGCTTCTCAAACTTGAGCAAGCACCCGAGTCCCCTGAGGGCTTGTTAAAAAGCAGACTGCTGTGTTCTACCCACAGCTTTCTGATTCACTAGGTCTGGGAACTTGCATTTCTGAGATGGGCCTGAGAACGGCTGACTCTACTGGTCTGATGACTATACTTTGGACACCTGATTTGAGAGGGAGCACCTTCGAGTAGCTTAGAGGTCAGTAAGCAGTGGAGCCTGGAAAAAGCAAGCTGTGGGAAGGAATTGAGTCCATGAGGCCTGAGAAATAAATGACTACCGTGATAGCTAATCTGTGAAAGAATTATGGCTCTAGAAATATTCCATGTGGTCAAAATGAACCAATGGATATGAGAATAAAGAAGACACAGAAAAAAGAAAAGAACTGCAAGAAAAACTTAGAAGGGAAAGAGAGGTCACAGACCAAGGCCTTCATGAAATGATGGTAACTAAGACCGATAACAAGGAAAAATTGTCCTGTACTATAAAATATGATCATCTTCCAATCTTCCCTTCCTCCACTCTACTGGAATGTGGTAGAAGTTTCCTTCTATAAATGAGCAAAACCGGTGTAAATCTCAATCCACTGACTGCAGTGGACAGGAAACACCAATTTTCCGATTATCTAGTACTCGACTTCATTGTCAAATCCAAGTGCTAAACCAACTGGGAAAACGTAACCTCTGTTATTTGTGAAGTATCCCCAGGGTTGTGATATGGTAGTTCAAGGGTCATAGACTAGGCATGGCGTGGAGGTTACTGCTCTGTGGTCTTCAAAATTTTAGTAATCAATCCATGAAAGTCACAGTCAGAATGTCATGGGCCTTGTTCCAAAGTCCCTATCTACTGTGTCCTAGAAGTGGTAGTACCGTGGGAATCTCCTGTGGCCCTCCTAAAGGCAGGCTGACTGAGGGCCTCACAGAGCCACTCTCCTCTGCATTCTCGCAACCCAGCAAAGTTGGCACTGTTCTAGGGCCAACAGACCTCTTTGTTTCTTCTCCCTCCCTTAGACTGGAGAGGAATTTCTTTCCAGTTTGTGGTTAGAAAACAAATTCTTGGACTCTCCAGCTTCTAAACCCACTCTTCTCTAGGGCCTAAAAGCCCTCTTCTCACTTTTACTTCTTTCAGAACTTTCTAAGTTTTCAAGTTTAACTGCAAATGTCTGAGAATCCAATGCCTTCAGGAGCCCAAGGGTAGAGTAAATGAGAGAAGCAGGTTGAGGACATACAATAAAGAGTGATGGAGAGTTCTGTGCAATGAAAAGGGAGTAAACCTTGAAATGCATGAATATTATTTTTTTTCACCCTGTGGAAGTCCAACAACATACATATTTGATCCAATGGTACAGTCAGCTTCTCATCTATGAGTATGGCTGAAGTTTATGGAAAATGAAGGTATGATGTCTAATCTTTTCTCTCAGCTATTCCTGAGACACTGAGTACACTGCAAGCACTATTTTCTTGAAGGCGGGTGATTTTTACCTGTCTTACTTGTTCACTGCTGTATCCTCAGAAGGTAGGACAGTACCTGGCACTCTGTCAATATACTCAGTAAATATCTTTTGAATGAATTAATGAATGAATAACAGTAACGAGGTCAGTATTAGCCTAAAATATTACCCAGTTCTATTATCTTTAGTCTGTATAAATCGCACTATGATTAAATGCCACATTTTACAGAAGAGTGAATAGCATATATCTCCAGGAGGGCCAAGACTTCTTTGTACCGCCCACCATACCACTGCCTGGACATGGTAGTAAAATTATAAGTTCCTGATAAAATGTTGAATGTATTATACTGAAGCTAAATTAGGCAAATATGGTTACATCTGACTGTGGCTTGTGTGGTGGCTAAGCAGAAACTTGAATAATATGGTGTTATTATAGATTTCTGTGACTTCAAAGAAAGTCAAGAAATAATCTGAGGAGTCCAAACATGGAAGCTGAAAACTTTAACTGAACTAATGTGTGCTGTGCTTCTCACACTAAAAAACTGTCCAATTTGACTTTCCTTTGGGAAAAAATATTACAATGCTACCACCTGTTCACCTTTCTGCTTCAGCCAGCCTCCAGAATTCATGGTTTTCTGCCTGCAGCTTCCTCTTTTATTTGAGGCCATTCTATGAGACCCTGATCCACTGGCAAGGAAATAAATTGTCTCTGATCTTCACGGTTGCCTCTAACCACGAATTGTTTCCCTTGGTGAAGCGTTTAGCACTAAACTAGGAGCACAAAAATTCTGATAAAATACTTTAGAGGAACAGAGGATTTGCTGCTGCTGCTGTGAACGTCTGCAATATTTGTCCTGTTAATATTGCCCAGTTTGAGGAATACTTCAATAAAAGAATATTTTGGAGTCCATGTGTCCTTAGGCACAAAATTCTGGGAGCAACTGTTCATTCCTACTTTATAACATGAATCCTCTCCACCTATTTGGGCCCCATGATCTCTGTTTCAGTTAGGCACACATTATAGACTACCTTCTCATGCACCTACTAATCTAAGGCTTTTCATTAATTGAACTGCTTCTACTGGGAGGCAATACATAAAAGCTGCAACTTGTAGCGCAGGGAAGTAGGAAAAAACGAGATATAGGGTTAGAAGAGCTGGGCTGGAGTTATGGCTCCACCAAAACCCGATATTGATTTGTTTAATCATTACACTCTAAAACAAATGCCTTACTGAAAATTTAAGAAAAAAAGATTGCAGGATGTTTGTGAGGTATAAATAAAAGTATAAGGCAGCACTTTGGAAGAAGTCATTGCTGTTGATGGTATTAATACTTTTAGTAGGAAGAGCGTGGGAAACAAGAAGAAAAAAAATGAATGGGAAATTAATTGTGGTGATAGGAAAGACAAAAGTGGGAGGAAGGAGGATGTGAGATCAGGAAACCAGGGCTGACTAATCATTGTATGAGTAATCGGCTAATCAGTGCCCCAAAAAGAAGAGAATAAACAACCTGGCCTGCAAAAGGAAGGAGGTAGAAAGATGAGGCACACACTGTGGGACCTTGACAGTCATCTTTCTAATATAGCAGGCTCAATAAAATCACTGGAGATGAAAAAAAGAAATGTTCGAATATAATGTAAGGAATATAAGTAAGCTTGAGAGAAATGACGAATATGACCAGGCTAGTGCTTCTTATAGTTTATGGTTGACAACAGGAAATACTTTTTTAAGCCCTTCTGCTGTCAGCTCAAACTCAGAGAGACCTAGGCTGTAACAAAGACTGCCAGTTGCCTACAAAAATATCTGTTCCCTACACTATGCCCACCCGTCCTTCTCAGTACCCTGGTTTTTCTGCTGGGTATACTGTAACTCAAAACAAGACTGCATTCCCAGCTACCCTGACTATAGTGAAAGTGTTTGTGAGACTATAAGTAGTTTCCTTAAATGGAGCTGACTCAGCTGAGAGGGTTCCTTTTATGCCCCTCTGCCACTCTTCCTTTCCTGAGCAACTATGTGGGCATAATTCTGGACATCCACTCTCCCATGATATGTGTGCTGTTTCTTATGTCAGCCATGGTTGAGCTCCCACCAATCTATCCACATCTGTTTAAACAGTATCCCTCAATAAAACAAGAGGACAGCAAAGTGGACCGTCATGCCAGACAGCAAAACACAGAGCAGAGGGATTTCTAATACCAAAATAAGAGTTTTGCAAAGAATCAGATTATAAAGATAAGAAAAGGTGAAATTCATAGTAGACAGTATTATTCTAGGTGAAAGCTTCCTAGAATCTAGAAATTAGAACGGGTAGTAAGCCCTACAAACATCTTTGTAGACTTACACGGAAAAAAAAAAAAAAAAAAAAACTGGATCTTCAGTCTGAAAACATAAAGAAGAGCTCAGCTCTGACAATTATCTACTACAGAGCACAGAAAAATATTTAGAAAATAAACCAAATTCATGTTTCCTTTTTTTTTCTGTTGTAATTGTTTGTTATTTTATTGCTGTGCTGTTTTTATAGATGGCATCTTCTAGAAAATACAAAAGGTAGTCGCTATGACACAGAAAGTTATAAAAAAGGCAAAATCTAAACCATAAAAACTTCAGGATAAGATAAAAATTAAATAGATAAGGGGAGTTTTAAAAAAGTCAAAATTAGTCTATAGGAAATTTAAATCACATTGGTAGTGGTAAATATTAGAATATGTATTGGAAATTAGAAATAATAATGTGGAGGAAAAATTAAGAAGCAATTCCAGTATTTAGAAGATGAGAAATAAAGAGGGAAACGATAGAGGAAAAATAGATGTTGAGGATACAGACTATGGAGGCAACATTCCAAAAATCGATATAAGGAATAAATGTAAAAAAATTAAAAAATAATAATATTCAAATATATTACAAAATTTTCCTAAAAAGACTACTAAAAAGAGAAAATAATGACACATCATCTTGTTTTCATTTTTAGAAAAATAAGGCAACATACAAGAATCTACATGTCACATAAATAAGCACAAAAATAAGACTCATATTTTGATAAATTATCAAAAGCTAAAAGATAATAGTGAAAATCTGTAGATTTTTCTGGGATAAAAAGCTACAGTCCAATAAAATTCTATCCCACTAAAATGGGAGGGAGGGGAATATATTCTGATATACACAAATTCAAATCAATTAATAAAAAGAAAAAACTCATGTATTAGAAAACAAGGAAACTAAACTTGGTAAAGGAATCTAAACTCTTATTATTTGGAAAGATTAGAAAAGAAACAAAATTCTAAAAATGTGATTGTTTAAAAGAGGGAATACAAATATATACACAGAAATTAGAAATGCCTTATAAACAGAAAAATTACCAAAAAAAAAAAAAAAACTGAGATGCTAAATATAGAAAAATTCTAGGAAATAGCCAGGGCAATAAATGTCAGGGCATCACATGAAACCCAGAAGTTTGATCTGAAGGACTCAGGAAGAGAATGCAGACCTGGTTAGATGGAATGGATTGTGAAACAGGAAATTTACTACAATCAGAGAAGAAAAAGCAGAGCTTGAGCTTTCCACCTTCCCTACTCTCATGACCTGAGGCTAGAGAAAAATTGAGTGATAATGACGCTCAAGCCTCAGAGTATAGCTCTGAGAGAGAAAGAAAAAATGGGGAGACCTCACAGAAAAAGCTTCCTGGAGAACTGGCATGGACCAGCTACCAGAGCAAACCAAAGGTCTAGATGCTGCCTGTCAAGCATGAGCAAGATTAAAAGAAATGGCATTGCAGTTATGTGTGAATACAGCAAAAATATAGGGGAGAAAAGTGATATGGCTGACAAAAGAGACAGAAAAATCGTAAGTGGAAAGAAAACATACTCTAAAAGCAGAAAAAATTTTCTGAACTTGACTCATAGTGTGCAAGAACTTAATGAGAATATGAAGAAAATAAATGAAAGCTCATAAAACAATAGGAAAAGATAGAAAGTAAGTCTGTAGAGATAAATTGAGAGTGCAACACTGTTAGAACTATTACACATCTATTTGATAAACTAGAAGGAGCAAGAGAGAAGAGGTAAAAATCATTTTAATGGGATAGAAGAAAGTTTGAAATAATATTAATATCAGAAAACAAGTCAGATGCTGATAGAGGGGAAAGCCAATATAACAGAAGGGTATTTGATGCCTTTGTAATTGTGATCCCAAAAAAAGTAAGACATAAGAAATATTCAGAAATATTAAAAAGAAAGTCCCTGAAATGAAAGAGAAGCACGGATTAAAGGACAAACCTTCCCTACCAGGGAAAAAATACAGAAAGATCAATATTGCAGTATATCCTGGCTAAGTTATTAAGATGCAAGGACAAAGAAACAGCTTTTCAGCCAGACAGAAAAACCAAGTCATCTAAAAGGAGGGAAATTACCCCTCTGTACTCACTATCTTTCCAAGCCTCTCTTGGTTCCTCTCACTCTATTTCTGAGAGAAGACCACACTCTCTCTGTGGAGTATTACCCCATTTCTAATAAACTTTCCTTTTGACTCTAAAAAAAAATAATCAACTAATTAATTAATTAATTTAAAAAGAGGGAAATCAGGTTAGCTGCAGACTTCTCCACAACTACATACTACTAAGCCAGAAAACAATAATGTTGCGATACCCTGAAGGAAAAAAAAAAAAATTGTATCGAAATTATTATAGCCAGATATTCTGAAATATGAAAGAACTTAGAAAATATAATACATGAGAACTTCCTTATACAAAAAAATATTTCAAATAAATCAAGCTCACTAAGAAATGAATGGGGAAGTCATAGTAAAATGACTAGTTCAATACTCTGTGATACGAAATGATAGAGCAATGTCAAAAAAAATTATAAGGCTAGAACTGCAAACGCTAATGCCTTACAAGGGCAAGGCTGGCAGGACATATAAGTGATTGAAACATTGTGGATTCAGTGAATTGGAGAGCACACACACACACCATCAAAACAAGATACCTATAGCCAATTTTGCTTTATGGAAATAAGAAACAATTAAAAGAATGTTATATTACCAGATCTTTGATATTTTCAAGAAAATTCAGAAATTCAAACTTCTGTCTTAACCCTCGCAACTTTTAAATTTCAGCAACAAAATCCATTTTACTAAACATTGCTGAGAAAAACAAAGTTTGTCTTGTTAGTGATGGTTCATAAACCATACTCTGATTCATGCAGGGTAAGGCGAGAGCAAATAAAGGTAGACTGACCGCTCCTGGTTGACAGATAGTTTTAAGAAGCAAGGGAACTGACTTACAAAGCTTGTCCTGGTTGGCCACAAAACGCATAGATCTCCACGCCTTCCTGGCAGAATTTTAAAGTTTATGTAAAGGCCGATAAAGGCTAACCAGAACTTTAACCAAACAAAATCAGTCAGGAGGATCTACGGGAGGACCTAGGGCTTACGGGTGTTCTCGCATTCTTCGCAACCGCGAGAACCCTTCGCGCGAGAGCTGCATGTTTATAATAACGCTCTAAGGTTCTGACTTCCCCTTCCTTTAACTTCTTCTTCTCTTCTGTAAATACCCCTCCATTTTGACATGCAGGACAGAGTGTGCGCGCGGCTTGCCACGTCTGCCTGTACAGGATTGCAACCCTTTCTTTTTCCCCGAATAAATTTGTTTTCGGTGATGAAACACCTGGTCAATGTTATTTCAGTCTATAAGGCCTTAACTGGGTTCCGCAACATTTTCAGTATAGATAGACTTAACAACCTCTTACTCTTTTAAGGTTACATCCTTAAAACAGCTGTTAACGTGGGAATAGTTGGCAGAATGTGCATTGCACGGAAAAGGGAGGGGCTGGGAATCCTTGGATTGCCTGTTAAATCCTCTTGATGACCTCCTCCAACACTTAGCTGGATTGGGTGGTAAGTGACCAGTTTGTCACCCATGGAAAAGAAATAAAATAAGGTCCAAGAATGGTGCACCAGTCAGTTTAAGAGGCAACAGACTAATAGCTTTACATGTGAAAGAATTCATGAGAGAGCAGTACTTATGGACCCTCCTTAAAACTTCTCCTCGATGATAGATGGTGGGCAATAAATGAAGAGAAACTATGATAAGACTGGGAGTGAGCACTGACCCAATTTAAATACAGAATAAAAACTAAACGACTTTTGGAATTACTGAGTAACATAATCGAATAATATAAATCTTGACAATGTTAAAGAAATCTATGTATATAAAATTAATAGTCTGCATGTATTGGGGCAGGGAGAATATGAGAAATCTTTGTACCTTTCTCTCGATTTTGTCTTAATCTATAAACTTCTCTGAAAAAAAAGTCTCATGTTTGTGATAATTGTTAGCTTTTTAAAATTTTCTGATTCAATGTACTTTCTTAGCTTATTCTAAATAAGTAATGACTTTTACACCTAACTATGTATTTTTAATTGTGTATTCTTATTCTTAAAGAGGGCTCCAAAAATTATAATTAGGTTCCACAAAACCTAGATCTGTCTTTGTCATGGAAGGTAGTTTTAGTCAAAAATGATTTAATGAAAACAATGGATGAATAATATTAATGAGGACTACTTATCAAATTACTAAGGTTAGTCTTAAAAAATCCTAGAAGAATTTAAAAGAACCTAAGTAATCTAAGATTATTTGAGACTCAGGTGTCTGCAGGAGCTTGCATCTGCATAGCCTGGAGAAAGACTAATTCCCAGGTTTGGCATTTTCCCCCAGAGTTCATTCCCTCTTCTTCCATCTGTCCTATCCACACAGATAGAGACCACCATCCTATGAACTACCTTTCCTTACAATGTTTGTGCAGGTTTTTCTTCAGCACAGTACAACAGAGCACATCATGAGACAACCTAGCTCGTTTATTGAGTCTCATGCATAATATATGGAAAGGTGCTCTTAATCACCCTGTTCTTAGACCTGGCTCCCCTTTCCCCAAAACACAGAAGAGCAATAGTTTTGTATGATACACCTGTTGACTGCCTTTTTATCCCTGCTCCCTAGTTTCACAAACCTTTACAGTGGCATTTGTGAAAAACCTGGAATATCTGAGCAGGCTTTCCATGATAGGAGTTGTATTTAGAGGAAATAAGAGGAAAAGCAAGCAAAGTAAAGTATAAACATTTGCCAGTGCCCTGCAGTCTGAAGCCAATGTGAATGGATTCCTGGCTTTCAATCTTTTCTTAGAACCTTAAAGACAATAATAGGATATAGAGGTACATAGGCAGATATAACTCTAGAGTTCCTGGTCTAGAAGCCAATAAGCTCAACGAATGATACCCATACCCCAACTCTGCCTCCTAAAATGACCATCAAAGGGCTTGATAAATGATAATAGTGAGAACCACTGCTATGAATCATAAAGATAGATTTCCATATACAGGTACACTTTGTTTTCAATTGTATTTCTTACCATTAATCCTTTCATCATTCAGGCAAAAGATTTTGCCAAATTCATTAAGAAGCAGGAATTTAAAGAAAATAATGCAATTAGACAGCAATAGAATAATGAAAAATCTCTCATTCTTGATTTTTGTTTTTGCTTTTATACTCTAACGAACAACTAAGGCAAGAAGAATGTGTTAAAGAATTCAATCCGTTCAAGAAACCCATGCTTGATAACTTCCTCAGCATTTACCAATATTTACATAAGCATTGAAAAATTCAGAGTATTTAAAATTTGAACTACTAATAGAAATGACCAATGATAAATAAGCTTATTGAATTAAAAATTATAGCATTATTGATGGTTTTTTGTCTTTAAAACATAATCAGAAGTCACTTTAGAACTTTCTAATAGATAGATATTATTATAAAGCAACACTAAATATCAGACATAAAAATGCTGCTTTGAATTTTCACTGACACATGAAAGCTGGTTGCAATTACTTTAATGTCTTCAAGGTTAAAAAATCATCATTAGTGAGAAAAAAAGGTTAGTATATTTATAAAATGTCAACATTTAATATTTTCTAATTCTTCAAGATATTTCTAGCAAAATATTTTAGGATTATGTACTAGGATATAAATGGCTCATTTTTTTTTTTAGTATAGTTTAAAACCTATCTTCTATTATTTTATTAAAAGACATGTTAGCTAAAAGGCATATGTGGACATCCGAAATCATTGTATTTACAACTTCAAGGAACATTTATTAGTGAGGAAGTCATTCAGTTTTATAGGTTCCAAGATAGAAAGTTTCCAGCTGAGATTGTTTAGTCCACTACTCCGCTTCAAAGAGCACAGAAGCTCAATATCCAATCCAGAGCAGAGGGTGATGAATGGCAGTATGTTTGGCTAGATGCCACATCAGGAAGCTAGTACAGTTTTGAAGTTAGCGATAGGCTTCAAACAACATTCACTAAATATTAATTGAGCATCTACAATATGCCTAAACACTGCTTGAAGCTGAAACTAAAAATATATGAAAGGAATGTAGTTGTATGTACAGACCTGGCTCTGCCACTTACAACTTTAGTGGTGTGGGACAATTTACTCAACCACTTAGGGTCCTGTTTACACTTCACAAAACACTATTAATATCTATAGGAGAATGTGATTGTAACAGCGAAATGATTGATATAAGCATCAACAAAATAAACCTTACAAATGGTTTCATTTATTTAAAAACTTTGCTCAGCTATGACCTTAATAAGAATCAGACTCAGCTTTACTTGAGGGTGCCCACCAAGAATTCACAAGAATTACACATTGAATAAGACCCACACTAAAAAAATCTTCAGAATTTGAGATGAGGAAGTAACCGCAGAGAAATGGAGAGAAAAATAAAAGGTGGGTGGGGGAGAGAGAGGCCAAACATTTTCTTTTGTTCTGTCTCATGCTATTTCAGAGCAGAATATACCTCTAAATATAGAAAATCTGAAAAATCTGGAAGGATTTTTGTAGCCACCCTCCAAAGCCTATATACATGTTGTGGTAAAATATATCTATCTGTATGAAAATTACTGTACTTTTTTTTAACTTGCTTAGATTTTACCTTAGAGTAAATGCTTATTAATATATGAAAATCTGTTGAAAGCTCATAATTATCCATATATACTGCATACGCTTTGTAGACCATCCACAACATATTTTAAGTTCAAACTGGCTCTGCCCCAGCAACTTACCACAAATACGGCTAACCAACAACTGGTGTGTTCTCAAAAGCACAGATTTCAACAGCAGCAAAGGCAAAAGAAGCTAAAATAAGTGTTCTGAAATCA
Organism: Rousettus aegyptiacus; assembly: GCF_014176215.1. NCBI lineage: Eukaryota > Metazoa > Chordata > Mammalia > Chiroptera > Pteropodidae > Rousettus > Rousettus aegyptiacus. The sequence continues at coordinate 124,641,432 of NW_023416284.1, read as the reverse complement.
AATATAAATGATTTGAGAATCATCCACCAATTTTGTTTTATCTACGTGACCATGCTTTTTCCTTATTTGGATAATAAAAGTTGTCACTAGCTGCCCTAGTTCTCTTTAATGCAGCAGTACAGATGACAAAGATTACTGCAAAAACTGAAATTCAGAGATCACTCATTGGGCCTCAGAAACTCTCCAAGGAAAGTAATTCTTTTGCCTTTTGAATCTCTTGAGATTGTATGTAAATGTATGTATATACAAATGCCTTTTAGTGTGTGAAGCTGTAAAAGAATTTCCAAAGCTGTTCTCATACTCCCTAAGGTCTGTGATCAAAAAAGGGTTAACAGGTGTGACTTTTTATTGATCTCAAAGTTTATCTCTTGTTTTTGAACTTAATGAAGCTTTTTAATTTTGTTTCACTAGTTGTCCTCTAAGCCCACTGTATTTTCGGAACTAAAATTTTAAAATGTATTAACAAGAACAAAAATATCACTTAATTTGGAATCACACAGGATTGACTGCCTACAAAAGAAATAAATGTTATTTTTCCTGGAAAAACTTGAGAAGTTGTTTGAGTCTGTAGTATATAAATTTTAGCTCAAGCATCTAGTTCATGTACCAGCAACCTTCAAATTTGCTTAAGGAGCAAAAGTTTACTTGTGTGGCAGCACAGATTTGAATAACTACAAAGCACCCAGAAATGTAGCACCATTTCTAACCAAATCTAATTGCAATGCTAAAAATATCTCCACTTTGCTTGGGGTGAACTTTTGAGCTAAAAAGTTAGAAAATATCTAATTAGACATCTAATATTCACTGTTGGTAAACTGAGTCCTACAAATTTAAACGGATTTTCCCAAAATCATATTACTTATTAGAAACAAAATCAGAACTATAACTCAGTTTCCTTTCTTCTAGCCTAGTAGTTATAATTTAAAATATTAAAATTAAATATAGTCAAATATAGTGTGTCATTATTAATTAAAAATAATAATTATTAAATTCATTTCTAATCAAGTTCAGCAAAATCTATTTTCTGAAATTATACTCATAAGTACATACTGTACTCCAAATCACTCACCTTCTCAGAAAATGTAATATCTGAATACCCATCTTAAGCTTTTCTAAACCCAGAAACTTAAACCTACTAGCTACTGATTCTATTCTTGTGACTTATGCATGGATTTTCTTTGGCAGCCCAATAAAACCTCACATGTTGAAATAATTTATTTCTGAACCTAATATCCCTCCGCAAATTCTTCCATTTGATTAAATTATTTTCTCTTTATCATCTCATAGACATTCTAACAAAAAGGAAAATTTCTCATTTCTGCAATTATCAGAATAAATTAAATGAAGGAACTTGAGAAGAGGTGGGAGAGAGGAACGGAGAATTAACTTTCATAAATTTCTTATATGTTATATATGGATCAAATAATTTAAAGATAGCTTCTTAGGAATTTTATTTGTAGTATAGTTACAATCTATTTAAGAATAGATTAGGTTCCAAAGAGCTGTTTCTCACTCCAGGTGCTTGAACTTCTAAGGTGATCCTCTACAAACAGGCCCTGAAGCCATTGGGTGGTGGGTGCCAGCAGAGTTGAGGTCCTTTTTGCTGGGCTCTGTAGCGTTTTTTATACCTCTAAAGTTTACAGGTTAACAGAGAAGTTTTTTTTTTTCTGAGTGCAAACAAGGAACAGAGTACAGAGTCCTCTGGAGTTGAAATTAAGTGACAGACATTTAACCAGGAGCAGGTGGAGGCATCAGCTCTCCCTCTGTCTCTTTCATTCTGAAGCACTTTCCTACCACAGAAGAAACTGGAAATGCCTTGCACAGGACTTACTGCTTTATCTCATCTTCGTTGTAGCCATTCTAGAAAAGAAGGGAAAGGAAATCCCCTGCAAACTCCTTCTCACATCTGTGTATCTCTCAACACCACTGATACTCTGGTATAAATGAACTAGCAAGAGAGGAATTACTGAGACCAGAAGCAGAACATTCTACCTGTCTTGGAAGACCAATGGAAGAACCAGGTACTTGGCACCAAATGACTAAGTGTTAAATGGAATGAACTGATAGTTCTCAAAAGGGAGTAGATGGGTTATAAATATATGATGAAGTTAATGAGAAACTCACTATAGAGAAGCACATAGTGTCACAGTATGCACTGGTAGACACAATGTGCCTCCTGAGGCGTTTTCCACTTAGCTTTGTCTTTTTGCACCTTGGGTGCTAGGCACCAATTAAGTCCCTTTTTTATCTGATTACCTATGGTAGGATATCTGTTTCATTGTTTACATTCCTATCACCCACAAGCTTGCCAGTGCCTTTTTGTGAAAAACCAGGACCACAAATTTTCTACCTCTCTGACTCAGGGTATATCTAGATTTAAAAATCTATGTTTACACCCAAAGGTACATACTCTGCGTAGAACATCACCTTAGCAACTGTCATATAATCTGACCCTGGAAGAGAACAAATGATGACTATTTACTCTTCATCATCCCACTCACATTTTTGAAAGTCAAAATAGAAAGCACTTACAAAAACAGCACTGAATTGAGTAAATAGCCTAGTAGTGGTGATGACTTACTCAAGTGTTACTCAAATCTAAGGAAGGCGTAAAAGTGTTTTAACACATTTCTTCTAAACAAGAGAACTTTAACCTTTTCAAGTCTACAATAATTATTTTATATAATTCAACTGTACGCATAAGAAATATCATGTCAACATGGGGTTTAGTGTTTGTGTCAAATCTAAAAGCCCAGGATCTATTTCACAGAGCACATTCAAAGGTCAAAGCCAGGAGAACACACTACATGGGAGGCCTGTTCAGACATCCAAGTTCTGGATAATATTGAAAAGACTCATAAATTTGGAAGGGAAACCCAGAATATTCCCTAAAACCTAAATAAATTATTTCCAAAGTTCCCTTTGGAAATAATTGAAAATAATACTAGTACAAACTACAATCTAATATCAAGAATTAATCAACAAAAAGAGTAAGAAATTCAGCTAGCGTAAGCAAACTAACATGATTTGAAATTCAGACAACCCCATTTGAAAAGGAAAATAAAGAAAACAGACTTTAATTCACGTCCAATCTCCCTGTCCAACTTCCACTTTTGATTTACACATTGCGAGTTCTTCAATTAGAAAGGAATAAGGGCTCAGCAAAAAGATGAGATGGCCACAAGAATGCTGGGAGAACAGTCAGCTGGGGTCTTTTGTACCAGTCATGGACAATTTAGAGTCTGAGAGAACCTAAAAACATACAAGTTCTGACCAGAGCTCAGCCTATGAATCCTTTTGGCGCCTTGCTGACACTTCTTGAGGAACAAATCCAATTGTGTTGCATAGGGATTTGCCAGATGAACAAAAGCTTCCACTGTAAGATCCCATATGCTGTGCAGAAGTTGCCAAATTTCCTGGAGTTTTTATTAAGTATTTCAAATAGCCCAGAGAGAACATTCAGTTGCCACAGTCTTTAGCAGCACCGCACTTTTTCTAAGCTACAAAAAAGTGAAAAGGCCCAAGGATGTCTGAACCTCTCTGGAGGAAGTTCTAAAGTGGAGAAATAAAGGTAATCCAGTGAATTGCTGATGCTTCGGCTAAAGAGTTTTCAAGGTGAAAATGAAAGTGTCTACATGGAAACTACTGCTAGTTTAATTTGAGTGACTTCAGAGCAAACAATTCATTGCTAAAATAATTACAAATATCATTATTTTTTTCCCATGAAGAGATGAAAAACACACACACACACACAAGCAAGCACCCTTTTCTCTAAGGTATAGCCATCCATGCTTCTTACGTGGAGGTGAGCAGCTATCCCCCAAAACCCCCATGCTCGGGCCCACAGCATGTCACAATTCATGCTATGGAAGCTCCAGAAAAAGGGGGAAAAAAATGTTCTTGATGAAGAGACTCAAGTGCCTTTGGAGAGTTTTAAAATAGATTTCCTCTCCTTTCTGTTTCAGTAAAAAAATCAGTATTATATATCACAGTAAGAATGTTCAAATACATGAACATTCACTACTAGAAAAGCTATCATATCTGCTGCCCCCTTGCTCCATATCACTCTTTAGCCTCTTATTCTGCTTTATATTCCTATAGCACTTTTTATTATTTAATCTGTTAGATGATTTTACATCTGTTTATTGTGACAGTAAAGACTTTGTTTTATTCACAGTGAACAAAACATCTCTAGAACCTAGATTATGCAAGATACATATTAGGTACTCAATATAGTGCCTTTTAATAAATGAATATGTTAGATTTATATTCTCATTCCTATTTCATAAGAAGAAGAAAAAATTTAAACCTGAGGCTTGGAAACATTAAGTAACACACTTAAGGACATATAGTAATATGGCAGAGCCGCTTGCTTTTCCCCAACTGCGACAACTTTAGCTACTGGAAGAAAAAATTCATTCAGCAGAATTGATGTTATACTTGAGAGAACACATAGTTTAGATCTTTAACATTCACTACGTATTTTATATCCATCGATCATTTACTAGCCAATATAATCTGTGAGGGATTCCTCAATAAGGATAATTTCCAGGAAAATCCTAGGACTGATTTTTAGACCTTTATTTTGCATGCACTTTGAAATGAACATTGATCTTTGGATGTCAATAAAGGTTAAAAACAAACAGGTGATGATTGGCCCACCATTTGGGGAGGATGGCTCAACAGTGATGATGACAATGATAACAGTAAATATATGTACAGCACTGACTGTGGACTCAGCGCTGTTCTAGCTATACAGCAGTGACAGCAGTCACTTACTCAAGTTATCTGCACAGAAACCCTATGATATGTACACTATTATTATCCCCACTTTGCTGATAAGGAAACTAAGGCACCGAGGCGTTAAGTAACTTGCTCAAGGACATACAGCTAAATAGTACATGGTTGAGCCAAGATTCAAACCCAGGCAGTCTAGCTTGACTGTGCTTAAGCACTACACTCTCCTGCCTCAGTAAAAATGGCATTGTATCTTTAAGTAGCAAGTCACTTATCAAGACTTGGTCTCATAAACTACTTAAGTATTAGTTGAATTAAAGCAATTAGCAGGACTGACATTTTGTTTAACAACTATGTTAAGGAATTCTGATTGATGAAACAGTCACATCCTAGAGAAAGATTCCTAGACATGTACCAATAGGTCCCTTTCTGTTCAATTCTCATTCACCACTTGAATGAATACACCGAAGGCAGGATCATCTAGTTTGCTAATGACATCAACTTGAACTCTGCAAAGGTATGGAATGATACAAATTAAAAAAAATTTGCGTGACACACCATTGGAAGCAGAGTGGCAGAAGATTCACAGAACATCATAACCATTCTTGAATTCTCCACCAGCATCACTGCTCTTCTCTTTCTCTCTCCTTGAGCACTGCATCCTTTCCTTAATTTTAGGCTACAGCCTACATCTTGGCCTAGTGACAATTTGACACTTGCAATGGGTTTGTTGTAATTCAGGGTTACTGTTGGTTGGCAGTGGCCTTTGTGTTCCCTGCTCCTTTCTCAATACCGAACATATTTTCTGTTAACCAGGAGGATAAAAATGAAAAAGCAAAGGCAAATTATTTTTTTAATTCCCTGCTCTTTTGTGACACTTCAGAAGTCACTCTATTATAGTTTTTTTTCGTAAACCTCATTCCGTTCCCACGTCATCTTCTGCACACCTTAATATTTAATATTTGGTCAATTTAAATGCAAACATTCTTGGTAGTTCCCATTTAAAAATAAAAGATGACTCACCAGGCTTTTCTTTTTCTGTAAACACTGATTGGTGCAAAACACTTGAGCCCTGTGTGTTTTCAATGTCTCTGACTTCCAGATGTTCCTGCTTGATAGGGGAGGTTTATCAGCTAAAGCCGTATAGCATTGGGTTGAGAATAAGCCTTGTTATTGAAAGAAGAGTTGCATTTTTCTTATGGACAGGTGGAAGCCTCCTCGCCTTGGGGCTGGAGATGCGCCCTCTCCTGGCGCCACATCTGCTCCGCATGTCTTCAGTGCTTCTGCACGCACAGCTAAAGTTGGAGGCAGCTTAACGAAAGTAAATGAATGAGAGGCAGTAGTTAATGAATTCCGGAAATTTTACCATTTCCCTAACAGAGCTCAGCATATATAATAGTGCTCTTTCTCCCTGACACATCTGCCCTGTCCACCTGACCCGAGTCCTGTGCCATTAGGAAAATGACACCCGCAAGTCCCCACGAGTACTGCAGAGAAATTTGCTAGAATTGTTTTTTTACTGGGTTTGACACTGACTTGAGGGGGCGGGCTTCTAAGTTACCTTTAACAAATGTCACTATTTATTAATGCTTCTCCTTATCTAACGCAGTTCGTTTATAACCGCACCTGGGAACAAGGCAGTTGAGCTCATTTCTAAAGAAAAAGGAAGGGGGCCACTGGAAAATGTTTCCTCTTGGACAGACATTCTGATGAAAAGTAGCTTGGTGCACGTCCAGATTTCTCTCTCTTGCTGAATTTTTAATCTTGTTTCTCTTGGATGAGCCTCCACTTATCTGGGTTTGACCACTGACACATGCGCAGGAGTTATTCTGTTCTGAAACTGTAGATTTGTTTGAGCGGAGCAGACGCTGCACCTGGAAAAACTGGCGAGGTAAACTGCAGTATTGTTTTATTAACTCCCTAAGCACAGTTTCTATTCTTTACAACTTTCTTGAGAAATTGCGCTAATAATAAAACACGTTTTCAGCGAGCAATTACAATTCACAGACTTTTCCTTGCTTTGCTGAAAAGGCATTACCTTCAAATGGATGCCAAATAGCGATGCCGTGCATTCAAGTAGGGAAGGGAGTTATGTGCTTTAGAATTACCTAAATCACTCCTGTAATTTGCAGTGCCAAAGAGGGAGTAAATGTCCTCATGTAAAATTCAAAAGAAATACTGGGACAATATCTCCCATAGCAACAGCTGTTTTAGAAGTTCCCGCATGATTAACAAGCATCTGTCTGTTTCATCTTTTCCTTTGTTTAAAATCAGACCACAGCCTGCTCAATCTGCAGGTCAGAAGAGTACAAAGACTTTTACAAAGAAAAATGTGATTACTATGGATTTATTTTTCTGATGAGTTCAATTATTTGCCATATTGTCCATCTGCTTTTAATTACTAGTTAATGATGATTAAGCGAAGAAGCCGATTGTTTCAGAGAATCAGAAAATATTAGTAAATCAAGATGCTGTATCTTGATTAGTATTTACATTAATTAATTGACTAGAATGTATTTCAATCTTGTAATAGCTGCTAGAATTTATTGCCAATGTGTAATGCTATCAAGACATTTGACTTCTGAGTCAATAGGCATATTTCACAGCTCGAGTTCTCCAGGCAGTACACTCTGAGATGGAGTGTTTATTTGGGAGTGTTCCTGGAATCAACACCTGTGGAAGGGAGAAGTAAGTAGCAGAGAAATTGAGCTGTCTACAATCCCAATGCCACCAAAAGCCTCGGCTGATCTCGTTACGGAAGCTCTGGAGCTACCAAACCCTCAGATACCAGCTGGGCCTTCATGAGCAACATTGACCAACCATTGGATGTGGGCTGCTCAGGGCAGGGAATTTGACACAATTCCCAAGGAACACTGATAGCTGATAATCTTCTTTTAGTAGCACTGCCATCAGCTAAGAGAATAATTTCTGTAATCCAAAAGAGGAATCCAGGTGGTACATCACATAGTTACCACACTATATATGCATAACATGTAACACTGATTATCTTTTCAATAAAAGACACAAATTAAAGGCTATAACACTCAAACTAAATCCAATCAATCAATATTACACAAAAATGACTAAATGTTTTTGGGCTGAAAATAAAGCATCAGCTAGCTCAGAGTTACAGGATCTACTAGTTCCCTAATATATCTGGAAAAAGAACAAATTTAAATGTGTTGGATTCTCATAAAAAAAAAAAACAAATGAAATAACCACCTCTGAAAATGAAAAGGTATTAAAATATAATTACTCAAAGCATGTCGAGATTAAAATACTTTCTTGTGTCATTGTCTAAAGTAAACTCCCATGCAGAGGTATTTTAATTATCCCGCATCCACATGTACTGTAAATGTGTTTAACTTGATAAATGTATCTTCTATAAATGTTCTGTGTTAATGCAAATGCCAGCTATATTAATTATCATTTTAGAGTCTGCCTTTGATTAAATTATATGTGTTTGAAATACATTTTATATACAAAAATATTTAGTTTCATTTATGAATATTTATCAACAGCATTATTCAACGATTTTTGTACCTTTATTTAATAGCAATAAAATGTAAACATTGAAGAACATGGGGAGTTAATATATAGATTTTTTTTTTATAAAGAAGCATTTCATAAAAGCTAAGCATTTGATTAAAAAACGGGCAAAGAATCTGAATAGGCATTTCTCAACAACACGTATGAATAGCCAGCAGGTACTTAATAAGGTGCTCAACATCACTAATGAACAGGAAAATGCAAATCAGAACCACAATGAGCTATCATCCCTAATCTATTAGCATGGCTGGAATCAAAAAGACAAGAAACAACAAGGGACCACTTGAGCACTGTTGGTGGAATTTTAAATTGGTGAAGCCACTACTAAAAACAGTATGGAGTTTGCTCAAAAATTTTAAAATAAAACTGCCAAAGGACCCAGCAATTCCACTTTCTGGCTATTTATCTAAAGAAAACAAAAACATTAATAATAAAAACTATATGTACACCTATGTTTATTACAGCATTATTTACAATAATCAAGGTATAGGAACAACTTAAGTGTCCTTTGATGGATGAATGGATAAAAAAATTGGTGTATTGATATAATGGAATATTATTCAGCCATACAAAAGAAGAAATTCTTGTTATTTATGATGACATAAATGGACCTTGAGGACATTATGCTGAATGAAATAAATCAGACAGAGAAAGGCAAATACTGTATGATCTCACTTGTATGTGGAATCTAAAAAAAAACCCAAACTCATAGAATAAGACAATATACTGGGGGTTGGAGGGGGGGAGCAAAATGGGTGAAAGAGAACCAAAGGTAAAAACTTCCAGTTATAAAATATTTAAATAAGTCCTGGGGATGTAATGTACAGCATGGTGATTATAGTTAATAACACTGTATTATGTATTTGAAAGTTGCTAAGAAAATGAACTTTCAAAGTTCTCATTATAAGAAAAAGTTTTTTAACTATGTATGATGATGATGTTAACTAGACTTATTATGGTGATCATTTTGCAACAAATACAAATATTGAATCATTATGTTGTACACCTAAAATGACTATAATGTCATATGTCAGTTTTATTTTAATAAAAAAAGCTAATCATAATATCTTAAGTCACTACATACTTGAGCGAATCATCATTTATATGATATAATTAAGAACCTCTATAAATATATTATATTGAAAAGTCAGTTATATGTAGTTAATGTTTAAATGGCATTGCAAGATAAAAAAGACATGAAGAAAATATGTGACTCTCTTTTGTGAGATCTAGGAGACCAAGACAGGGTCTGCATCTGTTCTGCTCACCACTGGATCCCTGGGCCTTAACAAAGATCTGACACACAGCAGGCCTTTAGTAAAGATTTGGGGAATGTTGAAAGGATTATGAATCTCAGTTTTTTCAAAAACAAAAACAAATTGGTTTCCCTTTCCAAACATGATGGAACGCTGGGTATTAGTCATTTTCCAGTTTAAAAAGTTGAAAATAAACTATTTTAAATGGTAAATTTGAACTTACATATTCACGTTTGTCGATGTAGTCCTTTTTTTTCTGTTATTTTACAGATCAGGACAGATTCTCTTTCCTCTTAAAAGTAAAAGATTTATTTCCATTGGAAGAATATCAAGATGAAATTCGGTTCCAATTTTAATACCATGTTATCTAAAGAACATACTAGATAGTAAGTGCTAAATGTTTTAGAGAGATTAAAATTTTGTAGGCAAGTTTAATGAAAACAATATCTAGAATTCTTATCTATTTGCTCTATATCTGTTCACTCCCAAACTTCCCAAAATGTTCTTCAAATCCCAATTAATCACTCCAAAAATAAGTAGGAAAAATTTAAAGAAAATAATATAGAATATATATGTGTATAAACAGCATTGACAAAAGTTAGTCATGTTATTACAAAGCACCAAGATAAACACAGAATGAATGCAACCCTAAAAAGTTGCAAATGAGTATGTTTTGCCGATTTGTAAGTACCAAAATCCAACCACCCCCAGGTCTTCAGTACTATGGTTACTAACCTTTTTTTTAGAAATAGAAACATAGCCACTCTGTATTTATGTTCTATTAGTGGCTGAGTTTTGGAAGTCAGGCCAAGAGGATTCCAGAAATGAAAAGAAAAAAAAAAAAGAAAAAAAAAGATTTTGTATGAATCATCTGTTATGAGTCTCCATAAATCTACATCATTACCAAAATATGACCAAAATTGCTATGTAAATACCCAAGAATTAGAACAGAGGAGAGGAACACGGTATTATGTCAGAATTCAATTAGTTCTAATATGGTAGGAAAGCCACATTCATCTGGGAGTATACGAAAATTTTTTGTTGTTTTTGTTTCTTTGCTTGTTTATTTTTTTAATGATATGTTGACTTGAGTATAAGCCTGAGTCAGGAAAAGATTCATGGCACAGGTTTGCACACCATATTGTGACCACCTCACTCTCTGGTTATGTGTTCCTAACTTCCCCGACCCCTGCATTTTAAGGCTTAATTTAAAAATTGTCAGTGCTTTTAGAATATATGTAGGCAAATTATCATTAATTTTAATCATAGTCCTCAAAAAAATAACTTTCCATTAATTTTTAATATATGTTAGCCTAATTTTCCTCTAAAAGTTCTTCAACTGAATTGTATACTCATTACTAAAGTTTTAAATACAAATAAATGTCTCATTTCCTTGAGTTTAAAAGTGGCTAAAAGTCACTTGGGAAAAAACGTCGTTTTGACATTTTTTTCTAATATTTTACTTCTAATTTTATGACTTTCAAAGATTTTATTTAAAAAAAAAAACTTAGAAAAAATTACTCTAGATATTTGGATAGTGATATTTTATATTATTTCCATTAATTTATTACCCAGTACTTACATCATCTATTAAAAGCCTAATACTGTGCATGCGTACACACACACACACACACACACACACACACACACACACCTCACAGCATCGTCACCTTTTAGGAGCCTAATAAATGTTATGTCAGAATATAGTGACAATTCCTTCTAGTAATATGAATTAAAACCCACAGATAGGAAGCCTAAGTGGAAAATAAAGTTATTTCTTTAACTGATCATCTAAAAGATGTCACTCCGAAACAATTTGCTGAGAGAGAAACATTTAAACAGAATTCACTGGCTCAATTCCAAGACTAGGATGATGTTAGTGAAAATATGATAGAACCATATATAAAGGATAGTTTTGCAGTAGAGCATAATTGGATTGAAAATCTTAGTAAAGGTGAAAAGTGCTGAGCACTTTGTATGCATGGTAAATTCTGCCATGACCTTGATATTTACATTATTCTGGGATTAAAAGTAAAAAGTAGATGAAATTTTTTCATTGGCTTATGCACTATTTTAGAAAAAAGTCGCTATAAGTATGTGGAACAGTTAAATAACATGAAGTGCTGTATGATTAATGACCATACTAAGTACTATAGACTAAAAACTAACAGAGTTCAGAAAAGCAGGCCAGTAATGTGATCTCGAATAGTTATGAAAAGGCTTCACAGAGATGGTGGACTTGAACTGGATCATGAAACTTGGTGAGAATTTGATAGTCATATTTAAGAAGGGAGGATATTCCCACCATTTATTTATTGTGCTTTTTGGCACAAATTACATGAATCTCCTTAGTTGCATTAAATGCGATGAGCACATAAAGTTGTAGAACACCATACTGAGGCAATTAACAATTATACTTACTTAAGTTTATCTATTATGAATAACACTTACAGTAAGTTAATTAATGATATTTTCAGTACTGTATGATTTCATGTTTATGGAGTTCAAAAACAGGCAAATCTAATCTACTGATATAAATGTCAAATTAAATGACTACCTTGAGGCAGGAGGATGTTGACTGGGAAAAGAAACAAGAGAAACTTCTGGGATGCTGAAATATTCTTTGTCTTGATTTGGGTAGTGGTTGTAGATGCATTTAAAAACTCACTGAACTCTACAGGTATGATTTGTGCATATACAAACGTACTATGCATGAGTTACATCTCATTAAATAAATGAGTAAGGGTCATTGTCCATGGTAGGATAAAGGGTTATTTAGAATAATGTAAATTTAGCATTAGAAAAATTTTTCAAGATTACCTATCTCAACTTTGTCCTTTACAGACGAGGAAACTGGCAGCAGATGCAGAGACTTGCCCTAGGTCACAGAGACATGCAGAGGCTGAGATAAGTAACAGTTATTGGAATCTTTTCCATTCTTTGGTCATGTCTACCAAATATATTTCATGTGCCACATAATTCTAAAAAGAAGATCTAGATGTACCATTGCATTATTAGTAATATTTATTTACCAGTTTCCATATATTTCTCATATTGGTCACATTTAATTTTTCTCTTTATTCTTGGCATCTATAAACTGAATTATTTAAAGCTTTCCTTTATTCTTCTTCTTTCCTTTCATACCTACAATCTAATATTTTTCCAAAAGGTGCTATTTTACATATATTAATTTAATCTTATTTATTTCATAGAAATTCAGTAACTGTACTTGTTCTTAGAAATCAAAGAAAATTCCTCTTTTCCCAAGAAAACTCTTTGCCTGAGTTATTTTATCTTTATCATTTCACTATTTTTAATACTTATTATCTTTGCTCTTTTGCTCTGTAGATAAAGAAGAAGATAATGTAGATATCAATATGGATGACTTCACTTTAGATAGTTGTTCCTCTCTAATCCTTTCACATAATTTATCTGCCACTGATCTTTTTCTAAAACACTGTTCACATTGGTATTCCTCTTCTTACCTCCTTCCCCTATTCTCAACTACTTCTGAGACCTTGACAATAACACCTGCCCATGAGAAAACTGCTAAGTGTTTTATCTTAGAATGTTTTTTTCTATTCGAATAGCTCTCAATTCAAAACTTCATTCTCTAAATTTACACGGTGCCAGAAGTGTTTTTATTTTTATTTTTTACAGGGGTGTTGATTCTTCCTAGATATGTTAAGATTCATTGAGAAACTTTAGACAAGTATACATGTCATGATACAAGTGAATTACCTGCAGAACAATCCTTTGGCATATTCATAAAAAACTGTAAAATGATCCAAGTACAAATATTCCTGGCATAACTAGATGTAAGGTGTGGGTACATTTATTGTGGTCATATTCATGGATGACTACAATCTAAGTTTCTGTGGGGTTTTGTTTTGTTTTGTTTTTGTTTTGTTTTGTTTTTTTAACAAAGCCTATTGTTTTGCCTGTCATTGAAGGTATTGTTATCTGGTAAAAGTCATTCTACTAATCTTCAGAAGAACAATTTATGGTCAAAAGGAGCAGACACCAGAAGATAGCTATCCACTGAAAACCTTTCCCTGAGCCAATTTGTTTCCTATTCCTCTATGTTAACATAAGTATGACAATTCAGATAAAAGCAAATTTAGACACCTTTTGATGGGCTGTGCCAGATTCCATCCACCCCTTCAGATCCACTTTACACCCTTATCCACCCTGCATTGTGCTCAGGAGGCTAATTTGGATAAATCTTATCAAAGACTCCCCCGCCCTCTGCCTTCCTATTGTGTTGGTTGGTGGAAACATCAGTAAAATATTAAAGAATGAAGTCTGGGCACTTTTTCCCTGTCTCCTTCAGAGGAGAATCACCGCAGCTCACTGAATCCCTTGAATGAAGGTCACGTTCTGTTAGGTTGTCCTTTCCAAGCAGTCTTCTGTCTCTAGATTCTTTCAAAGTGTCCTCCCCTCACTCCTTCAGGCACAGGAATAATTACAACATCTCCACCAGCCCTGTGTCCTAGATCAGGGGTCTCCAACCCCTGGGTCATGAACTGGTATGGGTCTATGGCCTGTTAGGAACCAGGCCACACAGTCGGAGGTGAGTGGCAGGTGAGTGAGTGAAGCTTCCGTATTTGCAGCTGTTCCCCAGCACTAGCATCACCACCTCAGCTTCGCCTCGAATCATCAGGCATTAGATTCTCAGAGGAGTACCGGTCCCTGGTACCAAAAAAATTATATATGGACAGCTGTCCTAGATTACCCACATGGTTTCCCTGTACCCTACCCACATCTCTTTAAATAACCCCTTTATTACACTCTTTTGAAATTACACAATCTGAATATGTCATCTGTTATGTGCAGGGACCTTGACTAATAATTGAGTCCCATTGAGAAAATAAGAGTCACAATGGAAATCTGGTCCATCTTGAATGAAGAAACATTTGGTTTGCCTCCCAAGCTCCAAGCAAGCAAAGTAGTAATGTGTTAAGTGAGTACCAGGCTGTTATCAACCAAATTGTTAATCCAAACCCTCTGCCCCAAATCTCTTGATGGCAATCACCTAGTACAAACCAGAGTGTTTTATCTGCAACGAATTAAGTGGCTGTGATATATTACAAGCTTGTCTATAACTTCGTTTTAGGGGAAATTACTTTAAATTATAAGCCCCTAAAATTAAATAATATGTTTAGTCGTTCAGTCTGCCCTAGGTGGTAGATTTATGAACTAACTCATGAAGGTGATGACTAATGAGAAAGTGAAAATCAGCCCTGCTGATACTTAAACTGTGATATTTCTAACAGAATATCAACAGTGTTTCCCATTAGACATAGACGAGGTCAATGGATGACAATATTTTTAACATGACATATCCGAGACCACATTGTAGTTGTGAAATGACTGATACCTTCTTCTGAGTCGACTGTTGCTTCCCCCACATTGACATCTGCAGCCCCACTTCACTCCTCTTGCCTCCTGCACGAAGATCACTGAGATACCCAGTTGCTGAACTGCCCCACCCTTTGGCAGCATCAGTAGAGAGCTGATGTCCACTTTCTTGATTCCTCCTGAGAATCATTCAGCACAAGGTCTCCCCACTCTCTCTTAATGAGATGTCCCTCAGTTCTTCTGTAGAATGTTCCTTTTGCTGCAGCTACCTGAATAAATCTCACTTTTTGGATGTGATGGCACCATGGGACCGTCCAGAATGGAATCCCTGAGCACGTGCTCCACTGTTATTCTTCAGTCCCTTTGGTGTTTTTGTGCACATTCTCCTGGAGTGTGCTTTCACTCTCAACGACCACCCATGCTTAGTCGTTTGCACACACCCCACAGCTTAAGATGCCTCTCCTGGAGGAAAACTCTTAACAATAACCAAAAGATGCAAAATATAACTGCTTCTTCTCCCTCACACCAATCAAGACAACTTTGAGGCATGACACTCTTTTCAGAGCTCTCCTGTGAGAATGAGCCAAAGTTACCCTTGGTTGAATTTTGTGTGATAACACATATTTCCTTGTCAGTTTTGTTTCTTTTACTGGTTCCACCTCCCCTCTCCCCTGTTGATGTTTCCATCTTAACACATTCATATGAATTTTCTGCTCAGGATCTGCCTCTAGGGAACCTAAATTAAGACAAATGGCAATCCAATTTAAATGGGAAATCAATTCAGTGAAGACTTTGGGAGAGAAATGACCATCTTGCCTAAGACTTAGAGAATGTGTAGGAGTTAGGCAGGTGGAAAGGTAAAGAAAAGCATGAAAAGGCATGGAGACAACTCACACACACACCCACACAAAAAAACACAAAAAGAGAGAGAGGTCATCTGCTGTATATGGAGATCCATTAGCCTCTCCATATTGCTGGAGCATCAAGTGTGGACAGTGAGTGTCCAGTCAGTGCCAAGTGATGAAAGGCTTTTGGTATCATCCTTTGGGGTCTGGACTTTATTTCAAGGCTGGAAGGAAAATAATCAGATTTACATTTCAAATCCACCACTTTGGTGGCTGCATGGAGGATAGGTCTAATTAGAAGTCTACTGAAATATTGCATAAATGAGTGAGTGAGTAATTAAATAAAGCACTGAAGTAAGATACAGATGGAGATAGATTCAAGAAATAAGTAAGAAGTAAAATTGTCAAATTCTAGTGGATATAAGTGATGAAAGGAAGGAAGGATCCACAGTTGATGCTTAGATTTCTAAGTTACATCATAGGTGAACAGTGATAACACAGATAATCTACCAATAACAGAAAGAGGAGCTGGTTGAGTTGGTTCCATGAAGGTTTTACTGTGACACATAATGAAATTGGGCAGCCCACAAACCTCATTGAAGAAAATATTCAACCAACAGTCAGAACTAGGATTATGAGTGTCAGGGGAAATATGTGAGAGGGAAAAATAAGTGGTATTGAGATCCCAAGGGGAGATGAGATCCCCCCCCCCCCAGAATGTATACAGTGAGAAGAGCATGAGTGTGAGGAAAAGGCCCTGAAAACCCCAGGTTTAATGTGTCAGGAGAGGAATGGGACTGCTAAAGAGGAAAGAGTCATAAGAGTCAGAGACATTTGGAGAACCAGGAAAACACCTTCTCTTTACTTCCTTAGTCACTAGCCTGCCCTTTTATCGCCTTACACACTATCCAGAAATTTCTAGCTCAGGAAAATGGCAATGTTCCTTTAATATTTTTTTCCTGAAATGTTCTCATGGCCTGCTAACTAAGTGTCCCCTAAAGTAGACAAAGTGCAGTCCTCTGCTCAAAGAACAGCTAGATCAACAAGTTAGGAGGACTCCTCAATGATTTCTATATAAACGGGTCCTAAGCAGTGTCATTTACATACGAACATGCATGCACTAAACCTAACCCATCTCCTTAGACTTTTATATTTGGTAGTCAAATCCCAGCTTTCTTTTTAGCATTTCTTCAAAACAAAGTAGAGACCAAGCCTGTAGAAGACCCAAGTAGCTGGACAGACTTAGAAACTGCCTGCCTCCCTAGACGTCATCAAATTAGTTACCTGTCCAACTGAGTCATGGAAGAAACACATCAGAAGCCTGGAGAAATAAACATACAAAGGAAGAAGTAGTATAGTGCTAAAATGATTCTGACCATAACAGATGTTACTACTATAAGTTGAAACAATACTGCCACTGAACCAGGTAACTTGTATACAACAGAGGGCTAGTCTATATTGAGTTCTTGCTCTATGCCAGTCATTATGCCTGGTGTTTTACCCATATTTTCTTGTTTGATATTCAAAAGAATACTTTGAGTAGGAAATCAGGTAATCTCATTTCAAAAAAAAAAAAATAAGGCCATCAAAGGTAAAGAAGAATCCAAGGGTGACATAGCTAAGGAGCAAAAGAATATGGATTTCAGCCAGTGTTCTGTCTGACACTACAATCCATGCCCTTAACCACTAAGTGACATTGTTCTTCCCACGTCTCTATTCCAGGAATCTCAATGCCGGAAAAGTTTGGAGATCGGTACCAAAAGTACAGATCCCAACACTAGAGCATTCAAAATGGACTTTTGCTTTATCCCTGCACAAGTTCGGGTAATAATTACAAAGCACCAGAAAAATACACACAGAAGCCTCAAGTCTAGTTTTATTATTCATATTGCTATAATAGATATATTCACTCTACATCTATACCATGGTTCTGTAGTAGAACTTATTAAAATGCAGACAAATTTTTATATAGACGTAAAAACTTTAAATCTGTGATGACGTGCCAGATGAAGTGCCAAGTCAAAACAGCACAGAACTGACTGTTGCATCAAAAGAACAATGTGAATTTATTTTAGTAATGTGAATAGCTCACAAAGAAGGTATTTAATAAAAGATTATAGGAATAATAAAGAGGAAAAACAGTTAAAGGCATTTAAAAGGTCACTGATTATTTTTTAAGCAATTAGTCATGAACTTTGGACAAGCCGGTAATGAAAAAAAGAAAGGCCAACACACCTGCCTTCCTGGCCCACCAAACCAAACAGAGGGTAACTTAAGCTATTTGGAAACTAAAGTTCCAGCTTTAATGGTAAGCCTATGTGCAAATTATAAGCTTTTGCAAGAGAAGCTGAGATCTTGCATATAAAGGAGCAATCATATGGTATACTCCAGGGAGATCCTTCTTGTGAGAACACATTCTACACCCTCACTACTCTGGAGAAATTTTCATTCTCATAAAATTTGAGAATGCATTCTTACAGCCTAAAGTCCAACCCATCATGAGAAGAGAGGTGCTTTTTAAGGAATACATCAGCAGTCTGTTGTTTGCCTCTTCCATGCTGACCCTTCATGAGTTTAGTGTGACCATGTTCCGAGAATAGAAAATTTGGTCTAAATGAGAAATACTCTTCAAAATTGCTTTATTGCTATGTTGGTTTTTCTTTGTAATTATGGTTGAGTTATTCCATAAAATTTACTGCTATGATAGTTTCATAATGGCAATACAGTCCAACCAATTTGTTATTCACTGAAGAAGATGGTAAATGGGCCATGGAATCTAAAGCTTCTTTTGCTGATGACACTGGTTAAGTTTTCCAGAAGCTTTTGGTCGGGTTTTCCATAGGAATTGGCCTAGACACAAAGCTCAGTTTGAGGTGTTCTGGAAATAGCATGAGAAAATGCCTTTCTAGCCTTAAATAATGAGCAGAACTGTGTGTTGAAAGGGAAAAGTTTGTGTTGGACTCTAGCAGTGAAGGAAGGAAGAAAAAAAAAATTGGAAAGACTAGAACAAAATAGGCAGAGTGCCTAAAAATAAATATATACATACATATATATGCATTTTTATGTATATATAAAATTATACACATACATATGTATATATGTATGTATGTACATATATATGTATATATAAAATTTCAAAACTTTAAAACTATAGGCTTGAAAAATATAGTGCTCTCAAACTTTTAAAACAGGAGTCAACAGGCATAATTTTGCCTGGCAAGGTGGTATTGAAGAAAGCATGGATCCATTGCTACTTAATTTGAATCTGAATTAAAAATATTAACATATTAAGAATCCTAAAATATTCCTTAGTTTATTAAGGAGTTCATTCTTTATGAAAAGTACTTTAATTTTGCCTGCATATCTGTATCCTACTATAATCTCTGTTTTTCTCTGTCCTCCTTATCGAAAGCAAGTGAAATAATGGACTTAATAAAATGCCCAGCTTGTTACTTAACTAACATAAAATAAAAGTTAATTCACTTCTATCTTCCAAATTTCTTTTACTTCAGCCTCTGAAGTTCAAGTCCATAGCTAGCAATAAAGAGAGTGCAGTAATAATTGAATGTGTGACACAGGCCAAATACCACTGTGTCTAAAATAAATAATACAAATGTAATCCACACCTTATCTGAACTAAGGTTCTGTCTACTATTATATATTTAAGAGTTTTACTCAATTCATAGACAGTGTCTCATTCATGAATGAAGAACGAAGAAACCTGTCAGACATAAATATAGCACCTGCTATAAATAATAAAGGAAATAATATATATAGCAAAGCTCTTTCAGAAATGAAGCATAATCAAATATAGTATTAGAATAATACCAGATATCAAAGAAGGAATATCAAAAAACCAGTACCAAAGCAGAATTCCTTTTTGTTTTTTTCTTCTCACATCAATTGAGTGAGTTTGGGTAACCTCTTTAGTCTTCTGAGTCTCAGTGTCCACTTGTATAAAATGAGAATAATAATACCTATTGGTTAGGGCTGTGGTCAAGAGTAAAGAACATCATGTATGGGGAATCACTAAATTTACAGGTCAGTAGTTCTCAAAGTGGGGTCCTATACCCAGTTTCAGCAACATCATATTAGAAATGCAGATTCTCAGGCCCCACTCCAGACTTATTCAATCAGAGACTCTAGGGGTGGGGCCCAGCAATCCATGTTTGAAAAAGCCCTCTAGGTGTAAAAGTCATGGCTTTTTGATAACTCTGATTCTTGTTTTCATCATTGTAAATTCATATGTGGAACATCCACATATGTACGCATAAAATCCAGTTATAAAAACATTCAAATATAAGTAGATTTGTATCATTTTATAAATGTGAGAACAAAAATTTTAAAGTTATCAAGTTATTTATACAACTTTTTCAAATAAATCATATTATAAAATTATACTCACACATACACACACACACATACATAATTTTCTCATTGACTTTCTTCATAAATTTGGAGATGTGGGCCTATAAGAAATAAAAGTTCTTCAATATACTGGTTTCCAAAACTTTTGGTTAGTGTCATGTCCTGCTGGGCACTCTAATCCCTAATTTATAGATGTCATCTGGAACATGTAGACCTATCAAGCTGACATTTTGTTCTCGATCCCCTCCTTTTTTTAGTCTCACTTCCCCTCAATTGATATTTTTTTCTTATTCTCAGTGATTTCTGTGTTTCGCTTTTTAACCTCTATTTGAATGCCATATAGAAAAGGACTAGAGAACCACATTAATGGCATCACCTTTTAATCCACGCTGAATACTGCTGAAAAGAAAGATTCAGGTAAAATAAATAACATCCATGCATCTCTATAATATATGTTTATCTAGCTAAGTTCTCACTCAGTAAAGATTTTTTTCACTGAATTTTGAATAGGTATTTCTGTAAAGTGACCTTTTCCATCCACTTTTTCTCTTTTCAACAACTGTATAAACAGATTTAAGAGTCTTTTTAAATGTAATTTAGCAATTATAACAGATTTGAAAAATAGTAATCTGAGTTCTAAATACAGGAATTGAAATTACATGGTGTTGAAATCTATCTCCAAAGTCAGGCAAGGAGCACGAAGGACAGGAACAGTAATGGAAAAATCAGAATCCAGATTTGTTTCTCATTTATGCTTTATTTGCTAATGTCATAACAGAAATAGCTTCCAAATCTCTATGTGTGCAAGTTAAGAAGAAGGTGAGAAAAATAGGTAAATTCAGAATCACTTTATTATATCAGGTCTGGTTTCTCAACTTCAGCACTACTGACATTTTGAGCCAGATAATTATTTGTTGCGGTAGTTATTCTGTGCATTTGTAAGATGTTTAGAAGCACCCTTGGTCTCTACCCACTGGATGCCACTAGCACCCTCCTCAGTTGTGAAAACCAGAAATTTCTCCAGACATTGCCAAATGTCCCCTCAGGGAAACAGTTTGCCCCCATTTGAGAACTCATTTTATTATATTAAGTGATGATTACTTCTCCTAGAAAATAAAGGTCAAGAAGTTAAAGAAAAAAGACATAGAAAACATACCACACATTTTTGCCTTTATTCTACATAATGCAAATTGTGTGAAATATGTAAGGGGCAATCAATTGAATGTAAATCCATCACTTGTTTCAAAGAACTGGTTGCAACTCAAGTGGATGAGAAATGTAGTTTAGTGGTTTTTCTATAATCAATACCTCGGAAGCAAAGCTGAGGAATGTATTAACCATATCTTTTTATTTTCTATATTCTGATGCTTTGATATATGGGAACTTGCTGACCCTTCCAGGGTTAGCCAAGTCTTAGAGATAGTAAATAACTCTCCCAGGAGTATACTTTTCAAATAGAAACCAATCTAGAGCTCATACCTAAACAATCTCCTTTATTGGGTTCTCACACTCTGAACCACTATTTATCTTCCCTAATCACTAGGGCCAAGTACCAGATAATAGGAAAAGCCCCTACATTCCAGAGCCTGCTAAAATTATTCAAACTAACCAATACTAAGCCCGCTTACTCTGCCTTGCCCATTCTTCCCACAAAAATCACAATAAGATTTCTCACCCAAACTTCCGCCCTCTCCTTCCGCCTTATAACCAACCCCAGAACTTCCACGTGGGGCCCCCTCTAGCATGGTGTACTTCCTTCTCTTGGGAATAGTATAAACTACTTTTTCAATAGGAATTGTTTCCTGATCTGTTGGTCTTATCAAACCTCGAATTTTCTATTAATACAATCTATTTTGAAACAATAAGCATAAATTAAAAGATGGTGTCAATCATTGGTTTGACAAATTTAATGGAACAAAACTGATCTGATACCTAAAGAGAACTGACAAGTATTAAAAAGTGTCTGTTCTTTTCAGCTCTTCATGTTTTAATTAATTCTTAAACTTTTGATTTTGTCCTCCTTATTTGCTAGTATTATATTTCACCAACTTATTTTCAAGGGTATTTCTGGGGAGAGACTATTAATGTTAATAAAAGAAAGTGAATGGGCTTTGGGTAAAAATAAATCTGGCTTTGAATTGAAAGTTTATAGCATGTGTTCGAGTATTGTGTTTTCACCTGCCTATTTTCTGTTTTACTATTTGTAAAAAGACAATAATACTAAAATGATGATTATAATATTATTTTAAGGATTATGTGAAGCATTGTTAAATGTTTATTCATTTAATAAAATTTAGCTTATTAGGTATCAGGCACTGTACTGCTTTTTTATGATATATAGGATAGTTAGAAACACAAAAGTAAATAAGTAAATAAATAAATGAATAAATAAATAAATAAATAAATAAATAAATAAATAAATAAGAAGTTCACATGAAAGACAGAGCAAAAAAAAACAAAGAAATGAAGAGAGCCAAGTGTGATAGAGGGACAGGCCTGATTGTAATATGCTTTACATATGGTGGTCAGGTAGACATCTTTGAGGCTACTGACTGGCCATTTGACCCCAGGCAATTTCCTACTTCTTTCTAAGTTTCAATTTAAATACTTAGAAAATGAAATACACTTACAGATTGTTGTTAGCACACAATAATGAGTGAGCATCTAACACACAATGAAATATTAGCTATTATGATGGCAGCATTAAAGTTAATAACATTGTCAATGTAGATGAGTTTTATCACTCCCAAGAATTCCTTTTGTAGATTTCATCAAGTCTCAATATGAAGAACTCCTCTCTAGACTAAACCAAGAATTCCATTTTTAATTTTATCTTTAGCAAGACTTATTTCTAATAGAGTGTGCTACATGCCACAGTAATACTTACCACAGTGAGATGTTATTCAACAACTGACACCTTGAGGACAGGATGTAGTGTTTACAGATCATTTCCTAAACAGTGTTTTAAAAAATATAGGTTGAATGAACAAAGAAGGAAGCACTGGTGGAGAAATTTGCAGCTATTGTTTTTTAAGACCCACCTCCACCTCTCTCCAAGTTTCTCTTTCTCTCTCCTTTTTCTCACACTGCTAGATCTTGCAAGCGAAAATTCTCTCCTTCAATAGGTGAGATAATTCTCATATCTTGACTTTAAAAAAGACTTTAGTAATAAAACATATATTTGCTAAGAGTACACAGATACTTCCAACTAAGGTGTAGTGTAATTAAAACAAGAAAAAGAAACTTAAAGACTGTAGAAATTATTAAATAGATGCATGTTCAGAGCAGACAATTTAATTTTTAATCTCATTCTTATGAAAAGAAGAGAATCTATTAAGTAAACCATTCTATACATCCGTATATAAGATGAGAAACATTTTAAGTAAATCTTAATTTTAAAAATAATGACTTAGAAATTAACAATATAGAACACATATAACTTACCATGTGCCAGTAATGATTTACGTTAATTAACAATGATGCAGATACTATTATCCTCATTTTATAGCTGAGAAAATAAACACAGAATAGTAAATAATGCTCAAGTTCACACCCCCAGAAAGTGGCAAAAAACAGATTGATTCAAACCCAGGCAATTTGGCTCCTGTGTCGATGAATTTAGCCCCTATATTATTTGGCCTCTTAAAAGCAAATTACTTCAATATCAATTTCAAGTCTCAGGGTTATACAAATCACAGGACTTCTACAACCGGTAACAATATTTAGATTTTTGGTCTGAAAAAATTCCAAAAACAACTAGTATAAATTTATTTCTTTCATGAACAATAAAGCAAGTACTTAAAAATAAATGCTTCTAGCTCCTCAAAAAAGACCTTTATATGTTGCTTTAGTTTTGCTTTTTGTTTTATCTTAATATGGCATATGTGAAAACAAATTGGATAGAACCATAAATGAATTATCTTGAGATTGTTCGAAGGCAGGTTTTATTAAAAACATCAAGTAACTATTTTAGTGTTTTTGTTAGCTGCTTATGCTTGGGATCATTGGTTAGGGAGAGAAGGAGAGGTGTGTGCACTCAAGTGATATACAACAGAGGAGAAATTTAACATTTACCAGTAAAGTACAAAACCGACACTTTCTTAAAGACACATAAAAAGGAGAAAAAGCTATGCACGGCAAATATACTATATGGAAAGATATATAGAGGAGTTCAGAAAAATAATAGAAATGAGCTATTAATAAGAAACATGCAGAAAATATGATTTGATTTTTATTCCAGAATTTGCTATGTTTTATCATATATAGCTTCAAGGCACTATGGATCTACATAAAGGATTAAGCAATATTTGGTGTTCTCTGCTACTGACCTCCACCCAGTCATTATGCTTTGCAAACCTTTGATTTTTAAAGTAGGATTGGAATGACAGTGCATCATTTTAACAAATCCTTTTCAGCATTTCTGGGAAAAGCAGATATGCTGGCATGCCTTATTAAAATGATAAATTCTTTATATAAGTATTTTAGAAACAGGAATGAAAATTGGTCCATTTAAAAAAAAAACATTTCTGCATAAAGCAGCAAATTTTTATGTTATATAAACACAACTGAAAGAAAAGATTCTGCTGAAAGTGAGGCAATTTTGATAACTTTGGAGAAAACATCTTTGAGAAAGTTACTATAAAGTTAACTAACTATTGGGAATCTCAGTTATTTGAGATGTTAGCATCCAAACAGTTTGACGAAATTGCAAGGTTGAAGGAAACTATAGTGAAAGTTCCAATTCAATTAGAAAGAAAAAAATTGAAGCATGAAAGGGGGAAAATAGCAAATTTTCAAAAGAAAAACATTTTCTTCCAAGATTAGTAGCCAAAGCTAACTTGGCTTCAGGGACGACTCAGGCATGTGACCTGTGGCCTGTGGCCTGTAAAATACCTATACTACTTATATTTTTCCAGGATGAACAAAAACACTTCAGTGCTATGCCCACTCTAGACAATCGAGATGTGTTTAGTTGTCTAAAATTAACCCCAAACTAATTTTGAAAGTACCAGTCTCTACTCTTCTATTTTTTCTCATTGTTGTAAAAGTCATGTTTCTCATAAAACATTTATAAAGAAAGAACAGAAAAAAAAATATGAAAAAGCAGACAAACATTATCTATAATCCTCCCTCTCCAGATATAACTAAAATGAACTATTTCCCTCCAATAATGGCTCAATGCATTTGTCCTTGTTTCATTGAGATCACATGAAATAAAAATTGTGAAATTATTTTTCTACGTTACAAAATCTCTTTTCATTGATCATTTTTAATGACTGAATGGCTTCTCATGGTCTTCTGATGGGGAACCTTTGGTTATTTTCAATTTTTGACTATAACATATAATACTGGGTGTAATACATTTTTCACATATATTATTTTCTTCATTGTGATTAATTTATTTGAATAAATTTCCAGAAAGGAGAAAAAAATTCCTGTATATTCACTTCATGACTACATTTATCTTAAAATCTTACATTGATGAGTTAATGTATGTTTTCATGTAACTTTTCAAGAGGGTGCAGTTAGTATGTTTTCTGAGCTTCTGATAATGTTTTTCTGTTGCCTTTACACATGAATGACCCTGTAGTGATTGTTCCAAGATTCTCTGATATTTATTGTTGCAGTGATGAATTTTGATGTCAGCCTGAGTTATATACCAAGATGTTTTAGGAGCGTGTGTGTGTGTGTGTGTGTGTGTGTGTGTGTGTGTGTTTGTTTGTGTGTGTGTGTTTAATCTTTGTCAAATCAAAAATGTTATAGGAATGAGATAAGGACTATCTTCACTGATTTTTTTTCTGGAATTCAGCAAGCCCTTTTGATTTGTATCTCTAGGTCTTTTTACACTTAAAAAAAAAAAAGGCTACATCAAGTATATCTTTCATTATCTTCTGTCTCAGTATGATTTCTTCTTGAAAACCACATATAATTCTCTGGCTAGATCTCTACTATCTGTCCCCTGCTTTATCTGTCATTATGTCCCTTAATATTTTATCTTTTTGTTTTTTGATAATAGTTTCAAGGATTCCTCCACATTACTTATTCAAATTTTTAATGATATCGATTCTGTTCTTTATTGTCTCCAGTGCAAGTGTTAATTGATATGAATTAATTCTACTCTAGCTTTTTTTGTTTCTCATAACTCTTTCTTAAGTCACAAATCTCAATATACTGAAGTGGATATGCATATACATTCTAGACACACACTATATGTATTCTAATTCTAGCTCTACCACCTCCTTGCTGTGAAACATGGGAAAAGTTTTTTTACATTTCTAAACATCACTGGAAAGAAGATAGTACAGACTTATATAGCGTAATCCTTTCATCTTCTTCCTCTACTCCCTGATTCTGTGTTGTAATCAGGCTTATGGCAGCAGGAGTCACCAACTTGTATAAATCCCTTTAAAAAGAGAGAAAAAAGAGGACATTCATGGTACCTGCCTAAGAAATTTGTCGTGAGGATTAAATTAAATAATATATGAAAAGTGCTTAATCTAGTGCCTGGAACAAAGAAGCAGTTAGCAAATACTAGTTTCTAATTTTGTTATCATAATTATTATCATCTCATGTTGCCTGTATATCTCAGAAGATTCTCTATTTAAGGTTTTCTCCTATTTCTGCTCAAAAGCACACACACGAAAACATGATGATTCTACAATGTTTTCATTCTTATTTATGTTTTAAGTCTATTTCAGCTGCAAGATCTGATTGGTTAAACCTGAAGCATCTCCCCCTCTCCATCTTAGTTTGCCAGACTTTGAAAAAAATGAAGGTCCACCTGATTTGCTCCACATCCAGAAGTTCATTCTGAATGAAAAATGTTTTTGTGGCCAGGCAAACACAAAATTTTGAATAAATAATAAATAATAATCACATGCTTCTACTAAAATATGTTAGAGTCACAAGCAATATAAATAATTTTTTTAAGTTTGCCATGACAACTTTTATTAGAGAGTAAATTTTAAAATTTACATAATGTGTTATTTATTTCATTCAGCTAGTACTTACTGAGTATTAACTATGTGCCAACCTGTTATATGAGCTTCCTGCTTTCATTAATGTTTTAATGGGCATTTCTTTTTCTTTTCAATCCCTCCTGAAATATAAACCTCCTGAGTGGCTTTATATCATGTGCTGGCCACCTTGATACTAATTGAGTCAGTTATGTTTTCCTAAACTTTTTAGAAAGAAAAGAATCCCATCATTCAATTGATTTATTAATTACAACACTTCAAAGAAAAGCAATAACCAGAAACTAACAAAACAAACTACACTTCTAAAGCCTAGCAAGTGTAGATATCCTTACTTCCAGAAAATTCTTTATGGAAAATCTGCTGAATTAGGCAATATATTCAAAATTTAAAATGGATTCAAGGTAAATATTATATAATCATAAAATGTGAGAACCAAAAGTGTCTTTTTTAAAGCCATTTAATCTAATCCTTTCATTTTGCGATTGGAGACTTCAAAGCAGCAGGTATAATAAAGTACCTTGCTTGAGATTCTCACCATTTTGAATAGAGAGTACTGCACAGTGTTTCCAAGACTGTGAAATGGAGACTATATCTCAAGGCACAGTACAATTACACACTCAGTATACAATTCGAGGCACACTTACCCCAATGTGTCTAAATGGCCTGTGATCCAAGCCTTCAGCTAAATTACATAGGATATTCTAAAAAGTTTCTCTAAACATATGTATGTGAGCTTGCTCCAGCTTAGGTCTCTCTCCTATAATTCAAATTTTTAAATCCTAATTCCTCTTGAACAACTTCACCCCCTTCCTTCACATGTTAGCTCAATTGGCACCTTCTCGGGCCTTCTTCTCTGATCATCCTTTAAAAAATTGCAATAAACTCCTTTGCTCCCATCTTCCTCCTAAATTTATTTTCCTCCAAATTATTTATTATCATCTAATATATTGCATATTTTACTTAATTTGCATATTATCTTTACCCAAACTATATTCTTATATCAAATATGAGTTTTATTGTCAGCATGATATAAATATTTTTGAAAAAACCATGAATAAATATTTTTAATAAACATATGAATAGTGGAATTAATTTCCAAGTCTTATACATTTATAATTAGTCTTTTATTCCACTATTTGTAAAAATATTCTTTATAAATATTAGTTGATCTGATATTTTAAATTATGACTAAAGCACTTTTTTCTTAACCTCATTTCATAAAGTAATATCAGTGTATAAATTGAACTATAGTACATAACTACACTATATAATCACATCATGAATTGAGTCCTAAAAGGAAAGGGAAAAAATCTCCTTTTGATATAGAATATATAACTAAAAAGACAGTTCTAGTTCTTTCCCTATTTGATGTCAATCTAGAGTTAATCTGTCTTTGAATTAAGGTAGTACTGCCCACCCTGGACTTTATTCTTTAGTTATATACTATACTCATGATTATTCTCAGAGTATCAAAACATATTAAAAGAGATGGGACATATACACTTATGACCTACAACATACAAGGTTTTTGTCTTTCTTTACTCACTAAAGTCCTCAAGGAGACACAGGAAGAAAAAAACAATTTTTAAAAATAAGATCATTCAGTCCAAATGTTCGTTCATTTTCTTAATTCATGTTAGAATTTATCTCAAAGCATAATTTAATTTTGATTCCCAGGAACTTTAATATATAGGAACTCGGAAGGTTAAATTTAAAATTTCTTATAGTACTCTACCCCTCACTTCAAGGATTTAGTTCAACTAGCCAAGCTAAACTAACTACTGGTAAATTCCTGATATAAAGTAAGATTGTTGCTTTTAGTTTGGTCTTAAGTGAGCAGCCCCACAATGCAAACCACTGGAGCCATCATTACTTTCTTTTTTATTCTGAACAAAAGGTCCTTTCTCTTATTTGAAGGGAAAAAATTACATGAACTCTAGTTTGAAATTGAGAAACTCTCAGATATATGCAATTTTTAAAAATATAGGAAAACCTTAAGGAGCTCATAGCTGGGATCATATGGAAAGATGTGAATGAGATCTGAGTGAAGAGAATTAGAATCAGTTGTATGTGGCGGTATATGATGTGTACATGCAGATACTGGACGTGTGTATTGTAAATATGTATACGTGTGCACCCTGGACAACAACAGCTCCATGCAATCCATCCAAAAGATCACACCATACACAAGATCGTGGATGGCAAAGTGGTGTCTGAAGTCAACAACACTAAAATTCTGAGGCGTTAAGCTCACAGAAGTGGGGCACCACCAGGAGACCAATAAAAAGTTCTGAGATCATTGAACATCAGAAAGAAAAGGAAAAAGATCTAAGACTTTCAAAGAGATGAGGTGTTTGAAAATCAAATCCAAAAAGATAACATTTATTGAGCACTTATTCTGGACCAGACACGGCAATGTACTTTATCCATGATCTCATTCAATCTCCACATTATATCTTTGAATGAGTTGTTATTATCCATTTTACAAATGAGGTCTGTGGTCTGTATTAGTTTCCTAGGGCTACTGTTAACAAAGTACCACAAACTTGGTGGCTTAAATAACAGTTTTTTAACAGTTTTGGAGTCTGGAAGTCTGAACCCAGGTGTCAGCAGGGCCATGTCTGTCTGAAAGCTCTTGGTGAGGGTTTGTTCTGTTTCATGACTTTCTCCAAGCTTCTGGTGGTTACTAGAAATCCCTGGCATTTCTTCACTTATAGAGGCATCACTCTAGTCTCTGCCTCAGTCTTCACATGGCATTTTTCTCATGTGTCTGTCTTCATATCTTCTCTCTTTACATGTGTTTTGGTGTCTTTTCTCTTTTTATAAGGACCACCACATTGTATTTAGGGCCCATCCTACTCCAGTTTGACCTCTTCTTAAGTAATTACATGCGCAAAAACCTTATTTCCAAATAAGATTATATTCTGAGGTTCTTGGAAGTGCATGAATTTTTCGGAAGAGAATGGGGGAGACACAATTTAGCCCAGTACAACATTGCTAAGACCCATAAAGACCTCAGGTACTAGAATTATCAATTTTAAAATGTAATATAAATGTTTAATATGTTTAAAGAAAATGTGGGATTTAATATATGACTAGAGCATAAATATTATAAAAACAGAAGAGCCTATCTCAAAAAATAAAAACATAAAATTTGTTTGGAAATAAAAAGTATAACAACATATAAAATACTCAAAAGTACAACACATTACACATAGCCAAAAATTAAATTAATTAACCAAAATATTTATAGAATTTTCTAGAATGTAGCACACATAAATAGACAAATGGAAAATATGATAAAGTGGTTAAGAGTCGTGTTGAACAAAGTAGGAAGATTCAACATCTATTTAAATGCAAATGAAAAAGGAGGTAGAAAATAAAACAGAAGAAACATTTGAAGAAATTTACACAACTAATAATTACTTAATAGCTACCAGAAGGTTAACAAATCACAAGTAAGAAAATAAAATGAAAGCCACATGTAGGCATACCATGGCAAAACTGTATAATATCAAAGACAAAATCTTAAAATCAGCCAAAGAAGAAATACAGATTATCCTCAAATGAATGACAATTACAATGACCACTGATTTCTCAGAAGCAATAGTGAAAGTTGAAAGAGAATAAAATAACTTCACTGTGATGACAGAAAATAAATGTCAACTTAGAATCATTAGTGTTTATATGTTATATCTTTTTTTATTCTTTTATCTTCAACTTTTCTGTTTTTGTATGTAAGGTACATCTTTTTAAAATAGCAAAGAGCTGAGTTTTGTTTTTATAATCTCCAGTATAATATTATTCATCTATTAATTGGAATATTTAATGTGAACACCAATATGTTTTATTTTAAACATATCATGTTACTATTTCTTTCCATTTGTTCCACCTATTTTGGGTTCCTCTTCTATTTCTTTCTCGCCTCTTTGAATTAATAAAATATTTTTCACTTTCCTTCCTCTTAGAGCATCCTAGTAACACATTTATTTACTCTTCTTTTAATGAATACTTTAAAGTATACAATTTTTGTATACTTTACCTCAGAGATAAACAAAATATCTGATCAACATCTCAGCCAGGCAACATTAAGAATCAGCAAATGTTTGAGGAAGAAAAGCAGTGAGTAATGTTTGACTCACCTTATTTCCATTCCCTTCTCTTCAAGTTCTTAATTACACACATTATGGCTATCTCAGTACCTCGCCTTCTAATGGGTGTTTCACATTTAGCCAGCTTTTTTTTTGTTATTCAGTTAAAAAAAAAAAAAAAAGATATCATAGCCAAATACTAACATAGCCAAATAATAATAAAGTGGGAATAATTATATTTAAATCAAACAGACTCAAAGGCAAGGAGCATTATTGGAAATAAAAAGTTACTCATAGTTGATAGAAGACTATATTTACCAAGAAAACAAAACTATTATAAAATTGTATACACCCTAATAATATAAAAATACAATAGAAATATAAAATATAAAAAGAAAAACAGAAATACAAGCAAAAATTCACAAAATTCACTATCAGATTAGAATATTTTAACATATTTTTTTCAGTAATTGCAAACAGACAAAATGATTGTGGACATAGAATTCTTAAACAATACTGTATTCATCGGCTTTGCTACCACACAGTGCCCAAACAGGTAAACCTTGAGGCCTTAATAACAACACAATTGAAGTTTGTTTCTCCTTATATCATAGTCACCAAGGGTTTGGGGTTATGTGTAGAAATTAGTGGATTAACAAACATACATACAATGTAGAGATTCAACAAAGTCAGAAATTGGTTCTTCAAAAAGACTGATAAAACCAATAAGTTTCTGGCAAGACTGATGAAAAATGAAAGACAAAAACATATGGCCTTTCCATGCCACCCAGATAGGGATCCATGCCACATTATTATGGGTTCTTGTCATAATTTAAGAGGAAAGTCCCAAGCACTTATGTTCTATAGATGAAAGAGAATGTACTCACTTTCCTTGTAGCAGTAACTCAGTTAGCTGGCACCAGCCTTGCTTTTTAAATGAAATAGAACATCTTTCAAAGGAAAAGAAGGCCAGCTGCATCATAATTCCGAAGAGAACTTGGGATTGGCTCATGCTAACTGCTCCCGTCATTGTTGCTAAAGGCAAGATTCTAATCTAGAACATTTGAAAAAGGTATCTTCACCTCTATAGTGTTTGAAACCACATGCAAATTTAAAATACACTTTCAGGGCTGTAAATGTATGTGCTAATATTATAAAGCAAAGCTTGTGAACGATTTAAAGAAAATTTCAGATAGTGCTAACTATTGGGAGCTAGGGAGGGGAATGAAGTTAGAGAAGACTAGAAAGTGGTTTCTAAGGTCTGCAGGTTTCATAATATTGTTATTTTTATTCTCTATATGTATTTTAAAAATATTCGTTTCTACTTAATTAAATCTATTCAATACTTAATGTTTCCATTTTTAAAATAAACTTTGTTAATACAAACTGTTAAGACAGATGTAACTATGTATAAAAGGCCAAGCCAGTGAATTCAAGACATGGAAGCTGATTAACTCTGGAGAGAACAGTGAGAATAAGTGAATGAAACAACCATACATTTTACAACTATAATGTATTCATATCTAGAGTAAAAAAAGTATAATACAGTCATATAACGGAATACACATAGTTATTAAAGTTGCGCTATAGAAACTTATTTAATGATATGAAAAAATGCTCAAGATATATTTTAAGAGACTGAAAAGATTATAATTGTATCATAATATGATAGCTTTAAATTTTCTTATAATAAAAACAATAAAGTAATAAGCCTCCAAAGTTCAGCAAGATGGTAGTAATTTCGATGGAGGCCAAGGATAAGAAGGGAAAAGTTATTCATTCCTTGCAGGATTCCTGTATCTTGACTTCCATAAAGTTTCAAGTTAACAAATTCATCTTGATCCTCAAAGGAGACACTGAGCATGGTTTGTAAATTCCCCTTGGTAGATTTCTGTAGGCCTAACTGACAAAGAAGAAAAATATGTAAACCACTCCTTTTGCCTAAACCATGGGGAAACATTTACTTCCTGAACTTACTTTCTGAAATTTGAGCCCTGAAAGAAAAAACTTTTGATCTGTACTACCTCTGTTCATTCAATCCAGCCAACATTTGTGCTCTCCCTACCTACATAGGACTGTAAGAGTCTATTAAAATATAGATGATAGATAGATAGATAGATAGATAGATAGATAGATAGATAGATAGATAGATAGACAGATAGATAACATCATATTGGCCTCAAGGAGGTGACAGTCTAGTTGGGAAGGCAATGTTCATGCAAATTTAAATCTGCACAATGATGCATTTAAATTAGGGCAATTGTATATCACTTTGTATCCTAGTTAAAGTGCCTACTTTAAGTAAATTAGGTATTTTGAAATTAGATACATTGAAAATGTCAGCAAAAATATTGTCAACTCTTGAGCAAGATGTCATATTTCAGATTAATTTTCAGAACTTTCTGGTAATGGAAACTAACTTGCTTCCTAAACAAAGTCTGCAGTAAAATGTACCTTCTAGTTTATCCAGTTATCTGTAACAGGCTCAACTCTCTGAACCTAAAATGTAAGTCCAAAAGTATTTAGCCAGTGAGTCTAAGAAAATTTTGTTGAGAAAACATGGCCTAACATAACATACCCATAACAGTATCTTAGACTTTCATGGGGTTGACCTCTTTTAAGTTTTCTTTGACTCCTCAGTGGAGAACCTGCACTACTGACTTCAGTTTGACATTATTCTGAGGAGACATTTTGGATCACTTAAGCTTGGAGTCATATAGAGAACATTCGAGTTTGAAGGGTCCTCAGTTAAGATGTTTTCTCTATTGAGGACAATCATCCTTAGTATCTCTACATTTCCAATTTTGCCCACTCTTCTAGGCCCAGAGCAAATACCGTCTCCTTCATGAAATCCTAATTCCCATTCACATGTATGTAACTACCATATCCTGAGAATACCCCCTAAGCATTATCTGCTCCTCATTCATAGCCTATTATTTTAAACCAGGCCTTGCATTGAGCATTTTCAAGGATTTATGCCAGGTAACATTGTATCTCCAGAGCCTACATCAGTGGACAAAACATGATCAGAAACTGTTTGTTGAATAAAAAGACAAACTGTGGACATGTTTTTGCATCTTTTAGAGATCCATGGTATAGTTATCTTTGTAACTGTAGAATTCATAGACTTAAACCAGTGTCGAATAAATGAATTGAGTCCAATTACCTTTAATTTGATTCTAAAGAAACAATTTGGTTGACCCTAAAATCTCAGCACTAGATGCCACAGTAATGACTGTGTTCTGTTCTAACTCTCAGAATTGCCATACATTTTTTTTTTATTCTCCTTCTCCCCTTAAGCAAGGTCTGCATAAGTAACCAGTCAAACATCTTGCTACAAAAGGAAAAAATTAAGGCATGTCCATTTGATGACAGGTTCACTGGGAACATACATTTGGATGAGGTAATACTCATGTAAAGTACAATTTCCATGAGAGATCAGAAGCCTAACACCTTTTGGTAGAGAAAATTGGATTTTAATGGGAAGTGAATATGTTACATAGAAAATTATGGAGCAAACCTGACCCTAAAATGCCCTGATCTTTAAAATCTGAGAAAAATGTATTTAAACAGAGCCAAAAAATATCACTTCTTGTTTTATTAATTGATAAGTCCATTTTAAGCACATTAGTAAGCACATTTCTGAAACTGACCCAAGAGAGAAAATTAGACTTTCCATAGCTACAGTGAGTTCATCAGGCAGATGAAAAGGCCATTAGAAATGCTGCTGGCAAAATATCACTTCTGGAGTCTAATTTTCTTTTTCAGTGAAGGCAGTTTTTCTATAGAGAGGAGATTCAGTAACAGTATGAAGGAATGGTGACTCCCTAGGACCTGGTTCTCGGTTTGCCATTTGAAATGGAGAGCCATTTCTCTCGTGTCAAGGTGACAGCTTTCATTCACAAGTTTTGGCAAAATGTCTAAAATTTTCAAACTCCCAAATCTGACATATACTTTCCCATAAAATTCCAAATGCCTACATGTCTTATTCCTACAATCTTCTAAAATTCCTTCATTAATAATACATGTAAAGAGGAGTAACAGAAGGTGAGGCATGTAAGACACATAACTGATTTTCTCCTAGAACTTCTCTCCTGCTTTATCAAAGAGGCATAAATAACCAAGAAAAAACTTTTAGAAATTTTGCAAGACCTCAACACTAAAAGTTCATCAATTTAAACACTTCTGAGATCTTTCCATCAAAAGCAGCTAATTATGACAAGTTAATACATCTAGAATTCTCTTTTAAAAAACCCTCTTTCATATCCTTGTGGTTCATTTCCATATTTTCTAAAGATCTAACAACCACAGTGGCTGGTGATGGCATAATGGCAGCAGGAAGCAATGGAGACTTGAAGAAACTAAGTTCCCCAATCTCCCAGCAAAAGCTTCTAACTGTGTTGGGCATGGCTGTTTGTTGAAAACCTGTACCTATTGATTTCTCTATTTCCTCTCTTCCTTCTCCATCAGTAAACACACCCATTCACTTTATTCATAATTTGCTGAATGTGTAATTTGTGCCAGAGGGTGTCCTTGTCACTACTGGGAAACTACTGATATGTTTACATTATGGGCCCTACCTACAAGAGGAAGGAGGGATGGATCCAGACATAACTCTGAAGTTTCAACCTTCATGACTGTAGGTATTAGTGTTTCCATTCCCAAGAGAAATGAGAAAAATCAGGAAAGGAAAATGTTCCGATAGAAAAGTATTGCATGAATTTAGTTTTAGACATGTTGTGCCACGCTTGAGTAGCCAGTATATTACCCAGGTAGAAGACATTTGGACATCTGGACCAGCTACATCATAGTTTGGGAGGACAGTGGAATTCATGACAGAAGATAGTGTAAAGAGAAAAGAATTGAATGTTGAATATACAAGGTTCAAATGTACCTGTATGAGACTTACATGCCTCTTCTGAGTCTCTTGGCTTTACAAGATCTGGGATTGTCAGTTGTTTACTTCCATTATGAATGCATTGTATATACCGCAATGTATGTAAGCCCACACAATCAGTCTTTTGAAAGCAACCACTCTTTGCCTGAATCCATGGTGCCTCCCATCTCTTCTAGTTTGGGAAAATTTGTTACAGGGAGTACATCTATTCCCAAGAGGCTACCAAAGCAACTGGATGACACAACGTGGACTGCAAGGTGCTTAACTTTCCACAGCACATCTTGGCCAAAAGGAGGCAGAACAAAAAACTGGACAGATCAATTTCCTCTTCCTTACTTCTTCCAGTCATACCGCCTGAAGATGTTCTCTGTAAGCAAGTGTAGGGACCTACCAAATGACAGCAAGTATCTCTTTGTAGCTCATTGTAAAGAAGTAACTGGAGTAGTAATGCTTCACGTTTCCTGGCTTCCCATTCTTCCCTGTATAGCTTTCCTTTCCATTCACTCTTGCTATGCCAGGATTTGACTACCAAGTAAAGTACTGGCACTAAATCTTTATCTGAAGCTCTATATTCTCTGTCCTAGAATACGGAACCCAGACATAATGCAAATATGGAGGAGAAGTGTGATAAACAGTGTAGCCTTTTTTCTGAAGTGAATTTTAGGGATTATTTTAGAAGAATAGTATTTAAAAAGTATGGGTATCAAAGACCAAGCAGCCTCCTTTCACTCTTTTAATGAATGACCTCAAATGAACAAGGCTGGGAGAGGAATTTTTGTTAGGTAAGGTTTGGTTTTTGTTGGTTTGTTTGTTTTATTTATAGAAATCCTAAGGGAGCGCCTTCCTATCTTTATTCTTTCTGGAGGGAGGGAGGGAGGGAGGGAGGGAGGGAGGGAGGGAGGGAGGGAGGGAGGGAGGGAGGGAGGGAAGGAAGGAAGGAAGGAAGGAAGGAAGGAAGAAAGAAAGAAAGAGAGAAAGAGAGAAAGGGAGGGAGGGCCGGCGGGAGGGAGGGAGGGAGGGAGTAAGGAAGGAAGGAGGGAAGGCAGGAAGGAAGGAAGGAAGGAAGGAAGGACGGAAGGAAGGAAGGAAGGAAGGAAAGAGAGAAAGAAAGGAAGAGAGAAAGAGAGAAAGAGAGAGAGAAAGAAGGATGGAAGGAGGGAGGGAGAGAAGGAAGGAAGGAAGGAAGGAAGGAAGGAAGGAAGGAAGGAAGGAAGGAAGGAAGGAAGAAGATAAGAAAGAAAGACACGAAAGAGAGAAAGCGAGCGGGAGGGAGGGCGAGTAGTGACTTAAGGAAGTAAGGGCAAGAACCTCCCTTACTCCGCACTCCATCCCTCCCTCCCTCCCTCCTTCCTTCCTTCCTTCCTTCCTTCCTTCCTTCCTTCCTTTTTCTCTTTATTTCTTTCTTGCCTTCCTTCCTTCCTGCCTTCCTGCCTTTCGATTCCATAGTTACATTGTTTATTAGGGCTAAGTGAATCACTGAAGATGTATAGATGACATAGTTACCACTGGTCAACTTGAGTGGATAGTCCAGATAATGAGAATGACTAAAGGAGACTCAATACACTTGTAATAAATGCTTGATGGAGGCAGGTTCACAGAGTAGTAGAACACAGGAGTGCACCTGTCTAAGGCTGGGGTCATGGGTAACAAACCAGAGAAGGTTCCTGTAAAAGCTGAGCTTTAGAAAATATGAGAGTTGTCCAAGTAAAGTGGGAAAGCTAGGACATTTCTAGGGACAAGAGTGAGTCTAAGAGAGTAGTGGGCAGAGTGTTCCAGGTACATAAAATAAGAGCCAGAAAGGGCCTGAGACTTACTAACTGCATGTGTTTGGGCATATCACTCGACCTGTCTGATCCTATGAAGTGGGGACAATAGGACCGCTGTGTAGGGAAGATGTGAACATAAGTGAGATAGTGCTTATAGGTAGTAGTTTTTTCTTTTTAAGTCTTAAAAATAGTCAAACCATTTTCTTTCTACTATTTGTTAAAAGGAACCTGAAACAAACAGCAAGGACTGAGACAATCCAATAAATTTCGGAATTTAAAAAAAATATTGAAAATCAAAAAATAAAAAGCTCAAAAAATTTCAAAGCTTCTGATTAAAAATGATTCCTCTCTATCTTTTAAAATCCTCTTTTTTTTTTTTTTTTTTTGCTGCTTGACTTTGAGGCAAACTTTGCTCTCATGTATTGGTTTCCTCCACGTCTGCATCACAGGGACTACAACTTGTGTGTGAGCCTGTTTGAGGTTTACCAAGTCATAAGAATCAAACATCCTTTTCATTGCCAAATAAAAATATGCTGCCAAACCCAAACAGAGCTTGAATTCAAGTGGAGTATCCTTTAAATTTGAAGCAATTTTTCAATTTGGCTAAAAATACTAGTATTCCCTCAAATTCAATACTTACCAAAGAGAAAAATTCAGTAAAGCAAGTCTCTTTTTACTTTACACATAAGGACAAAGCAAAATGATTTTTTAATAATAAAACCATAATTCATACCAGATCATTCAAAATATGTTTGCACATATTTAAATCTTACAGATAAATCTAATTTAGAAAAATATGTGATTCTCGGTTCCTCACTTACTCATCCTTCTTTTTTGTTTTAATTGTGGGTGTGTGTCATTCCAAGCCCTCTGAACAGTCTTGTAGAATTCAGAAAGTTGGCTCTGCTACATGTTTGATAAGTTCCATTTCTCATGCAATGGCAGGAAGATGGAGACCTGAGAACATGTTCATGGCGACTTGTTCCCAACAAATCACAGTCTGGAGAGTCCCCTGGCAGAACTATAGACAAATAATCTCAAGGTTTATTTGGAAGAAGAAAACTTTATGGAAATATCAAGCCCTCTTGGCAGTCTGCAGCTACTGACAATCTTGATTTCATTCCCACAAACTCATGGAGCATCAGGTCCAAAATTCTGGATTCCACATGAGTTCCCAAAAGCCATGAATGTGGAGTTAAATATTTCCCTGCACCAAAATCCATGGGGCATATAATGGCTTCAAGAACAGGGAAACGTTTCTTTTTTGCTCCCTTTGAAGAGCAAAGAGAAGACTTCTGAATTCTGGTTATGGATTTTTAGAGCCCAATTTGGGGCTACTCTACCCTCAGTTTGGTTGTTAACTAACTCTTTATTGCTCTCATGTCTAGATCATTAGTGGAGGGTACTGAGAAAGGCTTTAGGGATACAATGTTGAAAAAATATAGCTCCTTATCTCAAATAGCTCTTGGAGGAGACGGCTAGGTAAATAGGCATTGACAATACTTTTTTTGAATGCCAGGAAATACAAATCCATCAGGTATTGTAGAAGCAACAAAGAGGAGCATCTAACTCAGATCTGGACCTGGAAAGAGGATCGGGGAAAGTTTTCCAGATGAAATGCTCTCAGCTGAAAAAATGTGTGGGTGTGAGCCAGAAAAATAAGAAAAAATTATTCTAGGCAGAGGGGAAAACATACATAAAGGCCCACAGGAAAGATAGAAAATGGCCCATTCAGTAACTTCAAGTACTTCAATATGGCTACAGTGTACAGTATAAGAGGAGAAATGTCAAGAACTAAAGCTAGGGAGGTTAAAAAAAAAAAAGAGGGAGTCAGCATACAACGACACTTTACACTAATGCTTACAAGCTTGAACTTTATCATAAGGACGATGGTAAATTTTTGAAGGGGTTTAATCAGGCAAGAGAAATAATCAAACATCTATTTTGTAACACTATAAATTCTGGAGCATGAAGAAAGAAGTCAGGGAAAACCAATTAGGAGTCGGAGGCTGTGATCAAGGTTATCAATGATAGCAACCTGAACCGAGATCTTGGTAGTGATTGTGGACAGAAACAGATAAACATGAAAGACGAGTAACTGTAGAGACAGCAGGTCTTGGAGACTGATTATTTGTGGGGAATAATGGAAGCGGAAGAGTCAAAGCTGGCACCTAAGTTTTTAAATTAGGTAACTAGGAGATAGAAAGAATAGGAGATGCAGGGCAGAAAATAATAAGTTTGGTTTGGACTTCCTAAATTTGGGGAACCAGAAAAATATTCAAGTGAAAAATTCTAGTAAGGAAGTGGAAATAGAGATTTCTATCTTAGGAAATACGGATTTTTGATTCTCCACCTGCTATCTAGGAGGTGATCTCATAAAAGAATGACATCACCAGGGACGGCGTGTGTAGTATGAGATGTAACAAGATCATAACAAATATCACAGGAAGACCAACTATTAAGGGATCAACCAAGAAAGGAGAGCCATTGCCAGGCAGAGTAGAGAATCTCCCTGAGAATGAAGAATCACAGAAGCCAAAAAAGAGTGTTTCATGGAGGAGTCCAATCAACAATGTGAAATGTAGAGTGGTCAAGTCAGATAAAGCCTGAAAAGCATCCATCTGACTCAGTGTAATTTCAAGCCAAGAAGATTAGTCTTGGTCCAAAAGTAGTATCTCAGCAGCATTTTGATTTACTCAGTTTTAGAGCTTACCAGCTTTTTATAATAGCAACCAATTCTTTACATTTCTTATTATTCACAGATGAAATATACCACTAAGCCACAGAGCTCCAAGTCCCTTAAGTTTCAATGTATTACGGATAAACCTAAAAACTGAACTTTTCCTAATCAAAAAAGGGCTTGGAGTACTATTTTTCCCTCTATCAAGTACTGAGCCAACATTTGGGCAGTCTTTACTCAGGGATGTAATAAATTTATCCCGCTTAGGGTGGGGTATTCCAGACAGCTTTCTTGTTATGTGTCCTTGAAGTGAAGTTCAAATAGAGTTTATGGGAAATATAAATTAAGCAAGTGCTTCTACAATAGTATTTGATTTATTCCAGAAATATTCATTTTTCATGAAGAAAACTTCTCTTTGAGTTAACTTTCGAAGGATATTATGGACAATTTTATTACTCATTAAAATATGTGATCTCTGATTTAGATTGTATAAGACATACTACTATTATTTGTGATATTTCAATTAAAGAAATAAAACGTGATATTCCCAAAAAGTTCAAAGCTTCTTGCTATAAATAGCTCCCCATCATTTGGCTAATTTTGAAGACTTAAAAGGTATTAAGCAGTAAATGTATTTCTTACATCTAATAGAGAAGCCATTGAGGTAAAATCAATACTCTCTGAGATCTCAGTGTGGAACAGCCCTCAAAAACTGTGGGAGCACATGAAAAACATACCTTCTGCCATTTTTTTAAAATGTAAATCCCAGTTTTATTGACAGTAGATGATCTTTATCTATTTGGGATGGCTTGGAAAATGGCTTATGGATCCAAGTTGTCACAATGAATTGAAATCACTCAATTCACCAAGTAATTCCATGCAGTTACATAAACTTGAAATTTAACCTCTGAGAGAGTAGGAACGCTAGTTACATATTTGGAAATAAAAGTGATGGAACAATTTTGTCTTCCACAAAGTCCTCATGTAGCCAGCTTTCCACGAGGTAAAGCATTAACAATAGGCCAATAAAAGTGCACCAAATACTTCTATTTAGTTTAGTTTTGTTTTTCATGAGAGTTTGGTAATTTTCTCCTTTCCTCTGAAAGTGAACTACTCAGAAATTTAGGTTGACATTAGGAACAAATCAAAACATGGGTATCAACCTTAACCGTCCCATCCCTCAAAGCCTGCAATTGATCAAACACCATTAATAACAGCTATCACTTATTGTGTATCTCTTGATCATATCAATTATCTGGTTAGGCACTTGACATTAATAATCTCATTTAATTCTAACCACAACTCTATGATAAATAGAGTTGATAAATAAACATTTGATAAATGAAGTGCCAAGGTTTGAAAAGGTTAAGTGATGTTATATTTTTCACTCCACTAATATGTGGCTTAGCCAGGATTCAATCTCTGACTCCAGAATCCAAGAGATTCTGGACTACTGTACATACGGTCTGTATTTACAGAGCCTCTGCTGCCTCTTCCGTCCACTAAACAATACCTGGAAAATTGAGACACTCATTCATATGTACAAATTCAATTAAAATACCCAGACTCGGTTGTGTGCCCAGATGCCTACAAGTACTTTTTTCTTCTAATTTTCATTTGGGCTATTTGCTTGACCCATGAGGTGAAATTAGGTTATTGCAGACTGATTTATTATGAATTTTTCCTATCCAAGAATAAGAGACACTTTCCTTTGATGATGTAGAAAGTGTGTGGAAAAAATTAATATG
Organism: Rousettus aegyptiacus; assembly: GCF_014176215.1. Taxonomy (NCBI): domain Eukaryota; kingdom Metazoa; phylum Chordata; class Mammalia; order Chiroptera; family Pteropodidae; genus Rousettus; species Rousettus aegyptiacus. Next base: position 124,599,157 of record NW_023416284.1, on the reverse strand, counting down.
ACTGGCAAAACAGCCCTTCCTTCAATGTATTTGGCTTTTCCATGGGAGTGTGCCCCATTCATTCTTTCAGCAAGCCTAGTTTCTAAGGCTGCATTCAACTCAACTCTAAACTAGGCTCTGGGGGCTATTTACGAAAGGTTAGAGGCTGATCTCTGCTCTTAATGAAGATAGCAGCTTACCTGGGAAGATAGTTAGCTTACATGAAATCTATGTCCATATATATACCGGTTCCAGATAATGCACTCCAAAATACACATAAGTGCCAAGGATAGCAGAGAAGGGAAAAAGTGCTTATATTTCCAGATGTATAAGCCCTTCATTTCTCATGTTAAGACACAGATGAAAGGGGATACATTTGCCTTTGATTTCCTGACCACTGGCACTTTTGTGTCTTTGCAATTTGTGAGGTTTCTGTATGCTGGAAGCCCTAAGAGGGCCATAAATAGGACTCGTTAAGTAGCAACAGGTAGAAAGTGGTAAGCATCTATGTCTAATGTCCTGACAGATGTGATAGATCCCAGCCTTCAGCGCTGCGGTAAATAGTTTTATGCTTTTCTGCAGGACACACAATCACACATCAGTTCAAGCAAGTGCGTTAGCCCAGCAGTGCTGTGCTGTTCTGAAGAGAGAATGAGCGAGCCAATAGCTACAGCTGGCAGCCAGGAAAGGGAAAATGTGCTCTGAACACTCAGTGAGTCATCCAAACAGACAGGAGGGAGTGTGTGCCAGTTTAGCCTGGGTGCTGCGCCAGAGCTCACACTCTCAGGAGGGTCAGGATTTGCATAGGAGTTGAGTCTTCAAGAGTCAGGCAGTAGCTGTGGATGACTGGATGAATGGGTTCTTTTCCCACTGGTGCCAGTACTAATTTTCCATGGTTCTGAGGGTCCAGGGATTCGCTTCCAAAGGCATAAGGCTGAAGTCCTTCAGAAGTAGCTGGCCATTGAAGGCTCCACCCACACATCCTAAGTTCACACTAGGTGTACCATATTCATATACCTCTGGTTACAAGCCACATTCCAGCTGAGGTTACTTCTTCCTGGCTCATTTCCTCCTGTGGTTTACAATGCCACCAAATTCATCCATATGCTTCATGTTTACTCTCTAGCTACTTATTTGAAAGAGAAGTGTGTTGGTTAAGTTTATAAAAGAAAAGATTGTATCCAGTAATCTGTTTATGATGAATAAGTCTAATTGAATCATTCTCAAGGAAAATTCAAAGTTTATCATGGTCAACATGGAAACAAAACAGGAAGTGTATGGCTGTCAACACAGAAAAATGAACCCATCCTTTCCTCCCTGGGAAGGCAAGTGGATTGTGATAGAAGAAGCACTTGTCCTAAGAAGGGAAGAATTCTTTTCTCTCTGACATGCAGATGAGAAAAAGAATGCATTTACACTACAGCTTTCACAGTTCTAAGCATGAGAATCCCCCAGGGAACTTATTAGCAATAAGGACCTTCCTAGATTCTGATCCAAGAAGATTCTGTATTTTTTAGCAAGTACCCAAAGTGATTTTGTACAGGTCTGAGAAGCCACTTGGAAAAATGCTTTCTTACAGTATATGGGGCCACTAAGGAGGTGGCATTGAAGAGATATTTGGCAGGACCTTCTACCTAAATATTATTTTCATACCTAAGCATTCAGCTGCTTTACTTTGAATCTTGAAGACTTTTCTGTTTTCTGATGAGTGACGGAGAAGTGGAAGTGAGTGGTAGACATGCCTTGAGCAATTATAAGACAGACTTTTATATCTTAAATGTAAAATATTATATAATCTTTTAAGAGATTAAAATAACATTCAGCTAACAGGCTGCAGAAAAGAGTCTGGAGGCTAGAAAAGGAAGTGGGGACAATGAGGAAGGTAAGAGAGACCTGAAACTTTTACCTGAGCAGAGAAGTATTTTGGATTTTATTGTTTTTTGTTAATCTTTCATTCAACATATAGATGTTGAATATCTGCTTTGTGAAAAGCACTATGCTTGGTGATCCAAAAGGATACCAAAACAAACAAACAAAGATTATAATGGAATGAACAGAAAACTTGCTACTTAAAATAACAATTAACTAGAGCTGCTCCTGTTCCTGAGAGAATAAGTAGCAGTGGTGTCCAGTGTAGATGGTCTTCTCTTTAGCTGGCTACCTTGACTGGCTGCTTTGCTTTGGGTGTGACAGATGAGGTACCTAGCATGTAGTTGGAAATGTGCTGGTAAGAAAATAGATAGCCAAATTAGTTTGATAAGAAAGTAAAGAGATAATGGGAGATAGGGGTTTCTGTACCACTGGAGACACAGAGAGGAAAGGTGCATAGGGCTCCTCCTATTGTGGAGATATATTAGCTCATGAGAAATTCTTCAGTCAAGGGAATGATGCTGAAGAAAAGCAATATCAAATATCCTGTTTACTATATGGTGTCAAAAGGAGTCTAGGTACCACTATGACTTTGATACAGTCTGCTACTACACAGGTTTTATATGAGCAACGTTAGGGAAATCGAAGAAAAAGAGTAGTCTCCAAGTCTATGTTGGTGCAGAGTTGATAAGGTAAAGTCTTTAGGATATAAGGAATGAGAGTAACTATTTATGAAAATGAGGCTATAAACCTCATTCAATTTGTAGAAATCATAGGGGAGGCCCTGAACTTCCCAGAGGATGAGACAATTTTATATATATTTCATTAAGTAGAATAACCCAGTTGAAAATCAAGATACATAAAAGAATGTAAGATGTCTTTGAATCTCTACACTTTGCCTCCCACTTCCTACATATATAACCCTGGTTTTTAATGATATTACTCTTGAGAGTATAAGATTTATTCACAATATTAAATGTGAGGTGGCTCTATGTATATGAAATAAATGAGGGTGTGTGGGAGGTGGTTAGCATTCTCGTCTATGTGTAGTGTAAGAAATAAGAAGCGAAAATGCCTTCCAGCCTGAGCAAGAGTGATTAGGGAAGATTTATGGACAAAATGAAGTCTGAGCTCAACCTAAAAAACAATTAGGATCAGAATGGCCTATTGAAATTGAAGGGATAATGTATGAGCAACACAGGAATGGTCCAACCACAGCGCAGGGTCATAGACGAGGACCATTTGAGCACAAATGAGAAAGGACAGGTCAGGGGCAGATTGAAAAATGAACTTCGACTGCCTCTAAAAAGCGTGGAAAGGTTTGAGTCAACCCAGAGGACCTGGATGGACAAGGCCGGAGACATGCAGAGTGGGGCTGCTGATGCAGTGTGTGGTCTTGCAGACAAATCCAGATGCGCACTCCAAGGGTCTTCTGGGTCTTAATCTCCTGAGGGCCCATCTGGAAAGAAAGTCATGCATCCAGGGCTTTGCAAACAATACTTAGTTCCATCGAGGTCTCTATTGAAGATCGGAGGCTATGAGGTCTTAATCCTGACTTCTATTATTTAAGACTCCACCTATTATTCCACAAATGTTTCATGCCTGAGATTCCCACAACCTCATGCCTTTATTAAACAAAGTACAGATTCTCAAGAGTGGAGTGGGTCATGTATGTGAGCAGCAGTGCCCCTCAGCTATGCAAGTTCTTATACCGCAGTAGTGTGTGGCCAATACTTCTTTCTGACAGGCCACCAAGAGAAAAAAGTGTAACCAATTGCAGTTGGAAAGAAGTATGATCCAGAAATACCCATTGTGGAGGACAAGAGCTGACTGTGAGGTTTTGCTCTCAAGAGACGTTGCATTCTCCCAGTCTCCTTATTGTGTTAGGCTTCTGGGGAGCCAGGAGCTCATTACTAGGGGCTCTGCTTCTTGAATACTCCTGTGCTTGTAGAACTGTCCTTATCCCTTCCTATGTTCACAGTGTTGGCCTCTAGGACATCCCTTGTACCCAGTTCTGATTTCAAAGTTACCCTTCCCAAAGTTAAAGGGAAAATGGTCAGGTAGAGTATATGAAGCAGATTCCTCAAGGAGACCATGCCACAGAAATTCATGTTCAACTCAGAGAAGCCCAAATCCTCACCTCACAGAGCTCAATGGAAAGAAAAGATGAAATGCTAAGCAGAACCTTTCTCAGACTGCTGCTTGTGGAAAAATAAGGCAGTGGTGTGGAGTAGGGAGTGAGGAGCCAGTTGATCCAGAGAGTGTTGAAAAAGGAGGATGAAAATGATGGGAAAGGGGAATAGGAGAAGCTCAGAGTCTCTGACTCTCTAGGTAAAGCAGGAAAAACAGGAGGAGATTTAGAAAAGATTTTAAAACCCTAAAATCTTTGACACTTTGGGGGCCTGCTCCATCCTCAAGTCTTCCTCCTTGCACTGCTCTGTGTCACTCTTTTTTTTTTTTTTTTTGGTCATGCCCCATCAAACCCACCAACTCAGTGTCCAGTTCCTCTGGGTCTTGCATCTTTCTCTAACTAAGTTGTTCTCTCTTTTCAGCAGACCCAAATAGGACCTCACTATGTGGGTTATTAGCATCATTCACTAAATGTTTCTAATTCTTCCCCTTGGGTGATAAAACATGAAAAAGTAATAAACCTATTATTTTCATCCACTAAAATTTTGGGAGTTGTTACTGCAGCATAATTTTTTCTGTCTGAACTGATATACATATATTTTATAATAGTAATTTTTCTAAGAACAGGAGCAAAATGCATGCGATTTTTGTGTCAGACTATAGGTAGGTTTGTATGTATGTGTGTGTGTGTCTTGTGGGAAAGGAAATGTTCTTTGAGATAAAATAAGACAGAGCACTGATAGTAAAAGATAGTTTGTTGTATGCTAAAGGGTATTAAGTCATATAAAATTGTCTCTAAGTTATCCCAAATAGCTCTGAGATTTCATTTGCACTTGATTTAGTTATTCTTACGACTTCCTTTGCTGTCAACTGTCCCTTGTACTACTGTTTGCCTTCACAGTGCTCCATGCCCACCACAATCTACAACTTCTACTTCTAATCTGTTTTCTTAGCATTGTAAGTAAATTAAGAGCAATTAGATTTGAATGAGGAACTAAAGGACACTTTTGTGAATAAACAAGTTAAATGTCACACATAAATGTTCTGAAATAATAAAATTAAAATTTCATAATTCTTTATGTTATATTAAGCACTTTTATATTTGTGACCACTTTTAATTCTTACATCTCCTGCATCTATTTTGACTGTTTAGAAAGTATGTTTGCATCATGTCATACTCATGTCTGTATTCCTATTGTGGAAGTTACCACATAGTGACAATCTATGATAGATTGTAATCTTTTTCTCATGTATTTGTACCAACTCCTTCCTTGTGAAAAAAACTTTAATTCTCTGCCTCTGCCATGTGGTTTGCAGTGCCTCCTATTGGAGAAATAGACATTCTTCGCCTGTTGAAATGAGGCTGGACCACACGACATGCTTTTACCAATGGAATGTGAACAGATGTGGTGGTATAAGCCACATCTGGAAGATTTAAGAGACTTGTCATTTTCCTCCAACTCTTGCAATCTTTCAACTCCACCATCAGACTGTACCAAATAGTGACTATTCCTGCAGCCTGGGTTCCAGAAGGAAAGGACACATGGAAGGGAGCTGAGCAGATGCCTGGCAGCCATGGCCAATTTGTAGCTAAAACCATATTACAAGCAAGAAACAAACGTTTGTTATTTCAGTCCACTAAGATTTGGAGATTGTTATCGCAGCAAAAGCCGATTAATATACATCCTAAGCAGGATGTTACTAGAGAGTAATATGCTTAACTTTTAAAGTACTTCTACTTCACTTTAAAAGAGCTGGAAGTGATGGAAGAAGCAGGGCCTTTGGTATCAAGTAGACCTGCCACTTGATGAACTGCTTCACCATGGCCAATATGAAACACCCTACCAGCAACATTTTCCCTCTTCAGCTATTTCTGTCAGTGGCAATTTTTCCCTTACACTTCACTTAGGTTCTTGTTAACCAACTTGAACTCAAAAAGACCACTGACTGCAATCATTTGCAATACATTATTACATTAAAATCCATGAGTTCATTATAATACTCAAAAAAAGGAAAGCCAAAAATAAACTCACTAGTCATCATTTAGACAGCTTTGGCACCAACTTCTTATTGGAAACTTATGAGAAAAATAAAATGCTTAAATATTTCAATATGAATTGTGAATTGTTTTTAAGTAAAAGAAATAGTACCGGTTGATGAGCAAATGTTCTTCTTTACAGAAGAATTCCAGGTAATAAATACTGAATAAATGATTATTTAATAATATCACACAATCACAATTTAACAACCTCTAATGAAATCATGTTTTCAGGAAATAATTATCAACAGATTCTCAAACCATTTGGTGAAAGCCTGATGGGAAGCTGGATATTTGCAGGATGGCAAATCATTACTGTGAGGATTCATGGCTAGTTATAAAGGAGCATACAACTTTACACTGGAGGGGTCAGAATGTTTATGTCATCATTTACAAAAGTGGGACAACCAGACCTGATGAGCCCCTTGATGTGATGTAACAAAGTTCATACAACACCTATATGAAGAATTTTTGTCAGAAAAATGAACCTGACTCAAATTGAGCCCTCAGATATAATTAAGTTTATAGAAATATGGGAAATAGAGAACCGATTCTATTTTCTATAGCCTTATCTTATTTTTCTATATTAATATTGTTGTTTTATTTATTTGCTTATTTTTACTATACATCTGCCCTTAAGGACTATAAGTTCTAATAGCAGAAATTTTGTATAGCCAATTTACCACTCTATTTTCAGGATCTATTGCCATGTCTCACACATTTTAGGTGTTCAGTATATGTATGTTAAACATACAAATAAAAGAGCAAGTTATTTTAATCTTGTCAAACTTCTTTCCACATCTATAAAATGAAGATGACAATATTTGCCTTAGAGGGTTCTTGTAAGGGTTAAATGAAGCAATAAACCAGTACTTGGTACAGTTCCTGGTGCATTACAGATGATCAATAAATAGCATCTATTTCTTCCACATATATTATGCATCTGATCCTCACAATGATAGGGCAGGAATTTTTGCCCACATTTGGCAGATAAGAAAATTGAGGCACACAGAAAGATAGGCCAGAAAGATGACTCTCACTTGGACTTCCAATGGACAGCCAATCACATCTAGAAAAACATGGCTTTTATTTTTGAACACTGCAATGATCCTCACTCAAGTTTGCAAGCTCCTTCACCCCTTACCCCTCCTGCCACTAGGACTTACTCATTCCTGGGGCGGGAGGTGCTAGACCTGCTAACACCTGGAGGACTGTCTAAGTATAGAGTTGGTGTTCCATATTCCAAGGGCCCAGCTCAGTGCTGACCACAGGGCCACAGACTTCTCCTAAGTGGAGCAGGTCTGTTGTCCTTGCACCAATATGCTGCTTTATAAACACAGGAAACCATGTAAAATGTGTTCTGTACCTTCCCAGGAAGGGCTGTGGTGGAGCAGCCCAGTTATCCCACCATATCAGACAGTGCCCAGGGGCTAGGCTGTGGCACTGAGCGTGCATGCTCTCTCGCTCGCGCGCGTGCTCTCTCTCTCTCTCTCTCTCACACACACACACACACACACAGTTTTAAAGCTGAGCAATTAAGTAAACTTCTCACTCAGTTGCGCAGCTAGTGATCCATCTAAACTGCATATAAACAGTGGTCCTTTAACCTACACTGGATTTGGGGGGAATGAGTCGATGTCATTTTGATAATATTATTTATAGTGTTTTCACATTGTAAGTATTCGATTAATAATAACTTTCCCTTAGAGGAAAATCTACAATTTGTTTAACTTTCCCTTCCTTAAATCCATGCAGGGATTCATAAATACATGTTGAATGAATGCCTGACACCATGATTGCTTTTTCTGAGAATACATATTTACTTTGAAGTACTGGGGCAATCCAAACTGCCGGCAGATTGTCACTACTCTACTGAATGCTTTGGCAGAACAGTCCCAAATCACTCATGCCAAACACTGGCAATTTCCAGAATAGTCTGTGGAGTAACCTCTGGCCGTAAGGTTCATTTTAAGGTTTTAATTATTTTAGCATACCCACTCATAATAATATTAGATGAGAAAAGGAAGATTTGGGTATTGTTTTATTTTACTTAGTGGTTAAGGGCATCTAAAATATTATTTGATTAGATACAACTGAGTTTGAATTTTTAAACTTCTAACTTTAATTGTTTCAGAAGTTGAGATCTATCCAAGTGTCCACATTATAGCTGGCCCTGGATAAAATATTTAAAACCACCACAAAGTTCAGTTTAAAAAAAAAAAAAAATCCCTAAGCAGTTAAAACAACAGTCCATGATGTTATACTTTAACTTTTGTTTCTGGAAAGGAAGTTTCAAAGCATTATCATTAATCCTAGAGAATACTCATTTATCTATTCTTTGAAAAGCTAACAAGGGATATGGATCCACTTCTCTTTTTGCAAAGGGTCTTACTTTTAAAAGCCACATTTAGGAGGGCTTGCCTGCTTGTTGACCTCGTGTTGTCTTCAACACTCTTTGGAACAATTTCCCAGCTGTAGTTATACATTCAGCCTAGAAGCTCACAACCCTGGAGGCTTTCTCCATTATCCTCAAATTTACCAACAGAGAAGCTGCAGGGTTCTCACAGAAAAAGCCAAAAGTTGCTTCCAATTTAAGTCATATTTTCCATTTTTATTTTAATTTCTTTCTGATCCAGAGCCTTCCTTTTAGATCGACAAATTTCTTTGAAGCCAGCGATTTTGAGATATTAAATCCCACCGCAGCATTAGCATCTGACACTCTTAAAAAGCTCTTATGGTGCATAAATTTTCACAAACACTTTAAATATTTTGTGGTTCTTAATGTTATTCTATATTTGAGTCAAGGAGCCATGGGACATATTTGAAAAGTCAAAGAATAGAGAAGTATATAAAGTGGAAAAGTGATAGTTCCCCTTTGCATTCCAATCTATGCCACAAATCCCCTTTGCCTTGCCAGAAGTAACTTTGGTGCATTGTCTACCTATGCTTTTCCTGTGCAACTCACAAATGTATTTATTAATGTGGATGCAGCGTTTTACACTTTGGATGATAGCAAGGGTGAAGCTCATTATATATGGGTCAACATCTGGCTTCTATTATATGTTGGATACTACAGAAAATGAAGGAGCACAAAGGCAAATTGCACTCTTATCTCAGCCTTGATATCTTCCTCTGATCACATACACACTTAGAAACACACACACACACACACACACACAGACACACACACACATTTTGACTTAAGTGGTATAATATGCACACTGTTCTGTGACACATTTATATCACTATTTCCTAATCATCTTCCCATGTCAGAACATGTGTTCACTCATCATTTCTGGAAAGCAGGTTTTAAGAAGTGGAACCCAAAGGTGATGCATGTTTTTGTTTCCAATAGATACCACCAAACAGCTTCCAAAAGATCAAAACAATTGCATTCCACTTTTTGTATGAAAGTTCAAGATCCCTCATACTCTCATCAACACTGAATAATAAAAGAGAAGCCTAATATTATGAAAAAATAAATATATGAAAATGTACTTTGGTGTTTGTATATCCAATTAGAGGCAAAAGATTTTTAAAGTATTTGTTTCTTAAATTTTAAAACTATACATAAACGTTAACATGACCAGCACACAACATTTCCCAACCAAATGGAGTTATAACTGTGTTAGTTATATTAAAGGATGAGCTCCTTTAGTAAAGAGGATCCAAAAATACAGCAGCTTACAGAATAAAGAAAATTCTCTTTCCATGGCATAGAACTGAAATGAGTAGTTTAGATGGATAAGACAGATCTGCTACAGGTGGCAATTCAGAGACCAGATTCCTGCCACCTTATTGCTTCTCCGCCCTTGGGAACACAAAAGAAGTATATCCCTACCACATTCAGCAAGAGTCTGAAAGAGTTTTGCCCAATTTTTTAAAAGAATTTTTTATTTTCCAATTAAAATTAAAATAGAATATTGTATTAGTTTCAGATATACAACATAGTGATTATACATTTATGTAACTTATGATGTGATCACCCTGGTACATCTAGTACTCATCTGACACCATACATAGCTATTACGATATTATTGACTATATTTCCTATGCTATACCTACGCTATACTTTACATTTCTGTGACTATTTTGTAACTACTAATTTGTACTTCTTAATCCTTTTCCCTTTTTTACCTAGCTCTACAATCCCCCTGCCACAAAGCAACCATCAAAATGTTCTCTGTATCTATGAGTCTGTTTCTGTTTTGTTTGTTCATTTATTTTGTTTTTCAGATCCCACATATAGTGAAGTCATATGGTATGTGTCTTACTCTGTCTGACTTAATTCACTTCGCATAATGTCCTTTAGATCCATCTATGTTGTTGCATATAACAAGATTTCTCTTTTTATGACTGTGTAATATTCCATTGTATATATGTATCACCTCTTCTTTATCCATTCATCTATTGATGAATACAGGTTGCTTCCATATCTTGGCTATTGTAAATAATGCTGCAATGAACATGTAGACACATATGTCTTTTCCAATTAGTGTTTTGAGTTTCCTTAGATAAATACCCAGAAGTGAAATGAGTGGGTCCTTCTTTGCCTCTTGCTATACCCTTTATTGTAAGGTCTATTTGTCTGGTATAAGTATTACTACTCCAAATTTTTTTTTCATTTGTTTTCATGGAATATCTTTTTTCATCCCTTTGCTTTTGGTCTGTGTGCGTTTTAATCTGAAGTGAGTCTCCTATAGGCAGCATATGTAAGGGATTTGTTCTCTTATCCATTCAGCCACCCTATGCCCTTCAATTGGAGCATTTAATCCATTTACATTTATAGTAATTGTTGATAGATATGCAGTTATTTCAATTTTATTATTCATATTTTTTGTCTTTTTTTATCTTCTTCTCAAAGAAATCCCTTTAACATTTCTTATAATACTGGTTTGGTGGCGATTAACTCCTTTAGCTTTTTCTTGCCTGCAAAGCTCTTTATCTGTCCTTCAATTCTAAATGATAGCTTTGCTGGGTAATCTTGGTTGTAGAGCCTTGCTTTTCATTACTTTGAATATTTCATGCTAATCCTTCCTGACCTATAAAGTTTCTGTTGAGAGATCAGCTGACAGTCTTATGGGACTTCCTTTGTAGGTAATTAACTGCTTTTCTTGCTGCTTCTAAGTCTCTCTTTGTTTTTAATCATTAGCATTTAATTATGATGTGTTTTCTTATTTAGGGCTTTTTATTTTTCTTATTCTGATTGGGTGTTTTTTTCTGCTATCTTATTTTTTAATTCACTAATTCTATCTTGTTCATCTAATGTACTATTGATTCCCTATAATATATTCATTTCAGTTATCATATTCTTCACTTCTGACTGCTTCTTTTTTGTTTTCTATCTCTTTGGTAATCACTGAATTCATCTACTCTTCCCCTAAGTTCATGGAGCATCCTTATAACCAGTGTTTTGAACTCTGCATCTGGTAGCTTGCTTATCTCCATTTTGTTTAGTTCTTTTTCTGACGCTTTGTTCTGTTCTTTCATTTGGAACATGTTTCTTTGTCCCCATTTTTGCTGCCTCCCTGCATTTGTTTCTATGTATTCAATACAGCTGCTATGTCTCCCAGTCTTAGTAGAGTGACCTTATGTAGTAGGTGTTCTGTGGGGCCCAGTGATAACTTCCCTGGTCACCTGAGCCAGGTGCTCCAGGTGTGTCCCTTGTATGGGTCCTGTTGTAGTTGAGCCTTGATTGCTGTTTGCATGTCAGTCAGAGGAATTACCCCTCAGGCTGATTGGTTGTGAGGACTGGCCATGAGTGACTACAGTGAAGGAGCTGTTGTGCAGGGGCTGACCCTACATAGTAGTATTTGCTGTAGGGGGCTCTGGTGCCTGCTAAATCCATCCCTTGGTTAGGGTTGGGTCTGAAGTTGGCCACTGGCTATGTTGGTTCTGGGGCCTCTTGGCAGGTGCTGTCATGCAGGCCAAGATCAGCCACTACCTGTACCCTGCCTGGAGCCACTTGGTATGAGCTATGAAATGGTCTGCCACTTATGCTGGGCTTGGAGGTGCTTGGGAAAGGCTAAGGTGTGAACTGAGGCTGGCTGCTGCTAGAGTCAGGCTTGATGCTGCTTAGCAAGAGGAGCTTGATGAAGCCAGATGCTGCTTATTTTGGCTTTATGAAGCTTTGAGAGATCTTAGGAAAGTCCGCAGCATTAGCCAACACAGGCCATTTGTATGGAAAAGCCACTGGAAGTGGCTTGGGTGGGCCTATAAATCAGGTGGGGCAAGGATCTTAGAGAATCACCAGGGCTGGATAAAAAGTATTGGCCAGGTTGATGGAGACTCAGACATGGTTCATGCACACTGGGTGGAAGGAGAGCTCAACAAAAAACCAATGCCCTCTGCCAGCACTTTTGTTTAGGAGAAAGCTCATCCTCCGGCCCTCACCTTGAAGCCAGACAATTCCTCCCATATGTCCCTGGTGACTTTCAAGCTGCTGCCGCGTTCTGGAACTGGCAGTTGGTCAGTCCGTCAGTAAGTCTGCGTGTGGGCCCTTTAAGAGGAGTGGCTAGAACTCCAGCAGTCCTCCATCTCACTCAGCCACAATCTCCACTGGTTTTCACAGCCAGAAGCTGTGGGGACTTTTCTTTCCAGCACTGAACCCTGGGCTGGGGTGCCTGGCATGGGGCTGTGACTACTTGCTCCTCAGGGGGACTTCTGCAGCTGAGACATCCCTCTGGATTTTTAACTGCCACATGTAGGTGTGGGATCAGCCCATCTGGGTCTCTGACCCTCCTACCAGTCTTGGAGTGGCTTCTTCTGTAAATACTCAGTTATAGGACTTCTGTTCAGCTAGACTTCAGGCAATTCTCAATGATGGATGTTCTGTAGGTTAGTCGTAATTCTGAGGTGGTCATGAGAGGAGGCCAGCACGGTGTTTACCTACTCTGTCATCTTGACCAGAATGCCAATGTTTTAATTTTCAGACCCAGACACATCACTTCTCACATTCCGTTAACAAGAAGTTAGCCATCTAACTGTAAGGGAGGCTGTGTTCTAGCAAAAAGGCTCAAACTCAACCATAACTATTTTCATGGCAGAGGGGAGAGCAGATTTGATGGAATTATCAGTCTCGCTACACTTACTAAACCCTCAAATATCATAGTAATGATTTAAGTAACTGAACTAAATCAAGGAGATACCATTTCCCAAAGTCAAATCCAGGAGAAGATAGAATTGCTATATTCAAAATGTAATGTTTTTACTTATATGTGCTTTAAATTACATGGAAATTTTCTTCCAATGATATTTTTTAAAAGTGTTTACTGCTATTTGGTCCACCCTAGGTCATCTAAAATAACTAAGTCATTTCTCCTTATCTGCAGAAGCATCCTATAAAAATTGTAAGTGCTTAAAACAAAAATCCCAGGACATCCTCTTTGTCATACTTTATTCTTCAATTTGTGGAAGTTTCAATTCATGATTGTTCAATTATGGGCCACTTTTCAAAAGGCTAAACAAAAATTAATTTGTAATAATATTTTAAAAGTATACACAAATAAGCCTAAAAAGAATTTGATGTCTAGAATAAAATTCAACAAATACATGCTGTACAATGAGAAGTTAATTCAAATGCTAGGCCTCAGAGAGAGAATGGAGGGAGCCATAATCCCCTCTAGTTGGACACCAACCTGAACTGCAGGACATACCTAATTCTTGTCTTGCTGGCACAGTGAATACATTTAACTAAAGGCATACAAAAGGACCTTTATTGTTTTCTGGAAGACGATAAGATCAGCTGAATAGCTTAATGTCTTTTTTGGCAGTAAGAGATGGAGTCAGGGAACTTTGGCAACTCAACGGGAGCAATAAAATTGCCATGTTAAAGGGGCACTTTGGAAATTTAGCAATGACAGCAATATAAGACACATGCTGTGCTCAAGATTTACTGCTGGACATGTTACGATAGCATCTGATGTGCTGTCACCCTTTACTAAGCCTGGCAGCTTGCTATTAGACGAGAAGGGAATCCATAATTAAATACTAATAAAGGTAACTTCGGGACTTCAACTTGCAGTCTCCTTTATAAATAAGGTATTTATGACCTCATAAAAAAGGTATTCTGTGGAATGCATGCATGAGCCAAGAACTGTATAAAAGGTGATATAATGACAAAGTACTCAACATAAAACAAGAAGCAGGTAGTTTACCATTAACTTTACCAGATGGCTTCTTTAAGCACATAATAAATTATAAGTGAATGTTATGTTTTTAAAAAATCAAAGGAAGAGAACGGAAGACAGTTCCTTTAGCATGTGCATTTTACAAGATTGCTAATGTTTCAAAGAAATTTTGCTCATTTTTCTGGAAAAGGTCACACCTCAATCCTGTGCCCCTTTTAGATTACACTGATTAGTCTCTTCCATGTTCATAAACATCCCACATGCTCGTGTTTGTTACCTAAAGATATATTTTACTTCTGCTTTTAGTTTGGTACATTTTCTATTTTCAAAATGTGTCTCTTGGAATTTCCTTTATTAATAATTGTTCTCCTTTCAGATGATGTAACTCATCCATGGCTAAAAACTCATTATCTGCTCAACGAGAAGCACTATACATAAAGAAAATTGTGCCTAGGCCAACTGCCTTCTCAAGGGCCTGATTTCAATTTTCTTGCCCTTTCAATCCCAATCTTTCTTTAGGAGATAAATGATAGGGTTCAGAGTGGATTACTTGTTTGAGGGCTTTCTAATAGGAAGACAGTTCCAAGAGAGTCAGGGTTGAGATGGCCAGTCTCATGCATATATGTGACCTGAGTCAAATTACAGTTCAGATGGCTGGTGATGAAAGATAACACATTAACCTGCAGTGACATCTCTTCATCAGATACACCCTTTCTTGAACAGGAAAGGTCTGTTTCCTTTAAAAATTTATGGCTCCAAAACTAAAGGTCACTCAATTCTTTTAACTTCACATGATGATTAAAACCGACAATAATAAAATCATTTTCAAAACTAGAGAGTAAAACATACAAATGTGTGTCCTTTCTGCCATGAGAGAAGTAAAGGAGATGTACATACAAGGTCCTGAAAGATAAATCTTCACCCTATTTTTACAGATATATTCAAATATCCAAATGACAGTGTCTATGAAGCTTCTTCAGTTAGTCTATAGAAACCGAACTGAACATATTGCCTTATCCTATAATGTAGGTATCATTTTGACTGTCCAACTCAGGAGCCCTTGAAACAAGTATGCAAGTAAACAAGAGCACCTACCACTAATAAAGGCCTTCTGTGCGCCAATTCTCAGAGATGTGGTAATGGTCAAATTGATAAAAAATAATTTTGTGATTGTTTTACCTGACACGTTAGATTTAATTTTTTAAAAATTTAAAAGAAAAAACAATCAAGCATCAAAGAAACCTGTCATTTAAAAATAAAGTTAGTAACTTAAACTTGGGTTTCTTTTAGTTTTCTCTACATTTTTTGCAATATTCACTCACCTGTGGGCCTAATGTCTTTTCCTACTAATTCATTGAAACTGCTGTCAACATGTGTGTTAATGACTCCTGTGTCATTATTAAATCCAAGTGCCATTTCTCAGTCCTTAACCCACTTTAGCTCTTACTCATCCATCCAAACAATGTTTACCAAGTATCTACTAAGTGCCAGGCACTTCAGTAAATGCCATGCATAAATGTTGAAGTAGAGTGCATTGTGGAATAAAGGAGTTTAATATTAAACAATAACAGAAATAATTATGTGATTATAGTTGACTAATAAAAGAACAATTATAGTATGAATTAAGAGCATACAATTTGGAAAATATAATTTTAATCAATTTTGTCAATGTTAGAAACTTTCCCCTGAGAAAATGATTTCTAAACTAAAATTTAAGCTTTTCTTATTTACTCAAAAATAGCTGTGCACAACTGTATATCTTACTTATCTTCCATTCGGCCTATGAAAAACATCAGCTAACCAATATACTCACAGATACCACACAATGATAGTTAATGATAATCCTGGATAGAAAGAGAGACTTCATTGCTTTCTGGATCATCAAAATTGAATAACACTTAGTTAATACAGTTTTAATGCATAGTATATTTTAATGTTCAAAACTTTTGAAAAAATTTTTATTCACATATAGACTATATGATATGTACATTATTACTAGACCACTTTAAATTCTTAACCAGGTTATATAACAGTATACTGAATTATCTAATCAGTTTTTTTGTTTATTTATGATTTGTTAATAAATGTGTATAGATATGAGTGTACGTGTGTATGTATATGTGATGTGTGTGTATCAACTATACAGTTGATGCTACATATGTAAAGAATTCAGAACAGGAAAGCATTCAGGGGTCTCAAATAATTTACACCCATAAATCAGATTTTAACCCCTGATAATAACGATGATGTTAAAAATAGCAATTCTCAACACTTATTTAATGCCTACTACATATCAGGCACTGTGCTAGAAACTTTATGCATATTACTTTTTAATATCCACCTCAATCCTATATAGTACATCTGTTAGCTTTTTCTGCATGACAAACTACCCTAAAATATAGGGGGTAGTGTAGTGACTTAAATCAACAGACATTAACTCTCAATTCTATAGGTTGACAATTTAGACTTGGCTCACGTATGTATTTCTTTTGGTCTGAGCCAGGCTTAGTAGATCTTAGCTGGACTTACTTAAACTATAATCAGAAGTTAGAATATAGCACAGTATCTGATACTGGGGCTGACTGATTTACAATGACCTTAACTAGTAGGACTGGGGTAACCAATGCTTCTTTCTGCTTAGTCTCTCAATCTTCAGCATGCCAACTCAGGTCTATTCACTTGGCAGGCACAAAGTTTCAAGAAAGAGTAGATACCTACAAAGTCTCTTAAGATCCAGGCTCAGAATTCATATGCTTTACTTCCGCACCACAGTATATACACCAAAGTGAGTAACAAGGCTAGCCCAGATTTTATGGGTAAAGGAAAAGAGTGCATCTCTTGATAGGAGAGGATGCGAGTTCACACTGCAAGATCATGAAAAAAAAAAAAAGGTGGAAAAACTTGCAGCCATTTTTGTAATCTACCACAATGAGGTGTTATTTCTCCCAATTTTATAGATGACAAACTAAGGCAGGAATATAGTAGCACCTGGCACATAGGAGACATTTAATAAGTACTATAAAAATAAAAGAATGAAGTCATGAATAAAATAATTATATTACTGCATATTTTAATAGAGCTATGATTCAGACCTGGATTGTCGGTTTCCATGGCCTGATTCTTTCTCATCACTCTATACTGGCTCCTAAATATAAAAAAAAAATCAAGTGAGAAATAAAAATTGAGGAACGACATGACATATTTTAGTAGAATCAGACTGTGCCCAGCTGCAGACTCCTGTTGCTAGCCATGAGAGAGCTCATGAAGCAATGATTTTAAAATATTGGACAACAAATAACACAGTACTGTGATTCTTGAGAAAGGGAAAACACTTGAGGAGAACTCTACAAGTGCTCCAACTCATTGCCTAGAAGTTTCCAGGCTGCAGTGCAGAACAGGGAAATCCAAACAGAGCCTGGCAGTCTCCCTAAATTTGAGATTAGAGTTCAAGAAGGCAAGATAGCTAGAATTTGTAGAAAGAGTACTGGAGAGGAAACACCTGCACAGAGGGAAAGTTCCAAAGATCTATAAAAAAAAAATACCCTTGAGTCTATGGCTGAGTACAGATCTGCAAAAGAAGAAACTACTCAAAGCCAGGGAAAGAACTACTGAAAAGCAGTAGGCCGAACAAGTTGTAGAGCTCAAACAGGGCTGAGAATAGTTCATATTCCCACAAGCCAGAGTAGAGAGATTTCATAATACACAGGAAAATGAGTAGAGTAGTGAGGTTAGATTAACTTGAGATGAGGCTTCTCTGAATCAAAGAAGAATTAAACTGGTTTCAAGAAACTTAACTATATGTCAGAACAAAACCAACACTCTAAAAAAAAATTAAAAAAAAAAAAACAGAATCTAACAACAAAAAGAATTACAATATCGAACATCCAATGAAAAATCACCAGCATGCAAGTATCAGGAAAATATTTACCCTACAATCAAAGAAAAATAAATCAATAAAAACAGACCAATATATGACAGAAGTGATGAAGTTGTAAAGACTTTAAAATTGGTATTATACATATAAATATGATGCATGTATTCAAGAAATAGGAAAAAAACATTCAAATATACTGAAATAAAAGCTATAGAAAAGACACAAATAGAAGTTTGTGAGATGAAAAGAGAAATATTTGAAACTGAGAAAATATATTGGATGTGATTAACAATATACTATGCAAGACAGAAGAAAATGTCAGTGGATCCAAAACATAGAACTATAAAGTACTCAACATAAAGCATAGAATGGTAAAAAGACCAAAAGAGACACTTCCCCTACCCCTACCCCAAAACAAAAATGAACAGAACATTAATGGCCTGTGAAAAATATCAGGTTATCTAGGATATGTGCAATTGGAATCTCAAATATGAAAATGTAGGGGGGGGGAATAAATATTTAAAGAAATAATGACTGAAATGTTTCTGAATTTGATAAAACCTATTAACCCAGATGTCCAAGAAGTTTAATGAATCCAAAGCAAATGGAAGGAAAAGAAAGTCACATAACTGTATATTATACAAAATTGCTGAAAACCAGTGAGCTAGTGAAAAAATAAACTTAAAGTCAGCTATGGGGGAGGAAAAGAACAAAGATATAAATGACAACAGACTTTTTGTCAAGAACTACACAAGCCAGAACACAATGGCATAACATTTTTGAAGAACTGATGAATGCTACAGTTAGCAAAAATATCTTGTAAGAATGAAGGCATAATTAAGGTTATTTTCAAACCAGAAGAAAAGAAAGAAAAAGCGGAGAGAATTTATTGCCATCCAACATACACAAAAACAAATATTAAAGGAAGTGCTCAAGCAGAAGGAAAGTGATAATAGATGAAAACTAAAATCTACAGAAGAGAATAAAGAATGCTGGAAATTGTAAATATATAGGTAAATGTGAAATCCTCTTAAAACAGTTTTTCTTATTTATAAATTGCTTTAAAAATAATTCTTTAAAGCAAGAATGATAACATATTTGGGGGTTTAGAACATGTAGAAGTAAAATGGACAACTGTGATAACAAGGTCAAGAGGAAGAAAATGATCGTATACTATCATGGTAAGATTCTTATGCTATATGTAAAGCAGTGTAACATTATCATTTGAAAGTAGACTGTGAAAAGTTAAAGATGTATACTCTAAACCCTAAAGCAACTGCTTAAAAAAAAAAAAAAACTAAGAGGTAAAACCCATAAACCAATAAAGAAGATAAAACAGAATCATAAAGTATTTAATTTAAATGAAAGCAGAAAATAGGAATAAAGTATCAAAGAACAAATGGGGCAATTAGGAAACAAATACCAAGATCGCAGATTTAAATTCTATGAAAATGGCTAAACACTCCTTTTAAAAGTCAGAGACCGTCGGACTAAATTTAAAAGGACCACTCAAATTTATGCTGTCTAAAAGAAAGCCACTTTAATATGAAGACACAAATAAGATAAAAATTTGAAAATGAAAATATACCATGTAAACACTAAACAAAATAAAGTTAGAATAGCTATATTAATTTTAGATAGAGTAATGTTACCAGGAGTAAAGGAGGACACTTCATAACTAATATGGGATCAATGTATATAGGGGACAGAACAATTTTAAATGCTTGTAAATTTAATACATATACAAATACTTTTTGAATTTTAAAAAACATCGAACAAACACTGATGAAATTGAAAAGAGAAATAGACAATCCAATATTATAGCTAAAAGATTTCAATTTTTCCTTGCAGTAACATAGAACTATTAGACATAAAATCAATAGGATATAGAAAACATGAACACCACCATCAACTAACTTGACCTAATTGATATTTATATAATACTCTCTCCTCCAAAAACAGTAGAACACATTTTTTTTTCAGATGCACATAAAACATTTACAAAATAGAGCATATTCTAGGTCATAAACATCCCAATAAATTTTTAAAAATAGAATTCTTATAAAGTATGTTCTCTGGCAACAAGATATTTAAACTAAAAGCTAAAAACAGAAATACATTTGAAAAATCCCTCAAATCTTTGGAGATTAAAAACAAATGCTTTTAAATAAACCTCGGGTCAGAGATCATATCCCATGGGAAATTTTTAAACATTTTGAACTTGATAAAAATACAGCATGCTAAATGGTGGGAGGCAGCTAAAGCAATGCTTAGAGGAAACTTTATAGCATTATATGATTATATTAGAAAGGAAGTTCTCAAATCAATGATCTAAGTTTTTCCTTTAATAAGCTAGAAGAAAATCAAATTAAACCTAAATTAAACAAAAGGAAGCAAGATCAGAGGGAAACGGAAAAATAATAGAGGTAATAAATGAAACTAAACTAGTTTTTAGAAGGAATTGTGCTCAGCAAGAAGGCAAAATGAATTCAACAAATTATAGGATGCAGTATCAAATCATCTTTGTACAAACATTATCACTAATTACAGAGCAATCCTCAGTCCCTGGCTAACAAAATTCTGTTTCTCCATGTTACTTAGAAAACATTTTTTTTTTTCCTGTTTTCTAGAAAATCTGGAACAGATATAAGTAGGCTCTTTACCTTGCTTGGATGCAAAGTAGAGTGATTATGCCTATAGGAGCTGTATTTAGACTACTACTCTGTTAAGGTATAACATGGGAGGAAAACATGAGTCTATACCGATCCACGCCAGCAGTCTTTTGTCAAGAAGATCTGAAATGAAACAAAAAAGTAGGTTTTGTTTTTCTTAGATACAGAGTTAAAGAAAACATTCCTCTCAGCCTCTAAGTGTGAAAAGAAATCCTCTTGCTTTGAAAACAATTTGGATGTTCCATTTGTCTCATTTGATTTTCAAACCAAGAGAAAGAGGTTTCAACTCACAACACTCCCTTTTTTCACTTACAACACAGTACTGTGGACATTTTTCCAGAAAAATTTACTGGAATGTAAACACCAAGATGATAGTTGCAAGACTCTTGAAGAAGATCATGTCAAAATGATTAGCTTTCTTAGGTTTCATTGTCGCCAGCTGCCATGGTAACTGAGTGTCCAAAGCTTGGTGCCTTCTTAAGAATAATAACCTATCCCTACACGTGCTATTTAAGTCCTTCCACTTAATACTACTTTTGGAATGACTTTTATTTTCAGACACTCCAGATGTGTAATCCCTTCACTGATCACACAGTGGTTTGTTTTGAAAAAAAATGCTGTAAAGAGCAAATTCTTTGAATCCATATTTCCTCAGTTGACATGACCAAGCTGTTATAATCTGAATGACATGTGACAGTTGCATCTGTAACAAGTCACAGCTAGAGGAAACTCTGGCAGCTCAGAAGTTGCAGTTTATACTCAACCACTGGAGGAATTAAGGATTTTGGTCTTGAATTCCAGTGTGGCCTGAGGAATGTTAGCAGTCTCTTTTTCCAAAGCAGTGGTGAACATATAACCCAGTTAATTCTTTACACAGGGCTTAGTCATGATCCCCTGTATACTTGGAGAATGTTTTGTATGTGGCAAATAAATGTAAACTCATCCTTGTTTGGCTTTGTCCAAGCTGCAATTCATTAAATTCTCCATCAGTGAGTTGTTCCATTTCTTTAGTCTGGGAAAAGCCTCTTCCAGATAGTCATCTGTAATTTTGGCCATTCCTCTTCTTTGCATAAGTACAATTTAATTAATCATAAAACACCATGGAGTAGTCCATCCAGGCTCACTCAAAAACTTCAAAGTCAGGAAGACACTGGCAAGCTTTCCTTGAATTCCTTTTCACTCTCCACTCTAGAGACTATGGCTCTCCATGCAAGGGACCCAACCATGATATCAACTCCCAAGTCCTCTGGACCCCCCTGAGAAATGCCCTAAGTACCTCTTTTCTAGAAATTCTAACTGCTTCCAATAGCTCAAGACCTTTATTGGACTTACCAGAAATAATGTTAGTCATATCACTTCTAAATAGATACCTCCCTGTCTAAAGAAGGAGACTGGTAGAAGTCACAATAAAGTCTCCAGGACAAACCTTTCATACCAGCATTCAGGAAAAAAGAAACACTCAATACTTAAAATATGGTGTTCTGATAAATATAATCAATATTTATAGCTTGTAGTTCTGTTACTCACTTATTGACTCTACATAAATCTCTCAATGTCTCAGGACCTCACCTTTCTAAGATCTTTCTGGCTCTCAAAGTCCATGATTCTAATGATATAAAAATTCATGAGGTAGAGTGAGGAGAGAAATTATTTTCTATTTATTTTATTTTTTATATTGGTAAAATTTATAAAACAAAAAAATCTTCCACTTTAATCATTTTAAGTGTACATTTCAATGATATTAAGTACATCTAAATCATTGTGCAACCATCGCCATTATCTACCTCCAGAACTTATTTTATCTTCCAAAACTAAAATTCTGTACTCATTAAATAATAACTCAATATTTCTCTCTGCTCCCAGCCCATTTACTTTCTGTCTCTATGAACCTGACTACTCTAGGTATTTCATATAAGCAAAGTAATATAGTATTTTCTCTTTTTTGGCTGATTTATTTAGCAAGTACTCATTTAAAAAGAAAAAAGGAATGGAGAACAAAAACAAAAATTTTCACTGACTCATATATGCAAACTAAATAGGAGTAAATCAAATTAAATGCCTCAAGAATGAGGGACTTATGGTTAAAAAATAGTATTAAAAATTTTAAAACACATAAAACATAGCCTAAATTTTTATGAAATGTGTTTATAAAATTGAATGCAAGTGCTCAAAATAATTATTAAAAGGAATTATATAGTATAAAAAATGTAATAACACTAATTTGGCATTTATTACCAGAAATAGGAAATTATTATAGGGATAAGAGAAGAATAGGGAAAGAGTAAAAATATGTAATATCCTTTAAAATGAACCATTTAGTCTCGACATTAGAAGAAATGTTAGAGAACTATAAGTTACAGGGATGCTTTTAAAGTCAACCACAAGTATAATTTCAAATAGGATACAAATTCTGGCTCAAAAGGAATCTGGGTGGCAATCCCTAATCACACTCTCTCAATTTGTCACTAAATAGCTGCTGAAAACAAAGATAGATGAAAATACTCAATAACATTGAAAACAAAGACTGACAAACATTCAAAATCTGGGAGCAATTAGCACTAGCTAAGAGGCAGATGGTAGAGCTGAAGTTTCTGACACATTTTAACTTTGCTTCATGGAACAAAATTCCTAAGAATGGATTTCAAGCCTCTGTCACCATCCATCCATGTACTTAGAGTCCTGGGATCCATAACATCCAGGACACTGAAAATATCCAGGACACATTGAGAGGTGCTGTCTAGTGTAGGATATCCTTTGCCTAACTCCAGATACTGCAAAATCCTGAAAAATAATCAGGCACAAAGTAAAAGAATTTCTGGGTGCAGTACATCTTTGGATGTGAGTAGTCCCCAAAGATTAAGTCTCCACAGATCAAGTATTTGAGGTACAGTGCATTCCTATAATTTTTCAGATATTGTTATCAGTTCAAATGAAAAAAAAATTAATTAGTGGGGAAAGGAGAAGAAGGAAGGAAGGCAGGAAGGAAGGAAGGAAGGAAGGAAGGAAGGAAGGAAGGAAGGAAGGAAGGAAGGAAGGAAGGAAGAAAAGGAGGGAGGGAGTGAGGGAGAGGGGGGGAGGGAGGGACAAGGAAAAAGAAAGGAAGAAAACCAACCTAGAACAGAGCAGAGTGGACTTTATAAAAGCAAGCAATATAGAAACTAGTGACTAATTCAGGAATTTGTGGAGATTAACCCACTCTAAAGTTATAAATTTGGACAGTGATGAGAGGAGAGTGAGATGACTATGTAACTCAACTGGTTTTGCCAAGTCACACAATATGGAAGGGGGAAGAATAAGAAGAAACAACAAATAGCCCATGAACAAGTACTGCAGAAGAAAAAAGACGAAGACATGTTTGGGTCATCAAAGTGTACTGAAAACATATTTACCTCTGATTTTTCTTGACATCCCAGTCAAATGATTTATAGGAACCTGAAACACACAAACACACACATGCACACAGACACACAAATGGAACTCAAAAGGACAAAGAAAACAAGAGAAGATAAGAGTAGATAAAGATATGAATAAATAGAAAAACTGAAAAGCAGATAGAATTATCTTGACCCTGAAAGAGTGCTGGTATATAAGCCAATTGGCACAACAGATACCAGAAATGCTTTCAGGTACCTTTCGGAGGTTAGAATTAAAAGAATATTGTTTAAAAGTATAAAAAGGAAGCATATAGACCCCTAGATCTCCTCTCAAAGTATGTGAAGCCTGGCAAATACTCACTTCTACCTGGCCAAGGGAAGAGTTTTGAAAAAGCTGAACCAAAGAGATTCTGGAATCGGGAATTCTGGGTGTTCTATAATATAACAGTTAGAAGATCAAGTCAGAAGGTCTAACATATGCAACCGAGACTCGCAGATTCCCTTCTCCCCATGTGACTCCGGAACATGGGCAGCCACACTTATGCCCATTTAGCAGGGATTAGATAGAATACTCCTCGATGGGGAAACACATCTGCCCACGAGGCAAGACCTGCAGATAGAGACAGTTGGGGAACCTCCCATTAAAAATGACTAGACCTCTGTCTAACCAAACTTTAGTGAAGCTGTTACTTGATAAGCTTCTCCTACACCACACACAGAGCCTACAGCAGTTTTAAATGGCCTACAAATATCAAAGGTTGAGGAGAATCCCAAACAGAGATGAAAACACACAAACAGAAAAAAAAGCAACTCGAGTAAGGCAGAGACAACCCAGGGAACAGAAGTAAATTAAAGAAAGAAAGAAAAGAAAGAACAGAAAGAAAGAAAGAACAGAAAGAGACAGAGAGAGAGAGAGAGAGAGAGAGAGAGAGAGAGAGAGAGAGAGAGAGAAAGAAAGAAAAAGAAGGAAGGAAGGAAGGAAGGAAGGAGAGAAAGAAAGAGAAAGAAAAGAGAAAGAAGCAAAATAAATAATAAATGGTCATTCAAAAAGATGAGAAAAATATCGCATACAAAACACAAAATCAGAACTGTTTTTAAAAAACATAGTCAAGGAACACAAATAAGTGTTTGGATATTAAGCATTTGATAAGATAAAAATTCAATTAAAATGTCAAAAGGGAGAATTGAGAAAACTCTACCAGAAAGTAGAACATAAAGGCAAAGATTGGGAAATAGTAAAAAAAAAAAAAAAAAATCAGAAGAAAATCAGAGATACAAAGTAGGATGGTAAATATCCAAGTAATGGACAAGAGAAAAATATTAGAGAAAATTTAAGGGAGGAAAATATCAAGTTAAAATAAAATATAAATTTCTAGAACCAGATGTCATGATCTTCCAAATTGAAGGTCTACTTCACACAACTTGAAAAATGAAAAATCACTTCCCAAGCTACTTGGTAGCAACATTCAAGAGCCTCAGAGATAACGATCCAAAAATCTTCCTAAGTTGGCAGAACAAAATCAGTGTGCAAACAAAGTAAGTGAATGTGCGGGATTTCCCAAAAGTAACAGTAGACCTTATAAACAAATAAAGTAGAGGATGTCAAATTATAAAGAAAAATACTTATAAGCTGCAATTCCATATTCTGCCGAAGGGGCAAAAATATGTAAGGGTAGAATAAAAAGAAATTTTTTAGAGATGCAAACTTTCAAAATTTTGCTTTACTTACACCCTTCTCGGGAAGCTCCTGGAAAATAAACTTTCTGAAACAAGAAAGAGGAACACCGGAGTCCAGGAAAGAAGGAATTCAACATAGGAAAAAAGTGCATTCCTGGGATGATGGTGTAGGGGAATTCCAATATAATGGTGAAGCAAAACCGCAGGCTGATAGCTGTGCAGCAGATCCAGAGAGGAAACAATCTCCATCAGAGTAGGAGGCTTAACGACTCCAGAAAGGACATTTCCAAGAGAAAAATATGACTGGAAAATTGAGACAAGAGTAATCTTCTACAGGAAAGTTTAAGTATGAATTAATGATAAATATATCAAAATTAATCAAATAATAAATAAGCAATTAATGACTATAGGGAAAGCAAAAGAGCTGTATTTATGCTACATTACATAGCTCATGAGGGATATGTACCTAGTCATAATAATGTAAATATTTAATACTAATTGATAGAAAAATTATAAAAATACTCTTTTGAAATACTGGGGGAAGGATTTATAAGAGATATAATCCTCATAGTTCATAGTATAAAACTTATAAAATCAAGAGATAGCAATATAAATATGTTTAGATTAAGTAGGTAATTATGAGAAGAAGCCAAATAAAAAGAGTACAAAAGGTTTGCCTTTAGACACTAGGAATCAGAATGGTCAAGGCCAAGCTAAAGTGAGACAATGGATTGGTATTCTTATAGGCTTGTTACAGGCTGTCAATTTAACTAGAATATCACATGTAATTTACTAAGAAAGAGATATAATTTATGAGAAAATATTTATTTGGATGAGATACAGAAGAACAGTACACCTCTGAAAATGATCTATAGTATCCAAAAGAACTTTTCAGAAAAATGTTCAGTATCCTCAATTAAGAACAAGAAGATAACAGAAGGAAACTTAACATTGGGTGGTAAACACACAATGCAATATACATGTGACATATATTGGATCGTACACTTGAAACCTGTCTATTTTATTAACCAATGTCACCCCAAGAAATTTCATAAAAAGAACAAGAAGATAAAACTTCTATAAGCAAGAAACAGAAAAATCACAAGGAAAAAAGTTAGAAAAGATAATGCCACATAACAATGGACTGAAGGAGCTAACAATATAACAGCAGAATAAAAATCAACACCGGAAACTGTAAGGAACATAAAAACTTACAAAATATGAAAACAATGTTACTGAGGACAAATTAAACAGACATACAAGAAGACAGAGGAAAAGGAAAATGGGATGAAAATGACAAAAGAAAGGATCATAAAGACCGACATCACAGAAGAGAGCTAATGTAAGATACAAGTGTCAAAGAAAAGCACAAATAAATAAAAATAATAATCCAAGTCTGCAATGGGCTAAATGTTTATGTCCCCTCAATATTTCTGTGTTGAAGTCTAACTTGTAATGTGATGGTTATGGAGAGAGAAGTGCTGTGTGAAGTGATTAGGTCCTGAGGGTGGAGCTCTCATAAATGGGATTAGTGCATTTATGGAGGTCCAGAGAGTACTCTCGCCCCTTCCACTACCTTAAAATTATGGCAAAAAGATGGCCGTCTATGAACCAATATGTTGGTGCCTTGATCTTGGACTTCTAGCCTCCAGATCCGTAAGAATTAAATTTCAGTTGTTCAGAAGCCAGTCTATGGAATTTTTTTATGACTTCCTGAACAGACTAATACAGAGCCTTAATAGAACATACTTTGAGCTGAGGAAAACAAACACTATATGTATATTAAAAAGGTCCAACCCAATCTAGAAAGTTGCCAATAAAAAGATGTATCCTTGAAAAAGTTTAAACAAAAGAATGAAGAAAAACAGATCCCATAAATAAAAAGAAAGTACATGTTCCCTTAAAATGAACAATGGATAAAATGAATAATAAAGCAATATTCAGAGAATATAAAAGGAACAAGGTTATAACTCCCAAATTTTACATGTTGCCAATTTGTAGTTTATATGTTAAGACAGAGAAAGACATTATTTATTATACGTGTTCATAAAATACCACATTATTAATTTCCTAGAACTTCTGTAACCAATTTCCACAAGCTTGGTGGCGTAAAACAACAGAAATATATTGCTCATAGTTCTGGAGGCCTAAGGTCCAAAATTAAGGTGTCAGCTAGGCTGTGCTCCCTCTGGAGGCTCAAAGAAAAGAATCCATTCCTTGTCTTTCGTAGCTTCTGATGGCCGCGGCAGAGTCCTTGGTGTTCCTTGGTTGATAGGTCCATCACTCCGATCTGCCTCCTTCTTCACATCGTCTTCTTCATGTATGTATTAAAAGTCCCTCTGCTTCTCTTACAAGGATACATGTGATTGCACTGGATTCACCTGGATAATCTAGGATAAACTCTTCTCAAAATCCTCAACTTAATCATCTTTTGCCATATAAGGCAATATTCTTTTTTGGGGGGAGGCGGACCATATAAGGTAATAATCACAGGTTCTAGGTATTAGGTTGTGAACATATCTTTAGGGCCATCATTTAGCTCACTATACTACCTATGTTAACTTCTTGGAAAAAATATTTGTTAATATCTTTCAACTGATTAAGAGAATAAAATCATGAGCTCATGAATGAGAAAACTGATATAAAAGTATTGGCAGATAAATATGATTTTCTAAATAATTGTTCAAAATTTATCTTCAACTAAATACAGAAAAACAATCCTCAAGATAGAATGTGTATAAAGAAAAAAAATCACAACTGTCTCTAAGACCATATTATTTTATACCTTTTAAATTTTGAACCATACAAGTGTACTACCTATTCAAAAATCATTAGAATTTTTAAAAAACAAGAAATGAATATTTTGAAAAAAATTCTCACATCATAAATATAAATTTTAAGTGAGTTGAATATTAAAATGTAAGATTTGAAATGATGAAACACACTAAAGTTTTTGGTAAATTAATTTTATGATGCATAAGGGCATTTGAATGACATAGTCATTTGAAGAATAAAGTATTATATAACTTATATAATTCATTATATAAAAAAAAAATTAAGTTTTCTATGCACCTAAAACCAAATTGTTTGCAATTTAAAAGCAAACTAGGAAAACATTTATAAAAATTTTGGAACATAGTGCTAATATTCTTATTATATGACAGCAACTTATAAATCAGTGACAGAAATATCTAACATTCTTTTAGAAGACTTGGTAAAGGAAAAGAAAAAAAAACAATTTACTAAAGAAAAAAATGAACAGAAACTTATGAAAATTAGTTGACCACATTTTAAATTAAAGATATGCCTAAGTAAAAAAGATTATATTTTTAGCCTTTCAGGTTAGTGTCAATTATAAAATAGTGTTATGAAATGGGCACTCTCATACACTGCTGGTGAGATCATAAAGCAGTTTAATCAATATCTATTTAGAATATTTTAAAGGGTATTCTCGGGCATTTTTTTTTTTTAAGTAATAAACCCTACACACCACTAGTTTAAACAATAGGAAATTTTTTCTTACATAGCCAGAAGTCAAAGATGAGGTAGAGACTAAGTTGGTTAAAATCAGTATTTCAAACACAATATAAGGACCCAAATTCTTTTCATCTCCTTATTCTTTTGTTCCCAGTATGCTGAGTTGGCCCTAAGGCTATAGCCCTTCATGGTCAAAAATGACTCAGCCTTTCTGGACATAAGGACCACAGCAAGAAAGGGGATTATCTTTAGCAGGAGTGAAGAAATGTTCTCTAAAAAAACACTAGAATTCAGCCCTTCACATTTCATTATAAGAAATGGGTCTTATAAAATAAGCATTGTAAAGTAAGTGCTAACAAAAGGGAATGGAATTTTCACAATTGGTTTAGACCAATAAGGATGGGGCATGGGGTCACAGTTCTCTGAAGCGCATGTCTCTGTGGAGGAGGGGGGATAGGAAAGGGATAAAGGGTGCGAATAGGTGTTATGTTGGGTAGGCAGTAATATCTCCTAAGGATCTCTTGTCTTTGGTCCTTATTCCTGAGGCTCTATCACAGTTTTCCTGTCTCCCCAGGAGGGCAAACTGCACCATTTTCCCATTCTTGGCCCTAGAGTTCAGGGACATATACTCTGTAGTTAATAGGTCCTAGCAGTTAATTGGCTGTGGAGAGGGAGAATGGAGAATGAAGAGGAAGGGAGAGTTCAAATCACTATGCTTCTAAAATCTCCCTCTACCAGTAGTCTGTATAACTTTTTTGTAATCAGGTGGTAAAGATGTTAACTTTCCCCAAATTTTGTTTAGTCTTTCTCTTTGAGAAGATCAAACATTTCTAACCCTTGCATTTGACTCACAGTCTGCCTCTGTTAGGCAGGGCTATATTTCTCCATCCAGTTGGCTCAGGCCTAGCCATGTGATAAGCTCTGGCCAATAAAATATGAGTTAGAGTGATGTATGTGTCTTTACAACAGAAGTTATAGGAGCCAACATGCTCTTGTACTCTTCTTTTCGCCCTGCCACAAGACCAAAATAAGAGCTGTTCCTTCAGCTTGATCTCAAAATGAAGATATGGAACCGAGTCAAAGCTGTCCCTGGGTCTACATGTACATGATATAGAAATAATAGTTAGTTATTATAGGCCACTATGATTCCAATGCTTATATTTACAGTATGACTTAGCAAAAAAGCTGTCTAAAAGAGGAACCATAAATGCAAAACTAATAAATGACTGAAATGAATAATATTGAAGATAAGAATTTGTTAACAGCTACAGGAAGATAGGCAATACAAATTTATGACAAAATATAATAGTTATTTCACTTTATTAGTAAGAATCTTTCAATTATAATTCACTGATTGGCATAACGGTTCTTTGCATTTTTTTAAAGAGCCATTTCAAATTGAAGTGTTTTTTTGTTGTTGTTGTTTTGCTTTTTGGTTCTGTTTTGTTTTTGTTTTTGTTTTTTATAGTTTTCAAGACACGGAAGACTTCCAGGGCAGTGGTGGAAAGAACAAAGAATTAGGGAGGAAAGAATTCCTTGGAAGTGGGGTGTACACTTGGGTAGAAATCAGAGGTACAGATGAGGGGAACAAGTTAAACTGGAGCATCTACAGCGATTCTATGCAAACCCAAGTCATGGATATCTCCCTGGTGTCACTTCAAAGTTATTTTACACACAGATTTTCAGTGAAATGCATACAAAGATGTTAGTAATATAAAGAAAATATATTTCAAATCTAATATTGATATCCCCTGGTTCCACACAATGATAATCATAAGATCTCTAGATGAGAAGGAATTTCAAATGTCAATTGTTATCTTAATGCTATTTTAGTAACTATCTTATAACAACTTTTCTTACATTTATCAGAATCAAAATTGATAAGCTATAATTTATGGCTTGATATTTTCAGAACTCTGAGTATTATAAACTAATATTATGTCT
Organism: Rousettus aegyptiacus; assembly: GCF_014176215.1. Taxonomy (NCBI): domain Eukaryota; kingdom Metazoa; phylum Chordata; class Mammalia; order Chiroptera; family Pteropodidae; genus Rousettus; species Rousettus aegyptiacus. The sequence continues at coordinate 124,567,994 of NW_023416284.1, read as the reverse complement.
TCCAAATCTTATTAAACAGATTTGATGTTTGAAAGAAACAAAAAAGAAATACTTTTTAGTCTAGCATCCATGATTATCAAAAATGCATCAAGGATGATGGTAAACATTTTTAACATTTGCTTCCTCTTCCTGGAATATATCATCCTTACCATCAAAATAAATCTATTGGCCATTAAATAGGCTCTTTAGTGCATGGGTTCCAATTTACCACAAGTTATATTGTATTAAATAAATACAAAACCTTCATATGACATGTTTATCTTATTTAATCAGGCATTGGGAATTTCTCCAAGCCTCAGAGGATTACACTAAATATGCAAAATATGAAACACCTTTTCTAAGAACATAGCCATTGGTTTTAGTGTTGTTAATAAAATAGACATTATGGGAATTACAGGGCTCACAGTTTTGCACCTCTGTGAAGTAAAGAATAAACCTTATTACTGGTGGTTGGAAAGGCCCTTAACAGAGAAGTGATTCAAAATGTATTTAAATATTTTAGTTATCAAAAATAACTACAGAAGCATAATTAAGTGAAATGTTTTTAGAGACAAAAGTTGATAACATGCCACTGAATGAATAAAACACAAGACCTATTTGATGAAAATAAGGAAAAATGTTTTTGTTAGAAAAACTGCTGACCTTATCAAGTATGTCCCTGGGTCTACATGTACATGATATAGAAATAATAGAAATATTTAAGTCTAAGATTTAATATTTAAATGTGATGAACTTGGAGGAAAATGAATAACAAACACTGTGTAACTGTTAATTAACAAGTAGTGAGAAAAAAAACATCAGGCATAAAACTTTCCTCTTCTGGTGACTAAACAGATAGAGGATGAAAGCTAAAATCCTATAACCTAATATATTGAACACCTGGCACGATCCACATTCTGGCATTAGGTTACAGGATATAAGATCAATACACAAAAATCACTTGCCTTTTTGTACAATGTATAATCCAAAACTGAAATTAAAAAAAAAAAAAAACTATTCCATTCACAGTAGCGTTATCAAAAATAAAATACTTACAAATAAATTTATCTAAAGAAGTGTAAAACTTATACTCTGAAAACTATAAACACTGTCAAAAATTGAAGATCTAAATAAATAGAAAAATATGTCATGTTCATGGACCTAAATACTTCTTGTTAAGATAGCAATTTTCCCCGCACTGATCTACAGTCTCTATCAGAATCTCGGCTGACTTCTTTATAAAAATGGATGACCTGATTCTAAAATTCACATGTATTGCAAGTTACTTGAAATAGCCAAAACAATCCAGAAAAAAAATAAAAGAGAACAAAGTAGGAAGAATCAAACTATGCCATTTTAAAACTTATTACAAGCCATAAGCAATTAAAACAGTATGGTACGGGTATAAAAATATACACGGAGACCATTGAAACAGAATTGAGAGGCCAGAAACAAACCCATGATCTATGGTTAACTGCTTTTTCTCAAGGGTTTTAAGATTAACCAATGGCAAAAGAATAATCTTCTCAATAAATGAATAACCACATGTAGAAGAATGAAGTTGGACTCTTCATTGATATCATATACAAAAATTAATTCAAAATGGATCAAAGACTTAAATGTAAAAACTAAAACTGTTAAACTCATAGAAGAATACATAGGATTGAATCTTCATGACCTTTGGTGTACCAAGTGATTATTAGATATTACACCAAAAGCATGAGCAACAAAAGAAAAGATAAATTGGACTTCCAAATTAAAAACTTTTGTGCTACATAGTACACAATAAAAAAAGTGAAAAGATAATCCACAAAATGGGAGAAATCTAATTTGCAAATCATAATATCTAACAAAGGTCTTGTATCTAGAATATGTAAAGAGCTCCTCCAATTCAGTATTAAAATGACAACCTAATTAATAATAGACAATCTGAACAGACCTTTCTGATTTCCCTCTGCCATCCCACTTTCATTAAGAAATAATTTCTTTCTCTATTCAAGACAAGTTACTCTTTCGAGTTTTTAAATTCCTCCATAATCCAGGCCACATCTCAATTCTTTCTTAGGCCACACTGCTAAGTCTTTGGAAATGTCATATCCTTTACAGCTAAAGAAATGCAAAATATCATGAACATCTATCAATGTCTAAAACCCCTTAGGTATTTTGTTTTTCACAAATCCTGTGAGGATGCTCTCTTTGGTCCTCACCAATTTCCAGGGAGACATTTAACCCTCACTTTTTCTTCCCCGAAGGAACATGATTTCTTCCTCTTCTGACTTTTTTCTTTAGGAGAATTATATACTATATTGTATCATGCTCTAATTAATTAAATGCCTATGTTATTGTAACCTCAAAATATTCATTTTTCTGAAGGCAGGAGTTATTCATTTTACTGATGTTGTATAACAGTGCTAGATATGTCAAAAATTCAATTAATGTTTTTTGATTGATATCTTGCTTTATTGGCTCTGATGTGCTGAATGAAATGTCACAGAACTGTTAAAACTGTTTAAAAGAATAGTTTAAAATTGTTTTGGGTACTTCCAAATTAGAGGATTACTATATGTACCATAAATAAAGTATATCCTAGAACAGCCTAAAAGCAAGTCTTACGTAAAAACTTTCAAATTTCATAAATAACTAGCATTTTACTTTCTGTCAGAATGCAGATTTGTATGGAGAGGCTGACACTGGATTCTAAGCTGGCTTCCTATTTCTTGTGCGTAACAGCTCTCTGGGCCACTTTTGGAAGCTGTGTGTTATTTTGGCATTTCCTTGGATTTCTCATACAAGTAGCACATTATTTCCAGTTCCTGGGCCATCTGAAAGAAGTAAAAATTCTACCTCAGTGTTGCAGGCAGTTAATAACTGGATGAGCGCCAGTCAGGCAAAAAGGCAGTTTAGTCTTTCCACATGCCAAACCTAAAGCAAAGATGGCTAAAAACTGGCTAGAAGAATCCCATAAAAACAGGAACTGACTTGAACCTCACTTAAATATAAACCAAATACCATAATGAGGTTTGAAATAATCCAAACCTCCATCTTTCTTTATTAGTTCTGTTTGTCTTTGTTGTTGGTGGTGGTGTTTTTAGTACCCTTGAACCTTTCCTGGGTTCTAGTCTGGACTAAAAGTGCCAGAAAAACAACACAAAATGCTGTGATTGTATTTATGGCTTAACCAGAAGTGGGAAGCACTGGAAATATCAAGACACCATAATTAAACTTCATCCAATTACAATTCTTTCAACAAAAAAGAATGTAAACAACAAGACAGTAGCCAATGTGGCTTTGAAAAGGACTAAGTCTGAGGCCCGCTGGCAGCATTTTGTAAAAGTATATATATATATATAAATATCTGGAAAAAGAAGAAATGAAACTGCTTATTTAGGAGTGACTGAATAGCAAAGGTGTGAGCGTATGTGCGTGACATCTACTCCAAATCCCAATGTCCATTTTAATTAATAATATCAATGTCTCTCCTGCTAAAAATGTTTAGTTAGTGTGAAGTAAAAATGGATGGTCAGACTTTATATTAATTCCTTGCTTCTGTATGTCTTGAAGATATAAGAATGATTTTAAAAGTAGAAAAGAAATGAAGATATGGGTCATCTACAATCAGAACCAACTTCTGAATGATTGAGATTGAATCTTATCAATTTTTTAACTAGACGCAGATTTTAGATATGAGCAATAAACTGATGTATATTGAACAGCTACCATGTTATCAGCATTGTGCAGACTGCAGGCCCAGTAACTGAGAATTTTGGTTCCAGTAACTGAACTAGGGAAGAACGGCTGTAGGAGGAAAATAATGGTTTTTATTGTAGACATGTGTTGAAATGTGTTTGGCTGGCAAAAGCTGGGAGCTAGAAACTGGTGTTAATTGACTCTGTGAGCTGAATGTAATCTAGAAAGAGATGATGATGATGGAACTACACGTGACACTTATTAGGTACAGTGAGTAAAACAGAGAAACCAGAGAGAATCCAGGGCCAGCTTCTATCACCGCAATCTTGAAATTCTTAAAAATTTTATCTCTGAACTTGTGTTCTGTAACCAAAGTTTGAAGGAACAATGGAGCATGCGTATTAGTAGAGGAAAGATGCGCAATATGCATGTCCTCTCTCCCTATTCACAGAAAGTATTCATGATGTCTCTTGAGCACAGAATTCCAGTGCCCATGATGTACGGGGATTCAGCAAGACTCAAAATGAGTACAAGGTAAGCGTGTTCTATCTTCAATTCAGTCAGAGGGGTGGGGGAAGGCTGAATGTCCTGGAAGACCACAATTTCTATTCATACCTGAATTTGTTGGTTTGAAAGAAATTAATGGCCTTCTAAGAAACTCAGAATGACCAAAAAACCCTCCTGGATCCTTTCTTTCTTCTGTTACTTCCCTGTATTAGCCAAATACTAATACTGAAAATGGCAAAATAGAACAAAAAGAAAGATAAGGCAACTCACATTTCCTTTTCTTTTCAGTCCTTCCTTACTCATTAATGGCTGATGGTGTTGGCAGAATGTGTGCATATTGAGAAGTGAAATTTAAAGTTTGTTTTCTGAAGTGATTCCACTACTCTGGTAAGAATGAAATACACATGTGTATATAAGCCACAAAATACTGATTGTATAATTTCAGTAATTCTACAAATAAATTAAATGCTCTTGAATTTGCATTTAAATTAGTGCTACACAATATAAAGATTAATAGTAAAATTTACACTAACAATGTAAAATATTAATTTGTCTTTACTTAGAATGACAGTAAATAGCAAATAGAAAAACAGCATCATAAGTGAAGAGAGAAACTACAAGAGAAAGGAAAAGCCTTTGTATCTGAATATCATTAATGGTATTTTTCCCACTTTTTTAACACTGGAACCCGTGTTTTCATTTTACACTGAGCGGGACCTGAGAGGATCATTAGGTTGAAGGGCAACGAGGATAATCAGAGCCATAAAGGTCAAAGAAGAAACGTTTGGGAGAGAAAAATTTTGGTTATTTGCTCAGATACAGACATGGAACAGCTCTCTTGCTGGGGTGGGCCAGGGCTCCAGAGAGATAGCTCACTTCTGAAATCTGCCTTTCTTCCCTCTTGCCCCTAGGCTGGGATTGAATATAGACATTGAACAGGGAGGTTAACCTGGTAAACTTTGAGAGAGAAATATGGGGAAGTTAGCTGTATTAAAAGCCAAATTTCAAAGAATTAAGGAGTCGGCAAAGAGAACACCATTGCAACAAGGATAAATTACACCTCAGAAAGTATACTGGGAATTTCTATGGGTAGATGAATGAGGGGTGGATGGGTGGATATATGATAGACGGATAATACATAAGTTTACTTATGTACCTTCCTTTCTACTCTTTATCATTTGGCATTATATTATGAAATGGAAAAATGAGAGATGTGTATACTAAGATATGTGAAAACCAAGAAGAACACTGAAAATACTGTGTAAAAAGTTCATTGTACAGCAAAATATCACTTTTAGGTCAAGCCACTGGGTTTTAAGTCAAATTGGATTTTCATACATAAGTAACTTTATTTTTTCCTTTTTTAAATAAAATTCCTCTCCTGACTAAAGAAAAATGGTGCTATGTCTATGAACAGATGCTGGAGTTGTTATGGAGAATAGGTCATATCTGGTGCTTTTTTCCCTCAGTTATACGTATGGGCACTATACATCCATACTCTGTCCTCAAGTTTGAATTGTGTCCCATGATAGGCATCTGCCTGATGTTGCCTAAAGACAAGAATTCAGTCTGTGCCTTTGAAAGATGCTTCTTTCAAATATGAAGCCAATTGGCCCACATAGGACTTGGCTCTACAACTTCTGCCTTATTAACAGCTAATGAGTAGAGCTCAATGCCAAGCAGAGAAATTCCTGCTTTGATTATTCCAGGTTCAAGGTTATGGCATTGGTCTAGAGACTGAAAATGCTTGAAGGAAATTGAAACGCATCCTGTACTTATAAAAACATAAATTGCATATGTCATAAGGCTATTTTGAGTAATTATACCTAAAAGACTAATACAAGTTGTAGTGAGATTGTTTGCTCTTCAAATATTTCCAAAAGTGTCATATTTTAGCCTCCTGCTAAGAATGAATTCCTGGCCCCAACTATGCTTTCAACAGGTTCAACGATTGTACAGGGGAAGCCAAAGTAGGAGCAAATCTATCTTTTTTATGAATTGCCAACACTTGTTCCTGTTATCATGAGTCTTTTTTTATAGTGTGAACAAGTTTTGGTTTTAATCTCAGCCGGGAGTCCCAGAGTTTGAGGCTCTTGACAAAGGATTGGGTTTGCTCACTTAGGTATAAGTGGCTGTAACAAAGTAGCTTGAAGAAAAAGTGAGGGAAAAGAGACTCTACTAACCTATGAAATAAACTGATAAATACATTTTACTTGTAGAATAATATTTGTCTGAAAATGATTTCAAACAATCAGAGAGCAGAGCTATCCTCTCACCATTATTTGTAGCTCAAGACCTCCCCATCTCACATGGAGACAGAAATAGACCTGGATCTCCTTCCTCTCACTATCCATCAAATCTCTCTTCAGACTCAACAGCAATGCCTAATCCAATTATCTGCGCATCATTGTAAGCCACATAGCTGCCAGTAGTGCATTTTGGAGCCCTGGTCATTTGGGGTGTGTCTTGAGGATGCTATTCTTTCTTTCCTCAGTTGGTCCTATTCGTTTCAGATTTGGGGCAATTGCATGTTTGAAATAGAAATATTTCAGTAATAAACACTCTCTAATTCCACATGACTCACACACACACACACACAATTTAAGAAAAAAACTGCAGAATAGCACTGTAGGACTGTTAGTCATTCCAAGAAGAAAGGGTGTTGTAGGCTGGTTGGAAGTATTTGGGAATTATTTGTAACTTTCATCTCAATGCCTCAAATATCTGTGAGTCAATAGCATCAATGACGGAGATTCTGTTGTCCTGAACAGCAACCCAGTGCTCGCTGTGAAGCTGTAAGACTATAAGTGAGCTTAGGGTTTCCTAAATGTTAGTCACCTACATGCCACCACACAACTGCTATATATTTTAATATATTCTTTGTACTCTTAATCTATTACTAATTTTATGTAGACCTTCTCAGACTTTCAGAGAGTCAAGTTTATCTATTTTAAAAGAAAACTTTAAATGACTTCTTTACTATACTCCTGCTTAACTGAATTGTATGTTCTAGGAAGCATGAACTTGATCCCTACATTTCTTTCGTAATCTCCCTGGCCCACAGCCCTGTGTGATGCTTATAATAATACAGTTTGTCCAACAATGCTCCAAAATGAGGTCAGCTTTTCTAACTTCAAGGAGTTTAATACAAGAATGATTTTCTACACACAAAGCATAGAAAATTCAAAATATTAATTTCCATGTGTGACAGAAAGGTAATGAGAAAAAATTGCCTACAAGACTCATAGGACTCAGACATTGACATTCTACACAATTTTTTATTTGAAGAGACAATATAATAAATGTATTCTAAAGACAGGTTCTTGAAAAAAGATAGTTTCTTGTAATCAAAAACATATTAGCCCTTGGAATTGTATGGTAGTCTCAGCCTTTATTAGAAATGCTGATGTCAAGATGCTCAACCAAATCCTCAACAAAGAAAAGGAGAAGTGAAAAAAGGAAAAATAGAAGGAGAAATAAAAGTGGCCTTTTGAAACTACTTTTGCCTTCACTGTTTGTGCCCAGATTTGAAGAGAATTCACTATTTTCTTTGCTAAAATTTTTCCAAGTGTCATCAAACTTAGAACTTGGGGCATCTTGTCTGGTTTTGGGTAGAGAATAATTACTATCTGTACCCTACAAATGTGGGTAAACTTGCACGGAAATAAACTATCCAAATCCATGACGAACATCAAAATTGTAGACATAAAGAGCAAAGCGGAAAATTGTAGTATGACAAAATAGCTACATTTAATTATGTAAAATTACATAGAATTTTCGTCTTTAGAGGTGCTTTATTTAAACTTACATCTAAAGGCACGTCTTTGGTTAATGCAACTTTCAAGTCAGGGAGTTGACAGAACATTTATTAAGTTTAAAATTCAAGTAGTTCTCAATTTTTTAAAGTTTTAGGACACTTTTGAGAAAAATGTCCTTTAAAACTGTGAGGCCATCTTGATCTCTTTTTTTCATATCAAACCATGCATGTGTCTCTACCTATGAAGGCTTTTTGCTCTCTCCCACAGTATAAATACCCATTTTAGGTTCCAGACTCTACCGAAAACTTCCTCTTCTATGGAGCACTCCAAGAGACGATGTTTCTACACAAGGCTTGGCAGGTGTTATGACAGTCCTTGGTTACCCTTATCCCTGGGTCACCCAAAGAACCTACAATAGTGACCCAGCACTGTTCTAGCACTGGGAGGGACACTCTGGGTAGCTTTCTGGCTGGAGGACTAGAAAATCAATGATGTCAATCTCTGGTTACACTGAGAAACCATTAGGCATCATCATGCCCATTACTTACCCCTGACCTCTAAGGCTTCTTCTAATGGTAAACTTTGTGTACCTTCTATAAAACCAACTCTAGGTTGGTCAGGGACTGGGGGTTCAAGAGTTCACTCTGAGTCAAAAGAAAATCAGATTCCCCTGATCTAAAGGATTGAAGGTAAGAGAAGGAATTACCAAAGAGCATGAAAGCAAGATTGAGCTAACCATCATAAAAAATAGGTAGTCAGTATCCTCATGCTGCTTGAGAGACCAGACAGGCTTCCAGTTCCAGTCCATGCCTATGCTCACAATTAATTCATCATTTCTCAGACACAGCCTAGCACACACTTGGTATATATAAATAATGACACAACAAACAATCACTTTAATTGTGCAACTCTCAGGACCACTGTTTCTATACAAATTGTGACCTTTACTCCTTGAACCAGGTCTCTCTTTGCCGTGCCAGTTTTCTCTCAGAATCTGTATTCTTCTTTGGTCCCTTTTCTAATCTACAACCTGTGACCTCTGTGAGCAAAGATGGCATTCAGAGAATCACAGAAATTGAAACTTACCAATCCCTCTGTCCTTGTGGGGCTCCCAAACCTTGGTGCAACAGAAGTTCCATTTTCCCAAACTCTATTTGCCAGTTCTTTATTAGCTGCCAGTGTCTGACCACTTGAGAAATTTGGCTGAAGCAGAGAAAAAGTACTATTTCTTGGGGGGGGGGGGTTAGTGCTCCTATTTGATCACAGTAAAAGCAGCATCAGACAGAATGTCCTGAAAGGACTCCCCCACCCCCAAAACCCACATCCCCAAGTGACCCTCTTCTATACAAAGTTTTCTAAAGGAGGATATGTTCATTCACACGTCATCTAACCTTCATCTACTAAGTTCTGGATAAAATATCTTATTTATAAAGAAATAATAACAATGACCAAAACAATAATCAGCTCCTTCAGTGAGAGAAACCTGTCAAGCATACTCTAGTACTGATGCCATCTTCTCCTAGCCTTCCACATGGAGTGCACCTGCACCCTCTACCCCAACTGTGGACCAGAGGGGACACCTGATTTAAGCAGGGTCAATTATTGCCACTCCCAGGAACCTGGAATTAGAATGAACAAATATTGAGTTCATTAATTATGTAAAACCAAGCTAGAAAGCCAGATATAGGCTGCCATTTTAAGGTAACCAAGCATATGGTGATGAGTGAATTGGTAAGGTCTGCAGAGAGGCGAGAATGAAACCGACACGCAGCTGAGAAAGATACCAAGAAGCCCCAGGGAAAGATGAAGAAAGAAGTAGGGAGATTAAAAAAAAAAAAAAGTGTACAATAACTTTCCAATTATGGTAGTTCTAGAATTCTTCCTGCAAGGAGATTCATTAGAATCAATTCCATCTAGTATAAAATAATATGAGTAGATCTCTGGTTCTTATAATAAAATGTACACGTATCAGTAGATTTCTTAAAACAAAAAATACAATGGCTAAGTAACAATCTGGAAACATAAGGCTCTTAGTTTTGGTCATAGCTGATACCGAATTCTAAGATCACTTTCCATTTATTAACGTATTTCCTTCCATTTAAATTATTATTCCTGTAATAGGAATGCCCTACATTGTACAATTATTCATTGAGCTACTTTGTGCATAATGATGAATAAAGCAGGATTCCTTCCTGCTGGGAGGTCAAAGATATAAACAAATAATGACATGGCATGTGAGAAACCTATAATACAGGCACAGGCTGATGCTCTAGGGATCCAGAGACACCACCTTATTTAATTTTCACCTACTTCAAAGAGAGCTGTGAGAATTGATACTTTGCAAGAACAATCACACAAGACAGGTAAACATTAGTTTAATTTCAGTAATTTACACTTGAAGCCTGGGGAGGTAAAGTGTAGTTCTCTTGGCACATAACTCGCATTTGATAAATGTGGGTCCCGCCATGTCCTATCCTGCCTTACCATCACCATTTTAACAGCTAAAAATCAGGCACAAGAAAAGTTTGGGCATTTAGTAACTTGTCTGAAAACATGGCTTACTTTAGAGCTGACAATTGGGCAGCATTCTTTTCCTTCTGAGGTAAAATTTCCCCTGACAAGTTTTCAAAAAAGTGTACAGGCCTCCAGTTAAACCATCCTATTAAACAACAAACAGATTTATTTCCTCTCCTTCCTGCAATGACATTAAAATGATAATGAAGAAAAAAAAATGTTTAAAGTATAAACCCCAATGACAAAAAAAAAAAAAAAAAACAAATAGGGGACATGAGCACATTGTCAGAAGAATGAAATAAGGAGGAAAGCTGTGACAGAGAAGGAAGCCCCAGTCTACAACAGGAAGGACCGTGGAGAAAGAACCACCCAACAGAGAGAGGCTGCACCAAGGCCCGCGAAGTGACTCCATACGCCACACGGCAGGACTGAGACGAGGGGAAGGAAACTGGGGATTCCTTTTCCTCACCTCCATGAGGAGAACCAGGTGTCTACCTCCCCCATGGAGACCAGAGGTTTAGCCACTGCAGAAATTCAGAGGAAGAACCTTTGGGTTCAGGAAAATCTGGTTCAGAGCAAGAATAAAACGATGCACAAAGTGGAAAACAGAATTTAATGTTACATCCAGACCCCAGATCCAAGCAACACTTAATAAATTAGACTGCCACCTTTAAGTAGGAGATGAGAACATTCTCCTTAGGAAAAAGCCCCAGAGGAAGTCCTTTTCTGTGCCAACAATGTTGCGGCCCTCTCAAAGTGGTAGCTTTCTGTCTAAGCATCCAGAAATTAAAGCCGCTGCTTGTTATGCTACACACACATAAACATCCAGAAATCGTCCAGTCAGCTTTTTTTAAAAAATAATTAATTGAGATGATATTCACATAGTATAAAATTAACTGTTTTAAGTGAACAAATTCAGTGGCATTTAGTACATTTGCAGTGTTGTGCAACATCACCACCTCCATCTAGTTCCAAAACATTTCCACCACTCCAAAGAAAAATCTTTTACCCATTAAGCACTTTCTCCCCACTCTCCCCTTGCCCCAGCCCCTGGCAACCAACCATCTGCATTCTGTCTCCATTGGTCCACCTATCCCAGATGTTTCATAAAAATGGAATCATAAAACATGTGATCATTTGTATCTGGAATCTCTCACTTAGCATAATCTTTGGAGGTTCATCATGTTGCAGTATATATTAAAACTTTGTCCTTTTTTATGGCTGAATAATACTTCATGGTAGGTATATACCACTATCCAAATTGGCAGTTGATACTTAAGTCTTGAAAGAAAAAACACAACTGCCAAGCACCTTATATAATATGAGAGAAAAACCAAAATAAACAGAAAAATGGAAACTTGAAGAAACCTAATTCAGAAAATACAATAAAACTAAAAAAGCCATGGTTCTTAATATATATCCTGAAATTAAAAATACACACATATACATACACACATATGGCAGCCTTAAAATAAGAAAAGGATGTGAGAAAGAAACAAAGGAATAAAAAAGTTGGCCAAAATAAAAATAACATATAGATGGTTAGAAGAAAAGGTTAAAGATATGTCCCAAGAAGTCTGATGAAAAGACAAATATTGAGAGAGATAAGAGACTTAGATAAATGTGAGATGCAAATTATGCAATGCCTTAACTGTTCTGAGACAAAAATGTTTCTTAGCCTAACATTTTATACTGAACCAAACTATTAGTCAAGGGTTAGAGTAAGGCTGTTTTCTGACATGAAAAGGCTCAGAAAAATAAGCTTTTCATGAAGACTTTATAAGAAATCTACTGGAGGATTTCCTCCAACAAAATAAGAGAGAGAAAAAAAAACGTGGACCCAGCAAACAGATGTAAGCTGGCAACCAGCATGGAAGAGCTCCATCGTAGCAGCTGTGCCACAAGCTGAGAGTGCAATCAGTCCAGATGCTTGCAGGAAAACTGAGGACTCTTGTATCATTGCAAATACAGGGTACAGATGTTGTGCCATAAATTTCCACCAGTAGAATACATAAACATCAAAAGTTCAGGCCTGCCGAGACATGGTGGCATGACTAAAAACGGTATAAATTTTTCATTATTTTCAAAAAAAATACTAAGCTTTCAGTTAAACAGAAATACTGTGACATAGAATAGCTGAGGATCCATATGCTGGTTATTCTCCATTTTCCCCTCTAAATCCATTTTTCACCCTTCTTTGTCCTGTTTCCGGAGAGGCTAACTCCTAGGGACTGCTTCATCAGGTTACTTTGGGCCCTTGGCTTGAAATAGGGTTTGATCAACAGGAAGCACTGATGTAGCATCAGAGGGCAGGAGGCGAGACCAGATATGTACCGACCCTTCTCTCCCCTCTGCTGCTTCAGCATCTGTTCTGCTTTTCTGCAGCCCTATCTCCTGCCAGGTGACCCCTCCTTCATGGCTATAGCTCTCATCAGGCTCCAGGACCATTCCTTCCCTCTTGTTTCTTCAGGCAACGGGAGGCAATGACTCTCCACAGTTGCCATTTCCTAGGAGCTTCACTCCTTCTTTCCAGTTCCCTATATCTGCCCACACCCTTGTAAATCATCCCGTTATTAAACTCTATTCAATTAAAACCTTTGATTGTGACCCTAATAAACTTCTAAGTCTTAACAGAAACAATCAACTTTTACAAAGGCATTAGTATAATACTGTTGAAGGTGAATTGTTTCTTTTTAAATCTTCCCTTCTGAGATTACCTAACAAATCATTTGTGGTGTGGGTTGTGGGGGCAGGGGACAGTATGAGGGAAGAAAAGAGACTTTAAGAGGGAGAAAGAAAAAAATATATTTTATTTCAGGTTCTTAATAGTAATCAGACAGACAAAAAGATTCTTTAGTACTGGTACTTAAAAAGAATTATATTTTAAAGAATAGGAAGGAAGGTTATGCAATGCTTAACACTAACAGTTTAGTAAAGCATATATTCACTACTTTATTACTTTGTGTGCTAAACATGCTAAAAAATAAATTCTTTTATTATTATGATACATCTCACAGTCCTCACTCTAATATTTTTGTTTTGTTCTCTATTCCTGTGCAAGAAAACTCGTAAGTAATAATAGTTATAATTAAAGTAATAATAGTTGCAATCATAATATACATATAATTTTGCATCCTGATTTTTCCATGTAAAAGTATATAATGAGCATTCTTCCATGTTGCTATGTAATTTTCATAATCATTACTCTCAAATTCTACACTGTTATCTAGTCATATGGATATACCATAAATCACAAACCACTGCTGCTCCATTTTCTTTTAGGCCATTTTCCCATAATCTATATGAAAATTGTTACTGTGTACAAAACAACATAAAAAAAAAAAAAAAGCTGATAGCCCTGTTCTTTCCTTAGATTAGCAAACCAAGTTTGGACTAAAGTCTTACTCTAAGACTTATACTGGCCTGCAAGGTTAGCAGTGAGTTGGCCAATGGTCTGTGTGTACTGAGAATCAGAGGAGCCTGGTGGAGAAGCCATCTGAGAGAAAAGGAAGCTGCGGACCCAGACATAGACCAATAACAATGCTTGAACTCTGAGAAGGACAGAGGTTTTAAGTATGACAGTTAGTCCATTCCCAGTGACTAGCTGCATGGCCTGTTTCACCAAATATCCATATGATGGATGCACAGAGCCACACTATTTGGGGACCCATGGATCTCAATGGGAAATAGAGATTTTCCTGCTCCCAGGGAGAACACAGAACACTATTACCTCTCCAGAGGCCCAATGATGAACAGCATCAAAAGCATCCACGTCTACACTTAGTCCCTATGGGGAGCTTGGAGGGTTTCAGGGCAGTGAGTGCCAGCTGCAGATGGCCCCTGTGGCAGCAACAGCCCTGGAGTGCCTTCCATAGCTGCTGGCAGCAGACACTGCCGCAGAGAGCTGGAGCCACAGCCAGGGAACTGTGGACTCCACATCATCCAAATGACTGTTCAAAAGCAACCCTCCAGAAATTCCCCCAAATAATTACAGAAACCTTACGAGGCTGTCTAGCAATTGGAACAGAATTTTTTCAAAAAATGACTTGTTAATATTAATAGAACTTTTAATTATCCTCTGGGTTATGGTAGCCTAGGAATGGTATTGTACTTTACAATTTATATGTTAGATGGAAGGTACACAGACAGTCACAACATTGTTCTCTAATCTCTTTGAAATATTTCACATAAAAGATGAAATAAGGAGGGAAAAAAACATATGCTTCAACAGAAGGAGGGTAAGTATGGGGAATTGACACAAAGTATTCTCAAAGAAAAATTTGCTATTAGACAACAGGCATATTAAACTTTTCTGAAAAAGAAAACTCCCAAGGGCTGTTTTCCAACTACATGAGGCAGTTTAACAACAGTTGTAAGTTCTCATGATTTCAATAAAGAACATTATATGAATAAGCCCCCAAAAGGAAGGCTTCTAAAAGACAGATGCTCATCTTCTTGCCTTAAGAGAAGGTTGCCAGCATTCAACTTTTAGGTTGAAAGTCTAAATTCATCTATTTTATGGCTAAGACACTTGACCTTAACACAACAGTATCTGTAGCCAATTTACATATCGCTGATAAGAAAAAATATCAAAGGTTCCAGTCAAGGTGGTAGAGTAGGTAAATGCTGTGCTTGCCTCCTCCCATGACCACATTCAAATTACAACTAAATTACAGAACAGTCAGTCTGGAGAACCATCTGAAGACTAGTTGAACAAAAGTCCTATAACTAAGGCTATAAAAAAGCCATGACAAGACTGGTAGGAGGGACAGAGATGTGAAATGGGCTACGAGTAAAACTGTCATTATTTGCAGATGACATGGTACTATATAGAGAGAACCCTAAAGATTCCACCAAAACCTATTAGAATTGATCAATGATTTCAGTAAAATAACAGGATAGAAAATTAATATTCAGAAATAGGTCACGTTTTTATACACTAATAACAACTACCAGAAAGAGAAATTAAGAAAACAATCCCATTTACAGCTGTATAAAAAAAAAAATTTTTTTAATTTTAAAAAACCTAAGAATAAATTTAACCAAAGAGGTAAAAGATCTATACTAGGAAAATTATAAAACAATGAAGAAAGAAATTGAGGATACAAATAAATAGAAGTATACGCCATGCTCACGGATAGGAAGAATTAACATTGTTAAAACATCCATACTACCCAAAGCAAACTATAAATTCAATGCAATCTCTAGCAAGATACCAACAGCATTTTTCACAGCAATAAAATAATCTTAAAATTTATATAAAACAACAAAAGACCCCTAATAGCCATAGTAATCTTGAGAAAGAACAAAGTTGGAGGTATCACACTCCCTGTTCCCAACTATGCTATAAGGCTAGAGTAATCAAAACAGCATAATACTAGCATAAAAAACAGACACATATATCAATGAAACAGAATAGAGAGCCCAGAAATAAACCTGCACCTTATGTGATTAATTAATTAATCTATGACAAAGGAGGCATGAATATTCGATGGGCTAAAGACAATTTATTGAATAAATAGTGTTAGAAAAACTGGACAGAATATGAAAAAAAACCCACAAAAAAACCCCCAAAACAAAACAAAACAAAAACTAGACCATCTTCTTATGCCATATATAAGAACTCAAAATGGATTAAAGACCCCAAACCATAAAATTCCTAGAAGAAAACATAAGCAGTAAACTCTCTGACATTGCTTGCTCTTAGTAATTTTTTTTTTCTTATCTATCTCCTTGGGCAAAAAAAAAAAAAAAAAAAAAAAGAAAAAAATAATAAATGAACTACATCAAATGAAAAAGTTTTGTACAGCAAAGGAAACCATCAACAAAACAAAAAGATAACGTACCAAATGGAGGAAGATATTTACCAATGATACACAGCTGATTAGGAGTTAATATCTAAAATTTATAAAGAACTCATACAATTCAATACCAAAAAAATAAACAATCTAATTAAAAAATGGGCAGAGGACCTTAATAGACATTTCTCCAAAAAGGACATACAGACAGCCAAAAGAAAAGGGAACTCTGGAGCACTGTTGGTGGGATTGCAAATTGGTGCAGCTACCAAGGAAAACAGTATGGAGGTTCCTCAAAAAATTAAAAATTAAAAAATTAAAAAACCTAGGACTCATCAATTCCACTTCTGGGTATTTATCTGAAGCAATCCAAACCACTATTTTGGAAAGATATATGCACTCCTATGTTCATTGCATTTACAGTAGCCAAGATATGGAAGCAACCTAAGCGCCCATCAATAGATGACTGGAGAGAAAAGATATAGGAGAAATATACAACAGAATATTTCTTGGTCATAAAAATAATGAAATTTTACCATTTGTGACAACATGGATGGACCTAGAGGGTTTTATGCTAAGTGAAATAAGTCAGAGAAAGACAGATAAGACATGATCTCACTTATATGTGGAATTTAAACAACAAAGTAAACAAAGAAACAAAACAGAAATAGACTCATAGATACAGAGAACAAACCGATGATTGCCAGTTTGGGGTGGGGGGCAGTTCTGTGCACTGGATGAAAAAGGTAAAAAGATTAAGAAGTACAAATTGGTAGTTACAAAATAGTCGTGGGCATGTAAAGCACAGCATAAGGAACATAGTCAATAATATTGTAAAAACTATGTACAGTGCCAGGTGGGTACTAAACTAATTGAGGGGAATCACTGTAAATTAAATAAATGTCAACCACTATGCTGTACACCTGAAACCAATATAAAATAATACTGAATGCCAACTACAATCGAATAATAAAGACTTGATCGATAATAAAAACAAAAGAAAAAAAATCAGGCATAATACAAAGACTAGTCATAAAGGTAAAGGGTTTCCCCCAAGTACATTTTATTAAAAACATGTGAACTTTCTTCTTTCAAACTGAATATATTCTAAAGCATTTAGAATAAATGAATAAGGTTGCTTTGGGTTGCAAGCAACAGAAGTCCAACTTGAACAAAGAAAAAGGTAGTTAATTGGAAGGATCTAGGGTAATTCCTCACAGAATAAAAGAGAGAATGGAATGGTTATGTCTGCATGTAGCTGAAGTAGAGCTGGCTTTGGGGTGACTGGCTCCAGAGACTGGAACCCAGCCAGGACTCACTCCTCCATGCACTGCAGCTTTCCTCAGTACACTGGTTCCATTTCTTTTCAGATGAAGATAGCCTTCCTCCATAGGGATGGTGGCCATAGGTGCCTCCAAAATATTTTTTTAAAAAATCCTAAAAGCTCTAATTGGCCCAGTTTCGGTCACCTTCCATTCCTCTGTGGCCAATGGTATCCTTCCTCTAGCCCAGTCTCAAGTCGGCAGATTCTACCAATCAGAAGAAGGGGAAAAGAGCATAGACAGGGCCACTGGGCAGGTAAATGTGAGGCAGGCTGACTCTCCATTTGTGACTACAAGAACAGAGATTAAGAAAATAAAGAAAAATTACTGACAATCTCATCACCCTCAAATGAATACTTCTGAATAAGCATTCTATTCTGGTTTGTCCATTAGCATACATTTTAGTGTACAATGCTTCACAGAGACACTTAAAAATACATCATTTTGAAATCTATCTGAAGAAACAGGCTTTAAAACACAAAAACAATGCTTCTCTCTTGGGGATTCTCGGGGTTTAGTCCTACCTAACGGACTATTTCTATTCCTGATATATCACCTCTGTTGGTATAAAATATCGAATACTATCAAACTATCACTCTAAATGTCTACATTACCCAAAGTGGTCCCTCATCTAAGCGCTTTTCAAGTACAAGATCTGATTCAGGTACAGGCCTGCATTTCCTTTCATTTATTTGTTCAGCAACATACTGAAAGCCTCTGTAGACCAAGCCCTGTTCTAGGCTCTGCAGAGTTGGTGGGAAACAAACAGACCAAATCCCCTGCCTCTGTGGAGCCGGTAAGACATTGTGGATGGAGGAAAAACAGTTCCAGGATAATAAGTAGGTAGGCAGTCCAAATGATCAAGATGACATTTTTAAAATGATTATTTTAACTCTTTATAATCACTGTACTTTTGAAAATTCATAGTAAATGAAATACAGTAGCCAAGTAAGTCTCAGCGAGAAATTAAAGAAGTTTTAGCAAAACAGCACCTTGATAATTATTTTCCTAAAATGATGGAAAAAAATATCCTAATAGCAAAGACCTTTGCTTATCAATACTTTGGGTAAATGATTAGGTTTTGTTAAAGAACTGCCTCCCCTCGAACAAAGGACCATAATGGTTTTAGCTGACACAGGCACAGACATTACATGGCCTTTACTTTTCTGCCGTCATGATTACATAAAAATGAATCCCCACCCTTACAGGACACAGACATTATAAAACGAAAACTTTCATTTATATTTATGAAAAAATAACTTTTCAATCTTACAGCTTTATTTTTCTCATTTGGAACTATCTGCTTTTAACTTTATTATTTTTCTCACACTTGTGCTTCTTCCTCTTTATTCATTCTCACATTCTTGTATTTTGTTTCTTTTTAAAAGATTTAGTCTATGAATTTACCTCTGAGTAAAATCCTGGCAGAAGCACATCAGTGATCTTATGCTCAAAATATTCTGTAATTGTTTTATATTTCTTCCTTGGTTCCACAGTGACTTAGCTGGGTGCCTTTTTTTTTTCTTCTTCTTTAATCTCTAAGTAGTTGGAATTTTTGCCATTAATTTGGGACGTGGTCAGAAAACATGATGGCTTTTAATATTCCTTGAGGAATTTACTGTTATTTTCTGTGTGCCTTAGTACATGATTGATTTTTTAACTGCTTATATGTACTTTAAAGGGTGATATATTCTGTTTACAGAGGCGCAAAGTTTAAAATATATTTCTATTGACCTAACTTTATTACTTATTATTGTCTACTTTATCTAACGAATTGAAAGTAGGGTGTCAAAGCCTTCTTCTACAACTGCTCTGTCCATAGCTTCTGTATTATGTTTGGTTACATTTTAATTATGCATTTATAAAGAATTTAACTCTCATATCTTTACTGTGGTATATTTCCTTTTTTAAATGTGGAACATTTGTTTCACATAGAAAATGTATTTAAGACAATTATTTAGATGTATCATTTTTATTTAACTTGTTTCCATTCTTACTTCCAGTATGATTTCCTCATCCTTTTTCTAATTTTATTTTTCATTTTCCTGGCAAATATCTTGAATTACCATATTCAGGAAGGTATCAGATATCAGGGTTTCTAAATCTTTGCCCGTGCATGAATATTTTCTATTTCTTTTCAAACTAGATGGCCTAGGGGAGCTTGTGTATCAGAGTCTCCAAACCTCACACCTCTCTGAAAATTCCAACCCCTCAGCCAAAAATTTCTGCTAAAGGTAATGTCGTGTCTCTATCTGGTTAAAATCTATCAGTTGTCTTTCTCAAGTGTACTTGGAACAGGTAAGAGTTTGAGAACGAGTCTTTTAGAATTTAGTGTCCATTGAAAAGACTACGGCTACATTTTGTTTCATAGCAACCTGACTTTACATTCTGAGGTCCTCGGCCGGGCCTGGGCCAAGGCCATCTCTGTGGCTAGTACTGGATGACACTGGGATTGGCAGCCCCTCCGGAGCCACATGCAGTAGGGAGAGGGAGTTCTCTAAACAAACGGCAGATCTGTTACTAGAAAGTGGGGGCAGGGATGCCAGGCAGCCAGAAACCACACGGGTCCACCAGAGGCAAGCTGATGGGAAAGGGATTTCACTAAACCGAATGAGATACCTATGGGATATCTTCTCAGGATTCTCACCAAGAGTTTTTATATTATGTGATTTAAACCTAAGGGATTGGATTGAGGTCATTTCTAGAACTTGGACCTCATTTCTTTTTCTAATATACGCACATCTGTTTACTTAGCTTGGATAATACCTATCGGTTGTATAGAACATGGATGTTATTTTTCTATTCTGAATGGAATTGATTGGATAATTTGAACTACAGAAGATTAAATTCACTTATAAATCCATGCTGTCACAGGAAGCAGACATTATTATGCTGAGACTGAGTAGTGGGGGATTTTGAATTTGGCATTCAATTTAACGTCTTGAGTGTCTTCTCATCACTATTATTTTCACAATATGGAACATCTGTTTCATGTAAATAAATGTAATAAAGACAATGACTTAGATGTATGTGCACATCTTGTGCCACAGATTAAGTTTACTATTAATTTAAGCCTAAGCCATTTATTTTGGAAGGGAAGGGGATGTTTACTGGTGGGGACTGCAGGGCTAACGAGGCGGGCGGGGATGGAAATGCTTTCGAACTCAGGCACTTAGTGCACAGATTATCCCCACAGCTGTCCTCATGCTTGCTAATTCAAAAACAAAGTTAAAATGAAATTAAAATGGCTAAGGGAAAATTCTTACAATATCAAATGAGTACAAAAAAATAGTACTAAAGAGTTACTAACAGCAATATAACTTAAAATAAGTAACACTAACTAAAAGCATAAATATCAACTAAAAAAATAAGTTCAGCTAAAACACATATGCTCAAACAGAATCCACTGTAGCAGGTCAAGATGTGGTTGACTACCGCACAGTCTCTGCTCTGCTGGATAGACCACATGAGCGCAGGGTTCCCAGCATGGATGCCTAGAGTCTTTCGTGGAGGACAGAGACCAAAGCCAAGGTCCACACTGAGTTTTGGTGTCTTAAACTCAGACAGTCCTACCCTGTAAGCCAAATGGATTCCCTAAATATTTTCCCAACTTGTTGCTGACATACACATCTTTTCCCATCCTACATTATACAGGCGATTCTATTTTTAAACCAAGAACAGGGCTTTATTATTACTCCTAACAAATGTTTTGGTTCTTTATTTCAGCCCCTGCCATCCAGAATCTGTGATAAAGGGCTTTTCCTTTACCTGTGAGTTTCTGGCAAATTTGCAAATGTTACTTTCTGTATCCTCCTCCAAATAGCTGATCAAAATAAACGGGACACAATTTTTAACCTGTAGTTTAAATGCAATATATACAGTTGTAATTCTAAGAAAATGTCCATTTTTCTCAGTGTTTATAAAGGAAAACACACATGACCCTGTTCTTCTGCTTCTGGGGGTGAATCTTTCTGCTGGAACTGGCAAGATGAAACTTCTGGAATCTATGAGACCGGAAGCGGGTCTAATAGCCCACCTCGGAGGGCAGGGCTAGGGAGAGGGACGCTGCAAAGGGATTCTCAGGTCGTTCAGGCCTAAAACTATGGCGAAGGGTAAAAGAGGTGAGGTAAGAAACAAGAGGCCTGACAAAGTCCTTGACAAGGACGCTTTCTCCTGTTGGTGCCTTTTGTTGCTGCTAGTGCTGTTTTTCTTTTTAGCTATGTAATAATATAAAGAACATGGGGGGGGGGGCTATTTGTTTTATAACATCACTGCAAAAAAATACAACTACAGGAAAAGTTTGGCACCTTTATAACTTAAGACAGACTCATGATGTTCATCTCCCCAAATTAGGAAGAGAGGCAGCAAGAATAATCCTGTCCCCCATGCTCTGGAAAAAGTGAGTACGTTCATCAGCTCACCTTGTCTCAACAAGAAGGAATAATGAGGAAAAACATTTCAGAAGCTTTATCAACATACAACCACCAAATACAATAAAGTTGAAAATTCGGTATTTCTAAACATTTCACTTTTACTCAGATCTAATCAACAAGTTAACAATCTATTACTCTGCCACAAAACTCCTTTTACTAATGAAAAAAAGGACACACAACCTGAAGACAATCTAATTTTGCTTTATTGAATACTATACCACATCCAATATTTACAGATGTAATTAAATGAAATTTATATGACTATCATATGGATCATTTAAAAAATTAATTTGAAACACTCAATACAATAACTAATTCATAATTTTCTGCCAATATCCATCATGGTTGATTTAATAAAAACTATTTTCAAGAAGAGTTAAGTCTGAGGAAATATAAAACCATTTCAGAAAAATATTCCGTATCTAGTCATAATCTTCCCGTTTTTCTGTAAAAGAAATCAATAACAATTATAGACATTCTGGCTGCCATGAATTACATATAGTTTTTTCTCAATTTCATGACTACTTTCTTTAATGCCATATTTAACTTTTAGTATAGAAAAACTATTCTTCCTTTATCATGATTTCATGATAGGCTTAAATATATTTTTTTTATGTTTAAAAGGAACACATATCCAAATTTAAAACCAGCTCTTAAATATTGCTTTAAAAATAACAACAAGGCATGTGGCCACATGTTATTATTTTGACTCTCGATTATGATGGTCTATAGAAGGGAACAAATGGACTACAAAATGAGAATCTCCTACCCAGTCCTAAGTGTGACAATGTAGTATCACCAGATGCAGTCACAGATATTAGGAGAACATGAGAAACACAACACTTACTTTTACATGTCTGAGAGAATACCAGGGATGTGTGGACTAATGGCCCTAACTCACATCTGCAACAACATTCTTAGAATAAAATTACAAAAAGTGTAGGGGTCCAAGTGGCAGAAGTGGGGCATCCATTTCTCTATCTGCACAAATTTAAATCTCTCCCTTGCTCTCTGGTTTTAGGCGAGCTAGTTTTACTACCCATACACAGAATTAAGAAATTTAACATTTCTTATCTTTAAAACGTATGGGCTGTGTTATTACGCAGAGTCTGTTCTCCCTTTTCCTTTGAAAGATCATGATATTTCAAAATGTTTTATTATTTTTTGGACAACCTAGACATTAAAAGGTAGAGCATTAAATCCTATCTATAGGTCTGAACCACTTAAAAAATACTGAAGATAAAATAAATCAGTGTCAGTGATGGCAACTTCTACAGTATTAAAACCCTGAAAACTAACAGCTTTTAATGACATTCACTGTTGCTAGACTAACACTGCTGAAGAATCAGATAAGCATGACTTAGAAATTATAATGAAACAATATCATTGATTATCTGCAATTTAAAACCATTCACATCCCAAAAAGATTCTGGAAATGATAGAGGTGCCTGATTGATAGATAAATAAATAAATAAAAGAAAAATTTCTCTTATGTACATTTAATAGGTTTTTTGTTCAACAAACCTATTTTTCAGATAATTTAAAGGCAAATTTCTGAATGTTATGAATCAGCATATAGTTGAAATCACTGGAGTCCAAATTAATGGTGCTTGAAGGTCCATATTAAATAACAGATATTATTCCTATTCATGAAGAATTTGAATAGCTCATAAAAATGTACAGAAATGAGAGTAAAAGTTAGACAACAAGGTAGGGTGTGTTTGCAATCAAACCCCTGCAGAGTATCCTCATCTAGTGCTTATTTAGTGCTAACAGATGCATGCATTGTTTTTACAGAAATCAGATAATACATATGCTTGATATGTTTCTATTAAATGTAAATATACTATAAATTTAAATTTTTTTCAGCAAGACATGTTTTGTTCTGGAAGTTACCATTTACCAAAATACAACACACTGATGATCATTGTTCCTTGGGTAATAGCACAGGGCCCCACACTTGTTTTCTTAAAATGCAGGGCAGACTTACCTTTGTGGTCAATAGTTAATCATTTTTCGAAGAGCGTCATAGCACTTCCATTTGTCTGGGATGTAGAATGGCTCAAAAACGTGTGGAAACGGTGTATCATACCCACAGACTCTTGATATAGGAGCCTCCAGGTTCAGGAAACATTCTTCCTGCAGAGAAGAAAACAGATGGTTAACTTTAAGATGTATTTTTATCCAGATATGAAATATTTCAACTTAAAATACAATTGTATCTAAGGGAATTAAAATAATTCAGCATGTTAGAATGTAAAGCAAAGCAGGTTTAAAAAGTAGATAAAAAATAGCATCTTTTGAATGGTCCCAGTTTTACTTAAAATATGTTTTCATGTATGTATACGTATTTTATGCCTATATATATTATTTGAGCCAAACTGGAATTATAACAAACATGCTGTTCTACAAATATAAATGTAATATAAGGCATGACAAAATCATAACAAAATGTTCACAGTAAACTCTGCAGCTCAAAATTAGTGATGGTATATGTTTTCTCTTATTTCCTGTATTTTTCAAATTTTACATACAATAAACATGTATTACTTTCATCATAATAAATGTTTGTAATTACACAGTCAGACTGAAGTTCTACCAGTTACTTGACTGTGTCCTGGTCTCTCTCATAAGCAGGCTTCTGTAGATGCCTTTGGTCCCCTGGCCACGGACACCGCAAGCCCACTGATCTCAGTCTGATGTGCACGCATCTCTCAGGTCTCACTTTAGGAGTCACCTCTGCTGGGAAGCCTTTCTTGACATCTCCCCAACCCTGTACCACCAAAGACAAAGAAAGGGCTTCTGCCCTGATCTCCCACAGCACAATCCACTCACTGTGGTTGCCCAATAATCTGTCTTCCTTGAGAGGCTATGGATTCCATGAGGCTAGAAATCTAGTATAGAAATGTAAAATCTCAACTACAGAAAAATTCTGTAGTAAATTTTCTTCAGAAAAAAAAATATTCAGGTGACAATGTAAAATTAGAAAATAAAATTTTTAGAGAGGTAAAAAAACGAAAAAGAGAGAAATATGATTAAACTATTCTTACGAAGATGATATTAATTTTCCCATTCACGGCTATTACCTGAAAATAAAACCTTTCGTTTTGTATATGCCCACTTTCTACATTGCCTTGCTTCACCAAGGATTTGAGCAGGTCTACATTTTCTTTCATGTTTTACTAATAGTATTTTTAAATTTTCATTTGGGCAGAAATTTTTACATGAAGAAATCCCGATACGCGATGCTCAGTCCCTACCTTCTGTATATATTTCTTCCTATATATTAGGGCAGAAAGGGCACAGGAATGGGACAGATTAGCTCAGAAGGGCACCAACTGACCATTTACACACCTCTCCCTGTCCCCAATAATCACTGTGACTAATAATGTCCAGTAACAAATAAATGTTGACTTTCCTAGCAACAGGAAATCTTCAAAAACTTGAGAAGCTTGCATACATAAGATTTAAAGAGTCACCTAAGAAATTCCACTACTCAGAAGTCCCAAAGAGATGGCAGATCAAGTGGATTATTTCTGGATTGCAATGAGTAATTTTAAAGGTATTTAAATTTTCAATTTGGGATTAACTAGGTTTTCCTACTTTAGTTGATTTTCCATTTTCACTGAATAATGCATTCTTCATAAACAAAATATCCATGGACACTGCAAAATACAGAAAACCAAGGGCAAAATATTTCGCTAAATGCCTTTGATTTTGCACTTGTTATAAAATTTTTTCTTTCTAACTAGTACCCTGGAAAGCTGTCCTACAACAAAATGATCTATCAGTGTTTATGAAAATCACTCTACTTTTATTATCAAACTTAAAATTTGTTTCAAACAGTAATACTTCTAATTCCTCAAGAATGAGAATCACTCCTCATAGGAATACATCTAAATCTTTGCACAGGCATAGAAAAAGGTCTGCAAGTTCACACTTGAACTATAAACCAGGGTCATCCATTGAGGCTGAGAGTGGTAAGGAAGTAATAAAGCACTCCACCTCGTACTTTATAAATATTGGAGTTTGTAGGACACAAAAGTAGGTTTGTGATTAAATGACATAAAGGAAATAAAGGAAAAAATAAAATAAAGGTAAAAACTAAAGAATTATCTTCTTATGTGAATAAAAGTTCCTATTTTATGTTACAAAAAATTGTGATTTTATATGTAGCACTTCCTTTAGAAACAATTACTGTAAGTTACATGGAATTATATGATTATTCCATACTATTTATAAGTATATAAATGTGTTGTAAAAATCATAGATGACTATGATCTACCACCTGGAACAGTTTAAAATTTTAACATTTACTAAAGTATATTAAAGAGACAAATTATTCCTTCTGTGGACTTGTGTTAAAACTTTTTTTTAACGCAATTAGAAATAAGATATTTGGGTCAAGCAGCTGTACACAGTTCCTTCCCACTGAACTGGTTCACATACAAATGATTAATGTGTGAGCATATGTTTCTTCAGGCAACCATTGAAACAGGACATCCTTGTTCTACATCAATTTTCTTCATACAGAAGCTATACATACACACACACACACACACACACACTCAGAGGGAGAGAGGGAGAGAGGGCTGGGTGGGGGGTGGGGGGTGTGAGAGAGAGAGAGGGAATTGAATCTCATGGGCAGATTTGTTGATTGATGTACCAGATTAATTCTCCAAAAAGTATATCTCTCAATTTATTATATACATTATGACATACTAACTATAGCAACCATGTATCCTAAAATTTCAAAACAATCGATTCATCATACTCTTCTTTTCCATTAATCACACTCATACTTTAAAAACCGTGCTAATGATTTTTGACTCAGAAATGGTAATCCTCATAAAATTAGGAAAAATTAATTACCTAGCCCACAGGGTTATTGTGAGGATTACAGGTAGTATCCAACACAGGGGCTAAGATGGGAAGTGTCCGTTTCTGGTCTCTCTTTCTCTCTCTGTCTGGGGAGCTAGACGTGGAATAATGACAGGTGTGACTGTGAGGTTCCAAAGCAGATCATAGTGTAACATTAAGCAGGGGCAACAGAAGAGAACCCAGATAGGTGTCAAGGGGAACTTTTCTCCAGCTATTCGTGGTCCAAAGTTTCACCCTGGATCCAGTGAAAAGGACCGAAAGTGAACCCTAAACTACTTATTTAGTAATGAAAATATATTTTGTTGTTGTATGTGCTTTCACATAAATAATCAGGTACTTAATGAAAAATAGATACTCCTTCCAAGAGATCCTTGCATGAAGCTCTGTATTTCGTACTTAAAATTATGTTTGGATATGTCTTTTTTGTAACTATGAGAATTTTCTTTCTAAAATATGTTCATAAGAATAGTAGCCAGTACTTAGGATACTGCAGGGATGGTTAATAAATGAATGAGTTTTATTTTATCTCATTTAATTGTTTTAACAAATTCATGAGGAAGGTCTTATATCCCACTTCACAGATGAGGAAACCAAGGTGAAGGAACTTGCCCAAGCTATCTACATAGCCAAGTAAGACTGAAACCTGACTATAAAGCCCATATTCTTAGTCACTCTTCTGCAGTTTTAAAGCACTACTATTGAGGATAGCAATAACAACAAAAAAATAAAGTAGAAATTTTTTTAAAATGATGAAATGGAAGGCAGGCTGGGATTAAAGTTTTACAACAGAACCTCAGTTTAAGTTCAGTCTAAGAGACCTCTTCCATATGGATAAGGAAGTTAGGTAAAAGCTAAGACATACCTCAGTATGAAGGCAATGCCCCTAGGAATAAACAGATGGTCCTGGGGATCAGAAACCTCCTAGGCTATCCTAAATGATTCAAATAAGCATAACTCAAATTGTTTATATATTAGCCATCTGGCTTGCTATGCATATTATAACCAGAAAAGAAGCAGACAATGTGAAATAACAATTCCATGTCATAAAAATCATAGACAGCAGGCAAAATGAATTCTTTATGTGCCTATTCTCTGTAACAAAACAAAACAAATTTATTGTTTCAAAAAGTATCTTGTTGAAATTGCAGAGGACAGAGATCCTGTAAATTTTCTAGGAGGTAAAAGAGGATAAGAAAAAAATAAAATGATTCATTATTGTTTTAAGATAAATAAAATATTACTGATAGGTTATTAAAAATTGTACTGCAATTATTCTTATGTTTTGGTGAATATAATGTAGGTTATATGCTGTATACATGTATATGTAAATACATACAAATTGGGGCTTCTCTGGGCTCACTCAAGGTCTCGCAACACTTAACCCCATTTCTTCATCAGAGTTTTAAGTACATCAATCATAGATTCTCCTGTCACTGTGTCATAGGAGTTACATCACTGAAATCAGTCTCCAGCATTCCATACTGTGGCTTTAGTCTCTCTCAATAAATCTTTTTGTTGTGTTTATTGCAAAGCTGCATAATATAATTGATATGGCATGGAATTTGGAATTGTCTAGAGGAAATCGTTCTACTATGATTTAACCTCTCCAAGCCTCTGATTACTCAACAGCAAAACAAAAGTATTAAAAATTCTGCTATTGTATCATCCGATTGTTTTGTAACAGCATTGTTATCTTGCCTAATTACCTCTCTAGATTGTGCAGTAGCATATGAAGAGTACCTGGTTTCATGCCTCACACATCATGGTGCTCAATAACTGCTAGGTTTTTTAGTTTTCCTATTAAAATTTTCCAAGTTTATATAATAAACACAAGGTATTTGAAATGATAGACCAAATCATTGAAGACAAGATTCTGGTACACAGAAGAGTCAACCCTGAGAAATAATATCTGTGATAACACAGAGTCTGAACAGCTAGCTACCATTTACTTGAACATTTACTATGCCTTAAAAATGTAAGAAAACACCAAAACTAAGCACTACATGAGGACGTAGGGTGGGCTACACGCAGACCTCAAGGAAAGGCAGGGCCTGGTGCTGCCCCCTAGTGGAAAGCAGGAAGCCTCGACACTAATTGCCAGTTGCTGGGGCTGGAATGACATTTAAGTGTGGCTGGTAAAGTCAAGAGCTCCGGATACGGCAAAAATTCCCTCCAAGTTGTGCTACTATAGAAAAATAGGCTGCCAGTCAGCTCCTGGAAGGTTACAAGTAAGAGAGCCTAGTACATAACAATGTAATCAAGGCATACAACTTCAAAAAATGAGTTGAGAAAAAAGTTCATAGATATCATTTATTTTTAAAGCAATCATTATTAGGCTTTTGTTTTTTCAAATAAGCATAGGCTTTTGTTTTTTAATTCAAGGCAATTTTGGGCTCAGAATTCTTTCTAAGAACAATTTTAGAATAATTTTTACTCAGGCCTTCTAATCACAGAAAGCTGGATATAGCCCATTGTGCAAGAATACATATCATTTGAGTTGGAAAGTTATGAAGTTCAAAGTGAGATAAGAAAATTTAGGTCTTCTGTGTACATTCCTACTTTCTTAAGCTGAGATTGGCTGACAAAATTCCTTTTTTTTTTCCTGAAAAAGTATTCAACTAATTTTTCTGAACATTTAATGGAAAGTCAGAAAAGCAAGACACTAGTAAGAAGCACATCACAAGTCCAAAATGACATACACTGCTTAGAGGATTATCTGATAAATCAGGATTTAATGTTCCTCCTAGGAGCAATGAGAAAAATCAGTCCCCAGCTTAATTTCAGAGTAGTAATTCAAAAAATTAATTTTTAAATTACTTTTCAAACAAAATAAAGCTCTACGTCATATTACGTAATTGTTATTACACCACTATAACATATAACACATTTAAACTATGAGAATACATTTTGGGGTTTTTTTTGGGGGGGGGGTAGTAAATTAAGCTATAAATGTAATGAGCACTGAACAAGACATACATGGATCACAGAGTTATCATTTCTTCTCTAAGAGAAAACATTAAGAACTTTAAATGATTTGTGAACATAATTAGTTTTAAACCTGAAATCAATAACACTTGGTCCTTGTCAATTTTCATTAATAATAAAACACTGGGGATTTTGCTTCTAAATGCAATTAGTTGTCTAGAGGCCATAATGAGTAGAGGGTCATAATGAGCAGTGCAAGAGTTAAACTTTAAAAATACGAGAAAAACTAAACTAATACACCAGAATGATGTATATTGGATAGCTTTAAAGTCCATGAACTTAGAAACTTATTTTTGATTATAAGTTTATTAGTCCTAGTTATTTATGTAAGGTTAAACTTCTCCCAGCTTCCAAATAGTATCAGAAAATATTTGCTTTAAATTTGTTTGAAATCTGCCATGAAAACTTCCCCATAGCCAAAACGTGAGTTTCATCATACGAAAAAAAAAAAAAAAAATGACTCTAGTAGTTTAAATCATACATTCTCAGCAAATTAACCACAGAAATCTGTGAGGGTACTATGCCAGCAATTCCAAATTAATTTCATTACTGAATTAAATAAAGGCAACCTTACTAATTTAAAATAAACTATTTTTCATTTAAGCTAATACTTTAAATAGTATGTAGCATATTTTTAAAAGAGCTTAAAAATATATACATGCTAGTCTGTACCAATTTTCTGTATAGCACACATCTGTGAAATTAATTCTTCAGACAGCAGAATCCCTAATCTACCCCCAAACTAAAAGGATGCTCCTCAAACATTAGAGCTGTGTTTATTTTATTTTTTTAATACCATGTACATGAGATGCATTCAACAAACTCTTGTTGATATGAGGTCTCTCACTGTTAAGACACAATTGAAGCAATATAACTAAATAAAACAGTATATGAATATAATTTTATAGATTTATATGACACCTGCAACATTATAATTAAGTCTATTTCAGTAAAGCTTCCAAGTAAAATCATAATCTTGACTAAATTAAAAACTGAGATCTCTATTACTTAACTTTATTGGAATGTCTTCAATGTCTGCTGACTTTTTAAAAAATTCTGTTTAATGAAAATTACTGGCAATTTGATATAATTTTTGTTTCCTAAGATTGTTTTCAGCAAGTTAAAGAATGCAACGGAATTCTAATTTAGGGTTTTCATTTAAATTTCAATTCCATTTTAAAAATGGAAGCTTATTTTCTGAAGTTAGAAATAGTATTGCTGATCTAAACAGGTTTCCCTGAATACAGTCTAGCTATCTATCATAAAGTTGGAGCATGATATTAAAATATGCATAGAAATAATTCATGATTTGAATTCAATACTCATGTCAGAATATAAACATGTTAATGTAAAATTATCTATGAATCTCAATATAGTAACTGAAGTAGAACAAATTTCAATATCAAAATTTAACATTAAAATCAATAATTTATTACATGATGTAAATTGCTTTCTTCTCAAAATGAGTTTTATAAATTTCACTGTTTTTAAAATCAAAAATAAGTGAAAGCAAGTGACAACTCATTTCTAGAATTTATAATCTTACCTAAAATCACTTTTTAAAAAAGTACAGAGTGCTCATTATGGCCCAGGGACTACACCAAATACTTTATAAATGTTAACTCATTTTAATTCTCATAAAAAACTAAATTAGCAATCACAAAGGTAAAACTAGCACTCCATCCAGACCACTTTGGTTTTCCAGGTAAAACCTATAAACCTCTAGTTCTGTTTTCAAACCTTCCCCTAGCTAGATGCAGTCCTGAGCTATGACCCAAAGCTGCCTCACCACTGTCACCTGAAGAGCCCTGTGAGAAACAACAGCTAAAAAAAACATTTCTTCATTAACCTGCCTACAACCTATTCTGTTTATTTGCTGAAATTAGTCTCCAGTGATGTTCTGACGCTTTAAAAGTCTAAAGTTTAAATTCTGTTGAGATATGTATACTATGTGCACATTTGACATTAAAATGTACTGTGGCTGCATTTCTTTTGTTAAAACAATTTCTATTCAATAGAAGAGGGAAAAAAAGGCAATGCTCTCAAATTTCCACAGCGACTGAAGCTTCTCAAATTTTATAGTTCAAAATTCTTCCTATAGAAGAAGGCATCAACGACACCAAGTTTGAAAGTGGAATTTCTTTAGACTGTGGACACATGATAAACATAAGCGACCTGCAGCTCTGGCTCATCTCATGAACAAATCGCTCTCTGTAAGGTAGGATTTTTGCTTGGCTTGGCACCAGGAAATTTAAAATACTCCTGTAGAGCAACTTTTGATGATCCCACAAAACATTCAATTTTTCTGTTTGTTTTTCCACAAAATTCTTTGTATAGCATTCTAACACACCACTAAATGGTACTCGGAAGGCAGAAATCAATTCTGGCAAAAGCAACCTGATGAGTCCTTTGTCTCATAAAAAAATGTGTGTGTGTGTGTGTGTGTGTGTGTGTGTGTATTACTTTAAAGTTGGAGAGATTAAACCTGCATTAAAAATCTAGAATCTGTCACTCTCCTAATTTTTCGACCTGTTTTTTAAGTTTCAACACTAATTATAAAACGAAACTACTAGAAAAGAGTGATTTCCCCCTATCTGGCATCATCTTCTTAAAAGTTTGAGAAGCTAGATAAAAAATAATAATAATGCATAAAATATTTGCTATTTTACAAATGAAACCCCTGTTACAATATGTCTTTCTATTGCTTTTTCCTTCTCTTTAAAACTGTTAGGTTTCTAGTTTGTGTTTTAGTTTATGTTTAAAAAAATGCTAAAACAAATGCTAGATGTAAAAAAGGCAAGGGAAGGGGAATAATCAACTTCATTTTATCTACATAATGCCAGAAGAGATGTGTCTATTAAACTCACTCCATTTTAATTAAACTCACTTTATTTTAAATAAGTTAATCTTGGGTGTCATAGCAATACAGTCTTTAAGCGTGGTTTTGCTAAGTGAATAAATAAGACCGAGTTATTTTTCAGCAGTTTAATTCTGGTCACTAGATTACTGCAGTTTTACTAAGAAAAGCACAGCAGAAAGACATGTTCTACGCTATTATCAATTATTAGAGAGATGTGGTCAAAACCTCGTTAATTGGATCTCTGTAGTAGCAGCACTTTCAAAGTTTAATAACTGAACAAATTAACAATGCAAACAAGTTTCTGGCAGGAATCTCTGACCTAAGTAAGAAAAGGCTTTAAGTGTTCTTACTATTTATATGAGGATGACTTTTGCTAACATGCTGAATTTGACCTACTCATTAAAACAGTCAGGCAACTGTAATTTTGTCCGTATCCAATTAAAATAAAATACAGAATCTCAAATATATTTTCCTCTTTATTATATTTACATATTTATGTTTCTACCTTTAAAGTTGGTTAATATTTCTTACAAAGAAGTTTTCAGGTTGAATGTCTATGCATTTGCATACACCCATTTTTTTCATATTAGAATTTTAAGAAGCTAGATAGAATTAGGGGATAAAATACATATGTCTCCTTTTTTACTCCTAATACTGAGTAAACTGTAGACTTATAAGAGGAACCCAAGTCTGCACATATGCTAACACTGTCTGTATTGCCTGCTCAGTGTGAACAAATTTGTAATAAGCCTGCTAAAACCATAAATACATTAACGAGGGGGTTAGTGACTTGGGACCTAGCTCTGGATACTTTTTTACAGTTAAGTAAAAAAATATACTATTAAAATTTCCCAAAGGTAGTATTTATTAATAAATTTGGATTAACTAAATTTATATAGTTCACACAAAATAGTAATGTTCACATAATTTATTTAGATGGACCAGAGCATTTACTATTTTTATTTATTTGAAGTTGAATTAGATTAATTTCATCAGGTCTCTTAATTAGGAATCAGAGGCTAACACATACAGCACTGACGACCCCAAAGAGATCACAGGAGTTTCCCTATTTGTCATATTTCACACGTAATGATGTATATAAGCACACAGAGACACAAACAAACAATCCTGTGCTTAATCAACACACCCTGGCCAGTATCCTGAGAAATAGCATGGTTGCCTATGGGAAAAGAAGCATTTTTCCATATGCCTATCAGTTTTAGAAAAACGAATATGCACGTGCATATGGAGAACAGGAAAACCATATATTTGCTAAATAGTATAACCAAAGAGGTGTTCTTATTTAGTAATAAACAAGTGTAATTATTTGTATATTCTCATTTAACCCTTTTGACAATTTTATGTCGTCACACAAGTGAGGAGCTGAGGTTGGCAGAGTTGAAGTGAGGGACCAAGGTGCTTGCAGTTTTGTTGGTATTTGCCAGCCCTCCTGGTCAATCATGGGTGCATGGGGAAAGATAAGATTTAAAAGTAGGCCAGAGTCTTGCTTGGATGCAAGGTGATTCTTGTGTGTAGTACTATCATTACACCTGTGAAAGAAAAACTGGTGGAATTATCGTCTTGTTTTTGTCAAGTCAAATCAATATTTTTTTAAAGTTTAATAAAAAGCTTTAAAAATGTTAATCACCGGTTATACTGTATGCATTTTAGGCTAGACTAGAAATAGCTTGCAGGCTGTACAAAAATGGGAACTGGGCTAAATTTGGCCCATGGGCCAGAATTTGCTAACCCTTGCCTGAGAACAATCATATAAAAAATGACTTATTAATTCTCACTTTTCAGAAGGAATGAACTAAGAGAACTTAGGTCAAATAAACATAGCTTTGAATATATTTCTAGAATTCTTTCTCTTACTTTGCAAGAGCCCGTGCAGCTCTCCCTTTCTCTGCTGTGCCAGTTTCTAGGAAGAGAAGGGGCAAAAACGGGGGCGTGGGGGGGGAGGATCATTTGTTTAGTACCCCCTCCACCCCGTCATTGGGGGAGGGGCCTTTTTAACTAGAGTTACAGTAGTTTAAGCTCCGATTTATGTTTTGTTTACTAGCAGTTTGCTTGAGTGCAGGGCATGAGCCATCACTGGGTTCTGAACCTATGAATTCTCAGGAAAAAAACGAATGTTCAACCTATGGTAGGCTGTAAGTTTAAAATTTCTTCTACTAAAAGTTAAAAAAAAGTATTAAAGTGTTTCATCAGGAAATTAAATTTGCTTCCTTTTATTTATTTTCTTATCAATGATAGACTCTAGATGAACTTAGGTAGCTAAGCAATTTGAAAAGAATGTGTCAGCTTTTTGATAGATTGGAAAAATATTTTAAATAAATATAGGTTATAAGTTTTACCCTAGCCTTAACTTAAATTGGAATATGAAATTTAATCCTCTTCTCATGGTAAATATTTTATAGCTATTCTCCACTGTTAACTTACTTTGTAGAACTCTAAAACTACAAAAGAAAATACCTGAAGTATTTAAAGAAATGTCTTTTGAGAATAAAATTAAATTTTTTTGCAATTAAAACAACAGACAACAGATAAGACATAGCAGCTAATATCTAATTAAAATGTAAATTTAAGTGTGGTATGGATCTCCCTGTGTCAGACTGTACTTGCCAGCTTCAATTAGTGGTTATTGGCACAGTCTCCCCAGCTGGCACTGGGGTGTTTATTAAATAGCTGTGGGCTCTCGTATTATAGGTGTGAAGCTAGTTGTACACACCTAAGTGCCATCAACTGGACATGGCTGTGTGCAGACGGGACCATCCCCGTGCATGAAAGCAGGCAGGCCCCAGTGTCTGGGACAAGCATTTCAGTCCTCCCTGGGAAAGTATCACTTTTAAGAGCTCTATTAAAAAATCATATATGTATATAATATATCTGGGTTATGATGCATTAGAATTTCATCATTTCCAATTCCCAGTTCCCTAAATGAGCACGCTTATATTTGACATAACAAATCGCCAAACCACAAGGATTTTCCTTAGGTTTCCTCAAATACTAATTATGTAGCAAATCTAATTAAGTTCATATGATTCACTTCAGCAGTAGGTACTTCAGTTACTTCAGAACTGCCAAAAGGGATCTGAAGTTTCTATTCTCCCTCCAAAACAATCATACTCCGCGCCAAACTGATAACTGTTAAACACAGCTGCAGAGCAAATGTGCAGTCTCGGTCCCGTAAATACAGTGTTCACACATCGAGCTGCCCTGCAAGCAATTCTGGATTCAGAACTACCGATTTCAGGTTTATGTTACTTATATGAGTATTATACATGAGTATTAAGTCACTTGTTTTATCCAGCACTGCTTGCATAGATTTCTATAATGCCATGAGTTTCCTCCACCTAAAGACGCTAACTGAAACTCTGAAAACCCCCAGTATTGATAAATATATTTGATCAGCATCTTGTTGAATCGGTTTTCGAGCTCTATAGCTCACATGAAAAAGAGTAAAGGTTGCTTTGTGTGTTTGAGAACACCCTTACGAAATAAGTAACATGTAATATATTTAACCTCATTCCTGAAGAAAATCATATGTACTATGTTTACTATAAACACTTTTCCTTTCATTACAGAAGGCAAGCATACAAAACAACCCTATGGACAGATCCGAGCTACAGAAATTAAGCTTTTTATTTCAGTAACTCAATTTCCATGGAAGGGAATTCTTTTCAGAGGGGCTCTCCAGGCTGGGTGGGTTGCCGGATGCTGAAGGCCATGACCGCATTCCCTCTGAGGCTATTAAATTGCTATAGCAACTACTCTTTCTTTCTCTATCAATAAGCAACAGCTCTGAACACTAATATTCGAGGTGGGGGAAGTGGGGAGGAAGGTTTTCTTTTCTGTGGTGACATTATGAACTAGTTTCAAGATTGAAATATACCACTTTTTGTGCAAAGCAAACAATGTCTTTGTTAACTGAATTATTTCACTAGAATTCAGCTTTATAATAAATGCAAAATTAGCAAAATCAGCCATTGTACTCCAGTTTCAAAACAATGTATAAGAAGTAATCTAAGGATGTTACAGCTGGACATGAGTTATGTGTGTGGGCTTAAGCAGCAGAAGAAAATCAATTTCCAGGGAACAAATGGCATATCAAAAGCAAACTGACAACAAAAAAAACAACATATGCTTCTATGCAGCTTAAAAGAAGCCCACGTTGTCGATAGTCATATTTCTTACTGGTGGTTATTTCTAGATATATAAGTATTACTAGATATGGTAACTGATAACTAGCCAAATTGATTACAATTTATTAAATTAAATACAACTCCCTCCTAGTTAAGGATGTAATTATTTGCCAACTTGTCTTTACTGGCTCAAGTATCAATAGGTATATCTTTAAGCTGCGTCTCGTTTTAGGTGTACAAACCAACATTGCAAAGTGTCATACACACTGATTTTCATAGTCCATAACATTAGAAGTACAATGCCTGAAACAGTTAGCATCAGTAAATGTTTGTTAACTAAACTCCAGTTTTGAATTACATTCTTGTTCACTCTGGAACATTAATGACCTTAGCCACTGATGAGGTAAAAAAATCAGCAAGACGGGAAATGGGGTGTGGAGATTTTTATTCCTTAGCAATCACTGCACACTGTCTTACTGAACCTCCAAACACCACACCATTGCTATTGTGATCATGTCCCTCCCCTAGTTAAGATATTTCTGGCTCCCCAAAATTTATTCTCTATTTATCCCTGTTTCCCTCACAGCCCAGTAACAGATATACAGAGGTCCATCTTCATTGTAAAACTTATTATTTTATAACACCACCTTTACAACAAACCCCTCTCTTCTCAAACTCTCATTTTTCCATCCTCTGCTATATCCACATAGTTCATTTTGCTAATTCGGCGCAAATGCCGCTTTCCAGAAAACCTTCAGGAGGACCTTGATGTTGATTTTTTTTTTTTTAATTCATTTACTCAATCATTTGTCAGTCAAATTTTTCAAAGCCCATGATATTCCTACCTTCATAGTTTTAATATTTAGTACAGGAAATATGCATGAGGAAGCCCTAGAAATGAAGTATGCAGAGGCCTGCAGTAGACACAGCAGGGAGCTATAAGTCGTACAGAGTGCTCAGGGAAGGTGGCATTTGAAAACTGTGAGGAAGCAGCTTTGCTGAGAATACAGAAGGAGCATTCCAACCAGGTGACAAAACAAATACAAAGGCGCATGGGGGCAGAAAAGAAACTAGCATGATCCCGATATGAACAGAGAGCCTGTGGGGGGAGGGGGAGAGCGCACCCTGAAGGAGCAACAACAGAGCAGCGGAAAAGGAGGAGATACCCAGACGGCCGGATGGCCAACGGACCAGCCCTGGCAGAAAGACAGTGACA
Organism: Rousettus aegyptiacus; assembly: GCF_014176215.1. NCBI lineage: Eukaryota > Metazoa > Chordata > Mammalia > Chiroptera > Pteropodidae > Rousettus > Rousettus aegyptiacus. The sequence continues at coordinate 124,529,909 of NW_023416284.1, read as the reverse complement.
GATGGTTTTCATTTTTTATATATCTATATGTTACAGAGCCCATGCAAGAGCAGCTACAGAGATCTGCAAAGTTCTCCTAGTAAACTCAGGGTTCATTTATAGGAAAGCAGGAGTATCACTAGAGATGAATATCACTAGAGTTGCTGAGAATCTGAGACATGAAAAAATACAGGGATGAGGGTAGTAAGTGAAAGCACACAGTATGAACAGATCACCTTTTTGTGTGTAATTTGGGGGAAATTATCATTTCATTCAGTACAAAACTTTTTTAGGATCAACACTAAAACACCCGCTTCTGAGGAAGTTAGGAAAACAATGAACGATAAGAAATTTAAAATTGGAAGTATTTTACTATGGTTTGTGGTTAACTGGAATCCTTTCTTGGCTAGTAGTCAAATATCTTTTCTCTTCTAGCAATCTACTTATTACCATATCCAGTGTCTTAGTGATAATATCAATTTCTCATTTACTCGCATTACTGATTCCTTTCCTTATTTCTCATCTCTGCATCTGTCAGTGGTTTCTAATGATTATGTATTGTAAAGAAAAAGGCTCAAAACTGAGTAACGTAGCAACGTGCATGAAGATCACATTTTATAAATGCGATCTATTGTTCCTTTGACAAGGAGTAGGACTTTATTGCCAACAGAAACAGATTTTCATAAGCTTTATCTAAAGGCACTAAAGAAAAACCTTTCCCCCTCATTCAAGTCCTGTGTTGTCACTCACCAAGGATGATTACAATAGAGCAAATTCTAAGCTAGTCCCATGTTAATTTTGCTACTTAGCAACTTGGTAATGATTGTGAGGTAATCTGAAAATGAAGACAAAATATAACCAGAAAATTTTCTATGTACCTAATTATACAAAGTTCAGAAGGATATATTTTTATTTGCTTACCATTCATATTAATTCTGATTTATAAAAATCAGATTATGTGAAAATTCTATTATTTGGAATTAACTAGCATCTCTGTGTACAGACTAATTTCTTAGAAAGTTTAAGCAAATTCCTTAATAAATTTATGGAAATTTCTTAGAAAGTTTAAGTAAAAAAAAAGTTTTTCATGCTGTGAAAGTGTTTCCTTTGTGAAATAGTAACAAAATAAATCTCAATTTCTTTGGGTTTCAGACTCACACTGTACTGGAAAGTAGATAACTTGGGTCCTTATCCTGAATCTGTTATCAGCTAGGTAAGTGACAAGACAGTGAGGCTCTAGCTTTTCTACTCAATCATCCACACTGCCATATACACTGATCGCCATGATAATAAAGGAAGTCAAACTCCAGTTGCTGAAAGAGTAAATGCCCTTCCTGGTACCCTTTAACAAAAGCCATCCTGGCACACAATGTCTGGCACACAGGGGACCTGGAAAACTCCAGTTCTTCCTTATCGTCACATCTCTCAGGCTGGGAGGAAGACAAGGGCTTGAAACCGTTAGCCCTTCGATATTCATAATAGGAGCCAGCACATGTTGAACAAAAAAGAATTTCGGCCCTGAATTCTTGACAAAGCTGAAACTCAGAAGACTGTCAGATGATTATTTTGATACACAAATGGTAAGAAAAAAAAAAGACAATAGAATATAGATGGCCACAGAGCCAAGACATAATAAACTAATAATAATGAAAAAAAGAGGTAGGGAAGGGGAAAGGGAAGGAGAGGAGCAAAAGTGGAGGGGAGGGAAATGGTAGGCCTATCTCATGGGCTTCTAAAATTTGGAAGTATTAACTCTAGTGAAATCCGGTACATGCCTGCCATGAAATAAGTTAAGAAATAAGTTTCCTTATTTACATTATCCTACAATGAAACAGACAGACCAATGGAAGGCTGAACAGAAGGTCAAAGACCTAGAACACGGACGGGGTAAAACAAAAAAGCTAAGGGCTGCTGAAGAGGATGCTAAAGAACATAGGACTCCGACCTTAGTCAAGCAGTGGCATTGAGGTTCTGCTAGTTACCTTGTAGCAGAGACTTTTCTGCAAAATTTATTACCAAATTAAAAAAAAAAAAGATAACTTTAAAGATAGTTTTAGATTTTCAGAAAAACTGTGAAGATAGCAAAGATAATTTTCATATACCCTCCTTCCTACTTTCCAATATTGTTGATCTCTCACATTAGTATGATACATTTATTACAATTCACGAATACCGCTATGTTATTATTAACTAAAGTCCATCGTTTATTCACATTTCTTCAGTTTTTCCCTAATGTCCTTGTTCAAGTCCAATAACCTCTCCAGGATCCCACATTACATTTAGTCCTCTTGCTCCCTTATCATCTCCTTGGCTGTGACAGTTTCTCAGGCTTTCATTGTTTTTGATGACCTTGACAGTTTTCAGAACTACTGGTCAGATTCTGTAGAATATCCCTCTATTGGGATTCGTCTGATGATTCTCTCATGATTGGACTAGAGTTATAGGTGTTTTTTTTTTTTTATCTCAGATATTTTTAATCTCAAACTTTAATTCTAAATTGAAGAGGGGGTGATTGCAGTCTAACAGTTTAAACTTTCAGAAACTGGCAAGTGGTTTTCTGTTCATTTTCCTGTTTTAAAAAAAGTGCTTTCATTTTTTTCTGAAAGACATTATCATCATCATTAAATAGATCAACCCTAAAATGTGTCAATTATGACTGTACACAAAACAGTCCTAAAACTGAGTTATGAGCTTTATCTTAGTCTTTAGACCTCTTACAAACAACCTTATATTTCAGTTATTGATTCCATTTTGCAGGAGGCTTTAATACTCACATTTTTTCTAGACAGTCTGCAGACTCTTAAAATGATATACCCAGGAACCACAATTTTCTATAAAATAGTAACCAGAAAAAGGACAGCAATGCATTTGCCTGAAAATTTTCAGAAATACAGTGATAGAAGGCTAGACTCCGTCCCAGAAGCAATGTTATAAAGAGTTTTCACAAAAAGAATTCATTAAGACATGATATAAATTGCTATATGTTCAGTGTTTAAGTGAATGATTTCAATATATCAAACTGTTTGATATATATCACATTATATTTTAAAATACCATAGAAAGATGATTTTTTTCTGAATTATTTGATGCTCAGAGAAATGCTATCACTATATTTTCTGTATGCCATTCAAAATGTCTCCATAAAAAAGTCATTTGCCTATGTAAAACAATTCATTATATTGACTCGCAGTGACACCATGTATCCACGCAGTGAGCACTACTGCCTATCTATCCAGCATCCATTCTACTTTCTCCCTTCTAACAGTACCTAGATTTTCCTTTAGATATCCATTCTTCTTTGACCCCTCTTCTCAAGTATTTTTGGGGAAACTGACACTTCCCCCAGTTCAAGAGTGAGCTTCCACTGACTTAGCGAAATTGGCACATTCCGTTCCTCTCACTTCACTCACTGGCTGAGGAAATATGACCCTTGTGGTCTAATCAGGGTAAACTAAAACTCTTGCTTAGAAATGCTAAAGCCATATGGCCACCATGAGGGAAATCAGCTCTCTCTGAGAGCAAGCATCTGATATGCAGCACCACCCGTGAGACTTAGTAAAACAATAAGGTGACCACAGGCAGCAGGAGAGGATGAAGAAAAGGATAAAGAGAGAAGGCAGGGTAATAGGGAAAGGACAGGTGTACAAATTACACAGAAAACTCTGAGAACTGCAGGTTCATCCCTGACCCTGTAATTGTTGATTCAGTAACGGCTGAGATTCACTGCTATATATGCTAACACATATATGCTTCATAGGTTGTTACTGATGTGACTATGCTATATCTCCTTCTATAGTTCCTTGAGTTATTGTCCATCTCTTTTCTTCCTGTGATCATGAAAACTTATCAAAATAGCAGTCAACATTTCCTGTCTTGGTTTCCTCCTGCTCCCAATCATTCCTGAAATGATTCCAATCTAATTGTGCCTGACAACACTCTCTTAGGACAGGGTTCGGACTTAACTGCATATTAAAATCACCCAGAGTTTTAAAAACAGAAGTCTTGGCCCCACCCAAAGGCTCAGATTTAATTATTCTAGGGTATAGTCAAGGCATCAGGATTTTTAAAACCCTGGGCAATTCTAATGTACTGCTGAAGAGCTTCTACAAATGACCTCTGAATCACTGAAGTCAATAAATTTTTCTGTCTACCTCATGCTGAACTGGTGGGGGAAATAGTCACCGAGTAGAAAAAAAAACATTTTTCTCACTAATAATTCCCTAATGATGAAAAAAAGAGTACTAAAATCAGTGCGCAGAATAAAGCTCTAGAAATATGGAAGTGAGTTACGATGGCTAAAGTGTGAGTTTTAAGGAAAATAAATACTGTTTGAGAATGTATATGTTAGGAAAATACTGAAAAAGAATGGGTATAATCTGCTGTATACAAAGTTTGTCAACAAATTCCTCTCTATTTAAGAACAGCTTGGAATGGGGCTATACACTAGAGTGTAAACCCACTTAAACTCTGATTAAGAAAAGCTATCTAACGTGTTTTGATGCCTTAAAATTTATCTGTATTGGGAGGTAGTATGTGTGTGTTAAAAAAAATAATAATTATATATATATATATATATATATATATAGTAACAGAATTTGTTACTTTTCTGTGCAGTTTCAGAGATGAAAATGATCACTTGAAAAAATAAAGATCAGTTTGTATTATGTGTTCACAAGTAACAAAATACTTCAAAAGGCATTATTAGCAGAAAACAAATTGAGAAGGTGGGTTTCTATAACCAAAATAACACTAATAATATTACTAGAAATAGATAGCTAACCCCTACTGAGCATATACTAGATGCTGATTTAAGTATTTGACTTGCATTATCTCATTGATCCCTGTGAGCCCCATGAGAGTAAAAAATTATTATCCTCATTTTAGAGATAAGGAAACTGAGGATTATAAAGGCAAACAACTAGTCCAGTTTGCATGTGGCAGAGACAGTATCTTAAATCAGCTCTGTCCAATTCTAGAACCTGAGTTCTTAATTGTTATATTCTTATATAAATTGTTATCGATTCATCAAAATTAGTTTAAATTAAGAAAAAAACAAACCCACAGACACATTAGGCTATATACATATATATTTTTTAAATCACCAAATTTACAAAGAACATTCTGAGCAAGAATAGAAGGCAAAGGCAAGTTTAACCTGACGTGTAAAATCCAGAACCAGTCAAGTCACTTGGGGCATTCTCCATAAACGTTTATTGGCGATGATGGAGAAATTATAATTTTATACTATTTTTGACTCATGCTATTTTTGCAACTTTAAAGTCCTCCCATTGTGAAAATATTTCCCAATAACTCTGCTTTTCATTTCCACACAACCACAAGTCGCTAAGCCAAAGTCTCCTCTGACTAAAGGTGGCTAAGCAGATTCCAATTCCTAAGGAATCCATTTTCTTTTAGAACATGCACACCACAAGCTGGTTTCCATGGACTTAAAAATGAGAGATTTACAGTAAATAGAGGAAAAATGATGGCAGTATTCTACATACATGTTCACCTCTTAGCTGCAAAATAATCTGTATATATACACTCCTTACAATGATGATCCAAACTGGAGCACTTCTCTTCATAAATGAATGTTCCTTGAAGGCGGGTATTATATTCCATTCATCACTGTTTTTCTCTACCGCCCAGCATATGTGGTATACTCCATGAAAATATTTGTTGAGCTGATTTAATGTTTGATATTCACCAAAATTGTACAATATACATATGATGTGAGAAAACACATTCGATTTCATAATCATATTTTGCCTCCCGGAAATCTCAGATTTAATTGTTTATGTTTTACAAAATGTAACTTGGAGTAGAGAGGAACATAAAATCAGAAGGGGAACATTTTATATCTTGATTGTTCCCAAGAATAGCAGACATTAGTTTACTGTTTCATATTAGGTAAGATATCTTAAAGATAACATTATGGTAAAGAACTATTCTTCATTTAAGTGTGGTCCCTTTTTTAAAAGTCAGGCAAACTTGAGTTTTCTGTAAGTTTCTGAGCATTCAGTAAGTTATGGTCATATTAATGAAAAATATAAACTTTTTTAGGTTTAAAAGAGCTGCTAAGACTCGAACACAGAATCCTTATCAGGCTCACACATTAGGCATCCAACATCATTTAGGGCCACATGACAGTAGATCATCTATATCTGTGTGGGTTAAATTGCCATGACAATTCCACAGGCATCCTGTTCAGATAATCCTCCCTGATATAAATACAAAAACGGGGTTTTCAAGGAAAAGTTATTCAACAGAATTGAGAAAGATCTTATGTTACAAGTCTGATGAGTGGACTATTGTTCTCTCGATCCCTTCCTACTTAGACACTTAAGGGTGGGAAATGTGTACCACCCCCAATCCACTGCTGACTTTCTGCACCCAGGGCAGACATCACTGATTGTGGCATTCATTCTTTTTTTCTGAACTCAGTATCCTTCCTTTTCAGTATGCTAAGAAGTTCCTACCAAGAATAGCAGGAGTTGCATGTAAGGTGAAAGCCGTCAGTCCTAGATAAACTATATTGTCTAATTCTTTACCTGTTACAATCTTACCACTTCCATAATATAAGCTCATTTAGGTCAGGATAGACTCTACTCTGGTGTACTGTCTGTCTCTGTGTTTTTATTGGATTTTTACATACTTTGAGGGAAAGGAGTATATCAGAGGTATGGTGAGAAAAATATCTAATTTTTGTGACATTATTGAAGGTTTAAACAAATCAGTTGGCAAGAAATATCTTTGAGAAGACATTACATCTCTGTTTACATTCCAAAAATACAGTCAATGTTGCATATGTATAAATATTACCAGAAAATTTTATGTACATTATAAAGCTAGAAGCTGGAAGAAAAATAATCTGAGGGTGTATTTGTACTATTCAAATATGATACTGTAATTAATAAAAGAAATTTTAAAATGTAAACATTATCAAATTAGGTAGAAAAAAGAACAAAATTATTTATAATGGTTTTATAAAAGTTGAATTCATGTTTTCTCTAACGAACACATGTTCACTTTGATATGATTCAGATTTCATTTTGCTCATTTGAGACAAAGGAGAAAGTGCTCATACTTAGTATTTTAAATTTAGCAGTATATATATTTAGTAATTTGCACAATGTTTCCTGTTTCATTAAAGAGTCATAAATAAATATAACATGTGGCTTGACCTAACCTCAAAAAGAACTGATTCTATAACTTTGTCTATTAATATTTTAAAAGAAGCTACATTGGCAGTCACTTTCATTTAAAACTATTATTATGTAGCTTAGTCAGAGTAAAAATTAGTTTGCTTTAAATTGTCATTTTCCATATTATATTGCCAAATTTACAAACAATATGGAATTTATAGAAAAATGAGATCACCTTTCTAATACAAATTAAGCATTATAAATTATCTTGAAAGAAATTCACAATTCCTAAACCTAAATAAACACATTCTCTCACCTGAAGTTGTACCATCATGGCTTCACTACGCACCCATTTACGCATTACAACCAGAAGACTACGAGTTTCCTTCAACAGCTAGAGGCTACTCCAGAACCATAAATAAGAGAAAAGTTGGCCTGGATCAAGCCATTTGTTCCATATAATGATGGCATAAATATGATGAGTAATTCAAAACAGATCATGATAATAAATGGTGACAGTCATACATTATTAATAAACAGTTTTTTAAAATGTTTTCTGTATGCTGTATGCCATTCTAAAAGCTTAACATTATTAAGTCATTCAAACCTCAAAATTCAGGGGGTTGGGTACCACCAATGGGAAAACTGGGGGTAGATAAGAAATTTGTGCAAGACCATGCTCTTGGTAAGGTGTCAGCCAGTATTCTGATTCCTACTGGTTCTTTTTAAAAAGAAAGGAGTAAGAAAAAGAAGAAAAATGCAGGTTGTGACATGTAATTCTCTTCCACATAAAAAATTCCACAAGCACAGTTCTTTCCATAAAGATTGAGAGAAGGCAGAAGACTTCTCTGGTTAGCATGCTCATGCTATCTGCTGCCCATCTCCAGCCACCTGTAGACAGCTTTCCCTGAATCCTCCAGGGAGACCTAAGTTCTTACTGTTCCTGTATTTCCATTATCACACACACACACACAAACTATACACGTACCCATACATAGGACTGATCATACTGCATGTCTGTCTCCCTATTAGACTGTTAGCCTCTTGAGGGCAAGGGCTATATCTTTTTATCTGGTTATCCTTACACTTTACACATTTAAATGATTAACTGATTAAATTTCTTGTCGGTTATAGGAGCCCCAAACTGCTCTTCATAGAAAAAGCTAAAATAGGAAGGAGTAGGAGGTGATAGGGTACTAGATTATTGCCCAAACATCCATAACTAGTGAGATTCTACTGCTATTTCTATGAAGTACAATGTATGCTATGACACAGGGAGTTGATGAAAGTTGCAAGAACTCTGGCAGATTGAGGACCTAGTGGATCAAGAATCTCTAAATAAATCCTAGAGTTGCTGGAGGAAAATAGAAGGTGAGACAGCCAAAAATCCAGTCTATTAACTTGAAGGAAAGCAGTTGGGTTGAGAAGCCATGGTCTACAGCCATATGGACTAGGTTTTGTGCTTTTACAATAATTATATCTCACAGTGGTGAGGAAGAGGAATGGGTGGTACCCAGAATAATAGAAAAAAAAATCCCACAAAAAAAAAAAAAGAGGGGGAGGGAGATTGTGGTAGGAAGAATAATTGCCCTGAAGAATGCCCATGTCCTAATCCCCAGAAACTGAATATGATACCTTACATGGAAAAAGGGGTTTTGAAGACGTGATTAAGATTAAGGACTTTAAGATGAAAAAATTACCCAGGATTATCCCTATGGGTCCAATCTAATCATATGAATTACTAAATTTGGAAACTTTTCCTACCTGTGGTCAGTGAAAGGGAGATGTGACTATGGAAGGAGGCAGAGAAATGTATTATTGCTTGCTTTTAAGATGGAGGAAATACCATGAACCAAGGCATATAAGTTGCCTCTAGAAGCTGGAAAAGACAAGTAAGAAACCCTTGAGAATCTTGCAGAAAGGAACTAAACCCTGTCAACACCTTGATTTTAGCTCAGTGAGACACATGTGATGGACACCAGAACGACAGAACTGTAAAATAATAAATTTGTGTTGTTTTAAGGCACTAAATTTATGGTAATTTGTTATGGCGGCAATAAAAAATTAATATAGGGACCTTCGAATTCTAGATCAATTCTGCTCTTTCAGAGTGGAAGGTAAAAAATGAAAGGCGCTCTGTGTGTGTGTGTGTGTGTGTGTGTGTGTGTGTGTGAGAGAGAGAGAGAGAGAGAGAGAGAGACAGAGAGAGAGACAGAGAGAGAGAGAGAGACAGAGAGAGAGAGAGAGAGAGAGAGAGAAAGGTGGCGGGGGCGGGGGAGGGGGAAGCCAGCCAAGGCAGTGAGGAAGGCCACAGTTGACCCTGATAGCTCAACAAAGGCTGAACAGAATGACAGGACAACTTTTTAAAAAATTAGAGCAAGCCCAGAGAGAATGTCTAATGTAAAAGGTTGATACGGTAAAGCTTGTTCATCTTTGGAGAAATGCTGCACCACAAGATTCTCTTCTGGGAAATCTGATTTGAACCAACTTAAAATGTCTAAAAGCAAACAGAATAAAAGCCACACTGTTTAATGCTCCTAAATGGTTTCTGCCCTCCACTGAAAGCCAAGGTCAGGGTAGTCTGTGCGTGAGACAGAGAGGCAGTGCACAAAGCATTCTGTTACAAGCTCTGGCTCAGGCTGCTGGGGAACAATACAGCAATTGCTACCCACTGAGGGATTAACACAAATAAGACCGCTTTCCTCTCATTTCTGCCAGAACTTCTAGGCAAACAAATAAGAAATCACAAGACAAAAGTTATTCATATGAAGTACTGTATTCTAAGAACTCATGGGAAGCATCTTATTTCATAATTTTATCCATTAATTAAGAGTGAAGTTAAATGCAATGAAGACAGGACATCACAAATACATTTGCTTATGTTGTTACCCATCCTATAGTCATAAGATATGAATCTAATGGTTGGTGGGAAGGAAAGTTCTGATGGAAAGAACTTATATCGAATTAGAATGATGACCATGTAATATGGGGGAAAAAACGATGCAAATGAAAAAGAAAAAAAAACCAGTTTGTTTGAGTTTCGCTAAATATTTTGTTGTATAATGATACAGAACTATAATTAGTTCTATTTACAAATTAAATCATTATGAGTCGAAAATCTAGACAATCGAGTATCGCTTACGTTCTCAAAATGATTGAACTCTCAATTTAAAAAGCACTCATTAAGGTTTGTAAATGTTTTAACATCTGTTTTAATGATTTAACTGTCAAACTAAATTATCCTAAACTTGAGACTGTACTGCTTATCCAAGCCTACCTGTTATTTTCAGTCTATCAGAATCATGAAATTACGGAACATGAATGAAACCTTGGAAGTCACGCTAGACAAACAACATGCCTGAGGGGAGTGATATTCTGACAGATACTCTCATTTTTTAAAAGGCTCCAACTGATAGAGCATTTTTCCTTATAGAATCTTCTACAGACCAGTTTATGCTCTAACTTATGCAGAGAAAAACAGAGAATGAAGCGGTCATTTATTCTGCACCTACTTTGTGTCAGATATCATCCTAGGTGCTTTACATATTTTTAAAGATTTATTCTTGATATCATCCCAGCGAAATACTATGAGCTACATTTTAGAGATTAAAAAATCAACAACAACAGGCCAAAATATAGGATACTACTTCCTCTCTAACTAAAATAACTAAAAGTCAATGTTATACAAATATTTAAAAAATGTATTTTAATAAAATTGCTGAGGCTAAAGAAAGTATGAGACCAAAAAAACCAGATTAATTGCTTTCTTGATATTCAAATTTACTGCCAATAATCTACATTTTTAATAGTAGACAAAAAAATAATCAGTTGATTTATTATAAATATTTTTAAAGATAAAATATTGACAAGCAATAGATACACAGTAAATTATGTTATTTAATTTGGGTAAAATTATGAAAATCATGTGAGTGTACATATATATGAATGACAAGCTAAATTAGTAAATAAAATCAACCTTTTTTTCATTGAAGTTGAATAGTACTGTTTAACAATTACATGTATAAGGTTAAACAGTACAATGTAATAACCTGGTACTAACTTTGAAGTATACAGTAGAAAATACATTTAAATACACTCCATGTTAAAAAAAAAAAATCAATGTTAGTGATATTTTGCTCTTTCATTTTTACTGAGGCTTGAAGTGGTAAACAGATAACTAAATAGCTAACAACAGAAGAATGTTGAAGCTACTGACATATGATGAAATACCTTTTATGGTCATTGAAAATACATTTTTTTAGTTTTTATTTTTCAATTAGAGTTGGCATTTAATATTATTTTATATTAGTTTCAGGTGTACAGCATAGTGGTTAGACATTTATACAAGTTATGAAGTGATCTAGATTAGTACTCATCTGGCACTATACATTATTGACTATATTCCCTATGCTTCATATCCCTATGACTATTTTAAACAATATTTTTTCAAATAATTAAGGAAATGAGACAATGTTCATGGTATAATGCTAAATGGGAAAAAAAGCAGGAAACACACACATAAAGCACAATCCCAAAAGTGTAAAAATAAAATGATATACATATCTATTTAGGTACACAGGGACAAATGTAAGAAATAGCCACTGCTTAATGAACCTTGTAGTTTTAGTATAACCGTTTCGGTTTTTCCAATTTTGCTCATCTTATTCTGTTTTATATTATAATTAATTTTCATATATATATTTCTCTTTAGACTGTAAGCTTTTGGAGGTTAAAGGCCATCCCTTAGCTGCAACTGTAGAGACCTTTGCTGTATTTGGCATTCAAAATTTTTGCTAGACTAAATTGAATGAAGCATAGGATGGTCTATGATTTTGCTTTGGGAATAGTTTCTATATTTTTAAAGTTTTTTTTTTTTTTAAGTCACAATTATACTGTTATGTAGTTCAAAACACATCTGGACACAATTCTATTTGAATGGATTATCTATGATGTCAGTAAATTTTTCTCTTTAAATAGGTTTATACCCTAATAAAAAAAACAAATTTCTACTCCACTCTGAAGTGTGTGCTTCATATTCTACTAAAAGAATAAGACAATGAAAACTAACAAGCGTCAATTTGGACATTTAGATCATGTTCCGTGTTAAAATAAAATATGCCTAATGCGAACATAGATAATTTATAAATTTTCTAAATTACATAGTTTTGTTACCCTTTCAAGTATGGTACTGATATTTTTCATTAGAAGGCATTTTTGTAGTTAGTAATGGACACATGCAGAGATTAAAGTTTCGATTTACTCTATTGAAAATTTAAAAGGCATGTTCATTCATGGGGAATATATAAAAATATGTAACAGAAATTCACTAGCACCATGAAGCATAGAACACTACAGAAAGGGAGTAAGGACAGTTAATATTGATACAGTCCAATTTTAGATTATGAAAAAAGAAAATCAACTTATTGTATTCTTATTATGTATTTGGCAATGCACTAGGCACTTTGCATATATTATCTCATGTGATCCTTATAAGTTAGATTGGTCATCCCCATTTTACAGATAAAGGAATTGAGACTTATAAAGGAAAATAACTTTCCCAAGAAACCACAGCTGTTACACGGTAGATTCTAACACCAGTCTGTCCAATTAAATAAAGCCTTTTTCTCCAAGGCCATTATGCCTTTTGGGAAAGAAAAGTTGGTAGTGAAGACTAGCTGAAAGACTGTGAGCAAGTTTCAAAATAAGCTGCTAGCTATATGACTTAAATGACAAGAAAAGCTTGAAGACCAAGGTTCTGCTTTAAGGGTAGAGAATAAGTTTCATGAATAGGTCTCAGATGGGCTGTAGCTTGGCCTGATGAAGAATGCTTCTGGAAACCGACTTTCACCTCACTCAGTCTCATAGTAAACACCATTCAGGAATACGTTGTGGTTTACCTGTACCAGCCACTTGATCTTGATTAGCAGGCAGACCTGGAGCCAGTCTTCAGAAGGAGACTCTCCAGTAGGCATGGAGCCAGCTCCCAGGAGGAAGAAGAGGTCAAACAAGGAAGTGCTTATGCCGGGTATCAATCCACAGCTGCATGACTTCATGAGATAATACCAAACTATACTTCTATATGAGAACATGTTGTATCATCACCTGATTTACTTGTTTCCATCAGTTTCTGTATCATTCTCCATTAATGAAACTAAATTCTTTATCTGTGTCTGACGGTGTCTTTCCATCAACACATATCCTATTGCCACAATCTTGCAAAGGTTTTTAAATAGCTTCTTCCTATGAATGGAATCCCAGTCCTATCAGCTCTGGCTGACTTATCTGCTTAGATGCTGAGGACACTTTTACTCATTCTCAAAGAAAATTCTACATTCTTCATGAATTTTCTGGACCGATTTTCTTAGATTCATTCGGGCACCTTTTCTCTGTTTAGACTGTATCGTGCATATATTCCCATTCTATTGGTAATCACCTTGTTCACTAACAAATATCTCTCCACACTAAACTACTATCTTTGACCTGTTTTTTAAACCCTAGTCTATCGTATGGTAGGTGCTCAGTATCCATTTATTAAATAAACCTGCTATTCATTGTTTTTATTACTTAAGGTATATTTCAGCAATTTAACACTGAATTAAATCTAATACAAACTATTTTCAAAAAATGACACAAGGATGGAAGCATTTTCAGAAACAGAATAAGTGGGAAAAGAAAAAAAAAACATCAGTAATAGCTAATATTTCCTGAGTACTGTGTGCCCAGTAATGTCTACTAGTTTTATATGTATTAATTCATTTAATCTTCACAATAACATTATGCAGAATGTAGTGGTATTCCCCTCATTTTCAAGATGAGAAAACTGAAGCAGAGGAAGATTAAATAACCATCCGGGATCATACAGTAAATAAGAGGTAGAGCTGAGATTTAAATTCAGGCGGTCTGGCTCTAGAGTCATGGTACTTAACGACTGCCAGTCAAAGCCCTCCCTGTATTAATGTTTTCTATATTTCTTTTCACTGAATCCATGAAAGTAGTTCTGTAAGATGAGACAGATAGACTCGAAGGATAGGTCAAATTGAATCAAACTTGATCTGGCCCCACAGCTCTGCGAGTGAGTGAGTGGCAGGACAGGTGTTCTACAGGTGCTGTGTCTCTGGGTGCTTCGTAAGAAACACAGAGACAAGTGATGCCAGCATTATCTATATGTGAGCTGCCCCTGCTGTGTGTCAACCTGTAGCACATTATCCCTCATCTAGTTTCCCCTGTGAGGACTATTTTGTGCTTTTACTCTTCTATAACATTTTACAATCAACTTGTCAAGTTTCAAGAAAAAACCTGCTTGGATTTTGTTTGAAGTTGGACTGAATCTATAGGTCAATTATACAACTTAGTATTATAATGAATTTCTTTACCTATAAATGTAATTTTTTAAATCATTTAAAATTGTTTTTAAATAATTTTAAGTTTTGTAATTTTTCTATAAAGGTCTCAAATGATTTTTAAAGATTATTCCCACATAACTGCTACTGTAGATACTGATGTTTCTGAAAATTGTATTTTCAGTTTGCATTTGATATTTATATGTAGCAACACTGTTATACTCTTCAATTAATCTGAATGACTATATAGATTAACTTGGGTTTCCTATATAGAAAATCATATTCACTGTCAACAGATGAAATTTTTCATTCCTTTCTCCTGGTCTTATAAATTTTAAATTCTTATTCTTGTCTTACTGTGTAACTAGACATTTAGTACAATCAATATAATTACTTACAGTGGGTTTCCTGGTTTCTAATTTTAAAAGTAATGCCCCCAACATTTATCATTAAATATCAAGTTTGTCATAGCTTTTTGGTAGATAATTTTTATCGCACAAAAGAAAGTTATTAATTTGCTAAGTTTTTTTTCTTCTTCTAATGATACACAGGTGTTAAAAATGATTGAATCTTCTTCTGCAAACACTGAGATGGCTAGAAAAACTTTGCACTTATGTTTAGGAGTGAGATTGGTCTGCAGTTTCCTATTCTTAAATTGCCCTTGTTTGTCTTGAAGTTATATTAAGTTATAAAATGAGATAGGCCAGGTTCTCTCTTGTTTTCTAGAAGAGTTTGTATATAAAACATTGAACTCCAGTAGAACTTAACTATAAAATAAATTGGGTCTGATGCTTTCTTAAGAAAAGATAAGTAATTAGTTCAATTTCTTTCACACTTATAAGAAGATATGAGTTTTCCTTTTCTTCTTGGGTCAACTTTGGTAATGTTTATTGTTCTAGGAAAGTAAGAATTACACAATTAGTTGACATGTACGAAACTAAATTAAGAAGTTTGGGGAGACCTTAGAGAACAAAAATTTGGAGCAAACCCACTAAATCAGATCCAGAAATCCAAAATCCCAAATACAGGAATGGCAAAAGATACCAACAATCTTTACCCCACCAAAGATAACGATGACAACTGAGATCTGCCAAAAATTCCTTATGATTGAAGAACCTATGAAAATATCAGAATTATGCTAACATGTTCACTTTCCTATACTCTGACATGTCACAAATGCAACTTAGAGCATTTGATCTTATCAGGATGATAATTACTTTTGAATTAATCATTTATTACTACCAGAGCTTTCGTTGTCTTAAGTAAATAGACCATTTTCTAAACAGTCTAATATTCCTTTGTGTTCAAGTTAAACGATCTTTAGTTTGGTTCCATTTTTTACTTTTCCCCATTATATTACTATTCCGACTTAAGGAAGATGTTGATCAAATTTCCTGAAACTACAGCACTAAGTCATGCCTTAGTCTTAACTGAAATTGAGCATTATGTTTTCATAAATGTCAATCAGAAATAAGATTATAAAACCATACTGTGTATGTCTGATCTGCTTTCGTAACACATAATTTCTTCCTTCAAATTTTTGAAAAGAGAGCTGTGGTAGGGCTAACAGACCTTGACTTGAGGAACCTGTGAGTTAAAAATTTACACAGCATGGTTTCATGTCACCTCCAATTAACACCTTCTCCATTCAAACCTTCACACTAGAGAATTGGTCTGTTACCTTCCAGACTCATTCAGAGTCTTAGGAGAAAACAAAAAAATTACCGCTTCCTGTGTTTTCTAAACCACCATAGGGATTCGGAATATAAAACCTGTATTTCCTAAAAGCCTCTTAAAAGTACTCAAGCTAACACTTTCAGACAACTATAGCTGTCTTTAAAAGAAGTGGCATCTGTTCAACTTTAAGACCAAGGTAAGTTTAGTCGGTGGTCACACTGTGCTCCCGAACTTCTACCAAGCAACTAAGAAGCCCCAGAATATTTAAATGACCTATAAAATAATTGCACTTTAAAGGTACATAGGAGAAACAGTAAATGTCTACGAGGCTGCAAGTAAGGACAGCATGTGAGAGAGAGACAGAGAGAAGTAAAGATTATGTGACAGAGTCTCAAAGGCATTCACAGATGGTGTTAAACTTCATCCAATTTTTCTTGAGCTGTTAGGCGGTCATGTTCAATTTTCTCACTCTGACATTTTAGATGTTCCTGCAACTTCCATCATCATGGTGTAGGTTGAAAACATGGTTAGCCTATTTCCCTAAAATATCACCCTAGGCAAACAACCTAATCTAAGAACCACTATTTGCACACTTTCTTCTCTCCACTGAAATAAGCACAATTAATAGAAAATATTAAGATGGTACAATAACAAGATGATTAGGGCAACGGGAAGTTGAAAATAAAGCTGAGCGTAAAACAGACCTGAAGTAAAGAGATTATTGCCTCTTCCATGCCTAGAGGGAAACATGCAGCTCCAGGATATAACAGCACCCTTTCCAGGGCTCGCCATGTAGCTCTGCCCAGCCAGCAGACAATACTGTCTCTAGGCCTGCAAATTAATTACAGACCCCAAAATACTACCTTGCCCACATGGGTGAGATGCAATCTCCCTAAAGGTCTTACGAACACCTCAAATCTATTCAACAATTAGTTCAAATAAAATAATCTCTAGTAAAACTAAAAACCAGGTACATAACGAGTCCACAGAAATCCGTGACCAGAAACTGCTTCTCACAGAATAGTCAGTTGTGCTTTCTAGATGCTGTTACTTTTAACTGAGTCAACTATATACCTTCTCAAAGCATCTATATCATCACAATGAATCTTATTTATCTAATAACTTTTTGTTCATGTTTGTTGATAATGTAAAAACAATTTTTTAAGAGGTAGTGTACAGTTACTTGCTATATATTTCATTTCTTTTATATTTAATGTTGATTTTTAACTTACTGTTTTTTCATTATTCCAGAGCATAGTAAAATGAAAGTATTAAAATACAGAAAAAAAATTCCTTCAGTTATGATTCTACTTTAGGTGAGGATCTGGTAATCTTATAAAAAAGGTCATTAACCAATAATAAGAAATAGCAATACAAGATGAACATCAAATTAAAAATTAAAACCTTCACACTCAAAATTCCCAATATGCAAATATATCCTCTAACAATTAGTTATCTATATTCTTTGAAGAACTGTAAACTAAGAAAGAATGCTCACCAAACTTTCCTATCAGTAATAAGGAAGTTTCTTGGTATTTGAAAACTTAAATTTCACATAATCTTTAAAATAAAATCTAGTTCTTAAAAACAAAAATAACAATATCACAAATATGATGTTATAAATGCCTACTTGTTTTTTAAAAAAACTAGGCAAAATTTATGACAAATCAAATGTTGTACCATTTGATAATTTTATAAAGCTTTGCTGCTTGAAAAAAAGGATTATCCAATTAGAGATTATTGATAGTATTTATTTTTCAATCAATAAAACTCGTATCAGTCATATAGTAAAACAAACTGAAAATTTTAAGTGCAATGGTCCCAATTCTTCATAAATGTTCTCACAGATACTTAATAGAAGTGTTTTTCAACTTTTACTAGAGATAGAGTATCTGTTTTTCTATAAGAGACAAATTTTAGGGAAATTTAGTCTGGAATTGGATAGCCACGGTTCAAATCTGCTGCCTATTGTGTGGTTGATCAGGTTGCTAACCTTCTCGGTGCCTCAGTTCCTTTTATAACATAAAGATGACAGTGGCTTCTCTTTTATAGTATCATTTTTCATTATAGTTTTGCACTGATAATACTGTAAATGAATTAATGCAGGTAAAGAGCCTAGAATAGTGGTTGGCATAATAAATTTTGGAAATATGTCCTTTACTATATAATTTCACTTCCCCATTTTCTTTAAACAGAATACGTATAAATCAATGACAAATGGTTAAAAAATGAGCTAAAAAAAAAAAACCTTTAGAAAAATAAGTATCCCTTTCAAATTAATTACTTAGTTCAGATTTCAATAGCCCACTGTTACCTGTAATTGAATACCCTGATTACTTAGGTACAGCATTTTTAAAACCTTGAAATGTGTAAGATTTTTTTTAAAGATTACTGAAAAGCTTGAATGTTTTTGGAACACTTCTTTTAGGATAGACTGCTCCTATTTATATTTTCTTGGAGACCCATATTTTCTTGGTCCTGTTGATATTAAAAAGCAAAAACAAAACAGAGAAGTAGGCCTAAGGAGCTAAAATGTCTGCATGATAATGAAAAAATTGGTGTATGTCATCATCTTATGAATTTGTACAATTTCCTAAGCAAAACAAAGAAATGAGTGATGGACATCAGGTTAACATACTGACAAAAACATTAAAATGAAAGCCAATTAACATCATCGATTGTTGAGAGAAAAATGTATGAAATACGAATAAAAGATGAACAAAACTACAAAATAAAGGACTGACCTTCTCAAGGAAGGATGCAGATTTTTAAAGTTTCTATTTCCATTAAATAAGACAGAAGAAGGGAGAAGACAGCACTCTTTTTGTTCTCCTTTTTTATGTGTGTATTAATTTTTTGAAAAAAGAGATCTTGGTACAGGCGGTGTTGACTCTGTAGAGTCTTTTCTTATTTTGCTCTAGGCCTTGCTCTTATACAGACTCCTATGTCTGTCCCACATGCAGGTTTGCGTGGGCACACTCATGAGAATGCAAAGTTATAAGGAGGTCAAGGAGAGATCAGAGCAGAGGAAGTGGGAAGTTGGGTTGGGCATTCTCTGAATCTTTTTTTTTTTTAATTTCATGTTTTGCCCTAATTTTTCGTTTCTTTTGTCTTTCTATCATCTATTTTTACCAGACTTATTCAGCTACAATTTATAAGTGGACTTAGCTAGTTTTGAAAATACTTTCTTTTCTCCATCTGTCTGCTAGATTTATTACAGTAGCATTACCTCAACCCTAGAGGATCTTGACATAGGATTATGTAAATCCTAGTAACTGAATCCACAAAACACAACAGAATTCTCCTTTGAGTTCATGCAATATCATGTGAAGACTTTTCCCTGTATGATTTTTACTTCCTACTTTTATTAAAATAAAGTTCTATCTACATTTCTTACCATTCGCACTGGAAATTCTGCCCCCTTTTAAAGCACATCATCCCATTTACACTAACACTCATATTTGTGAATCTCAAACATAAGCAGTGCTGCCACCCCACAGATCTGAGTTTTCAAAAGAATGCTGCTTCATTCCATATGTTCACATCACAATGTTTGCTTCACAGCGTAGCTCACATTTCACTTTATTTCAAAATTTTGTTTCAGCACAACTTAATATATTTTCCGTTATCCCTTTACACTATAAGTATAGAAAACAACAAATCTAAAATATAGTTTAAAGCTAAACAAATATAAAAGAAAAAGTAGTGATAGAGCTGGTTGTTGTTTTCAAGGTCTGACTAGCTAGAAAATTCAAATTGGTTTACACTATATATAACATACATAGTGCTAGCTAGCTGTATTAGAAAATGTTTCTATCACTTACTTACAGCATATGGCTTTGCCAGAAAAGTCAGCATTTCAAACACCTAGTCCTCAACATGGTTCATGCTGATTATGTCATGGTTATAGAACTAAGCATTTTGCAAAATAAAACGGTGTGTAATAAGTTTTTGGCATTCACAAGAGATTATTTTAAAAACTCATAAGAAAAATTCCATGACTTATTCTCAAAAATTAGTATTGTGTCTATGACAAGCTTCCTATTTAGGCACTAGGAAAAGGAAATCTGTCAAAATGGGAATAATTTTTTTTTTTTTAACAGTTAGACCAAGAGAAGTGGATCTCATTTTCCTACTTCCTACCAGTTCACCTTGGTGTGCCATGGAAGCTGAAACTCTATGGTCACTTACTGTACATATCTAAACATTTCTTTAAATAATACAGGTGTCAGCTCTGACATACAGATGACCAAAGGCTTCATGAAAACCAATCCAAATATGAAATCACAAAACACTTGACTTGCATAGAACATAATAAGGTAAGTATTATTACTGGTGATTATACTCTCTCACATTGACATCAAAAACAAACTTTTACTAATAATAATTACTTGTGATTTTTATCTACAGAATGATTGTTAATTTTAAAATGCTATAGACAGTAGAGAGACTGTTGGCTTCACAGTTATAAGGCAAAAGACTCTTAAACTAAACCAGTATTCACCTGATAAGCCCAGCTATCCTTCCCAACATCTCAAAGGAAATATCTCTATTTGTATAACATAAAATTCTATCCTCTCAGAAAACATTATTTTAAAGTTAAGTGTCCCTGAGGAAAACAAATGCATTACCTGGTAGCAAATGAGCTAAGTTTTGGTTGTTAAATAATCTTTTTAATAGAGGTAACACAATGATGATGTTAGAAATAACTGTTTTTGATTATTAACTTAATGCTCCTCCATCAATGAAAAAATAATTTTTTGTCCCAATTTTACGTAACAAGGCAAGTAGTAAGAGAAGTCATGCAAATTTAGCAAATTTCTATAAATAGCATGACCAACATTTCAAAATAGGATTTCTTTTTTGAGAACATTTGTTCTGAAGAAAAAAATGAAAAGTAGGCTTACTCTTTAGGAAAGTCATTTAAAAATGTTTTATGAACCTCCTACTTTTTAAAAAATTTCGGATTTAGAGAAATATATCTTTCTTAATTACGTGTCATAATGATCTCCCTCTTTTCAACTTTAGCAAATATACTCTAACAGCACCATTAAAACTAGTGTTAACTCTGACGTCCTTGGAAGAAATTAACAATGTAGGAGCAGTTTCATAAATAACACCCTATTCTATTATACCATTTTTAAAAACCACAAGTAAAAAAGCAAATTCACATATTCTTCAGAGGAAAATACATGCGCGCGCGCACACACACACACACATCCCCTTTCATACTGACAGATGATCTACTTTAAGTGATTTTCAAATGATGTTAAGTAATTCCATAATTTTTTTAAGATCACCTTTGATCAACCACATGAAAGTTATCTGCCTACATTCAATCTCATTTCTCTACCTTCTTCCAGTATAACAGGGCACTTCTATTCTTGCCTATTAGGATGAAGAAGGTTTTCATAGGCACGAACTATCTGGAATAATGCTCAGTCCATCCAGGGTGAGAGAATGACAGTTTTCTTGCAAAGATACTCATGTTCACTGAGGCTAGCATGAAGAGAACTGTCAAAAAAGGCAAAGGGAAGAAAGGAAGGGAGGCAAGAAAGGAGGAAAAAAAGATACTCCAAAGGGCCAAGAAGATATCCAAGTGGCACGCGTACTAATAAGAGGACTTGGCTTCACCTATGCTGACTCGGTGTAAACACTGAGGCAAAAGACTTTCAAACTAGCATTAGTCAAGGTCCTGGTTTTGTAAAATATATGGGTTTTATTAAAATGAATACTGTGTTTAACTCATTAAGTAAATTGATAGCTGTACACACAATAAAACATTCCATCATATTAAAAGATAATTTATCAACAACTGTATAGTACCTCACTATTTTACTGTACCTGAACTATGTTTCTGGAACTGTCACAGGAAAGCTGGTTTTAATAAACTATAGGATTGTGTCATGTTGGAATATTATTCACAAAATACATTCAATTTGCTCTGCTATGTACACTTAGGGAGAAGTCTATACCCAGAAAAGTTGATGGTTAAAAAATAATGCATAAATTTATTGTCAGGGTGTAGAGGTAGGAGATTCTTCAGTAACGAGCTGTAAAGGCAAGTGTAAGTTTTTATTTCTTTAACTGTCAATATAGAGTTAACCATCAATATTTTTAAAAGACAAATAGAATAAAGAAAAAAAATGGAGCTGGAATATTAAAAAAAAAAAAAAAAAAGCCCTCTCAGGGAACACCAAGATTCTGTGTTTTAGAAAATACTCAACAACACAGGCATGGCGATTATTTTGTACTGTTACATTGTTTATATTCTAACATGGAAATTTAAAATTGAGCCAGGAAAAAAATGCAGAAATATAGTTATGAATAGGACCGACAAATTCTTTCAAAAGATAGGAAAAACCAGAGCTTGTTTTAAACAATGACACAACTACAATTGTGGATGATATAAATGTGAATTTTGAAAGATTAGTCATCTCAATGCACTTCTTAAAACATAAATATTTAGACGCTCTTAAAAAGTCATGAATTATACTTTTCACCTAATAATTTTGATAAAGACAAATAGATTCTTGATGCCATCTGCAATATAGCTTAAAAGTAAATATCACTAAATGATCCTCTAAAAGACTGGAAAAGAAAAGTATCTCTTCAAATGGATTAAGATGTTAAAATAAAGTCCTTTCTTTAATATAACTTGAAAGAAAATCAAATATTCAACACTTCCCCCAGTCAAATGCAAATTTTCAGACATTTCTGCAAATTAAAACATCTTGAACACTTTCATTAATATTGACAAATTTAAAAATCAAAACAATTATAAACCAGATGATTTCTGCATACAGCTTTCATTTTCAACTGCTTGTTTTGGGGATAAGTGCTGATTGTAACTTGTCTTAATTTTCACAAGTGTTTAGATTCAAACAGCAGAAAATTCATTAGTAGTAGCTCATTTCTACTTTAATGTCTATTTTAAACTCGACCTTGTTTTGCTGAGCTATGAACTCATTCATGAAAAGAGATGATGGTCTTTTAACAAAACAAACTAATTTGAGCTATAAATTTAATTACATAAAATTATCAAAATAAAATGAGCTTTCAACAACAGCAACTTCACAGCCCACCAAGATGTCTGACCAACTAGTTGAGAAATTTAATTATGCCTCCAGGAGGCCAATCTAGCACCTCATCGATTGTAAATACAACACTGCCAAAACATCCCTGACACTTCTGTACAAATTTAACATGCTTCTCTGTATTTGCCTAAGACATTGTACAAGGCGGCCAAGAAGACTGGACAGGTCATGGCTACGTGCTCTGCTGTCTCTCATTTACAAAATTTGAAATAACCTTATTAATGTCTGAAAATTTTTAAGATGTCCATTTAAAAATATATTTTTTTACATACAAGAAACTATTTCACATCAAATAAGGAAATGAAGTATTTAAATCATTTTGACTAATTTTGCTTTGAAGATACAATTAGATGTTCAAGAATTATTGCTCTGAAAGGAAACCACAACTCTTCAGGCACTAAAATACAATTTAAAAGTACCAAGTGATAGAAATCACTAACTTTTTGAAGAAGGTAATGCTTTCCTTCCGAAAATCTATCTTACTCATTTGATATTCTATTCATTCTATAAAACTTCATTGGTAACTATGTAAATGTATTTTTTTTAGCCTCACTAGAGAATTATGGGGAGGAATAAAACACCACTGGCTTATTCGAAACAAATATAAATGTGGATTTTGAAATATTAGTTATTTTGAGGCACTTCTTAAAACATAAATAACTTTGTCAAAAGGACACAAAGTATAAACGTGAAGGACAATAGCATATAACATCAGTGCCCATTTCTGAAGTAACTTTAAAAAAGACAAATTATTATTATTATTACTTTTGGTCAACAAATTGGAGAGATGGTATACAAAGAACAACAATTCAGTCTATCAATTTTTGTGACTAGGGATTTCTATATACACCATAAAACAGCAAGAATATCATTAAAGATATCCTTGAAGAATATCTCCTTCAAAGAAATGGCTAGCAGCAGTAATGTGAGGAGCGAACAATTCATTTAAATTATTCAGTGTCTGCTTAGTGCCAAGCATAGTTCTAGTCACTAAGGTTGTGGGCACGACAAGCCAGACATGGTTCTCAAGCTCATGAAGCTTGCCTTCTACTGGGAGGAGGACACTAAACAAATAAGACTCCCACAGACATTTCAAGGGCTATGAGGATATTTTGACAGAGCAATATGTTGGAAGAAGATTCTGGGATGGAGGACCCATGGTAGACGAGGCACATGGGAGAGTCTAAGCAAGCATGATTTATTTCAGAACTGAAGTTACTAGAGAATCCACATGCTTCTTTAAATAATTTCAATCTCATGATGAAGGACACTTTCATAACGTAACCTTTCAGTTGAGTACATTTCCTTTCAAACCTTCCAGCAGAGTTCATTTTTCCTATCCAAGTAGCAGATCAATTGGTCTTAAGTGGGATGGACAGGAGTGGTCTTAGGACATCACCAAAAACACAACAAAATGCTAACCGGAGGGTACAAAGAAAGGGGGGTTGGGTGGGGGGAAGGAGGATTGGTATGAATGCACCTTTGAATTCAAAGAGGACTTACTACTTTCGACTGGAAAAATATTCAGGATTGTGTGAAAGAAACTAGGGTACTTCATCATTACCCAGAGAGATGGAATGTGGACGATCTTTTTTTATGACTGGCTGACATCCAGAAAGATTTCAGAAAGAATGATAGACATTTCCTACAAAGATAATACCAAAAGAATGAAGGGAAAATAAGCAGAGGATCCAATGTTAATATCATAACATGCTAGTAATGTTAGTCTCAGTATCACTGACTGACTGACACAGAAAACTTAAATAATATGAACATACCAAAATAATGCTGCTTTCACTTTTATGAGAGCAATGAATCAACTCTAACATGCATGTGGGGGACAGAATTAACCTGCAGAATAACCAAATCTATGCAGTGGGGTTTCACTGGTTTTAAACTCATCTCACATCACAAATCTGAGTATGTAACTACTATCACTATGAATGACAATTCCAAAAACTCGAATGTACATGATTAAGAAACGATGTCAAAATAAAATATAAAATTTTTTAAATTAACTTTGGGAGCAAAATGGGGTTTCTTACTTGAAACAACTTAGGAAGAACTGGAAGATTTACCATGCCATGTGGGTGAGATATGTAATTATAATGAAGCTTTCAATTACTATAAATTATACATACATAGAAAATAAAGAATTAAGACCAAAATATAAATCTGTAGATTTATATTTTGCAAGTTTTTTTTGCAGGTTTTTTTCCTATGCCTAGATATATGTATATATATATTTTTTCTATTAACAAAATTGGGTAAGTAAAACACCTACCTGTAGGCTTGCATAGTGAGTTTTTCACTTAATAGTATATGTATACAAAATTACAATGCTATCAAGTATTCTTATATTTTAATAAATCCACATTCATAATTTATTCAACTGTATCCCTGTTATCATTAATACTGTTTCCAATAGTTTCCTATTAAATGATCAGCACTGAGAAGGATGTCCTTATACATTTTTGCGTGTAACTTCAAAGTGACAACTGCTAGAATTCCTGAATCAGAAGTCTTGAGACTCATTCCCATACTGATTCCTGGAAAAAGAAATGAATGCTTATATTTACCCTGCACCATCTCAACACTAAGTATCATTCATTTTTAAGAGATGCCACTCTTATGAGTAACAAATGATATTAATATCTCATTTTTTTTTTGAAATTTGCATTTTTAGCCATAATAAGTGGCATATGGTTTCATGTTTACTGGCCATTAATAGTCCTAAAAATAATCTGTCTCTATCCTTTTAATAAAGGAGCTATTAATTTCCTTATTGATACTGAAGAATGTTTAATACAGTACACGTATTAATCTCTCACCATGTGTTCCATCACTTTCCAAGTTGTCATTCTCTTATTAACTGTGCTTATTTTCCGTGGCTCAAAATTTTTCATTTTATGCAAATATATTAATTTGCAACAATACAACTGATCCCGCTGCTTTTTTATTCTTTTACTCAAAATATGTCTTACCCATCTCCATATGAGTTATTTTTACATTTTTCTTTTAGATTTTGTAGTTGGGTTTTTTTCTTTTTCTTTTTCTTTTTTCCAGTTCATTTAGAGTTTATTAGGGGGACGGGAAAGAGGTGGCGAGGAACAGGGAGAAGTTAAGGAGGCTGCCAGGGAGGGATTCAAATGGAGAAAACAGCATTCCATGCTGAAAAAAACAGAATTTAAAAATTGAACCCATGTCTACCTGCTTTATTCCTCTCCTTTCCTTGAAAGTCAAATTTCTTGAAATAGTAGCCTATGTTTCTTGTTTCAAATCTTCACCATTCATTCAATCTACCCACCCAAATGCAATGTGGCTCCTGACCTGGCTCCTCCTCTGCTTTCATCAAAGTCATCGATGTCTTCCAGGTGTTATGTTCAAAGTATAACTCTGGAAACATTTAATATTATTGGCCATATCCTCCATGGTAAAACTCTCCCTACCTGTCTTCTATAATAGCTCTCCCCTACTCCCTTCTTTCTCTCTGGCCACTTCATCTTACCTGCCTGTACAGCACTTCTTTCTCTTTCTCTTAAATGTTGGTATACCTAGGGACTCCTTCCAGAATTTCCCACCTAAAGACTATCCTTTTCCTTTATGATTATATCCATCCCGTAACGACCTCAGTCATTACAAGAGGGTGATTCCTTAATCTTTTCCTACACTTTAGATTCTCTCCTGAGCTATGGAAACACATTTTCATCCTCATTTCAAATACAAGTCTAAAAGGAATTCAGCATGTTCCATAAAATATGTGCTTAAGCCTGAAATTCCCCACCTCAGTGAAACAATACCTCCATTCAAAACTCACCCACCCTAGAAACCAAGCTTAGCCATCCTTATTTTTGACTGGTGCCTGCCTCTCTATTATCCACTTCTGTCCCAGCCCTGCTGGCTTACCTAACCAGTCAGAGAGTCTTTCTTTCAGATTCTCCCTCCTCCTCTCTCTAAAATTTACCTTTCTCTCCAACCCCACGTCCAGGTCCTCAGTTTAAAATACCCTTAAGTCTCTCACCTAAATCACTCCAATAGTTTCTTAAACTCTGTGACTTTCTGCCACACCCCTCCCAATGCATCCTCAACATAAGCGCCAGTTTTTTCTAACTTGGAAATCTTCCAATGTTAATCTCCTGCTTAAAATTTAATTACACTCTTTTGCCTTAAATGATAATAACTGTAACCACTTCTTTTTGAGTTCCTACTACTTCCTATTTGCCAGGAACTTTATAAAGTATATTTTAAATACATTATATGCAAGAACTGGAATTTATACCTGTGTGAGCTGGCTCTACTCTGTTATTTCTATTTTCTCCACACAAAAACAAATTCCTCAGTATTGCATATAAGGTTCTTTAGGATTTAATTCCTACCTCGTTGTTGATCCTTATCTAGTGCTACAAGCTTCACGTGACTCTTCAATTGTTCCAAAATCACCTTAATCGAGAATAACAAACATTTTTCCCCATGCACCTTTATTTCCAGGGTCATCATACTCACTCTCCAAGAGTTAATTGAGCCGTCACATCTAGGTTAGATCAGGTATTTTTATAATTCCATAGTCTTCTAAATATTTCTCTATTCTACCACATACCACAGTGTAATAATCTGTTTTATATCTATTTCTTCTCCTAAACTCTTAACCGTGTCTATTTCTTAAATGAAATGACCAGATTAAGGCCATGCCCAGAATACTCAGTAAGGGTTGGTAGCAAGAATTAATTATCATTCAGGAAACCGCCAGTAGTGTGATCAGCATACTGGAGTCGTGAAAGGATGCAAGAAGTAACCCTGGAAACATTGGTTTGGGCAGATGAAGACCTATTTCTACAGCCAAAGAAGATCTACTAAAGGTTTTTAAACAGAGAATGAACAAAATTTCTTTTAAGAAAATAATAACTAGTAATGTGATATTTTGTAAGAAGCTGAAGAAGATAATTTAAAAAGTCCAGAAAAATTTGAGGAGAAATAGAGCTCATTTTGATATAAGCTAATTTCCTGACACTGGCAGATAGCCACGTACTGATGTCTGTCTTTTCTGCTTCATGTTAAGATCCTTCCACATAAACCATTTTCTCAGATAAATTTCTCGTCACTACTAAAATTCGCATGAAGTTGGAATTTTGAGTCTAACACTTAAGAGCAAATCTTGAAAGTTTCTAGTTTGAAAGTTTCGAAAATAGCCGTACAAATGGTTGAGCCTACTCAAGAAAAAATGGGGAGAACAGGTGAGTTGATGGTGGAAACAGGCATTAGGGCAAAATGTCATTTTTAAAAGGCCTTCCTATATATGAAAATTGTGTTAAACATCTTTCTTGATGTTCTGGCTCCATCCAAATAGATTTCAGTATAAAAGTACACTGTGCCTGATTGCTATATCTGTGGTTGTTGTTGTTGTTGTTGTTGGAGGAGGAGGAAAATGCTTTGCATCACTGGTTGAAAAAAAAATTCAGATTACAAAATTGCAGTAAACTGTTCATCAAATTGCTACTCTGGTAGTTTTCTCTGATGACTCTTACTTTATCAACATAGTAACATTAATTAAACATATTTCCATGATGGTAAAAAACTCAAGACCATTTAGGACCTTTTCCCTCTTCTTCAGATTGATGTTGTTAAGAGTGCTTGCAAATTTGGTAGTAATGAGTTCATCAGAAAAAAATCCTACTGTATAATCCTTTTTAACATGAAACAGTAAGAAAAGCAAAATTCCCTTCCTTAACATTATGAGTTTCCTTTTAGACAATGATTTGTGTAAATCCTATAAACTATTATAATATGATTACCTTAAAAATATATTTCAGTATGCACAATTTCTGTGTTCTTATTCTAGGAAAATGGACCGCACAGAAAGGATGGAACAATGATATGGAAACTTACCATTCTCTCCAATTGGACTCTTTATTACAGACTTATTGCTTCCATGTGTTAAAAAAAAAAATTAAACCTTTAAGCAAACCCCAGTCCCTAAATTTTTTGGCACTCTTATTAAATATTGAATCCAGAAGAAAAAAAAAAAAAAGACCTTTTTTTTAATTATCACAAGCCTATCAGAGTCAAGATGTATTTCATCATTATGGAAATGTGTTAGAAATTAATAATAAAAGCTGGTTTTGACAAAACAAAAAACATGCTATTTAAAGCTGCTAAAATACCACAAATTACCTGGTCTCAATGTTTAAATAAATAATATCCATTTTTAATATTTCATTTGAAAAGATATAATATAAATTCATTTGAGGGAATATGGAAATGGATGAGGTTACACATTTTTTTCTGTAGAGTAAAAAAAATTTTTAAAGCTGTGATTATATAAAGCTGAGGAATACAAACATCACATAAATTCATTCATATAATTTTCTGAAACAAGGAAATCTTTGCCCAAATTATACTATGAAGTCAATGAATTACCTAAACTCCGTTGTCTTTGTACTTTTCCACAAATTGAGGTGCACAATGGGAATGCATAACTCCCTAAAAGAAGCACATCTCCAAGTTTTGGTGTGTGTGTCAAATGAAAGAAGGAAAAAGTTCCCTCACCCCAAAGTAAGAACAGATGGGAATGTAAAATTAGATGGGAAGAGACAGTGAAGCTTTGGATGACCCACCAAGAAATCTTCCCCTGAGGGGAGCCAAATATACCAGACCTCTGCTTGTTCTGCTTCCCAGTTAACTTCCAAATTAAATCCAATAGGAATGCAGAGCAGTCCTTAGATTCAACATATTGGTTTTTATCTTTGTAAGCATTTCTATAAATTTTATTAAAAAACTGTTGATAAATATAAGTTTAAAAAGTTTATAGTCAGTGTAAAGCAGCTCCTAATCACTTTTGTGAGTATAACATTACTTCATACTTAGACTGTTAACAATAAAATTTTTAAAAATAAATGGCATTATGAAAAAAAAGGCACAGGCATGAACAAACTTAAGACATGGACACTGAACTGATGGAAGAATCATCTGCCAAAAATTGAAAAATTATATAAATAAAATATAAATATATTTTATATTTATTCTTTTTATATTTTAACTATATAACTAAATCATCTTAATAGCAATGCTAGCAATACTTCCTATACCTGGCAAAAAAAATTTCTTTTATTTGATATATAATTTTATATAGCATGATATAATTTTTCTAAAATTACCAACTATAACCTTAAAAGAATCCTCTCTGTAGGGCTATATTTCTCTTCAATATTTTTTATCTTTAATATGGATAATAATTTAGAACCAAAAAAACAAAAAATGATTTCAGGTTTGAATGCACTTAAAAACAGTTTTGTTGTTAATAATAATTCCCTTAAAATATTACTAGTTTAAGAACAATTGTGTAAGATTAATTATGAACTTTTAAAGAACTACCAGGTAACTTCCACAAAATAGTGCTTATGAAGATTATTTTGTGCCTGCTCCTGTTCACATAAAATTTTTGTTCGCTAATACAATAATTTGAGTAACTCAGTGTTTTAATAAATATTAATCAAAATTGCAAATCACTCTCATTCATAATTCCAAAATTCTTTTCCAAGACGACAATGAAAAGTTCTGTGTACCTTTTCCCTGCAGTCCCAGGAAATTGGCTTTCAATGTCTTAACCCTGTTTTATTTTTTTAACCTAAGTATACACAATAAAAGGAAATATAGAAATATGACTTGTTCCAAGCGGTGAAAGCAACTGCACCTCACACTTAGGTGACTTCAGTTTAAACAACCCAAGGCACTGGTATTTGATATGGGCTTTTCTTATAACAGGGAATGAGGTCTTTCATAAAGAAGATGCTCAGTATAGTACATTGCATTTAGTTGAATATGTGCTCGAAATAATTACTGAAAAGTAGATTTTATTATTCGAAGTACTTTAAATTATACACAATAATTATTACCAAAAAAGAAGAAAATCTCTCAAGGTGTCTAGCTTCCTTTCTTTCTGTTTTAAATTCTCTCTTATCGATACATAAAAACCACAACAGGCAAAATTTAGAGGATACTATGTTGATTTTATTTTACTGAAATTTATTTTCTGCACTTCTCATTTGTGCAAATAAAATCTGATTTAAGTGAAAACTGTTAACATTTTCAAATGCATCCCCGTATTAATAAATCAGATTCTAATTCCCCAAAATATCAAATGCAGATCCCTCTACATAATTTACACTATTATCTTAATTCATTTTCTAGTTAGTTGGTTGAATGATTTTAACATGGAAAACAGAGAACATTTTATAATGAATCTAATACTGCTACCTTCCTCTTGGGGGATGGGAGGGGGCACTTTGAATTAAGAATGCACACGCATACACACAACATTTACTCAATATTCCTGTCCAAGTCTCAGATAATCCACCATCTTTTTAAACTTGATAAGTCACAAACACATTGGATGATAAACATTTATCTATAAAAAGAATATCATTGGTTTAGGTCAGGATTTCTCAGATGGCAGAAATCTGAAGATCTGTGGGCATATTATTAGGAGTCAGAGTGTCACAAAGTATTCTGTTTTGTTTTGGTGTCTTCATGTTATGATATAAATATAATTATATTCTAGATAGTCTCATTCGCAACTTTTAGCACTTATTATCTCAATTTCAGAATCTGATTCTGATACATTGTTTATGATGTTGGTGCTAACTTTTTTTGATGGTGACTGTTTAACAAAATACAGTGTTTTTAAACTGGAATTCATAGATGGATTCTTGGGGCCTGAGAGACATTTTTCTGTCAGCATGAGTCCACCTACTATTCAGCACCAAGAGACACTAGAGGATCTTTCTAATTCCTCCCCTCTTTACAAAATATGTTACACTCTATTGCAGCTTACTATTAATTAATGAAGATTATATTTTTAAAACACACTTAGAGAAAGAGAACTTCACAAGAGGAGTTATATATGTTCTACTTGTTTTCCCTTTTACATTTAAATGTAAGTTTCTGAGATAAAACAGCATTTAGTGGGCAAAACAAACAAAGTTGTCAGATAAAAGTTCTATTAGCAACTATCATTTCAAATGGTTTAACAGACTACATATTAAATAACTAAGAGTCAGAAAATCCCAGTTTCTTTTTTCAGTTTTGCCTCTGACTTGAAATAGTATCTTGGTATTAGAATGATTCATTTTTATAACCCCCATTTTTTACAAAGTTAGTACATTATGCTACTGAATAAAAAAAGTGTACAATACCAGGTACTCATGTTATATAATGATCAACAGTATGTTTCAAATTTTAATTTATATAATAAATAGGAAAACAACAAATCTAAAAAACTCAATTTGTTTTTCTTATTTTGTTAGAGACGAAATATATAACATGTAGAAAGAACAGTATAATTTTTTTCTAATATAATTATGGATTATTTTGATCTAGTTTTAAAAACATTTATGTTTAAATTTGCTTCATCTAATTTAAAAATGTTTAGAGTGTTGTGAATTAGAACTTAAAAATATATTACCTGTAAACAGGTAGAAATCATTGTTTACTGGTTAAAAGTTTAAAAATAAAAACTTACCATTACTCATATATCATAATCTTATGTAAAGTTTTTAAACCATATACTCTTAATGGAATTCTTAACTTATATGTATTTTAACAATGGAATCAATACTGGTAAAGAGAAGTAAAATGTTTGCAAACTGCAAAAATGTTCAGAATTTAAAATGCATATACTTTACATTTAAAATATACTTACCTAATTTTTAACTTTAAAGATTAGGGAAATAAAACTCATTTAAATAATTTTATTTCCTTAAGTAAACGTTCTCTATAAAGAGGTGTAATTTTAATTTTTCCTGATATGCAGCATGTTAACTGAACACTTTTAAAAAAGGAATGTTTTTAAACTTCTAAAGTGTGACCAATAGCATTAAAAAAATCACTAATTAAACTAAAATATTATTGACTTTGAAATTATCTATTGAATTTAAATTACTGACTTCTGATAGATTCCTTTTTTGTACGGTGAAGGCTAGAGAATTTAAGATTAATTTTGTAATCAGCATATTTCATAATAAGCTTAAGTTTTATCAAGAGAAATATCACATTCAAATTTTAAAAAGTGTTCTTGCTATCCTAGCAAACACAACTGATATTAGTATATTAAACTCATTTGTAACTTTCTTCATCCTGTGAAGTAATTTTCAGCTTTTATTATTTTAACATTTCTTTTCTAGATGATTTAATTAGACCATTAAATAAAGGACAGTGAAGTGAAGTCAAATGAAAAACGTGCAATTCCAAAAAGTACATACTTTTATATATTGTGATAAGCAATTTTTTTCTTGGAATACACACATGCAATTGCACAAATGTTAAAATCAGTGCCAAAAAGTTATTCTACCTGAACTGTAGAGCTGATCTCCGACGCAAAGCCACCAGTCAAAGGAGCCTCGTGACTGATAAGCAGTCGCCCTGTTTTGACCACAGACTGAAAAAAAAAAAAAAAGAAAACCTGATGTTAAAGAGACTACACATTTTCAAGTATATGATAATAGTTTTAATTAAGTAATAAAAATTCTTTAAATTTAATAATGAAAAATTAGTAATTCAATATTATGCAAAATAAGTTACAACTCTCTTTCAACTGGACAGTCATTTGATTTTTGCCCTGTTAAAATATTTTTCAATATAGTTCATAATCCTAGTATAAAAAAATGAGATCTGAAATTCTATGTATGTCATTGAAAATGCATTCCATTATAAAATATTTTGTGTTATAAACAAAATTACTGTATTTCACATTTTCTTGTCAATATCATTTTTTTCTTCATATTACTTTAAAAATAAAAGTGCTTTTTAATTCATTTTAAGGTTATTTGTATATAAATAAAAATCTTAGAAAATACTATTTTTTTGGAGAAGGAAAACACAAAAATAGCATGTAAATGTTGTAGCAAAGAAAAAGTTCAAGCTTCTAGATATTCAAGAGGACCTAAAGGAATAAATTATTGCAAAAGTAAAAGAGAAGTTACAACCCTCTTCGTCCATGTGCGTTAAGATCTGGTTAACGACCACAACTCCGTTTTAATGTAGAAAATGTCACAAATAATAAGGATGTATTCTCAATACTGGCTCAGTGTGGTTGTTCACACTGTGCTTGATACGCTCTGTACAATAATAAATCAAAAAGTACAGCTATATCATAGCAGGATGCCAGCTCCCGTTGGAAGGTAAAAAATATTAAAATCAACAGCAAGTTATAGCTTAAAATACTCTGAACTATTACCATATTACCAAACAAAAGTGGTAATTTCTCCTCTACATTTCTATTAATTTGATATCACCTTCCTACATTATTACATTACTATTTTATGAATATGAAATAAAATCTTCCAAGCAATATATATATATATATATATATATATAAAAAATTAAAATCCTTCGTTCTAGACAATTAGAGTTTAAAATTTTTAAAGTATGCAGCACTTTAAACCAGCAGATGTTATTCTCCAAGATATGGCCAGCAGCCATGAGGAAAAATAAGTTACTGTATCTACTAAGTAAATAGTGACTGGAGAACATAAAATTTTATGAGCACCTTAATGAACACCATCCCTACCCCCAATGAAATGCCAACCTTGAAGTATTGCTATTTGGATTTTATGATTGTGATTAATTATGCCATTTATGACAGTCACAAATTAAATTTCAATGCACCCGGTTAGAAATATAAACAAACAAAAATATTCCACAATCACAGAAAAACACGTATATTCTCAAAGTATTCTCTAAAAGATGTCCTGACTAAAAGAATTGCCAATTGAAAATCAATTTGACAATCAGACCTTTCTTACAGCTCTGAATCCCCACATCTTTGCCAACGTAAGAGTGTCTAAGGATGACATAGCTAAAATCTATCCCAACTAGACAACACATCTTAAATTTCTAAGAAGTAGAAATGAGAAACTTCTATTAAAATGCTGGTGTCACCTTAAAACTCCACATGACAGAACTGGTACTTTTGAGCTGAGCTGAGCCCTATCCAAGATCAAATGACAACCTTTAGAATGATCCTTGATGGCCAACAAGCAACCTAGGCATATAGCCTAGGCTTCTCAGAGCCTCAATGACATAGTAGAGAAACTAAGCACAGACGTACCCAGGACAAAAGTTTCCAACCCTTCAAGTTTATGCAACACGATGTGTAAGCTGATGAAATCCAGAGAACTTCTGGCTGTCTTTCAGCAGGGGAAAGGTTAAACAAACCAAGATACATCAATGCAGTCAAATATTATGCAGTCATGAAAAAGACTAAGGACATGAAATCGTGCCCATGATAAGTTAATTGATAAAATAAGCAAAGAGAAGAAAAACAGAATCTCATTTTTATGAAAAAACAACCACCACAGCAGTGGGGACAGCAATAAAAATAGCTATATATAGTGAGCCAATGTGTGTAAATAGTCTGGAAGGATTCATTCCAAACTATCAAAACTTATTTTTCCTGAAAAACAACAGTGAAGAAACTGTAGAAAAGGGATTTGTTTTTTACTTTCTATAAAAAGTATTTTTATAGTATTGAAAGTATTCTCAATACGTTTAAAAAATAAAAATAAAGGAAAAGCATTTAAATTAATGCTGAAGGTAACAATGTGGCAGTCATTTCCTCAACAACAACAAAAAATGTTTTTATAGTATCTTAGGACTAACTTCAGATGCAACGGAATCCCAAGGTCCCCAACTCCAGCAGCAAATAGGCACACTAAAAACACAGGGAGTCAGCCTTCCCATACCAGTGTCTGTATGATCTGCTACATATCAGGATCATATCCAGCTCATCTCTTGACCCAAAGGCTCTTGGATTCTAGACAGAGTAGGAAATAAGCTATTGGTATCACAGAAGGTAACATTCTTCAATACCTCTGCATGTGTGTTATGTAAATATTTGTGCTCTTGAAACAGGAGTCATGCACTGACAGTTATGGAAGTAATTCCAGAAGTTTCTAACACACCAAGTGCTAGAGGGTAGGCACAATGAAAACAAAGTAGGAATGCTGTGAGTTTATGAAAATTGTCCAGGTATTTAAACCAGTGAGAGAGATGGGGGCGTAGGGGAGGGGGGAAAGGAAGAGAGAGAGGACGTAGCAAGAAGAGAGGAGTGAGAAATAATGATCATAATCACAAACAACTGACTGTCGTAAGAGTTGCTTTGTGATAGGCTTTGAGCTCAGTTTTTTACATTGATTACTTACGTTATTTTTGAAAGCACCTAAGTTTCATCTTTGCTTTTTAAAATCAATC
Organism: Rousettus aegyptiacus; assembly: GCF_014176215.1. Taxonomy (NCBI): domain Eukaryota; kingdom Metazoa; phylum Chordata; class Mammalia; order Chiroptera; family Pteropodidae; genus Rousettus; species Rousettus aegyptiacus. The sequence goes on along the minus strand of NW_023416284.1, from coordinate 124,493,429 downwards.
TTGTTAAAATGTATAAAAGAAAACTGCATCGAAATCCTAAATAATGCCAAAATTTAGAAGTAACAGGTATTTTCAAAGTCACACTCTCAAATACTTAGCATATATCTTTAAGAGACTGAGTCTAAAATTACAGTTCAATAATTTTGTAAGGTATACTATAAATTCAGCTTTTGAATCATTCCTAATTTTAATTTACTGAAATTTCTGAAGATGGTTTATTTTCTAATACTGTTTTGGAAATTATTAATGCTATTAATATTATGATAATAAGATTGCTACAAATCTACAAAATTGGAGAATGTTATTCATTCTATATGATTCAATTAGCTAATCTGATTAAACTACATATATTTGTCAGTGTTAACAGACAATTAATTTTCATCTATTGAGGCACAATGATATAAAACTTCCAGGAAATTTAACTAGCCGAATTCAGCATTTTGACATACTAAGATAGCAAAAATTAATATGGAGTCTTTCAATGGAGACAGATGTTAACCTTTTTAAAATAACTACAGTTATAAATACTAATAATACTTTAAAGTTCATTTTCTTCAGAAGAAACTTAAAGTTTGCTTCTGAGATAAATGTGTTTTTCCACTTGAAAAAAATTAAAAATCTTTAAACAACTTTTCAATGTGAAAGCTGAACTTATCAAAGCCAGGAAAGATCACATATGGCTGGAATTTTCGTATCTGCTTCTTCAACTTCTTGCACTCAAACCTGCTCCAGGACCCTGGCCTGAGGGAGACGGGGTACCAGTGAGTTAGAGGGAACAAATGGCACCAGGGAAAGTTGTGCCAGTTAAATTCTAGGACTGTGAATAACCGTTCTCTCTGTCCTTTACCACAAAACAAAAACCCTTTCTTTTCTACAGGGGCTCCAGAAGATGTGTCAAGAAAACTTTAGAAACAATTCTGAAAAGCTAGGAGTGAAACAGCCTATGGCTGCTGTCAGTTAGAGCTGGTCTGCCCTGGATTTATCCCTTGGAATCTCACTCTTTCTCACTATTTCAGTTAGTCATCCCCTCCTCCAGGGCAACAGCAGCATCCTATTACAGAAGGAGATAGCAAAATCTCAGCTCACAGGATGGCATTGCTAACAACAGACAGATCACCAGACTGCACCCCGAAGTACCTGGTTCCCGGTTTGGCCACTTCATTACTATTCTCCATTGTCCATCTTTACCCAGATGTCATTACTAACGGCCATGACTTCAAGTTATCTAGGCAGCGTACCTAGCACGATGTTCCGAATACGGTATATACTTAAGAAATTTAATTAGCTAATAATCTATTTTAATAATTTAACTACATTAAGCATGTCATTGTATATAACTTATTGAATATTGCTTTCTTGGCAAAATATATTTTTAAAATAGTGCAAAAGTACACTTCGGCACATCCCAGAATGATTTAAATATGAAACAACAGACTCTGAATTAAAGATATTTTAATGTTGCTTTAACAATAAGATATCTGTGTTAATGGTAGAGTTGCTAAGTTATACTTCATTTAAATGACTGCACAGATTTTGGCTGCCCAAACACTGTACATATGGTTTAGTGAATGTAGCCTTTAAAGATTTTAACACAATCCAACCAGGAAAACTGTTAAGCTGTCATTCCAGAAGAAAATGATACAGAGGGCAGACCATTAAGCTTGCATCTGTTTGAAAGTGCCAACAATGACATTAAAAAAAAAAAACATATATATAGAAACCAATCAACCTGACCAACACCAAGTTCAGCCACTCTTTCTGACTGCTGATAAGTAGGAAAATAACACTTTGGATACACACTTTATAGCTCTTTTAACATTTCTACCTAAATATAAGGCCAATGAAAAACAAAGAAATTCCAAAGTTGGCTTTTACTACTTCCTTTTGAAATCAATCTACTTATAAATACATGTAAGCAAAAGTAATAGTAAATTTATACTGTGTTTTATTAAACAAAAACATAGCAATATTTATGTACACCATTTAGAATCATTAAAGACAATTTTAATTAGCTTCAAATATCATTGCAAATGAATTAAATTTTTGAAATATTTTCTTGTATAGTAGCCAAATGCATTTGAGAAATTAACCAGAAAAACCTCATAATCGCAGGCCAAAAAAAAGTATTAACATATGCCTTGGAACTATTATTAATCAGCATGATCCTTACACACAATCAGACCATGCACCGATATTCCACTGGAGAAATGCCAATGCTGAAAGAGAAAGAACAGTCACGAACTCTAGAAAAAGTTCGGAAAAGGCCATTTTGGCAAGGATATTAGTGATGGAGTTACAAATATTTTGGTATTGGAGAAAAACGGTGTAAACTGAGAAAAACTAAATCCTTAGAGCTTTATCACCCATCTGGAAAAAGGAGGTAAGGGAGCAAGCAGAGCATAAAGAGAACTGAATCAAGTCACCAGGAGAAAAATGAGCAAATAATACTGACAAAAGCATGAAATGCTTGAGAAATTTTCAGACATCGTCTTTACTTCATTCCTGCCTGAATTGTTTATATAATCAGATCTGAAATGCTGAAAAGCCTAGGAAAAACTACTTTTGCAAAAATTAGAAATGGATATCTTTCTGAACGTTATTTTAAAACATGTCAGATGAAAGTGTTACTATCAATCAACCTTACCTTTCCAGCTTGTTTCCCCATAGTCTCTCTAGACTCCGGTCATGTCAGGCCAATCACTACTCTGTGAATGTGACCCATGCTTTCCCGCCTTTGATGACTTCCTTCTCCAAATTGGCAGGCATTCTATCCCACCCTCAAGACCCACCTCATACAACCCCTCCTCCACGGTTCCCTCAACTCTCTAGGCATTCCCTTATTTTAAACCCCATGGTACCTTTTTCTTTATTTTCTTATCATATTATATATATTCTAGTAATCACTTCCTAATAAAATTTGAGGTAGTTGACAAGACAATGCTCTATGAAATCTAAAACCAGGGTACAAGGGGAAAAGTCAAGTACTAGGGTCAAGACAGCACTCACCACTATACTTCTGGTGAGGAACCCTACTAATTTACCTCATAGGATAGCCCTGTGGGCATCTCTCTTATGACCCCTTTCAAGAGCACTCAAAATTATAAGTGTGAGAAAGTGGTGAAGAGTCAAAGAAGTACAAATCAGTGGTTGATAGACGGTCACGGGGAGGAGGAGAATGGCATAGGGAATACTTAAATTTGTCTCCGAATTGCTTCTCAACAAATAAAGTTTAACTTTAAAAAAATTACAAACATGAAAAGAGGGATTTTGTGTTATTTATATTTGTGACTACTGCAGAACACAGCATATGACAAATATGCATTAAGTTGAGCAAATTATGCTCATTTTTATTATTTTGGGACAAATGTATATATTAAAACAAACAGCTTGAAAAAGTACCTAAATATCTTTTGTTTTTGTTTTCATTCTAGAGCACAAAATTTAGAAAGTATTGCATATTCCATCCCTAACTAGAATACCTAATATACAGATGTATATGTTCAATAAATGTTCTTAATATTATTTTTTAATGAAAGCATAAGAGACACAGTGGTTTAAATGAGTCACTGACAAGTCTCTGGTTTTCTGATGCTTTGAAGCTCTTAAGAGAGACTAATAATGCTACAAAAGGCATTGAAAAGGAAGTCCTAAAAACCCTCTAGTCATTTTTATAATTCTGATATAGGACTACCTGGGCCAACTCTTTTCACCCATATTTCCTATTATGGATTGTTTCTGAAATAAGAAGTTATTTTTATATCTTTCTTCTAATTAATGCCCTATCATTTTTTTTAAACAGGACTTAAAATACTTCCATAAACTCGTGCCCCATTGCTGCCTCAACTTTATCAATCTTTTTTGAATAAGAGAAATTATAGCATATCACTTGGATATTAATATTGTTGACTTCCATATTATAGCATTTTAGAAAAATATTAACAAAGATTGCTATTGAAAAAACTAAGCTGTACTTCTGAAACACAATCAGGGTGTTGTATCTTCCCTATCTTCTATTCTGAGAATCATCCTGAGTTCTTCCAGGCTTTTTCTTTGGAGTTTACCATGGCAGGAAACATTTAGAAGTACAGCAGCTGCACTATTTTTTTATATTCCCACTACCAATGCACAGGGGTTCCAATTTCTCGGCATCCTCACCAACAACTGTTATTTTCTGTTTTTTTTTTTTTTTTTCCAATAGCAGACATCCTAATGGGTGTGGGGTAGTATCTTGTGGTTTTGATTTGCATTTCCTTAATAATTACTAATGTTTAATCACTAATCAATTTTTAATCTTTTCCTTTTTATTTTTTTTCATCAGGCTGTTTGATATTTTTGTTGTTGATACAGATACCATTTTAAGAGTGCTTAATGCATCTAATTTCTTAAATTGACCCCTTTAAGAACTGGAAATAAAATCTTGTCAGAATATGATACACCATATGGAAAAAGATATAATCAAACTCAAAGGATCACCATGTTCTCATTCTTTAAAAAGCTTCACATCTGGTTTCCTCACCATCCTCCATTCCAAAACAGACACAAGGACATTTTTTCCTAAGATCACTAATGTCAAATAGATCCTTTGCCAAGTTGATTAGCTCAGACGGCACTCCTCTCCTGAGAAGTCTTCAATGGTAAATCAGCTAGCCAGAATCACAATAACTGATAACTGATAACATTAGCTGTAGTCCACTGCCCAAGGAAACAATGGCATCTAGTTACACGCTATGGAACTTTCTGAGCCTCTCATCATTGCTTCGTACTCTGCCAATAATTATGACTAAAATAATGCCAACAAAGAAAATTTAGAACATTGGTACATACAAACCAGAAAATCACCTTCATCATCTTATTGGAGCACTATATGCAATTCCCAAATAACTTTTAATGTATCAATTCCAAAAGTCATTGATTCCTATTAAAAACAATTTATTGAGCCACTCACACGTGCCAACACTGGGGAAACAAAGATGTGTTAACCAAAAACCCTCAAGGCTTGTACTATGGGTTCCCACGTGTCCTTGGGCAAAGCATAAAATTTTTTTAAAGTAATTTAAAGATAGTTCAGGCAGAACACTAGAATTAAAATTCAAGTTATATTTGTTAAAAACAGTATTTTTTCTAATTTTAAATGTCAACTCCTGAGGTCTTTTCTAAAATAACATTGAAAAGATGAATTTTTCTCTTCTCAAAACAAACAATTACTAATATTCTCTACTTTTCTAATCAGAAGTCTCTGTTTGGCAAGTTTTTCTCAAGTGTTGACAACAGAGGGAAATATTATGTCTGGCCATTATAGAAACTGACATCATCCCCTGTGCTCCCAGCATACCATGAATAATAAGAAAGCGACCTTAACCGAAACCAAGATTGTCAGCAGTTACATTTTACACTGCTGTTTTAAGCACATATCAAGGGTACAATTTTCCCTGAAGCCAGCTGGTTGTCTACCAAGGTAATACCTCTCTAGGGAATGACAGAAAGTATAAACACTGCTATAGTTCTGCATCACCATGGATAAATGCTTTTATTTTCTAAAACCTGGTCCAATTCTGTTGCAGTAAGTGGATTTTTAGTCCATTATGAAACGAAAATCATGTGTAGCTCATAACATATGACCGAAGCTTAAAATCTCTTGTATCTTTTTGGGGTATGACTCAAAAAATTGGTATGGTAAAACTCGAAGGACATTTCAGCAAAAGTTACACATATATTTGAGTATATATAAGATACCACAGAGAGAAAGCACATTAAAACTAAGATGATAAGGAGAAATTATTTATATGATGGTGGTGTTGAGAAAAAATTTTCTTTTAGCAGAAGTAAAATTTGTCTACAAAACATCCACTGATTACTTGATAGAGAAGTTAAGCGGCACAAAGGCACAAAAATCTCAAGGTCAGGAATTACAGTATCAAAATTCATTGCTAATGAAATATCAGTGAGAAGTTAAGATGTAAAAATATTAGTTCTCTATATGTAGAGTTGAGCCCTATTTTTTTTCTGGGGTAAAAACTCTGAAATTTTCCTTCCTTGTACACCCCCAAAATAATAATTCATTCCTGTTTGATATACAATTCTCTATTCTGCAACTTTTTTATTGACAATGACTTAGAAAATAGAATAAAATGAATGTGGCCATTATAACACAAGAAAGTGAGACACACCTATAATACCTTCAATTCTGAATGATAAATATCATTTTTTGAGGAGCGAGCCTCAAAGGATTTTGTTCTTTTTTACTAACTTTATTATAAATTGGTCATTTTACCTTTATGAATAAAATTATTATAAAAAATATTAATCAATAAAAATGTTCCATCACTCTAATAATTTTTTAAAATAAGTAAAAAATAACAATGACACCTCATCTATTAAAGTCAAAAAATAATTTAAATTTAAATTCTGGCACAGAATGTAAATTGACATAAATCTTTCACAAAATATCTTGGGAATATATTTATCAAAAGCTACTAAAGGTTCCAATTCCTAGAATAAGCAATCTCAGTTCTAAGGTTTACTCTCAGAGAAGGATCCAAAAGATGTAAAATACTGGACTTCTGATTTAAAATCATTGTGTGTAGGTACTGCAGCAAAAACATTGGAAAAAAAAATTAAGGAACACTGTTTTAGAACCAGGCCCTCATAGTAACGACTTAAATACCATATTTGACATATAGACAAATTCTGTTTAAAAGGGCAAAGCATTTTTAAAACATTGCATTTAAATGCCTTCCACAGCTACCATACATTGCACACTGTCTAAAACCAAGGGTTTCAATAATTTCCTTTAATCTGCCTAACTTTTGAAGTCCTCTGAGTGTGACTTACAGTTCAGAATGGCAGAGAAGCAAATAGAGGGGTAGCAGTGGAGAAGCTCTTCTCTGTCCAGGATGGTGGGGCTGGAAGCTGTACAGCACATCCTTCTGCTTAGAAATTTGAGAAGGATTCCCCCAGTGAACAAATGGAGAGTAGAATCAAAGTGAATCCTCACACTCTGGTTTCTGACAAATGAGTCTGAACAAAGAGATATCATTCTGTTCACAGATGAGTAAAGGAAGCAAAACACAGAGTAAACTATAAACCTAACGAAAACAAAACACAAACAAATAAAAAACACTGAAAATTATCCTGGTCCTTCAAAAGAAAAGCATGCCTTTGAAAATGGTCAACTCAAGACCTAGAAGAAAGTGCTTAAACAATTTCTGTGCATTCTCAACAGAATATAAGATCTAACCCCCAAGATATAGGAATAAAAATTCCAAGACCATAAGGGTGGGTGAAAAAGGATATAGATGAGAGCTGAAAGTCTCACATGGGAAGTAAAACCATATTAGCAAAACTAAAACCCACAGTGGTGATAAATTGTGTATCTGGTTATTTTCCCCTATTGTCATCCACTAGCCCAGTAGTATATGCTCCCCATTCAGTGGACTTCAAAACTATAACCTGAATGAAAGAATATGGATAACCTGGCCTCCACTGCAAGTGTCAGAAAAATAGAGACAAGAAACAAGCTGACAGGAAGGCAAGGTGAGAGTAAAACAAGGTATCATTTCTCTTCCTTCCCTGGCCACAGCATGACAAGGAGGGGTCTCCCTAGGCTCCCTCATCATCTCAAACACCCCCAGAATCCTTGCTGGAGAAGCAAGGCCAGGCCTTCCTCTCTTTCTTCCATTTTCCTTTCCCAGAATTTACCCGGGCCCTGGTTTTGCCCAAACTGAGAGTGGAGCTAAGAGTGGAAAGGAAAAGGAGGAAGGAAAAAAGGTTCCTCTTCTCAGTCTAACAATGACTTAAAGGATAAGGGCACAAAAAAATCAGACTGCTTACAAAAAACTTTCATTTTAGCAAGGGACAAAAACAAACGCCTCGGCACCCCAGGGAGCAGTGTGAATAAGTGAGGCAATAACAAGTGGTGGGTAATGTGGACAGTCATGGAACACAGGCCCTGACAAAAGTGGTCAGTCATCTTTCTTTTTTTTTTTTTTTTTAAACATTGTGAAAGCCAAGCAAAATATATCTCTAGGCTAGATTCTGCCCAAGAGTTTGCAACCTATACTTTAAGGAAACATCTTTCTGGCGAAACAATACTTTCTTTCAAATGTCAAGATGTACTTTCTGCCATGTTATCTTTACCCACAAAATTATACACTGAATTAGGCGGCTTTCCATTCCGGCCTTCCCAAACATTTTGCGGATATTTACCAATATAAATATCCATTTCGTTGAACGTTACATTTAGCAGAGCAGACCCAGTGTTTCAAAAGAAAGACATTTGAGCCATTTCTTCACCACGTGTTTCTAAAACCCAGAAAAACAATAAGCTCTCCAAGATAATGTGTAACGTTAAGTTTTCAGTAGTCCTGTTCTATGCTCCAAAATGACCTAAGTGGACAATTACAGCATTTGAAATTTTAAATGTACAGAGAAAAAAGCAGCCTACAGCTCTGAAACTCTTCTTCTTCAAAGCACCCGTGGTAACATAGAACTCCTGAAGCATTCACAGTGTCCTTCGAGTCCTTACCAGGAGGCCTCCAATGTTTTTTATATGCTAATAAAAATGAAAATGAATCTGCCAATTATTTTTAGTCCCTCATAAGAGAAATACTGTACCAAGAATATATACTATAGATGAGATGCATTTTTATTGATTAAAGTTTTAATAATTTTATCAGAAATGTAATTTTCTAGAGACTTCTTTCACATAAAGGCGAGCTATATAATTCCTTTTAATGACCCCCTTTCTCCCCCCAACACACACACACCACCACCACCATCTTCAGTTTTTAAAAATGTAAACTACTAATTTTGTCCATCAGCATTGGGAGCTGGGCCACGCCAAGAGCAGTGAGAGTGACATCCAGAGCTAGTGTGTCTGTCTGAGCCACAAGAAACACATATAAAGAGGAAGCATAGACAACATGGCCGACATATTCAAGCAAAGAAAGAGAATGAAGGTGGCACAATGAAAATAATCAGGTTTATTTCAGGACCCACAAAGAAAAAAGGTTGGAACAGCCAAAGATGTAAATAATGAGGATAAGATTATGAGTCATAGTCATCATATGGGCTCAAGATGATGAGTATTTACTGTTTTATCTTCGCTACTGCCATTTTCCCAGAGGTACCAGTCCCCCACTTGGCACAGTTCAGCAAGATTCCAAACTAATGCTCAGATTGGGCTTTGGCCCTTACTAATCAAAAATTCATTTCTAATAAGTATATATGTTGATGTTTTTGAATCTATTGTATATTATCCCTTTATTTCTGATGGTGATTAATGTTATGATCATTTCTAGTAATCAAGAGAAACATACTAGGGTTTCGTTATTTGATATCTGTGGTCATAAAGAACTTAAGAAATCGTTCATAAGTCTCAAAGAGAAATAATCATTTCTCACATCTACTATAAAAAAAATGACACATAAAATTTGTGCTTGTGTTTATATGTTCGTCTTTTTTCACAATTTTTTATCTACACTGTATGAAGTTCATGTATTAAACCACAGCTTCCAACAAAATCAGAAAGCTTTCATGATGGTGAAATAGTAACATAAACTTCAGTGCTATTGCTCTTCGGTCCCACAGCATTGTGACGCCTGAGTGTATCACTTTACACTGGGACAGCAAACCATAATTCTGAAATCGGGGAATAGTTGGCTCAGCGTGACTGACACTGAAACCATAATATTGTAGCTGGCCTTGAAGCAGTGAGTTACCCTGCTCATTGAGCAAGATAATGGGGAGGAAGGGGGTTGCTGGGAAAAGACATTCAAGACATAAATCTGCAAATTCTCAATAAGCTGTAGCTAAGTGTTCAGTACTCAATCTGAAAAAATGTCAAAAGTCAGTTCTGTCAATAAAATTAAGTGGCAAGACTAGTAATATTAATAAACATATCTGCACTACCTTGAATCCTGAACTATTTCAGCACATCTTTATTAAATTTATTGGGGTGACACTGGTTAATAAATTATATAGGTTTCAAATGTACAATTCTTTAGAACATCATCTATATTACATTGTTGTTTACCAACCAAAGTCAAATCTCCTCCTATCACCACATATTTGACCCCCCTTGCCCTTTTTCTACTTCTCCCTCACCCCCTATTCCTTCTGGTAACCACCATACTGTTGTCCATGTCTATGAATTTTTGTTTGTACATTGTTTGTTCATTTGTTGCTTTCAGTTTTATATCCCACACAAGTAAAATCATATGGTTTCTGACTTTTCTCACTAAGCACGATATTCTTAAGATCTATCCATGTTGTTGCAAATGGTAGTCTTTCATCTTTCCAACAGCTGAGTAATATTCTATTTTATATATATACCACATCTTTTTTATCTAATCACCTATTGAAGGATACTTCTATCAAAGGACATCTATCAAAGGACACTTCAATTGTTTCCTTGTCTTGGCCACCGCGAATAATGCTGCAAAGAACAAAAGGGTAGATACATCTTTATGGATAAATGTTTTTATATTTGGGGGGGAGGGAGGTTATATATCTGCAAGAGGGATTTCTGGGTCATATGGCAATTCTATTCTTAATTCTTTTTCAAGAACTTCCATACTGTTTTCCATAGTGGCTGGACCAATTTACATTACTCACAACCTCTCTAACACTGTTCTTATTTGTCCTGTTGATAATAGCCATTCTAACAGGCATGAGGTGGTATCTCATTGTGGTTTTCATTTATATTTCCCTAATAGCTAGTGAAGTTGAGCATGTTTTCATATGTCTGTTGGTCACTTGTATATCTTCTTGGGAGATGTGTCTGTTCAGGTTCTCTGCCTATTTTTTAATTGGATTGTTTGTTTTTTTGTTGTTGAGTTGTATGAGTTCTTTATATAATTTGGACATTAACCCCTATTGTGGGTACTACTTGCAAATATCTTCTCTTAATTTGTTGGTTGCCTTTTTGTTTTGTTGATAGTTTCATTTGCTGTGCAGAAGCTTTTTAGTTTCATAAAGTCTCGTTTGTTTATTTTGGCTTTACTTCCCTTGCCTTTGAGGTCAAATTCATAAAATCCTCTCGAAGACCAAGGACCATATATTTAGTACCTGTTTTCTCCTATGTATTTTATTGTTTCAAGTCTTACATTTAGGTCTTTGATCCATCTTGAGTTTTTTGTATATAGTGACAAACAGCAGTCTAGTTTCATTCTTTTGTATATAGCTTTCCAATTTTCCCAGAACCATTTATTGAAGAGGATTTCTTTTCTCTATTGTATGTTTTTGGCTCCTTTGTCTAGTTATTTGTCCATATATATGTGGGTTTATTTCTTGGCTCTCAATTTTGTTCCATTGGTCTGTGTCTGTTTTTCCACCAGAACCATGCTGTTTTGATTACTGTCACTTTTTAGTCTAATTCAAAGTCAGGAGGTGTGATACTTCTGGCTTTGTTCTTTTCAATTAGGATTGCTTTGGCTAGTCAACATCTTTTGATCTTTTGTGGTTCCAACAGATTTGTAAATCTGATCTTTTTTTTTTTTAATGCCATTGGAATTTTGATGGAGATTGCACCAAATCGGTATACTGCTTTGGGTAATATGGCCATTTTAACTATGTTCATTCTTTTAATCCATGAACATGGATCATCTTTTAATTTCTTTATGTCTTCTTCAATTTCTTTTAATAATGTCTTCTTATAGTGTTCAGTGTATAGGTCCTTCACATCATTTGTTAAAGTTTATTACTAGGTATTTTATTCTTTTTGTTGCAATTGAAAAATAATTTTTTTCATTTTTTTCTGAAATTTCATTATTAGTAATAGGAATGCAGTGAATTTTTGTACAATGATTTTGCATCCTGAAACTTTACTGCATTTGTTTATTGTTTCTAATAGTTTTTTTTTTTCTGCAGTCTTTAAAGTTTTCTATATAAAGAATTATGTCATCTGCAAAAAGTGACAATTTGGATGCCTTTTTGCCTTTTATTTCTTTCTCTTGCCTGACTGCTCTGGCTAAGTCTTCTAGTACTGTGTTGAATAACAGTGGTGACAGTGGGCACCCTTGTCTTTTTCTGGATCGTAGAGGAAAGCTTTGTTTTTCACCCTTGAGTATGATATTAGCTGAGGGTTTGTCTATATGGCCTTTTTTATGTTGAGGTACTTTCCTTCTATACCCATTTTATGAGTGTTTTAATCATAAATGGATGTTGTACCTTGTCAGATGCTTTTTCTGCATCTATTGACATGATCATATAATTTTTTATCTTTTTTTATTTTTCAAATTAGTTTTTATTATGGTGACATTGGTTAACAAAATCCAGTAAGTTTCAGGTATACAATTCAACAGTAAGTCATATATATATTACATTGTGTTATATGATTTCTTTACCCTTTATTTCGTTAATGTGGTATATCACATTGATTGATTTGCACATGTTGAACCATCCTTGCACCTCTGGAATGAACCCCACTTGATTGTGACATGTTATCTTTTGAATGTACTGTTGTATTCAATTTCTCAGTATTTTGTTTAGAATTTTTGCATCTGTATTCATTAAAGATATTTGTCTATCATTTTCTTTTTTGTGTTATCCTTGCCAAATTCTGGTATCAGGATAATGTTGATTTCATAAAATGTATTAGTAAATGTTGCTTCTTCTAAATTTTTTGGAAGAGTTTGAGAAGGATAGGTATTAAATCATCTTTGAATGTTTGGTAGAATTTGCTAGTGAAGAATTCACTGGTTCCGGATTTTTACTTTGGGGGAGGTTTTTGATGATTGTTTCAATTTCCTTACTCTTGATCGGTCTATTTATATTTTCCATTTCTTCGTGATTCAGTCTAGGAAGCTTATATGTTTCTACGAACTTGTCTATTTCTTCTAGGTTATTTGTGGTATACAGTCTTTCATAGAATTCTTGTATGGTTGTATTTCTATAGTGTCTGTCGTAACTCTCCTCTTTCATTTCTAATTGAGTCTTTCCTCTTTTTTTCCTTAGTGAGTCAAGTCAGAGGTTTATCAATTTTATCAACCTTTTCAAAGAACTAGCTATTTGTTACATTAATTTTTCTATTGTCTTTTTGTTCTCAATTTTATTTAATTCTGCTCTAATTTTTATTATTTACTTCCTTTTGCTAACTTGGTGCCACATTTGTTCTTCTTTAAGATGTGATGTTAGGTTGTTTACTGGGGATCTTTCTTATTTCTTGAGATAGCTCTGCAATGATACAAACTTTCTTTATTATCGCTTTTGCTGGACCCCAAAAGTTTTGATATGTTGTATTGTCATTCTCATTTGTCTCTACATATCTCTTGACCTCTCCTTTTACTTCTTCTTTGACCCAGTCATTGTTTAGTATCATGTATACCTTTAGTATAATCTTCACATATTTGTGGTTTTACCAACTTTGTTTTTGCAGTTGATATCCAATTTCAAAGCATTGTGGCTGGAGAATATACTTGGTATTACTTCAGTCTTCTTAAATTTGCCGAGGCTAGTTTTATGTCCCAATATATGGTCTATCCTTGAGAACATTGCATGTGCTCTAGAGAAGAATGTGTAATTTGGTGTTCTGAGATAAAAGTCTCTGTAAATGTCAATGATGTCCATTTGGTCTAATTTGATACCACTTTTTAAAACCTCAAGATAAGAATTAAACCAGAAAACAAGATCAGGGAACCGGCATCTATTTTGAAATAATCATTTTTATATAAAAAATTATAAAGAACAGTCCAATTCTCAAATAGTGGCCCCTACCATATATTCCCATCATTTAAGAAACATATTTAGTTTTGAAATAATAATAATATAAATAATGAAATGCATATAAGTGAGGATAAGGTGGCAGAACAACTCACATTAAAAACAAAATCTAGCTTTTCTATTTACCAACTGTGTGGCTTAAGTAAATTAACTTCTCTGAGCCTAGGTTTCCATCTATAAAATGGGGATGATACTGCCTACTTCCAAGGTTGCTGTGAGAACCACTCATTCCATACATGACATGCCTGACAAGTAGAAGGCATTCACTAAATGGTAGCTGTTGCCGTTATTATCATCATTATGATCGCCGTCACCACCAAAGCATTCTCTCATAAACTTAAAGATTGGGAAAATGGTCTTCAAAGGAAATATGACCCTATCAAGTGTGAGCAATACAAATTTTGATGGTCAAACTCCTAACCTAATTTGACCTTTTGAATTAAGTGATTTCTAAGTTAATCTTTGGGCTGTAACAGATTCCAAGCCCTCACCAAGTGTAGAGTGTATAACTATAGGCCCCACATCGCCACTAAATTTCAGCAATGAACAACAGCAATGAGCCTGATGTAGCCCAAGAAGGTCAGAGTCATCACAGAGAGAGGAGTTTGCTTTCTCCAGGCCCATCATCCAAGTCAGTGCTTTGCAAACTGCACTTTCAGAGGCTTTTGTCTAATATGTGTCAAACTGAATAATATTTCAATAAAATGCCTTTGGAAGAAAAATTCTGAAAACTAATTTATAAACTGAAATTACTCTGATACTTAAAGGTGTATAAGTAAAAATATAAGCTCTTTGTGCATATAACTTAGATAACAATAAACCAAAGAAATTTCAAAGAACATATATGAACCAAAAGAAAGAAAATTTATGTCAATAATATTAATTTAATGTTACTTCCTGAGTCTCATTCTCTCAGAGGGAGAATAACACAGAAATAATAGCAGAACTATTTATGTTGCTTTAATGACTGTGTGTCCCTACACAGTATATTAAGCATATTCTTTATGCTCAAGAGGCCAAGAAAGAAAAGTTACTAAGAATATGGAGAGGATCTCACCTAATAGAAATTAAAGATCTTGGTTCATGTAATACAGAGCATTCTCCATTCCTCTAGCCCTGACCATAAGATACCACTCCAGGACATCTTATCGCAATTGAGAAAAAAACACATGCAAATAAAGTAAACCATGCTTAGAGGCACAAAGACATCCACTCTAATTAACTCCAACTTGAGAGAAACTTCTGGGGAAGACATCAGAAGAGAATTACAGACCAAAGAGTTATAGCCTAAAGGTGAAGAATATGGGTTATGCCTTCAAGTGTTAACTTGTACTTCATTGATAGAATGCACTAGTGCTACTAAACTGTTGCTCTTTCTGATAACTCTCAACATTGTGGAATAAATGTTCACACTACGCTGCACTGTCTATTCTCATCAGGATTGCTATTTAGGAGATAATCCCCAAGCCAAGAACCCTTGGGCTGGAAAAGGCAGATCCTCACTCTCCTGGTACTTGGGTGAGGCTTAGAACCCTTTAGGCAGCTTACCCCAATGCATCAAACCGGCCAAAAAGCAAGGTAGAACAAGTTATCAACATGCACGAAAAGTGGGAAAGGAAGCATCAGCAATCACTGTTTGCTGCTTCAGAAGTTTTTATTCCACAGAACTAGAGGATAGATGAAAAAATGTTTACATAGTTGACATTTTTAAGAAAAGATAAAGTTTTGTTGAAGATTTTCTCTGGTATCCTTCTAAACAAAGAAGTGAGGTGTCTAAAGCCATTGCTTGTCCTCTATTTGTAATCAGAGTTCTACTGGTTTTCTCTGAGTTAGATTAAACAAGTGCCAAAGTCCTTACAAGTTCCAAAAACCCCTGAAAACATAAATCTTTAGCTCAGTGTGATGATCTTTTCTTCCCAGGCACATATGCTATGAAAAGTCAGAAGCTGGTGAAAACAGAACCTGTCACTGATCTTCGAATGCTGAGCTTTTAGGCAGAAACAGCATACCATCGATCATTCCGTATTGTTTTGTCTCAGTCAAAGAAAGAAAAGGAAAAAGTATGTAAACAAATTAATGTGGAAAACAGACATATTATAGAGCCAGAACATTAGTGGAAAATTTGGGATACATAATAGGAAATACTGCAAGGCAGAATATAAGGTCTTTATATATATAATTACTGTTACATATAATCAATTCCTTGATTGATAGGCTTTATCATAAAATGAGAAAAATATATGTATGCGTTACCCCACACAACTTATTTATACTATTATATTATATACATGTACATACATATATGTGTATAATATCATGCAATGTATGTGCATATGTATGTATATATTTGAGGGGTGGTTATACAGGTGTGTGTGGACAGAGGGAGAGATAATAAAGAAAAGAGAAACTAAGATTTTAAACCAAAAGCCATCAATCAACCCAATATAAAAATTTAAGCCCCATGACAGGACTTTGTTTATTCATTGCTGTCCCTTGGTGCCTCAGTGCATAATTGCTACTCAATAAACTCATTTGTTAAAGGGCTAAACGTTACTTTTTTTTTTCTTTTTAAAAGAAGTCTCATTAATAACATTAAAGAAACTATAACCAGGGCGAATTTATTCTCTCCTCCCCAGCTTTACTGACATATAACATCGTGTAAGTTTAAGGTATATAAGGTAATAATTTGATAAATGTATATGTTGTAAAGTGATTACTCCAGGGTTAGTTTACATATCAGTCACCTATCATAGACAACTTAGTGTGGTGAAAACTTTTATGACCTACCCTCAGCAACTTTCAAGTATACAACATAGCATAACTGTAGCCATGCTGTACATTACATCCCCATGACTTATTCATCTATAAGTAGCAGTTTGCATGCTTAGACCACCTTCACGATTCACATCCCCCCTCCGACCTCCTACACTTGCTGTGTGCCCTTAGCAACTACCAATCTGTTCTCTGCTTCTGTAAGATCATACAGTACCTATCTTTCCCTGTGAAATTTATTCTTAATGTAGGTATTCACATTTGTAAGCAACTATAGAGACTGTAAAATTGAAACAGGAAACTACTAGATTTTGGAATAAAACCATCCCATCCACCATAAGTATACAGATTTGGAAACATCCTCTCATACACACACACACACACACACACACACACACACACACACACACACTCCACCATGAGACAACCACATTTATATCTATATCACGGCTAAATCATTAACAATAACATCTCCTGCCTGAAAAGCTAAGCCAAGAGATGTCAACCACAGTTGACGTACTTAATTTAGAAAGTATAACTAAAACCTAAAATAAGAAGCTGCCTGACTTCACAAACAGAGAAAAGTGCTCTTCTGTTGAACCTAGGAAGAACTATTGTAAGACTATTTCCTTTACAAATAAAAAGTATTTCCCGAATTCTGTGAACTGCTCTAGCAAATGAATCAAACCCAAGGAGGGGGTCATGGGAACCTATATTTTATAGCCAAGTCAGATAAAAGTTATGGGTAACCTGGGGACCTACTACTTGCATTTGGCATCTGAAGTTGGGATAAAGGCAGTCTAATGGAACTAAGCCTTAAACCTGTAGGATCTGATACTAACTCCAAGTAGAAAGTGTCGAATTGAGTTAAAACATAGGACATTCAGCTGGTGTCAGAAAGAATTGCTTGGTGGGGGAAAACCCACACATCAGGTGACCAGAAGTGTTAAAAGTATTATAGGTCGACACTGTAAGGGACTTCCAACAATCATATTTTTAAATGGCTTTGGTTTAAATTGTGTGACATGTTCTGTCCACTTACATTTTTTAATGCTTATTATTTATCTTTTACTTTTAGTATCTGTTACTCTTTTAGTATCTTAGATTTATGTATAATTATTCTTGGCAAAAATTTCAATGTTAAGAATTTAGTTTAGGATTGTTTTTAATAGTAAACATTATATTTTCATGGATAAGTAACCATCCAAGATGGCAGACATATATTGCCCTAGTTTTATGCAAAGTACATAGATTTATTTTGGCTTCCGTTCAGTCGATGCTTTTAAGGAGCAATTCAAAATATTTCTCAGATTCTATTCAGAAAATTTAAGTTAAGAAAATTTGTTTAAATAACTTATACCCAATAACCTTGTCAAAATATAGTTTTACAACTGACATGCCAGCAACTGGAAAATTAAGGTACTTTCCTAATTCTTCTAGAATCATGTTCAGTTCATGACACAGTCATATTCATCAAATGCTAATGACAACAATAATCTCAGCAATAACATTGTTTGGATTTGAATTTCTCCAGAAACCACTCAATTTGCCACTCCATTTGATCTAAAAAAAAAAAAAAAAAAATGAGTCCCAGTGTTGTTTGGAGGAATTTTTGGAAATTTTACTTTAAAATGCACTTCGGCATGACCTTTGGACTTGGGCAGCTTGAATCAACTCCTAGCTCTGCTGCTCACTCGTTTTGTAAATATAGGCAAGTTTCTTAACCTGAGCCTCAGTTTCTTTGTCTATAAAATGGATGAGTGATAAACCTGTCTAGGAGTATTGTTAAAATGCTTAAATGAAATAAAGAATATAAAGCTCTTAACATAATGTCTAGAGCCACAGTAAGCATTCTGCTACAATGTTAGCTATCGTTATGGCATATTATCGAGTTTTTTGTCTGTGTCAATTCATATTCTCTTTAAATTAGTTTTTTTAATATTCATATTATGTCTCCACTGACTTATATTTAAAAGCAGCAATAACTCAATCAAAAATCTGTGCACAGATTATGTTGAAAATATTTTTGTAAATTACATTTTAGGCTTAATAACTTAACTCTCTATCATTACCTTGAAAAATTATATATGAGTGAACCAACCATCTGTTGTTGCTTGCTACAAACACTATAAACAAACAGAAACACATAAAAGAAAAAGATGGTCTTTAAGACACTAAGAGTAGTTTTCCAGAAAATAGAGTATGTGAGTGATACATGAAAATTGAGGTCTGGAGAGAGAGTCGTTGTCTCTTAATTGTACATAATCTCTTGGTTTATACGATAAACATATGGCAGAAGGAGAAAAAATATAAACACAGAAAGGACACACGATCCACCTCCCTACAGCAACAGATTGCTTAAAAATTATGAGCATTGGGTTATGAATATCATCTTAATAGAATTTTGCTTTTGTCACATATCCTTGGGACAGGCCTGGCATTCTGGAGATATTTTAAATAAGTTTATAGCATCCCCTAACCTTAAATAGGACTCATTAAAATACATAATTAACTTGTAAAATATCAAACTATTTGTTCTATTTGCACGTAATTACCTGAAAAATGATAGAATTATTGTAAAAGATTTCACAACTGCCATGGCTATTTAAACCTAGTGAATGAGTCGAACTCAAATTAGTTGAGAGATGTATTTTTAACAAAAAGAGATCTAGATTTTGAAATAGTAAAATAAAATAGGATTTCAGAGCTTACAAAATGAAAGATCATCAATTTCAACATTTCTGAATACAAGAAATCCAGGGTCCACAAAGTTAAATGACTTAACCAAGAATACTACCTACTTAGTGGTAAAGCCAAACGAGAATCCTAATCTCCTTCAACAACCAGAAAAAAATTCTCAAATAGTTATCACATAATTCCTAAACATATAAACAATCTCTACATTCACCAGTTAAACCATAAAAACTGCTGCTACAACTACTAAGCACTTTACGAAATAATCACATTAAATCCTCACAACTCTGAGTATGCTTTACAGATGAGTCCTCAGAACTAGAGAGGTTAAGTAACCCATATATACACAGGGAGCCAGTAATTAACTTGGATAAGCATGCTCTATCTACTGCACCATGCAGACTCTCGTGGCATGACACTCATAGTTACTATACTGTATTCACTCCATCTTCCCTATAATGTGTAAGACTAGATGAACCCGAACTCAATGCTGCTTCAAACGATAAAATATAGTTGCTGGTTTCAAAGAGGCTTTACTCATTCCAATCAGATGACAGCAGCAGTAGTACACAGAAAAGGCCCTCGCCTTCCTCAGCCATCCAGATACCACTCTTCCTGTCTTCAGGATGAAAAGCAACATAAAGACCCCTGAACTCTGATATTTTCTCCCATTCCTCCCATTTCTATTAATTAAGGGCTGTGATTAGATTTTGAGAAAGCGTGTGAGGGCTGGATACATGTTGCAAAGGACTTTAAAGCCATTTTTCCCCTTCCTCCATTTGGTAGAACAAGAATAAGATAGAGGCTGGAAGTCAATAGTTACAATTCTCAAGGCCTATTAATTAAGTTGTGCAGCAGCCACAATTTAATAAGAGCTTATAAAGAAATGCTGAAAGATCTGTGAGGAGAGTGATGCCACCGTGATCTGAATTCCTAGCCTCAGCTCTCCCCCCAAATGGAAAGTCAAGAATAGTAGGCTGTGAGGAAGAGAACCAACGATCAGGAGAGAAACAGAGGTAAATGATCAAAATGCTAAATACTCTGAGGCTGCTCCCTGGGCCACTTGCTGCACCACAATGAACTATAACACAGAGGTAAGTGTGGGATGTGAAGAAAGAAAAGTGAAAAAAAAAAAGACAAAATCCCTACCCTTACAAAATTTATACTCTAATATTATTATAGCATCATTTCAGAGCAACACATTACAGGTAAGTGTTTATAATTAACATACCTTACAAATGCTTCTGTAAACTTGAGGAGTGTTTCGAGCAATAAGTTAATTCAGTTGTCATGGGAGGTAATTTATTAAGTTACTTTCTTATATTCTTTATCTTTATGAACTATAAAAGAATGTAAGCTTTAAAATATTAAATACCAGCTCTTGTGTTTAATTTTTTTACATTCGAATCACTATAACAAGGTCATGTTTGCTTCCCCTGAACACCATCCTCTCACCTCCATTTCCTAAGAGTATCTTAGGCAACTCTTGGATGGTCTGTCTTAAAATGTTTGACACATAAGGAACTAACAGCAACTCCTGTGAAATGACTGTTATAACCAAAAGCTATTACACTACTTGGAGCACAGCTTCCCCTGCATTTATATATGATGCACACATAGAGAATATAAGATTTGATTTGAAACTAGCAGCTATCTGTGCTTTTATGTGCAGCAGACGGGTTAAAAAAAAAAAAAAAAAACAACTATGAGATCACTTAGTCCTCCAGGATGATTAAGCTGCTTCCTAAATAGAAATCAGGATAACTACAGAAGCAAATGTATTTTTTGGATATTTTGGAACAGCAAAGTTAATGTAGCTCTTCCTAAAATGCTTTACATAAACAGAGAAGAACTTGCTCAAGTGGCATTATCAAGCCCATGGGACATTTAGCAATGTTGGCAGACAGTTTTGGTTGTCATAACTGGGGGTGGAGGGATAGGGAATGGAATGCTATGACCACCTGGTAGAGACCAAAGATGCTGCTAAACATCTTACAATGCACACAACATTCCCCACAACAACAAAAAATTATCTAAAATAAAATGCAAATAGTGCCACCGTTGAGTTGCTCTAGTCTAAGATTTTCACTGATTTTCAAAACTGTAATTTCCAGAAAGCCTGTCAGTGATATTAAGCACATAAATACCTCAACATCTGTTTGAGGTGGCCTCCCCCACCAGCATACCTGATTACAGTAGAATAACTATAAGTCTAGTAGTTATTCAGTAGGGAATTCATCTTTACTTCCATTCATTCCCTTGGCTTCGATCACAGTCTTTATGCTAATGACTCCCAGATCTGTCACTGGGAGTCATAGACTCTCTCAGGTATCACACTCTGGAAAACCACAAGCTTTTCCCATATCCAAAGCTAAGAGCCAACCCTCACCACACCCTAGCTCTGCCACAATCCTCCCCTCCTTATCTGCTCCATCTCTTGTATTCCCAGACTTGGTGAATGGCACCTCCATTGACTGGTACTCAAGTGGGAAGCCTAGGCACCCTGGGCTCAACCCCCTTCATTCCCAGTACTATCACTATATTTTGCACATAATTGTCACTTGATCTAAATATTGAATATGAATTAATTTATAAGTAATAAGCCCAACGAAGCAGAGAGAGAGAGAGAGAGAAGGAGGGAAAGAAGAGAAAAAACCATACATCAGAGAATGTAGTTCAGTATAAAAAAGCACTGCATTTGAAAGCAGATCTCATGTTTAAAAAACAGAGTCACAGGCTCCAAAAAAACCAAAGAAACCCCAGGACATGACTTAAACAGTGAAAAAGATGCTGAGATAACAGAAGATGCTGACCAGCGGGGGTGCTGACTCTGAAAAAAAATTAATTTATTTTTTAAAAATCAAGCTCTACAGGCATGAATGTCTCAAAGCATTGAAAACAACAAAAAACAGCGTAAGTAGGAGAGTTAGTAAATATTAATAACAGCAACAACCTAACACCTGCATAAAGCTGAAGTTTGCAATGTTTACATATTACACGTCATTTTATTCTTTGAAAAACTTAGAGGCAAGTAGGTCTTATAATTACTTGGCAGAGATACTTGGGACTTGCACTGATAAAAACACAGAGGTTTTAAACAGCCATTTAGAAAGAGCTATGGATTGTTCTGAATGTTAAGTAGCAGAAGGCATGAAAACTACCTTGACACAGTCTGTGTTCAAGTAATCCTCATCCCCCCCACAGACTTCCACTAACACAGACATGGGCAGAAATTCACAATGGTCATTAAGGAGCTGCTATTTTAGAAACTGAACAGGGGTCACTTCAAGAACCATTTCTATTCATCTTTCGTCTCTAACAATATAATTTGGTTGGCATCCTTCCACAGTCTCCAAAAGTACTGACAATGTGCTTTGTTGTTATAAATGAGTCATTCTGTCTGTTTGAGAGACAAGATTCCGGAAGGTTTAAACAAACTGTAAAGACATCAAACTGTATCAGAGAGGGGTCAGAATTTAAACTTTGACCAACAGTTTCCTCTCTGTGTCTAACATGAGCTCACCTGTAACACATCTTTGACAAAATAACAATTCTGTTTATAAATATGGGTGGATATCAGCCTGACTCATTATCACGGGGCTGTAAACGATTGCGTACTCCTCTTGTGTGCTGTAACTCAGGTCTAGTCAACAAGATTTATCGGGATAGTATTTCTAAAATATCATCTAATTTGTTTTTCATTCTTACTGAGACAGCTTCTGCTTTGGGGGACAGGCACATACGGCCAGAAGCAAAGACTTTGTTGTTCAGTTCTAACTTTCTAAATAGAATTTTTAAAATGAGATCAGCAGAAGCAATTGTCTTGAAACCCACCCTCTCTATTGCAAGAACTTGAGATAGAAATGGTATGTTTTAATGTTCCAAAAGCATTTGGCTTGGAACATTTAGAATTCAGAGTTTATATGAAAATTACTCAGATTATGGCAATAGCACAATACAAAATTAGTGCAGTTGTCCTGGCATCAATAAGAGAGACAAAAGTCGATTGGTTGGTAGAAAGAGGTAAAGACCAAAGTGTCTGACTAGAGTTTAGACACCAACTGAGTCTTGAAACTGTATGTATGCATGTGTGTGTCTGGAGGAGGGTGAACAGGAGATAGAGTAGTAGTAGTAAGGTGGTAAAAAATTCAAATGGACCAAGGGTTATCACAAATATTAGGGGTTTATGCCCAGCTTCCTATCTGAACATTTCTGGGAGAACCATTTTGGTGGGTCCTCCAAGTTAGTGTGGGATAGATATCACAGAGACGCAACAGTGGTGAAATTTGCCATGGCAGAATGGGATTGAGAGGTCTGAGCTACTCTGTCTTCCTGGCTCCAGTGGGATCTCAAAGAGATCCAAAAACATTCCCACGGCCCCTTCAAGAGAGGTCTGGGAGAGCTTTCCTGGCATTAGTGGAGATAGGGGGTGGGGATACTGAGCACAGAGAACTAACTATGGGGCCAGCCAATGAGTCAGCAAGCAGTCATCACCATTTTATCTAACCAAAAAAATCAACCATAAGATGCCTCAGATTTTGACACAGCAAGAGGGGATCACATGAAGAAAAAGGCCAAAGCCTGAGCAGGAGGAGATATGTGGGCCAGGCAGGCCTAAAGAGCACATGAAAGTACTGCTCATTCTTCATGGCATCCTTCTAAGTCAACCAGAAGTCAATACTTTGTCCAACAGTACAGAGAATTCTACATTAAAGAACAGTTATCTGCTATTCCAGTTATTCCAATTCTATTAGACTCAACTAGATTCTGTAATTAACAGAACAAATGAAGAGTACTGGAACTTATATAATGATCTCCATAACGTTTTTATCAAGTATCTAAACAGTGACCATATGCAGTGGTAGGCCCAGCAAGGAAGGAAGCTCAAAATGCTACAAATGAATGTGTCCCAGCTTCTGGCTTCATCTATTTTTTGTTTCCTGAACCTTTTGGATAAATTTTTTCTCCTTTCCTATAGAAAATCGTTTTTCAATTTTACTTCAGAAGACTACCCCCCTAAACTTGTTATTTATTCCACCTCCATGTTCCCACAGCTACCTTTTGATAAACATTTTCTTGGCATTATCAGAAAATACTGAAATAATTGGTTCACTTACCTCTCTCTCCCATGAATATCTTTAAATTCTCAGTCTCTATTGCAGGTGACTTTCTTCATTAAAGTGGCAAGTACTCTGCTTACATTAAAATTCAGTTCATCATCAAAGTAATCAAAGAGGATAAGGACTACTATGGTCATCTCCATTTCAGAGATGAGGAAATGGATACACAGAGAGGTAGAAAAATAGAACTGAGACTCAAACTTGGGCTGTCTGGCTGCAGAATAGATGCTCAATAAAAGTTTCTTAAATTAAACTGAACCCAACCTAGAAAAACTATGATTCAGAAATCCGAAGTTCCTTTCCTACAGATACTGTCTTTGGTCAGCATATTTTAAATCAATAGTCCATGAGAATCTAATTAAAGAAACACTGTATCTTTTGTTTAAATAATTTGTCTGTTGTATTACAGATGTCTTTCTTCCAGTGCCATACTCCTTCACTTTTTCCAAGATATCATTATTTTCTTGAGCCAAAAACCATAATATAATGATTTTTGTCAGCTTCCACAAAGCTAGCTTTTTGGTAGAAAAGAAACTAATTTTTTCCATGAACTGTTAAAAGACATTATCCGTAACTATTATAGTAGACATACACACATAAAGTACACACCAAATGCCTGTTAGCCATTTATCCTTCAAGACAAAGAAATCTGTTTCCTATTTAGATAACAACAAAACAAAAAGATTTATGCCTAATTCTTTTAATGGTAATTTTAATGAAGTTTTTATTTTAATATATAAATGTTGGAGCCCTTCAGGATTTGATTTATGAGCAACCTCTTTTAGAATCTCTATGGATTATTACCTCGAAAAGAAGTTGAATTTTCTAATGTGTTTGAAACTACTCTTTGTCTAGCTATTACTTCTACTATAACACACACCTTTAGTTATGCTATTTTATGGTTCAAGATATATAACTACACACACACAGGTACACACACTCACAAACACACACACTAACCTCGAAACTCTGCCCTTCCCTCTCTGTATCTCTCCAGTCTTCACTTCCATCTGTCATCAAACACTTCGGCCTTTCCCAAATATCAATATTTGACATGTTTCCCAATTACAGTTTCCCCAACATAAATATCCAGTAGTTTCTTTCATTTTACAGATTCAGGTTTATAAGTTTAGGCATCAGGAAATAGTGCATTTTTTCATAGACACTTCACTTATATTTAGAGCCTGTCACACTTTACTGAAAAAAAAATGAGTCATTCATTCATTCCTATATATATTAAAATAGGCAAATATAAACATATTCTTCATAATTCTAGTTCTCTATACTTACACTGAGACCTAAGGTAAGATTATTAAAAATATAGATACTTGAGGACTTTTCTCACTAATTCCTACCTGTTACCAAACAATGCTTAATTTAGCCTGATTTTACCCAGATATTAATTTAAAATGTTCTTTCTATGCACCCTGAATCTTCTTATAACAGATATATACACATTAAGCTCCTATCGCCTTGTCAAAAAGCAAAGTTTGTCACAAACCACGGGGCTTCCGGCTCCTTATGCCTTCCCAACCGGGATGCTCCCACCTTTGGGATTATACCCACTGACTTTCCAACCTTCGTGATAGTGGTGAAAAGCAAAACATAATAGCTTTTGCCTGGGAATAAGCAGCCTCTGTATCATTGCTCTAATATCTCTGTACTTTCAGTTGGGTCTTAATGCTAGGTCATGCTTCCTTTTGCTTTGTCTCTTATATTTTATCCTATTAGCTATTCTTTTAGTGACTAAATCTTGCCTAGTAAGTAGTCTGTGATAGGGGTGTGGCATGAGAGCCCTGATATTCCATGCCTGAGTTCTTTTCCCCTTATCTCCTGATCCAGAGATACAACCCTACACGTGATAATGAGATGCCATTCTCTACCACCAGCCAAACAGTTCTCTGCTCTGACCCCTAGCTGAACAGTCAAACTACAGATCTACCTTTACCCTTATTTGACTCAGGTCTCTGGATACCTATCTAAATGGCACACTTTATCTGTTTTCTTCAATATAGTGTGAGACCCCATTTCTGGACATTACACAGATTTTTAAGTCTACTATTTCTAAACCCTAAATGTACTAGAGCTGGTACTCAGTATCCCTAGCAAACATGAGCAATAAGATTGTGGGAAAACATACAAAAGGTTATGGAAGAACATAGGAAGGTTTGACTAAATGGAGAAATAAAACATATTCATAGAAAGGAAAAGTCAATATTGCCAAGATGTCATATTCCCCAAATTATGTATAAATTAAATGCAATTTCCATCAAAATCCTAACAGGTCTCTGTGTGTGTATGTGTGTGTGTGTGTGTGTGTGTGTGTGTGTGTGTGTTTAACTTAACAAGTTAATCTTCAAATTCCTGTAAAATACAAGGACCAAAACTAGCCAAGAAAAAGTGTGAAGAAGCGCAAGCTGGGGAAATTTGTCCTGCCAGATACCAAGAATTACTATAAAGCTATATTGTTAAGACAGTAAAGTATTAGTGGAAGAAGATTCTAAAGCAATGCAAAAAACAAAACAAAACAAAACAGAGACCCCATAAATAACCCATGAAGACATGAAAATTAGATACTGACAGAAGATGAATCACAAATTCATGAAAAAGAACATATTACTCAAAAAATGGTACAGGGTAAAAAAAAAAGGGTTCCTACTGTAAAGCCCACTAAAAATATCTGATGTAATTAAGGTTTGAAAGGTAAAACTTTAAAACTATTCAAAGAAATACAAAAGAGTGTCTTTAAATTGTGATAAGAATTTATTTGAAACAAAAAATCACAAATTTTAAATTAAAAGGTTGAATAAACCTGACATCAAAATCTAAAACTTTTCTACATTAAAATGTACCATTAAAATTTTTATTTCAAGCCCCAGAGAATGGATACTTGTAATATTCATAAAGGTTTCTTATCCAGAAAATAGAAAACTCCGCAAACTAATTTTTTTTTAATTCCCCAATAGAAAAATGGGAGAGAATTTTCAGAAGAGGATCTAGAATAGCCAATACACTCATAAAAAGATGTTCAGTTTCACTAGTTATTACGGAAATTCTGATTTCAACCCAGGAGGATACCATTTTACAGTTTCATTATGACAGGACGTCTCACATACTGCTGGTGAGTGTTTAAATAGTACCACCACACTGTAGAACGATTTGAAAATACCTATTAAAGTTGAAAATACAGATAAAATATGACCAAGAAGATTCATCTCCAGGCATTTGTGAAAGAAATAGTGCATGTATGCACAAGGAAACAAAACAAAAGTATTCCCTGAAGCACTATACATAATAGAGAAACTATGAAGACAACTTACACATCCATTAATGAGAAAACAGATTAATTAATTTTGAGATATTCAACAATGGGACACTAGTAGATAGAATTAGAAAGGTATATACATATATGTGAGCAAACTACTCAAAGCTGTGCTCTTACTGGACCATTTCCATCATGCTCTTATTTATCCTATCTCTATAAAATAAAGAAGAAATCAACATTATATTGAGTCCACTTCCACCATCCTATACCATCCTCCTTTGCTTCCACTTTGCCAAAAAAAACTCCTTTACAATTTTCCATATTAGCAGTTTTCGATTCCTCTCATTTCTCTTAAACATACCTCGGTCATGTTTTTTCCCTAGCATTTCACTAAAATTTTTCTCAAATTCACCAATGACCTCTGTGTTAATAAACCAATTGCTCAGTTCTCAGTATTTATCTACAGATCCTATCAACATCATTTGACATAGCTTGCCACACACTCTTCTTCATTTGGCTTCCAGGATTTCATATAGCCTTGTACATCCTACCTCAGTCTCCTCTGCTGGTACCTTCCCTTCTCCTGACCCTGAAAGTTGGAGGGTTCCAAGGCTGCCTCTCTGTTCTCTATCTATACCCAATCCCTTGGTGATCTTACCCAGTCTCATAAATTAAACCATCTATCTGCTGATGACTCTCAAATGTATATTCCTAGCTCAGAACTCTTTCCCAAACTTCAGATTCATATAAGACATATGAAACACAACACAGATGAAGTTCAGTTCCTGATCTTCCCTCTACGAAGCATATCTTTGCAGTCACCAAAAACTCCACCCTTCCAAAAGCTATGGTCAAAAAATTTGAATCAACCTTGACTCTTCTTTCCTACTCCTTATAACCAATCTGTCAGTAAATTCCATCGTCTCTGCCTTAAAAAAAAAAAAAAAAAAAAGACAAAAACAAAAAAACAAAAACAAACAGAATCTGACCACTTCTCTCACCACCTCTACTGTTACCCAACTTGGATCAAGCCACCATCATCTCTCTTCCAAATTGCAAGTCTCCTAATTGGTCTCCCTGACTGCTCAAAATATTCCAACACAGCAACATGATCAAGACTTTTGCAATACATTATGTCATTTCACTCCGCAATAGCCTGCATTTCACTCAGAGTAGAAAGTGAAGTACTAACACTGCACTCTCCAACAACCTCTCCCACCTCACCTCTGACTACACTTGCTATCACTATTCACTCTCCAGCTACACAAACTACCTTGGTGTTTCTACTAAGCACAATTTTGCCTTATGGCCCTTGCAGTGACTTTTCCCTCTGTGTGGAACATTCTCTTCCCCAGAGTGACATTTTGAGATGCCTCTACATGCTGACATCAATATCCAAGAGTGTATATTCACTAAAGAGAAATAAATTTCCTTTCTCAAAGGTGGTCAACAATTACCTGTTTACTGAATAATTTAGAGATAATCTCCTCAAAACCCAATTCTCATTTTTTTTTAAAAAAAGAGTTAGTTTTCTATAATCTTCCTAGCCAAAACAAAACTTTAAAAAATATATTTAAGTTTTATAATATATTTCAACTTGATATAAAATGGTTTCTACTGAAGAATTTCTTTTCCTTTCCCTCATTCTTTTTTTCTGTTTTACTCCTTCCTTTCCTTACAGCAGTTTCCTTCAATTGATGGAGATAATAATAACATTTTTTCCTGATGAAACAATAAAAGGCAACATATTCTGAGAACTTTGGTTCACTAATTATTTTCCTATTGGGCCCTTTTTAAAAAAATTTTATTTTTCACACTTGACATTCAATATTATTTTATATTAGTTTCACATGTGCAGTATGGTGGTTAGACATTTATGTAATTTACAAAGTGATCCCCCCAATTAGTCTACTACCTGCCTAGTAGTATACATAGTTAGCTTACTAATTATCTTGATTTTCAATTTGTGATCTGGGCTAGGAAGTCGAAAGATTGTTTCATAGTTAAGCATATGAGTTTTGGAGTCTGAAAGCCTTGAGTTCAAGTCCTGGACATGCCAGTTTACTGACTAATGTGAACGTGAGCGAGTTATTTAACCTCTCACAAAATGGGGACAGACAGTACAGGTTTCCTGATATTCAAAAGGAGAGCATTCCTATGAAATCATTTCTAAGCTGAAATGGCACAAAGCAAAGAAGCAATTACCATTAATTTACATGGAAAAAAAAAATGTGTGTCTTCTCAGATTCAAAAAAACAACCTACCAAATTATACCAATTACATTCAGTTTTACACTAAGCGTTAACATTTACAAACTCTCTTGGACTTTCCTGATACCTTAGGAGACATCTTGCTAACAGCCGCACAAGGAAAGTAAATGGCGACAACGCACAGATGCTCACACAGTTCAAAGCCATGGTGGCTTAACGCTGAGTGTAGTTACTGGGAAAGGAGCTTGGTGGCGCCACTCTGGCGGCTTGGGTTGCCTGCTGCCTCATTAATGGCTTGCTGTAAAACGAACTCTGAAGGCTATTTTTGCTTTTTGCATTTTCTAGTAAAATCAAAAAAATCCTCTGGATTTCTTTCAGTTAGTGAAAAAACAGGTACTAATTTTGTAAAAGTGAAGTGATGTGAGCTTTTGAAAGGCAGGGGATATTTGTAATAGCACTTAACCCTAAGGTGTTAATGTGAAGAATAAATAAGGTAATAAATAGAAAATGTTTAAGGAAATTCCTGACAATAAACACTAAGGAAACTTTAGCAACAATTATCACTGTTTCATGAATGATTTTCTACAAGCTTGATATTATAAATAACTATGACAGGCATTATTTTCTGCCACCATTGGGATTACTGAGCATGTTTTACTAGAAATCACCTACATAGATCTTTTCTAGGTGATGTAGTATGAAAATAAGAGTAAATTGAAACAATCTATTCTGCCCCAAGTTATCAGAATCACTGAATTGTAGGTTTAAAAGGAATTTTATACCCAGTCACCTAGTTCAATTATTCAATCAGCAAAATGCTTGATTATCCTCAGTAATGAACTTCTTTCTGGCCCATTTCTGAGCATCCTAGGAAGAAAAAGCTCATTATTTTCTTAGGCAGCCCATCTATGCAGAAGGTCCTTCCTTATACTGAGCAAAAACTCGTTGCTCTAAATCATCTACCAAATGTTAAATTTATCTTAAATCATCTGCCCAAACTATAAAGAAAAAAGCTGACCTGTCTACACCAACTTCCGCCTTCAAATATTTGAAAAATACTTCAATTCCCTTAAAAAACATTCTCAAAATTAAGTACCTACAATACCTTCTACAATAACATGGCTTGAATTTTCTCACTCTTCTGTTGGTTCTCTTCCAAACCTATTGCAAGGCATCTAAATTCCTCTTAAAGTAAATCTATATGGAAAAAAAATATTATTTTACTTCATGTTAAAAGCTGACCTTAGAAAAGCACATATTCTTCTGCAAAATATTATATTTTCCAGTAAATGATAATGATGTCTATTATAACAGAGAATACTTTTAATTTTTTTCCAGATATAGACTCACATACCTGTATGCAATACATACAAATAAATGAGACTGTATGGATTATTGGTTAATGGCACATACTCTGAAGCTGGACAAACTAGGTTTTTCAAAGCCTGGCTCAATCCTTGATGCGAATTGGGAAGAATTATCTAATCCCTCTCTATCTCAGTATTTCACTGTAGCTACCTAATGCTGATGTGGTAAAGAATAAAAAAGTTAATAAATGTAAAATGCTTGTAACTGTCATAGAATGAGGGCTTTAGCTTTTTTCCCCATATAAATAACAGAGAGCCTTGGGCTATATATGGAAATATATAAGACCAGGAGACCTAAAATTATATTTATATTCGTGATGAAGTTTTTATTTTTCCAGCTAAACTGAGACCCATGGCTTGAATTAAATTTATGTTAATGCATATATTCTGAACAGTAGACTATGATTTTACATTTCAAACCATTTCGACACTGACTACCTAAAAGGCTTTCACCTGTAAGAGCACAAAATTGTATGAAACAGTCCTTCTTTCAAACAGTCCTTGGCTAAGCTGATAATATACATGTAAATGAATTACCATAATATGGATAATGTATTAGTTGTACGGATAAAGTGCTGTGGGAACACGGCAATGCAACATGAAAGACATGAAGCAATAATTTGCACCCTAATCTTCAATAGAACACCTAAATGGCTGTAGAATATTTTAAATACTTGGAATAATCTATTACAACTAGATTAGTTTTACATTTCACATTCAAACTTTAAGGGCTGCAAAACCAACTATTCTACATGGAGTGCTGGGTAGTTGCCTGGTTGACTATAACCAGATCTTACCAGCAACTAGCCACTGATATCCAGGTTGCACGGATAAACAGAGCCATTCCCATCTGCATGGCAAGACTGACCAGTGGTTCCCAGTGCCAGTGCTCACAGAAGCATCAATTCCCAACAGAGTTTCACTGCTCTGTAAAGCAAATCAATTGTTCTGTTGCCTCCTGACACTGTATAAAGCTCAAAGATGACAACACTGAGATTGTTCAAGAAGCAGGATATGACTATAAGTTATCCTTCCACTACTCCATAAGCAACTACAAGGAGAATTAGTAGGACTCAATTTTATTCTACATAATTCTTTTTACAGAACCTACTAACTGCCATTGGCCTTTAGACAGAATTATTGTGGTTAATCAACCGAGAAGAAATAGAAAGATCAAGGATACAGGCTTTTGAATCGGATTAACCTAAATTCAAATACCAACTTGGGCACTAACTTAAAAATAATCTCATCTACTTTATAGAAGACACTATTCTAGAAAATGGGTTTTATGTTTCCAGTGATTAACCACAGGTTACTCAACTTGTCCAAGCACCTGTTCCCTCAAAAATAAAGTAGAAATTATACCAACTACCCCTTAAGGTTGTGAGGATTAAAAGAAGAGCAAAGGTAATGGGCTTTAGTCAGTGCTAAGGATTAGCTATTGTTGTTACTGCTGTTGCAACAATCTGCTCTGAAAACTAAAGAACAATATAAATTTAAAATATCATTTATTATCAAGTTACTAATATATTCAAAATCTGCATCCCAGCTCTGAATTTACATACAAATAGAAGCTGAGGCACACTATTCATCTCTGATCATAGCCAACAACAAAAATCAAAGTCCCCAACAACCAAAGTCCAACTAAATAGCTACAATATTCATTTAAAACTATTTTCTTGGTTTCTTCATATAATAATAATAAAGACACAAGATTGTGCTGAGTGAGACTATGTCCTCTATATAAATGTTATTTATGTTCTGTTTGACTTATTGGAGTTTAGTATTTCAGGAAATAAAAGGTCTAACTCCTTTTAGAAGCCTCTGAGTAAAACCGGATAAACATTTAGAATATCATGAAAAGGAAAGAGGTCTAACAAATTGAGACCTGACAGCAGTACTCTACTTCATTGGACATTTGGCAAGCAAAGTAGATAAAATGAAGAGATTAAGAACTACAAACAGATATGGCATTTACCTAAGGAAATTCTAAATAATCCTTCTGAGCTAAGGAAGCCTAATTTAGATGAACAGAGTTCACAGTAATGAGCTCTGTGTTCTGAAAATAGCTGGGAACTCCCAATAAAGAGAACTAATCCAGTCAAGTAAGAACACTGATGACCTACTTCAAGATATAAAACAACGTAAATGATCAGACAAAAATGACTAATTTTGATTTCCAGTTAATAACACCAAGTAGGTTTCATTGTATAATTACAGAATTCTATTTTGTAAAAGTCATACTAAATTGATTTGGAAAAGGCCACTGCTCTGGATACAGCTAGGTTGATAAACATTATGAGCCATCTTAATGGATTACAGTGGAAATTAGAACCTTTGAAAAAAATGGAATCAAATTTTTATTTGTTACTGGAACTAGGATACGTTAGGCTTGCTAAGACAACGAGATAAGAGCAAATATTATGTCAAAATAGAAACAATGATTAAGTCCAAGAAAGTACTTAGCACTTAAAAACATTAAAAAATAAAGCTATTACCACTGCATGTATTAGTTGGGGGATGGGTAATCAGAAGTGAAGGAATAATTTTAAAAACAAAAGACAGTAGCAAAGCATAAAATGGAAATATAAAATGCCTATGGTATTGTTATATATTATGCAAATTACACATTCACAGGGTGATATGAAAAATGAAAATCATGACTTGATTAAAGGAGGAACTCCTGGGCAATTACTGTCTTAAATTTCTGTTGTTTTTTTAATGTGCTTGCTGTAAAGTAAAAATAAAAGAGAGTAAATACATTTATATATTTTTTACATAGTGCAGGTATGTTAGAGAGAATATAAATATGTATTTATATCACAGAAAAAAAGTAATTCTATTTAAGGGAGCCTGATAGTGAATTCTTTGAAGAAAGAACAGGATTTTGACATTCAAAGCACAGGGCAGATATCACGAAGTGTCAACACCCAGTCCAGAGTTTCAGGAGGCTATGTCTTAATTAAGATATCAGATTCCTCTGGTCAGCACCAGTTCTAAGCCAGCTGCTAGGCACCTTAGAGATGTTGGTGTATGTTTAAAGACAGGGCTTGGATGAAAGCATTAGTGGCCTTGTAGGGAAAACACCAAAGATACTATCCATGAAAGAAATAATTAATTAGCCGGACTTCATTAAAATTAAAACTTCTGCTCTGAAAAAGGCTGTACCAAAAGAATGAGAAGACAAGCCACAGATAGAGAAAACATTTGCAAAAGATAAACGGACAACACCAAATGCTGGTGAGGACATGGTGCAACAGGAACTGTCACTCCTTGCTGGTATGAATGCAAAATAGTACAGCCACTTGGGAAGACGGTTTGGCAGTTTCCTACAAAACTAGACCAACTCTTACCATAAAATGCAACATTCATGCTTCTTGAAATTTACCTAAAGAGGCTGAAAACATATTCCCACAAAAACCTGCACACCGATGTTTATAGCAGCTTTATTCACAACTTTCAAATCTTAGAAGCACCTAAGATGGTCCGTTAGTGGGTCAATGAGTAAATAAACTGTGGCACAATGGAATATTATTTGGTGCTAAAAAGAAATAAGCTGTCAATCTGTGAAAAGACGTAATGTATATTACTAAGTGAAAGAAGCCAATCTAAAAAAGCTACATATTGTATGATTCTAACTCTATGACACTCTGGGAAAGGCAAAATTATGGAGACAGTAAAAAGTTCATGGCTGCCAGTGGTTGTGGGGGTGGGAAGGAGGGATAAATAAATCAAGCACAGAGGATTTTTTTAGGGCAGTGAAAATATTCTATATGATACTATAATGATGGATATATATCATTATACATTTGTCCAAACCCCACAGAATGTATACAATACCAAGAGTGAATCATAAGGTAAACTATGGACTTTGGGTGATTATGATGTATCACTGAGTTAATCCTTGATTTTTTTTAAAACAATGTACCATTCTGATGAGTGATGTTGATAATGGGGAGACTGTGCATGTGTGGCAGCAGGGAGTATATGGGAAATCTCGGTACCTTCCTTTCTATTTTTGGTAAACCTGAAAATGCTCCAGAAAAATAAATCTTCAAAAGAAAAATCAGAGTGTATCATAAAAGCTAGGGAATCGGTGGTGACTACCTCTACACTTTAATTTTCTGAAAGCATTCTGGAATCTTAACCTAAACAAGAATTTATACAGTAATAATCCTGAGTTTAAAAAAAAAGTAAGTAATCAAATATTGAAAGGAGTATTGAAAGAAGGCAGTGATGCACATAGTGTTTTTAGAATGCTGTCTATCAAAATAGTGATTTTTTTAAATGTAGAAATTTAATAGCTCAGCGTCATATAAAAACATTTCAAAGGATTTTTACCATATCATTTTATAAAACTGAAACTATACTTTCCATTTTACTCTAAAAACTGCTTTTCTCCTAAACAATACATCATAAACTGATTTCCAAATCTACTGATATAATGTAACCTAGTTAAACATAAAATTCCATAGTAATGATATACAGTGATTTATTTACCCTACGAACAAAATTGTAATACTATTCTTTCACAGCAATGCTGGTGTACTCATGCTTTTATTTCTACAAGCAATACACTAACATTTTTAGAGCACATGCTAGGCGCCAAGCACTTTAATACCTTATTTGCATTATCTGATTTAATCTTTCCAACTATATATGAGGTGGTATTATAATTATCCTGTTTTACACAAGAAAAATACAGGTTATAGTGACATCAATCATTTTTCCTATAGCTACTGGCCATTTGGTTTCTCTTTTCAAGAACTGTCCTTTCTGCCCTTCGTTCTACTGGGTCACCGTAGAGGCATTTTGCATGTTATGGATATTAGCCCTTTTTCTTCATATGTGTTAAATATTTTTCACAAATTACCATTTTTCTTTATTTGTTATCAAATTTTGTAACTTTGCCATAAACAAAATTTCATTTATATTTAGGCAAACATCTCTCTCCTTTCTTTATAGCCTCTACCTTTTCTGTCTTATTTTAAAAATATATCTTCCAGTCTTAGTTTATATAATATTCTCTTAAATTCTTTTATTATTTCATTGTTTAGTTTTTATTTTTAAATCTTTATATACCATTAATTTATTTTTATATATAAGGTACGGATTCAACATTATTTTTTCAGATTAATGTAAACTTTGTTAGCACCTTTTAGTAAATAAAATGTCCTTTCCAAATAACTTGAAATATCATCTTTGTTGCATATTGTGTTATCTATTTGAGCACTATTTTTAGATCTATATCATGAGTTGGAAAACCACAGTTGATAAATCCAGTCACACCCATATAGCCAGCTGCTTTCATGCTGTTAAGGCAGGGTTGAATAATCAAGACTGAGACCATATGGTCCACAAAGTTGAAAATATTTACTATTTGGGCCCTTCACAGAAAAACTTTACTAACCCCTGACCTACATGTTAATTCCTAACCATACATTAACACGGTTTTACAGTAAATTTAATTTCAGCTAAGGGAAAATCCCCTTCACTGTTCTTTCTTGGCTATTTTGAGGCATTCATTTTTCGTTAGGCAGTTAAAAACTTTAAAACTCCATTAGGATTGAAATTGGGGTTGTAGTAAATGGTGTTTATGTGATATTGCTTTGCCATCCAAAAACACAGTATGTTCGAGTCCTGTTTTAAGGCCTTCCATAAGACTTTATTGTCTGTATACATTCACTTTCTTTCTTGTAAAATGTATTCCTATTTTATGGTTTATTTGTTTTGATCATGAGTAGGCTCTCTTAGTCATTTTCCATTTCTAGTTATTTATCAGTAGTATAAACAAAAACTATTGATTTTTTTTTTTAAAAAAAAAATCATTGTATACCAAGCTTCCTTTCTTGATTCTTTTATTAATTCTCCTTTATGTAGTTAAAGTCTCTTGGGTTTCACAAGTGTACAAAGATATCCTCTAAAATACAAATAATTGTTTTTCTTTTCTATATTTAAACCAATTTTTAAAATTTCTAGTTTTACATCATTATTCAGGTCCTCCAGAAGCATACTGATTTATAATGGTGAGAGCAGGCACTCATATATTGTTGCTAACTTGGCTGCTGGTTCCTTCTACAGCTACACCAGCCTTCTTGCTATTGTTGCTCTAACAGGCCAAGCATACTCCTGCCCTTAGGCCCTTTGCACATTAATGCTCCCGACTCTTCCTCCCCAGATACAAGCATATCTTGTTTTACCACGCTTCTTAGAAGTTACATTTTTTACAAAGAAGGCAAGACCCTCCCACCAGCAAAAACTTTGCAACTTGCTTTACTGTGGTGGTCTGAAACCAAACTTGTAATATCTCTGACATATACTTATATTCGCATAGCTTTCTTCTTAGTTTATATCAAATATCTGCTCAAAAGAATCCACTTCAGAGTGGTCTTTCCTGACCATTTGTGTAACATAGCACCTCCTTTCACCTCACTATCCATAAAATAATTCTTCATAAAATTTATCGTGACCTGACATATGTATGTATATGTATATACGTGTGTGTATGTACACACACAAAGACACAATTTGTGGATGATCTCTCCAATAGAATCTAAGCTCCAAGAAGGCAAAATTTTGTCTGTTCTGTTTGCTGCTATGCCCTCCACTTCTAGAACACCTATAAAGTACTCAATGACAATTTGTTGAAGGAATAAATTAAATGAATACATAATTTTAACAAGCCTTAAGCATATCCTAGTTTGGCAGGATGTCTTCTATAGTGTTTTAGTGAAGAGTTCTTGACACAGCACTATGCCTCCCTGAGGAGTTAGTTCTCAGGTTCCCAAAATCTTTGAGGTCCAGGTACTTTCTCCACTGCTGGAATTTTCCCCTCCCGTCCCGCAGAAAGGAGAATAAAGTTCTGAAGCCTTCCGAGAGGCTAATCATTATCTGAGTCATGAGTATGCCTCAAATCTCTGCACACGTCTGTTCTGGCTTGGATCTGATCTGAAGAGCAGCAGAGGCACCAAAGGCTGGTTACAATAGATGCAAAGCCCTACACCTCAAGCCCATCCAAATAAACACAAAACCCGGGTATAAACACTGCTTGTGCAGAGAAAACACCATTTCAGGACAAGTCCTTTAGCTGCCTCCCTCCGCCCCCCCCCCCAAAGTTCCTTCTAGAAATTCTTAAGCTGCCGTTTTTTAGGTGGTTGAGAGAAAGCTCAGAGGCACAAGTTTAGATGCCACCTTTCCAGAATTCCCCCAAGGAACTGGATTTCACTCTACCGTATTTTACATCTCCTATATGTAAAACATAATTTAATTCACATAATCTGATCAATCACTGAACATTTAAGAAATGAACCATACTGAAGTACACTACCTACTTAAAAGTTTTTGAATGTTGGAAACAAAAACTCTGCAACAGCTCAGATTATTAGTTCACTGAAGTTTCATCAATCAATGCCTCTTCTAAGTAATCCCAGAAATCATGAAAACAAAATTTAAATGTATACTTAAATCATATATTCTCACCTGTAAATGGAAAAGAAGTTTGCTTATTTTTAACAGCATGGCTGCTTTCTTATCCATCTAGGCGTTTCCCAAATTTTCCTGGAGGAGGTCACTTTAAATTCATTCCTCTACTATTGAACATTACATCTGGCCAGGGAAAATGTCTTACATACTTTATAATACGTTATTTGGAAAGCTGTTGCTGTTTGTTCACAGAGTACCCCCATGTCATTCCAAAGAGCCTCATCACCACATATGGTGGTTGGAAAAAGCAACCACTGTGTCATCCCACAATCAGAAGAAATATTTCCAACCCTCTACAGTGGGTTTCTTCAATTGCTCACGAGAATAAAAAGCAAGGGAACTACAATGAGTCACAGACTTACTCTTATTAGATATTAGTTCTACCATTAGTAGAGTGATTTTTATATTTTTCAAAACTTTCTCACATACTTTAGCCTGGTACCTCAATTACAATCCTTTGAGGTCTACAAACATAGGATATCCTTTAAGGAGTTTTATGGCCCACACCTAAGAGCAGGCTGAATTATTAACTGCAGACTGCAGTTCAGGTTGCTCAAGTGTTTAGGTTTATAGGGTGCCCAAATGTGAGAAGCTCAATGTTAACGGGCTAATAGGATTTTAAAGGCATAATAGAAATAGCCTTCTAGGATACAAAAACTGAAAATAAATTTATGTAAACTGAAATCCAAATACTTTTTCAGGATAACCATAATTCATCCACTGTTTTTTTTTTTTTTTAAAAAACACAGCTAAATTAAATCAAAAAGGGAAAACCCTAAAGAGATGAAATAATCTTGATACAACTTAAAATTTTTGGTTAACTAGATGATTTGGAAGGGTCATGTGAATTTCCATGAGACTTCCTGAAAGGATTTTAAGAGTTTAAGTGATTAAACAATCCTGCAGTGTCCTGTGAAATTACTTAATGCTATGATTTACATGAACATAAATACTGTATTTTCTCAAGAGATTAAAATATTTACACAAATTAGATCAGACATACATCTTTTACTTAACACAGACAATATAGAAAACATATTAAACCCATTTGGGGCACTTTGTTTAATTTATTCTCGTAATCTGAAAAGTCACCCCACCTATATTAACTAAAGTATCCAGATAGGTGTTAAGTCACTCAATAAAACTCTCATTACCTTTTTTTTTTGTTGTTATATAGATTTTTTTAAAGACTAAGGAGAAAAAGTCTCCGTTTTATAAAGCAGGGAAAAAAACAGAGGTTGACCCATTTCTCAAGGTCATCCAGCAACTAGCAGAAAACCAGGGCTTAGGATCCCTCCCTCTCCAGGCCACAGAGTTCTGTGTTCTAGCCAGACCTGCAGGTGGCCTTACAGCCTAGGGGGGCTTCAAAAGTCAGGGTAGTCCATTTCCTGGTAGGAAAAGAAGGAAAGAATGTATCAGGTTATCCTTATAAAAGACTAAAGGCAGGCCCCATGCTACAGAAAAATCTGACAGCTCCAGCTGGAAGCCTTTCTCATTCATTCTCTAAAACAAGTTAAGTAAGCCAAGCAAATTCAACTTCTTATTGTATATTTCTATTTCTAGTAAGTGACTTTGGGGAGACAACTGGTAAAATCAAGAAAAGGAGACTATTCATGACTCAAACCCTATACTTACTTGTCAAAGGACCCAACATGTACCCCTACCATCTTCATTTAGATTAATGAGCCAATAAGGGATGTAAACTGTTCCTACTTTTATAGCCATGGCGTGGTAAGATAGCTAGAGGCTTCAGCCCAACAAGACCATACATGTTCTTTCTCAAGATTAATAGTCATGGAAGTTTCAACAGGCCTCCCTTCCCCAAGGGTGGAACTGTTACAGACCACAATTTACTTGAGAGATTTGGGGTTTTAACATCCTTTCCTTGTAATGCAAGAATCTTCTCATTGAATGTCTTTATATGCAACATATTATTGGACCAAATATCCTACAGCAGCCACACATTTTAAAAATTACCTCATGAAAAAAATAAGACTATACAGAGGAACGTTGTTATCATAGTCACTAAAAAATTACTTGTTCTAAAATAGATACCACAAAAACTCTCACTGCCATAATTTGACAAAATCTATCAGCTACACAGCCCTAATTTATAGTTCGGTCAATATACATTTCAATAACTTATAGTTCGGTCAATATACATTTCAATAACTTAATTTTAGGATTAAGAGTAAACAATATTT
The DNA here is from genome assembly GCF_014176215.1 of Rousettus aegyptiacus. NCBI lineage: Eukaryota > Metazoa > Chordata > Mammalia > Chiroptera > Pteropodidae > Rousettus > Rousettus aegyptiacus. Next base: position 124,452,596 of record NW_023416284.1, on the reverse strand, counting down.
TATTTACAAAAATATCATTGATAAATGGCTAAGATCATCTAACAAAACACATTAACATCCTAGTAAAGAAATAGGTGAGCAGTTGGTAATGAATAGAACAATGCCAATAACAATATCGAGCTTTTTTTAAAAGCTTGTATCAACCTAGTGGTATTGCCACAAATGTCGACTATATAAACAATGTGGGCAAATATGGAAAAAACTAAAGTGCCGTGTGTTGACATGAAAATGTCAATGAAATTTTTGTGAACTAAAAGTTTTTGACAAAAGATGCAGTCTTTCATAGATACAATATATCCTTACAAGTTCATGCAGTGACTGGTCAAAGAATAAAAGTATCTAAGTGCCCTTCTAAGAGAAGAATATTCACTCAAGTATTATTCCCAATGTTATGTACTCTAATATGCCCTATATTTTAAAGTGGGTTATTTTGCCAAGGTGTTTTTTAAAGCAGCCATTTTAATTTATCTTTATAAGGACACCATACTCTCAACGTGCTATTTGTTTTTAACTATAACATCTCTGACATAAGTGCATCTGTTTAACATACACAATGACATGGAACTCATGACCTTTTAAATATTCCAGAATAGAAGCATAAAAAGCACACATCTCCTGACTTCATGACAGAAGCCTGGCCACAGGAGACAAGTCCTAATAAGCATTCAGCTAGACTGACAATATATCAAGTATAATTTTTAAGTCATCTGAAGTTAAAAAGGTCATTGGACATTGAGAGTATGTCCAAAGAATAGCAGTCAGTACAATTTTGGAATCCAGAAACCAGAAGATTTAAGTAACAGTTGAAAGAGATGGATGGAATCTTTAGCCTAGAAATGGGAAGACTATGAGGAGGCTTAGAAGTTGTCCAAACATTTGAAGTTATGTAGAAGTAGATACAGAAATGGTTTTACAAAAGAGAACAAGAATCAATAGGTAAAAGTTATAGAAAAGCAAATTTCAGTTGAAAACTTTCTAACGGCTATAACTGCATGACCAGGGAACTGGCTGACTCATTTAACAGGAAGAATCTAATAAGACCTTGAATGACTATCTGTCAGGGTGTTACAATACAAGGCACAGAAAGCTAAATGAGGTGGCTTCCAAAGTTTGCTCATTTTGGCTACTTCTCTATTCCCCTAAAGGACCTTGAGCAAAACAACCAATCTCTCTGCTGCTAAAGTTGTGCTAAAGTTGTAAAACTGTGGTACTATAGTAGCATTATAATTTTATGGTGGTATAAGAGAGGAGGAAAATATGTGTCTTACAGAGATAATGAAGCATGAAGCAGCCCTATGCTTGTGATATACACATCAACTGACCTGATTGAAATGTTTAAATAAGGGATGGAATAGTGACGATCTTTATGATGCACACAAAGGTAGGATAAACCCCATGAGACCCTTTAGAGCTATTAGGGAGGGAAGAGCATAAAAGTCTCCTGAGCAGTACCATAAAGGCAACCGCTGTGACTCGAAAGCAGAGTGCAGGTTACCCATGAGTCTAACTCCCAAAGAGCAGTTTAGCCACTGGAAAATCTGGCTCTAATTCCTAGTTGTGAAAGCTTTTCAACTGCCAGATTTTTCAGTCACATGGTAACGGGGCTTGTCAGGCTTCCTTAAAATTCCATTCTTCAAAATTAAGCCTCTCATCCCTAGAGAGATTAATTAAAAACAAAAACCCATAATTCCAACCATTTACCCTTGGGTCAGAAATACTAATGAGAAACTAGACTCTCAGATAAAAGGCTACTTAATAGATTAGTCAACACCCACTCCACCCTTTGGAATGGCCTGCCCAACCTCTCCTGCAGGAGTGTAACCAAACTGAGAGACAGAAGAAAAATGTATCAGGTGATTCTCACCAAGATTAACAGTTCCAAGCCTTAGCAAAGGGACTTGTAGTATTGTTACTACATGGTATCTCTCACACCTCAATAACTCAATGTACAAAAATGGAGGATTATTCCCTCCCCCTTTTTCCTCCCCACCAATCCAGTTAGTTTGGAAAATGTCAGAGGGATTTAATACTAAATAGTATCAGTTACATGATTAAAAGAACTAAAGAACAATAAGAGCCACAGGAAAAGGGTCATTTTATTAGTTTCCTAATGTGACATGAGACATCAGAAATTAATAAGGAAATGCCCTAACAAAAGATCACTACATAACATTATTGGTAATGTGAATTTAACCAAAGGGAAATTAATGATTTGAAGCAAAGCACCTGCAGCTTTTAGAAAGAAACTCAGCAAGAACTCATTTATCTAGCACTATAGGAGCTGAGTTATTCAACACATTTGAGAGTTCATCCCACTCACACCTTTAAGCAATAATATTGTATTTCAACCACAATACATAGAACGGAAATGAATCTATACATGACAGAATTTGGAACATCAATTATAATACCATGGGATCAAGGTAGATGTCTCCCTTGTTTCCACAATTAATGACTACAAACTGCTGTGATTTTTTTAAAAAAGATTCTTATGTACTTTTTTTTTTTCTTTTTCCAAAGAGTATCTTGTTCTCAGGCTATCAATGTATCAGCTTTAGTCTGGGCAACTTCCTTATCTCTGTCAACATAACTTTTCCCCACTTTCTAATGGGCTGGTTCTAAATTCTAATGTGAGCTCGGACATAAGAAGTTTGTTAGAATTCTTTGTGAACTAAAAGTTGAAGGGACATGATTAAGGGCTTTGCAGTCTCACCTTTAGACAGAGCGTTTGTGCTTTTATGTATGGGTTTTATTGCAATCACCTCAAACTACTTAGAAGACATTTTCTACCTACTTCAATATTTTTAGCCACATTCTAGAAAAATGAGAGTCTAAGAAACCCAATATCTAGTAAGTCAAAAGTTCATTTATTATGGGGCAAGAAATGAATTTTTATCTCATATCTACTATACGCGTCTGCGCATACTAGTAGTTGTGAAAGATACTGGGACAAAATGCAGAGGCTAGTGAGAGAACTAGATGAGGACATTAAAAACTACAATACAAAAGGAAACCTGCTCTGAGACAGTAGGTTGGATATAAAGTGCCCTGGGAACACTTAGAAGAAAATGAGTCCAGTGCAGGCTTACAAGACAATGAGAAAACAGATGAGGAAAAGCTTCCTGGAGGGGAATACTTTGTAAACTGAGTGTTGAAAGACTAAAGAGATTTCAGATCTATCCAGAGGAAGAAGGGGTACAGGAAATAGCATGTGTCAAGGCACTGCAGTAACAACAGGATGTTTTCAGGGAACCACAAACAATATTGTATAACTGGACTATCGCATATGTGTGGAGAAAATCGCAGAAAATGACATGAGATAGTACGCTAGGGTCAGATAATGGAGGGCCAAATATATAATAATAAGATTTTATATTTTCCCTAGAGGGCAACCCAAAACTACCAACAAGATTGAACTCTAAGAGTAGTAATCCAAGTAGTTCTTCAGTTTAGAAAAATTGCCCTGGCAAGAAGGAAGGGCTTCAGAGAATTAAGAGGACACTGTGTCCTAGAGAGGAATCATTATGGTTTGAATAAGGCAATGAGAATGGAAAGGAACAAATGGTTCAAGTGGTACAGCAAGTCCAGGGTAAGTCAAAGTGGATTTAAACTGGGGGAGAGAGGGAGGAGAAGATAGTAGCAGCTGCAGAAAGTTAAAAAGGTACATGCCAGAGGTGTTATTAAAAAGTCACTATAAAACGTGACTAGTGGATGTCTGTTCTACTTGCAAAACTGGAGCAATAATTTACCATTTTAAAAAGAAGATAAAGCTAGCTTTAAAAAGGGAGTTTAAAGCTGTAAAGTATTTTACGAGAGATAAAAAAGAGAAATCCTGTTAAAATATAAAAGTAGATAACATCTTATAATATTTGTATTATGTTATTATATTATTTATATTGAGATACAATATTTATTATATTCCAAAATGCTAAAAAAGAGTTTCCCTTTATTTCACACAATCTTTGATGTAGAAGACACTGTTTAGGCTGTCCTCCCCAATCCTTCTCTAACATCTGCCAGATGATCAAGCTTTTCCCATTAATGAGGGTCTCATTACCACAAGAGGCAACTCATTTCATTTTTTGGCAGTTCCAACTGATTTAAAGTCCCTTTATGAATAAAACTGATATAGCCTTTTTACTTTGACATAAAATTGCTTCCATCAAATTTTCCCAAATATTATACTCAGGATTTTCACGTGATGAATCTGTTTTAATGTGTACAAGACCATTCTTAAAGCACCTTTAAAAAAATAAGAATAAATCAAGAGGTTAACTTCTTCTATATGATAGCCAATAACCAGATCTTTGGGGCCTTACAACTACCCGTTGTTTAACTGTCAGTCAGGTGGGCTGTATTTATAACATGCAAGTCTCTCTCCAGTGATGGCTGTTTCACTAGGTCTTTATTGGCTTTTGCGTAGAAGATCCATTTTAACTGCCAGTTGAGTTACTTGTTTTCCTTTATTTACTGTCGAGAAATAACATTAATTTTGCTGCCAATACCGATTAATCAACTTTACCATCTAAAATTTCATATATTCTATTGGAAGGATTTATTTTACAAAGCTAACTTTCCCTTCTTTCCCATCCCCAATTGTGAATTATGGTTATTGGCAAAAGAAGTATAAAAGATATTCAGGTTGTAAGTACCAAATCCATTTATTCAAAACAACAAACTGTGCAGAAAATTTCTCATGCCTTTATCAATAAGCCAGAAATCTATATAATGAGGTTGATACTTTCCATTTTCTATTTAACAATCCTATCAGTTCAAGATTGGGCTTAAGAAATATCACATTCAATGTTTGCTATCATTGCTGTCATTAAACATTGTTCAGTGGGTCTAGTGAAATGAGAAAAAAAATAAGTATATAGAGTGGAAAAGAGAAAATTCCTTGCAGAATAAGATTACCAACTTAAAAATTTGGAAAAATCAACTGTTGAAATAAATAAGATTTTTTGTGAAATATACAAATCCTCATGCTTCTTGTTAAAAAATGAAAAAAAATGTAATGGAGATCTTTCCAACTCAAGATGATAGACTGAATATATATGCTTTTGTCTCCTGCTCTCCCCAATACAGGAAATGAATATAAAAGGAAAAAAACCAGAATAGCCAAAACAACAAAGTCGGAGAGAGGTTATGATTATTAAGAAACAAGTCTCTTGTGGATGTGTGATGAAAATACAGACAAGGCAAAGGAAGCCAAAGCCCAGACACTTGAGGGAGAGGGTATGGTCAAGAACGGGGGTACACAGGGAAAGAGAAAGTTAATCTCTCCAGAGTTCTCAGATGGGTTCATCAGCAGGTGTGGAAAACGGGTATAAGAATAGGGAATGAAAACAGGGAAATTAAATAAAGCAGCTATACCACCTGCCCCACTTCTCCCAATGAAACACATCTATCCAACCCTGATCCCAGAGACAATCCCAGCAAAGAAGCTAGTAACTGATAAAACCATTCAAATTACCTACAAAGGCAGGCCTATACTGTGAGAGTTGATGTCCAAGAGGAGAGCCTAGCTCATCCGCACATCTAGCAGCACTCCTTCCTGCCTAAGGACAGGCTTCCCATTCACTCACCCTAAAGTTAAGTCTCACTCATGTGCACAGATCTGCTCAACTTTTCCTATAGAGGAGATGCCTGCTGAGGAACGAGACCTACAGGAAAAATGCACCAGTCAGCTATCCAGAATAATCAACAACAACAAAAAATTACAAAAGAAACACACTATTGAATAAACAGAGATAATTTATAGAACAGAATTTTAAAATACTATTGTTGCATTATTTTATAACATATATACATATAATTTATATATGAGTATACCCAGAAAAACTGAAGAAAGCAAAATAGCAAGCTACAAAAAGAACTGAGCATAAGAAAAAAATTGATTGTTGAAATTAAAATATTCAAAATAAGAATTAAAAGATAAAATAGAGAAAATGTCACAAACATTGCAAAAACACAACTGGACAAAAACTAGCATAGGAAAGATAAGAGACACAGAGAATCATTCTAGAAGGTATATTATCCAATGTGAGTTTTTTTAAAAGGGAAAGGATATAATTATTTTAAAAACGGTAATAAGTACCCAGAGGTAAGTCATGAGATGCAAAACAGGATGGGTGAAACAGACCCACAGTTAGCATAAAACGACCAAAAAAAGCATAAAGTTTCCAGAAAAACAAACGGAGGGAGATCACTTACAAAAGAATAAGAAGCACACTGGCATCAAACTTCTGTCCCACTGTTACACAAGCATATAATGAAGCATTATCTTCAATGTCCTAAGTAAAAGTTATTGTGAACCTAGAATTCTATATCCAGCTAAAAATCAAGTGAGTGCAAAATAAATATTGTTTTCCAAATGCAAGTATTGAAAACCTCCCTTGTCCACATGTCTTTTACCTGAAGAAGTTAATTATGTATGCCCCTTATTAAAATGAGGGAGAAAACCATGAAAAAGGAAGTCATTGGATCCAGAAAAATTACGTCTTTAAGAGTGACATGGAGAAACAGCACTGAAGACTGTTGTGCGGCAGATTTAGAGAACGATAGTCAAGACCCTCATTCAGGTTAGATGCTTCTCAGAAGGTCAGAAAGAAAATGGATTCCAGGCGATAGTATTGATCTTCAAGATATGTTAAAGGCTGGTTATGCTTTTTCAAAGAGAAAAGGAAAAGTAATTAAAAACTCTAAAAAATCCAAATACTAAAAAAATGCTATGGCCCAGATATGAAGCACTATAAGGAAAGGCAAATCATTTGAGCTAGATGCCAAGAACATCTCCTTTAAGCGGTCCATAGGCAGACACTTGGACTGAAGTAAAAATAAATAAATAAAATCTTACCCCTCTCATCCACCACCCCACCACCCCCACCCCCACCCCCCGTCAGCTCAGTGATGAAATATCTTTATTTTATTATAAAAACATCAAGAGTATTTATTGGTTTTCAACTTTTAGAATTAGCCTACAGACAAAAGGTTGAGAGATTTCATTATGGCTATAGAAAAGAATTTAATGTTAACGGTCTTGACGACATAAATTAAATAGCTGATAGAAAATGGGAATTGCAAGGGAAGAAAAAGAGGTGGAAGTAAGGGTAAGAGGGTATGAATGTCACCTTCTTACACAGTGAAAGATCAAGAGATACTGAGAAAAGTTAACAGAAAAAGATAAGAGATTTAAATAATTGAAATCAAAAGGCAATCCACAGAAGAAATAAAATAACTTGAAACTGAGGAAATGATAAGGTGAAACTAAGAGGTAATGCAAGCACACTGGATCTTCATGTGTCAGAGCAGGGAGTAAAGTTTAAATTTGATAAATGAAGGTATATGTACATTGATAGATGAACATGTATGTGTATATTCATATGAACATGTGTTTTGGACCCAAATAACCCAAACTTTTTAACACAGTCTCCACATTTTGAGGTTTTTCTAATTATTAATCACGCTTTCTCAAGGTAGAATGTAAAAAAACAAACAAACAAACACTATGTGTTCCAGTCTCTATCATAGCTAAAATCAAAATGTGACCTAGGCTCCATCTAGAAACTTAATTCAGGAGGACTGGGCAAGAGGAGCCCATTTTTCTGGCAGAAGGTGTGAAATGTAGTTTAACATCAGAGGCAATAGCAACTGACCTAGTCATGTTGGCGTAAATGCAATTTGCCCCAGCACCACATTAATGTTTTATGCCACTAAGAAACAGTAAAAGGCAAAGCATAACCGCAGAGCCTCAGAGAAATTCAATTCCATATTATGCCTTTTGGCTGACGCTGGACCATCTGCTCTGTTTTAGAAGTGTTTATTACATGGTTCTCCCCAACTTTTATGCATTTTGCCCTTAACTCCATAACTCAGCAGGTTCAATCCTTCCTGACTCTAATTACAAACCCTTACAAAGTTATATAGGTTTTAAGTGATCTGCCCAACCTATTTTTTCCATAAACCCTGTTGTTTTTAGAGAGTATTTGTGTAGAATCCAGTACTTTGCAGAAATGAATAAATCATGTTATAGGCAAAATATCTGTACAATGTATTACCTAGAGATATGAAAGTAGCCATCAGAACAACAAAATAGAGAAATGGTTAAAAGTAGCTGTGTTTAGGCAGTGAGCCAGGGCCAGGGGCACAAAATGTTGATGAGTATTTATAAGCTCTGCTTAACTATATATGTTGTTGACATGTTAATGTATTGCTTTAACTTTTAAAATCTCTTCCACTGCCGCACATGAAAAAGGAAGATTGGAGGTAGGTAGGGATGGGAGATAGACTAACAACGACACTGCTCAAAATATTGGCAAAAATACAAAAAATATATATATTGAAAAATAAACTTAAGTGGTAGAAAAACTGTAAGAAATTATATAACTTAAAGATATAAAAGAAAATATAAACAATAGAAAACCAAGTTCCAGGAAGAAAAAGCAACAGAAATGTGTGACGGGAAGTGTGAGTGTTTTGGAAGGGTTGATTATTCATGACCTAGATGAGTGGCTTAAATTCTGAAGTAGATAAATTAGAGGTAAATGGCATACTTCCTAATTTTATATTCAAAAGCCTTTGTGGACCAATTTCAATAATTTTTTAAATTATTACAGCTAGATACTGCAAAACCTGGGTGTCGTAATAGAAAAGGCAAGAAAATATTACTGATTATAGCATAAATGCTACAATTTTTAAGTGTAAGTACCAGTTTAAGAGGAAAGTAAATTAAATGATCAGCAATGTAAAGAACAGAGAGTCAACAAAAGGAAATTTCTTATATTACACCTAAAATGTTAAACTAAGAACACAATGTACCTGTGATCTTTTTTCACTATAAAATGAGGTAATGATTTTCTTTTCATTGCTGTTCCTAATAGCAAAAGCAAATAGTTCAAACAAAATAAAAATCTTGAGTGAAATTCAAATAGTATAAGTGTATAAGGGGACACATCAAAAAAGATTAGAAATAGAAAAACGATTATATAATTTAATCTTACTTTTTCCAGTTCCATGTAGAAGGAAAAAAATAATGTCAAATGAAATAAAATGTGGCAGTATGATTTACAAGGTGTGTACAGTATTTAGAAATAATATATTTTTTAAAGTGTTGTACAGGTGGGCAAATGTGCAAGAAAATTCCTGGAATATTTTATAAAATCTTACAAGCTCAAATTTAGACACATTTTATTAGCAAAACTCAAATGGTAATTTTAAAGCATGAAGTTGCTTAGTTGTAAAATATTCTAACATGAGGCCCTGTTGTACTATGAAAATATTAGAATTCAAGAATTTAAGACCTGAGAATGAACCACAGTTCTGCCACTTATTAGCTGGCTGGCTAAGGGAAGTTCCTAATCTGAGATTCAGTTTCCTTATCTCTACAATGGAAGTAATAATTCTTAGCACATAAGACAACTAAAAGGATTAAATCAGAACATATATGGTTATGACAAAAAGCCCAGCACAAAATAAACAAACTAAAAAGTACTGACCCTCCTAGTAAATTCATTAGTATTGCCAATGTGTTTTACACTTTCAAATTACATCATATTCAAATCACATCATAAATCAGTTATTTCATTACATCTGAAAACTATTTACAAATTCTGCTCAAACGCTGCTTGAGATGCAGCTTCTCAATAAAAGCAACAGAATAATTTTAAAAAGCAAAGGTTCTGAAATCCAGAGATCTAGGCGGAGCCCAGCTCTGTGAGCTGTGGGGCCTGGAGCAAATTACTCTGCCTTCTTTAAACCTCAGTTTTCTCATCTATAAAATAAAGACACTGACATATAATTAAAAGAACAGTAGTGAATACTAAAGAAGATAAGAGTAAAAATGCCATTTTAACTTTACTTATCATTTACTAAATACTGTGCTAAGCTTTATTATATAAAACATGTTACACAAAATTATATCGAACCCATTATTTTAATCTTATTCAAAACATATCTAAAATGTAAGTCAAACCAAAAAAAGACCAGATGGCAGGAGCGATACTCTCGGTGTATTTTTCTCCTATAAGAATTACCAGTTTCTCCTTTCTTTTACTAAAAAAAAAATTGTTATTACATATTATTTTTGAAATACAATAAGATGATTCGACAGATATTTATGACTATCTTCTACATATTACACATCCTCAAAACTCTTAGGAGTACAGCAATAAACAAAATAAACAAAACTCCCTGCCCTTGTGGGACTCAGAATTGGCCACGGGCCACCACACAAGGCAATAAATGCAGTAGTCACATCCTGAATATAGCGTCCAAGAATCTAGAACTTGTTCCAATTAGTACAACTAACTAGTTGTGGTCAGGACAAAGAAAAGCCTCTGGGAACATGATTTGGCAAAGGTAAAACCAAGTTCCAAAGTGTCAGCCTTCCTAGTTTGGAACAGAACAACTGTTCAGATCAGACTGGATGACCTTACCCTGCCTCCTTGCTGTCTGCAAGGTCACCCCACATCCAAAATAATCCCAAACTAAAATTGAGACTTACTTTCATCATCCTAAAAAAAAAGCATTTAATGTTATTCCAGATAATATTAAGTCTACAAAATTTTTTGAATCATTTCAATATTACTTATTATAATCATGAATAAAATATATAATTCTAACATGTGATTAAAATTACTTATAGTCTACCATTAGAAAAATATACTTTCAATGATTAAACATATGTTAAGTCAGTAATAGTCATAAAACCAAATATCCTTGTATTGTCAAAGAGACATTTTTATTTGGCCATATTTTTTTATTGCAAGCTTTTACTAAAAGCTTATTTAGAGAAAAAGAAGAGCAAAGAGATTTCTAATTTGTTTTCAGTTCAATAGATTATCAGTTATTCTGATACATGCATTAAACATACAGATTACATTATAATATATGCTCTAGAATAAAAGTATTTTCATACTATTTATTCAGAACTATAATATAAAATATGCTTAATTTACAATGACACAGCCAGACCCCACTATGGAAACTCAGTGATATTAACCATGAAACCTGGCTTAAGAGAGGCCTCTAGTGGTTATCGGTAGTTACTATCTCCCCTTCCAACCACCAGCCTCCACCCTCTGGTAAAGCTCTTGTCATTCATTCACTCATTCTCTCCTCTCTCTTTCATGAATTAAAAGCCTCAAGAAAAATAGTTTGTAGTCTATCACTGAATTATTCAATTAAGTCCAAGAAATCAACTAAAACATATATAACTGGTAGTACTAAACCATTATGGATTCTTTGAAGGTAAATTCTCCAATTTGCCCATAAAAACAATTTAGAGACATTTAGTGCAACATAGACGTTAAACATTACCTTGCTAGAGTTACCAATCTTAATAAAAAATGAAATCTAGTCTTTAAAGAAAAGCTCTGAAAAGAACGAACTTAAGGTCTACAAAATTAGAATTAAAGTCATAAAATTTAATACGCTTTTATTTTTATCCTCAGTGGTACTATGGGCCTTCTCAACATGTTTTGCACTATTCACAAATACTTAACAATAAGTAACACCAGGATCAAATGTCAAGACTAAGCAAACTTTTCTTTATACATAAATGATTGCTCCCATTCAAATGCCCAAGGTTTAACTCTTTCCTAGTTCTACTCCTATGATATTGCTTTCCTTTTTTGTTAAAGGCCTCTCTGCTCCCAGAACCACCCCACACCGCCCCCAACACCTGCCTTAGAAACTACCTTACCTTTATCTAGGGTTCCAATGAAATTTTCTGAAGCAAAAATGAAAACAGCCAGATGAAAGGGTAGGAGGAAAGGATGTTAAATCTAGGAACACTGAGCCCTCGCTCCCAACATTCATCATTCCCCCATGCCACAGATGAATTACTTCTAGCTTCTGCCCCACACAAGTATTGCTGAGGCCTTGCCCTGCTCCAGTGAATGCCTACCCCCAAAATACTGAGACTACAGATACCTCAGCATGTAGCCAAAGAACAACCATTTGCATCTATGAGCACATCAAGCACATCATCTGGGAGGTTAAAAAGAGAAAGGAGCGGGAAAACAAGAGACGAACATGAAGAGACGAACAGAGAAAGCAGAGAGGCGATCCTTCCTATATCATTTCCTTTGTTAAAAATTAAAACAATAAACAAAAACATCTCCCAAAAACCTCAGAAAGGTACATCACTTGTGTGTGTTGGGGGCAGGGAGGGGGTGCTTTGAGACAGTATCTTTCACCACAGTGTGTCTGAACAGATAAAAACCCTGATCAGAACTACATAGTAGCTGTAATGGATGTAAAATTCATAAGTCACTTATGGGACCAGCAGGAAGGTCAAAGAGAACAGGCCCTGGCTGACCTCTTTCAGCTCGAAATTCCATAACAAAGAACCACCTGCAATGCAGACAAGGAAATGAGAGGAGAAATGTTCTGAAAAACCCAAACTGACATCATAAGGTTTGAAGGTTAACATGTGTTCTTGATTCATGAGAAAACATTATAGGCCTCTCTAAGCCAATGTACATGTCTGTTATAAAATCCGATCATCTGGATTCCATGCACAGCTGGTGATAATGTGACAGCGAAAAATAAGATAACATTTAAATTTAAAAAGGCCTAAAACCACAAAAATTGTGCACAGAAATGTACCAATAAACAGCCATAAATCCTAATAAATGTAATTAATACAGCATAACAACTCATGCTCTTTCGGATTATTTTTAAAAGATAAAATTATGTATATTATATTTCCCTTGAGAAAATATAAGTGAAAAAATTGGGGAAATATTGACATCCAAAAGGTTAAGAAGTTTTAAAAAGCTACTACACAGAAGAGTAACTCTTGTCTATAAGAAAATGTACTTATAAGAACACATTTTTCAAAAATTATAGATAGCTGAGGTTTACTGTAATCAATTTCACTTCGCTTTTTAGAATAGATAAATTGGCCCTATTCTAATGAGAATTCAAATGAACTTGTATATACCATTGTGAAACATGGACAACTGTTGAGAAAAATAAAAACACATGGTCAAATTAAAAAGACTTAATTGTTTCAATATAGAATAAATTAGTGGATTTATTCATAGAGCGATATCCTATAGCCACTTTTTAAATCTTTGTATAAGCACTAAAAACAAGAAAAACACCAAATTCAAAACATTTCAATGTTGTCAGTTTTTGCAGCATATTACCAAACTTTTCTCATGTTGATATTCATAATTTTTCAGCAAATATTTATCGAACACCAAGCCTGTGCCAGGCATTGTTGCAGGTAATGAGAATTCAGCAATGAGCCAAGAGAAAAAAAAAATCCCTACCCTCATAGTACCTTCTAATAGGGTCAAGATCAACAATACAAATAATAGTTATACAGTATCAGATCGTGTTAATCTCTCTAGAAAAAAAGAAAGTGAAAGGAGCTTTGTAAAAGGGATGGGATTCAACTGAAAAGATGGTATTTGAGTAGTGACCTAACAGTCACTTGGTTGAGAACATTTCTTAAAAGGTATAGAATACGGGTGAGATGGGGTAAATCCCTGTATACCTTGGTAAGAAATTTTACTTTTCCACTGAGTTTAATGAAAAACAACTGAGGCCTTTTAAGATTAGAAGAGATAATGTGACTCACATTTGAAAAGATCAACTCTGCCAATGGAAAGGAAAGGTCAGAACCAGAGACAGTAGTTAGGAGGCTATAGCCAAAACCCAGGTGAGAAAGGCTGGTGGTTTGGACCAGGATCAAAAGATTCAAGCAGTAAAGCCAGTCAAATTATGAAAACATTGTGTAGGCAATGCCAGAGAGATCTGCTTTGAAATTAAATGTGAGAAGACAGAGCATGAGAGAGAGAGACTCCAATGTGTAATGGCAAACTCTGACTTATTTTGGTAATTAGAATATTTCAATATTTAATTAAAGTGTAAGCATGTCAAAATTTGTCAATGTTCTCTATAAAGACATAGAAATTGTCTTATAAACTATCATTTTTCTTTTCTTTTTTTTTTTTTTGCAGTATTTTATGTAGTTGATTCTAAGTTGAATGACAATATGATTCTTAAAATCCTGAGTCTCTTTCAAAGCCTGTCATTCTCCTGCCAAAATCAAGTTCTCATTTTCCATATCCTTTCAAGCTGGACGTCAAGGCCTGGTCACTTTAACACGGTGGCTCACTTTTTAAATCATTCCAACTGCGGTCTGTATCTCAGCAGGAAAGGCCATTAAAGCCCACAACTCTTAACCACCATTCTTACTCCTCAGAAGACTCTGGAATGCAGCTCCACTTAGGAGCTCTTGTTTTGCATCAGTGTGGCTGCTGAGCTGGATCACAAGGTGAAATGGAACAAAGGGCACGGACAGAGTTGAAAGACAAAAGAAACTCCTCTAGGCTAGAGCACACCAAACAAAGCTCTCCAGGAACCTATAAAAAGGCCCAGGATAATAGGAATCCAAAGAAACTAAGCAACTGGAGCACAGTGCTTCCCCCCCACCCCCACCCCCAACTTTCTGTTGAAGCATAACAATATACCAAAAAAGCAGATAAAATGAGTATTCTGCACATTTTCAAAAACCAAAACTATATAATCAGCATTTAGAACAAGAAACTTACCATACCTCTCCTTCATGCTTTTTTTAAATATTATTGATTTCTTAAATTCATTTTCTATTTGTCTCTTACTGGTATATAAAAAATAATTGATTATTGTATATCACATATTGAAGACCTTGTTTCCAAGAGTCTTGGTAACCTCACTTAATTCTAATAATTTTCTTGTAGATTCTACTGGATTTTCTTTATATACAAATCTTGTTGTCAATGAATAAAACCTATTTCTTTTTTTCTAATCCATATGATTTTTATCTCTTGCATTTACGTCTGAGTATCCTTGTTTCATTTCTGATCTCAGGGGTAAAGCTGTCAAAATTTCACTATGAAATATAATTTTGCTGTGGGCTTTTTATAGCTATGTTAAGGGTGGAAAATTTTCAAATGGTCAACTTCTGCTTCCATTGTTTAATGTTAAACAGAGTGTAGTTCTAGGAGATATTCTGTGCAAAGATATGCTAACATTAAAGGTGTAGTTATCCTGTGTAAAGATAAGTTAATGGCCAGCCTCTGCTTCTGTAAACCTGCTTGCTTGCTAGAGGGAGTTTGGGGGCTTTTTAAGCTATTCCTTCTAGAGGTTAGGGGCTGATTCTCTAGTGGAGAGAGTCAGTCGGCCGGCTGGCTAATAAAGGCCCATAATTAATCTCAATTGGCTCCGTAGGTCTTAAATTTGATCGCACCACAACAGTACTCATAGCTGTAAAACAAAATATAAATATACTCTTTATCAGATTAAGAAAATTCCCTACCCTCCCATTTCTAGGTTGCTAAGAAATTTTAATTATGAATAGATACTGACTTTTAACAAATGCTTTTCTGTGTTAGCAAAATATTCATAAGATTGTTTTTCCCATATTCTGTTAACATGGAGAACCGCATCAACTGCTCTGTGAATGTCTGTGAATATCAAACTCCCCTACATGTTTGGAATAAACCCTCCTTTGGCCTTTGTATATATTGCTAGATTTGATTTTCTAATATTTTGTTTCAGATTTTCATATCTTTGCTAATAAATAAAATTTGCCTATAATTTTCCTTTTTTATACTGTCATAAACAGGTTTAATGTGAAAATTATACTGGCCTTATAAAAAGAATTTGGAAGTTTTCCTTCTGGTTTCACTTTCTGTAAGAGTTTGCATAAGAATAGTGTTTTAAAGAATTCTACCAGTAAAGCCATATGGGCCCAGGGTTTCTTTGTATAAGGGTTAATAAAAATGATTCAATTTATTTAATAGATATCTGGCTTTCTAGGTTTTCTATTTTTTAAATTAATTTGGAAATGTTTGTATTTTCCAAGAAACTTTTCTATTTCACCCATAACTTATTTGTAAAATTGTTCATTACATCCTCTTACTACCTTTCTGTCAGTAGGATCTTCTGTGATTTCCTCTCCTTCACACCTGATATTTGTCATTTGTATTTCCCATTTTTTCATTAGTCTTATTAAAGGTTTATCAAGTATTCTAACCTTTCAAAGATCTAGCTTTTACTTTATTAAATTTTTATTCTATACATTTTCTGTTTCACTGATTGCTCTGCTCTTTAGTAATTCATTTCTTCTATCTTCTCTAGGTTTGATTTTCTTTCTGGAGCTAGAAACATATTATTTTTTTGTTGTTGCTCTTTATATTTGTTTTCTAAATATACATATATTTATAGCTGTAAACTTCCCTCAGCATTGTTTTAACTAAATTTTGAAACTTTTGATATGTAGCATCTTCAAAACCATTCAGTTTAGTAAATGTTCTAATTTCTACTGTACTTTATTTCATAATCCATGGTTATTTAAACAAATTAATTTGTAGGGAAGTTAGGGCTTTTCCTGATTTTTTTTTTCCCCTCAATTCTACTTGAATTCCAGTGTTGTCAGAGGACATTCCCTAAATGACTTCAAACTTTTGAAAAGTTATATTTATATCCCAGCATTTAGTCAATTTTGACACATTCAATTAAAAAATAATAGTTTCTTGCATAGTTGGGTGCACAATTAGAACAAGTTTAATAATAGTTCAGATTCTCTATAAACTTACTGGTTTTATCTGCCTGTTTGATTAGCTTTTAAGAGGAGTGTCTTAAAGTCTTCCACTTTAATTGAGGAAATGTCTATATATCCTTTTACTTTTATGTTTTGTCTGTTTTGCCTTATGTATTTTGAAGGTATGTATGTAACTAAGGACATAACAGATTTAAGATTGTGACATCTGCTTCACAGTGATCCCTTTAGCATTACAAACTGTTCCTCCTTATTTCTAGCCAGGCTTCTTGCCGTAAAGCTTTATTTGAAATTAGTATAACTGACCAGCTTTCTTTTATCCATCCCTTTCTTCTCAACTGTTCTGCATCCTTATATTTAAGGTATTTCTTTTAAGCTGCATGTTTTTGTTTTTTTTACATGAAGTCTGACAATCTTAAAAATTTTACTAGGATTACTTAATCCTTTTGTATTTATTTAATTATGAACATACACCTGTATTTGTCCTGTCATCTTACTGTTTTCTATTGACGTATCTGTTTTTTGTACATATATTTCTGTTTCTTTTGCTTTAAATATTTTTATTAATCTGTAGTTCCCTTTTTAACTTGCTGGATATGCACACTATCACTATTATTTCAGTTGTTACTCTAGAAATAACAACATCCATCCTTGATTTATAATCTGTTAAGAATTTTATACTTATCTAATAACCCTACAACAAAAGAATATTTTAATTCCATGTAAAGCTCCTTGAATTTTTTTAGTATAACTTTCCTGCTGCCTAAAAAACTCCTTTAACATTGTTTCTTTTAGTGAAAGCTTGCTGGCATTTGCCTAAGCTTTTTTTTTTTTTTTTTTTAACTTTAGAAAGATATTTTCACTGGGTATAGAATTCTGGGTTGGCATCTTCAGTGATTTAAGATGTCATTCCATAGTGTACATGGGTGTGGGTTTTTTTTAATGTATCCTTTGTAGACGTTCACAAAGTCTCTTGAATACATGGGTTGGTGTTTTAAAATTTCCATGAAAAAAAAATTCAGATATTGTTTCTAACCAACTCATTTTCTCTTCTCCTTCTAAAAATCAAATTCTATATAGGACAAGTCTTTTGACCAGAATCCCTAAAATATTTTATGCTCTTATCTGTTTTAGTCTACTTCTTTCTCTATGTTCCAGTTAAACATTTTCTATTAATTGCCTTCTAGTTCATAAATACTGTAATTTATTTATTTAATTCAATATATTTGTAAACATGTCCATTGAGTTCTTATTGTCAATTGTTTTTCTTTGGTTCTACAATGTTTGATACACACACACACACACACACACACACACACACACACACAATTCCCTAAGGCAATTCTCCACTTTCATACCTCTTTTGTTCCCTTTTTCTCTATGTTCCTAAACATAATCATCATAAAGTCTTTGTCTGCTAACTCTAATATCTGGATCACCTGTATTTCTGCTATTCTTTGTGTTTTCTCCTAGTTTTTGATCAAATGGTCCTGTCTCTTCATACACTTAGCAACTTTTTATTGAATGCTACTTCATCGAGACTCCAAACAGGAAAACTGATTCCTTTTTCTTCCTAGCAGATAGAGAAGGTAAGTTTGACATTAGTCCAATACGGAACTGAGAGAAGTAGAGGCTATATTGTGGGTATGGAAAGATTTGATCTATTTCTGGTTTGTCTCTAATCATACACAAGACCTGACTCCATAACTTTCAATTGAGAGTATAATTGGTCTTTGTCACTTCTGCCTCAAGTGATGGCTTAGCTTTTCAGGCATTTTCTGCTTAGCTCCCACCATAGACATCTTTAGAGTTTGGTAAATATCTGAAAAGGGAGAATGACTACATATTTAAGATTCCTTGAGTTTCCAATTCTGTCATTACAACCCCATGAAATATGGGTTCTATATATCTGGATTCTCAGCTTCTAGTTGAGATTAAATTGGCACCCCTCTCCCAAGTAAAAAGCAGCCCCAAAAAGATCATCAATGTCAAATTACCACTCATTTCAGAGCTTTCAATACACATTGCTGATGTTTTTAAGTCACTCCATCCCAACCCACAGGGTAGGTCTCTGTCCCCTAGGTAAGTCTCTTGTCTCCTAAGCATCTCAAACCTAAGAATTTCTACTCTGGTTTTCAGAGGCTTCCAGCTGTAATATCAAGTTCAGAATTAAAATGAGCTACAGTTTTTAGGCCTGTAACTCTCCTCAGCAACATTCAAGGGAAAAAAAAAAAAAAAAACTGCTTCTTTGTCAGTCCCCAAGTAACTTCTTAGGCTTTAAATTTTCAAAAAATGCTTCAAGGCTTAAGCAAAAAGTATGACTATGTTTTAAAAACATAGTTTAATTCAGATAACATTAACCAATTTCTCAATTGTTTCAGAATCATTTTACTATGCATAGTATACTAGTATATATGTTCGATAGATCATTTTTACCTTTAATAAGCTTTTCTTGATTAGATATTCCAAAAGATGAATTTTGGTATTGAGTTTAACATCTAAGAAAGCTAAGGGATCTAATCATTATAAGATAAAAACAACCAATAAAACAGCACTAATCAAAAAAGATAATAAACATAACTTCTGATTACCACAAAATTCATAAAGATGAAGAACAAAAGCTTAGCTATAGTTAAACAAACAAAAAAAAACTCATTTTTAATATGAGTATTTGATTGTAGGGTCCTCTTTTAAAATCATCTCTAAATCCTAGAAAACATGCTAAGTATCAAAATTTTTTCTCTTTTGACACATGAAAACAGTAGATGTGCCATGATCACCAATGAAGAGAGTCACAAATAGACCCAAAGTAATCAAGAAATAACAAGCTGGCTTTCACTGTCATAACTGGAGGGACATCAACCAGGAAAATGATATAATAAAAGCATCTCAACACAAAACTAAAATGATGACACTAACAAGGCAGAGGTTTGCTATACCACTTTTCATTCAAGAGAGGTTTCTACTCTCCTCTTTCAAGTTTTCCAGTAGTATAGAGTCCTAAGGAAACAGTATCTACATTCCAGGGTCACACAAAGATGTAACCAGTAGATTTAATAAAGTGGGGGTGATCCACACAAGCAAATTTATACAGATATAATTTCCCTCTTTTTTCTTCCTTTACTTCTCCTTACTTTGCTTTCACGGTTATCAACTTAGAGTGTTATTTGTTTTTTGTTTGTTTGTTTTTATCATGAGCTACTACAGATGTTTTTGGGATGTATTAAATATGTAAATAAGATTCTAAAAATATTTGCCTTGACTATATATCAGTATGCCCCACTGTACCTTGACAAAACATCATATCTCCACACAGAAATACCATTCATATTATAAACTCCAAGATAAGTGGGAGATACATGTTACAAACAAGATGCCCACTCTGGGGCAAAGTATATCAGCTCCATTTTAACCATGAGTTGGAACACTTGGCTAGTTGAAGGAAATCCAGTGTCTGAATTTATTTTAAAATGCCTGCAAAAAAAGCATTACTTTCATTCAGTTAAGAATAATTCAAACTGAAATTCTGCTCTTAATTATGGAAACTACAAATATAAAGACTAAGAATATTGTTGAAACCATCTATAACCACGTAAAGTGTTTAGATGGTGTCAAGTGAGTCTACAGAACATTTACTATACCAAATCTTAAATCTTCCACTAAATTTTAAAACAATCTTCACCTAAAAACTCACTATGCTATACTTTTAGAACAGTAGTAACTGCAGATTATTTCTATGTAAATAAGGCAAGAGATAACTTGTAAAGCTATGAGAATGACAAAGCTCTTAAAAATAGTAAATGTAAAATACCCAAAGATCTTACGACTCATTTGCTATAGCAATAAATCAAGAAAAAAACATTACCTAAACTTTAGTAGATAAAACCATCACAAAAAAAGAGCTTAACCTTACTTTATACTAATATGGGAGTAGATGACACTGATATGAAAGATATCATTTATAGTCCAGTATATGAGAACTAAAGTATATTCTTGAGAAGGGACTACATCAATCCTATTAATAGTAAGAAACAAGATTAATCTAATCAGGCCAAAGTTCAAGAAGAAACTTAGAAAACTAAAAATCAGAGCAGCTTAAATCTCACAACATAATTTTCAAAATACGATCCACAGTATAAAGGTTATATAAAGAGCTGTTTTTTTGTTTTTGTTTTTAATGATCCATCTCCATCTCTTTTGAAGAGACAAGTGAAAATTCAATCAAAACATTTATCTGACTATATTAATCCACTGATCGAACCATAACCAATCAGAAGTTAAAAACACAGATGACCTCTGTCATTATTTGCACTACTCCATTACTCATAAAACTCAACCCAAGCCGGCAATATGAAGGACACCATTTTATAATATTCTAAACATAGAGAACTGTGGTAGGAAAAGCCTAATGTGATTTATTTCCTGCATTTAGCTTATTACATAGCATAAATTTCTTTCATGGCATAAATTTAAATTTTTAAATCAATCAAAAATGCTCACAAAGCTCAAAATTTCAAAATAATTCTTCGCAAATATCCAACAAGTTCACCCAAGATCTTAAGGCAATGACACTCAATCAATACTATATCCATACCTTGCAAACTGTATCCACATCCCAAGGTAGTATAGTCCTCAGATCAATGACTTCACAAGACACTCCAAGCTTTTCCTGAGCCATAGAAGCCACTTCTCGGATCACATGAACCTGAAATAAGGAGAAAAATATGCAGAGAATGACTACAGAGATTCAGGCTCACATCTTTAGTTGAGTTCTGACATCATTAATAGAGGTAGTATTTAAAGTTGGAGGAACTGATCTTTATAGAGAATTGTTAAATTTGTTTTAGACATGTTCAACACCATATTCCACAAATAAAGAAAAAAAAAATATATATATATATATATATACACACACACACGTCTAGACAACAGTTGAAAAGAGGTTCTAAGAGAAAATGAGAGCAGTCACAGCCACAGATACTGATTCCAAAGATATCAGCACACAGAGGTAAATAAACTTGCAGGAGTAGGTGAAGTTTCTGGGGAAAACATGTAGAGAGAAGTAAAGGGCAGAACTAATGGAACTCTGTAGATGAACAATATGCAAGGAGAAACCAGATGAAGAGGAGCTCACTAGAAACAAAAGAAAATGAAAAAAGAATAAAGAAACAACGAAAATCAGGACCCAGTGTAGTCTAGAAGCTAAAGAAGAGAGAGAAGCCAATGTCATATACCATAGCAATATAGGACAAGGTTGGATTTTACAATTAGAAGGTCAGTGATATTAGCAGAAATAGGTTTAGTGAGTTAGTGGGAATAGCACTTACAAGGTACAAGATTACTGGAAGTTAAGGAATTAAATACTGGTGGTAAAACTTGTTCTAGTCGTGTGAATAAGGGAGGGAAATATATTGGTATTTAAGAGAAAAGTAGAGTGGAAAAGGTACTTTTTAGATAGCGAAGACACACACACCTTTTTAATATAAGGGACATGGAAAGAAAATGCAAGAGAAAGAGAGACTAACTGAATATTACAGTCCTGGAGAAAGTAAATGGAATATAATCTGAAACAGATTTGGAAAAGTAGCTATTTGGAAAAGAAGATACCTCTCCTTTGAAGACAAGGAAAACAGGAAATGACTGGAAGAAGTGATAGGTATAAAGGAAAAACAACAGGAGTTAGTATCTAATACATTCTAACTTCCTATTAAAAAGAGGCAAGGACACAAACTGAGAATGACAAGGATGTAGATAAAATTGTTTCCCACACTGGAAATGAGAAACCATGAGGACTATACCTCTCCAAGCCAAAAATCAAGTGAAGAGAAGAGGAAGTTGTGGTATTGCAATTGATTTGCATTATCTTCTTTATACTACCGTATTAAATTTTCTAAAATAAACAAATATTTCCTGTACACAGAAAAAAGAACAAGTGACTATTTCTCTAAAAGAGGAAGAGAAAGAAGAGATAGAAAGCCAGAGAAAAAGAGCCATGAGCTGAAATGCTTGGAGACAGAGCAATGGGACAACATGTGCTGGTGAATGTAGAGGTGAGGTTTACTGGAAAAGAGAAAGGTATAGAATTCTGAGGCTGGACCACCGGATGGGTCCACATGGTTAGCAAAATAATCACAGGAGATGGCAGAGGATGAGATGAAAAAGGAAATAGCATGTCAAGTGCAGCAACAAGTAGTGAGGATAAAACATGCTGCAAAATAAACTGTTTTCAATATGTTTCTGAAAACAACATATGTTTTAATATGACTGAATAAGCACCTCACATTCAATGAGAAATCACTATCAGATATAGGTGTAGCACCAAACAAGACCTAAATGTGATGTAAGGAAAACATCGTTTTTAATTCTTCATAGTATTGGGATTAAAAATAGGAGCTTTCAAGTATAACATGAACATTACTGGTGGGTACAAGTGTCACTGACCTGAGTGCCCCAGGCAACTAGAGTAACATCACTCCCTTCCTGTATGACCTCGGCTTGGGACAGAGGGATCTTGTACGGTTCTACAGGAACCTGTTCCACTGAATACAAAACAGAGAAAAAAATGAAAGTTTACTCATTTTCACTCATGTGACATTTGTGCTTTAAAGTATAGAAGGAACTCATTGTGGCAAAGTTTTATGTAGTCTTCCCCTAAATTCCAAGTTATTTGTAAGAGAAATAGCATTTACTATACAGCTTCGTGGCATTACCATACCAGATGAAAACATACAATATAAATGTATAAAATATATCAGCTATCCTGGAAAAGAAAAAGGACTTTAAGTAAAAACTAAGACAATAAAGTATGGGCTTTAGTCTATAATAATGTATCAATACTGGTTCACTAATTGTTAATGAATATACCAGACTAATGTACGATGTTAATAATAGGGGAAACCAAGTGTGGAATATATGGGAACTCTCTGTACTACTTCCACACTTTTTCTGTAAATCTTAAGCTATTCTAAAAAATAAAGTTAAAAAAAATTTAATACCTGCTAAAACTTTATAGAACCAAATTAAGTTCCCAGACAAGTTTTCTATCAAGGAACAAATTTATAATAGTTTGGAAAAAAAATTAAAAACAAACATGTAGTAGGGTCGAATTTTTAAGTACATTTTATTTTTGCACTTTGCATCTATGAATACTTTGTCAACCACAGCAGCTAACAAAGCCTTAATTTTCAAAGCTGAATCCTGTAGAACTCAAAAAGATAACCTGAATAGGCTCTGCCAGGCCAAAAGAAAGAATAAGCCACCTACAGTATCCTAGAGAAAATCATTCATGATTCCTCTGCCAACCAAGTTCAAACAATATAGAGTTCACTGAATTTTGAGAGGAAATCATAAGGCAAATTTTTAAATAAAACTGAGTAGGAAGTTGATGGAATTGCCCCGTTATGCTGGAAAGCCTTGAATTCCTATCTGAGAGCGTTATAGTTAAAAATGGTGAGGAAAAAATGTTGTTCCCTTTTGTTCATTTTCTCCATGTCCTTTTTATCATTGTTATACTTTTTTTTTTTTTAATTCAAAGAGCACAGAAGAGTAAACTAAAAGGTTCCATCTCCTCCCCAGTCAGCCATTCTAACTTCACTGGCCAGAAGTAATCGGTGCTAACAATTTTCTGGATGTCTACAGTAAACAGCTCTCATTCTTTCTGGTGTTCAGGTTTCTTAATCGTCTTCCTACATTTGGGAAATGTTCCACCTTATGAGGCAGGGACCTTTGTCCACAACAGAAATGAAGTGAAGTTCACAAATTCACTTTTTCAGCTTCCCTTGCAGCTAGGACTCAAAACATGGGTTCTGCCAATCATATGCACACATGCCAGACTGAATTGGAAGCTAATGACACAAAAGAGCAGCAAGTGTCCAGAATCCTTTCTAGAGTACTGGTAACTGTGGAGGCAGACTTTGCATCCAGGCTGTGTATCAATGATTCAGATTGCTGTTTCATGTCCTCTGACAGCTGCCAAGGAATCTTTGCAAAACCAGTTATGCAGTGGAATTTGGGGTACTACTTCTGCATATGGCCTCTAAGTCTGCTTCTCGGACACTTCAGAGATCTCTGCACTATTTATTATCCTTCAAAAAACCTTTCCTGCTTATATTAGACAGGCATGAGCTCATCTGTTTGAAAATTAAGAACCCTGATTGATAGTCTTTTCAGATGTTTACAATATACAAATACGTATACACATAGACATATAACTTTTTTTCTTTTTGCAAACAGAATCATATTGTACACACTGTTAAGAACACTTCTACAGTCTCCCTTTTTTCCCCTACTTAGTAAATTTATCTGGGCCATGTTTTCATGTGAAAAAGTTATTTTAAATCATGTTTATAAGTAAAATTTATCAAATTTAATGGTGCAGTTATTAGTGATATGGTAAAAAATTTTATTCCTTATATTTTTGCATATGTCCAATGACATTTCTATAAACAGTGCTAGAAAGAGATGAATATCTTTTTAAAATCACCAATATGCTTGAACAAATAAAATGGTTAAATCCATAAAACTATTTTTGTGGATAAACCCCAAAGCAGATAACAATTAAGCTAACAAACCTGAGAGATACACAGTTAGAAAATTTATAAGCATCGAAAGCACTTTTTAAAAGTTTTTGTGTAGCACACAACTATGTTGAGTCATATACTTCCATTGTTTAAACCAGGGGTGTGCATCCTACAGCGCGCAATTTTTGATAAACAATGTTTTATTGGGACACAGAAACACCCATTCATTTATGAATTGCCTATGCCCTACAACCAGCAGAGGTGAGTAGTTCCAAAAGACAGCATGGCCTACATACCTAAAATAATTACTATCTATCCATTTACAGAAAATTTTGCCATCTCAATTCTAAACAATGCTTTCAGAGGTTAATTCTAGCCCATGGATGGCTTAAATACAGTATTAGATGAACAGACAGACCAAAGGATGGATGGATGGATGGATGGATGGATGGATGGATGGATGGATGGATGGATGGATGGACGGACGGACAGACGGAAGAAGGCACAAACAGGCAGACAGACAGATTCAATACAGAATACAAAGGGAATACAGAGGGAAGCAACAACCTGGCTAAAAGGACCAAGGAGGCTTCATCGCCAAGGAGGGTACAACTCTACATAGCAGTTTTCAGTTGCTAAACCAAAGTTGCTAAATCAAGAACAACACTGACAACATCTGGCAAACATGTCAAAGGTAGCACATAGGCTCTTTGCCATAATCGAGTCTTTTCCCTGGCAGCGAGATCTACATGCCAACAGGCAAAGCTTAAAACCTCAACATGCTTTGTCTTGCTGGTGAGTCAGCGGCCACCAATCAAAAGTCCTGTATTTCCTGCCTTGTGAATCATTTGCCAGCTGGTGATTAGCAAATTCCTGGCACATACAACTCTATGGGCTGGCACACCAAATAAAGTAGGTTGGCATCCTGGCCCATCTCCTTTGAAAAGTTGTCAGTGAGTGACTAACTGCTTCACTGTATTAAATTACCCAGAATGTAGGACCATATTACTTTAACAATTAAAGAACAACATGGCAAACAAAGCTTAATCCTCCACCAAAAATATATCATGTAGAGAATTAAATTCAAGAGGAGTTTTATATGAAAAACAACCCAAAAATCTCTTAAGGTATGCATAAATTTAATTCTAAAAGGAGAATAGGAATACAATTGTAATGTGTTCACTTACTTAAACTTCACAAACAGATCACCTAGAGAACAAGCTATAATTCACAGGTACTTTTTAGTCACATTAATTTGAAAGATATTCATTCCAAGAGAAGGTTATTATTCCAAATCACTTCTCTTGTGTTCCTCGCCCATGGCTATGTGCTTTTGGAATAAGAGCAGGTAAGAGGGGTTAGAGCATGATGCTTCAGGAACTGAAGAGTACTCTATACAGTTATATTACATATTCTTATTTTCATAGCAGTGGGATTAACTAAGACAAGTACATTTTACCACATGCTGATTACATTCTAATCTACACACTAATGAGCAGTCCACAGAGAAACCCTTCAGCATCAGATATATGTTGACAAAAATGTGTGACTTAGAAAAATAAGAAATCTTTCTTTCCAAGGCCAAATTTAAAAGGATGTAATTTTTTGCTCAAATGTAAGTCAAGCTAGTTTTTACTGTAAATTGTAAATTCTACATATGTGTTTCCTCTGTAATTGCAAATGCACATATATTCATTACACACACACGCGCACGCGCGCACACACACACACACATTCATAGCATATATTAGCTCATGCTTGGTCACATTTCCCATCCTCCTCCTCTCCTTTCTAATTGGCTGTATTTCTTATGTCATGTTAAATACATTTTAAAAACAAGAGAGAGTGTATAAACATATTTACTATTATATATCTTTATTTTTTAATAGTCATTGCATAACGAATATATGCAGACATGCTAGAATATGAAATTGAAAGAGTCAGTTCCTGTCCTTGAAAAGCACACACTCAACTGGGAGTTACAAAGATGGAAAGAGATCATCAGCAAACAAATAAAAGCATGATATAGCAGTGGTGGCAAACTGCTCTAGGAATACAGAGGTAAGTAACAACCTAGTTAAAAAGATTGAGGAGGCTTCACCGTTAAGGAGGACAAAACTGAGCGGTGTCTTAGAGATAAAAAGAAAATAAAAAGGGTATCTCAAGCAGAAAGAAAAGGTGTGTACCAAGAAACGGAGGTATGAAATCATGTGTTCATGTGTGTACACCTACAAACACACGTAAACACAGATTTACATGATGTTTCAAGTAAAGGTAAATAGTGAAACCTTTAAATTATATTCCAAGTTCCCAGGGCATATAATTCCTTCTGATGCATGTTAATAACTCATGAAGAAAGCAACCACAAGAGAACAACTCACTCTTAATGACACAAGTTCCCCCTGTGAGGCCCAATCTTACCATAACAGGGTCATTTCTCTGCCCTGGCACTAATCTACACTACAGCAATGTTAGTCTCTTTGAAATGTAAAACTCAGTAGGGCTTTATTCACATTGCATTATACATGATGCAATGACAAAACATAAATGTTCTTTTTTGAAAGAGTACATTTCTAAAATATACATTACTTCACCCTGCCTGACAGCATAGTCAAAGTCTCCATACCTGAGAAATCCTATCTTGTTTGCCAGAATTTACAGTGTAATAGGGAAGGGTGGGCAAATCCACCAACCAACAGCCCTGGCCCCAACCTGTCTCTATTATCTCTGTATCTACTGAATATGGTCATCTCTAACAAAGCATTATATTGCTTTCATGCCCTAGTATCCAACCTGTAAACTGGAAAGCAGCATGTGTCTGTCTGCCACACCATGGGGAAAGAATGAGGACATATTAATTAATCACTGTAGACATCCTTTCAGTTCTTAGAAGACAGTTTTACAATTTAAAATAATTAAATGATACAGTCATTAGACTATAAAAGAAAGTTTTCATTCTAGGAACAGGTATTCTTAATCCTGTTATCGTTTGCTAAATAAAACTGATATTTCACCATAAACTAATATCTCTGTATTGCAATTACTTTTCAGATTGAGGTTATTAATTATGGTCATTTTTTTTTGATAATTTTCACTTCTATAACAATAATTACTTTTAACACATGTTTAAAAGTATATAAACATAAAAACTAAATGCAATTCTGTCTAGTAATTACTTTTAAATTATTCCCCAAACATAGCTGTATTCAATCTTTCCCTCACCTCTTCATCTTAAATTACTGAAAATTTAAAGTCTGTATTAGAAAAATCATATCAACATACTGTTAACAATATTTGTCTATGTCATCAAAATAGTTGTTAAAATATTAATATTATGTTACTGTCTAATTAGAAGACAAAATTAATTTTTGAAAAATAAAAATAATTAAGTGCTAAATTTTGCCACTATTTACCCCATGGTGATTGGGAGCCTGTGTAGACTGAATGAACCAGTATATCAAATCTCAATACCACAAGGAAGAGTAAACCAGAGGGGACTCCTGGAATTGATAGTAGTTCAGGGTCACAACCATGTGATAAGTAAGGCCTTCACAGCATAACTATGTCAATGTTTTACTGAGAATTAGGGCAAAATGATTGCAGAGAAATGAGAAAGCAGATGAACTGAAACGAATAGAGAAAACCACACATAAAAGATTGATCCTGAAGAATAAATATGATTAGATGCATGAAGCCAAAAAGTTGACATTCCAAGCAGTGGGGTACCGTATATGAAAAATGGAAAAGTCAAAAAAAAAAGTCGAGCTACCACCATGTGTCATCTTACATGACGCACTGAGAAGAACATAGCATCTCTTTGATGGTATTCTTGCCAAATAAATATATAACCTGAATTTGTAATAAAGAAACATCACACAAAGTGATTGAGGAATATTCAACAAAAGAGTGGAAGAAATGTGGCAATGATATCAGACAAAAAAAAAAGTGTCTCAAAATAAAGGAGACTAAAAAAAGACAAGGGAAGGCTCTGGATTGAATCCTCATCCAGAAAAAGGACATTAGTGGAACTATTAATGAAATCTGAATTAGTATGTATAGGAGTTAACATTACTGTATCAATGTTAATTTTCTAGTTTTGGTCATTATTGCTGTGGTTATGTATGAGGTTAACATCTGGGAAAGCTGGTGGGTAGCAGGGGTTATATAACAGTTCTTTGTACTATTTTTGCAACCTTTCTGTTTGAACTTATTTCAAAATAAAATGTTTAACAAAAATTTTCATGTGAAATTTCGCAAAAAGAGGCTGACTCACCTTACCAAGTCTCTAATAAATTTTGGAAAAATAAAATTAGGATATTAATGAAGCCAGTGCAACATTTAGTGTTGTATTTGTGACTTCATCTACCTCGATGAATATAACAGTTCTGACTATATAGAGACATGAAGATGGGAAGGCAAAATTCAGTATCTGTGCATGTCCATCAGCTTTTTGCTGGAGACTCCTGACCACTAAATAGGAACCAATAATTATTCAAACTGTCTAAAGAAAAATACAACATCAAGTCAGAATCAGCAAATATTTTGCATCAAACCAAGATACTTCTCACACTGAAAAACACTTAAATTTGAAATTTTAAAATCATTAATGTTGTTTCAGAAGGTCACGCTTTCTTATTACTAAAATATCACTGAAAAAATGAGGAAATTCACCTATTATTTTTAACTAAATAGCAATATTGATTTGAAACAAAGTCCTGGACCCATTTCAAATCAAATGCATTCTAGTATTTCTTTGATAACTACTTAATTTGAAAATCCCACATTTCTAATTCTTTTGCATAATGACACAAATTAGTTTGCTAACATATCAAAAAATCGATGACATGATAAAGCAACCATCATATTTCATATACAACTTCAAAATTAACCTCATTACATTTCCTGTCTCATTAAACGTAACAAAAAAAAGCTTTTATGAGACTTAATATTAGTGAATATGCATCAGTAAACATACATACTAATATTTAACCACATTTGTAATATATCTTGGTCAATCTTTTTACTTAGTATTATTTTTTCATGTACTGTCTAGTGTTCATTTAATAATTTAGCAAAAGTTTTCTCAACAATTTTACTAGCGATTGTGCATCTTTCATGTTTAATATATTAGTTTTCTTTAATATATAGATTTATTTTGTTTTGTTTAATATATAGATTTCTTTAGTAAATATTTTCCAATGCATTTTCCATAGCAAGGAGTTATATATGGGTGAACTTTTTCCTATAAATAGATTCTAACAAGGTAAATTGGAAAACTGGCAAAGAAAATAATTGAATGCTGAATCAAAGGA
The DNA here is from genome assembly GCF_014176215.1 of Rousettus aegyptiacus. Classification (NCBI taxonomy): domain Eukaryota; kingdom Metazoa; phylum Chordata; class Mammalia; order Chiroptera; family Pteropodidae; genus Rousettus; species Rousettus aegyptiacus. Next base: position 124,422,207 of record NW_023416284.1, on the reverse strand, counting down.
CACTATTTTAAAGCCATTCTCCATCAGCACATGAAGAATTTAAAATTAAAAAAAGTCACCTAACAAAAAGAATTATGTTGAAATAGAATAAGAATATTAACTTTCACCATCAATTGCAGGATGCATCATTATTTTATGAACCACTATGAAAATCTGCCAATTAAACTGACACTGTTTTAAATTTTTATTTTATTCTTATTGAAAGAAAAAATTTAATCAGACATGGGTTTTATTATATCACCCTTACACAGACACAAAAACAAAATACAAGCAAAATAATTGGTTACGCTATTCCTAAAACTGACATTCAGAATCTAATCTTCTCACTTACCTTTTGACTTTTAATTGTTAATGTCCATATTTCTCCAAAGAATACCACTTTCTTTGTCACCAAGCACATTGGTGATGCAGCACTTTTTAAATGAATCCATAGAAGAATTAAAAAATTAGTGTTGGGCTCTCAAGTTAAATATTTAGGAACAGCCTACTTTTGACTCCTGCTTCCAAAGATTGTTGAATTATTGTGAGTCTCTACTTTCCCTGCCCTTCCAACTCATCACAACCATTTGGAATCTCACTGTCAAAAGAGTTGTTCTCTGGTGTTTCTGGAATTCTAAACTTTTATTTAACTTAATAGTGGCTCCAAAGAGCAACAGTAGTGAGGATGGTAATTCAGATACACCAAAGAGAAAAGTGCTTCCTTTAAGTGAAAAGGTTTGTATGCAGAGAGGGGGAAAAAAGTAGTACTCTATATAGGGTTCTGTACTATCCATGGTCAGGCATCCACTGGGAGTCTTGGAACATATGCTCTGTGGATAGGGGGCAGGGAGAGCTACTATATATATAAAATGTTGTTAACTATGTCATTGACAACTATGTCTAAAGGTAAGGTTTAATTGGAAATTTTATATTTTATCTGTCTAGATATAGAACTGTCTATTAAATATAAGTCAATCTTTGACTTTCAGACATCTAACTCTGTACACATTTTGAGAAAAACATCAGGAACTGCCTATATTCAAAAAGTAGAAGACTGTGGCTTGACTTAACATAATACACTGTACATTCAATAATGCTAGAATATGTGGTAAATCCTGAATAATCTTTGTAAGAGTCCCTGATGAACTAAAAATGTTCCACAGTGGCCCTCACACTACCAAACACCAAGCAACTTTTCCTCCTTTCCTTCTTGTTAAATCCGAATTGCCCAATCAACACATACTAGATAGCAAAAATAATTCCTCCCTCTTCTAAAAATCGTTTTTGACTGACTATTCCTGAAACTGGCTGAACGCTGACTGCCCTCTCTTGCTAAAGCTCTACAAAATCCTTACCCCTTTCTCTATCCTAAATTAGAACAATTCTGAGTTGTGCTTATGGCCCAACATTCTGAATAAAGACTCATGCTGTTACTAGAACAAATCACTGGAGATCTTTAAATAGAAACATTTTTCTATGATCCCTTGATGAGGCAGATTTTATTAACATATTTCCTCATGTTGAATAATTCTTATATTTCTGGAATAAATTCTACTTAACAATTATCTAAGTGTTTGTGTATGTGACTTGTACACATATATATACATATACACACACACACACTAATATATTTACTCAAATTATACTATGGATTTTCGAATTTATACTACTAAATTTGAAAATCCAGAGAAAATATGATATTATACAAAGATATAAATGACCAACATTTACTCAATAATGACCAACAACCATAAAAGATTGAAAAGAAAGCCAAAAATCTGTCCCAAAAAAAGTGCACAAGACAATTTTATAAGAAAATTATATTAAAGCTTATAGAACAGATAATTCCTAGAAATCTAATTTGGTCTAGAGCACATAAAAAGAAAGCAACCCAATTGATTCAATAAGACTGGCATAACTCTGCTTCTGAAACTAGACCAGGGTGGTAAAAGAAGGATAAACTATAGACCGATTTTATATATAAACATATACTCATGCTCATACATGTAAAGAGAGACAACTATAGTTTAATTTTATTTATAAACATAAAGGATTTTTTTTTAATCTTCAAAAAAATTTTAATTGAATCCAGCAATATGTTGAAAGAATAATGCATCATGGCCAAGTATACTTTATCCCAGAAATATAAGAATTAGTCAACAGTAGGAAATATGTTATTAAAATTCACCTCATCAAGAGGTCAAAGAAGAGAAACCACATTAACCATATCATCACATACTTAAAAACAGTTTGATAAAATTCAACATCTTGGAAGAAATAGGAGGAAGGGGCCTCTAAGTTAAAAATAGAAATTTCCTTAACTTGATAAAGAGTACTGGCCAGGGTCCAAGTTAAGAAAAGATGAGACATTTCTAATAAAGAAAAAAGATTAAAATGCCTCTCAATTCTTGGAAAAAGAGAACTATAACTATCATTAGCTATAGAAAGTAAGATTTTCTACCTAGAACATCTAAGATAATTAAGTGAAATATCATTAGAGAATTGTGTAAGGTCTCCAAATGCAATATTAACATAAAAAATTAAAAGCTTTTTTGTATACCAAGAGTAATCAATTAGAAATATGTAATGGAAAAAATACCTTATCCATAAGAACAAAAATATATATATATATATATCATGAAACATCTAGTAATAACCTTAACAAAAAATTGCCAAACCTAATGGAAATACCTACACAATTTACTCATGGACATAAAATAAGTTTGAATAAACGGAGACAACCATGTTCTTGGAAACTAAGAATCACTACAGGCAAGATGCAAAAACAGAAGGAAAAACTTTAAAAACTATGTGAATGCATATACTTGTGTGTGTGTGTGTGTGTGTGTGTGTGTGTGTGCGTGTGTGTGTGTATTTTTTAAACACATAGGTTAAATGCTGCTTCAGTGACAACCAGTCCATGGGAAGATATAACAGTGACATTTCTCCAAAGGTAACATTAAACTGTTGAGATCCTGTAGTTTCAAAGTAGACTTCCAATAAATATATTAGCAAAGACACTTTATGACAGAATACAGAAGAAAATGTTTAAAAACAGAAGAACCGGCAAAATTATGATAGGCAAAAAAATAAAAATGCAAAGCTTTTATTATTAGTATTCCCAAATTAAAAGTCTTACAAACATTTCCAGCTTTATTTTTAGCTTCCAGGTTATAAATAGTTACATATTGAATCTTGTCTCCCCATAGTACTTGCATCAAGAATATCTTATCCTCAAAAAGAGAAATCAAGAAAACAATCTCATTTACGATTGTGTCAAAAACTTTAAAATACCTGGGAATCCAATTAACAAAGAAGGTAAAAGACCTGTTTTCAGAAAATTATAAGTCATTGAAAAAAGAAATTGAAGAAGATACAAATAAAGGGAAGCATATATCGTGTTCATGGGTAGCAAGAATCAACATTGTTAAAATGGCCATACTTCCAAAAGCAATCTATAGATTCAATGCAATCCCTATTAAAATACCAATGGCATTTTTCAGAGAACTAGAACAAATAATCCTAAAATTTATATGGAGTCATAAAAAACTCCAAATAGCCACAGCAATCTTGAGAAAGAAGAACAAAGTTGGAGGTATCACACTACCAGATATCAAACTATACTACAAGGCTACAGTAATCAAAACAGCATGGTACTAGCATAAAAACAGATACATTGATCAATGGAACAGAATAGAGAGCCTAGAAATAAATCTACACCTATACACTTACTTAATATATGACAAAGGAGGTAAGAATATACAATGGGGTAAAGAAAATTGGATAGATATATGCAAAAAATAAAAGAAAGCTAGACACCTTCTTACACCATATACAAGAATAGACTCAAAAATGGGTTAAAGGCTTAAACATAAGATCCAAAACCATAAAACTTCTAGAAGAAAATATAGGCAGTAAATGCTCTGATATTACTAACAGGAATTTCTTTTCAGATATATCTCCTCGGGAATGGAAACAAAAGAAAAAACAAACAAATGGGACTACATCGAACTAAAAAATTTGTGTACAGCAAAGAAAACCATCAACCAAACAAAAGGACAACTGATTGGGAGAAGATATTCACTAAAGATACATCTGATAAGGGGTAATATACAAAATATATAAAGAACTTATAAAACTCAACAACGAAAAATAATCCAATTAAAAAATTGGCAGGGGACCTAAACAGATACTTCTCCAAAGAGGAAATAAGATGGCTAATAGAAATAGGAAAAGATGCTCAAGGTCGCTAACCATCAGAGACATGAAAATTGAAACCACAATGAGATATCACCTCACATCTGTCAGAATGGCTATCATCAATAAATCAAAAAACAAGTGGCGAGGATGCGGAGAAATAGGAAGCCTCATACATTGTTGGCGAGATTGCAAATTGGTACAGCCACTATGGAAAGTAGTATGGAAGTTTCTCAAAAAATTAAAAATGGATATACTTTTTGACCTAACAATTGAACTTCTGGGTATTTATCCAAAGAAAACCAAAACAATAATTCATAAAGAACTATATATTCCAATATTCATGGCAGCACAATTTACAATAGCCAAGATATGTGAGCAACCTAAATGCCCATCAATAGACGATTGGATAAAAAAATTATGGTTCATATATACAATAGAATATTACTCAATTATTTAAAAAAAATGAAATCCTACCACTTGCAACAACATGGATGGATCTAGAGGTTATTATGCTGAGTAAAATAAGTCAGACAGAGAAAGATAGATACCATATGATTTCACTTATATGCAGAATCTAAGGAACAAAAAGAACTAATCAAAAACAAACTCACACATATAGTGGACTACTTGGTGACAGACAGAGGGGAGTGGGGTTGGAAGGCTGGGATAATGAGGTGAAGGGTTAAAGAAGTACGAATTAGTTGATAGTTGGTCATGGGGATGGGAGCAAGGCAGAGGGAATGCAGTTAGCATTAATATGATAGCTAGGTGGAGGGGCAGAAAAGGGAGGGAGCAATTGGAGAGATCGTTTTATGAACTACATAGATGTCTAACCAATGTACTACATACTTCGAACTAATTTAAGTAAATAAAGTTTTTAAAAAACCTAAAAATTAAAAAAAAAAGCAGTCATAGACACCACATAAACCAATGAGCACAGATGTGTTCCAATAAAATTGTATTTATAAAAACAAACAAAAAAAAATACCTTATCCTTCCAGTTTTTCACTGTCATTTAGAGATTTGTGTTGTCTGGCTTCATCGATCATTTATTACTCAGGGCTTAATCAAAGACTATATGAGGCTTATAGGAAACAAGAATGGATTAAGAAACATAGGCTTATAATATTATCTTTCCATAAGCCCAAATATATATAAAGAGGGATGTTTGCTTCAACATTGTTTAGAATAGGCAAAATTTAGAAACAACTCAAAGCTTCATAGTAGAGGAAAGGATAAATTATAGTATACCCAAAAACACTTTTTATGACCTAAAAATGAGCTAAATCTTTGTAAAATGACATTGAAATATATCCAATAAATTAATAAGAAAAGTAAGTTACAGAACAGTTATAACATGCTGATTTTTATTATTGTGTATATATATGTTCTTCTATACATTCATATATTTGTATAAATCTAAATGCATGGGAAAAGATTTGCAAAGCAAGTTACAGAATAATGTTTATAGTATGAGCTTATAATTTGATCTTTACATATAACTCAGTTTACATGTAAAGGTGTTCTATACATTCACATATGGATTTAAATGCAAATACTCAGAAAAAGATGAGGGGGAGGAATTGAGTCAAAAACAGAAAAATTCACTTTCCATTTTACAGCTCTAAGATGCTTACAAAGAGTGCATATGCTACCTGACACAAAATTTTATTAAAAACAAAAAATAAATCACTCTTTATCATGTAAAGTAACCTTAGTCATTGAGAATGTATCCAGTTAAATCAGGACAACAACCAAATATAGACACCTGTCTAATGTCCAAAATTAGTCTGAAAGTGAATGTGAATAATAAGGAATATGCCAGAACATAAGAAAAATTCCACTGGGTTCTATTCCACAAATATTTCAGTATATCAGGTCAATCACATAAGATACATAAAAAAATTCAAAGGTAATTGTGCAGTTCAAGTTGAATGAAAACCTTTTGATTCTTCTTGCTACTCAATACTAGATCAGGCCTTCTCAACACAAAATAATAATCTATTAATTGCATTCCCTGCTTATTTTAGGTTTAAGATAAATGCTACCCCACCAGATTAAGAGAGAAGTCTACTGAACAGTTCATAAAGAAAAAACAAATATGAAGTAAAAAATTATGAACTGTAAAAGGTCACTTGTAATCAAATGAAAACTGCAATAAATTGACAGTAAATAACATATGTTTATAAGTAAAGATAAAAATCTGGCAAGATATACAATAAAAAGTCAACAGTACTTAGAGGATAGATTTATGAGCTCCTTTTATCTTCTCTTTTGTACTTTTTAGGAGTTTCAGTAAGTACACATGAAAGACTGAAAAACAGCCACATCCTTTAATCCTGTTTCCACGCCCTTTGCAATGTGACTGCAGCTGTTCCTATGAAGAGATAAAGAGTATTTACCTACCTCTTGAACTCAGGCTGGCCCTGTGGGACTTGCTTTGGCCAGCACACTGTAGCATAAGTGGTGTGTGCCAGATACTTGCAGAGCCTTGAGTGCCCTCTTGAAACCTCTGCTTCCACCATATGAATAAGACTGAGCTAGCCCGCTGCAGGATGAGAGACAAGCAGACCAGCCTCAGCCCCCAAATATGTGAGATAGCCCAACTAAGATCGGCAGATCCAACCCACTCCTGACCTGCAACTGACAGAAGGTCCATGAGGGAGCCCTGATGAAACCTGAACTGCCCAGCTGACCTACACATAAGCTATATAAAAGTTGTTGATTTAAACCAACAAATTTAAAAAATGGCTTGTTAAGCAGCGATAGCTTGCTGATGGAACATGCATGCATTACCCTTTTTAAGAAAACAACATATGGCATTGTTAACCATTAGTCACAACATTATTTACACTAAAATATTAAAATATCTTATTTTCAGCAGGTATGAATCTTTTTAATTAAAAAAATTAAATTAGCTCAATACTATAATAGTACTACTACTTTACAGCTAAGGATCCGAGTTAACATTTAGCAAATCTTATTACTGCTCAGTATGTGGATAAAATAACTGATGTGACTAGATTTTTTTTTTATTACACATCAAAGACTAATGATAGAAGTAACATATCCCTGGAAAGAACAATCACATCAACCACCACAGGAACTAAGAACTTTCACTGGGCCAGGTATGCTCGGTGCCTTTAAATCTATTCATTCATTCATTTCATCTTTAAATCAATTTGATGAGCTAGGTATTATCACTGTCCTCATTGTATAGATGAGAAAAATTAAATATAGAAAGGTTAAGTAGCTTGTCAAAAGTCACTCAGCTAATAAGCAGTACAGCCAATACTTCAAACTCAGGCAGTCATTCCAGAATCCACAGCCTTAGCCACTTTATTAGACTGACCCAGAGCAGAAAGTATGCCTACAGGAAAAATAGAAACCTGACTGGCCACCTAATGTGTCCAAACATGATGAAAAAAGATAGTATTAAGGAGATTAGGGACTACATAGGTAATAGGAACATGAGAAATTAAGCAAATAAAAAAAGAAATAGCATTTTGTTCAGAGAACATAGAATTGTATGCCAAAGAGGAAATGAAAGAATGTTTCTTTTGATCAGTTGCGAATCATACTGATATTGTAATAGCAAACGAAATACTAAATAATGGTATGACCAAAAATTAAACTACAGCTCCATAAAGATATCGGAGACAATTTGGATATGTTGAGGGAGAAGGACAGCACATGATGGGGAAAAGAAGGTGGCAAAAAATAACTAACTTCTAGTAGTAAGTTAAAATGATGTCTAAAGTCTTTTTTAAGAAGCAGCATAAGCATATTATTTATAAATATAATGCTAAATTACCAGAAGAAACTGCTAAAACTGTTGAAAAGGATCACCTGTGGAGAGAGAAGCAAGGACTTGGTAAAGGTTAAGGCTCTGAACTGCTATTTTTGTTACAAGATATATATTATTTGGCTTTTCAAATTCTGTATTAGTATTCAAATCAAAAACTAATTCAAAAATCTAACAAATGAATAAATTCTCTTTCATTATTGGATCAAATTTCATTCTTGTCAGGGAGTATACCTAGTATTAAATGTACTAACTAGCCTGCATAAAAATAATCTGTTTTCTGCCAACCAAAACAAATTTCAATGTGAAATACTAATTCCTCTCCTTTCTGTAACCTACTATTATACAAAAATATCTTCAACGTCTTCTACTGTTCAAAAGCTACTTAAAACAATATTCTTCCCTTTATGATGTATAAATTTATATGTGGTGTATTTTCTAATAATAATAATAAAAAAAATCTTCAGTATTATGACCTATTTTTGCCTGAAAGGATCATTTGAATCCTAGAAATAAAGGAGCACAAGGCTTTTAGCCTTTTTTCTCACTAGAAGAACCCCAGATGAAAGCCACATTTACTTTGATATTACTGATGTCATCAGTCACTCAATTAAATAAAACCAGAAAGTTCAAAAGCCATACAAGAACAGCTTCTCTACAAGATGCCTATATCTGATAATGTCTCAATGACTCATTCTTTTTGAATCATAACTATTTTGCACATTTTTGACACTGCCTAGATTGTTCTTATCTGTCTTTGCTAAATATCCCTCTGCCATTTTTAAAAAGTGTATTTGTATTTAAATATCATAATTACAATAATCTAGAAATATTAGTTATATCCCTTCTAACTTAGAAAATACAAGTTTTATATCTATCGTATATTCAAAATAAGTACAAACAAAATTCAAGAAAACTGCTATATAAAAAATGTGTTACCTACTTTTACTTTCATCTTTATGAAGTTAATGCCTAAACTGAAATAACCAGAAGTTAATTATTTATAAATAAGTTATTTTTATACATGTTGTAGACCAGACATGTGGAAAGTCACCATAGCATAGATAATTGAACATAGAATAGTATATGGGGACCAGGTCCAAAAATGAGGGGTCAAACGGTCAAAAACAGCTGTGAAAGGGCCAGTACTGTGCATTCACCAGTTTCATCCACTCTGCCTAAAATGCAGGAAGACTACCTTTCTCAGCTGCCTTTGCCTCTTGTCTGAGACATGAGACTAGGTCCCTTAAAGACTGCATGAAGAAGAGGCTCCCAAACCCAAACTGTGACCACACTGAACTTGTGATGTGTAGTTTTTATAACTCTTAAAGATGCAAATTAACCCTAAGCCACTGGAAAAATTAATGCAGTACACATACAAACTTTGTACTACACACACTATAAGATAATGGATGTACTGCCTTCATGCATGGCTATTGATATATTTCCGTTCAGTTAAAAAGTAGATCATTTTAATTATGGGAAAATAAATTAACATATTTCTTGGCATAAAACTAGGACACTAGAGGAAAGTGTTTCATTTATGCCCTCTGGGATCAAAACATCTTCCTTTAAACCTAGCTCTATCTGTCATGTATTCCTCTGTGAGGAGGTTTCTTAAACGCTCTAAACTTCATTTTCAGGATAACACCACCTCACAGGGCTTTTGTGAAGATTAAATAACTATGTGCACCATAAATGTCCAACACCTGGCTCTACAGACAGACTGACTCGTTTGAATCCTGGCTGTGTGGCTTTCAGCAAATTGCTTAACTTCCTTAATGATCAGGTTCCTATAAAATGGTGATAGTGACAGAATTATTTTGCTAAGGTTGTTGTGAGGATAAAATGAAATAGCCCATATGTCTACACAACAATATTGCACTGTGTCTAGCACGTAAGTGTTCAAAAAGTGCTTAAAAGACGAGGCAGATACACATGGATTATCTGAATCCTCTCAACAATTTTATGAAGTACTATAATGTATAAATAAATGGGGTTCCTACTATAGCCATTATGACAAACATAGCATTTATATCATGTTTTGAAAAGCTGCAGTTTATTGTGCAAATCAAACTGGGGATAGTTCCTCTTAAAAGAGAAACATGTTTTCTCTAACCAAGATGACATATTATATCAGTTGAGGTTATCTATTATAATAGTAAAGTTTAAGGAGACTGAAACTCAAAGGAGATTAAACCTAAAATGTGATTAATGAACTTCCCCCCGATCCTTCATTGAATCAAAGGAAGAATAGAGGAATAAGAGTAACTTGAAGAACTTTAAGAACTAATCTAATGAAATGGTGAGAATTTTCACTTTTGATTCCTATTTCTCTCTCCCTCCCGTCTCCAGTGAATATATATCAGCTTAGCGCCACAATCGTCTACTAGAAATTATCGTTCACTAAGTGACAGAGGCCTTGGCTCCAGTTTCATCCCAGGAGAACAACACATTGAAAGTGAAGCTGTCTCCACATATAAAATCCCAGAAAATAAGTCAAAATAGCTGGCCTTGAGGCACATGTCTATCATCTAAGATCATAGAGGTCAGATACGAAGACTCGCACCACCCTCAGAATCACATGGGGTAAGAGTAGTGGCCATGGGAAGAATATGTCCTGAAAGGAAAATATGGGACAAAGAGAAGCAGGAGACTAACTAATGAGAGAGAGAGAGAGAGCTATGCACAATCAACTATAGGCTAAAGCCTTGAATAACTACCTACCTCTATAACTGAATCAATCTTGAACAGGATTTAGTGATATAAATTACATAGATATAAAAATTATACATTAGGAAGAAATTCTTTGAGTTAGCGAGTTAACTTTTATAGATGCCTAAGAACTTTAGTTTCCTAAAGAACTCTTTGCCTAGTATCCCTTAAATACTTTACTTCAGAAATTATGTATAGAAATACCAGTCTAAATTTGGGGAAATAACATCTTAATGATGCTGCAGGAGGGAAAAGCAGATAATAGTTGATACAAAATAATAGTTGATGTTTTCCTAAAATATTTCCTATTGCATCAATCCAGTTCTAATAGTACAGAGTGGGAAAATATGCCAGGGAATTACCTTTCTGTCAGTAAAACTATTAATTGACATTATTAGCAAATGCACTCACATCTGTTTCTTAAATATACTTAGACTTCATTCTCTATTCACAAACATTTCTTTCATATTTTCCTTCTCTTTATTTCTCTAAATAACGTTCTTGTAACTTCTTTGGCATTATCTTCCAGTTTACTAATTTCCTCTTTATCTATTTATAATTCCTGGTTAAACTATCAGATTTTTATCTTCCACTCATTATATTTTTCTTTCATAGACATTCCATTTGGTTCTTCAAATTTGCTTGTCTCCTGCTTAGATACTCAACTGCCTCTTTGGGGGGTGTGTGTGTGTTTGTGTGTGTGTAATATGATACTTACCTTTTTGTATTCATTAGATGATAGTTCTAACAGCTGAAGTCTTAATGGGTCTGCATCTGCAGTGTCTTGTTCCTGCTCAGAGAGACTTTTTCCTTGAACTTTATCTGTGGGACTATTCTGAGGCCTGGGTTGAAGTGACTCTAGAGAAGACTTTTGTTTCCTTCTGCCAAATCTCTTAAGGTGACACCAACCCAGAAGCACTTTAAATTATCCACCTATAAGTTTTCAGACCACATTACAAGCACATATTTAAATCATAATCCTGTGTAAGGGCCAACCTATGATAAAAATTCTCAGAGGAGATTTTTCTTTTCTCTCCACCAGCATAAAGTCAAGAGAGGTAATTTTCCTTCCTGATACCTCTGCATCTCACACTGTGGAATGGTCTTTGGAGTCCCAACTTTAAGCAAAGGCTCCTAGTAGATCCTCTACCTAAAGTGGGCCTTGGACTTTGTCTCCAGTCCCCATTGTCCCACAGAGTCATCAAATCAGCAGCTCAATGTCTCCAGGGCCCGGCAAATACCTAAAGAGACACTTTGGTATTCACTTAACTCCAACGGTTCTGAGCATGATATTTCAAAACTCCAGACTCCTGAGCGCCAGCTCAGTATACATTTAAATACACATGTGTGTGTGCATATACATACATCATTTCTTTATTTCAGGGTATCTAATCTACCATTATTCCATTATTACCAGACAAAGACATCTTATTCTACACTATTTAGTCTTGACACCTCCCTCTTCTTTCCCCTGCTTAAATTTAGACACCAACTATTTCATATGATCTAAGAAACTTCTAACACACCCCCCTCCACTAATTCAGTTCCTCGCCATTTCTTAGAGGCTGTTAAAATCTCCTAGCCCAGTCTCCTACTGACCAGCCTTTACCTCGCACTAAGGTTCAGAGGTAGTGAGAGAAAGACATGGGTTCCAGACGGTCCTTTGAATTCCAATCCTCGCCAGCAGGTTCTTGTCGTCCTTGTTCTCCCCTACTTCATGTCCATCAACCCTTCCTGACATGGCAATCTGATTGCTCGGCAGACTTCAGGCTACAGCACCAATCACAGAAGCAAAAACATTTCATAGACTGTGCAGTTTCTATAATTGTGTGTATTGCCCATAATACATTCCTTATTATGTTTTCCAGTGGTTTACATCTCTGATCAAACCCTGACTGATAAAGCAGTACCTAGAGATATGTCACATGCCTTTAAAGAGCTACAGTGTAATCCATCAGATGGATATAGCTTTGTTTATTCAAACAACTGAAATCCCCTAGGGATGGACAAAATGGTGCTTCAATGAACAATAACATTTTTTTTTCCTAGCTGTGATGAGTATCTCAATGAAATAGATTCTTAAAAGTAAACTATGGGTCAAAAGGCAAATGATCATATTATTTCTAACAGTTCTATTGCCTCCTTAAAACTTATGACTTCTTTTGGAGACCGTGAAAGCAATTGTGGCAGTCAGAGATTGGTAGTTTTCAATGTCCACCTCCCATCATTGTGTAATAAAATTTTCAGGTGGGCACTAAGCTAAAAAGTACTTATCTCAGCCTCCCTTGTGGCTAGAAGTGGCACTATGATTAAGTTTTGACCAAAGAGATGTGGGTAGATTCAATACGTGCAATTTCCAAGTCATTCTTTAAAGAGAAGGATAGTTCTTTTCCATTTTCCCCTTTCCTTCTTTCCCTGTCCTGATGGCTAAAATGTTTATGTGATGTTGGGAACAGAATGGCCATTTGGGACCAGGCACTAAATGTAGCATGTTGAAGATCACAGAGAAACCAGACAGAAGGGGCCAGGTACTCTGATGACAGAGGATCCACCATACCAGCCCTAGATTGCCAGTCTGGATCTTTATGTGAGAGAAATAAATTTCCATTCTACGGTCTTATTATGGGTTTTATTGTTAGCCTAACTAATAAATCAAACTTTTTGTGCCTGTCTAATTCATGAATATCTATGTATTTGAGATATCATTCTATGAAATAAATATGAGTTTAAATGCACAGGTTTTATAAACACTGCCTTAGAACAGGTTTTATAAACATTGCCTTAGAACACTCAAAAGTTCTTTTTACTTATAATTGATCAATGTTCCATTTAGTTAAGATTACTGGATAATTAACCTAAATGAGCTATTATGTAATGAACACAACCCCAATTACTGTTACAAAGAACTGTCAGCCTAGTATCATATATATATAAATATATATGTATATATAATATATATACATATATATATTCCTCTATGCACCTTCACAATATAAACTCTTAAAAAAACTTCTAAATATAAAAGTCCACACTTTTAGTCCACTGTTTTAACTATTCCCAATGTACGTTGGCATTCAAGAATGTAGGAAAAAAGTCAAATTATTTATGGATACTAAAGGTCTATTGGTTTACGAAATTAATCTAAAACACTTTCTTTTATCGCTCCATTTGAGTCTGTCAATACAGAAATGTCTTCCACAAGGCACCACAGACTACTCCATCAAAAGTCTCCATTTCTTTTTATATCATTCCAAACAAGTGGAAATTTGGAATTTTCTGTCAATATGAAGTAGATCTGAGAGATTAACAGAGCTGGGGAAGAGCAGACTGCATATAGGCAGCAACTGAAGAAACATTGTCAGTACATTCATGACCCCTCACCAATACCCTTCCTCCAAAAAAGGAGAAACCAGAATATGGTCAGCTGTAAGGTACTAATTTGAACCAGAGGATAAGTCTAAGAAAACCATGAGTTAAAGGCATCCTGAATTCTATATAAGAACCAATAATAAAATAAAATAGAGATGAGCAACTTCAATTATTGCTTCCAAACTGACCTCAAGCAATGGTTCTCAAATTTAAGCATGAGTCAGAATCACCTGGAGGGATACTAAGGCGGATAACTGGGCCCTGTTCCCACAGGTTCTAATTCAGTAGGTCTTGAATAAAGCTTGACAATTTGCATTTTTAATAAGCTCTGAGGATGCTTCTCCTGCTGGCCCTGAGATGAACTCTGATAACCACCTAAAGACACTCATATGAAGATTTTAGTGGCTAACTTCTTCCTAGTCTACTTTCTTCTGCAGAGCAGCTCTTTAGCTATGAAAAAACGAACACCTTTATGGTCTTTACTAAGCCACTAGGGGTCAAAAAACATATTCAGACTTAGTCCTCGAAATGGCACATAACCAATCATGCGGAACCTTCTGAAAAACTTCTCAACCCCAATCCTCCTCAGGGTCTTTTATAAGCTCTCCTAGGGCCAAGACTGCAATAAATGTTTCAAGCTCATGGTCTTAGCTGGAATTCTATAACATTAAGCATTTTCCTTACCAATCTGATTTCAAAATTTGCAGTAAAATAAATATTGCTTTTCCAAATGTTTCTTACCCAGTCTCCATTTATTAAATACTGAAAATATCTGCATCAATTGATTAGCTGTAACAGCTGATTAGCCTCACAAATATGACACCTATAGGATACTAAAATTATTAGAAATCAAATAGCTATTGACTATATACCATCAGTGTCTTCCTATTTACCTTGAGATTTTTTTTAATTCTTAAAGTAATTGTTTTATTCCATAATGGAATATAGAACACAACAGAGTTCTCTAAAAATGTAGACATTCAATTTAAAATGTTTAACTTAAGAGCAACTAGAACTCTGATACAGTTCCAATACAAGTGTAAAATGGCACAATCGCTTTGAAAAACTCTTTAGCAGATTCTTATAAGGCTAAGTCTACATCTACCCTGTGACACACCAACCTCATTTCTGGATGTTTATTACCCAAAAGAAATGAAAGCATGTTCATGAAAACACCATACAAGAATGTCCATAGCAAGCTTGTACAAAATAGGCAAAAACTGACAAATTGTCATCTATTCATACAATGGAATGATACTCAGCAATGAAAAAGGAATAAACTACTCATATAAACATCAACATGAATGAATCTCAAAAACACTAGGTTGAGCAAAAGAACACAGAAGCCAAACACAGAATAGACAGGACTGTGTGATTCAATTTATGTGAGGCCCCAAAACATGCAACTAATCTATGGTAACAGCAATCAGAAAATGCCTAAGTGTGGGATAGGGAGAGTAGATTGGTAGAAAAGATGAATGGATTTATCAGACCTGGAGTGATGAAAATGCTGTATGTCTTATTTTACATAGTTGTTACATGGATATACAGGACGATCAAAAATCTATCAAATTGAACATAATATCTATGCACTCTACTATATGTAAGTCACAACACAATAAAACAAAATGTTTTTATGCTTAACTATTCAGAGTAAAGATTTGCCAAAGCAATATTTCTTGAATTCAAAATATACTTTAGACAGAACAAATCGTTTAATGTTTAAAATGTCCATTACAGCTGATAAATAAGCAGTCACAGATGATGTTTACAGAATTATGATCTTAAGCTAAACGGAGCATAACTAAACACCATAGCTTGCTTTAGACAGTCAGCCCAGTGTAGACCTGATATCACAGCATTAATAGTGCCTCCTTCACTATAAAAAGTATTCCAATTTAGATTAAGACCTACATAGCCTCTTAGCTAAAAGGGCATTTGCTCTTATTTAGTACAATGAGCTCATTCACTTTCTTATTCAATCCACATTTACTAAGCACCTACTAGGTCCTTGCTATCTATATTCTTGCTTCCACTTCACATTGTTTCTGGGTTTCCACAATCAAAATAAAATAGCTAGATGGGTTTTCCCTAAATTTAACATAAAACATATACCTGAGAACAAACTAAATATAGAAACAAATCAGATTGTTCTATAAGGCAAATATAAATCAAACTATTAGAGGGGAGATGTTAATTTTTTGAACTGTGACAAACAAAAATATAAAAATATCACAAATATAAAATAAAGAAAACCGTTACCTGCTGCCCTGTAAAGTATTTTAGGCTCAAAAAATATACAAGGATTTTTATCCTCTATGCATGACAAAAGAAGTCCTTTGGCCTGGAAAGGGCTTCTGGGTACAACCACCTGCAAAAACAGATTTTTTTTTAAAGACAATTTTAGTAAAAATGTATCCCAGTAAATTCACTTACAAGAAGGGTTGATATTTAAATAACCTATTGCTACTAATTAAAAATAGAAACCTGGCATTTTAGCCTAATTATCACTTATTATAAAAATTTACATACTGTCTCAAAAAATTCCACTTATTCAACATTTATCAGATGCCTACTATATCCTTATGACTAAGACTGGTCTTCTGTTAAGAAGCTAAATGTGTGTGTGTGTGTGTGTGTGTGTGTGTGTGTGTGTGTGTCTAAATAAAAGGAATCTGCAAAAAGCATTTTTCTAAACAAAAAGTAAAGATGTCAATATATTCCTATATTTACCTTTTAAATAAAGAAATCTTTTCTACTAATACTCTACTGCAACTTTCAAAAGGCATGCAACTCTCCCCAATTTTAACATATCAGAATCTCCTTTTCCATGAAAAACAGTCTTCATTTCCTAAGTGGAAAAGTCATCCAATGAACTTCACAATCTGCGCACTATAATGCCCAGTTACTGAAAGGCTAAAAGTGTGGACACTGCACACTTCTAGTTGACAAGAAAGGGCTCCAGGACCGCCGTGAGAACACGATTATTTATGAAGATGATGATAATGACAGTAGACTGCACATGTGTTAACTGGGCCAAGAACTCTATGTACATTAATTCATCTCCTGTTCATAGTTACCCCATGAGGTAGTCGTTATTATTTTCCCCAATTTAGAAGTATAGACTAACGCTTAAACAGAGGTCGGAGAGCCTGCCCAAGGTTATATCACTTGCTAAACCAGGGATTCTCGCCCGGTTCAAACTGACACCATAGCTCAAGCTCTTAACTTCTAGACCATTTTGCCTCAAATCACAAACTTGTGTCTAATTTTTAACTATGGTTAAAAAACTGGATAAAGGCAAGAGTTACACAGGAAGAGTTACCATTAAAAGAAACCTGAATTTATCACAAAGGCTCTAATAAGGTTCCTTGAAGCAAGTTATATTTGGTTTTCAAAATAATTTTTATATCATTTTTATTGAAGGATTTTTATTTAAAAAATAAAATAGAACAAATGTCACGATTTCATTTTCCGTAAATAGACTGCTGAACACATTGCTTACCACAACACACAATGTCTTTTATCTCCTGTTCCTACTTTAGTTTCTCTTCGTCAGCTTTCTTCATCTGCTATTTTTAACATCCTGTGCTATATGTATATTTTCATTTGGGATTAAACAAAAGAGAAAGGAGTGGGGTGAGGGAAAGTAGGGGATTGAGAGAAAAAGCCTATTCTTAAAAATACTGGGAAACATCATAAACATTAAATGTGATTCAGCGTTCAGCTTGAGCACACACAAAAAAACTGTTGCCTCAAATGTGGTTTCTGTCCCAACCTACCACTTCCAGTTTACATTGAAAAAATGATGTAACCTCTCCACTCAGCTAAGAAAAACTTTATGACTTCGCTCTGGTAGAAAAAACAAATGAAACATAAAACATAAACACGCATTCACAACCACTTATGCTATCAAAAAACAGAGAGACAGCCCTGGGTAGCTGAGTTTCTATATCGAATCCCTAGAAAGCGCTTCAGTAAATAGAACTAGAAAAGATAATGTAAAAAATTAAGACTTAAAATATGCAAAATATATTTTTATTAAAAGGTCTAACCTATTATGAAAGGCTATAAAAGAAAAGTGCTTCAAAATTAATTGTTTGAACAAATATTATCTTACCTGGACTAAAAAGCACACCTAAGTTACAAAGGCTTTTCTTAGCCTATTTGAAAAGTAAGAAATAAATTGCATTTCAGAAAACATAGGAACTAAACTCATGGACCCTGGACTTAAAGAGGATTTTATGAATTTGACCTCAAAGGCAAGGGAAGTAAAATCTAAAATAAATGAATGGGACTACATCAAACTAAAAAAGCTTCTGCTCAGCAAAAGAAACAGTCAGCAAGGCAAAGAGACAACCATCTGAATGGGAAAATATAATTACAAGCAATGCCTCCGATAAGGGCCTAATGTCCAAAATATACAAAGAACTCATACGACAATAACAAAAAATCAAATGATCCAATTAAAAATTGGGCGGAGGATCTGAACAGACACTTCTCCCTAGAGGATATACAAATGGCTAACAATATATGAAAAGATGTTCAACATCGCTAGCTATTAGGGAAATGCAAATCAAAACCACAATAAGATACCATCACACCTGTTAGAATGGCTATTATCAACAGGACAAGTAATAATACGTGTCGGAAAGGATGTGGAGAAAAAGGAACGCTCACGCACTGCTGGTGGGACTACGAATTGGCACGGCCACTATGGAAAACAGTAAGGAGAGTCCTCAAAAATCTAAGAATCGGTCTACCATATGATCCAGCAATCCTTCCACTGGGTATTTACCCCAAAGACTTCAAAACATATATCCAAAAAGATATATGTACACCAATGTTCATAGCAGCATTATTCGTAGTGGCCATGACAGGGAAGCAACCAAAGTGCCCTACAATAGATGATTGGCTAAAGAAGCTGTGGTACATATATACAGTGAAATATTGCTCAACTATAAGAAGAGATGAAATACTGCCATTTGCACAACATGAATGGATCTCGAAATAATCATGCTAAGTGAAACAAGTCAGAAAAAGTTAAAAACCACATGATATCGCTTATATGTGGGATATAAATATAAAAGCAAAAAACAAACATGACAAACAGACTCATGGACATGGACAGCAGACTAGTGGTTATCAGAGGGTGGGGGTAGAGGAGGATGGAAAGAGGAAGTAGATGGGTAAAAGGAGTCAAATATGTGGTGACAGAAAGAACTCTAACTATGGGCAGTGAACATACAGTGCCATATAAATACGACTTACTGTTGAATTGTACACTTGAAATATTTCCTCTAGATAAGCATATTAGTTAATATTAATAGAATGAACCAAAATGAAAACATCAAATGGTGATCAAATAAAGTACATAAATGAGGATACCTTGATCCCTGGGCAGTGGGCAAAAAAAGCTTCAGGACTCTGAGAATGATAGAGAGCCCCATGGCCAACACAGCCCCAAGGAGCCCGGATGGTGAGGCTTCCACAGTTAAAAAGATCCCCAGAGCGATAGCGATACTTGGCGGCTTCATTAACAATCTGAAGGGAAGAGAAGAGACGTGTCACAATAAGTCCTCTATTCCCATTAATGTTCTTTAACCATTTTATTAGATCTTTAAATAACTTGTAATGTTCTAGCTCAAAGATAACAAAAAGTTCATAAAACAGGGTGTGGCAGACTGGAGGCAAAACTTCAATACTTCATGGGCTTAACCTGAAAAACGTTCACTTATAGTAAAATGTAATCCTCCTACCTGATCAAAAGCAGGGAAAATATAATCTGCAAACTGAATTTCTGCAATGGCAGTAGTACCAGTGACTGCAATTCCAATCCCAAATCCAACAATTCCTTGTTCACACAATGGGGTATTAAAAACTCTATCTTTTCCTTAAAAAAAGAAAAAAGAAAAAGAAGAGAAAGATCATCTTAATATGACAAACAAAAGTAATAAAATGCACAATATAACTGAAAAGTCAATACATGAATGGTGAAATGGAGGGAAAAAAGCATAGAACAAGTGAAAAAAAGAGAAAATAACTAGAATGATAGCTGGTTAAAATGCAAACACAGCAATTATATTAACTAAGTAATCTAAATGTTCCGATTAACATAAAGATTGTGACACTAGGATAAAAGAAAGCAAAACCCAACTACTTAAAAGAAAATAAACAATAAAGATAACAGAAAAGTTGTAAGTAAAAAGAAAAATATATACAATGAGAAACCAACTCAAAGGAAGTTGATAATGCTACTTTAACAGCAGACAAAGTAGACCTTAAGGGGAAACGGGTTCAATTCACAAGGAGGACATAGTACTAAATTTATACTCATGTAACAACATGGTTCCAAATAAATAGATAAATTAACAGAATTAAAGGGAGAAATGGATAAATTACCAATATAGGAGACTTTAATATATCAATATCAGTAACTGAAACATAAAGCATACTAAAATTAAAAAGTAACTATGCAGATTCTAACATCATTAACAAACATGACTTAATGAACTTACACATGACACTGCACCCAACAGCTAAGAATATAAATCCTTTTCAAATAAACAGAGAACATTGGTATTAATTGACCATAGACTGAATTATAAATCCAACCTCAACAAATTTTGAAGAATTAAAACCACACAGAGTATATTCTCTGACTATGGTGGAATTAAGCTAGAAGTCAATAACAAAAAGATAATTAGAAAATCTTTATGCCAGAAAAAAATTTTAAATATATAAGTAACCCACAACTCAAAAAAGAAATTTTAATGGAAATTAGAAAGAATTTTGAACTGAATAACAAAAACTCCATGTATCACAACTTATTATGGTTTCTTCTGATTTCAGTAATGGCAGAGTAGTTTTTTTCAGACAACTCTCTCACATGTGATTATAAATGCTAAACTAAATATAATAAATAAGACTTAAAGACATTGAGGAGACAAAAAGTAGGCATAAACTGAAAGAGACTTGACCCTTTAAAGAAATGAAATACAGTGGAAGAGCATGACATTTATAAGGCCTGTCCCCCAGGGGGACTTCCCAGTCACCGTGACATAAGATAGCTAGTATTCAGACAGACTCAGTCTTATTGGCTTGAGGTATCGGAGAATGGAATCTGGGGATACCAGTGGCTAGAAATTGTGGAACTAAGTCCCTCAAAGAAGAGCACTACATGGGAGTACCCCAAAATCTGTGCATAAATTCTGCTCAAAACCTTGGCTAACCCCTGTGCCTAAAGTAGACTCTAAGAGCCCAGCAGGTAACGGCTGGAAGCTCAATGAACTGAGTAGAGATTTCAGCACTACCCACTAAAGAAGAACCAGAATTTAAAGTTTGAGACTTTTCAAATTAAAGGAACTTGAAAAACACCTTAGGCTTTCCATCAAATCCACAAATTACCATGTTAATAGCATACAACTCAATTCTCCTCTGAAATTTAACCACCTTTTGGCCAATATCAACATTTCATGAAAAAAATCTAACTTCAGGGACCTGGATAGACACAAGCAATGGTCACAGTAGAGCCAGGTGACCAAAATTGGGGGACAGATCTGGGATTCATACTTCAGTTCCATAATTCAAGGATACCAGTTCTTCTTGGTGCGTAGACTTCACTTTCAGCTCAGTCTTTTTAAATCTGAACCACCAATAGGGCAGGTGCTAGGAAATGGCAACCAGACACATCCTGTAGTTTCACTCAAAGCAGCTGCAAAAGCTTAAAAGCATGATACATACTCATCACGATCTGTGACTATCTTCTGATTATGATCTCTATCCTTCATCAGTTCTCTATTTGACTGCAAGTAGCTTGATAATTTCTGAAAATCTGTGATTCCACTGAACTAAGAACAATTCACTGATAGCAAAGAAACACAGATTCCAGCTGCCACCTGTAGAATCCACATCTGTGGAATATGTGAACCACCTGAACCTGAGAAGCAGTGTTCTTGTGTATTCCTTGCTGCTTCAAGTTCTCTGGATTTAGCTATTTTTCATCTCAGTAAATATAGCTTTCCATTGCTAGAAGGCAGAAAAGTTGAGTTTCTCAGAAATCTTACTCCAAACATGCTTAGTTTGAGGAATAGCTTAACAACTCTCTCCAAGTTTCTATGATCTAGCAAAAAACTGCTTCAATATGAACTAAAGATTAACAATCTGTTCCTATATTCTCCCAAACAAGTAATGATTGAAGGTAAAAGCACACATAAAAGGTATAATTCTCATTACTTACTTGTTATAAAGCAATTAACCTGATATAAAGTTCATATACATAGTATCTCAATAGGTAAATTAATAATACATATCATGATTGCACTATTAGCCAAGACAGATGTGGGTTTAAGCACCATCTCCACAAATTACTAAATTTCTAAGGTTCAATTTTTTATTTCTAACAGAAGAATTGTGATACTGAAAAGATTAAAAATTCATACACTTATTCAAAAATTTATAAAGTACCTAATGCTGAATAGTATCTATATGGCATTAGGTACTTTATAAATATTTGAATATTTGAATAAGCAGCAAACAAAACAGAAAAAAAAATCCTATCCTCATGGAACTTACATTCAAATCAGAGAAAACAAACTAAAAAACAAAAAAAGACAATGTGTTATATAATGAGACACTATGGAGAATAAAACAGGGAGTAGGTGATTAGGGGAGGAGGTGGGACTTCTGCAATTTTAAATAGGAAGATGGGGAAAGCCTCACTGAGAGGTGACATTTAAAAGAAAAGTGGAAGAAAGTGAGGAAGCGTACCCATGTATACATCCAAGCGAATGTATCTTCCAGGCAGAAGGACTAGCTAGTGCAAAAGTCCTGGGGTATGAGCAGGTTTAGCACATCAGAGGGAAGGCCAAAAGTCCAGAATGTCTGGTCTGGAGTAAGAGAAATAGTGGTAGAAGATGAAGCTGAAGAGTTAAGAGAATGGGATGGGAAGGTGGCATGAATCAGACAGGGCCTTGTAGGTCATTTTAAGCACTCTGACTTTTAGTGTGAGAATGAGTCGATAAGTAGGTGAGTGAGACAGGAAGCCATCGACCAAAATCATGCCATTCTCTGAAATTGCATTTCAACAGGATCCCTCTGGCTGGATTTTGAATAGCCTATAAATAGGCAAGGGTGGACACAGCAAGACTGATTACAGGATACAGCATTAATCCCAGTAAGAGATGATGAAACATAATAGCAGAAAAGATGTGAGACTCTGATAGAGTCTAAAGATAGAGTCAAAGGATTTGTTGATGAAATGGATGTGCAGTATGAGTCAGAGAAATGCTAAAGATGATGAAAAGTCTTTTTTGCCCTAAGCAACTTAAAGAGTTGCCATTAACTAAGAAATGGAAAACCACAAAGAAGCACGTTGAGATGTCAAAAGTTCAGTTTTGGAAATGTTAAGTTTAAGATGCCTTCAAATATAAGATAAAGCTATTAATTTGGCTGTTGGATATATGAGTTGAAAGTCTTAAGCATAAAGATGACATTAAAAAACATGGAACTAGATAAGATTACCAAGTAAATTTAAATGGGTACATAGAGAAGAGATGCAATATTACAAAGACAATATGTGAGAAATAAATCAGCAAAGTTGAGGAGGGAAAAAAAGGCAAAGAGTTTGGAGGAAAACTAGGAGAATGTGCTGACCTAGAAACCAAATGAAGAAAGTGTTTCTAAGAGGAGTGCTCAATTTGTGCTGTATGCTGCCAATTAAAAGATGAGGACTGAAAATTTTATAACTGGTGACTTTAACATGTGTCTGCAAAGTAAGAAGGAAGGAGAAAACAAAAGCCTTATTCAAGAGGCAATGAGAGAAGAGAAACTGAAGACCACGAGTAATGACAATTATTTGTAGAAATTTAGCTGTAAAGAAGAGCAAAGAAAGGAGCAACAAAGAAGCTGGCGAAGAATATTGGGACCAACAGAGGGATTTTATTTTTTAACAATGAAGAAATAACGGCATATTTGCAGACTGATAGAAATGATCAGTAGAGAAGCAGAAATTGATAATTTTGCGAAAATTAACGAAACAGAGAAGCGGAAGAAAGTGCCTAGTATTTTTATTATTTGAATCTCAGTGAAAACTTCATACATTTCAGATACTGTGAAATAGTTGGCCTTCATGTAGCACAAAAACACAAAACTAAACAAACACAACTTTATCATATAGCAATGTTTAGCTAAACGGCAGGCAATCCAGATAACCCAGAATATTGTTTTAAAAATATTATCATTAATATTAAAATGCTTAAATTATAAATATCACTGAAAACATGAAAACTCCCAAAATATATTCATGAGCACGCAGAGTTAACACTGGTTAAAGAAACAATATCCGAGGAAAAGGACAATATCAAATAAAATAATCGACTCCACTGTTCGATTTTAGAAGAAAAATTCCACTTAGATGAACTAAACAAAGTGTTTTTTTTTTTATTATTATTATCCATGGAGAGTGCGGCGATTGCTTAAAAGCACTACTGTTAGTCACCAAAAAGTTTTTAAACTTTATCAGATTAACTGGAAAAAAAAAAGTAATGAGTAAACTACTCTTTCATTCAAATAAAGATTTCTAAATTAAAGAGAATGCAGGGATATTTCTATACTGTATCAACTTGGGGGGGGGAGAAGAAATTTAAAGTTATTCCTATAAAGAATTTACGAGGGGTAAAAATATGTTCTTTAAATAAATCAAAAGGAAAAACTAGGTAGAGATCTATGAGATAACTTAAAGAGCAGGTAAAATGGTTGGATACAAAAGGATAGTAAGCAGAAAAATGAATCACAGAATCACAAAACCCTAGCACTTTTAAAGACCTGCCCATCAGACCCACATAAAGCATTGTAGAATGTAAAGTAGTATTATCAGGATAGTGGTAAGAAAAATTAAAAAGAGAAAGAGTTTAAGGAACACTACAGAATCAAAAATGATTGAATAGTTATTACTTGAGTGGCACACAGGAGCAGATAACCCCCTGAGGGTTGGCACTGAGAGGTACTCAGCACTGCACCCTGCCCACCCTCACCCTCAATCTATTCCAGCTAGAAGATGTCAATGCCATTTTGACACTGCACAATAAGTCCTCTCTCCATCTGAAGAGTAGGGTAGTGAAGGACAGTCGGTCATGGTGACAGGGTTGTGACAAACCAATGCAAACTCTGAACTAAAATCTTGTTCCATTAGCGAGACCATGAAGAGGCAGAGTGGTCAGCTAAACACGTAGTTTTATCCAAAGATCCCAAGGTTTACCGTTGAGCAGAGTAGGGCTACATAGAGGAGACCC
The DNA here is from genome assembly GCF_014176215.1 of Rousettus aegyptiacus. Taxonomy (NCBI): domain Eukaryota; kingdom Metazoa; phylum Chordata; class Mammalia; order Chiroptera; family Pteropodidae; genus Rousettus; species Rousettus aegyptiacus. The sequence continues at coordinate 124,396,848 of NW_023416284.1, read as the reverse complement.
GCTACTCTAATCTGCAATAGATATCCTAGGAACGAGGATGAAGACCTGAGGAACAAACCTTGCCACAGCTGTTTATCTGCAGAAGCCTGGAGACTATGCAGGCCAACTACTGAACCCAAGGGAGCCCAAAGCCTTCCAATGCACTGCTCGGGAATGAGAGCCAGTTGATCACAGGTCTATTCAACCAAATGTCTACTTGGAAGCCCTGGCTCCATACCAATTCTCATCCTCCCACTCCCTCCCTTCCTACCCGCCCCCCACTTCCCCACCCCTGCCCCAGGGAGTACACTGATGTCTGGTCCCTAAACTAAGTGCTATGTGCTATTCAACATACCTTGAGTAAGACCCTTCTGTTATGATGATCCACAAAAGCAACCAACAGCATGACCATGGCAGAACAGAACCAGCTCAGCATTCTCAGAGCCCCATACATTTTCAGGAATTACCCAGCACTGGCTTTGATGAGTGCTGTGGGCCCAGAGAAGACATTCTAACTAGTAATAAATCAACCGCTGGTGTTCTGACACTTGTGCATAACTTGAATTTTGTTCCAGAGCATTATCAATGTGATTTAAGGAGCTAAAATCCCCACTTATAAAATCACCTTATCTTAAATGAAACTCAATTTAAACAATGTAATCTGAACATTTGGTTTCTAGGGACTACGTACTATACGACTATTTAAGCTTAAATCAGCCTCTTCTTTAAGTGACACTCAGAAAAGAAAAAAAAAAAACACAAAAACCCATTTCAGTCAAACTGATATTTACTATGCCTTAAAAAAGCGAACCATGGTTTTGTCATGAAAGATCATGGAAGAAAGATGAACTCTTCGGCTCTTCTACCTTTTATTAAAATCAAATTGACAAGGTTATTGATGTAATTGTACAGATTTCTTAAGTGAAGCTATCTAAAACATTAAGAGATTAAATTGACGTTTAGAGAATACATGCTAAAAATGTACTTTTTCAAATAAATGTACACATAGCTGATACTGAAAAAAGATCCCAAAAAAGTGAATACAAAAAGCATTTCTGAATAAACCTGTAATGACTTCACTTTGCTTGAATACAACCAAAGCTGTTTTTCCAAAAAGTCAAAAGAAATATTTTCATCATCCTCATGATACCAGCTGGAATTTAAAGGCAAGCCATCTAAATTTTTTTTTAATCTTCTTTCATTTATATGGAAATGAGATGTTTCCTAAAACATATCTGTACCCAGTACCTACGTCAACACCAAAGCTCAAAGCACACAAATTCCTCCAGCTGATTCCTGACTATAAGTGAAAACAGCATGCCAACATCATCTAAAACCCTCATGCGTCATTCACCAAGGAGGACATTACGAGCTGTCAATCTAAATTAACCTGCCTAGCATTATAAATAGCCTAAACTTTCCTATCTAAATAGGTTTGGTACCCTTTTCTCAGAAGCAAAGGGAAAAACATGACAAAGAAGCATGCAAAATAAATGAGCTTTCCCCTTTGTAAACAAGAAAAAGTTGACATTAAACCAATTCTAAGCCCAAATTGAAGAGCTATTAATAAAATAAAGCTCAAGAGAACAAAAAAATGAGTTTTAACTGGAAAATAAACAACATTCACTCACTGTATCTGCTTTTTTAAAAAAAATCCGAGTCTCACTGCTGCTATACGAACAAATTAAAAGTCCACATATAGTCAGAGCTAAACACAAAAACCATAACTACAATCCTTAATTTTGTCCCAAAAGTAATAGTCTAAATGCCCCAAATGACTGATACCCAGCAAAAAAAAAAAAAAAAAAAAAAATTGAAAATTAAATTATAACATTTGATTATAAATCCGAAATGCTTTATAATTTTTATAATTTATAGCATAATTTCTTAAGCTCATGCTAGATGTTTCTTCCTCTAAAGTCAACTAGAACCAATAAATCCTACACATCACTTCTATAATCTAATTACTTGTACAGAGCACTTTTCTACTTCACACTCCAGTGATTAAAAATAAAAGCATGTCTGTGTGTATATGTGTACTTATACACACATGTCATCTGAGAGATGCTTAACAAGCTTGCCATAAGCAGCATAATAAAGATAGCTTTCAGCTCAGTTAAATATCTAGGACACAAATGAAAAAAATTAAGTCAAATAAAAGATTTCTTGTTTCTTAACTTCTTTGTTTTTGATTATGTCAAAAGAAGTTTGTTTTTTGAATCAAAAAAGATACGACAAAGGTGATAGACTATACTTAGAAGTCCCTTAAAGCCTCACAGCAGCATTGGAAAATTCCATTAGAAGTCATTCACTAAAATGCAGTCAGTTAAATGAATCATCACTTTATTTACACTAAGTTATGACAACTATCTTCCCATTCTTCTATTCATTCAACCAATTTCTGCATTTGACACTATTATGGGCATCATGAGAACTATAAAGAGAATTTTATATATAATTAAAATTAGGACAAACTAAATACAGTGAGTTATAGACACAGTGTTCAATGGAAACAGACAAGAACTGAGAGAAATCACTTCGAGGTAGGAAAAGCTGAGAGATGTGCTGGGATTGTAGAAGTACAGTCGAATGTGAAGCAGAGTGAGGACTTTCTGAGGAACAGAAATTGTAAGAGGGGCAGAGAAGCTCCGGCACAACCGTGGACACAGCCAAGGACATGGGGTTAAGAACTGAAATGGAAAGAAAAGTTGAAGCTAGTTCACTTACGATCTTAAATGCTAAGCTAATAAAACTGGACTTTATCTCACAGATGTATAGAGTAGGGAGGAGTGAGAACAAAGACTCTTAGGACAAATATTATAATCATTCAGGTCAAAATGAACAGTGGGCATATTGAGGGCATGAACGGTGATAGTGACAGAAGGGAAAGCAGTGAGAAAAAACCCCAGGTAAATCCAACAAAACTTGACAACTCTGAAGCTTTAAATCTGAGTTGTTCTGAGGGTCCATAAGCAGGATCCAAGAGGGAGACGCAGCTTGAAAGTCGCCATACATAACAAAATGCAAGGAAAACAGTTTCTACATTGATGTAAAAGTAATGCACATGTATGCAGAAAGATGAGTTTTACTTGAAATAAACCAAACATAAAAACTTTTTTTAAATGTCAGATTCACTTTTAAATAAATGGTCAGGGGAAAGCCAGAAAGTATCATGATGCATATAACATGATGGAACCCTCTAGTTTGGTCCAACCCAGGTGGCCAGTTAAGATGGGCAATAGTACAGAGTAAATCCAGTATTTCATAATTAAATCTACATTCTATGAACTATTATAGGATAATCATAACTCCTGGAAGCTTTAGTCATCTAATCCATGTTTTTTTTCTAATCTAATCCATGTTTTTCTAATCACAGCCTTTCCTACCTTGAAGTGACAATACTTTTTCCATGAAAATTGCTTTTATTTAGGTCAGCTAGTCACCAATGGCCTCCTAACTGCATACCTATTGGAAACGTTTTAGTCTTCTATTCAATATTTAACTCCTGAAAACTGCCCTAGAGCCTCCATTTTGCCTCAATTTCCAAAGAATCTCGAGTCCTATCAATTCTCCCTGACTGACTTGTCACTGACCCCTTTCTGACTCCATCTTCCCTCCACTGCCAGTGTAGATTCTTACTACCTTTCAGATAGACACAGTGGTTCTCAAATTGTGATCCTTGGACCAGCAGCAGCAGGATCCACAAACTTGTTAGAACAATCCTTGGGCCCCACTTCAGACCTATTGAATCAGAAACTCTTAGAGGTAGAGACCACTAATCTCTGATTAGACAAGCTTTCCAGGTGATTCTGATACATGCTAAAGTTTAAGAACCTCTGGACTCAGTAACGATCTCACCCATGGTCTCCCTGTCTTTAGTCTCATAGCTCCCCCAAGCTGTGGCCAGAGTTATGTTTTAAATTACCAACTTAATTATGTCATTCATCACCTTCTACAACAGTATTCAAAATACTAGATAAACCCATTTTAAAAATAAAAATTAATTGACTTTAAATGTTAAATTATTTGTATTCTGTTAAAGTTGTGCAAACATAGTTTTATAAAACTAGCAACAATTCCTTATTTATTTATCAAGCATATATCAGCAAGATCTTTTTTTCCCAAAGAGAACACACAACATTAAACATTAAGTTAGAAATCAAGCTTTCTTAAACTTAATCACAATCTCTATTCTAGAGTCCCGCCCATCTTCACCTCTATTCCCAGAGGTACTTGGTGTGGCCAATTTCTGAACCTTCAGGTAATTCTGTGACATGAACTAGGCTGGTTTTTGGCTGCCCCACTGCCCATTCCAGATTCTGCTTTTCCAACCCTATTAAGCCTTCCAGCTTCCAACATTTTGTTCATGTTGTCTGTAGTTCCATTCCCCCCATCCTTGTGGACTTAGGCCTTTACAAAAGATCCGTTGGCATTTCTATGGAGTTTTTTAAAGGGAAGAAAAGGAGATGTCTACATTCAATTGTCTTTTTCCCCAAGTCTCAGACGCCATTTCCCATGAAAACTCTCAGCTTACAGTTTAGTTCACCCTCTGTCATTTAAACTTTGGCCTAAATAAAAGAAGCAAAGTTACTGGGCACTTCTTACATAGTTTAATATTGTTATTTCATTCTTACACTGTTATTTTACTTAGCATGTAATTATGCTTTGGCGTAGCAAGTGTAGTGGGATTTCCTTTAAGGCAGGGACCACATCTTAAAAATTTTAGTACCTTCTAGAGCAGTTCTTAAACTTGGTTGCATACATGAATCACCTGGGGACCTTTTAAAACTCCAACACCCTGGCCACACCCCAGACCCATAACTCAATCCCTGGGTCAAGACCTAAGCATCAGTATTGCAACATATGAGCATGACCAAGAAGAAGTACTATGAAGTGAATCATGGTGTCACTGTCTGGACACCTACTGCAAACATTTATCCTACATATGAACATGCACATACACGCACACCTGAAAGGCATCCACTTTCCTAGAATGGCATCTCCAGCAAGCTTGTAGGTCTAATAAATTGGTCTCTATAACCAGGAAAATAACCTGAGTAATCTCAGGACATACTAAAGAAGTGCATTAGCCCAAGACAAATTCACGGATGTTTTTCTACTTGTCAGATGATACTTTAATATTAATTATCCATTTCTAGCATCCACTGGTCAATGTGGAAATGGTAACAGTTGATGCCAGCCTTTCTCTACTGAGGGCACTTCAGCCCATCACTGCCTTCATTATCCCTTCATTACTTCAAGTGGCTAGCCTAGCAAGCATATCACGTGCTTGAATGAACCCAGGGCTATTTTAAGTGGCAACCTTCCAGTTCTGCAGAAACTATAAAACTGACCCACACATAGAAACTGATAGAGTTGCCAGGCATTAGAAGCTCCAGAATAACTACATATGAGGAGCTTAGGAGAAGCATTCTAATTGGAGACTAAAGCCAGACAGCTTGTCTTAATCTTACGTTTTCATAGCTAGCCTGTTGTTTTTATATCTATGAAGTGGTTTGGGAGAATTGATGAAGATTAAAGTCAACTTGAGCACCCCTGATACCATAACGTTAGCAAAGGCAGGGACCATAAATCTATATGTCACTGGACCATCAACAGAGGCCTCTTCATTTTCTTTTTGGGGTCTGTTCTCCAGAGGATGGACATCAGTCCACTCATGGCTGCACACACAGTGATGGCAAGAAATCAAGAAGCAAGGCAAAACAGTAATGAATTGCCAAAGCTGCCACAAAAGAAACCCACAAGAGAAAAATAGGTTCCATGTAGTCTGGAAGGAAGAAAATATATCACATGCTAACAACTGGACCTAATCCGTTAGCAGTCCAGCAGAAATTAGGGAGGAAAGACTCAAGTTATTGAACAAAGACTCCACTAGAGACTACAAATAGAAACAAATACCAGAACGGGGCCTGCAAAAATCAAACTGAGCAAGGAAATCCTGATATGTTAGTTAGGCTTTTCTCCCCCTGAAAGTCATGGACCTATTACAACTCTTAAATAGAACAATACCTCTTCTTGGATCCTGTAATTCCTTGGAACATGGAGATAATTCTGAGAGAAATGGGACGTGGGATGGAAATAAGTGACAGCAGTGGCACTATCCAGCTATGAGAAAATTTAAACAGTGAAAAATTGTGCAGTAACTTTGGCTGTTGATCCTTTGGTAAAATGAATATTGACAGCCAAGGATCACCTAGCCTAGAAAACAAATTTTACTGAAATTTTACTTTAGTGAAATCTCTAAGTGTAATGGACGCTAAAGCTGAGTGCTGATCTGTTTTCTGCCCCATGCCTGAAGAAAGAGTGCGAACTAGATATAAGGGTGAATAAAGGTAATTTGACAAGAACTAAATGAAGGAAATGATTCATTGAGACTATGTGACTCAATGAAAGCAATCAGGAGAAGCAGGGTAGGTTAGAAGCACACAACAGATTTTCGTTCCCCTACAGATTCACTTTCAGCAGACTGTGGGATAAATGAAGGCTTTTAAGAGAACACAACTAATGCAATAATTATATGCCACAATATCTAATTTTTCACTTTTTGTATAAAGAGTTAAACACTGTGAGCAGAGTTCTAACCTTCTCTGATATATGTAATTAAAAGCTAAATGGTCCTTGGGCAAAAACACCACAGAAAAAGTGTTGGGCAAAAAGAAAAGGTGCTTTCTTCAGGCAAATAACTGAGTTGCCCTACAGGACTAAGGAATTTGTCTAAAATGCTGTGGAACTTTTCTATTTATTGTCTATCCTATCAATTTCTCATTTAGATTTGAATAGATATAATGGGCTTGTGCCATTTAATATGTTCCTTTAACAATCAGCATGTTTCTCAAGTGATGTGAAAGTTTCCTTTTGAGTTTTAAGGAACCTCCACTTTAAAAAAAATGCTCAAATTCAGTGTCTACAGATTCTAGATTAATTAAAAATGTAATGCTGTGTTTGTGTGTGTTCCTTTTTGGGAAACAAGTGTCTTTGTTTGTGCTGGACTCCAAGCTGGCAGAAACTAAGAGAGGAAAAAGTGAGGGTTAAATGAACAGACTGCCCAGAAACTGAGATGAGAAATCCTTTATTACCAACGATACTTGAGTGTCCAGAAGCCAAAACTACAGAAAAAGAATCTTTTGGCTAATTTAAGGTTGGCCAGATGCCACCACTTCTGGCTGGTGGCCACAGGACCTGGGGGGCAGGTGTTGGGAATGGTGGAGACGGGTGGCAGGATGCCACCAGAGAAGATCAAGACTTTGTCGCTAAAGCTGCCTTTGGGTATAGCTGCTCACTAGGAAACTGAAAACTTTTTGTCCAACAAGTTTCCCAAGTGATTCCTTAGCACATGATATCTGCCAACCTTTACCTAATTGATCCCTCATCCCCTCTGCCAATCAAAGCAACTGAGAAATCTCATCTACGCTAAATGGGAATAGAAAACAAAGCACTGTGCTCTCCAATCCTCTAAGACTTAACAGAGGTCTTGCTTAACAAACATCTGGCGAATGACATTAATGCTGTCCTCCAGGCAGGGTTGTTTTTACTGGCTACTTCCACTTTGACTGGAAAAATCATTTTTCCTGGTGAATTTAATTATTATGTGACTTTATAACTGTACTATTGAAGGTGTTACACAGTGGAACTACAAGCTAGAATTAAAGCACAGAACATCAAGTTTGTAATAACCTGCATATTTAGATTTGAACCTCCTATAACAGGTAAGTGTTTTCAGGTGACAACATCAGCTCAATGCCTGAGCACAATGTCAACGTGAAGCTGCAAGACAGCTGCTATGGCCATCAGGTATGCAACTTCTGGAAGGAACAACATCCTCACATGTAATTTAATGGACTTTGTGATCTATTTCTTAAATATGAACAAAAGAGGATGGGGGAATTCAGGGATTCAGATATTGAGCAATCTGAACTATCTACATAAAAATTGTTACAATGCTCCCCGTTAGCCCTGATAATTTCTGGGATCTAAAAAGTAAAGCCTTATAATTCAAAATTATATTACAATCAACTAAGCTACTCTGAATACATAAAAAATAAAAAATAAGTTAAAAAAATCATCGGCTTTAATGTGTAAAAATTTAAAGTAAGCTGTCCAAAATAAAACAATTAAGTATGTCTAATGCATCCTAATTCAAGAAATACTAAACACTGAAGAAAAATAAGTTTGTGTTCTTCCCTCTGTTAAACATACCAATCGGGAAGAGAATTTTCATAAGACTCAGCACGAGATTTGGGAAGCCAATGCGGCAACATCATACCTAATATTAAATGGACATATGATATATGTCATACTTGACAGTGACAAGGTAAACGAAAGATCTTTTACTCTCAATATATATTGTCCTTAATAAAATATGGTTTCATTTTTGTAATTCTTAATTGTAATGTTTAAAAAGATATATGAATCAGTTTTATACTTTCTGACAATAATAACCAATAATCACATTTTTCCTAGTCTACTTTAGCCCTAGCCTATCTCCTAAAACCCTGCTGGTGCTCACATTTGGTAACTCTAAAAGACTGCTATTGTCAAATAAGAAAAACTTGCTTCAGGGCATTACACTGACTGATGCTTAAAATGTCAGAGAAAACACCTGTTGGCAGTACTAACATGTATCGTTTAATCAACGAAGGGGAAAAAATAGTCAAAGCAGCAGCTACTACTCCAAAACACTAATCCTTAAACTTATTCACAAAAGAACCACAGTTTTTTTTTTTTTTACAAGTGTAATACAGGTTACTGATAACTAGCTGCTTCTTACTCCATGAATAATCAAAACACTTTATTAAAATTTCTTAAATATTCCTTATATTTCTCATGCTTTTATATAAACGAGTTGCTCATTTATAAATAAGAAGGAAAACAACATAATTCAAAAAGCTCAGCACTGTGTTTTCGGAAGCCTGAGCTTAGACTCTGGCTCATCCACTTGTCACTGGACAACCTGGTAACATCCAAACTCTCAGAACTTCAGTTTCTACATCACGTTGAGAACATCACGTAGATCAAAGTTTCTCAGCCCCAGTGCTGTTGACATTTTGTGTCAGATAAGTCTATTTGGTGGGAAGGGCTGCCATGTGCATCATAGGTCAACATCTCTGACCTGTACCCATTATATGCCAATGGCAACTGCCGATTGTGACAACCAAAAATATCCCTAAACATGGCCAAATGTCCCGAGGAAGGCAAAATCAACACCAATTGAGAACCACTGGACTAGATATATATCCTCAATTTCCCTCCAATTCTGATATCCCACAAAATACATTAAATATCTTATTTTCTTAAATATTACTTGTTAAACTACTGGTCAATATGTCAACTGTAAGGATACTCATTTTGACTTTTAGAGAAATTGAAATACAGTGACCATTTATACCAATTCTAATTTTAGTACATTCTAAATTCGTTTTTTTTTTTTTAGAATGCAAAATTCACAAAAGGATCATTGAAGCAATTTATAAGGGAAACTAATATAAATGAAGCACATATCAATATTTTCATCCCATTTTTTTCAAATGGATAAAAAAGAAGAGGTAAAAAGAAGGGCACATTAAACATGTTCTTTTATCTAGTTCCGCCACACGTGTACTTTTAGAAAACAAAGGAGCCTACAGGAACAGGAGCAATTTAAAGTGCCTGACTTTTAAGAAGAAAAACTCTTAAAGCTACTGGCAATCCTTTAAAAATATTTTTTAATAAGCATATTAGAAAAATATTTATCCCATCTTATTAATTCCTGTTTTCACTCAAATTTCTCGAACAGTTCAAAATCTTACACTTAATATCTGGTATTCAACCTGCTATGAAGTCAAATATATAAACTTCAATAGGGAGAATAAACCGTGTATTCCATTTCCTTAAAAAACTGTTAAGTCAGAAGTTTTTTCTTCAGTAAAATTAGTTTCTACTGCTCAGAAGCCAAACCCCATTTCACAGACTGCTATTCCTCAACGGAATCCAGGAGGATGATTATCACCCAAGCAACCCTTTCCTCGCACAAGAACATAAAACAGAAGGTTGCTTTCTAGGGATGCTATTTCATAACTCATGTAAAAGTATAAGAGACTTGCCAAAGGATTTTTCTTAGAGTTCCCACATTTAAAAATTATACTGGAAAAGGGACTTCATAAGAAAAAATGAAGTACCTAAGGTTTCCCATAGTTCTAAGATGATATAGCAACTGTTACATTTACAAAATCTCTAAATGTAAAGGGAGTCAAAGCGCAAAGCAAATGTGTTCCATTTGTAAACTATAAAAACACAAAGACTGCCTACACATGTCCATGAGGACCATCTAGTCCTCTCCTTTCGCTTTACTGATGATGACACTGAGGCCCAGAGTCAGCTCCCAAATACTGGCATATTATAGATGAAAACTCGTCTTCTCCACACGCCTGTCCTAGTTTTCCTTCCTGAATTCAGTGCATTTAAGTGTCTGGTTATACAATTTCTATGATGTTTACAGAAGTGGTTCTATTCAGTTTCCCAAGTTGCTACGACAAGCCACATTTGCGGTGTAGAGGAATGAATACAGTAATGGAAAAACATCAATCCCATGAAAAGGCAGATGTTTAGGCCTGTAGACTAATTCCATAAGTCCTCCACTGTTCCTTTTCTCACTTAAGTTTTATCCAATGAGTGGACCAAAGTATAGCCTTATGAACCACAGCTCAGCAATGTTCATTCATATCAGTACAGAATAGTTTTAAATAAAAACATACCCTGAACCTGACATACCAAAGTCTTATTTGACTAAAACACGTACATGCTCTATCACACTGAGAATGACAATAGTGAGGACGGAGTTTGTATATGACATGTGGAATCTGTCTCATAACATACATAAAAGAATGTCTGATATTCAACATAAAAATCATGCATACCCCAAAAATCAACTACCCTCTTCTATCCCCTGCTTCCCTGGAAGTCCCCAGTTCCTACTGCTGCTCCTGATCGAGGGATCTCCTTGCCTACAAAGTTTAAAGCTGCCATGTGATACTCAATGGATTGATGAGATTATACTATTCTATTTTGAATTTTCAAATCACTCCTATTATTTTGTTCTTTCAAAGGACTAGAAAGGAGAAAAGCAGTTTAGTGGTGGTGATAAACCCACACTCATCTGGATTATCTGGAATACAAAATAACTCTATTTCCCTTTTTTTTAATATAGCAGTCTCTCTAATTATGCAATTCCTTCTTTTTTATATATTAAGTAGTATTCAGCTTTACAGTATTATGTCAGTAACCCCCAATCCTTCAAATTCTACCTTCTGGAGTTTTAAACGCTTCTCCACAGCCCAGCTGTATCCACACAACGCCAACAGGGACAGTCTTATTTCAAAGTGTAGGCTGCCACCTACTGACTGACTATGATCCCTTCCCACTCGACACTCACCTCTCTCCAGAAAGCTACTCAATCAATCCCTCTCAAAAGGACGTGTTCGCTACGTCATTTAATGCAATGTATTCCACTAAATCGATATAAACTTTTACCTAATTCTTTTAACTTCAAAAAAAAACCCACTAAGCAGACATGTTTCATATAGCTAAAAAGTCCCGGTTTATACTCAAAAGGGCAGAGAATTGCTTTAAAAGGAATATGCTATTTTTTAAATATGCAAAAAGTTCAATTTTAGTAATATATTTATCTTCCATTTCCTTTATTCTTCACTCCTGAATACTAAAGCTCACTCCCTCTCATTAGATACAGTAGTGGTGATTTAATTGTTCCTACTGATTCGACCTGGAATTATTCAAATTTTGAATTTAGTTCTGAAACTGTTGTAAAATTCACAGCAGCTGCTGACAATAAAGCTAAAAAAGCCATTAATTAACTCAGCTTCCCCACTCCCCGACCCAATCAGGTAGACATAAATCTGTAGGAGTCCTTTAAAAGTAGTAAACTTTTTCAAGTGATAGTTTCTTTTTGTTTTAGCCTTTTTTTTTTTTTAAGAAAGAACATCAGACCAACCAAAAATCACTAATGGGAGATAAGAAAATCCCCTTCTGAGGTCAGAGGCCACTGTCTTGGTGAGAGAATGAAGGATAAATTCACTCAACAACATTCACTTAATAAGTACTGCCCGACACTGTATTAAGAGCTAGGGATGCACAGATGATTCAAAAATCTGTTGCCTTTGAGAAGTCATCTGGTGCACAGATTTGGTGGAAAGACAATTACAACATAACTTGAAAAATATAAAATCTGAACAATGATAAAGTAGTGCCCGGGTCTGCTTCAGGAAGAGCTTTATAGAGGAAATGACTGAAGATGAAATAGGAGTTTACTAGCTAATCAAATGGAAGAGAGAGATCCAAACGGCAAGGAGAGGGATTGGAAGGAAGGTGATTACTAAGAAAACTGATGAAACTATCCAAGCAGAAATGATTAAGAATCTAAAGTGAGACACCAGGGCAGTGAGGATGGAAAGAAAGAGGTCATATTTAAGACAAACTATGAAGATAAAATTGTGGGACTTAACTGGATGTGGAGAATGAGAAAAAAGGGGAGACTAGAATCTCCTGGTTTCTGCCTTCAATGGATGGTGGCGGATTCATTGGGTTTGAAAATGTAGTGGGAGGCAATGGATCTGTGGTGTGGATATAATGAATTTAGCTAAATATGAAAGTATGCGTTTGGAAATGCCGAGTTTGAAGTGACTGGAACACTGAAGTAAAGAAGTGCAGTGATATATGGAATCTGAAGCTCCGGCCAGAGGTCTGAGCTGGAGACAGAAATTTGGAAGTCACTGGTATGTGAGAAGAGGTGACATGGATGAAATGCCCTAGACAGAATGGATACAGTAAGAAAAAGAACACCATGGATAAGAACCTGGGCAGGCAGCCAACAGAAGACTCACTAGCTTAAACAAGCACATGGTATGCAAGCACATACTGGCTCACGCAAGATGGAAGAGCGAAAGCTATTGCTCAGTGCCATAACTACACCAGATACAGACAAGACAATAATGCCAGGAAAAACAGAAGGCAGTAAGAAAAGGGAAAACCAAATATTAGGTGGACTGACTCCAAAACAGAAGCCATAGGCATGAATCTACAGGAGCTGAACAGGGCTTCTGAGAACAGGACATTGTGGGCACATCACCTGTGCATAAGGTCACCAGGAGTTGGAGCTGACTCAATGGCATATAGCACATAAGTTACAAAAGCATAATTCAACTTCTGGTTTCCAGTTCCGCATGTAAGGAGCTTAGAAGTTGCCACTTTGTCCTAACAAGTAAAAAGCTGAACAGGTCGAAAAATCGTCTTTGGCCCATAAGAGCAGGGAAGACACAGAGCAAACCACTGCCCCCAAGACTGGACATGAACACAGGGAATCTAGACTTACAGGAGCAAAGGCCCAGGAGCTAAAACCACTGCAGGAACCAGAGCCAAAAACCTGAACTTCAAATGATGAATTGCTGGAGGCTCAGTGTAGACAACTCTGAGAGTTAAAAACTCCAGGGGACCCAGTAATAAGGGGGCCTCCCCACAATTGTGTGGGGCTTACCTTCAGGAGCTCAACTAGGTTCCCATTTCCATCTGGCTTCAGCAGGAGAAGCAGGCAAGAACCATTTCGAAATGCACCAGAGCACGCCTTGCTTAAGGTCTGCCCTCAGGTGAAACTAGTTAACCAAAGCCTGACCAGCTGAGTATAATCAGGGCTAACTGAACTGGAGGAGGTAAAATATCCAACTCCAGCCCACTCTAGCTATCCTGTCCCATCTGAGGGGGAAGAAAAAACTGAGAAACACTTGTAAAGTTCACAGTCCAGAGGCACAGGCTCACCAAAAGAATAAGACCTAATCATAGACGGCTTCCTCTCTTCCCCACATCTCACCACACACCCTAATGGCCAATTAACAGCAGTTCCTTTTACCCAGTGTATCATGTCTGACTATCAAGAAAAAATTACAAGGCATAGCAAAAAGCAAAAACACAATTTGAAGAGACAGAGCATGTATCAGAACTCAACATTGTAAGAGTGTTGGAATTACAGGCCAGGATTTTAAAACTTTTGTGAGTATGCTAAAGGCTCTAATAGATCAAGTAGACAGCATGTAAGAACAGATGGGCAATGTAAGCAGAGATGAAGAACCTAAGAAAAAAATATATATATATAATTGTTTTAAATATTAGTTAATATTTACAAATACATTCAAACACAGTCTGGAAGTGTATATACCAAGATATGTACAGCGGTTTTCTCTAGGTTATCTCTGGAAGTACAGGAAATTTTTTATTTTGTGTGCCTTTCTATATTTTCCAAGTTTTCTACAATGCATATGCATTACTTTTAAAATCAAATATATAAGGTTTTTACATTTTTTTAAAGATCTAAAGTTTATAGAACTCTAAATTAGCTAAAACTAAGTAAGACAGTTTGAGACACTTGAGACTGGCCCAACTCTCTCAAATTCTAAACAGCAATTAGAAACAGATAGCTAGCAAAAGTAAAGGGACAGGATCCAGGAAATCAACCTGCTATAAAGAGAAGAGAAAAGAAATACCTGGGAGCTCCTGGTAGGAGAGGTGGAACATGCTATGGTTTCTTGGATTCAGAGGAGAGTGGAACAAGGAGAAACAACAATTAAAAAAAAAAATCTTAAAGATCTTCACCTCTAACTCTACTAGCACACAGCAGCTTTACAGGGCAGTGTCAAAGGTAAGAAAGGTAGACATCATCTCCTCCCCCTAAATTTAACTGCTTTGCCAGATTAAACTAAGAGAAGAAATAAATGGTCAAAGGCACCTCAAGGCAAACTTCACATTAAGGTTTGAAACATTCCTTACATAGAAAGTCAGGAGTGAAAAAAAAAAAAAAAAAAGTCAGGAGTAAATGCTGGGATGAACCAAAATGCATTCTGATAGTTTCAAGTCTGGGTCAAATGAAGTGAGTAAAAGCAAGAGGCAAAAATCGACTGCATGTCAGGCAATAGACACACATCAGCTATGGGATGAAACAGGTAGAAAGACAATGCAATGGTTCATTTTATGTGTCAACTTGGCTTGCCAATGATCTCAGTTATTTGGTCAAATACCTGTCTAGATATTGCTGTGAAGGTATTCTTTAGATGTGATTAACATTTAAAACAGTATACTTTAGGAGAATTACCCTTCATAATGTGGGTGGGCCTCATGCAATCGCTTAAAAGAAAGCCTTAAAAGAAAAGACCGAAGTTTCCCACACAAGAAAAAATTCAGTTTTAGACTGCAGTATAGAAACCCTGCCTGGGTTTCCAGTCTGCTGGCTTGCCCTACGGATTTCAGACTTGTCAGCCCCTACAACTGTGTGAGCCAATTCCTTAAAAAGCAAATCTCTTTTTTTTACTCACTCTCTTTCTCTTTATAGATCATATATTATATATATATATATATATATATACACACACACACATATATAATATTTTATATATATACATATATTTTATATATAATATTGTATATGTATATATATGCACATGCACGCACACACACACACACACACACACACACATACATACAAATAGACTGCGGACAAAAACAGGGGTTCTATGGAAAGTAACCTCACAGGGTTATCTGACCATAAATTCCTAACTGGGCAGGTCAGGCTGCCCTGTCAAGCCCCAGGCATGTAGCTTCTTTACTATGTGGTTTATCTTTGCCTTAAGCAAGCTATGCCTATTGTTTCTGTGCATCTAGGTTAACACACTTTTGAAATGGCCCCTTTCAGAGCCCCCGAGAGAGCACATAATCTTGTTAACTACCCCGAAATCCCATCCCCACATTGCTTCTTCCCACCTTCTTGTAATCTTTCTTATATTCCCATCTTAATTTCAAATACATAAAAGAAACTGCAAACTGTTACTCTTGGAAGCATTTATCTCAATCTGTTCAGATCTTGCTTTAAGGTGCATCTTCTTTTAGGCTCAAATAAATTTTTATAAAAATTCTCTAAAGGTTTGGATATTTCTTACATTGACAAGACATAGATACATATATATGTGTGTGTGTATACATATATGTGTGTGTGTATATATATGTGTACATATATATACACACTCACACACATATATACATATACATACATATGGAGATATAGATATATCCAATCTTTCTATTTCCCTGGAGAACCCTGTCTAATGTAGGTAATAAAAGATGAAATCTATTCACAAAGATCAATAAGGCAGAATCTTGAACTTTTGTAGCCGCCAGCCCCCAAAAGACACGCGGACCACCAGAACTCAGTGAGTTATAGGAAATACACTCTTTATTCAGCCAACTGGGTCTGCCAGGGGTACACAGACCCCAAATTAAGGTCTATTTTTCTTCTATTTACTACCTATAAACTCACATGTCAGGTGGGTAAGCAGGGTTACAGAAGCAGAAAGCTTGTTTAGAATGTTATATTCCTATAATCAAAGGCCTATGTTCCCATAGCAATAGTCAAACAGTAATATCCAGCAAGAGTCATTTTTTTCGGCCACTGCAGAACTAGAGACAATGGAATTGAAAATGGCTAAGGGAGGCAGCAATAAGAGATCAAAGATTCCTGGACATATGAATGATATGATAAACAATTCATTTAATGAAGATTATTTGGGAATCTGTACTATGTGTAATATGAACTAGATCTGAGGGATGCTACAGTTAGAGCACATTTTGAGAAATCAAGGCCAAAGGATTTTGTGGGTGGCTATAGAAATGAAAAGAAACATATTCACACAATAAGCATATGGCAAACAATTTAACAGGCATATTTTGCATTCTTCAGATCTTTAAGTAAAAGTTCTATAGGAATACTGTTCTTATATAAAGATATTAACTTACCATATTTGTCTCGTAAGCCAACAGTACATCTAAAGACTCCACCAAAGGCAACATCTTCACCAAATATTACTGAAAAACAATATATAAAGAATACATTTTATTTAATAATCCTTCAATGAGAATAACAATGAGAAATAAGTAATTTCAATGTTTACATTTTAAATCAGAAAACACACACACACATACAGTAAAGCCTATCAAATTTACAAAATGTATAGCAGGACAGCTGTTTTAATATCAATAATTTAATGTGATAAGATAACGGTTAACTTACTTATAAAGTTATTCCCCAAAATTTTACAAGTTGAATGACAATGTATTTATCCTAAAGTACAGAATTAAATCTTGATTTTATAAATACATAGTTGAATGAAGTGGTATTTTTCCATTCTTTCTAGTACATATTAATCCAGAAGGTATTAATATATTGTCAGGACCATACGTACTATGGGAAAAAGTTAACTTGATGATGTTAGATATACATGAGAACGAATTCATAGTAAGTGAATTAGACAAACGTATTAATCTCATAATTTCATTACTTAACCTTGATT
Source organism: Rousettus aegyptiacus (assembly GCF_014176215.1). Classification (NCBI taxonomy): domain Eukaryota; kingdom Metazoa; phylum Chordata; class Mammalia; order Chiroptera; family Pteropodidae; genus Rousettus; species Rousettus aegyptiacus. The sequence continues at coordinate 124,379,473 of NW_023416284.1, read as the reverse complement.
AATTGGTCTTGTCTTTTATAAATTTCAGATACATATAATGTTAACCATTGAGCTTCAGACAACTATTTCCAGCAAAACTTCAATTCTGAAGTAACACTGCTACCACAATCAACCACAAAGGAAGTTTACCTGCGGTAGGATCTTTGGCCAATGAGTTATCCAAGGCACTTGTTACTGCCTGGAAAAGATTCATTTTCTGAGTTTGTCCTGTGAAAATAAATTTTTTTTTAAAGTAATATTTCATACATTATAAAATACACAAAAATAAACCATTTCTTAACAGTTAATTATAACTTAATTAAAATCAAGGTAGAAAGAGAGGTACAAAATATAGTATGTGAATTTACTGGATTATTAAAGATGATGATGGAAGATACAAAAGCAACACACACTTTAAAACACTTGTTGATGAGGCAAAATGTATATGTAATAAACAATTAAAAAACAAGTATAAAAAAAGAAGACAGAATATAATCTAGCGACCAAATGCATGTAGACAATAAATAAAAGCTAGGGAAATTCAGAAAAGGGAACCAGAGTGGTCTGGGAAGATGCCCTGGATGGCTGTTAGGAACATTAGCCATAAAGAATGCACGTGACCAGTGTGGCGCGTGTTAAATATGCCAATGAACGCAAATGGTCACGGGCCATGAAACAATGAAGAAGGCTAAGGATAAACTTCAGTCCCCAGAACTGCTGGTGTTTGGAGAATATCAGAATCCCACACCTAAACACATCAGACTCGATCCTTCCTATTATCTTATTGCTCAAGTCATAATCCCTGCAAGCCAACCTCTATCTCCCTAAATGGGTTATTGGAGGGTTAAATGGAACAATACATGTAAAGCACTTAGAACAATACCTGACACAGAGAATGCTGAATAAATATTAACTATTTATTGTTAGATTCTGGACTTTGCCCATGTCCTTCATCTGGACCTGGGCATTATTCTGTAGAGTATAACTTCATCTGAAAAAGTTCCAAATGTTGAAACTCAGAAACATTATGACTTTAGAACTATGATTTACGCTGCCCAGTGCCCACCATCATCCTAGAACTTTAGGTCACCTCCTCTCCAAAAGCACTACTGAGAGCAGAGAAAGAATTCTGCCTGAATCTTCTCTGATCCACAAGCCCAGTCTTCATTTGAGTGCCTGATCTGTGCACTGGTGCTCACTTTAACCTAGAGCCATGCTAATCTCAAATCCCTTAAACACCCACTGTTTACCCTGACCATGGCCTATCTGATCTCTGTGTTCCCCAGTAGCCTAGTGTGTCCCAAAGGCCAAGGTCTAACTCCCAGGGCAGGTCACAACAGCGACTGCTATTGCCTTCAACCCTCTGGCTATGAGACAGTGGTAACTCATTTTTTCCTGGAGACCCATCTTCTTGGCAAGACTCCATGCCAGGTTCTGATCTGTGACATTTTGAATCTTCCACTATCTACTGACACTCGGCCTACCAATTCTCTGTCTGCTCTCGCCTCAGATAGCTCTCTGACCCCTTCAACACTGTTGAATGCCTAGGCTTCAGGTCTTGGCAATATCCAGGCAAATCTGCCCTGCTGCCCTTAGTGCCCAGAATAAAGGCCTATTTCTCCTTTTATTTCTAGTAAGTATAACAAGAATTTATTCAAGAAAATACTGTTATATCACCAATGTCAAAGAAACACAATCACACCACATGTCCATGATCACGTCATAACTTATTTTTCTTCAGGCTAAGGCTATATTATTTAATAGATACTTTCCTTAAATCCTTCTCGAGTCTATAAAAACTCTTTAAAGTGTTCATTGGTGCCCAGCATTAGAAGATAATAGTTTAGGGTAAACCTTTTTCCCAACCACTATTACATTTCCACCTTTTCTCCTATTTCATATATTTCCTAATGTAAGATTTTTGTTTGTCTATTAGGATTTTCATAGCTAAGAACCTAGGGAGAAGGAAAATGCCTAAACATCTAAGCTGATATTTACTTCAAGTCTGCTGACCACTAGAATTAATACTGAATGTCCCAAAATATCCTATCTCACAGCAAATTTTCAGTAAACTTCAGTAATAAAAATCATACAAAATAAATCTGAAAAGTATTTCCTGATAACCACAAAGAATTTACTCCTCTTGAAAACAATTTACAAGTAAGGGTATTTAAAGGTTATATTTCCATCTGAGCACATAAATTTTCACTCCAGGATACCTTTTTTCAAACATATTTAAAATTTTAGGGTTCTGGATTAACTGCTACTCTACTAGATGCTTTAAATTTTTAAATTACAATTTTCAATAAAGTAACATCTACTTTTTTGGATGGGTCAAGAGTAAATTGCAAGTTATTCACAGGTAAGATCATTTTAAATATTTAATTTCCTTAAAATTACTTATTCTCCAGTAGGTTACACAAAAGACCATTGATAAAACATGCCTGTGTTCCCTCATGACAGATAAGCACACCTGTAGCACATCCAACCAAAGCTATACCACTGGCAAGACCTGAAAAATGAAAAAAGATGGCCTATGTCCACTGTTCAAAAATTATTAAACGCAGCTGCCAAATCACACAAATAGTAGTGCTAATTAATACACAGCTGCCAAATTTCAAGGCCAGACTGACAACTCTTCTTTCCAAGATAAAAAGTCATAAGAAAACAAACATAAAAATGTATACACAGCAGCACAATTTCCTGAATCAAGGATGCAGGCTAATGAGTACCTTTTGGTAAAACAGAGCTTTATGGCTGGAATTGAGCCACTCAGTTTAACTCATTATAAGTAGAGAATCATGAATAACCAGGTCATCATCATAGCTGCAAAGATAAAGTGGCATATCAGTGGAATGGAAGGGACACAATAAAAGATAAGCTCCAAGAGGCAAAATTCTTCTCTTCATATAAAAGTGCTGTGGTAGAGATCCTATTATGGATTATTAGTGAAGTGACTGAGACACAAAGAGGTTAAACTTCTACTTCGTGTCATTCAAACTTCCCCAGGTCACACCATTAGCTTCTCAGACTGAAAATGTCAAGTCACCTTTAACACCCCTTAGCCCTTGCCCCCAGAGTGCCAAATCTGGTCAATTCCTCCAAATCATACAACCATTCCCACTAGCACTCTCCAAGTTCAAAACAATTACATCCTCTAATGTGGGCAATTACAGTATCCCTCTGACTGATCTCTCGGCCTCCTTACTTTCCCTTCACTGATCCATTCTATAAACTTTCCTAATCATATAACATGAGCAGATCTTAAGTCTCTTTCTTGCCTAAAAACATTGAATGGGCCCTCCACAGCTCAAAGAAAAAAAATCTAAACTTAAATGTAATTCATCCAGCACACCGTAGGGTATATTGGAGATATTCAATCTTTTCTCTCCCCCAACAATTGTTCTGAATTTTAAATTTATTTCCTACCCCTCCTCCTTTTCCTCCAAACAAACTCATTACTTTCAGTTCCTCATATAAACCCCCTGCTTTCTAAACTCTCTACTCATGTTGCTCCCTTCCCTACAAATTCTAATACCAGAGAGAAGCCCCTCACCTCCACGGTGGAGGGTGAGAGGGGGGGCACTCTTCAGTCTACCCTTAATCTTTAGAGCTACCTACCTCCCCCTACTCAACTACAATGGCTTTCTCAGTCATCACAGCCCAAGCTCACACCATCTCAAGGCCTCCGCCCTTGCTCATCCTTGTTTCTTCCTGGAAAACACTGCTCCATCCTGGTCTTTACACAGGTAATTCCTCTGTCATTCCTCACAGTGGGGCTTAAATGTCACCTCCTCAGAGTGGACCCTGACCATCGGTCTATTTAAGTAGTCCCTTTCATGTGTCAAAATAAAAGAATAAAAATACTTTGTAGCACCTATTGCCAGGAGCCATTCTGAGAAGCCATTATGGGGCACTGAAGAAGTCACGTAGCTAAAAGCCATGGTATGGCTGATGAGTTTAATATAATGGTCACCTTGGTAAGCCTCATAAAGTCACCTTTTAAGGTAATGGAATGTTATACTACCATGGAAACAAGAACATGTAGGAGCTACTGTAATTGACAAGCATTGTTTTAGATATGTATGGTGTGCTTTGATTATGGTATTCAAAACTCAGACAAAAAGGCTATGTTAAATAAACTCGGGGCTGCAGCTCTGACTGTATGCCCTCCCGGAAAGATCTTTTCTGTCTTCTCTTTTTTCCCTTAGGCTTCACCCCCCTCTTTCAGGCGCCGCTCGATCTCAGCCAGCTGGCTCCAGCAAGTGGCGCCCGAACAGGGACCTGAAAGCTTGGGACAGAACGCTGATGGAACGTTGAGGTGAAGATGGCCACCGCTGGAGAAAGGGGTCCCCGAGTACAAAGCCGAGTAAATGGAGAGGTAAGTGCGGTGGAACAGTCCGGGAGTAAGAAAAACACCGTGTGAAGTGAGCGCTCAGAAAAATAAGGGTTGCGGCGTTTGTAAATCCAAAGAAATAAGAAGAGAAAAGTCCACTTAATAAAAGAAAAATGGGAAATGGAAATAGCTGGCAGCTTTTTGTGCATATGCTTAAGAATATGCTCCGGGCTAGAGGAGCTAAGGTAGGGCATCGACAATTGTGTAATTTTTTAGAATTTATAGAAAAAGTTTGTCCCTGGTTCCCTGAGGAGGGAACAGTGAATTTAGAGACAGGGAAAAAGGTAGGAGAAAAACTACAAGATTATTATGATGTCCACGGACCTGGCAAAGTGCCTGTAAATACTTTTAGCTTGTGAACTTTAATTAGAGATAGTCTAGATCCTAGGCATGAGAGGGAAAAAGCAAATGAAGACAGTCAGGCAACCACGAAGGAAAATGAAACTAAGCCTTCCGCACCGCCAACACACCCTGAGCCTTTCTCTGAGTTTTTATTTTCTAGACACGGAAAGGAATCATTGGATCCGGGGGATGCAGAACAGCTAGAGGGAGAAGCCGCGCAATATCATAATGAAGGCGGTTGTATTCCCCTCGTGGCGGCGGTTAGCTCTGATAATAAAACTAAAGATCTAGAAAAAGTTGTTCAGGGATTGCAAGGTACAGTACAACAATTAGCTCTGCAACTGTGAAATCAGGAAAAAACACTTAAAATACCTAGCAGAGGCCCCTATAGGATAGATCCTCCGCCTCTGTTTGAGGAGTCACAACCGGTCATTGCTGTTGTTAAGCAGTCTCGGGGGCCTAAACTTTTTTCACCTTTACAAAGTACGTTACATCAGGCAATACAAAGAGGCGATGATATACAGGGGTTTCATTTGACGTGTCCTGTAACAGAACAACAGGCTCAAGATGCACAGGGTCAACAGGTTCTCATAAGAGGGCATAATCCTATCCCTTTTAAATCTATAAAAGAGTTGAAATTGGCATGTGCTCAGCATGGTCCTACTGCCCCTTACACTCAGGCTATCCTAGAAACATTATCTTTAGAAACCCTAACTCCTGCTGATTGGAAGAATTTAGCTCGAGCTTGTCTCACCCCTGGGGATATTTTATTATGGAAATCAGAGTATTATGATCAATGTGAAAAAACAGCAGAGATAAATAAAAATCAGAATCCCCCAGTACCAGTTACGTTTGAGATGTTAGCGGGAGAAGGCCAATATTCTGTAAATGATCAGCAATTGGAATATGAGGGAGGAGCGTATGCACAAATAAGTGCTGCTGCGAAAAGGGCTTGGTATAAATTACCCGCCACTGGAAGGCAAACTGAAGATTTATCTAAGATAAGGCAGGGACCTGATGAGCCATTTCATGAATTTGTAGCACGGCTTATGGAAACAGCTCGAAGACAGGCAGGTATGCTTTTAGTAAAGCAACTGGCTTATGAAAATGTCAATTATGCATTTCAAGCTGCTCTCAGGCCATATAGAAAGAAAGGAGATATGGCAGACTATATCCAGTTGTGTTCTGATATTGGGCCGGCATATACGCAAGGTCTGGCCATGGCCGCAGCATTGCAGGGAAAAACAATTAAAGCCTACTCTGTGTCAAAAATTTGTAGCTCAAGCAGTGAGTAAAACCAGGCAAGCACATCCACAGGTGTACATCATCCATTATATGGATGACATTCTTTTGGCAGAAAAAGAGGAAGGACTACTTCTAGCAGCTTACGCTCACCTTTGAAAAGCTCTTAAGAAACAAGGATTAGTTATTGCTCCAAAAAAGGTGCAGACAGAGCCTCCTTATTCTTATTTAGGACATAGATTATACCCAAAGACTATATTGCCTCAGAAAATTCAGTTGAGAAAGGACCAGCTATTACCTTTGAATGATTTTCAGAAACTCTTAGGTGATATTAATTGGCTTAGACCATATTTAAAAATTTCCACGAGTGAATTAAAACCTCTGTTTGACATTCTCAAGGGAGACCCTGCTCCTACATCTAAAAGAGAATTAACAGAAAATAGTCGGCTCGCTTTACAGAAGGTAGAACAGGCTATAGAGCAAGGACAGGAGACTTACGTCGACTACTCCCAGGGATGGGCCGCTTATGTCCTAGCTACCGCACACATGCCCACTGCGATGTTGTGGCAGAACGCTCCTCTGCTTTGGTTGCATTTGCCTGTATCACCAGCTAGGGTGTTAACTCCTTATTTTGAATCTGTTCCTTGCTTAGTACAATTAGCTCGAGAAGAATCTCGCAAATATTTTGGAGCAGAGCCTTCTTTAATTGGCGTTTCTTTTACTAAACAACAAATAGACTGGTTATTTCACAATGATGACGCATGGGCTATTGCCTTTGCCCACTACCCCGGAGTTATAGATAATCATTTTCCAAGAGACAAATTGTTGCAATTTGTAAATAACCATGCTTTAGTTTTTCCTAGGATTATGAAGCAAACTCCTATAAAGGATACTCAGGTAATTTTTACTGATGGGTCTTCTAATGGCACTGCTGCTTATGTGATTCAAGGTCAGCCACATATACTGCATACACCTCCTGCCTCAGCTCAAATTGTAGAGCTGAGAGCAGTGGCTGCTGTATTTACACTTATGGCTTATTGTTCTTTTAACCTATACACAGTCATTACATTGCTAGAGCTTTACAGGTACTAGAAACAGTAGCTTACATTGACACTGCAAATAATCGAGTACAGGAACTTTTTTCTCAAGTGCAAAGATGTTTGCATGCACAAGTCCAACCATGTTATGTGGGTCACATTCGAACACATTCAGGACTCCCAGGACCTTTATCAGAGGGAAATGCTCTTGCTGATCAAGCTACTCAGGTAATCGGTCTCACTCAGTTGGAGCTTGCCCAACAGTCACATGCATTGCATCATCAAAATAGTCAAAGTTTGAAAAGGCAGTTCAATATTCCCAGAGAGGCAGCTCGTCAAATTGTTAGGCAATGCTCTACATGCCCAGAGCACCAAACTGTACCCCATTGTGGCATCAACCTGCGAGGCTTGAAGCCTAACCAGTTATGGCAAATGGATGTTACACATATTCCAGGATTTGGAAAGCTAAGGTATGTGCATGTAACAGTTGACACGTACTCTGGGTTTATTGTAGCTACAGCTCAAACTGGAGAGGCTGCTAAACATGTCACATCTCACTGCCTCAGATGCTTTGCTATGATAGGCCAACCTTCTGTGATTAAGACTGATAATGGCTCAGGATACACTAGTCAGGCATTCCAGCGTTTTTGCTCACAACTCTCTATCATGCATAAAACAGGCATTCTTTATAATCCTCAAGGTCAAGGAATAGTGGAACAGGCTCACGGTGCTCTCAAAAATCAATTAAATAAAATAAAAAAGGGAGAGCTATACCCTGTCTCTCCACAAAACAATTTAAATCATGCTCTTTTTATCTTAAATTTTTTAACTGTGGATGCTCAAGGATTTTCTGCAGCAGAGTGTTTCTGGCATCCAAAAACTCAGACCACATCCGTGCAGGTGATGTGGAAGGATCCTCTCACAAGCACATGGAATGGCCCTGATCCGATACTACAATGGGGACGAGGGCATGTTTGTGTTTTTCCACAGGATGCTGAAAATGCCAGATGGTTGCCAGAAAGATTGGTCCGGTTCGCAGGGACCTCTCCCCCTCCAGAGATTGCTCCTGATAATGGTGATGATGTTGAGACCTCTGGTTAAAGGAGAATTGTATTGGGCCTACGTACCTGATCCACCCATTCTACATCCATCTATCTGGGAAGGTCCTGAAATTATGGTAAAGGTGAATGACACGTGATTGCTAGACCAACCAGCAACGGGCCGAGGAGATAAAAGAGAAGAAAGAAGATTCAACTATACAGGATCGGGGATTGGTTTGCCTATCTGCTTTTCAAAAAGCTGGTCAGCTACTACTGGATGCCTGCCAGTGTACGGTTCCAGGTTAATTAGAAATGATAGGGAAAAAAGGCCTCTGCTTTTCAGATTTAATTACCCAAAGGGGGGACAAGTGAAATCGCCTCCACCTTCTCCCCAGTCTTTTCCTCTTTGCAGGGAGCAGGAGCTTTCCAGACAAACCATTCATTGGAAAAGATGCTATGTCCCTGCTCCCGCCAGGTATAATGTGACTGGAACAGATCGATACATCTTGGACTGGTCTGGGGGAGAATGGGGAGATATAGGAGGACATTGAGCGCGTACCAGCTGGACAGTGGGACTAGGATGGACAGATACAGAATTTCCTCAAACTTATATTTGGAAGTTGGGTGCAGCCATGGGAGAACTACGCCCTGTGGGATGGAGCCCTCAGATAGCGGACACAAACATAACTGCGTGTATAACCCCACCGCATGTATTGATGATTGGTGGAATTAATGTAACAATGAGAGGTAGAAATTTCTATGTCACGTGTAATGATTGCATTTTAACTAACTGTATTTCTTTTGTTCCAGAAGGAACTACTGTAATGGTCTTTCATCAACCCTCTTTTGTAATGTTACCTGTTAACACATCGGGACCTTGGTATGCAGATCGAGGTTTACAGTTCTTAGAAGAAATCAATAAGGCTTTGCGTAGACAGAAAAGAGTAATAGGATTGATCATTGCTGGAATTACTGCTCTCGTGTGGCTTATAGCCACTACTGCTACTGCTGCTGTCGCTTTATCTCAAAATGCTCATTATGTTAATAATTTGTCTAAAAATGTTACAGCAGCTTTAGGGACCCAAGAAAATATTGATAACAAGTTAGAACAGAAGCTTGATGCTTTCTACAGTTTAGTTATGTATTTAGGAGATGAAATCCAAGGTTTAAAAGTGAGATTTCATTTAGAATGCCATGCAGCATATCAGTGGATTTGTGTCACCTCAAAAATTTATAATGAGAGTCAACATGGATGGGATCGCATGCACTCTCATCTCCAAGGTGTCTGGCATGATGCTAACACATCCCTAGATTTAATACAGCTGCATAGAGAAATTCAGGGGCTGCAGGATGCAGGACCCCTTCAGTCTGATGCAGCTGAAGAGGCTTCAAAATTCTTACAACATCTGAAAAGTTTTCTACCATCCTGGTCTCCTTTGGGTCATTTGCTTATCTCGGCTTCAACCTTGGGCCTTTGCATAATTATAGGCCTATGTCTGCTCCCACCTTTGATGAAATACTTCTTCAATTCTCTGCTGAAGATTTGTGCAGAGATGCATGGTCTCAGGTTCCAGGCTCAGGTTTGAGCTATAAACTAATAACGGATCTCCCATTTGCAGAGGCTGGTAGTCAAAGACGGGTAAGAATCCTTCAAGCCTGGGACCAACCTAAGACAGGGCATGATTGCAAGACTTTCATGTGCCAATTACGGGTAAGGCCCAGGCCTGTGAAGGGTCGCCTAAGACACGCACAGTCTATCTGCGCCATAGCTGAGAAAGCTTTAGCATTTTAAATAATAAAAAAGGGGGAGATGTCGGGAGCCATTCTGAGAAGCCATTATGAGGCACTGAAGAAGTCACGTAGCTAAAAGCCATGGTATGGCTAATGAGTTTAAAATAATGGTCACCTTGGTAAGCCTCATAAAGTCACCTTTTAAGGTAACGGAATGTTATACTACCATGGAAACAAGAACATGTAGGATCTTATGTAATTGATGAGCATTGTTTTAGATATGCATGGTGTGCTTTGCTATAGTAATGTAATGATTGATTATGGTATTCAAAAATCACATAAAAAGGCTATGCTAAATAAACTCGGGGCTGCAGCTCTGACTGTATGCCCTCCCGGAAAGATCTTTTCTGTCTTCTCTTTTTTTCCCTTAGGCTTCACCCCCCTCTTTCAGGTGCTGTTCGATCTCAGCCGGCTGGCTCCGGCAACCTATGAAAGGCAAGAAGTTAATATCTTCATTAATATTTTTAATATATAAAAGTACAGCTGACCTTTGAACGGCATGGGTCCACTTATGCATGAATTTTTTTTTTCAACAAATACAGCCAACCCATCATATCCACCAGTTTTGCCCTTGGATTCAACTAACTACTGTTAGAAAATAGTATTTTTGCATTCCCACCCCTGGTTTCTCAACTGCAGATTCCCAATGGTGGAGGGAAAATGCTGTGCAATAATGGGTGTATGCCCACATACAATTCTGATACTAATTTCAATGTGTGTTTGTGTGTGTGTGTGTGTGTGTGTGTGTGTGTGTGTTTAACATACCACAAAACAATTCTGTGAGACCAGCTGGGTGTCCTATAATTCAACTCAATTCTGAAATGACTTGGAGGTAGCATTAGATTCACAGCTTAGCAGCTCAGTCCCAAAAGACTGCCCCCATTCCTCAATCTGGATAACACCCCAAGTCCAGGTTGTCACCTGTGCTTCTGATTAACCAACTAAAGATCAGTTTCCCATAACCTCCTCCTTGGGTTCAACTAATTTATTAAAACAGCTCACAGAACTCAGAGAAACATTTTACTTACTACATAGTTAGTTTATTATAAAAGGATACATCCAGATAGAAGAGATGTATAAGGCAAGGTACATGAGAAGGGGTGAGAGCTTCTGTGCTCTCTGAGCACATCTTTTCCCCAAAACCTCCACCTATTCACCAACCTGGAAGCTCTCTGAACTCCATCCTTTTGGGTTTTTATGGAGACTTCCATTACATAGGCATGATTATTAAATCATGGGCCACTGGCAATTCATTTAATCTCCAGTCCTTCTGCTCTCCTCAGAGGCCAGGGGAGTGAGACTGTAAATTCCAAACCTCTAATGATAGGGTAGGTTTTTCTGGTGACCATCCCATCCTTAAGTGACTTAGAGACTTCCCGAAAAGTCGACATTATCATAACAAAAGATACCTTTCTCACTCTCCTCACAGAAAATTTCAAGGGTTTAGGGGCTCTGTGCCACGATTGGAACACAAAACAAGTATGTATTTTTTTATTCTAAATCATAATATCACAGTACACCTCACACCCTTATACATGCAAATGAGAGTATAAACCAGTAATTTGAACTATGCATTAAAAATCCATTAAAGTGTTCATACCTTTGAGTCAGAAATATCATCCCTAGGACTTTATCCTACAGAAATAATCTCAGATACATAAATGACACATGCAATGTTTCTATCTGCACTATTTATAACACTGCAAAACTGTAACAACTAAAGCATAATGCTAACGATTTAAAGTTTCCATGTATTTCTGAATGCTCCCTAGTAGTCAGAGACTACTGTTAAGTATATGGTACACATTATCCTCATTTAGTCCTCATAACAACCTACTGAAGTAGGTATTATTATTAACACTTTACTTATAAAGAAACTGAGGCTTGCAGAGGGTAAGTGTGGAGTCCAAAGTTATAGAAGTAAGACCAAGACTGAACCTAAGATAATCTGATTCTAGGGCCAAATTTTTAACCACTCAATTATAGTGTTTCTACTCCACAGAACATGTCTTCTAAAGATTATAAAAACTGTATAACAGTATGGGAAAATGCTTGTGATGAAATAACGCAGATTATATTTGTATTAAAACTACAATTATGGGAAAATTTAACTACACTAATTTTATTAGTGGAATAATTTAATTCTGATAAACAGTAATGGGTGGTGTGATTATTTTTTTTATTTTTTTCTATTATCTAAATTGTTTTTTTTATTTTTATAAGAATAAACATTAAAATGTGATTATTATTTTAATCAAATTTTAGCAATTTTACAATTATGTAAGGGAGTTAAGAAGTCCTGTGCTCTGTTTCTCAAGTATTGGGCTAAAGTTTCTTTGCTCTGAAGAAAGAATTTGAGGTTTAACCTGTTGGTGAGAAAACATTGCTATTCACCTTGACAGTATCTACTAACTGTTCAATAGTGCCTACTACTTACAAAACTGGGACACCTCTAGCAAATTATTTACACGCATTCTAATACCTAGTTTAGAATGGAAATGCTGGAATCTGAAGCTACCACTAACTTTCCTGTGTAACCTTGGACAAACTATCTCAAGATCTCAGTTAACCTAACTTAAAAATGGGAATAAAAACATTATTGATCTCTCTAAGCTTGTCCTTAGCAACAAATGAGATGATGAATGTAAATTTCTCAGCACAGTGCCTACCAATGGTAAGGACTCAATAAATAAATGTTCATTCTTATTCTTATTCACAAGACTCACTTCGGCTCTAGCATACAAGAAGTTAGTAGAAAAGAAAAAGGTAACCGTTTTCGTATTCTTATGTTCCGATGACAGACTGGATCTTTTGGAGATTACATAAAACTTGCAGAAGAAATGGCAAGTCATGTAACTGTCATACTGAGGTGTTACGTGACCTTCCTACCCTTTGGAAGCACTAAAGGGCTTCCTCATCCCTTCACCTACATCAATTACCCTTCCTTGGCTAAGTGTCAACCTAGCCCCAGCACAAGCTCAGTACCAGGCTAAGATGGGAAACCTGGACTCTTTTCCATCACTAGTAAAAACCTATTCTGTGATTTTGGGAAAAATCAATTCGGTAAGTTTACTTACTCTGTTCCCTCCTACCTGCCAAAGGGGCAGGAGGACGCTCTTTAAAATACCGCTGCCTGGTAAGCTGGAACAACATCTAAGGCCAGGCAGGACTGGAAAGTGTGCGCTGGGCCCCACTCCTCCACCCTCAAGCCCTCGCAGACTTCAAGTGTGTCCTCTCACCCATCGGGGGGTGCCGAAGGGCTGCCTCTCAAGGGTTGAAGAGTCACGAAAGTAGTGCGGGGAGGAAACCACAGCCAGACCCTAAAGTAGGACGCGGATCCAGAAAGCAGGTCTGGGATTATGCTGGGATGCAAGGAGATCTGCCTGCCGGCCCCCACCCCGGACAGACAGGGCGTCATTCACTGACAGTGCCCGCCCTCCTGGGGGTCTGGCTGCAGTGGGAGAGGAAAGGACAGCCCCTAGCTCACCGTACTCCCGGGGCTCTGGGTCGGGCTGGAAAGTGAAGTGAGACACCAGCCGCCTCTGGGCCGCATCATCGCCGGCAGAGGCGGGCTGCAGAAAGCCCCGCGGCAGCCCCGCACCACGCAGCCGACGCCAACGTCCCTCGGCCCTGGCCGCACCGAGTCTCAACAGCCGGCTCGCAGTCGCCCCTACCGCAGCCATCCCCACTCGCCACCAAGGTCTGGATGCTGCGCCGCCGCACACTACCAGCAGGGAGGGCGAAGCAACAAGGCAACTTTCACATTGGTTGGGCCGAAGGGGCGGTCCCCTGAAACCGAACTATCGGAGCTCAGAATTCCGGGGTGGGAAAGGCGTTGAGAAAAGCAAGTGGCGGTTCCCCGTGGTGCGCATGCGGAAAGGGTCTGGGGCGCAGGGCAGGTGAGCTCCAATGAAATCAAGCTTGGAGACGCAGCTTTCCCAAAGTTCTCTGAGCCACCCCGGGACCAGGACGCGATTCTGTAATGTTCCACCGTACCCCCGGATTTGTCCTTTTCCGATGTCGTTTACATTGCCAGTTCCGACGGCTTTTTCAGTAGGAGGGTGTAGAAGGACAGGCCCAAAATTTTGAAGGTCTTGATATGCTGATCTAAGAAGTTTGAACCTCCAGGTGTCTGAAGCCAGGAACAACAAAGTGCACCAACAAATCACTTAAAAAAAAAATTCTAACCGCACTACAGTGTCTGCCTGGTAACTATGGAAATGTCTATGTTATTAAAGTGAGACCTACCCTAGCCACATTTCATTGATACTAAGTTGGGAAACTGACAGTTTCTGGGAATTTTTGGAAGTGTAATTTAGAAATAGGAAATGTTTCTGGTCATTCTTCAGAATGACTCCTGGCTCACTTGCTGTCACTTAGCTTTACTACCTGTGTAATCGGTACCTGTTTGGACTCAGTTTGCTTTTGGACACCCCGCATATATAACAGCGTAATATTTTGTTACCTCATATCCTGTTACCTGTTCCCATTCAAACTCCACCAGAGGAATAGAGGAGGCAAGTAGCAAAGGAGTCAAATGCTTGCTTTTGAATTTTAAAATAGATTTTAAAGCTAACGGCAGATACAATAATTGGAGAAAAGAGTTTGAGTTTGAAAAACTGGTTTCTGAGTATTAAACCTCAAGAACCTAAATAACTTAGGGTACAAAATGTATGACTTGAACAAAAGATTATAAAGAGCATGCTAATTTAAGAGCCAGTTTTTCTCACCATCCATGGTGGTAGAGCCACAGAACACAAAAAACTGTAGTATTTTTCCTCGTAGATGGGCCTGAAAGAGTTATCACAGGGTCCTCAAACTCACCACCAAGGCATGGCATTTGAAACAGCAGAATGTCTCTTTCACATACCAAGAGATCCAAATATGACATCAAGGTCCAGGAAACTTGAGGTCCAGCAGTTAGAATGATAATGGACTTGTATCCAGGATATACTTTTTAAAAACTCATAAACTCTTAACAATTAAAAGATAAGTTACCCAATTAAAAAATAGGCAAAGACTCCTATTTATTGGTGGTTGTAATGCAAACTGGTACAGCCATTAAAGGAAGACAGTTTGGCAGTTTCTTATAAAACTAAACATACTCTTACTGCATGATCCAGCATTCCACTTCTTAGAATTTAACCAAAGGAGTAACTTATGACCACACAAAAACCTGCCAAGAAATGTTTATTGCAGCATTATTCATAATTGCCAAAATTTGGAAGCAACAAAGATTTCTTCATTCTGTAGGTGATTAGATAAATAAATTGTAGTATATCCAGACAGTGGAATACTATTTGGTGCTAAAAATAAATAAGCTCTCAAGTCATGAAAGAAAAAAATCTATGGAGGAAACTTAAAAGCAAATAACTAAGTGAAATAAACCAATCTGAAAGGGCTACCTACTGTATGATTCCATCTATATGACACTCTGGAAAAGCAAAAACTATGGAGACAATAAGATCCGTGTTTGCCAGGGGTTCAGAATGGGGAGGGGATGAATAGGCAGAGTGCAAAAGATTTTCAGGGCAGTGAAACTATTCTGTATGATACTGTAATGGGACATACATGTCATTGTACATTTGTCACATAGTCTGTAAAACACCAAGAACAAATCCTAATGTAAACTATAGACTTTGAGTGATAATGATATATGTGGGTTCATTGATTGTAACAAAAGTACCACACTGGTGTGGAACATTGATAGTGAGGCAGTCTGTGTTTGTGTGAGGGCAAGGGATATATAGGAACTCTTTGTATTTTCTGTTGAATTTTGCTGTGAACCTAAAGCTGCTCTTAAACTCTGTTTTAATAATGTCTTATAGTTTTTAGTGTATAGGTCTTTCACATGCTTTGTTAGGTTTATTCCCAAATATTTTATTCTTTTTGTTGCAATTGCAAAAGAAATTGTTTTCTATTTCTTTTTCTGAAAATTCATTGTTAGAATATAGGAACACTGGATTTTTGCACATTGATTTCGTATCCTGCAATTTTGTTGTATTTATTTATTGTTTCTAATGGTTTTTTAGTGGAGTCTTTTGTGTTTTCTATGTAAAGAACCATGTCATCTGCAAAAAGTAACAATTTTACGTCTTCATTCCCTATGCGGATGCCTTTATTTCCTTCTCTTGCCCGATTGCTCTAGCTAGGACTTCCAGCATTATATTGAATAATAGTAGTGATTGTGTACAGCCTTGTCTTGTTCCTGATCTTAAAGGGAAGATTTTTAGTTTTTCACTATTAAGTATGATGTTAGCTGAGGGGTTGTCATATACGGCCTTCCTTATGTTGAGGTATATTCCTTCTATAACCATTGTATTAAGTGTTTTAATCATAAATGGAAGCAATGAGATACCACCTCACAGCTATTAGAATGGCTATCATCAACAGGACAAATAATAACAAGTGTTGGAGAGGTTGTGAGGAAAAAGGAACCATCACACACTGCTGGCGGGAATGTAAATTGATATAGCCACTATGGAAAACAGTATGGAACTTCCTCAAAAAAATTAATAATAGAATTATTGTATGACCCAGCAACCTCTTCTGGGTATTTACCCAAAAAACTTGAAAACATTTATCCCCAAAGATAATACACCCAATATTTATTGCAGCATCATTCATGGTGGCCAGGACATGGAAGCAACCACAGTGTCCTACGATAGATGACTGGATAAAAAAGATGTAGTAAATATATACAAAGGAATAATATTCAACCATAAGAAAAGATGAAATCCTGCCACTTGTGACAACATGAATGGATCTTGAGATTATCATGCTAAGCAAAATAAGTCAGGAAAAGTTGAGCACCATATGATTTCACTCATGTGTGGGATATAAAACCGACAACAACACACAAACATGACAAACAGAGGCTCATTGACATGGACAATGGATTAGTGGTTACCAGAGAGAAGGGAAGTTGTGGGGAGGTCAAGGGGGAAACAGAGTCATTTATATGGTGACAGAAGGAAATTTAACTTTGGATGGTAAACACACAATGCAATATACATGTGACGTATTACTGAGTTGTACTCTGACACCTATATGATTTTATTAACCAATGTTGCCCAATAATTTTAACAAAAAATAAATATACTCTATTTTTTTAATGGGCAAAAGTTTTAAATAGACATTTTTCAAAAAAAATATACAATTGGCCAATAAACACATGAAAATATGTTCAACAATATTGCTCATTAGAGAAATGCAAATCAAAACCACAATGAGTTACCACTCCACATCCACTAGGAAGGCTAGAATAAAATACCTGTAACAAGTGTTTGTCAAGACAGAGCAATTAGAACCCTTGTACATTGCTGATGGGAATGTAAAATGGTGCAGTTACTCTGGAAAATAGCTTATCATTTCTCAAAACATTAAGCTGATTTATCCCATAACCCAGAAACTCCAGTGTTAAGTACACACCCAAGAGAAATGAAAACGTACATACACACAAAAACCTGTACACAAATGTTCATAGCCTTATTGTTCATAGTAGCCAAAAGTGGAAACAATCCAAGAGTCTGTCAACTGATATAGATAAACAAAACAGTATATCTATACAATGGAATGTCATTTGGCAATAAAAATAAATGGAGTACTGTTACGTGGATGAACCTCGACGACATTATGCTAAGTGAAAGAAGTTAGTCACAAAAGACCACATATTGTACAATTCCATTTATATGAAATATCCAGAATAGGCAAATCAATGGAAACAGAAAGCAGATTAGTGGTTGAGAGGGGCTAGGTAAAGGGGTAGTGAGGAGTGCCTGATAATTGGGTGTGGAGTTTTCTTTTTTTTAAGGGAGGGGGTGATGAAAATGTTCTAAAATTAAATAATGGTAATGGTTGCACAACTTTGTGAATATACTAAAAAAAACTCTGTACACTAAAAGGGTGACTCTAATGCCATAAAAATTATATCTCAGCAAAGATATTGTTCAAAAATCAAGTTATAGAAAAATAAGGAAATTACATTTGTATTCCTAAATATGTAGATTAGGAGATTTATCCTTCCATAGCATGTGTTTGACAACATGTATGTTTGTTCACAGACTACTTAAAATTGGTTTCAGTTCAAGACTGGGAGTATGTAGATGAAAGAACTCCATGAGTTTCCTTGCTTTATGATTATCACATAGAATGATCATATTGGGATGATTTTTAAAAGAAAGTCCAAAATATAATCAAAGACCATGTATTTGTTTTCTAAGGCTGCTGTAACAACATACCACAAAATGGGAACAGAAATGCATTGTTCGACAGTTCTGGAGGCTGAGTCCAAGATGAAAGTTTTGGCATAGTCATGGCCCTCTGAAACCTGTAGGAGAATCTTTCCTTGCCTCTTCCTAACTTCTGGTGATTTGCTGTCAATCTTCGATATTCTTTGGCTTGCAGCTTCCTCAATCCAATCCGTCCTTTTGTCATCACATGATGTCCTCACTGTTCTTCCTTTATCTCTGTTATCTTTATGTGGCTATCTTCTTATAAAGACACCAGTCTTGTTGGATGAGGAATCCATCCTACTCTTGTATGATCTCATCTTAACTAGTTACATCTGTAACAACTCTATTTCCCAATAAGGTCACATTCTTAGGTACTAGGTGTTAAGTACTGGGGGTTAGGTACTAGGAGTTAAGTACTGTGGGTTAGGATTAACATATTTGGTGGCGGGGAAGGAGGTATGGACACAATTCAACCCATAACAACCAGAGACTTGTTGGCGGAAGGGAAGCTGAATGGATGGATGCTTTTGATGAACTTTCTGAAGATTCTTGCATTGTTGAAGAGTTTTTATAAATTGTTTAATAGATTTCTTTCAATATGACATTCTATGATTTTAGGAAAAGTTAAATAGACAAGATATTTAGTCAATATAAGATTTTTGAAGTGATATATTAATTCTTCTTAAATGTCTGATGGGCTCCCTTGTAGAAAAAGGATTAAATTTGCTATTTGGTTCCAGAGGGAAGAAAAAGAAACAGAAGAAGCAAATTCCAACTCACTATAAAGAACTTACTAAGTAGACTGTCATGGGAAATAATGAATTTATCATTAGAGATAGTCAAGCACAGGATAGGTGAATACTATTGGAGGAGGCTCATGAGAGGATTTATGCTTCATTTAGGAGTTGTTTAGTGAGAGCTATGCATGCACCAGGTAGTATGTTTTAATGAACATTATTTTAACCGAATCCATGGATCTAAGTCATCTGTACCATCCAGCATGTGAGTTATCCTTCTTTCCACCTTTCCCAAGCATCCAGGGAACTTCTTTCTGGCTTCCTATCTCCTGCAGGGGCTTAAGATGCACTGTGATCAGTCTTTCAGAAACCTGAACCATCTTACATGGACAGAAACCCAGAAAGGACATCCTTCAAAGTGACATTATCTGGCATTTGTGTTCAGCATGGTGGAATAATTTAGATACAAATGCTGGCTCAGAATATTGCTCCAAATATTGATATCTGCCTGTATGTACAAAGTTTCAGAGAGAGCCACTTATTTGTAAACTAAAATACATGGCAGCCTGGCAGTGGTAATTTTTTCATAATCTCCAGGATAATTTGTAAGTATTGCTGGGTTTCTAAAAGCCTAATTAAAGTTATGGCTTACATAATCATGAGTATTGAGGCCAAAAGGAAATTTGAGACCCATATCTAAACTTATCTCCATTTTTTTTCTGTTGTGACCTTAGTCCATTTAACTCATTTCAAAATCTTGAACTGGCATTCCTGAAGGCATCAGAGACTTTGTGAGGATATTAGAAATGCCCGATGGTGACCAGTGTAGAAAAGGAGAGGACAGGAGCAAATAAGCAATGATCCCCACCAATGACCCTTGGCATTTTGTTTTCTGCACCATGTAAAGCAACCCTTCAACATAAGTAAAATATAAGTCCACTTACGTCACATCATGTGCACACACCCTCGTGCATGTGCGCACACATACACACAGAAACATTATGCACAGGTGATTCTTTCCTCTCTTCCTGTCAAAAAAATATAAGCCCTAGACAAGTGGTACTCAACCTTATCTTCACATTAGAATAACCTGAAGAGCTTTCAAAATGTTGTGATAAACATGAGTGGTAAACATATAATAAACGTGCGGCTCCATGTGGTAAACATGAGTTATACTAGTATTCCCATTCCTTCTGCTTCTCAGAACCCAGGCAGATTGCGCTTCCCCAGCCACCTCAAAGTAGGCGTGGCAATGTGACTTGCTTTGCCAATGAATTTGAGTTCAAGCGTAGACAACTAACTACTCCTGGGTGAAAGAATTTAAGAGCTAATGGCGAACTCATCATGTATTCTTCCTCTGCCTCATCAGCTAGCAACATTCCAGACACTAGAGTAGCCATTAGCCTGTTCCTGAAGTGACACTACCTGGGGCATCATCCATTTCCCATATACCCTTATTTGACATAGAGCATGAATGAGAAACAATTCAAAAATGTAAAGTCGTGCAGTATTTTTTATAGAACATAACTTCTAACCATAAGCCAACTACCTTAAATGGTGTTCAACTAATCTGTTCTAACTATTCATAGAAATTCTCAGTTGTATGCTAACTAAAAAACAGTATATTTATTCACAACATAATACATAAACATGGCCACATGCTATTATTGTGGACCTAAATAATTTTCAACCATAATTTCAGCTACTCACCATTTTTACCTTAGGCATATTAGATTTTGGAATCTAAACACCCACAAATGATGCAACTCTCCTCTATTGAGGCAATATGAAAATTCTTTAGATATTTCAATATTTCAAAACAACTTGATGAACAAGTTCTTAGTATCCTCATTTCATGAACAAGAAAACAGGATTAGAGAGATGACTAACCTCAGTTTAAACATCTTAAATCATTCCAATTAATTTTTGAAACATCAAAACCTATTCCCTTATGCTGTTTCTCAAATGTATTTTGTAGAATAATCCCTAAAAAAATTGTTGAAATTTTATATGTCCTCAACTTCACTGAGAAATTCTTATTCATTAGGCCTGGAGTGGAGCATCTGCATTTTAATAAGCTTCCCCTATCCATTGTCTTCAATAAAATGGTCCACATACCATATAGACAAACTCTTTAGATACCATACAGCCTTCCATATACTATGTTCTCTGTCTAGAGAACAGCCACACCTCACCCTACTCACATTTTTATCAGTAAGGGTTATTTGGTTACAAGCTACTGAAATCACCTCTGGCTAATTTAAGCAAAACTATAATTACTGAGAAGATATGGGATAGCCCCCTTAAATAAAAAATAAAAATAAAAATAAAAACAAGCTCAGAAACAACAGAAACCACGTCAGCACCAGAGATCCAGATATTAAAACCCATAGGATGACTTAACTCTAATGATTTTATCTGTTTTTAAGTGATTCTACTTAAGATTCAGTTCCTGGGGGAGATAATCTGGTTCATTGCTATCCCTTGACTAACAAATAGAAGGGTATCTTATTGACCACAGCTATACACAAAGTAAAACAGAAGATTACCTAAACATAAATAAAGGAGCTACTACCAACCAAAGGGGAAATTGGCGCTTGGGGCCAAAAAGCCCCTCCTCTGGATTCTTCAACATAGACTGAAACATTGTCTCTAGAAGACTACTTTAATATGCTTCTTGATTTCTGCAGGATAATGGTGGCTTCAGAAATCTGAATCCCTTACACCTTCTCTGAGAAAAGAAACAGAGTAAACAGGAAAACAAATTAAAAGCACGCAATTTATATTTACAGAATAGTTAGAACACACAGAGTCAAAATTTATGTGTAAGTGAAGAATAAACAGATTTGGCATTAGGTTCACAGAGATGGAAGAAGTTTAGAAAAAGCTTAGTTAAAAAAAGAAAGAAAGCTTTGTTTAGAGCAAGAAGATCATCTGAATAGTCCTATACCTACTAAAGAAATTAAATGCATTCTTTAAAATATTCCCATAGAGAAAACTCCAAGCTCAGATGGCTTCGGTGGTGAACTTTACCAAATAGTTAAGAAATAAATATTGCCAATTTTATTTTAAAAATACAAGATATAGAAGATAAGGTAATTCTTTCCAACTCATTCTACAATACAGCATTACCATGATAGTAAAATCAGACGAAGACATTATAATAAAGGAAAGCAACAAATATTTTTCATTAATACAGATGCAAAACTACTCAATAAAATACTAGAAAATGCACTAAAGAGATATTGAAAACGAAACTACATCATGACCAAATGGATTAAAACATAGGGATGAAAGATTAGTTTAACATTTAAAAATCAATCAGCGCAATTCACCATACCAACAGACTAAAAAACAAAAACAGTAATCATTTCAATAGAGGCAGAAAAAGCATAGATAATCAAAAGGCAGAGGTGATCAGAGTAGATTTTTAAAAAGATCCAACCAAATGCCGTCTACAGGAGAAAATCATTGGATTTAAAGACATAAAATGAAAGGATAGGAAAAAATGTATCATGTAAACAGCAACCATACGAAAGGTAAAATGGGTATACTAATATCAGATAAAATAGATATTTAAACAAAAATAGTTGCTAGAGATAAATAGGGACATTCTATAATGATTAAAGGGGTCAATCCTTCAGGGAGGATGTTCAATTATAAACATATATGCAACCTAACAACAGAGCACCAAAACACACAAGGTAAAACCTGATCAAAAAGAGAGGAGAAAGAGACAATTCAACAACAGCAATTAAAGACTTTACTACCTTACTTTCAATAATGGACAGAACAATTAGTCTGAAGATTAGCTAGGAAACATACAACTTGAACGCACTATAAACCAATGAGACCTAACAGACCCTTATGACACTCTCCCCAACAACAGCAGACTAAACATTCTTCTCAAGCTCACACAGAACATTCTCCAGGATACCTCATGTGTTAGTCCTTAAAATAGACCTTAAAACATTTAAAAGAATAAAATTAATATGAGGTATGGCCTCTGACCACAATGAAGTGAAAATAGAAATTGATAACAAAGAAATTTGGGACACTCACAAGTATGTAAAATTAAATAACATACTTCCAAATAATCAATGGGTCAAAAAAGAAATTTAAAAAATGAAATTAGAAAATATTTTCCCAAACAAGCTCGATCCCGACTGATCTGATAAGCTAAGTAGGGTCAGGCTCGGTTAGTATTTGGATGCGAGACCACCTAGGAAGACTAGGAGCTGTAGGCGTAAAAAATAATAATTAAGGGATTGTAAGCTGACAAGTTGTTTGCAGTCTATGAAGTCAACCAACGGTTGCCTCGTCTAAAAAAAAAGAAAGAGGTAGAGAGATAGAGAGAGAGAAGAAAGAAAGAGAAAGAAGAAAGAAAGAAAGAAAGAAAGAAAGAAAGAAAGAAAGAAAGAAAGAAAGAAAGAAAGAAAGAAAGAAAGAAAGAGAAGGAAGGAAGGAAGGAAGGAAGGAAGGAAGGAAGGAAGGAAGGAAGGAAGGAAGGAAGGAAGGAAGGAAGGAAGGAAGGAAGGAGAAAAAAGAAAGAAAATACTTTGAGATAAATGAAAATAAAGATACAATATATCAAAATTTACAAGATAGAGCAAGAGCAGTGCTTATGGCAAAATTTATATCTGTAAATGCCTGTGTTAAAAACAAGAATAGTCTTAAATCAACTACTTAACCTTCTGCTGTAACACACTGGGAAGAAAGAGAGTATTCTAAACTTAAAGCAAGTAGAAAGAAGGAAAAAATAAAGATTAGAGTGGAAATTAATAGAGAATAGAAAAAATAATAGAGAACAATGAAACCAAAAGCTATTCTTTAAAAAGTTGAAAAAAAAATTGATGAACCTTTAGCTACATTGACCAAGAAGAAAAGAGAGATGAATCAAATTACTAGAATCAGAAGTAAAAGGAAATATAAACAGAAGGAATGAAAAGGATCAAAAAATGGTAAATAGATGGGTATACATAAAAGCTATCATCTTTTCCCATGTCTTAATTCCATCAAAAGACAAATGATCGTCTACGGTAAAAATTATAACATTGTATTATAGGGTATATGATGTATTTAGATGTAAAGTGTATGACAACAATAGTACAAAGGATGGAGGTGTAAATGGTATTATACTGCTCAAGGATCTTACAGTTTGCATGAAGTGGTATGTTATCAAGTCTAAGCAGAGGGTGATAAAGGTTGATTGATAAAATTGTTATATTGGAATATATTTGTTATATTGTAATAGAAAAATGGCTACATAAATAGAGTAGATTCACTAAGATATACTATAGAGGCAGTGAGAGAAGTAATTGATTTAAATACCTGTTTTCCCATCTTTGGTTATATGTATGATCTTGAGTGTATTACTTAATATCTCTGAGTCTCATGGAAAGAATATTAAAACTTAACTGGTGTCATGATGATAAAATCACATAACATAAAAGTTTCTGGTACATAGCAGTTGCTCAGTGAATATTTGTCGAATTAGTTAATTAGCTAATTAACATGTATAAAACGTTTAATACAGAGCCCTGCCCAGAAAAATATCTAATAAACAATAGCTCTGATTTTTCTTTAACGTCACAATTATAGGTTGTAATGACTTGATTAAGACACAAGGTGGCATAAGACAATAAAAATTATTGTTACTTTGTAAAGCTCTTCAGAATACAATTAATTGTACAATGATTTACATACCGCATGTGTTCCTGAAAGGTTGAGATTCATGCTTCCAAAGCAACAAATTTCAGAATGACTTTATTAGTTCATATTCTGGTAGCAATTTCATTTCGGCATTTCAGTGTACCGCCCTTGCCTCTTAAAGTAGTAATAGGCCAAGCTGTAAACATTATAGAAATTATTTTATTTTATCCTCAACTCTCTTGGGAGGTAGGTATTAACTCTAGTTTCTAGATGAAAAAACTGAAACTTACGGCAAACCAAGGCTTGACACAAATGTCTTTAAAAACTGTTACGTGGTCTCCCATGGTCCTTAATTACTCTAAAGAAATTTGAGTTAAAAAATACCTAATATAATTCTTTTCAAACAAAATATAAGAAGCAATCTCTAAGTTTGTTACGCTTTATAAGCTCACATGTGGATGTACAGCATTGAATTTAATAGGCCTACTGTAAAGAATTTTAAGGTGAAAGCTTATTAATAATGTAAAATGTTTATATAATACTCATAACAGAGAGTCTTAAAATACTTTGTGGTTTAAAAAAATTAATATATAGTAGACAAGCATCACAATATTCTATTTACAAATGAAAGAACAGAGCATATATGGGAATAGTTATTTAATCATAATCACTTCATCCAAACTCATCTTGGAATTGGTTTCAGAGTACTCATATGCTTGGTTTACCAGACCAAAGTAGTATTTATTTATTCTCTTTTACTCGACAAATATTTATTGAATACTGTGTGGAGACTCATATAAAACATACACAGATCATCCATCAAAAGTCTTAATCGCTGAAGGAAAAGAATCAGGTTGTGCAATAGGTTCTGAACCAGCTCGCCCAACCTCAAGACCGTCTGCCATTACACTGACACTATGGCTGGTTCTTGTTCAGATGATGCCATAGCCCCACTGTGTAGCTCCAGAGTTGTCGCCAATATCTACTACCCTGAGGGAGAAGGATTCTTGGGCCTTGATAAGGTTCTGTCTTGGGGCCATGGCATGGGACGATAGGAGATTAATGGTTACTGCTACTTCCTTATTTGTATTTGTTCACCAACATAGACCACCTTTCCAGCTTGAAAAACCTTGGTGCATAGAAATGTCCTTTCATTGGACACATGTGTAAGCTAAGACTGATAAAGACAAGCCATTCTGAGACCATTAGGCAACCCATGTAGTGTGTAATATAAACTAGAAAGAAATAACACCCTTCAAAAATACAGCAAAGTTTCTCAGTGTGGTCCCTGACTACTGAATCATTATCAGCTAGTCTACAAGTCAAGATATAGAGTCCTAGACTCTACTTTAGACCTGAGAATTCACATTGCATTTTTAACAGGCTCATTAGGCCACTATGTTATAAAATTTGAATATTAAATATTGGTGATTTATTTTAGCCGAGATAGTCAAGGAGAGCTATACGAAGGGAGTGGCACTGAAACAGGTTCTCGGATATATAGCAAGAACATGCCATTGGTTTATTTTTCATCTTTGCAATTCTCTCAAGCTTTATATATATAACATCTATATAACATCTCAATTGATTTTTAGCTTTGTCTCATTCCGCAAAGGAAATTCTCAGCCATGGCAGAGTATTCTCTAGCCTTGCTTCTCCCCTCAGCACAGTTAAATCACAGGTAAAATGGTACATGTAATGATGAGAGTGTGCTCAAGGGCTGGTCAGTTATCATTCAATGACTCTACAGTGTTAATCTGCCTTCAGAAGGTTGGCTCATGGAATTGTTATAGAGAGGATCGTTTTCTTCAGAGTGATAAACATGGTGCTCAAAAGAGATAACTAAACAAAGAAACTCATTATGGCAAAAGTGGTGAGGTGGCAGAAAATCTAGCTTAACAAGTAGTTGAGCTGGATCAGTGGTATTAATATTTAAAATAATTTTAAGCAGTTTTATAGAAAATATTATGTAGCTATATTTGCAATGATACAGCTTTTTAAAATAGATATTTAAGCAGTTAATTCAAACCAAAAGATACCAAGTACTACAGTTAAAAAAAGGCAGAAAGACTCTCAATTTGATGACAGCTGACCTTGAACGAGCAGTTATAGTAGATGAAGGAAGATGTCATGTGGTATTAGTTAAAAGAAACAGGTTGATAAGAACAAGTAAATGGGGCTAACCATGATGACACTCTTCCTAATATATAGTTGGGTTTCTGCTCAGGCATATCTCTGAAACCGTCATCTTAAAAGAAGTAACATGCTAACCACCAGCTTCTTCACAGCACCTATATTTCTGTACTTATATAAAACATTGACACTATTGACTAACCATATTTTCCTCCTTTAGGCTGCCACTTCATTTTCCCCTACCACTCTGTTATTATCTTCAAAAGTTCCTTTTCCTCCTTTCACCCTTTTAATGCAAGTACCCCTCAAAGCTCTGTCCTTGGGCCTTCCACTTGTCTCTCACAGATCTCACCTCTTTTCACTGTCACTCAATGGTAATTACAACTATCCTCCTGGAGGATCTGTTGTGTACTAAAAAAACAGTAAGTGCTTTACAAATATTTTCCCTGACCTTCGGAGTAATCCCGTTAGTTAGGGATAATTCTTGTCATTCTTCGATGAATAAATTGAGGCTCAGAGGGTTAATTCACTTCCCTATGGACATGCTATATCATATACATCTGCAAGTGATATAGCCTGGATTCAAACCCAGGTAAGCTTGAACCCAATACTTGATCCTTTCCCATACTATGCATGCTGATTGTCATGCAAAGTCCAACACTTTGTACAACAGAGTAGAACTGGCAAAGAGACAGCCAGACAGATCAATGGACAGAAAAGAAAGTTTAGAAAGAGTTCCAGGTATATATGAGGTGATATATGATACAGGTGATATTTCACATCATTAAGAAAAGAATGGGTTTTCCAACAAAAGATATTTTGACAAAAAAATTTTAAATCAAAATTTAATTTAATTAAGCTTAAATTAAAGTTCTAAATATATCAAAATTCCAATTAGATTAAGATAACTGTAGAAATCAAAAGATACCTGGAGACAAATGAAAATGAAAACACAATGGCTCAAAATCTATGGGACAGGGAAATTTATAGCAATACAGACCTATTTTAAGAAACAAGAAAAATCTCAAATAAACAATATAAACTTGTACTTAAAGGAACTAGAAAAAGAACAGCAAATAAAGTCCAAAATGAGTACAAAAAGGAAAATAATACAGATTAGAGCAGAAATAAATGAAATAGTCTAAAAAAACAATACAAGAGCCAGTTCTTTGAAAAGATAAACAAAATTGATAAATCTTTAAACTGACTCATCAAGAAAAAAAGAAAGAGGACCAAAATAAATAAAATTGGAAATGAAAGAGAAGTGACAACTGATTCCACAAAAACAAAAAGGATTATAAGAAAATACTACTAGCAATTATAGTCCAACAAATTGGACAACCTGGAAATAATGGATACATTCCCAGAAACATACAATCTCCCAAGACTGAGTCAAGAAGAAACAGAATATCTGAACGCACCAATTACTACTAACAAAATTGAACCCATAATCAAAAACTCCCAACGAACAAAAGTCCTGGACCAGATAGCTTCGCAGGTAAATTTTACTAAACATTCAAAGAAGAATTAATATCTATTCTTCTCAAACTATTCCAAGATTCAAGAGGAGGGAAGGCTCCCAAGCTCATTTTACAAGGCCACCATGACTCTGATTCTAAAAACAAAGACATTAAAAAAAAAAAAATTATAGGCTAATATACCCAATGCACATAGATGCAAAAATTCTCAACAAAATATTAGCAAACCAAATACAATAATACATTAAAAAAGTCATATACACACGCAAAAATGTAACTAAATTTTTACTTATATTTTCTATATATATTTGTTTACTTATGTTTTCTGTGTTTACTTGTATTTTCTAGGTACATATCTACATAATGTAGAGGACAAGAAGGACTTTCGATAGATACTACTGAGGGTGGAAAGCATAAACAAATTAGTGAGATACTTGGTTACCAAAATATAAATTTCTACAGGAAAAAAAAGAAACCTCTTAAACAAATAGATAGCTCTGGGCCTATGGTTCCACCTTCCTGCTGTCCCCATTGCGGCATCTTATGTCTGTTTAGAGTTTGCTATCTTCCCATCATCATCTTTCCAAAATCAAGTAAGAGAAAGACCTCTAAACACTCAGCTGCGGCTGTGACTTCAGGTAGACCAAACTTTCTAGAACTCAGTTTCTTTTCTTCTTCTTTTTTTTTTTTAATTAAGATGATAAGGGTAAAATTGATTAATACAATTATGTAATTTTCAAGTGCACATTATAATTTCACATCTGTATATTCCATTGTGTTTACCACCCAAAGTCCAGTTTCCTTGATTCCCTTTACCCACTTTCACCCTTCCCCTACCTCCTATATTTGAACCCTTTTACCCCATCTACCATCCCCTTCCTCCTCCACCCCCTACCTCTGGTAACCACAAGTCTATTGTCCACGTCCATGAGTCTCTGTTTGTTTGTCTTGTTCTTTTGTTGCTTTTAGGTCTATATCCCACATATAAGTGATATCATGTGATTTTCAACTTTTTCTGTCTGGGTTATTTCACTTAGCATGATTATTTCGAGGTCCATCCATGTTGTTGCAAATGACAGTATTTCATCACTTCTTATGGCTGAGTAATATTCCATTGTATATATGTACCACAGCTTCTTTAGCCAATCATCTATCACAGGATACTTCAGTTGCTTCTATGTCCTGGCCACTGTGAATAATGCTGCAATGAACATCGGTGTGCAAATATTTTTTCAGATATGTGTTTTCGAATCTACTTTTCTATTAAATAGAAAGTGTTGATCTGGAAAATTTCTGAGATCTTTTTCATTCTTAAACTATGATTTCTTTTTTATAGTTTCTATTCCTTCTGATATAATTTAAGAGAAATAATAAACAACCACCCTCCTTTTCTTGAGTTTAGAACAATTATGAAATAAAACACATTAGAGAGACAAATGATAACCAAGAGAATAGCTCTCTTACTGAAAATGTTGAGTTTGAAAATGTGTATTGAATCCACGACCACATGAGCATATTAACACTACCCCCTAACAGAATTAAATTCACCCACCAGTCAAGAGCTGAGCTAGATACCACAGAAACCCCTACCCTCCACTGCCTGGCAGAGAAGGAAAATAAGGGAAAAGAATGTGAGACTGAGCCACACATGCTCATTTCCTCCTCACAACCTCACCAGAGATAGGAATATAAACTTAGCTGAAGTCCTGGGATATGTAGTCATGAAAGAATGAGGAAGTTCTCTCCAACTCCAATGGGAAGTTACTCTTCTCACTCTAATCACATATTCCTCCCTACCTCTTGTTAAATGACCTAATTGAGTCTTTTCTCCATCATTTAGAAAAAATATATATAATATTCCCTAAGTTGGTTTTCCCATCTCTAGCCTTCCCACCATCTTATACATTTTGTGTACCACTACTAGATTAATCTTCCAAAATCATGTCATAATTATGAGATAACTACACAAAACCTGAACTTGAAATCAGGAACCGTGAATTTTAATCCTGATGGTCTCCCTGAGCAAGTTACTTTACTATGCTGGGTCTGAGGAATCCTCATATATACCATGGCATGGTTCGACTATACTTTCCTATTCCATAATATCAATTCAAGTTTCAAAAACTCCCTATACTGCCTATACTATAAACCCCTTAGCATGGTATATATGGCTCTATACAATTGAATTATGATTTCCAGACTTCATTCCCAGAACTTCTAAGAGGGCCTGGCCTTTCTAGCAAAGTAGAACATTTAGTACTTTATTATTTCTGTGCTGTGCCTTCATCTGCACTATACTCCACTCCCAACACTGCTTCTCCAGACACTATTATTCATTCTAGAAGATACAGCAAAAAAAAAAAAAAAAAGAAAGAAAGAAAGAAAGAAAGAAAGAAAGAAAGAAAGAAAGAAAGAAAGAAAGAAAGAAAGAAAATTAAAAGGTGTTTCTTTCCCAAACTGTTTAGATCTTCCCAGATAGAAGTGATCTCATATTCAGATCTACATTCGAGCTTTATTTGTCATATATCCTCCTGTGTCAGAGAAATTTACTGCTCACTGAATGGCCATGCCTCACTCTCACTTTCCTTTCAGTTAAATGGAGCCTTGTAAATAGTTCTAGATAATAAGCTGATGTGTAAAAGGGATACATTCTATTTCTGGGCCAAATGACCCTTCAGTTTTCTCTTCTCCCTATGTGGCAATCTGACACCTTTGTGTTTAGATGTTCATTTCAGAATACCTGGTAAAATGAAAGACACAAAGGACAGCTTAATTAAGCAAGTAAGATTTGTTACCATAACATAGCTCAGCCTGTTTTAATACAACGACTAATAGAAGGCTGAGAGTCATATATGGTCAACTGCTATTTCTTCAGTAGTATGTAGAAATGTCAATAGTATCATGGTGGTAGGGTATCAATCTTTATCATACCTGTTTATTTATAATTAACAATTATAATAATCTACAAGAATAATGATAGTTATTTATAATACTATTTGTATTATTTTATGTTATACACAGTATTACATATTGTCTCTATTATTATATTGTTTATAATAAATATCAAGATATTTCTTATATTTAAAAAATTTTTAACTTAAAAATAAGCTTTTCATTTAATTCTTAAGATATAATTAAATTTCTGGTCTAAACAATAGGGCAGAGACCCAAATGAAAGTTCTAATCTTTTAAAAACTTTATTCCTTCTCATTGCTGGATTTTGTGACATTTTTGCCACTTCTTAAAAATACAGGTGACTTTAAAACAAGTGATAAGTAAAACCGAGGCTCTGAGAGTTTAGGTAATCTATCTCAGTTCACACAAGCAGGGCAAGGTGCTCCATAGTCTTCAGTATAAAACAGCCTTGCTCAGGAAAGTAACCTGGGGAGCCTTAGAAATCATACTTCTCTGCCTTCTCTACATATCTTCTTCAAGAATCACCCCTTGCATTTTCTTTTAAATCGTTATGAAAAATTTCAAGAATACACTCAAAAATGTTCGAGTTAATGGTCCAATGAACACCCATTTATTCATGGCCCAGATTCAACAATGATCAAGATTATGCCTACTTACTCCATCTATTTTTAAAATTTAAAAAATATTCATATTTTCTTACATAACCACATTGCCATTATCACACAATAAAATTTTCGAGTTCTACACTAATTTTTAAAAATTTTAAATTTAAATGGAAAAATGTTGCTGAGGAAATCCTTTCAAAATGACACACAGTGACCTCTTGTGTAACCTGGAGATGTCCCCAAGTCCAGCAAAGCAGAGGTTCAAACTGTTTAGTGTCACTGGCAGCTTCTAGGGCTTGCAAATGGTGTCATCAGTTGGCATAGGATAAGAGGCAGTTAGCCAGTTCCACTTCAAACAAAAATGCCCTCTCCTCAGATGAAAGGTTATCTCTGCTCTTCCCTAGCAAATTCTCTTCCCTCAGCCACAAGGCAGGATGTTTTTTGTTCTAAAGATACCCTTAGATGAGTGAGACTAGAATGGGAGAAAGTATGAAATATGCAAAGTGAGACTTGAGGAAGCTATTCATTTCCTAAATCTTTGAAGTATGTGTGCATGTGTATGTGTGTATTGTTATATGTCTTGATTTGTGTGGAAAAGGAAATTAGAAAACAACAGGGGAGGTTCACAAAGACTTCAATACTAGACTAAAACTGTGAAGATTGGGGACTTTGGTATTTATGACAGGGCTCATAGCATACTACCTAAAATCTCAGTTTTTTTTTTTTTTTAAATGAGGTTAACTATGAAAAAGCTGTGACTTACAAGCTGTTTAGTTGGGCAAGTCATTCATTCTTAGGCATTGGTTTCCTCATCTAGGTGATGGGGATGCTTCTCATTAGTGTTAGCACAGTGAGAACTAGAGAAAATGTGCACAGTGGAAATCATCCTATAGGGACAAGGTTCTGGTGGGCGGAACAGGCTTCTAAGGACTTCACCGGGGTTTTCCCTAACTTATTCCTGTGATCCAATATTGCAGTAGGTGTGACTTCTGCCCACTTCTTTTCTATCCTTCGTCATAAAAGTTTAGGAGCACTGAAACTCAGTCCTGGGTCACCCATAAAGCACAATAGTGAGAACGAAGAAACTGGCAACAAAGCTAGAGCTCCAATTTGACTCAGAATAGCTTTTCCTTGAGCTTGGTGCCAAAGACAGTCCTAAATACCAGTAAGACATCATGGTGAAATGTCAAGTAAACATAAAGCAAAAAAGCCGAACACAGCAAAAAATGCACATGCCCTGTTTTAAAATATATATATAATATATATGTGAAATATATATTATTTTAAAAGTCGTGTGAGATTAGAAATTGCTGAAGCTGTTTGTATAATATGGGTAAATCACTAAACTGTTTTTTTCTCAGAAAAAAAAATGGTGATTGCTTAATAAGACTTAGGGTAGGAAAGAAAGGAAATTAGAATGAATCTCTTTTGTCGTCTATACGAAGACCTAAGAAAAGAGCACAATACTCAATCCTAGAGAGGTCCACAGGGAATGGGGTGTACTCAAAGCCGAAAACATTCTCCACTCTTAAATCTCTGTATTACTCAATTCCCTGAACTAGGTGGCCCAGAAAGCTCTTACAAAGACACCAACAGACAGCCTGGAGCTTTCAAAATAACAGTAACAATCAGAACAAATAATAATAGAGAATACTTATTCCAAGCCAGTCAAGTACTTTTTACCCATGAAAGCTACTCAGAGACAATATCTCTTAACAAGGAGCTGTCATTGAGAGGCCAAATGGATGTCAATGCTTTTTCCCACCTCTAAATTCAGAGAGAACATCTTTTTCACTTGATTTCACTTGATTCTATCTGGGTAGCAGTGGAAATCAATTTCTGACCCACAGGTTGAAGCTTGTTCTGTAATGTTGGAGATTAATAGAATTCTCCTCATGACTCAGGGAGCAATTCAGATCGGGGTAACTTCTCTTATCTGCCCCAGCCCAGGCACTTCTGTTAGCACATCTTCAAACTGATTATCGCTGCAATATTAAGCTTATAAGACAAAAAATAAAATATAAAATAAAATAAAATAAGGTAAGGGAGTTGTTTAGATTTTAAAAAAAAAATTAAAAACACTTCGTGTTATAATCATTTCAGACATACACAAAGTTGCAAAATTCGTACATAGAATTCCCACATACCCTCAACTGCTCTTTTTTTTTTTTTTTTTTTTTTAGAACAAGAAACATCTTTAGTATATGAGCTAAGGGAGGAGGGAGAAGGATTCCTTACTTTTCTGGGCCTCTATTTTCCTCAGATTGAACTCCAGCTCCTTGCCCTCTAGCACACATCCATCTGCTCAGCCACGTTGGCCTGGTCTCCCAGCGATGCATGCCAAGAATCTCACCCTGCTGCAGCTGCTCCCCTAGAAGACTGCTGGTTTTGGCATTCTTTTTCCCTTCATCATATTTCTTCTGACTTTTCTTTCATTGTTTTTGTTTAAAATCTCTTCAGGAGTCAGCCCCGACCCCCTTCCTGTGGTCCGGTGGCCGTGTAGAGCGGAACTGGTACCACTGTGGGTAGCGTGGACTGTCAGTGAGCATGATGCAGTCCTTTCCTAGGGTCTGGGTGCCCGCCTATTTGTTTTTGGATGTGCTATAGATAACATTCATTATCCTTGTTTTGAGTGTACAGCACTCAGAGTCCCAGGAGAAGGTCCCAATGACCCTGCCTCAAGGCACTGTGCTTCCTGTCACTTCTACACATACAAGACTGTGTATATGATGCAGGACCCAATCTTAGTTGGCAGCAGGATGGCCCAGTTCATATTTTCACTTCTGCTTGTCCTTGGTCTTGTGGCACTTGTGCCAATTGTCCCGAGAGATGCCCATGACTTAGCGCCAGGCTGGAAATAGTCCACTACTTATCTTTTAAGACCTTGACAGTCTTGAAGAGTATAGGCCTATGGCTTGAGGCAACGGTCCCCAACACAGGGACCTGCGAAGCAGTACCAGTTTGTAGCCCGTTAGGAACCCGAGGCATGCAGGAGGTGAGTGGCAGGGCAGTGAAGCCTCATCTGTATTTGTGGCCGCTCCGCAGCACTAGCATCACCACATCAGCTCCACCTCAGATCATCAGGCATTAGATTCTCATAGGAGCACTGGTCCCTGGTGTAAAAAAGTTTGGGGACCACTGGTTTGAAGGATATCTCCTTGTATTTCCGTTTGATGTTTGTTCATGATTAAATTCAGGTTATTCATTTTTTTGACAAGAATGTCACAGAAATGATGTATCTTCCTTATGGAAGTTATTAGAAGGCACATGGTATCAATTTGTTTTTTTAATGTTGAGGCTAAATTTGATCACTTGGTTAAAGTGGTATCTTCCAGGTTTCTGTACCCTAATGTTACTATTTTTTCCTTTGTAACTAATATGTATCTTGTGGGAAGATACTTTGACACTGTGTAAATACTTTAATATGCTAATTTTAACATCCATTATTACCTAAAACAATTATTGTGATTTTTGCCAAATATGATTTTTCTATTTTCATCATTCTTTCTATGCTTATTACTTAGAATTCTACTTAATATATAGCTTTTCTTTAGCCTTCATTTAATTATTTATGCAATGATTTAGTTATATCGGCATGGACCCAGGGATTCTTATTTTATTCATGAGTTATAATTGATTATTGTCATCGTTAATTGTGTTGTTTCAATTGTTATCAGAGTTAGCCAATGGGAGCCCCTTAAGTTGATTTTTTTGTCTTTTTTTTTTGACATGATTCCATCATATTTTGAGGCTTGAAAATTTACATACTGCTTTCTACATTCTACTTCCCTAATTACTGGGGTCCAAAGAATAGGGACCACTTTTAGTTGTACATAAATAAAAAATAAAAAAGAAACATAAGAAATGATAAAGAAAAATCAACACAAGGTGAACTCAGCTTTTTAAAAATATCTATGAAAGGCTTTCCTCCCAATGTTTTAAATTCATGATTCACTTGTAACTTGATGCAAAGATTTACATTCAAACTGGTTTCCCAAGTATGTGAGAAGGTGACTTAGGGGCTGCCAAGAGGTCATTATCGCTAATGGCAGAGTTTGACAATTATAACTCTGTCTCCTTAATAACAAATTAGAGTCTCCTTTCAAAATTTTTGTTATAGTTTTCACATCCCATACTGGTTTTAGATACAACAGATCTAGATTTTTCTATCTTGACTTCTTTGGAATTAAACAGTGTATATGTTCTCCAAAACAGATCATCATCATTCAGAGAGGCTGGTAAAACTTGGATTACAAAAAAAAAAAGAGATTGTGTTTTGCCTATCTTTGTGACTTAATTTTGACGTTCCCGAGGGCAGAATTATTAGCCAAAGTGTGCAGGTGGTAAGTGAGATATGTGCTTCGATGATGCAAGACACTGTCCCAGCTGCTTTTGATTACTACAGAAAGCTGTCAAACACCTACTTCTGTTATTATTTGTTATGTATTATGGGTTACAGGTCAGAAAGCATGAATGACAAAATGCAGCATGGGTAGGGAGGAGCACACAATCTGATCCTTTATCACTCAGGCAATTATTGGAATGGTTGGCAATAACTGTCTGATTTAATTATATATTTACTTATGATGTATTTATTTGAGCATCTCCTGGTCCAAAGCCCTGAGCTAGGTCCTAGTGGGACACTAGGATGTATGAGATAGTTCAAAAAGAACATTCCTAAAGATTAATAAGTATTTTTCTTAAAGGAAAGAAAAAAAGAAATGAAAAGGCTAAATAATGGAACAAGCCAACACACATACACATACACATATCTAAATAAGAAATTGCTAAGTCAATTACAAGGTGTTTCTCTATTGGATGTTGCTTTTTTTGATAATTCAGTGAATAAATAATTTCTTTAGAAAATTTTCGTGAAAAACTTCAAACTATTAAAAATAAAATTATGTTTTAAAATCAGTTCTTAAAAACACACAGTATGATTCTGTTCACATGAAGTTCTAGAATAGGCAAAATAATAAGATAAAACATCAGAACACAGATAGTAGGGGTATAGAAGTATCTGTTGCTGCATAACAAATTACTCCAAACTTAAGAGCTTCAAATAACAAGCATTTATTATCAAACAGTTTCCTTGGGTCAGAAATTCAGGAGTGTCATAACCCAAAGGTTCTGGTTCAGGGTCCCTCATGAGACTAAATTGAGGAACTGGCCAGGATTGCAGTAATCTGACAGTTTGACAGGACTGGTTGATTCATTTCTGAAATGGCTCATTCACACAGGCATTGGCAAAAGGCCTTGGTTTCCTACTGATTGTTGGCAGCCTACCTCAATTCCTTGCCACATGGATCTCTCTATAGGGCTGCTTCAGTGTCCTTACAACTTGGCGGCTGGCTTCCCCGGAACAAGTGATCCAAAAGAGAGCAAGATGGATTCTGCAATGTCTTTAAAAATATATCTGGTCAACCTATTCAGTGTGGGAGGAGACTCTATAGTGGTATATGGTAGAGATCTTTGTGGGCCCTCTTAAAGGCTGGCTACCATAAGGGGTAGGGTATTTGAGAAGGAACTTTCTAGTGAAATGGAAATACTATATAGTATTATAAAATGTGGGTTACATGTATGCATACATTTGTCAAAACTGTATAGCTAAGATGTGTACATTTCAATCAATGTATATACATTTTACATTAAAAATAACTACAAATAATAGTAATAATAATAATAATAATCAGGAAGTGGATGGAGGTACATATGATACAAGAGTGGTAGAATGTTGATCATTATTGAAGCTGGATGGATTGGTACAGGTGAATTTATAAGACTATAATATTAGGCATTATACTTTATAAAATTTCAGTTCAGAGTATCATTTAGAAAGAATCAGGGAATTAAGAAATTGCACAAATATAATATGTATACAAAGATGCATCAAATCATCTTTAACTTGATATTCACAGAAATGTTTTAGAGTGGGTCACACATATCTCACTTTATTAAGTTGTATATATGAATGTATATTCATATGTGTGTGGGGGCGGGGAGAGGGGAGAGTTTCTTGCTGACTCAGAATCATCATTATGCCTGGTTATTATTGTACTATTCTGTGAGCAAAACTTCTCTGGACTAAAGGCAACTGAAGGATAGTTGAGGTTGATTTACATGACAGAATTTAAAGCCTTTTTCTTAGAAATGGTTTTGTAAATACTAAGTAACACCCCCAATTTCTCAATGGTGTTTAACTCTTTCTACAAAGCATTGTACGTAATAACCCTGGACTAC
The DNA here is from genome assembly GCF_014176215.1 of Rousettus aegyptiacus. Taxonomy (NCBI): domain Eukaryota; kingdom Metazoa; phylum Chordata; class Mammalia; order Chiroptera; family Pteropodidae; genus Rousettus; species Rousettus aegyptiacus. The sequence goes on along the minus strand of NW_023416284.1, from coordinate 124,341,651 downwards.
TGGGTTTTTAAAAGAAATCTGTTCTCTTTTTATTATATTGTATTTGCCTCCTCTCTTTCTGTTAATCTACAACATTCAGCCCTAGAGCAACCATCTCCCACTTCTAGTGCTGATCCTTCTCCGTTGAGGACTAAGGAACCGGACATTGGTCCTACTCAGAGACTTGGCAACTTAATGTTTATGAGCAGAGCACAAACACTGCAGGCAAACCGCCTGGGTTCAAATCCCTTTTCCACAACTGCTTACTCATTGTTTTGCTTGGTCTGTATTATTTAACTTCTGTGTCTTGTTTTCTTGTATGTAAAATGGGTTTCATAACAGTACATCAGAGGATTGTTGTCAAGATTAAATAAGCTAATACTTGTAAAATGTTCAGCACAATGCCCAGCATTACAGATGTATACTGTTTAAAATAAATTCTGAGGATTTCCTGCTATGCTGCTTCAAAAAGTGAGTAAAAGGTCATGATACATGAATAACAGTTTATAGAGAGCACACACAAATAGAATTTACTGTTCTAAGCACAAAAAGCAACCAAATTAACTTGATATATAGAAAGATTATTATGTCGCAAAATCATATACTACTTTTGCTTAAAACTACAACCAACTCATGTGATTATAATTAGAATTTCTTCTAATTATACTGAACCTACTTTAGAGTTTTGCCCATCTAATTTCAATTTTTTTCTTATACTCTATGTTTATCATCATCTTCATTACAGCATATACTCCAATATCTAGAATTCCCAAGCTTTTGACACTTTACCCACCTTCCTCTTAATTTAAACTCCCCTGGACCTGCTTCCACATTCCCATCTAGTCAGTCTGTTTGGCTGCACTCTCTTCACATTTCTGAACATCTGTCATCTACTTTGCCTTTTCCTGAAAATAACAGCTCTGAGAATAGATGGACAAAGAGGTAACTAAAATTCTATAGCACTCAGCACTAGAAACAAGAAAAGCTCTTGATTATGAAAGAGATTTCTTTATTCCTAGATCTTCAAGAGTAATTCAACCTGTACCGGTTTAATTTTGCCTTGCCACTTAAAATCACAGTGAAACATACGTGATCTTGATGCCCTGTTGTTTTCAGTCCTTTAAAACTCTCATTGATTCTCTTAACGCTGAGAGTAACCTAGTCTGGCCTGCAGTTAACAAGGCATAAAGGATGGTCAATAGCATGGAAAGAATAGGGTGGGAGAAGTGGAAGGGAAGAGCTGTAGAGAGGCAGCTGAGCAGGTACTGTCTGTTCTGAACCTCTTCCCTTAAGAGTCCTAAAAATATTAAGTGCTACTACAATGTGATTCCACGCATAAGGACATGCCTACTCTTAAAAAATTACCTAACGCACCTGCCCCAATTCCCTGAAATATCTTTAAGGATTGAGAATAAAGCACTTAAAAGCAAAACCTGGGAGAATTAACATGCTAATGTTAATGAGTTTTGAAATGTAAAAGATGGTCTCAGATCTTTGCTTGAATTGATGGAGAACTTCATAAACTAGAAAGAATAAGAAAGCTGAGGGGAATGAGAGGGTTAAATTTGCTATAGAACAGTAAATAGGAATCAAAGAGAGAGAAACACTTCCTGGCATCTCACCAGGACTTGGATCACTTTTATCTGTAAAGACAGACCAAGCTATTGTGCAAGGGACTCCAACTGGCCAGGTTCACTCAGATCTAAGTCTTTACCCAGCACTAAGAGGTTTCCCGGGATGTGACATTTTCAGTGCTAAAACCAGCTCTTTCGCAAACCAGGAGCTTTGGTCACCCTAACTATACCTCATTCCAATTGTGGCTCCAAGGCAGGTCATGTTAGACAGAAATCATTTTAGATTAAGGAAGGGTCTGAGGGTACTCTCCATCATCCAAAGGTACAATTAATGGGGTATTTATTTTAATTTATTGGTGTTCCTGGTCCTCATTGTGAATAAATAGCAGTCAACAGATCCACAACCTTTATAAGTAATATTGTAACCATCAGTGATGGACAAATTATTCCCCAAATGGACAAATATTAAGTAAACTATTTGTAATTAAAACAATCAGTTTCTTCAAACTTTAAAATGCCATGATTCGATTAATGATCCTAAAATTATAACACAGATATTGGAATTTTTATAAATAACCTAGTTTTGTCACTAACTGTACTTAACATTGACTTATTGCCCCTTGTACAATATATGCTGAGGTTTTTTTTCCTCGATTTTTCATAACAAAATGATGAGCCAATATCCATCAGGATATCTTTTGGCTTTTTAATTTTCATTAGAGGGTCATATTCGATATGTTGAGTGTAACAATTAAGGATCTGATACCAGGCTATATACTAGCTTGAACTACTTAGTAGTAGAGAGCCTTGGGTAAATTGTGGCTCAGTTTCTCTGTCTTCAAAAATCACAGTAATACAGTAGTCTCTATCTCCACAAGGTGTTGTGAAGATTGAGACTATTAATAATTGCACCAGGCATATAGTATATATTCAACACATTTTAGCTATTACTGTTGACCAGAGAAAAATTCTGAGATGTTCTAAATTAAATTACAGCAGCCAGAGAGTGAAAGACACAGTAATAATTAACCAGTTAATAGCTGTGGGCCAATTAACAAAAGACTGCCCACATTCTTGAATGTACATTGAAACTGTGGAACAATCTCTAGGCTTCCATTAGTCTACCACTAGACGTATCGCATCTTTGCATATGCATGAACTTTTAGGACTGTTGCTTGTAACCAGTCAAAAGTAGTAAGTATTTCTTCCTTCCCGATAGTGCTTCATCTTTTCCCACCCCCCTCTTTTCTGTAGCCGAGGTAAATTATTTCAAAACAATTTACATCTTTCTTCCTCCAAACATAATGCATAAAAGCACTAGTCAACTCCTGGGTGATGCGCCTGTTGCCTACTTCACCTAGCCATGCTGCTAGGGTTTAGAACTGGCGTCCGCAACCCCTGGGCTGTGGACTGGTACCGGTTTGTGGCCTGTTAGGAACTGGGCTGCACAGGACCTCGTCCTTTTCTGGCTTGTATTTGGCTCAACAAACCCTTCCTTTTAAAAAGCCTTTCTATGGAGGAAGTTTTCTGTTTAATACTATTATTTCATTCATACTCTCTTACTCGACTTGGACTTTGTGTGACATATATTTGCAAAATGCTTGACCAGGAATAGGAGCAAGGGTTTTAAAACATTGAACTCGAAGAAACATATTTTATTGCTTGCAACTAACCAGTAATGTTTTCAGACACTCAAGTAGCATAACACACTGCAATTCAGAATGGCTGGACCCAAGCCATTGGTTAGCTTCAGCTTTTCACCCAAGCAATGTAGTTGTGTCTAAGGATCAAAGTATGAAAAACATAGCTTGACCAAAGAAACATGATGCACTTTCTGCAGTCCAATTAGAAGTACAGTTTAAAGTATTTTCAGGATCTTGACTTTAAATAATCATTAAAGTGACTTTACTTTCACTTGAAAACATAGCTATTTCTGAGAGGTAGTTACCTTTACATCTGGATTTTTATTTCTGTCTTCTGTATTCCTTATTCCCATAAATGGCACTCCCACAGTGTCCAAGCCAAAAACCTACAATTGTTCTTTTCCTTTTCCACCTTTCTCAATTAAAGAGACCATTTTATTGATTTACCTCATATCCGTTGACTCTGTCTTCTTCTCTCCACCCCTAATTTGCTGGGTTTTTTTTACGCCCACACTATTTCACTCCTAGCCTTTAACAATGATCTATTTGTTTATGCCCTACTATTTAATTTTTCTCGAAGAATTAATGAGCCATTTTAAAGTGCAAATAGAGAGAGTATCATGTCTCTATCTTGCTTTCAAAACTTTTAATGATTCCCAGCTCGTGGCAGGAAAAGAACCTGCAACGAGCATGGTGCGCACTGTCCTTCCCATCCGGCCCTTGCTTCCCTCCACCCTAGCTTCAGTTCTGCTGTGCCCCTTCCAGCTTTTGGGGGATAGGCACTGACATTTATTTCTGCATCCCAGCACTTATGCTGTTCCTGGAGTTGATAAATGTTTGCATAATGAAGAAATGTCTGCATGCATGATGACAGGCATAAACTTAAAAAAAATACAAAACAGGTTTTAGCTCTAGGTTTTCTATGAATGAGTCAAATTTATTTCAGATTGAGAGTGAAATTTCAAAGTTGAGTCAAATTTCAATTTGAACATTTAGTGACTAATCATAGAAACCATATTTTATAAAATACAGGTACATGTACATATGTATATATGTGTATATACACAGATATATTTCATAGACTATAAATATTTTATTTCCTAAAATCCGCATATTTTTAGCATGATAAACACATTGACATTTGTATTTTTTGCCAGATAGAAAATAACATGTTTCTATTAGTGACAATTAAAAGTTAATTTTTAAAGCAGGTATCAAGGCTTTGAGATAAGATAAGCTTTATCATTAGAAAAATTGAGAATAAAGGTGATCAAAGTAAGACCAAAAAAGAAAGGCAAGGAGCTGTCGTAACTGGTGGGCCAAGGAGCAGAGACGAGGCTAAGGGAAGGCATTCCTGAACAAAGTATAGCTGTAACCTGGTGGAATGTCTTGTCCACCTATGCATGTGGCAACTCATTGGACATCATTTCAACCAGGTGCACTCATTTTCATAGCTAAACTGAGTATTTCCTATGACTCAAGCACTATACTAGGCCATAGGAAGGCACAGATGGCCGTGAAATAGATCTTGACTTAAGGAGTTCACAATCCATCAGGCAAGATGAATAAGCCATTAATTCTTATAACATGGTGGTACATTCAAAATGCTACAAAACAGAGAAGGAACTCTGCTTGAATGAGGGACCAACAAGGAGCCCAAATCAAGGGAAGTTTTTTAGGGGAGATGACATGAACTGGACCTTTAAGGGGAAATTGTGAAGGGGATCCATCAGAGGGCACAGTGTGAGTATTGGCAAGGAAGTTTGTAAATCATGGAGTGTAAGGTGCCAACAGGAAAGTGACAGGGGTGGAGGGTACTGAAGAAAATGAAGCTAGACAAGTAGATCAAGGACAGATTACCCAGTGTGAAAGGTAATCTAAATAATGAATAGAGGACAGAAGTCACAACCTATTTTCTTAATTTGATGTTCAGAAACCAGATCACTCAAGAGTGGGTAATTTCATCGGAAGCCCATTCTTTATGAACTAGGATCATTTTGATTTGTTAAGTTTCAAAATCTAGGATCATGCTTTTCATTCAATGTTGTAGGTTTTGTCTCCTTATTAACCATAGTTTTCAAAATGCTAATCAAACCATATATAATCCAAACACAGGGATTCTCTAAATGTGGCCAGCCTCATTAGACATAGCTATTTGATTTTTTCAGGAAAGTATGTTTTATTTTAGGGTTGTGTGGTTCCCTCCCTTTTTATTTACATTTATACACTTATCTAGACTCCTACTTCTGATTTAATGTAGTCTGTAGTAGCTATAGAATAAAATAAGGATAAACTATAAGTAGAAATAAAAAACTGTGGTCAGAAAAAATGGGGGGAAAAGTTCAAGGCTAAGGAGAAAATAACACCAATACACAGATGGTAAGAGCAGATATCACTCTTTCACATCTGGCTCTGAGCTTCCTGGAAGTTAAAGAAAAAGTGGGGTATGTCTCAGTCAGCTATATATTCTCACCAGGAGAAAGAGCAACATACCAGCTGCTCAAGAAGCATGAGTTCTAGACCAGGTCTTCTATTAACTTGTGTGACCTTGTAATAGTAACTGAGCCACTCCATACTTGAGGATCATCATCTGTGAAAGGTATAATATCTCACTTAGCCTTCTTAAAAAGAATGGGATTGTACACACAGAAGTGCTTTGAATAATATAAAATGTCATAAAATTTAAGGCATTATTGTTTCTAACAGAATGCTGAAAAATTGCCTTAGAAATATTTTCTATCTCTCTACAATGATGCAAATTGCATGGCTGTCAGTAATTATCCCTACCAGCATGATAGTCAGGTTGACACTCACTTCAATTTACCAAGTAAATCAAACACCAGCATTTAAAGTACAAATGAGGACAGGATTGGATCAATATGTAAGCAGACTAAAGTGAGAATTTTTAGAGCTACTTGCTGAAAATATAAAAGGTAGAAAGGAATAGGTAAAAGAACTTATCTTTGGGCAAGTAGAAAGATACTATATTATTTCCTTCTCATGCCAGGAAAATTGGGCTAATTTCAAAGGATTTTAGCACATCTATTCTGTCTAGATCATTAAGTCATTTTTAATATCCCTTTAATAAAATTTCCTCAAGTTTTTTTTTTCATTTTCAAAATTACTCTAAACACCTAATATATTGCCAGCACTCTTCTTGTTCCTTTACTGTTGATCATTTCTTTCATGCATAATTGGTTAATTCTGACTACTGAGCAATGGGCTCCACAACCTTAAGAAGGAGAAAGAAGGGATGAAATGACAGGCTTGGAGGAATAGGCCGTCAGGTGCAAACTCTAACAGAGAAATAAACAAAAAGGGAAGTACAGCCTTGACAAAAGGGAGAGATCTTCTCTTCAAAGCCAGAAAAATCCAAGGCCAATAAGTATAGGAAGAAATATATTAATGACAGCTAATACTTAGTGAGTATTTATGTGCTGTGCCAAGCACTGTACAAAGTATTTTTCATACATTAACTCATTCATTCCCCACAATGACCATACGAATTATATACAGGCTCTTTATCTATAAAATGAAGGTAAGAAATGAGGCATAGAACAGATAAATAACATTTCTGAGATAGCACAAGTAGTTGAGTGGTGGTTTCAAGATTCGAACTCCAGTAGTTGGCTCAGATACCACTCTCTTTCCATGACTGCCTCTTTATGAGAAGGAATAGATCATATAAAGTTTTCTTGCAAAGCAAGAATAAAAATAACTCATGTTCATTAAGCATTTACTAAATGTCTGACATTGTACTAAACATGTTTAAGCAGCATTACATTTACTCTTCAGAGCAATCATGCAAGGTATTGTTATTCCCATTTTCTAGGCAGAGAAACCAAGGCTTAGAGAGATTAAACAATTATGAACAAAATTACACAGTGCATGACAGAGCCAGGATTCAAATTCAGATCTGAATAACTCCAAAGCCAATGACCTTAATTATACAAACAACGGAAATAGATAAACTTTCAGGTGAGGTTCTGAATTATAATTCAAAGACTAGAAAAATAGAGAGATGTTAAAGGCCAAGTATATGCCAGCCACTCTGACAGTTACTTTGACATCATTATTTCAATTCACCGCAGTCATTAACATTTTTAAAGAATTAGGTCTCATTTCTGAAAATTTGGAATCAAGTGAGGTATTTCTTGTTCTTGTCTGGATAAAATCAAAATTTGTAAAATATAGACTCTTAGAAAATTAACTTAATTATTTTTTACAAAGAGGCCTAGGATGCTTGAGTCAGAAAGAAGGCCTGGATTCTAGTCTCCACTCTGAATACAAAGAGCAATACACATTGTTAGGCATATACATTGTTAACTTTCTGGGCTCATTTTCAACTAGAAATTGACACAGATTGGCCTGAATGATATCATTCTAAAAAAGATTGCCTTCTTGTGGATTCCCGGAATGTATGGTTCAGGGAGAAAGCAATTCCCTGGCTTCTGGTGGCTCGTGAATGTCAAAATCACTCAGCTAATAGAGTGAGAAACCATAAAAGGGATTTTTACATTCTCATTATCTCTCTTTTATTCTTGCCCACCTTACTACTTGGATTCTCACTCACCAACTGGCTTTAAGGTGGCATGCCCCTCCCAGAAGCAGGGTATCATTTAAATTGCACTGTCCACCTGCCCTGTTTTTCTGTCTTTCCCCTTGCGGGTATCTCCTGGCATCTCACCTCCATTTGCCTTCTTTGATTATTCCTCTGTGACTCCCTCTACAGACTCAGGCATTCAGCAAGTTCTTGTCATGTGTGTTCACAAAGTGTGTCTAACAAGGTTCTTTCCTTCCTGTGTGTTTCTTTTAATCAAAAAGTCACCTGTTTAAAAAAAAATCGACACTTTGATTTTTTTTAAAGTTTAAGCACTTACTGTACAGCTATGTTTCTTAAACATGCTTGATGATGGGAAACACTTAGGTACTTATTCAAATTATGGAACCTCAGGACCCTCCTCTGAAGAGTTCAGTCCAGGGGTCAACAGTGGAGCTTTGAGAATCCATGTATTTTACAAATGCACCAGGTGTTATTATTAGGCCAGTTTTGGAAAGACGATATAAAGTATAAAGAAGTAATCAGGCATGGTGAGTGTGATGCTAAGAGGTTCAATATTAAAGAACCTTAAGAAGCTTATAACGTATTTGGGGAAACTAGATCCTTATGCTAAATCAATACAAGGTAGGATAAATTAGTGCTATCTAAGTACATTACACCATGCAAGCAAGTGCGTAAGACCAGAATAAGTTTAGGAGGAGAAAACTCTGGGTTGGGCTCAGGAGTAAGACTTGGGTTATGTTGCTGGAAACACAAAGGATACGAGCAAGTATGGAAAGCGTGGGGAGGGGAGTGGCATGGAATGATAAAAATGCCAAAGAATAGGAGTCCTACTAGAGCAAAGAAAATGCAGATAGTAGTTGATAAGATCAAACTCTATCTTGTAAGGAATGGGGAACCATTCAAGATGTCTGATCTGAAGAGGCAACTGATGAAACAGTGTTTTTAGCTGGTGAATCTGGTTATTGATGTTCATCTGCAGCTCAGAGGTTGTCATTTGGAGGCCTTGTTAAACTACAATGGCTGGGCCTCACCCAAAGTTTCTGATCCAGGAAATCTGAGAATCTGCATATCTAACAAGCTCCCAAGTGTCACTGATACTATTAGCTCAGAAACCACACTTTGAAAACCACTGCTGTACGTGATGGATTGGAGAACAAAATAGTGAGGTGGCTACAAGGACAAGGGTGGTGGTTTAAAAATAGGAATGAAAGAATAGGAAAGATTCATGAAAGAAATTGGCATTGTGGTTGAAATAGGTATGGGAAAAGAAGAATAAAAGGGAGGCAAAAATAGAGTTTAAATCTGTGGATGAAATGGCAAGGAAAAAAAAGGAGAATGTTGCAAGTAGAGCCATTTTGGTTATAGTAAGACGAAAACCTCAGTCTTCATCATAATGAGTTGCCGTTTGTGTTGAATCCTCCTTGCTTTGTTCCATGTTGCAGCAAGGACCAGATGGTGAGGACAAAATAAATGCAGAGATTTGCAATAGTGCAAGGAAAGTGCTCTAGGCACTCATCAGATAGATTGGGTAAGCACTGTCTGACGATGCCTTCCAACCTGACCTGACCCATTTAGCAAGCTCATCCCTGGCTGAGCCCTGTGGTTTTGTTTCAGATCAGTCATTCATACAGACTGACAACCAAACCAGAAATTCCTGCTTAGGACCAGAACCACAACTGTTGTCACTGCTACTCCACACCTACCTAGGGACAGTGAACCTTGACTCATTGGGCTACCAGCTGCCAAATTTCTTGTTTGGGCAGCACCCTCAGTACCTCTCGCCTTTACTAGAAGGGGGCCCTCACTAGCCATATGGAGGGTTTGGGCCAGCCTGAGTGTGGAGGGGAAGGAGGCTCCAGCCTGGGGTGCGGAGAATATCTGGTTATGACAGAGTCAGCCCTTGGGGAATCCCTGCCAGAGAAGGGGGAAGGGAATCCTCCTCAGAGACAGCAAAGGAGTGGGGAAAGACAGCACATCTTGCATCCCATCCTCATCAGCCTCCCAAAGCTGTGAGATTACACAGGCATGCGGCTTGTCCTTCATGTCTTGTCAACATGTCCATGCATTTGCCCTATCATGCATGGTATCAGCAAGAACTAGAAAGTCAATGCCAGGACACTTGGGCTACAGCCAAAAAAAAAAAAAAAAAAAAATCCTCCTCCCCCAATATTACAGGAAGAGAAACACAGAAATAAGCATCTGGAGGGCAGAGACCTACTTCATTTATTTGAACATCTAGAACCATGTATCATGCTATATGCCTCTGTGGAAAGGCAAATCCCTAATTCTATATGTTATCCTCCCTGTCAGTCAAGGGCAAGTCTGGAAAAAGAGTTTGTTTCTGTGAACATCTTTCATTCCTAAAATCTCAGTGCTGCAAACTAGGTCACTTAGAATGGGGTGATATCCATCCATAAAGGATGTGGGGTTACATTAGTATGTTGGGCTAGCACAGTTTGCTAATATGAATAGTTTCTCTGTAAGAAATATTTTATAATTCTTTCTTTCCAGGAAGAAAAGATTTTATTCATGTATTCAAGTGTCAGCTATGGACAGCCATTGTATTAGGCATTGGAAATAGACAAAACCGAGAAAAAGCTTTGCATTCTGGGAACTGGTATTGCAACAGGGGAGATAAACAGTAAAAAAACTAAATTATAGAGAATGTTAAAAGGATAAATCCTATAGAAAGTAATGAAGCGAGGAACAGGGATTACAGAGTACAAAGGGCAGGGGATTATGATTTTAAATATGCTATTTAAAGAAGGCCTCATTAGGAAAATTCCATTTGAACAAACACAAGATGGAAATGAGAAAACAAGTCTAGTGACAATTGGGGGAAAAGCATTTTGGAAGAGGTAACAGCCAGCCCCAGGCCATAAGGCTATAGTGTGCCTAACATTTTTAAGATATGGCTGCATACAGCAAGAAAGACTATCCTGCAAGGACCTGAGCGTTTGCTCTAAATTAGATGGGACTCAGTTGAAGGGTATTGAGCAAAGTGCTCGGACTCGCGTTTGAACAAATTGTCCTGGATATCCTGTAAGAATCAGGGTACAGAGGGACAAGAGTGGAAATGGATAGAACAGCTAGGAAGTTACTGCAATGATTGAATGTGGTAAAGGTGAAGTTGAAGACTGTTCAAATTCTAGGTATTTTGAAAATGAAACCACCAGAATTTTCTGGCCTTTGTCTCCTCCCTAAAATATTGTTTAAGTCTACTTACAAAGGTACACCAGGGATAGCTTAAAAGTAAAACCAAATCTCATTCTCTAAATCTAATATCAAATTGCTGATAATTAAAAAAAATAATCCATTATGATTTTAATGACTTTTCTTTGTGGGTTTATGTTATTAGTTATGTTTCTGAACAAACATTAAGTTCCATTTCTTAAAAACAAAACAACTTTATAGAGGTTTATTCTGTTTTATTTTACACACAAAAAATAGGAAAATATCCTTATACATTTATGATATTTCATAGGAATCAAAATTGTATTTTTGAAGGGTTTAAATGACTTTGGAAAATGCTTGAGAAAGGTAGGTGGAAGAATGTGCATAAAATTACAAATATATTATCTCTATTGTATGAATAGGCTCAATGTTAACAGTAATTAACTCAGGATGAAGGGATTGGAGTTATTTATGCTTCTTTCTATTTTATCTTTTGAAGATCAGACTATTTTCAGAGCATTTAAAATCTTGCTCCCTGTCATATGTTGTCAGTTTGGCTCCAACTCATAAAAATTCAAAGGAAAAAACAAAACAAAACAAAACATAACTCTTTTTCTTTTATAGTAACATTTTGTAAAGAAAAACAAAACAAAACAAAACAAAACCTGAGATTCACAAGCAAAAACCTCCATCTATGGTTGTTTTCTATTTATCCAAAAAGGCAGATGAGATGGAAGAGGCAATGTACCAGGTTTATTTAGGCCGATCAGTCCCATCAAAGGAAACATGCGCAAGTATCCCAATATGCAGTCCCAGTGTAGCTCCATCCTTCTCCAAAGAATCTCACTCCTTGCCTTTTTGATCCCTCATCCACCCCTTCTCCCCCAAAGTCCTATCAGATTTTTCTCCAGGGTAAGGCTAGTTCATCCACTGTTACTCCATGAATAATTATCATCTTCTTCATTATATGATTTTTTTGAAAAACAATATCGTAATATCCCTGAATTAAGTAGAGACTAACAGTTTGAACTGCATCTTCTGTTCCATGTGATTGAATGTCAACTGTGTTCTTGCCTCACTTTACTTTTGTAGTAGCAAGAATGTAAAAATAACCCACGATCTCCTCCTTACCTCGCCTGTGTCTATAGGGATCCTTCTGACTTATTGTTAAATATGCTAATTTAGTGTAATTCTAATAACACAGAATACAAATTAATTCCATATATATGTATACATATGTCTCTACAAACCTTGTAATACAATAAACATTAGTACTTCATTAAGTAACTAAATAAATGCAATTATTTAACATTTTCCTCTTCAATACCCTTTCTGGAAGTAAAAGTAAACTAGAGCAGAGAAGAGGAAGGGGTAAGAACCATGGAGAACATCCTAAAGTTGTTTGTAATTACTTTTAAAAAGTAGCACCAAATAAAAAACTCTAAAATGACATGCTAAGAAAAAAAATAACATACATACTTCATTCTCTGTGTCATCATCTACTCATTCAGTAGATCTAGGAGCCCCTGATCTATAGGGTAAGTCTCCCTCAGTGAAGCAAAGAAAGCTATATCTTGTTATAAATTTTACTTAGTACTAATCATCATATATTTTTAGCTCTCCTTTCTAGACACAGGATCATTACATAAAACATGGAATTTATTTAGCCAATGAATTCTGAGAAAGGTGTCGCTTTCAAGTGGTAATTTTAAGAAACACTGTATAATTTACCATGCTTTCCTTTTTGTCTGCCATGCAACCAGACAGTAGTGTACTAGATAACAGAGGTACCAGTTAGCCTGGGTCCAAGAGTGAGGGCAGCCTAGAGCAACGTCCTCCTCCCTCTCCCATTGACATTAGTAAGAAATAGAATTTTGTTGTTTAAAGTTATGGATACCTTTTAGGGTTGCTTGTTGCCACAGCAAAACCTAACCCACTCTAACTGATACTGATACTGGTTAGCAAACAGTGGCTTCTGGAATTTTCACCAACTGAAATCAAGCAAATAAAAGATCACAAACAAAAACCAACAAACTCATAAGAAGGTAAGTGTACAGAAGAGTTAAAATAGCTAGCCTGAGACTGCTATCCTTAAAAAGGCCAGTTTGCAAGGCTGGCCCTTGGCTCGAGTCTGGGAACTTAAGATTTCAGGAGGGTTCCTACTGTTGCCTAAATAGTGAGTGGCTTCCTCTGCCTAAAATGAGGTATAAACAAGTGGTTTATAATAAACACCTGCTTTTCTTCTGAGAGCCTAAAATTTTGGCACATGCCAGACAAAGGGTGTTCATGACCAGCCCCAGTAAAAACCCAGGATGCCAAGTCCCTAGTGAGCTTCTGTGGCAGAAGATATTTCACAGATACTGTCACAACTTGTTGCTAAGAAATTAAGGGAATTCCTGTGAACCACTGAGAGATCCTCGGAAGCTCATGGCTTGTTTCCTACAGACTTTGCTCCATGCGCATTTCCCTTTGCTGATTTTGCTTTACATTCTTACACTATATGAAGTCATACCAATGAGTATTACTATGTGTGAATCTTCTGAGTCCTCCTAGCAAATCATCAGACTTGGGGGTGGTCTTAGAGACCACCAACACAGTAAGAAACCATGAGCAGAGTTAGAAGAGAAAAACAAAAAAGGAGACTTCAACTCAAAAACTTGAAGTGCCGGAATTGTAGATACAGTATATAAAATTGCTCCATATGAAATGACAAAAGAATTAAATGATATAATCATACATTTGAGGAAGAAGCAGGAAACCATCAAGAAAAACAGGCATATTTGAAAAAGAACCAAATGGAATTTCTAAAACTCGAAGTTTAAAGTGATAATTGCTGAGAATTTTCAGAATCAAGACATGTGGTTCATAGACTCAGAAAGCAAAATACATATTAAACAGGATTTAAAAAAAAATCAATGACTAGTCATATTTTAGTAAAACAACAGATCACAGGAGGTAAAAAAAGATATCTTAGCAGCCAGAAGAAAAAGGCAGATCACTTATATAGAAATATTAGACAGATAGAACTTTCTAATATCAATAATGAAAACCAAAAATAGGTACAATGATAATTTCAAAATGCAAAGAGAATATAACTGTCAATTTAGAATTAAGATCCTGAAAAAACAATCTAAGAGAACAAGGGTGAATTTAAAATATTTTCAAGTAAATAAAGAGATAATTTACTATTAACAGATCTTTCCTAAATAAATTTCCAAAGGGCATACTTCAACAAGGGAGGAAATCATCCCAAAAGAATAGTCTGAGATACAAGGAATATATATAAAATGGTAAATGTTTCTGTAAATCTAAATAAATAGTCTGTGTAAAATGGTAATAATTGTCTGTAGGGTTATAATGGAATAAATCTAATATACTACAATGTCATAAAAGTTGTGCTGATGCAGTTAAAATACATGAAAGTCTTTGTACTGTTTGGTAGGGAGGAGGAGATCTGTTTAAGTCTTTGTTAAGTTAAATAAGCTTTGTAAAACTTCAAGCTAATCACTTAAAAAATAAATAAGACTATAAACTTTTCAAGAGGGGAAATTATGGAATAAACAAACAAAAAAATTGAAAAAAAAAGGAAGCAAAAAATTAAAAAAGGATAGAATAGAAATACAGGCATATGATGGTAGAAATAAATTTACTATAATTATAGCAAATATAGATTAAATGTTAGAAAAATTACCAGTATTCTGTTTCTAGTAATGGAATATCCATTTATGGAATATAGTAATTCTCGATCACTGAAAATGTCAAATCCTAGATAAACGTAGCATTCCTACATGCAATGTTAAATGAATGCTGGTAGCCAGCTGCATTTTTTTTTCTAAAGGGGAAAAGGGCTAGACTTTGGGTGGTAAGCACATGATGCAATATATAGATGATATATTATAGAACTGTATACTTGAAACTTAACATAATTTATTAACAAATGTCACCTCAATAAATTTAATTTAAAAATTAAAAACAACTTACTATAAGTGACAGTAATTAAGATAGTGTAGTATTGGTGAAGGAATAGACAGATAGATCAATGGAACCCCATAGAGAACTTAGAAATAGACCCCTATAAATACAGTTAACTGATCTTTGACAAAGGAGCAAAGATAATACGATTGAGCAAAGATAGCCTTTTCAATAAATGATGCTGGAATAACTAAACATCCACATGCAAAACAATGAATCTAAACACATTTTACATTCTTCACAAAAATTAACTCACAGATCACACGCCTAAAGGTAAACTGTAAAACTCCTAGTAGATAACATAGGAGAAACCTAGATGACCTTGGGTACAGGATGCCTTTTTAGATACAACACCAAAGGTACAATCCATGAAAAAATAATTGACGAGCTAGACTATTTTAAAAACTTCTGCTCTGCAAAAGCAATGTCAAGGAAATAAGACAAGCCACATACACAAAGAGCTCTTAAAACTTAATCTGAACAACCCAATTTAAAAAATGAGCCAAAGACCTTAACAGAAATCACACCAAAGAAGATATCAGATGGCAAGCAAGCACATGAAAGCCGCTTCACATCAAGCCATTAACAAAGTGCAAATTAAAAGAATGAGATACCACCACATACTTGATAGAATGGCCAAAATCAGGAACACTGACAACACCCAGTGCTTAAGACAGTTTAGAGCAATAGGAACTCATTCCTGGCTGGAGGGAATGCAAAATGGTACAGCCACTTTGGAAGACAGGTTGGCAGTTTCTTACAAAACTAAATATACTTTTAGTATATGATCCACCAGTCATATTCCTTGGTATTTGACCAAAGGGGTTAGAGACTTATGTCTACACAAAAAACTACGCAGAGATGTTTTTAGCAGCTTGATTCATAATTGCCAAAATTTAGAACCAATCAAGATGAAAGTTCATTAGGTGAATGGATAAACTGTGTACATTCATACAAGAGATTATCAGGTGCTAAAGAGAAATGAGCTGTCAAGCCATAAAAAGACATAGAAGAACCTTAAATGCATATATCTAAGTAAATAAAGCCAACCTGAAAATGCTATGAACTATATAATTCTAACGATAGCTGATCCTTGAACAGTGCAGTGGTTAGCAGCACCAACCCCTGTCGTCAATTCACATATCTTTTGACTCTCCAAAAACTTAGTTGTCTCTCAGGATCTGAGGGCGACTGGCTCCTCTCTGCAGGGATACTAAAAACCATGGATGCTCAAGTCTCCTATATAAAATGGTGTAGATCAGTGCATACAGTCGACACTCCAAATCTGCAGATTCCCAACCCCGGTACAAGTATTTATTGAAAAAAATCCACGAATAAGTGGACCCACACAGTTCAAATGTGTGTTGGTCAAGGGTCAACTGTATATAACATCCTGGAAAAGGCAAAACTATGGAGACAATAAAAAGATCAGTGACTGCCAGGCACTGGGGGATAGGGAAAGGATGAACAGATGGAATAGAGAATTTTTAGGACTGTAGAAATACCCCGATATTAGCATAATGTTGGATATGTTATTATAACATTTGTCTACACCCATAAAATGTACACCATCAAAAATGAACTGTTATGTATACTACAGACTTCAGGTGATTGTTATAGTATGTCAATGCAGGTTCATTAATTGTAAGAAATGCACCTCTGGTTGAGGAATGTTGATAATGGAGGAGGCTATACATGAATAGGGGCAGGGGTTAGGAAATCAATGTACCTTCCCCTCAATTCTGCTGTGAACCAAAAACTGCTCTAAAAAAAATATTAAAATATATTTTAAAAAAGGGGGAGGAGGGATACTATGTGATGATATATTTAACCTACCTGATTCAATTCCAGAGACTCTGGGATCACATTTGTAATTTACCCATTAACAAGCAAGTCATAAAAAGGGCGTCCTATACAATTTACACCACAGAATCCAGAATGATATTCTAAACGTCAAAAACAATAGATATTATGAAGAATCAAAAGGGAGAATTAGAAGAGTCAAGTGCAGCCCTAAGATTCTGAACTATCTCAGTGCTAAAGCAATTAGAAAATCTATTTTAGGATTTAAACCTTTGGAATTCTTTCCCCCACTCCCTAACCCTGCCAACATTCATTTACTAAAAGTCCACTCTTATGTCTTCCCTTAACCCAAGTTTTATTAATTAAGAATTTTGCTACCACACTAATACATTTGTTTGAAGAAAATCATTTTACAGCTTTGAAATTTTGTTATCATTTTATGCTACAAAACTTTATTTACATAGTTTTTCAGAATATATTTCAGTTGTTCACCCATGGCTCCAAGTGTGAAATGATATCAGTTAGGTTAGATTTACAGAAAAGCATAAGACAAAAAAATTCTACAGTTTAATATATAGTGTCATTAGTGGTTATTATTTTTACAATTTTCTTTTGAGGATAATCCACTGAACTTTTTGCCAGTAACATTTCAGAGTGAAGTTGTCTTCAAGAGCAGATGTCCACATGATCAGGAGTGTAACAATCCAACATATTTTACAGGTGATGTTTGACAGCTTCTGAGTAGTTGCGAATCATTTTTTTTCCCATTTTTTTTCAAAAGTCTTGGATGATGAAGAGGAATCATGACTTTCGTCACTACTATAATGCTCATATAAAGTCTGAAATTAAAAACACATGTTTTGTAACTTTTAAAATTCAATGTTATCAGATTAATAAGGATAACCACATATTTTAATGTGTAATACATCTCTCTCTTGTTCTTATAATTCGGAAGTCATTTTACAAACTGTTGTAAATAATTAAGAATTTTAACACCTAGCCTGGCCTAGAAATCAGCTATCATGAGAGGCAGCTCAATCTTTCTGTAAGAGAAATGCTCTTAACATGCTATTAATAAAGCATATGTATGTACTTATCTTCAAAGCCTTCTTGATCTCCCTTACTTTTTCTTGAATAAAGCCAGCCTTAAATTCCTATACTGTAAAATACACCTGTCAGGAAATATACATTCCAATGACATTTAAACTAAAGAATAGAAGAAATTTTAAAAAATCATACAAATTGTTATATTAATAAGTATAATTAGCTATTTCAAAATCTATTTTTTATTTTTTTTTAAGGCCAGGCAACCCTTGGTCGACCTCACAGATTTCAAGGACCTTGTCAGCTTACAATCCCTTATTTATTTTTTATATTTTTTACGCCTACAGCACCGGGTCTTCCTAGTTGGTCTCCCATCCAAGTACAAACCAGGCCTGACCCTGCTTAGCATCCAAGATCAGATGGGATCAGGCTTGTTCAGGGAAGCATGGCCGTAGACTAAACTCTAGATTTGAAAAAAAATTTAAGGCTAAGCCAACATCTAATTTATGAAGATGACATCTTTGCCATCAAGGGATACATAATCTTAGTGATAAAGGTTATGATAATCCACCTCAATTTTATTTTAAAAGCCTTCAAACTAACACAGTGGCAGAAATTTAAAATATGGAGATATAAAACATAGAGTAAAATTACAAAGCAAATATTGTCCAATTTAATTCCTAAAGCCATTGATTTGGCCATCAGGAAAACTTGAGAAAATTTAGGAAAATTTTCCATATATTATATGAATCAAAATAGTGAATGGTTGGTTAGTTCCTCCAGAAATGTGTCCAAGTTCTTGACATCTTAGACTGGCTTTTCCCATACCCAAAGAGCTAAAACTTCCCTTAATTTTATAATAATGTTACAACTGAAATACATAATTAGTAACTGCTTAGCAACTAAACAAGTTAGTCAATAGCACACATAAGGTAATGGAAATGACTAGGTGTCTGGTGGCAGTGAGATTTAAAAATTTTGGTATAGATATAAAACGGCATTGGGAGGCTGACAAGTTTGAGACATTTGCTTTGAGAACAATGTACTGAGCTACATTTAGCTTTGCAGAAATTATTACATTGACAAATACTGTGATTCCTCTAAGATGCTTTTTTAAAAAAACTTTTTAAAAATTAAGTTTATTGGAATAACATTGGTTAATATAATTAGATAATTTTCAGGTGTACATTATAATTTGACATCTGTTTATCACCCGAAGTCCAGTTTTCTTCAGCTACCATATATTTAATCTTCTTTACCCACTTTACCCTCCAAGATGGTTCAAGAAAAAAATTTGGCTGGAGGACATGAATTCAAAAGCTGTGCTAAAAATGGTATTGATTTAAAAGACAGATTTCTTGTTAACTTTATTCCAGTTGAGACCTGACAAAAAGTGCGATCTTCTGAATGCACTTTATATGTTCATCTACTTTCGATTGTGCCATCTGCACAATAATAATGTAAATCACATAAATCTATATTTGTCAAAAAGCACATGTTAAGTATCTAAATGTAGATATATAGTTCATAGCTGACCTGATGATATGACCAACTTTTCTTTGAATTACCTGTTTTAAGTGTCTAACTTACTAAACTACACACAACAATTAAAATGAATTTAGGTAAGCAATAGAAATGCTTACTTTAGCAGCTTTCAAAATGGAGTTAGGAGAATTAAGACCAACAAGTTGGCCCAGAACATGTTTCATTTCTTCAGAAGTTCCTTTAGCCATCTGGTTACCTATAAAAAATTATAATAGTTAACACACTGGTACCAGTATGAAAACTATAACTTCATATACCAATACACATTCTATTAGCACAATAATTAGCATTTTTTGTAATTTATCACTGATCACAGCCTCTTATCTAGGATAAGTAAAAATATATGCTAGCAAGTAAAAAAAAAAAAAAAGGCAATTTCATTTATTTTAGTATTTAGCATAAAAGGAACTTCCTTAAGGAAGAAGGCAGTCTTGCAAAAAGCAGCCAATTCAGAATGTTTCTTATTGTTATAAAGGTCTGTTTATATTAGTGATCTGGTAATAAAATGATTTTTAAAGAAGTACCTGGGTGAGTTTGAATTTGAACGTATGGATGCTCCAGAAGCTCGGGAATGGATATCCTCTGTTTAGGGTCCCTTATTAAACAATGCTATAAAAATCAAGATTAATTTTTTAAAACAAATCAAGTTTTCTTATATAATATTGATAAATCACTCTTTCAGATTGCATTGTATTACAGAAGTTGCTTTCTAGATAGCCTACTCAGAAATGAGGTTATTTCATGTCATTTTTGCAAAATCCCTAACTATGTATTTTAAGACTAATACGTTCAAAGTGAACTTAACATGCCTTAAAAAGCTAATTCAATAAGCAATTCCTTTCAACGGACCAGTTAGTTATAGCTAAGCCAGTAACATTATTCTAATCATTTCAGCTATATTTCTTTTAAGCAAACAATTTTATGTACAGTTGACCTTTGAACAACATGTGTTTGAACTATGTGGTCCACTTATATCCAGATATTTGTCAATAAAAACTGTAAATGTATTTTCTCTTCCTTATGATTTTCTTAGTAACATTTTTTTTTCTCTAGCTTATTTTACTTTAAGGATACAGCATATAATATATATAACATACAAAACGTGTTTATTGACAGTTACGTTATCATTAAGGTTTTCAGTCAACAGCAGGCTATTAAAAGTTAAATTTGGGGAGAGTCTAAACTTATATGCAGATTTTTGACTGTGTTGGAGTGCTCCTAACCTCTGAGTTGTTTAAAGGTCAACTGTATATTATATACTGTTTCTCTATATCCATATACTATTAACATTACCTTTAACACATCTTGAAGATCTCTCTCTGGAATATCAGGAAATTTGATTTCATGATTAGGGTCAATTATAGCATGTAATTTGGAAATCTGATTAATTATATGCTGAAATGGTGTTTTCCCATAAGTCATATAGTACAAAATGCATCCTAAGGACCAAACATCACTTTTGGGGCTTATCTAAGTTGCAAAAAAAAAAAAAAAAAAAAAAAGGAAACAAAAGTTGTCATATTTTAATATAAAATTAAATGTAAGAATATTATATATACACAAACATATATATATATATGTACAAACCCTAATATTTAAAATCATAACTAAACCTCAATGAATGTGCAACTACCGGATTATGTTTACATGACAAACCATCTTTTTCAAGTTTTTAACATATTTTATCAAGAGATATTTCGCTTTAAATCTTTCAACTCATAATTAAAATATTTCAACGAAAGCAAAGTATTACATTCTTGTCAGCTTGAAAAATACAAAACTAAAAAAATACAACTGCAAATTAAATTAACTTGTTTTCCCCAAAGTTATTAGATTACAATACATTTTTATATAAATTTATAGTACAAAAGTACATATAAATTCTTAAAAGGTTATTTCAGTTGAGCTATTTTAAACCCAAGAACACAAGCAATTACTTTGCGGAAGAAAACATGGCGGAGTGAGAGACGTCCCCAGATCTCTCCCCTTGAATCTGAAACAACAATAAGCTGAACATCTAAAACTCAACAAAAAACACCCAAACTGCACACCAGCACATCTGAGTGTGGGATCTGCTCATAAGAGGTACCACAGGTCAGAACCCTGGTGTCCGGCGTTGGACTGGGAGAAATAAAGAAACTGCCTCTTGCAGCCTCCAGAGCTCCCTGCAGGAGAAGGATGAGGGGTGAGGGTGCAGTGAGCTCCCCCAGTGGTGGGCAGCAGGGCCCAGTCAAAAGGGCAGAAAGCAGAGAAGCGGGATGGAACTGCAGAGGAACAAAAGTTGATTTTTACTGGCTCCAGTTGCAAAACTGAGGCTGAGCTCAGCCCACAACGCCCAATTCAGAGGGCTCCTCTCCCCATACTGTCCAAGACTGATCACCACGAGCCCCAGGGGAATCTGAGCAAATGCTGCCGAGACTGTCGTTTACACTGACAGGGGAGAATGAAACTGAGGGCAGCGAGCGTGATTAAATAACTACAAAAAAAATTTTTTTTAAGGCATTTTTAAGGCTTTATATAAAGCAGGGATCCAAGAGGCTTAGACCAAAAGAAAAGGGCCTTCTTTGCAACAAGCTAAAGAGAGAACTTTATATAATAAACCTTCTTTCTGGAAAAAACAGCAGAATACACTTCCATTAATGCCCAGGTGGATAAATAGTCCATTAAACACCATGAACAACCAAGGTGTCAAGGCATCTCAGAAAGAAAGAGAAAAATCTCCAAAAAATAAGCTTATAGACATAGAAACATGCAACTTAAATGACAGAGACTGCAGGATGGTACTTCTTTCTGGAAAAACTCAGGAATTTCTGAAATGAGTCATATTGACAATTTCAGGAATTAAAAAAAACTAGATTAGCAGAGCAAGGAGATTGAAACCCTCAAAAAGAACAGAATAGATCTTCTGGAGCTAAAACAAACAAACAAACAAACAAAAAACACTGCAAGAGTTGAAAAATGAAACAGCAAGCTTGGGAAATAGAATCCACAAATGGAGGAAAGGATAAGTGATATTGAAGATAGAAATCTAGAAATAAATCAGAAGAAAGGAGAGAGAAACCGAAGAATGAAAAATAATGAAAGAAAAATATAAGAACGAGCAGATACCATTAAGAGAGTAAGCATTAGAATAATGGCACTATTGAAGGCAAAGAAAGGAGCAGGGACGAGAAAGCATTTTCAGACAAATATTGGATGAGAATTTCCCAAATCTAAGGAATGAGCTGGAGCTTGGAATTCAAGAAGTCAACAGAACACCCAATTATCTCAACCCAAAAAGGCCTTCACCAAGACACATCGTATTAAAGTTATGAAACATTAACGATAAAGACAGAATTCTCAAGGCAGCCAGGGAGAAGAAAAGGGTAAGTTACAAAGGAAAACCCATTAGATTATCCTTGGACTTCTCAGCAGAAACCTTACAAGCCAGAAAGAAATGGAATGAAATATTTAAACTATTAAGTGAAAGGAACTACCACCCTAGAATAATATATCCAGGTAAGCTCTTCTTTAGATATGAAGGACAAATGAAGACCTTTCCAAACATCCAAAAATTGAGGGAATTCTCCACCACGAGCCCTGCACTACAGGCAACACTGAAAGGGGTCACCTCACCTAAAACAAAATCACAACAACAAAAAAATACATAATTAGGAATAAAATAACTATCAGGCAAGTAGAAGCAGAGGAGTGCAACCCTTACTAAGAAGAGGGCATTATAAGCTTAAATAATAAGAAGTGAATTGTTATAATAAGATAGTAATGATCGTTTAGCACACATAAAGACAAATTAAGTTAACAATGACTGACTGAAAAAGGGAGGAATCAAAGATTCATATTTGTAAAGGAGAATGGAAATAAGGCAAGTATAGAAGAAAATGGACTATATATATATAACTATCCTTTACATAGTCATGATAACTACACACCAAAGATTCAGAACTGAAGTATATAACATAAAACAAGAACCAGAGGCAACCCCCACAAAAGCCTACCAAAATAAAGAAAACAGAAACACAAGGACAAGGAAGCAATGAAAACACCGAGCTCCCAGAAAGCGAAAGATAAAATGGCTACAAGAAGACCTCATATTTCAATAATCACCCTAAATGTAAATGGACTGAACTCACCAATAAAAAGGCAGAGTTACAGAATGGATCAAAAGAACCCCAACCATATGCTGCCTCCAGGAGACACAGATCAGCTCCAAAGACAAAGATAGACTCAAAGTGAAAGAATGGAAAATGATATTTCAAGCAAATGGCATTCAGAGAAAAGCGAGAGCAGCAATACCAATATCAGATGAAATACATGTCAAAATAAAAAAGGTATAGAAAGAAAGATACTGAGGGACACTTCATAATGATAAAGGGAATCATGCATCAAGAAGATATAATACTTATAATATCTATGCTCCCAATCAAGGAGCCCCGAAATATGTAAAGAAATTACTATCAGAAGTAAAGGAAGAAACAGACCAAAACACTATCGTAGTAGCGGACCTAAACACCCCACTGTCAGATAATGGACAGATCATCCAAACAGAAAATCAATAAGGAAATAACATCTTTAAATGACACATTAGATCAACTGAACATAAAATGAAATTTACAGAGCCTTCCATCCCTGAACAGCTGCTTACACATTCTTCTCTAGTGCACATGGAATATTTTCAAAAACTGACCACATACAG
Organism: Rousettus aegyptiacus; assembly: GCF_014176215.1. Taxonomy (NCBI): domain Eukaryota; kingdom Metazoa; phylum Chordata; class Mammalia; order Chiroptera; family Pteropodidae; genus Rousettus; species Rousettus aegyptiacus. The sequence goes on along the minus strand of NW_023416284.1, from coordinate 124,317,660 downwards.
GGACACAGTAATAGCCTCAACAAATATAAGAGGGTTGAAATTATACCAACCATATTCTCTGATCATAATGTTCTGAAACTAGAGATCAACTGCAATAAGAAATCAGGAAGAATCACAAATACATGAGGATTAAACAACATGCTACTAAAAAATAACCGGGTCAGGTAAGAAATAAAAAGAGAGATCAAGAGATACATAGAAACGAATGATAATGATAGTACAACATATCAAAACTTTTGGGACACAGCAAAAGTGGTCATAAGAGGAGAGTTCATATCATTACAGGCCTATCTCCAAAAACAAGAATGAGCTCAAATAAACCACCTAACGCTTCATCTTAAAAAACTAGAAATGAAAGAACAAATGAAGCCTCAAGTCAGCAGAAAGAAAGAAATCATCAAAATTAGAGCAGAAATAAATGAAATTGAAAACAAAAAAATAGAAAAAATAAATGCAACAAAGAGCTGGTTCTTTGAGAAATTTAATAAAATTGACCAACCCCTGGCTAGACTCACTAAAGAAAAAAGAGAAAGGATACAAATAGACAAAATCAGGGATGAAAGAAGGGAAATTACAACTGACATTGCAGAAATACAGAGGATCATACAAGAATACTATGTAAAAGTATATAACACCAAATTTAATAACCTAGAAGAAATGGACCAGTACTTAGAAAAATACAATCTTCCTAGACTAAATCAAGAAGAACTGGAAAATCTAAATAGACTGATCAGTAGTATGGAAATTGAAACTATCATTAAAAACCTACCAAAAAAGCAAAAGTCCAGGACCAGATGGCTTCACCAGTGAATTCTACCAAACATTCAAAGAAGATTTAATACCTATTCTCCTCAAACTCTTCCAAAAAAATAGAAGAGGAGGCAATACTTCCCAAATCATTTTATGAGGCCAGTATTACTCTGATACCAAAGCCTGGTAAGGATAATACAAAACAAGAAAACTCCAGACTATTATCGCTCATGAACACAAATGCAAAAACACTCAACAAGATAGTAGCAAACCGAATACAGCAACATATTCAAAAGATTATACACCACGATCAAGTGGGCTTCATCCCAGGGGCACAGGGATGGTTTGACATTCACAAATCATTAATGTGATATATCACATAAACAAATTAAAAAATAAGAACTATAGGATCCTATCAATATATGCAGAAAAAGACTTCAACAAGATACAGCATCCATTTATGATCAAAACACTTAACAAAATCGGTATAGAAGAAAAAGTACCTTAACATCTATGATAAACCCTCAGTCAACATTATACTTAATGGTGAAAAACTAAAAACCTTCTCTCTAAGATTAGGAATAAGGCAATATCGCCACTCTTATTCAACACATAATTGGAAGTCCTGGCGAGTGCAATCAGACAAGAGAAAGAGATAAACGGCATCCAAATAGGAAATGAATAAGTCAAAGTATCACTATTTGCAGATGACAAGATTCTCTATATAGAAAATCCTTAAGACTCCACAACAACACTACTAGAAACAATAAGCAAATATAGTAAAGTATCTGGATACAAAATCAACATTCAAAAATTAATAGCATTCCCATACTCTTAATAACAAAGTGTCAGAAAAAGTGGAAAAAATAATTCCTTTCGCAATTGCAATAAAAAGAATAAAATACCTAGGAATAAATTTAATGAAACATGAAGGACCTATATAATGAAAACTATAAGACACTATTAAAAGAAATTGAAGAAGATACAAAGAAATGGAAAGATATTCCATGTTCATGGATTGGAAGAATCAACATAGTTAATTAAAATGACCATATTACCTAAAGCATTACACAGATTTAATGCAGTCCCCATCAAAATCCCATCAGCATTTTTTAAAAAAATAGAACAAAAAGTCATCAGATTTGTATGGAAGCACAAAAGACCCCGAATTGCCAAAGCCATCCTGAGAAAATAGAACGAGGCTGGAGGCATCACTGCCCGACTTCAAATTATACTACAAAGTGACAGTAATCAAAATGGCAGCAAAACAGACACATGGACCAGTGGAACAGAATTGAGAGTCCAGAAGTAAACCCATATTTATATGGGCAAATAATTTTTGACAAAAAAGCCAAAAACATACAGTGAAGAAAGGAAAGCCTCTTCCATAAATGGTGCTGGGAAAGCTGGAAAGCCACCTGCAAAAGAATGAAACTAGACTGTTGTCTATCACCACACACCAAAATTAACTCAAAATGGATTAAAGACCTGAATATAAGACCTGAAATAATAAAATGCATAGAAGAAAACATAGGATCTAAACTCAAGGACCTTGGACTTAAAGAGGATTTTATGAATTGGACCTCAAAGGCAGGGGAAATAAACGCAAAAATAAATGAATGGGACTACATCAAACTAAAAGGACTACATCTGCTCAGCAAAAGACCCGTCAACAAGGTAGAGACAACCATCCAAATGGGAAAATATATTTGCAAGCAATGCCTCTGATAAAGGCCTACTATCCAAAATATACAAAGAAATCACACAACTCAATAATAACAAAAAAACAAACGATCCGATCAAAAATTGAGAAATGGACCTGAACAAACACTTCTCCCTAGAGAACATACAATGGCCAACAAATACATGAAAAGAGCTCAACATTGCTAGCTATTAGGGAAATGCAAATCAAAACCACAATGAGGTACCATCTCACACCTGTTAGAACTGCTATACTCAACAGGACAAGTAATAACAAATGTTGGAGAGGATGTGGAGAAAAAGGAACCCTCATACACTGCTGGTGGGACTGCAAGTTGGTACAGCCACTATGGAAAACAGTATGGAGATTCCTCAAAAAACTAAGAATTGACCTAGCATATGATCCATCAATCCCTCTACTGGGCATTTACCTCAAAGACTTGAAAACTCATATTCAAAAAGCTATTTGCACACCAATGTTCACAGCAGCATTATTCAGTGGCCAGGACATGGAATCAACCAAAGTGTCCTACGATAGACGATTGGCTAAAGAAGCTATGGTACATATATACAATGGAATACTACTCAGCCATAAGAAGAGATGAAAATACTGCCCTTTGCGACAACATGGATGGACCTCGAGATAATCATGCCAAGCAAAATAACCCAGACAGAAAAAGTTGAAAATCACATATCACTTATGTGTGGGATATAAACCTAAAAGCAACAAAAGAACAGGACAAACAAACAGACTCATGGACATGGACAATAGACTAGTGGTTACCAGAGGGGAGAGGGAAGGAGAAGGTGCGAGGTAGAAAAGTAAATAAGTAAATAAAGGTAATAATTACTAATTTAAAATAAATAAATAAAAAAGAACTGAGGTGACAACTGAAAAAAATCTAAACCATACATGCAACTTAAAATAAATCTTATTTTAATGTAAAAAAAGAAACAATTTTAAAACTGAAATTACAAATTATAGGAATTAATGAAAGTAAGAAATATTACAGGAAAACCTTTAAGTAGAAGCTAAAGTAAAACTCCGTAAAATTCAGCACTAATATTTTAATTATAAGAATACTAAAATTAAATTAGCAATTATTTAAATCCAGAAGCTAGGAAAAGAAAACCTAAAGGGAATAAAGATAAAAGCAGAAGCTAATTAGAGAATTAATTCTATGAAAATAGAACTAATAAATAAAATCAAGACCTTTTACTTTAAAATTAACAAAAGCATGGCAAGTCAAATCAAGTAAAAGAAAATAAGAGGGCAACAAATCTAAGTCTGAGAAGAAAAAGGGAAGCTAAACAGATATAAAAATAATTTTATGAGAGACTATTTGGCAGTTATTTGAAAAGGTTTTTAGCAGCCACCATTTCTAGGAAAATATACTTAGTAAATAAAAGCACATTTATTCAGCAATTATTATGAGCTGGACAATGTACTATTATATTCTTTCTCACTTATACCTTAATTACTTTTAAAACAAATACTGTTTGTAAATTAATTTACCGATAAAGAATCTAGGCAAGTTGCAAACAGTTAATGAAGAGGCAAGATCTATGACTTGAACGCCGTCCTTGGACAACAATGTGTGCTTGTATCCACTTGGTTACAGTGCAATGGAGAAAGGATTAGCTTGGGAGCTGGAGGCATTATTACAGGCAAAAGAGGTCCAAGAGGCACTAATGAGGCTAACTAACACAAACCTCACTGAGATGATGAAATAAGGTAAGTGGGAAGTAGCCAATGGCAGTCCAGGAAAAAGTATATTCTAGAGTTGTACTTGGAAATGTAGACTCCACAAGTGAAAAAATGGTAAGAAATAAAATGTATGAATCACAGAGGAACTAAAACAAGACTTCAAAGGTTATCAATTCTACATTATTTAAGGTGTCCAAATCAGAACTAATTTAGTCCTAATTTTTTTTCTTTAATTTTAAAACTCAAGAAATATCTAGGTGCATTTCTTGTAGGAGCACATTGTGAGGTATTGCCATATTAAAAGCATAACATTAAAGAACAATCTCAAACCAATGAAGAAGGGTGAAATTAAATACTATGACAACTTCTGTAATGGCCTAATAAGTTTTAAAACTTAAAATAACTTTCCGTTATCTGTTAAGTTTATTCAGAGAATAGAACATACCCTTATTGATACAAGATAAATGGGATGTAAATAACCTTTATAGTACCTTTGATTTGGATTTTCCATTCTCTCTTGAGGAAGACATATCTTTGATTGCTTCTGGTGGCATATAATTAACTGTACCAACCTGTATGCCAAATCACAGAAAACACAAATCAATGAAAATACTTCATTCTGCTTTAGATTTGTAAAAACACAAATGCCGGAGTTTTGGAAACTTAGGTAACTACACGTTTCAGTAATATATCTGAAAAACTCAAATGACAGCAATATTAAGACATAAATTTCTTCATAACTCCAGCAAAATAAATTGGGCTCATAATCAGCAAAGTGACTCCCTTCAGAATGATCAGTTTTTTCTGTGGTTATGGTAGGCAACTACCATAAAACTGTCCAGGCTAGAATTATATTAACATAAATAAATTATGAAAGAATCAATCAATCGCTCATTCTTGTGTTGGAATAGACTCACAATGCTTTTTAAAAATCAACCAGCCAACCAACAATCTACCTTTTCTCCAAATATTCCTGTGCCCATGTCTGAACTGAGATGGGATGCAAGTTTTCACAGTAGGATGATGCCAATTTTAAATGCATTATTTTATTCTAAAATTCAGCACACTCTTTATTATAGTGCTTTGAATATGAAAGCCCACTTAAGAATTTTTTTTTCCAAGTGTAATTGATAGGAAAAGCCTTACTTCTCTGGAAGACTGAAATAATCTTACCTTATGAATAATACAAAACATGTAACTGCAATTCCCTCTTTGGCTGCTACTGGAAAATCTCTGAGATCAAGTTTTGGGTGAATTTTAGATAATGAATGACCAAGATGATTTCCAAGACAGGTATTACTGCTTCTCTACCTCAGCTATAAAACAATTATTCAGAATTGCTGGATATATTTCTACTGGATCTTGACTATCTATACAAATTTGTATTAGTCATGGTTTTGATTTGTTTCTGTAGTTAAAGTACCCATTCTTATAAAAAAGGTTTCAAGTCATTTAATGAGGTAGGTAAAGATAAAATCCCCATTAGCAAAATAATACTTCACAGGTGAAAAGAAATTAAACTCTACTGTGTGGTAAGCAACCATTCATTAAGTCTCACCTGAGAGTCTTTAACAATACTTGTTGTATCTGGTTGCATTTGGTTTGCGATACCAAAATCAATTAGCTTTAGCATTCCATCAACTATCAGAAAGTTAGCAGGTTTCAGATCACTGTGAACAATGCCTAAAAATAAAAATCCATTATAATATTAGACAATGTAAAACACTGTAAATACAAAAAAATTCACAATCTACTCGCCAAACTGATTCCTTTAATTAGTCAATCAAATTAAATATTCACTTTTGATACGGTCTACAAATATACAGCACCTGCTATGCGCCAGGCACTATTCTAAGTTTGTTGCTTGTATTGAATCACTTAATTTTTATACCAATGTTGAGGTAAGTACTATTATCCCCATTTTTAGGTGAGGTACTAAGGCAAAGATTTTAAGTCATTTGTTCAGTGTCGCAGGGCCTAGGTGACAGTGTCATGAGATGAACCTAGGCAGCTGGCTTCAGAGTTTATACTTAACCATGTGATTCACCACCCACTAGAGAGCATTGTAAATTATACTGCCAGATGGTGACCCCTCATGTTCCTGACACCTCCATTCTTATAGCCTTATCTTCATCACTGGTGAATTCTTTGAACTTATAGGAAGGGAGACATGAGGAGACAAATTACAATTATCCAGGTTAATAGTTATTAGAAAAGGATAAAACAAAGGCGGAGAAGCCTAAAAGAAACCAAGTCATAGTAAAGTAAAAAATCAAGCCAAAAGGTAAAACTTAATAGTTAAAAAATAAATAAATAAAAATAAAAACCAACTCCCACATAAGGCACTTGATATAAAACAACTAGAATGAGTGAAATATCTTAGATTTTTAGGATGCCTGAACCCCAAAGTCTCAGATCTACTATAATCCAAGTATTCGGAGATTTAAGATTATGGACTGCATTATTATTGATAAAGATACATTTTGTATTTACAGATATGGAACTCGAATTCATGCTCTATATTTTCTGGTTAACAGTGCTTTAAAGAAATGATTTTGTTCCTTCATCTTTAAATAAATTTCCAAATATTTAGTTTATTTAGTCTAAAGGTGACAATAACCAATATCTTAAAATTGTAGGTACATTTCTCTAAGATGACACTATTATTGAATATTTTAACTTTACATAATAGAGATTTTAAAATACCATGTTGATGAATTGTGTAAACTGCCTCCAACATATTTTTCCAGTAACTCTTGCGTTCCCATGGATTAACGGATTTTTTCTTTTTAAGCCAACTATTAAGATCAATATTTCCACACTCCATTACCATGTAGATGTACTGGTCTGTGATTTCACTGTCATTACCAACAAATAAAAACAACAAAATAATAAATGGTTAGGTTATACTATTAAGACTTATTAGGTATTTATCAGAAGAATTATACCCCCCAAAAGTTTTCTTTTAAATTAAAAAAAAATTCTCACTAATCATAAAGTCGAATGATCTTATCACTGTGCTGTTGTAGTTTATTCAAATAAGCGATTTCATTCCGGTAACTCTCAATTGTTTGATTATCTGCTTCTTCTAAGTTCACATACTTTATAGCATGTATCTGTTTCTTTTCATTCAATACCTGAAATACCTACATGGTAGAACAAAGGGAAAAGTTTAGAATCATATTAACACAATACTAAATTTATTAAAACAAGTTAAGGAATACTGATATGCATAATTGTCTGGGCTTATTTTGAGTATAGAAGAAAAAAACATTTTAGAGTAATAGTGCATTCTCAGCTACCTATGACAATGGGCATTCAGTAGCTCAAAGGCATAAACCCTAAAAAGTCTCTATATTAACATATAAGATAATATAAATTTCATATATGTTCTGTTGGATGCCTTATCTAGGGAAATAAACTAAAGAAAAAGACATTCAGAAATCTTAAGGAAGACTAAAAGCTGTAATAAACAGTCAATTTATTTCAGTTAGTGTTTTTCCCATTGTGCCTGGAGTCGACAATTTCATTCATGTGGTAAATAGAGAATACTTAAAAATATGCACTAATTGTAAGCTATCAGTATACTTAGTTGTGAAAAGTAGATTAGGTCTAATTTTCAATGTCAGTTTTATAGGAACCAGATCCTGTAAGCACGCTGTCAGATCTCTGAGATCCAGGTCAAATTATTCCAGCTATAATGACAGACAACTTCTAAGCAATATTGATAATGGTGATTATACATTTTGAAAAGTAGAAGACACTGCTAATGTGTCTAAATCTTTAGCAAAAAAAAGCAAAAGGGATGGGGCAAGAATTCAAACACAAAATGCCAGTGCAAGCAAGGAAAATTAGACTCATTTATCCCTTTAACATGTTGAAGTAAACAACATTTATTTAAAAGTCATTTAACCTTGACGACCTGGCAGATGCTGACGAAAATGAGAAAAATGCTAGTGTATATAAGGTTCATGCATTGCAACTGCACTAATAAGGAGAACCTATCAGGTTGTCAGGTACAGCTTAGTTACTTTAAAAATTTTAAACACAAAACAAAGTATTACTAGGTTTATTTACACATACAGCAAATTAAAGGGGGAGGGGCATAAAACAATGATAGGTCAAGAGTCGGTGGAAAATAGCAAGGAGATAGATAAAAATAATTTTAAAATAGCATTTTGTATAAGGTAAACAGCCTTACAAATCTCTAAGAATTGAGATATCTACCATTCTGTTTTAACACAATAAATATGTGGTTTAGTACCTACCATACAGGTTTGGAAGGATGACTGAGATGATGTATTCGGAGTGTAGCAAATGATAGCTACCACCATTAAAGACAATTAGGACATAATACAGTGGACATTTTAAAACATATTTAAATTTTCAGGTATATCACAAAGATTTGCAGGATATTAAAACTATATAATAAGATATCAAAAAATTTGAACAAATAAAAACTTTCAAATCAACTTTTTGCATTTGTATGCTTTTACTCTATTATCTCTGCTCTGACAAAACTCTTGTCACAGTAACTAATGAGCTGGATTAGGTAGCCCTTATTTCCATTTCACAGAGAAAGTGTCAATTATAATTTGTCAGTTTTTATGAGAAGTTAATAAAAGAACTACTAAGGCCAGTGTCTTGGCCATCTCTATGAATGCCCCATGACCTTTCTAAATACTCTTAACACAGCGTAAGTTGGTCACTGCCTACTCTCTAGAAAGAAAATAAACAGTGTTAGTTTCCCCCAAGTATGTTTTTTTCCCCCAAGGCATGTTGATTTTTCCAACTCCATCGTAAATGAATAACAATAATTTAATCACATTAAGTCAATATGAGCTGGTCATGGCTTTATTGCTTGGTTCTTGACTTAAATAAGCTTATTATACTCTTATACATCTTTATTATACTCCAAAGAAAAAATGCCTAAACACTGTTAAGATTATTCTACATCCTCTGAAGATATGCCACTAAATAAATACCTTTCCTTGACACTATTAAAATATAGCTAAATAACTAATAATATTAACCAAAGAATTTCTATTAAAGCAACTAAATCAGGTAATTCAAATATATTGATAAAAATCAGTTGCATTATCCCATTATTCTCATTCCTAAAATTTGAGGCAAAGGAAAGAATAAAGGAAATACATACAGAAAAGAAACTAATATTATTGAAAACTTGCTATTTATGGTAACGTACATACCTTATTCATAATGAGTTAACAAGATAGTCTTAGCCGGCTTAGAAAATTAACAGTAAAATTTAAAATAAACCTAACAGGCTTCATTTCATATCTCATCCTTAACTTATAATAGCAAAAGAGCTGAGGAGAAACAGTTCATTCATTCGATAAATACTTCAGTCTCCCTTATGCTTTAGACACTGGTACAGATAACAGAACAAACATCACTGAGCAAATCAGACAAACATCCATATGATGATGGGACCTGTATTCAATTGAGGGGGATACAAGCAACAAACCAAGGAGGTAAATTACAGAGCACGTTAGAAGATGAGCTAGAGAAAAAGCAGGAGAGGGGAATGGAGCCCATGAGTGATGGGAAGTGGGAGATATGGTTTTAAAGAGAGTGAGGAAGGCCTGATTGAGAAGATACTTGAGCAAAGACACGAGGATATGTGAAGGAAAACTGACTCGTGTTAAAATAGACCAGGAAAATAAGGCCTGAGTCAATGAGACTGGTTAAAAGGCTATTGTAATAATCCAGGTGAAAAGATGATAGTTGCCTGGGCCAAAGTGATAATAGTGGAGGTGGTAAGAAATAGGCAGATTCTGGATTTACTTTGAGGTAGAACCAACAAGATCTGCTGATTGGCTGGATATATGTGTGAGAGTAAGCAGACTCAATGATTTCTCCAGGTTTTTGGCCCAGCAATTAGAAGAATGAAGCTGTAGTTTACTAAAATGGGAAAGCCTATGGAGCAAGAGCTATCTTTGGGACATATTAAGATTCAAATATCTAGCAGATATCTGAGAAAAGATGCTGAGCAAAGTGGACATACCAGTTTGAAATTCAAGGGAAAGGTCTGAGCTGGAAATATGTTTAGGAATTGTCAGCATATACCTAGTATCTAAAACCATGAACTGAATAAGAACACCAAGAGAACAAGTGAATTGAGAGAGAGAAGAAAAGAGCTCAAGGACTGAGCTCTGAGGCATTGCACCATTGAGATCAGGGACATGAGGAAGACTAAAAAGGAACAGTTAGTTGGAGAGGAGGAAAACTGAGACACGTCATGTGGAAAAAGAAAGTTTCCATGAGAAAAGAATAATCAAGTATCCTGAATGCCAAGTAACCCAAAATCAAAGCTAAGAATTAGATTTGGCAAAAACGTAGAGCTTATTAGCAATCTTGATAATTATTTTAGTGAATGATGAAGGTAAAAAATCTGACAAGTGGATTTAAGTGAAGATAATGAGAAGAACTGATGGTAGTAAGTTTAGACAACTCTTTTGAGATACCTTTCACTCATAGAATTAGAACCACATAAAATCAGAACTCATATGAATTTAGGAAATGATCTATTCTAATTCCAGAAATTCATGTTATTAAACTGTTTTTGAAATGAAAAACTCAAAACATTATCCGTTAGTCAAAAAACTTGCTGATTAACTAGTCATATTAAACAACCTAAGTATATTATTTATATCATGATCCTGACTTTCGGGAAGATTTGTGATAATAACATAGCTGTCAATGTTAATGTTATTTAGAGAAGAAATTTGGGGAAAGAACATTAGAGGGAAGAACAAAGAATTAGAATTAAGAGATGGGCCTAAGAGATACGTCATGATCGGGGAGAGGAAATGGAGCAGGGGATGAGATTGATTTTTTTGGTTCAAGGGCAATAATATAGCTCCGTAAAAGTTAAGAAAGAGACCAAAAAGGTAAAAAGCCAAAGAAAGTAAAGTTTAAGATATTTTCATTTGTTTCTTAAATATTTAAGATACTTACCTTACTTGAACCTCCACTTCCTATCTGCTTCAAAATGGAATAAATTCTTCCTTTCACTAAAATGCATTCATTTGAAGAGGACACTGAAATCTAAATAATTAAGACATAAAGATTCAAAGGGTCAAATAAGATGAAATGCTTCCCATTTTGAAATTATCTTAAATTTTAGTTAGATATTAGTTATAATTTTATTTTAAAAAGGGAATTTACATATTTTAGTCAAAGAAATAAACTTATTAAATTAATATGCAGACAAACTTCTAAGGTCTCTCCCTCTAACTTGCCTTTAGTTAATATAAATACATAAATAGAAGAATTGGGGCGGGGGGGGGGGTTAATGTTCAACATACAAATTCTTAAGCTATCACTTTTCATCTTTATCTTTGTCTTACACAAACCTCTTTACTTGAATATTTGCATATATATAACACACAATTTTTCTCATTTACCATTACATTAGAGAAAAACAATGAGCTAAGGTGCTAAGAGCTCCAGAGTCAACCTGACAAATGCAAATTTCAGCGATGCTCCCTTTTTGCCGGGTGATGTTCAACAAGTTGCTCAATTTGAACTATCGCATTTCCTCAGCAGACTTTCAACTGATCTACTACTATATGTTCCCTTTCTTCCCTTCCCTTATGCTAGAGCTCTCTGTGGACCTATAAAAGCTTTGAACAGATGGAATGGAATGAGAGGACATATTCTGAGCTGATAACGAAGGTGAAAACACAAAGAGTACCTGATTAGCCTGATTAACCAAGTTGAAACGAGGTCTGAATAAATCTCAATTTAACTAAGTAAGTCCTGCTTTAGATCTTAAATGGTAGAATCTATCTCACATAATCTTTTACATAATGTAAAAGATAAGAATTCTGATGTCCTTAACCTCTAGAGTTGAAAGACTGTTGAGTCATGAAATATGTTTTCTATAAAAAAGTATTAGGCTTTGAAAGATATACGTGTTATCTTTTATTAAGTTGTAATTTCATCAAGACTCTTCATTACCCCCCCACCTCCTCCTTTTTGGAACTTCCTCATACTTAAATGGAAAATTTCTGAGAGGGAAGAAAGTAGTTTAATTTCCTTTTCTCCTAACTGCTGACAGTCCTTAGAATGCAATAACTCTGACTTATTTCTGATTCAACACCAGTGTGAAGTTCGGTCTCCTACACAAGACAACCCACATTCCCATTAGCCCATCTCCTCACTGTCAACCAGAGTAACTGTTTTGAAATGCACGTTAAGTTCACTTCCCTGCTCTAACCTGTCCCAGTGTCCCATATCTGTTGGGGTAAAATTTAAAAGGCCCAGTAGGATCCTATGGGTCCCTTCTTGAACTCTAGTCACACCCTGGCCTCTTTCTAGCATCTATCCTCCTGACAACGGCCTCTTCTAGAAGCCTTCTAGTCCCTTCACTTGGACATGTTTGACCTGACCTAGATTTCAACTCAAGCAGAACCTGACACAAGTAATAGCCCAATATACGTGTTTTGAATCAATGTATAAGCAAACCTGACCATCTTTCTTTCTCCTTTATAATTTATTACACTGCTTCAATCCTAAAAACACTATTACCTCTTCCCACACTTAGTATAATCTATTGTCAGCTAATTTTTTTGTTCTATTTTTTTTAATTGTGGTAAAATATACATAGCATAAAATTTACCATTTTAACCATGTTTAAGTATACAATTCAGCGGCATCAAGTATATTTACATTGTTGTGCAACCATTACCAACATCCATCTCCAAAACTTTCCATTATCTTATATTGAAACTATATCCAGTAACATTTACTCTCCATTCCTCCCTCCCTCTAGCCCCTGGTAACCACTGTTCTACTTTCTGTTATCTAACTTTCTTATCTCTTGATATGTATAATTAATTACTTATGGGTTATTTTTTTCTTGCTGTTTTGTTATTTAAATAATTGCTGCTATTTTTATTATTTACTAAGTACTAGGTTCTGTATTAAGATACATATATGTGTGTGTAACATATGTTTATATATCATACAGCTGGTAAGGAGTGAGGTCAGGATTCACGACCAGACACCTCCCTTCAAAGACCACCCTTTCTATCATTCTTAAGCTGTCTCTCAGATAATTATTAGAAACTAATTTTAGTATGTCAGGAGAGTGTCTAAATTAACTTTTCTACAGATGGCAATGCAATCGCTTCACCAGTAAAAATATTTGTTTATAATCTTTTAATTTTATAGTATATTCTAGTAACATCTCATCTTGCTATTCTGATTTTCTTTAAAATTTACCTGTATATTCAGCAGCCAATGAAATGAGGCTGCTCATTAACAGCTGGCTTAATTAGTTAAATGAAATAAAAAGTAATCTTGATTACAAAAGAAGTTTTATCTAGCTATTAAAACTGGGTCCTCTGGCCCAGTTATTGACAAAAACTTCATTAGCTTAATAACTAACCTCTCAAAGTCAAGAGGTACCCTTATCAGAAAAGAGTTTTGCTTAATGGAACTAAGAATTGACAAGTTCTAAAGACTTTTCCTAACAACTAGATACTGTAATAATAAAGCCTTTGAAATTGATCAAACCTTAACAAGTACCATCATAGATAAAGCTTATCAAACCTGTAAATTTTGAAGTGGAGTAACAGGTATTTGCTGCTGTTGCTGCTGGAAATAGGCAGGTTGGTTATAAGGTGTTGACAACTGACAAGCAGGTGGAAAGTCATTCTTTACAACTGGAGTTCTAAAACTAGGAAAGATAGTTTTTTAATTTAAAACATTAAAAAATTTAAAAACAAGAGTCTAAGTCAGTTTTTGTGTGATTTTAAAAGGTGAACATAAGCTTAAATCTGTCACGTTAAACAGAACCCAACCCAGTTTTCATAATATGGCTGAATTATTTATCCTAGATATACCAACACAAGAAATTTTGTTTTGGGAGAATTCTTCCTGAAAGTAATTTTTGTCCCCAGACCAAAAACAAAACAAAACAAAACAAACAAAAACAAAACAAAACAAAAAACACCTTATTTTAAATAAATAAGATGGCATTTAAAATATGGAGTTGGGGTTATTTTATAAGAACTTATCCAAGGCAAAGCCCTATGGCTGAGCACAGGTTTTAAGAGTGCTTTCTAACAATAATATTCTACAGCAGCCTGCCAAAGATATATGAAGACCAAATTACATCAGAAAACTTAGTCTTTGAGCTTAACACTGTTCAGTTCACATTTGTGCTTTGATTGTCTTATTTACTATTGTCTCCTCAGTACCTAGAATGGTGCTTGGCATAAAGTAGTTCTACAAATATTTGTTGACAAAAAATACTCTAATTTCACAAGAAATAACTACATCATTATTGTAGTTAGCAATCATTCTTTAAAATAGTCTATAATAAAATGAGGTAATATATAGTAGGTAGGAGACTAGGTTATACAACTTGTAAGGCCATTTCTAATTAACATCGAAAATTACATTATGAAAATGAAAAGCAAAAGGCATCACAGATATGTTATCCTCTAATATGTTAAAAAATATAGCCACTAGTTAAAGAATATGTGTCACATCCATTATTTCCTTTCTTTGGATATCATTAATTTACATTTGCACCATCCCTTGTTTCCTATCAGCACCAACCATCCAATTTCTTCACTCATCCCTCATTCCCAACCATTCATGTATACCTCTGAACATCCCCAGAACTGTCACCTGTACAACCAATCTCTCAGAAACTATCACATTTCAATTAATATCTCATTTGCTATAAAACAAACATATCTTCCCTGTAGCTCTAAGAATGTAACCTTAAAATCTCTCCCAATTACAGAGAAGTATCAATGTTGCAATGCATGATTATCAAGAAGTTTTGCATACTTAAGAATATTGAGGTTGTAGGTACAGATTACAATATGACAGAGACTTTCACAACAATCCTTAAAAATACATTGTAGCCACCTTCCGCTCCCCTTTAACAGATGAAAAAAAAAATGATGCTGAGAAAAATAGTATGAATTCAAAAAACTTTTAAAGGAACAGAGCAGGATTCGACTCAAGATCTATTTGGCCCCAAAGTCCATGTTATTTCTATTACACAAAGTTAAGAGCCATAAGTAATTACCAGCTCATGTAATCTTCCAAGGCCCTGCTGCTGGGTGTCTTACAAACAGATTTTCGGTCAGTCCTTTTAGGTATTGATATTGGCGGCGACTGCTTGGAAACTAAAGAAGCAGGTTGCTCAAAAGTGGTTTGTTTCTGCTAAACCAAAACAAAAACATCACTTCTAGAAAAAATAATAAAAATATGAAATACAAAGCATGCTAAAATAAGTAGACATATGTATTCCAGACTTTCAATAACTTTTTAATGTTGCTCTTTCTAAATTCTAAAGCCTGTAATATTCTGCTCAAAAGGATTACAAGTAGAGGGAAAGCACACAGTATTGTTTAACAAAACATGATCTAATGTCCTCGCCCCTCAGGTCTATTGTAACCAGTATTGAATTTTTATAAACTAAATAAATACTCTGTGCTTCTAAAAACTAGTCTTTCTTTGAACAATAAAATCACATTCCCCACTTACATGTTTAAGGGGAAAATGGCCAAATACTAATTAGTTAGCATAATTTGAAATAACAAATACCTACCTAGTGTTCTTCTTCATAAGAGACATAACGTTTGTAGAATTTATCTCATACAAATTCCAAAGCACTGATGAACATCCTCATAGGAAGGATAGGCACATTACAATGTGCAGGCTGAATCTGGCCTGCCACCAGTTTTTGTAAATAAAATTTTATTGGGACACAGCTATGCTCATTTGTTTACATGCTGTCATATGGCTGTTTTCATGTTATAATATAATGGCAGAGCTGAGTAACTGCAACAATGACCATCTGGTCTGTAAAGCCTATTAACCTTTTACAGAAGACTTTGCCAACGCCTGTTCTACAGCATCTCGACCAAATACAGAATCAAATTTTGTCTGAACGGCATTAGTAACTGAGCACTTACTATTGTCTAAGGAGGTTCATTTCAGCTTTAGTTATCAGAAAGGATTCGTAGATGTTTAGATTAAGTCAGTTTCTCTATTATAATTTTAACCTCCTGGTCCATGTTATGCTCTTGAGAACCACAATGGATAAATCCCTTCTACTTCTATTTCTGTTCTTTTAAGTTTTTGAAGACAGCTGCATGGTCACTATTGTCTCTTTTCCTGGATAAATTTTCCATTTAATTTAAGACTTCCTCATCTATAGTCGGTCAGAATGGTATTGAGAAACTGTCATAGTAAGATTATTTAGCAAGGAAGGTGGAAATATTGTAGTCATAAAGTGAGATATTTGCATTTGAGATTCTAAAGATCATAATTAAGGATATAAGAAAGGGCAGCTAAGTTGAAATTAAGGAAATAGTTATGAAGAAGAAAAAAGTTATGAATTTGGAGGCTAGGTATAGGACCAGCAATACATAGGGGTATAGAAGCCATGAAAAAAAGATGATAGCTGTTGGTTTGAAGTAAATTGAAGTGATTCAGAGCCTAATATCTTGAAGGAATGATGAGGAGTCATTATATGTGTAGAGATGATAGCAATGAGCAAGAAATGGGATGGTATATTCAGAAGGCAGAAGCCTCAAAAGGGCAGGGCTTTTGCAAGAGAAGAAATGGTCTGGATATGGCAACAAGAAGCATAGCTGTAATGCAAGTGAGATGTGAGACAAAAACAACCTCCACTTGAGAGGGCTGCTGGAGAGAGCAGCTCCAAGAAACTGCCTAATCTCTTTTTCTTTTTCTCCCGTGTACTATTCAATGGTTTTTGATATATTCACAAGAGTGTGTGATCATCACTATTAAATTACAGACCATTTTCATCATCCTAAGAAGAAACTCCATATCTGTTTCCATTCACCCCCATTCTCCACTCCTCCCAGTCTTAGTGGCAACCACTAATCTTTCTCTCTATGGATTTGCCTATTCTGGACATTTCTTATAAATAGAATCCCACAATATGTGGCCTTTTGTGACAGGCCGCGTACTGTTTTCAAGGTTTATCTATCTTATATAGCACTTAATCAGTAGTAAAGAGTACTACATTTTGTTTAACTAACTGATGGATATATGGGTTATTTCTACTTTTTGGCAATTATGATTAGCTGCTATGAACACTTATATGCAAGTTTTTCTGTGGATATATGTTTTCAGTTTTCTTGAGTATAACATCGGAATTGCTGGATCATACGGTAACTCTGTTTAACTTTTTGAGGAACTGCCATTCCATTTTCCACATATCTTATGCCATTTTACATTCTCACCACCAGTGTGTGAGGGTTTCACTTCTTCACCACCACCTGTTATTGTCTCTTTCTAATCACAGCTATCTTAGTCGATATGGAGTAGTATCTCACCGTAGTTTTGAGTTACATTTCTCTAATGACAAATAAATGGTTTTAAATTCCCTCACCATGCTACTGAATTACAGGTTTCAAAAGGAAAAAAGAGATGCTGCTTAATATGACCCACGATTCAACATGTCAGGATTCACCTCCTTTAATATTTATTATCTACTTCATTACTTAGAACGGTGGTTCCCAAAGAGTAATCCAGATAAAGCAAAGAAAGGGTGGTCTACAAGATCCTTTTAGGAGGTCTGAGGGGTTAAAACTATTTTCTTAGTCATACTAAGGCATTATTTGTCCTTTTCACTTTCATTCTTTTTTGAGTATATACTGAAGTTTTTCTGAGGCTATAAGACACATGATAATAAAACAGCCTGAATACAAAAGCAGATACAAGAAATACAGTCTTCTGGTAAGCCAACCATTAAATAAATTGTACAACAATGCCACTCTTCTCACTATAATTATCTTGTTTTGAAAAATACTTATTTTTTCAGAGAGAATATAACTCAACATAATAAAGGTCATATATGACAAGCCCAGATAACATCATACTCAATGGTAAAAAGCTGAAAGCTTTTCCACTGAGATCAGTAATAAGATAAAAATGCCCACTCTTGCCACATACATTCAACATAGAATTGGAAGTCTCAGCCAGAGCAATTAGGTAAGAAATAAAAGGCATCCAAATTGGAAAGAAAAAAGTAAAACTGTCACTATTTGCAGATGACATAATATATATAGAAAACCCTGAAGACTACACCAAAAGACTGTTAGTTCTAACAAATTCAGTAAAGTTGCAAGATATAAAATCAACATGCAAAAATCTGTTGCATTTCTACATATTAATAATGAACTACCAAAAATTCACAAAACAGTTCCATTCATGATTACATCAAAAATAAAATACTTATAAATAAATATAACCAAGGAAGTAAAAAAGCTGTACGCTGAAAATTGTAGATATTTATGAAAAAATAAAAAAATAAAAAGATGATGCAAATAAATAGATATTCCATTCTCACTGACTGGAAATATACATATTGTTAAAATGTCCATAATACCCAAAGCAATCTACACATTCAATACAATCCCTATCAACATTCCAATGGCAATGGCATTTTCCACAAAAATATAACAATCCTAAAATTTGTAAGGAACTACAAAAGACCTTGAATAGCCAAAACAATCTTATGAAAGAAGAACAAAGCCTAAGGCATCACTTCCCTCATTTCAAACTATTTTATAAAGCTATAATAATCAAAACAGTATGGTACTGGCATTAAAACAGACACATAGATCAAGGGAACACAATAAATGGTGCTGGAAAAACTGGATAGCCACATGCAAAAGAATGAAACTAGATCACTATCTTATACCACACAAAAAATTAACTCAAAATGGATCAAAGATGCATGTAAGACCTGAAATCATAAAACTCCTAGAAGAAAATATAGGCGGTAAGCTCCTTGACATAGGTCTTGGTGGATTCTTTGGATCTGACACCAAAAGCAAAGACAACGAAAAAAATAAACAAGTGGGACTGCCTCAAAGTAAAAAGCTTATGCACAGCAAAGAAAACCATCTGAATGGGAGAAAATAGTTGCAAATCATATATCTGATAAGGAGTTAATATCCAAAATATATTAAAAATTCACATAACTCAATAGCAAAAACAACAATAAAAAAACAAACAATCTGATTAAACAATGGGCAGAAAATCTGAAAAGACATTTTTCCAAAGAAGACATACAGATAGACATATGAAAAGATGCTAAACATCACTAATTATTACGGAAAAGCCAATCAAACTACAATGAGATGTCATCTCACACCTATTATCAAAAAGACAAGAAATAACAAATGTTGGCAAGGATATGGAGAAAAGGGAACACCTGTGCATGGTTGGTGGGCATGTAAACTGATGCAGCCACTTTGGAAAACAGTATAGACGTTCCTCAAAAAATTAAAAACAGAATTACCATATGACATAGCACTTCCATTTTAGAGTACTTATCAGAAGAAAATGAAAATACTAACTCAAAAAGATACATACACCTTCCCTCAGGTTAACTGCAGCATTATTTATAATAGTCAAGATATGGAGACAACCTAAGTATCTAGTGATGGATAAATGATGAACATGTGATGTGACACACACACAGAGTATTATTCAGCCTAAAGAATGAAATCTTGCTCTTTGCAACAACTTGAATGGGCCATGGGCATTATGCTAAGTAAAATAGCCAAAGAAAGATAAATACTGCATAGTATCACTTGTATGTAAAATCATTAAATAAAAAGCTTACAGATTGTTGCTTGCCAGAGGTGGGATGGGGGAGGAGGTGGGGATGGGCACAGGGGCCATGGTCAGAAGGGTGAAGGTAGTCAAAAGATACAAACTTCCAGGTATAAAATAAGTCATGGGGATGTAATGTACAGCATGGTGACTATACTAAATAACACCGTATTGCATATTTGAGAAAGTTAGTAAGAGAGTAGATCTTAAAGTTCTCATCACAAGACAAAAAAAAATTTGTAGCTAAGTATGGTGACAGATGTTAACTAGATTTATTGTGGTGATCATTTCACAATATATACAAATACCAAAACATTACATTGTACACCTGAAACTAATGTTTTATGTCACAGTAAAAGAAAATATTTTTCATAGAAGTGTATCTATGTTCACGTGAAATGGGTTATTTTTAATATGTTAAGTTTTTAATATTTTTGGTTTTACTTTCTAACATAGTAAATACAGGTAAATATAACCTACGTGAACAAAAGCTCTTTAGGGGTCTTGATAATTAAGAGTATTAAAAAGGGTCCCAAGACCAAAATATTTTGAGAAGCACTGAGTTAGACTATAACTGAAAAGAAAGTGAGGGAAGTATGTCCATGGGTTGAAAAAGGTATGACTCTCCAGGAGTCTGTCTATTAGATAATTCCTTCAGAAATAGCACCTAGCCACTGAGAATGATCATTCAAAATGCTATAAATTTACATACATTGTCTAGTCTATATTTTCTACTTTACCCATGAGGATGACAAGAGGAAATTGTCAAATGCTTTGGTTCACATTGCACTAGTGTTAAGAGTGGAAAATTTTCAAATGGCCAACTTCTGCTTTCATTGTTTAATGTTAAACAGGGTGTAGTTCTAGGAGATATTCTGTGCAAATATATGCTAATGTTAAAAGTGTAGTTATCCTGTGTAAAGATATGTTAATAGCCAGCCTCGCTTCTGTAAACCAGCTTGCTTGGTAGAGGGGGTTTGGGGGCTTTTTAAGCTATTCCTTCTAGAGGCTCCGGCTGATTCTCTAGTGGGGAGAGTCAGTTGCTGGCCGGCTAATAAAGGCTCATAATTAATCTTAATTGGCTCCGTGGGTCTTAAATTTGATCGCATCCCAACACTAGGTCAGGGATAAGCATATTTTCTGTAAAGGGCAAAACAGGAAACATTTTAGGCTTTGTAGATCAGATTAGGTCTGTTGTAATTACTCGACTCCCATGTGACATTTAAAAAAAAATAAATGGGCACAACTGCATCACAATAAAACGTATTTACAGGCAGACTGGAAACCAGTTTGACCCACAGGCTGTAGTTTGCTGACCCCTGCACCAGTCAATAGCCATCTAGAAACACTAATGAGAACAGAATTCAACTTGATATATACTCTTGCGAACATATGACTGTTACTGGTCATTGTTTTGAATAATAACATCCCTTAAGTAAACTATTCCACTGAATATGGTGCATAAGGATTGAATAAAATAAAACATTTAACATGATCATCACATTATTAACAATGGCAATGTTCCACTTGAGGGAAAACGAAAGTTACCTCTGTATCAACTTTTCGGTTTATCTCTGGAATCTGCCACTGGTTTGAAGATGCAGCAGGATTCTGGTTTACACATTCTGACTTTCTCTTAGATTGCCATTGTTTCTGGTTACTTTCTGGAACGTTTAGCTCTTCATATTTAGTTTCTGAAATTGTTTTTGTTATTGTCAGTAAAACACAAGAACATTTGATAATAACAAAATTAAACCTAAGCAATAGAACACATTGCAAACTGTATTAGCATTTGCTCTTAAAAACAGGAAACTAAAAACCTTAAGCCAGTTGTTGACAATTTCCTTTTAGCAAGTCAAGTCAATTTTACAAAGTTGCAACACAGCCATCTTCCTAAATTGTTACCTACACTTTTTTTTTTTTTTGATCAGAGACCATTCTGAATTTAAATGCTTCTGGCCGTTACCAGAAAGCAAGTAAATAAATAAATAAATATTTTTAAAAAATATATATGTGTGTCATAAATTCTTATTAATAAAAAGAAGACAAGTCACTACTTTTCATAGACCTCGACTTTTTTACAAAAATTTTACCTTAAATTGGCCCACAATTTACTTTCTTAAGGGTCTCTGAGCAATATATTTACTATTCTATTAATCTCAATGTTCTATTCCTATCATGACAATAGATACAAACATCTTAAAATATTCGCAATTGATATACAAAAGGGATAACAAATTATGACCAAGTTGTATATTCCTAAGTGCAGTTTGCTTAATAATATTTGAAAATCAATTTATTTTACCATAATAACAGAATAGAGAAAAAATATATATAATCAACTCAATAAACTGAAAAAAGCATTTGATAAAATTTAATACTCAGCCACAAAAAAGCCGATGATAATCTAGGTAAAAAGCAGCAACTCTGTTTTTATACTTGATAAAGAGTAGCTACAAAAATCTAAAGAAATTATCATCTATGAGTAAAATATTGAAAGCTTCCCTCCGAAATATAGAATGAGACAAGAATGCTACCTTCATTCCTTTTATTCATCATTATATAGAAAGTTCAAAGGCTTGGAAGGAAAAAAATTATTATTTTCAAACAACATGAAAGAATCCAAAGGAAAACAGTAGAATTATCAGTGAATTTAGCAATGTCACTGTATCTAAAACCAATAACTAAAAATCAGTTGCATTTTTACATATCAGCAACAAAGTAAAGGATAACAAATTTTTAAAGATTCCATTCATTATTATGGCATAAAAAGTATCAAATATTTAGGAATAACTCTAGCAAAAGATAAGCAAAATCTCAACACAGAAAACGATTCTCTCAATGTTTTAAAGACTACTTGAATGAAGGAATATGCCAGGTTAGTGGACTAGAAAACTTATCTGTTAAGACGTGAGCTTGTCCCATTAGATCTCAATCAAAATCTCGTTTAAAAAAATAAAACAAAAAAACAATCTGATAGTTTCTCATATTTATGCGGAAATCCAAAAGGTCTAGAATAGCTAACATAGTCTTGAAGAAGAGCAAAGTTAGAAGATTTACACAGATATGAAGAAACAAAGTTGGAAGATTTTTTGACAACTGTAAAGACTTACTGCAGTATTTAAAACAGGACTGTATTGCACAAAAAGACAAAAAGAACACTGGAACAGAGAAGAATCCAAAACCAGACAACACACACAATCACCTAACTTACAACAATTCAGTTATGGAAAAGAGGGTCTTTTCAGTAAGTGCTTCTGGATCAACTGGATATCATAAATGAAAAAAGAAAAGAATCTTGACACTTGCTCTTAAATACATAAAAATATTAATTTCAGATAGAACGTAAGTGTAAATGTGAAAGGTAAAATGACAAATCCTCTAAAATATATGAAAATATCTTTATGATCTTAGAGTAGAAAAAGATTTGTTTAAAGGAACTGAAAACACTCACCACAAAAGAAAAGATTAATAAATTAAAATGCGTGAATTAAAAATTTCTTTTCATCAACTCTTCACCACATAATGGGAGAAGTCACTTGCAATACATATATCCAACAAAAGATCTGTATCTAGATGATAAAGATATCTCCTAAAAATCAATGAGAAACTGAAAGAAAATCCAATAGAAAAATTGATAAGAGATTCCAACAAGTACTTCACAAGAGAATACCCAAATGGCCAATAAACATACAAAAAAGATGTTCAACATCATTAGACATCAGGGAAATGCAAAGTAAAACCACAATGAGATTATCACTTAGCAGCATCAGAATGTCTAAAACTAAAATCCAATAATACAACAACTGAGGAGACTATGGAGCAAGAGCAACATAACTTCTAGTCAAAAGTACAACCACTATGGAAAACTGTCTGGCACTACCTATTAAAGGTGAACATATGCACAGCCTGTGACCCAACAATTCATCCTCTGAATATACTCAGTAGAAATGTGCATGAATCAATTCTTTCATTGGACTAAGCCAGTTATGATTTGGGCAGTTTTCTGGCACAAGCTTTCATTTTAAAACATTAAATTAGGTGTCAGATAAGTACCACTAGCAAGCATATTTGGTAAAGATGATTTTTAGATCATACTTGTTTACAACAGATGTCATGAAAATATAAATGTTTTCCACAAATATTAGGGTTAAGAATCTAATCCCAATCAAAATAATGGCAAAAAGACTTTTCTAGGGCAACTAACCATCCCGGTTTGCTAGGAACTGAGGGCTTTCCTGAGACATAGGACTTTTTGGGCTAAAACCAGGAAAGCCCAGGATAAAATAAAATGAGTCTGGGCAAGCCTTATTTTGTCCCTGTACCCCTCCCTGAGTCCAAGTAAAAGAAAAAATTATATCCAATCTGGCAACTTTTGTTTGGACAATGATCATCCCAATTCACGATCCTGTTCAAAAACCTTTAATGGTACTCTGACATCTAGAACAACAAAAAATTTAAACCAGCCATTCAATGTCTACCAAGTTTTATTTCCCATACTACCTGTTACGGTTTTCAGCATAACTAGACAGTTTTTTTTTGTTTCTAAGATGTTTTATTCTTTTGCTTATACTATTCCTTCCCCCTGAAATACTCTCACTCCTATTCCTTCCTATTTAAACACCCTAATAGTTCTTCATTTTTTTACTCCTCCGCAAAGTATTACCTTATTTCCCCTAAACCAAATTAGTTTCTCAAATTTCTCCTACCTCTGAATTCTCATAATATTTTATTTACACAGTTCTCATGACATTCTCTACATTCCACTCAGCATTATATTTAGCAGTATATCTCCCACATGAAATGGCAACCTTCTTGGGGCCCTATATCCTTAGAACATTTATCATAGTACTCATATGGTGGAAAATCAAATATTTGACACACGATGAAAAGAATTGTCATGTAAATACGGCTTCTGTGCCTTTTCCAGAAAGTATCTGTCAAGCCACCTGAGAATATAACTCAGCTCCATTGTACTTTCCCTTCACTATTCCTTTTATGCACTTTTTAAGCAACAAAAAACTTTCTTTGCTAAAAATTCAATACTTTTTATACACTCTATATAATTCAGCTGAAATACAAGATAAAGGGACACGGACACAGTCATATATTTCAAATCTTAGGTGGCTGGTTAGTATTCATAAGCAACAAAGTAGTTAATTAAAGAAGTAAGTCTATTAATTTTATTACTCTCACCTAATTTTCTCAGAAGACTTGATTTCGTTTTACTCTTCATGGCTATTGAATCAGTAGTAAGTTCAGAACTCTTCTCATCTGACACCAGAGGGTCTTTGGAATGGACACTTTGGACGGACTATATGAAAAGAATAAGATATCAAACAAAAGGCTCATAATAAACAGTATTACTAATTTGTCTTCGTGTTTAACATACTAACATCTCATCTATGTGAAGATATTCATAGGAAAATTATCTATTAAAATCACATGTAAACTCACAAACTCCAAAGACCTTTTAAATTACTGATTAGAGCAATGAGAATGGCTATACCCATAAATCTGGCTATTTGGCTTTCAGTGGGCATATTAATTAATTGCTAAAATGTTCACTAAAACAGCTGTGATTAGTTTAATTTATTATTTAAAGCAAGGACCATGAAAGAGAGGAATTATAAATTTGAAAAGACCCACATTGTGATGCTAGGGGTCTAACTCAAGTACAATAAGGCTAAAGCTGTTTCTTGTTCTTGAAGTTCACATAAAGTTGTTGTGCCATATCAGAACATTAGACTAAGCCCTCACTTCCGCCCATCACAATTTAGTCTCTCATTTTTGTTTAAGATGCCCTTCCAGATCATTAAACACACTAAGAAACCATAGCTGAGGAGAATGGCTTCACCAGCTATCCCTAAAACCAGGCCAACAAATCCGCTTAAAGACAGAATAGTGTTACTTCAGTTATCCCAGATCCTTGCTCTACCACCTCAATCTTAGAGAAACAGTTTAGGACTTCTGCACTACTTCCCAATAGTGGTCCTACATATCTTGGGGTTTCAGGAACACTGTTAAAAATATTGTATAAACTATGGGTCTCTTCCACAGAAAAAGCTCCAGGGACCCTGGATCAGAAACTCTTGCTCTCCATAAAAACTTAGAAAGTGAAATACCTTTAAATTTCTCAATTCACAGGAATCGTTTCCACTTGATTTAGATCTAGGCATAATCATCTCTCGGCATTCTGATCTAGAGGTCTGTCTATTATCCACACAAAAAAATAATTTTAATGTTTAATCCAAAATTAATTTTTTCAATATATTACTTTTCCATTTTTAAAGTTGGTCTTTAAACATTTTAATTGGAAAAATCTCTTGAAAAGTTATTTTAAAAAATAACATGATTCTAGTACAAATGCGATTAAGTTAGGTGCTAAGCAATGACAAAATTGATAGAGATGAGTAGTAGGTGACTGTCTACTTCACTATGTAATAAGTTAACAGTTGGAATGAAGGTACAACTGTGGAAAAGAAGAAGGGAACAACAGTATGTAGGTGAAACTACACTTCAGCTTAAAGATAAGAACTACAGTATAAACATAAAACTGTTCTGTGGACCTCCACAGTGCCTAGCATCCATGTATCATAACAAGCAAGAAAATGACTGGTTTGTTTTTGTTTTTATTTTCTTGGAGTGTGAGAAAGTCTCCTTTATTCCTCTGCTAGGTATTTTAAACAAAGATAACAAGATAATAGTCATCTCATAACATTTTGGAGCTTAATCTTGACAATCAATTAATTTTTTAATATCAATATTTAGTCGAGCCCTAAGTATAAAAGGAATTTAACTATAGAAGAAACCAAGTAAAAACAATCAGTTGTATTTCTAAAGTTTACTCGCCCAAAAATAAATAAATAAAGTTTACTTGCCAAATAGTTCTCTGAAAGGCAAGAAGACTTTTCCAATAGAAATGTTATATAGTGGTTAGAGTTAAGAATAGACTAGAAAAACTCCTGTAGGTAAGCTAGAACACTAGATTCTCATTTCTTTGAAGGGAACAAACACCCAAGTTGAAGGAAAAACACACTGGATATGATAAAAAATACTTCATCTCTATCTACTTTGCTCACTTTTTGATGCCCTAGCCTCTGAAGAAGCAATGAATGAACTAATTATCTTCCCTACCAACAGCTGCTCTTTTCCTTGACCTAGCTGGAAAATAAATCATTCCCATATCTTTGTTCATCAATGCTGTGGAGACTTCTATGTACATAGTGAAAAGAGTCTCTTACCAGAGAGGCTATCCATAAGAGAAATGTTCAAACAATAGGAGTTTGGGGAGGTTTGCATAGGTCTTTTAAGCTTCAGGTTGACTTAATACTTTTTCCTTCATGTTTCCTATTTTTTAAGTTCCTTTCATGAATATTTTTAATGAGTGAAAAAGCAAAAAAAAAGTAATATTCCCCACTCATTCTTTTGTAATTTAGAAACTCGGTAACCTTTAATACTAAATAAAAATTTAATCATCAATTTATTATGCAGTAAAAGACTTTACCACCGTTCTGTTATCAATCTTCAAATACTGAAAACAAATTAAAAACTAAAACCCAACATACCTTTTTGCAAAACTTGGTACAACTGAACCATCAGTGTCCTCGTGACCATCCGGGCTATTTAGAAGGTTAACTGGGACTCTTCCAAATGGGCATGACTAAAAATGTTTTGAAAGATTAAGTAACCAACTAGGAAATAAACAAAGACCTCACCACTACCACCTTAACCAAAGTAGATTAAAACTAACTTACCCGTTTAATTTTGTGTGTCTGTTTTAAGGAATTTTGATGACTTATCTCTGCATCTTGAGGGGGCACATTCTCTCTAAAACAGAAAAAAAATACCCCCAATTTTTAAAAAGAATAATATTAACTTAAGTGTTTCCATTAACTACTAACTGCTGTTATCACTGTTACATAAAAATGTACATGTAAACATATAAATAACATAAAAGTATGATAAGCATTTAAAAAACTGGTTCAGTTTCCTCACCCATACAAAAACCTGGCTTTTGTAGTCTGTCCTCTGGAATCACAACTGATGTTTCTATTCTGTAAATGTCCAAGTGAACTGGGGAATGATTCTTGGGCAGTTAACACTGTAGATGCTGTAAAAATTTTGAAATTATAATTACATTTGTGAAGACAAGGAATACACAAAAAAGTAATCTCACAAACAAGAATACTTAAAAAGCTAATTCATAGATCTGTCCCTAATATGCAGACATGAACACATTCTAAGATAATTCTCTAACCACACTTTATAATTGTTTCACATTACATCACTGTTTCCCTAGAATAAACACACATGACTTATTTCTAAAAGCAAAAAGTGATTCTCTTGCTTGTGTTAAGTTGTTTTTAACATGACAACCAGTGAGAGTATAATCAACAAAAAAATGGTAGTAAAGACTTTATTACTTCTAAATGTCTCACTTCATTTAAATTTGAAATTTAAACTTAGACTTTTTGACTATTCTACATATTATTTTTCTATAAAATATTACCCTAAATCCTTTTTCACAGGCAATATACCACAAAAATGTATTAGCACACAATAATACATTTACCTGATAAACTCTTCTTTTCCTCCTCTGAAAGCAGCTGCTTTTTTTGCAGGTTTAAATTCTGAATGGCAATTTCCAGCATTTGCAGTGGTACTGCTCCACATTCTAGAGCTTTATGAAGAAGTTGTTTTGCTTTTTTGAAATTTCCTAACAAAGGAAAAATTGTCATTTTAATGCAGCAATCTTCACTCTCCAGATACTTATTCAATAGGAACGGGAAAAAAGTTTAAAAGCTTTAGGCAAAAATATTCATTTCAAGGCTCTTGAATGTTAGGTTATAAGAATAAAAGCAACCTCGCTTCTAGTAAAAACTTCATGTCAAATAGTTTACTCATGTAATATGTAATTGATGTAATTATGCATTAGTGTATCAGCATTTTCCATTTGCAGAAAAAGTGTAACAAAACAGTTATGGAGTGAGGGCAGCATAAGCTGACAAGAACACTTAGGACCCTCAGGGAATTTAGTAAAAGGGAAAACTAAGCCCTAGATGTTCTTAGTCCTAAGAGTGTCCATCTGTTACAATGCAGTACAATAACTATCATTCATAATGACATTTAGTCATTAAGAAAAGTTGACATCTTTTGCTAAAGGGAATCTTCTATTAAAAGAATTCCTGTAAAAATGTATATATATATGATAAAGATTGCCCTTTAGCTATCGGACTTAGCTACGTCACCTCAAAAATGCAAAAATAACTACCATAATTACCTGACTACAAATTACCAAATTTTATTTCAGCTGTAAACTTACCCAATATATTTAGTATTTTGTTTATAAATACTAAATGTATACATCATGCATCTCATAGAATATGTTAGCCACGTTTATGGGAGCTACTGAGCTATGCTATGCACTTGACACTTAGGGTATAAAGATGATTAAAAGATGGCCTCTGGCTTCAGATAGTTTACAGGTTTTAAGAATACAAATATATTTGATAGCAGTTAAGTCTACATTTATTGAGAATAGTGACAGAATTTCATGTATTGAGCATTTTAGGACAGTAAAGAAAGGCTTAGATAAGAACTAGTACTTATGGAGCATACGGACCCATTTGAGAACCTGAAAAAAATCATGGAATGTCCTTTACTTCTACAAAAGTACACATACATACAAAACTGCTCAAAAAATTTCAGGATGTTGCATATTTCCTGAAAGCCTATTCATCAACTCTGTTCAAAATAATCGCAATTTCGACCTTGAGGCTACTACTACATTGTAGTGGTAGAGATAAAGTACATTTCTTTTTTACGGATCACAATTTGAGATTTTCAATGATTACGTATTCTAACGATGTAAAGTTTATAGTTTCTATTGACAGGCCATAATACCACAAACATTTTTTTTAAGTAGAATGAAGGGAAGATAGAGGGTCTTAAAGGCCTAGTCAAACTTACCTTAAGAAGCAAAAATGGCCTTCCACTGTGGCAGCCACTGAGGAGCCAGGGCTCTGGTGCTACCCAATGGCCATGGGCCTGAACAAGGGTCACAAAGTGACTGAGAACGTGAGCAAGCTGAGGCACAGCTGCCATCGGTGTGCCTCAGCAAGCACACGGAGTTCGTGCGAGACATGATCTGAGAGGTATGTGGCTTTGAACCCTACAAGTGGAGGGCCATAGAGCTGCTCAAGGTCTCCAAAGACAAGCAGGCCCTGAAGTTCATCAAGAAAAGGGTGGGGACGCACATCTGTGCCAAGAAGTAAGAGGAGCTGAGCAACGTCCTTGCAACCATGAGGAAGGCAGCAGCCAGGAAGGGCTGACTCCTCTACCCCCTGCAATAAAGCCTTTTCAGAATCAGGAGAGGGGAAAAAAAAAAAAAAGCAAAAATGAGGAATTATTTTTCCTAGGCAGGAAAAGGGATGATTTTTCAAAACATCACCTAATAGTGTACAGGACAGATCAGAGATGATTCAGGTAACTGGACTTAGAAATCATCTAAATAAGTAGAAGTTCAAGGTTTTCCAACTATTTCCTGTGTTTGTACAACGCTTTTCTCCAGCCTCAATACCAGAGAATACTCTTCTAGTGACTGAACCCTGCTTTGGGTGGGAATTCTGGTTGAGCCAAACTTAGAGTGATAATGTGTGTACCTGGTGGTAAATGAAATCAGGGATGGAGCAGAAACAAGGCTGAGGCAAAATAGGAACACATGGACAAAAGGATAAACTGAGGGTGGATCCAGAGGCCCCAGAAAATGAGAAAAAGTCTGTCCTGGGCCTATACAAAAAGTCCGGACAACGAAGAACCAGGTGAGCGGGGAAAAAAAACAAAAGGTTTTTGTATAAGCTTACTTTTTTTTAAAAAAAAGGGGAACTACCAGTTAATCCTACAATTATATTTTGATGTATATTTTAGTGCTACAAAACTATAGCATAAAGAAAGCTTATCTGAGCACTAGTTTAAATATCTTATATATTTCATCCCCCTAATATCCAGTGAAAAAGCCATTTTCCTTAGACTTTTCCTGAATCTAAGCACAAACACGATGTTCATGCTAATTCTCTGGATTACTCCTCACAAGTGGAAGAGGTAGTATAACAAATAGTCTCTGCATTTAAACTTAGGTGGAAGTCTTCCCTGACTATCTTATCTGATCAACGTATGACTTTTGCCTCAGTTTCCTACTTCATACATATAATTTAATATTAGGATACGAGTTACAATAGGAAGTTATCCTTTACTGAAAATTTAGACTTGCTATTTCAAATTACCTTGTGACAGTTCAAACTGTGCAAAAGATATATGCACAAAAGCAAATTTCTTGCAGTTTGCTCTGGCCATCTGAAAGTAGTCACGTGCATCATCTGGCTCTTGAATACTGTAATAAAGATTTCAAAGTCAACTTTTCAGAAAAAGTACAGAGCTACCTAAGTTTGATAATTCCTTATTCTACTTTCCAAAAGACATAGTGTATTTTTTTTTTTCGGTGTGTAAAATTAAATACTACTAAGTTATTTTTCAAAATCTTCTTTTTAGGCAGAGTCAAAAATAAGAAACTTTTGTGGAAATATGTACATAGTAAAGAGAGTTTACATTACTCACTTGCTAATTATAAGAAAAAGGATTTGTTCAAAAAATATTAAATTTTTTACAAGTAATCCTGACAAAAATATTTTATCTTTTTCTAATGTAGTTATGTTATGTAACATAGTTAAATGTAGTTAAAATACTAATACTTACGCTTTTAATTCAGCAAATCTCACTTGAATTTGAGCAAAACTCTCATTTTGGCCATATTTATCTGGAGGAAGTGCTTCAATTGCTTGACTGTAACGACCAATCAATTTATTTAAAAGGGCATCATTTAGGGGGATACTGTTTTTCTCTAGTTTGAGCAACAAATTCAACCAGTCCTCTGGGTTGTTGGCCATCATCATAATTTGGTTAACAGTTCCCGAATTATCTGAATAAAGGGAAAAAAAGTATGCCATAAAAAAAGAAAAGACATAAAAACAAACATCAAATTGTACTTTTCCTTCAAATAATAGTTATCAATGTATACAATATCGATGTACACAAACTCCTTAAAATACTTTTTAAAAATTTTAATAATTTTTAGAAACACAAGCTTATTTAGTACACACGTATCTTTTATGAGGGTATATTTTACTCCAAAAGAAAGCTATATATTTGGAAGGAAAGAAAAATTTGGAAATAAACTTTTTTATATAAGTAGCTTTAAAAAACCATATACAGCCTAAGGAAATGTTATACTGTAGCACCATAATTCTATTTTGTATCCTAACTACTCAAAGAAAACCTAAACCTCTCCCACGACCACTGACCATTGGTATTCATATTTAGATACTTAATACCCCAGTCCTCTTGCAACCTTTTTTTAATCCAACATTATCTCCATATATTTCAAACTTACTTTTAAATGAACCAAACAAAATCAGTTTACAAAAGATAAGCAACTGGTATGGTCATTTCCCCCCCTCCCTTCAAGTTACCTATATTTCTCCATAATTTTCACAATGTAATTTAATTTTTACTTTCTTTAGTGTTAAATGCTTTAAAAAGACAACTTGAATTAGTGTCAGTTTCCTGTTTATGATATTTTAGTCATTATTTTAGTCATTTCTCAGAGAAACTATCATTCCTTCCATCACTTTTAGTTAGCCTAGACAGGGCTAAATCTTTATTTTTGCAAACAAAATTACTGTTTCTTCTTTCTACTAAAATGGAACATTTATAACTTTGTTTTTTATATTAAATTTAATCTAGTCTGATCTTAACTTAATTTTCCAGTTTTACCTCCCAATGCTTTCTTAATTGGTCTGAGAGATGTCTAAAAAACACTGTCTTTGCAGATGTAATCCTCATGCCTCTGAATACCCCATTCTGCCTCTATTCAACACTTAAAGCACTGTCTTTATTGTTTAGTATTCATTTCTTGCTGAACATATACAACATGTAGCATAACAGTTTTAGTATACTACAACCGTTTTAATATTCATTTATTTAGTATTCATTTCTTGCTGAACATATACTACATGTAGTATAATGGTTTCATAAATTCTTCTCATTTAGAAACTATGGTTTTAAGCATCTTTGAATCTTCCTCAATACTCGATCTAATGTTGTACATCCCAATTATCAATATATTTAAGTGTTTACACCTTTGAATGAGGTAAGGATTTAAAGAGGGATTCATCTACCTTGGTATACAAGCTTTCTTAGTACTATTTAAATACACATAATAAAGTATAGTGGTACTCCATTAAGATTTGCTGAACACCAACATGTCTTCCATTTATTTTCCATCCCTCACCCATTTAACCATTAGTATATACATGACAAACTTATCCAAAGGTCACTTTTCAAATGACCCCAACAATATGAAATATAGTAAAGAATTAGGCTTCTAAGCTAATACTTTTGATAAAGGTTGGGTATTAAAATTTGGGCACTTTCGCTCATTCATCATTCAATAAATATTTAAGTGCCTACTATGTGCCCGGAACTTCGCTATGTAGATATAACATGTCCTCACAGAGCTCACAGTCTAGTGTAGACAGACAATAAACACATTAATAATTCAGATATAAGGTGATTAGTACTATAGAGAAAAATAATTACAAGAAAAAGAGATAGGGGACACACTTCCACCCTAGCAGGCTGCTATTTTAAATAGGTGAGTTAGGGAAGGCCTCACTGAGATGACATTTGAGCATGGTTTGAAGAAACTAAGAATGGGCAGATATCTGGGGAGTGGTGTTCATGGCAGAGGGCAAGAGAAAAGGCACTGGGGTTGAGCTGGTCTAGCAATGTAAGAGAGACAACAGGGAAGCCACTAGGCTGGAACAGGGTGAGCAAGGAGAGTAAGAAAAAAAGGCCAAGGGAGTAAGAGGAAGATTCTCCAAATCAGAAACTGAGTGTTCGACTTTAAATTTATATATAATTTTATTAAGATTGGTGAGGCTTTCTTAGTTTGCAGCAAAAAAGTAATAGAATAAAATAGCATATCTACTGATGACAGGCATCAGTAGAAATAACAGTGGACAATAATGGAAGAGTTAAGAAAACTACCTGAGTGCACTGTAATAAATGGTAAGTTTCCTTTTTTCAGAAAGCAGAAAATTGTGGAAATACAAAAGAGTTAAAATATAGTGTGTGTACAGTATTCTAATTGGTAAGCATCAATTACTGACAAAATTATGTGAACACACAGTGGTTAACATTTTATTCCTTTTCCTTAGAGGGCACTAAAAAAGGAAAAAACTCACCTGTGGTATCAGCAGAGACTTTATTCAAGCTTAGCTCATCAGTAAGGTCTTCATTTTTAAATTTATTTTTAAAATCTCTCACTTTGTTGATTATTGAATCGATTGTCAATTCTCTGCCACTTAAATCCTCGCCCTCCATTTCTAAGAAAAAAAAAATGGAACTAGTCACAATTTTTTTACTAGCATTAAAAAAAAAGTTGCAGCTAGCCTTTTAGAACCAGAAGTCTAAAGCATTAGCTATGTGAACACTTCTTAACAAAGCTATATAAAGGCAGTATTTGTGAAGCCTTGTGCATGAAAACTGTGCATATCTGAAATTTGGCCATCAAGGTTTTCAATAGGCTAAGAATGTTTTCTTTCCAACAAAACTTACAGGAAGCCGTTTCACAACACAGAAATTGCTGCCCTCCTTCTCAAACTTTCCATTTTTCTTCAACACACTGCCTTCCTTTCACTCTTTCTCCAATTTATTTTCTCTAGGCCATAAGCAAATTGTCATTTTAAGAAAATGTGATGGACTGTTCGTTTGGATTTTGGTAGTGACATACATACACAAAGAATCCTTTTGGTAATGTGAATAGCCATCCCTTTAGTCACCTGCTTTATATGCGCAAATCTGCACACTGCAGCCTTTCAAAATAATATATAACATAGCCCTTTATTGATAAATGGAATATCATAAGGTTTGTTCTAGCGCATACTTGGTAGAATCATGATTTGCTAATTACTCTAATACCAAGAATCAACTGCATTCATATAATATCGAGCACTTGTTCATCTGCGTGGTGGTGATGTTTGGTAAACAAAGGGTCTGCAATCTGCCTGACAATCTTATCTTTGTAATTCTCAAACATCGACCCAGTAACCCAGGGTCACTGATATCAATACCACCACTGACGTCAAGTTTAACAATGAGGGGGCGACAAAGTGGGCTTCTAGATATCACCTCTTAAAGTCAGGTTCGAAAATTAACTGTCAAAACACAGCCACCATCTCCTCTCCCTATACAAACTCTCCCCAGGTGTCTCGCTAGGCCCACTTTCCAGCTAGGTCCACACCCATCTCCTGCTTCCGGGATCGTAAACAAAATCTTTGGCAACACCCACTGGATTGGCGGAGGTAGCTAGACCTCCCCTCCCCCTCCAGCTCGTTTAGCAGCCTCCTGTCTCCTGCCCCAATCTGAGCCGCCCCCCATCCCGCCCCCACCACTTACCCACCCGCGCGGCTAAAGAGCCTACACACCAGCCGCCGCCGTTCCTCCTTGAACTTGCGAGGCCGAACGCACCTCCAGAAAGCCGATTTGAGAAGAAAAGATGGAATCCAAGCCCTTCTGCGCAAACACGTTTGAATTTCCCCGCCGCTATTGCCGCGGCCTCCTACTGGTCCGTGGTGGTCACGTGAAAGCGTCTTCCGTGATTGGTTCATGTCCGTCGCCACCCTTTCTCAGCGTCTCTTAAGTGCCGCCCAGGAAGGTTCGCCCTGACTGCGTCCGCGGGGCTTCCGGAGTCCCAGGTTGCTGGTATTTGATTTGCATATTCCCGGAGCCTGGAGGCCAGCTTTCCGGCACCTCCCAGTTTAACTGCGCCAAATTTTTGCAGGGAGGGAGCCACTCCAGGGAGGAATTACCCAGTGAGAAGAAAACGGGGGCAGGGACGCTGCTCCCAGCTTCTGGACCTAAAAGGTGCCCTGTGAGTAGGTCCTTGCCCACTGACCACCACCCCACTCTTTCGTCCTACACGTCCCCCACTGACCTCCGCGCCCCACACTGCAGGGATTAGGCAGGATGTGGCAAGAAAGGATGGTTCACAGCGCTACCTTCAGCCCTGCCGCCACCTCAAGAATCTCAGTGCTTTGTGTCCTTTTGTTTCCACACCCTTCCACGACCCTTAAGTGATTTCATACTTCATCTTCGAGCCAAGGCAATCCCCTTTGTCAGAATCCTGCGCAGAACTAACATGCCAATCACGATAGCCATGTCTGACCTCTGCTTATCAGCACCACCGCCCCCGCTCCCCTCGCTCTCCGAGCTGTCCCACTTAAGAGCTCAAGTGTTCTGAGGGAAAGGTCACTTCTCGAGTAATCTACGCAGGTGCGGGACTCTGCTAAGTGGCTTTGTGATCCAAGGCAACGAGATGTCTGTCTCTTGTACCAGCATCTTGACATGCTCTGTGGGAGAAGTTGTTTGGTTTTGTATATGTGTAGGAAACTGACTGCAGCTGTGACTTGTTAACTCCAAAGCTGTTCTTAGAACCTTGCATTCCCAGCTCTGGCTAGCCACCTGGCCAATGTGAAAGCCCTTCCTCACAACGCATCTTTCCATACCTGATGGCTGTTTTTTTTGCTTCAGTAGAGCAAAGTGATTTACTATACGACATCATGGTTGGCTAATCTTTGCACCGTTGGGTCTAACACTGTCTTTAGTTGGAAGAAATGTACTATTCCACCAATTCTTGTTGATCTCTTTAGAGTCTGAAAACTTGCATTTTTGTGAAAATACTGCTGCTGAATAGCTTCACCTTAATACTCCTTTCTGTACATTCACTCCTTTGATGAGATGATCTCCAGTCTTATATTTTTAAGTACCATCTATACATTAATAACTCCCAAATTTATGTCTCCAGCTGAGTTCTTTTTCCTGAACTCCAGAGTCATATACCATTGCCTAGGTAACATCTCTACTTAAACCTCTCATACGCATCATAAATTCAAAATGTCCAAAACAGCCCCTGATTTTTCCTCTTCCTCCTATACCTCTGTTAAAGACAAATTCATTGTTCCATTTTTAAGTCAAAAACCTTGATGTCATTCCCGACCCCCACATCTAATCCGTAAGCACATATGTCAGGTCCAATAAGATATTTCTGGAATTCTACCACCTCTACTGCTACCACCCTAGTCCCAAAAATCTTTGATGCTCACCTTGATTACTGCAGTAGCCCCCTGGCTGGGCTCCTTGCCTCTGCCCTTGCCTCACCTCAATTTATTCTCCAGCACAGCAGAATAATCTTAAATCAGATCATGTCACTCCTTTGCACAAAACCCATCAGAGCTCCTTGTTTCACTCAATAAAAACCCAAACTCTTTACAACGATATAGAGCTGCAAAGTTTAATATGGTAACCATTAGCCACATGTGGCTATTGAGCACTTGAAATGTGGCTATTGCAACCGAGGAAATGAATTTTTAATTAAGGTTAATTAATTTAAAATTAAACACTAAAGAGTTCAATTATTGGAAGACTTTTCATTATATTTGGAGCAATCCAAGTTTGTGAATCAACCTTTTCAAATGTAAATTTTGTTAATGCAGATTAAATACTTTACACACTGAATTTTGAAGCCTTAGTCTGAAAAATGTAAAATGTTATTAATAATTTTAAAAATATTGATTACAGTTTGAAATTATATTTTTGATATCTTGTATTAAACAAAGTATATTATTAAAATTAATGTCTCCTGTCATGGACCAGAGGAGACTAAGGAGATGTGACAACTAAATGCAGAGTGGTATCACATTGAATTCTGGAACAGAAAGAGGACATTAATGGAAAAACTGATGAAATCCAAATAATAAATAACTGGCTTAATTAACAGTAACGTACCAGAGTTGGTTTCTTAATTTTGACAAATATACCACAGTAATGTAAGATCTTAACAGTAAGCAAATTGAATGAAGGTGTACACCAAGTGTACAATCTTCACAACTTTTCTGTAAATCAAAAATTACTCCAAAGTAAAAAAAAAATTTCAAATTTAATTTCACCTGTTTCTTTTTACTTTTTTAATTTTGTGAATGAAATTGAAAATTACACAATGTGACTTCCATTGTATTTCCATTAGACATCAGTAGTCTATTAAATCCTGTAGTTTTATCTATCGGACCTGTTTATCATGTTTGTTTTTTGATTCTCCACTCCTCCCCTAGAATTTATGTCTCCTTTGTAAGTGAAGTTCCAGCGAAGATAATATTATGCTACAGTTACTCATTTGGCTTAAAACCACCTTCGTCTGACAATGAATAAACATTTATTTTTAGTTAAGATTTCCACAAAACAATAACATTCACCAAAAGATTTTGACTTTAAGATGGAAAGTGTTACATCTTTTTTACATAAAAGTTTAGACTATGTAACTTTGTCACCTTTTTGCTAATCTGATGATTTTCGGTCACCACATCTGCCTTTATAATTCAAATATTGAAGTCATTTTTACGAGTTTGCAAAGTCACAAACTTCAGCTTCAGAAACTGTTTCCCACACTTAGATTTGCTTTGTGAATGAGCAGAGGTTAAATTTCTGATCAATAATAAATCCAGTTCCCACAGCATGTAATCAGTTATACACTGCTTTCTGTTGGTTTATTCTAGTATAACATGTTTTTAATGTACCTGATTTTGGTACATATAGGAATTGTGGGAACTGGTAAGAATGATGAGAGCCTGTCAAGAAAGCTATATTCTACAGAATGCATCAAACCTTTTCCAAAAGAAGAAAAAAAATGCCAAGGACAGCTAACAAAGTCCTCCATAGATTATAAAGAGAAACAGCAATGACAGCATAGATTATGTTCTAACCAAGAAGAGCTGCAGTGACAGTTTGGGACCCTACTTGGACATCAGATATTGTTTAGTTATTAGGCAACAGATTATATTAACAAATGGCAAAAAAAAAAAAAAAAAGTATTTTCTCTACCATGGAGAATAATATTTAAACTAATAATCTTAAAAACAAATATGGTTGAAACTCTTGTCAGGTAAGGCTATATTTAAGAAAGGTATTTAAATTTCAAATTCTCTGACACAAGTGAATTATTGTCTTATTTTAACCATATGTTTTCAGTCTCTGCTGTAAAAAGGAAACTCATATAGCTGTGTAATGTACTTGAGAAACAGAATATTGAAAAATTTGCATTATAATCCCAGAAGCACATTCATGATCTCTGAAAAGTCATGATAAACAGGAACAGTCATAGAAAATTAGAAATGTACAATGTTTCTTTTTAGAAAAGGTAACACTTGAAAGCTATAAATCTATATAATCTTAATGTGAGCTTTTTGGAAGCAGATATCTCATGATCCATTAAGAACAACCCCTATAGAATACCATAAATTCTCATCGTGGTTTTTTTTTTTCTGAAATTAGGGACGGCCTTAAGTATAGAATATCTTAACTTTGGCAAAGAAAGTGATACTCATTGTTTTTGTAGAAAAGAGAGAGGAATGTAAGCTCTATGCTGTTAATGTGAGGTGATTCTGCAACTCTACAGACCATTATTCTCAAAAAAATATCACTTAATGGTTTGAGGAGAACTTCAGGTTGACCCCTAGTGGAGGGCCTCAGAACTCTGTCCTTGGTCTTATTTTAAACTACATGTTTTATCTGTGTGAGAAACAAATAGAAATAGTGTTTATTAATTTTTCACATACTAATTAAAACAAGAAAGACAAAATGTTAGATGAGAATAAGAACAAAATGGACAATATGAAATTTATAGGAATAAATGTAAAACCACACATGTAGGTTTATAAGAACTCTCAAATACATAGAGTCCAGTCAGTTGCAGAAACATGGTCTAGATTTATACTCTGGAAACAACAACAAAATCTGCACAAAATAAATAAAACAAACATTAGACATTAGCAGGACAGGAGAGTGATCCCTGAAAGTAGAGAAACAAGTGAGCCCTGGGATTGTCCCTAGATTACTTCCTGGAAAGAATTACCAGGCTGCAGTGTAGGAAGGGGGAACCTAAGCATTGTCTGGTATTCTCTGTAAGTTAAGGAGATAGAACTCAGAATTTGGGATAGCCAACACAGCTGAGATTCACTGGATACCCAAGTACCAGAGAAAAGAAGGCAGTACAGAGAGAACTCTGGAAATCTACAAAGAAGCCCCTTTAGGCTCCAGCTGAATACTGATGAATGCATGTGTCTGAAGAAACTACTCTAAGGCCAGAGGAAAATAGTAGCACAAAGGATGGGAGAAAATATTCTCAAGAGCCCATAAAGAGCAAGGAATAGTTTATGTTTCTCAATAGAGCATCGGGCAAAAGACACATGCTATTACCTCAGTACCGGAGCAAAATTAGCCCTAGACTAAAGGCTGCACTAGTCCAGCCTAATACGGCTAAAGAGCAAGACTTGAAAGGATCAGACTGTTTCTAGAGAATTTAACTTTATCCCAGAACAATGCTCAAGAATAATTATAGAAATTGAAGAAAATTCAAACAGGTCAAATTCACAATGTCTGGCATCTAACTTAAAACATTACAAGGTAGTTTAAGAAGCAGGAAAATGTAACTGAAAAAAACAAAAACAAAAACTAATTATTACTGTATTCCATATGTTCCAGAAGTAAGAAGAAAATATGAATATGCTAAGGAGAGATCTAGAGTATATGAGAAGACCCAAAACAAACATCTAGAGATGAAAAATATAGTATCCGCAATAAAAAATATATTGGATAACATTAACAGCAGATTAGACATTGGAGAACAAAAGACCAACAAACTTGAAAACAGCAATAAAAACTGCAAAATGAAACGCAAAGTTAAAAAATGCACAAAAAGTAAACAAAACATCTATGAGCTATAGGACAATTCAAAGTGAACTAATGTAGATGTCATTGGAGTTTTCAAAGGAAAGGAGGGAGAAAAAATAGCTGCAAATTATCCCAATATGACAAAAACTATAAACCAACAGATTGAAGAAATATGACAAACCCCAAACACAAGAAACTTTATAAAAATTGTACCTCGGTGAATAATTAAATTTCTCAAAACTAGTCATAAAAAGAATATCTTAAAAAGCACCCAGAAGGAGGGAAAAAAAGACACGTTACATAAAAAGGAACCATCATACAGATGACAGCAGAAACAATATAAGCCCAGAATCAGTGGAGCAATATATTTAAAACATTGAAAGAAAAAAGATATCTATCACTATGAAGGAAAAAAAGGATATTTTTAGACATACAAAAGCTGAAAGAATTCATTACCAGTAGACTTATACTACAAGAAATATTAAAGGAAGTCCTCAGGCAGAAAAATTGTGAATCTACATAAAAGAGTAAAGAACACTGAAAATGGTAAATATGTGGGTACATAGAAAGGACTTTTATTTAAGAAATATCTTTAAACTGTAACTGACTAAAGTAAAAACAATAATAACAGTGTATTGTCAGATTTATAAAATATACAGAGGTAAAACATATAACAATAATAGCACTAAGACCAGGAGAAGCGAATTGCAAGTACATTATTTACAGTTTTTCAGCTGTATGTAAAGTGGTATATTACTTGTGATAAGTTAAAAATGCATTGTATAACCTTCCACTGTCTGTCACTATAGCCACAAGCCAGTAAATATCCAGCACTTGAAATGTTACTAGTCCAAAAAGAAATGTGCTGTAAGTGTAAAATACACATGAGAATTCAAAGAGGTTGTGTGGAAAAATAATATAAAATTTATTATTGATATTTTAACATGGTTACAAGTCAAAATAATATGGGTATTGGATTAAATAAAAACATATCAAATTAATTTAACCTGCTCCTTTTAACTTCATTTTAATGGGGCTATTAGAAAAATTATTAATTGCATATGTGGCTCATATTTTATGTCTATTAGATAGTGTTGCTAGAAACCATATAGCAACCACTAAAAAGCAAAAACAAAACAAAAACAGAAAAGCAAACAAAAACAAAAGTTAAAGCTAATCACTGAAGTGAGGGAAAACGAAAATATTTAATTAATCCAACATTAAGCAGAAAAATCACAAAGAAAAAAGAACAGATGAGGAAAATGGAAAAAAATAGACAATGATAGGTTTAAATCTAACTGTATCAATAATCACTTTAATTGTACATGATCAAAACCCCCTGAAAAGGGTAGAGATTCTCATATTGAATAAAAAAGCAATTTCCAACTATCGGCTGTCTCCAAAAGAATATAAAGAGACGAATTAGATACAATTAAAGGAACATAAAAAGGTATGCCATGTTAACCCTGCTAAATACAGAACCAGAAAAACCTAAACTTAGGAGAGGTCTATGAAAATAGACTTAAGAGTTTTTGACTATCTGGGTAAATGATCTTCGATCTCTGAGCTAGGCTATATTTTTACTGTGTCCTCAGACAAGACAGATCCAGAGTAGAAACTTGTCAGAAGTAAGTGCATCTGCTGGAAATCTAGATCAAGTGCTTAAAATCATCCCAGCATCTAAATCATAAGTATTCAGACAGCTGTGAAAATAAGTATTGTTTCCCTCTGATGATCAAGAGTAGTTTTTGATATGTCTATCGGTCATCTGTATTTCCTATTTGGGGAAATATCTATTCAGGTTCTTGCCCATTTTTTAATTGGATTATTTTTTGTTGTTGAGTTTTATAAGTTCTTTATATATTTTGTGTATTACCCCTTATCAGATGCATCATTAGCGAATATCTTCTCCCAGTCAGTTGTCTTTTTGTTTTGTTGATGGTTTCTTTTGCTGTACACAAATTTTTTAGTTTGATGTAGTCCCATTTGTTTGTTTTTTCTTTTGTTTCCATTGCCCAACGAGATATATCTGAAAAGAAATTCCTGTTAGTAATATCAGAGCATTTACTGCTTCTATTTTCTTCTAGAAGTTTTATGGTTTTGGATCTTATGTTTAAGACTTTAACCCATTTTTGAGTCTATTCTTGTATATGGTGTAAGAAGGTGTCTAGCTTCTTTTTTTTTTTTTTTTTTTGCATATATCCAATTTTCTTTACCCCATTGTATATTCTTACCTCCTTTATCATATATTAAGTAAGTGTATAGTTGTGGATTTATTTCTGGGCTCCCTATTCTGTTCCATTGACCAATGTATCTGTTTTTATGCTAGTACCATGCTGTTTTGATTACTGTAGCCTTGTAGTATAGTTTGATATCTGGTAGTGTGATACCTCCAACTTTGTTCTTCAATATTGCCTTGACTATTCAGGGCCTTTTATGGTTCCATATAAATTTTAGGGTTATTTGTTCTAGCTCTCTGAAAAATGCCATTGGTATTTTGATAGGGATTCTTGAATCTACATATTGCTTTGGGTAGTATGATCATTTTAATGATTTTGATTCTTCCTCTCCATAAGCATGGTATACGCATCCATTTATTTGTATCTTCTTCAATTTCTTTTTTAATGACATAATTTTCTGAGAACAGGTCTTTTACCTCCTTAGTTAATTTGATTCCCAGGTATTTTATTGTTTTTGATGCAATTGTAAATGGGATTGTTTTCTTACTTTTTCATTCTGAAAGTTCATTATTGGTGTATAAAAATGCCACTGACTTCTGAATATTAATTTTGTATCCTGGTACTTTACTGAATTCATCGATCAGTTCTAACTGTTTTTTGATGGAATCTTTAGGATTCTCTCTATATAGTATCATGTCATTAGCAAATAATGAGAGTTTTACTTCTTTCTTTCAAATTTGGATACCTTTTACTTCTCTAGTCTTATTGCTGTGGCTAAGACTTCCAATACAATGTTGAACAGGAGTGGTGAAAGTGGGCATCCTTGTCTTGTTCTTGATCTTAAGGAAAACGCTTTTAGCCTTTCTCCATTGAGTACGATGTTAGCTGTAGGTTTGTTGTATATGGCCTTTTTTATACTGAAATATGTTCCTTCTATTCCCTCTTTGCTGACAGTTTTTATCATAAATATGGTGGATATTGTCAAATTCTTTCTCTGCATCTAGCAATATGATCATATGATTTTTATCTTTCGATTTGTTAATGTGATGTATCACATTAATTAATTTGCAGATATGATATCCACCTTGCATCCCAGGAATAAATCCAACTTGATCATGGTGTATAATATTTTTAATGTATTGCTAAATTTATTTTGTTGAGGATTTTTACTTAAATGTTTATAAGAGATATTGGCCTATAGTTTTCTTTTGTTATAATGTCTTTGGTTTTAGAATCAAGGTAATGGTGGCCTCATAAAAGGAGTTAGGGAGGCTTCCTTCTTGAATTTTTTGGAATAGTTTGAGAAGAATGGGTGATAATTCTTTGAATGTTTGGTAAAATTCACCTATGAAGCCATCTGGTCCAGGACTTTGATTTTGGGAGGTTTTTGATTACTGATTCGATTTCACTGTAGTAATCAATTGGTTCAGATTCTCTCACAGTTCTGGAGGCTGAAAATTCAAGACCAAGGTGCTAACAGAGTTGGTATCTGGTGAGAGAAATAAAGCGTTGCCTCCTAGGCTTGTGGTTTACATACCAGTCCTCATGATCTCTGAACTGGCAACTCTTTTTCTTGAAGGATAACACGTTTTTGTAGCTGAATAGCTCTTATTTTCTTGTCCTGTAGGATCCTGGATGTTTGACAGCCTGCCCTCATTCTGTCCTGTTTTCTGTCTCTGTCTTAGCTGATAGTATTTCTGCTGGTATAATCTGATCTTTAGTTGTAGCTTCAACTGAGATGGCTGATTAAATCCATGGATAATCTCTGTATAGAGTGATTGCCCAGGCACATGCTTGTTGTTCTCTTCAGAACAAGCTTTCTTGTTTGTTGTTGTTGTTGTTGTTGTTGCTTTTTGCAGTACAGATAGACTGAGAACTTTCCAAATCTTCAAGTCATGATTTTTTTTCTTTTTGCTTAACAATTCCTTCAATTTATCTCTCTCCTCTTGCATTTGACTATAAGCAATAA
The DNA here is from genome assembly GCF_014176215.1 of Rousettus aegyptiacus. Classification (NCBI taxonomy): domain Eukaryota; kingdom Metazoa; phylum Chordata; class Mammalia; order Chiroptera; family Pteropodidae; genus Rousettus; species Rousettus aegyptiacus. The sequence continues at coordinate 124,272,860 of NW_023416284.1, read as the reverse complement.
AGATAAACCACATAGCACCTTCACCTTCAATATTTTGGTTAGAAATCTCTGCTAAACATCCAAGGTCATCCCTTGCAAGTTCTACCAAAACACTAGAATACAATTCAGTCAAGTTTTTTGTTATTTTATAACAAGGATCATCTTTCCCCCAGTTTCCAATAACATGGTCCCCATTTTGTTCTGAGACTTTACTAGAATCACCGTTAGCATCCATAAATCTGGACTTTTTTGTTTTTGTTTTATTTTTGGTGTGTATCTCAAAACTCTTCTAGCCTTGATGCATCAATCAGTTCCAAAGTCACTTTCACATTTTAATTATTTGTGACATCAATATCCCACTTTACAGTGCTATAATCTATATTAATCTGTGTAGACTACTATAACAAAATGACACAGACTGCGTGTCTTAAACAACAGAAATTTATTTCCCCACAGTTCTGTAGGCTGGAAGTCTAAGGTCAAGATGCCAGCAGGGTTGGTTGCTGGTGAGGCCTCTCCAGCTTGCAAATGGACAATCTCGGTGTGTCCTTAAATAGCCTTTCCATTGTGTGCAGGTGGGAAAAGCAAGAGAGATATCTGGTACCCCTTCTCCTTTCATAAGGACATGTCACATTAGGGTTAGGATTTCAACATATGAATTTTAGGGAGACATTAACATTCAGGCCATAACAACTGTAATATGTGTATATGTGTATATATGTATTTATGTGTATACCATATATGTCAGTATATATAGTGACTAATACAGTTATAACTGTATAAAACTATATATATAAAGCTATATAAACACATATACACACATATACTCATTTGCTTAATGGTGGGTGAACAGAAAAAAGCAAAATAAACACAAATGAGTAATCTCATTGGGAAACCCCAAATATTTAAAAAATGGAGGCTATTTTGATGATGGAGTGGGGTTCCAAAATTTATTCTCTTTGTGAATCACTCTTCTATACCTGCTAATGAGGCCTTTCTATTTCTTTGAAAAATCCACATTCCTCCACTGTTTCTGAGAATCCCTTGAGTTTTGCCTGTGTTCATGTACAAGAACATGCAGATACTACATAGCATCATAACTGTCTTCCTTTGTCTGCTTAAGCCACTCTTCTAGAGTCCTATAAAGTCTGCAGGACATCTTGGCCACTTCCACTATTGCATTACTATTACTGAGACTCTATTAAATCACAGGTTGGATATGTATGTTTACCAAGTTCCTGACCACGGGGCTGCTCTAATGTGAAAGGTAGGCCAGTAGAAGTTTGACCTCCATGAACCTCCTGGGAGACACAGTTGCTAGATAATTTTTCTTGGTATGGAAATCCTCCAGCAGAGAAGAGAAAGCCAAAGCCATCCCAGTATCTCAGAGTGTCCTATCTTTTGTTCCCTGGAGTAGGCAAGAGTTGAGATATTTGAGTCAAAACATCACATTTTAGTGTGAAGAGTGAGTGTTGTGGTAGGTCATTGAGTGGTGCCACTTGACATTTTCTCAGGACTAGCTCTTAAAAATTTAAGTTTCTTGAGCATTGAGGGAGAGTGCTGTTAGGAAATGGAAATGAAAAATCTCAGTACATGTTAGTGTAATTTCTCAGATCATGATAGTCACCTGCTTATAATATTCATAGCCTTCTTAGTAACTCAGATGGGAAGCCATGCTCATTACTAAAGTCTATAAGGCCAGGCACAATTTGGCCCTTTCTAATTCTTTAAGCCCTTCTCATCATACTTTTTCTCCTCTCTCACAAAGCTCTAGCTCTCTGGCCTCCTCTAAATCCCTTGAACACACTGAAATGCTTCCTGTCTAAGGGCCCTGACTTTAATTGTTGCTCACCAGCAGATCTTCAGTGCTTAGCTCTTTTACATCTTTTAGAGCCCTGTTCAAATATCACCTCTTCACTGAGGCCTTTCCATTGCTCTTTATCACATCATCATGCGTATTCTCTTCACAGTACTTATCGCTATCTGTAGTCATCCTGTTCGTTTATTTATCAATGTGTTTATTATCTATCTCCTCCTACCAAGTAAGCACTTTGAGATTAAGATTCTTCTTTTCATACTTGTTCATTGTTACACCCAAAACATCAAATGGTATCTAGCATATTGTAGGTAGTTAATAAAAATGGTTGAATGAATAAATGAATGAATTTGTTTTGCTCACCAGACTATGAGTTATATAAGAATTGAATCAAAATGTTTTGCTCAGTACTATATCCCCCCATACAGAGGGTGTATTTAATGAATATGTGCTGAATAAAAATGAAATAAATATAATAAGTTAAGGGACACCATTAAAACCTTAGGCTATTTCATTTTGACTAGATCATACGGTGGTCCCTCCTTATCCATGGGGGATACACTCTAAGAACCCAATGGATGCCTAAAACCATGGATCACATCAAATCCTATATATACAATGTTTTTTCCTATACATACTTACCTATGATAAAGTTTAATTTATAAATTAGGTACAGTAAGAGATTAACAATGGCAACTAATAATAAAATAGAACAATTATAATAATATACTGTAATAAAAGTTATGTGAATGTTGTCTCTCTCAAATATTTTATTGTACTGTACTCATTTTTTGTTTGGCTACTGTTGACCTGACGATATGTCAGAAACAGGATCATCTGCTTGGGGTGACTGCAGATCATCGAGCCATAATGCTATCAATGGTTGAATGTCAGGAGCAGCACATATCTATAGTTGAATTTGTCAATGGTCGATGATTGGGGAAATTTAACATTTTTGGACCTCGGTTGACCACCAGTAACTGAAACTGCGGAAAGTGAAACCATAGATAAGGGCGGCGGAGAGGACTACTGTAGTTAACTGCAGCAGCATTTTCCCTCTGTGGGCACGTGAGCCCACATCTAGCTCTGAAGAGACCACGAAAATGCTAGTGGTGTGCACGTTTTCCCAAGACCTCACGAACTTGTAGGTGCATTCTAGGGTAAACTAAAGACTACTAAAATTTCAGGACTTATTCCCCTGATCTGTATAAAGCTGATCCTCAGCCCCTGAACTGTTCTTTTTGGCATTTCTGAGAATCGCAGGAGGTTTCTTACTTGTGATCAAGAACAAATCTAGCCTCATTGAATATCACATTTCTCCTCCAAGGATCACCACTGCTCTCCCAAATCCTGTTCCTCCAAACATCTCAGTCTTCTGCAAACCTTGTTGCTACCCCATTAAGCACAAAGGACTTTACCACACAGTATATAGTTTTTAGAAGTTCATAGTAAAATTTGGTGATCTGTAGCAAATTGGGTTTACCTCTGTTATAACTTTCAATCTGAGAGGTTAAAAACATGCAGTGTGTGTGTGTGTGTGTGTGTGTGTGTGTGTATGTGTATGTGTGTAATAATGTTTTATGGAGTGTTCAGTGAATACTCTTTCAGTTCTTGCTAATAGCCCACACTGGTTTAGGACCCAAACATAAATGTATGGGACTGGGCTGGGAACAAAGCTACACTCATAATCTCTTTTCTCCTCTGCTGACTAAAGGTTCATAATTGGGGAGCTCATTGCACTTCCTTCCTTTAGAATGAGTTCTTTCTCAGGAGTCTCTTTAGCTCCCTTTCAATCTGACTGCTGTCACAGTATCTTATAGTTTACCCCAAATGTGAGTAGCTCAAGAAGAAGACAAAGCTCAAATTCTTTCCCAAAGGTTCTTCAGGCCCTGGGAAAAGAGGTTGGTTTCATAAATTCCCAGACATGCTTGGACAAGCCTGAACCTGTGGGAATCACAGCCCAGAGTTAAACTGAAACTTTGCTATCCTGATGATGCACAAGGAAATGTTCAAATGAACTCAGCAGTGACAAAACTTCAAATTACATAAAGCCGTCTTACACCCTTGGCAATAAAGGCAGCCAGCAGCAACCCAGAGATATACCTTGCATCTTTTGTATACTAAGTCTTTAGAGGACCCCAGTTATCATTCATTTGCTCACACCAGTTACTGCTGAAGCGCCAGGATATTTCTAGGGAATCTCCTGCTTTGATCCACATTTAGGGCCCTGGAATCATTCATTGGTAAGGCTGACAGTAACTGTGTTGATGGTGCAGCTTCTCAGTGTCCCCAGAAAGGAGCCAGCTTCTCTAGGGGACTTGCCATTCCTTGCCTCTGAAGTAAACAAATACTAAGAGATTCGCCACCTATTTGGAATGAATAATTCAAAAAAAAAAAATCATCAACATTAATTCATAGAGAACATTTATAATAACTAAAAGACCATTAACTTTGTAATACACCTATGATAATAAACATAATAAACAATATTCTGAAATTCTAAAATAATTTCTCTAGATTAATTATAAGACATGAAATGGTTTAAAGCCTTTTCCTGTCTATCATCTCTCTCTCTCTCTTATCTATTTAATCTTACCTAAAATCTTCTAATTATAGTCTATGGCCATGCTACCCTGAACATGCCTGATCCTGGCTGATCTTGGGTGCTAAGCAGGGTTGGATCTGGTTAGTACTTGCATGGGAGACCACCTAGGAAGATCGGGTGCTGTAGGCATTAAAAAAAAAAAATCTTCTATTTATGTCTCCCATGAGGGGCCTGAATCAACTTATTTGAATATGGAAAGTAGCTCAAGACCTTTCTTCAGTTACTTAAGAAAAAAATGTAAAATTTTATTTTATTCTAATATTTTGGGTCCTAAAATTTCCTTCTTACAATTATTAAATGTGCATCTTTTAGCGATAAGAGCAATGTCTTAATATTTTCATACTGTTCTTTATTTCAAAGCTTCTTAAGGATTTCACTCATCAGAGCGCACAGGTACAGCTACGTATTTATCTGAGGATAAAGTCACCCATACACAGCCTCTTACTCAACCATGTGTACACACAGGTCTGATTGGAGTTCCATTTTACACCATAGACATCCAAGATAGTGACTGCAGCACCTGTCAGAGGCTCACTCCCTGCTTTATCTGATAAAGCAGTGTTGCACAGGGAGTGTCCAGAAGCTAGACTAGTCTTGTTGGAATGGAATCCACAGATACCTCAGGGATGAAGAAGGGAGCTACAGGGTCCCTTTCTTTTGAAAACAGTAAATATGAGAAAAAACTAAGAGGCTCCTTTCCCATTGACTCTATTGATGAGTGCAGGAAAAAGAGACAGATAAAAGAAAAGCATACATTGATAAAATGATAATATTTGACAACTAGGTATAGGTATCCTATAGAAAAAAAGTCATCTGATTTTTAAAAAGGAAAGGAGAAGGTAAGAGAAATAGGACTTCAAGAAGAAAAATACAGTACTTATTTTGGAAATTTAAATTGATTAGCTTTAAAAAGTTTCTTTGGAATACTACTTTAGTAAAGTTTCAATATTTAATTGGTGATTTAGAATTCTGAACTTTAGTCACTTGGAAAAGAAATATATCTTACGATATAATCATTTCAAATAAACCCATATCTTTATGTAGTGATTGTAGTAATAATGGCAATCAGTTGTAACTGAAGGACTATCAAAAGTAATATCAAAAATGACGTTTTATTTTTGTGACTTTTAAGGTACTTTCACTTAAATGGTCTCATTTGATCCTCATATCAACTTATAAGATAGGTAGCACGATTTTTCATCATTTTACAGGTAAAAGTTTGAAGCTTAGACTAGTTAACTGGCTTGTTCTGGGTTACATGTCTGGGAAATAGCAAAACTCATACTAGAACTCTGGACTTTTGCTTCCCAGTCCATTTTTATTTCTAATGGAATGATCATTGATAGCTCTATAGTTTCTGTTGCTGAAAATAGCCATTAATTTCCAGAGCTGAGTAAAGTTTGTCCATGGATGAGTATAATTTACAGTACTTATCCATATTGGATCAGTGTATTTTATGTTTGTTCCCTTTCATGCGCTGTTTAAATAATGTGTGAATCAATTTAATAAATGACTCAGCTCACAACTTTCCTTTGGGTTCTCCAAGAGCCCTAGTCCTTAATCACAGTTTAGTTGGCAGATGGCTAAGTGCACCATTCAGAGATTATCTCTTCCACCTACTCCACCTTTTGACCCAGTTTCTCTCCAAAATTGGCACCGCAGCTTTTATATTGCATCTACTACAGAAGGTTTGAGTTTGCTTTAACCTATCTCAGCCATTTTCATCTTGGCTATATACTAACTCTGAGAAGGGCAGAAGTAGGGAAACATATGTGTAAGGACATTGTCAGATTTATTCTCTTCCTCGCCTATTTCCTAGATCTGTCCCTTTCCAATCGGGCCCAGAAGTAAACGTGCAGATGGGTTAGGCTGGAGACTGTTTTGGGTCACAAAGACCTTAAGAGGGACATATAAATATAGTCAGTTCTGAAAGATCCCCAGAAGCCATGAAAGCTCCACATGTGATGCTCTTCCACAGAGAATACCTTGCTTCACTTAGACCTATCTGGAGACCCTGAGTTCCCTTTATAATTAGAAAAAGCCCACCCCTAACATTTGTGAGCTCCAGAGCAAGAGTATAAATAGAGGTCTGCATATCATATGTTTAAATATTTAAAAGTTATAGATCAGGCTAACAAGCTGCAAGACGAATATAATGGACTAGTAATTAGAAATCTTCATTTTCATTTGACCTAGTACATTACCAAACTCTGATTTTGGGCAAGTCAATTTATTTCCCTAACATTTTAACCTCAGCCAGTTCTATACCTTTTTTTTTAAAAAAAAGAAATTTATTGGGGGTAACATTGGTTACTAACATTATATGAATTTCAAGTGTACAACTTTATAAAACAACATCTGTATACTCCATTCGTGCTCAATACTCAAAGCTTAGTCTCCTTCCATCACCATATATTTGACTCCCTTTACTCCCTTTACCTTCTTCATCCTCCCCTAATTCTCCTTCCTCTCTGGTAACCATCATCATTCCGTTGTTTGTATCTATGAATTTGTTTGCTTGTTTTGTTTTTTTTTTGTCTATTGTTTTTTTTGTTTTATAACCCGCATGAGTGAAATCATAAATTCTTGTCTTTTCTCATCTGACTTATTTCACTTAGCATGATACTCTCAAGATTCGTCTGTGTTGTTGTAAACTACAATATTTCATCTTTTGTTGTGGCTGAGTAGTATTCCATTGTATGTATGTACCACATCTGTTCAATGATCTGTCAAAGGACATTTGTTTCTATGTTTTGGCTATCGTGAGTAATGCTTCAATGAATATACGGGCACATATATTTTCATAAATAAGTGTTTCCAACTATTTTGGGTAGATACCCAGAAGAGATATTGATGGGTGGGATGGTAGCTCTATTATTAATTTTTCGAGGCACTTCCACACTGTTTTCCATCGTGGTTGCACCAATTTACATTCTCATCAGCAGTGTGCAAGGGTTCCCTTTTCTCCACGTCCTCTCCAACACTGGTTATTTCTTCTTATGGATAATAGCCATTCTAACAGGTGTGAGGTGGCATCTCACTGTGGTTTTGATTTACATTTCCCTTATAACTAGTTATGTTGAGCATCTTTCCATAAATCTGTTGGCCATCTGTTTGTTTTCCTTGGAAAAGTGTCTATTCAGCAACTTTTCTCATTTTTAAATCAGATTTTTTTGTTGTTGTTGAGTTGCATGAGTTCTTCATATATTTTGGATATTAGTCCCTTATCAGAGCTACAATTTGCAAATATCTTCTCCCATTTGGTTGATTGCTTTTGTTGTTGTTGTTGATGGTTTCTTTAACCATGCAGAAGCTTTTTAGTTTGATGTAGTCTGATTCATTTATTTTTCTTTTACTTATATTGCCGTTGGAGTCAAGTTCACAAAAACCCCTCTAAGGCCAAACAAAGTCCATAAGTTTAGTGCCTATGTTTTCTCCTGTGTATTTTATTGTTTCAGGTCTTATATTCAAGTATTTAAATCATTTTGAGTAAATTTTGTGTCTGATGTCAGATAGCGGTCTAGTTTCATTCTATTGTTATGTAGTTTTCCAGTTTTTCCAACACCATTTATTGAAGAGGATTTCTTTTCTCTATTTTAGATTTTTGGCCCCTTTGTCAAAAATTAGTCATCCATATATATGTGTCTGTGTGTCTTTTTTTCTGCCTGCCAAGTCCATACTGTTTTGATTATTGTAGCTTTGTAGAAAGTGTAATATCTCCAGCTTTGTTCCAGTTTTATACTTAAAGAGAATACATTTTAAGAAATACAAAAACCAAAAGAAAGTGTATACCATTTTGCAGTTTATGTGATCCAAACTGGAAGAAGGATATTATCTGTAGTTATAATCATGTTATATATATAATTGTTATAATATGTTTTATCTAACCAAAATATTGTTTGTAAATCATGTTTGTTTAATTTTATAAAATTCATCAAAACTTTAAATCTAACAAAACCTGAAGTAAATTATTTTTAAGTTAAAAAATATGTATAACCATCTTTGTATATCACTATTCCGAATTGCAAAAATATTAAAATACCCCACAATTTAAAAATTGCTTTGATTGTAAGTCATCAGTTTTTTAACTCTTTAAAAAATCTTGGATGTGATAGGCTACATTTTTGCGTTAACATTATTAATTTATGTATTCTCATCTCCACACATTCTGGCCATTCAAAAAATTTTAAGACATATTATTATGTTCATATTTTAGAATATGGAATCCAGCAAAATTTTGTAGTTTGTTAAGAATATTTTAATTTATAGATTTGTTCCATATAAGTTTATTAAGAATACTTTGACATATTGTGCCATATAAGTAACTCAGTTAACCTACAAATGAGAAAGAGAACAAAGAGATGGAAGTAATCTTTTGGTCTCTGGTTCACATATGTATTTACATGCCATGGGTCCACAGGCTTGGGGTTGGGCTTGACTGAGAGGCTGAGATGGGTGGCCTCTCTTCCCATGTGGACTTTCATCTTCAAGGAAGCTAAATGGGCTTTTTCATGAGACCATAGCTGTGGTCCAAGAATTTGATTGGTGGCAAGGCCAGTTCTAAGAGGATGAGTGCATGGATATGGTTGGTGTACTATGAAGACTTGGAATGTACATTCTCCATTTAGTATTGCTAATCTTCAAATTTTCCCTAAGTAGCTAAATATTTAGATACAAAGATGAAGATTCTTTTAGTTAGTATTATTATTATTATGACCTGGCAGTTGAAGATATTTGTGGCATTTCAGTAAATTGGGCTATTTAGTGATCTAAGGTCTAATGCATAAACCCTTAAAAAGCATCCGTTTGTATCATGTTGGCTGATGTCCCATTGGCCAAAGCTGACACATGGCCAAATCCAGAGTCAACTTAGAGGGGGACTCATAACGGCATGGATGCTGGGAGGAAGGATTCATGGGACATTAATGTGATAATCTATCAGAAAATCTTTGAAAATTGTAATATGTAATTATCTTAAGTAATTAAAATAGGAACATATTTTGTCAATTCAAGATATCATCAACCTCAATGCATAGATTTTATTTGAGTTATTTAGTATTTATATTTAATTATAAATAATTTATATTTAATTAAATAATCATATCATTGCCATTTATTATCATTATTATTCTGTTTCATTGAATTCATAAATTTATTTTAAAATAGCATTGTTTTTTTCTTTCTTTACATTCCTCTTCTTCTGAAGTCCATTAAATGTAAGCAAGGAATTTATCAATATAATCATGACAATCACATGGTGAGTCAAATGTTTTAGTATTTAAGATATTTTTCCTTAGTAAAGAAAGTTAAGCATGTCAGGGGATCAAGGGATCAAGTTCTCAATTTAAATATTATGTCAAAAAAAAATCCAATTACATATACCACACAAAACACATCTATAGACTGAATTGGGCCTAAGAGTTGTCAGTTTGCAAACTCTGGCTCAAATAAAAGTAAATGCTAAAATTAGTATTTTAGCATAATAAGCCAAATTCAGTCCAGATAGGTCTTATGAGAGTTTAGATTGTTAATGTTTTCGACCATCTGCCACTTTCATATAATTTAGAAAAAGAATCAGCCACACAGCAGAATGCTACAGAATGATATACATATTCATTAGTGATAAGCATAAAACCGGTTTAATTTAGTTATACAGTTAAAATGCTATTCAAAAAAACTCAAATGCTATTCTTTCAAAATGATTTTAATTTAGTACTAATTGATCAAGGTTGGCTAAATCAGGCCTGTTTTATGATTACTTGTAATCATTTTGTTTGTGGGGGCAGAAATGTGATGTGTAGGACCCTGCTACTCATAAGTGTGTTCTGTAGACCAACACCGGCATTACCTAGGAATTTGTTAGAAATACAAAACCTTAGGCATGCCAGATGTACTGAATTAGAATGTCAATACATTCTGCTGAAACTGACTCCCAAATTTTTCACGAGCATTTAATTTTTTTGACTCAACTTAATAGTTTCCCTGATAAGCCTTGTGAAGAAGACCTATGTAGTAGCTTTTTGCTTGCCCTTTCTGTTTGCCTTACTTCAGGAGGCAAATGACATCAGTTTGACCTATTATTTGTCATGTCAATTTTCCATTGTAAAATTTCCTTTTGCTATTTGTAATTAATGTGGTCTGTGGAGTAATGTTTTAGATTATTTAAGTATTCTGTTCTTTAACAATGATTCAGACAATAATTTTAGCATTCATTGATAATTCTAGCCAGAATCAATTACGACAGTGGTTGGAAAATCATGGCATTTTTTACTTTATCATTCCTTCTACATTTATTGGTAAGCATTTGTGTCAAAAGATACAAAAATGTCATTTATTTACATTACTTTTATGGAAGTTGTAGAAATTTTATTTGGCAACCTCTTATATAAGCTACTTTCATTTATATCTTTTCATTACATAATAAAGTCTGTGGTATATGAAGCACTAATGTGGAAATACCAAAATAATAGTTATGGTAGCATTAGCTTTTTTTTTTTTATTACTCATTTGCAGTTTTATAGAATACATGCCTTTACTATTCAGCTCTCAAATGCTAGTCTTTCAAAATGATTTTAATTTAATGTCTTCTGAATATTTCCTACTCAGAAGAAATGTCTGTTCATTTATGCCTGTAATGCTACAAAAAAATTTTTAAAATTCTTATATATCAATTACAGTGAATAGAATTTTATCAATATTCATCATACCATAATCTACTAAATAACAACCTTCATGGTGCTTTGGCTCGTTTATTTTTGCCAAATTATCATCAGAGGAGTTGAGACTGGCATTAGTAATTAGATAAGAGGTGGGATGCCTGGTGCGCATGTGCGTAGATGCCTGGCTATTATTTCCATCTCCATGCTCAATCCTGCCAAGTTAACAAGATTTGCAGGCGATACACACTTTAGCTATATTTTCTAGATGAATCTATTATTTCTACTTATCCATCCACCCATGCATGCATCCATCCATCCATCCATCCATCCATCCATCCATCCATCCAGTCAATACTTGCCGTCTATATTGAACATCTATCTACTCATTTTCAAGTACTATTCTCAGAACCACAGATACAAAGATGACTATGATACAATCCCTACCTCTAAGTAACTCTTATTATTGTCTAGGAATAAACCCTTCTCTAAGGCCATCTCTCTTTTCTTTTCCAGCCATTTCTTCCAAAAAATGTGAGCACCTGCTTGCATTTTTCTCCTCAATGCCGGTGCAGAGCAAGGATCCTTTTGAGGGTTTTAATCCATGCCTGCTGCTTCTGGAAAGCTGAAAATTGCTATACATTACCTCAGACTATCCTTTTAAGACCATTTGTTAGAGCAGTTACCAACCAAAGATCACTTTGTAGCAGCTACTCAGTGGCCTCAGGCCAGACACAGGTAGCAGCTGATCTTAACCTACACTGAAGCTCCTCCCTAGAGGCCCCAGAACCAACACAGCAGGTGGCCAGCCTCAGACCATACCAGAGTATCACAAATGACACACCATTAAGAGTGTACTTGGCAGTCACCTGAGGCCCGATAAAGTGAGTCATTCCCTGAACAATAGCTGTCTGCTGAAGTCATGGCCAGTCCTCACAGCCAGTCAGCCTGAGGGTCAACCCCACCCACTCACATGTCAACAGCAATCAAGGCTCAATTACAAAAGGAAAGCACACACAACCCATACAAGGGACACACCTGGAGCACCTGGTTCACATGAACAGGGAGACTGCACCATTGGGCCCCACAGGACACTTACTACATGAGGCCACTCTGCCAAGACTGAGACATAACAGATCTACCTAGTACATAGAAACAATTACAGGGAGGCAGTTGAAATGAGGAAACACGAAACATGTCCCAAGTGAAAGAACAGGACAAAACTCCAGAAAAAGAAGCAAATAAAGTGGAGGTAATCTACCTACCAGATGTAGAGTGGAAAACACTGGTTACAAAGATGCTCAAGGAACCCAGGGGAAGAATAGACTATCTCAGTGAGAACTTCAACAAAAACATAGAAAATATGAAAAAGGAGAAAGAAAGCATATAAAAAACTATAAAACTAGTCAGAAATGAAGAATACGATAACTGAAATGAAGAATATATTAGATGGAATCAACAGATTAGATGAAGCCAAGGATCAAATCAGCAATTTGGAAGGTAGGGTAATGGAAAACACCCAATCAGAACAACACAAAGAAGAAATAACTTAAAAAATGAGGACAGTTTAAGGGGCCTCTGAGACAACATCAAGCAAAACAACATTTGAATCATAGGGGTACCAAGAAGAGAAGAGAGAGCAAAGAATTGAAAACCTATTTGAAAAAATTATTTCTTTCAATAACCTGGCAAAGGAAATAGACACACAAGCCCAGGAAGCTCAGAAAATCTCAAACAAGATGAACTCAAAGAGGTCCATGCCAAGACACGTCATAATTAAAATGCCAAAGGTTAAAGACAAAGAGAGAATCTTAAATATAGCAAGATAAAAGCAGTTGGTTACCTACAATGTACTCCTATAAGACTGTCAGCTGATTTCTCAACAGAAACTTTGCAGACCAGAAGGGATTGGCTTGAAATAGTCGAAGTGATGAAAAGTGAGGACCTACAACCAAGATTATTCTACTGAGCAAGGCTAACATTTAGAATCGAAGGAAAGATAAAGAGCTTCCTAGACAAGAAAAAGGTGAAGGAGTTCATTACCACTGAACTAATATTACAATATTATAAGGAACATTAAAGGTATTTATTTAAGAAGAAGGAGAAAAATAAAAAATATGAATAATAAAATATTACAAAGAAAAAAATGCTTACTGAGAAAGGCAAACACATAATAAAAGCAGCAGATCGACCAACACTAAAGCTAATACAAATGTTAAAAGGCAAAAGCAGGATGATCATGTGTAATTCCAATAGAAAATTAAGGGATATGGACACACACATACACAAAAGTAAAGAACTGACAAAAACATAAATGTGGAGGGGGTGAGTAAAAATGGTAACGATTATAGAATATAGAATGTGTTTGAACTTGGGAGACCAATTTAAAATAGACTGCTGTAAACATAGCTTGGGTATATATGAAGCACATGGTAATTATTAGCCAAAAATATATACAATAAATAAAGAGAAAGAAATCCAAACAAAACACAACAGAGAGTCCACGACATACAAGAGAAGAAAGCAAAAGAATAAGAAAGAAATAGAGCACTTCAAAAACAATCAGAAAGCAATTTATAAAATGGCAATAACTACATAACTACCAATAATTACTTTAAATGTAAATGGATTAAATGCTCCAATCAAAAGATAAATGGATAAAGAAGTGGTGCATATTTAAATGGAATATTACTTCACCATAAAAAGAATAAAGTTTTATTAACTGTGATGTGAATAGACCTAGAGGGTATTGTGCTAAATGAAATAGGTCTGACAGAGAAAGACAAACACTATATGATTTCCCTTGTATGTGGAATCTAAAAAACAAAATAAATAAGCAAGGCAGAAGCAAACTCATAGATGCAGAGAACAAACTGACGATTGCCAGATGGGAGGCAGGTTGAAGGGCTGGGTGAAAAAAGTTGAGGGTATTAAGAAGTACAAATTGGCAGTTACAAAATAGTTATGGGGATGTAAAGTACAGTTTAGGGAATGTAGTCAATAATATTGTAATAACTATGCATGGTTCAGGTGGGGACAAGACTTATTGGGGGGATCACTTTGTTAGTTACATAAATGTCTAACCACTACGCTGTATACCTGAAACTAATACAATATTAAATGTCAACTTAATTGAAAAAAAAAGAAAGAAAAGAAAAATGCCACTAGTTAGAGGAACTATATTTTTCTCATCTGTTATTAAATGAATGGAAAACATGATAAATGGAATAGAGTGAGAAGTATTTGTGGTGAGGGGACAGATAAAAATTCTAAAGAGAACTTATATTCTCCTCTCCTAGTATAATGCTAATGCAATATTAAAGATTAGAGAATATAGCTCATGTTATTCTTTTTAAGAACAATAAAAATAATGAACAATTCTAAGTAATCTAAATTACATCTGTGGTGGCTAAATGTGTATAATCCTTTTAAAGTATCTTGGTTTTGGGGGAGGTATTTTCCAACATGAGAATAAACTATAGAGTACCTAGAGTACTATAATTTTTTCTCATGGAAATAGTTATCAATGGTTATTTCATTTTTGTATATACAAAGTAAATTTTAGGACATGATATATGGTAACTTAATTCAATTATTAACAAAGAGAGAGATATATCACAATCTTTTTTAAAATCTTCAATTTCCAATGAAAAACTTATTCTCTTTGAAGTGAATGTATTGGTAGTGAACGGTGTTAGTGGTGAAAATGTCATGCTTTAAATATACTTTAATATCCATTGTCTCATTTGACCCATACAACAATTGAATGAAGTTGATAGGGAATGGATTATCTTCATTTACCAGATAAGGAGAGCCTTAAAGAAAGACTAGAGACTTGCCCATGCTCACACACCTTAGAGCCAGAGATGAAAATAGAACTAAAGCTTTCTGATTCTTGGTCCAGGATGTTTTCCATTATAACATAATATCTTTCTTGTTGCTCTTGTTGTGCTTCTGTCAAATCCAAGACCCACGGAGCCAATTGAGATGAATTGTGAGCCTTTATTAGCCAGCTGGCGACTGAGGCTCCAACACGCAGGGTTAGAAGAGATCAGCCCTGAGCTCCCAGAAGAGACAGTTTATATAGCCACCAGCACATTCCTGAGCAGATCACCACACCCTGGTTAACAGTTGGCCATTAGCATATCCTTGATCAGATTACCCTGGTTAACAGCATCTCTTTGATCAGATTACCACATCCTGGTTAACAGTATCAGAAGTAAATACTTCATGCTGGCTTACTGGAAAATTGTCCACCCATAACATTCCCCACTGGTTTTCTAGGGGAATTCAAGTCATTGAACAGTAGGTCTAGGCCTCATCTAAAACCACACAAAGACCCCCTCATTTTAGGACGGAGAGAATCAAGATGGTCCAGACTGGACCCTTGACAGTCTTATTTTGGTGGGTCCTCTGTCCAACACAGAGTCCATTGTTCTGATGTCTGTGGTGGATGCACAGCCTTGATTCTGGTACGGTGAATCCAATGACAGCGTCCAGCTACCTTGGCTGCTATGAGTGTTGTGAGGATGACAGGAAAAGGTCCGTCCCAGCAGGGCTCTAGAGAAGCAAGCTGTACCTTTCTCACCCAGATCCAATCACCTGGAGCATGGTTGTGTGGCTGGACTGGATGCTGAGCAGCTGTTCTGGTGGCAGAGACCAGTTGATGGGTCTCCTGTCGTGCGAGAGAGAGAGATTGCAAAGATTTAAACAGTGAAAAATTATGAATTTCTGTTAGCTTTTCCTCCCTTAACTTGGGGAGGAGAGATGGGGGTCTTCCAAATATCATTTCATAAGGTGTGAAGCCCTTACAATAGGGTGTGCACCGTGCCCTTAAAAGGGCAAAAGGGAGGAGACTCATCCAGTTTTCGCTAGTTTCCAGCTTGGACTTAGGTTTCTTTCAAGGTCCTATTCATCCTTTCTATCTGTCCTGAACTCTGAGGCCTATCCAATTGATCCCTAACACCTTTGCTAGAGATTGGCTGGTCTGGGTGATGAACGCTGGGCCATTGTCGGACCCCAGTGTTATGGGCAGGCCAAATTGAGGCACTATTTCTGAGCTACTACCTGAGCGGTCTCCTGCTTTGTAGGGAAGGCTTCAGTCCATCCTGAGTTGGTGTCTATGAACACAAGCAAGTACTTGAATCTGAAGTTTCCCGGGCTGACCTCAGTGAAATCCAACTCCCAATGTTCCCCTGGTGCTTGTCCACGAAGTCTCGTCCCTCGTTGTATTTCCTTGAAGGGCTCTGGCTTCACTTGTGCGCAGATGTGGCACCGGGCTGATACCTGCTTGGCCATTCGTTGCAGCCCTGGAATGTAATAGTCTCTTTTTAACAGTTCAGTTAACTTGGTTCCTCCCAAGTGAGTGCTCTGGTAAACCTGGGTTATAAGGTCTCGGCTCAAGGCCTCAGGTACTACAATGCGGCCGTCCGGGAGCCTAACCCATCCAGCAGATTCTTCTTTGCCTCCCAGCTTGTTGCATAGTTCAACTTCCCCTGGAGTGTAGGTAGGGGTGTCCATTAGCACTCTGGGTGGTAGGGTCAGCAGAATGTCAATTGACCCCACTAGTTTTCGGGCAGCCTCTTTTGCTGTCTCAGAGTTTGAGTTCTGGTGCCCTGGGCAATGGATGATTGCCTGTCCAGAACCATTTTGAGGCAGAATTAAACTGCCAGTAAAGCTGGGAGTTTTGCAAAGTTGGCAAGCTGTGCAGTCTGCTGGCTCCGGAGGAGGTGCACCTGGCCTTGGGGGAGAGAAACTGAAGGTTCTTTGAGGACGGGAAAGAGTATGTTAAGATAGCTACAAAGTTTCCTGAGTGAATATCAGCAATTAGTTACATACTTGTGGGTGTTTGTTTCTAACGGCACTTTGTAGAGTATAAATATGCTGTGCTAAATAAACTCGGGGCTGCAGCAGTGAGACTGTATGCCCTCCTGAAGAAACCTTTCCTGTCTTCCTTTTTTTTTTCTTAGAATTCACCCCCCTCTTTCAGGTGCTGTTCAATCTCTGCCGTCAAGCTCTGGCAATTGCCACTTTCTTTGGCAGCCAAATTGTCTCAAGAAGGGGCAGTATTTCCTCTTTATTAACACCCCATGTACGTGTGCCATGGCAAAGGCATGCCTGCTGTCCATGTAGATGTTAACAGCCTTGTTTTTACTCCACCGCAGAGCTTGAGTCACTGCTACTAGTTCAGCCCTCTGAGCTGAAGTGCCATGGCTTAGGGCTTGTGCTCAGATGACAGTCTCAGTGGTAACCACTGCAGCCCCGGCATACCTGACTCCTGAGACGAAGCAACTCTCATCTGTAAATAGAGTAGCATCTGGATTTGGCCAAAGGCTGTCTGTCAGGTCTGGTCTGGTGCAGGTGACCTTCTCTAGGACTTCAAGGCAGTCATGCAAGGGTTGGCATCATCAGGCAGTAGGGTAGCTGGGTTGAATGTGGTAGTTTTATCCACTGGTCCAGTGGGCTGTGAAGCATTGACTAAACTGTGTTTGGGGAGATAATCTGGAGAGTCTGCCCTCGTGTCAAATTTAGGGCTTCCTTAGAGACGATTGCAGTGGCAGCAATGTCCTTCAAACAGTTGGGCCATCCTGCCGCCACATAGTCCAATCTTTTGGAGAGGTATGCAACTGGTCGCTTCCAGGGCCCTAGGGTCTGTGTCAGGCAGGACCCCTTTAAAGTTATCCTGGGCTCCTGGGATAATGTAAGAGCCCTGACCTCCTCATTCTGCATCCTCAAAAAGGACGAGGGGGGCCTTCTTTTGGGGGGCTTGTCCTTTTTAAGGGCACTCATTCTTCCAATGTCCCTTTTTCTTGCAATATGCGCACTGGGCTTTTTCTAACCCGACTCTTCTGGGTCTATTGTTTGCCCTGGGTGCCTTGTTCTTGGCCTCTGCCTTTTCCTAGCAGTCCCTTTGGCTGGGCTTCTTGCATGGTTGCAAGCAGGACCTTGGTCATCCTTTTAGTCTGTGCTATATCTACCTCATCTCTCTTGTTGAATACTCATTGTGCTATCTCGACCAGCTCAGATAGGTTCTTTCCTTCAAACCCTTCCATCCTCTGCAATTTCTTTCTAATATCTGGGGCCGACTGACTGACAAAGGCTAAATTCACAGCTCTCCTATTATTAGAGTCCTCTGGGTCAATGGGGGTATATAACCGGTACGACTCTAAGAGTCGTTCCAGGAACGCCGCCGGCGACTCATCCTTAGTTAGGATGACCTCGCTTACCTTAGATAAGTTAGTGGGTAGTCAACCGGCAGACCGGAGGCCCTGGAGCAGAAGCTGGCGATACCATTGGAGAGCCTCCTTACCTTGGTCAGTGTTGGAGTCCCAAGGCAGACGGGTGTTCGGGAGAACATGTTGGATGCGGGTCGGGTCGGTGGAAGGCTGTCCGTTGGGCTCTAATACCGCCTTTGCAGCCTCCCTCTGGATCCGCTCCCGCTCCTCTGAGGTAAACAGGACCTGGAGGAGTTGCTGACAGTTATCCCAGGTTGGCTGGTGGGTAAAGAAAATAGTCTCTAGGAGAGAGGTTAATCCCTAGGGTTTCTCTGAGAATGAGGGGTTCTGGTGTTTCCAGTTGTACAGATTGCTGGTGGAGAAAGGGACATAGACCATGAATGGCCTCTGAGTTTCTTCCCCAACTAGGGGAGCCAAATGCTGGAGTGGGGCCAGGACTGCTGTCCGGTTCAACGAGTCAGGGACAGTTTCAGAGTATTGTGGGGGTTGGTACACAACCCCAGTGCGGGTGTGGGGAGGACTCAGGAGGAGTTCTGCCTCCCTGTTAGATGGAGATAGAACCGGGTCATAAGGGGCGTAAGGGGGAAGATTAGTGATCTCAGGGTCCTCAGGGGGTGCCTGTAAGGCAGGGTAAAGAGGGTTAGGTCTTTGTCTGAACGGTTTCTCTTTTTGCTCCTTTGGTATAGAGAAAAGGACAGAATTGGGAGTTGTCTTTGATTCTTGTCCACTATGGTGGTCCCTCAAATACTTGGGGGCATCAGAAACAATATCGATCCACACATCGATATATGGAGCCTGATCAGGGTGGCCAGGATTTCTGAAGATAATATTCCGCACCTGAAAGACTGTTTACAGGTTGAGCGACCCCTCTGATGGCCACCCTGTTCCAAATGTGGGCCAGTCTAACTGGCAGAACCTCTGAAGGTCAAAGGGAGTGACACTGGCTCCGTAGGCATGGGCTCGTCTCCTGAAATCCTTAAAATGATTAAGGAGGCACTGAAGGGGGGTAGGATGATTCGAGGAAGAAGCTTGGCTCATGTTAATAAAAACAGGCAAGACCCCCGCAAAAGCCAAATAAGCCAGGGCTAGGATAAGCTTCTGACCTAGCGTCCAATCGGACGGGGCCATGGAGGCCAGATCTAAGGAAAGAATTAAAATACCACACATCGATATATGGAGTACGCTTATAAAGCCAAGGCAATAAGAAGGTAACAGTGCATTTTAACCAGTCTGGACAGACAAACACAATACAGACAGACAAAACAGACTACAAGTAACACAAAACGCTAGCGTATCAGGCAGGTACTGGGCCAGGATCTAACATCTCAGACCTGACCGTACTAGGGAAGTTGTGCTGCGTCCAGCCTTCCACTAGTTCTTAGGGCCCACAGACAGGAACAGGTCTAAGCTGAGGCTTAGACGAACTCTAGGGCTTACCGGCAGACAGGTCCAAGCTGAAACTTAGACGTACCTTAGGGCTCACAGACAGACAGATACTCAGAAACCTGAATATCTGTAATACCAGAAGTCAAGTCTGACATCTCAGACCTTGACCGAACTAGGGAAGTTTTGCTGCGTCCAGGCTTCCACTAGTTCCCCGACAGATACCCAGAAACCTGGATACCTGTAGTGCAGTCTGACTCACCAGTGAAGCTGCTCCAGATGGCTTGTTCCCAACTGTTACAGAATTGTACCTTTTGTCCACCTGCCCTCCTGGGCGAGTCTGCCTGGTGTCTGGGGCTGAGGAACATCTCTCAGCGGCTGTCCCCTAGATGGGGCAGGTCCTCGCCCAAGGTGGCTGGGGTCGTGGGTCTTAGAAGATCAGCCCCTTTGGAGATATCTTGCTGGGGCCTCCAAATGTTGTGGTGTGATCAAATCCAAGACCCACGGAGACAATTGAGATGAATTGTGAGCCTTTATTAGCTAGCCGGCGACTGACTCTCTACCATGCAGGGTAGAAGAGATCAGCCCTGAGCTCCCAGAAGAGACAGTTTATATAGTTACCAGCACATCCCTGAGCAGATCACCATACCCTGGTTAACAGTTCGCCATTAGCATATCCTTGATCAGATTACCCTGGTTAACAGAATCAGAAATAAGTATTTAATACTGGCTTACTGGAAAATTGTCCACCCATAACAATAGGAACATAACATTCTAACAATAAGCTTTCTGCTTCTGTACCCTGCTTACACACCTGACCTGTGAATTGACAGGTAGTGAATAGAAGAAAGATAGCCCTTTGTGTTTATATAGAATGAAGAATGAGATTTCAGGCTTAAAAATCCTGTACCTCTACATTTTGGGGCTGCTTAATTTGGGGTCTGCGTACCCCTGGGAGACGCAGCTGGCTGAATAAAGAGTGTGTTCCCTATAACTCACTGAGTTCTGGTGGTCCGTGTGTCTTTTGGAGGCTGGTGACTACAACACACAGAGGTCTATTTTCTTCTATTCATTACCTGTCGACTCACAGGTCAGATGTGCAAACAAAAAAGTACAGAAGCAGAAAGCTTATTGTTAGAACATTATATTCCTATGGGCAATAGCCTATGTTCCCATGGTGATAGCCATGTTCCCATGGGCACAGCCAAGCAGTAATTTCCTGCAAGTAATAAATTTCTAGTAGTCATTTTTCAGCCACCACAATACATTCTTAGAATTGAAATTATTACAAAAGATTATAATTATTTTTCACATTTTATCTACTTATGATTTTAAAAATCTTTATTTTTTAAAACAGTTTGAATTTAAATGAAAATTGCAAAGAGAATACAGAATTCCCATACTCCCTGCACACAGTTTCCCTTACTACTAACATCTTATGTTAGTATGGTGCCTTGTCACAATTATTGAACAAATATTGAGTCAGTACTTTATTCAGATTTCCTTACTTTTTACTTACTGTTCTTTTTCTGTTCCAGGTCCTCATCTATGATAATATATTACTTTTAGATTTCATGTCTCCTTAGGTTCCTCTTGGCTCTGACAGTTATCAAACTTTCCTTGCTTTTGATGACCTTGACAGTTTTGAGGAGTACTAGTTATTTTGTAAAATGTCCCTCAATTAGCACTTATCTCATGTTTCTCACATGATCAGACTGGGGTTATGGGTTTAGGGGAGAAAGACCACTGAGATTAAGTGTCATTTTCATCATATCAGAGCAAGGGTACATACTATCAACATTTCTTACCTTTGTTAATAGTGACCTTGTGGCTGAGGTAGTGTTTGTGAGACTTATCCACTGTAGAGTTACTCTCCACCCCCTCCTTTCCATATTATACTCTTCTGAAAGAAGTTACTGTGTGCAGACCTTACTTAAGAAGTGGGGTGTTATGCTCCATCTCCTTGCATAATTATTTTGAATTCTTCTTCAAGGGATATTTACCTCTTCTTCTCCATTTATTATTCAATCATTTATTTATACAGTATGGACTCATGGATATTTATTTTACACTTTGAGTTATAATACAATCCTACATTATTTTCTTGCTCAAAATGTTTCAACTTTGGGCATTGGGAGCTATTCCAGTTGTCCTGTGTCCCTTTGCTGTACCTGCACCAATTTCTTTTTTTCTTTAGTTTCTGGCACTAAAAGATGTTCTGGGATCATCTTAAACATTTCCTGCCTCAATCCTAGAACCAGTCATTTCCTGAGGATTCCTGGTTACTTTGATTGGAAGATTGTATTAGAAACCAAAAGGTGGGTCTAAGTGTGCTAGTCGCCAGAGATGTCAATGCTTCTCAGCCTTTTCAGCTGACAGAGCAAGGCCATATACCTGCATATTCTCATCTATGTATATACACGTATCTATAAATATATCTATATGTAACAATCTCTATATTAAGTTTATATTGGTGTCTCTAACTCAACCTATTACCACATGGATCATTCTAGCTTCCTCTCCATGTTTACCTACAAACTTCCACTCTAACAGTGAGAAACATGGAACACATGATTTGCCATTTTTTTACTTAATTGTTCAACTCCAGTTGAACTTATAGCAATATCAGAATTGTTGATTTGTACCCCTGTAGAAAGTAACTTTATCAACTAAAGTACATTGCCTATGTGCAGTTCCTTTTGCCTTTAGTCTTACAGGCTGTACTCATGTCCAAATTTACTTAAGTCAGCAACTTTTACCCTGGTCCTCTTCAGTGAAGTTGTTCCATATATTTTGTAACAATTCTATTTTGGGATTCCCAAACTTCTTAAATGATATTTCAAACTTTAAGCTCACTCTTTGCTGTAAAGTTTTATGAGTTGTCGGAAATGCATAGTGTTATTTATCCACCATTACACTGCCATACGGAACAGTGTCCCTGTCCCACAAAACCTCTTGTACCAGATATATTCATCCTCTCCCATTCCCCTAAGGCACTGAAAACCAAAGGACTTTTTACTGTCTCTATATTTGTGCCTTTGCAGAAATGTCAAATGGAATCATACAGTCTGTAGCCTTTTCAGACTAGTTTCTTTCACTTAGCAATATACAAAGATAATATACATATCTTTATAGCTCATTTTTCTTTATTACTGAGTAATATTCCATTGTATGGATGTACCACTATTTGTGTATCTATTCATCTACTGAAGAGCAGTTTGGTTGCTTTCAAATTTTGATGATTATGAATAAAGCTGCTCTACACATCCATGTGCAGTTTTTGTGTGAACATAAGTTTTCAAATTAGTTGGGCAAATACCCAGGAGCACAATTTCTGGATGGTTTTGTAAGACTATGTTTAGCATTGTGAGAAACTACCAAACTCTCTTCCAAACTGGCTGTACCAATTTGCATTCCTGCTACCTACCAGTAAATGAAGTTCCTATTGCTCTGTAATCTCACCAGCAATTGGTAATATCATTTTTTTTTTTATTTAGCCATTCTAATAGGCATGTAGTGGTTTTTCACTGTTGTTTAAATTTTCAGTTCTCTATTGGCAAATGACATTGAGCATCTCATTCGTTTATTTGCTATCTGTATATTTTCGTTGGTGATATGTCCAGATCTCTTGATTATTTTCAAATTGATTTGTTTGTTTTATTACTGAATTTTAAGAGTTCTTTGTATATTTTGGATACAAATCCTTTATTGTATAAGTTTTTTTTCACAAGTATTTTCTCCAAATATATGGCATTTTTCATTCCTTAAATAGGCTTTCACAGACGAGTTTTTCCAATTTTTATGACATATTAATTTTTTTTCTTCCATGGATTGTGCCTTTGGTGTTGTATGTAAAAACACATCACCAAAATCAAGGTCACTGAGATTTTATCCTGTTTTCATTACTTTGCATTTTACATTTAGGTTTATGATCCAATTTGAGTTAATTTTAGTGAAAGATATACTACCTCTGTCTAGTTTTTTTTCCCCTTTTTTACAGAACAATTTATTGGAAAGACTATGCATTTTTCACTGAATTGCCCCATTCCTTTGTCAAAGATCAGTTGACTATATATGTATGGGTCTATTTCTGGGCTCTATATTTTTCCCATTGTTCTGTGTGTCCATTCATTCTCCAATACCACACTTGTCTTGATTAGTGTAGTTTTATAGCAAGTCTTGAAATCAATTAGTATAAGTTCTCCAATTTTGTTCTTCAGCGTTGTGTTAGCTATTCTAGATCTTTTGAATTCCATAAAAAGTTTAGATTCAGTTTGTTAGTATTTACAATACATCTTGCTGGGACTTTGATTGGTATTGCATTGAATGTACAGACAAGGCTGGGAGATTCAATGTCTTAACAATATTTAGTCTTTCAATGAATGAACATGCAATATCATTTTTATCTATTTATATCTTTTTGATATATTTTATTAGGATTTTGTAGTTTCCATGTATAGACCTTGTACAGAATTTAGATTATATAGCTAAGTTAGATTTATACCTAAGTATTTAGTTTTCTTAGATACCATTGTAAATGGTACTGTTTTTTAAATTTCACATTCCAATTGTTTATCATTGGTAAAGCAATTGACTTGTATATTAACCTGTATGAACTTCCTATATGCATTTTTAATTCCAAGAGTTTTGTTGTTGTTGATTTTTGGGGATTTTCCACATAGATAATCACGAATAAAGATAGTTTTATTTCTTCTTTTCTAAACTGCATACATTCATTTCCTTTTTGTCTCATTACACTGGCTAGGACTTCCAGTACAATGTGAAATAGGAGTAGTGATAGAAGATATCCTTATCTTTTTTACCATTTTAGGAAGAAAGTGTCCAGTTTCTCATCTTTATGTATAATGTTAGCTGTAGGTTATTTGTAGAGATTCTTTATCAAGTTGAGGAAATTCCCTATATTCTTTCTTTGCTGAGCTTTTATCATGAATAGATGTTGGATTTTATCAAATGCTTTTTCTGTATCAGTAGATAAGACCAATACGATTTTTTCCCATTAGCTTGTTGATGTGAATTACACTGATTTTTGAACATTGAATCAGTCTTGCATAAGAGGAATAAATCCCACTTGATCTTGATCTAATTAATTTTAGACACTGTTGAATTCAATTTGGTAATAATTTGTTGAAAATTTTTACAGCTATGTTTATGAGCTTTTCAATCTTTAGTTTTCCTTTGTTGTAATATCTTTATCTGGTTTGGGTACTGGGGTAAAGGTGACCTCATAAAATGAGTTAGAAAGTGTTCCCTCTGGTTCTATTTTCTGGAAGAGATTGTAGAGAATTGATATCACTTCTTCCTTAAATCTTTGGTAGAATTTACCAATGAAACCATTTGGGACTGGGAGCTTTCTCTTTTGAAAGGTTTTATTCAATTACTTTATAGATAACAGTTCTATTCAGTTTTTCTGTTTCTCCTTGTAGAAATTTTGGTGGTTTGTGTCTTGCAGGAAATCGGTCCATTTCATTTAAGTTACCAAATTTGTATGCATAGACTTATTTAGAGTTTTCATTTATTATCTTTTCAGTGTCCATGGAACCAGTAGTGATGACCATTCTTTTATTTCTCATGTTAATAACTTGTCTTCTTTTTTAGGTTAGTTGGCTTGGCTAGAGGTTTATCAGTTTTTTTTAATGTTTTGAAAGGTTAGTTAGCTTGGCTAGGGTTTATTATTTTTATTAACATTTTGAAAGATGTAGCATTTGGTTTTATTTCTTTTCTCTGTTGTTTTCTTATTTTCAATTTGACTGATTCCTGCTCCAATTTTTATTTACTTCTGCTTTAGACTTACATTGCCCTTCTTTCTTTAGTTTACTAAGTTGGAAGCTTAGATTAATGATTTTAGATCTTTTAAATATCTTTATGTATTTTGAAACTGTTTTAAATAGCTTACCTCTTACTGACCCTTTCCTCTCCACTAGCTTCTTGGTCTGCCTACCTCCTGACTTCAAGTAAGTTAGAACAAAAAACTTCTATCATGCGTTAGACACTTATTTGGAGTTTTTCTGTAATATATATCTAGACATAATACGAAATGACACAATTAAAATGATAGAAAAGTTGAAGATACCATGAAGGTGCATAAAATGGGGATCCAACTTAATTATGGGAATCAGGAAGAGCTCCACGGAGGTGATATATTAATGGTAAAGTGGCAGTTAGCTCTAAGAAGTTATAGAGAAGCATTCCAAGAAAGGGAAAAGTCATAAGCAAAAGCTTTGAGGCTGGGAGGAGCTTGGCTCTTTGGAGAAATTGAAAGAAGTCCAGAATAGCTTCACTGTAGAGTGAAGGCCAACGTGGCAGAGTTGTGGACGTGGCGCGTCAAAGCTCTAGAGCTTTCTGAAAGCAGTGGATGCATTAAGAGGTTTTAAATCAAGACGTACTCTTTAAAAGAGTACTTAAACTGCTGTGTAAGAATAAATTGTAGGAGGCAATAAATACATGCAGAAAGACCAGTTGAGGCGATTTTGGCGATTAAGGTGAAGCGGAGATGGTGGAGGCTTAGGTTAAAGTGTGTACAGTAGAGCTGAGGGGAGTGGAAGGAGTTAAGGTATATTTTACATGTAGAATTGACAGGAGTTTGTTGTGGATCGAATGTGGGTGGTAAGGGAGAATAAAGCATTAGCG
Organism: Rousettus aegyptiacus; assembly: GCF_014176215.1. Taxonomy (NCBI): domain Eukaryota; kingdom Metazoa; phylum Chordata; class Mammalia; order Chiroptera; family Pteropodidae; genus Rousettus; species Rousettus aegyptiacus. The sequence continues at coordinate 124,246,538 of NW_023416284.1, read as the reverse complement.
ATGACTTATGGGATGTGTGGAAATAAAGAAATATGGAAGGAGAACAAATGTGGTGGTTGTGTGGGGGGGGGCAGGTTCTAACATGCTGAGATGCAAATGTCTGAGGCACATCAAAGAGAAAATACCGTAGAAGCTGTGAGTTATATGAGCTTGAAAGAAGCATCTAACCTGGAGATATCCATTTGGGACTTATAAATAGATGGAAACCAATGCCATGAGAACGGATCAAATAATTTAGGAAGGAAATGTAAGAAAAAGAAAAAACTATATAAAGCATCCAGGAAGAATTTTGACATTCAAAAGTCAGAAAAGAGGAGCTGGTGAAAAAGAATGAGAAAGTGGGACCAAGTACGTAAGTGATACTACAGAAGCCAATACTTTCCCTCAGTTGTTGCCTTTTAATTTTGTCTATAGATTCTTCAGAGTCAAGACTCTTTTGCCAAGATCCAAGGAAGGTCATTCATTTTTATGTAGTCATTCATTTTTGTGAGTGTCCCACTGTACAACTGTTGGGCCCAAAACACTGTAGTTCATTACTAACAGACTTCTTTAAATTCATCTACACATAGCCATTTTCCTTAAGGCATTCCCAGAATATCAGAATGGCTGGTGAAAGATGGCTTCTAGAATCAATTAAATGCTGGCCTGAAACCAAAAGTTGGGTTTTTATACTAAGTTATTGAAATACAGCTTGTTTCTTTCCTTTATCTTGGTAATTAATTTCCTTTCAGTGACCCCCTTGTCTTCTCTTACAATGAAACCAGACTGACCTTTAGTAATGGGAAAATAAATGCAGAGCAAAGAGGCAGTCTCCTTAACACTTTCCATTTATTATCAGATTTCTCAATCAAGGTTTGTATCACTGGTGAAGATGATATAATAGGATGTAGTAAATGAAGGAACTGGAAACCCAGATAACATTCAATTGAGAGTGACAGAACTTTTCTTGGTGTAACCAAGCTAAGAAGAACTAGCAGAGATACAATGGTTTGACAATGTTATCACTAGCCCTTGAATGCATGACTTCCAAAAGACTATAGACTGAGTGTATATACTGAGTGACTCCAAAATAATGAATATCCAATGCAAGATATTTGTAGTTGAAATTGTTGGGAAGGGAACAGAATATGTTCCTTGAGGTATGAATCAGAACTGCCAGAGGTTATATAGTTTTAAAAAGACTGTAAGGCATTCTGATACAAAATTCTGCAGAGGAGGTGGTGGGTGAGCCTAACATCCGTAGCCTACAATACGCACAATTAAAAATTATTATAATAAATGCAGTAAAAAATAATATGGGAAGTATATTTCCAATATATGTAGCATAGAAACTGTTAATTATTGCATAAAATCTCTTATAAATCAATAGGAAATATAAACACAATAGAAAGTGTGGAGATAATACAAATAAGGCAATTCTCAAAAGAAAGATGCAAAAATTCCAATAAACATGATAAACTGTTAAGGCAGCAATGAAATATCAATATTTGTCTATCAGACAGATAATGATTACAAGGCATAATTAAATTTAGTAAGAAGAATGGGGTGTGGGGAAATGAGCACACTTTCATAGATTTCGTGAATTGGTACATTTCTGGAGGGTAATTAGGCATCGTGTATCAAAAATTTTAAATTAAAACTCCTTGACTCAGAAATTTCCTTTGTAGAAATTTAAGCCAATAAAATAATTAGACAAGTTAAAAAAATTGTGCATAAAGAAATATTAATAGTCAAATTGATATAATAGCTCGAATTGGAAATAATCTAAATGCCCAAATATATTGTAGTGGCTAAATAAATTATGGTATATCCATATAATGAAATATTAAGTAATTGATATTCTTATATTGAAAAGTGCCCCTGACCTATTGTTAAGTTTTTAAAAAGCAGACTATAGAATAGCATTATCACAAACAATAACCGTTTGTGTGAAGAAAAGAGAGTTTATATAAGCATGTAAAAATATATAAAAATAATCTCAATAATGAAAGATGAGGTTATGGGAGATTTTTATTTTATTGTATTGTTTATTTTGTGATACTCCATTTAATATAATAAAAATAATTGTATACAAGGTAACAAAAAAGTAAACATCTTAAAAATTGATTAAAGAATGTGATTCCAAGTTAGTTAAAAACTTGTATTGTGTCATGGGTACTACATATTTTTTACCTTTGTGGATAGGGGAAGAATGGTGAGGGGAACACAAAGACTGGAACTAATAGAAAGCAATTAGTATTACCAATGAGTTTCTTCATTTTCTGTAATTATCATCCACTTTGCAAAATTTAACTCTGTAAAATGTAATGTCTTTTTATAGCTCTTTTGATCAGATTACTTCCTTCAACTCAATAGATTCCTAGGTTCATTTTTCTCTGAAAACATAGATTGCTGCCAATATTGACAATGTGGAAAGGTGGAAACACTAGGGAAAAAATAGATAGCTTGATTTATGTTGTTAGCTCTTTATGGGCTCTAGAGCTGAGGGGAGTAGAAGGAGTCAAGGCAATTCTTTTAAAATTTTTATATAACATCATTTTTTATTGTAATCATATGCTCTCCCTTGTTTGTTTGTTTTTTTTTTGTAGATATCTGTATCTTATTTGTACTCAGTCTATAAGAAAGAACTCTCTGTCCTTAAAAATTTTGAAGATACTATGAATGCTTGTATTTGATTTATTCTCTTATGATGCCACCCAATCTTGGTTAGATGGCTGTTACACCGGGTGAGTAGACATGAAGGTCTCCTTCCTTTTGCACAAACAGACTAGGTAGGCTTTGTTTTTGGTCAGTCATTGGTATTTGTAAACCACTTGTGAACTAAGTACTGGACTTTTAGTCTCCATGATGGGTAATAGGGCTCTAGAGGGGGTAAGTTTTAGGGTTTTAGCTCTTAGTGTATGTTTGGACATCTCGTCAATGTAAATAAACACACTACTCTTCCAGGTAGAATGTGGAGGAGATCCAACTGCCACTTTTGACTTATATTTGCCACTACTTGTCTAGGATTTTCTGTGTGACAGGCGCCCTCTGGTGAATAGTGGGACTGACGTTGGCCTCTACTATAAGAGAGAAGCTGGAGAAATAGCTGAAACTCTTTTAACAATTTCACATTTATTAAACAAGTAAAGATGCTGAAGTTTTGTGTGTGTGATGAGGGTAAGGGTGGGGATCTATTTTCCATAAAAACATTCAGGATTTCACAACGTAGGAGTAGTAATCAATATTCTAGATGATGTTCAAACTAATCAGAACTTGGCTAGATCATAAATCATTGATCTTTCCCTACTCTCCAAATGTAGATATTTGACTGAATTGTTTTTTGACTGATACACATAACTCGTGTTGAGACTTGAGAAGCCATAATTTCAAACCAAAATACTTTAATCTGGTAAATATACCTGATAAATTATATGTTATTTGGTTAATTTCAAGAACAGAACACTTAATGAATACTGGTTGCTTGAATGATACAACAAATCAGTTATTTTTTATTACCTCTTCTCTTTCTTAAGTTCTTGCCACTTATAATAGGTCTTAATCTTAAATGTTCTGAAAGAAGTATGTTATATTTTTGACATCATTATAAATATTTATTATTACTGGGTTAGGTCCTCAATAAGGAATTAAAAATAATTCTTATCCTTTAGGATGTTTCCAATATAAAATAAAGTCAAAGTATACAGCTGGGTCAATGGTCAATTGGAAAATAGATCACATAAATATGATAAAAGATAGTATTTTCATGATTTTAACAGTGTCAAAGAGCAGAAGCAATAGCACACTTGATTTGATAACCTTTAAATGGAGCATCCTAAACCAACAATTGGAGAAAAGGGAAAACAAAAAGTAGGTGACATGTTTAACAAGTAGCTGAAAAGGTTGTTGGACTATTCTCAAAGGTCTTGTTTGATGTCAGAAATTATCAAATTACCAACGGTCTGTAGTCTATTTTTGCTACTTTTCAAGGGTAGATCATCCTGTTGCCTCCCACCTTATTATCCAAACAATTTTTTAAAATAAAAAGTATTTGTTTTTCTTCTTTTGCCTAGATTGTCCTTTGTCTCCTGAGCAATTATCCTTTTACAGTCACCTCATTTTCTTCAGGTCCAAGAAGACTTGCCTAACTATAAGACCCCTATTTTCCTCCCTCTTCTCTGAACTCCTAATGGCTCAATTTGGCACCATTATATCTCTTTGATTATTCCATGTATATTAAAAGGCTCTACAGAACACGTGCAAACATTCATTCAAATTACAGTTGACCCTCGAACAACAGGAGGTGGGGCGGGGCGGGTTGTTGGTTAGCGGTGCTAACCACCCACGCAGTCGGATTTCTATATAGAAAATCGGTGTATTAATTTAAGTCGTCCCACCGCGGATGGAAAATAAGCATTTGTTAATTTGTTAATTGGTTCATTCTCCATCATTGTAGCTTCACTAATTTAGAAGGATAACTGTGCATTTCCCTTGTCATAGTGACAAGCATGTGCCTGCGTGCTTGGGTGAAGAAAAGAGAACCCAAAGGAAATCGAAGTGAATGACAGGTAAGGACCAAAACACCTGGCCTACCTCATCGTTAACCACAAACCGCCCATTCTTTCTGGTCGTGTTTCCTAAGACGTATCCAAGGAGGATGCGAAATCACCCGTGGGAAGGCGGTGTACTCCTCCTCAGGGCCTGATGCCGGGGAGGGAGGCGGGGAAGGAGCACAGGGGTACTTGCGAGGAAAGGTGGCAAGGCGGGGCGACTGGGCAAGGGGGCAGGGACGACGCGCGCCTGCGCGTCCCCGACCACAGCATCCCCGCGCAGGAGCCCGGGCGCGCGGGCGGGAGGAGGGGCGCCTCCGCCCCGCGCGCGCCCACGTGACCGCAGCCAAGGAGATTGGAGCGGCGGCGGCGCGAGGCGGTAGAGCGGGGCAGTGCTCGGCGCTCGCAGCAGGAACTCCTCCTCCTCCTCCTGAGCCTTGACGGTACCTGCTCCCTCGCCTGGCTCGTCGCCGCCGCCGCCGCCACAGCATCCCCGCCGCCGCGGCGCTCGGAGGAGGAGGAGGAGCACTCGCAGCCGGGCTACCTCCGGTGGCGGAGTCCCCAGCTGCCGCTCGCTCCCTCGGCCGTCGCCTTCGCGGTCAGCCCTCCCGCGGGGGTCTTCGCTCTCTCCTCCCGCCGCCGCCGGCTCTCGCTCACGGCCGCGATGGGGCTCCTGGACTCGGAGCCGGGCAGTGTCCTGAACGTGGTGTCCACGGCGCTCAACGACACGGTGGAGTTCTACCGCTGGACCTGGAGCATCACAGGTAAAGCCGCTCGCCGGCTCCCCCATCCTCCCCCGGCCCCGCGGGAGACGCCAGCCCCCGGCCGCGGAGCGCCCTTGCCCGGGCCCTACAGCTCCCTGCCCCCCTGCGGCTGTTCGGATGCTGCGGATCAGAGGAGGTGCTGGGGCGCGGGCACAGCGGTCGGGCACTGGTTAATCTGCTCCGAACGTTAAGGCCTCCCCCTCCGCCCGACGCTCTCACGGTTTTCCTCCGAGCTTCCACCATCTCTCTTCAGCTTCTCGGATGCAGGAGCTGACATATCAGATGGAACCTGTGCTGCCGAGAGCTCTTCGCAGAAACCGCCCCACCCTATATTCCCACTTCTCCAGATCTCATCTGACGGTTCTAACTTATGCACAGGATTGGTTTTAACATTTAGTAATATTCCATACAGAGAGATGGCTAGGGAGTGGGGGGACTCCAGCTCCGGGTTGCTTTGACGCAACCTGCTTGCTAATCTGCTAATATTTTGTCTAGCTCACCCATCTGTACTGTATTTTGGAATGAAAAGTAAAAAGCAAAACAGACAAACAAAAAAACGCCACTGTTTGGCACCTTGAACCTTAGTATTAGTTTCAGAGACGTTTTCAACAATAGAGTTTAAAGTAATTGTCTATAATGGTTTTTGCGCAGTGCAGTCTGTGAGAGGGGGTGGCTAAAACACTGGAAAAGAAATGTCTTTAGGAAGGGGGTCTCTACAGCAGCACCTAGAGGTTGTCCCAGAAGCCTACATATATATAGTTTTCTTAAAATCAGCAAACTTTTACCTTTAGTTGTTGGAATTTGACAGGGCCGTCAGTTGGTTGATTTATGCAGCTCTCCTAGCAGAATCAATTGTGATTTTTTATTTTTTACATTTTACCATTTATTTTTTTTTTCAGTTGCTTCAGTTGCTTTTGGTTTCAAGGCCTTTAAAAGTTTTCGAAGTAAAAATTAGGTTAACAGGATTTTAGAAATGATCTTATGATTTAAAATTTTTTAGTGCTTTTGCAGTATTGCACTGCATCCCAGCAGGAGAGGAAATTAACGTTTCATGCTCTGACTCTGCCTTCTTTCCCTAGAAAAGAAAATATTCCTGTAGTTTTTGTGTTTGTCATTAGAGTAAGTGGAATAGTTGTTACAGCACGAATACAGTACTCTGCGTGGGATGTATGTTGTGGAGAAAATATGTTGCTGGAATTATTTCTGGATGAGACAAAATGATTCTTTGACATTGATGTGGCTTTAATTTCTTTAGGAAAGTGTTCTTTTTCAGAACCTCTAAAGTTTGACACTGAGAAGTAAGCAATTTAATTAGCCATTGCAACTGAAAATTGTAAAAAGAGTTTTTAATGGAGTTTTTTTCTTTTTTAGTCTTCCTTCTATGTACTGCTACGCTGAGGTTATGTTGTACATATGAAGGCTGGGAAAGATGTACCCTTCCCTTCATCTCCGAAGTGATTTTGGTTATTTAACATTGCATCAGGGTTTCCCATTACACAATTGTGCAAAGCTAAATATCAGGCAAGCTCTACGACAGGTAATTACACTTTGCATACTTTAGAGTTCATACATTGTCAAGGTTCTCCAATCTCCATATAGCCAGAGCCACACCTAGGAGTTGTCATTCCTGTCTGTCATTCTCTTCCTAGCTCAGAGCTTTACCACCTCTTGAGTCTCAGAGAGAATTGAGAGCGAAGATAGAATATACCTTTCTGTGATGATTCTTTTCTAATGATGTTCGTGTAAAAAACATCATAATGAAATAGGAAATTTGTTTGATTGCCTCATATGAAAACTTGTTACTCGCCTGTGAAGGCATACGAAATAATATAATATTGTGGGCCAAGCCTGAGGAGTGAGAAGGTAACTGCTGGGATGCAAGCAAGTGACCTTTTACAAACAGATGGGAGGGAAGCTTTTTACCCATGCTCTGGCTATCCACTTACGAAACCTGAGACTGCTCCCTTGCTTTCTGTAATGAGCTACCTAGTGTGGGTAGATGGTATTTCTTAACTAACATAGGGGCTTAGTGAGATATAGTCTGTTCTGCCTTGCTGCTGTGTAAGGAGGAATATTTTTTCAGGTTCAGGTAGAAGCCTGTTGTGTCCCTTTTCCTTTTACCACCTCATCCCCTCCTTTCCATGCTCTACAGATACCTTTTCTTTGACTCATTCACACTGCTCCAGTGCCGAAAGAATCTCGTCTGACTATAATTCCATGAAAATTATAGCGAGTTTCAAAGTAGTAGATGAGGCTGAGGAAAAAGTTGATGAATCGGAAGTTTAGAAATGGGAAATAAAACTAGGTGGAGAGAGGAGATGGTCTTGAGAAATAGTGATGAGCGTTGTGAAAGGATACAAAATATTTAGGGAGAGCAAGAAGTGAAGGAGGCTTTGTGCTCTTGAATGCTTTCATTCCAAAAACTATATGCTTCTATCTTTCTGGGTTTTTTTTTTAGTTCATTAAATATTTCTCTCCACCAAGGTTTCTACACAAGTGTAAATAATATGTTATCTACTTTGGTGGTCCAAGATATATATTTGATGATCCAAGATATTTTTGTCCTAGGGCAAATAGTTTCTGCAAAAATATCATTTTGAGCTATTATAGCAAATGGTACTATTTAATAAAACATATCTAAAGCATTGTATAAAAACGGCTTTTCAACAGCACGTATCTAGCAAATATAGAATATGGCCCCTAGTGTATTAACACATAAAATGTTACTTTGAATTTGCACACTGGAGTTAAAACTTTGAAAGAGCTGTACTTTTAGAAAACAAACAAAAAATTTCTCTACTTCCCTATGTTATATTTTTAGATATTTCGAAAAGAAAGTTAATATAGGAAACTATAGACTAAGACTGATATGAGACTTTGTACCAGCTGGTATAAGAGTAGGTACTCTAATGGCATTGTGTTTATTTTTTTCTTCTATTTTTTTTTATGAGTATGTTAAAGTGATTAGAACTGGTATCCTAGACTCAAAGTGAATATCTAATCAAGGAAAGGCAAATGTAATTTTTTTAAACTGATGAATCTAAATATTATCCAATCTGTATATACCCAACTTATCTATATCATCCATTGTATTCATTTATTATTTTAATAAATACTTATTAGTAGCCTTTTATGTAACTGACATGTAGGATAAAAACATCTTAGAGAGTTAATAGTCTGCATGCCCACAGTAAGGCCACCATACTAGTGGCTCCTGAGCCACCATATTTCTTTTTGACCTCACAGTTTTAAATGGCCATTGTCATGGAGTATGTATGTACATGCATGTGTGTATGTGTGTGTATATATATATGTGAATGAGTGGGTAGATGGTTTGCATTGCTGTCTGTCTGCAGATATAGTACCTCACATTTTGATGAAAAAATTGTGTCTACCTGGGAGTTGAGGTTAGAGCCTAAAAAAAACAGCCTAGCTGGGTCTTTAAATTCACTTTAGAGGGGCAGAAGGGAGAAAGGGATAATGGTACAGGAGGAAGAAGGATGATGATGAAGTTTGGAAACTAGGCTTGTAAATCAGTCTTTCTTTTCGCATGATATGCCTGGTTGTAGGCACAGCACTGGTCTCTGGGAAGAGAATGAGGACACTTGGTCATTGCCCCCATGCAGTTTATGAAGTCCAGAGGGAAATTGCCATGGTCTGAGGGCAGTGTGATCTGTTAGTCAGGCCTAGCAGAGGTCAGAAAAGTCCTTCTGTACTCTTCTCATCTCTACTTCTACCTGTACTACAGTCTTATGTAACAAAAATATACAAACTCTGTTTTTAGAATATTTCAGCTGTTTTGTCATGTGAAGTTGATAGGGATACTGATGGGGACTACTTGGATAAGTAGACTAAGGGAAAGGGTGTCAAAAATTGAAAATCCACGGAAACCAGAGTGTACTTAAGGGTTAGTGAGTCATCTAGTTTGCTGAGACTGGGGGCTTGTGGGCGGGAACATTTAACTTAATGTAAACAAGGTGGCTAAAAGCAGGTTTGTGTTTTTAATGAGGTTATAGAGTTATCCTTCTCCAATAACCTTCCTGAAGCCTCTTAAGAGGTCCATGCCATTATAGGGTGATTTTTTGGTTTGTTTGGTTCTTGTTTTTTCCTTCGCTACAATCTGGTGTTTGGTGGCAGATTCCTGGACTTTAATGACAGATCTCTTGTCTGTTTCCCAAGAGTGTATGGCAGAAATCCTATCACAGATGGAATTCCAGGAGGGTAAAACAGTGCAGAGTCTGAAGCCGGTGTCAGGACACAGTTTTGAACAGTTAGATTCTTTGGCTCAGGGAGAAAAGATTTTAAGAATTACACAAATAATTATATTAGACAACACTTTTGTGATCTTAAGAGCCACAAAGAAGTTGTTCATCCTTTTAAAATTCAATTTGCTTTACTTTTTTGTCATATGATAATGTTATTAGCAAATGATTTAATATTATTAACATAAATATTATTTTGGATTTGTCACTTATTATATTGAATCACTTATTTTAAATGAAACATATTAGCACATAGAGAAGAATTGTGCAACAGAATCTGTCTTTTCTTACTTTAGATAACTCTTTTTCTTTTCATTATGAAGACATTTCTCCTGTTAACAAATTAAGGTGCTATTTTATTTTCCCTTGGAATGAGAATGTATCAGAATATATTTTTAAAAATTATATAGGTTTGGACTTTTAGAAAAGAGAAGGGAGGAAATACATGTTTCAAAACAGTTTCCAAATTTTCTTTCTAACCTGGTCAGTCTTTCCCTGCCCACAGACTTGCAGCTCTAGCCAACTTGGAAAGCTCACCCTTGAGTAAAATGTGTGCATGTCCAACTTTATGTTTCCTGTCATACTGTTCTTTGTTTTTACTGTTCTTTCCCTCTCTACCTCTACAGATAGATTTTCATCAGAATCCAGCAGAGTTTCCTCCTTCATAAAGCCTTTCTTGGCTGTGGTACCCTGGAACCTTCATTCCTTCATTTGATCCCATTGCCTTTAGCAATTTGTCATGTACTTCCAGTGCCATTCTTTCTGTGACTATTGTCTTGAACTATTTAAACCAGTATTATTTACCTTTTCATGTCTTTGTATTTTTCTTCCCAACATGAGAGAGTGCTGTGTATATTTGTTAATTTGATATGTATCAGGAGATTATCACCCCCTTAATCTAGTGTAATCTCAAATAGTGATATATTTTGGTTGCTAAACACTAATAAGATTTTGGACCACACTAAATTACAGAAAATTTTTAAAAATGATTTTTATCATAAGTTAGTCATAAATTCAATAGATGTTGGCTAAATTTAATGAAAGAGTCAATCTATTAAATCATAAATTGGCACAAAACAGTTACTTTCAAGAGTTTAAAAATCAGACATAATTCTTCTCTCTTCATTGCCTATGCAGAATTGTGAGGCATGTGGAAGTGAGGAAGGCAGCATGGAATAGGGAATGCAAAGAACACTGAACTGGGATTTAAATGACCTAAGCTTTAGTCTTGGATCTCTTGCTAATTAGCTTTGAGAGTTTAAGCAAGTCCGTTTGCTTTTCCAACCTCTTTTTTTTTTCATCTGTAAATTGAGAGAGTTAAATTAGGTAGTCTCGAAGGCCTCACCTGGCTCTAAAATTCTGGATATAGATGCAACTTTTAAAAATTCTTTAGATAGATAAAGCAATTTCAGATAAACATACATTGATCAATTCAAATACCTCATTGTATGTAATAATTTCAATCTTTTCCAATAAAACTGTTGTCAGTCATGCCCAAATAGTAAAATAACAGATTCATATATAGTTTTTTTTACTTTCTCGTATCTACGCCATAAGAAATAGGTACAGGAATAGAAAAACAAAAGAATACAGATCTTTAAGCACCTGCTTTGACATAGCACTGTGTGTGTTGCTATAATACTATACTTATTTAATAAACTAGATATTCCTTGAATATTTAATGATTTTGTCAAAGTAGTTGCAATAACATTAAAGAATAAGTTTATTATACATCATGCATATAATGTATAAATTACACATTACATTTATTATCTAATACACAAGTTCTGAGGATGAGTCGTTACATAGTCTTGGGCAAGTTATTCATGGTTCTTTAATTCTCATATTTCTATCTCTGCTGTGAGAGGGTTGGAAACTACATGATCTGTTAAGGCCACTTTATTGAATCCTAATATCTCCTAAACCAATGTCTTCTATAGTCTAAAGTTAATCTTACTTTGTATTTTTCTATAAAAATACAAAATTTTATTATATATCATTACAGAAAGTTTTCAGTCATAGGCACTTCATCTTTGAGCATTTCTAATTTAAATTTGGAAGTATGGCGTACAATATTTATAAAATTGCTAAAAATATGTAGGTCTTAGAAATGGGGAAAACAAAAGAAACTAAATGGTTTGGGTATGAGTATGTTCCTTAACTAAAAGGCTAATTTTAAAAATCTTACTTTTGTCATATATTTTTCTTCATGGAATATTGTTATTTTTAAACAAATATCCTCAATATGGTATTTTATTTGTTTTAAGTTTTAATTACAATAGAAGTCTTGGAATTTGAAAGGCAAATGCATAAATTCACTGAAGGAATTACTGTTAGGTTAATCACATAAAGGCATTTGTGGTTTTGAATTGGAGTAGCAGATAACAAAGAAGACAAACTTGCCTTTGTATTTTGCATTACAGTTTTACCAAGAACTTCATAATAGCCCTGGGAGGTAGGCCTGGCAAGTATTTTTTCCCTATGTTTAGAAGTCTCTGAGAGTCATAGAAGCTAAATAATTTGCGGATGAACCTTATAGTAGAAACGGGTCTAAACAGGTTGTTTTGTCTCCCTGTCACATTAGCCAAGCAAGAAAGCAATAGTCAGTACTCTGACCTATGTATCCTCTTATTTTACCTTATCTTATACTACTGTCTTATCTACATGATATCACTGTTTAGAATACTAAATCTGAACAGTCATAATACCACTAGAGAAAATTTAAAGAGAAATGCTCAAAGGGAGTGTAAGTAAGGGCTATTGTATGAGATTAAAGTAAAAAGTGTATTTATTTATATATATTTATTTATACCATATACATGAATACATATAATTTACATATAAAATATAAAAATGGTATTTTTATTGAGAAGATGAAGTTTACCTCCATATGATGGAAAAGGCCAGGACCATAAAAAAAGTATATTCAAAGTGAACTATGAAAGTGTGTGCCAAATTTCATAATGCAAGAACTAGAAACTCTTGTTACTTCATGAAAGGGAATAAATTTAGGATTGACAGTATTTTACCCAGTGGATATTCAATTTTTAGAACTGTTAGCAAGAGAAGATTTTGGCCAAAGTTCCCATTAAAACACACATACACACTCTGACCGGATCTTCCGTCTTTTTTTTTTTTTTTTTTTCCCAGAGGGAAACACTATTTCAATTTTCCTAAAGCCTTAAGATCATTGGCAGCACTAAGTGGGTGTTTGGACTTCGAACTCCCAGGTTAGCACAGAGAGGAAGTTTTATGAATGCTTTTTCTGAGACCAGCAAAATGCGAAAATTGGATGAGAATGAAACCACTTATCTGCATTCTATCTTGGCTTCCAGGGTAGGAGGTATTAGTCTTCTGTATCAATACCGTATCTGTATAAAAATATTTTCTCCCAGACCTTGTCTTGTCCCCCTGTTGGCATTGCTTCTCTTTCCTGTATGAACTGGCTTTTATGAATATGTCATTTTTTTTTTTAACCATGAATTTAGATGTCATCTGCACATGGTGAAACTCACTGCTATTTATTGAGCTTCTAGTTTGGGACCGTTATGGAGTATAAAATACTGTGGTGTACATTGTATATACCTTATCTTATATAGTGTTGATAGCATCCCTAAAAGATAGGTATTAATAGTCTGTGGTAAAGAAATAGACTTCAAACTACACAGCTGGAAAGTAACAGAGCTGGGATTGATTCAGGATCTTTCTTCTTTCCGCATAGTGACCTTTTCATACCGCAGTACAGCCTCCCTATTCATCCAACAAATACTGTTTTATTGTCCAGTAATATTTGTGCACCTTTTTTGGATGCTTACTGAGTGCCAGGCACTGTGTCCAATGTTTTATATGCATTTTCACATTTAATTTTCTTATACTTTTGGTCTAGGTACTGTTATCCCCATTTTCCAAGTGAGCGAAATGATTTTCCCTGGATTTTATCCATCTAGTACTAACCCTCCCAAATTCAATCTCAGAGTAATCAGTCTTCAGCTTGAGTCACACATTGAATCACTTACCTCATCTATGTTATTGTCTTTTCTCCTTTGCAGTCCCTGAGTCCATCCCTATTGCTTTCTGCAGGAAATTCTATAATTTCTCTCACTTTCTACCTTTATTGATCTTTGCTTAGGCAAATTTGGAACCAAAATTCTTTTTTCCTCTGATTCTTAACTCCTTCCTCCATGCTTTCAAGGCTCTGGGGTGACTATTATATAGCTAAGTTATATAAAATATTTTTGCCTTCTCTTTCCAACCCTGTGCTAGACTACTCTCGGGCCATTTGTTCCCTCATACCTTCAGACATTGCAGTTTACCATGGCTCTGCTGGTGAAGGTCTTCATTCCTTCCTGTCTGCCCATCACACTCCAACCTCTTGGTTAATTATCAACCCAGTTTCTTCCTGGTCCACCTCTCATTCTGCAAGAGCTTTCTTTTCCTTACATTCATCCAGGCACTCTTTCAAGCTCAAGCCATCATCCCCTTTCCTAAATACATAGTGGGTTAAGACAGAAATTTGCCCTGCTCATCACCCTGACTCAATAGGAAACTGATCTAACCCTCATTTATCTACCACCTTCAGAGTCTGTATTTTATTTCTAGAGTATACCTCAGATCTCTCCTTGTCCCGTTGTATCAAGTTGTATGAAGACCCTTTCTCCTCTCTTTCTGCCTTTCACCTCACTGATACTCAAGCTCTTACTTGGCTTGGAGATTATATTAAGAATCACATTTTAAACTTAATTTAAAAAACAAAAAAGGAATCACATTTTAGACTAGAACCTAGAGGAAGCCTTATGGTGTTGTTTAGTTTGTCCCTGTCATAGAGATAAGATCTTTTGCAAATTCTTCTTGACAGTTATCTACATTTTTCATTAAACATTTCTTTTAACAAACATTTAAGACTTCTTATGTACTAGGCACTGTTATAGAGATACATCAAGCAATAAGGGCTGTGGCTCTGGTCCTCATGAGATTTACAATAAATGAAGGAAGACATGCCTACCTCCTTAAGAAAAAGTTTCTCGTTGGGGCGATTTTAGTGCAAAATGTGATATTGAGTAACCATTGTTTTTGCGTAGTTAGTAAAGGCAAATGGATTTTTAACATTATTGCCTGCCTATGAGTGATTAGCAACCAAGTATAAAAAAAGGAGTTAATTTGTCGCTGTTGGTTCTAACTTACTAAGAAAGAATGAATAGTTTTAGAGAATAATATGTCATGCCTATTTCTTGATGTCTTGAGTATACTCCCGAAGCTACTTATTATTTTTAGTTGGTTGTTAGACTTCTGTTTTTCTTTCATTTGTGGTAGGTTGAATAGATTTAGATGTCATTAGAAGAGAAAGAAGAGGCTCACTTATTCAGATAGACTCTAGAAACAAATTAATCAAACTTTTATGACTTGATTATGTGTTATATAAAGTAGGCCCACATTTCTAAGCAGACTAGAGGAATTCTTAGATTTTAACATGTAAATCACTTGGAAATCTTATTAAATTACAGATTCTGTCTTAGTAGGTCTGGACTGAGGCCTGAGATTCTGCATTTCTAGTATACTTCCAAGAGATCCTTTTCTGGTGGTGCATGACCACACTTTGAATAGCAAGCGAATGGAGTACTCCTAACTTCTTTGATAATATGCTGCTATGTACTATCATGGAAAAGGAAGAATTTAAAAATGTCCTTCAGCTATTGGTTTTAAAATATATTTAAGAAAACTTAACAATGGCATGGCTTTTTATAGAACATTCAGTTGTTTTTTGCTCCAACAGGGATTTTGTATGTCTTTTAGAACCATAGTGATCAATAACTGTTGCTCATTTCAAGAGCAGTTTTAGAAATGTCCTGAATGTCTATAATAGCAGTAACCATAACAGTAATAATTTATTTTCCGGATACTTGGTGACTTTCATTCAGTCTGCTAGTGCTAGACCATTCTCTGAGTATATCTGCTATGCAAGCCTTTGTGGCTATAGATACTAAGCGATACAGCTCCTGCCTGGGCAGGAGTGGGACACAATGAAGCAGAAAGTGACAGGAGAATTGCATGGTATGATAGACGTAATCACAGTGTGCTCTAAAAGTTTCAAAAGAAATGGATATTTAATACTGTTGTGTACAAAAAGAGTTAATGTCAGAGGATCTTCCTACAGAGGGTTTTCAGTTTGAGCCTCAAAGCAACTCTTGATTTGGGCTATCTTATTTATTGCCCGCATTTTACACAGGAGGAAACTGTGGCTCAAAGAGTTTCAGGTTCTCAGTCATTGGGCTAGAAAATGACCTGGTGAGGCTGGAATACAGTCGTTCGAACATCAGGTCCTGTTCCTCACCCCTGTGCCACACTCCCTGTGCTCCATGTAACTTCCCAAGACCTCACCCAACAGGAATTGTTTCCTACTGTAATCCTGTGCTTGTTCTTGTTATTTCTAGGAATTTAGATGTCCTAAAAATTAAAAATTTTATTCATTTTTTTTGGCGGGGATGGGGAGATGGTGACCAATTTAGACTAATTCGGGAAGAAAGTTCATGCTGACTGGTAGAAATCCTGAGTTCTAAAAAGCTTTAAAAAATACCAGCCTTTCCAAAAAAAAAAAAAAAAAAAAGCTAATATACATAGTGGCAACTTGTTATAAGAATTACAGTTGTTCATATATAAGCAGAGGTTTCTAAAGGACTTGGGTTACATCAAAACATTGGATGGATTACATGTATTTTATTATTTATTAAAATATGGTTTACATTTTCCTTAAGAAAAGTGTTTTTTTAAAAAAAGCCTGTCTAAATAATTCAAAATTCAGAGTTACACTTGTTATGTATTTACTCTCCTGAATATATTATAAAAGGTGTATTCTTCTAAATATGTAAGTTATAAAATATTCTGTCTTCTCAGTTTAAAGTTTCCTCTGAGATTAATTATTGATGATAATTTTTCTTTAATTTGGTTTAACTCTTATTTTAGAAGAGCGGATGATCTAGTGATTGGATTATTGTCAATAGTAAAGACAATGCCAACATTTATTGAGCTCTTACTCTGTGTCAGACACTGTACATATAGTACTGTATTCCTTCCAGCAACCCCCCTGATCTCATCCAGAAAGCTGGAGAGACTAAGTAACTTGCTCAGGTTTATTCAGCTGGTAAATGAGGGAACCAGGGTTCTAATGCTGTTGGTCTGCCTTGAGAGTCCATATTCAGAACCTAGAGGTCTCCTCTAAATCAAGAAGAAAAAGCCTGGAAGACGAATAAGGGCTCGACTTTTAATGGGAGGAGCTCAAATTATTCCTGATATAAAACACATTTGTGTAAATAAAGATTTGAAGTGGAGAAGAAATTGCTTGCAGCAAGGCCTCCTCCCTCCCTGTCTGCTTGGCTGATTCCTCTTTTATTCTTCAAGAAGCAGTTGAAAAGTCTGCCCTTGAAGTTTACTTTGTCTCCTTTCTCCTGTCCTAACATTGTTCTTAAGACTGGCCTCTGATATTGCATATTCATCCTGCAAGGCAATTGATTTTTCATGTCTGTTTTCTCCTCTAAAGGACCAAATAACTTGCCCCAAATGACTTAAATCAGAAGAGGTAGAGAGTCTGACTTGAAAGTCTGTTCTGTCTATCCACTATGCTGTGTAATTTTAAGAAACATCAGGTTAAAAATAAAAAAACCTATTGAACAAAAAGAACAAACTAATCAAAAACAGACTCACAAATATAGAGGATAATCTGGTGATGGCCTGGGAAGGGGTTGGGAGGCTGAGAAAATGGGGTGAAGGCTTAAAGAAGTACAAATTAGTAGTCGATAAGTGGTCAGGGGGATGGGGAGTATGGCATAGGGAATGCAGTTAGCATTAATGTAATGGCTAGTTGGAGGGCAAGAGGAGAGAAAGAGCAATTAGGGGGATTATTTGATGTTTTATAAATGTCTAACCAATGTAGTGTGTACTTGAAACTAAAAATAAAATAAAATGAATTATTAAAAAATAAATAAAATTAAAAAATAAAAACCTATTGGTGGAGAGTGTTCAAGGGAAGCCCCACTTTAGATGGACAATTTTTCTTCCCATTTTTTTTTTTTTATGAAGGCGTCATTTACACATAATAAAAGTTAACTCTTTTTAGTGAAAAGTTTGTAAGTTTTGATGAACAAATACAGTTGTATAAACATTCCATGGCTTTTTAATACAGATACACTTGTATGATTGCTGACCAAAGTAACATTTATAAATAATTCAGTAATCAGTCCCACTTGGCATGAGCTTTATGAAATAGTCAAAGTGTTCTAAATGGAAACTGTTTCCCAAGAAAGAGTTAACCCTTCTGGAAGGATTAAAGTAATGTGTCTTGGTAGTTCTTGTTATTAAAATAAACTTTCTTGCTCCTAAACTTTATTTGCTTTAATATTTAGCTTTAGGTTTACTTAAATTTAGTTTAAAATTAGGATAAGGAGCTCATTACCAAAAAAGAGAGCTCTTTCTGCTTACAGAAAGAAAAACCCAGTGGTTAGAAATTTTCTGAATTTAGGTATTACTTACCTCCTTAAAATTTCTTTTCATTGGTTCTCATTCTATACTCCAGACATAGAGAATAAATCTGATCTCTGTTTAGGTCTTTTAATAATTGACAAGCCCTTTTTTCAGGCTAGACATCCTTATAACATTCCCATACTCCTTGTGTCAAACGTTCATGATCCTAGAACAGGTCTGCTAGATGCAGCACCTAAGAAAGTATAAAACTTGATTTGTTTGAGTATCTCTAGTCCTTTTTTTCTCCTAAGGGAACTTTGGTGGTAGATCTTTCTTATTTTCTTTCCCTTGAAGGAACATGATTGATAGTCACAATTCTGTCTTAAAATATCACTTGTACCTGTAATTTAGAAAGAAATTTGGATATTTTTCTCCCTTAAAATTAATGGGCATGGTGACTGAGTGGTACTGGAATAGTTGGTAGGATACATGAGGTGGATGCTCCACCTTCTTGGGCAAGTCTCTTGACCATCAGAATCTTATTTTTATTTAAGATAAAGGGATCATTTCTATATCTAAAATTCTACAACTGTAGTTTAAATAAAGATTTACATGCAACATGAAGAACTTAAAATTGTTGATAAGTAGACTCAAGGTAAGAGTAAAATCACTAAGATGTGAAGGCATAAACATTAATAAACATTAATAGTATAAAATACAAAAATAAGACAGTTTAACAAATAAAATAAACTGGAGTCAATTTATATTTGTGCCATACTGATCCCCTCCAATAAAGCTTTTTAAATAGAGATTTTCTGAGAATGTTACATAAAACCCATTTGCATCTTGATATTCCTTAATGATAGAATTAGACTCTAGTGGAGGCAGGAGGGACAGAGTTTTAAGATAATTTTCTCTCTTTTCCTTAATAGATTCATTGTATGGCATTCCATTCATAACTGTGTAAGATTAGGATATTGACAATATACTAGACATATATTTTCTTTTACTCTAATATGCATAATCTACATTTAAATTCAGTGTAACTCAAATGACTAGGACATTTAATTTAAATGTATTATTTAAAAAAAAAAATTCAAAAAGAGATCAAACCTGCAGTTACCAGAGGTGGATGGTGAGGGAAGGGGGACTTAGAGGAAGGTACAAACTTCCAGTTTTAAGATAAATAAGTACTAGGGATGTAATGTACTGTATGGTGACTATAGCTAACACTGCTGTATGATACACAGGAAAGAGAGTAAATCCTAAGAGTTCTTTCTCATTGCAAGGAGAAAATTTTTTTCCTTTTTGTTTTGTTTTTTATTGTATCTAAATGAGAAGCTGGATGTCAGCTGAACTTATTGTGCTAATCATTTCACAATATATGTAAAACCATCATGCTGTATTTCTTAAATTTATACAGTGATATATGTCAGTTATTTTTTTAATAAAACTGGGGAGAAAAGCAAAAAAAAAAGCAAATGCACACATCTTTTTTAGAAGAAAGACAACATAAAAACCTATTTAAACATTTGAGTTAATGGAAAGGTGAACAATTCATTATTTTAAGATTGTATAAATTATGTAAAGCTTCAGTATTCATGATTTTTGTTTACCATTCTAATCCCTCATCTTTATTTATTTATTTTTGTTCATAAAACTGAGCGATGGTGAATTTTATCTTATCGTATGACGCTATTGTGATGCACTCAGTTCTTTTTAGTGGAAAAGGGAATATATCAAAGAAATATAGGACATATAAATATATAGTACTCAGGAGTATTAAGAGAAATAGCAAAGCAAGTAATTCAGAAAGACACACATAACTGCAAAAGCCTGGAGAAATTTCATGGAAATATTTTTGTAAGATGGGAGTTGTTATGCTGTGGTTCAGGTCACTGACAATTACTACAACTCCCATAATAATCACTGGAGGTGGAATTTTTGAGAGCTCTCTGACCCTTGTGAACTGGAAAGGCTAATTTGAGAAGGATATGGTAATGAAGTGTGGCCTTTTATAGGCTAAAAACAAGGCTTTGTTAAGTGATTGCTGAATGAATGCCTGACTTGCATTTTGGGGCAAAGAAGTCAGAGCATTGCTTTTTTTTTTTTTCTGGAGGAAGTGGTGTGGTACGTTAAAGACGTTGAGCCTTATAGAGCGCACCTGCACTCACTAAATACTGGGTTAAAGTGTTGATGACTTCAGGTTAAAGTTGTGTGCCAACCTAGAGGAGGATCTGGGAAAGACTGTAGGAGAGGACTGCTGCACACTGAAGAAACCTTGAATATTAGCAAATGTACTGTTGGATTTCACTGAAGGGATAGAGTATAAGGGACTAATAGGACAAAAATTATCCACCCCTCCTTTATTCATCAAATAAATGTTTAGGCGCCTTGATAGGCCTTTCGATACAAGAATGAAAGACCCAACTGCTGCCTTCAGGGAAGTTACATTTTAAAGGAAAGTCACAGGAAAGTGTGATGAGTGCTATAATGGAGTGGAAATGTGCAGAGTATTCTGGCAGTGCAAAATAGGTCCCCTGATGAGTGAAAATTGACGATTTTCTTAATCCAATTTTCCTCACCTCCGTTCCATTCTTCCTCCTAATTATTATTTTTAAAAGCAACAATTTTCAGAAGTTAGAAAAAAACCTAAGGGATCACCTTGTTTCTTGTTACTGAAGAGATAGTCCATGAAATATCGGTATTGCGTCATTTGGAGCTTCCTAGAAAATGCAGACTCTTCCTACAAATCAGCTGCGTGCTAGACCTACTAAGTCAGAACCTTCATTTTAGCTATAACCTCCATATGATTCTTTTACTCCTTAAAGCTGGGGAAGCACTAATATAGTTCACCTTCTCTCGTTCAGGTTTTATAGGAAATGAAGACAGACTGTGCCCTATACACAGTAGCAGAGCTGGCTTTAAAAGTCAGCCTTTCTGTTTACTGATGGAGTCTTGCATGATTTTTCTGATACTCTGTTATTTCTTATTTACTCCTTTTCACTTTTTTACTCTTCTATTGGCCTCTGTTAGTGTTTCGTATTGTCACATCTTCCACTTTTCACTCATGTCTTTCTCTTTGTTAGTTCTCTCTTTGAATTTCTTTGTTGAATGAGAGAATGGCACAGGTTACCCACACTGTACATTAAAAAAAAAAAAAACCATATTTTTATTTCTTCTTGATTTCAGGGAAATTTTTGAACCTATTTCTCTAATTTTTTTCTACTTTGCTGCTCAGACCTTCCTTTGAAGTCAGTAGCAATTCTTTGTGTGGTAACTGAGAAATAATACATCATGTTAGAAATTAGAATCTTCTTAGAGATGAATATCTTCCTTTCTTTGTTCCTTAGATTATTCCTTAAAATTAAGTTCTTTTGCTCTTTATATCAATCTTGTGGAAAAAACAGTACCTGTCCTTTGGTTTGTGGGTAGGAGTAGAACACCACAGCAGCTCCTTTATGACCTGAGGTAGAGCAGGGTTTTAAGGTTTAGGGGGTATGAGATTTTTTCTCCCTATAATATTGAAAAAAAAAAAAATAAAGCTCTAAGTAGATAAATACTCCATGTTTTAAGAGGGCCTTCAGCATAGAAGCATATGGTCATAGAAGGGTAATGTGACAACATTAAAGAAAAGTGAACAATCACTAATAATGCCTTCAACAAAAGCCAGCCACTCCCTCATTGTGATTTACTGTCTTCTGTCTTTTAAGTATTTTAGTTTAACTCTGGTATGTGTTTTGATTTAAATGATAGAACCATAATTTCCATGAATAGGTAGATCCGCAGGCTTCTTCTATAAACTATGAAATAAAAAGTTTTTCTATTTTTCTTGTTCTCATTTTTTTTTCAAGTCACTATCCCACCATTCTAATAACTCTGATTTCGTAGATATTACTTTCTGACTTTGAAGATTATGTGATTAAATATTGTTCTACTTTTGCTTCATGTCTTAGATTCTGTTTTCTATAGACAATATCCAGAAACAGACTAATTTATTTTTAAATATTTTGAGACTTAATTATCTAATCTAGAGCTCTTTTGCATATGTAGTTTTAGTAAAACTGACAGTTTAAATAGAGGGTCATTGTAATGAGCAATTAAGTTAAATTTATTTAGGCTAGGTTTAGGAACTGGCTGAAAGGTAGAATTTTTTTTTTTTACTATTTTAAAATATATTTCTTAAAATAGAACATAGAAATGTTTTGTATTGACAAGAATAAACTAGACATTAGATTCATAACATTTTAAATGCTGTTTAGCTTTTAGAAATGTGAAATTTAATTTCAATATCTTTTTATAATGTATTAGACAGTAAATTTTTCTTATCCTCATATTTCATTTTCATGCATTTCTTAAAAATGTTTTACTTGTGGCAAAACTCTTATAAAATTGATTCATAGTTGCATATTTGAATATTAAGGGATAGTTGATTCATTTTAAATGAAATAATGTTACAAATATATATTTTCACATATGTAAGGTGAATGATTTATAGCTTTAGAGAAAAGCACATAAATTGGTTACATTCATGTGTAAAAAAACAGACTCATGTTCTCAAGGAAAAACTTAGACAAATATCTTGAATGTGGTGATTAACATTTAAATAAGTCATAGAACTATAGTGATTTCTAACTTAATCCTCCAATGTAACTGTACTCTTGTCTTCAGTCTCCAAAATATCCTAGGAAATGGTTTTCATTGCCCACACCACCTCAGTTTACTAATTCTTTCCTGCTTTTAGGCATAGGAGGGGGCAGCTTCCAAACTGCACTGAAATATTTTACATGTTTAATATAGAAGACAAATTTCTCTTTAAAATATTTATTTCTATGGAGTCTTTTATTAACTTTTCATCCCAAGCTTGTTCTGTAGTTTTAGTGATCTTTCTTGTTTTCATTCTCTATGTTCTGTATAAAACAACATGTGCCATATGTCATGAAATTTCATTTTCAAGGCTACTCACAAGAAATGGTCTTATTTCTTTGGCTTTTATGCCATATATTTTTGTTGGGACTCAAAGAACGACGATCTGTACATGGTCAAACCAGGAAAACTAAGTCGAAACCATATAATTGTTAATAAGTTCATTTAATAAAACATGTATTATCTAATGAATTTTATGTCATTTTGTTCTCCCTGTAGATAAACGTGTAGAAAATTGGCCTCTGATGCAGTCCCCCCTGCCTACACTTTGTATAAGTACTCTTTATCTCCTGTTTGTGTGGCTGGGTCCAAAATGGATGAAGGCCCGAGAAGCTTTTCAGATGCGCTTAGTGCTCATTCTCTATAATTTTGGGATGGTTTTGCTTAACCTTTTTATCTTCAGAGAGGTAGGTTTACTAAAGTCACTTTATAATTCTCCAGGATTGTTGGAATTTAAAAAATGAGACTGTGTAAAACCAGTCATTGTAATGTTGTACTCCAAGATAACTGCTAACTATACTAAAAGTAAACGTTATATTATTGACATTTTCCATTTTTAGATAACAAAAATATGAAAGTATAGGACAGTTGTTTAATACGGAATTTTGAAGCAGACAGACTGGATGCTAAAATAACCCTTTTTAGCTGTTCTGACATTGGAAGTTATAAAACTGTTCTGAGACTCATTTCTTCCATAAAATAAGGCTAATACCTACCTACCTTATATGGTATCAAAGACAAAAGTGAGATAATTTTTGCAATGTTAACACATATTAATCACTCAGCAAATAATTGCAGCTATTTATTTATAATTTTTATTCAGCAGTTTCAGGTTTTTAACCCATCAAAATATGCAGATGTAAAATACCAATTTCAAGTTAAATCCTATTATATAATGTCATTGTATTTTGCGTTGGGAGTAAAATGAGCTAACTGTTATACAACATTGCTACTAATTATCATATACTTTTCTGGTCACCAGCAAATTTTTTCATGATATTTTGGAAGGAAATTCTAAAGGTTAGATTGACACAGCTATTTTTTAAGATAAGAGTGAAAGAAATTTGTTTCCCCAAAGACTCCTCATTAACATTCTGTATGAACCCAGAGAGCTAACCTGGTGATGCCGGGAAAATAAATAGCACTCTTCTTAAAAAAAACAAAAAAACAACAACAAAAAAACTTTTAATTGACATCTTAGACTGCAGAATCTCAACTTGATAAAAAAAAACTTTGGTTTATTTGGATATTTTTACCTAATATGTTAGATGCACACCATTCTGAATCAAGAATAGAAACCAATACATCTTAGGTCTGAGTCATAGTCAATCGGAATTTCTCTTAATATTATGAAATGGACAGAGCTAGTGTCTCAGTCCAGAGTTACCTGTGATTTTTAATTTAGATTCCAATCTTAGATGAACTGACACAGTAAATTTTACAAATTCCAACACTATTTAATGTACTTGAATTTTTTAGATAATATTGCTTTTTAAAATAATTTGAAATATTGCATATTTAGTTTTTTCAAATGTTTTATCTACTAAAACTTTACTCCAAATATTATTCTCTTTTTTTTTTCAGTTATTCATGGGATCGTATAATGCAGGATATAGCTATGTTTGCCAGAGTGTGGATTATTCTGATAATGTACATGAGGTTAGGGTAAGTACATTAAAAATACTTTTAATTAGTCAAAGTAGGTTTCATTTTATAGTCCTCAGCCTGTGAAAAATGTACTTTTAGTATCGTGGTAGGAGTGTACTGGATTGTTTTGAGTAAGTAAAGCTATGCTTTTTTAAAAAGTAGATGATTAAAAATTGGTTTTAATACCTCCATTGTCTTTCATTTGGTGGTGTAAGAGTGACTATGTGTTGGATCTCTAGAATGCAATACTTAAAAAGAGTTCCATGTTTAGTGTAAATGTGATAACTTAGATTTTTGTTGTTTTGGTCAAGAGTAGAAATTCATAAAGAGAGTCTAATTTATTTGTTAAGAAAGTTTGAGGAAAAACAGCATTTATAAACTATGTTTAGTAAATTAAGTCTAGCACAATTTGTGTAGTTATAAACTAAGTTTTTATTATATTTGCAGAAAAAGAAACCACTAGTAATATAATGTTATCACATTTTGCCTTCTAGTCACCTATATTAGTAAAATTACCATTTTTCCGAAGTAAAAGAAACAATAATTACTTTGTTAAGTATTTATTGAACTCTTATACTGTGGCTCATACTAAAAGTTATATACACATAAAAATATATAAAACATATGTTGTTTTATGGTACATACAGTATATGTAGTAATAATATAATACGTAATAGCTTCACTTGAAAAAATAGCATTTTGGCATTGGGGTTGGACAATGTAAGTATCAGTATTCGTCAGGACCCAAGACCAAACTGCTTTAATGTTTTTATCATTATATTTCCATGCCTTCATTTCCCTGTTAGACTTATGTCTGATGAAAAAATCACCCTATTGGTTGTCTTATTGGTTTTATTCATTCAACATATATATATTGATCATCAATCATATACAGATAGTATGAGGGACACTGGGTGCACAGGTGAAAAGAAGGAAGAGATCCCGCCTTTATGGAGCTGACTTTCTAGTGCAGGGTAAGAGAGGCAGATAATAGTCATGTAAACAAATGGTTAACAAGAAAATAAAACCTCTGATGTGACAGAGAAAATGAGGGGACCACTTTATGTAGGTTTGTTGGCTACGAAAAAAGTTTCTTCTGATAGCTGCATTTTCAGAGAACCTCCTTAGTAGAGAGCTGACTTCTGTGATCTTGCTTGGTTTGGGGGAGAGGAAAAGGAAAGTGTTGAACTCAATTTCTTTGAGGACAGTGCACTTAGAAAAATCCCTTGAGCAAAACAATGTACTAATATTTTTAGGATGAAGGTTTAAAAATACCACTCTGGTAATTGCGAACCTATCCTCCTAGAATACATAATCAGTCTGTTCTTTTAAAAGTTAGCTAATATGAGAAGTATAATCTAGGAGGAGAAAGAATCATAGATTCACAACGGCTTGCATTTGAAATTTTCCTCCCTCTTCTCCTTTCTATTAGATGTAGTAGAATAAATATTTTACTCAGGACTCATTTTTGTATTCATTTTCATGTAAAAAGAAGTATCACTTTCCATTTTTCACTTTCCATTTTGATGTAGCTATTCAAAGGTATCTTATCTAATGTAGTTTACAAACGAAAGATAGGAATTATTTGTTACTATTTATGAATTGTGGCTAATTTAGAGAGGCCCAGATAAAGAGAAAAGTGAGACATTATCTCTTAACTTCTAGATAAAGTTTGTGCCAAATGGTTATAGTTACTTTATTTTAAAGTACTAATATAATAGCGAATGTTAAATATAGTGTTGCTATGAGTAGTTAACTATTTCATGTCCATTTTCAACCATTGTATCATTTTCAACAGTATTATTACCCAAGCAAATTCAGTACATAATTCTCAACCTGTAAATACAAGACTTTAATTTTTTCTTTGGCCTTTCTCTTTCTTCCTTGCCCACACTTTATATAATTTGGTTTTTCAAAAGCAAAAACCAGAACCAAAACAAACAAAAACCTATGATATCCAGGATTCTATCAACTCTAACACATCTAAGCCTGTCTGTGAAGGAATCTTTTAAACCCCATACAGAGAGAGGTTTATTCAGTTGTGTGCTGCCTTCTTTGTTATTTGTACATAGGACATTGTGATAGCAAATACTTGACATAAAAAAAGTTCCCTTTGGGTTACTATTATAGTAAGATTCATATAAAATAAAACATGTGTACAGAGGTCACCTCTCACTGGATTCTTAGGTCCTTAATCTCAGCATGTATAGTAATCTTTCTGCACCATCTGGTGTCTTAATTAGAGCTAAGGAAAAGAAAAGACTTATTCATTTAAGCAGGATTATATTAATGACCTAGGAAATTTTGTTTGTTTATTTGTTTCAGCCTATCATTTTAAATAATTTACTGCCTAGTACAGACTACTGTGATTATACTTACTTTGTCACATATGTTAAAGTGACAGAGACACTAAGAGACCAGTTGCTATACATACACATACTTGTAGGAATATCCGAAGTATAAAATAGGTTGCACATGAACAACCGAAATACTTTACAAAGTAAATATCTGCTCTGTCAAATTGGAAAACATAGCAAAGTGAATGTGTTTACAGCTCTATATTTGGCAGTTTGTTAGTATGTGAATCCAGCTATGTAATAGACGGATTTTCTCCCAATTGTCAGTACAGAGTAGGTATAGATTTGGACTCTTTTCTTTCCCATTTTTTCCCCATGGATTGCTGCCTAGGTTTCACATCTACTTAGGCAAAAATGATTGTATGCCCCCTACATTTTGTGCAATGAAAATTATTTAGGATTTATTTATAATGAGTAGTAAACCCTAGGATAGTGTCATTCTGGTATTTATACTATGCTTATCCTTCTTTTTACAGATAGCTTCTGCTCTGTGGTGGTACTTTGTATCTAAAGGAATTGAGTATTTGGACACAGTGTTTTTTATCCTGAGGAAGAAAAACAACCAAGTCTCTTTCCTTCACGTCTATCATCACTGTACAATGTTTACATTGTGGTGGATTGGAATTAAGTGGGTGCCAGGGGGACAAGGTGAGCGCTTTCAGGAACATATCTGAATGTTTTAAATCATGTAGCTATGTTGGGAATT
Source organism: Rousettus aegyptiacus (assembly GCF_014176215.1). Lineage (NCBI taxonomy): Eukaryota > Metazoa > Chordata > Mammalia > Chiroptera > Pteropodidae > Rousettus > Rousettus aegyptiacus. The sequence continues at coordinate 124,218,896 of NW_023416284.1, read as the reverse complement.
TGACTTGGTTTATAGTTTACCAAGATATAACTTCTCAGTCTGAAGGTTCCATCTTCAGTCCAAGCCCAGAGCCGCCTTCTGCTCTAAAATTGGCCTTAAATCAACCTATTGGTTTTTACTCAAGATAAGTACTTTTGTGTTGTAGATATGTATATTGGCTCATCTGAAGGCATTGAGACATTTACAAATCTATTTAAAAAATTATACATACCATAACATTTTCCCCCCAAGAATAATGTAATGAAAAGCAATATAGGCAATAGTTCTATATTAGGGCCTACTTAGATCATTGGAGTGCCCCACTTAAAAACTTGCCACTTTAAAAGTTTTTTGCCTTTGAGGAACATCCCTTTTTATTTATATATTAAAAGACTGAATCTAAACTTAAAAAAATAGCTGGTATGTTCTGAAGAGAAGGCTTGTACTGTTTTACAACTTTTATTCCTAATCCATACTCAAGAGTAAGGATTAGAAAATAATGTGGATTCATTTATTTCATGTCCAAATGGTTTATTGCCTAATGAAGTTTCCTATATTTGTAATTACCTCTGTTTTCCTAAAGCATTTTTTGGAGCCCAGCTGAATTCTTTCATCCACGTGATTATGTACTCATACTATGGCTTAACTGCGTTTGGCCCATGGATTCAGAAATATCTTTGGTGGAAACGATACCTGACCATGTTGCAGCTGGTGAGTTAAATGTTTCTAAAATTTATTCTGATACAGCACTGAAAATGTTTGACTTTATTGATTGTAAAGTGCTGAGTCGTTTTCTGCAATTTTCTATTAGAAAGTTGACTCTCTCGGTGCTCCAGCTATGAGAGTTCAGGCTGCTTGGCTCTGAGCTACCTTTTCATAGACCTAGATGGTCACTGCCACTGCGTTTTAAATGTCCTTAAAAGCCTAGACATAGCTCTTGTCTCTTTAAGAGATGTATTCTTTAAAAATATCCGTGAAGTGGATGAGTGAAGATATAATAAACACACCACAATTGGTACGTAGACACAGGACTAGAAAACAATATAACTTCATTTTCAGGTGTATTTTTTAACTTAAAATGTTATTATCTCTTTTCATCCTGCCATTGCTTAAATTTTCTGTTTGCTGTTCTATTTTTCAGTTCTTGTTAATAGATCCCAAACATTTAGAATATAAAAGTTGAAGAAAAGGTATAGAGAAAGCCAAGGAGGAGGTGGCATAAAGGAAAGGAACAAGGAGCAGAGAACTCCTTTTCATTCTCTACCACACAGTCCTTAGAGATCAGAGTTAGGTGTTTTCAATTGCTGGTCTTTAGAGCAGACAGTTGTCAGCACATACCCCTAGTAGGGCTTCAGGTCACATGTGGGTGCATCAGTGTAGCATTCAGAACTAGGCGCTAGCTCAGTAATCAAACTGGAAATCCAAAACCAATCTGGTAGCTGTTCTTCAAGCCTTGGAATTTATTATAATTTGCTTTAATCATAGCGTGTACACAATTTTATCAGTGGAATCACATTTGGAAATATTATCCATCTCTGCTTTAAGTTGCTAAACAGCTGGCTAACCAAACAGGAAACACAACTTTTAGAGAATGCTGGGTATGAAGTATTCATTTGTAACCAAAATGCTACAGAAAGCTTCCTCCAGTTTTTTGTAAGCTGTTTGTACAGTTTGTGTAATTCATTTCTCTTAGTAATTAATGAATGGTACTGAGAAAATGAAGAGATGAGAAAAATCATGTGAACTTTTTATACTTATTTTGTTGGATCCTACACCAGACCCTCCTTGAGCCATGCCATACTCAGTCACAACCATGTACACACCCTTTTTCAGAGATGCAGGTTTTAAGAACCATTGTGAAATCTAAAGTTCTTAACAATCTGGATTTTTCCATGGAAACTTTTAAAAGTCATTTAGTCTGACATAAATTCAGGACTTACATGGATAAATTATTTTAGTAATATTTAATATAATAATTAATACTGATAATACTGTCCTTAAAAGAGAAATCACAATTGTCCATTCCAAATAGGATGTTAATTTTATGAAGGGTAGTATATTTCTAAGCCAGAAGTTTTCACAACAGTTAATCATGTAAGATAATCTTGTAAAAAGTTAACCCTTGTTAACACTGTGGAATTCATAATTTTTATTTTGAGAACCATTCACTTACTTAAGGTTGAAAGTGATTCTCTTTACACTTACTCTCAAATATCTACTAAATTTTACCAAAAATCTTAGTTTTTAAAGGACAGTATTAACCTTAATGTATATCACCTGTCTATAGTTTTGTAGAAAACAAATAATGAACCATTTCGATAAGCTTATTTTTAAAAGTATGTACACCAACTTACTGACAATTTTGTGGAAAGAAATCAGTCTAAAAATGTGAGAGATAAACAAAAATCAAAGAGCCTACAATTCTATTTCTATCTCATGCCATTGACATTCCTGCTCATTAGATAATATTATTCAACATTATTCAACAAATATTCACTGAGTCTAGCCATTGTGCTAAAGGCTGAAGAATCATCAAAACAACATAAGGTCCTGCCCTCTGAAGATACATGCTAGTAGAAAGATGGGTGATCCAGAAGTCACCAAATGCAAAAGACAATTTTAGATAACTATAATTCTTACAAAGAAAAATAAATCACATAAAACGAAAACCCTTTCGTTAATGGGATTGAGTAGGCCAGTTGGATGGAGGTACTTTAGTTCTAGTCATCAAGAAGCCCTTGCTGAGGAGGTGACATTTGAGCAGAAACCTGATGGGAATGAGCCAGGTGTGGGAGCCAGAGAACTATTAAACTTTGGACAGTGCGGCAAATTTGGGTCTATCTTAGCTAAATAGAAGATTCCGATGTTGTTAAAAGTTGTTTACTATTCACAATAAACATATGCTGCATGTTTTTTTGGTTTGTTTTTCAGGTTCAGTTCTTTGTGACCATTGGGCACACAGCACTGTCTCTTTACACTGATTGCCCCTTCCCAAAATGGATGCACTGGGCTCTAATTGTCTACGCAATCAGCTTCATATTTCTCTTTCTTAACTTCTATGTTCGGACATACAACGAACCTAAGAAATCAAAAACTGGAAAAACAGCTGTGAATAGTACTTCAGCCAATGGTGTGAACAAATCAGAAAAACTAGTGCTAGAAAATGGAAAAAAGCAGAAAAATGAAAAAGCAAAAGGAGAGTAAATTGAACTGGGCCTTAACTGTTGTTGACAGTGAGGAAGCTCCCAATGTTATAAAATTTCAGGGAAAAACAGAAGCAAATGAGGGTTTGGGGGTGGGGAGAAAAAGCAAATGTGCTCCTGTGTATTAGTAACCTTTAGATTGAGTAAAATGTTAAATGTAGTACCCAGATATTTTATTTATGAAGTTTTTATTTTAAACATTTTTTTTTTATTAGCTTTGATGTTGTCCAGACCAAAGCAATTATTATGTGACTTCGGAGGTTCTCCCTCAGTTCACATCTGTTTGTCTAATGCATGAGATTTTTCATGTACCTTACACGTAGTCATTTGTTAGTCTGATGATCACAGAAACACAATCTTTATGAGTTTTTTGGCTAAATCACTAATTAACCTACTGATTAAAATCAGTTACCTTACATTTTCTGGTCCAAAGCTGGAAATTTGCACATTTGAATTCATTTGCTGACTGGAATGGTCAAATCTCTCCACCTCTAGTCTGAGTACATTTTTGGTTGTAATTAAATTTTAAAAATCCAGTGATCTCTGTAGACTCTTGATAATGATGGTGTTGGTGAAAATAAGAAAGAATTACAGTAAATGCTTGCTGTCTGGTGACTCAAAGTTCACTGTAACTTGTGGTACAAATCACTGTGGGAAACAATTTTTGTGATGAAAAGGCAGCCTTTGAATACTTCTATTATCAGAACTATATTATGAAAATTAAAATTATTGTCTGATTGGAACATGAGACAATTCATGTTTTTATTAGTAAAATCATAAAATAGTTACATTAATGTGCTGTTAGAAGACAGTATGTTGATTTTTATCAGACTTTCCTTGTTTTGATTTGTGGCTGTTACCGATTTTTCATATGTGGAAATATACCTACCTCTTCTGTTGGAAAGAACATTTAAAATTAAATAAAATTTAATTAAAAAATCAAGGCGTCCTTTAACATAAATTTTAATATTAGCTTTTGAATCCACATATTTTCTGCATATACCAAACTTTGCTGTGAAACTACCCTCTTTCAATGTGTTTAATTTTCGAATGATTTTTTTTCATTGTGACGAAGTTGCAAGATCTTATTAATTAGATATGAAGTGTAAACCCATTTTGGTGCAAGATTCTTGACTCCTTGGTGCTAAAGACCATTCAATTCAGTGCTTGATTGTTACAAAATGTTAATTGTTAAGACACTAAATGAATAAAAGAGTAGTAGTTGGAACCTGAAAGTTAAATTTGCTATTTACAAACTTGCTATTTCATGTAATATAAATGAACAACTTGAAATTTACTAGGAAAGAGACTTGTACACTGGCTTATTACATAAGTTAAATTGATAGGGAATGTTACACAGAGATCAATATGGAAGGAGAAAATGTGACCCTCCCCGCCCCCCCCCCCCGCAAAAAAAAAAAGCATGAATATTTTGAAGTATCTCAACATACTGAAACTGCATATTCAGGATATATGCGTTTTGGGTACACCAACGATTTCAGAATAGTTTGTAAACTATGAAATAGTTATTATGCATTAAAATGACATACTTATTCCAAAGGCATGCTGTCATGAGAATTACAGAAAATTTGCAACACATATGATAGTTTGGTCTAAGAGGATTTGACACTTTTGTTTTTACAGCTCAGTGTATGATGACCAGAGATTTGTCATCTTTGTGGGCATCTGCGCTGGTTCCCCAGAGCTGTTCATGCCCTGCTATCAGATTTCAGCACAATAAATATACTGCTCTTGTGGAAAAACAATATTTTGTTAATCTGTTTATTATAATGTAAATTATCTGCTAGACGCTATTTAGTAATTCAGTTGTTAATATTCCAAATTATGCCAATTTTGAATGCAGGAAAGAAACTAGAACTTGGATGTCTACAATTTCTGGTAAAACTATCTTTTTATGGTAGCATATTTTTGCTTAAAAAATTAGTTACCTTTGGAAGAGCTTTTGGATCCAGACACAAAACATATCATTTTCTTCTATTCTTACATTTGTCATTTCAAATGTAAGCTTTAACACTTTTTAATGCTGTGGTGGTTTTTTTGTTGTTCTAAAAATAAAGTGGGGGAACTCTTGTGTTCTTATTTTTAAATCATTCAGTCCTCACTGTACTTAACAGTTTCTTATCAGAGGTGATTTCCAGATGTGATAAATATAGCCTCTTCTCTGTCATCACACTAAGTTTTATGCCTTAGACCTAAAAATCAGTAAAGGAGGATTACATCTCCTTTTTGGTAAAACTTTGTTGCTGACTAAAGAAATTTTTTCTCACATAGAAAACAGGAATTTTTATTAAATATTTGCAAGGACTAGAAATACCTGAGGCATGTAACGGTATATTTTCCAATAGAATTGATGACTGTAGCTCCTTTTTTCTCTTTTCTGTGTTACTCTTGACTCTTTTTCTGATGGACACTGACTGATGACTAGTTTCAGTATTCACATTATTTACTTAGTCATTCTCTTTTTATCTTTCCACACATTCTCTAGGCATTCAAACATGTTTTCATATGATTATGATACACATCTTACAACATAGAATCTAGTGTTTTGTAGATTATTAGGAATATTTTAATTTACAGATATGTTTCATACATGAGACTCAGTTACCCAATAAATAAGAAAGAACTTAGAGGTGGAAGTGATTTTTGTTATCTTAACCATTTGACAATATCACAATTCAGGCATTACATATTGACTATTGAAGCTGAACTTTTGAATCTCACCATCATTAGAATGCGATGTCATGCTGAGATGTTCACACTCTCTCAGCTCTTTCCTTGTGATAGCCTTAATCTCAGCCAGCTGTATTCATAACACTGTCCTTATTGAGAAAAAGATGACCGCAGATGTATGGGATGAAATGTGGGTGTTCAGTATAGACCTGGGAGACTTAGGATCCTGCTGGTTGGTAAACAGTGCTGCATAGTTGACAGGCACTGTGATGCTGAGCTACATAAACAGGAGCTCAGCATCTGAACAGAAACCATGAAACCTGCATAATGAGACTGGTCGCCTGCCACTCAGCATGCAAGCAATTCTGACACATAACCTTGGAAAACAAGTCCTTAATAGTGTGTTTTAGAATCCTTGTTTAACCTTAGGTATTTTAGGCAGATGACATCTGAATAAGAACAGTTGTGAAAAGGAAAAGAAATAGAAACATTGCTTGTTTCAAAACTCCACAAATCAAGCAAGTATTAGGAGTTGGTTTTCCTAATATAAAGTACCGAGAAGAGGCATATCTGTGAATAAAAGGTCACAACTTTTTATTATTATTTTATAGGTTTTTAAAATAGGATAGAACAACAACTTTACATTCCCGAAGGGATTTCAGAGATCTAAATTAAAAATTATAATTGATAATATAGAACCACTACCAGAAGAAGATAGATTCTAGTATATATCAGTAGAAGAGCATTGTGACTTATGAAGAAGGTGGTCAAAACTGTCTTTAGATGATGATTGATTAACAGGAATTATAGGCTGGCAAGGGATGATATGAGTCACCTCTTGGAGATCCTTTAGACTTATAGATCTTGGTTTTGCTGTGCCCTTTGAGAAATTAAACCGTTTTTTCCCCTACCCGTCAAACAAGAAAAGATGATATACTGCCATTGTGATAACATTGGTGGACCTTGAGATAATCATGCTAAACAAAATCAGACAGAAAAAGTTGAGAACCATATGATTCATTCATATGTGGAATAGAGAGTTGAAAGAAACAAATGAGCAAGACAAACACAAAAATTGAGACAGAGACAATAGTTCAGTGGTTACCAGAGGGAAAGCAGGGAGGCAGTAGGTAGAAGGGCAACGGGGGTCAAATCCCTGGCGACAGAAGAAGATTTGACTTTGGAGGGTGAACACACGATGCAATATACAGATGACGTATTATTGAGTTGTACACTTGAAACTTGTATAATTTTATTAACCAATGTCACCCCAATAAACTTAATTTAAAAAGCTAGATCTTAGGTCTTTTTTCTTTCTTTGTCTTTTCCATTTTACCACATAATGGCATGTTTACGTGTCCACAATTGAACAAATTTTCCTTTGTACCTTTATTCCTTGGAGATCCATCTGGTCTTAAATGAAAATTCAACCAGAATTTTATTTATCCTATTCCGATAAGTGAGGTTCTCCCAGGGAATGTATCCTTAAAGGAGTATCTGCTTTGAGAATAAAAACATGCAGAAACCCACCACTTGATTCCTATCATCTACCTAATTATGATAATCCGATGCAGCTGTCAGAAGTTCACATTGTAATTGAACATCCATACAGAGAATATGTCAAAATTAAAAGCCATTCTACAACTAAAGAATTTCAGAAGGTTTAAATACAACCATTTCTAAAAAAAAATTGGGTCTTGAAATTATTGGCTATTTCCCAATTTAAATACAAGACTGTGAATCAAACAAAGAGTATTTTGTCAGTCCAGATGCATAGTCCATATACTCCGTCAGTCTCCAGGTATGCCTGAATCCCTTTTCTGCAATAAAATCTCAGGGAAGCCAGTTATGTTGCTCCATTTCTTAGTTTTAAATTTTTTCTTTGAATTTGCTGTGGGGAAAAATGAAAGCATCCAGTTGAAATTCCTTCCTTGTCATCCCTGATGCATTATATTTAAACTGAGTTTCTCCTCCCTGTGAGGAAGCTATCCTAAGAACCAGTCTTTCAAGAATAATGATTACCTAGCTATTTGGTAATGAGAGGGTGAGTAGATTATGAGTCTCAAATAATAGGTAGCATTATATTAGTGACATTCACACCTCATCTTTGAATGTGGCTTGTGTTCTAATTTCATTAATATGAGAATCAAATACAACATTTACATTTTAATAAGCATATTATGTAGTTAGAGTTTATCAGCTGTACATATACAGTTGGATTTCAAATATTTTCTAAGTTCAATTCTCAGTGAAAATTTCATAAAGATGTTACATGGTCATGAAAGAACAAACAACATTTAAGTATTTTCATTATGCTTGTGGTATTACTGTCAGTCCTTATGTAAGTGGTGTCTGATCATTTTTCCAGAAAGAAAAGGAATATGGAAGCTTGTGAGGCAAAAAAGGAGCCAGATGAATTTGGGCACAATTTTTTCTAACTTATCATTAGAGTTAAGATTTGAAGTTCACATCCTAGAGTCTATGCTAAATATTAGCAACTTCAGAAATCCAGCACCATCTTTAGTTAGTGTGCTAGGTATTGATTGACTCCGTGAATCTATTCCTATCCCCTTGGTCTCCCTCCCCCGCCCCATCTCCGGTATTATAGAGTCTGGAAGACTAAAAATTACACTTCTCAGATTTCCTCACAAATTTAGGTTTTGTCAGTGTGAGGCATTTATGAAATTTTTGGAAGGCAGAAAGAGGTAGATGCCATCTTTCTCTAGTAATGCAATTACATAAATGAGCTTCTTAGAGATAAAAGTATTGGCAACAGCTGAACTACATGTTCCAGTATCTTGGGACCAATTTTAGTGAATGCAGGTGATGGTAATGGTGATAGCAATCATGGCAAATGTGGTCATATGAATTTGAAGTCAAAGACTTCTATTCTTCCAAGTTACCAATAATCTTATAAGCATCTACTTCTTTGAATTAAAGCCCTTTCTGCTTGAAATACCTTGAATGGTGTCTATTTCATGCCGTGAACCTCACCTAATTAAGTATTCAGCACCAATATTTGATTAGGAAGTAGTAGACTTCCAAAGATAATAATATGGAATTGGTTATCTGACCTAGTTGAGAGCAGTGATAATTTCATGATCAGTGGGAAATGAGATACTGTTTTCCATGAATTTTCACTTATGGTCACCTAGAATGAAATATAGTAGTCCACCCTATTGGTGGGGGATACGTTCCAAGATCTCCAATAAATACCTGAAACTATGGATAGTACTGAACCCTATATCTACTGTGATTTTTCCTATACACACATATCTATGACAAAGTTTAATTTAAAAATTAGGTAACATAAGAGATTAACAACAATAACTAATAAAATAGAATAATTGTAACAATACACGGTAATAAAAGTTATGTGAATGTGCTCTTTCTTTCTCCAGTAATTTTATATATTTCAGTCCAATCTTATTCCTGAATTTCTGTATCCATTCTTTACTGGCAATGAATGGCTTGGTATCACTTGTTTCAGGAGGTCCCTTGCTGAAGTCTTCCTATAGGCTCAGCATGTTGCCGTCAACTGCAACACATTTTCTGGTCATGTCTTCCAGAAATTTAATGCTTCTTCCATCTTCACTAAGCACTTACCACGCACTGTGGGAAACTTTTGCAGTTTGAGGTGCAACAGCAAAACTAGCATGAATTTCTCTTTCCTTCTTCACAACTTCACGGGTAGAAGATTCATTCTTACCATAGATCTCAGCAAACTCAGCATGTGACTTTTTTTTTTTCTTGTTGAGAACTTTCACCCTTTTCCTGAAAGGGAGCACATGATGGCTTTTCTTTGGCATATTCAAATTACCAGCATCGCTACTCTTGCGCTTTTCAGTCATTAAGTAAAACAAAGATAACTTGAACACAAGCACCCGGACACCATGACACTCCATCTGATAATCAGGAGGACATACTAAATGCTTAACTGGCCAGGAGTGTGTACAGCATAGATATGCTGGACAAAGAGATGATTCACGTTCTGGGCAGGAGGAGTCGGCTGTGTGAGATTCCATTAAGCTACTCAGAATGATGTGCAATTTAAAATTTATGAATCGTTCATTTCTGGAATTTTCCATTTAATAATTTTGGACTATGGTTGACAATGGGTGACAAACTGCTGAAAGTGAAACTCCTATAGCTGTTGAAACTAAAGCCTTCGACAGGCCAAGTGGCATTGCAATGGAAATGAAGAATACAAAGACTTGAGTGAGACGGTTCCTTCTAATTGCCCTGTAGAGCTTACAGAAAGAAAATTAGCTCATGTTTGAAATTCTTGGCTACCCTAAGAGGCCCTCTTCTCTCTCATAGCTACAGATATGAAATGTCTTAAAATGAGATCCAAAAATAGATCCAAAATGGGTTGTAGAATTCTAACATAAGCTCACAGTTTCCTAAGTGAAAGTTGTATTTATTGGGGAAGGGTGGAACCCAAAGATTTAGACTAGGGGCATGTGGGTAGATTTGGATGAATCTGAGAATCTGAATTTCTAAATCCCATTGAATATCCCTGGCCAAGAAAAGCAACCCTCTTCCTTTGTCAGTTAACGCTAGTCCTTTTGTTGCTTGATATCTTATAATGACTTCAATCAAGGTAGTTACTGACTCAAGGGATTATGATCTTCCTTATGCCTGGTTTCTACTCTTACAATGCCATCAGACATGTAAGGAGAATTATATCACGGTATGTCTCAGGGGACAAGTACAAAATCTACCCTGGGAGAAAATAGTTTAGAATTATAGAATTTTGCTAATTTTTACTTGTAAAGATGTATAGAAATAGAGTCTAAACATGCTAAGCAAAGCAGAAAGAAACACCTTTAGATTGAACTAACGTTATTAATAAAGGTGCACTAACCAGAAATTAATTTGAGGACATAGCTCAATAGTGAGGAGTAGCTTTAATGATTTGCCAATTGTTAAACTAAAACCTGGAATCATTGGCAGCCACATTAAATTGAGATATATGTTAGAACTTAATTGGAATAAGTAGGGAAAAATTGAAAAACTTAGAAACACTGGAAATGATTTATCATGTCCAACTCATTTGACCACCCCTCTTTGTATTTGAGAAATACTTTGGTAAATGTACATTGATAATTTGTCCTTGAAAAATTCTGTAGTGGATATGTTCTGTAGGCTGGAGAGTCTAGAGGTTTGTAACTGAGAACTGTGAATTAAACTGACATAATACAGATTAACAGAAAAATATTTATAACTTTTATTGATGTTAACATTTTTTTATTTGACATGCATGGGGGTTTCATGGAAAAGAAGTAGAAACCCCAAAGAAGTGGTTGAAGTAGGGCGTATATTCCATTTTAACAAAAGACAATTGTGGAGAAGTGACTAGACAAAGAAAAGGGAGCCCGGGCTTCTAGGGCTGATACATTGTAAGAACATGACTAGGAAACATATGAGGGAAACTAATGGTAGATAATGATTATTTCAAAAGGTTTGTTTATGCAAGGTTTACGGTCATTTCAGTGCCATTCTGTGTCCAATGATAAGGGTCGTTCTCCTTTTCCTGATACAGGGGGGGGACCAGCTTCACAGGTAAATTTATGCCCTGCTATCAGACATATAGAGGTAGGGCAGAGAGCTCTTCCTATGACTCCTTTTTCTCAATTGCCTTCAGCTCAAAATATTCCTTATGTCAAAGAGACATATTTTGGAGTGACATATTCTGATCCCTTTCAGGATGATGAGGGAGGAAGAGTGCTGTCTCTAAAATGAGTTCCCTGACTACAGTAGGAATAATCGTGCTACAGATCACCAGAGGTCAAATGGCAGTACTTAAATGCCAGAGACAGAATGAACGTGGTTACAGTAATGAGCAGCAGAGTCAGAGAGGTTGTTAGAATGGCTTAGTTTGTGAGTATTTATGGTGGTGGCTAATTTATTATGATGTCCCTAGGACTGAAATAGATAGGCAACCTGTTAGAGTTCCGACTTGATCTGTATACCTGACTCTAAAGTTAATGAATACATTAACTTTAACTGGCTTAAGTCACCACAACAGAGACACAACCTTTCATCAATTTCCATACTTTTGAGTCAGTTCATAGACCCAGAGCTTCTTAAATAAAGAGAATCTTGGTATCCTTTGAGGAAACTCTCTGTGATAATGTCACAAGGATATACTATACATCCTCCTCCTAACTTTCACCGAAGGGAAAGAGAAGCAGACTTTGGGGAGATTATTAAGACACTGATCTGATGCTGATCGTTGGGCACCCAAATTGCTGCTGTGGTCACCTACAGAATGGGTGCTTATGGAGACCCAATGATAAATGTAGTTTTGGCCTGAGTCCATCGCACAGCAGGCCCAGTGGGTCCCCAAACAGACCATCTCCAATTCCTAGACATAGAGTGAGATTAGACATACTCTGTTATTGGCTGAATTTTCATATTGGTTCCCTATCTCATGGGGTACAGGCTAATATGCTACGAAGGCCCAAAGTCAAAGCTCCTGAAATAGTCCCTCCTTCTTGAAACAGTGCAAAAATAATGTCACGTTTCTGGGTGAATGTCAGAGGTTCATGTCAGCATTAAAGGCATGAAAGATTCAGGGGTGATGATTGTTTTTTTTTATCATATACTCATTTAACTTTCCTGTTTGATCTGAGAAGAAATTGGAGAGTCTTAGAAAATGACAGTGGATTATCATTTAAGTAATCAGGTAACTCCAAGTTTTATGGCTGTTCCAGAGGTTGTCATTTAACCGAAGCAAATCAACATAATTTTGGCATCTAATATTTAGTGATCAATCTGTTAAACATTTTTCTTCCTTCCAATAAAGAGATAACTTAAGTAATTTCTTTCACCTGTATTACTTCAAGACGGTGTCAATTATTCAGTATTCTATAATAATCTAGGAACCTTGTTTGTCTCATGACATAAATCATTGCTTTGGTCCATTATGCTGATTGGATATGGTGAGTAGGAGGTAGTAAGTACCATAGATTCCTTGCTAAGGGACATGTGTGCCAAAGAGTGGGAGAGGAAAAAAAAATGTAAATTCCAGGGCTGTGGCATCAGTAAAGTTTTTGGCAGTTCAATTGTATGCAGCAGGATAAGATTTTTCCTCCTCGGCGAGAGACAATTGTTACACTTTATTACCCATCACTATTAAATAGATGAATGATTAATAAATCTCATTGGACTTTCGAAACAACATATTTACATTTGAGAGTGCTGCTTTGACCCACTTATCAAGTGACCCATAAGGCTGCCAGTTCTGAATGGGACCAGAGTAAGGGAAGGCTTTATTACTACTACGGACTGCAGGGCAAGTTACTCTGTTATTTGAGCTTTCAGATCCGAGGAAATCAAATGGTACTTGACATGTCTGGCAGAAAGCAATCCTGTAGGGGCCTCTGGCAAGCCTTGATTTAGAATTACAGTGTGGTCCTCTAGGATCTTAGAACAAAATCATGACCTGTACTCCAAATAACTTTTTTTTTTTTTTTTTTTTTGAGAAACAGATCCTGATTGCCTCTGGACCATGGTAGAAATATCAAATAATCATTTAAGCTGAGCTGCTTGTCATGGACTGGGTATTATCTGATCCATCATGTCATGGCACACCCCTTCAAGTGGAAAATTATAAAGGCACAGGTAAGGGACATGAGCAGTGTCTCCGACTACTACTGCGCTACTCCTGCTGCATTGCTACTTCTCCTTCAACCTACGTGTTTGACCCGTTGAAAAGTTCCTATGAGTTGTTGGCCGATAGTGTTTGTGTGCTTCTGATCCATTTTGCCTTATATTGTGTCCTAGGATACTGAGCCATTTGGACACTACATTGCTTTGGCTCCCTTGCCAGCTGGCTTCTAGTTGGGTCTAATCAATAGGAGATTAACAAGTGGAAGGGCAGAGAGAGTAGGATTTCTCTTCTATGCTCTCTCTCTACTTCGGTGTTGCATCTCTGACCCTCCTTTCCTCCATCTACAACCTGCTGGGAAGCCTCTTATCCATAGTTTTAATTCTCATAGAACCCCAGGAACACTGTCTTCTTCTCTTGTGTCTTCACTTCTAGGGATGATAATAGCATCACACTCTTGCTAGTGTCTGGGTCCCTCACCATCCTCTGTTGCTTTAACTTTACTTATACCTCTATATGCAGTCTCTTTATTAAAGGCTCTTCATTTGAACTATCTGGGATAAATTTTTAATTTATGCTTGGATCCTGATGGAGACACTTACAGAAAATAATTGAGCCTGGTTTACAAGCTATGTCACATAATATGCAAACACAACTTGGAAGTGGACTGTGGGAGTGTTATAGCTTCCCTTAGGAATGGCCCTGAAAGCTGTTTGGAAGGAAAATCCTCTCAATTAAAGGGCTTTGGGCAGTACACCTGGTTGCCCACTCATCCTGGAAGTTGATAATGGTTTGGCCAGATGTTCAAGGACTTGGAAGGAGTAAAATTGAAGACTGGTGACAAGAATTTCTGAGAAGCTCTGAATGTGGCATTATATGTAGTCCATATAATGTCACATTACCAAATTACCAAAGGCACCCACTGTAGAAGAGGCTCTCAGGGGAACAGGGTGACCCATTTTGTGGATATTAGTCTCTTTTCCTAGCCACCCCATATTTGTTCAATGGGCCAGATGAAATATAATAGGCTTAATGGTGGCCCCAAAGATTTCAGGGCCTAATCCCTGGAACCTTTAAATATTACTCTATTTGAAAAAAAAAAAAAAGTCTTTGTAGATGTGATTAAATTGAGGTTCTTGAGATGAGAAGACAACCTTGGATTATTTAAATGGGCCCTAAATGCCATTACAAGTGTTCTTATAATAGGGAGCTACAACATGCACAAAGAGGAGAAGGTGATGTGAAGATGAAGGCAGAGATTGGAGCGATGCAGGTCAGGAATGCTGACGGCCACTAGAAGCTGAAGAGGCAAGGAATGGATTCTCCTCTAGAAACTGCAGAGGTAAAAATGGCTCTGCCGACACCTTGATTTCAGACTTCTCTCTCCAGAACTGTGAGAAAATAAATTTCTGTTGTTTTAAGCTAACAGTATTGTGGTAATTTGTTACAGCAGCCACAGGAAACTAATACACACGGGGAGTAGTTTATACAGGGCCTCAAACAGTATGGACTTCTCATCAAGGCTGAGCTGGCTAGGACTCCTGGTGAGTGCCCAAGCTGCCAACAGTAGAGACCACCGCTGACCTTGCGATATGGAGCCATACTTGGAACAACGAGTCACTTGGTGACTCCCGTTATTGAGAGGGCATTAGTTTATTTCCACAAGAGTAACACTTATTCTGAAATGGATTTGCCAACAACACCATGCCTTCGTGGAGTTACTAAATGCTACATTTGACACCATGGTATGGTACAGACTACTGCTTCTACTCTGTAAATCATTTTATAAAAAAATAAATGGAGCAGTGGGCTCATACCAATGGGTTTTAATTATATTTCCATGTATTAGTCAGGATAGGCTAACTACAAAATGAAATGGCTTAATATAACAAATAAATACAATAAGTTGATAATTTTTAAACATTCTATTTTACATACACTTCATAGTCCAATAGCGGAAGGCTCTGCTCCGCAGTAATTCAGGAATCCTGTCTCCTTCTCTCCACTGATCATCTGCATTTAGCCATATAGATGGAGTTAGAGAAAGATCACTCAGAGAATTTTATGAAGGGGGTGGCCTGCTATTGAAACAAGTTTGAAGGTGACGGTCATCAAATAAAATTTATATTCCGTCAACAGGCACTCATTTAGTTACAACATTTAAGAGCAAGGGACATTGAGAAATGTAATCTAAGTGTGTTTACAGGAAAATAAAAAATGCGTTTGTGTGCTTCTAGAAATCATCTGCAACATACCAGATACTCCATCCCTGAAGCACGTGACATTTAGAACAGTAAAATGTCCTATTGAACATTGTTATGACCCTAGCATGAAGAAAACAGTTTGAGGAACTAGAGTACTCCCTGCAAGATGCAGCATATGCTGTGAAATCAGTCACAAATGTATGACACCTTCTCCCTTAGCCAGAACCCCTGAGTTTGGGAACCAAATGATAAATTTGAAAGTGGACCCTTTCATTATTACATCTACATGCAACATTTAAAACTTTTTTATTTTTGCAATTTTGTGCTGTATTGATTTATAGATCTTAGTTCCCAAAGAAGGAAAGTTTCTACTGAGGGATACAATAATGGTTTCACTGAACTTGAACTTGAAACAGCCACCTGGAATTTGGGGACTCTTATGCCAGTGATCAAACAGGAAAAGAGAACGCAGTAATAGCTGGTGTAATTGCTGCTGCAAAAGGGGGGAAAAGAAGTATATGTCTGTAACCTCTTTAGTGCCTCCAGTAATAATGCCAGTGACCAAATTTTAGTTGCCTTTAGCAATCCCTGAGATATGACCAAGGGCTACCAAGGACTCCAACCTTTCAGCAATAAAAGTCCAGGTTATCCTACCACGTGAAGAACTCTGTGCAGCTTAAGTTATGACTGAAGCAAAATGTAGTTGGAATGAGCTGTGGAACAATTAAGTTAATCATACAATTTATGCTTTTATGACTACTTGCAGGAAGAAGAGCTGAGACTGTTTTGCATATTTTTCTTGCTTTATGTTTATATTTGTACAACTTCACTTAAAATTTCCCCATCTCTCTTTCCTTTTCTATATGATATAAAGCATATTAATAGTGGTGAAATTTATAATTTATTCTGTAATTATAAAGGATATAAAGGTGGGATTATAACTAAACTAGAAGAGAAATGACAGTATCACTAGATTCAGTGAATAGACTTTGGATCTTGCCTCTCAGGAGCGAGTGAGCATGTTTTTGTTTACATGAAGGCCAATCATATTATCCAAGATTGAGAGTATGTTGTTTTTACTCTGGTTTTTGTTTGGAAGTGAAACATGGGCAGAAGATTATGGATGTTGGGTAGCTACACAGTGAACTGTACCCAGTATTGTCTGCTGATACATGACATCCATTCCCACCCCTTTCTTATCCCCTTTCTTGAATCACATTTGGCATAGGTTAGAGTGCTAAAAGCCACATTTCCAGACTTCCTTGAAGCTAGAGTCCTGTCTGCTGATTCTGCGTCATATTATGCCAATAAAATGCACTTGAGTGAATGAGTTTTTTGGAGGGAGAAGGCAGCCAAAACAGCTCAGATGGACTTAACATTGATACAGCCGGATCCCACATTCCATTATTTATCATTAGCTTCATTTGTGTGGAGCAGCTGTGAGGTCATTGATGGTGGTAGCCATGGCAGAAGCAGTTTCCTGACCTCCGAATCTTAGCCTCAGTAGTGGTTCCTTAAATTATAAAATATTTGGTGACTTCTTTTCCTCCAGACTTATATCATTATGTAAGCACATAATTTCCTCTATTAAAACCTTTTCTGCTTCAAAACACTAGTTTTTGTTTCCTGCACGGAACCCTGAATAGTACAGATAAATACTAAGAAATTTCACAGGTATTTAAATGAAGTATGATATGATATTAAATATATTATTCTAAGGAAGCAAATTGTATACGACTCTAACATTCTAAATGGTCATTCTTATCTTCGATATGCCTTTTTTCCTTTCCTATGCCCAAGCATTCTTTCAACTAAATATCGAAGAAATGTTTCCCTATATTTGAAGGCATATCAGATAATTGGCACAACTTGAGATCATGTTTCAGCACAGCCCTGATTCCTAGACTTCTTGTGCCTCTTTTGGGGGATTTCTTTAAGAACCTAAAGAAGGTCCTGGATGCAGATATTATGGGATTTGATTCCAGGAAGCTGGAGTGAAACTATGTAAAGAATAAAACAGAGAAAGAGGGAAGGCCAATTAAGGGTATATTTTAGATTAGTTACCAGTGGGGGCAGCTGAAATACAATTCTGTTCAGAACTCTCTGACAAACCATAAAGTAATCTTAGAACTCTGTATCTGGAAGATGGGAGACTGAGGCATCTATCTCTAGATTTCTGCTTCTCATTGGTTACCCTGGGGAGTATTAAGGGTATCTGTCCCTTTCCTCCTGACTTCTGGGATGCACTTGCTTTCTGGCTAAGCAACCCTGGGACAGAAGGCGAAGAGAAGCAGCAAAACAGCTTGTAGTGGGACGCTACCAGTTTTCATGGGATTCCATTACAGCACTGAAATGAGAGTTGACTGAGGGAGTGTGGTTCTGAGAAACAAATGCTTCTTCTACATATGACTTGACTCTTAAGAACTCCCCCCCCCCTTTTTTTTTCCAAGTTTACCCTCTCTGTGAATAGTATTACTCTAGAATGTATAGTTGTTCACGATATTCTCTAGGCACAAAATTCATTGTGTAGCTCGGGGTGCTTTTTGAGAGTTATACAGGTCGTGTTATGAATTACTGATTGCTTAGAGAATTTTTATAACGTTAATTCAATGCTTGTCAAAAGTAAAAATCTGATAAGATTGAATGCTTAAAAATTTCTAAGATATAAACATAGACATATAAAAATAAAAAAGTATACAAATCAACAGTCCTTCACCTCATTCTTTTCCAGCCTCATTTCTGTTCTCCAGATGCAACAATTATTAACTGTTTCCAGTTTGATTTCTTCTAGTAGTTTCTTATTTGTAGCTCTAAATATCTTCTATCCTCTAGTAGTTTCTGTTTTACAAAATAATTTTTAAATTTTTAAGTTACAGTTGACATACAATATTATCTTAGTTTCAGGTGTACAACATGGTGATTAGACATTTATATAACTTACAACATGGTCACCCCAATAAATCTAGTACACATCTCATACCATACATAGCATAGTTATTACAATGTTATTGACCATATTTCTTAGTCTATACTTTACATCTCCATGACTATTTTACAACTACCAATTTGTACCTCTTAATTCCCTCCCCTTTATTACCCCCTCGACCTTCCTCCCATCTAGCAATCATTAAAATGTTCTCTGTATTTGAGTTTCTTTCTGTTTTGCTTGCTTGTTTTATTTTTTTAGATTCCACATGTAAGTGAAATCATATGACATTTGTCTTTCTCGGTCTGACTTACTCCATTCAGCACGACACCCTCTAAGTCCATCCATATTGTTGCAGATGGCAAGATTTTATTCTTTTTTATGGCTGAGTAATATTTTCTAATTTGCTGATTTGATCCTCCGCTTCATCTAATCTACTATTGATTCCCTGTAATGTATTCTTCCTTTCAGTTATTGTATTCTTCATTTCTGACTGGTTCTCTTTTTATATTTTCTATATCCATTATTCTATTTTCTATTTCTTTGTTAAAGTTCTCACCTAGTTCATCTACTCTTCCCTTAAGTTCACTGAGCATCCTTATAACAAGGGTTTTGAACTCTGCATCTTCTTGTCTCAATTTTGTTTATTTCTTTTTCCAGAGCTTTGTTCTGTTCTTTCATTTGGGCTATGTTTCTTTGTCTCCCCATTTTGACTGCCTCCTTGTGTTTTCTGTGTATTAAGTAGGATTGCTACATCTCCTGGTATTAGTAGAAGTGGCCTTATGTAGTAGATGTACTGTGGGTCCCAGTGGCACAGTCTTCCCTGGTCACCTGAGCGGGTGCTCCAGGTTTGTCCCTTGTATGGATTGTGTGTGCCCTCCTGCTGTAGTTGAGCCTTGGATGCTGTTTATATGTCAATGGGAGGGATTGACCCTCAGGCAGATTGGTTGTGAGGACTGGCCAGGGAGGGGCTGACCCCGTGGAGCAGGATTTGCTTTAGCAAGGCTCTGGAGCTTGTCCAGTCTGCCCTTTGGGTGTGTTGTCCTCAGATGCAATCCACCTTTAGCTGAGTTGTTTTCAGAGCTGGGTGATGCTCTGGCTCGGTCAGAAGCTGGTCACTGGGTGTGCCAGCTCTGGGTCCTCCTGGTAAAGGCCCCGTCTCAGGCCAAGTTTAGCCGCAGTCTGTGTGTGCCCTGCCCAGGGCCACCAGGCAAGAGTCACCAAGCAATCTGCAGATTGCCACAATCCACACTGGGCTTGAAGGTGACTCGAGAGGCCAGGGCATGAACTGAGGCCAGTTGCCACCAGTGCTGGGCTTGGGGCTGCTTAGTAAGAGGGACATGCAAAAGCCAGATGCTGCTTGTTTGGGTTTTGCAAGCCTTTGAGAGATTCTAGAAAAATCTGCAGCATGAGCCAAGACAGGCC
The DNA here is from genome assembly GCF_014176215.1 of Rousettus aegyptiacus. Lineage (NCBI taxonomy): Eukaryota > Metazoa > Chordata > Mammalia > Chiroptera > Pteropodidae > Rousettus > Rousettus aegyptiacus. The sequence goes on along the minus strand of NW_023416284.1, from coordinate 124,198,853 downwards.
ATTTGTATGGAAAAGCCACTGGAAGCGGCTTGGGTGGGCCCACAAGTTAGGTGGGGTGGGATCTCAAGGAGTTCCTAGATGAGGTGACCAGTATTAGCCAAGTTGGAGACTCAGCCATGGCGGCTGCCTGCATCTGAACACCGGGGAGGGCCCAAAAGAGAAACAGTAGATTCTGCCAGCATTTCTGTCTGGGAGAAAGCTGCTCCTTCAGCCCTCACCTTATAGCCAGATAATTCAGTTCCTCCCTGTATGTCCCTGGCATCTTTCAATCTACTGCCCCAGCTGGAGCTCAGAGCAAGTGAGTCCATCATTAAGACTGCATGTGGACCCCTTAAGAGGAATGTCTGTGACTCCAGCCACTCTCCATCTCACTCAGTCACAATTTCTGCTGGTTTAACGGTTAGAAGTTGTAGGGACTTCTTTTACCAGCACTGGGAACATTGACTTGAGAGCCTGGTGTGGGACTGGGACCCCTCATTCCTCTGGAGGGATCTCCTCAGTGGCGATGTCCCTCCTGATATCCTTCCACATTCCATATGCAGGTGTGAGACCAGCCTGCGTTGTGTCTCTGCCCCTCCTACCAGTATTGAATTAGCATCTTCTGTATGTCCTCAGTTGTAGGACTTCTGTTCAGACAGACTTCGGGTGCCTCCCAATGATACTTCTTCTGTAGGTTAGTTGTAATTTTGATGTGATTGTGAGAGGAGGTGAGCACAGCGTTTACCTACTCCACCGTTTTGACCAGAAGTCTCTGTGGTAGTTTCTTATTTATATTTCTAAATAATAAATATGTATTTCCTATTGTTTCTAGAGTTGTCAAATCGAGGCATTATATATTGAGTTCCTAATACCATAGATGAGAATTTAGTTCAGTTATACAACATTCACCTTGCTTATGTCTAAATAATGTACTTGCACCTCTATTTCTTTTTCCATGAGCTATAGAAAGTGTCTTTTATCTTACATTTTATAAGATGTGAATATAAATACCCCTGTATTTCTTTTCTCTTCATTTTTCCTTTCAATTCATATTCTGTATCTGTATTTTAATTTTTACTGTAAATAGTGATGATATTTACATTCTATTCTATTATAATTGTGATATATATAATATATTTTTTCAAGATTATTCTAAAAGTTGAAAAATCAATGGAAGGTATTTATACTATTTAGATTATATAAATTCTGTGATCTTCAGAACCAAATACTGTGTCCTGATCACATTTTATTCTTGTATGTTTTTTTTTATTTCTTAGACTTTCTGTTTTCTTGATTTTTCTATTTTTCAATGTCTCAAGTATGCTATAAAATCTATGGAATCTCCTTTGACCTTAAATATTTTGTACCTTGAAGTATGCAGAATGTGTTACTCTCTAGGCATTTTGTACAGCTGTCGTTCTAGTAATTCCTTTATTGTTGATAGGGATTGAAATTGCTGCATTGGTCAATATCAACCTCTTCCTTGCTTCATTCTCTTATTTTTCTGGACTATATCCTTCCCTAAGACATGTTACATGAGTGGTCTTTTTTCTGAATACTTATGTCACTCAAATTGTCTATTCATGTTCTTAATAATTAGGCTAAGTGAAAAATTTTAGATTAAAAGTCAATATGTTTTCCTTAGAAATTTTGGGGGAAAATATCCCTTGTCTTTACATGTAGTTATTTTTTCATATATTCTACACATCTTTTTAAATCTTTTAATTTCTCTTCTTTATTCCTACAATTCTTTCCCTGACTCTGCCCCCCAAAATATCATTATTTGAATGTTATAACACCTGAATTGATTCTCTGAATCCCTTATGTTTTCACTAATACTTTTTTGTCTTTTATTACTCTTACATTCTGGGAGACTTCCTTGAACCTATATTTCAATCTTTTTATTTCATTTTTGTTTTATCAATCACATTTTATTTTTTATTTAATTATTTTTTCACATTTTAATATTTAAAAAATTTTATTATGGTGACATTGGTTAGCAAAATCCAGACAGTTTCAGGTGTACAATTTAACACTAAGGCATATATATATAATGCTTTGCATATTCATCGCTCATAGTTAGATTTCTAACTGTCACCACATATTCGACCCATTTTACCCCATCTACCTTCCCCTCCCCATCCCCTATCAATCACATTTTAAATTTCTAAGAACATTCATATTCTCTGATTATTTATTTTCCCCATAGCATTTTATTTTTGTTTCATGGGTGTAGCATGTTCTCAAATATTTCTAACATTCTTAAAGAACTTCTCAAAATTATTTTTGTTCCCCTGTTTACCTTTGCTTCCTTTAAGGTCAAATTTTCAGTGTTTCTATCTTGGTCTTTCAATCTCAGAACTGTGTAGTGTAATTTAAGCTTCCTGTTTGTATTTGAACATAACACAAGGTAAAAGTTGAATCAGAGCTGTGTGCTCATGGCAGGGTTCGTTGTCTATTAACGTGAACTTCACTGTAAGCAGACAAAAAGCTGGCTGTTACACTGGAGCCTCCCAATGCCAGAATGAGGATGACTGTAGTTCGAGTCACTAACATCTATGCTATCTGCCTTAGTTTTCACCATAATTTTATTTTTTCCAAAATAAGAACTTTCCTTTTTTCAGTGAGGGTATAAGAAGTGAAGGTTAGATCTCTATAATGCTATGAATTTTGTGCTGAGAATCTTAGAAAATACTGGAGATTTTCATTTTCATAGACAGGTTTTCTTTCCAAACTCCTTTTTTCAACTCAACTTTTCATGCCCAACCTCTATCAGTGTGGCATTTTATGGAGGGAAAACGGTCTCTTTCCTTCACTATAGAGCTACCTCTACATGTGACACAGTGGCAACTTCCTCTACTTTGCTTCATGCATAAATGATTTAACCACCTGCTTTCCATCTTCCAGAAAATTGTTAAAATCTCTCACCTACTGTGGCCTCTTAATAGTCTCCCCATTATTGTGGGTTTAGATATTTTACTTGTCTCTTGCTATCTTTTAAATAGAGCCTTGAGAACCATAGAAAATAAATAGATAAGATTGCTCTCTGGAGCATTTTGAGACAGAGGGCTCTTTAATGTTTCTAAAAAAGAAAACATTCTTGAAGTCATTTTTGAAGTGAATGGGAATTTCACATTTGAGCTTTGTCATTGATATAACCTTAACAAGTTACTTAATCTTTCTGGATATGTTTCTTTATTGGTAAAATGGAGATAATGATATCTAACTCAAATAGTTAATATACAAGATTAAATTTAAAAATGTATACAGGCGTACCTTGTTTTGTTGTGCTTTGCTTTATTGCACTTCACATATGTTATGTTTTTTACAAATTGGAGGCAAGACCCTCCACCAGCCAAGAGATTACAACTCACTTTAGTGAAGTGGTCTGGAACTAAATTTGCAATACCTTCAAGGCATGGATGCACAAAGTTTTTAGTGCAGTGTCTAGCTCATAGATGTTACTTAATGTGAATTTTTTGTATTGTTTTCTTGGCATATTTTTAAAAGTTTATTTCTCCTCAGATCTGGTAGAATTGTTTTACTTTTATCTTATTTATTTATTTATTTATTTATTTATTTATTTATTTATTTGGCAGTAATAGGGAGGGTAAGGTAGCTTGCAGGGTTGTTATTATTTCCATAGTCATAAAAAGATAGAGAAGTAATACCCTAGGCTTTTTACTAATAGCATGTAATCCACAATCGGTTTTTATGTTCATCTTCAAGAAAAGTTATCTTTCCTCTCAAAGAAACAAACTATTCATTATTCATTTAAGACAGTTCACGGCCTTCTGTTTTCTATTCAAAGCTCAAAGCTTATTTCTAAAATGGTTTTGTTATAGTTAGAAAATTATAGAGTCTTTCTTGTGAATTGATTATATTAAACATTATTAAGATAACATAATACACTGTGTATATTAATTGCCTAGTAAAGGATTCAGTGCATTGTTATTTATATATCATAGCTAGTGTATTATGATTTATCACAAACCAGTTACACTGATGCTCTGAATTTGGGTCTCCTTTGAAAAATATTTATGAGATGCAAATAAAATCTCCAGTGTAGAGGGAAACATTCTAATTAAAGAATTATTGGGGTATTAATCGTACCTCTGTTGTCCTGATATTGTTCATTGTAGTTTAATATAATATTGAATTCAGGCAAAGAATAAAGAAAATAGTGTGATTTCTTAATCAGGTACTAAAGAACTTCAAAGTTCATTTAATAGTGCAATAAATTTAAAGAACTTTACGTATTAGCTCTTATTGTTTTAAATTAGGAAATAATTTGCACTTGTTAAAAGACAGTGCTGGAATGCTCCGGTTAGAATAGCAAGAGAGATAATCAGATTAAAGGCTCACGATCAGACACTATGACAATAATAGAAATTAATGACTTTAAATCCAGAGGGGCCTGCCATGGATCCTTGGATTAAGGAACATTACTAATACCGTGCCTGTTCCTGTATACATCTATAAATATCTTACAATTTGAAAGTAATTGCAAATAAAGCTATTATAAACATCGACGTGCAGGTTTTTGCATGGACATAAATTTCCAGCTCCTTTGGGTACACCTAAGAGCAAATTACTGAATCATGTGGTAGGAATATGTCTGCTTTTGTAAGAAACCACCAAACTTCTGAAGTGGCTCTATTATTTTGTGTCCCCACTGGCAGTGACTGAGAGTTCCTGTTACTTCATGACCTTGTCAGAATTTGGTATTGTCATCATTTAAGATTTTGGTCATTCCAATAGGTGTGTAGTGTTAGTTAATTGCTATGTTAATTTGCAGTTCCCTAATAACATATTATGTGGAGCATATTTTCATATCCCTATTCCATCTGTATATCTTATTTGGTGAAGTATCTGTTTAGATCTTTTGCCCATTTTTAAAATTGAGTGCTTATTTTCTTTCTTTTAATCTGGGTGTTTATATTCTCATTGTTGAGTTTTAAGAGTGCCTTTTATATTTTGGATAGCATATATGTCTTTGGAAATATTTTCTCTAGGTCCATAACTTGTCTTCTAACTGTCTTGATAAATCATATTTTTGGATAACAATTTATCATTCTTTAGGGCATATGAACTTGAATAAATATATTCCAAACTTGTTTCATTCTTGGCTGTTAGAGATAAATCGTGATTTTATAAATATATCATCATAGACTATTATTAAGGGAATATTACTTGCTTCTCAGAACAATTAGTCGCAGTCGTTTAACGTTAATTGTTTAGGTTTCTCACATGTATAGTTTGTTTCATTTAAATATTATTGAATGAATTATTATTTTATGCCATTCATGGGCCGTAGACTGAACAGGGAAAGGGGGAGGAGGAATTCTTTTTTCTAATGAGAAGTTTAGTTCACCCAATATTTCATTTCTGTATTTAAAATTTATGCCAGTTTGCTCACCTCTCTATTGCAATTGAGTGGTCAGGTTTTGGTAAAGATTCAATGAGATATTGCTTGAAGAGTATTTAGCCAAAGGCCCAGCACATATTAAATATTCAATAAATAGTCAATATTATCTCAGGATTTTCATAATATTATTGTTACAATAGTAATTATTATTATTATTGTTATATAATTATAATATTACATATTAATTATTTTGACTTATAATTTGTCTCAATTTATATTTATCTACAATTTTGGAAAGCAGTTCTCACCTGCTATGGAGTTCACAGCACCATGTGGTAAGCTCAGTTCAGGAGAGGGATTGCCTTCTTTATATATTGGACTAAGAGCTTAATTTAGGCAGTAGCCTCAGGGACAATTTATAGGCATATCATATTCAACTAGAAGGAAGTCTTGATTTTTCTATTCATGAAATTATAGAAAGTGGATCTCCATGGCCTAATAAGACTTCTTACCACTGTAGGTATGGAATATTATCTATTTTCTAGCAAAGGAAAAGGGACAAGAATGACATGGCGAAAAGGAAAAAAATAAGGCAGATATGTAGGTTGTTTAATATTTTTCTCATAGATTTACTAAATACTTAGTATAACTGATCTTGGTTTGAAAGTTTTATTTATATATAAATTAAATCTCGATCTGAAATTGACCCCTGAGCAACATGGGTTTGAACTGTGCAGGTTCACTTATAAGTGGACTTTTTCAATAAATACTGTAAATGTATTTTCTTTTATTTTTTTTCTCTAGTTGACTTTATTGTAAGAATACAGTATATAATTCATATAACATACAAAATAAATGTTAATCAATTGTTGATGTTATCACTAATATTTCTCATCAACAGTAAGCTATTAGTAGTTAAGTTTCAGGGGAGTTAAAAATTATGGGTAAATAACTTTTGGTGACTGTGCGTGTGTGTGGTGGGGGGGAGGTCAGTACTCCTAACTCCCGTATTGATCAAGGGGCAACTGTATAAAAAATTATGGCATAAGCTCTTCTTAAGATACTCAGATATGGCTGTGGAATTGTACTACCACTTGAAATGATCTTTTGAAGATTTAATTTTAAACATCTTCAGTGGTGATTAAAATTACAAAAATTTATAAAAATTGTAAAGGTTATTATAAAAGTTAAATTTGCAACAATTTCTGCAACCTTTACCCTTTCACGTTCAGATTTTAAGTCAGAGGTTTCCTAATTGTAGCCATAATTTGTATAAACAATTGAGAGACAGTAGTGTAATTCTGAAAATAAGACACTTCCTTGTCAAAAAGTAATGTGCTTATGTCAGAGCCTAGATAATATAAAGATAACTTTGCCTATCATTTTTATGGTAATTATACTTTTATACACTCAGCTTACTGTGGAATATATGTATTTGACAAATATTTAATGAATTCTTTCTCTGTACCAATAAATTGTTCTAGCCTCAGGGAGATAAGTACATACATTCCAAGTTGGTGTGCCAATGACTTGTGGAGAAAAAGGGCAAGAAAACAAATAATCATATTATAAAAGGTGTTAAAATTAGGTCTAGACAAAGATGAGAGAGAGTTTAAACCACTTTATAAAAGCTTGCTTCTAATTTGTAGACAGCTTTTTGGAATAATATTTTTGTGCCTAGACATGCATAGATCTGCATTTAACATTTATAGTAGCCAATGTCATCTTAGGTGTGAAACTATATTAGAAACTCTTGATACAATGTAAAGAGAACATACTACTTGTCTATACATTGATTAAAGAATTCATTGACTGAAACATGTGCTATGAAACATGAATCTTGAAAAATATTTCATTTAAAAATCACCTTATTTCTACTATGCATATAAAAAATAATCAGGATACAAACTAGAAAACTTTGACCAAGTTCTTACAGCTAGCCAGAGACTGAACTAGAATCCAAGTTTTCTCTTTTCTAGTCTATGCTGTCATTGTTAGCAATTAGAAGCCATTGGTAGATGTGAAAGAGATAGATAAAATTAATAAACTCAAAGAGGTAGGTAATTTGTGGATTTTTACTTTTAGTTACAAGTTACTAGAGTGAATATTGCACAAAAAACATTGTTGATACGGTTCTGGAGAATGCACTAAATTTTAATTCATTCTTTTAACATGTAGCTGTGGTAAATGGACAAATGCCAACATTCTCTAGAAGAGAGTATACAATACATGCCCGTGAACATTAAGGAAATTCTTAAACATGTTAAAAGTAAGCTAGTTAAGACCACGTTGAGCCAGGTCATGTTATAATTATTAATTTATGCAATAGTAACTAACTAGGTATTTACTATCTATAAAAAAAAATGACAGTTTGACTTGCTAAGCAAATTTGAATTCATTGCTACTAGTCTAAGTTGATACTATGGGAATATTCTTTAGGTATAGTGATATTATACAATGCACTGGACATCTGTAGTGGTAGTCTCCCAGGTTATTGTCAGGTCGTATTTCAAAAATTTGTTGATTTTCATTTGCTTGGCCCTCCAGCTGAAACAATGTCATACATCAGTATTAAACCTCAGGCCTGCCAACAGGGCCTATTGAACTCGAAGATCATCTGGAATAAAAAGTTGTATTTGAAATTTACCACCAAGTAAATCAACAGCATTCACCTGGAAAAAGGTTTTCAGATTCTAACCAGAGGTGCCAGTTCTATAGCTGACATCCCCACCGCAATGGAAGCAGGAACCCACTGAGCATCAGGCCATTGCTGGAAGCTCTAACAGCTTAGGGCAGGATCACCAAAGGTCAAGGGTTGAGTATAGCAGACATTGAGGCAGGGAGGAAAAAGGTCAATGGGAGATAAACACTTCCCCATGATGTTTGGCAAGTTCTTTGAGACAATATCTTATTCTACTTTAAATAGATGTTTCAAGACTTAGGGTTTGGAAAAAGCAGGCATTTAAAATGGCTGCTGCGATGTGTCTAGTAGTGGCTAAAGTCATTAATATACAATTCATCCCAAGAGTAAATTGATAGCTTAGACTGAATCCATGGACTAAAAGAAAATAAGGTGCCCCATTTTCAGAAAACTTCAGATCTTGGAAATAAAATCAACATTCCCCGAAACCTTATAAATCGTTGGTAAACATTACTTACCATTATTACATCTTTTGATTGAATACTTGCTATGACCCTCTCAACACTGCCTCTCTGTCCATCCTAGCAATTTAAAATTGTTCCCATTACTTATCAGTGTTTTCTTTTATAAATATCCTCAATTAAATAAAAAGTTGTTTCAGATCAATACATATTTATCATGCATCTCTTTGGTAAAAGATGCCACCTAAGGTATAATCAACCAGTGAAACTCAAAACTACTTGTTCAGGTATATTTGTGCAAGTAAGAAAAAATTTAATTAATAGTTGCTTAAATGAATACCTTTATTTTTTTCTCACATAATTAGAAGTCTAGAACCAGAGAGTATAGATTTGATGTAGTAGCCATTTTTTAGTAGGTCGAAGAATATAATTCATGTAATTCTTCAAATAATTTTTATCCTTGTTTCTCTATTGATTTCATTTTTATTTAAAATTTTGATACTTTGTTCATTGTGTATATTTTAATTATTCTTATTTTAAAAAATATTTCCTTAAAATATTAATCTCAATTACTGATCTTTAAAAAAATTTTCTTAAATTTTGTCCCTGTAAAAGAAGCCTCACCTACCTTACCCTAGTTCTGGCCCTGCTTATTCCAGTTACTATAACAATCCTTATAAAACATGTATATTCATTATTTTTTAAATCTATCCCTTGAATTACTTTTGAATGTTCTGAAGCTTCAGAACAAGGGAAGACATTTTAGAAACAAAATTAAACAAATTGGAGTAAGTGCTTTCAACAATTGGAAATGAGAAAAGGGCCTAACTTTCTTTAAGTTGTTATGTACTGGTATGCCATAAAGTGTAGCTGCATGGAGCAGGGAACTAGTTACTAAAAGCATGGTTCTTGCCCCTGGCTTCACCCTTTAGAAGCTGTGAGCCAATGAATAAGTCTCGAATCTACTGTTGGCCTCAGTTTCTTCATCCCTAAAATGAAAGTATATCTGCCTTGCCTATCCTTCAGAGTTGCAATAAAGATCTAATGAGAGCAAGAGTGTGAAAAGTCTTTGTAAACTGCAAAGGTATGAAAGCTTTGTAAACTGTAGAACACCTTTTGAGGTGAGCTGAGGACAGTGTGAAAATGAACAACTAAAAAATCAGAATGATAGAGTGAGGGCCACAGCCAGACCAGTTCTCTTATTCTGACTGTGGAGAAAGCGAGGCCAGGGAGCTCACACCTCTCACCTACCTCAGATAAATAGTTGCAGTGATGGAGTAGGACACAGTCCTCCCAAGTCTGGTCCAAGTTCAGGGCTCTCTCTTACTTTGATCTCAAAGACATCAAATTCAGGGGAGAATCAGGACAAGTTCTAGAAAAGGAGAAAGATTCATGTCCTTAGCGAGAGAGAAAAGTACTAGGTGCACAGGAGAGAGGAAAGAGATGAGAGATTGAGAGGACCTGTTTCTGAGGTGTGGATAATTTCAACTGGAAGTAGCAAAACTGGCGTTTCCAGGTTCCCACTGTGAGGTGTGACTGCACAGACAAAGCACAATGAGTTAGACTGACCAGGTTTTTCAGTCCGGTAAGTTTTATCTGAGGTACATAGACAGTTAGCTTAATAAAGAGGCAGAGATGACAACAGGAAAACCATGATGTCAGAATCAGCCATTTATGTTCACAAATAAACTATTTCTGAAAGTTACAATAAAATGTTATGGCTCTTATAATAATAATTTACCTTAGAAACTACAGAAAAACACCTGGAAAAGAATCCATTGGTTGGGGGCGATGGTAAATTCCTTCTAAATTTCTTCATTTTCATGAAACTAAACATTCTGCTAAGCTCCACCCAATTCCTCATTGCTATAACTGACTCATCAACCTAATTTTTAACATTTACGCAGTACACCATGCATTGTGCTCTAAAATAGTGGCCTAACAAGTAAGAGAGTTTTTATTGGCATTAGTCTTAAATGGAAAAAATTTATGAAAAGTAAGAGTATGAGAACCAAAATTTGGTTCAATAATTATGTCTCACAGCACACAAATAAATGGTTCGAAATCAAAGATGACATCATGTTGCTATTATGAGCAGTGATTTCTAAGACAACAAAATTATCTTCATCTTCTCTAAGTCATTTCTAAAATCTCCTTGCTCCTTGAAAGTATAACATGCCCAAAAGCACTTAAACTGTTTTCTGGTTAGCATAAACATTTATCTTGTTTCAGCTGGACCCCACCCAAAAGACCAATTAATTCTAGTGACTTTTTTGCAGTAATTATGCTAAGCCTCCAGCAAAATTACTACATCACCTTAGCATTGTTAAATTTCTTAAAACCTGGCTACTTCTCTTGAAAAATGTCAGGGATCCTAAGTGAATTGTCACTGAATAGTAGCCACTACTCTTCATTCCTGGAAAGGGTGGGTACACCCTATTTGAAGAGAAGTGTTAGGATCTATATTCTTGTGATGAATGGCTCATATTCTCTCTGAAATTTAAAACGAGAGATGTATGCATCTTTTGCAGTCATAAGATGGGAATTTTTAAAGGCGGTAATTTTGCAGGAAACACACTCACACAAGACTGTTTTAATAGTAATGTTTTCTAAGAAGGTGGGTTCACAGGTTGCTATAGTCCTGTGTAAAACATGGAAAGAGGATTCCCCAGTGAAATGGACAAGAGAGTTAGAGGGAAGCTGATTTAATTATTATGGCTTTATCATGTTTAAGGTCATGTAGTGCATGCAAGTCCCTCATATTAACCCTTTAAAAATATGTTTAAGGTCATGTAGTGCATGCAAGTCCCTCATATTAACCCTTTAACTCCTTTTTTCCTCATTTACCGTATTGTCTTGTAAATCACATTATTCAGAGTTTTCATTATATCTATTTTCTAAATAAGATGCATGGTAGTGGCGATTTCTATATTAACCCAGAATTCATTTGAGTGACTTTAGATCTCTATGAATGGCTGTTTTATCTACTACTGTTAAATATTTTGTTGTTAATTTCTGACTTTTTTGAATTGTAATCAGAAAATGTGATCTGAGCAATTTCTCTAAGTTGGAACTTTTTGTAAAATTGCCATACTGTATTGTCTCTGGTATATAAAATTAAATATTTAATCAATCAGACTTTTAATTATATTATTCAAAGTTTTAAAATTCTTGATTCTGTTTAGTGTTTGTAGTCATTGACTCCTATTTTATCTCCTGTTTGTTTGTTTTTTTTTTTTTTTAGCCCCTATCTACTCGTATCTGAGATTATCTTTCTGTTGCCCTCACCATATTCAGTTAACGAATTTATTAAGTATCAAATATTTGGATCACACTTTTTCCATTCAACTCTCTAGATACTATTTCATTGTCTTTTGTATCTCATTGTTGCAGAAGAGAAACCTGAGAGTAAATGGATATTTATATTACTGTCCCTGAAATTTAGAAATTCCACCAGATTATAGCAAGGAGTTTGTTACTTAATAAATATTTATTTTATTTGATGAGACTTTTAAACATGTTGACCTACAGTTTTAATTCAGGAGAGTTTTCTTTATGTCTTCATGTGTTCTTTTCTCTTTTTCTGAGATTTCAAATAAAAAGATTAGATTTCTAGGATCTGTTCTCCACATCATGTTTTTGTCCCTTTTTTCATCACTTCTTTTCCTTTTTTCCCCCTTTATTGAGTTATAATTAAATATAGAGTGAAATTTCATCTTCATCGTCTCTACTGTGATTTAAAATTTTTTTCAACTTCATTGAGACATGGTTTATATAAACGAATGCACCCATTTTAAGTGTGTAGTTTGTAAGCTTTGACACTATTTACTCACATTCCCTATACCATAGTCAACATATAAAACATTTTCATTACCCCAAAGGTTTCCTTTGAGGCTTTTACAACCCTACGTTGTCCCCAAGTGACCACTGATCTGCTTTGTCACTATAGATTTGTTTTTTTAGAGTTTCAGATAAATAAAATCATATATTTTGTGCTCATGTGTGTCTACCATCTTTTGCTTAACGTATTTCAGAGAGTTATCCTTGCCGTTGTGTATCAATAGCTTTTTTCCTATTGTTAACTAGCATTTCATTGAATGGATATACCACCTTTAACCTATTCACCTGTTGATGGACATTTGGATTGTTTCTAGGTTTTGACTATTGTAAGTAAAACCGTTATGAACATTCAAGTACAAGTCTTTCTGTGAACATATTTTTCATCTTTCTTGGCTAAACATCTAAGAGCAGAATTGCTAGGTTGTATGAATTGCATGTTCAATTTTTAAAGAAACTACTGAATTGTTTTCCAGAGTGATTATACCATTTTACCTTCCCACCAGCAAAGTATGAGATGTATAATTATTCCACATCTTCGCAAACACTTAATATTGTCAGTGTTTTTTTGGTCAGTTTTTATTGTTAATTGTAGCCATTCTAATGGGTATGTATTGGTATCTTTCACAGGTTTTGATTTGTATTTTCCAGTGCTAACGACGTTGCATATATTTCATGTGTTTCTTTTGTAAAGTGTCTGTTCGAATCTTTTGCCAGTTTTTACGTTGGGTTTACTCTCTTATTAATGAATTGTAAATGTACTTTTTATATTCTGGATATGAGTTTTTGTCAGATATGTGTGTTACAAATATTTTCTCTTGTTCTGTGATTTTGAACACCAGAAGTTTTTAATTTTGATAAAATTTATGTTACTTATTTTTTCCTTCTATACTTAATGCTTTTAGTGTCCCTTATAGGAAATCTTTTCATACCAAAAGATGATGAAGATTTTCTCCTATATTTTATTTTAAAAATTTTATAGTTTTATACTTTATGTTTGGGTGTATAACTTATTTGCAATTAAGCTTTGTGTATTACATGAGATAAGAGTGATTGTTCATTTCTTTTACCCAAATGAATATCTAATTGTTTCTGTAACATTTGTTGAAAAGAAGCTTCATTCTCCATTTATTATCTTGGCACCTATGATACAAATTAATTGAATATATATATGAATTCTTTATTCCCTTCTCATGATCTAAATGTTTATCTTTATGCCAAGACCACACTGTCTCAATAACTGTATTTTATACAGTAATATGTCTTGAAATCAGGGATTAAAAATCTCCAACTTTGTTCTTTTTAAAAATTATTTTGGCTATTCTACGTCCTTTGATTTTTCCATGTAAATTTTAGAATAATCTCATCAGTTACTACAAACAATCCCACTAATGTTTTCATTAGGATCGTATTGAATCTATGGATCAAATTTAAGAGAATGTCAGTTGACATTTTAACAGTATTGAATCATCTGATCCATGAGCATTCTATATCTCTCCATACAAATTACTAAAATGTTTTTAATTCTTTAAGTACCAATTTTTCCTGATTTCAGATTGTACTTTTCTTCGTGACTGCTCACCTAAGTTCATACATACATTTTTGTCTCAAATTAGAAAATTTCTAAAATTCTTTTTTTTCTTTTGAGTAAATTTATTTAGAAGAAAGACGTTTATAACTTTATCCAGAGCCATTCTCTTTTTAATAAATCTAGCAGTTTTTCTCTGTTTGCTCATTCAGAACAAAGCCCTACCATGCTAGTTTTCTACTAGTTATAGCCAAGTGCTTTGGGAGAGCAAGGTGGAGTTTCCTCTTTGGTATTAGATTTTTGTTGGTTGTGTTCATCTTCTGTAGGTTTTTATTTTTCACACCGCCTGCCCTTATACCTTCAGGTCTCATACAAAATCACTTATGAATTACATAACATGGTATCTAGTGCTTGCTTTGTAATAATCCAGTGCACGTGGGGGAAAGTAGGTGGAGGGGAAGACAAAACAAAAATCATGACCGGATAGTGTTTCAAGATGGGTGCTGGGTACATGTGGATTTACTTATACTTTTCTCTCTACTTTTGAATATGTTTAAAATTTTTCATGATTAAGAATTTAAAAAGAGTCAGCCTGTGTTAAAAATACAAGAAGCAAGATAAATCTCTGTTTTCCTTCTATTATTGAGCTTGTTTTACATTCGCATTGTAAAATGTGTGTATGTGGGGTGACTTTCCTTCTATGCAGATTATATCACCCACATCTCAGACATCGGGATTTTGGACTATTGTCAAGCTACTACTCTTCCCAAAGCATGGCTGAAATAAGTGAATTCTCATCTTACTTGACCTTCCAGATCATTTGATATCGCTGACCACCCATTTTCTTCTTTCTTTTTTGTTATGCTGGAAAATACTTGTTTCTCCTTCAGTCTCTATGATTCCCTCTGTTTTTTATATTTGTAGTCTTGGTTTATTCCTTGGTCTCCTTTTTCTCTAAACACCTTTAATTGTTAATCTTCCAAATTCCATGGTTTCAACTATCATTTCATTAATTCACTTGGTATTTTACCCTGTTCTGGCTATTTGACTTGAATCTACTTAGATTTATTAGATTTGCAAAGTATTAATTTTTTCATTTATTTTCTAAACATTTAAAAGCTTCCACTATATACCAGACACCAGATTGAACACCAAAGATAAAACTGAGTAAGACATAATTGTTTTCTTAAAATTTTCACAATGATATGCTAAAAGTTCCTCAATTTGTTTCTCAAGCTCTGATCTCTTTCTTAAAGTCTCAATAAATGAAATTGACAGCTGGGAGGGGGGGAGAGGTTGTTACCTCTTCAAAACTAGCACATTAAAAAACAGTCTAACTTTGCCCCTCCACCACACCTATTCATGGTTTTCTCACCATTTCTTTTGGTGGTTTCTGTACTCCAGAACTGAATTATCTTCCTTCTTATCTCCACCTTCCCAGCCTTTCTTCTCACCCCTTCCCTACACTTACTCTGTGCTTTAATCAATAGCTCTGTCCTGAATACAACACCCAATCTCTTCCCGGCCATCTAATAATATCAAAAGGCTTCACTCTTGAGAAATACTTCCTGACATTTATTCTGACAAAAATTAGCATGCACATTGTAACAATATTAACTTTTATTTGGCTACTTCTATTCCTACTTTACGTGCATTTTTTCGTTACATCTCCTATCTATGGCTGTCTGAGAAGGATATGTTATCATTTTATTTTATATGTTGGTGAAATCCAGTGACTTGCCTACGATTACACTACAGGTAAAGGTCAGAGCAAGAATAGTTTGCTCACTTCCCAAGTATAGATATTTTTCACTGCTTGATGATTGTGAGGTAAATTCTTTTCAGCTTCTCTTAGTAGCATTCCCCAACTGATGTTCTTTGAGATGTTAATTGGTGCAGCTAAAAAAAAATTCTGTAGAGACATGGATTTGAGAAATGATAGGGAATTTAAATGGTTTCTTTCCTGCTACTATTCTCTGACTCTTTAATATGTTCATGTACATTGTGAATATACAAT
Source organism: Rousettus aegyptiacus (assembly GCF_014176215.1). Classification (NCBI taxonomy): domain Eukaryota; kingdom Metazoa; phylum Chordata; class Mammalia; order Chiroptera; family Pteropodidae; genus Rousettus; species Rousettus aegyptiacus. Next base: position 124,183,022 of record NW_023416284.1, on the reverse strand, counting down.
ACACAATATATTGTATGTAGCATTTTTTGGACATACAGATATATTTAACAGTTTTAAAACAAAGTTTTAAATCTTCAAAAGAGCATACAGTGAAATATCTCCCTTCTACTTCCGTTCCTCAACTACCTAGTTGCCTTCGCAGAGAAAGCCCATATTCCTTATGTATCATTCCAGAGGTATTCAATGCACACACAGACATACAAGTTCTTCTTCTTTTTAAAAAATTTTTGTTTTTCAATAAGAGATGACATTTAATATTATTTTATACTAGTTTAGGTGTACAGTGTAATGGTTAGACATTTATATAATTTATGAAACAATTCCCCCAATTAGTCTTGTACCCACCTGGCACTATATATGGTTATTACAATATTATTGACTATATTCCCTATGCTGTACTTCACATCCCCATGACTATTTTGTAACTTCCAATTTGTCCTTTTTAATCCTTCCACCTTTTTCATCCAACCACCGAACTGGCAATCATCAATTTGGTCTTTGTATTTATGAGTCTGTTTTTATTTTGTTTGTTCATTTATTTTGTTCTTTATATTCCACATGTAAGTGAGATCTTATGGTATTTGTCTTCCTCTGATTTAATTCACTTAGCATGATACCGCAAGGTCCATTCATGTCATCACAAATGGTAAATTTCATTTTTTATGGCTGAGTAATATTCCATTGTGTGAGTGTGTACACACACACACACACACACACACACACTACCTCTTCTTTATCCAATCATCTATTGATGGGCACTTAGGTTGCTTCCATATCTTAGCTATTGTAAATAGCACTGCAATGAACATAGGAATGCATTATATCTTTTCGAATTAGTGTTTTTGTTCTCTTTGGATAAAGAAATGCAATACCCAGAAGTACAATTGCTGGGTCATAAGGTTGTTCTATTTTTCATCTTCTGAGGAACCTCCAAACTATTTTCCATAGTGGCTACACCAATTTGCAATCCCACCAACAGCATACAAAGGTTTCCTTTTCTCCACATCCTTGCCAACACTTGTTTTCTGATTTATTGATGATAGCCTCTCTAACAGGTATATTTTGGTTTTAATTTGCATTTTTCTATTGATTAGTGACATTGAGTATCTTTTCATATGTCTATTGGCATATGTCTCATTTTTTAATTGAAGTGTGTGTGTGTGTGTGTGTGTGTGTGTGTGTGTGTGTTGAGTTGTATGAGTACTTTACAAATTTTGGATATTAATACCTTGTCAGATATATCATAGACAAATATCTTCTCCCATTTATTAAGCTTTATTTTCATTTTATTGATTATTTTCTTCACTGTGCAAAACTTTTTAGTTCGATGTAGTCCCATTTGTTTAATTTTTCTTTTGCTTCCCTTGCCCAAGGAGATATATCAGAAAAAAAATATTACTAGGAGCAGTGTCAAAGAGTTTACTGCTTATGTTTTCTACTAGGAGTTTTATAGTTTAGAGTCTAATTCATTTTGAATTTCTTCTTGTATATGGTGTAAGAAGGTGGTTCAGTTAATTACTTATTTATTTATTTATTTATTTATTTAAATTTTTTGCTTGTAGCTGTTCAGTTTTCCCAACATAACTTATTAAATAAACTATTTTTATCCCCTGGAATATTTTTACCTTCTTTGTCACAGATCAAATGACCATATGGGCGTGGTTTTATTTCTGGGCTCTCTATTCTGTTTCATTGATCTATGTGTCTGTTTCTGTGCCAGGAATATGCTGTTTTGATTACTATAGCCTTGAATAGTTTGATATCAGGTAGTGTGATACCTCCAACTTTGTTCTTTCTCAAAATTGCCTTGGCTGTTTGGAACCTTTTATGGTCCTATTTAAATTTTTCGATTATTTGGTCTAGTTCTGTGAAAAATGCCATTGATATTTTGATAAGGATTGCATTGAATCTATAAATTGCTTTGGGTAGCCTTTAAAAAAGATATTTAACCAGAGAATCATTGCTTCACAGCCTCTCTTACACCTTGCTTTCTCCAGAATAAATTTGAAGAAAAGTCAGGCTACAGAGAGAGAGAGAACTCTAGATTACTAGTTCTTATTCTCTTTATTCCATTTGCCAGGAAAAATCTTAACTTTAACATTATCCTCATTTACTACTCAACAACAGGTTGTCATGAATTCAGTCACATATCATTTTCAACCATTGTTGAAATCTTTTCTTAAGCTTAGTCCAGTTGATTACTCGTAGAACCCTCACCTTCTGGCAGATAACCAGTTAAGTCTATATATGTCTGGGAAAAATATATTAATTAATAACAGCTTTCATTTTATGAGCAGTTGTTCAAAAGTACTTTTATAAGCACTACTTATTTAGTCCTTACACTAACCCTGGGGAAAAGGTATTAATGTAACCTCTATTTTACAAATGGGAAAATGAAGGCTCAGTAGTAAATGCACATCCATAAACACACTGGTGGAGGTGATGAGCTTGAGTCTCATATTCAACTTTTTCTGACCAGAACTCATGCTGTTAGCCCCATATTCTTGTGCTCCGACTCATTATCAAATATTTAAAAATAGATGATTCTGATGAAATGATTAGAATAATATAACAGAAGAGACTAATGTCTTGTGTCCCTTTAGTAATATTTATGGCTATATTCCCAGCTTCTAGCACAGTGTCTAGCATCCAAAAGGAGCTTAAGAAATTCTTGTTGAACAGGAATTGAACTGAATGCTAATGAAGAAACTTATAAAGAAAAATTAAAAACCATGGAGTAAACTTGAAGAAAACCATTATTAAACAACATGATCTCTTCACTGCAGGCATGTGAAGAAAAATCACATCACTTCTTGGAATTTCTGGAATGATTTTGAGAGTTATTTGTTTCACCAGGTCATCACTTCCCTGTTGAGTGAGAGAACCTGTTGCCACGGCTGAGTTGTCACCGTCTCAACTCTTCGTTGCTGCTCTATTATTACAAGTTGCAGTTGCAGCAGGTATGAATCAGGCATCCTTACACAACACTGAGTTTCCTGAAGAAGAATTGCCTGTTAATCATATATCAACTACTCACCTGCCCAACGATTAAATTTAATCTTAGCTACTTTAGCAGGTGACATGTCAGCAATATAAACAGAGGTTTTGTAAGTAAAATAATAAAAATAAGATGCAAAAATCATTTTTCTAGATTTTGCAAGAGTGACAAATTACAAATGTTTTGATACTATCTTCAAAGAGAAGTGCATAGGTGTATTTAGATGAGTTTCTTACACTAAGATAAGATAAAGAAAATAAAACATATATATACTGTGGGTGATGACTAAAGACGAAAATAGTAATTACCTAAGAGGATGAGTGATGCAAATAGCCAAGGAGGGATAGAATTGAGTGACCCAAAGATCAAATAAGAAAAACAGAAGAAGATAAGAGGTAAATGAGGGAATATTTAGTTAGAGGACTTGAAAGTATCCTTTTTTGATTCTAATGTTAAGCCGAACCAGTTGACTATGTGATTCAGCAGTATAGAGTCCCAAGGAGTTACTTGGAAGTTGAAGGTGTATCATAGCCTATTTGCTTCCTTTCAAAGCATTTTGGACTTCTCATTACTGATGATATTCAAAGAGTGTCCTGCTGAGACTATTCCTACTCATGAGTATAGTGATCCTTTTCATAGTGGGAACATTTGTAAAATCTTTCATTTTTACTTATTGACTCGTTTTATTTTTTCTTAACAGGATTTGACTAGATATGATTCATACTAAGGTTAGTGAAACCAAGTGACTCATCCATCCTAGTCACAGCTCCTAGCATAACCTGAACATGGTAAGTGCTTTAAAAAATGCATGTTCAAGGAAGGAATACAGGAGCTAAATGACTAAAGGAAAATCTGGTTAAAAAAAACTATGATGGTATTTTGGTTTAAAAATCATTCTTTTCAGAAGATTAACTATTCCTTGGAAGGTTTTACAGTTTCTACCCCACATAACCTTTTATAATCTAATATCATGTGTAATTATTGGATTTATGGGGTTTACATCTCCATTGAGGCTGTGCTACAAGTTGCCAAATGCCAGTGAATAATGTAGAAAACACCATCAAGAACTTCCACATATCAATATTGCTATCTAGAAGTGCACTAGTGCAATCACAAAGTACCTTAACTTTTCCTTTTCTAACATAATTATATAAAATAATAAAAAATTTACTAAAAAAATTCTCTTGAGAAAGTAGTCTAAGTGGTTGATTTACAAAATTTAGAAGAGTAATAATCATTAGTGAACATCTAATTCCTTGAGTTTCAAATTTGCCATGCTTGCTAAAAATGAAAATACCAGAGCCTTTCTCCAGATCTACTAGATCTAAACACTCAGGAGGTGAAACCTGAAATGTATGCATTTTTGAAAACTAAGAAAGATTTTCAGAACCATGACCGTATGCTTTGTTATCTATAGAACCTTAGGTCTAGAGGGATGAGCTGATAAGCCCTAAGCTGCAGAGCTCAGAGTTCCAGCAGAGGGACAGAGACATTTATCTGCTTATCACTGCTTGTTTGTTCCTTCCACATTTCTCCTTGATGCTTGCTTTTTGATTTCTAGTACACATTTCTTAATTATTTGATATCGCTTCTAGACATGCAAATGGCCTCCTCAGGCACTCAAGTACGAGTGCCATATGTTGGAAAGAGAAAAATAAGGCAGATGTGTTTTTGCATCCTGGCACTCTCTATATGACCTTGGCCAAGTTATTTCACTTCTTTAACCTGCCCTTTCTGTATCTAGAAAAATATGGACAATAACGACAACCTCACTGTGTTACTGTGTACTATGGATTGAATGTTTGTGTTCTCCCAAAAAAACATATTATGAAGTCCTAACCTCCAATATGATGGTACTTGGAGATGGGGCCTTTGGGAGGTAATTAGGTTTATTAGATGAGATCATGAGAGTGGAGCACCCATGATGAGATTAGTGCCCTTAGAAGGAATGAATATAATAGAGCTCTTTCTTTTCTGTGTGAGCGTATAGAAAGAAGGTGGCCATCTACAAGCCAGGAAGAGGGCCCTCACCAAGAACCCAGCTACTCTGGTTTCTTGATCTCTGACTTCTAGCCTTCAGAACTGTGAGAAATAAATGTCTGTGTTTAAGCCACCCAGTCAATGGTATTTTTATTATAGCAGCCTATGCTGACTAATACACCATGAAGATCACATGAGGTAGCAAGAGATAGTACCTGACACATATTAGATGCTCAGTAATTATTATTTCTTACCTTATGAGTTATTCTAAAAAGGATGAGTAGTTGATGTCTCAATTTCCTGTGTAAATACCTACCACCCTCTTCTGTGAGAGGACAGATTGGGATTAAGTTGAGTACTAGGGAGTGGAGGTCCAGCATATTTGTGTGGCAAGACTTCAAGAAATAGTCTGGTTAAAGGGGACAACTTCTGGGGGATTTGTCTTGAAAATGCAAAGCAAAATGATTGCTTTTGCTTATATTCTGTGCCCTATAGGTGGCTTGAGAGATAATGATAGAGACTAAAGTCCACCCTTGTCCCCATACACCCTTGACCCCAATCACCTCTTAGCTACTTATAGAAGCAGCCCCTAATACCAGAGTTCTGTCATTAAAGTCTCTACCTGCCTTGCTTTGACCACACTACAGCCAATGTGTGTGCTCCATGACAGATCATCATTGGTGTAGAGTTGGTTGTGATAGACATACAGTTTCATTCATTCATTCATTCATTCAACAACCTATATTAAAGAAGCTGTTCTTCAAGGAACTCAGGGTGTAATCTGGGAGTCACCTCTGGATTCTAGCTTCTGAGCTTGCTGTGTAAATGAATACTCCCTGAAAAATCATTTGGTGTTGGTGGGAAGGGCATGGATTTCTCTTCAGCAAGAGATGACATCTATCAGTCAGTCATTAGTGATAAAGTGCAGCCCAAGTTTAGACCTTAAATGTCAGCTTAGGTTGTTCTAGAGTCATATTCTTCCATTGTACTTTTAACCAAAACAAGGGAAACTCCATTTCTGTGTTTGGGAACAGAGTGACTTTCTTGTGCAAGGGGCTTGATGGAAATTGAACTAGATTTAGCCATTTTTGAACTCAGCAGGCACCTTGTCAAGTGCCTGGAAAATGCCCCTGAAGTTGTGGTCTCTGAGCATTCTTCCCCAGGCTCAGGCCTGTTCCTTCCTTGCGGCCCAGGTGGCTCCTTGCACAGTGGGTGTGATGTTCCTGGAGGCAGTTAAAGGGAGCACCCGAGAGAGAGCCGTGGCACAGAAGGCTCAGGATAGTGAGATGAACCCCAGGATGCATTTCCAGGCCTCGCTCAGTAGTCACTCTAACAGAAACAGAAAATGGAAAACAGAGTTACATCAGAATAGGGTCTCCAGATAAAACACAGATTTAACTGAAACTTCTGCAGGGGATGGGAAATAAAAAGGATTTTTACTACCTACCTGTTACTTAAATCTAGAACGAAGTTTTGTATCCTCTAGACTGGAAGAGGTTATTCTAGTCATAATTGTCAGAAAAGCAGTTATACAGCCTATGGCCTTGGCTAGGAGAGGCATGAGAAGTGGACCTCTACCTTAAAACACCACTTCCATTAACTTCTCCAAAGCCAAATACACCATTAAAGTCGTTCCTATGTTCAGGAATTTCTCCTAAAGATATAAATATCTTTTTAAGAAAATGTCTTAGCTCATGCTTCCAAGACAAAATACCACAGACATTTATTCGTCATAGTTCTGGAGGCTGGAAGTCAGAGATCAGGTAAGATTATTGGTGAGTGCCCTCTTCGTGATTTGCAGGGGGCCACCTTCTTTCTGTGTCCTCCCTTGAAGGAGAAAGCTCTGTTCTCTACATCCCCTTATAAGGGCATTAATCCCATCATAGGTGGTCCACTCTCATGATCTCATCTAAACGTAATTACCTCCTAAAGGCCTCACCCTCAAATACCATTTTATTGAAGTTAGGCTTAAAGATACAAATTTGGCGAGGACATGAACATTCAGTCTGTAGCAGAGGAAGAGATCATAGCTTCGTCAGTGAACACTTCTGGGAAGGTTGCCTGGCAGCTTGTGGGAAAACAGCTCCAGACCAGAAAAAGAAATAGATTAAAAGTCCAGATTGTGAGGCATCATGACAAAAAAAGAGGACTCCAGAACAGGGGGACCAGATTACTATTGCTATATTCTTAGTTAGCAATTTTGTCCAGGGCTGGACACCTTTCAGAAGGTGCTTTTAGAATCTGAGTAAGTTAACAAAAAGACTTCTGAGCACCTGGAATGCATGACCATGATTGCTATTCATCGGCGATAATATTATCAGATCGATTAAACTCAATCAATCTCAAGGAGCATTTGTATTAGAGTCCTAGTAGGGTCAAAAGCAATCACAAGGGACTTGTGCTTGCCATTACTCAGCTGTCTCTCCAAGCTTTTCGTCTTGCATGCTTTTCCTAAATTCAGAGTAGACAAAGGTACAAGTCAAGATAGTTCTTAAAACAAATATCTTCACAAGACTCACAAAAAGAAACATTCCTCCCTTGCTTCCTTTTCCCCAAGGTTGATATCAAGCAAAGAGTTCCTAACTGCCTAAGCATCTGAGAGGACATTTAAATTACTGACCTTGAAGCACAGTACTAACCTGCAGCCTGGAAGCAGAGTTGTTTTTTTTTTTTTTTTTTATGTTAATATCAAATTAAACCAGCAGGGGTCAGAATTTCTTCACAATGTGCTAGGCTTCATTTTTTCCATTAGAAAGAAAAATGCCTAAGCTGTTTCTTTGTGCTGTTTTGAATTGCCATTATCCAATAATCCAAATATCAAAATGTCATGAAAATATTCATTTTCCACAGAAAAAGGCAAACTAAGCTATCCAAAGGGGTTGGCAAATTTACTGACAATGTCTTACTAACAATATCATTTCTGCATCAAAAATTTTTTATTTTAAAAAATAAACAATCATGGGGTGGCATGTTCAAGACCCTAAATGTAAACACTACAGTGGAACCAATTGCCTGTATTTATTTAAAGTTTCTCTCTAGAAACTCCCAGCCTGATGGTGACCTTCATTTATGGAGCCTTAGAAAATTAGTAGGAAGGGTTTCATCTATTGATTTTATCAGGAATTGTGGCAGTTACTTTCAGGGCTTGTGTTTTATAACTGTCTTGCATATCTTGAAACAGTGTGTGCATTCATAATACCTCCAAGTCAGATTTATTGTATTCTTTTTTTTTGATTAGCTAAAAAGGCATGGAAATCAATGCACTTGTCATCTAGTGTTCCCATATGTGTGACATGGAATGATCTGGTAATGCCCAACTGCTAACTCCTGCATTTGTATGTGGATCGGAGTCAGCGCTATCTCAGAATAATCACTTTATTTCTCTTGGTATTCATTTTTCTGTTTTTGAAAACAGAAACAGTTTATACCTATTGCACAGGAATATTGGAAAGGTTCTGAAAATTTTGTCATTAAAGAGTTCCCAAGGGTTCTTTAAAATTGTTATTAGCAGATGCAGTATTAATAACAGCTCAAACTAACACAGACATTATTCTTTAGGCTTAGTTTTAGGCTTACTTTCCTTGCATTATTAAATCATCAAATTCTTCTTCAGAGAAGTTAGGAAACTGCCCAAACTCACTGATATTGTAAGAGGTGAGACAGATATGCAAAGACATGCAATCTGCTCTGAAAACTACGTGCATATAGGGTTTTAAATTTTTAACTAATTTTAAGAAATAACTAATAATTCACAGGTTTTAAAAATAAAAATCATTGACAATGAGAAGTTTGCTTCTACTCTATCTTCCCTGTCCTCCCATCTGCCTCCTCCCCTCGCAGTATGCACTTCCCATACTTTATGCAATTACAAACAAAACCAAATTTGTATTCTCCTCCCCTTTATGAAACAAATGGCATCACATTGTGTTCACTGTGCTGAACTTTGCTTTTCTTCTGAACCATCTGTTATGAGTATCATTCCAGAGCGTAACAGAGATGGTATCCCCATTCCTTTCCAGCTCGATAGCAATATTGCAACACATGACTTATGCATATCGTTTTGTAACTGTGCAGATTTCTGTAGGATAAATTTTCAGAAGCAGGAGAATTGGGTTATAAGGTGAAAGTATTTGGAATCTTGCATAGCTATTGCCACATGGTTCCCTCTAAGAACTATATTATTTGCACACCCCCAGAAATTCACGAAACTGCCTGTTTCCCAACAGTTTCACCAACAGAGTACAGATGACCCTTGAACAATGCTGTTAATTTTTCAGAGTTTAAGTAGATTTTATTCAATGAAAATATGTCGAGAACTTACTGCTGTGCTCCCTACCTTGTGCTAAGTGTTTGGGACGAAACTGTTCCCCTGGAAATGTCTCCAATCTAGTGGGTGAGATCGTCATATAAATAAATAATCCCAGTGTGCTAATGGTAAGTGTTACCGCAGGTATTAAAAAGGACTATACATTACAGATGGTTTGACTAACTTTGAGAAATTTGCGAAAGATTTCATAAAGAAAGTTATTTTTAAGCCGCCTCTTGAGAGATGCGTAGGAATTTGACAGGTGAAAGAGAAGGGAGGAGGGGAGAGGTCAAGTTCTCATAGCTTACTTCCTGAGGGCTCACGTCCAATGATAATATTCGAAAGACTCTCTCCTCTCCAGACCAGATAGGTTGACTTTTTCTTTTATTAACTTGCCAAGGGGGTTGAGTACCCTTATCTGAAGGAAACTTGTCATGGTTGGAACTCTGCAAAGGGAAGTAAGCTCGTGGTGGCTTCAGGCTTCCATTGTTCACCTAATGTCATTCTCTTCTAACCATTTGACGTTAAGTCTGGTATTTCACCTCTAGAATGAAAAAAAGAAAAGGAGGTCAGGGGCTGGCATACCTGTAGTCTTTGATCATGAGGACTCCAGTAATTGTTTCCACAATGCCCCCAATTACCTCTTCATTGGTCAGATGTGCAAGTAAGACGAGACAGTGAAATCAGCTGTTGACTGGTCTCGTTTTCAGGAGCTGAAAAAGCTGAGACAGATAGGGTTCTCGCCTACCCAAGCTATCCTCCCTTTCTGTCTCAGCAGTGAAATTCCTGTCTGGTTCAAAGAGGCAAGAAGACCACCCCAAATGTATACTGTGACCAGCATGGTCTAGTTTAGGGCAATCATGTCAATCTAGTTCCTCTCTTTCAAAACTGGATGTCTGGCTTAGGGTGAATATCTGGTTCAGAGTTTAAGCTCTGGTGGTATGAACCTGTTAGGGCTGATAATGCATAAGAAAAAGTCTGCTTGGTTGTTTCTGAGTAAGCTATTGCTTTCCTGAAGTTGGCGCCTGCCTTCATTACTTTATCCTGCCTTGAATGTAGATGTGATGCCTGCAGGATAAACTAATGAAGAATTTTTGCAGTGACATCAGCCCTGACATCATATTGTTTACTTAGCAGTTGCATGTGTCCAGACTTCTTGGCATGTAAGAAAAGTAAGCATCCTCCCTTTCTTAAACTACTGTTGGTCAGGTTTTCTATCAAACAGTCAAGTAGCCACTAAGTAGCAGCATGGTGGCCTCTTATTTACTACTGGGTTGGTTTGCCACACTTCTATCAATTCAGCCACTAAGGAGACAGCAAGCCCACATAGATTTAAGCAATCTATTACTTAGAGAGACAGCATGGTGCCAGCTACCTGTATCCCTTGTCCCACAGGACTATACCCAACCCAAAGGGCCAGATGATAGGCAACATGAACAGTGCGATGCTCTGTTGTCGAGGAGCCAACTCTAGACTCCAACCAAGCAATTTTAGAGTCTTCAACTGTTTCTGAAGTCGGAGGACAATGGAAAGTCCCATGCCTCACAGGAACCAGGGAAAGAGAAGCGAGGCTGCCTTGTGGCCACCTCCCATAGGGAAGACGGTGGATAGGAAGCAGCTTTGTGATAGCTCCTCACAAACTTTCTCTTGCTGAGTTCCTGAGACGGTGACAGGGCATTCACCAAGATAAGTCAGACTACAGCTGGGCCTGGCCTCTGTGATCTGTATGGAGACCTGAAAGGGCATCACGGAGCCATGGCAGAGCCCATCTTCTACGAATTGCAGATAAAAGCCTATTTAATTGAGATAATTCTCATTCTAAAGTGGTGGTGGTGGTGTGTGTGTGGGGGGTGGGGGGTGGGGGTGGGGGGGGAATAAGGAAGGTGGAGGGAGGGGAGTGAGGGGAAGACTTAAGCTTGTTGAAGGACACAAGTTTTTCAGAGGAATAATATATTCTGCTTATTGTGTTATTTTTTGCTGAAATATTTCCCAGTATCTCCTAAGACTGATTACAAGGACATTTCCCTGAATACAAAGTTAGTGTTGACGTACACTCCCAGGTATTTGCAAGGACAGATTCTAAGGTCTTATCTCTCTCTCTCCATTGGTATGTGTGTGTGTGTGTGTAAGCTAAACATTAGCCACACAACTCGCAGACCCCCAGCACACTGTATCAACATACTTTCTGCAGTTGCTCTTCATAAATGATGTGTATAATTACATATTCAAATTCATCCCCAGCCACACCAACTGACTTCTGTCACTCTTATTTCTTAAATCTATAATGCAGATTTTATAAAATCCAATGTGAAATTACAGGCTTAACAAGCCTTAAAAGACACATTTTTATAGTCATTGTCTTTTCATGCCTGAAAGAAAAGCTCAAATAACTGCAAAAGCAGAGCTTGGGTAACACTGCTTATTCATTTGTCGCCCCAAACATTAGGTGGGAGATGTTACTGTTATTTATGTTTCAAAGTATTTAAGTCATGTCACCTTAACGTCCTGAGGTAGAATTTATAATATCTGTATATGACTCATCTTAGCTTTCCATGGGAGTGAAAATGAGATGAGCTTATTGTTGTTGAATGAAATAGATGATATTTAATCTGGAAGGCCCCCCAAATCCCACCCTTAACACACCCAAATTTTACTAATGAAGGTAATTTCCCCAAACAGCCTGTCCTTGTGGCCCCAGGACAAGAGCACACATGGTGTCCCTGGGCCACCAATACAATCCCACAGTGTGTTCTCTCCTGCACCGTAAAGTCCCTTAAGAGCAGGGATATGGAAATGCCAGCCCACATGACCAAGCTCCTGTGCAATCGAGCTTTTTAAGAGCTATATAACCCCTTTTAACATTGTCCCCAAAAGGGAACAGTATGAAAACATGTTCTTAAGGTCTAATTTGCAAGCTTCAAAAATCATCCTACTGAATAAGCTACTCGCTATGAATTTTAGAATTTTCTGGAAAGACTCGATTAACTTTCTAAAGTTAAAGAAGAGGCGACCCAAGAATACCAGGTTGAGGGGGAGGGAGAGCAGAGGCTGGAAGCGGGGGGATTTGGTAAAAGTTCACATGGTAAGACCCCTCCCCAGCCCCGAGTTCAGCTCTCTTCTTTGAACACTGTAACGAGGCTTACACTCTTCAGGTAGGAAGGTGGAAGACTCTTCTCTGGAGAGACAGGTTGGGGCAGGAGAACAGATGTATGGACACTGTCCCTGCCTAACCCCACAGTGAAGTTCATCAGGAAACAAAGGCCAGTGTCACACTCAGAACTTACTTCAGCTCTTGAGGGCTTTGCTCTTATACCAATAAGTAGGTACAGCCGAGGATGGGCAGATGTTGAAGGAAACCTCTAACATGAAAGACAGAGACAAAAAAGTAAAAAAATTAAAAGGGACTCAAAAGACTTGGGAATAATACAGAGAAGAGAAGAAACAAACACCTTCAAAAATCTTATAATTGAACTCCTCAGAGAAAGACAAGAGAATACATTATGTCTATAAAATAAGAATGGGGGGCTCTTGGAAGTTAAAATTTGAAAGGTGAAATGGAAAAAGTCAGTAAGTTTGCTAAGAGATAAATTTAGGGAACCAGACGAGGAAGTAAAATAAAACCCTAAAGAGTTCTAGTAGGAAAACAGAAACGAAACAGTAAGAAAATTGGAGGCTCAAACGAGGAGGTAGGCTTAGATATGAATTTCTGAAAGAAAAAAGAAAAGAAAAGAAGACAGAAAAGAGGAAATTCCTTAAAGAAGTAATGAGACATTTTCAGGAACTGAAGGATGTTGATTTTCAGAGGCACATGACAACCCAGTCCAAGGAATGAGAAAAGCCCAGGACTGGGGGCTTCACAGAGTTTGTTCAGAGCACCCAGCTACCACTTGGTTTTGTTTGCGCTCTGGTCTCTGATGAGTCCCTTAGTTTCCTGCTGGGATGAAACTCAGTTCTAAAGTGCAGGCCACATGTCTGGGGCTAGACAGCATGTGAATTCTTGCCCAGTCCCTTCTGCTTTGGGTTTGGGCCCTGCCTCAGTTGCTTCTCAGTTGCAACTCCAGTTTCTCTAGAATACGGCCCCCATCTGACCACAACTACTGTTCCTATCTGCAGAGTGCTCTGTGGCTTTCTGCTCACCAGAGAAGTCTCTTGGATAAAGCTGCCACCTTGGCTGGACCCCTCTCATTCCAAGATTAAAAGGTCTTACATTCCAAGGCATGCACAATGGCTGAGTTACGTCCCATTCCCCACCCTGCCCAGTCCTACTTTATACCTTATCCCCACTGGTCTGTGTGCCTCATGGCTCAGCAGCCTAGAGTGCTTATTTCAACAACACCTCACTATCTTATAGTTATAGTACATGCCGAGTATTGTTTTTGGACTATATATTTGGGCCAAGAGGAATGACAGGTCTTAAACTATAAGACTTGTATTAACAAGATTAGATCCCCAGAGAATTTGTTGTAAATCTTTCTGTGAGTCCTTCATTAAACACATAAGTCAAATCACCCAAATAAAGTATTTGAAAAAGAAGACAGTTAAACAATAGAGAAGAACCAAGGAAAGCTTAAGGCTCTATCAGCCACAACTTCAGCAAGTTTCTATGGAGTACTAAGGATGCAGCAGAGTACAGAACCAGGCCCTTCCCTTACCAAGCTTTTGTTCTAATAGAGACACAACAAACAAGCAAATACATTTTACTTAACCTATTTTATTTCTCAAACACACAGTATAACAAATAGTAACTCACTTAATCCTCCCAACAATCCAGAAAGCTGGAATTATTAACAACTCTATTTTTTGAAAAAGAAATTGAGGCAGAGAAAAATTAACTATCCTGCCCAAGGTTCCACAGCTGGCAAGTCACAGACATAGGCAGCCCAAGCAGCTGCCCACTCCAGGTTGTATGCCTTCCCAGCCATCAGCCTGCCCTCCTCAGGCAAGAATGGACTTTGGGGACAGCCAAGGAGAGTGAGGGCCTAGAGAATCATATGTGGTATGTGTCACTTTAGGTAAGGAAGCCAGGGAGGACTTGCTGTGGTGCACATGTCTGCATGGCTCACGATTGCATTTTGGAGCTCAAAGTTCTCTGGAAAATACAGGGAGGCAGGGGGAAGCCCTTTTCCCTTCCATCATCATAATTAATGTTAAAAGAAAATAGGAAGTTTCTTGTTTAGCAAATAAGGTCAAACTCCTTAAGCTACAGCAAGGCCACTGTTGCCAGGAGCAGGGTTCATAATCACTCTGCCAGGAGGAGTTGCCAGAGCTTCTTGGGAATTTTTATATCCTCTCACAACTATAAATTAGATTCTATAAGTGACATAATTCTCACCCATTTCAAATATGTGATGCATGTCTATGCTTCTTGTTAAGGTGTTAATAGTTTACCACTGTGTGACTGTTCCTCTGTTCATATTTACCCTCCCCATTCGAATTTTTTATAGTTGCTATTAAACATCACGTCTGTAGGCAGACCCCGGGAAAATATCACAGGCATAATCCAGCCAAATGGATTGAGCAAAGTTTTCATCTTCCCTTTACGTTGGCCTGTATGTTTCAACTTTTGGGGGTTCTCAAAATGTTGACTAGTGTCTAAATTTTATTTATATCACTGGGTAATGAAATTGCAGAACTGAAGTGTCTAACTAATCTTCAGTCCTACTTTCCTTTCTGAAATTGGGAGAATCTTAAAATGCACTGTAAGAGCAAGTGTGGTGAGACTTCCCTGGAAGTGGCATGAGCGCAGCTGTGGAGGCTAGCATCCCCATGTAAACTTACCTCTTCACTGCTGAATGCCATAAGTTTTCATTAGGTGATCAATAGAAATGACATAATTGCTCAGGAGCTCAACCCTGATATTTAAATTTCTTCTCCTCGACCTTAATGAGAACATCTATCAGAGCAGTGGAGTGAGGTGACATTTACAACGCTGCCACTCTGTTCTGTGATTAGACACAGATCATTCAGAGGTTAGGTTTCAGGCTGGTGGTGATTCCAACATACTCTAAACAGCAATTGTGGTAATTACAAAACTTGCAATAATAATAATAATAATAATAAATGCTAACTTGTTTTTCAAACTGCACCTTAATTAACAGTAGCATTATGTAGTTGGTGGTATAGGAGGAGCTTCCACTATATACCAGGCCCTAAACAAAAGGGGTAGGAAGGCAGGTAGGGGCTCCTGGACAGCTGAAGAAATAGAGAAGAAAATCAGGAGTCGGGGGGAGGCAAATGGAAAAGGAAAAAGCCACAAAACCCTATTAGTCAGGGTTCTCCACAAAGCATTAAATAAGGTCTTGTAAAAGATCAATCTGCATAAAAGATCAATTCTTCATTTGTAAGTTTTTGGTAAATTTATAAAGCATGAGTCTGAGCCTTTAGATCAAGATATAGTCATGTTTCTTAATCCAAATTTCCAAAAAAATAAGAAACCAACTAATTCAGAATCTCAAGTGGGATGTAAGCTTCATTGCATAGCTATAAAATGTTTCTCAGAACTGTGAGAAAACTAATCTATTATTTAAAGGCTGTTTGTGATAGCTTAGTTCTAATACCATTCTATCCCATTCTGAATATTTGGATCTAGACAAACTTCGTCATACTTGAAATAAAAGCTTTAATTTCAGCAATTATATTAACTGGTGTCCCATCGGTTGAAAGTCATGCCTAATCTTTGAAATAACTGCAACGCAGAACCCTGTACCCAAATTGCTGCAATCCAGCCCCGTTACTTGCAAAGTATGCATTTGAGGGGCTGGCCTCCTACTCTGTAAGGAACTTGGACGTTAATTGTGGAGCTCTCTGGCTGCATCCGCTCTTTCCTCCTCTGAATCACAGTTTCATTTTCTTACTGGCACTCTTGTTTTTGCTTTTCACTGGATAGGACAATTTTCAGATCCTATAGAAGGTCTTTTGCATTAAACAAAGCGATTAAAGAGGTGGTAGCTGCCTGACTTATGATAATGGGTGCTTGAGATTCTTTCTTCTGGTTTGGGGGAATCCTGGCTTGAGAAACTGGTCGCAGAACTGGCTGTGTTCAGATGTCCGAATATTACGGGCAGATGCATCATCTTTTGTTATAGGTTTCCAGGGCCTCCAACGGGATAGGTGCTGAAATGTCAGTTTTAATACCTTCCATTTCTTCTTTCTTGGTCATTCATATCTGTTGTAGGCAACTGAGATAGTATGAGGTTAGTGGTATATAACATGGCATCCACAGGTGCTGTATTTGGGGCCAGTCACTGTTCAGATATGTTACATTCTTTTCTGGCCTTTACTGATTGAAAAATTGAAAAAATATTTTTGAAAACAGTTTATTGTTCTGATCTTGAAACTACCCCCTTCCCAACTCTGTTGACAATATTGTAGGTCCCAGTTACCTCAGCTTCCCTCAAACCCCTCTGCTTTAAGGCAGTTATATCATCATCTAGATCAGGTTTGATCATAGACCTTTTCTTAGCCTTAATTTTGACTTCGCAGCAATTTTTCCTACTGACATAGCTTTAGACAATGACTTAATGCGTTCAGTTTGTATAATTCCTTCTTTGGGCCCCTCCAAATGAGTAGCTGATCTCTTTTTTTAATTAAATTTATTGGGTGACGTTGGTTAACAACATTATATGAGTCAAGTGTACAATTCACTAATATGTCATTTGCATGTTGCACTGTGTACTCACCACCCGAAGTCTAGTCTCCCTCCATCACCATATATTTGACCCCCTTTACCCTCTTCATCTTTCAACCTCCTTCCCTCCTGGTCAGTCTGTCTTTATCAAGGTGCCCACCCTCTTAATCTTCAGCTTGTGGTCTCCTCGCTTCTGCTAAAACTTCATCTGTGCTCACTGACTTTGAGGACCTATTTTTTGGGGAGGTGCGGTGGGGTGACACATATGTCTATACTTGTCAGAGTGGATATTTTACCATGAGATATCCAAGTATATCTTTTCAGTCAAATCTTCTCACCACAGGATTTTTTTTTTTTTTTTTTTTTTTTACAGCAGAACAGGAAACCTTTACTAAAAGTGATAGTATACTTCCAGACATGGAAGTAGGCCTGAGCAAGAGAAGCATGGCTCAAAGGCCACACAGGAATGTTGTCAGTGGCTGCAGTAGGACATAAACTGTAGGGCGAAAAAGGTACACATTATAAAGTAGAAATAAGATAGAATCCAATGTATGATTCTCTGGGCTGGCCTTCTGTTCCAGTCTTCCAAACTACATGGTTGGTCTTGACATTCGTGGGCTACTAGAATGTTTGAAAATCACCTTATCTCCCTTCACCATAATCTTCTCCTGGGCGTTGTACTATTGCAGGACGCTGAGCACTCATATCTCCTTCCATCTCGTTGGTTCCTCAATCAAGCAGCAGCACCCACAGGGATCTGAGCGTATGACAGCAGCAGCCCCCAACCTCTAAGGATCCCACACCATAAGGCCTCCTGAGGCCCTATGAGATAATCTTACCAGCCCTTTTCCCTCTTGATGTATTTTTTAGTAAGAACAGGATCCAAAGTGCTTATCTATGATAAACACCTCCATTGAAAAGAATTCCCCTAAGAGTTCACACTTACCATATCTAAAATTGGCCTCTTGATTACTTGTTCACACCTACCAAATCTGCTTTTCTTCCAGGCTTTCCTATCTTAATTAACAGTACTACTCGAATGGATAGAAGATCTGAATAAGCATTTCTCCAAAGAGGACATACACATGGCCCATAGACACATGAAAAGATGTTCAATGTAACTAATCAATAGAAAAAAAAATTAAAACCAAAATAAGATATTATCTTACACCTGTCAGAATGGCTATCATCGATAAATCAAAAAACAAGTTTTGGCAAGGATGTAGAGAAAAGGGAACTCTCGTGCACTGTTGGTGGGATTGCATATTGGTACAGCCACTGTGAAAAACAGTCTGGAGGTTCCTCAAAAAATTAAAAATGGATACACCTATTGACCCAGCAATTGCACTTCTGGGTATTTGTCCAAAGAAAACCAGAAACTCAAAAAGATATATATACCCCTATATTCATCTCAGTGCTATTTAAAATAGCCAAGATATGGAAGCAACCTAAGTGCCCATCAATAGAAGATTGGATAAAGGAGAGGAGGTACATATATACAATGGAATGTTACTCAGCCATAAAAAAAAAATAAAATCTTACCATTTTCAATGATATGAATGGACCTAGATAGTATTATACTAAGCGAAATAAGTCAGACAGAGAAAGACAAATACCATATGATTTCACTTATATGTGGAACCTAAAAAACAAAATAAATGAACAGACAAAACAAGAACAGATGCATAGATACAGAGAACAAACTGGTGATTGCCAGATGGGAGGCTGGGGGGCTGGGTAACAAAGATGAAAGGATTAAGAAGAACAAATTGGTAGTTATAAAATAGTCATGGAGATGTGAAGTACAGCATAGGGGATATAGTCAATAATATTGTAATAACTATGTATAGTGCCAGGTGGGTATTAGACTAATTGGGGGAATCATTTCATAAATTATATGAATGTCTAACCACTATGTTGTGCATCTGAAATGAATATAAAAATAATATTGAATGCCAACTCTAATTGAAAAATAAAAATTACAAAAAAGCACTACTCAGTTGATGAGGCTCTTAACCAAGGTTATCTTTCATTTTTCTCTTTTATTCCCACCCCATAGCCAACCCAGCCACAAACTCTGTCTCCGATCCAAATCAGTCATCTCTGGAGAGGATTTCTGTAATAACCTCCTAAATGTTTTTTTTATTTCTATTTTTAGCCCCCTTCCCATCACTACCCTCCACCTCCACATAATTTAGTCTCTACACTGCAACCAGAGGCTCCTTTCTAAAGGCAAATTGAATGGTGTCACTTTTTTGCAGTAACTCTCAGTTGCATCGCTGACATTTAGAACCAAACCGAAGTCCTCACTGTGGCCTCCGGGTCCTGCACGACTGTATTCCCGGCTGCCTCTCTGACCACCATTCACACACTGGATCCCTTGCTCACACTGCTCGTTACACCGGCTTCCTCACTGATCCTTATATGTCAGTTATGGGCCTGCCATAGGTCCTTTGCACTTGTTGTTCTCTTGGCCTAGAACTCTTCTTCTACACAGTTCAAGGTCAACTCCTCAATTCATCCACTTGCCTGCTCAGAGACACCTCACCTCTTGAGACCCCTATCCAAAATATCACTCTCATCCCCTCATCCTTTTTTATTTTTTATCATAGCATTTATGGATACCAAGTTTTATATTACGTATTTTTCATTGATTTATTTATAACATTTGGCTAATAATGAAGACTCCTGAGGGCAGAGATTCTGCTTTCTTGTTTGCGGGGTCCCCTATAACTAGAATGATGCTTGGCATCAAATATGTGCTTAATACATATGTGTTGAATGAATAGCTAGATGGGCAAACTGGAACTTAAGACAAACTGTGCTTATTTTCCTATCTCTCTCAAGGTCGATTTTGCTAAGGGTAAGGATAATCCAGGGTCCAAATAACATGGGCATCCATAATTAGAACTCAACTATAATTTGAACTCAAGTCCTGTTGTATCTTTTTATGGCTCCCTGTTGATGGTTGTAATAAAATTTTATAATGTTCTGCTTGATGAAACTTTAAACTTCACTTAAATTATTTGCCCCTCATGTTTTGGAGTGAAAATCCCAGCCCTGACCACAGTGAAGGATGCGTAGGAGATGATTTACTGGAATGGCATGTGTGCCCAACCTGGGATCTGTGTGGGAAGATCAATATCATTTTTGCTAAATTATGTTGCTAATGAGGACATTTCCAGGGAGTTTCAATGACAGACTCCTCATTTACTTCCAGAGCTGCATGCACAACTCCAATAGCCCCTGAAAAAAGCTTGGTAACATCAGTGCATAAATCACTCTTCAAATGAGCAAAGAAAATATGTCATGACTTACATTTACCCCATGTAATAGTAAATGAAGGAGAACATTTATTATTTACTTACTTTGGTTACATCAGCTTTTCAAGTTTTTCCTGGTTGAACTTATAAAACTCTACTAAACATCTTACACTGAGCAATTTAGCAGACTAGAGAAATTTGCAGTGGCAGTTAAAACACTTAGGTTTGTTTCCGTCACATATATAAAATTGTGGAAGCGGCTTACATTCCTTCCGTTCCTCATTGTACTAGAGGATAACACTGTTAAGATTTCCACAACTCCCAGCATTTCCAGGAAACAACAACTACAAAAGGCTTTCCCTTCACAGGAAAAGAAATGAACAATTTAAAAATATATGAAAAACAAGATTTGACTGCTTACAAATGAATGTATAAAACAGGTAGCTTCTCTAAAATTCTGTGTATTTTTAAGTTTCCTGCCTTTCTTTATGCATTCATTCCACAAATGTTTGTTGAGCATCTACAATGTTCTACACATTTTGCTAAATGGAGCTAGAGATATGCAATCTAGAAGACAGACGTGGATGTAAACATATTATTTTTATAATTAAGTTAAAAGAGTATATCCTCTTTGATGAAAATAACTTTGGTTTTCATAACAGTTTGAAGAGAAAAATAGAGGAAGGGACTGACAAAATTTCAAGAAAAAGTTTGTAAACCAACTATTTAAATGAATTGAATAGTCAGATGTCTCTACACAGCCCCAGAAGAATTGGACTACAGAAGTACACAAAATATTTGCAGCTTTTGAAACTAGTATATGACACCTCTAAGAGCACAGCAGGCCCTCAGATAATGTTGATTAGATGCCTAGTTACCTAAGTCCTGTTTATATCGATTAGCCTATGATAAAATTGGTGTTGTTACATGTCATTTGCTACAATTTCAAGAAACTATCAATGACATGAAATGAGGCCTTACTATATTTATTTTAGCATTAAAACATCTCTTCCATGGGTTACATAAACCTAGTGGCCTCCTCCTTGCCAGTGCCCAGTGCCTCTGACACCCAGAGCAGGATTGGCAGCCTCAGATGTGGTGAAGCCAGACCTCTCATGCTTTCTGGAGGAAATGCACAGTGTGCATTTTTGGAAAGTAATTTGGAAAAAAATACATTCTCGATCTTACAAGATGTTTGAAGAAGACATTGATCACAGAAACTCCAGATTCCTTTTGCGTATCTTTTCCTTCTTAAAGATAACCTCCTCACTTCAAGTTGCTAGTGCTGCGTGTTCTCTGTCCACAGGTAGATTTGCTCCTAGGACATGATTTTTTTGTTTTGTTTTGTTATTTATTTATTTATTTTTATAGCGACATTGGTTAGCAAAATCCAATAAGTTTCAGCTGTACACTTTAACAGTAAGGCATATAGAAGTTTACACTGTGTGTTCATTTCCCATAGTTAGATTTCTTTCTGTGACCACATATTTGACCCCTTTTACCCTGTCTGCTCCCCCTCCTACCCACTCCTTCCTCTGGTAACCAGTAGTCTATTGTCTATGATCATGAGTCTCTGCTTGTTTGTCCTGTTTATTTGTTGCTTTTAGGTTTATATCCCACATATAAGTGATATCATGTGATTTTCAACTTTTTCTGTCTGGTTTATTTCACTTAGCATGATTATCTTGAGGTCCATCCATGTTGTTGCAAATGGCAGTATTTCATCTCTTCTTAGGGCTGAGTAATATTCCATTGTATATATGTACCATAGCTTCTTTATCCAATCGTCTATTGTAGGACATTTCAGTTACTTCCATGTAGGACAAGATTTTGAAAGAGTCACTAACACCAAAGTTCAACTGCCTGGTGTGTCTTTTTCCTTTCCCGTGGACATTTGTACTAATAAGGCTCAACCCTTAAACAAGAGGAATCATTTCTGAATTTCTTATTTTATCATCTGTTAATTGAAGACATAGAGTGACTTTCAGCTCTGACATTCTGTGGTTCTAATGTGTAGCATGATGTCTGTACAGGTATCACGGGGTGGAGAGGGAAGAATGGGGGGTAATATTCTTTGTGGAAGAAACCATTATCAGTCAGGGTGATTTTCCTTACAAGCAACAAAAAGCGTAATAGCATTTTAGCCAATAAAGTAATTTAAGTACTTATGTAACACTAAGCCTACAGGTGGATGTTTCGGGAGTCGATCAGCTGCTCCACCCTGCTGGGCCACTGAGTCACTCTCTCTGACAGGGTTATATTCCCATCATGGTTCCCTGAAGGTCAAAGCAGCTCCTGGTATAATATCCTCACGTTCAGAGAAGGAAGGGTAAAGGTCAAAGAGGCAGACTCGAAGGCATTTACTCCTTTATCTGGGAGAAAATTCCCAGAGCTCCCAGCAGACTTCCCTTACATCATATTGGGAAGAACTGAGTCATTCCCCACCTCTAGCAGCAAGGAGTTAAGAGATACCAACCATGAGTTATCCCATAGGGGCAGGCATGTTGAGAACTGAGCAAAATCGAGGTTTGTCAGCAAGGAAGCAAGGGATGTGTTTCTGGAAGGCAATCAATAGTATCCACCACAACCTTGGAACCAGATTACCAAGCCACTACTCTGAGTAGGTCTGTGGCCAGGCCTGAACATGGTCGAGTAAAATACGTGGGCTCTAGCCAATCCCTTTCATCTTCCTTGAATCCTATTGCTTCCTTGTAAATGTTCAGGTTAAGAGAGGAGATAGGTGTGTCATAGAATAGACACACTATTCTAAATTAAAAGAGAAACAAGGTGTTGCAGTGCTATGTTCAATTTTCTTATTCTCGTCATGTTTTTTTCCACATTTTTATTCTTTAACTTGAATTTATTTTGCTGAACATTTTTTTTTTAAATCATATCTGAAAACTAGCCAGAAAAGCAATAGAATTTTTTTGGTCGGGCTATAGTCTCACCAAAATGGTCCACTTCTCAAATGTTAGCTTGCTAAGAAAACAGATGGTTTGATCTGAGGCTCCTTTCATTGTATACAGGCTAATGTTTTCAGCATCATGCCAAGATTTGATTTGTAATTTTAAAATTGCTGTTTTCTCAGCCTGAGCTTTGGATACCATCAAAATACTTATACAACTTCATGAGGAGAAAGCAAATTTTTACATGAGGTCTAATGCAAGAAAAATAAAAAATGTGTCAAGGACACATTTTTTCCAATTAAAATAAAAATAGTTTTATTTATTCTAATGGAGAAAAAGGTCTCTATTTTTAGGACTTATAGTACCTATTGCATTCAATAGAAGAATGTCAGTTTTCAAATTCTCACTTCTTTTTTATTCTGGCTATTAAAATATCAATATCTTATCATCTTTGGAAAAAAGCAAACTTAGATTCATTTTTCTAATCTTTTATCTTTTACAGTTAGGTTCAGTTTTGGAGTTCATGAAATTTGTTCACAAGTATTATTTCACATTATCTTTCAATTAACCTGCCAAGAATATTATTATCTTTCCCTGAGATAAGAAAACTGAGGTTCAGAAAAAATAAAATGCCTTACCTAAGGTCACAGAAGGTTAGTTATGGAGTTAGGCCTAAACTGAGATTGTTATATCTATTGCAACGCTTAACTAGTACCTATTCTGTGTCAAGCACCATTCTGACACTGGGAATATTAAAATAATAATAATCAGATCTAACATTTCTTGAGCACTCTGTGCCAGGCACCACCCTAAATATTTACATGCATTATTTACATGACGGCATTATTTCATTTAAATTTCTCAACAAATCTATGAAATAGGAACTATTAAAATCCCCATTATACATATGTGGAAACCAAGGTCTAGAGAATTACATAAGGTCATACTGTTGGATATGGGGAATTGTCAGCTCTTGATGATTTAATAAGCAACTGACTCTCTGTGCCTTGCTTGCCGGTATCCACTCTCCTGGAGCTGGCTGGGGGCGGTAGGGGGAGGGGGTGATCTGTGCAGGCTGGAGCCACCTTTGGAAGCTCTGGCTGCCACGATAGATGGCTGCTCTTTGCAGTGCTGCTGCATATTTTCATGACTCTCAAGTTGCCGTGACACAAACCTAACTCACAAAGAATATGTGTTCACTCATGAAATCCAAGTGTTGGCAGAACAATCAGACCACCTGTCACGAAAAGGGCAGGGATGCTGCTGGTCTCAGGCATCCCTGGAACCAGGCACTTGAGTGCTGATTGGATGCTTGCCATCTCTTGCTTTTGTTTCTTTATGCGTGTTGACCTTATTCTTTCTCACTATTGATGGCATTTTTTCAAATGGTAGGAATCTCAGTCACCAACAGTTCACCAAATTCATCTTTTGACTTTCACTAACACAGAAGGTCTGACTCTCTCATGTCTGGTAGGAAAAAATTCCACAGAAAGGCTCTAATTGGTCTGGCTTATGTAAGAAGCTACTCCCTGGTCATTCAAATGTAGCTAAGAAAACATATTGTATAAGAACATAAGAGTTTATGCGTACAGTTGTGCAGTTTGTATACTTCACAGAGGTGCCTCCCAAAGGGCAGGTGGGAGCTAAAATGTAGCCTGGAGGGAGGTTCTTCCCAGAGGAAGGATGCCTTCTGTTTCTCTCAGACACTTGAGCTTGCCAAGCCGAATGTCCA
Organism: Rousettus aegyptiacus; assembly: GCF_014176215.1. Taxonomy (NCBI): domain Eukaryota; kingdom Metazoa; phylum Chordata; class Mammalia; order Chiroptera; family Pteropodidae; genus Rousettus; species Rousettus aegyptiacus. Next base: position 124,158,210 of record NW_023416284.1, on the reverse strand, counting down.
ATGGGCTGAGCCCTTTTGTAAAAATTTGAGGCATAATTGACGTATAACATTATATTACTTTCAGGTGTATGTGTAATATTTTTATATATTGCAAAATGATCACCACAGTAAGTCTGGTTAATATCATTACAGCATTATTAACTATAGTCACTGTGCTGTATATTACATCCTTATGACTTATTTATTTTATAACTGGAAATTTGTTTGTTTTGACTACCTTCACACATTCCATCCACTCCTCACCCTTCTGCCTGGCAACCACCAATATGTTCTCTGAATCTATGAATAAGCTCTTCCTTCCTCCTTTCTTTTTTTTTTTTTTAACACAAAAGTGTTGATTAGGCTTGTGATTGCTCTATGTAAAACATGACAGCTTCTGAGGAAATAATGTATTTGTAGATGGAAGAAGAAAAGGAAAATATTAATTTCAGCAAAAGACGTAATACTCGACAGAACACTGAAAGGGAATTTAAGCCATTGGCCATACTCTAAGTTTTCTTGCTTAGTGATAGTAAGTGAATTCTCTTTAGAAAACTATTTATATTTTGTGTAAATGTTTTTAAAGTTTCACAATTAAGTCATGAAACAATAATAAATAAAGAAATAAAATTAAAAAAAAAACCACCACCATTTCAAGGTCAAAGCAGAGCTTTGGGGATTCCAGGCATACCACCCTCTGAGGATTCAGACACTCTTTCACAGCAGATTTTAATGAAACAATTTCATGGTTTTTGTGTGAAAAGACAGTCTGACATTTAATAGCGATGCCTAATAATCTCCACTAGCAAAGTGCTACTGAAAACTACTCTGGTCACATTTAAATTATATTTTTAGCACCAAGTTTGTGTAGCTGTAAAGACTTTTTTTTTTTTTTTTTTTTTTTTATAAAAAAGCAATTTCTCATGGAGTGGAGCAAGGTTTTCTCTGGAATACGGTCATACGCCTACACACAGCAGGCCCAGCATATTCTCCAAAGCTGTGGGCTGTATGGAAATAATAAGACTGAGAATGTGCCTAAAGATGGGTGGAAAGAGGCCAGACTTGGGAGCTCGACCAGTGGGACCCCATTTCAATGCAGGCCAATCCTCAAGCCATGATGCAAAGGACCAGTGTTATTTATTCTGGAATAACCAACTCCCAGCTGGCAATCTTCTTTTCTGGGACACACATAAAAATCTCAAGAGTGTGAGCTTTGCAGACATTATCAGGCATAATGTGCCAAGGGAAAAATCTGGTACTTCGAGGGCTGGAATAACAAACTCTAGCAGTTTCATCTTGCTGCAGCATCTTCTCCAGCTTAAGCAGCTTTTGAATGTTAGACTCTCTGCCTCTCATTTTTCTTTGCTTTTTTTGGTCCTTGTTTATTTTTCTCCACATATCCTTCTTTGACAGCCCAGAGTCACGTGTCTTTGATTTACCCATATCTTTCTGCTATTCTCTCTGCTTTCTCTTTCTTAAGGGTCTTTCTTTCTTTGGTTAACTAGTCTGCATCTAGAGAAAGGAACAACAATGGAAAATAAGAGGAGTAGAAAGTTTTGCCAAAACCATTAAGAGCAAAGATGAGCAACCCCTGTCATGATTCTCTCATTCCTTTCTCTTATTTCTTTATTTTATTCTTATACTTCATTCATCATCTACATCCCAATTAGTCTTTGTCTCTATTTCTTTATCTTTTCCAACTACGACCAAGCCCTCCTTACACAATTACTTTTTTCAGGAAAGCTGACAGCCTGCTCAGTATATTTTAAGTATGATTATTGTTTGTTCGATTAAAACAACATATTCTGCAAGGGACTCAAAGGATTTCCTGGGGGTGGGGAGTTGGGAATCATCAGGCTATACACACACATTCTACTTCTGCTCCTTTACCCATGTGCGGAGCTTGCTTTGGCTAAGGGAAGTCACAGGTGTCACTTGTGGATGGAAGCTTTAACAGTCAGTGCAAGCTTTGCCATGCTCTCTTTTCTTCTGTCACATTTTAGATGATTGGCCACATTTTAGATGGTGGCTACTCCCTCAGCCCGAGTCCTGGCTAGAGGATGACTTTGAGTAAAGGACACAGCTGACCTACATTAAACATGTGGCATAAAGAGAAGACAAACACTTCTTGCTTTATGCCACTGAGATTCTCAGGCTGTTTGTTACTACGACATAGTGTAACAGACTTGATGTTATGGTGCAGAGCTGATGACAACAAGGCAGGCAGAATGATACGATTCCTACTGAAATGCCCTTGTGGAAAATTTCCAATCACACCATGAAGTGGCAGTTTTCAATTCACTGAGATCAGGAGGATAGTCCTGTGACGGAGGCTATTACTATTGCTTAGCATATTAGTTTTACTTATGCTTCAGATAGAAAAGAAGAATATCAAACCAATCAGGCACTGCCTTGTAATATTTTCTTCCCACTTCCTGTTCTCCAGCCTTCAGGTGGGCCTTTACTGGTGACCTCCAGGGATAGGGACATTGCTTTTTTGTTTGTTGGCGTGTTAGAAACAAGAGCAGGTCCTAACTTAATTGCCCACAGCACAAATGAAACCTGGCTGTCCCTTTAAACAACACTTTTTGAAGATTTGAGGAAATGGAAGGGAAATGTTACACAGAAAAATTTTACATTACTGACTAGGCACAGCTATGATAGGGTCTCCTGTCTCTCTCTTTCTCTCATGGCCAATGGAAATATCTGTGGCTGTTTCACTCACCGCCTTTTATACTCATCTTGATACCAGAAATGCTCCAGCAACCTCCCTGCCTTCGACCTCTGGCCCCAAAGACAAGGAAAATTTTCCCTTTCCCAAGTTGCTTATCGAGTCCTTACTTCATATCCTAGGGCTGATCATTTCCCAAGATTACTCATTCTGGCAGCATCTGCATCTTCTGAGGAACTCCATCCTCACCTTCATGTACTGTGATCTGACCTTATACCTCCAAGAAGACAATCACACAGTTGTGCTAGAAAGGATAAAACAGGCTCTGCTGTGATGACAAACAACCCAAAACCTCAGAAGACTGGCTCATGTTTCAGAAAGGTCTTTTATGTGGTCAGTGTACTGGTATTCAGAAAAAGTTTTGATCATGTTTCTATAGTCTTTATTTTCTATTTTTCAATTTATTTTATTTTATTTTTTTGAAATTTGAAGAAAGTCTATCATTTAATTACATTTAGTATTGTGCCAATGTTAACAGTAGTATGCTTATGCTAATTCCCAGGTTTTAATAATTATTGCAGGATTATGTAAGATGTTAACATAAAGGCAAACTGGCAAAAGGTATAAAGGAATCTTTGTGATATTCTGCAACACAAAATTTGAATAAATTAAACATATATAAGAGAATACTATACATGTACACACGTACATATATATTTAAAGATACATGGGGGTGGCTCCATAGTGTAATGATTAGCATGTCTGCTTTACACAAAGAAAGTCCTGGGTTTGTGCCCCAGGTGGAGCCATGGACCACACCCCAGGTGCGCCAGGGCTCCCGAGTGCACGGGGGATGCCAGACCCCGAGTAAGCCAGGCCCTGAGTGAGCCAGGCCTCAGGGTGCATGGTATGAGCATGTGTGAGGAGACGCCCACCTTCAGAGATCCAGTTCTTAAAAAAAAGGAGACAGCAACATCCATAGGTCAGGGGTGGAAGTGGAGGGGGTGGGAACTAAAGAGGGGGAAAAAAAGATACATGACATAAATAAAAGTAAATATATAGAAAGTAGATTGGAAGGATTTATTTTAAATACACAACAGTAGCTGCATGTGACAGAGAAGGAAATCATATTGAGGTGGAAATGATAGGAAAAATTGTAAAATAACCTTTAAAGGGCCCCAATATTCTATTCCTGTATGTTGATCCTATAGATACAGTTACACATTTCTGAAATTATATGGACACATACAAAATTACATATACTCTCCCCCAACCATACACCCAAAGCATTTTTTATAATCACAAAACACAGCTTAAATACTTAGGTATAGGTTAAGAGTTCTGACCACATACATCACAGTCCATTTATATGGTGAAATATTATGCAGCTATTAAAAAGAATGTAGTCACTCTATAGGTGAGGCTATGGAATAGACTCCAAAATACATTGTTAAATGAAAAAGCAAGAAGCAAGACAGTATGTAATCAGAAAGGCAAGCATGTGTACACACATGTGCTTGTTTGTTGCCTGTGCATAGACTCTCACTCTCAAAAAAGACACATGAAGAAAATGATCCCAGAGGGACCTGAGGGAGGGTGTCTATTTTTTTAGAATCAATTGAAATTTATCAATTTCAGACCTTTCCTCTTTTCTTATTTGGCAAAATCCGATTCCTTTAAGTGTCAATTTCTCTGCGAAGGCTTCTCTGATCCTGGATAGTGTAAATCCCTACATTCTGGGTAATTCTGTAGCACTGTCCTCCTCACCTTTTTGTCAAAATTATCTACCTTATTATATTGTGATTTGCCTTTTTTACGTCTCTGTCCATTTACCAGAAGATAAGTTTCTGAGGGCCGGCGGTAGGTATTACTCACATGTTCATCCCAGTATCTAGCACAGTCCTTGGGACGTAGGAGCTAAGCAGTGCATATCAACTACGGAGCTGAGTGATATCGAAAAGCACAATCATTTACTCATTCATTCTTGGATTGTGCATTGTGTGTTTATGTGGTGTGGGGTGTAGAATATAGTTATATCAGTATAGCATCACATATGAAGGGATATGTCCAAAATGGTCCATGCTTAACTTGTCAAAATAATTCATGAATTAAAATATACTAAAGGTTTGAGAACTATTTATATAGGCAAGTGCATCCAAAAAAGAAGTTCGAGGTTCTTATTTGCCAACAAAGGCTTCCTGTTCCCCATAGTAGTAACCCCATATTTATCCTTTAATCATCCCATTTTTATTTAAAATCAGAACTTTTAAAAATATTTTATTTTTTTCTTTAAAGGCGCATGACACACTATTGTAATCTTAAGCTGATAGTTTGTGATATTTTTAGTATGAAATAAAGAAAATGCTAAAAATGATAAATCACATTTAAAACGAATTTCCTTATTTGAGTTTTCTTTTTCTGGTTTTACCTCTTAATTTCTTGTGAGACAAGCATGGTAAACCTTGCTGAAAAACATGAAAAGAGAGTGGCAGATTATAACTGAGTTATTGTAGAATTGCATCACTACATTTTTTTCTCTATTATCAGCAATGATATTTTGTCATTTGTCAACTCCCTGCAAATATCCCCTCATAAGTCAAAAATTCCTTCTTTAGGGCATACAGAATAAGTTGCAATAACACATTTGATAGTTCTAAACAATTCTCTTTTATCAGTGAGAACAGTGAATGTTATTAATGGGAAACTCTTTGCATGGGCCCTGAAAATAGCCAATAACTCAACTTGTCAGCGCTTTGATAAATGCAAGCTTCAATTTAACATGAGAAATACAGAATTTAGTTTAGCAGTTTCAAAAGCAATGAATACATATGATGAAATTTCTTCTTTCAGGCAAAAAGACTTCAAATTATTATAGACACTTATTTCTAATAATGTTATTTCAATTTACTTCTCAGTTGCCTGCTATTAGAAATATTTATTTAGGAATTGGATGAGAAGTTAATTACCATTTCAGAGCTCCAGGCTCAGTCTCAGAGATCAACTGAAAATCTAATCAGCAACTGAGCAGCAATGCTTCTGGTCCTTTTCCTATAGTTTCTTAACTCCTTTCTCTTCTTATCTTCCAAGTTTATTTCTAAACATCCTGGAAATAGTTCTTTTTTTGATGGGAACTAATGATAATGTCAGACTGGTTGTCACCTGGGTGTGACTCTTTGTCCTGTCTCTCCTTCCATGCTTCTCCAAGGCATAGAAAAAGTTAATGCTCTCTTCCAAGAAGAGTCCCCAGGAATCTACTTTAGTCAGTGCCAAGCATTGTTTTGTTTATGGTTTTAGTCCACACCTACCTTAACACTTTGGTTGCTCTTCTCTGTGCTCCCATGTACCTTGCGTGTATCCCTCCTACACCAATCTCTATTGCAATCATCTGTGCACTCATCTGCTATATTAGGCCATGGGCTCCCGAGAGCACGTAGCTCATCTAGTTCATTGTATCCAGAGAGCCTAGCATGATGGTGAACAGTGCTCAATATATATTATTAATGAATATTATTAATTAATGATCAAAAATTATAGACAGAAAGATCAAAGCACTGTTAGCTTGGGTACTTTTTTGCTACATGTACTTTCTAATGAGATTTTTATTTGGCCTCTGAAATCAGATCTGATGTAAAGAGCAAACCCACTCTTGGAGATGGTATATTATAGTGAGGGACGATGATGTGCTGGTAAATGTTTATCAGTGTAGCTGATTTCAAGCCACCAGCATGTTATCCTTCAGTGCAGCATTGGGGAGAGATGTCCAGAGGCACACCATTCTAGAGTATTTCCATCATACAGCTACAATATAAGAAAATTTCCTCAAAAACATAAATAATGGTGAAATTAGTAGGAAGTGGAAGGGTTTGAGTACTTATTACCTTTGTTTTTATTACAATTTATATAATTACCTTTAATATCATTTTTAATAATGGCTGTGTATAACAACTGGCATACAAAATTCCTGATAATTTAATAATTTTCCCTTCATGATACTGTAGCAGCTGGCTTCAGAAACCACTGGATAGGACTCTTCTCACCTTGCCTTCAGTACCCAAACTTTCCCATCCAGCATTGATCCCATGCACAATCACTTCAACCACTTCCTTGATAGTATTTTCAACCAAGAATATCTACTGTTTGATTGAAACAACTTGTTTTGGTTAGTGGCAGAGAAGTTCAAATGTTTGTAAGAAAGAGTTGATAGATCAGAAAGAAGATTGGGATATTCCTTAACTCTTCAAAACCTATAGCCTTTTACTAAGTATCTTGAGTTGCAGGTGAACAGCCTGTTCCAACTCAATATTTTTGTTTTTGGCACAATCTAATGCCTGATGATCTGAGGTAGAGCTGAGGTGGTGATGTTAATGCTGGGGAGCAGCTGCAAATACAGATGAAGCTTTGCTCACTTGCCATCTGCTCGCCTCCTGCTGTACATCCAGGTTCCTAACAGACTATAGACTGGTACTGGTCCACAGCCTGAGGGTTGGAGACCCCTGCGATAGGCTTTTTCTAGGTCTCATCACCTTCCAAATCTAGCTTGATTTAAATCACTCATTTTCTGTCTAACCATATTTTAGAAGGTCCACCTCCTTCTTAACCTTCTTTTTTATTTTTTTTATTTTTTAAATTTTGTATGGTGACATTGGTTAATGAAATCCAGTATGTTTCAGGTGTACAATTTAAAAGTAAGGCATTGTGTGTTCACTTCCCATAGTTAGATTTCTTTCTGTCACCACGTATTTGACCCCTTTTATCCCATCTACCTCACCCCTCACTTCCAGCCCATCCTCTGGTAACCAATAGTCTATTGTCCATGTCCATGAGTCTATTTGTTTGTCCTATTTGTTTGTTGCTTTTATATTTGTAGCCTACATATAAGTGATATCATGTGATTTTCAACTTTTTATGTCTGGCTTATTTCACTAAGCATGATTATCTCGAGATCCATCCACATTGTTGCAAATGGCAATATTTCATCTCTTCTTATGGCTGAGTAATATCTCATTGTATATACATACCACAGCTTCTTTAGCCAATCATCTTTTGTAAGATACTTCAGTTGCTTCCATGTCCTGGCCACTGTGAATAATGCTGCTATGAACATCGGTGTGCAAGTAACTTTTTGGATATGAGTTTTCAAGTCTTTAGGGTAAATACCCAGCAGAGAGATTGATGAATCATATGGTAGATCAATTCTCTTTGAGGAAACTCCATACTGTTTTCCATAGTGGCTATACCAATTTGCAATGCCACTAGCAATGTATGAGGGTTCCTTTTTCTCTGAATCCTCTCCAACATTTGTTATTTCTTGTCCTGTTGATTATAGCTATTCTAACAGGTGTGAGATGGTAACTCATTGTGGTTTTGATTTGCATTTTCCTAATAGCTAGGGATAATGAGCATCTTTTTATATTTTTGTTGGCTATTTGTGTGCCCTTTTTTTTTTTTGATTGGATTGTTTGGCTTTGTTGTTATTGAGTCATATGAGTTCTTTGTATATTTTGGATATTAGGCCCTTATCAGAGACATTGCTTGCAAATATCTTCTCCCATTCAACTGGTTATCTGTTTATTGTTGATGATTTCTTTTGCTATGCAGAAGCTTTTTAGTTTGATGTAGTTCCATTCATTTATTTTACCTTTTACTTCCCTTGCTTTTGAGGTCAAATTCATAAAATCTTTTTGAAGTCCAAGGTCCCTGAGTTTAATTCCTATGTTTTCTTCTATGCAGTTTTTTTGTTTGTTTGTTTCAGGTCTTATATTTAGGTCCTTAATCCATTTTGAGTTAATTTTGGTGTGTGGTGATAGACAACAGTCTAGTTTCATTCTTTTGCTAGTGACTTTTCAGCTTTCCCAGCATCATTTATTGAAGAGGCTTTCCTTTCTCCACTGTATGTTTTTGGCTTCTTTGTCAAAAATTATTTGCCCATATAAACATGGGTTTACTTCTGGACTCTCAATTCTGTTCCATTGGTCTGTGTGTTTGCTTTTGTGCCGTTACCATGCCGTTTTAATTATTGTTGCTTTGTAGTATAGTTTGAAGTCTGGCAGATTGATGCCTTCAGCTTTGTTCTTTTTTCTCAGGATAGCTTTGGCAATTCGGAGTCTTTTGTGCTTCCATACGAATTTGATTTAACCTTCTTTACTATGCAAACAACATTCGAAACCCCACTTCATACCAGAATAGTCTCTTGATTTTTGGATGAAAGATAACGTTTCACCAACACTACTCTACTTCTACTGTGAACCAAGCAAACTAAATTTCCTCCTCCTCCTCCTCCTCCTCCTCCTCCTCCTCCTCCTCCTCCTCCTCCTTCTTCTTCTTCTTCTTCTTCTTTCTTTTCATCACATTACACTTCTATGGGCCTTGATTTTGTGAATATCTTGTGAATATATTGAATAATTTCAGTGCCCTATTTTTTTATATGTCCATTTTAGACTGCTTATTTTTGATGATCTGTGGTCAGGAATCATACTCTTTTCATTTTTTTTACATTTCACTCAGTAAAGAATCATGTCCAGTTTTATAAAATGTCTTTTCATTGCTTCAGGAATGGAGATGTTCATGATGAAGTAATTGATAAGTGTGGAATCATGCTTGTGAGCAACAACATATGAAATAATCAATCTGTCTTAGAGCATGATTCCTCATTAAAGAGTAAGTAATGATGATGATAATGCTTTCAAACTTCTGGCATTGTCCCCATGCCTTAGCACATTATGCATGCACCATAGCCTATACAGAAATTGCGCCAAGACACATGCTCAAAACTTCACAATTATTGTGTCTTTTTTACATATCTTTCTTTATATATAAGTTATGAATACATAATGCATAAACAAATTCTAGCTATTTTGTGCGTTAAGAGTAATGAAACAATATTTCAGTTGCCTTACTCTTGAAAACAGAAACAACCATTAGGTTTTATTTCTAAATGTTTAATTCAGCACGACAATCATCGTCATCTGGACTACAGATGGCAGACATACTTTCCAGAGCTCTATTTCTAAGTAAACAGCATTTCCTTGAACAGTTCTATAGAGAGAACATACAGTATTTACATTCCTCTCATTTCTTTTCTGCATTTTGCCCAAGTTTACAAGCATATTTAGGATGAGAATGATATCACCAAAGAGCAACTGTGGTCTCTCAAATTTAGTTAAGAAGAAAAACTAAACTAGACTATAGAAAAAGCCTTTCTGAGAGATTCTTTTGGTTGGATTGCTTTTAAAGAAATTTACATATGGCTTACTCAGTCTTTTTATAAGAGCACACTTATCATTTCCATTCCTATTATCTTTGCTCATAAATACCTGACCAAACATAATTCGCTTAATTAACAGCTCTCTAAAAAGATTGAGTTTGCTGCCTTAGGGGATAGACACTGGAAGCCAGAAACTCCTGAATTGACTGGCAAAGCTCCAGAAGTGCCTAATCACATGCTTCGACTGAAAAAAAAAATAGAACAAACCAAAGTGCAAATGACGGCAGCAGGGATAGAGGCCACTGGGTACAGGAGAGAGGGGATGGAGAGATGGCGAGCCTCCTTCTGTCTTCCAATGACTGAAAGGCTAGCTCTAGGCATATTATTTGTAAACTCCAGTGATGTGCACTGATCCAATGAGCTAAAAAATCAAAACAGGCAGATGTTAGTAATGCCAGTTTACTGGAATTTCTGGAAACAACAGTTTTAGTGATTTTGCTTGAGCCTTTGGTCATTGGAAATATGAAACATATAAGCAAAAGTTTTAAATAAAAATAAAATGGATAAAATGGAGTTTATGGAAATGATCAAATTAATGAATTTACTTGGCTTACAGGAATTTATACTATCTATAGTATGAATACTATAGTTACATTTCTGCCAACCATGTTGATTTCCTTGTATAATAAAATTTCTCAATAAAGGGGATATAGAAGGTACGTACTTCATATTAAAGCCTATATATGACAAACCTATATCTAAATCTAATATCATACTCAATGGTAAAAAGGGAAGAGTTTTTCCTCTAAGATCAGGAATAGAACATGGACGCCCACTATCACCTCTTCTATTCAACATAGTATTGTAACCTAGCCACAGCTATCAGACAAGAAAAAGAAATAAAAGGCATGTAAATTGAAAAAGAAGAAGTAAAACTTGTACTATTTACAGATGACATGATACTTTATATAAAAAACCATGACTCCACCAAAAAAACTAGTAGGACTAATAAATGAATTCAGTAAGGTTCCAGGATACAAAATTAATGTATAGAAATCTGTTGCATTTCGATGCACCAAAACCAGATCTTAATTTCCTAAAAGAAATAAAGAAGATAATCTCATTTACAATTGCATCAAAAAGCATAAAATATCTGGAAATAAATTTAACCAAAGAGGTGAAAGACCTGTGTTCTGAAAACTAAGACATTGACAAAAGAAATTAAAGAGAATAAAATAAATAGAAGGATACCATTTTCATGAATTGGAAAGATTAATATTGTTAAAATGTCCTTACTACCTAAGTAATATACAGATTCCATGCAATCTCTATTAAAATACTAGTGGCATTCTTTTCAAAATTAGAACAACTAATCTTAAAACTTATATGGAACCACAAAAGACCTCAAATAGCCAAAGAAACCTTGGAAAAGAACAAAGTGGGAAGTATCATGTGCCCAAATTTCAAATTATACTACAAGGCTACAATAATCAAAAACAATGTGATATTGTCATAAAAGCAGATATACAGGCCAATGGAATAGAATTAGAGAGCCCAGAAGTAAATTCTCATTTATATGGTTAACTAATCCATGATGAGGCAAGGATATGCAATGAGGTAAAGACAATCTCTCCAATAAGAAATGTTGGGAAGACTAGATAGATAGATGCAAGAAAATTAAATTGGACCACTTTCATACACCATCTATAAAATTAAACTCATGATTGATTAAAGACTTAAATATAAGACCTAAAACCATAAAACTCCTAGAAGAAAACATAGGCAGTAAATTCCTTGACATCAATCAGTCCTAGAAACATCTTTTTGAATATGTCTCCTTGGGCAATGGAGGCAAAAGAAAAAATAAACAAATGGGACTTCATCCAACTAAAAACTTTTTGCACAAAGAAAGAAACCACCAATAAAATAAAAAGACAACCTACAGAATGGGAGAAGATATTTGCAAATAATACATCCAATAAGGGGTTAGTACCTAAAACATATAAGGATTCATACAACTTAACACCAAAAATATCAAATAATCCAAATTAAAAGTAGGCAGAAGACCTTAATAGATGTATCTCCAAAGAGGACATACAGATGGCCAATAAACATATGAAAAGATGCTCAATATGACTAATCATCAGGAAGATACAAACCAAAACCATGAGGAGAGATGTCATCTCACATCTGTTAGAAGGGTTACAGTAAAAAAAAAAATCAACAAATTACAAGGGTCAGCAAGGATGTGAAGAAAAGGGAACCCTCATACGCTATTGGTGGGATTGTAAACTGGTGCAGCCGCTATGGAAAACAGTATGGATATGCGTCAAAAATTAAAAATAAAGCTGTCATATGACCCAGTAATTTCATTTCTGGGTATTTACCTGAGGAAAACAAAAACACTAATTGAAAAAGATATATGCATTCCTGTGTTCATTGCAGCATTACTTACAATAGAAGCAACCTAGATTTCCATTGATAGATAAATAGATAAAGGAGATATGATATTTATATATATTACAAAGCAATAAAAAGAATGAAATCTCAGCAAGAAAAGAAATAAAATCTTGCCATTTGCAACAACATGGATGAGCTTAGAGGATGTTATGCTAAGTGAAAAAAGTCAGAAAAAGACCATCCATATGGTTACACTTATATATGGAATAAAAAAGAATGAATAAACAAAACAGAAACAGACCCACAGACATCAAGAACAAAGGGGAGGTGTAATTTTTTAAAATTACACTCAAGAAAAAAAAAGAAGAAGAAATATAGAGTTTGTTTCCTACCCCATGAAATTGGGCTGCTTTTGCACCTTGATTGACAAATAGAATGTGATAGAAGTGATATTCTTTGACCTCTGAATCCAAGCTTTAAGAGAGCTTATAGCTTCCACTTTAAATTTTAGAACCCAGCAGCCATATAAAGAAGTCCAGGATGTCCCACTGAAGAGAAAAGCTACATATAGAAAGAGAGAAGTCACAGGGGATGAGAAGACTACCGGAAAAAATGGCCACAGGGAGAAGTACTATGTTGCCTCGGCCCACAGCTAACATCAATGTCCCATGCATGTGAGTGAAGCCATCTTGGATCCATTTCTGTATCATCAGTTGTTTCTTTTTTCATTTCTGATTTTATTTATTTGAATTTTTTTCTTATTCCAGCTAAGAGTTTGTCAAAATTTGTTATCTTTAAAAGACCCAACTCTTAGTTTTGTTGATTTTTTTTACTTTCTATTTTATTTATTTATATGCTAATCTTTGTTATTTTGTTCCATCTGCCAACTTTGGGCTTGATTTCTTCTTCATGAAGTGTAAAGTTAGCCTAAATAGACCTACAACTAGGATGGAGTTTGAGCCGGTAATCAAAAATCTCCCAGCAAAGAAAAGTTCAGGACCAGATGGCTTCACTGGTGAATTCTATCAAATATTTAAAGTAGTATTAATGCCAGTCTTTCTCAAATGCCTCCAAAAATTGAAGAGAAGGACATTTCCAAATTCCTTTTATGAGGTCAACATTACCCTGATACCAAAGCCAGAAAAAGATACCAGAAAAAGAGAAGAAAATTACAGACCAATATCTCTGATGAATATAGATGCAAAATTTTTAAACTAAGTAATAGCAAATAAATCACAATTTACTTATCCGTTCACCTACTGAAGGACATCTTGGTTGCTTCCAAGTTTTGGCAATTATAAATAAAGCTTCTATAAACATCTGTGCATAGTTTTTTGTGTGGGTGTAAGTTTTCAACTCATTTAGGTAAAAACCAAGCAGTGTGATTGCTGGATCATATAATAAGAGTATGTTTAATTTTGTAAAAAAAAAACAAAAACAAAAAACAAAGAAAACCCCTGTTGAACTGTCTTCCAAAGTGGCTGTACGATTTTGCATTCCCACCACAGATGAATGAGAGTTCCCGTTGCTATTCGTGCCAGCATATGGTATTGTTGGCGTTCCAGATTTCGGTCATTCTTAAAGGTATGCAGTTTTAATTTGCAATTCCCAATAGTATATGATGCTAGATATCTTTTCATATGCTTATTTGCCATCTATATATCTTCATTGGTGAGATATATTAGCTTTTTCCCATTTAAAAATTTGGTTGTTCATTTTCTTATTGAGTTTTAAGAGTTCAGTGTATATTTTAGATAACAGTCCTCTATCGAATATGTTTTTTTGAAAATATTTTCTTCCAGTTTACTGCCTGTCTTTTCATTTTTTTTTGCCAGTGTTTTTTACAAAGTGAAAGTCTAAAGATTTAATGAAGTCCAGCTTATCAATTATTTATTTTATAGTGTTGTATCTAAAATGTCATCACCAGATTCAAGGTCATCTAGATTTACTTCTATGTTATCTTCTAGGAGTTTTATACTTTTGAGTTTTACATTTAGGTCTATGATCTATTTTGAGGTAATTTTTGTGAATGTGGTAAGATCTGTGTCTATATCCAATTTTCCATATGTGCATATCCAGTTGTTTCAGCGCCATTTGTTGAAAGAGTATCTTTTCTCTATTGTCTTGCCTTTACTTCTTTGTCAGATGTTACTAGCTCAAGAAATCAAAGGGTTTAAATTATAAATTTTATATGTTTTTAAACAACAAGCTTTGGAGAAATGAAGGAAACAAAAGACCATCTTTCTTTCCCAACCAAAATCACAAATCAACTCCTCCTCACTTTTTGTAGTATATTAAGCGTTGGGGTTTAGAATCATGGCTTAGTTTGATTAATGAATAGAATTGGTCTGGAGAATATCAAGGTTGAAGGCATTATTTATTTCTACATATATTTTGTTTTAGAAACATAAATGCAAATGAACTTCTTTTCCATATACCTGAGATGCTGGCAAATCATTAATCACAGCTGTCTAACCTATAGTTATGGCTCCTAGAAAGTGCTGTCATTCCAAGTCTGCCCAGTCCAAAAGACCATCTCTCAGATAATAACACCATTCTCATCTCATGCTGATTACAAAACCCAACACATTTTTGTTTAGTCTCCTGGGAAATAATTTTTTCCAATTATTTATTGCTAGCCACTAGACTTTTATCTTAGCTTAATGAAAGACAGAAAAAAAAGTTATAAGTCATTTTTCATGTAAAGAACAACCTAGAGGCATTTACAAATGGGAACAGTTTAGACTCTATCCCTTCCCATAATTTACATCAAAGACTGGAAGACACAGGTTATTGCCTCTACTGCTGCTCCCTGTATCTTTTTGATTGTTTATTTTTCAGATGAAGGAATCGATAAAGTCAAATGGAATTCAAATGGAATAAATAGTACTGCCTGAATCACTTAATTCTGAATCGCCTCCTGAGGATTTCACATTAAATGGAAGCCTTTTATCCCAGGAAAGAAAGTTAGTCAAACTGTCCTATAGCTTCTCAACAGAATATCTAATTTGTTCCTAGAGCATGTCTTACACAGAAGTATAAATGGTTTGCCAGTTCTCAAGCTCATGGCACTCAGCAAAATCTCCAGTAATTCCACATTTTAAAATATATTTCTTTTCCTGAGATATCATTTTAACTATTATTTCACTCCTTCAAAAGTAACCATTACTGAGAGATAGGGGAAGATGGCAGACTAGGTAAAAGCAGGGTTTGTCTCCTTCCAGCACTACATTGAAATTGCAACCAAATTATAAAATACTCAACATGGAGAATCACCTGAAGTCCAGCAATAGAACAAACAATTCTAAAATGTATATTGAGTTATAAAAAAAAAAAAAGAATAGCCACAGCAATCTTGAGAAAGAAGAACAAAGTTGGAGGCATCATGCTACCTGATATCAAACTATACTACAAGGCGACAGTAATCAAAACAGCATGGTACTGGCATAAAAACAGATACATTGATCAATTGAACAGAATAGAGAACCCAGAAATAAATCCATGCCTATATGCTCACTTAATATACGACAAAGGAGGTAAAAATATACAATGGGGTAAATGGGGTAAAGATAGTCTCTTCAATAAATGGTGTTGGGAAAATTGGACAGATATATGCAAAAAAAAAAAAAAAAAAGCAAGACCATCTTCTTACACCATATACAAGAATAGACTCAAAATGGATTAAAGATTTAAATGTAATACCCGAAACCAAAAAACTTTTAGAAGGAAACATAGGCAGTAAACTCTCTGATATTACTAACGGGAATTTCTTTTCAAATGTATCTCCCCAGACAAGGGAAACAAAAGAAAAATAAACAAATGGGACTATATCAAACTAGAAAGTTTTTGTACAGCAAAGGAAACCATCAACAAAACAAAAAGACAACCGACTGTTTGGGAGAAGATATTCACTAATGATACATCTGATTAGGGGTTAATATCCAAAATTTATAAAAAACTTATACAACTCAACAACAAAAACCCAAACAATCCAATTAAAAAATGGGCAGAAGGCTTGAACAGATACTTCTCCAAAGAGGAAATACAGATGGCTAACAGACATATGAAAAGATGCTCAAGGTCGCTAATCATTAGAGAAATGCAAATTAAAACCACAATGAGATATCACCTCACACCTGTCAGAATGGCTATCGTCAATAAATCATTAAACAGCAAGTTTTGGCAAGGATACAGAGAAAAGGGAACCCTCATACATTGTTGGTGGGATTGCAAATTGGTACAGCCACTATAAAAAAAAGTATGAAGATTCCTCAAAAAATTAAAAATGGATATATCTTTTGACTCAGCAATTGCTCTTCTGGGTATTTATCCAAAGAAAACCAAAACAATAATTCGTAAAGATCTATGCACTCCCATATTCATGGCAGCTCAATTTACAATAGCCAAGATATGGAAGCAACTGAAAAGCCCATCAACAGACAATCAGATAAAGAAATTATGGTTTATATATAGTGGAATATTACTCAGCCATTTAAAAAAATCCTACCATTTACAATGATATGGGTGGACCTAGAGGTTATTATGCTGAGTGAAATAAGTCAGACAAAGATAGATACCATATGATTTCACTTATATACAGTATCTAAGGAACAAAAAGAACAAACTAATAAAAAACAAACTCACAAATATAGTTGACAATTTGGTGACGGACAGAGGGGAGGGGAGTTAGGAGGCTGGGAGAAAGGGGCGAAGGGTTAAAGGAGTACACATTAGTAGTTGATAGTCGGGCACTGGGAGCATTAGCATTAATATTATGGCTAAGTGGAAGGCTAGGGGAGAGAGGGAGCAATGCAGGGGTCGCTTTATCAACATCATAGATGTATAACCAATGTGCTATATACTTGAAACTAATTTAAATAAATAAATTTATTTTAAAAAGATTTTTAAAAAAGTAACCATTACTTTTTTCCTTTTCACTCTTCATAGGCCAGCATAATTGATGACTCTTCAAATTTAAACAGGTGTTGTTTATCATCATGTCCCTGAAGTAAATCTGTTGGTTCTTCACCAGTTTTGCTATGAGGTTAAAATGCCAAAGATCTAATAAAGCAAGTGGCCTTATTGTCCTAATATTTCATGTCTAAACAGAGATATTTTCTTTTTAATATAATTCTAAAAACTCATAATTATATGTCAAAATACAAATAAAATTTAAAAATAAAATGAAGAGAAGAAAAAGAACACTTTAGACATCAACTTCTAACTTAGAAGAAACTTAGATCAATGTAGACATTTATAAAAGTTTTTCCAAACAAAGCTAACTTTCGGCACATACACTACCTTCTCGAGCAGCTGTCTTTTGCCTCGCTGAGATTTTAAGAACTACTTCACTCAGTTTCCCCAGGGAAATCATTTACCTTAGTTCCAGACTATTTAGTAGCCATCGGCTGGGTATAGACGGGAACTGGGCCTATTAATGAATGCATGTGTCTCCTCTCCTCTGTCTAGAACCATAGAAGTTGGGACAGATGTGGATGTTTGTCATCCAACCAATAGGTCCCACAAGGTCAGCACAGATACTTCCAATTAGGAGACTTATTTCCATGGCTACGCAGTCATGGACAGGGCTCTGTAAGAGGCTTGCCTTTTCCGAAATGATTAGAAAATGAGTATGAGAGGAAGAATTGAGCAAGTCCTGTACTACTTACTCTTTTACCCTTGATCTTAGATCTTAGATAAAGCTTAAGACTATGGAGGAAGAAAGAGCAGTGTTAAGAACATTTTAGGCCTCTTGTCATAGCCTGAAGCCGCATATCCACTTTTGAGTTATCAGGCCTCATGATCTCAACAGCATAACATACAGAGGCCTTAACAGAGAGTACATATCAAAACAAACATGTCACAGAAATAAATAAAGTGTGAGAGAAGACTAGCTCATACTTATTTAAAAAATTTGAAATAAATCAAGAGCATCTTAAAATATATCGTTTATACTTATAAAGTATATTCTAAAGATTCATTACAAATCAATGGATTTATAATGAGTACAAAAACAAGAGCTTATATGCACTATGAAATTTTTTAATACTCTACATGAAACTCAACTTGAGTTCCAAACAGATGCCAAAATATATACCATTTTACTATTTTAAATGCCATTGTTCAGTCTGTTTAAATCACTGATACAACTGCTTAAGGTCTTTCGCTGCTGGGTGTCCTCTGGGTACTGAGGTATTATGTAACTGGGTGTATTTACTTGTCTTCATGCCACTTGGGTCCAGACTATTTTCTCTATAGAGATCTGCCTACTCCTTAGTCTCTTCAGTGGATATTATGATTTATGACATATGTCAAGGAAGTTGTGGTATATATGCCAAATACTTGGCAAGTTATTCTCAGCATTCTCCTGTCACCTGGAAGACAGTCAGCCTCTCCCCTCTGCCTTCTGGAGGGAGGATGCACCAAGAAGGCAGGCTCATTTTGATGTTCAGCATTGGAAAGATGTATTTTCTACATCACCATACAAACCAAAGAAAGTGTATTTGTATTATCTGCACAGGCTTATTCACGTTGCCATTCACCATTAGAATGGAGACTTGACTATAACTTGTTGCATTTCACTCAGAGTTTAAAAAGCTTAATGAAACATTCATTATTTGAGATGTTAAATGATATAAATATAGTTTTTTAATGTTAAAAACTAGTGTGAATACTTCTTAGGTTTAAACAATAAAAACAGCATTAAAGTACATAAATCGATTCTGGAAAACATGGCATAGTGAGAAACGTCCTCAGATCTTTCCCCTTGAAACAACAATAAGCTGAACATCTAAAACTCAACAAAAAGCACCCAAACTGCACACCAGCACATCTGACTGTGGGATATGTGCATAAGAGCTATCACAGATCAGAAACCCCAGGTGTTGGGTGGTGGACTGGGAGAAATAATTAAGCTGCCTCTTGCAGCCTCTGGAGCTCCCTGCAGGAGGAGGAGGAAAGGAGGAGCAGCGAGTTCCCTGAACAGCTGTACCTGAGAGAGTTGTGAGTTCTACCCACCTGGCATAGGGCTCAGTCATCAGGGTAGAAAGCAGAGAAGTGGGGCAGGACCTCAGAGAAACAATAGTTGATTTTTACCGGCACCGGTCGCCAAACCGAGGCTGAGCCACAGCCCCAACTCCCAACCCAGAGGGCCCCTCTGCCCATACCCTCCGAGACTGAACACCAAGGATTCCCGGGGAATCTGAGCAAACACTGCTGAGACTGTTGCTGACACTGACAAGGACTGAAACTGAGGGTAGCAAGTGTGATTAAATATCTACAAGAAAATAAAAAAGGCCATAATAAGGCTTTATATAAAGCAGGATCCAAGAAGGTTAGACACGACCTACTGGAAACCAAAAGAAAAGTGCCTTTTTTGCAGCAAGCTAAAGAGAGAGCTTTATATAATAAATCTTCTTTCTGGAAAAACAGCAGAATACACTTCCATTAATGCCCAGGCAGACAAATAGTCCATTAAACACCATGAACAACCAAGGTGACAAGGCATCTCAGAAAGAAAGAAAAAAAATCTAGAAAATAAGTTTACAGACATAGAAATATGCAACTTAAATGACAGAGACTTCAGGATGGTACTTCTGAAAAAACTCAGTGAGTTCCAAAATGAGTCATATCAACAGTTTCAGGAATTGAAAAAACAACTAGATGAGTAGAGCAAATAGATAGAAAACCTCAAAAATTATATTTAAAGAGACAACCATCCGAAAGGGAAAATATATTTGCAAGCAATGCCTCTGATAAAGGCCTAATATCCAAAATATACAAAGAACTGATACAACTCAATAATAATAACAACAACAACAACAACAACAAAAACAAATGATCCAGTCAAAAAAAAGGGCAGAGGACCAGAACAGACACTTTTCCCTAGAGGACGTACAAATGGCCAACAAATATATGAAAAGATCTTGACATCGCTAGCTATTAGGAAAATGCAAGTCAAAACCACAATGAGGTACCATCTCACACCTGTTAGAATAGCTATAATCAACAGGACAAGTAATAACAAATGCTGGCGAGGATGCTGAGAAAAAGGAACCCTCACACACTGCTGGTGGGACTGCAAATTGGTACAGCCACTATGGAAAATAGTACAGAGATTCCTCAAAAATCTAAGAATTGGTCTATCATATGATCCAGTAATCCCTCTACTGGGTATTTACCCCAAAGACTTGAAAATTCATATCTGAAAAGATATTTGCACACCAATGTTCATAGCAGCATTATTCACAGGGGCCAGGACATGAAAGCAACCGAAGTGTCCTGTGATAGATGATTGGCTAAAGAAACTGTGGCACATAATATATACAATGGAATATTACTCAGCCATAAGTAGAGATGAAATACTGCCATTTTGCAACAACATGGATGGACCTTGAGATAATCATGCTAAGTGAAATAAGGCAGACATAAAAAGTTGAAAATCACATGATATCACTTATGTGTGGGATAAAAACCTAAAAGCAATGAATGAGCAGGACAAACAGAGACTTATGGACATGGATTATAGACTAGTGGTTACTAGTAGGGTGGGGAAGAAGGGGGAAATTTGATGGGGTAAAGGGGTTCGAATATAGGGTTTAGGGGGAGGGTGAAGTAGGTAAAGGGGATCAAATATATGGTAGCTGAAGGAAACGACTTTGGGTGGTAAACACACAATAGAACATACAGATGTTTGTTTTGTTAGGTTTTTCTGCTTGTTGTTTTGTTTTTGTCTTTTAAAAGGAAGAGGACTTTCCATTTAAAGATTATAATCTTTGAAGTCTTTTTAAAAGCAGCAGAATTCATTGAATTTTCCTGGTTTTCTTTCTGAATTGCTGGCCAAGAGTTGCTGCTTCTGCCCATCCAGGAATTTTGAAGTACTCCACAGGCTGGCTCCTGGGACTATCCATTGTAATTGCTGCAGGTTTTTTTTTTTTTTTTTTGTCTTTTGAGATTAGGGTTGGGAGTTTGTTTTGTAGCAGAATGCATCACCTTTCCCAGGTTTTCTTTCTATCTTCCCTTTCCTTCCTAGAACAAGGACTTGGATTCACTTCTTGGTGATCTCTTTCAACCTAATGCTTTACATCTATGAGTCTCAAAAAGTAGATCTCTGCAGCCTGACTGACCTTTTTTCTGAGCTCCTCACTCCATATAAACTTTCACTTTGCATCTCGGCTTGAATGTCTAAGGCATTATAAATTAGAACTATCCAAAGCCAAATCTTATGTTTACATTCTTGATTCATACTTGTTTCTCCCTCTATCTTTCCTAACTTAGTAAAAGGCATCACCATTCAACTAATAGCTCAAAAACAAAAACCTAGGAGTAATCCCTGATTCCTTTCTTTACCTCATTTATCATATCCATACCAACAGTAAGTTCTATCAGCTTCTGAAATATGCCCAGTGTGTCCATTTTTCTCAACTATCTTAGTAGCCAGTGTTACTATCTTGATCCTAGCTACCATGATTTTTTCCTAGATATGATCTCAATTGCCTCCCACTTGCCTTCTTTCTTTCACTCTCTCTTGCTTCCTTCTACTAAACACACAAAAACAGTTAAAAAAAATTTGGATCATATCATACCTATGTTTAAGACCTAATGGCTCAAATACAGCACTCAAATATCACTGTCTCAGTGAGGCACTTCCTTGTCACCTTTTCTAATGATGACTGACCCCTCCAGCCACCTTCTATCATACTACCACTTATTCTCTTTATCAAACTCATGCCCATTGGAAATACTTTGTTTAGTATCTTATCTATTTGTGTACAGTCAGTTCTCCCACTAGAACATAAATGTAGGGTAGTTTGACTTTTTTGTTCACGAGAGTATGACAATGTCTTAGCATAATGCCTCGAAGATCATTGGTTTTTAAGAGACAATTGTTGAATGAGTGAAAGATCTTCAAGGAAGCCCAATACATTAAAAAAGAGAGCTCAGAGTAAAGTTCCTCTGGTTTAATGGGAGGAGCTGAGGGTGGGAATGAGTGGCAGTGATGGTATATGCACCCTTGTTTGACCTTGTCTTCTAGCTGCTCCTGAGGCTCCTTTGAGAGTAGAGTGAAAACCAGGGACAGTGTAGAGAGGGGAAGAGCCAGCAAGCTAGAGCTGTCTTGGCCAACAATTTGCAAAAAATTTAAAACATCGCTGAAATAAGTCAGCAAAAATAGTAGGACTTAACTCATTTTTCTGCAGGTGAAACATCTTTGTTGGATTGTTTTGAGATAAGCATTTGAAAGTTGCTTGGGGCAGCCGTCAGCCAGGTGATCAACCCTGGCGGGTGAGCAATTATCAGACAGTCTCCAAAAGTTGGTAGTCAATTAGTAACATTGGGAAAACAAATTATAAGCATGGTATTGTCTTCTGGGATCAAACTATTTATTTTATCATTGGAATTGTAAACAATTCACCTCTCAAGAAGTTCTCTGGTTTAGAAATTACATGTAATAAATTTCTTATTGAAACATTAATAAAGAAATTGTATAACTAATTAAAACTAAGAATGTAATTTTAAGAAAAGAAGTTAATTTCTCCTACTATCCAAAAATAAATAACAAATGTTTTTTTTTAAATATTGATTTGTGCTATCTTTCCGAAGGTAACTATGCATCTTGACCTTACCTCTAAGGTAAAGGTATGATATTCTCAAGGGACTATGTTTTATTTGACAAAAACCACTGCACTACTCTAAGCCATAATAATCCATGAACCCTGGACAGATGGCAAGACTTCCTCAGAAGCCCCAAAGCTCTATTCAATTCCTGCCTAAATGAAAGAATTAATTACTTTAGATCATAGACTTTTGGTTGCTCTTGAGAAGGTGGTATTTTGGATAAGAAATAAAAGATTTCCAAGCTATTTTTTTTTAAATTTATGTAAAAACTTCATTTTAAAATTATATTTAAATATTTCCAAATGACACTTTTACTTAAGTACAGTAACTAATTGCAAGAATAGGAAAAGAGACCCAGTCTCGTATGTATAGGAATAATACAAATATTGATTTATTGACAGTTGAAAGTAGAAAAAGAGAAGGAACCAAGAAAGAGCATGGTATTAGTCAAGACTTTTCAGCACAAGATACAATACAGAAAACCCACGTCAAACTGGCTTAATCCTTAAAGAGGCATTTATTGGCTGTCAGAACTGAAACGCCCAGGAGCGGAGCTGGTTTCAAAGACATCTGAAATTGGAGGAACAAGGACTGTCACTTGCTTCAGTTTCTCCTCATCTCTTAGCTTTCCCTGCATTGGGGTGACTTAATTCTGAACTCCACCTAAGCACAGCTTGGGCAACTTCCAGGCTCACACTGTCTTTACCACTGCCGTATGAGTGGAAAATAGCATGTGCCTCTCTCTCACCTGTCCTAGCAAAAGTGTCAGTGGATTTTATTGGCTGTCCTTGAGCTAGTCACTCTAGCCTGATCAGAGAGGACTGCTGAGAGCTAGGAGAACCTAGACATGTGCAGGTTCAAGTCACAGGGCAGGGACTCAACCCCTGGGAGCAAGGCTATGTGAACTTGGGTAAGTTTCTTCTTCTGAGCCTCGTTTCCTCATGGATAAAAATGCCTAGTTCATAGTGGTGAAAGGATGTAATAAGATAACATAAATAAAGCACTTAACAGAACAGTAGACTTTAAATAAATTTAAAGATGAATTAATTCTTATTCTATTTCCTTCCTGGCCACTGAGTCCATTCATAAGCAACAACCACCATTGTCACCACTAGGTGGAAGTCGTGTGCTAGAAGGTAATGGACTGCCTTTTTGGCCGCTGAAATATAAAGAATTGGCTGAAATGACAATTGACAGTTGGAAGGAAGCATGGGGACTGTGAGTAGAATTCTGCTGCACTGAAACGAGCCTGTGTGACCTTGATCAAGGTCTGAATTGATCTCTGGCCTGGATTTCCTTGTGTAAAATGTAGAGGCGAATTCTCCATTTGGCTTTAATTTTTCTTTTTTTTATTCTATAAAAAGTAAATCTTGTATTTAATAGTAATAAATGTGACTATAACCTCAGAAGCTCAAAAATGCTCAACAGTCTTGGTTATTAATATATACTGTTTAAAAATATGACTATATGAAGCATAATCCATTCATTTATTGCTAAGTCGTTGATGCCCCAGGAGGCCTGAAAGAGTTCACGTAATTTTGTAAGGTGACTAATGGGCCCACAGAGAAGCTCTCAAGTTATACACAGCTCAGAAAATCATCCTCTGAGGCATGCAATTCAGAAACCTCACTATTAAAAAAAGTCACACTGAGCAGGCTTCAAAAGTATTTTCAGTCATATAATTATGTTTTAATGCCAGGTTCTTAAAATGACTTGGAAAAGAAGCAGCAGTTCAGAAAATTTCAGGTCTGAAATGTGTTGGAAGAATCTGGGGCAGCAGGAGGATGAATCAGGAAAGGATGAGATTTAATTGGGCTCTGAAAGAAAGTGCTGACTCTCCACGTCAGCATGAATCAAACCTTTAACAAAGTTGAAATAAGATAATGTGATAAAAATTAACATTTACCTGGTGTAATATATAATAACATTTACCTGGTATAATATAGCAACAAGGGTATGGTATATTTTGATATAGGTTCTCTACTTCAGGGTAGTTAGGTGTGGTTTGCATCTTAGTCAGTATAAAAATCCTTGCAAAAGAAGATCCAGTTGAAATTCTAAGGGTGTTCACACATTTCTGCATTCCATGGAGATGTGGAACAGCCTACTTTGAACACTTGACCTTTATTTCTCAGCATGCTCTTTTTTTTTTTTTTTTTCTCCAGGATAAAGCCTTCTGAATTCTTAAACCTGGAAGGTAGGGGTGAGGATTTGTTGGTGAGGTGTGGATCAGATGCATTTTTAGGTTTCCTTCATACTTGATAAATCCAGACTGTGCTTAATATAGTGCTTTAAAAAAAGGAAATGATAATTAAGATATTTATGTTGTATATTTTGCTGTTGTACATCTCATTCTTTCAGAATGAGAGCTCTTTTATTTTTATTTCTCTAATTTCCCCTTCCCTACTTAAAAGACATAGCCAGAACTTGAAGTTCTTTCAATTCTGGATGGTTGTTGTGAGGTCAGTGAAGAAAGCATCACTTTTGGGCCTCTGGAGGGCTTAAGACACAGCATAGCATGCTGCACCCCACTCCCAGAGTTTCTGACTGATTCATCAAGTCTGGGGTCGAGTCCAGGAACTGGCATTTCCATTCTAAGTCTCCCTTTAATACTGATGCTGCAGGCCATGACCACATGTTGAGGACTGCTATGTTAAGGCAATCCCTCTTCTGGCAACCTGGACATCTCCCTTCTCCTTCCGAAGCCTGGAACCTGAGCTTACCGAGGGGGTTGCGCTGGGGAGTGTGTACATGTGTGGGGAAGGGATGGAAGAATGGGGCTGTCGACAGATCATGGAAGCTTTTGAAATTGAGAGAAAGGACATTCTCAAAGCCCAGGAAAAATGTGGAGGTCTGTAGGTCCTGAACTCCTTGAAGATCGGTGCCAGTTCTTTGGCTGTCCCCAGGACTAGTTGAAGGGAAGCTACTTGGTCCAGAACTGGATGAGCCAGCTTCTTAGTTGGACATTGGACAGTGATGATCTGAAGCACTCATGACACACTGAGAGACTCGCTAATTTTCTGGGCACCGAATAAACCTTCCAGATGTTTATGTAAGCCCTGGGAGGAGGGAAGGACACAATAACTGAATTTCTTGTCAATTCAGTGGCACTAGGGATGGTAATCAGATGGAATTTGACTTGAAGAAAATAATTAGATATTTCTTACCTACCCAATTTTGAGTGAAGGCCACAACCCACCACATGGATTTCTGACATAGAAGCCATAGTCTACATGTATTAGTATTCGAGGCCTCAAACCAACAGCCATCCCTGTCATAGCTCTACATTTACTCAAAATGAAAGGGCAGAGCTTCTCTACACAGCTGTGAAATCTTGCCCTGCTCACATGTGAAGGCCGAAATCCAGTTGCGCTATGAAGAAAAGGCGACTTTTTCTAAGTTCCTAATGTGTACTCACGATTCCTGCATAATATTACACCATAAGAATATACTATAGTTTAGGCATTTTCTGTTATTTTTCACTGCCATGATAACTATCCCTGCACATGTTTCCTGTATATGTAGATACTTTTAAGTTAGATACTTAGAAATGGAATTCCTCAACTACCTGAAATTTTCGCTGGACTTTTCTCACAGAAATTCTGCCAATTAGCGATGCATTGATATTAGAAGCAGTTTGGTTTCTTTTTAACATGCAAAGACTTCTGAGAGTGTTCAGGCTATCACCTGAGGAAGGATATTAGCCCACACAGGTTGCTTTCCTCTATTTTCTAGTTGAGATATATTGTTCTGAGCAAAAGGAAGAAAAATTAGAGAATGAGTGGAGAGTTACTAAAATAGGTACACTTGAAGTAGGGATTAGGATGTAATACGTAGAGACTTAAATTACATTAAAGGTGCTGATTTCCTGAGGGTTGAGCACAGGGATGTTAGAAGACAGAAAACTGTCAAGGATTATCTTGTATCTCAAAATTATAGCTCAGTCTAATCTCATTTCCCACTAAGAAAGAGGAAAAAACAACCACTCTTTTTTCCCCAGGACTTAGGGCTCAGGTAATATGTGTTAAGCCTTATTCTAGGTTAAATAGACTTTGGGGATCATGTGGAAATTTAAATATCATTGCAGTATTGTTCTTATAGGTGATACATTTCCCTTTCCAAACAACTGATTTAAGTATACGCTTTTCGTACCCAACCATTATCAGAAGCAGCCTGGCTGTGGTTATAAAGCACACACTTGAAGGACTCTGCTATCTGACTAGTAAAATGGCTGAGCTGAGAAGAAACCATGTTCTAAAATTTCTAAGAGATGCTTCAATATGTACTTACTGCGATTCTTGCGTTAAGGTGGTTTGTTGGCATTTTAAAAGCTAGGCTGTAATACCATAATGTGCCTTATCTCCCCTGCCACGTAAAACAAGGGGGCCTACAGGGCAGCTCTATGGAAAACAGGCTTAAGAGACACAGCCAGCCTTCTTTGCCACCCTGGACAGCAGGAGGGGGCTTGCACCACCAGCGTCAGGCAACTGTTAAATTCCTGACCTGGTTTTCAAAAATATTCAAGGAGAAAGCAGGGACACACATACTTGCTCTAGCACAGCTAAATAAATCACGTTCCTTTTATTTCACTTTAGCCACATTTGTTTGAGCAGCAGGTGATGCACCTTTCAAAAGACTGTCATTTCCAAGGGAAGTCATCTGTTTTACATTAATTGTCCATTAGTCTCTAAGCCTTCACCCATTAAAATCCTCAGCCGCTCATTACGTGTATTGTGCCCAAGTCCTGCTGTCAGCTTTCAATGCAGAGCTGTTTTTCCACATCTGACTTAATTGCTCTAAGTGCCTGTTCCTTTGAGACAACGTTGAACGCGTACCAATTAATGCTAACTTTCTTTTCGTACTAGGCAGAACAGATAAGCCACAGTGAGGACAGTTCAGCTGCTATTTACTCTAATTTATTAGAGACCTTTCTGCGTTAGACTCACACAGTGGGTGTTTTATATCCGTACTGATCTGTTTGCCTGGTGACTTCTGGATACATTTTGCATGGACTTCGTTTCCTATAGTTAAAATACCTATAAAAGTGCAATCCATTCATGTTTTTGTGATGGGAGGTTTAAATTCCATTTTCCCCTAATTAGTTTAAACATGTAATTTTTAAATGCATGTGGCATTCTGAAGAACAGCTTGTATGAAATTGACTTTGTTGATGGAAAAATTAAGCTTTCATCCTTTCAAATTATAGCTCGAGGGACAGCAGCACAATAATTTAATTACTGTAGCTGCGTTATTATAACTGACTCACCTACCTTTAGCCCCATGGCTGCTGTCTTGAAAAGACGCATTTAAAGGAAGGAAGAGTAAAACAGTCATTAACATAACCAAACTTAGAGTAGCTTTTAGAAATTTTGATAGGGGTGGAGACAAATAAAGCATGTAGGACTGAGAGAGAAACAGATAAACATTATCTTCAACTGTATAAAGAAATACTAGAAAGACAGCAGTTTTGATTTGTTCTTTTAAAAAAAATTATACCATGTTACCAATGATTACAGCATTTTATACATTTTATTAATATTATAAATAGCCAATCATTAATATAAATTTATTTTAAGATATCATGGATTCAGATTCTAAATAATAACTGTTGTCATTAATTGATGTTATTACAGGCCCTAAAATCTTTACCAGGGTTTAGTTTCATCTTATAACTGAGTTTGTTAATTAATGGCCTTATTAATATTTGGTAAGTACATGTGTATTAATTTGCATGGTTACATTTAAGCAATATCAGAAAAAGTGGAAGAGAAGGAGAATACAACTGCATCCAGACCGATTTAAATGACAGGATATGATGAATATCAAAGACGGAGTTTTGTGTTTTCTACTTCCTGAAGATTTTTGGAAAAATATTCACTTTCGCCATCAGGAAATTATGTAGAACAAAAACAAGCAGCCACTCTGGAAAACATTTCCAGCGGGTGAGGTCAGCCTCTGAGGCCTTCTGCCTTCCTTCCAAGGAGTCCCTACACTGAGAGTGTCCTCTCCTAAGCTCTCCTCTCCTTTTACCCAGCTGGGGGCTGATCCTGTGTCTGAATCTCAAATGGCCCTGGTTATTAATAAGGTATTAGCAAAGACAGATACGAAGATTTAGGATTTTGACCCTTTCAGAGGACTCTCATCTTCATCTTCATCATCCTTTTCAGTCAACATTTTTGAGCAGACTGTGTACAGAGGGCAGACTGTTGGAGTTATATAATCTCAAATGGTAACCTTCCTCATCTCAATGAGTTAGAGCCCCTAGTTAATTCTACAGGTTTTGTTTCTGCGTCATGGCCAGAAAGGGTGGCCTCATCCATCCATCTTTACAGAGAGAAATTCTTTATTACCTCCAAGGTCCAGACTAGTCTGTTTCCAGAAAATTCCTTTAATAGTTCATCTCACCTGTAGGGTATTCCTTTAAAAATTCCGTCAGCTTTTTTCTCAACAGTTTTCGAAAAGAGAGCTTAGGAAGATAACAAAATACAGCCTAACAGATTCAAAGACATGAATTAGGAATTCGAAAACCTCACACACATTCCTACGACCTTTGGCATAGTGCTTCTCAATTCTAGTTGCTTTTACAGTGTGGTTTGTGTTCGCCAATGAAGATAAGCTGAGAGGTGCTAAGGCCACCAATCCAACTAGTAGCAGGACTGTAGGATGCTAGTGCAGCTTTATTTTGATTATCATTATTTTTCACATCATCTATTTTGTTACTGAATCATTTGGCCGGGGAAGTGATGCTTCTATATTTCCATGTTTACGAATACTCACCCCAGTGTTTTGACTGAAAGTCTGGAATGTCATTCATGCATGTGGGATCTTGCTGGAAAGGATATTTTTCCCAAGGTCTTTGCTTGGAGGTTCAGTCATGCCCTTGTACTAACTTCCCAATGTCTTTGTATTAAAACCCCTCTGATTATGATTGAATCTGTTCCCTACTTACGGCAGACACACCACAGGGCGACCTCTAAGGAGTCAGGCCTGCTATTCCCTTACCATGAGTGTGGGTAGAACCTGTGAACAGCTTCTACCCAATAGAATGAATAAGGCAAAGGTGTGGGATGTCACTCTTGAGATGATATTATTTTATATGGCAAAGGTGAAGGGAATTTGGCAGGTATAATTATGGTTACTAATCAGCTGACTTTAAGTTAAACAAAAGAGTTTATCCCAGGTGGAACTGGCACAATCAGGTGTGCCCTTTAAAGGCAGCTTCAGGCCTTCTGTCAGGTTAGAAATTTGAAGTAGCAGAGACTGTCTTCTCTCTCTTGTTTTCTTTGAAGAAACAACTGCCATGAATTCCACAGTCACAAGGAAATAGATTCTGCCAACAATCTGAAGGAGCTTAGAAGTGGGTCCTCCCCTAGTTGAGTGTCCAGATGAAAATGCAGCTCAGCCAACACCTTGATTTCTGCCTTGTGAGTCCCTGAGCAGGGAATCCAGTTTTGCCATGCCCACATTCCTGACCCACAGAAAGTGTGAGATAATAAACGGGTGTTGTCTTGGGCTGCTACATGTGAGGTAATTTGTTATGCAGCAATAGAAAACTAGTATAGCACCCTTGCAATAAAGATATTGTGTGGTTTTTATTGCCAAGTATCCCTTATATCATTGTTTACGTGAATAAGTATTTATTCATGAACTACACACAAGGTCTTCTTGCACGTTGTTGCTTGGAAATGTACCCGAGTTACACCCCCGGCTCGCAAGACGATTTATATGTAACCCGTAGGTTTCCCAAAGATGTTCCTGCCAGATAACCAAAAACAGACTTGGTGCCCAGCATTAGAAATAATAGTTCCTTTCAGATATCTGGACACATCTGGTCCCTGTGCTACCTTAACATTAGTAGTTCTCTAACATTTTGGTCTCAGGACCCCTTTTTATCCAAAATTATTGAGGATGCCAAAATGATTTTGTTTGTGTAGGTGATGTTTATCACCTACTGTATTTGAAATTAAAACTGAGCAATTTTTAAACATGAGACTACACCTCACACGATCTATTAACCGTCAAAACAATGACATCATCACTTATCATGAAACCTCTGGAAAACTCTTATTTGCTTATGAGAAGTTGAAAGTAAAATGCTAAAGAACACCATAGTGTTATTATAAATTGGCCATGCAGACTTAAAAAGGGTCTAGTGAACCCCAGAAATCCCCGGACCACAGTTTGAGAACCACTGCTTCATATTTTCATTTTTTAAATCTTTGTTCTTTCACATTGCATTACATTTTTTCCAACTTTATCGAGATATAATTGACATATCACATTGCATTACATCATATTAAACAAACCAGAATAAGTTTATGAAATATATGAGGTAAACACTTTAAAAATGAAAAAACAAAAAACAAAAAACAACTATGTGATTGTGCTGCTTATTCCTTACTTGCCCCATGGATCCATCACTGGCCCGTCTTTGCTCAGTTCTGTTTCCCAGAGGCTGACCTCCACAGATGATATCACAAGGCTCCCGGTCCCCTGGCTTCCAGCTGGGATCTGCCAATGGGAAATGGGAGGACAGGAGGAGAGCGAGCTCGTGGTCACGCATCTATCCTCCTCCTCCCTGCCACGTAACAATCCTGACAGGTAGCATCACTTCAAAGGCTCTAGCTTTGAGCTGGACTCCAGTAACAAAGTTCCTTCCCTTTCTCCTTCAGGGTTGAGGTGACAATGATTTCTTGCTGCTGTTAGTCCCTGGTGTCTCATCGTACCTTTTTGGTATCCCTAATCACACCAACGTTCAATTCATCACCTCATTGTTTTTAAAACTTTAAATTCCTTTGATTATTCTGTTCCCTGAAGAATCCTGGCTACTATGGTGACTTTAGACAAGTTATCTCAGCTAACAGTTTCTCACTTTATTTAGCTGTAACATGAAGGGCTTGAATCAGTCTCAGCATGTTCCAGTTTGTATTCTGTGGTCAAATGTGTTTGGAAAATGCTTAATATAATGTCTCTTTTGGAGATTCACAATTTATAACACCATATAGAAAGCTCTGAGTGGTTGTGAAGTAAATAAGCCTGTTTAACCCTGTTTAACACAGTTAACTATGGAATCTTTGCTTTCACAGAAAACCTAACCACATCTGGTAACCACTGGACCAGGTCATCCCCAGGTCTGCCGGGTTTGGCACTGTCTCGTCCTATGGAGCGGTCTCTGCTTTGTGTATTATTAATGGTGAAAATAGTTTCTTGTTGTCCTTCTGTTCTGAAACCTAAAACATCCCATCCATGGGGCTCAGCTTACTCTCAGTACAGTAACGGTGAAAATCTACCCCCAGCCTCGCTCTCAAATGTTAAGGAAAATTCTCTGGTAATAGGGGGACTCCTTCTATACCTCCACATATCCTCATTCTCCCAGGTGGGACCTGGATTGGGTGATAAAAGTGGGAAATAGGAGACCAAAGGCCATTTTGTGGAAGTCACTGAACATGGAATTCTATATTTGTGACCTCAGTGCATTGCTAAGCTTCTCTTCTGATCATGACTTTGTCATAACAAAGAAGTACTTCTCTCTCACTAAAATAAGAGTGAAAATAGAGTTTGAAAATAGTGGAACACAAATTTACATGGAGTACAATGGAATCCAAGCACAGGCAGGGGCGGTGGTGCAAAATAAGGTGCGAGTCCTACAGAAACCACCCAGAGGTCTGTAGTTTTCGTGAACAACGTGGGATCACAGCAAGTCTCAGGGGCCCGCCTTGCCCCCTTTATGATAAGCAGGTACCCTCTTGACCAGTTTCCAAAAAAGCCAACATACATCCCCTTTTTACTTTTTATTGCCAAAGCTCCAGCATCAGGCCATCCCACTCTAATGTGACACCAAAGTAGGGACCGATCCATAGTTCCAGGTTTGAATCCTGACTGAACTAAACCAATATGTATGAGCATTCTATTTTTTTAATAGGTTTGGTGGCAGCGGGGAGTGGAGGCGAGGGCTTGTTATCCATTTCCAGCCAGGGAGACACGTAAGAGGGACAGTATATTGCAGGGACTTTGGGGAAAGTTGGCCTTGCCACCCAATGTTGTTTTGTTTCTGGTTAGTCTCACTTGGAAACGCTGCAGTCATCTTGCTTCCACAGAAAGAAGAACCTGAAAATAGAACTTATGCTTAGGACAGCAGAATAGAGGGTGAGAGTACCTTGGGCAGATGACATCACTGAGCCCAGGCTGTGCGTACACTCCATTCCATGTAGTTTAAGCCAGTTTGAGCTAGTGTTTTCTGTCTCTTGAAACTCAGATCTTTCTGACAGATGCCTTTTTTAATAACACTACTCATGACCATTATTTGCACCCTCAAATTCTTCCCAGGAATCCCCTGTGAATGTGCAGGAAGCAACAGAAAATTAAACACTGCGTTTCTGTGTTCACAGGCCTGCTTCCGCTTGTGCCCCAGGCATATGGTGACGGGGCCATTGCTGTTCCTGGCAGGATGGCATGTCAGCACAGCTCATGAATGCAACCATGGATGACAGCACTTGTCTGGAAGGCTACCCACCAAACATTTCTTGACAGAAAGGAGATATATGCAGTTTTCTTGTTTCCAACAGATTCTCTGAGTCTTGTCTTGACACACACCTTTAACTACTGTGTTTGCACATGCATCACATAGCTATGGCTGTTATTATATCTCTATTTTATATGGAATCATTGGAAGGCAGGGGCTTAATCTTTGACATGTGTCCTCAGTATTTAAAACACTGGAAGATATGGGCATTCAAGAAATTCTATCTCGCTAATATTCCTACCTGTTCGTATTGTAAGGAAAGAGGCACGTGAGAAAGTGAGTCCTCTGCTCCTGTGTCAGTCAGGGTTCAATCAGAAAACTGAAGCCACTCTAGGTTTTTCAATTAGACTTGATAGAGGAATTGAGGCTTACATAGCCATCAGTAGGACTGAGTAAGGGAAGGACAGCAGGTGCTTTTGGGACATCTGAGAATATAGGGATCTTGAGGGAAATAAAGGGTGCTGAAGTGATTAAGCTGACCCCAGTGGGCGTTTTCAGGAGGACTCCTCCAGACACTAAGAATCTACCCGCAGCTGGCACTGAGGAAAATTGGCTTCTCCTTCTTTAAGCTTAGAACATCCCATGGGGAGTAGGGGAGCTCTCACTGGCCAAATCTAACCTGGAAACATGTGGAGAGAGAATTTTGGGGGAATGAGGTTCTTGGTTTTCCTCTGAGAAATAGACGTGGGGCGGGGGCAGGAGGATATGTATTACAATGAAGTCAACAGACCACCCAGCAACCCTCGCCCCTCCCATATATTAATGGAAAATAAAATCAAAACAAAAGCAAATAGCAATTGTTCAATAGCTGTCTTTAAATTATACCAAGGAGAAGATCATTCTTGAAAAAAAGCATTTGATATTCAGTTAATTGGTGGAGTGTCTGTAATTTTTTTTCTATTAAATTATTTCTTGCTCAAAACTCACTCAGGCACTTGGGACATGACGCTGGAGCCAGATATAGCAGCATCAATCTCACAGGCACTTTCTTTAGAAGCCTGAGGTCTGGAGCAGCTTTCTGAAATTGGCAGCTCTAAAAACTGATACAATTCACTAAAAAGCCGCACATTTGCTTGCAGCAGCTTCAAGTACACAGTGAAATGAAAGAAATGATTTTAACCAAGATATTAGCAAACCTCCTTCTCTTGATTTAAGAAGGAAGAAATAGCTTGGGAGGTAAGTGGCAATGTTTCTAAATTTACACACACATCTCCACCTGCACAGTGCACTTCCTATGATCAACACATTTAGACCTAATCTGGTTTTCTAGGATGAGCCTGAGATGAATTGATGGAGAGCAGCTAATTGACCAGAAGCTAAATGTAGCAAGACAAAAGCCTTTGTGTTTTGTACCAAAGACAATGGTGTTTCTAGGGGAAGCCTGATGCTTTGGTTAAGAAGAGAGGCTCTGGAGAGAAATCTGCCATCCCTTCAGCACAGGGGTTCTGGGAACTTTCTAGGTTTTTGTGTTACCTACAGCAAACACACACACGCATGCACGCGCACGCGCGCGCACGCACACACACACACACACACACACACACACACACACACAAGCACTGGAAAGGTAGACGCCCAGAGAAGCAGATTTGGGTACACATTCTGAAGGTTATGACTTGCTAGAAGCTCTGATAAAATAATTGGGCGTGGCAAGGACAGAGAGAGTGTTAAAGTAAAGGAAATGAAGTAAATTGAGAAAGGACCATCCATGTATGTGTATGTGAATGGTGGTGGGCTTAGAGGTTGCTAAACAATGTACTATTAAGTAAGTGAGGCCAAAACCATCACCTTGCAGGCAGCAAGCTTGACTGTTCAGCAGTCAGGTCTCAGGGCTTGGAGTCTGCAGCACGTACCTCACTGCACCTTTGAGCAAGACTTCTCACATCAGCACCTTCCACTGAGTTCGTATTGCTGTGGCCAGTGTGATTTCTCTGCTGCCCTCTCCCAGAAGTGCAGCCAAGCCATCTCCTGGGGTTGAGGCTCAGGCCTGTCTTTGTGCCCCTGCTCCCAAAGAGGCGCTGTCCTGCTAAGATATCCCACACAAAGTGACTCTGGCATCCTGTAGTGCCCCCTGTCCTTACGACTTGCCCAGTTGAGCTTAGCACAGTCTGCACGGCCAATTGCACCCAACATCCATCTGCAAAGCCCATTCGTTCAGCATATTGGTGCTCATGCTAGCAGCAAGGTGATACCTATTGAAATGGCTTCTTCGGGGTTTTGAGTTGAGTGTTTCTCCTTGTGAGATTATTTTCTATCTTTCAGGTAGAGAGAAACAAGAGTACATGGAGGCATATACTTTAGTGCTTAAGGGGGAAAAAAGTCTAAGTTAGGTAAGTAGAAACCCTGTGAGTAATAATTAATATACTGACAAGTGTGACTCCACAGTGTAGTCAAGATTTTGATGTGTGATAAATTATGTGTGTCATTCTTTGAAACTAAAAATATTAGGGCTTCTTATACTAAAAAAGGCTACCCTATCTAAATAATATTCTGTGCTTTCAGTTCACTGGGAAATATATTCATTTGGGAAGAATTAAGAGATCTGACAAAAATTTTTTTTTGGTTTTGAGCAAAAGAACAGCAATACAATAACTGCTATATTATAGAATTTGCAAATCAAATGTTTTTATAGTGATCATCAATGCTTTGTACTGCCATTATTAGCTTAAGTTTTAAAGACATTGCAGTGAAAATGGTCATAAGTATGTATCTCTGCATTATATTTTATTTTCTGTTTTAATATCTGGCAATTGGTATATGTGTTGCATGCCCTGATGTACTAAGTCCAGGGTTCTTAAGGGGCCACATGAGTGGCAAATCTTACAGCATAAAGATTGTTTGGTGAGCATGTGATGACTCACGAATCTATCCTGCCCATTCAAATATGGGCCATTATCCATGAAAAGAATAATAGAAGGTGACTCGTGCAGTGCAAAGGCAACTGAGCTATTTGTGAAGCAGCTCTGCATACCTAATTCAAAAGCATCATCTCTGCATGCTCAGGACAATGCAAAAGGCATTGACTGAAGTAAAATAATCACCAAAAAAGTGAGGCTGTGTGTCTGCTCATCTCTCTCAGTATTCACTTGGGAGTTGTCACTGTCTTCTGGGATCACAACTGCCACTTACAGAGGGCTCATAAGGCTCTGTGCCAGGTGCCATGCCAAATGCTTTTCATGAGGTCCCTAGGGACCCCTTGCAACAAACTGGGTAGTGATGTGACAAGGACCGGAATCCTGGCCCCACCAAGCCCTTTAAACAGGTTATGCACTCTTTATACTCTTAAGCTTTTCTCACTTGTGAAAGGGGGAAAATAATAGTACCTCATGAGTTAACATAAGTAAAATGCTTAGCACAATGTCTTACACACAGTAAACATTCAGTACATTAAATATCGTTACAACCTTAACTATGAATAATCCCTGTCCACAAGAAGCTTACAGTTTTGTTGAAGAGAGAAAAACCCATGAGTTAGTCTAAGAACAAGTGAGAATTACTACAGACCACAAAAACCAGAAGATAAAGAAAAGAAACAAAAAATGAGGGCTGGAGCTGGTCAGAGCAGTCAAGATTTGTTATGAGCTTTAGAGAATGGGAAAAAGATGAAGAGAAAGAAAAGAGAAAAGAAGGTCTTTTGACAGGCGCAAAAAGAAGACAAGACGTAGAAATGACAATGACTGCATTTAGGGTAGGGGATGGAGAGAAAATCAGCCGGTGAGGAGGAAGAATTAGAAAAAAAAATGATGTCCAAGGGGATAGAGAAACAGAAACCAGGGTGCTATACACATCTAGCTGGGAGCCTCCTCTTGAGAGGACCTGAAAGGCTGCTGTAGGACTGTGGTTCTCCAAGTGTGGTCCCGACAGCATCAGCATCACCTGGAAATTTGTCAGACATGAAAATTCTCAAGCCCAACCCAAATATACTAGATCTACTCTGGGAGTGGGCCCTCCAAGTGATTCTGATACACAATTAAATCCGAAGACCCCTGGGGTAATGGGTGGCAAGAAGGCCCCTGTTCCCACCCCATTTTCTCTACTCAGGCATGTGCCAGCTCTGGTTGGCAGCACCAGCACAGGATGGTCCATGCCTCAGACACATTTCCTCAGGCCTAAAAGAAAAATGCCAAAGGATGAGCAATGAAAATGGAGAGCATGTCCCTTACATCTCAGACGACTTTCAAACATCCCATCCCAGCATCTGCCCTGACATCTGGGAGGGAGTTAGGCCCTCCAATAGCTTGTGGAGTGGATCTTAGGCAGTGAAGAGCTGGATGAAGAACTTTGGTTGATGGCTGGTACATGGCAGTTAGTAAGTGCTTCATTTTCTTCAAGGGTCTATTTAGGAAACTTCATCATAGGAAATATCGGAATGCTTCAGATTTTTTTCAGAATAGGAAGAGGCTGTAATATAGCCTCTAACTCAATCTAAGAAATTGACACCCCAGTGGTGTTTTTTCTGACACAATTCAATTCCATCAGCCTCATGAAGATCCTTGCATTATCACTGGCTAATACAGCTTTTTAGTCCTTATTAAATGCTGGGCTTGTGCGGGTGGCCATTTGGAGGATGGAGTGTGCTCTTTGCTGTTAAGAGCAAACAAGTGGATCTTTGATATAAAAAGGAGCATTTGTGGGAGCTAGAGAGGTCATGTGACTTCCCTCAGGAAGGAGCACTAACATATCCTGTAAGAGCTTTTACACACTTAATTTCAAAATGTAGGCGATAAAACAGATGGATTAACATTTGCTGGCTTCCTTAATTTACCTTATTGAATTATTTGATTTTTGCTTAAAACTCAGAGACAAGTCTAAATTCATTCAAGGGCCTACTGCTTCTGAAATAATTCCAGAGCTTTAAAAATTGCACTTTTTTGTTGTTCTGACATATAAAATAATTTTCACCATAGATATAACTGCCTTTCAGAGGAGTATACAGGCAGGGTTGAGTGGGGGGAGACAGACGACAGGGAATTGGGCAGCAATATTTTGAATCTTAAATTCCCATTTCCATCCATTGTGTAAGTAAAGAAAATTAGTTCATTATGTGTCGCTGAAAAATATTCATCTAAAATCCTATAGGGAATCACAGGTGTCCCTGTATCTTTTTTGCCCAGCAGCCATCTCTTTCTGAAGTATTGGAAATCGATACAAATTGACAAACAAGAAATTAAAGCAAGGTTGTGAAACTGGTCTCGGAAACTCCTATCTTTCAGTTTAAAATTCATTGCCTAATGGATGGGGTAGAATGGGAAGTCGTTTATTGGTTAACAATAATTCCGAGTAACATCATGTAACCTGAAGCTCAGGAGCCTGGACGTTCTATTCTTTTCGGAGCTGAGATGTGAGGAAGAGGCATAAAGAAGACAAAGCCTTCTGCATGGGGTTTTGTTGACTCAGGTCCAATCATGCCTACATTGGCACTGACATTCTTAAATAATGATAATTTTTGTTTCCTTCTCTTGCCATGTCCGGGGCTAGAACTTCATCAACCGGTCAGATTCTGGCAACCGACAACCAACAAGTCCTCCAGCTGCTTGTTTCACCTCGTCCCCGTTTCGTGCTGCTGACCCTTACCTGATCAGTTTCCCTATTGTCTCTTACTGTCCCTCTACTCTACGACACAGCTTGTGAATGATTCAAACCAAAAGATTTGAGGCCCAAACAGGACTTCTACTCTGAGCATATAAATTTCATCCTTGCTGTTACCTCTATTTCATTTATGCCATTGTCAGCTTGAAAAATACATATTTCTCATTCACGGCTTAGCGCAGTATCACCTCCTCTAAATACTTATCTGCATCTCCAGATTTAGGAGCTGCTTTGGGTTTTGTCCTCATAGACCTCTAGCTCTCAAGGCACCTGTCACATTTTTTTGCATTTATTTATTTACATATTTACTATCCCCACTAACCTGTAAGTTCACTGAGTTCTGCAGGCAAATCTAACTCAGCTTTGTCTGCATTTCAAAGGCCTGGCAAAGTCCTGGTATGTGATGAGCTCTCATAAATATCTATCGTATACAGGAAACTGTCATATCTGATGGAAGACATTTAGGAAAAAAGATGGCTTTCAGGCCTGACAGCCTAGGCCATCACCACTACATTAAAAATGGGCTGGGTCAAGCAGTAAAATGACTGTGGGAAAGAGGACTCGGGGGATCCAGAAAACTTTATAGACCAAATCAGTCTGGAATCTTAGAAGCTACAGGTTTGACATATAAGGGGCAGAACAAGTTTCTCCTCAGGAGTCACCGGCCCTGAGAAATGTTTTTCCTTGACTGGGCTCTCTAAATGTTGTTCCTTGCCTTCCTCTCAAGCCCCTTACCTTGCTTTACTTGTCTTCATCATTCTCATCACAATCTTACAGTTTATTATATATCCACCTATCTATTGTCTTGTCCCCATTAGAATGCAAAAGACACAAGAGTGAGAACTTTGTTGCAT
This sequence comes from Rousettus aegyptiacus, assembly GCF_014176215.1. Lineage (NCBI taxonomy): Eukaryota > Metazoa > Chordata > Mammalia > Chiroptera > Pteropodidae > Rousettus > Rousettus aegyptiacus. The sequence goes on along the minus strand of NW_023416284.1, from coordinate 124,118,377 downwards.
TCACAGAATCTATAACAGCACCAGGCACATGGTAGACCCTCAATAAATACTTGGTGAAAAAATAAAGGAATCAATGATTTTTTTAGGGAATCAATGAATCCAGCTGCTGCTTGTCCTAAGTATTATGATTAGTGATTTAATAATCTTAGTTCTCTGGTAGTTTGAGCTGAGTAAGAGGTGAACCAGAATCAAAAGCCCCTCGAAAAGTTCAGGAGCCTGGGCCACAAAGGGAAGAGCCCAACATTAACGCTTCTTCATCTTTGGCCAATAACTTGTTCATAACCTGATCCTTAATCAAGACACAGTTTATGTTTATTTTTCATTCGTTTGTCATTCACTCATATTTATTAAATTACTCAACTCATATATCTTTTGCATCTACCACACGTCAGACAATGCTGGGTGTACTGAGGGCACACATATTGAATTCAATGATGCTTTTTCCTTTAGGCCACACATTTATGAAACAAATTGATATGTGCTAGGGTAGACCTTGAATAAAGGGCTAAGAGAATATACTTGTGGGACAACTACTTTTTCTTAAACAAGGAGGAGATGCCAGGAAATGTTTCACGGGGAGGTGACATTTAAACAGAAGTTTAAAAGATGAACAGAAATTCTCCCAATAAATGATGCTGTCTTCCAACACTATATCCACCTCACTTCCTTGAATCTTGATTGTGCCGCTTATAGACAGACTCCTCCCATAATTAATCTCAGTGACCCCCTGCAACCCTACTTCTTGTATCATGGTGGATGAAGCTATAACCTTGATGATGACTAGTAGTGACCTTCCTATCTCAGTTTGCTCCAGACAGAATACAATGGGACCTTGGATATATTTCTTGACCTCACTCTGTCTCAGTTTTCTTGCTTAAAAAAATGAGAATCTTAAACTGGATAACCTTTACACTACTTTCTAGTTCTAGAGTTCCTTGGAATATGACATTAGAAAAAATATTAGCAAATATATTTAAAATAAAATCACATTGGTTATCCTAAATGCTCTGTTATTCTGAAAATTATTCATATAAGAAACCCTGTTCTACTCAATAATGCTGGGTAAATGAGGTGTTTCTATGATAATGATTCTGTCTCATCAGTGTACCTGACATTAATTTAACCTTTTGAATGCCCTCTTCCCATGAAGCAGGCCAAGAGAATTTTTATAAAATTCCAGAATATCTTCTGTCACACATACACAGTGAGTCTGAGATGCAGGATTGAGCCAGAATATGCCTTTTTTCTTCCCAAAAGGCACAGGCTTGGACAATCTCTGGTTATCTGGTGAAATATAGGAAATTTTGCAAAACTTAAGCTATCCTTAAGATTTTCTTTTTAAAATTCTGTTAATTTTAAATATAAGTGGCATGGTTCCTTGGAATATATTGCATTGTATTTCTAGAGGTTCTTACAATTCACATGCCTACCTCTACCACACCCTGAAAGAGGAATAATGATCTGGTAATTGCATCAGACTGCTCTGATCCAGCCATGAGAGCCATCTTCAGGGAAATATAAATAGATATTTTAGTACCACTTACTGGGTAAGTGCAAATGGAACAGAGGTCCCATTAGGTGCCTCATGTAGCAAGGGCTTCACTGTGAATGATGCTGCTTCTAATGAACTGTTAATGCTCTGTAAAGACCACCACCGGTTATCATGAAATATAGGCTGGAAGCTGCTCTGAGATCAAGGGCACATTGTGGCACTCTGACTTTCTCCAAAACCTTAGGACACAAGATCATACGAGCGAGCCCTTCCATTATGATCACGTGGCAGTGCTTTTTTTCCTAAATTCGATCTTTCTTTCTTTCTTTTTTTTTTTTTAGATAAAGTGACATAAGTACAAACATTAATTATTGATTTGACAACTGCTCTAGTCAAAACAGACTGTTCATGTGTTATTTTTCTTATCCCATTAGAAATTAAAATTTGCTATTCCTTTCAATTATATCTGGGACCAACGATATGCTTCTGAAACTCGATTTGGTTATTAAACAGAGGAAAACATGCTATTATATAAGCAAAGAAATTTCATTCTTTCACAAAGTTTGGTGTTTACTATTAAAAATTAAGAGCGCTAATGGAATCATACTTTGGGGTTTTAATGAGAATGTGAGTTCTAATTGGTTTATAGAAGTACTTTACTTTTCCTCAAACACAGTTTAAGCTAAATAAAAAACCTTTTTGTTTCTCAAATTAGCAAAGATCTAAAAGTATGATAACACATTGCATTGCGGAAGGTGTCAGAGAAACAGGTGCTCTTACATTGGTGGTAGGATAAAAATTGGTGGAATCTCTGGACGGCAATTTGGCAAAACCTTTCAAAATTAAAAATTTGCATATCATTAGGTAAGGCTGAGTAAAGTAGGCCTCAGTACATTGGGGTGGGGGTGAGGAGCTGGGGCAGCCTGAGCAGGGTAAGGAGTGGGTCCATACAAGACGGTGACCAGAAACAGAGTGTTTGGCCACAGCAGGCACCAAGCATATCTTAAGTGGAGGGATGGTGGTAATAGCAGTCCACCTTAGGCCATCAGAGCCCTAGTAGGATGAGGAGGACATCAGCATGGTGTGGGCAGCTAGGCACAGGGTTTCAGAGCCCAAGTAAGATGAAGTGGTCTCTGCCACCTTGACCATGAAAGTAGCACTAAATTCAAGGACCCTAAAAATGAGCTTCCGTGGTGGCTAAATCAGCTCTTCTCAGACGCTATTCATTCCAAACTTTAATTTCATGAATTTTTACCACCTCTGTGTGCTATCTACACTATTATTAATGTTTTCGTTCAAATTGGCCCTGTTTTACTTAATTTTATTGTAAAAATAATTTCTTAAAGAATAGATTTCTGTTTTGTGTGGAAAATAAAGATTACTTGCTATAAAGAGAAGGTAAAGGTAAAAATAAATATGCAAATACTATTATATTCTTAAAATTTAATAATTAAATGAAACAATAAAAACAAGAATAATAAGTCTAATCCATTTGTACAAAATATGAATATCTGAAATATAATTTCCCCCATGAGATTTAAACAATAAGCAGTCATTCACAAAAGGCACATTTGGTCAGATTTCATTTAGGTTAAGACGAAAGTCAGTTTCAAGGCTGTGAGAGGATTGGGTTTTTATTTTTACCATTAGCAAGTTCAGAGAGACCCAATCAACATGTTGTACAAAATTGCAAAGGGCATAAAGGATTATTTGAGCATTCATTTCTAATCCAAATGATGAAAGAGGTTTTTGTTCAACTGGATACGGTTTTAGGAAGTAATTGTAAATGAGTTCCAGGTGCCCCTAATGCACTAGCGGCCAGAACCACTCAACCTTCCTTTTTGCTCTGCTTCCACCCCAATGCCCGAGTCTCAGCTACCTCCTCTTAAAATCCGTGGGGCCTGTCAACAGTCTGGGAAAATCTAGACTGGTGGTTATCTGCTAACCAGTTTTCACATGAGGATGCCTGTTTCAAACACACCTCTTGACTCTTTCTTCTTTCTCCTTGGTTTCTAAGAAAATACAATCTTCTGGAATTCTCAATATTCCCTGAAACCAGTTTCTAAGGAGATAGCTGTCCCTAAGAAATATTTTAAAGTAGGGCAAATTTTCTTCTCTTGTCTCTATTCCTTTTTTCTTTCCTTTGGTTCCCTTCCCACCCTAACTCTGTACCTAGGGGCAAAGGGTTTCTCTCTCTCTCTAACCAAGGTCACCCTCACCTCACCTATGTGCACAGGGAAGGACCTAACAAACTACTGGCTGGGGGAAGCTGCTGGGCATTGTGGGAAACACACCCAAGTCAGAGTCAGAGAACTGCTTTAGACCTCAGTACACATGGGAGCGCAGAGAAATTCCTTAACCTCTCTGATCCTTAGGATTCTCAGGCCAAAGTGGTGTTAACAGGTGACTATTTTCTCTGGCCTACCTTCAAGGCTTTGGTAAAGAGAAAAATAAAATAAAATGTATGAAAACCCTTTGTAAACTGTAAAGTACCATGAGAATGTTAACAGTTACCACTATGATGAGGTACCATACAAAGGCTTATGTATTTCACATGCGGACATGTTTGCGGTTTAAAATAAGGTTTCTCAACCTCAGCCATATTGCCAGTTGGGGCTGGATAATTATTCATCATGCGGGCACTGTCCTATGCATTGTAGGACGTTTAGCAGCATGTCTGGCCTCTGCTCACTAGATGAGTAGATCCCCTTCACCCCAGTTGTGACAACTAAAAATGTTTCTATTAATTTCCAGATGTTCTTGAGGGAGTGTGGCTAAATCGCCCCTGGTTGATTATTACTACTGTAAACATCAGAAAGCCTCTTTTGGAAAGGTAATTTATTTCTAACGATTTATCCTGAAATAACCATTAATGTGCATAAATCGTTGGGGGTTTTCCGCCTTAAGTCATATCATATTTATAATATGCAAAAATTAAAAATTACCATAATGTTTAATAAAAAAGAATTGATTAAAATAATTATGACACAGTCACATGATTGACTACTGTACAGAAATGACAGTGCAGAGGCATATTCACTCTTAGAATGTTCAGCATGGAATGACTACATTTACAACTGCCCTGATAGTTAGGTGGAGGCCGGATGGCCAGATGGCCTGTCAGGCCAAGATAACAGAGCTGGAAGAAGTGTTTTATTTCTTCACTAAGACAATTGAAAGTGGGACTTCCTCTTCCATCTTTCTCTTTCCCTTTGGCAGCAATCTTGGAAATCATGTGTCGAAGTGACAGTGCCGCAAGATGGAAGCATCCTGGGTCCCTGAGTCACGACTTGGAGGAAAGCTACCTTTGAGAGCCACGTGGCCCACGTGGCATTTTCATTTATCTAGAAAAATATTTTTGAGCCACTAAGATGCCAGGGTTTGTTTGTTCCTCTTGAATGCTGTTACTTTCCTAGTTACTACAAATATTCATAAAAGGCTAGAGTCTACAGCCATGCTACCCTGAACAAGCCCGATCCTATTTGATCTCGGAAGCTAAGTAGGTTTGGGCCTAGTTAGTGCTTGGATGGAAGATCACCTAGGAAGACCAGGTGCTGTAGGTATAAAAAATAAATTAAAAAATAAGGGACTGTAAGCTGACACGGTCCTTGCAGTCTATGAGGTCAACCAAGGATTGCCTTGCCCAAAATAAAATAAAATAAATAAAATAAATAAAATAAAATAAAATAAAAAAAGACTAGAAAGAAAGAAAGCAAAATGTAAATAGTGGCTTCATTTCAGCGATGGGCTTACTAGTGATTTAGTCATTCATTCATTTCAATAAAGGTTTACTGAGCCCATGTGCACCATCGCATTGAGAAATACTAGGGTTCAATGTCAAACATGATAATGTATGCACCTTAGGCAGTTCACAGTCAGGAGAAAATACAGGTAAGAGAGTCTTTATACAAAAGTTGAAAAAGATAGATAGATAGATAAATTAAATAAATAAATAAATAAATAAATAAATAAACCCTAACACCTAAAGGAGAAAATCCTGCATCTGGTACCCGAAGAGATAGAAATAACTGAGCCCATCCTTCATGTACCTTTAATGGAGCATATGTTATACAACTTGGTACAAACTAAGATTAAAAACACAGAGCTCCAGGATGTTCTGTCATGGTTGAGCAAACCCAGTTGTGAACATGGTTTGTCAAAGGAGATTTCATTAGATTGTATTAAAGTGCCACCCCTGTTTAGGACTAGATGTTTGTAACCCTTCTGCTCTATTTGCTGCATGAACATTCATTATTTTAGATCAAAGAAAACAGAGGAAGCCACTCAGACTTCCCCAGTGTCTTTCTCATTAAAATTAATTATTTTCCCAGTTCGGTCCTCTTTGTTCACAACGATGTCCAGTGAGAGAAACAGGTCTTAGGAAACCCAATTATGTCTGAGGCAGTTTCAGAATCAGATAAAAGGGCTGGGGGCTAGAGCTTAAGAAAGGCCTGGCAGGGAATAACTTCACATTTTCAACAATCTGCCATATTCAGAATTCTCCTCTTTGGGATTCATTTTGAAAGCACTTTGTCTTAAATATAGTCATTTTCTTCCATTTTAATTTCTAAAATGGAAAAAATGACTCTCGTTCAGAAAGGAGTGAAATGATTTTCTGTATTACTTTATAGCACATGAATTTAATTACTATATCAACTAATAAAAGAAACACAATGCATTCTGTATGGTATTTTGGTAACATCGTGCAGCTACAGGTTTCTCTTACTTTATTTAATGAACCCATAACATATACTTAGGTGATTCCTTTAAATGGAAAGATATGATTCTCAGTTCACAAATGTATTGATTATTGTCAATGCATAAACCAGTTAAATGTTTCAGTAGAAATAATCTCATTGAAATGAGGACCTAACAGCACAGCTTAGTGAAACATTTTAATTCTCATTTGTTAATAGAAAATAAGAACTTTGTGTTCTAAAGACAAAAACAATGTGTTTAAAATTTCAAACAAGTAGTAAAAAATGAAAAAGTTAGTGTGGGATCTCACTCCCAGACTCCTCTTCACAGGACATGAGAGTATCGGCACTACACAGTTATTGGAGTCCAAGGAAGTCTCCGGAGAGTGGTGTTCCAAGCCTTCCATGCTTGTTAACTGTGTGCTTAATGGTGTTGTTCGTCTGTACCTGAAAAACAATGACAACCTCCCTCCCTGAGGACACAGGGTTGCTGCTACCACCGCTGTGACCAAGGCCCTGTAAGAAGCTTCTACAGAATCTTCCACAGGGTAAGGAATAATGGTCTGGATTTTGTTCTTGACGGATCCTGCCATGCTCAGGCAACTGGTCAGGACCTCAGGAGAGCAGGGCCTGATGGTGAGGTGGGGGACGCTCAGTGCTGCTGGAAACGCGAGTAGTCTGCTATGGACTGAATGTTTGTGTTCCTCCAAAATTCATATGTTGAAACCTCCAATGTGATGATATTTGGATGTTGGGCCTTTGGGAAGTGATTAGGCTGTGAGGATGACGCCCTTATGAATGGGATTAGTAACCTCATAAGAGAGACCCTAGAGAGCTCCCTCACCACTTCCAACCTGTGAGGACACAGCCTGAAGACCACTGTCTATGAATCAGGGAGCAAGTTCTCATCAGACACTGAATCTGCCAGCACCTTGATCTTGAATTTCCCAGCCTTCAGAACTGTGAGAAATAATGTGAGTTGTTTAAGCCACAGTTTATGGTATTTATTTCCCTTATAGCAGCCCAAACTGACGAAGATGCAGTCCAAATGGGCAGTGTTACTATTAGCAAGCAAAGTTGGTTTTCTTGCTTTTCATTTCAAGTATTGGCCCATTTTGCTATAAAATTTATATCTCCATTGTAGAAAATGTAAATCATATGAATTAAACAGAATTAAGAAAAAACAAAGAGATAGTCATGGTCAATATTTCAGAGTCTGTCATTCCAGATTTTTTTCCTCTATATCTATTTAATACTTTATAAAAAGCACGCATTTTTAAAGATATTTTCAATTTTATGTTTAATTTCAGTAATATCTTACTAATAGCTTTTTGGATTATGCTGCATTCATCTACATAACTTTTAATTGATGCATACTGTTCTGTTGTGTAGCTATAACCTATTCATTTAAACAAGACTATTGACATTTGGTTGTTCTCATTTCATTATATTATATGCCATTCCATAAAAAGCATTCTTGCATTCCTAGCTTTGTGCATGCATTCAATTATTTCCTTGAGATAAATCTAAGTATTAGATCTAATGTGTCAAAGGAACGTACACTTTTGAAGGCTTTTGATAAATATTGCCAAATTGACTCTCGGGGTGAGCAGCCTTTAACATGTACTTCAATGATCCTCACTACTGGTTTTTAGCCCTTCAAATATGTGAACTCGAGTGTGGACTAGATTGATGTCTTTGGCCAACAGCCAGAGAGGACCTGAGACCTGTTACCAGCAGAGAAGTGGACCTGACTTATAATTTTAAGTTACAGCTCCTCCACCCACACAGCAATATCTGATACCCCTTAGCCTGAATTATTATTTCCATCTGTATATCACCTTCTAGCATTCCATTCCAGTTATAAATTATGTTTACTTTTTATTTTCGATCTCCCTCCCCAATGAGAGTATTTTCCAAAGACAGGAATTTTTTTCTATTTTGTTCACTGATATATCTCTACCTCTAAAAACAGTGTCACTACATGGTAGATGCTCAATAAATAGTTCTTAAATACTTAGATGAGTGAACAATTGGTTTTCAAAATTACATGAGCCTTTGCATAAGACTCAGCCACCTGGCCTCTCCCTCTCAGTTCTCCTTCCACTGCCAATGTGCTTTGCCTTTAATAGTCTCCTCATTTATAGACATGACACCTGTAACTACTTCATAATGAAAATATGGAGGGAAACTGGCTCCAGGTCTCCCAAAGTTTCTTCCTTCCAAGAGCATCTACCCATCTAATCTCCTTCTCTCTTTTCTTAGAAGTAGAACTGCATGTCCTTCTTCCTTCTTCCTTCCAAAATCTGACCCTTCCGTCTGTGCTCTAGATCTTCTGACTTCCCAAGTTTTTGGGAGGGAGTGCTTGCTCAGTCAATGTTCTGGAAAATTGGTAGTGTTTCCACCCTAAATGAAGTACCCTTTCTTCTGTGACAAGAACTAAGAAAGAGAGCGAGGATTTCCTGTACTTTGAGGTTAAGGAGGAAAGTTCTAAAGAAGAAGGAGGCAGAGCTGTGAAGCTCAGAGTTTATGCAACTGAGGCAGGATCCCTGGGCCCAGCCAGAATGACGTGAAGGCATGCCTGGGGGAGGATGCAAAGACTGGAGGTTTAGGTAGTACTACTGCTGAGGGCAGGTTGCTCAGCCACAATGGGGCAGGATACCCAGGAAGAGAGAATCCTGAATGCAGTGAGTCAGAAGAAGCTCCAGGGGAAGAGACAAGACTCAAATCTGTAAACATTGTTTCATTATTACGTGGCAGCTGTACAAGAGCGGGGGTTGAGGTGGAACTTACCAGCAGTCTCCCAGGAGTGTGCTGTTCCTCCCCAGCCCTACTTCTTCCCCACACCCCAAGTTCAGGGGTAACAGTGGCCACTGGAGAATCACTGCCACCTTGTGGCCACTACAGCAGTGACAGCCGCAGAGCCCAGGATATCCCTGCAGAGTTGGCTTGCTCTGTTCTCTTCGCCTCCTACCAGTGTACTCAAAATGGGGTAAGTCCTGGTTTGAGTAACCCCCAGAATTTTCAGTATGATCATGAGGGGGGAGGAGGAAGGGGAGAACATGGAAAGGAAAAAAGACATTCAGCCGTTTTGATATTGAAGGAGATGTGTCATTTTATAGCAGTCATTCTGGAGAAATCAGGCAGAGGTAGGATCTGGGAGGCTTTGTTTTCATGTTGAGTTTACCTTTTCCACATAGGCTACAGGAGAGACAGATTTTAAACAGGGGAGATAATTGATCAAATGGCTTTAGAAAAAAGACTCAAATGTGTGGATTGGAGCAAATAGATGGAAAGGGAGAGGGAGATGAGAATGGATGAAAGTTGAGAGACTACCCCAATGGCCCAGGCCACTCTGAGGGCCTGAGACAGGGATAAGGGGTAGAGAGAAGTAGATGGATATGAGAGGCACTAAGAACAGGAATCAACAGGGCCAGGCAATTGCTAGTCTGTCAAGAGGATGGGAAGGAGGAGGTGTTTAGCTTGAGAGACTGAGAGGATGGTGGTGTCAATCACTGAATTAGAGAATGGAGAAGGACAACTGATTTGAGGAGAAAGTCCACAAGTTCACTCGACATGTTGGGTTCTGGGTTCCTGAAAGCAGTCCAAGAGAAGAGTAGTTAGGTAATTACAGGTGCAGATAGAGAGCTCATGAGGAATTCTAGGCTGAAGATATTAATAAGGAGTAGAGAACATGTAGGTAGGTGTTGAAGCCACAGAAGGAATAGGATGCCCGGGAAGATCATGTGCAATGAGGAGAGACAAGAAGTCAGGGCAAAAATCCTAGAGTAGCAATTAGAGTTGGTTTAGTTGCAGGGTAAAAACCAAACATAATAAAATGTAGGCAATAGATAACAAAAGAACTTACTGACAGCTTGCTGAGTAAGTCACAGAATGAATAACTGAATAACCAGGCCTCAGGGAGAACAGAAAATCTGGGCCTGGTAATTTGTTATTTGGGCTGCTATAACAAGAATTTCATAGACTGGTTGCTTTAAGAACAAATATTTATTTCTCACAGTTCTGAAGGCCGGGAAGCCTGAGCTCAGAGTGCTAGTATGATTGGGCTCTGGTGAGAGCTCTCTTTCTGCTTTCCTCACAGGAAGAGAGAGAGGAAGCAAGGTCTCTCTCTCCCTCTCTCTCCCTCTCTCTCTTTTTCTCACTCTCTCTCTCTCTATCTCTCTGTCTCTCTGCCTCTCTATCTCTCTCTCTCCTATATAAGAAAGGCGTCTCTTTATAAAGGCACTAATCCATAGGCCAGGCTGGAACTCTCCTGCACAGGCTGAAGTCATTGTCCATAGGCATAATTTCTTCTTTCTCAGAGAAGTCTTATCCCAGATTTTAAGGCCTTTCAACTGATTGAATTAGGTCCACTCAGATCATCTAGGATAATCTCTCTTATTTAAAATAACTGATTATGATCTTTAATCGATCTATGAAATACCTTCATTATAACATCTAGATTAGTGTTTGGTTGAAAAACGTGGGACTGTAGCCTGACCAAGTTAATATATCAAAAAGGGTCATCACAAACACATTCTAAATACTTAACACACTCTAAACATTATTCTAAATAGTTTAGCCTGAATATTCTTTTGAGGTTCTATGGTTACTCCTTTTTGCAGATGAAGAAATTAAAACTCTGAATGAGTAAACAAACTGTTTAGTGTTTTGCAGCTGGTAAAAAGGTGGAGCTGGCGTTCGACTCAGATAATCAGACTGTACAACCAACTAGCTGAGACTTTTGACTGGCTGTCTCTTTGGAGAACACAGTTAAGTTCCTCTAGAGCGGAGACTAGCTGTCCTCCCTTTCATATTCTTAACCCCTCACCTGGCAGATAACTGGAACCCAATTGTTAAATTAACTAGTTAAAATATAAGATTTAAAATATTCTGTGTAGACTCAAGAGAAAATTGATGAAATCCGCTAATGGATTCCTCAAACTGCAAACTTGTTAAAACAATTTTCTTAATTTCTATATAGGAAAGGAATTAAACAGTTGTTTAGTTCAGAACTGAAGATTTTAACTAAAATACATCAAGCGAGATTTTTTTTTCTAAGTTGCCCTTATGATTTTAATTATGCATGATATGAAGCCAAATTCCATATTTAATTAAAATTCAGTATATGAGATTACAGAAGGTATTTTCTTTTTGAATTCTTTCATTAGAAATTAAATAGAACATGTTTAAATTTACTTAAGGACAAAAATTAAGTTGGGGGGTTTTAGTATTTAACTTAAAATCCAAACATAAATAGATTGCAAAACAAATTCTATCCAGTGCAGGAAATTTCCTCAATCGAGAAAATTAAAAAGAAAACTACAATTATTCAAGATTCTGGTAATCCAAGTGGGAAAAAATAGCTCACAAAAGAAGTGAGAAATGGGGCATGTAAATCCTACTGTATTCATGTTTTTTTTTTTTTTAAGAATAATGCATATGTTCTATAGGAATAAGAATCTGAAAAAAAAAAAAATAGGCAAACTTGAGAGAATCCCAAAACTCTATCACTGAGAGGAGACCTGTAAGACTATCTGGATCCTCTAGAGCAGCGGTCCCCAACCTTTTTGGCACCAGGGACTGGTGCTCCTATGAGAATCTAGTGCCTGATGATCTGAAGAGGAGCTGAGGCAGTGATGCTAGTGCCTGGGAGCGGCTGCAAATACAGATCAAGCTTTGCTTGCTTGCCCACTGCTTACCTGCTGTGTGGCCTGTTCCTAATAGTCCATGGACAGGTACTGATCTGGGGACCCCATCATTCATTGATAAGACCTAGAGGCCCAGGAGGATAAATTAAGTACGCTGACCAAGGGCATAATGTGAGAGTGCTACTTGAGAGGTGTAAACGTATACCTTCCTATCATGCCCTGTGAGTCCCCCTGGCTCGCCTGGGATGGCTCCTATAGGGAGAAAGTGTTGTAGGGAGGTGTCCACAACTTCTTACTCACCAACCCACTTTTAACTCTGTTACTCTTTCCTTCCTCCTTCAGATTCCCAGACCTATCCCAGCCCTACAGAAACCCCTCAACTTAAAACTCACTTTACCTGCTTATGTTTTAGCTCTGTTTTCTTCTTTGGTTTTTAGGATTCCTGGATGCTTTAGATGAGAATTCTATTGCCTCCCCGGAACCAGTGTGCAGAGCCAGACCTCACAGGGCATAGGGAGTGAGAAATTCAAATACAGTGCTGGGTCTCAGATTTGAGATTAAACTTGCTGAGGAAGTCTATTTGAAAAGTAAAGCTCAAGATATTTTCCAAAGGAAATGGTTATGTTCTCAGTGTCTTATGGTTTTTAAGTCTCAGTTCAAACAGGTCTTTTAGTCCCTGTCTTGAGCCAATCTTGTGACACATGACTACCTCAGTGGCATCTCTGTAGTTGCTTGAACAAATCCAGTGCCCAGGAATATCAATCCATTCACCTTCAGAAAATTCTGACTCTTAGAAACTTCTTTACATTGAGCTAAAATTCTGTCCCCGTTCAACTTCTACCAAGGAGGTGACAAAGTTGAATTTTACCTGAGCAACACACTCTAGAAAACAGTCCTTTCTCCCCTTTCACAATCTCTTCGAATAGTATCTCCTTACTAAGTCTGTATTTATTTTTGACAGTCACACTGTAATCACCTCAGCCTATCCCTGCATTGTCTCAATGGGGGCAATATAGCCTCCAAAGGGACAAAAAGTAATTCTTGGGGGAGACAAAAAATTTTACTCTTTTCATGTATCAAGCACAGATATAAATACAGCACATAAACAGGTATATTGTAGATACATCATATTAAAACTTCATAGTGAGGGTGGGCAATTAGGGTACAGTACATCTTCTGCTCCCACCCCTGCTTATCTTTAATTTTGCTTTCTGAAGTTTAGTTACCCGAGATAAACTATGGTCCAAAAATATTAAATGAAAAATTTCAGAAATAAACAATTCATAACATAAGTTTTAAATCGTAGGCCATTCTGAGCAGTGTGATGAAATCTCGCGCCATCACGAAATCTCGCGCCATCACGAAATCTCGCGCCATCCTGCCCATGAGCCGAATCATACCTTTTGTCTAATGTCTCCACGTTGTGTGTGCACCCCGCCTGTCAGTCGCTTAGTAGCCATCTTAGTTATGAGCTTAATTGTCTCGGTGTTGCAATGTTTATTATTTTACCTAATAATGTCTTTGAAGAGCAAGAGTAGTGATGCCAGCAGCAATTCAGATACGCCAAAGAGAAGCGATAAAGTGCTTCCTTTAAGTAAAAGGTGAACGCTCTCAACTTAATAAGGAAAGAAAAAAATCATATGCTGAAGTTCCTAAGATTATGGTAAGGACAAATCTTCTATTCGTGAAATTGTGAAGAAGGAAAAAGAAATTCGTGCTAGCCTTGTTGTCACACCTGAAACTGTAAATGTATCTCATCACGTAGGCATTGTATCATCTCACCTCATCACAAGAAAAAGGGTGAGTACAGTACAAGATACTTTGAGTGAGAGAGCACATTCACATAACTTTTATTACAATATATTGTTATAATTGTTCTATTTTATTATCGGTGATTGTTAATCTCTTACTATGCCTACTATATAAATTAAACTTTATCATAGATATGTATACATAGGAAAAAATGTATATATAGGGTTGAGCACCTTCTGCAGTTTCAGGTATCCACCGGGGGTCCTGGATCATATACCCCCCAGATAAAGGGCAGGGGACTAATGTCACTTAAAAGGTTCTGTAGGGAAGTAATTATGAAAAAAGATTTTAAAACGCTGGCCTATATTTTTCCACGTGAGAACAAACTATTCCAATGGTTTTAGGCAGCTGCCCTATTTCCTCTCAGCCTTCTCATTTTCCAGGGAATGAAAACTTCTTCCTCATTCCCCATCATTGTTTCTAAATCATTTTCTCCTTCTTTCTCCTTCAAAATTCCCAGCCCCAGCCATGCTAGCAACATTGTGCCCTCTTTGAAATCCTCATTTTTATGCCCTTATTTTTCAGAGACTTGACCTCTGGCTCAACATCCCCTCTTCACCTTGTTCTTGTCAACTTTACCAGTGACCTACTCACTCGTGCCTCCTCTCAGTTCATTGATTTCCTCACTCCTGTACTCTTCTTTTAAGCCCTGTGTTAGCCAATCTTCTTTCCCCACCCCTCTGCACATCAATATCTGGGTCTTATTCCATACTCTGTTATCACCATTTCTGAAATTTGATTTCATGTACCTCTCCTCTTGATCCCCGCCTTCAGTTCTTCCAGCTGCCTTGCCCCTGCAGCAATTCTCCAATTACACCAAGACCTCCAATCCACTGACCTACTTTTTTGAGCATTCGCAACTCCATTTCGTCTTCACTTTTTGCCTTACTCAGCTTGGATTCCACAGTTCGAAATCATCATCATTCCCTTGCCTTATCTCTTCATCTCATTCACCTTGCAAACTCCAACCCTAATTCAAACTCAGTTGGCTGACTTCTCTGTGTGCATGCGAGCAGCTGAAAACTGCTGGAGAAAGATCACATAAACTGGCTCCTGGTTTCACTTTAAATTAATGTCTTGAAATGTATGGGCACTAAAACTGCTTGAACAAAGATTTTTTTTACATAAGTACTATATTGTTATTTTGCCTAAGGAGATAAAACAAATAATTCCCTAATTTTATTTAATAACCAGAGCATTTAAAAAATGCCCTGTAATATGATACATGATCTGGGATTTTCGGTTCTGTAAAAGATATCATTAGAACGATTGGTGAAATTTGAATGAGGTTGGTAGATTAGCTAATAGTAACGTATCAATGTTTATTTCCTGTTTTTGATCATTACACTGTGTTTATATTATCGAATGTCCTTGTTTTTAGGAAATACACATAGAAGTATTTAGTGGTAAAGGGCTAATCTTGTCTGTAACTTACTTACAAATGGTTTTTAAAGATGTGTGTGTATAGCGTGGAGAGAAAATGATTTCAAATATGTGGTAAAATTTGAGGAATCTGAGTAAAGAGTGTAAAGTTATTTG
This sequence comes from Rousettus aegyptiacus, assembly GCF_014176215.1. Taxonomy (NCBI): domain Eukaryota; kingdom Metazoa; phylum Chordata; class Mammalia; order Chiroptera; family Pteropodidae; genus Rousettus; species Rousettus aegyptiacus. Next base: position 124,103,186 of record NW_023416284.1, on the reverse strand, counting down.
CGCTATTCTGAAAATTTTCTGTAAATCTGAACTAAAGTCAAGATAAAACTTTTTCTTAAAATTGGCAATTAATACCCATTGAAATTTACATTAAAAAATGATCATTTTATTCTTTGGATAAGGATTTGTAAAAAATTTAAAAAAAGAACACCTTTTTCATTTGTTTAGATATAAAAATTATAATAACTGGTGATTTAAAAAAATCAGCATATATACTGAGAGAATAATAGACGATGTGTCATTCATACATCAATTCCATTATTAAATTAAATAATAGACACTGATTATTCCTCACATTTCTCTATTAAATTACTCCCCATTTTTTTACCTCTTTCCTCAAACATTCCAACATTTTTTACATCTCCACCTATCCCTATTGTTAATCTCCCTACACATCAATATATAAAACTCCTACATATCAATATATGAAACTCTATATAATGCATGCAGTGTCCACTCCTATCCACAGCCCTGGAGTATCTCTTATCCCTTCTCCTCTACTCTTATAGTTTTCTGTTTCCCGAATCATTCATTCTTTCTCTCTATTGATACTACACGAATGCTCCAGAATCTCCCATCTATAAAACTCCCTTCATTGGCTCCCATCCTTAGATCACACTTTTTCCTTGTATTTATTTTTTCTCTCTCCCTAGGGGATTTCATCCAACGTTATGGCCATAAATACAGTCATTGGACCACATTCTATATTTCCGTCACCGACTTTCTAGCACTGACTTTTACCCTAAATTGCAGACAGCTACCTGCCAACTTGACGTATCTACTTGAACATCTAATAGATATCCCCAAACTAACAAGTCTTCTACATCTCAGTAAATGGAACCACATCTCACCTAGTTCTTTAAGCCTATACTCAAGGAACAAGGAGAATCTGTCCACATGTCTCCTCTCTACTGATAGCACCTATCTTAACCCACCATCATCTAGCTGAACTATTGCAATAGACTTCTAGCTGTTCCTTTGTACCAAAGCACACTCCTATCTCCACACAGTACTTAGAGTGATCCTTTCTTAAGCAACAACAACCACATAAATAAGACCTTGTCCTGTATCAACCTAAAATACTTTGACTGCTTTCCATTGCACTTGGAATGAAATCTGAACTCTTCGCCAAGATCACTATCACCCCATATGACATGATTCCTACCTATTTTCCAACCCCTCTTTCATTCTTTCCTTACTCACACGCTATGCATCCCTTTAGCCTCCACACTGTACTGGGACCACTTTTCTCTTCTTTCGCTCTCTGTGCCCCTGACTCAAAAGCTCTTTTTCCTGGCTGGTTTTTTCTCATCTATCACAGCTCAGCGGACTTGTAACCACCATAAATAGGCCTTTCTTGGCCATCCTGTGTCTGAAATAGACACTCCCCTTCTCTATCAGACTCGTTTCATCTCATCACTCCATTTACTTCAGTCACAGCAATGATCAGCTTCTAATTTTTCTAACTCCTTTTATGTTTACATATTAGATTGTAAGTTTCACAAGGGCAGAGACCTTATCTATCTCATTCAGAAATCCCAGAACCTGAGATGGTTCTTGGCACTGTGAAGTGAGCAATAAATATTTTCTACAGAAATGAATGAACCATGTAACTTAAGCTCATATTAGATTTTGAGGGCATTCTCATCATGTAGTGTCTCTAATAATCCATAATATTTTGTCACTAGCACTGCTAGTTAATTTATCCTTATTTTCTTGCTAACCAAGTCTCAGCTGTTCCACCTTCTAATCCATGTATAATATGAATATAGGGAATAAATTTGGAAGGCAACATGGAGTCCACTCCCTGTGCAGCCTAATTTTTTAAAATATATGTGAATAATATATGTATATGTATGTCCCTACACAAAATTTATATTATATGATAGGGGCTGTGTTAGGCACTGGGGTATATAAGATGTAAATTTCTATATACTTATATGTATAATTGTGTACATTGAGATACAGACCTAGATTTAGATCTCTATTTAAAAATAAATATACTCTCTCCCAAGACCCAAATGTTCATTAGAATCAACACAAAGGATCAGAATCTCAGCCAAACTAAGCAAACTAACAGGATTTGGAATGGGAAGAAAAGATGTCAAAAATCTGGCTGATAATCTCTCAGTCTCCATGTCACAAGGTTCTTGTAAGCATTAGGTAAGACACCCATGTAAATCTCTTACCACAGAGCTTTGGCACAGGATGTGTGTTCAGTAAAAACTAGCTGTTTACAGTGGTAGTTCCTACTGATTATATAATGGCCTTGCATAATGGCATTGCATTAGTTCTTCCAAGGACTTCCAAAGCCTGCACCTCAACCCTCCAGCAAACAGCAGTGTCTGAGGGTTCCAATTTCTCCACATCCTTGCTGATACTTATTTTTGAAATTAAAAAAATAATAATAATAATAGTCAAACCAGTGGATATAAAGTTGTATCTCATTGAGACTTTGATTTTCATTTCCCTAATGACTAATGATGTTGAACCATCAACACTTGTCCCACCTGGACGCAAATTCTGAATTTTAATTTCATCTTCAACCTCAGTTTGCCCTTTGTATGCCATTTTTCCTTTCATCTCAAATCTATCTCCTAAATTCAAGTGTTCTTAACATTTTCTTTTGACAGTCCTTGACTTATGCTCTTGGATGTAATAAAATTCATGGTCTCTACCTGCCCATGAATCTGTCTGGACTCCCTATTCTGGTCTTTGTGACTTGACCCATTTCCTAATGCCCAATCTCTAGTTATGACAAAAGTAGGCAAAGGGTCTGGGAACAAGGAGGACAAAGCTGAGAAAGGAAGAAACAGGCCACTGTCCAAAGTCCTAGAAGTAATTTCAGAGGTTAAGGGTGAAATAGATATGGACAGGATAATTCAGCTTCTAGCCTCCTTCATACATTTCTTGTTACTTATGAAAAGAAAATTACTAAAAAAGGAACTGCAGCCAACTGGATTATAGGTCAAAGTTTCTCATACCTGACTGAACATTAGAATCACCTACAGCACTTTAAAAAGTACTGGTTCCTGTAGCTCATCTCAGAAAATATGATTGAAGTGATTTGCCATAGAGCCCAGAATCAGAATTTGAAAAATCCCTTCCCCCCCCCCCCCAGCACCTTCCAACCCTAGTGATTTCAAAGAGCATCCAGGGTTAAGAACCATTGAACCAAGGCTACAGATAGTCCCATATTGTGGTCAGCAAAGGATAGGAAACCTGCGTGAGCAGAACTTGTTTAAATATGATAGCTGTAGTTTGGGAATGGAAATTCTCTCAGTCTTACAGGGAAACATGAGAAAACATCCAGCTCAGAAAAGCCATTAATTCAACAGAACATGATGTCTACTCTAGCCATTGTTTTTTAGGATTTTTTCTCTTTAGAGTAATCCGGGAAAATAGCACCAATGTATAAAAGTATATTCATAAGCATTTTAAAAAATATCATCGGCACAGTTCCATTGCTATGCCTTGCTCAGCACAAGACTTAAAAAAAATGGCCAATGTTTATAGAATTTCCCACACACATTAATTACAGAAAAGCTTTAAAGCTTAGGAAGTGGGTGCACCAAAGCCTGCTTGTACCAACTCACCAAAGTTGATTGTTATCATTGTTTCCCAAATCTATATTCAGTCACATTGCATATGTAACTTGAATTCAGGTGTTGTGGGAGTATTTACACCAAGAAAACCAGTAAATGCTTCAAATCAAGACGTTTCTTTTGGAGTGCTGGTTGTTAACTTGCATACTCTTGGGCCTGATTCAAAACTCTGATGCTCACTCTTGGTAAACTCAAGCCAGATATTCCCCTGCATCATTTGCTTTCAATGAAATGAAATGCTACTGCTGACTTTGCAGCCGTGTGGTAAGAGGTCTTAGTATACCGTGACATCTAACCGGTGACATCCCACAGAAAGGCCAGTAAGGTGTGTACTGGGTTAGTCTCTTTGGATCACTTAATAATTAGACAGTTCTATCAACAGTAATTATAGGTGCTCTTTTAAGTCTTGCAAACATAGACCGTGCCATAGAAAACATCTGAAAAAGAAAGCATGAAAGAATGTTCTTTGATTAAACTATTGAAAGAAAATGGAATTCTTCTCTCATAAGTAAAGACTATGCATTTTTTGTTGCTTTTCTAAGTTAGTTTATAGGCTATGTATTAACCCTATTATCTATATGAAAAATAACTTTTTGTTTTGTTTTGTTTAAAATAGTATCCTGAAAAGCTGAGAAACAAAGCCAATGTCGTCTTAATTCAGATCATAAAATTTGTTTTCTTAAATATCTTGATGTCAGAGGTGGTCAATTCTTATGCTATCTCAGGGTTGGTAGACTTGCTTTCTACTGATACAAATAATTTTAATGTGGAAAGACAGGTCCCTTTGGTTACTATTCGATGAAAAATCCTCAAACTCCTTATCTTGGCCACAGCATTTAATCTCCAACTGATAATATGCAACTGGATTCATTATTCTCTGAAGGGCAATAGACACTAAACTTTCACTTATTCGCTGACATCATCAGCCCACTGAATTAGCTCTATTTTCTTGGCTTCCTCCACATTTCCTGGGAAGTGACTTATTATCTGTTAATGTTTGGCATAGTTCAATATATACAGTGCTGTTGGTGATAGGAAACGGAGCAGAGTTAGAATTTACCTGAGGATGGAATGTAATTTTAAAATTGCTAGATTATTTTTTAAATGTGTAATCTATGCCGTGTGGGGTTTTTAAGTGATCTATAATTTCGGGAGAAACTGAGACAGAAGCCTGAATTCATATTCAGCATCCATATTCACGGGGTTGCCAGAAATGACTTTTTCAAGTCTTGGATCAATGACTGAAATACATTTTTGAAGAGTAGAAATTTATTTATAGACCTCCGTTAGTCCACTTCCCAGTACATGAGCGAACAATTATCTTGGGAGTGGTCATGCAAACCTCTCTGTGCAAACCCGAGAAAAGGCCTCCAGTGATCCCACGCTTTACCACTAGGGGATGCTGAAGAGCCAGTCATCCAGGCATAAGCAAGAGGCAACCAGAAGGCAGGCTTAAACCTGACAGGAGGTACCTCACATAAGAATTTGTACACACAGGGGACCTGGAAGGACATGCCGAACTGTACACTGCTTGTTTTTATGGATGACTTTGTTCTTTGCTTCTTGTGTTTTCAAGTTTCTTATGATGTGTATAGGTTAACTTTTTTAAAATGTTATTTTGAAAACTAAAAAAAAAAAAAAAATTTGTAAAGTAATTCTGCTAACCGCCAAAAAACGTATAATGCTCTTAAAGCAAACCCCTGATCAACTTAATTTTTCCAGAATGAAGCGTTCTCTTTTCCCAAATATTTTGTCCACAGAGCCCACAAACATGAAGGCTTAATGTCTTCCTGGCATTTGAACAGAATTTCCAAACATTTATCTATTTAAATGTCTATATCCTTTCAAGTAGCAAAAGAAAGAGTCACTAATTAGGTATGCTGAAGGAAAATTCAATTCATTACAAATTATCTAGGAGCTGTATGCGCCATTCCAGCTATGGAGAATCAATCCTTCTCAGGGAACTAATGAGCCCTAGCTTCTGCATTAAATTGGTGCCTGTCATTTAAATTTATACACGGATGTATACATACCTGCATGAGGGGTACAGTATTTATATGTGAATAGTACATATACTCAGTTTTTCTAAAAATCAATTCATTTGCTACAGACTTTAAAATGGGTTTTCTTGCACTTTTTAATATTTTATTAGAGCCCATAATTAAAACTATTTCTTCGGTCATCAAGTAACAATAGCATGCAAATCCTTGAAGTGTTATGCAATGCAGAAATAACATGACTGTTAATTAAATCATATCTGCATTTCTGATCCCGAGCTTACGTCTCCAAATAGCAAGAAAACGCCATAGCTCTCCCCTTCCCCCTCCCCGTCAACCCGCCCCTCCAAAGTACATTAACACATTCGATTCTTTTTCCATTTTCCCTCTTCATCAGCATTGACATCCAGCTTCCATCACGACTATTAGGACTACTGAGCACAGACACATGACAGGATTTGTAGTCTCCCGATGGCTAGGACAAAAACAAAAGCATAAATAAAAGAACCAGGCTGCAATTTCTGTGGGCGAGGAAGCGAGGTCTTGAGCGAGCACACTGACGTTAAAACTCAGAGTTCTCCAAACCAGGGAGATTTAGATGGTTCTAGAATGAAGATTTGTTTTTATTTATTCGTTAGTCGGCTGCTTTTCATTACACTCTTTTTATAAAATGCATACAATTCCATCTCCTCGCTATATTTTTTAAACAATATATAAATGTCTACAAACGTGGCAGGGGTGGGGTGGGAGGTTGGGGAGGGATGGCGTCCAGAGTTTCCTCCACGGTTATATGTATGTAGAAAGAAAAGTCTATACAGTGGCATGTCCACCACACCCTCCCTTTATGGGTATTGCCACATAATTGACCTCACCGAATACAGAGCATCCATCCAGATTTCCAGGCAAATGTTTATTCCCATCATTTACAGTATCTGTGAAATGCAAAAGCCTAAAAATAAGAGTGAGTAGAAATAGTTAATGTAATACCTCCAACGATAGAGCCCAGGAAAAAAAATTTTAGAACAAAATGTATAAGGCAATTTTAGCTACACCAGAAATCTCAAAGTTTCACACTCAGCTGACACAAACAAAAGTCTTCACTGCTATAATTTTAAAATTTTTTTTGAGAGTTGAAAGTGACAACTTGGTTTCTCTATACTGAAAGCACATATGAAATAGATGGATCTGCCCTTCACAACCTTGAGCAGGATGTACTTTTTTGCCTTGTGGGGAATTTTGCTCTGCTTTGGGGAAATTCTCTGCACCCTGGTAATGTCTTCTTTGTTCAAGTTTTATTTATTTACTTATGATAACCTAATCTGAGAAAAGGAGCTGATAAAGCCAATCATGCTAAGCTATAAACAACTAGAAACTGATTCCCAGGGTTTAAGCCTTAAGCCAACACCAAAAATAAATAAATAAATAAATAAATAAATAAATAAATAAATAAATAAATAAATTCTAATAGTGGAATTTTAACCAAAATCATGTTAACAACCAAATTTTAAACTTAAAAATATTAGAAAGAGACTGCGGTTTTGCCCCAAAGTGTAACAATTTTCATGAACTACCTTGGCCGAATATCGTATCTGTAAATGAAATGTGTCTATAGTTTTGCTCAGGCTACAGACAATACTCAATTTAAGATGGTTCAATTTACAATTTTTCCGCATTACGATGGTATGAAAGGAATACATGCATTTAGCAGAAGCCGTTCTTTGAATTTTGACCTTTTCCTGGGGCCATTGGTATGTGGCAGGTACTGAGCCGCAGCAGTGAGCCTCAGCTCCCCATCAAGCATAAGGTAAACAATCAATACTCTATAGTGTACTGCATTGCCAGCATACTTTGGATATAGTGCTCTGTGCACATTTAAAGTAGGCGAGGCTAAGCCGTGATGTCTAGTAAACTGAGTGTGTTAAATGCATTTTTGTTATTTTCAATTTACCATGGGTTTATCAGCAACCCCAGCATAAGTTGAGGAGCATCTGAAGTCATTTAAAAATTCTATGGTGAGCCAAAAGCTGTTTTATTTTATAAAAAGATCTCTTTATCCACAGTGGGATGCATGCGATGAAATACAAATGTGCATTTAGAACTATTAACAGCAGTATTTGTGATAGCAAACACAAAAAACCCCACAATAACTGCAAACAACATAAATGGCCATCCAGAGGGGAGCGGTAAACCTAAATACAGTGATATACCATGCAAACTGGGAGATTTTTTTTTTTTTTGGCAATTTTAAAGGATTGTAATAAAATGTACATAACATAAAATTTACTACCTTAACCATTTTAAGCATACAGTTCAGTGACATGAAAATATTTAAAAATAAGTTTGATCTATGTATACTAAAATAATTAAAACATTTCGAGATATGTTTTTAAATGAAAAAAGTACAGCACAGAGCAGTATGTATCAAATGAATCTACTTTGCTTTTAAACTTTTTATTTGAAATACATTTTTAAAAAAGTAATAATATTTTTTAAAAGAATAATTTATCACCCATGAACTTATTCTTGAAACTGACAATATTTTTTTTCTGCTTTAGGATTTTTTAAATTTACTTTTTCATTTAAGTAAGAATTATTTCATATGAAAAGAGCTAATTCAATCACATATTGAAAGCAGAAATAATACGTACTGAACCAGGGCGAAAGGATGAAGGGTGAATGTGCCACCATAGCCTGGTGAATCCATGATTCCTTTTTCCATCCAAGGTAAAATCTTCCTCCAAATTATGTATAAACAAGCTCCCCACCTTTAGCTGTCATCTGCCCTTTCAAGTATCTGGTCTACACGAAAAGACAAGAGGGGTAAGTCCAAAATGAACACAAAAAGAAACAAAAACAAAACAACCCTCTCAAGAACAACAAAAATGCCCAAATTCTTTTAACTATGCAAGGCATGAGGTCAGTGTAGTATCCCCTTTAACCAATGAAAGAAAATCATTTACACGAAGCCTTAATAGAAATTTCCACTCTGAAGTTTCGGTTACATGCTGAAAACAGGATCCAGGGGATGCTGCTACCATCTGAGAGGACACCCAACTGGGGTGGAAAACGGTGAACAGCAGGTGGGATGTGTCTGGAAGGAAGATCACTAGCCAAATACATCCCGGTGGTCCTGGGAGAGAGCACAGTTGGGAACAGACAGTGCCTGACCCCGCTCTGAGCCACCCTTATCACAGATCATCTATTTGTCTTAGGTCTGTTCACGTTTTCAAACTGGAAGAGCTGATTTTCTGAAGTCTGCATTTCCCATTCATCACAGAACATGACAAAACACAAGCACTTTAGTGTTCTTGGTTATCGGAGGCCATTTTCAACAGACCTTCTACCCTAGGCTTGCTCTGCAAGTGAAAAGAGACAAGTACAGATGAGAGGAAATGCACAGCTACTTGGTGGAGGGGAACTGATTAGCAGGGATGGGGCTTTACCAGTTTGCCACACATCGCCTCCATGGCTCTGAACATCGCTTTGCAAGTGTGTGCACATCCTCAGCCTCCTTGGCTGTGAACATCAGTCACAAACCTCATCGACCATCCAGAAGGCAGATCCAGAAGACAGGAGGAAGAGAGAATAGCTGAAGAGAACAAATGCCAATATTTAACAAGATATCCTGATATTCCTAGAAGTGGCTGGAATGTCCATTGCTTGGAACTGGACAAACTGATTTTTCTTACTGTTTAACAGTCATCCTTTGTTTCCCCATTTATGGAACCTAGATCCAAAACTGGCAATTCCTAGCATTGGTCACAGTTCTTTTAAAGTGTATGTGTATGTGTATGTGTATAAAGAATAAAAGAATAAAAATTTCAGAGAAATTTGAAATCCCTTTGTCTTACATCTCCTATTCCTTGCACCTACCTCACCTCTTGAGATCATGGGTTTAATGTGTATCTAATTCATCTATTTTTATACTTTTTCATCCAAATATAGGTAACATGAATACAATATTATTTTGTGTACCTTTTTAAATGTGCCTATTTTTAAATTTGTCTAAATGCTGTAACCTCTTCAACTTGCTTTCTTATTTCTTTATCATTCTGAAGCTTGTTTTCTTCATTTGACATTGTTTTGATTATGAATGCTAGTTGTGTTTTTTGTTAAGAAGATATGTGTATGTGCTTGATTTTGCAAGACAACTTCCTGGTGGCATACACGAGAAATTGTTAATAGTATTTACATCTAGAAAGAAACACTGAGAATCTATGAGGGAGGGACTTTTACTTTTCATTTTACACCTTCAGAAATGTTTGAAATTTTACTACAGTTATTAGTTTCATAATTAGTTAAACATGTAAAAAGTTTATGCTGTTCATGTGGCAAAGTATATTTATAATACCTTGGGTTAAATGATTTTTTTCCCTGCCGATGCACCACTATGTTGCTCATATGAAATGGGGCCGTAGAAGAGATCATGCATTATGATGAAAGCAGTGGAACTTTTAGAGAAGTTATAGGTTCTGGGGGTAGGGAGCCAAGAGATTACACAGAGGACATTCAGCTCATTAGTTTAGGAAAACTAAAGAAAAACTGCCTGCTAGGAATGCATCAAATTGGAACATAAATGGTTGAAAGGTTGCACGTTATATGCACAGAGGAAATAAATCCGAATGTGTGTGAGTAGATCTGGCTTCAAGCCCTGGTTCTGTCACCAACAATCACATATTTGACCAATTTACTTACCTCTCCCATTTTAGTTTCTTTCTACCATACATTGAGAAGACACAGACTTCTCATTCATTCATGCATTCATTCATTCAATAAATGGTTATGGAGCTTCCACTATATTAGGTACTGGAAACATAAAAGTGAACAAGATGGAGTCACGTCCCTCATGGGACTCCTAGCCTCATACTGGAGGCCAGTTGACATTCTCAGAGTCTATCCACCAAAGGCTAGAAAGAGGCAGAGTGCCATTCAAAAGGCCTGAGAGTTCTGGGTATTTCTCTGGATAGACTCAATGGTGCTAAGTCAAAGGCCAAATAACAGAGAAGAAAATAGTCTCCCTACGGGTCTCAGCAGGCATCCTGGGACCCAAATAGAAAAAGTCTACACTTTTCTTGGGGCTTAGAGAACTTGACCTCAGCTGAGGAGCAATAAGATGAACTATAACCACAGCCAGGACTATAGAGGGCACCTGGAAGAGGAATGTACCAATGAGTGAACAGAAGAGGATATTTAATTCTTATTAACTTGAATCAAGTTAAATGAGGCTATGAAATTTATTCTATATCTTAATAGTTTATATTTTGAGATATCCTTGACATTTGTTTTAAGTGCATGAATTTTAAAAAGGCCAATCACATAAACTGTGTCACAATGGGTCATATGGGAGATGAAATCACTTTGGAGGAGAAATCTCCCCTTTTATATTGAACTTGCCAATATGGTCACTGAAGTGATGCCATGAGTCATGCAAAGAAGATTCCACAAGCTGGGAGCGGAGAGGTGTTCTGATGGGGAGGTGATCCTCAGGCTTCTCTGTGAGAGGTTTATCCATCAGAAGTGAAGCCAAAGTCACGGATGAGTAGAAAAGCACTGACTGACCTGGGATTGAGGCCCATGATATTAAGAAAGTAAATTAGTATCTTATAAAATGGGGATAATACCTACTTCATTGGATTACCATGAGGAAGAATAAATTGTAAAATGTAGTTACATGGTATAAACTATAAAGGGCTTTGCAAGCATGAGGCTGTTATTATTATTGTCTTATTTGGTGTTCTAGGAGTCATAGGTAATATATTTCCTAGAAATTGTTTTATTCTCTGGGATTATGAAAAGGTACCAAAAACTCAACTGGCCCTACCTAACTCAAGTCTCATCCTGTGGACAGCTTATCTCTTACTTATTTGTGAGAAGGACTCTTAATCCTAGAGTTTGTATTATATGATCTAATTCAGCAAAGGTCTTGGGACATTTAGGAAAATATGATTTTAGCAAAATCCAGGAGGGAATTCAAATGGATAATCAGAAAACACACATACATACCGTAGAAGCTTAAAAGCTCTTATGCGTTTTGGTTTATGTGGCAAATGAGGAATTACAATTTCTGTCTTCCTCGGATCCTTCTCTATTATTCCTAATTATAGAAAATATATTGACATGAGTATCTGCAATTCAAAAAAAATTTTCAAAATCTTTCAACCTAATAATAGCTATGATAAAACTTGCTTAGCATTTTTTTTAATATCCTTACAATCTTTGTCACAAAAGATACAGTGCTCAATAGCTACACATTTAGAGAGAAATGAGACCAAAGATAAAACACTTTTGAAATAGCATGGTTCTTTTTTTCTGTAAACACAGACAAGAAAAGCAATTTCTTAACCCAATACAACAAATAGCTTCAAAAGATTTTCCAGTGTTCCAATGATGGAATGCTTTATGCATACATAACTGAAATTTAATAATTTCTAGTCATTATTTAAACAAGAGATTTCAGTATGTTAACAATTTAGGAGACATTTACATAAAAAATCATTTAGACTTTGTAATTATCCAGTCCGCAGGAAAATTATGGGCACTCCTCTGGGAAACACAGAGCAGAACAAATGGAAAGAAAAAGAAACAGAATATAACAAAAGTTTTAAAAACAAAAAGGGAGAATCATGTCTTTTGAAGAGAATGAGTTGCCATGATTCATGCAAGAGTTTATGGCTAATTTTTGAGAGAATTCTGTGCATGTTAGACCCATACACTCATCTTTGGAAACAGGTCCAGGACTAAATGGTTCTCCTGTAGGATTCTTGAAACCTTAGCTGATGTGGGGATAAACTCAAAGCCAAAAAGTTAATGTCAAAGGGAGCAAATCCCAAAGCAAGTCAAGGGCCAGACTAGTACAACTCCTAGAAACAAAGAACAAGGAGAACGGGAGCCAGCTGGAAAACAGTCTCTATTTTACTACAAAAATAAGAACAGCAGTCTCATTACCATGGACAAAGGGTTGCCCCCTTGATAGCAAAAACAGTCTCTGGTTCCCTCCGAGTAGTAGTACAGGGATAGCAGTGCATCACCCATCTCGTACCAAGTGGAATGCAACTGATATTAAATGGTCCAGTGAAGAATCTCAACTTACCTAAGTACAAAAATGAAAGTTGCTATATTTTCCCCCCAAAACTTCTATTAATTCAGCCTATTGACAACTTACATTTTCCCAGTAGGTAACAGACTCCCTGACTGATTCCCAGACATCTTGCAGACATCTCTGACTGATTCCACAATTTGTCAAACATGCTTGGTTATTAAGACAGGGTCATTTTCTTTGTTTAAAGTTAATCCTCCTCACTTAAAATTTCTATCATATGTTCAAGGTCTCTTCCTACCCACCTCCTTCTTTCTTTTCCCCTATTACTGTTACCTAGCACAGACTAGCTTGAGGCTCCAGAGGATTTGATAAGGAGGGGTGTTAGAGTAGGTTGGATGGAAATGGAAAAAAAGTTGTGTCCTTATGAGGCTACACAAAGCAAGTTGGTTTCCTTTTTTTTTTTTTTTTTGCTATCAAGGAGGCAGCCCTTTGTCTATGCTCATGAGGTTGCTATTCTTATTCTTGTGGTAATATAGTTTTATTGTCTAGACTTATCCCAAACAACTTTCCTAGGTATCATAACTCAACACTGGGGCCCCAGACACATTTTTAGAACTTTAGGGACAATCTATCCTTTCTCTACTAGGCTATGCCACTATGTCAACTTTTTTCCACTTGAAAACACCAAGGCATGTCATCTAGCCTGATGGCAAAGTAAACATTCAGTCAGGAAACAGGAAACCAATTTCCACTTATTAAAGAAGACCATAGACATTAAAAATGATTCTTTTGGCTGGAGAATCATTAGAGATCAGTATTGTACCAAGGACGGGGTGGTGGGAGGGCCTACTGCAGTGTAAGTAATAAGGCAGCGCATTATTTGTAGAAAATCTAAAAACAATAACAATACCATCTGTAAGTCAGTATGCCTTTTATCATCATCATACACTGAAAATTTTAAGCAAACTCAGTGAAAAAATACTTCTCACTGTAAATGATTTTGTTGGTCTAAATTCTAAACAATTATTGGTTACAGAGGGAGAGATAGAGGAGAGAAAGAAAGGGCTTCAAATATTTATTGCTTATTCTTCAATAAATATTTATTCTGTGTGAAAATTAATTTGAAGAACTCTTCATTAATCAGCTGGCTTCCAGTACACAGAGATTCTGTAACTTGCATTACTTTCAAGAGTAAGTTCATAAAGGTTCAACTAGGAGACAACCATCATTCCATATTCTTATTTTTAAAATGATTCTAAGTTAAATCATTATAGCACAGTGATTATAAAGAGAAGGAAATAGAACTAGAAAACTTCAATTCTGTTATAGAGTTTTTATTTGTGTTTAAAATGTGAAAAAGTGAAACTACAAACTGTGAGGTATGCTGTATCTGGTTGATGTGCGCAAATTTCAGTTTGTACATGCCATATTTTATGGAATCTGAATACTATCTTTAAGGAAATGACATATATTCTCCTTTTTAAATTACTAACTAAATGAATCAAGAAAATAAAATGTTCAGTCGATAATACCATCCAGTAGTGGCAGGTATTTAAAAAGCACAATACTTAGGAATTATTTTTGCTAGTACTCTTCATCTTTCACACATTGATCAAATGTGCAAAGTGGTCAGATGCTTCTACATTGAAGATGGTAAAGTCATAATAAAGGAATCATTCTTGGACTTCTTTGCTATTTCTGGAAAAAATGTTGCTGAGCCCACAGAAGAGATGTTGAAACAACTGAATTATGGTGGATGGGCCTACTCATGTGTCACAGCTGATGATATCACAAAGCCAAAACTATGATAGATATTCACAATGGTGTCAGGCAAAAATCAAATAAATTACTCTCAACCCTTATGTATGTCTAGTGTAAAGCACTCTTTGAATCTTTGCAGAATTCATTTCTTTTGAAAGTGTTGTTTTACATATGGCCTTTTTGGAACTTTGGAAAAAATTTATTCTTTTATTTAATTCTCACCTCATTGACAGAAAATGCTGCAGAATGTGTGTATATAACAGTGAAAAGACTTTCCCCGATTAGATGGTCTGCTCATTATGGAGCTTCACAGTCAAAACAAGTTTGAAAGGTTAATTTCAATCTTCAAAGTACTATGCAATCCAAAAGAAAATGTGGGCCCAGGAGGATTAGCTTAAAATTTCTCCCTGTTTCATGCAATTTTTATTTTCTGAGTTATCTTTTTTTTTTCTGGTGTGAAGCTTAGATGAGGTTAATCAGACCCAAAATATTTGCAAACAGCCAAAAGCATCCTTGAACAATGTACAGTGAAACAGCAAGCTTTAAAATTGTTGCTTGAAGATCAACACACAGAAATTCTGAAGAAAGCTGAAATTATGCCACATAACATTGAAAGGACCAAAAAGTCACCAAAATGGTATCAAAGTGGAAACATCTAAGCTACAGCGGCTGCAAAAATAAATCATATCTGAACTTCCCTTATCTGACTAAAACAGAACCTCACAAGAATCAGCCACCACTGAGGCAACTGTCTTTGGGCACTGGAATGTTCCAAAAAATTGTGTAAATAAGCCTCATCAGAACCTTCCACCCTTTGAAGCTCTAACTTGGCTTAATAAATTGGCATATAAACCTTTATTCCTAGATGTCTCTATAGAGTACTGCCACATGCATAATACATCTTTGTCTTGTTTATCTGTCTATTGTCAAGTAATTCACAGTCCCCTGACCATTTGGACCTAAGTTGGTAGACAAAAAAAATTTTCTTCTCAACAACATATAAGAAAATGGGTATTTAAACAGAAAAAATAGTCAAATTTAAAAGAAAGTCATGAAAAATAACAAGAGACACTGGTCTTACATTGCTAGGAGATATAAGAATAGCTAGAATTAAATCACCTCATTGTTCTTACCAAGAACTGAACATTAGAAGCAAGAGATTAAATAATGTCTCTGATTTTTGCAGAACAAGAAAAACTGAAAGTTTTTATGGAATATGATATAAATTTATGTCAAATTTACTGGTAAAGGTATTTTAGAAAAATTATTCTGAGTGGAGACATTTGGAAGCTGCTAGAATAAGTCCTAAAGAAATCTTGACATGCTCGGTATTGAAATTTCTGGAATTTATTGTAAAATGGGATTTTTATGAACTGCTGAACTTATCCCTAAGATATTTTATCATTATATGGATATACATATTACTCGATGTGTAAAAATTTTTTGAAATTAAAATTAATAAAAAGTAGTTTTCAACTAACCATGAGGGAGGATAGATTGACAAATCTGGTAAAATGTGAGTATGTGAAAAAGATTAATTTTGACAACTTTAAGGTTAAAAACAGAAACTGTTTGTTATGTTATTCATTACTGTGCCACACCAATATGAAGAAATAAATTTTTCCCTTTTTCCAAAAAATGCATTAACTTAATTAAAATACATTAATCTATTACTTTTCCATTTTCGGCAATATTTTGTTGATTTTTTAAATTGTTTTTTACTGGCATGATTATATGCATAACAATCAATAAAGCATTTTTCATTGTTTGCATTTCTTGGCTGCCCATTACCATTATTTGTTTCAGTTTGTGATTATTACTGAAATAACTTTGTTATGGAGCAGAGAAGTGTGTGAAAAAACTCATCTGGGTGTCAAATACCTTCTTTGAGCCTCTAAATTCACCACTGTCAGTGCCTCCTCCTCAGCCTCTCCTCACAAACCTGCCTTCCACCTGGCTACTCCCTCTTCCCCACAGAAATGGGCCTCATTTCAACCAGGGAGGCTGAGGTCGAAATGGAGATTTTGTACCAGTAATGCCAATCAACAAATCCTTAAACACACTTCTAATTATTCTTTGAACTGGAATGTAGGGGCACTTAGTACCATTTGTTTTCAGAATTGGCCTTGTCTTCAGTTCTGGAAAACCAGAAAGATTTTAATCAGCCCCTTACACCATCCACGTTTTAGAACAAGTAGAAGATGAATTCTCAAATCACTTCTTCTAAAGAACTTGATCATATCAGATAGGCATTGCTTAATATGAATGTAAATGATTTTATATTAATGGAATAATTTTGAGACTTTTCTTAATAATTTTTTAAAATTCTCGGCTTTAACGTAACTATTGAACATCACTTAAACATGGAGTTTTAAAATAGAAAGGTAAAGAAATTTAAAATATGTGATAATATAACTTTAATGCACAAATGAAAAAAAGAGGATGAATTAACTTCTTTGCAGCTGCTGCAAAACTGACAGGATTTTCCAGTGCTAAGAAACTTTGCTCCTTTTTCAGTTGAAAAAGATAAAACTGGTCCTGATATTGTTTTGCAAAGATTTATGCTTATTCAATTAGGCTTAAAACCTTGAGACTACATGACATAAATCCTCTCTGAAATCATTCAGAGTTGCTCTCAGGCAAGTCATATTCCAGTCCCTTCATATGTTTTTGCTTCCCCAGGCTAGAAGTATAAGAGTTTGAGGGTGAATGATTCCCTTTGTGGTTCCCTCCTGGGAAGAAGTCATCAATGCAGGACTGTAAATGAGCAGCCGAGGCTGTGTTTCTTGGTCGATGAGCCAGAAGGCTGGGCGAATGGAAGCCAGCTTTTGTCTTTCTTTTTTTTCTGTTACTGTTGGTAATTTAGGGACTGGATATCAGGGCGTATTTCATTTTCTTTATGTAAGTTAACCCTTTCAGGTGGAGCCCATGGAATAACATTGCAGAATGAGAAAGAGGAAAACAAGATAATGAAGCTTATGTGTCTTTTGCTTTGGACTGGGTTTTATACTTTGTTTAATGATATCTTTATAACTTACACTATATGAAAAGAGAAAATTAAGGCTTTTGTATGTCTAATCTCCATTTAAAAAGAAGATTAGTTCACTGACATAGAGGAGGAAAATTAGTAAGCTGAGTTCAATCATGATTAATGGCTTACTGAGAAAATCTTTATGCATCTTTTATTTTTTAACAAGAGACTCTATCTAGATTTGATTTTTTAAAAAGAATCTCAAAATGTTTGAAGACTGATTTTTAAAGGAAAAAAGCTTGATCATTAAGGTGATACAATACAGTCTTGAAATACATGTTAATATGGTTTTTAAATCCCTTTTAGCATTAGGTGATATTCCTTCTATCATTTTTGAAATATCAATACTTCAGTGAAATACATTTGAGCTTGAAATAAATATTTTCACATTCGAGATTGGTGCCCAGTCCTACAAGTCACAAACCACTTGGATCGAGTGCCTCAAAATCTTTAATCTGTCTTTCAAATCAGTGCTTTCTTAATGTAAGAAAATAATTGTGAAACTACAAGTAGATGTTGAGTACCGACAAAATACAAGATGTGTTACTTTTATTAATTTATGGTTAATGACTTTAACTGAGCCTGTGACTGGATTTCGTCTGCCAAAAACCTTTCTAATCAAATTCTTTTTAAAACAGACCCCAGTCCTTTGGTCATAGAGGAAGGATTAGCTAATCCTAGTGCTTTTTCCCTTCTGGCAACAGTGATTGATTAAGGTATGAGTCTGTGACCATGCAGGTCATCGTCCTTCCCTGGAGTTGAAAAATAAAAACAGGAGAAAAAGTTCTTTTTTCTAGCTGGGTTACTAAATTGAGCCTGCCAGGGAACAGGTTTCCTGCCACACAGAGACCAATAGGAGGGAAAGAAAGACCAAGAATATAAGACTTGAGAATGAATGGAGAGAGGGAATCCCGGACTCTGTGATTTCTAGGTCTCATCTCTTAGCCCTGGTTCCTGAAGCATTGCCTTTAGTTTTGTCATCTACCAGAGTAGTTCTTCCAGCTATCTGAGCAATGAAACGTCTCTCTCTCTTTGTGTCTCTTTTCCCCGACCCCTTTTTACCTTCTGCTTAACAATCATTTGAGTTTCTGTAACTTGCAGCCAAAAAAGCCCAGAATAATACATGTGCCATTTTTACAGCACTTATTTTTGGCTTGTTTTCTGAATTTAGTTTACATGTAGGAAGACTCTTTTGTTTTGGATGTGCAGTTGTAGCAGTTATGTTAGTTTTAGCAAATGCATAATGTCATGTAACAATCGCCATAACAAGATACAAAACAGTTTCTTCACACCCAAAAATGTTGACCCTTTATAGTGAATCTCTGTGTCTGAGACCATCTCTTGGGAACCAATGATCTGTTTTCCATGCCAATATTTTTACATTTTCCATAATGTTGTTTTGCTGTCTACCTTACTTTACTTAGTACAGGTGTTAACCTAAAAATTAAAAAATCTTTCAAAGTAGGAGGCAACAAGTATTTGTTTGGGATCATAAAATAGCTAATCGGAACACTCAGGGATTGGCATATGTTTTCTGTAAAGGACCAGGTAGTAAATATTTTTAGTTTTGTGGATCATACGGTCTCTGTTGCAACTATTCAGCTCTACCATAATAGCATGAAAGCAGCCATGGACAATACATGAATGAATAAGTGAGGCAGGGTTTGGCTTGCAGGTTAAATAGTTTGCTGAGCCTGATTTAGCATAATGCATTTGAGGTTCATCCACCTTGTTGCTTGTGTTATTAGTTCCTTTTGATTTCTGAGTAGTACTCCATTGTATGGATGTGCCAAAGTGTATTTATCCATTCAATAGTTGAAAGACGTCTGGGTTGTTTCCAGTTGTTGATGATTGTGAATAAAACTGCCATCAACATTTGTGTACAGGTTTTTGCATTAACTTAAATTTCATTCCCTTGGGTAAAGTACCCAGAAGTGGACTTGTGGGGCTGAATGGTTGTTGAATCTGCAGCTTTACAAGAAACTGCCTATTTTCTACAATGGTTCTACCATTTTGCATGTCTACCAGACAATTTCACTCCTTATCTTTGCTGGCACTTGATATTGTTAGTTTTTTTAAAAAATTGTCATTCTAACAGGACTGTAATAGTACATTGTGATTTGAATTTCTCTAATGAATAATGACATTGAGTACCTTTTGAGATGCCAATCTTCTTAAGTGAAGTGTCTATTCAAACGTTTTGCCATTTGGGGTAGGGTAATTGCTTTCTTTTGGTCAAGTTTTCAGATTCTTTATGTATTCTGGATACAAGTTGTTTGTCATATGCGTAATTTATAAATATTTTCTCTTGGTCTGTGGTTTGTCTTTTCAGTCTCTGAACATTGATTTTCAGAGCAAAAGTTTATAAATTTTGAGGTTCATCCACCTTGTTGCTTGTGTTATTAGTTCCTTTTGATTTCTGAGTAGTACTCCATTGTATGGATGTGCCAAAGTGTACGATTGAACATTTTTTTTCTTTTATAGTCATGCTTTTGGAGTCAGCTGTACCTAATTCAAGAGCATAAATATTTTCTCCTGTTTTCTTCTGAAAGTTTTATAGCTCCATATTTTACATTTAGGTTATAATCTATTTGGGGCATTTTGCATGAAGTGAAATAATGTCAAGGGTTTTTTTGTTTTGTGTTGTTTTTTTTTTGTATATGGCCGAATAACTGTTCTTTCTCTGTTGAATTGTCTTTGCATCATTGTCAAAAATCAATTGACTGTATTTCAGTGGGTCTATATGTGGGCTGTCTATTCTGTTTCATGGATCTACATATCTATTCTTTTGCCGATATCTCACTATCTTGATTACAGTAGCTTAACAGAAAATCCTGAAATCAGGTAGTGTGCACCCTCCAACTTCATTCTTCTTTGACTATTCTAGTTTCTTTGCCTTTCTGTATAAATTTTAGAATCAATTTTTGTGATCTAAAAAAAAAAATCCTGTCAGGGTTTTGTTTAGGATTTTATGAAAAATTAACTTTTTAATTAATGTCAGTTCTGTTACTAAGCCCACCTAGTAATTTTTTTTTTTTAATTTCGGATATTGTATTTTTCAGTTCTAATATTTCCATTTTTTCTGTTTATTGTTTGTATTTATCTGCTGATAATTTACACTTTTCCATTTATTTAAAAACTGTTTACTTTACCTCACAGTACACAATGGTTATAACAGATGCTTTTAACTCTCTGCCTGATAATTCTTATATCTATATTCTATTGGGATTGGTATCTGTTGATTATCATTTCCCTTGAGATTTATTCAAGTTTTCTTATCTTTTTATATATTGAGTAATTTTCTATTATATCCTAGACATTTTGAATATTATATTATGAGACTTCGGGTCCTGTTAAAAACCTCTGGATATCATTAATTTTGTTTGTTTTAGCAGGCAAACAACACAGATAGGATCAGATGGCAAGTTCTGTCTTACCATTTGTGGGCAGCAGTTCCAATGTTTGGATTTCAAAGCCTCTGTGCATGAACCACTGAGGGGAGACTTGTGCAGTAAGAATAGATAATAATTTTATTCTCAGATCTTTTGCTAAGCGTTTTTGGGGTTTGTTCCACACATATGCAGTTTGGGAGTCAGCCTGGGACCTGTACATAAAGAGAAGGGATCCCTTTCTCAGAGTTTGACTCCTGGTACTGTCAATCAATTCTGTACAGCTAGAATTGCCTTTCAGGTGAATTGATTTGTGTGTGTGTGTGTGTGTGTGTGTGTGTGTGTGTGTGTGTGTGAGAGAGAGAGAGAGAGAGAGAGAGAGAGAGAGAGAGAGAGAGAGAGAGAGATTCCTTTACTTGATTCTCCTAGCTGAAGAGATAAGTTGTCGGTGGGATTTTCAATGTTCACAACATAAGTGCTGCAGTAGAGCAGTTTCACAGTTGGGCTGGCACAAGGCAGCAGGAAAAAGAGAGGAAAAAGGAGGATCCCCCAGCCTGTCCAGATGGTTCATTTCTCCAGTTCTCTGGCTACACATAGGTGGTTTTGCTCAGAGTTTTTCCTGTCCACGCCCATTGCACAGTTCCCAGACTTGGCTCATTATTAGGTCAAAGCTGGCAGATAAAGGGAGGAAAGAAATACAGGAAAATCATCATCAGGCGGGTGATTTGTGCTGCAGGTTTTGACCTCACTCCTTAATCGGCCTGCTATGTTTACCTCTCAAAGTCCTCAAGCAGTTACCTTTAAGATTCTGTCCAGAGTTTTGGTTGTAATCAGTGAGAGACAGACTATAGTGGGCTTACTCAATTGTGGCCAACACTGGAAATTCACATTGCTTATTTTTAAGGTTAGTCCTCATACTTCTTAAATTACTCTAGAAATTGCTTAGTACTCTTTTCCCCTTTCATTTGGAAACTCTCATTTTTATATCCTCTTTCCCTAGTCCTTCTACATATGAGGTCCCATTAAATCTGTTCCTATGCTCTACTCAGAGTGGGATCTCCAACTGGCACTTAATAATTGTACCTATAACCTTTCTTTATTTTCTTTTTATGTTTGCTTTGGATGTTAGAAAATGGTTAAAAGCTTCCATAAGAAAGTGCTAAATTATTAAAAATAAGGATCTTGTGTTGTATGGATTTTGAATTCCTTCAAAAAATTGAATCACTTAAAACTACTAAACATTCAGTATTAACCTGATTTTCCAACTGGATCAGTTTTCTTCTGATGTAAACGATACGAAAGAATGCACCAAAGGAGAAGGCAGAACAGCTTAACTATGTTTGCATATCATCCATATTCCTGCAGCCTCTGAAAAATACACTATGGATTATACTCCAAATTTTCAATAGTTAAAAAGTGAAAATTAAGAGAGCTGAACCTTAGTCCTGATGCTACTACCGTTTACTGGTTATGTGACCTTTAGTAACTTATTAACTTCTTGAATTTAATGTTCTCATTTGTTTAATGGGCTCATAGGACATCCTTAAAACCTTTCTTTTCCAGGTTCTGACATTCTATGAGTTTATAAGAGGTTGTTGAAAATAGGCTGTGTCAAATAGTAGACCCAAATGGGGAGTTAAGGAATCGCTACCAGTTACATCATTGAGCATACTAAAAAGGTAGATAATCAGTATGGTCTCTGTTTTTAAAAGAAGCTACAATCATTGGGTAATGAATCCAATATTTCTGGACAGTTAGTGACCATCCAAATTAGAATATAATTTGAAAATGCATGATCTGCTGGTAAGCTAAGGCCAAAGCCTGAATAATTCTGAGTTTATGATTGCATTGACATTTCAGAATTTGGTTTGTAGTCAGGCTGTGGATTGTTGACAGATTTAAGATAATTGGAAAGGGACTACATTCCTTGGACTGCAGAGTTATTATATGTTATCATATGTTATATGTAGCTATTCTACCCTTCCCTTGCTCAAGAGCTCTGAGAAGGGAAAATGCAAAATCAATGAACAGAGCAGAATTGACATACTTGGCTAAAAAGATACTGAAAATTTTTTTAAAAATCTGAAAAACAAACAAGAACATCAAATAGGCTCATGACATATTATAAAACTAACTAAGCTTTCATAAAAAGAATCAGGAAATCTGAGAAATTGTGACAAAAAATTACCAATACCTGAAAATATTAACATCAGACAAATTTGTTGTGTTTTAGCCTATTTTGGTTCTCCTCGTCCCTTTCCTTCCCATGTTGTTATACCTTAGAAATTTAGATAAATATTATCATACTCAGTGTATACTTTGTAACTTGCTTTCATCCTTCAGTTTAGCCTATTGATAGCTGCTGCTTCAGTTCATTCATATGACCTACTCTATTGTTAATCAGTAAACAATGATGCAAACATTTATTATCCATTCTCTTAGTAACATTGTTTCCTGGCTTATGCTATTACAAACAATGATGCCTTATTTCTATCCTCTTATTTAATATTTTTGTTTACCTGAATTTTTATTTTCTTTAATTTTCCCTTAGCCAATATGGAAGCCATATCTTGAAATTTATGCATGACAAATTACTTTTGTTTGTAAATAAAATATTTAACTATATATTTTTCTAATGATACTTAAAGTTTTTTAGTAGTTCAATCTTCTTCCTATATAGGGCATAGATCTTAGCATGCTTTAGCTATTTGTTGAACACCTCCTTCCTTCTTGTTATTTTTTATATAATTTTAATTAAAATTCTTTTCAATACAAAAAATAGTAATAATAGCACATTTAAGAGTTAACTAAGACTTGTTTTAATCTCTATATGATGAATTCTGTTTCTTATAATTCAGGTTTTACGAATTTATTTCTTTTCGCATAGTACATCCTTCAATATTTCTTTTTGCATAGTACATCCTTTAATAATTATGAGCTGTACAGTGTCTTAGTTTTGGTTTGAAAATATCTCAGTTATTTAATTTCAGTCTTGAATAATACTTTAGGCTTAGCATAATTCAAGGTTGATAACTATTGTCTCTTTAGCACTTTAAGGATATTAGTGTAGTTGGCAGTGACAATTATTCTGTTGGTCTAATTGTCATTTATTTGTAACAACAGCTAACATTGAGTGTCTGCTCTGTTTCAGTGTGGTAAGCTCAAATATTAACTCACTCACACTCTACAACAATGCCATGAGGTATATTTTCTTGTTATAGATAAAGAGAGCCTAGAATTGAAGATCATGATCTATGTCCACAGCCAATCAGTGGTAAAGCTGGAAGTGTATATTTACTTTGATCATGTTCAGTATTCTAAGTGGGCTTTTGGATCAGTAAATCATGTCCTTCAACTCTGGAAAATTCTCAGTTCAAATCTCTTCAAACACTGCTTTTCTATTATTCCCTTCTTACTTTCTTAAACTCCTGCACTGGCAAAGGCGCTGGATATGTTTCTGCAGGTAATGCACTGCATAACTCTAGGGGCACCGTTTACATGCTATGAGCCCTTATTTTCCATTTATTTTCAATCGATTCACCTAGAGACATTTTTGTCAATTCTCAAGCAAATACTTGATGTTTAAGTAAGACGTTTCTACTACGTATTTGTAAATTAGCTATTACACATCTGGTGCTCCTGGAAGGAAGTTTGTTTCTGATGACTAACTGCCAAGTAATTCAGGTTTACCTCTCAGCTTCTTAAATAATAATAGCAATGAAAATATCTTTCTCCTGTGCTATGTTTTTCTGTCCTAAAAATTATTCATACACATTATTCAACCAATTCTCCCTACGATCCTATGAGATAGTTTGGGAGTATGGTATCATTATGCCGTATTTGATAGCTAAAGAAACCAGATCTCAGCAAAACTAATGTCTTACACAAAACTTACAAAGCTATTGAGTGACAACTGGACCCATGTCTTCTGAATCTAAAGAAGTGCTCATGACATTCTCAAGAACTAGCAGTGTGCACAGTAAGGCGCAAGTCCAGAGGAAGACCTTTAGAAATCAATGAGGTTTATTGTACCACCTGAAGGATAATGTCTAGGCACTGCAGCCTTTCACATCTTGGTTCCTCCTTACATATTTCTTGCCACATTTTTTATTGTTCCTGTTCCAGGCACTGTAATTTTTCAACATTCTTAAATATCGCAAGCCATCTTAGAGCCGTTTCTGTTCTCTCTAGTTTCTGCCCCTCTGTGGAGCCCATGGAGCAAAAACCACCCATGAGTTTATATGGATGAGATGACCTCACCTATGAATTCTTTACCAATCCTCTTCTTTTCCGTGCCTGCTTCTTTCCCACTAAACTGTGAGTCCCTAGGGAGTAGGAACTAGTTTTTATTTGTCCGTAAAATGGGCCATACATAATGAGTACCTAACATTTTGTAAATGAATGAATAAATTGAAACACAATTAGTACTTTTAGCTATAACAATTTTTGGAAGTATTACGATTTGAACACATATTTACGTTAATACCTAACCTTTTATTTTTGAGCTCTCTGAAAAATACTAAATACTGCATTAATATATGTTAAACAAATAATGAACAAATTAAGTAATGAATGAGTTAATAGGTCATAACAATAAAAAAATACAATACCACCCTGAGTTTAATAATAGCTACTCTCACTTTAAAATTTAAAGCAGTTTCACATACAATTAACTCCTAGCCTTCACTGACATTTAAATCTATAAGCTCACAAACTTAATCCTTAAGATAAATGCAATGTAAAATGTGAAAATTTTCAGGAAATCTGAATGAAAAGATATGAACAAATCTAGCTTGCCATGTTAGATATTGATTTCATTATTTTCGACTTGGGAAAATAAAATCAATGTTTAATATGGCAGCAGATGACAAATGTGGGGACTAAATGAGCTTCCTGTGTGTATTCATTCTGATGATAAGTGAAACAAAAGGGATCCACTGTGAATTACGTCTGTGGCGAAGTTAATTAAACCTGCCTGTGCAGTCACAGTGTGATGGAAGTATCTTCGGATCCATGATGACTTGCTCCTCCGTATGCTGTTTGCCCTGAGGGAGCAATGAGCAGGCAGATCTTCCTCAGTTCAGTGATTTTACTGCATGCATATATACAATTTCAACCAAGTGCAAGAGAAAACACTCAGAATAAGGGCAGTACCGGAAAGATAGCCAAGCCACAAATGACAGGATGGCTGTTTCAGAGAATCCCCACGCAAGGAACAGGGCAGCCGGAGAGTGTCAAGAAAGGAGCGATGGACGCTGGCATTCCATTCCATTGTCAAAGCCAGACTAGAGAAAATTATGTCTCTGCTGGTTTTGTAAGCAGGCAAGGAAGGAAAAATACAAGCAAATATTCAAGGAGAGAAAAAAATAAAATCACTCTTTCACACCTGGCCCAAGTACACGATGCTAGATTAGAAGAGGAATTTAAGAATTGCAAGAGGAGACATTACTACCCAGAAAGAAAATCCTGTCCTATGGTTGTTTGTGCTTGTTTACTTCCCTTCTCCACTCAACAGATATTTGTAAGGACCTTGCTAGGATATGGAGAGAATGAAAAAGGAACAGGCCACATCTGTGCTTAGGTTACCTTATTTGGTTAAAAATGAACTTTGTCATTATCGATTTGATTGTAGTTGGAGGTCATAATGAAGAGCATCTGATTCTTACATGAGCGCATTTCCCCACAGAGTCCAGAAACTTCAGCATTACACTGGATTCCATTATTATTATATTATTGTGGAGTTATTTACTTTGGAAGGCACTTAGTGTCTTTTGGGCCATAGTAATGTTTTTTAGGAAATGATTTCTTCAAGTGCCTGAGCTTTAGTATCTATTTTAGCAGAGGGTAAGCGGGGTGTTTTATTTATTTATATGTTCAAATTTAGCAATTTACTTATTTCCTGAGGCTTTTTATTAATCTGATAGTCTCCCAGGCCATTTTAGAAATCTCTTTTAGGAATGTCCATTAAAAATGAATTATACTTCTTCAGCAGATAGATAAGATATTAATACTAGGTGTCAGTTACTTATAAAATCTTTTCAGCTTTTATGCTAACATAACCATGAAAATAGGGATCGGTCCATAAGCTCATAGCCTAAAATGTCTGCCAAGGGAAAATAGGGAGGCACTTTATCTTTTGTGGGACTCTGCATGTGTGGGTTTTCAGAGCAGCTGGATGTGAGCATCTTAACATAATCACTTCACAAGTTGAACATGAGACCCAGAGGAAGTGGGGGAAATATCAGTAAGTGTTAAATACAATGCTTGAGGAAACATATCCAAAAAGATACTATGTCAAACGGTTTACTACCTATGTTTTCTTCTAGGAGTTTTGTGCTTTGAGGCCTCACAGTTAAGTCTTTAATCCATTTTGAGTCGATTTCTGTATAAGGTGTAAGAGAGTGGTCCAGTGTCATTTTCTTATATGTAAATGTCCGGTTTCCTCAGTGCCGCATGTTGAAGAGACTGTCGTTTCTCCATTGTATATTCTTGCCTCCTTTGTCATAAATTAACGGACCATATAGGCATGGATTATTTCTTGGCTCTCTGTTCTGTTCCATTGATATATATGTCTGTTTTCATGCCGGTACAACACGATTTTGATTATTATAGCTTTGTAGTATAGCTTGAAATCAGAGAATCTGATACCTCCAACTTTGTTCTTCTTTCTTAAGTTTCCTTTGACTATTTGTGCTCTTTTGTGGTTTCATATAAATCAGGATTATTTGGTTTAGTTCTAAGAAGAATGTCATTGGTATTTTAATCTGGATTGTATTGAATGTGTACATTGCTTTGGGTAGTATGGGAAATATAAGCAAAAATAGACAAATATGACTTTATCAAACTAAAAGCTTCTGTACAGAGAATGAAAGCATCAAAAAAAAAAAAAGGAAAAAAAAAAGAAAACCTACTGAATGGGTGAATATATTCACCTATGATATATCAGATAAAGGGTTGATATTCAAAATATATAGGAAACTCATACAACTCAATAAAAAAATAAACAGTTCAATTAATAAATGGGCAGAGGACGTGAAAAGACTTTGCTTCAAAGAAGACATGCAGATGGCTAACGGACATCTGAATAGATGTTCAACATCACTAATCATTCAGGAAAATGCAATGCAAAACCGCAATGAGATACCATCTTACACCAGTCAGAAGGGCTATTATCAAAAAGTCAACAAATAACATGTGTTGGTGAGAATGTGGAGAAAATAGAATTGTTGTGCACTGCACTGTTGGTGGGACTGGAAGTTGGTGCAGCTACTGTGGAAAACAGTACGGAGACTCCTCAAAAAACTAAAAACAGATCTATCATATGACCTAGTAACTGCACTTCTGGGCATTTATCCAAAAAAAGCAAAAACACTAATTTGAAAAGATATATATATTGCATTCATTGCAGCATTATTTACAATAGCCAAGATATGGAAGCAACATAGGTATCCACTGATAGATGAATGGATAAAGATGTGGTATATATAGATAGTCTATACAGATAGGTAGGTAGGTAGGTAGATAGATAGATAGATAGATAGATAGATGATAGATAGATAGATATAGATAGATATAGATACAATGGAATATTACACAGCAATAAAGAATGAAATCTTGTCATTTGTGAAAGCATGGCTGGACCTAGAGGGTATTATGCTAATTGTAATAAACTAGAAAGAGAAATACTGTGTGATTTCACTTATATCTGGAATCCGAAGGGGGGAAAAAAAAGACTAAACGAATAAACAAAACGAAAACAGAGAGCAAAGGCATTGTTACTAGAGGCGAAGGGGTAAGGGATGGGTGAAAAGGTGAAGGTGAATATAGCCAATAATATTGTGATAAGTTTGCTTGGTGACAGATAATTACTAGAATTAGTGGAGTGATCCATTATAAGGCATAAAAATGTCAGATCACTATATTGTACCTGAAACTCATATAACTAATATAATATTGTGTACTAACTATACTTAATTTTTTTTAAATGTGAGTACAATGTATTTGGGGGGTCTAATGCTATTTTAAATAATTCTCTAAAACGTTCTCTAGCTTCTTAATGACAAGCAGCCTTTGTCTTGACTATATTTTCTCAATTATTTGGCATTTGGAACAAATACTTTATACTACATTACACTTATTTAATTCAATTCAACAAACATTTTAAAACTTCTACTTATACTCTTCAACTGAGAAGTCTATATCCTAAAGGCCATGTGCTGGGAAGTCCAATATGCTAAAGCATAAACTGTGGGGAGGGGGGTAGTTTCTGTGCTTTAAATTTTGTGCAGAAGTTAATTTAAACATTTTTATATTGAAATTACTCATATTATACGATATATTTGAATGTAAAATTTACATAGTTTTAAAAAACAGAGCATGGTTTCAAAGAAATTCTGTCCTAAAGCATTCCGAAGGCATATACCCCTCTGCTATAAGTGGTACCTGGGGGGAATGTGTGAGAACATTCTATGCAAGACAACTTATTAAGCACATAACAATGAGAATGACAAAGAGTCTAACCATGTTCCTTTTACTCATGGAGCTTATAAGGAAATAAAAACTTTGTTCACATGTGGAAAGAGATGAAGGAAACATCAATTCCAATCAATAGGAGTGCCATGTGAGTGTTAGCACTCAGCAAGAGCCTGGAAATCCAAATTGGATTCTAACAGGTGTAAAGTGTGGGAGGACTTTTTAGATAAAGGGATCTGCTTGTGCAAAGGCACAGAGACATGAACTGGAATCGTGGATTTAGGAATAAGAAATCATGTTACGTGGCTGGAATGTAGGTCCAGAGCACAGAGGAGATTTATTAAAAGTTATGCTTATGTATATTTTTTCTGTGTTATTTCAGATAAACCAATGTCCAGTCTTTAAAGAAATCTTCCTATGAAGAATTTATTTCATAGAGTGAAAATAACTTTCCCATTTATCTGCAAAAGGACTGGATTTTAAAAGTGCTTTAGATTGAAGCACAACTGCATATTGTCATCTTTTATAATAGATAAGGTGAACATTTTTTTTCTTTCATTTACTCACAAAAAAAATTTGTTTATTTCCACATACATTTATTGTATACATTTATTTAGTGCCTACCATTGGCTGGAAACAACTGACAAAGATTGCCTCCCTTCCAAACAAATGATAGAAAATCTTCTCTGAAAAAAGGTACTGAGCTTAGTTTTATTTAACCACTTCTGCTCCTCTGAACCTCCAGGAAAGGCCAGGGCTTGTCCCAGCTGTCGGGGTGATTAGAGAGAGCAGCTTCTACTCTGAATGAAGCCTGCTATGTTCCTTTTAGCAACACATCCCAGATGAGGCCTGAGCTTAAATGCTCAAGACAAACTGGTTGCCTTGGTGCCACCAATTATAGATAATAGTTCTCCATATTCTCACAAACTTAGAAGAAAGCAAGTAAATCACATTATTTAACTCAATACTAGAATTTCCTTCCCAAGAGTTAGAAGACTTCTATAGAGGCCTCCCCTTACTTCCACTTTTCATTCAGAAATGAATTCTTCGTTTCTTATGAATAATATTGAGAAACTAAATTGTAAAAAATCAAGAATAATGACCACATTTAAAATTTTTTATTGGAAAATTATTTCAGTGTTGAGAACATTAACACTGACCCACATTAAGGTTATAGAACGACACAGGTAGCAGAATAAATTGAGGACTTGTCAAAAGAATTCTTTGGAGGATGAGTCAGGTTGAGAGGGATGAGGTAGAAGGACCGATCAGGCCAGAGGGCAATGCATGGTGTGAAAACTCCTTGTTCTGGTCACCACAGCCACGGGCAGAAACTGAATTTTGCCAATGCTCTCAGAGCTGTCAGGCTTGAGTGATACCAAATCCTTATGTATTAGCCACGAGGCCAATTTATCAGTCTTGGGATTAATGGTCAGAAACATTCCTTTCTAGTGACTGGTCATATGTATTTCTGCCACCCAGAGTGCCCTCTCTGACACTACGACTTTGGGAAAGCAACAGAAGGCTGCTTAGCAAGCATGAAATTAGAACCAAGGAAGGTGGAGGTTCAAGGCTAACCGTACAGATCTCCGCAGCTCCACAAAAGGAAATCTCTTTCGCACCAGGAGAAGTGGCATAATGTTGGGTGTGTGGATTTTGGGATCAGTCAGATCTCTGTTTGAGCCCAGCCTGGCCATTTATCAACAATAACCCCTGAAGAGTTATGCAGTCTCTCTTAAAATCTCATTTTCTTCATCTGTGAAATGTTATGTGAGTAATAGCAATGGCTAACCCTTAAAGAGCAGCCACATGGACTAGCTATGTGCCTAGTGCTTTATAGACATCTCTCAACTTACAATAGGCCTCAGAGGTGAATGCCATTATTATTCCAGTTTTGCAGATCAGGTAGCTGAGGCAGAGCTGCTCCCTACTGAAATACGAAGGTTCATTCCCATTATGATATCTTGTAACAGCCCCATTTCATGGTAAAGAACTTTGCTCCTTCAGTTTTATCCTGCTTACAGAAGAGAAGTGCATAAACAGCTCTCCAGACCCATTGACTCTTGGGGAGAAGTGAGGTCTGGAATGGAAAAGAGAACTCTGGTTCTGTAATGTATAAGGGAAGAGGACCAGTGATGTCTTGCAATCCAGGCCGGGGTTGCTGGTCCCTTAAAATATCTAAAATCAAATACATGTCACACTGAGATATAATATTATTCTTGTACCACTTTCCAAATTTCCACCTGGCCAATGAGAGTGATTCATATTTCTCTATATAAATATTTGAACCCTTATTTTGTGTTCCTTCATACTCTTGACCTCAATTTGTTATGGCATTCCTTCTCTGCGGTGCACTCTTAAGCTTTCCCTCGCTGACCAGCAGTGAAAAGGGTCATGCCCCAAACAAGGTTTCCTTCTCTTTTGCTTTCTCCCATGGTTACAGAAACAGCTCGGATATAATTATATTTCACCTATCCACAGACATTCTTTATTTGTGGCCAGAATATTAACATTTGCCAGATCATGGTATGGCAAAGCGAATAGATCAGGAGGCAACAACCATAGAAGAGATAAATTCATTACACTCACAGATCCCAAGAGGATGGTGCATGCCACACTGTGGGGGCCACATGGAGGAAGCACCAGGCTTGGTCAGGAGGCAGAGGGAGCAAGGGGAAAATGTGGGCAGGAGTCTTTATTGTGGATTCCATGAAAAGGAACCCATGAAGCAGGGTAAACAAGTAGGATTGACTAGTTTGAATAATATTGGCATGCTCTGGGGCATAAGGACTATACCTAGCTGTGTGATATCTGTCCCTGGGGTAATAAGGGCAGGTTAATAGTGGCCCAAACTGTGAGAACCCAGGTAAAGGAGGTGGTTAGGTGGTGTGCACTCTGGATGGGCCGGCTTGCATATAAAGAGTGTGTTCACAGCGGGTGTTATTTACTATCTCTACCTCTAGGAATTAATGAATCCTGAGAGGATCATGCCCTCTGGGGTCAGCAGAGTTCCAAAATGTCAAAGAATAAAAGGCATGGATAATACACCAAGTGAGTGAAATTGGTGTCTATTTATTAATGATATAATTAAAACTAGAAGTCATTAATGCAACCCTTAATAAAGATCACAAAAGAAGTAATTGAGAATAACAATAAAAACCATATGGAATAAAAACTATAAACAAATTACTCTAAATTAGCTTGAGCATAATGATAGTAATTATAACCATTACAGACTATAAACACTAATAACTTCCAATGTTTTTTCACTAGGAACCCCTAGAACCCTTAGCGGTGTGACTAGAGAAGTTTTTCGGTTTTTGTCTTCTCTGCTTCAGTCTCGATGCCTCATCATCTGCTGAACCTATCTTTTACGATTCCCACCAGTCTGTTGAAATGGTCAGTTCTTTAAATTTCTTATAACTAATTTCAAAATTTTTCATTCTCTTGATCCATAACCATTGAAAACTTAAATTTTAGGAAGGCTGATTTTCTCCAACTTAGTTAATGTGTTATTAACTTTAAAAAATTTCAGGAGTCCTCATGAAAGGCCCATTGACAATTACTGACCTGAAAATTATGTTTCTATTCAGAGCATCAGACTTCCACTGGTTTGTGTTCTAAGGGGTTTTTATCTAATACTTGGTCATGAAATGACATTTTCTTCTATTAGAGTTCAAGTTTTACCTTTCGTCTTTAGGATTAATCCATTTGGAGTCCACGTGGGATAGTCTGCTTTTTACGCTCCATTCATACTCACTCTCCCTGCATTGAGAACTCTGCTAATATGTGAGGCCTTAGTGTGTTTTCACAAGATGAGGGGCTTTTGTTGAGGGCATTATTGCAGTCTCCCAAATCAGACTCCATGTTTGAATTCTATTTCTGCCATTTACCAAACGTTTGCTATTTAGCAAGTTATCTAATCTCTATAAGCCTCCTTTTCTTCCTCTAGAAAGTGAAGTCCATACCACTAATACTTGCTTCATAAGATTTTTGAGAGGATTAAATGAGATAGTGCACATAACAGAGTACAGCACCTGGTACATCATAAATGCTCTGTAATGGTTATGATTACTATTGCAGATCTCCCCAATTTGCTCTTCTGGTATTTTAAGTAGTTTTGATAAATTATTGGTCTCATTTATTATGTTGATTTACTAGTTTAACACTTAAATATAACTTTATTTTTAAGTGTCATCACCAAGTACCAACTACTAGACCTAGAGTGCAGAGATCCTATAATCTCTCCTAAGTTTTGTCTAATTGGAAATTTTATAAATTTCTGTGTATCAGGACGTATAGTGGATAGGGCTGCATTATGACTTATGGGTCCTTTCCTCCAAAAAAATATTAAAATGATAAAAAACAAATATGACTAAGGTTGCATTTATTATATTTCATAATCGCTATGTTTATTTTCATTCTGATTTTTAAAAAAATTAAAATTAAAACATTTTCATGGGCTCCTAAAAGTACTGTGGACCCTACTGTGTCTTCTACTGTGTATAAAGGATAAATCAGCCCTAATGGTGGACTCAGACCACAGTGAGAGTCAAGAAACTCCAGCGACAGCATTTGTAAAAATACAGCTAAAGATATTGCTGTAGCTGTTTTGTTAACAGAGACAATAAACCTATTACCAAAATCATTCCTGTAGTAAGATATTATAGAATGGCAATGGTGTCAAACCCCTTTGATACCACCTAGTTCAAGACCCATGGTTCATGAATGAAAAATAAAGACTCAGTGTCAAAGTGCTCGGTGTCCAAGTAGAATCATGGGAAGCTAAAGCTAGAACCCAGTTCTCCTGATTTACCAGGCTATATTTTTTTTCACCACATTATTATACATTATTCTTTCAAATCTGATTTGAGCTCATGCCAAAATCTAGTTAAAAATCATCTCTTTTGCTCTCCCAGCAAAGCAGGACTTCCGATACTATATTTCCATGGGTATTTATAGTTCCTTGTGGAACTGGACAGGAGCTATTACTTGTGGGGTGGGTTTTGAAATCTCTCCCTTCACTGCATTGCCAGCAACTATCTTCTAATGTAAACTGCAACAAGATTTATTTTAAAACATTACTCCCTTCTTGTCCACAGGACATATGTTTCAAGACCCCCAGTGAATGCCTAAAACTGAAGATAGTATCATACCTTATACATACTGTGATTTTTCCTATATACATATGTATAATAAAGTTTAATCTATAAATTAGTCATTTTTTTTATCTTCTAAAACTCTAAATTAAATTTAGTTAACTTTCCTTACTATAGACCCTTTTGTATTTCTTCTTCTACTTATCTCTAATTTCATTCTGGGTAATTTCTTCAGATCTAGCTTCTAGTTCATAAATCTTTAAGTTGGTTCTACTTGCAATTTTACTTATCCATAAAGTTTCTCATTTCAATAATTATACATTTATTTCTATAACTTTTATTTTTTCAACTTTCCTGGTCATTTTGTAAGTCTCTTTGTCCCACTCATATTTTCAATACTTTTTATAATTCTTTAAGCATATTAATATTTTATATTCTGGTATCCAATATCTTTGGTATCCAACCTCTAATTCTGCAATTTGTTGTGTTTGCTCTTAGTTGTTTCCTCTTGCATTTAGTGGTTTTTAGTTTGAGTTCATGTTTCCTGGAATATTCTCTGTAAGAATGTTTTATTTCCTGGGTTTATAATACATGCAGTAGAGAGAAATTCCATTTCCTAGTGCTTGTGACCTTGTTTGGAGCAGCGTTGTCAGAGCTACTTCTTACCTCTGTCCTTTCTCACAATCCCTCCGGGGGAATTTCCATGGAGGCAGGTTGTCGGGTCACAGCATCCCTGAAAGAGAGCTCCTTTAGAAGTGGCACCTGCCTAGGCACTGCCAATCTAAGGCCAGAAAGCAAAGTGGGAGAAAAGGGAACTAATATTTGTCAGGTGATTATTATATGTCAAAGTCCAACGTGAGTATTTTGTATTTGATCTTGATCTATCTTCTAATCTGAAAAGTAGTTATCAATATCTCATATCTTGAACCCTAGACCCCCATCACTTGCTAAGTGACTCAACTAGGGAAGCTAGTGATAACTAGTAGCCTGAATATGCTGGCCCTCTTAGATATCATTTTATTTTGACTCAATTTTGAAGTGAATTTCAAAACTAATTTAGCTTCTGGGATTGTAGAACCAAGCTTCTCAAGGATCCACATGTATTTTAATATTACACTCTCTGGCAGAATGCTTCACTGTAGCCTGGTAACAGTGATTCCAGCTTTGCTATAATACACAGGTTAATTATATCCTTGTGACAGTGCCAAAAGTTTGGCTTAATTGCCCGAGGGACTGTGCTGACCTACAGAAATATCGTGGACATTTCTGAGAAATGCCCTAGTACTATTTTTTCAAAACCTTCCTAATTTGGCTGGATCAATACTCTTGTGTGCCAACCATCAGTATTTCCATAGGATAGTTTCCATATGGATCATCCCCATGTTAATATATTAAAACAGTATTTAAGATGAAATATTTAGCTTAAATGGAGAGGCGTTAGAAACAAAGACCAGCTGTTGTATCTAAGTACTTGGTAAAGAAACAGCTGGAATCAATATAGCATTTGGACACACAGCTGAAGATGTGCTTTGTGTGAGGCATATGCCCTTGGGGGAAAAGAATCTTTGCATTTGTGTACCACTGAAGTGGAAAATAGGAGAAAACCTTGAAAGCCAGAGTCTATCTTCAGCTACATGACAGGAATGAAGAGTGAAAGCTTTGAACATTATTGATTGCAAGGCAGCCATGATAAACCATGGAGTTTTAATTAAATCCTGCATACTGGCAGTAACTCCTAGTCCGAAATTTGTAGTAAGTTTTAAGAATTGAGTATTAATATTGCTGGTTAAGGTATCTAAGTGGCCTGCACATATTAGGTCTGCGCTCTTTAAGGTGGTAACACTAGCTATTTGTGTCTATTTAAATTAAATACAATTTAAAATTTAGTTCCTTGGTTTTCCTAAGCACATTTCAAGTGTTCAATAGTCATATGTGGCTAGTGGCCAGTGTATTACCAATGGTTATAGAATATTTCCATCATTGCTGCAAGTTTCTTTGGACAGCGCTATATCAGACATTCAGTAAGTACATGTTGAATGAATGGATACATAAATGCCCAACGTTTGAAAGGGGAGAAAAGGTGCTGTTTTTGTAAAAAGTTAAAACCACCCTCTTAAAGAAAGCATAATATTTATTTGGGGGAGAAAAAAACCCAGTGTTGAAGTGATAGAATGACCTTTTAAGATGTGTAATATCATGATTTCATTGGACATGGCTTAGATTTCTGTGCCAAACCTCTCCTCTGAAATATTCAGTAAAGTCTATTTTCTTCAAGAAGACTTGTGTGGATGGATTTTTTTTTTTGAAGAACTCAATGAAGGATCTGTACAGTCATGTGCAACATAACATTTCAGTGAATAACAAACCCCACATACAACAGTAATAAAACTGAAAAGTTCCTATCACCTAGTGATGTCATAACTTTATAGCACAATGTATTACTCATCTGTTCGTGGTGATGCTGGTATAAACAAACACACTGCACTCTTACCTGTATAGCACACACGATTATGTATAGTACACAATACTTGATAATGACAATAAACAACTACGTTTCTTGTTTATGTATTTACTACATCGTACTTTTATCATTGTTTTATAATGCACTCTTTCTACTTATAAAAAAGTTTGCTATAAACAATACGCTGTGTTACTCTGGCAGCAACCTCATATACCTCATCTTTACTGGGTCTCTTGATTGAATAGTGTTCTCTTCTGCGTTTTTTACTCTCGTGTTGTTTTATACAGTAACATGCTCTACAGGCTTGTAGCCTGGGAGCCATAAGCTATACCATATAGCCTAGGTGTATAGCAGGCTATATCATCTAGGTTTATGTAAGTGCGTCCTATGATGTTCACACAGTGACAAAATTGCCTAACAATGCATTTTTTAGAAGATCTCCCTATAGTTCAGTTGCACATGACTGTGTTTCATAGGCAGTTCAGTACAATGTAGAACAGAGGCAAGACTTAGGGAAGAAGGAATCAGGGAGTTGAGAAGGTCATGAGAACATGTGTCCACCAAGAACAGACAGAAACCTTAGGGACAACTTTGAAATTCCATAGGCCAGGGAACCATGCCCATGGCAGTTTTAACTCTAACTAAGGTATGTTAAAGGTATGATGTCTAAGCTGCACTTTAATGATATTATGTCAGGCGTTGCCAGGCCAAAGCTGACTTATCACCTGTATTTGTAAAGCTTTCATGCTAAAAATGGCTTTTAGACTTTTCAATGATTGTAAAAATTTCAAAAATCAAAATAATAATATTTTCTGACACATGAAAATAATATACAATTCAAATTGCAATGTTTATAAAAAGTTTTGGTGGAGCAAAACTACCTCATTTATTTTTGTATTATCTATTGCTGATTTCATGCTACAATGGCAGAGTTGAGTGGTTTCAGCAGAGACCACATGGCCTGCAAAGCTTAAAATATTTACAGT
Source organism: Rousettus aegyptiacus (assembly GCF_014176215.1). NCBI lineage: Eukaryota > Metazoa > Chordata > Mammalia > Chiroptera > Pteropodidae > Rousettus > Rousettus aegyptiacus. Next base: position 124,065,346 of record NW_023416284.1, on the reverse strand, counting down.
CTGGACTTTTATAGAAAAAGTTTTCCAACCTCTGCACTGTATCATCAATAATGAAAGAAGGGATCTGTGCACCAGATACCACAAAACATTGAGGCCAGGAATGGGCTGCACTAAAGCATGGCTGCCTTATGGAGAATCAGAACAAAACAGGTTTTGGAAGATTAGAGATGATGGGAGGAGTAGAGAATTACTTAATAGGAAAAAAAAACCCTCTACATAAAATATCAACTGCTAAGTTTTGTTGATGATAGCAGGAAACTGGACAGATAAATAGAAAACTGTACTACTTAAGGCAATTAATCTTCTAAACTTTCTGAGGAGCAGTTCAGCATTTCTTGTTCTTCATACCTCATAGGGTTAGTCTAAGGTCCAAAATATATATATATATATAAACACTTCGTGACTTCTAAGTGTCAAGCAAGTGTAAGGCATAATTCCTACTAATAAAAGGTATGATTAAGAAGTTGATTTTGGGTCCCTTTCTGGTATCAAGTTGTGTGAAGTAGGCTCATGGGTCTCTGAGACCCAAAAGTCAAGAGTTTCTTTGCATCCAGGGGACTGTGCCAGCAGCTCAGTAGTGGTAGACATCATAAAATGAGTATATTGAGTTACGCTGTAAGTGCTATGGATATCGTTTGGAATACCAAGAGAAAAAGAGAAGGAAAGTCAAGAGGTTCATGAACATTCAGAGAAGGCAAAAAAGATGATTGGTCTCAAAGCTAAGCTCTACCATAAACAGCCCCATGCTGAGAAACTACAAATGAAAAAAGCTATCGAGATGCATGAAAAAAGAAACACCAAGCATGATGGAAAGATGGAAAGAATGGTGGAAAGATTCCACAAGGAGCAGTACCTGCATGCCTACTGGACAGAAAGGGACCGTTTCAGGCTAAAGTACTTTTCCATATGATTCAACAAAAACAAAAGAGAAAGTGGGAAAGTGACTGCCCAAAGTTTGTACCCAGGGAGAAACAGAGGTATTAAAAGTTATTCAAACAGCAAAGATGAAGAAGAAAGCTTGAAAGAGGATGGTTACCAAAGCCTGCTTTGTTGAAGACGACTTTAAAACCACCTAAATATGAAAAATTCATTAGGGCAATGAGCTTACATTTCAAGAAGGCCCATGTCACACATCCTGGACTGAAAACCACCTTTTGCCGGCCAATACTTGGTGTAAAGAAGAATCCTTCATCTCCACTTTATACAACTTTGTGTGTCATTACCAAAGGTACTGTCATTGAGGTGCATGTGAGTGAGCTAGGCCTTGTGACACAAAGAAGCAAGGATATTTGTGGAAAATATGCTCAGGTTTCTAACAACCTTAAAAATGATGGATGCATAAATGCAGTCTTCCTGGTTTGACAGTAGTTTCATACAAGTAACTCCTTATAATTATCGAAGACAAACCAATCAGGAAAACCACCTTTACAGTGATATTTCTGGGTACTACCAAACAGCTTACACGTCTTCGTTAATCAACAGAATTCTATTTTTTTTTTTTTTATTGCAAAGAACATTAAAATGGCCAAGTTTTACAAATTGGTCTTTATTTTGGGTCTTTACTTCTGGTTAGCACTTAGATGTTCATAAAATTGAATGATTAAAAAAAGCAGTCATAGAAATACCCTTTTAAAAAGTTGATTCCAAATACTTATTGGAGACAGAAAAGATGATGATAGATATTTCACAGAAGAGTTGTAGACAAAGTTTCCGAAATAACTAATAAGAGTATCATTGAGTTGTGGTCCAAGCCAAGTGACCTCTGCACAGCAGGCAGATTCCAAGTATGCCAAACATTCAATTGAATGGGAAACTGCTGCCTGCTCACATGCTGCCCCCACCCCCTTCAGCTCAGGGACCCCTCCAGCTACCCATTGACATCAGGCAAATGTCTGTCTGCAACACACAATAGTTCAGTACCAGATGATGCAGGTCATTTTCTTAACAAATGACTATTTAGTGCCTCCCATGAAAGGCCTTGTGATAAGTTAGTGAGGAGTGGAGGAGAAGGATAGAAATCCTGAGTTGCGGCTTCTATTCTCCAAAATATATATTCTCCTTGGGGAGATAAGAAAACATATTGAATTATTTGTGATAATCAAGCGGCAAATGAGAAATTCTGGAAACAAGTTATAGAGCCATTTAGAAAAGAATGAGCTAAAAGGAATGGAAGTAGTCACAAAAGGCCTCTTAAAGAAGTAAGGAAAAGTTGGGTCATACCTTGACGATTAATGGATATCAGAGGAGGGGAAGGAAGGCTTTCCAGATGGTGAAATGAATGAGCAATGGCTCAGCATTGGATGGGAGAAAGGCACACACGAAAGAGGAGAGATCAGCCAGGCTGAAGCAGTACGTATGATGGGGAGAAGTTGAAGAACAAGCAGAGACAGGGATTTTAGAAGGTCTTTGGAAGACAGGATGAAGGGTTTCTTTCCTAGATTGACAATGGAGAAGTGTAGTGTGTTTATATAAAGAGGAAGGATAAGAAATTGGTATTTATCAAAGCAATAGCACAGGGAAAAGTAACATGAGCACAAAGGAAACAGAGAAGTAGGATGATATTTTAGTAGGAAAGAAATGAGCTATAAGAAATAGAGTATGTACCTTACGTCTTATAAGATAGGAAAAAAATAGTTCTAATGGACACATCATCTGAGTTTCTGAGGACAAAATATAACACGAGTTCAAGAATAAGGATGGAAATTGTGCAGCCAGCACTGTGAATTCAGGTACATCATGCTATGACCAACTGCTGACCACAACCAATGGTTTTATTTACATAAGGATCTAATAAATTTCTTTGAAAAGATAATGAGTTGAAGCATTAGCACAGACAACTGGCTCTTTAAAAAAAAGTGTTAAAAACCTAGGGGACCACAGATATCTCTTACACTCCTGAACAAAGGATTAGAATGAAAGGGAAAGTGCCTCAAGAGGGGATTCAGAGGACATTTGCTAACGCAAATGTAAGAGGGTGAGATGTTCTGATTGGAGCCCTGAGTAACATTCTTATTATCTTCTAAAATAGTCTCTCCAGAGCTTCTCTTTAAATTCCTGGAGAGAAAGAAGTGGAGAAAATGTAACATGCAACAGTGAATCAAATAAAATATAGGTAAAGCTGCTGAAAAAAACACAGCACAATTGCCATCTTTTTTTCTACCTTGTTTCTTGACCATTTTAATGTGGCAACAATAAGAATAAAATAGCAGCTACCACACTGACTTCACTGACCAATAGGTGACCACATCCATTCAGGTTTGTGATCAATCCTAAAAATTTTGGCTCATATGATAAAATCATTTTTTACAAATGGAAGAATAATTTTGTTAATTTTACTAGCAGATTTTTTATTGTGCATGGTTTTTACTAAGAATTATACTGTGGAGTCTGAGTGGTGAAATGCTAGATAAAGACTTTTACTGCCACCTCAATGAGCCTTGATTTGAGCAGATCAGACTGGCTTGGAATGAATGACCCAAAGACCAGGTTCACCTAACATGGAGGTATTTGTCAACGCTGATCATAAATGTACTTGTGGTTTGCATGAGAATTAATAGATAGATAGATAGATAGATAGATAGATAGATAGATATGATAGATAGATAAAAATTATTCCATGATTAATTAATGGCTTAATAACTGATTATCAGATTGACCTTGCACACTTGAGGAATTGGGCTTATTTTTAAAAAGTTAACAAAAACTTCAAACCACTATTTCTTGGTGCAGAGAACTTATTGTCTCCATGTATACTTAGATTTGGATGGTGAAAAAGAAATAGGTTATGTCGCTTTATGTTTAAGAAGATTTCCAAAACATCTAAACCTTTTGCTAATCAATCCGCAACCACATGAGTAACTAGAATGAACAGGAATTGATGGCACTGACATTGAAACATGTTTCTAGGCTAATTTCTGTTGAATAGGGTCATTATACTGCTAAATGAACTAAATCCTATGAAGAATAAAAGGATACAATCTAATATCACACAATTTATTTCTGCCAACAGGGAAGGTAAAAGTTTAAACTTAAAAATAAAATGTAACTGATTTATTGTAAAAGCTTTTATATTTTTCATTAAAAAATAACTCTAGATTAAATTCTTCCCATTATTTTTTAATGCGATTTTTTTTTTCCAGTCATGATTTGGCCATAACTGCAAGGCTGGACTTGGCCAGAGCAGGCTCTGACTCAGCTCTAAGCCTGCAACAACCAGGAGGGGCTTTCACGTTGACAGGTTCAAATCTCTGCGACCATGGAGAGGAAGACCTTCACAAAAGCCAACAACATCTTTGTGAGTCCCTATTGTTTTTTTTTTTTTAATTATTTTTTTAATTAAGGTGTAATTGGCATACAACATTATAATAGTTTCCGTGTACAACATGATTTAGTATTATGAATAATCACTACAACGTCAAGTTAACATTTGTCACCATACATAGTTACAGAATTTCTTTTCGTGATAAGAACTTTTTTTGCAGTCCTTGCAACTAACTTCCTTATTAAATTATTTATTAATTCCAATAGTTTGCCATGGATTCTTTCAGCTTTTCTCCATATATAGACCTGTTGAATACAAATAGCAATTTTATTCTTCCTTTCCAATCTTTATACTTCTTATTTAGCTTGCCTTATTAAACTGACCAGAACCTCAAGCAATGTTAAATAGAAGTGATCATAGTGAACATCTTTGTCTTGTTCCTGAATTCAGGGAGGAAAGTTTTATTTCACTATTAAATATGACCTTTTTTCACCCATCCCCTCAACACCCTCTTGGAAGACATCAGCTTTTCTATGTATCTATGTATCTTTGTGCAAATAGAATTAGATTTTAAAAGCTCAAGGAAACTCTTCTAGAAGTAAAGAAAAAACAAAACTTCAAATGAAAATACAAGTTGCTAGTCTGAAAAAAATTATTGTGTACTTTTCAGATTAAAAAAAAGACATTTAAATGTCTAGTTTCTTTTCTTAAAAAAGGCTTTTTAAAAATCATGAAGTTCAGGTCACTTACTGCAGTGAATACTAATAAGTGGAGAATGGTTATTCTGGTACTTTCTCCAACATCAATTCGCCAATGGTGCAATGTCAAAATAAAGGAATATGTTTATTCATCTGCTAGGAGCACTACTTCCTGAACCTTAATTAGAGGGCAATGCATAAAACATTTTTCGCTAACCAACATAACATATTTGGAGTTGAGATACTTCTAGGGAATATACAGTCAAATGAAAAGGAGAACTTATTTTGGACAATGATTATTCTTGATTATTAAACGTTTATCTCTTAGCTGTTTAAAATCGAATTGTTCTGAAAGAAATGTTCATTTTAAGTCAGAAAATTAGGAAAATGAAAGTAAATACAGCTAAGTTTACAGTTTATTGGATAAAGATATGCTTGTAGATGGAATTTAAACTTAAACATACTTAATTTAACACTTTATGGCTAGGGGAAAAAGAGAACAAAAAGCACCTTCTTTCTTTCCAATTAATAAGTGTTTTGAAACCAAATGAGTCCAGAGGTAGAAACCGGGACATGTGGCTCAATTGCCAGACACAACTCACATCAGGCAAGGTATGTAGCTTTCTGGCCAGCAAGTGTATCCACTGACATGGCTGACCGTTGACCTGTCTTAGGGAATTTTCTGCTCATTCTGGCAGAATGTGGAATTCCGCAGACTAAAACTCTATCAGAAACTAGAATAATCCCTAGAATATTAACAGAATGATGTTTTCCAGTAGGCAGATCATTCCAAGATATATACTTGCCACACAGCTCGGGAGCCTCTCTTCCTATGGGTCTGGGAGAAATATGTCTGAAGGTCCAGAAGGCGCCATCTTCGAATGGTGGAATCACAGTTATATGCCACAAGATAAAGCCTTATTCTTCTAGGAGAACAGGCTAGTCTTATTTAGTTGAACTGATCAAGACTTTCTTTTAGTGTTTGGGAGTAGATTCAGATTTTATGAGTCCTGCAACTTATACAAAATTAACAATAAGTAATTAAGTATGAAAACAGTTATTAGTAATAATGAGAAAAGATATTACACAAAATCACAAATTTAAAAAATCGACAGCACCAACATTCCTAAGTCTCAAAAATAAAAGCATATTTCTTATAATTGAATGTCTATCACATCTCTACAATACCTTTCTGACATTTTTGATTGTATGTTCTTGATCACCTCTTCATATGTAAGTTATTTTTTAATCCAACTTTCTGTAGAGCAAATAGAAATAATTCATTCTTTCTTCTAGCATAGTTGATTAAACTTTTAGAAAGTTTTTGATAGTTCAGAAAAGTTTTTTTCTAACTTCACAACTCATTATTGCTCATGACCTGCATATTTTGAGGAAATTTCTAACAAAATTTCTTCCACATATGATTTTTATATGCATTTTTTAAATTAAGTTTATTGGGGTAACATTGGTTAATACAATTATATAATTTTCAAGTGTACGTTATCATTTGACATCTGTATATTCTATGGGTGTTTACCGCCCAAAGTCCAGTTTCCTTCAGCTGCCATATATTTGATCCCCTTTACCCACTTCGCCTACCCCCTAGCCCTTCGGTTTGATCCTCTTTACCCCACCTACCTCCCCTTCCCTTCCCCACCCCACTAATAACCACTAGTCTATAGTCCATGTCCAACAGTCTCTGTCCTGCTCATTTGTTGCTTTTAGGTTTATATCCCACATTTAAGTAATATTGTGTAATTTTCAACTTTTTCTGTCTGGCTTTTTTCACTTGGCATAATTATCTCGAGGTCTATCCAAGTTGTCACAAATGGCAGTGTTTCATCTCGTCTTATGGCTGAGTAAGATTCCATTGTATATATATACCACAGCTTCTTTAGCCAATCATCTATCATAGGACACTTTGGTTGCTTCCATGTCCTGGCCACTGCGAATAATGCTGCTCTGAACATCGGTGTGCAAATATCTTTTCAGATATGAAATTTCAAGTTTTGGGGGTAAATACCCAGTAGAGGGATTGCTGGATCATATGGTAGATCAATTCTTAGTTTTTTTGAGGAAACTCCATACTGTTTTCCACAGTGGCTGTACCAATTTGCAGTCCCACCAGCAGTGTATGAAGGTTCCTTTTTTTCCACATCCTCTCCAACATTTGTTATTACTTGTCCTGTTGATTATAGCTATTCTAACAGGTGTGAGATTGTATCTCATTGTGGTTTTGACTTACATTTCCCTAATAGCTAGCGATGTTGAGCACTTTTTCATATAGTTGTTGGTTATTTGTATGTCCTCTAGGGAGAAGTGTCTGTTCAGATCCTCTTCTCAGTTTTTGATCAGATCATTTGTTTTTTTGTTGTATTGAGTTGTATGAGTTCTTTGTATATTTTGGATATTAGGCCCTTATCGGAAGGCTCGCTTGCAAATATATTTTCCCATTCGGATGGTTGTCTTTTTACCTTGTTGACAATTTCTTTGGCTGAGCAGAAAGTTTTTGGTTTAGTGTAGCCTCATTCATTTTTTTTAGCTGTTGCTTCTCTTGTTTTTGAGGTCAAATTCATAAAATCCTCTTTAAGTCCAAGATCCTTGAGTTTAGTTCCTATGTTTTCTACTATGCATTTTATTGCTTCAGGTCTTATATTTAGGTCCTTAATCCATTTTGAGTTAATTTTGGTGTGTGGTGATAGACAACAATCTAGTTTCATTCTTTTGCAGGTGGCTTTCTAGTTTTCCCAGCACCATTTATTGAAGAGGTTTTCCTTTCTCCACTGCATGTTTTTGGCTTCTTTGTCAAACATTATTTGCCCATATAAATATGGGTTTACTTCCAGACTCTCGATTCCATTCCACTGGTCCATGTGTCTATTTTGCTGCCAATATCATGCCATTTTGACAACTGTCGCTTTGTAGTATAATTTGAAGTCGGGCAGTGTGATGCCTCCAGCCTTTTTTTCCCTCAGGATAGCTTTGGCAATTTGGGGTCTTTTGTGCTTTCATACATTTCTTATAGGTTATTAAATTTGGTGTTATATGCTTTTTAATAGTATTCTTGTATGACCCTTTGTATTTATGCAATGTCAGTTGTAATTTCCCCTCTTTCATCCCTGATTTTGTTTATTGTATCCTTTCTCTTTTTTCTTTAGTGAGTCTAGCCAGGGGTTTGTCAATTTTATTACCCTTCTCAAAGAACCAGCTCTTTGTTGCAATTATTTTTTCTATCGTTTTTTTGTTGTTGTTGTTGTTGTTGTTGTTGTTTGTTTTCAATTTCATTTATTTCCGCTCTAATTTTGATGATTTCTTTCCTTCTGCTGACTTTAGGCTTTATTTGTTCTTCCTTTTTTAGTTTTTTAAGATAAGCATTAGGTTGTTTATTTGGGTTCGTTCTTGTTTTTGGAGATAGGCCTATAATGATATGAACTTTCCTCTTATGACCACTTTTGCTGTGTCACAAATATGATATGTTGTACTATCATAATCATTTGTATCTATGTATCTCTTGATCTCTTTTTTTATTTCTTCTCGGACTCAGTTATTCTTGAGTAGCATGTTGTTTAATCTCCATTTTTGTTTCTTCCTTACTTCTTTCTGCAGTTGATCTCTAGTTTCAAAGTATTATGATCAGAGAATATGGCTGGTATGACTTCAACCCTCTTATATTTGTTGAGGTTATTTCTGTTTTCCACTGTGTGGTCAATTCTTGAAAATATTCCATGTGCTCTAGAGAAGAATGTACAGGCAGCTGTTCTGGGATGGAAGGCTCTGTAAATGTCAATTATGTCCAATTGGTCTAATGTGTCTTTTAAAGATGTTATTTCCTTATTAATTTTCTATTTGGATGATCTGTCTATTATCTCACAGTGGGGTGTTTAGGTCCCCTACTATGATAGTGTTTTGGTCTGTTTCTCCCTTTAGTTCTGTTAGTAATTGCTTTACGTATTTGGGAGCATAGATATTAATAAGTGTTACGTCTTCTTGGTTCATGATTCCGTTTATCATTTTGAAGTGTCCCTCAGCATCTTTCTCTACCTTTTTTATTTTGAAGTCTATTTCATCTGATATTAGTACCGCTACTCTTGCTTTTCTCTGAATGCCATTTGCTTGAAGTATCATTTTCTACCCTTTCATTTTGAGTTTATATTTGTCTCTGGAGCCGAGTTGCGTCTCCTGGAGGCAGTATATGGTTCGGGTTTTGTTTTTTGATCCATTCTGCAACTCTGTGCCTTTTTATTGGTGAGTTCAGTCCATTTACATTTAGGGTGATTATTGAAATATGAGATCTTCTTATAGTCATTTTATCTTTTGCTTTCTGGTAGCTCAGTGTTTCCATTGCTTCCTTGTCCTTGTGCTTCTGTTTTCTTTATTTCGGTTGGCTTTTGTGAGTTTTCTCTCTGGTCCTTCTTGTTTTATGTTATATACAACAGTTCCTAATCTTTGGCATATGGTTACCATTAAGAATATGTAAAGGATAGTTATATAAATATAGTCATCTATTTTCTTCTGCATATGCCTTATCTCCATTCCCCTTTGCAAAGCTGGATCTTTGAATCCCCTCCTTTCAGTCATTGTTATCTCAATTTGTTCCTATGTATGCTGAATATTCATTACTATCTTGTTATAACAATTCTCTTCTTATTATTTAAACTTATAATGTCCTGTTCTTAGTAAGGGTTGCACTCCTCTGCTTCTATTTGCCTGATAGTCACTTTACTCCTGATTATGTATTCTTTTTTTTTTTTTTTGTCATTTTGTTTTAGGTGAGGTGACCCCTTTCAGTATTTCCTGTAGTGAAGGCCTTGTAGTGGAGAATCCCCTCAATTTTTGTATGTCTAAAAAGTTATTAACTTCTTCATAGCTAAAGAAGAGATTGGCTAGATACATTATTCTAGGCTGGTCGTTCCTTTTGCTTAATAGTTTAAATATTTGATTCCATTCCTTTCTGGCTTATAATGTTTGTGCTAAGAAGTTCTAGGATAATCTAATAGGTTTACCTTTATATGTTACTGTTTTTTTTCTCCTTGGCTGCCTTGAGAATTCTTTGTCATTGATTTTTGATAACTTTAATACAATGTGTCTTGGTGAAGGCCTTTTTGGGTTGAGATAATTGAGTGTTCTATTGACTTCTTGAATTCCAACCTCCAGCTCATTCCTTAGCTTTGGGAAATTCTCATCAGCTATTTGTCTGAAAATGCTTTCTAATCCCTGTTCCTTTTCCTCGTCTTCAATAATGCCCATTATTCTTATTTTTCCTCTCCCAGTGCAGCTAGTTCTTGAATTTCTCTTTCATTATTTTTCATTCTTCAGTTTCTCTCCTCTTCCTTCTGATTTATTTCTATATTACTGTCTTTGATATCACTGATCTTTCTCTCCATTTGGTCGACTCTATTTCCCAAGATTGCTATTTCATTTTTCAACTTTTACAATGTGTTCTTCATCTCCAGAAGTTCTATTTGCTTCTTTTTGAGGGTTTTTATCTATTTGCTCTGCTCATCTAGCTGTGTTTTTCAATTCTGGAAATTGTTGATTTGAGTTGTTTTGGATTTCATTGAGTTTTTTCAGAAGTAGCATTCTAAATTTCCTGTCATTTAAGTCGCGTATTTCTATGCCTGCAAGCTTATTTTCTGGAGAGTTTTCTCTTTCTTTCTGAGCTACCTTGTTACCTTGATTGTTCAGGGTGTTTAATGGACTATTTCTCCACATGGGCATTAATGGAAGTGTATTCTACTGTTTTTTTCCAGAAAGATTTATTATATAAAGGTCTCTATCCTGTTGCAAGGAAGGCGCTTTTCTTTTGGTTTCCAGTAGGTGGCGTCTAAGCCTCTTGTTTCCTTGCTTTATATAATATCTCAACAATGCTTTTTAAATCTTCTTGTAGATATTTAATCACGCTTGCTACCCTCAGTTTCAGTTCCTGACAGTGTCAGAAACAATCTCAGCAGTGTTTGCTCAGATTCCCCTGGGGCTCCGCAGTGATTGATCTCAGAGGGTATGGGGGGAGGGACCCTCTGTATTGGGGTTTGGAGGCTGCAGCTAAGCCTCAATTTTGCAACCATAGCCAGTAAAAATCAACTATTGTTCCTCTGCAGCTTTGTCCCGCTTCTCTGCTTTCTGCCCTGATGACTGGGCCCTATAGCTTTCCCAGGCTTGGCTGTTCAGGAAACTCGCTGCTCCTTCTCCCCTTCCCTTCCTCCTGCAGGGAGCTTTGGCAGCTGCTAAAGGCAGATTCGTTATTTCTCCTGGTTCGCTGCCCAACACCCAGGGTCCTGACCTGTGGTAGCTCTTATGCTCAGACCCCATGCTCAGATGTGCTAGTGTGCAGTTTGGGTGTTTTTTGTTGAGTTTTAGATGTTCAGCTTATTGTTTCAAGGGGGGAGATCTGGGGACTTCTCACTCCACCATGTTTCCAAAAAAAATTCTCAGAGCATTTTTAATGCAGTGACTGATCTTAAATATTATTTGAACTGACAGCACTCATTTTTGTGGGTCATTTTATCTGGAACAATCAGACTATATCAGGTCAGTATATATGAAAATATCTAAGACCCAATCCAAGATATTGGGATGCATAAAACATGTGATTCATGTTTAGATATACTCACTGATCTGCTACAGGTTTGTTCTTCCAAATACAGAATTTCAATTAAATTTTATTTTGAAAATTCCCATCAAAAATGGGAAGGGGGGGGAGTGTGTGGTGCTTTTATATGTGCTACTTTTTGCACACGTTCCTGAGCAGAAAGAACTTCTCTTTCGATGAAGCATCAGTGAGAACTGAATCCTCTGTGTGGAACTTCACACACTGATGATTGGAAGAATTTTCCACAGACTAGCTAATACCTCTGTATGTTACAAATCTTATTTTCTCCTCTATGCCCATATGCTTTAATGACAGTTGTGGTAGGACATTGTTATTACATGATTCCACATCTGGCCTTGTACTGCAAATCAGCACAGTGGGCAGTAGCAATATCCTTGGAGCTCATCCTACACCCAGCCACACAAATAACTTCCCCATACAAAGAAGTGACTTCAATCCACACAAATATTTCTCAAATAAAGCACATCCCCAATTCAGCTTCCCCTCAGCTAAATTTTGGCTCACTGTCACTCCAACATACTGGACATGAATGGGTAACAGAGAGTATATCAGAAGGGAAAGAGACAGCAGTCTTAGCCAGTCTTATGGTTACTTTTACACAAAAATGTGATCACATGAGCACAATCCTAGGATTCTTCCCATAGCTTTCAAAGGGGACTGTGCAAATGAGAGCCCTAAGTGAATAAAGTTCACCTCTGCCAGTTATTAGGCAATCCAACCATGAGCTTCTTGGTTTCTCCAAAAAGATGCTTATTCATTGGTCTTTCTTCAAGCTTGATGCCGTGAAACTGATACTAGAACACAAATACCTCAACATGAGGAGACTTTTCCCTAAAGTGTTTTAAGCTAAAATCAAGGTAGATTTATAATTAGAGTTAGTGTGGGAGCAACTTTGAAAGAGTAAGCATTAGTTCAGTAACTTGAGATAGAGAATATTAATTCCAGGATGGATAAAGTTATAGAATTACTGTGTTGGAAAAGACACGTTCTTGACCAAAATTGAAAAAGTTGTGGCACTCTGTATTGTTTCTGATCAGTTATTTCACAAATTTTCTTTAGGCTTTTACATGATTTTTTTGTCATTTTAGCCACTGTAACTAGGGCTTTGTCAATTAGTTACACCCCAAACTATCCTTAACTGAGGAAAGGTAGTATCAGGATTAGTTGGAGAGCTTCTCTGAGTTATCTCTTCCTCCATTCTGCTGTCCTCCAGTGTAAGGAGGGGTAGAGCTCCAATTCCTTGCGCTGGGGAGAGGGATAAGAAGAGAGAAGACTTGATTTGGTGTTTCAGTTATATATTGCAGTGAAACAGGCTACCCTAAAGCTCAGTGGGTTAAAACAATAATTTATTATTTCCCATGATTCTGTTGGATGGATCAGCTCAGCTGGGAGGTTCTGCTCATACAGTGTCAGTTGGGATTAAGTGAGTGGCTGCAGTTAGCCAAGCACTCAGCTGGACCTGGAATACCCAAGATGCCTTCATTCACATGTCTGACACCTCAGCTGGAAACTGACTGGGTCTTATGACATGATCTGCCTTTATTCAGTATCTAGCCTAAACTTCTTTACATAGTAGCTAGGGCCCACAAGAGTGAAAGCAGAAATTACCAGCCTTGTAAAGCCTAGGCCTGAAATTAGTACGACATCACTCCTATCGCATTATGCTTGTCAAAGCAAGTCACTAGGCCAGCCTGAATTTAAAAGCAAGGGAAATAGATTCTGCAGGTACAAGGAAAGAACACGTGTTAGCAGCCATCTTTGCAGTCAGTCTACATGCAAAGAAATGGATAGAGACAAAATAATTCCTAAAAGGACGAAAAAGTAGGATGGAGTGCAATCTAGGTTTTTGCCATTTTGGCAGCAAGAATGCAATGTCTCTGTCAGATTTCAGTCATTCTTCCTGTTTAGTCACTTCAGCTATTTAATTACTTGCTCCTGTAGAAAACTGATAGTGTTGGGAAAAGGGATGCTGCCTGCTTTGCTAGACGGAGCCACCACGATGGAACAACCTGGTTTAGGTATAGCTTTAAGAATTTAAGCCTCCAAACTAACGTTTTTCAGTATATACTGATATTATTTGATTCATTGAAACAAACACATCACACACAAATAGACTCACACACACAAATACAGAGGTTGTGAAAATCGGATTGCAATTAATTAATTTGAAATTAGAAAATGGCTGCTAAGAAATCCAGAATATTATGTTTTCTGATGAATACATTTTATTTTGGACAATCTACTCAGAAAGCCAAATTATTTCCAGAAGTTGTGTAAGGAGAATCAGGATCAGAATAAATGAATTAGATTATCTGACTATTGTGTCCTCTTCTATAAGTTTTAAAGGAAGTGACTACGAAATGGGCAGTCAGGCAACCAGTCCACTGGCTAAATCAAACCCATGGTCTGTTTGTGTACAACCTTTGAGCTAAGAATGAAAGCATTATAAAGAAAAACAAAGAGAAATATATGACAGAGAACATGTATGACCAGCACAGCATAAAATATTTACTATCTGGCCCTTTCAGAAAAAGTATACTGAGCCCTGAGTTGGACAATGAATTATTTGATAAAAGGTACTCTTTGTTTTTCCCAGAACAGTGTTTACAGATTGCATGTCACAACCCAATAATGGGATGTGAAATTAAGTTACTGGGTAGCAATCAGGATGTAATGGGGGAATTGTGTCCTTATCCCCAGTATCTCGGAATGTGACTTATTTGGAGGTAGAGCCTTTAAAGAGGTAATTAAGTTAAAAGGGGGCTGTTAGGGTGGGTCCCAATCCAATATGGCTGTTGTCTTTATAAGAAAAGGAAATTTGGACACGGACCTGCACAGCGAAAAGACCATATGAAGATACAGGAAGAAGATGGCCATCTGCAAGCCAAGAAGAGAGATCTCAGAAGAACCAACCCTTTTGATACTGTAATCTTGGACTTTTAGCCTTTGAAATTTTATTTTAGCTTTTGAGAGAATTTCTGTTGTTCTGGCCACGTAGTCTGTGATATTTTGTTATGAAAGCTCTGAATTTTTTACAGGAATTCAGAGCTTTTTTTTTACAGGAATTTTATAAATTAAATAGACCAAATGAAAAATATCAGGGAACACTCTACATTGAAAGAGTAAATAATATAGTTTTGTTATAATTACAGAAAATGTTTGTACATTTGTATGTATATGCATGTGTGTGTGTACTGGGTCTTGATTAGTGATGCATTTCTCATTGTGGCTCATGGTCAAAAAGTTTGAAAGCCACAGGTTTAGAATATAGTAGGTACTCAACATGCTTGCTAAATGACACTTGCATCATCCTGTCGGAGTCCCTTCTGGGGCTCACTGACAGATTTCTGCTCTTTGTCTTGCCTTTTCTCCTTTTTTTTTACATATTTTTTTTTTACACATTCGTATCATGATCAGTTAGGCTATGATGTTCTTCTTTTCTGTCATGTCTCAGACTCTGCCTTAAATCAAATTCTGCTTTGCACAAGGTCTTATTGCTTCTTGATTTGTGTGGTTTCTGATCATTTTCAGAACATCTTCAAATGGCTAATTTCACTCATTATTTAGGAGGTAATAGACATCTGTTATTTTCATCTGATCAGCATCACTTCTGTTATCTAGAAATAGCCCCCCAGCTTTCTAAGGGTAACCAACCCTCTCTACTCCATGTGTTTCTAGCATGTGACTCAGGCTGGCCAAAGTCTTCCTAATATTTAACATAGGGTTCAAGAGAGCCAGGAGCTATTTTTCCTTTCCAGCATGAAAGATCCTCTCTGTGGAATGCAGCTAGACAAGACTCAAGCAGAAAGATAGAGACAAAGAATCCCGGCAACATGGCTGGAGTCCCAAGATGCAGCCATATGTAATGTGTTAACTTCAGTCCTCAAATCAGTATTCCCTTATCATTGCTTAAATTTAATAAAGCAGCTGGGTCCCATTTGCCTCACATCCAAAGTCATCCTTGGGCTGTTAGTTGGCTGCAAGTGCTGGTTATGTGAGTTGATAATGGACACCAGGTTACCCAATGAAGACCACTGGTATGGTAAATGAAGTAGGTTTAAGGAAAGACGATGGAAGCTGAATTCAGTACTGGATGAATTCAAGTATATGCACTATGCAAGTGGAAAGGAGACATATAAGGGGAAAATGACAGAAAAACAAACAGTGTTACATGAATTATGACCATGTATGAGAAGTCTCCCTGTAGGGCCGACAATCGAATTAAATCAATTACCAGGCAATTTAAAAATCTTTCTGATTTATGATGTTTTGTTTAGAGGAAGAAATTACTTTATGTAATGATTGAGTAAAAATAAAGACTCTTACAAGTATAGTAATTAGTCTCTCATTTTTAGTTTTAATTAGTTTTAAAAAACCACAAAAATTATAGGAACAAAAGAATGGCTTCGAAAGAAGTTTCAGTGAGTTATTCTAAAATTAGGAGAAGGTAAAATTAGTCACAGTCACCTGTGTCTGTGAGGTTTTGTCGTTCACCTGCATGGAAGCCTTCCTGCGGGCTTTGTTTCCTGAGTAGAACAGATTCCTGGAAGCATATATTTTTGAAGACACTAAAAATAAGTTACTGTGATAAAAAACATCTCTCTGTAGCTCATGGACTGTGAAACATTAAGAAAGTACAAGAACTTGATGAAGCCCACCCACTTATTAATGCACTAAAGATTTACACCTGGGAGTGAACTGTGGCGAGGTTATGGGGGCTTAATGCTTAGAGAGCTTCCAACAAACACATTGTGTAGCATGAACAGCCAATTGAGAAGCAATTAGTCGTGTAAGACAATAGGCAGGATTAACTGCATATACCTGCTCTAATGGCATCACACAAAATTGAAGACTCTCTTAATGACCACAGTTTTAAAAAGAGTATCATCCCTGTCTCTATCATGTATTTTCAATAAACTTTTCTGTTTTCCTTTCTTTAAAAATCTTCACATAGCTTCTAATACCTCTGATCTCTATTATCTCATTATTTCTTTTTATTTTTGAGCTCCCCATGTTTCAGTTGGCTTTTATAAGATTTCTGCTGAAGCATTCTCTTTTTTTAAGTGGCTTGCCTGCTTCCATGAGAGTCCTTAAAATCACACCTGCTATACTACAAGTCCACTTGTCTCAACTTAGATTTTTTTCTTTAGTAACTTCCTACATGCACTTACAGGTCTATTTCTTTCCACTATCTCTCAATTTCAGCAATTCTTTTCCACTTTTTTTTTTTTTTTTGGCATGTAAATAATTAAAGAGCTCACCCAAAACTTCCAGACTGTCAAATCCAAAGGATGTATTCTAGTGTTTGTTTGATCTGATCTTTCCTTGAGACACTTTTCTCTCTCAACTTTTCATACAATAGTTACCTGGTTTTCCTACTTTTTTATGTTCTCCAAAACTTCCTGAACTGTCTCGTCACAGCCACTGTGCTGTCCAGTGGTGAATTTAACCACCTCAGTGTTTTAAGCTGTACCTCAAACTCGGTGTAAGCAAGCAGCCTCATTATCTCCCTTGTTTTTGTTAATTACATCCATCAACCAAGCTGGAAAATGTGGGTGTCACCCTTTACTCCTCCCTCTCCCTAACAGCTAATAAGACATTTCCAATGGCCACGATGCTAGTTCAAACCCTTCTCATCTCTGAATTAACTTTCTACTTGGTCTCCCAACCTCCATTCTTCCCCACATCACCTTCCCTACACCCCATCTTCTCCTCTCACTGCCAACTCTGTGATTTTCTGAAAATGCAAGTACGATTCTTTGGCACTTTTGCTTTAAATCTTTCAATGCTATCTTTTTTTTTCTTTCTTTTATTAAATGTATTGGAGTGACATTGGCTAATAACGTTTTATGTTTCAGGTATATACTTTTATAATACGTCGTCTGTATATTCCATTGTATGCAGTGCCTTCTAATACCTACAGCAGTGCTTCCCAAATTTCAACCTGACTCTGAATCACTTGGGAGTTTATTAAACATAATTTTGACTTAGGTAAGGGTATAACCAGCACTACATGCTGCTGCTGCTCCTTGGACCACACTTGGAGTAGCAAGAGTTCCAGGTTTACGTCCAAATGTTAAGCAGGGACCCCTTACAGTCTGGTCTTTGCTTAACATTATAGCTGCAATTTCTGATATTGCCTGGAAAACTCCTGTGATACTTCTGTCCCTCCAAACCTTCACTCTGCCTTCACCCAGTGACCCTCAATGTTTTCTAGCCACACTTCGCATATCTTTTCGGTCAGTAAAATAAGCACCAGCCTAGGATTAGTCCACATTCAAAAAATAAAAATCAAATAAAATGTCCATAATAGCAGGGAAAAATGCGTGTTCTGAGCTCTTTATTATGAAATGGTTCAATAATATCACATTTGTTTCATATTTCTTAACAATTCACCTTTGAGTCCTTACTATGGTAATCTTTTTTTCTTAATGAAAATCTCTCTAAAATTTTCATAAGGACAGTGGTGAGAGAAGAGAACTCTATTAAGAGCTTGATGAAAAATATATATCTTTCTCTAGATATTGTCTTTTAATATTTTCATTGTATTATCAATTGCTTATCTTCATTCTTGCTTTATAGCTCATTTTTCTTTTATTATTAGAAGTGGCTAATAAAAAGGTAGATTAAAATACATAGGCTGTTTGACCAGGGTTGAACATAATTTGCTACACCATGAACATTGGAAAGCAATGTTTATATGAGAGATCAACCTCTTTTTTTGAGCCCAGAACAGATATTATTTTGGGAAGAACAATCTCTCATAATGTAGTTGAGCCATTAATTTCAGGCTCATCTCTCACTACTTCTAGTAACACAGCCCAACTTCTTATTAATCACGAAAACTGCTGAGCTATTTTACACATTTCTGTACTTTTCCATATGCTATTTGCTCAGCTTAAAACTCCTTTTCTCACCTCCATAGCTAACTCTTTCTGTTCATACAGAACTATGTCAAGTGTTACCTGGATTAGGAAACCTGAACTGATTGCCTCAGCTGAGCTAGCTTCTTACTGAATTACCTATGATTATCACTATTTATATTGCTCAAGAATCTGATTTATTTGCATGACCCTCATCCCCACCCCATTAGAGGCAGAGACCTTGTATCTCCTGTGGCTGGCTGGCACAGTGCTGATTTACAAGGTGCTTCTGGCAAAATAATGCCTTCTTCCTCCCAAAGGTATCCACATCCTAATCTCCTGAACCTGTGGCTATCTATGTAGGTTTATATTGGCAAAGGGACTTTGCAGAACAAATTAATAGTCTTGAAATGGAGAGTTTATTCTAGCTTATTATCTGGGTGGGCCCAACGTAATCAAAAGGATCTTTTTAAAAGAAAGAAAATAGTGTCAGAGTCAGAGGAGATGTGAAGTGAAAGCAGAGGTCGTATGATACAGCCTTGAGCTAGGGGATGCAGGAAGCCTCTAGAAGCTAGAAAGGCAAGGAAATAAATTTTTCTCCTAGAGCCAACAGAAAGGAATGTATCCCTACCAACAACTTGATTTTAACCCAAGACCTATTTTGGACTTCTGACCTCCTGAACTCTGAAGTGTATTTGTGTTGTTGTAAGCCACTGAATTTGGATAATTTGTTACAGCAGCAAAAGAAAACTAATACAGTGCTTAATTAATGTTCTTTTCTAGAATGCATGAATAGAAAAATGCCTCTGGGCTCATTTTCTCTATCTTTGAGTTCTTTTTATTTTCCCTTTCTCTTTGAGCTGCAAGGGAAGCTACAGGTGATGTCTAGGACCTGCCTGAGGTACCTTTCACACCCATAGGTGTTTTGCCCTGTGCATTCTGCTGGTCCAGCTAGATCAGTACTTGGAGGGGCTACCTACTACATCACTCCGCCCAAACAGGAAGTCATGCTTAATTAAATGTTTTCTATCACCTATTGTGCAAGTCTCTGTGGTTGGTGTTGTGGAAATCTTATTTGGACTATAGTTTACTTTAAAATTCTCTAGAATTGAGTATGAGCACCGAAATAAGTTAAATTCAAGCATAACACCTCTTGCTATCAGCCCCTGTCCTCCACCCTGGCCCACCCTCCCAGCCTCCTCCCATAAGACAGGACCATGCAACTGCAAAGCTTCCTATGCCTCAGGCCTTCATTTCCAATTTAATGTATGTAAATATATATATCGAAAAAGGCTTTTTTAAAGGTAAATTTTCTTTTCACAGTTAATTTCACAGACCTTCTATTTACTTTTTTATTAAAATTATTGAAATGACATTAATTAATAAAATCAAATAGGTTTCAAGAATACGATTCAATAATACATCATATGTATCACAGGTCTTTTTAATTGCTATTCTGACGGTTAAAATGCAACATGAAGTCCACTCTGTAACTTGTACTCAGCTATCTGGCCTCTAGGTGTCGCCACCACCCAAGTCCTGCTATCAAAGTGCGCCTGGCCCTGTATACACCTGCTAAGCTTTTAGTTTTTCTCAAGGTTAGTGGGAAGAAAAAAATACATATTTTTACCTATCTTATGCATACAATATATATTTTTACATATATAGTGTATATAGAAATATGTACTATAATATTATAGTATATATTATACAAATATATAGAATACATACACATAATATAGAATATATATACATATAATCTAACCGCAGAACATTGTCATTTTTCTTCCATCCATTCTAGCTCTAGTTTTCTGTGCAAAATTCAAACTAAGAAAGTAAATGATGTACCTGGCTACTTTTAAATTTTATTTTTTTATTTTCCACATAAGCACTGGAACATTCTGGATTTTGTTTGACTATCAGAATATTCATTAAAGATGCACCCAGTTCCACAGACTGACATACGAATGATTTTCCTTGTACAACACTGTTTAAGTGTTTTCCCTTCCTCTAGATTTGCATACATTTTTTGGAGGCTGCTATGAATTCATTTGATTTTCAAAGCAAGTGAAATGCAGCAAACTTTGAAGAGTGCATGCATTTAGAGTCCTAGAAATATTCTGAAGTTCACTAGTCACTAACATTTCATTCTTCACCATTTTGAAATTTTGTAACTTACAGATGTAAATATATGGCATTTCGAATCTGAAATAAGAATACCAAGTGGGAAAATTTAGAAGGGTTCAGAAAGGTTGAAACCCTGCCCTTCGGTACTGCTACTTTCTGATTTTAATGTTCTCTATATTGCCAAATTCAGAAGATTTGTCTGTCTCAATTTCAAAACATAAGACAAACTTTTACAAAGATCATCAGTTCATTTTTTTTTCTTTTTACGCTTGAATTGCCTTCTTGTTCATGTGTACTTTTTTTTTGACTTGACATTGCTACTGCTTCGGCGATTCTCCTCATCACTATGTCCCTGTGTTTCTTTTTAACCAACTTCGTAATTATTAAACTTTACTTTTGATGGCTGCTGTAGGTCACATTTCATAGGCTAGGTCAAGACTTAAATGGAATAACTGGAAAGAACATTTTGTTTAAAGATACTCCTTGCCTCTCTTTAAAAAAACAAAAAACAACAAAAAAACCTGAGATTTAGTAGAACTAAAAAACTGAGACAAGTGTTCACTATGATATGTGTATATGTGTATACACACACAAACATATAAAAATGAGAGCTTTCTAAATCTTATGTTTAATATTTATACAGTCATTTCTGACAAATCTGAATATAGCCAAAGCTATTGTTAGACAAAGAACTTTGACTACAATCAAGGTTACTGTAAGACAAGAGAACACATTGTTTTTATCATCCACCCACTTGTTCTACCAAGAAAAATACTGAACAGCAGTTAGCTCATTTTTAGGGCTCTATCTAGTTACTGCAGAATTCTCTCAAGCTTCTGAAAGCAATTCATATTGATTTCTGACTTTGGAGCTAAAATTAATAAGGAGCCTAGGAAAACCAGGACTTTCCTTGAATGGAGAAACAACCCCACAGTTATATTAGTGACTGAATTGGCTGTGCTAGTTAAGATTTTTTTTAATTATGTGTATAAAAAAATATGATCAAATTGAAAAAGGGAGTAACTACATAATAAAAGTATCGAATAAAGAGTATGAAATTTTGGTCTGCTTCCTTTGTAAGCCAGCATTGACTTATATGACCTTCCATTGGGCTCTTGGTGAAATGAAAATGTTTAGAGAACTAATATTTTTGTAAAATAATAAATAGTTCCAAATCTTCCTGGCATACCTATTAACAGGTGACAAAGTCTGGGCTTATGAAGTTAATAGGTATGCCAGAACCACACAAAAAGTTCCTTTTATATTCCCAGCAAAGCCCAGAACAGTGCTGGTGCTCTCAATATCTGTTTCTCTTGATTTAGTGAACATGTGTTGATGGTATACAAATCTTCAAATACTGCTGAGAAAATCGAAACAGAAAACAAGGGCAAACCCAGTGTTTCAGCAGCAAGCCGGGATGGCATTGGTAAAGTACAGAGTGTCCTGGGCTAGCCATGTTTTGAAGCCAATTACTTTCTCAGTAAAATTAATTTTTCTTTCGCTTCGGGTTCACTTAAAAGTTAATAAAGGGAGGATATCTGGCAGGATCATCTATCTCTCCGTCTACCCACCTGCTTAATCACTAGCTGCCGTGGACTGAGAGTCTGGGAACGCACAGCATATTTGGATTTAATTGGATCTGGCACCTACCATTTACTAAAAACCTTCTGCCTTGTCTTTCTTTCATTAGAGGTAAGACATTTTAGGGTGAGTGAATAGGTCAGACTTCACAGAGAATTTTTTTTTCAATTTTCTATTTGCCATAGGCGTAAATTAAAAACAAAAAGAGAAAGAGACGATAGCTAAGTTCTTTATGAAAGTATCGTGTTCTTGGCATTTACTGTTTTGGAATTAAAGAGAAATTTTAGTGCTAGGCTAAGACCAATGCTCAAAAAATAGTTTGGTGCGTGTCCTTTTAATACCTGATTACATGGAGTCATTTATTGAAGCTTTAAATATGTACTTTAGCATCATGATTTTTCCTTTAAATGAAATTCCAACGGCTTTATAAAATGGAGAACCATAAAGTAAAGATGACTTGAATGAGCTTTGCATCTTTCTGTGTCATTTATATTTGTGACAGGACTCTCACCAGCGTAGTTAACAACTGAGTTGCCAACTCCCACAATGAAGTTTTGGATACTTGACAGCAAGGCACTGTTATTGTTTGTAATGCAAATTTTCACTAAAATTACCTGTACTTCATAAAACACTGATAATCTTTTTGCTCTTAATGAGTGTGGCTAATTGCAGATGAGAAGTCATTAAGAGAATCCTTTTATGATACACACCAGTTATCAATTTATCTTGTTTTAGCTCCAAATTCACCCCCCAATACATGTTCTGTAATAATGGTCAGCATTCCTTTAAATCCCTCTCCTTCACAATGAACGTGATGTTAAGCTTTCTCAGTAGAGGGTGCTGGAGGAACATTGCAGGAAGGGGCCCTCCTGGGGGTTTGCTGCACAGTGGGTGAGCGGTGTGGTTCTGATGGTGCTGCCTCAACTCGGGGAGTCCTAGAACACATGGTCCCTCAGGGACCTTGCAGCTCTGCTCTGGCCTGGTGCTAACCCTCCCAGTCTCCTTGATGTGGATACCACATCTTCTAGGTCTCTGTCTGCAATGGCACTTTGACCCCCTCTCCAGGCACATGCACTAGGCCACAGGTCATCTGGCTGCTGCCTACATTTTGGAGTGTTGCTTTCTATTGCCAGTGGCAGCAAACCAGGACCTTCCAGGGACACCAGCGAACCTCTGCCATGAAGTGGGCTGCAACTATCACTTCCTCAAGGGCCCTGAAGCCTAGACTACCTTCCAAGTTTGTCCTTCCTTGGGTATTCATTCTCCCTCAGCCCCAGGGTAAAAGACAGTTTTCTCATATTTGACAGTCACTTTGATACACAAAAACTAGACTTTTCAGTACACAGTTATATCTTTAATTATCAAATAGACTTGAACACATACTAACAAACTATGTATTTTGACTGTAGGGTCAGCTTTTAAATAACAAATTTATTATGTACAAATTAAAAGAGAACATATAGGCAATGCCTCTCAATACAAAGCTAACTCAGACCAACTAGTATAAAATAAAATAAAAAAAACATGAAAAAAAAAGCAGCTTCTGAGATACTAAACAGTAAATGTTTATGTTCACAAAGAGTACTTAATACACTTTCATCACATCGTGTAAATGTAAATATCCATATTTGGTATCAACAAACTCCACAAAATAGTCTTAATACAAGATAAAATATAATGGATCTGGTTCTGATATAATTGGGCTTAACTGGTGATTGGTGATTATGTCCTTACTGAAATAGAAAAGGGCTTATCCTCTCCTTCCTCAGATGTTCAGCAGCTAAAAGATACAAGCCGAGGCACAAAGAAAAGAAAAATGACTTAATAGCATGGAGTTCTTGGGCTTTGGCTAGATAGTGTATTTGGTGACTCCAGCCACAAGTTATGCAAAGGATGCTGTTCCAATCAACAAAAAATTAGAATGCAAATGAAAACAATATGTATATTGAAAATACTATCCAATAAAGGGTCATTTGTAATGAGAATGACTATTTTTCAGTAATGACGAAAACATTGGAGAAAATAGATCTTCACCAACACTTGCATATCTATCTGATTTTAGCAGTACCTCTCTGTTCATCCTCGCTGCAGATGTAACTGGTTTTTGGGTTCCAGAAAAGCTGTCCCGAGAGAACTGGCTTACTCTGGAATGGTCTCACTTAGAGGCAGCCTGGTCCCTAAATGAGTCAATGATTGGGAAAGGGTTTCCTGCTGTTTTTCAGAAACCGTCCATAAATCATAATTCTGCAGTCATTTTACGTGTTAAATTTGCAACTGCTAAAATTCTGTTTGCTCAGTTACCTTATGATTAGAATGGAAAACCTGTCAGTATTCAGTTTCTCTTTTATGACTGGGATACAGTATAATAATAAATATTTATTAGGCATGTAAAATAGCACAGTGAGGGAAGCTGCAGCTGGAGTCATTCTTTCTGGTTGCCAATCTGGGCAGTAAAAATATTGCAGTTATCATCAATTTTGCTACCCGCTAAACT
Source organism: Rousettus aegyptiacus (assembly GCF_014176215.1). NCBI lineage: Eukaryota > Metazoa > Chordata > Mammalia > Chiroptera > Pteropodidae > Rousettus > Rousettus aegyptiacus. The sequence continues at coordinate 124,040,712 of NW_023416284.1, read as the reverse complement.
AGTTGGTTAGGATGTGGCTAGGAAAAGCTTAAGAGTGGTTTACTGCTAAAGGCAGGAAGAGAGAAAAAAGGGTAAGTCTGGTCTAGGATGTCAGAGTCAATGTCAAATTGCTGGTCTTTTTGCCCAGCTATTGCTCTGAGCCATCTTTGAGCCTAGCTGTGGGTTGTCCCAGAGCCCAGAATCTGTATTTCAACCTAGTGATGTTATTAGTATATGACATGGGAATGGATTGACAGGGAGAAAAATATTATGCCAATTTAACAGATGGGATAATCATATCAATAAACTAAACCAAATTAGTGTGAAAAATGCCTATAATTTACCTCAGGCAAGTTGGTCCACTCATCTCCAAAGGCTAGATCCTACACAGGTGTAGTAGTCCATTTGAATGACAAATAACGAGCCCCAGAGCCTTGTGCAAAGCAGCTACAGGAAACACAGATGGTTGGTGTCTCTTGACTTGCAAGCGCTACAGTACAATCACTCTTTCAGGGCAGGGTCCTAAAACAATGATCCCCCCATTTTTGCACTTAATGAGTACTGTTACCATCAATTACTTTAATAACAAAACTAACACAGGTTTTCCCCAAGAACTACTTTGTTAGGAAAGTAGCAGAAAGGAAATGGTTAAAAACCTTGGGCAGGGAAAGGAAGATATTTTCCCTTAATGCTCACATTCTGTTTTCATCTTTGGCTATGAGACCAGAAAGAAACTTTAAAAAAGCAGATTATCTATATATTCTTATGAGCTCGAATGAGTTTTACAGATACAGAGAATTAACATTTTAGGAAATCTAGGACATAATCCTATTAATATTCATAACTATTCTGAAGATTATAGATGATATCTGTGCGGTTCATTAAATTCCCTCTTTAACAAAAGAAAAAACAAAAATGCCACCATGACTTAGTTTACAGATGTGAGCCAATTCGACAGGGACATTAATTCTGTAAGACAATTAAGGAACAAGAGGCTGGACATACAGACAGACGTCCATGTTACAACATACACACATTATTCTTTATTCCAGGAAAAAGCATACCCCCCCGCCCCGCCTCAAAAAAAAAAAAAAGAAAAGAAAAGAAAAGCTTCCATCTGGAGGAACAAAAAAGCAAGATGAGAACAGCATTTATCTTGGCAGTAGTATTAGAAAATTATATTCTAAAGAGGTTTGTTCACATCTCCTTTCATATTTCAAATAAAGGAATGAGATATTTTGCCAGAACTCCCCAAACATTTAAAGGTGTTTATGTCTCCACCGTAAATTCGAGAGAGAGGCTGGTACAAAACAGTACTGTCTAATAGAACTATAATGCAAGATGTATATGTAATTTGAAATTTTCTAGTGGCCATATTTTTAAAAAAGTGACATTAGTTTTAATACTTAATTTAACCCACCCAATATATCCTGAATATTATCATTTAGAAATATAATTGGTATAAAAATTATTAGTGACATATTTTACAGTTTTTTCATACTAACTCTTCAAAATCTGGAATATATTTTATACTCACAGCACATCACAAATTCAAGTAAGTACATTTTAAGTGCTTAATAGTTCTGTATGGCTTGTTGGTACCATACTGGACAAAACTGTTCTATACTATAGAGCTTTCGTTTCTATAACATTAAAATGATAGATATTTGCACTGGAACTTTTTCAGTGGAAAGTTTGTTAATTTTATTATAGAACCAAAAATGATGTATATTTTAAGAGTATGGAGCATATTCTTTTTATAAAAAGGTCTAAATCTTTGTGTCATTTATTATAAGCAGTGTCAACTTTTCAGTTAATATGCTTCCAAATGCCAGGGTCCTTAGTCTATTAAAAATGCTGTCCTCTGGTTAGCAGGAGCCTCAGAAGATAGGACTGCATTACAATTTCTTGTTTTTATACCTACCAGTTTACACACAGGAAAACATGTGACTGCCACAACACACTGGGTTATATTTACAACATGCTGATCTCTTTCATTCACTTAAAGATTATTTAATTATGCATATATGATCAACACAATTTCCTATGACTTACATAAACTTTTTTTTTTTAATGTATAACATCGTTTCGATCTATTATAGTAAGCCTATTATGTTGACATACCTAGGAAATGTGCATATATAAACATGCAATGTATATAAAGATTTCCTTCTGGTAAGATTCTGTAGCAAAAAACCAAATTGTTACTGTTTTGGAGGCAATCTGAACTCTAGTGTTGCCCTCAGCATGGGGCAGAGGAGGGATAAAACACAGAAGTGTGATGAGCATTTATCCTGTTCTTCCCTGCTGACGCAGCAAAGAATTACAGGTCAGTGAGATTTAGAAAAAGAAAGATTTATTAAAAGATATTTTAGAAAGAGATGGGCCACTCTAAAGAAGGCTGCAGCCCTTGGAATTTGGGAGGTGAAAAGATAAGATAGAGTAAGCTCCAATGGAGGGGTGGAGGGGGTTCTCAGCGAAGAGGGCTATGACAACAGGGAAATGGGAAGGTCTGTATTATCCCCGGCTACGATGCGTGGTTACAAAGCTGTTCCCAGATGATGGGCACATTAGGTTATTTTGACTGACACTAGGCTGCTACATAACGCTTTGTCTAGTACGCATGTGCTTACCCAGAATTCAGACTAATTAGATTCATGAACTTTCCGGCATAAACGTGTTATTATAATGACGGTATAATGAGGCTTAAGTTTTAGGCAGGTTAGGGTTGTACCTCCTACATAAGGGTCTGTGGCTGTATTAAACCAGTTTTAGGTTATGGCCTTCCAGTCCTTTGTCTCCAGGGAGGCAGGAGGGATTCTCTAACTACCAATGAGTTGATCTTATGCAGTTTCTGGGATGGGCCTCCATTCTTTTGTTCCCCTGTCACTCATGTCTGACTAGCTAGCTACCTAACAAAGTCATGACATTAATTTCCTACCAAATAACTGGAAATGATGAACCTGATAATAGCTTCAAAGAAAGAACCTATATAGCACAAGGAGGTTTCTAAAGTTCATCTTCTCTTGGCCTGACACACTGAGAAGCTGAAAATCAGTACACAATAAAAACACACAATATATGTATGTAACTTTATTTCCTTCAAACAGAAGGTTTCACATGGTTTTCATACTTTTGGAAATAGCTTCAGATTTTTCTACTCTAGGGTTTCTTTTTAAAAATTAAATAAGTGCTAATTGATAGAAGGTTTAAGTGTAAAGAACTCCTGAAAATTAATAATTAAAAACAATACAATTAAAAAAAGATAAAAGATATGAAAAGGGATTTCCAACAAGAAGAATTCCCATAATAAAAAATGTTCAACATACTAGTGACCCAGTATGTGCAAAATGAAACGAGATACCATTTTACACTCAGCTTGGCAAAAATTTGAGTCTGACAATCCTCTAAGTTGGTAAGAATCTAGAGTACTGGACATTTTAATATACAGGTGGGAGTGTAAGTTGGTACCATTACTCTGGAAAACAATTTGGCCTTACCTATTTAAGTTGATGATGTGCTTTATTATATGACATAGCAATTCTATCCAAGGTATACATCCACTCTTGTGTATGTGCACTAGAAATCACATAGAGGAATGTTCATAGCAAAATTTCCTTTTACCCTTCCTCCCTTCTCTCCCTTTCTTTTTTAGGCGAGGCAACTCTTGGTTGACCTCACAGATTGTAAGGATCTTATCAGCTTAAGATCTCTTATTTTTTAAATTTTTTATGCCTGCAGCACCTGGTGTTCCTAGGTGGTCTCCCACCCAAGTATTACCCAGGCCTGAACTTGCTTAGCTTCAGAGAACAGATGGGATCGGGGTTGTTCAGGGTAGCATGGCCGTAGACTCCTTTTACTGTTTCAAAGAATGATGCAGTTCAACATCCAGCAACAGAAGGGGACAGTTGTGATAGAGTCATACAATGAAATAAAACTTACCAGTGAAAATAAACAGACTAGGGTACTTGTTTTAAAATGATAATGCCCAATTGCTATGAACGTAAAAATGAATCAACAGAATACAGTTCAATTTCATTTATTATGATTCAAGGATGCATACATACATGGAGATAAAATGATAAAGGACAGAAAGGCTATGATTAATACATAGAGTTCAGGAGTGGGGCTCCCATCATCAAACAGAAACAGGACAGGATCAGAGAAGAGCACACAGTGCTTCGAAAGAAAGGCAATTAGCTGGTGGCGGGCACATGGGGGTTTATTACACCCTTTATATTTGTGTGTGTGTGTGTGTGTGTATGTATGTATGTATATGTATGTGCATATATATTCTATTGCATGTATGAAGTAATTTTAAATTGGCATGGTTATAACAAACAGAAAAAGAATATATATGATGTTTCAGATGATGCCCATCGCCTTAGGTGCTATGCACTTAACTCATCTCTATCGTTCACCACTTGGCTGTAATTGCTACTTGGGTTTCTCTGTTTCTCTCATCCTTGAGGGTGGAGATTGTTCTACTGCTCAGACAGTACCCACAACATTCTAAGAGCTCCGCTGATTCAAAGGATGACCAAACTAACCTAACCTGCATTTCTAGAAGAACTAGGAAAACTCTGAAAATCTGGGTTACAGGTGGGTGGTGATTAACTGTCTTATTTGGTTTCACAATTTAGCACATTCTGCAAACTTACAGGCTGTTCTTTTTTATCTCCTCCCTCACCCTCCCTCTGTCTTGGTGTTTAAGGTTTGAAATAGTTCAGTGATGAGATCAACCTTAGACACTGCCTTCAGAAATGTTTTCTTCTGCTTTCAGAGGTGGCTGCATCAAAGGCAACTCTGCTTTTAAGGGTTGTGGCTACACTGTACTTGTTTTCTGCCCCCCCCCCCCCAATTAGGGGAACACCAGCTTGTGGCTTCAGTGTACTCAGGACACCACAGTCATGTATTTGAATCAACCAAAGGACCAGTGATTTAATGCCATTCTTGGTCCCAGTTGCTGTGTAAGATGATTCTGTGGTCACCTCCCAACACACACACACACACACACACACACACACACACACACACACACACACACTACATGTGTGTCTCCTTGAATGGTCAAACGATATGTCTGCGTTTTTACAACTAATCTGCAGGTATGTTGTTCACGGATGGGAAGAGAAACATAGTATTCTCAACTAAATGGGAAGGTTTTAGCTAAACAACTAAACTTAGAAAAATGGTAGGGAAGAAATACTTCATTTTCAGAATGTGTTTTCTGGAATTTATTTCTCTTTAATGTTGAATATAAAATCTGAAATTTCACCAATGCCTTTAGAGACAAATGAGTATAAACTGAAATCTAAAATCAATAATGCAGATCAATGTGGGCCATGACACTTAAGATGAGCTGCTGAATGAAAAAACATTTCTAGAAAAAGCAAAACCATATACAGCAAAATCAAATTAAAAAACAAAACAAAACAGAGCTTTGGTACCTTTCAACAACAGAGAACAAAAATAAGTTTAGCTTATTATTAAATTCACATAATATAAAAACATCCATGTGGGAGTGTTGAATAAATCTATAAAACAGAAACAAATTTAAAATATATTAAAGTCTGAGAGAAAAAAAATCTTCCTTTTCTCTTCTTTGATTTTAATAGAACACCAGAATTTGGAAAACCAAGTATTTCCCTGACTCAATTTCTTTCTAGTCTGCATTTACCTAACAAGATGGCACTCTGTATTTTATTTAATTTTAAAATGGCATAGTTTGATTTTTAGCAGCACATTTCCTTTTTTGCAACAAGCCTATCACAAGAAATAAAAGTTCTGTCTTGAAATGCCCTTGATATTATATCTGTGCCTATAATTCTCATTCACTTCTTTCCTACGCTTTCAAGATTGTGACAATCCCAGTTGAAAGAGCTAGTTAAAGGAGGGAACAAGAAAATCATTGAATGTTTGGAATTCAATTGGTAAAATGGTACAAGTAAGGACAAAATATTCTCTGAACATAGTGTCATCCCCTAAAGCAATCCCTCAGTACTCTGAAGAGCCTGGGTACTGTGTTAATGCCACACAACATGCTTCTAGATCACTCATAACAAGTAAAGCACCAGCAAGGGCTGGCCTCTCCTATTTCTTTGCTGATGGAAAAAAAAAAGTGGGCTGAAGAGTAAATGATATGTAACTGTGGTAATAAGTAAACACTACTATCCATCTAGTCTGTCTAGGAGAATCATACTGGGCCTATCATAACCATAGTAATTCAAAAGTTTTAAGACAAATCTGAGTAGCTTTCTTTGTCTAACAAATATGGTGCTGATCCTACAACCCCAGAATTCAGACTACAAAGGCTCAGTCTTACCAATTTGGTTCTTGGTGCTCACTGGCAAGAATAGACTAAATATATATTAGATCACTGTAACATTAAACTTTTAATTGCTGTATCTTGAAAAAAACAATTCTAAGTCTTATCAGAAGACTCACATACTCAAACACAATATCCAGTTAAAAAAAAAAAATTCCTGGATATTCCCTGGGGTTTATCAAATGGAATTCGACCTGGATCTTATTTAATGCCAACTAAGCAGTAATACCCATGATTTCACAACAGCTTTCCCTGGAAAGAAAACTGTAGGCTGTTCTAGTCAGGCAGAAATCTGTGGCAAGCTTTTCTTCCAGTTGCAGTCCTGGGCTGCAAATCTCAGGCTGGGATTTCAGCGTTAGCATTCAACAAGTTCTTTAGACTAGTCCACATTAAGCAAGTTGGAGGGTGAGAAAACACATGTGACAGGGCTTTAATTCTTCTGTTCTTTCCATTTCTTACGAACTATCTGCTCAGAATCTAAACAGCAGGTCCAGCATCAGGATGCAGAGAATAGCAGAATATTTTAGGCAGCCCTCTGATAGTTTATCCTATTCAAGACTGTTTCCGTGTTTGGCAACTATAAACTCTATGCTGCTTTGAAAACTCACTGGGCTCATATATGAAATGAGAACATGTAACTGCATTACTCTGAAAAAATCTGGGGCTGTGCACTTGCCAGAAATATAAGTTGCAAAATTAGAGAACCAATAAAAAATAACACAGAAAAAAATTTAAAATGTACAGCAGTATTTGCATCTTTTAATATGCCTCATAAGGGTTCACAAAATATATCTAAACGAGATCTTCCTTTCTCAAAAAAATATAATCCTTTCACAAAATAGAATAAGCAGCTATTAGGGGAGCTTCATTTAAAAATATATGTGCACCTATACGTGAGTTGCTAGAGCTGAAAATGCCTTCAGATATGTGTCAGATATTTTTCCTATAAATTTACTAATTAGTGTATTTCTTAAAATATATCTTTTAAGCATTCTTATGCATTTAGGTGAAATTTTCTCCTTGCAAGAGATAAAGAAGCATCTATTTTCCAAAATAGCAATTATTTTCATCCCTATAACTTAGTTCTCATCATACATTGTTACAACAGTGATTTCTGGAAACATCTGTAGGAGCTTGGAAGATTTATGAGGGTAAGAATTTACATTACCAAAAAGAGGCTAGAACATTCAATTTTTTTTTTCTGTAAATGTTATCACAAAACACTATAATAGTGGCATTTGTGATTCTGCAGCAAAAATCTTCATCCTTTTGTCAATCAGCATTTCTTTTTATTCTTTCTGATCAAAAGATTCTAATAGACTGGCAGACTAATTTTAAGGACACAATCTAGGCAGCTTAAAGAGAAGGTCTGAGCAACACTGGCATCAACTATAACCTAGGACAGATTCAACATTTTGACTCTGATAAAGCTACCTACTTTATCTTTCAGTATTAAGAAAGCACACCTATAACAGGTTACAGTACCTCTAGGTGACTGAGTCAACTGCAGGCATTCTGAAAATAAGAAGAAACCCACTATAGTTCTGATTTGGTTTAGAGCAATCATGCAATCTATACCCATGTCTTCCAAAAACACCTTTTCCAAATGTAAGCAAAGTTACTGATGAAGCATGTGGCTTTTGTCACAGTGATGCATTAGGTAAGCAGGTGTGTGCTGAGTACCAGGGGAGTGTTCCAAAATGCATCTCCGTCATCTTCTACTTGCCTTCTCTAAGGTTCTGCCTATTTATAAAAAAAAAAAAAAAAAGTCAGTTATTGTACTGTGTTGATAAGAAAATTCACCCGGCAGTGATATTTTAAATGCCAGTGACAGAGATATTGGAAATCACAATAAATCACCCCCATGTGCTTGCTAAGAACAAATCCTGGGTTTCAGGTTCAGAGCCCAGATTTAAATGAAACACACCTGACCTGCCAAATATAAAAGTAGACAGAAAGCCACACATTTTCAACAACTGCCCAGACTTCTCTGAGGTACTGTTTCACTTGCACCAGGATGAAGAGGCCTGTAGAAGGTGACCCAAGATGAAGAACAGCACTGGTATGGCTATACCTATTGGTAAACAGCTGCCGCACCAATTTGCCAAGTGCCACACTGGCCCCTCTCTGCAGGATGGCTCCAGATACCTTGCATAGGGGGCCCTCTGACACCTACTACAGCCCTGGCTGGTCAGAGCCCAGGGTTTACCAGTCACTGCTGAATGGCAGGGATCTGAAAGCAGAAACCTCTACTTCTGGCCCTGCTTTGATTCTCTTAAAATAACAGAGTTGATGGTTTTCTACCTGAAAATTATTAGTAAAGGCCTCCTTTTCTCTGAGGTAGGCATCATGGTGGGCCAGCTACTGTTGGCTCCAGCCAGTCACAGGAGAAAGTGGGCTCCCCTGGGTTTCCTTACTTTCCAACTTCTCCAGAAAAATGAGAAATTTGTATTTTAAATATTAGAAACCCATCTAAATTCTTTTAATCCTGTGCAGGACAAACATGTCCAGAGCCAATGTGGCCCAGAGGCCACCATTTTGTGACCTCCCACCTTCCTGTGCCCTTTTCTACATGTGAGAACTGCCCAGAGTCTGCACTATACCTGTGCCTTTTGGCCCAATGAACGTTCTTTGCCTAACATTTCTCTTCTCTCTCCTCATTGTGTAAGAGCAACTACAGATACTAATGGTGTCTTTATAAGTTCCCTGGCTGTCTTTCTAGCCCTGTCTTTGATGAGTGTAGACTGCCGAGGGGTTAGGAAAGGAGAAAAGAAAACGGGGCTTCCATCTTGTGGTACATTACACCTGAGAGTGCTCTGTCTAGGCCTTAGAGCATAGATCGTACAATGAATTACCACCAAGGTAAAAAATAAATAACTAGAAAGGAGGGCAATGCTGAATCGCTGTTAAAGATAATTTTATTTCTTTCTTGTGAAGATGAAGTATGAGTTGCTATTAACCCTTAAGTCCCCAAACGGTTAATGAGAGAGGGTGGTACAAACACGGCACCATGGACTTCCGCTCTGGTTCCAAGTGTTCCCAGTCAGATATGACTGACTCAAGCACCTGAAAATGGTGGGCTGACTGGGTGGGGATGCCCAGGGCCATTACTGCCTTTGGAATGGTCTGCTGAAATCAAGTAAATGTCATTGGCATCAAGGCCAACTTTAATATTATGACCACAAGTCATGTGAGAATGCATATTTTATAGATTATACGGTTCCTGAGAAATTTCTGAGAGAATAAAATGAGAGCAAAGAAAGCAAACGTGACGTATTTTTTTAAAAGGCTTTTGCATAGATGTTGATGTTGATGTCCACTGGATTTATGCATCCATTAGATTACTCCTACCACATTTTTTTCCAGTTCTTTGAAGATGTCGAGATTGTTTAATATCTTTAGATGAAACATATTATAAAAATACTATAATTTTCCTAACAAATATTTCGATGTTCTATCTTTATAAAAATAGTTTTAAGAACCTTTTATTATTATGTGTGGGTTTTCCCTCTGTTTAAAACATGTGCATGGAAACCACCCACAACCATCTGTAGACTTACTGATGTAAAAACAAAGCAAGATTTCACATCGGCTATGAACTACAGGTGCTAGTGTATAATTTATATTATTGATAGTAACTGGCTTCATCCCACGGGTGTTCCAAAAATGGTACAAATCCTGGGTAGCCTCAAAAGACCTATTATAGACATCGAAGATCCCAGTAATGTTTTTTCATTTCAATTCAGTGTTAAAATAGACACTAGAATTCAGTCTCAATTCGAAAAACAATCAAGACCTCAATTTCTATGTATCTAAAGATTGCAAGGAAGTACACCAAAAATGTTATGTGGTTATCTCTGGGTGGTGGGATAAGAAGTGATTTTTATTTTCTACCTTACACTTTTTTTTTTTTTATATTTATCTTATTTTCCTAAACAAGCCCAGACTACTTTCATAATCACAAAAAAAAGATGTTTTTCAAAAGGGGAAATAATCAAAATATTACCTTATTTAACAAGGAAATGCTATTTTTTATTTTGAAAGTGAATCCATATGCTTCACAAAATTGTGACATATATCCTTTGTAGGCCTAAATATTAGAAAAGCCTTTTATGTTCTCTAAAAGACACTGACATAATAAAGTGGCTTTAAAAATGTTTTTGATTAGTTTAGGAATTTTAGTGTTTTTTTTCAATGTTGACCATTTGTTATTGCAGATTATCTCCCTTCCAATATAAATGAGCTAAATGTGCAAAAGACCTTAAAAACATGACTTCGATGCTGCTATTTCAAAGAACATAAAGTAATGTAAACTTGTACTTTAAAACAGAAAGCACCTACTAACTTTTTGCTACCTTAAATCTTCTTCTTGGAAGAGGGAGGTATAAATTATAAATAAACTATATTACAAATAAAAATAAACTCTAATATACAGCAACAATTGAAAATTGGAAAAAAAAAAAACTGGGCTTCTTTTTGTGTTTTCGCCCTGAGCAGTCTCTCTAATTGTGCATTTGAAAACACAAAAGCTAAATATTTAGGAGACTATATATACATTTCTCTAACATCTTCAACCTTGATTGAGAACAATTAAGAACAATTCAAGAAAGGTGAATTTTAAAATAGGAAAAGATATACTTACCTTTGATGCCAACCGTGATTTCAGGCCTAAGAATGAAAAGACTGTGTTGCTTTCCTTTGATTCAAAAAAACTGTCATAATCCTAGGAAAAAAAGGGGAGGAGAAAATAAATAAAAGCAAACAATTATCTTGGTATTTGGTACTTTTGACAAATTCTTTATGGAAATAAAAAATGTACCATTGCTCCATCCAGGCCAGGGAAGAGCAACATAAATCTACCGGATTTGCTCTCTTTAAGATTAAAAGTTTCTTTGAGTATGATGATGAATGTAACAAGTTTTTAATACAAAACCTGTGGCAGGATTAAAACATAAAACATCAACAACAGACATGAAATCGGAACACACTCCCCTTTCCTTTATGGCACATGACTAACATTTATTTACGTGAAATCACTCTGACCGAAGATTTTATTCTAGGACTTTGATATGAAAGGCTGCCTCCTAATCCCACTCTTGATATTTTGTTATCTAGAGTTTTAAAATAAAACAAACAGAAAAACAAAACACTGGGTAAACAGAAAGCTGTAAAGGTCTCTGTGAGTCAATATGAGTGCTTCTATTCTGTTTTTGAAGTTTTCCACATTCTTTAAGACTATGCCTTCATAGAGAATAAAAAGATTAAATAAAAACTGGAAGAAATTATATTCTCTATAACATTTACCTTTGCCTCAGAAACAGAATCGTTTTTCTCTTTCTACTTTCACATAAGAAGCCATCAAAGGATTCTGGTCAATATGCTCATCCATTGTTTCTTTTCAAAAGTTTGTATATATAATACTACATAGTCACCAAGTTGATATAAAGCAGTCTTAAAATAGATGTCCCTTTGAGAACTTTATTCTAAGGATAAATATTATATGCAGAGAAGGATCAGAATCATTTTTAGGCATTTGCTTTGTAGGCGCCTTACAGGTCAGCCATTTAATCCACACTATAGCCTTCCAGGTTGGAAAATGGCTCAGAGCAAAGAAAAATGTTGCCCAACTTTGACAGACAATATGTGATAGAGCTGGGATTGGGGCCCAATTCTCCCTGATGTTGGAATTGACACTTTTTGTACTCTATGATGCTTCTTGCCCAAGAGGAAAACAAGTATGAGGTACCCTGTATATATATGAGTCATTGAGTCCTAATTAATACACTGTTGAGCCAAACCAATGGCATCACAAGTACTTTTGAAACCTGTCTAGGAATCTAAATGAGATTTGATGACTTATAGTGTGATTTGCTTCTTGCAAAGCATGCCTCAGGTGATGAAAAATCTTTGAATTATTTGACTCTGTGTGGAGACTCTTGTCTAAACGCGTTAGCAAGTTGAGTCTCATGTAGTTTTAAAGGCAGCTGGAGCCTCAGACCTTGCACTGACTGTTCTGCATGTAGTAGCTCCCTCCATCATTTAGGATTGGCCCTAATGTCAGTCACCTCCAAAGAGAGGCCTTCCTTAACCAGGCCAAAAAGGAGCAACACATTTGAAAAAGACAGATAAATGGAGTTTTAAGCTGAAATCTGAAGGATGAGTAGAGTTAGCCAAGAAAAGGGTAGGGAGGGACAGAGGCATTTAAGACAGGGAATAACACTGGTGAAGAGCAAAACTGACAGGCTTGACAGAAATCATCATATGCCTGACTTTGAAAACCAAGAAAAATATTTTGAATTTTATGTTAGGGACAAAAGAAAATCATGTGTGGGTTCTAAGAGAGCGAGCAGAATGATCTAGTTTCCTTTAAGAAAATAACTAAATAAACTGTATGGAGAATGGCTCAGAGAGAGGGCAGCAAGAAGTAAAGCAGAGGGAAAAGTAAGAAGAGAACTGTGGTAATTCAGGCAAGAGATGGTGGCAGCCTGAACCAGAGAAATGGTAGTGCTATGTAGTCTGGCTCTGACTTAGTCAAAATTAGGGCGAAGAGAGGACCAATACTTTCAACTGCACCAACCACCATCTGGTTCCCATGTTTATTAATGTCTATACTTCAGGTTTCAGTGTTTACATTAAAACCTTAATCTTAAAATTCTGCAAAGAACAAAACTGGAAATAAGGTCAATTCTCAGAAGCAAGTTTCATATATATAAAGGAGGACATGTAAAATATATGCATGCAGAAAAAATAGGTGACATTATAAGCAATCCATTCAACTATACTGAACCAAAACTGTTCTCATACATTTTAGTCATAAATTTCAGTCACCAGCAAAGGTACTTAGTTAGAACTTTCAGATATTTAGAAATCTCAGAATGGTAACATTTCTTATTTAAAAAAAATTCTTTTAAATTGCATTTTTGTCATAAAAAATAGAAGCATTTATTTTTATTTTATGAACCTTTAAGTGCCACACAATTATAGGAAGGGGCGTCTTACATGAATATTGAATTGAGTCCTCCCAATAGTTCAGAAATTGCTACTTAAGGTAATTAACTCCTTCCAAAGTGACAAATATAAAATTTGGTAATTAACATTAAAAGCAGAATAATTTAAAGGAAATCATTTTTAAAAGTCAATGTTAGAACAGTACCTGACACATACCAGATTACCAATACTTGTCAAATGGATGAATTAGTTGTTTGCTGATTAATGACAGATGTGCCATGTTTTAGGTTAATCTCATAATTAGGTTAATAACATAATTTGAGTAAATCCTACTTCAACTCTATTAGTTATGTGTTTCAAAGACTTATGTACAAAATTTACTTTCTGATATTCAAAAGCTTTTGAGTGGCCTGATAAATCTCAAAGTGTGAGAATTTAAATTCTATGTTAAGTTTAGGCAAAGAGTACATGATTGATCATTTAAAATCTAAGATTTCTTAATAGTTAAAATTTCCTTTCAAATAATAATATATTAAGTAGTATGATGTGAAATAATTTAAGAGTAAAATAGTATTAGAAATTTAAAAATCACATCCTACTAAGTTCTTACATAATAGTCTTAGGCATTCTCCAATAAAAGAGAAAAATCTGTTTTCTTATCAAATTCATTCCACTTATCAGGCTTACATTTTAAAATATATATATTAGGGCTTATACTGCAAAAGTTAAAAGCATTATATTTTAAAAAGTAACTAAAGTTTCTGAATAGTCTTGCTGAATTCCTAATTGTCAAAGACACTCTGAAGTGTTTGTAAATACACATCTAAAAATTGCACATTTCAAGACAATCGATTTTCTGTAACTATAGAAAACGATGCTCAGCTAATAGCACCTTTGGAGAACAGTACAAACATACAATGCATCCTCAAGATAAAATTGCCCAGTTTCAGAAGCTGGCACATTTTTATTACATTAAAAACAAATTAAAAATTCACTTTGTTTCTAATGTTGGCTGCCTATGAAAAGAAAAATTTCTGGACTATATAGACAGTATAACTGAGCAGTGCTATAATGGAATATTCATCTAAATATTATAATTTTAAGAAGAATAAAGCAAGGTAAACAGCTATCGAAAAGAAAAAAGAAAAAAATAACTTCCATCACCTATACTTCTATTTGTGTTCAAGTAGAAACCAATGTGTGAGACATTTATAAGCTCATGATAATATCTACAACAGGTAGAGTTCACAATGGTCTTATTCTTCCAAAGAGCTTACTTGAGGACATTACCCGTACACTGTGATTAGACTATTATGGACTAGGCAAGCATTCTGACAAAGACTTTAAAGTTCTTTGCCCTTTTGGTGTTCCCTAAGAGAACAGTGAGGAAAACCCACGGCAGCCACTCTGAAACACTGTACTGCTTCCCACGCTAAGTCAACGACAATTAAGTGACAGACCCATATTATTTCTACATGCCAAGGGTATTATCTAAACAGGAGGTTGCAAGGAACATAAACAACTCATGGACTACAAGGAAATGGCAGTAGCAATTACTTCTAAATGGGCCAAAGCAAAGCTGGTTTACTCAAAAGAAAATTAAAAAAAAAAATTCTTTTTAAGACTGTAAGAGTTATTGCTGCTGCTGCTGCGCCTGCTTAAAATGGGCAGAGGCTCCTTCTTCTTACAATTTCTTTCAAGCCTGAGGGTATCTTCTGAGCAGAATTTCTTGATTTAGTAGTTAGGACAGTTAGTGCTACATCCTATTTTATGAAATCTTGGTACAGAAGGTAAGAGTAGTTGGCAGTTCCAATCCTGGTTAAGATATATAAGATGTAGTTGCCTGAAACAGGTTCATTCAGTAATTTTTATGCCAAATATTAAAAAATATGAGGAAGCCCAAAGCTGAGGATTTTAAATTCCAAATTCATGTTTAATATTTCCAACCATTCTGGTACAAGATGGCAAGGCAAGCAACTATGTCTACCTAAGCACCAACTGAAATTAGATGAAAAAAATTTTTGTGCTAAACATAGGAAAAGGAACCATCAATAAAATTGTAATAAATACTCCGAGGAATAGGTAAAAGGCTAAAATTAATTAAGAGAATCTCTTGGATATCATTATTTGTTTCATTCTCCTTTAAAGCCACAGGGATCTAGTAAAATAAGATTATATACCCTCCTATATGACTGCTCCGACAACTAAACAATATGTAGAGAATGGTATTTTTATGTTTAAAACAACATAAATACAAATATATTTATATGGTGTATGTCATAACAGTTACTATCATTAAAGAAGAGAATGTGACTTATAAACTTCAGCAGTGCTAAAGTACATGTGCACCTGTGTGTGTATGTGTGTAAATCAAAATGGTGGAGAAATAAGAGAAGATATAAAAATGCAAACTTCTCTTTATCGTTCAAAGAAAAAAGTAAATACTGTATACATTTTAAAATCTACAAATAGAGATATTATTATGCAAAACAAAGTGATAATAACTTAAGATCCTCAAAAGAGGCTAAAACTTGGGAATCTGAGGGAGGTCATGTAGAAAGAGGGGCAGAGGAAAACTGCCTCCTCATTTTTGACCTTCCTGGTAACAGACTTTATTGTCATAACATTGATATTAACATGGCCCTAGTGTTAACAGTTTTGTTTTCTTTTCATTAATTTTATCTGCATAGGTTCAGAATGAGAGAAAAGTTTTAACAAAAAGAAAACTGCCAGTTTGGATATTAGTTAGATATACTGCTAAACATGCAGTTGGGATGGCCTGAAAATGTCTGGATGAAGGTTTTCAATATTCATAGCACAAGTCACTGTGTTTATGAAAGACATGTCCCAGGGACTCATCATTGTGGAATATTGAGGCAAACATCTCAGTAAGGTGAAAATGAGAGATTAAATATTTATAGACAGCAGAATAAAAACTAGGGTTATATGGAAGAGATAAAACTGCAAAAAATATCTAATTAAATTGTTATACTTCTGGGCATACAGAGCTGATCAGCAATCAGTGATAAAGAGGAATTTATATCACCCTTTTCCTACCACCCAATTTTTCCTTTCCTAGTTATCTGTGAGGATGCCATATAAGATTATTTACAGTAAAACACCTGAAGGAAAAGATTCTCCTTGATTAGATAAGTGATATTTTAGAAAGAAAGCTTTGAAATACAAGGTTTTCGAATTCAGGTCAAAAGTTTCCTAAGAAAATTCTACCTATGGGAGATGTGACCTTCAACTAGAGGTGATTTCTCAAATAGATTTTATTATAAAATTTAGAACGTTCAATAAGCTTGCTTTTGAGACATTTGGCTTTGACTTTTATTAATAAAATGGGAAGGCAAATGCTCAGAACTTTGATAAGGCAAGACCCAACAGAACAGGGTAGCTACCTGCTCAACTGAAAACATCTGTGTAGCTCTTCACCCATGCACAGAAATGACTTTTGTTAAGTATATTCTATGTTCCTAGCCTTCTGATAGGTACCAGATACTAAGATAAATACTCCACAGTGCCTGCTGAGGGTGAGCACAAGGAACTCAAGAGACCGGTAAAAGGCAAACACATGGAAAAAAAATTCTATGAGATAATGTCATAATAGAGTAATGAGACACAGGTTTACTGGGAATGGGGAAGGGGGAATAATTACCAGAGTCCTTGTTAATTACAGATAGCTCAAAACCAAGGCCCTATTGAATTAAGTTTTGAGAAAGAAATAGGACAGAATTATGTAGGAGGTAGAAATTACAGGATCTGATAACTAAGTATCATGTAGATGATGTAGCTATTATCCATGCATATTTAATATCCATATTTTAGAGACAGAATACAATCTCCTGCAGTTAAGGATGAAATATTTGGACTTTAGCTTTCCATTTCTTTTTTACCAACTCTAAACAGTTCATTAACACATAATTACTGTAGACAGGCTTTAACGTAGGTCAAAATTTCTATCACTACATTCTCCTCCATTCTACCAGAAGGTACATTTAATTTCCATGATGGAGACTTGGGAAACAGATAATCCTGTGTCTCTCAAATGTGACCACAGAGGGAAATGTGAATGAAACACTCAGAGAGAAGTAAACTATGCAGAGGCCTGAGAGCTCAGCATGGTGTTGACATCTTTAAAGGGTTAGAAAATAAAACAAAAACAACCAAACATATATCAAATAAAAAATAACAAGCAACAGAGAACTATGTGACCCATAAAGCCTAAGTATTTACCAAGTGGCCCTAACCGTGATCTAGAAGATTAGAGGATATATTTTGAGGTAGCCCCCGTAAATGAAATTTCTTGAAGTTGTTTAAAATTTCATAGAAATCGGGCATCCTGCCCCATAATATGTGTTTGTTTTGCTATTAAAAAATATATTTTGCAATGTATTTAAAACCTTCAAGTCAAATGGCTGCTCTGGGAAGATAGGCAGTATTTATCCTATGACTCTGGGCAGCCCCAGAGGCCCTGAGAAATGAAACTCTGGTTTTACCAGCAACACATATAGTAATCATCTTATTTTAACTTTTACTTGTTTTCATTCCACCAAGTGACTTTTCCTTGACCTTGAACCCCAATTCCGGGGATACCAACAATAACCTTTATATCTTGATAACAGTATACCCCCAAATATTTTTGTTTTTGACAGAGGACACTAATAAAAGAAAAAGAGTATTATAGCCTGAAATGAGAATGCACTTTCTAAAATAACATTCGATTTAATGCACTCCTCAGAACAGCCTGCCAGTTACAAACTACTGTGTTAAGTGGCTGGAAACAAACTAAATACCCTACGGTGGGGAATGATTAAGTTAATTATTATAATCCACCCAAGAGAATAATATACAACCTCTAAAAAGTAAGTTTACAATGACATGGAAACTATTTTTGTTAGAGAAAAAAGCAGGGCACAAAATGGTACAGAATGATCAAAGAATGTGATTTAAAAAAATTAAATCTACTTGTAAGAAAAGAGAATAGGTATAAACCAAATGTTTGCAGTCTTATCAGAAAGATAAAACTGATTGTTCTCCCTTTTTTTTCTTATTTTTCAAATTTTCTCTACCTTCATATTTATTTTAGTGCTGGGGAAGAAATATTAATAAATATTTCTTTCCAACAACTTCTTGTAAGACTTTTGACTGAAGATCATTTCTTGTATTTATGTGTGAATAAGTTTGGTGGGACTACACCAAACTTAAAAAAACTTTTGTTCATCAAATGATACAATCAACAGAGTGAAAAGCAACCTGAGAAAGGGAGAAAATATTTACAAATTAGGTATCTGATAAAGGGTTAATATCCAGAATATACAAAGAACTCTTATAACTAAAAACCAAAAAATCAAATAACCCTATTAAAAATGGGCAAAGGCTTGAATAGGCATTTCTCCAGAGATGATATACAAATGGAAAATAAGCACATGAGATGCTCAATATCACTATCAGAGACATGCACATCAAAACCAAAATGAGATATTACATCATGCCCATTAGGATGTCTACTCACAAAACAAAACAAAAAACAAAACAATAACAAGTGCTGGTGGGGATTTAGAGAAGTTGGAACCCTTGTGCACTGTTAGGATTATAAACTGGCACACCACAATGGAAAACAGTATGGTAGTTCTTCAAAAAATTAAAAATAGAACTACCACCTGATGTAGAAATCCCATTTCTATGCATATAGCCAAAATAATTAAAAGCAGGATCTCAAAGAGATACCTGTAAACCCATGTTCGTTACAGCACTACTCATAATAGCCAAGAAGCAAAAGTAACCTCGTGTCCACTGAGGGATAAATGGATAAACAAAATGTGGTAGATACATACTGTGGAAGCCTAAAAAAGGAAAGAAATCTTGTCACATGCCTCAATAATATAGGGCAAATGTCACATGCTTCAATGGTATAGGGTGGATGAGATTAATGCCCTGATATAAGAGGTCAGAGAGAGCACCCTTGACCATTGCACTATGTGAGGACGCTGCAGGAAGTTAGCAGTCTGCAACCCAGAAGAGGGCCTTCACCAGAACCCAACCATGCTGTCACTTGATCTTGAACTTCCAGCCTCCAGAAACTGTAAGAAAAAAATTTTGTTGTTTGTAAGCTACCTAGTTTTGTGGTATTTCATTATAGCAGCCTAAATGAACTAAGACATATGACATGGATAAACCTTGGACATTATGCTAAGTGAAATAAGCCAGTCACAAAAGGACAAATACTGTATGATTTCACTTTTATGAGGTACCTAGGGGAGTCAAATTCATAGATACAAAAAGTAGAATGAATGGTCATCAGAAGCAAGGCAGACGGTACAAATGGGAGTATTTTAATGGATACAGTTTCAGTTCTGCAAGATAAAAAGTTCTGCAGATCTGTAGAACTGCAGTAAATTTTATGACAGATGTTTTTTACCACAATAAAATTTTTTTAGTAAAAAATAAGTAAAATGTATAAAGAAATCCAAACAATTTTTTTTTTTTTTGATGTACAGGGAGACAGAAAATAAATGAAAGGGGAGTAAATATCTTCCTTTTCGTAGGTGTGCATTTTTATTTTTGGTGTATTCCACACATGACAGTTCCACAGCAAAGTTTAAGTGCTGAACATGAGGACCCGAGCTTTCTCAAATCCAAATCAGACACTAAAACCCATCAGAAAAGCCTAGATGGATGTATACCTTTAGGACTCCATTTCCAGAGAAGACTCTTGGTCATGGTAGAACATTTCAGGGAAAGGCAAGAACCAGTCTATGCCACTCTGGGTTCTTGGCTACAAACAACTGAAATGGACACGGGCAAATTAAAAAAGGAAAGGGCTTTATGAAAGAATAGTGGTGAGCTCACAGAATGCACATTAAAGTTGGAGGATTTAGAAAACAGGAGGAATTTCCATGACTGGGTAGCCAAGAACACACCTAGGCCACACCGCAGGATCAGCCTCATTAGGACACCAGCCATGGCTATGCCTAGTCCCATCACACCTGATAATCACTGCCACCTCCAAATGATCATGCGTTTCCACATCATCCCCTTGATGTTCAAATTCTGGGATGATAAGAACTGATTTGGCATCCCAGAGTGGTTCCATTCAGTTGGGTATTCTCCCCAATGGGCAGAAGATCTAAATGCTAAAGGAGAGAGAGGAGGCAACTGTTCACATTGATTACTAAGGAGCTTAGCAGCTGTTTGTGTCTCAAATGCCTACCTTACCCAGTTTAAAATAAAAGGAATAAGTTCCCAGCAAATTTCAGGAAACAGGATCTTCATGCTTACTGGATCCTGCTCCTGTGGCAGTTTTCCACAGGTTGTCCAATCAGAGAAGAATATTCATAAACTATCACTGGGTAAAGCAAGGTGCACAGGAGTAGGTGGGATGAATGAGGTCGTGGTTAGTGGCCCCCTAATGCTTTTGCTTTTGTCAAAATCAAATTTACTTGACCTTGAAAAGAGCAGACACTGTCTTCAGAACTCCTGCCAGCCTATAAAAACAGAGTTCATATACCAGTGCTGCTGTCACGATCAGCATGGGACTAACACTGCTCAAGCTGAGAAGATGTCATTTATCTGGCACGGTTTAATCAACATGTGAGCCTCCAACCAGCTCCTAGACAGTCTATCAAAAAATTTCCATAGACTCTGTAAGGTAAAGATACACACAGATTTAAAAAGTCATAAGGAGGTGAAAATAAAAAGAAGGAATTTTATTTCACAACATTATACTCTTTTATTCATTCAATACATTCCTCTATTCAAAAGGCTCTAAAGAGTTTTTCTTTTATGATGACAGAACAAAGATGTTTGTAACTCCTTTCTTTTGAAAAGTCAACACAACAACAAAAGATTTTTTTTTTATCTGAAACTCTATTAAAAAAATAAAACCTATGGCTCTGAACTACAACATATGCAGGAATTGGGTGAATTAATAATGAGGGATGTCAGAGAGCACAGGATGGTCAAACCTTAGTGTTTGTAGGAGTAGTATCAACAAGGAACAAGATGCAGGGCCGCCGGAAGATATTAGGAATTGGAGGCATCTGCTGTCGTGAAGGTGAGGTGAGTGGGCAAAGTCAGAAAACAAGGAGACTGTTTGAAAATTTATATTAGAGCAGTAAAGCTCCTGGGGTGCCTCATTCTCCCCAAAGAGCTAGAAGGTACACTGTTAACAGATATGGCTTCTAGGAAGCAACAAATTTTTAAGACGCCAGCACCGAAGACAGTGGGGGGGTGAAAACAAGAATATGAAGTGAAAATGTGCATGACAAAGAATGAGACCTTCCGGTTCTCTCACCCTACAGGGTCAGAACTGTAGCAGTCAGGTTCCCAAAGCAAGAGACTGAAGGGCCATTCTCTGGAAAAATTAAACCATCATCTGAGAAAAGACCCACAGATACTACTAATAGTGTCTACAATGAGATTGCTGACAGGTTACCCACTCATCCTAAAGAGAAGTCCAGTGGGAAACAAGCCTACAGGTATATAAAGGCACAAACACAGCTTCTAACCAGCTTTCTAATGCTCCACCTCTTAAACAAAAGACAAGGATCACCAGACATCTGAGGAAGGCCCATCACACTTGAGAGAGCTCCTAAATAAACAAAATGAGCAAAGGAAATTAGCAGAAACAGGGACAATACTGGTAAAAGAAAACTTCAAAGAAATTATATGTAATAGCTCCATTGAGCTAAGATCTTGCATTCATTTCATAAAAGCATAACATTATTAAAAAGAAAAAAATCAGAGAGTAAAAAGGGGAGAAAAAAGAGGACATAAAACATTCAGAGGTTAAAGAAATTTCCCAGAAAGTAAAAATTAGACAACTGCACAATGCAACAAAAAAGAAGATAATATTAGAAAATAAATGTAAGAAGTCCAATATCCAAATTAATATGCACTCCAGAGAAAGAGAACAGGAAAAAAAGCAGGAAGAAAATAATATAAGAACATATTTAATAATCATGTAATCCTTAGATTATAAGGACCTACTGAGCACTGAGCACAATGAATAAAATATAGCTTACATTATGGTAATTCAAAATATTTTAGGATATGAGTAAGAAAAAGACCTTAAAAAGTGGCGTAGATGAAACTGACAAAAACATATAAAAGATCAAGAAAAATGACATTAGACTGCTCAACTGCAGCACTGGACACTGGATGACAATGAAACAAAACCATCAAAATTCTTTCCAACTTAGAATCATATACCCAGCCAAACTACCACTCAACTATAAGACAAGAATTAAGGCATTTTCATACCTGCAAAGTCTGAGGGCCAAAAAATTGCTAGATTAGCCTTCTATCACTATCTGACTAGTAGCTTTACTAAATTTGGAACTGTACAGTTTACACACATTTTCTACTATTACCTCATTTTACTGTATAGGTATAAGAGTACATTTTCTACACTCTGTAATCATGAATGGGATATACCTTTGGTCAGCACATTCTTCCCCTAATAAAATATGAGATCATGATATAAAAAATTCGATAAAATAATATTCATTTTTATATAATAATGTACTTAAAAAGTACTTTAGAAATAGTCACAAATATCTTGTGAAGTATGATAGATATTATCATTACTTGCTTAAAGATTAGAAAATTGAGCCTTAAAGAGATCAATGATTTCCCAAGGGTGTCGTAGCTAATATAAAGTAGTACTGGACCTCAAAAATAATCTTCATGACTATGTTTCAACATCTCATTCTCCCTTATGCACATAAGGAACTGTTTAATTTCAAGCAACCGAAAGCACTGTTATTCCTTTTCTCAACCCAAACGACAACCCAGCTATTCATTCACCTCAAGCACCTTAGCCTCTTGCTCTTCTGAACATCCTTAAAGAACTATAGTAAACATCCCAAAATAAACAATGACATATATTTAGAACTCTGGGAAAGGCAAGTACTAACTACTCATTGGAAAGAAACGTCTTGATTTTTTTCTTTAACCTAAGGGTTAGAAGAAAAATAGATAATGAAATAAAAAGGACTTCATCTTTTCATACACTACATGTAGCAGAAAGGCACCTAATCTATTTTAGATGTTCATAATGATCCATCTGGCTCATTATCATAAAAAATGAAACTCTCGTTTAAATCAGCTATTAGTTTCTTATACTATAAAGGGATAAAAATTCAAGAATAATTACCCTTCCGGTCTGTTGTTCCAAAATGCATTAATCAAAAAACGTGCTTTAAAATTTAGAACACAATAAAACATGCAGCACACAGCTTCCTTTCCTACTCCCCTTCTCAAAGCAAACAGACGGACAGGAAGACTACACACACTCACATTTACAAACACTGTCTGTGACCTTGGATTCATATCCTCTTCAGTTTCATCTTCTGTTAGACTTGTGGACCTGAATGGGCCCTGGGTGAAGAGATCACAGCCCTCACTGAAAAAATGCAACTGTACTCTAGGTAACTCTGTGATTTGAGTCATGCAAAGAAATAGTCTGATAACAATCTAGCTACTTACGCCACAGTATCGGTCATCATTAAATATCTGAGGTGGCAGAGGATTGCCCTGAGAGGGCTTCTTTTCTGGGGGGATGTTTTTGTACATCCATTGCCTCTGTTCTTCTGACATTGTGATATCCACTTCCTCAAACTCTATCTTGTTGGCTTCCAGAAATCTAACCACATCTTGCTGCTTTTTCTTTATCTACAGAGAGAAGACAAATAAAGAAATAATTCTCATTTAAAACAATATGTAGATATTTTCAAAATGAACTAAATTTGATATCTCATTGTCAGAGGTCACCAATACAAAAAAAAAAACCCAGGCAATTTACAGAGGCGCCATTCACTGTCCACTCACTGGATATCCAGCAGAGATCTAAGCAAGTCTTGCCATAGTGAGTTCTTCACCTAGACTCCTCAGAACTCTGGGGCACACTCAGATTAGCTGGAAGGAACAGACTATGTATGAGGTGAGAGATTCACATAGTTCTCAGAGGGCCATCACCACTCTCCCCTCCCACCCACAGAAGTTGACATTTACAGTCAATAAAGCTCTTTTTGCTCAAAACCATTTGAAAACCATGGATAGCTCATCTGAGATGTCGACATTTCATTGATTCCCGGGAGCAGCAACTTTTTATTCCTCTCAGCAGCCTCTTTCAGATATTCCACAGCTGTGGCTGCTGTCATGAAAGCATGCTTTCATCAATTCACAAGAGAAAAATGTTCTCCACTTCTAAGGTGAGAGTAAACAACAAGCACCATTTTACTTTGAACTCTATTTCTTAACCCTTTCATTCCTCGGATTTTTCATGCTTCCTTCCTAAGTCACTAGGTGTCAGGTGTGTTCTTGAATAGCTGCAAACACACTTGCAAGTTTCAAAATGTTACCAATCTTCTTAATTTAAAAGTGTGTATAAACTAATTTAAATGGGGTGTCAATACTTAATGTATTAAACACAGCATGTGAAACATGAGAAAACAGGCTTGCTTTTTCTAAATGATTCTAGAAAATCTGCAGAGAACAAACTTAAGCGGTAAAGTAAACCTTAAAATGGCCAAAGAATCACTTTGAGGTCAAGCAGTCAGAAAGTCTCTTGTCACAGAAGATAAAATGCTTGAAGAACTAACTTTCACATGCCAATTGCCTCCTCATCCAGTCTCCATCCCCAACTTCTCTCCAAAGCCTCAATGACAGGTGTCTCTGAAGTGGAAATCTGTTATATGTGTTAAGCAGCAAGGATCTGATCACTGGGCTGAAGTCTATAAGCATAGTTAGTATGGACATAAAAAGCTAACAAAATAGAACATCTTTAAGCTCAAAAATATCATAAAATGAGAGAATTATCATATGATTCTAAATCCAAATTGATAATGGTATTATCTTAATTTCTTGACTTAAGCCATTTATCATTTCTGAAAAAGTTAACTTTTTTGTTCACTGATATATAATTTCAGAAATGTAGTTATATTATTTATTTTCAAATGTTGGCTTGCAAATAAGTATCATCCGTCCTACTTAATTTCCCTGTCCAACCCTATAAAGTAGATTTCATTGTTCCTGAGTTCAAAGTGGTCACACTTAATATGTGCTTTTTTCAAGATAATCATGTTCTCTTATTCAGATTCCTTCTTCAGTGGGAACCCACTGTCTTTGGAAAAACATACATTTAAAAGTCTGGAAATTGTAAAATAAACAAAAAATTACCTATAATCCTACTACCCAGACAATTACTGTCGAAACTTATTAGAGGCAAGGGTCTGGATTTAATGCCCATAGGTGGAGCTCTATGTACCCAGCACATTGGTGTGTTCATGAAAGTGATCAAAAATGAAACTGCTACAGTCGAACTTTGGTTTTCCATATAACATATATATATATATATATATATATATATATATATATATATATATATATATATAAATAATATCCACCCCTACTCCAAAATGTGAGTACCTAAAAACTCATACATTCTCAATACTGGGATATATCAAGGACACACTCAAATTTACCTCTCTACCCCCCCTCACCTATATACATCTCTCTCTCTCTCTCTCTCTCTCTCTCTCTCTCTCTCTCTCTCACACACACACACACACACACACACACACACAGAGCACATTTACCGCCTGACTATGGTCCCCTGAAGCTCAATCAGTCTCTCCTTTCAGAGGATCACACTTAGTAAAAATAGCTGCACCTTGTCCTTTTCACTCAACTCAGTATTATAAATACTGTCCCCTGTCATTACAAGTTTTCAAAGGTATGAATTTTAATATCTGCCTGGCAATTCCATCATGTAGCTGAATAGTTAACTATTACTCTATTCTTGGATATTTAGCATACTTGTAACTTTCACCACTAGAAATAACATCATGTGGTGAACATCTTTATTTATAAAACTCTTACTGTATCTTGAGATACTACTTTAGGACAAAGGCCTATGAATAAAACTCAGGTCAAAAGGCAGAGACATTGTTCAGGCTCTTGATGGACCCAGGGTAAAATGCTTTTCAACAGGGCCACATACATCAAAAAGTATAAACTTCCAGTTATAAAATAAATAAGTGCTGGGTATATAATGTACAGCATGGCAACTATAGTTAATAATACTGTATTGTATATCTGAAAGTTGCAAATAGATTTTAAAATTTCACATGACAAGAAAAAAATTGTAACTGTGTGGTGATGGATATTAACTAGATTTATTGTGGTGATCCTTTTTCAACTGAATCATTATGTGTAGACCTGAAACTAATATAATGTTATATGTCAACTATCCCTCAATAATAAAAAAAAAGGCCACATCAATTTACATTCCCATTAACAATATTTGAAAGTACTCATGTCTTAACACCTCTGCCTCCTTATAGCTAACGTTATATTGCAGAAGATTACAGTTTAAACAATGTGAGGTGATAAATGTTAACTAAACTTACTGTGGTCATCATTTAGCAATATATACATACATCAAATCATTGTTGTAAATTGTAAACTTACAGGGTTTTGTACATTATATCTCACTAAAACTGGAGAGGAAAAAAGAATGGTGCTGCTGTTTGTTAAAACAAAATCATACGCATTATTTCATACTGACAATACTCAGAAAGTGATGGATAGTTCCTTACTAACAATGGTGATGACTGTCAGTAGTTTAAGGAGTAAAATGTAAGTAATTATATATCTATTTTCAAAAAGGGAAGCAAGGCAGACATGACCAGGTTTGTGTTTGAAAGAGATCACTTTAATACTACACAACTTAAAAAGAAAAAAGGAGAAATTCTGTATGTACTGTGAACACTGCTAGAGCCTTGATAATAAACGGTGGTCATGGGAAAAAAACAAAAACAAAAACTAGGAAAAGGTCTCCAAGACATATACATAAGTGAAAACTACCACAAAAGGAGAACTGGGAGCAGACTAGTCACATTTTCCTGAACAGAAAAAAAAGGGGGGAGGGGGAAGAAACACATTTGTATTTGCTTTATTTTCATTTAAAAACACTTTTGAAGGTTATGTGAAAAATAACAAAAGTGGTTGCCTAAGGGCTAAGGGAATGGGAACTGGGTGATGGCGACAAAGTTGGAGCAAGAGTTTTCACTCTCTACATGTATAAACTTTAAACTTTTTGAACAGTGTTAATGTATCAATAGTCAAAAGATTAAATGGAAGTTTATTTTGAGAAAGAAAGGGAGCTTCACAGCCTGGAGAGGAGCAGTTGTACATTACATAAATCCCAACAGGACACAAAAGCAGGACTCCGAGCATTTTGTTACTCATTGGCCTCCATGTTTCCTTACACTTATAAAAAAGGCCAGATGATTAAGATACAATTTTTAAAAAGAGCTAAGACCACGGAAAATTAATATTATAACAAATCACCCAAATAAACAAAAAAAAGAAATTTAACCCAGGAAAGGAAGTTTTCAAGTAGATGTTTATGACATTAGCATCAGGAAAGAACCTCTACACAGTTTTTAAGATCTGCTGAGGTGAATGTGGCCTGGAACTGGGGGAACCCAGGCTTGAGTGGCAGATGACAGACCTGCTCAGGGGGCAAGAACTTGGGAAACGTAAGGGCCCTGGGTAATAGAAAGGCTTTCCATGTGGCAAGAGGAAGCTGTCAAGGGCACTTCATGTGCTGGGCATAAATCCAGAGTTCAAATAACACAAACTTATATAGTCACTTCCTTGACACAGAGAGCTTTCTTCTCCCCATGCTTTGACTGTTCTGAAACAAAGTGTACCTTATGATTAATATCAAAATAAATTTGATGAGCAAATGGAAGAGAAGAATTTGTAGGGCAACAGTTGCTGCCTTCACCCATGTCAATTTAGGCATGCGTGAAAGGAAGGTATCTATAACTCCTGGTTTGTTTGTTTTAAACACACTTAGAAGCCATAGCAGATAATACTTAGTACCCATCCCCCTTTATTTCTTAATACAGAAGCCTGGTTTTGTTTAAGAAAGCAATGTGCTCAGGTACAAAATTTGTTTACCTAACACCCCTGCGCATCTTGGAGTGATCACATGACACACACCTGGCCAATGAGATATAAGGCAGATATTTCTTGGGAAGGCTCCACTTAATGAATGGAAAGATAAAGTCCATTTTTCCTTTGTCCTCTTCCTGTCTTCCTTGCAGAAATGTAGTAGTGCCCGGAGGTGCAGAATTCATTTTACAAATGTGAAAATAAACACCATATGCTAAGGATAGTCAAATAGAACAGTAGGAGCCTAGGTCCTTGATGACATTTTATAGGTGTCACAGCAGTCTCGTGCAGCCCACCCTAAACCTTTCTGTATTAGACAAATAAACCCCTAATTTGAGTCATTCTTTAATCAACTTTTCTATAGTTTGTGTGTAAACATAATGCTTCTTGGTAAAATTCTTAATTACTACTTAAAATGTCTTTAGAAATACTGTAGTATGATATATTGAAGATAAAAGCCATTACTGCACAGCAGAGCCTAGAAATAAAAGCTGTTAAGACGTGAATTTAATATAAGTGAAGTGAATATCTGACATTGAATAAACAGATGAATTTTCATTATTTTGTTTGTAAAACAACAATGTTGTTGGACTTAAAACTGGAAGGTAACTACTGAAGGCTTGAAAGTTACATTTCATCTTATTCAAACATATGCCATTACACATCGTCCAAAGCAATTAAAGGGAACGGATACTGCCAAATCTTAGGCTAGCTCACAGGTGGGCAAACTACAGCCCACAGGCCAAATCTAATCCACTATTTTTGTATAGCCCAGAGCCAAACATAGTCTATATTTTTAAATGGTTGAAAAAAAATCAAAACATTAATAGTATTTCATGACACGTAAAAATTATATGAAATACCAATTTCAGTGTCCATCAATAAAGTTGTATTGGAAGACAGCTGCACCCATTCATTTACATACTGTTTATGACTGCTTTTGCCCCACAATGGCAGAGCTGAGTAGTTGCAACAGAGGCAGTACGGTTCCCAAAGCCTAACGCATTTACTTGCTGCCCTTTACAGAAAAGTTTGCCAATCCTGGGCTAAATCCTAGATCTTCATTTCTGGCTCAAAGTTCACTTTCTCAGTGAGGCCTTCTCTTACCACCTGATTTTACATTTTTACCAGCCACTCCAGAACTTCACACTCGCTTTCAATGCTTCATTTTCACCTTAGCACTTAGCATCTGACATACTGTATGTTTTATGTATTTGTTTGTACAACTACCCCTACTAAAAAATAAATTCCCCAGAGCTGGGGATTTTGTCTACTGTTTTGTTCACTACTATATCGCCTAGGGCCTAGACTGGTGTCTGGCTCATAGCAGACACTCAATAAATATGTCAATGAATAGACAGGATTCTTACAGGTAGAAAGACTAGTGTAACAGCAGTGCTGACTCATTATTTAGGATTGAGATACCTTATGTCTTATCTCCTCTTTAACTACCTTAGCTGAAGTCTTGCCTAAATTTATTAAAACTTTATCTGTTTACTTGTTTTATGATCATCTCTGTCTCCATAATGTCAGTTCCATAAGCACAGGGACTGGCACACAGGAGGCCCTCAATAAATATTAACTGAATGGATGATTAAAGAATTATCACTCCAATGCTGAATATCAAAGTTTTCCTGGTGATTGTTCAAGAGATCAAACTGAGTTGGTAATTTAATTTAGAAACAAATGTAACTGAAGGTTAACCAAGCAGGAATGAGATCAAAAACCAATATTCTCAATTAATGCTAAAGTTGTATGAATTTAAAGTCAGTGTGTCTAGAATGCTACATCTAACTGTAAACAGCCTAAATTATTCAGAAGAACATCTAGACCCTGAATGTGAAAAAGGCTTTGCTTCTAACACTGATACTGAAGAAGAAAGTTGCATGTAATTCATGTTTAAATAAACGCTATTGTTAATTTTAAACACTGCAAGTGCATAATGTAGTATGTTATTTTGCTAAAATGATGGCAATTGAGAATTAAGCAAATATACTGATATCCCCCTGACTCTGCTTCCAATTGCTACTGTAACACTCTATCACCCTTAACCACTTCCCCCAGATATCTCCAGGAATTCTGAAGCAAGCTCCTCAGATTTGGTTTAAAGCAGCCTTCTTTGCCAATGCATCAATAAATGCTATGGTCTGAATGTGTCTCCCCAAAATTCGTATGTTGAAACCTAACCCCCAGGTGATGGTATTAGAAGGTAGGGCCAATGAGTAGTGATTAGGTAATGAGGACAGAACCCTCAAAAATGGGATTAACGTCCTTATAAAAGAGTCCGCAGAGCTCCCTTGCCCCTTCCACCATGTGAGGACACAGCAAGAAGTCTGAAGTCCACAACTGGGAAGAGGGCTTTCACCAGAACCCAAACGTCCTGGCACCCTGATTTTGAACTTCCAGCCTCCAGAACTGAGAGAAATAAATCACTGTTATTTATAAGTCCCCGAGTCTATGGTATTTTGTTACAGCAGCCTGAACGGACTAACACAATAAATCTTCACCCTTCCAACTCCAAACCCTTGCAGTTCCAGACCTGCTGAGGACCCCAATGCCTGAATCCAAGCCCTGGTGACCCACCCTCACAGGCACGTAGGTGATAAGCTGTCTGAGCTGCTGATGCACCTGCTGATGTGGCATGAACATTCAATGACCCGTGGAACTCTGTGAAGGCACTTGTAAGGCACTTGTAGCTTTCAGTGGCAATATCCCAGCTCCACAAGTCCCTAGGGATTGGATCAGAGGACAGGCTAAATAAACTACATTGTGCTTGACTTAGACTCACCCCCTACTCTGTCACACTGACTTCTAGGTAAACGTTCACTCCTCCATTCTCTTCTGGTACGGTTAGTTTTCCCAGAAGACTGCCAGTTAACTTCTATAATTAGGCAGCCCCATCAGATTCCTTCCATAGGCCTCAGGGCATGTGTAGTAGTGTTTGAATTCTGAGGTGTATACAGCTGATGCAGTACCCTGGGAACTTGGGAGTCACTAGTAAATAAAGAGATATAGTCAATTTGAGTTAAAATAGATTAAAAAAAAACTGAGAATGTGAGCAATTGTGGGAAAGCAAGTTTAAAGACAAATGAGGCACAGATGGAGGACAATGAGGAAAATTGAAAAAAAAAAATGAGCATGTATTCCAGAATTAAACTATCCTAGATTTAATTCTGGCCCTGTCAGTTGAGTACCTTGGAGAAATTATTTGGTTTTCTCTTAAATTCAGTTTCCAAATCTGTAAAATAGACCCAATTTTTTTTTTTAAATCAGTTCTCGGGAGGATTAAATAAGAACTAAGCAATAATAGGCACCTGCTCAATTGTTTCATTTATACAAATATATGAGCTTTTTCCCCTTGCCCTAGATGAAGCCTTCTGTAAAAAATATAAAGTGACTTCTGGGTACTTTCAAAGGTTTTGGGTATTCAATGCAACAGTTCTTTATTTCACCTACTTTCACACTTCAAATGCAGTTTTCTTTTTTTGACTTGAGGCCTTTTATGTATCTTATGTGAAAAAAAGTCAAAGACAGGCAAAGGAAAGTAAAAATAAAGGATAAATTTTCTTATAACTTGACAAAATTTATAAAGGAGAGGCTGTACTAGACTAGGAGAGGTAGAGGGCCCTAAAATAATTCCTTCTTTCAACTAAAAAGAGAGGAAACGACTGATGATACGTCCCTTGTCAGAGACTCTAGGAACTTTCCAGTGATTGCGTACAGTACCTCAAAAATATGTAATTTCATGGCAAGTTCTTTAACTAATACCTCACTATTGGACCCTTATGCATTATATTATAATAAAGAGGATACAGATGGCAAGAAGTATTATGGCAGACACTTACCTAGTTACCCCAAAGCTATTTACTGCCTACCCTATGAAAGCTGGAAAACTAAAGCCTCGCTTTTGCCATCCATGCTTATAGCCAGGGCAGCCATGTGATCCAGATCCAGCCCTTGGGGTGCGAGCCCAAGTGTGCTGGGAGGAGCTTCTGGACAAGACTGCTCTTGTGGTGAAGCAGATGGATTAAGATGCGAGGGCCCCTGTCTCTTCCTTTCCTCCTCCTTCCAGCTAGGAACCCAGGTATGAGGGCTAGATATATGTAGGCAGCCTTTCCATTGTAAGGCAATGAGCATCAGGAAAATGCCAACCAGGAAAATTCTAGCATCACAAGCCCTGAACAAATCAGCCTCTGGGCTTACCAGGAGAGACCAAACACATCTATTTATTTAAGCTCATGTTAGTCAGGTTCTTTCTTACTAGTAGATGAACATATTTCTAACTAAAATACTCATCAATATGTTTCATTGCTGGGGAGTAAAGCAGAGGTGTAGATGAGCCCCAACAAACTATCTGCTGTCAAGAATGAGCCCCAACAAACTATCTGCTGTCAACATTTTAATGCTGTTTAACTAAACATGAGATTACACATAAAGTACTGTTTCTCTAGTGTCCATTTCAGTTTATCTTACTTGAAAGCAAATACGAGGTTACCAAGCCAAAGATAACAATGAGAGAGGTTGTCCTGTAAGAGATTGAAATTTGAGTTTTAGAGAATCGATGTCAGAAAAAGAGATTATGAAATAAATGGCAATTTTTTAAAGAAACATTATTATATGTTGCAAATTAAGCAATATAATTTTAATGATAGAAAAGACTGTGTTTTTTCATCTATATATCATTAGCACAGTCCCTGGTACAGGCACTCAATATGTTTATATTAAACATATAAACATTATTGAACTTTAATAAATACTTTTAACCTATTTTCTTTTCAACTAATCAACATTCTTGGTTGTTTTCTTCACTAACTTGCATTGATTTCTTTATCCATGTTTATAATGTTAAGCCATCTTTCTATTTGAAAATTTTTTATTGAAAAAACCCAGAATTGTATCATTCTAAAGTAATTATATTTCATATTACCTTCTAAGTAGTGAATATTTAGAAACATAATTTATATAGTTGCTATAATAACATACATATTTTAGGGTAGGATGTTGTGGTTGTATTATATTTTATTTTTATAATCTTCATAGTTATCTTACTGAATACATAAATTCTATTGAGTATTTAATGTTTAGAACACTATCCTATCATTGGAAATGTAAGTGAATTTTTTTCTTATGTAAAAAAGATAAGTGCTCCAACTGTGCTGACTTTTTTCCGTGATGGCAAATTGTATCAGTAGTAAGCTACTCAACAAATATTAAACACACACAGGCTCGCTCGCTCTCTCTCTCTCTCTCATACTCATACACACACACACACACACACACACACACACACACACACACACACACACAAGCACGCACACACACAACCTTCTTCCTTCTTGATTTGTCTTTTTAAGATAAAGATGATACTTTATCAAGTAACTTTCTTATCCACAGTGTGGACCCTGAGAAAGAAGATACCTACCAAGAAGGGCTCCTGCAGCTAACTGGACTCAATTTTAAAAGCAGAGCCTAGCAGCTATTTCTAAACTGAGGCTTCACACAAACCACACTTCAATTAGAAGCCTGTACTTAAACTGTCTTCCTGCACTGTGTTCCTGCCCTCTGAACCAGCCATTATAAAGTAGCTCCTGCTATTATATTTCAACCAATAAGACTGAGGCTTTCTCTGTCCAATTGCAGCAGCATAGCTATATCCCAATCAGCACTGTCGCTGACCAATCAGAGTGACTCCATTCTGACCAATCAGGACAGTGCCTTTTGGACCAATCAAACTGAGAGGATTTGGAGTCCTCATCTGCATGAGAGCAGACAAATCAGGACCAGGGATGGGGACTTCTCTCTATATAAGTCAGCTCCCAGGTAGCTCAGAGAGTGCTCTTTTCCCCTTTCTACCAAAAGCAGAGCTGAATTACAGAAGACATAAGATGACAAAATACTGAAGATGTCTCACTGGACCACAGTGAAGAATAGCAGGTGGAGGAGGGCAGAGCCAAAGAGAGCTATCTAGCCCAAGAGGGAAACCTGCCCCAGGGCCACCTCACAGCTGTGCTATTCCATAGCCATGGTACTTCATAAATGAGCTGTAACACTATTGAGCTATTCCAAAGGTGCGCTAGTCTCACAGCCATGCTGTATCACAACTGAGTTGTTCACACTGAACTTTCCTTCTTCACTGCCCCCCAAACTGGGGATTCTTTTTGGCATGGTAGCAATGATCAGTTGATCAGTTGTAAGCATGTCACAAAGTGCATTTTAGAAAATGCCTAATATTTTTTTGTTACTGAAAGCAATGCTTGTTGTCTATAAAAACTGTCACTGTGAAAACCAATTACATAATTTTCTAATCTCCTAAAAGACTTCAAGTGAAAATTTTGTTTGTTTTTTAAATATAAAAATATAACACTTTTCAATTGGATTTCTGGAACTAATTATATTTTAACTACCAAAATTTTTACCACTATTTGGATGACTAATGAATGGGATAAAACAATGATTTACCACTGTTCTTCAATTATAATGATGCTACTTCTCCATTTGCATCTATGTATTTTGGGGAGGTATCTTTTTAACAATTTTAAAACTGTTAAGAGCAAGCCTTATATTATCTCCCCTTAAAATGTTTAAGTCTAAATAAAATTCAAGCCAGAGGACAAATTTCTGTTCCGAATATTTGAGAAATATTAAGTTCTATTGTTCTCAATTTTCAGAGCCTTTTTTCTTATACCAGGTTTTAAAAGCTAGTTTATAAATTTTTACCTTGCGAAATCATCAAAAATGTTGAGAAAAAAAATTCTCACCATATTTTCTCCAAGTATGGCTTAAATTTTGATATTCTTTTCCTGGAAGCATGCTAGCATACATATGACAAAGAAAATTACTAGATTCAAAAAGAAATCCTAGAAAACCAAAGTTTCACTGTAAATATATTATATTTCTAATATACTTTATGTGAGTTAACATAAATAAGACAGGGTAATAAGTTTGGAGGCAGAAGTGACATGAATATTAGCACATGTAATGTATTTGACTCAGGCAAAATGAAGACATAACATCTTGCAATGTCCTATATAACCTATTTTCTCTTCATACTAATACTTTTGCCTTTGAAGACATCACATACTTCCAGGACTTCGACTATCACCTCTTCGAAAATAAAACCAAAATTTGCATTTTAAAATTGACCTCTTCCAAAACAGCCAATCCCGTAGTTCCTTTCTGGAAATTCATGCTTAAATATCTGACTATTATTTCAAACTTAACTGGTAAAACAAAACAACAAAAATAACAAAACCTTGTTGTCACAGAATCAACCTATCATTCACCTCCTCCTAACTTTCCTGTTTCTATTAACAATACACCGCTTTGTTAAAGACTCAGCATGACAACACAAATACCTGCAAGTCCAAAACTTAACAGTTATAAAAATAACCTTCCTAAATAAAAACCTTCACACGCACACATACACACATGTGTCTGTTATTAAACTTGATGAAAGGAGCCTCTCCTGTGCTTGGTTTGGTAGTACTAAAACAGAGATGGTGTAGAGTTGGTGGAGAGGTAGGTCTGGCTACCGCAAGCTTGACTCAGGTCTATGAGGAGCTCTGGTTCTCTATGCCTTTTTCATGATGGTTAGAACACTTTGATAATGATGTCAAGGGGAGTGAACTGATCATCATCTGAACCAGTTAGCTTTATGTTCTAATCCTGGACAGTAAGAAAGAGATGAATCACTTCAGGCAAGTTAATCTACAAAACCTCAGTTTTCTCATTGGTGAAATGCAAATCATAATTCAGTTCAGAGGGTGCTGATAAAAATTAACTGGCATAATAGAGTTCTTAGTGCATGGAATGCTGTAAGAACTCTGCACACATTTGTTACTATTATTATTAGAGTAATTTTTATTCTAAGGCCACAAACCTTATCAGCTTTTCTGTTCTTTAGCAAGAGTACTGTTTGTCACTGGGGACACCTGGGACAACTACAACTCCATGACAATCTGGTTTCTCTTTTTCCAGGCTTCATTGATTTACCCATTTGTTTATGCCACAAGGATATTTTAAGGATCTAGCAGGTACCAGGCACTGTGCTAGGCATAGGGTGTACATATCTGCCCCTGCCTTACTTCAGCTTGCCCCCAAAAAGCTGTGAGTTATAGAGAGTCAACAGTCAAAACACTGACAATGCTTGAACTATAAAACTTGATTTAAACAAAGAGAGAATCCACTCTCTGCAAGTACCCTTGAGTGAGAATGGGCTTCCCTTTAGATATGAGCATGACGCTGTTACCCTAGCAGAACATGTTCTATAAGGGTTTACCTTCCACCCTGGCTCGTGCTAACCTAGCAATATTCCCATCCCAGTCTAGGAAAGCAGGCTAAAGCAGACTGAAAGTGATGAGGGCAGAAAAGAGTCTCCTTGGGCACAACCTTGCACAGAGGCTTGTCATTAGCAAACTGCCCCATCTAGACTAGCCAAACCCAGGAACAAACAGGTGCTGTTCATTGTGTGTCTACAAGAGTAACTTTTTGACTTTCCCATCTCTGCTGCATACAGGAAGTAAGAAAAGGAATGCTAAAGTTAAAACTAGAAAGCAGAACAAGGAGAACTAGAAATTTCAACCAAGTAAAGGAGAATTAACAAATGTCCCTATGGCTGTACCCTAGGACTCAGAATCTGTCCTGGTGTATTTGTAAACATCAATTTAAACACTTTTTTATTTTGAGTCATACTCATTTGTCTCTTTTGAATTACAGATTAAGATCAAGAAGTTAAGATGTAATTGAAACCAATCACTTCATTTAGTTCCCAAACTGAAACTTTAGCAAGTGTCAAAGTTTATGGTCTACTCTTCTTGAGTTTAAAGCAATATTTCAGAACAAATTAAAGAGAGGTTACTACTGCCCTGCTGCTGGTAGAATGATTCTTGCCATGAACTCAAATCTAATCCACCATTAATGAAATGTTACCTGTACTGTATGTATTTTCTGATTGGGAACCAATGCTTTAGAACAGTTTAGGCAACTCTCTTCACATTACAGATCACAGATAACTGAAACAATATTTACTTCTAATTCTTGGTATAATTTTAAAAGAGAGCTAAGTAGGACAACACTAGAATTAAATTTTTTAAAAAAGGAGTCTATAAAATCTGCTACCTCAATTTAATAACTTCTTCAAACCTATACTTAAACGTGTAATCTCATTTACAGTTGACCCTTGAACAATGAAGGGGTTAGGGTTGCTGACCCCCTATGCAATCAAAAATCCACCTATAACTTTTGACTTCCCCAAAACTTAACTACTAACAGCCTATTGTTGATCAGAAACCTTACCAATTAACATAAATAGCCATTTAACATGTTTTGTCTGTTATATATTGTATACCATATTCTGACAATAAAAAAGTAAGCTACGGAAAATATTAAGAAAATTGTAAGGATGAGAAAAGGCATTTACGGCATTTACTGAAAAAAATGTGCATAGAAGTGGGCTCACAGGTTAAACCCCTATTGTTCAAGGGTCAACTGTAATTGCTTGTTCACATTAAAAAACTAAAATCAGTGTCTTTCACAGCCTTCCTCTTACTACAACTCCTCCATCATGAGCTACAAAAGCCATATCCTCTTCGTTTCTTAGAAACCATGAAGACATCTTCTTTCTTTTGTTTTCACACTTTCCTTTGGCTGCCAAGTCCTGAAAATTCTACTCCTTCTATCTCGCATATTACTACCCCCCCCTTGCCCCACCCCATTTCTACAGTCCCTATCCCACTGCTAGCCATACCTCTAGGAATTTTACTGTCCTACTCACTCCCATCTAAAAGCAGACAAGAATGTTCTTCAAGCACATATCACCACCTTTTCAGAATTTTACAATTCCTCATTGGCACAGATAGTTCCACAGTCTCCTAGCCATACCCTGTTTCCACGTCACTTCAGAATCCTGGAATCTTGGGGTATACTGGATCATACCTGCTTCAGCTAGAGCACCTGAGCTCACATCGTAGGCCCTTTCAGAAGTGACTGTGACTTTAAATCTCATCTCTCCTCTCATCAAACACTTCATTTCCTCTCTCTAAATTACATAAATTCACCTTGCTTGAAAAGACTTCTACACACATACCTGAGTCCAAATACTTTAGTTATACCTTTATTTTTCACCTTCTCATGGATATATATTGTTTATATAGTTACGCACATTAATATTAATGTTACTTGTGGTTCCAGATGTGTGTGGCATGTCTCTCAAGAGTATTTTCCACATAGTAAATACACAAATACCATTCAATGTTGTCTCTTGGGGTCGCCTGAAATAGCAGCTTCTAGGAGGAGAAATGAGTGAATAAAATTTACCCACATATTAGAAAGCCAGAAGATTCATAAGATCTTAGTGATGGTACCACCTCCCACTTGCCTGCCCAACCCCAAAACCTGGATTTCATCTTTGACTCTCCCCGATAATTTAATTATCATTAAGCTATGAAATATCAAATTTTTACTTAAAATTTTTTTCTTGAACCTTCCATGTTTCTCTCTCCATTTTCATTCCCACTAGCCCACACCAAGCCATCATCTCTCGTCTACAGCTTCTGATATCTTTTAGCCAGCATCCTCTAAAACCACTTTTCACAGAAAAGCTAAAATGATTTTTTTTTTTTTAAAGTGTAAGTCTTCGGGTTTCACATCTCTGTTTAAAAATCTTTCACTAACCTCCCACAATCCTGGAAATGAAGGCAAAAAATCTGTGCCAAGGCTCATAAGGCCCACCTCTCCAGCTTCATGCCCTTCTCTCATTCACCCTGAGTGGATCTGGGCTCATCAAACCACAGAATGGGGGAAGGAAGTCATCGCCTTGGACTTGGATGAGGCTCAAGAATTTGATTTCATATCCATACAATGGAATATTATGTGGCTATAAAAATGAATACAGTATTGATACATGCCACAATAAGGGTGAACCTTGAAAACATGCTGAAGTGAAAGAAGCTAGTCATAAAGGGCCTGTATTGTATGATTCCATTTACATAAAATGTCCAGAGAATAGGCCAATCTACAGACAGAAAGTAGATTAGTGGTTGTATAGGACTAGAGTGAAAAGGAAGGTGGTATTAGGGATATAGCTTAAGGGGTGTGGGATTACCTTTTGTCGTACCAACTTCTCCATGTAATCTCCAACCTCTCTTTTCCCTACATTTACTTCTTCACCACAGTGATTGACCCTTATTTCCCTTGCCTTGGATTTCCCTTGCCTTTCAAAATTTAGGTCCTCTTCTTTCTACAAGGCCCAACTTAGAGCCCACCTCTCACATAGTACCCCCAGTCCAGAATATTCTCCATTTCCACTGAACTTCCAAAGAACAAGCTACTTATATTTAACTTGTGTCGAAGAGCTACTGGGTCTTGTTTAGTCAAGTAATTTTAAATTCTGGACGGCAGGGAACAGATGCTATACCTCTTTGACTTTAACGAACCTTGTATACCACCTTGGCAAACAATGAAGTTGCAGAAACAATGCACATGAAATTGCCAATGCCTGGACCATGACCCTGAAATAAGTCATTTGTCTTCTAACTATTCAATGAGCTAAAAAAACTACTCTTTTGAGAAAATGATAAAACTGAAACAAAAGGTCTGTTAAGTAGCAGGAGTCAGGACTAGAATCCAGATCTCCTAACAAGCAGTCCAATATCCACATCTCCATTTTGCCACACGATTTACAATAGGAGTTAGGAAACCAATCATTCTTGTCCCATTAATATCATTCCAAATGAAAAGACAAAGTCTTAAGTTCCATGTATTATTTCAAGCAATTCATTTCAAGATATTAGCGAGGAAGCAGTTAATATTCAAAAATTAAGCATTCCAGGAAACACACAGTGCATCATGCCCCAGCTGCAAAAACAGAAGAGAGGAAAAAACCAAACAAACACTTCAGATACTGAAATTATCAGATATGGAATACAAAATAGGTATGTTTAATATGTTCAAAGAAAGAAAAGTGGCAGGTGGAATTTCAGCAAAGTTCTTCAAAGCTTCTACAGAAGACATGAACACAGGCCTATGGCCATAGGTTAAGCACTCAGCCTCCATGACTTCATAGAAATGCTATCCATGGGCCCAAACAGGAATTCCAGCTATGAGTAGAGAGGCACAGACCACCAATACCACTATAAAAACAGTGCCAAGGGCACAAACCTTTCTCTACTCACAGAAAATGCAAATGAACTAAAATGCACTCTACTTCATTTCTTTAAGAAACAGGTATAAGCTTTGCCAAATAATCACAAAAGTTACTTTGTGCCAAAGACATTAAAGTGTTTCCAAATCTGAAGGGGGAAGGGCACATATAATTAGAATACGGGTCTAAAATGTACAAATTAAAGTTTCAACTGGGCAATTATTGGTTCAAAATTATAGTCCAAGGGTAAGCAATTAGAAAAGGTTTCTAACTGGGGATAATCTGATGACTGAAAACCTAAAACCAGAGACAGACTAAATGATATTAACATACTCTTTTAAAAGTCAATCCCATCTCAAAATTATCCACTGGATTTCCCCGCTCTACTCCTAGGGTTCATTATGCTCTGCTTTGAGGCTTACTAAGCATTTATCTTGAAACACTCACTGAGTACCAGGCCTAAGATGTGTGAGGAACCCTGTGAGATCTCAGAAACCAGTCTGACTTCATGGTCCATCTGGGCCATACCTAGTCCATCTTAATTCTCCGTCATGCACCCTAAATCCAGTCTGGTCACAGCCTCCATGCTTCTCAGAGTATCAGTGGTAACAGATCAGTTTGCTGCTATTCTTGTTTTTAATGTTCCAGCCTGTCATGAATTGATGCTTTCAGAAAATGTCTAGAAAAATGAAATGCCAAAAGCAGAAAATAGAAGCCTAAAATTACTTTATAAACTTGCTGTAAATGTTTACTTTCAATTACAGTACTTATATCAGTAACAAAGTTTGGTCCACAGACCACACTTTGAGTAGCATTTCTCCAGGACTGGCTGATGTAGAAACTGACTGGGTCTTTATGTAATGGTTCCTCACAACTAAAATCATCTCCATATTATCCATACTTCCTATCTAAGTTCTATATATACTTCACAGCTCAGTCCCAACCCCACACTGTGCTCAATTATGCCTACCCAGTGGTTCCCAACGGGGGGTGATTTTACCCCCTCAGGGGGCATTTTGTCAATGTCTGGAGACATCTTTGGTTGTCGCAACTGGCACCTAGTGGGCAGGGACTAGGAATTCTGCTAAATACCCTTATGATGTATAAGACAGCCCCCTACATCAAAGAATTGTCTATCTCAAAACATCAATAGTGCATGCCAATGTTGAGAAACCCTGACTTATAACAACCACTGCCCTCCCAGATCCTCTCCACCAAACTCCCATTATATCCATGCTTGCCACCAACCCAGCATTTAATGATATGCAGCCTGGCACTGTTTAATAACAGTTGTGTGTATCGGTGCCTCTTTCTCGAACTTAACTATAAATTCCTCTGGAGGATGAAGACCATGCGTGTATCATATCTGCATCCCTCAAGGGACTCAGAAGGGCAGCTTCAGAGGAGCTGCTCATCACATACCTGTCAGCTGATTTGTTTCCTTTCCCATCTGCTTGATGAAATACAAATGACTTTAAGTAATTTCTCCATCAACACAGATATTAATCTATGTTTATTTGGCATTCAAAAAACCAAAAACAAAAAACAAAAACTTAATACTTAGCAAGGTGAAGCCATAATAAAACATTAGCAAAAACATGGAATAAAAGATGTGGGTGGTTTGATTTTATAGTTTTTATATTCCCGGTCAAGATTACATGTTTACTTCTGTAAGGAAAAAAGTCAGCCAAGTATAAAATGTGAATTTAAGATGCCACTATGAAAATTATATACAACTGTTCATACACATGCTTCCTGTTAATTAGAGGATACTTTGCAGAAAAGCTGTTTTAGCACAACTTGCTATAATAGTCAAAATCCTCCACAGTAAGGAGGAAATCCTGCTGAGCATAGTATTTTCCACAGGCAAGAATACAGGACTTCAGCCAAGAGCCATGCCTTTATCAATGGCCGGAGATGGTGCTCTGTAACAGTGTGTTTGGAATATGTTATTCTCATTTCTACATCCGTCTATCCTCAGATGTGTGAAAAGTGATCCTATAAGATGATCTAGAAACTACTTCTATTTACGATTAAAAAATAATTCTTCGGATAGCATATCATTTTTACAACTACATTTTACGAGGGATTATATAACAGTTCATATTTTCATAGTAGGCACAAATTGATACCTCTAAGAGGAAGTCTGGATGCTCTTAACTGCATTCTATGGATGTGCCCCATCTTGGGTTGGCCATGTCATTAGCTTTCTCTGCCCGGTGGTAACCAAAAAATGCTAGGGTGCCCTGTTTGCTGAAAATTCCAACTATCTAACTTCAGATGGACAATTAATTCTGTTTCAGTCTTACACAACTGTCACTGAGAGCTTTCACAGCTTTCTCAAATCTCCACAGGCACACCTCCTTCCCACAGGTGACCCTAATTCCCACATTCCAGATAAGATAAAGTATGTCTTAAAGCATACCTCCAAATTCTGGTATCTCCACCTTAAATTTCTCTATATCTTCAGGCATATGATTCTGCATTCCACCTTGACTCAAAAGAGTAAGTGGAGAAATTAACTAAGGAGAATTAGAAAGAGAGGGCACAGAGGGCCAGCACAAAGAAAAATCAAACTCTTTAAAACATCAAGGAACCACTGTTTACGCAATAGGTTTTTATAAGGCCTTGCAAAGACCTTTCAATGTGCCAGACACTGCCCTAGGAACCAGAGAAACAGAGATGGCATAACAAGGCCTCTAAAATGATGTAGTGCATATTCTAATGGAGGGGTGTGTGGGGAAGATAGGGCTTGCCAACAAGTAACTTCTGCACGAAACTGGCGGTAACGCAGGCATACCTACAGGGTTAGAGCAGCCAAAAGGTCGGTATTCTGTGGGGAAAGTATGTGGGGAGCACAGCAGAGCTACAGTAATGTCTAAGCAAAGAGCAAAAGCAAGACATCAGACATATATATTAAAAAAGGAATATGAAATAAACAGCTCCTATGAGGAGGAGGAAAAAGAGTCTACAATTATAATATTGGAAGGTAGAAAGAAAGGAAAATGGGAGGCAAAAGAGGAATTGCAACATGCGGACAGTCAGAAGCAAATAAATTACTTTCTCTTGGAATTGGAGACTGAGGTTTTCTGTATAATTGAAGTTTACCCCTTTAACACAATCTATTATTATTTTGTTTTAAACTATTTTTAGTTTAGAAATTTTTCTAAAACATACCACGTGTTCCTGCATTATTCAGCAGTGTACATCAAACCAAAATATGCCAAACCTGATTTAATCTTTTCTGGACTAAGAATCATAATCATGATCCATTATTGTACTTTGATAAGGACACTGACATTCTCAGAATTCACTTGTGTATACAAGCCTGCTGTTTTACTTTAAAGCAAATGGCCAGAGCTGTGCTTCTGAAATTCTCCATTTCCACCTTCAGAAAGTACCTGTCCTCTCTCAGAATTTCCTCTTGTTACTTACTCCTTTGGTGGGACCAAAGATTGCTGAGGCCTATTTCATTCACATATGGGTAAGGCTATGAAGGGCAGCCTGCTACCCTGCAGAATGTAGAACAGTCAATTGCCTTTCAGTGGCCTCTGCTTCCTTCCAGTTCTCCGGCTTCATTCAACATGGGGGTTCTAGAATTCTGATATCTGGATAAGAAAAGTAATACTATAATAAAATTATCTCTACTATTATAGATTCTTCATGCTACTTATTTAAGAAGCAGTAAAATAAATCATATCCCTCATTGCGTTTATGTTTTTGAAAGTACACTTCGATCTGTACACCCTACTTCAGTCCTACTCTGGCATGGTCATGAACTCTTGATTAGCTTTATATGGATGCAGAAGCTACTGAGATAATATTTCTTTTTCATTTATTTAATAAACATTACATGCCAAATTCTCTAATAGGAAACTTAGGGGAATAAAAAGGTGAATAGAACAGTCTCTGATCTCAAAGAACTTAGAACTTGTAGTTCACACAACCTGGGTACAAAACAATAACCAAGGGTGAAATGTACTGAGGTTGTAAGAGAGCAGTTCACAGGCTGTGCCACAGAGGGCCGGGGAAGCAAGAGTCCTTCCAGTGAGGACAAAGGAGGACGAGAAAGGCATGGAGAATGCTTCATTGGGAAATCTTATTGGCACTGGCTTCAACTAAGAGGGGACTCTTGACTAGTCCCAAGGCAGGGTGAGCATAAGTCAAGGCAAAGAAAATGGCATAAGGAAAGACACAGATAGCAGGGAGTAAAAAGTCTGATGTATTTATCTAGTAATCCAAAGAATAGTGAGAAAAAATGCTACAAAGGGAGATCAGAAACAAATCACAGAGGGCCTAGAATGCTAGGCCAAAAATTTAGGCCTTGAATCCACAAGCTCTCAGGGGCCACTGAGGTTTTTCTAAGCTTTCTGAACCTAATGCACAGATTTAATCTTTTAAAAGGATGAGGCTTTCTCC
Source organism: Rousettus aegyptiacus (assembly GCF_014176215.1). Classification (NCBI taxonomy): domain Eukaryota; kingdom Metazoa; phylum Chordata; class Mammalia; order Chiroptera; family Pteropodidae; genus Rousettus; species Rousettus aegyptiacus. The sequence goes on along the minus strand of NW_023416284.1, from coordinate 123,995,926 downwards.
CCCTTTAATGGAAAAAGAATTCAAAAGGTGAATTATTAATCATCTCATTCCTGTTAATTATCTCTTGAACCAAGCTCACTATTAAAATATCACTGTGGAACTAACTATAGAGCAACCATTTGTCTTGCCCTCACACTGCAGGAAATGCATAGCAATGAAAAAAGAGTCATCTAGTCTAAAACACAAAGGGCTGCATGAATATACAAATCAAATTAATATCTCTGACAAAAAGAACAGGGAGAATGACATCTGTTCCAGTTCACAGGCTCATACAAAATATTTGGAGGAAAAAAAAAGTCATTTAATTTCCCACTGGAGCCTTTTATTTAAGTGAAATTTTCTAGAATCTTAAAAACAGCCACCTTCCCAACTCAAGGGATGCCATTTTTCTGTCTAGCTCTGAATATGACTTTATTTGCCCTCATTCAAATAAATACACCTGCCCTTGAGACTTTCCTACAGGATAATTTTAGCATTACATTCCATATGACTCTATGTTGTTCTCTGTTTCCCATGTTCATCTTTACTCCCCAGTAAGATTATGAGTTATTTGCAGTGGGGGAGGGGGCTGGTGGTGGTGGTGGTGGTGGTGGTGGTGGTGGTTAGAATCATGCCATATACTCATTATGTAACCTAAACATGGTGAATGCTGACTGGGCAGTGGAAGGTACACATAAATATATGAGAACTGATTAACTAAATTAATTTAAAAATATATATATACTTTAAAGACACAATTCTGTGTTACTCATTTGGCTTATGTGTGAAATAGAAGAAAAAAATAAAAAATTCAGAGCTTTACGAGTTCTTTTAAAAAAAGATCTACGTTAGTTTTTAAAAAGCAACATCATCAGTCATTAGGGAAATGCAAGTCAAAACCACACTGAGGTATCACTGTACATCCACTAAAATGGCTATGATCAAAAGACAGATAATAACAAGTGTTGGTGAGGATGTAGAGGAACTGGAACTGTCATACATTGCTGTGAAAATGTAAAATGGAATAGCTCCTTTAGAGAACAATTTGGCAGTTCCTCGAAAGTTAAACATAAAGTTACCATTTGAACCACCAATTCTACTTCTATGTATATACCCAAGAGAACTGAAAACATATGGTCACAAAAATTTGTACACAAATGTTCACAGCAGCATTATTTATAATAGCCAAAAAGTAGAAACAACCTAAATATTCATTAACTGATGAATGAATTTGGTATATTTATACAATGAAATACTATTCATCCATAAGAAGAAACAAAGTACATAGACTCTGAAAGTGAAAGAAGCTGGACCCAAAAGATCATATATTGCATGATTCCATTTATATCAAATGTCCAGAATACACAAATCCATAGAGACAGAAAGTAGATTAGTGGTTGCCAGGGGCTGTAGGGAGGAAGGAATGGAGAATGGCCACTAATGGACTTGGGGATTCTTTTTGGGGTGATGACAAGTTCTGGAATTAGATAATAGTGATGGATGCACGACATAGTGAATATACTAAAAGCCACTGAAACATATAATTGAAAAGAGTGAACTTCATAGCATATGAATCACATCTCAATCAGAAAACAACAAAACAACACAATGAGAAACCTGAAGCCCAGAGAAGCTAAGTTTGTTGTCCAAAGACACAAAACTGATTAAGTGGCATCAGCTGAACCACACTCCAAGTCTCCTAGCTCCCAATGAATTATTGCAGATGCACAATACACAGTTCTAGTAGTATCAGGACAAGTAGAGCATACTTGAACTAGTCATTTAACGGTTCTACACCTCAACAGAAGAGGAAGATGAATTAAATGGCCTCTTCAATTTACAGTTTTAAAGCAATCTGAGTCTTCTCATAATGTGAGCATTTTCTCTGGTACTACAGATGAGAGCAGGGGTTCTGAATCAGGGGTGATTTTGCTTCTCAGGGAACATGAAAGAATGCCTAGAGGTGCTTTTTGGTTGTCGCACTTGGGGGTGGCAGGGTACCACTAGCACCCAGTAGGTAGAGATCAGATATGCTGCTCTGTGACTACAATACACAGGACGACTCCCACAACAAAGTTATCTAGCCCAATATGTCAGTAGTGATGCTGGTGATAAACCCTGGTTTAGGGTATGAGCGACTTCATTTTTAAGCTTTTCAAGAAAGTTCTGTCCCAGAATACAATGACCTCAAGCAGCAATTCTGAGTTTACAGAGTGACAAGGAGACTACACCAAGCATGGATGGAAAATGGACACTTTTTATGCCCCATAATAATTAATTTCCACAGAGTCAAATATTCGAATGCCCACAGCAGCCAGGCAGTTAACATAAAGGAATGAAGCCAACTCTCTCTCAATATAATCTTGTGGTTTCCCACTTTTGACAGAAATAGGTGCCAAGAAATACTTTCTATTATAAAAAGAACAGCACAAGCTCAATAACAAATGGTTCAGAGTTGAGAAGATAGTGGGAGTGGTGGGGAGCTATAGAGACCACAAGGGTACATGCCTGGATGAATACCACTAATCAGCTCTGACGGACACACACCATGACGGAGTGAGGCGCTGGGGTCAAGAGATGTTCAGATGTCTCAAGGAGAGTGGGGAGTCCAGACTCTGTGTGTGTGTGTGTGTGTGTGTGTGTGTGTGTGTGTGTGTGTATGTAAGAAAGACATCTGCCAGTCTTTAAAGTCTTGGCTTAAAATTTTTTTTAACTCTGTGTTAAGTCAAAAATAAAGGGATTCCAGCCACTGCAACCAGACCAGACTGCTAGCCTTCACTAATCCTAATAAATGATATCAGTTTCAGGTCTTCCTTTAAATGCATTCCATCAAACTCAGGACCTATTGTCCAATAACAAGAATATTTTTTTCCTTAATGAAATCTTAATTACTGATTTAAAGTTAAGAATCCACAAAAGACCAGAGAATTATTGGTAGATTAAATTTAAATGAAACTCATTATTAATGGCTGGCATTTCATTAAGCTCCAACAACTTTACAAATGGGGGTGCTCAGATCCAGAAAGTTAAAAGATTTGCTAAGCCGGGCTGATGGTTAGGGTACTAGAGCCATTAGGAATCCAGGTCTTTCCTAAAATCCCATTCTTTCCACATATCACTTCGCTTACAGTACACATTTTTTTTTTCCATCTACCAGGTATGTAAGATTTTCTCAGTAAATTATAAGTAAATAATCTGATCTTTGTACAGTGTGTGAACAGCGGCTTTGCATACCCACTCCTGTGGGCCCCTCCTGCCTTCCTGTGTGTATTGATCACATTTCCCTTTACACGCGGCAGATGCCTGTACCCCTACAAGCCCTTCTTCCCTCCAACCACCAATAGCCTTGACTCTGGCCTCCCACTTTCTACTCACTCTTGCATTGAACTCCCCCAGTTGACTGCAATACAAATAAACTCTTTCCATCAAAAAGGTCACTTTATTTGCAGGATAGAAAACATGAAATAATCAGCCCATGAGAAGATATCTCCCAGGAACCCAGGACTCAGGATATAAAGAATGAGAGCACACATTTCCACCACCACTATTTGTCCCAGTAGATCTCACATTGCCCAAAAGGTCACAGGAGATTAAATACCTGTTTCCTTGACTCCAACCCTGGGTTCCAATCATTTGGTCAACCTTTTCTTCTCCTGTATTACCCTCCCACCCCATCCTGCTCCCTCCAATTCAACACATCAGGACAGTTCTACTCAGCTTTATCACAAAAAGCAAGAGAATCATATTTGAAGGAAATCTTACATCTGGTTTCAGGACATCCAACAAAACATTCAATGGTCCCTTCAGGGCACTGCCCTATTCTAATTTTTCTTTAATCTCAGATTCCTTCCTCGGTACATGGCCATTAGAAAACAGGATGGCACCGATTGGGGTGTCTGGACCTTCTGGATTCTATGACAAGGCAGGTTATTTAAAGTTTCTAAACTTCAATAGTTTCCTATTCTATCAGAGTAGAAGAGAGGAAGAGGGTGGGGAGGAGAGGAGGGAAAGAGAGAGAGAGAAAGGGGGAGGTGGGGGAGGGGTGGAGAGGAAGAGGAAGGGAGAGAAAGAGGGAGGGAGGGAGAGGGAGAGGGAAGGAAGGAGGGAGGGGGAGAGGGAGGGAGGGAGAGAGACAGAGAATAGCTACAATGTTGAGTTACTTTAAGGAATATAAAGAACAAACACAAAGCTTTGAGTACTTCACATGATGATGATGATGATGATGATGATGATGATGACATATTATCTTTCTATTGTAACCCATACTCCTTATAGCTTTGATCAGTCTCTGCAGGAGCAAAGCCACTGCTTTCACATGCCTGAGGACACTGTGCCTATAATTACTTGTTCAGTAGCTGAGTGTGGACCTCCCGAACTGCTCTTTAGAAGTCCTGAACCTCCCATTTCTTTAACTTGAGCTCACATACTGTTAGCCTAGCCAGCTTTCTGGGTCAGCATGACCCAGATTTTCATTCGTTTCCAATCATGGGCTCTTCCAGTAGACAATGCAAGGTAATAAAAAAAATACTGAATGCACAATCAGAAGACAGGAGTTTAAATCTGGACCCACTGAGGTGAATGATCCTAGGTATATTACTTAATCACCCTATACCTCAATTTTCTCATCTGTAAAACAGGTATAATAAACTATAGTTTGTAGGGTTATTGCAAGGATTAAATAACCTGCAGAAAAATATCCTATCACATTGCTGGGCATTGGTAAACACTCATTGTTCACCTGAACCTAACCTTTCAAAGCTCTGAGGCTCAGCACAGTCGACAGGCATACCCTAGAGTCCACTTGTTCCAGTGTCTTTCTCCCTCTCCTGTCTCTACTACCTTTTCCCACAAAGCCCCCTTATCTGTTTTACCACTATCTACCTGCTCTTCTGCCAGATTTGAAAGCACCACACCTATGCATCACAAGCATCAACATTCAGCATTTAGTTTCACAGTCAAGATAATCATTGTCTTTTCTGGGAAGTACCACTGATCTTCACTAAACGCAGAAATCCAAGCCCTTCTCCATCACCTTCCTCCTCCTCCCCCAAATTTGAGGTGAGACATTTATAGAGAACAGTATCCATCAATTCAACTTGATGTCTCATATTTTTCTTCCCTGTTACAGATTCAAAATAGTCTACATTCAGTTACACAAATCTGAAAGAGTTCAATTGCACAGAGTCTAAAACAGGACTTGCAAATTCGTGGCATAAGCCCTGGTCCCTCCTTCCTTAGGTGCCAGAGCAGACATCATCAGTCAATCACATGAGGTTCCAAACTCCCCTCCCAGCTCTCCAGGCCATTAGGTCTATCAGTCAGAACTGTCATTTGGGATTAGATCTACTTGCCAAGTGTAGGAAGCTTAAAATAAAAAAAGACTCCTAAAATCATGTACTATGTACAGCAAAGAATAGTGTCCATTTGCATAGTAGTAAGCACTTTGTAGGCAGGGAATAAATGTGGTTTAGTAACTCATGCACAACACGCTGTATATCTATAAAATGTTAAAAAATTACAGATTAATTAAGTGGTTTGTTTGGGGAATAACCTCAAATTATAATGTCCTTATTAATTCAAATTTCAGGTGAAAATTCTCTATACTTAAATTTACTAAAAAATCTAAAAAGTATACTAGCATGTACCCTCAGCTTAGTAAGTACTATGTACTGTACATAGTATTTTGATGAGTAAAGATCTTACCTGATCCTACGTTATAATTTTAACTTTTTTATTACTGTTATTAGTACTATCACTGCTGCTGGTGCTGATATAATAGAAATAATAGATAATATACACTAGTACTTACTAAATACTGGCACTCTGCTAAATACCTTATGTGAAATACTTCATTCATTCATTGCTCATAGTAATTGTACACAGAAAGTACCATTCTTATTCTACTTTTACAAATGAAGATGCTAAGGTTACCTGCCTAAGGCCACATCCCTGCTAATGGTAGAGCTAGGATTTGGACTCAGCTCTGCCTTAATCATGAGTCTATACTGCCCTCCAATGATAGATAATCCATGGATGAGGCAGAAGTTGGTGCTTGAGTTAAATATAAACTAACTCCAGAATTAAATAAATCAGAAGACAGTCAACCCAAACACCTACTGTGGCTAATAAGTAGTTTATCATAAAAGAACAGTGCAACCCCAAACTCCTATCAACTGGGGGTCCAGTCTTATAGAAATGACCAATTCCCAATCAAAGGAACTGTCCTAATGAATATAATTACTAAAGCAGAAAACCAGCAAGCTTCAATCCACATGGAATGTTATAAATGAAGACCATATTCCTACTCCTTACCAACCACAGAAGGAAAGCATATCACTCAAAAAGCTCTGTTGGTTATTGCTACTTTTGTTTGTTTGTTTTGTTCTTTTAATATTGACAACGATAGCTGATAACTTTAATTCTATTTATATTGAACGACTATCACTAAACTGACCTGTCAATCAAGTCACCTAACTGGGTCTCTCTCATTCTCAGCCTTCCACCCCCAGAGCCACTAGATCCAAGGTGACAAAAAGCCATTTCCAAATCTGGGCAATCACTAGCAGGAAATGGAAAACACATCCTGAAGTACGTAGAACCCTCTACCCCAGTGACAGCCAATGTTCCATTTCCGGCTTCTGGAGCTCTGAAGCAATATTGGCAGAAAGCCCAAAAAGGTCCCATAGCAAAGCAGACACACCCTGATGTATACCGCACCCTGCCCTTCTACTTTTAGGGGTCAGTTCCAGGAAACCCCCTTTGTGGTTCTGCCAGTAACTGAGTCAGCCCAAAAGAGTCAGGTCCTCTCAGGAATAAATAGGCTGTCAATGGTCACAGAGGGAACCAGATTCAGGGGACCAACCAGATTGTTCTAGTTTCTCAGGAGTTTGACCAGCCTAAAAGTACCTGGATTAGTAGATAAAGAGGGCCTCCATCTGCCTGCACCTAGTTCAGCTTTTGGTCCTATAGCAAAGCTGTCATGAGTCCAAAAGGGAAATCATTCAGTTAAGTGCTTTCTCTAGGTTGATTTGTTTTTCAGTTTGAGAAAAGAACAATCAAACATAAAAGACATGACAACACTGGCTTTAAATTACCATAGTCTAGTTCTCCAGTAACTAGCCAGTATTGGCTGATAAACTCAGATAAGCCTACTTAAGAAAAAGGGAAACTACACTGTCTTAAACTAGATTGCTCAGTTGCAAGCGGCTGTTATAGGCTACCAACCTCCACCTCCTCTCCCCATCCCTACCTTTCCCAGCCACCCCAACCACCCCACCAAAACTAGGCAATGGTACATACTGATCGCTACAGGTCTAAAAAAACCACTCAACTGAAAGGTTCAATGACATGTTTTTGAGCTACATCTATGGAGGGGACCCAAAAAGACAATTGTACATAATCAGAAGTAAAAAATTTCCCTCAAATATTAATAAGCATTTGCCATTCCATATTTAAATTCACTAAATTTCTAATTTAGAAAGCTAAGGTTCTTCTTTGCATAATGAATAAACAATGTAACGAAAATTAATCACAGAAAAATAATGAATACAGGAATGTAATTTAACTCAGTTTTCTATTAACTCTGCATCTACAACACAGATTAGAGTAATTCCTGCTGAAAAATTGCTGAAACCTAAAAGAGTTTCATTCTGAGTTTAGAGTTTGGAGAGTAACTTTTTAAAAAACTGACATTTAGCAACTAAACAATAATTTCTTCATCCTATTTTCTTAAAATCTGCATTTCAAAATGAAGTATCTTAAACTTTCATATATAACGACTGATAAGTCATGCTAATTTTTATTTTTTAAAGTGAAAAATTCGTTAAGAAGCTAGACTTTTTCTATTCTGTCACTTGTTTCTAACTTTACTGAAGAAAATTCATTCCTGAACTTTTTATAAATTAAACATTAAAAGATCTAAAGAACAAATATTGTTTAGGGTTAGTACCTCACACAGCTTCCTATGGAATTGTAGAGGTTTCTTTTTCCCACTATAGTTGTTTTCCTTTTCTATTTTTGATCAAAAGAGTTGAAAAACAGAAAAAAAACAATGCTCAAGAATTCTTATATTCCTACAATGTGGAAACCACCTCATACCCCATATTATAAATATTTGTCAAAATTTCATTTCCTCAAATAGATAGAAATGTTTATTGAAAATGTCCTAAAACAAATGGGTGAAAAACCCCAGTTTCATAAAGGAACCATGACCTTGATTACATTCATATTTACAAGTTTAAAATATCATTGTAAACTAGAAAATATAAAATTTGGGGAATAATAAAATGAACTAGAAAAACTGAGGTCAGTTTCACTTGGGATACTGATAAATCTCCCTTTCTAGCAACGAACCTTATATATTGACTACAATTCTATATAATTCCATATATCTAGCTGTTGCCTTTAAGATTCAGGAAATTTGCCCATAGTCTCTCCAATTAAAGGCAGAAAATACATCAATTAGTCTTTCTATTTCAACTTTCATATTGCATGCTGTTATGAGTCAAATTGTGTCCCCCAAATATACTAAAGTACTAACTCCCAATAATTATAAATGTGACTTTATTTGGAAATAGGGTCTTCGTAGATGATCAAGTTACGATGAGGTCATTAGGGTGGGCACTAATTCAATATGACTGTGTCCTTATAAGAAAAAAAAAGGGAAATTTAGACATAGTGACAGATACACACACGACAAGATATGTATTCCCATTTTACAGATGAAGAGCCTGAAGTTAATTGACCTGGTGAAATTATATATCATATGAACATACAAGCAGATATCAAGGTAACATATCTACATACCAAGGAACCCCAAAGATTGCTAGCAAAACATGAGAAGATAGGAGAGGCATGGAACAAGAGTCTCCATCACAGACCTCAGGAAGTAGTAACCCTGTTGACATCCTGATCTCGACTTCTAGTGACAAGAACTGTGAGACAAATTTCTGTTGTTTAAACACCCTGCTCCTCGCCCCAGTGTTTGATACTTTTATGGCAGCTCTTAGGAAACTAATGCACATGCCTTCCCTGCCTGATGGCCCCTTATAATCACATTCTTGTCCTTGCACCTGCAACTTATTTCGTCTTCCCCTAATCATTTCATGTATGTTCCCATACCTTCCCTAACCTCGCTCCACATCCTCCCTTGCCAATGCCCTTCGCCAGTGGTTCTCATCAGGAGTACCGCTCGCATTTTGCATGAGGTGGTTCATACAGGGGACTGTCCAGCCCATTGCAGGATATTGAACATTTCTAGTACTCTCATTGCCCTGATTTGCCACAGTGCCCTGTGTACTTCTGCTCTAGAAGCTTTGAAGCCACCTGCCCTCCAGAGTTTGACTCAGTCTCACCATCTGTTGTATATGATTTCATCAGGTCAGTTAACTTCAGCCTCTTCACCTGTAAAATGGGAATAAGTAACTGCCTTGCCACGTGACTCTGAAGACTCAATGAGTTAAAGATGCTAACGAGCCCAGGCTTACCCTCACCAGCTCCTGCTGGCATTATAATCACTTAGGAAGTAATGCCCAATCTGTTTTACATGGCCATATCCTGACTTTAATTGTCTTGAACTCCTTTTAGAGGCATCACCACACAGTAAAGTTTCACTGAATACATTCTGTGAAGATGTAACTGTTTAACTGTTCACTGCATGTTTAAAATAGTTGTCATGCAACGCAGTTGGGTATGCCTTCTACAGTTACAAAGAGTAAGACAACTCTAAGTATAATTCTATGTGTTCTCTGGCCAGACTCGCCCTTACTTGATCATAGTTGCAGCCCTGGGCACAGCTCCCCGTATTCCAATTTGCTTCCAATTTGCTCCCAGTGAAGGTCCCTCTCCAACATCCGGGGATATATTCCTATCTAGTTCATTTCACTCCGCTCCACGGAAACATCCCTCAAGCCCCATCGGTCCCTCATTCTCCTTGATTAAACAGTTCTCATTCCAAGTCTTTGAGAGTTCAGCACTGATATGTGCCATGAAGCTGGAGTCTAAGTCTGTTCTCCTGACTATCACATATACCTAGCACCTAACGGCACTTAACACAGAGCCTGTATTTAAGAGATTTTCAATGACTGATGAATGCAGGAATCAATCCACGCATGAATGAATGCACTGTTGAATGAACGCATGAATAAATACATTCAGGAGTCAGGAGATGTGGCTTCCATTTAACCCTCAGCTCTACACTAACTGACATAAATGACCTCAGGGCAAACCCCTGAATCTCTATGTTCTCCTCTGTGAAATTAGGTAGTTAGACTTCACTAGAATTCTCTTTAGGTTTTCTTCCAGTTCTAAAAACTGAGCCCATAAACTTTAATTAAGAGTGAAGGAGTTTATTTCTTTTTTGAGAAATTTTACTCAAGGCAAGTAGGGAAGTGGGGAAGAGATTTTCTGAAATCACATATGAGGGTCCCTCCTTGCCAGAGAGCATTTTGTTCCCTGGGGACAAAAGCCTCCAGAGAGCATGCAAGCTGCAGATACAGAAGAAGGCAACTCTGAAATGCTAAGCACTGTGGAGTTTGTTATCATGGGCTTCTTTTAAGGACTTAGAGTCTACCCTGTCTTCAAAAGAAGTCCACAGGGACATCTGCTGCCTGCTATCTCCCAAAGTGCCTCCCTTTCCAGCCTCAACAAGGTGGGCTCATGCACTCTCTCCCAGGCTCCAAATCTAACTCAGTCCCTCTCCCTGCCATCTGCCTAAGGCTCCCACATGCATATTTCATGATTTCTGGCACATTTCCTCCTTATCTGACATCCTGCAATGCATCCCTCTGCTGCCTATATTATTTCTATCTCTGGTAAGAATGTTCCTGAAAGTGGCATGTGTCCTTGGACTATACTTTATTACTGGTGGTTTCACTTTTCCTATCTTATCTCCCCACCTGGTCCTCACTTGAATTCCTGAAGGACAGAAACCACACCCTCAATTTTCCTCCAGTTCCCCACAAAACCAAGGACAAAGCTGGCCAAGCAGCCAATACTTAGAAAATACTTATTGAATGAATAAAGTAAATGACAGATTTAAATATTTTTAAATTAAAAATTCACATTAATACATTTCCTGGATAAAGTTACTGAGACCTCCCCTTTCAAGTATATGACCATAATAAATCATATTTTTAAATGGCACTTCTATGAATGTACTATTTTCTTAAGACTGAAATAAAATGTCCTTCACTAAAATATGAATGACAGCAACATTATCAGCTGCATAGGAAATCTGACTTTTCAGGTATCCATAGCATTATAATGCAGCATTGCTTTCATTTCCTAGCAAAAGCAGATTTTACCTGGAGCTGATGGTAGATAAAAGGGCAATCGTACTTTGGTGTTAATTATTCCAACTACTAGCTTCTGTGATGAAGCCAGAGAGTTCAGGGAAATCAGAACAAGATATGAGGTCTTTTTCTCTAGATTGTTTTAATCTATTGCTGATTGAGGCAGAGCACCTTTTTGGAAAATCCTGAGACTTATTTAGCTAAGTGGAATTCTAGTCACATTCCTTCCTTGAGGTTTAATAAATTTCAGCTAAAATCAAAATGACTTGAGAATCAAATTATTTGTTCTTCCATGCACTGGCTGGTCATGGTTCATCACCAAACAAACAAACAAACAAAAACCAACAGAGCCAATGGTCAACACAAGACAACTAGAGGGAAAACATTACGGTTATGCCGCCAAAGCTTAATATAGCTTAATGCTATAAGACCCATTAGCCTCCACAGCCCAATGGTTGACCTAAACGGTTTCATTATCTTTTGGAAATCATTATTCCTGCATATAAACATAAAATTGCCAAAAGTATCAATAGCACATAATTACAGAAAAACTACTGATATAGGAAATATTGGAGAGACTCAATGACTAAGGATTGACTGAGACATGAAAAGATTGGCTCCATTAAAGTAACTAGTGTTTCTAGGCTGTACGTATGTGATAACAGAGTATGTCTTCCAGCTCAAATCAAACCATGTCAGAACACACACTACCAAGTGGGAAGTGAAGAGACCTGAGAAATCACAGTAAAACACTGAAGGAAAAAATAAATTCATTTTAAAGATAATATATATATTGTTAAAGTAAAAGAAATTGTTACGAGGATTTATCTGCATTTACCCAATTGATGAAGTCAAAGCTAGAGCACAATTCTGAGTTACTCACCACCATCCTTCACGCTACAGAAGATAAACTCATGTCTCTTAAGTCTAGCTTCATATGCGAAACACATAACATTAGATTTAAAAATTAAAAAAGCATCTAACAGGCAGGCAATAAATAATTGTTAATGGAATTGAGGAAACAGTGATGAAGGGTTACAAACCTAATTTGATATACTACTGACAGGATAAGCCCAGTAATTACTTCAAGTTTTGACTCTGACTTGTCCAGCACAGCTTAGACTTCTTAATATTATAAAGCATCCCTTGCACAATCAATAAAATGCAACTGGAACAATTATTGAAGCATGTAAGTTGGTGGTGAAATCTAAAGCTTCGTAGCATACTCATGAAGGAATGCATTTGAAAAAAATCCACAGAACAGTATGGGTTTCCAAACACATAAAGTGTAGCTTCAGTAGAGAAGACTATAAAAGGCAGGTTGACTAAGCAACCACAAATAACTAGAAGTAACCAAAACTATCAGGGGTCTCGGAGGAGAGCATGCCTGCATATAAAGATAAGAAAGATAAGCTGGTGTTCCCCATCTATTGTTCCTAATGCAAAAGGAGCCCTTTTTTTTTTTTTTTTTTTTTTGGCACTACAGTGTTGATTTCTTTTTAAATAAAAGCTTTAATGGTTTATAAGGATTTGCAAACAGTATTTTATTCCATCCTCCATCCCACTTACTTCGGAAACAAATTTGGGGATGATATAGTTGAGCTGCTGGGCAGGCAACCGCCAGACCAAATTTTAAGCAATTAATATTACACTTTTTTACACTTTTTGATGTATTTGATTACATATTTCATTAAAGAGCCTCTTAAAACTATAGTTTAACTCTTAGCTAAGGAAACCAGTCTTAATGCAAAACATTTCACCACCTGTCTTAGTTAGCTATCAAGTATACTTCTGAATTTTCCTTTAAGTCTGACTTATAGCTATTTAATTTCTCCTTTCTAAAAAAAAAAAAAATTCTTCCTAAAAACATTCAAGAATATCGACAAAAAATAAAGGTTAAAATAATCAAAGAAACAACAATTTATATGCCCCAAAGATAAATTTAACCACATTACAAGGGGAAACTAAATACAAACATTTACATAAATATGTAAAGATATTTATAGCACCAGAGGCAGGAAAAAAAAAATTTAAAAGACAAAGCAAACAAAATTCTGGCACGACAGGAAAAACCTGGTTTACCGTTTTCTTTGCGCAGGTATAAAACTAAAGAAATGTAGTTGGTGGGGAAGGGAGGGTGGAGAGCAATTCGCACTTAAATTTGTTTCATTCAAGAGATAAGATAGCAAATCAAGCACGCGAAAAAGCTCCCGAACATACATAACCAGGCTGAACGTCCCAAATCGGGAAGAATTAACACCAAGAGAAGCGGAACCCCCGAAGTTCATGGATCACCCCTTCCCCAAATTCCTAAGCCACACAATTGGAGCTGGGGGCTTCCCGAGTTGTCTCGCTCTCGGGCGGCGAAGGGTGGGTTCGTGGGCGATCCCGGAGTCCCCCACCCACCTTTGCTCCCGCCCTTTTCATTGTTGTCTAAGTGTGATGGATCACCTGCCGGGCGCCGGCTCGCGCGGCCGGACGTGCGGCGCGCCGCGACGCTCAAGGGCGAGCGCAGCGCGGCGCCGGCGGGACCCGCACCCGGCGCCCCCTACCCCCGCAGACTCGGTCCCGACCCCGTCCCGCGGCCGGTCCCCGCCGCGCTCACCGCCACGAAGCCGGAGGAGGAGGCGATGAACACACGGATGACCATCCTTTCGCCGTGGTGGGACGCACCGTCTGCCCCTATCAGCTCTAGGCTGGCACGGACGCGGAGGCAGAACTCGGCTGAGAACAGCGGCCGTACCCGGCACAGCGCTCCCTTCGGGTAAGATCGCCGGGATCCGGATCTCTTTCGCCGGGTCCGCGATAAAAGCTCAGCGCCTCCCGGCCGGCGGCCGAGGGAGTTGGCGAAGGGGGGGTTGGGGGTTGGGAGGGGATCTGGCGCGTGGCATGATGGGAGTTGTAGTTTCGGCCGGTCTCTGGAGTGGCTGGTGGACTGACCGCCTTCAGGTTGCCTGGTTATTACGCGTCAATGCAGTACGCGCGCAGGTGGCTAGAAGAGAGCCCGAGGAGGGGGAAAGGCTGCGACTAGGGGTGGCAAGGTTGCCAGCGAGACGAGGAAAAACAAAACTAGGCAAAAGGGCTTGGTTCGAAGTCCAAGCTTAGGTTCTGCGTTGTGGTTTACTGGTTTTGGAGCATCCCCACCCAGAAACGCCAACAGACACGATCGTCCCTGCGTTGGGCAAGCCCCAGCGACCTGTGGCCGACAGGTTGGGGTGGGTCCGGTTCTCCCTGGGCGGGCAGGGGGGCAGGGCGCGCCTCTGTTTTCCCAGTGACTGTGGAGATTGGAGAAAGGTGATTCTTTTAGATAAATGAGAGGTTTTCTTTTTCCTGTAGACATTGAAAATTAGAAACCCAGATGAGAGCACAACTGATATTTTATTTTTCTTAGCAAAACTGTAATTGTAGTAAAAATAAATACCGAGCAAAATTAGAATCCTATCAACTTTAGGAATCGGGACCCACCCACCTCGCCCCTACCTCACACAATGGCTTTGCCTCTGCACCAAATAGTCACAGTTGAGCCAAATCTGTGCTTTTTTCAGACCTGCTGCACATTCCAGCGTAGTCTCCCAAGAGGATGCCGTTAAATAAGCTTTTATATCGTTGCTAATAGTTTAGGAATTGTTCTTTAGCAAGTGCTTCTGTGTTACAAAATAGCAAGCTTCTCACAGTTTCGTGGAAATGAACCAGTTTTCCCTGCAGTACTGTATTTACTTTCTTCCTTTCAGCAAGGGAGTTTAGCAGAGTTCTGGGAACAATGTTAATTAATAGTTCTAGAAAGAAAGAAATTACATGATGAGGTTTCTGGCTTTTGGAATAGCTCTTACACAAATATTAATCATTTTGGAGTATTTGCTTTTTAAAGCGATTCTGACTATTTCAAGTTTATAACCTTTCCTATTGTTATTTCTGTAGTATTTCCTTTTAATACAATAACAAAAGATACAACTTTAATGAGCCTTATTTCTTCTTAGTATTCAGTAATTTCAAATATAAGTTTTGCTCTAATTACCATCTTTCTGCAAGTACATTTTAAATTGGCTACCATAATATGGAAATGAATATTTATAAAACTTAACATAATTTTCTTAAAGATAGATACTAATTTTCTGTATAAATGCAACTTTATATAAATCAACATTTTCTTCATTTTGAAATTATTCAGTTGAAGATATAGTTAAACTCAACAAATAGGGACTCATAGTCTGGTCTCTGAAAGGTACTGGAATGGATGAAAGTTGAATAAGTTATTTTCTCAGTCAGCAGAGCACCTATTGTCTCCAAAAGAAAAAGGTACAGAAATAGCAACAGAACAAGAAACACTGTACCAATAGAGGATATAGGGGGAAAAGAGGGAAAGGGTGACCTTTTAGGAGAGACTTTAAAGATGAGTAGAATTTCTGCTGGCAGAAAGGTGAGAATAGGGAGAGTATGTGAGGACAGCAAGGAGTTGATTTTGTTTCAGAAAGAATTGAGGAGACATATAAGAGATAGGGCTGAAAATACGGGTTTGAATGAATACAGCAAGGGACTCTCCTGGGTTGTCTGCCCATCTCCTAGCCCTTTTCTGGAATCTGTTACTCTGCTCTGATCCAAGAGATTGTATGTATGGCCCCCCAAAGCCCTGTTCATACAGCAAGATCTAGAACTTTGGCCACAGCTGATTGGTCTACAGGCAAACACCTGATCCAAGCAAGGCCAGACAACATCCATACCCCAAGGATTCAGTAGTAGGACTGGGATAAAGAGTTTGAACTTTACCTTGTGACATGGAAGCTCAGAGCTTTCAGAAGCCGTGTTCTAACTTTAGAATGAGAGAAGCTTAGGAGCTAGTCAGTAGGAAAAGAACAACAAAGTAAACATGTGGAGGGTGACAGAGATGAGTTTCAGTGTGTCCTGACAATGCTTTAGTCCAGGTATCCTAAAACTATGACCTGTCTATCAGATCCAACTGGTTGTCTGTTTTGTAAATAAAGTTTTATTGGAATGAATTTCTTTTTACGTTGTCTGTGGCAGAATGACAGAAACTATATGGTCCACAAAGCTTGATACATTCACTGTCTGGCCCTTTACAGAAAAAGTTTGCCAATCCCTGTTTGCGGTTCAGCCTATTCCTATAGCTCTTAAGGCATAATATCCCTGAATCCATATCATAAAATTCTCATCTTAAGCTACCTCAAACAGGTTTCTGTTTTATGCAACCAAAAACTGAGAAGTTTGTAATTCAATTGCAAGCATTCTGACAAAGAGAAAGATATGAACAGAGCTATACTTTAAGAAAATTACTATGGTAATAATTAGCTGTTTTTTCTACCTTGGGTGAAAAAGTTTATCTCTAGAGAATTGTGTGTAGGATGGAGTGTTAGCAGTCCAGGAATCCTAAAAGGCTAGTATGGAGTTGAGACCCAGAGTTAGTAAACAAAGTGGAAGAGAGGAGCAAGAGTAGAAAGCAATCTGGGATATAAGCTAGAGGTCTAAGATCAAGAACAGGATATCATACTGCAGAGAGGATTAGATGGCCATCTGACAAGTAAAGGCTGCAGATAAAGCACACAGCTGAAACTTAAAGACAGAACACAGAAAATCGAGTAGGTCATTAGGTTTTAGGGAAGTTGCTCCTGCATTGCCTAAGATTTGATCCTCTTTGAAAGTCATGATAGACCATCTGGATAAAGGTGTGCGTGTGCGTGTGCGTGTGCATGTGTGTGTTTCCCCCTTGTTTTAGATATAATGGATATGTAATATTGTGGGTATTTGAGGTGTGCAATGTGATGATTGGATATATATGTAGATATTGTAAAATAATCACCATAATAAGATTGTTTAACAGGCAGTGTTTTAAAGCAGGGGTTTTCAACTTTTAGCAGTCTGGTGAAGTCTGTGGACCTTTCTTAAAAACTAAATGTGTCTAAATATGGAAGATAAAAGAGACAAGATTACACAGGAAATTACTTACATTGCAAAAACAGTTGTCAAGATATTAAACAATTTTTGATATAGTATACATACTTCTTTATTAATGCATTAAATATCATGACTTAGTATTAGGTCAAATAATCACCATTGATATAGAAGTATAATCGGAAAAAATAAAATTTTGAGATATTTCCAACAATTGGAAAATGTTAAAATATCTATTATTTCTGTTGGTAACAAAGTCACAAATATTTGCTCTTACAGTGATTTACTGCCTACATTCATAGTGGAAGGAATTGGTAAATTTCGGATAGAATTTAGTGAAAATATAAAGATGTTATTTTTTTCTTAATAAAGTTCATGAATTTTCTAATTTCCGTCCACAAGTTCCTTGTGGGGTGAAAGTCGTGTGTGTTCAAGAACCCCAGGTTAAGAAGTGATAATGCCTGTATCGTAATCTATAGCAGCTGATAAATTAGCCAAAGAAGAAAGTATAGAAAGAGACAAGAAGGAGCCACTAAGAGTACCTTGGAGAACTACATCTAAGAATTGGAAGGAAAACAAAGAATTTTAAAAAGCAGAGGAGCAATTAGAAAAAAACCAAGAGTACAGTGCCACAGAATCCAAGAGAAGAGCTTTGACTTTCAAAAAGTAGAGAATAGCAAAAATGTTACTCAGGTTGGAAGTCAAGAAAGATAATAATGAAAATGGAGGCTTTGAGTTTATTACTTAGGCAGCGTGAGTTTGAATTTCAGCTTTTCCACTTAATATCTCGAGCAAATTTTGTCAACCTCTCAGCCTTGGCTTTCTTGTCTATAAAATGAGTAAAAATAATGGCTATCACTCAAGGTTGTTATGAGGATTAATTGTGCTTAGGATATTCTCTAAGTTATGCTTCATTGTATCTGTCAACTCACAGCCCTTGTGAAGGATGCTCCCAGCACACCAGGTTACAGATGTTTGTACCACATCTGTGTATTTCCTTCAGTGTGACCTCTTACAGCTTGAAAGTAATTTATGAAATGTATGATCAAGCTTGAAAATATCCATTGGTCCTCTTTCAGAGATTTACAATTGGAAAATTGTAAGACTAAGGCAATTAGTAGTAGGAATTTAAAGGAAGATGCTCTGAGGAGTGGGGGTTGAGGATGAGAAGCTTTGAGTAAGTTGAGCAATGAGGGAACTGAAATGAAGAATAAGAAAAGGAATCTGGTCAGTGACAAGAGGAGAATGGAGCCACAATGGAGTGAAAAGCAGCAGAGACACTAAAGAGGAGGCTGGCTGCCGTCTTATTTCCGGTCTCAGTTTCCATGAATCCAGGGCCGCCGCAGTTCCTACCCTTGGGGTACTGCTTAATAATGGCAGTCTTTAAACTTGAGCTAGTTTAATTAAGCAAGTCTCTTTTTCCTGGCTAGTGTACACTCCTGACCAGACTATCTGTGTAAAGCATGACTAGTAAATCATGTTCTTACAGGGGTTGGGCAGGAGACAAAAATGAGAGGGGTGAGGAAGGTCCAAGTGCACATGTATTCACTGTGAAGACTGTAACAAACTGGATAGTACATCTCAAAAATTTGGATATTTGTCTGAAATAATTTGGTTTTTGAATGTTGACTTAATTTTTAAAAACTGAGCCAACTAAGTAAAAACCATGTGTAAGTCCTGTACAGCCCCATGGTTTTCCAAGTTTCTCCCTCCAGTGTAAATAAAGCACTGAGCCCAGTGTTTGGTGCCCGGTAAATGCACGAGAAGCTCTGGGCATTATTGTAATGATGGTTTATTATCATTGCTGACCTTTGCAAGAACACTTCCAACAGAAGGATGAAGGCAGAAGCCAGATTGCAGTGGCTTGAGGGCTGATAGCTAATGAGGCAGTAGAGGCAATGATATAGTCTTTTCCAATTAGAAGCCGAGGAGTAATAAGAGAGGACAAACAAGGACAGACGTTTGAAGGAGAATCTGGGAACCTAAACATTCTTTATTAAGGTTTAGCTACAGATTAAATAAAGAGCTCTTTTAAGCATTCTAGAGTATCAATTCTCCAGATTTTATTTATAGGATGGAATTGAATCTGATTGATAATTCTGTTCTGCCAGAGCTGCCCTGTTTTTAACAGCGCTTAATCCAATGCTCTTTGGCTCCCCAAGGATTTAAAGAACTTCAGTCACCACACCATGCCTGTTACAATCCCTGCCCTGCTCCAGGCATTTGCTCCTCCAAAAGCTGAGTTGGCACATTTGCCTGTTAGTGAGTGATAGATTTGTGGGAGAGGAGGTTATAAGTCAAGGAACAGGGGTAGGTCAGAATCATTAAGGCATGTGTCCTCTGAGCTGGACCTGGATTAATGTCACAGCTGTATGACCTTCCTTAGGTGGTTTATTTAAATTGCTAGTACCTCACTTTCCTTATTGTAGTTGGGGGCTGAATGGAGAAGATGTATGTGAAGTGCTTTTTTCACACAATGCCTGGGACATAGGGCTCAGTAAGTATTAGCTATTATTAGTCATGCCAAGTAAATTGGGGATGGTCTTCATTTGCATAAAGCATTAAAGTCCTATAAATATTTCTGTTTCATATACGTGATTTTAACTTTCTAAATAACAAGAATCTGGTTGTATAAGCCTCTTTGTACAGTGACATGTTCAGTTAAAGTACTTAAAACCTTTTTGATGTTAATGAAGTTTAGAGGCTATATTTAAGATAAAAGGAATATTAGCGAAATGAAGCAGCAATAAAGTCAAATAATGCAGCTCGAATTTCCTAAGAGAATTCATTCACTGCTTTTATATTGCTTCATCGGGTCCATTCGGTCTATTCTTAATAAAGTAACATTTTAATTACTAGGAACTATACTAATCGATCTCTGAATTGGATGGAACTTTCAAGAATCATGTTTAATGACTGGTGGCAAATCATAAAGTAAGCAATTAGGCCTGAAACCAACATTCAGGACTTATTCTTGAATTGGTTCACATTCGACCCAACCAATAGAGTTCCCTATCTTTCCTGACAGGAGAAAACACTATCATTTCCCCAATGCCTTATTCCCACTAGGAACTGAAAAAAGGAGAAGACAGGAGAATGGCACAATCCATTGTCTTAGAACTATGACCAGGAGACATTGAGCTCTGCTGGTAACCATAGTAAGAACTGAAATCCTTCTGTGCAGATCATTTTTTTTTTTTTTTTTTTTTTTTTGCAGCTATATTCATTCAGTATGTGTCAGATGCTATGTTAGATTCTGGAGATTCAGTAGCAAATCAGACACTGTCACTACCCTGATAGAGATTATGGCTAATTGGGAAGATGAAAATTGAACAAGTATGTTAAGTGCTTGGAGGAAAAGACTAGATTTTGTTGTTTTGTGTTTTAATCTTGTAGGTCTCTCCTAATCAACCTTTTTTTTTTTTTTTGATACACACACATATGTATTTATATGACCTCCCCTGACCCTCAAGATTACATCCCAGGTCAGGTGATGATAGTTCCATAATGAAATAAAGGTTCAAAGGCGATATTGCTTAAATAGTTCTAGGCAACACAAGTTAAAGAAACTTCTAATACAATGTTTTGGTTATTAGTTCACTACTTTATAAATGATTGCTATATTATAATAAACAAAAATTTACATTTAGGTGATTATTGAATGCTGAAACATTTTGATTCCTTGTGAATATGTTGTTAATGGGTTTCACTTCATTATAATTTCTTATTATGCTAGGCCTGAAGGCTATTTAAAATAATTGCAACAGAGGAAGTATAAGAAAATGTTTATATATAGCTACCGTTAGAGAAGTGGAAAAGTCAGGTTAAACAAAGTGTTTTTATTGTTCTAGCAATTTTTTTCCCCCCATGATTTTGAAGGGCCCACTGAATAGAAATTATGAACATTTGCTTTTAGTACTTTTTAATACCTTAAACCATGATGATTTTGAAAAGAACAATGAGGTTTTTACCTTTAAATTTCTCAACTCTTTCCTAAAAGTAAAAATCAAAGAATGAGAAAAAGTAGAGCACAGAACACTTTTAACATTAGGTTACCACTTCTTTCCCTCGGTTCTTTGCATCCATCTCTATCCAGTTCACTCAGAGGCAATTTAAATTGGTTATCTCTCTATAGTACTTTGGTCTCCACTGCAATGAGAGCTTCTGTGTTTAAATAGCAGTGTTGGAGAGGGAAAACATTTTTTTCACTAAGTAGAAGTTCATTTAACACTGATGTCAGGGAGCAAGACATCTTTATAAATGCAACTCACCGTGCTCAGAAGCCATGAACTAGCCCAGATAGCACAAAATGAAGCACTTAACAGTGGAATTCTAGTCCTTCCAGTGTTAAATGCTTTTTGGTTGTAAACAAGACATATTTAATAATTCGTTAAATTCTTCTTACTCCATGAACAGCGTAGTGAAATGCCTTATTTTACTTTAACTAGTTTTCATTTGTCCAGAACATATAGCTTTTTAAAAGCCCAGTCTGTTCAGTTTATTTGTTGAATACCTACTCTCTACCATGACTTATCAAACTTTCTCTCTCCAGAAATTTGCATTTATTTAAATTTTTCCTAATTATTAAGAAATAATCTTTTAAGACCAGAGAATTATGTTTTTGTAATTCCTGAGGCCTATGATTTTGATAGCTGTTTAATAGAGGGGGTATTATGCAATTCTAATTCTATACCACAAGCATTTATTGAGTTTCTGCTAGGCACTAGGCATTCTACTAGATTAATTGCACATACTGTGTGTTGGGCATAGGATGAAACCATTTAAGCACCAGGTGGAAGCATAAAGGTCAGTGAATGAGTGGTTGTGTGAGAACAATGCAGAGGCATGGACTATGGGTCCCTTGAAAGGCATCTTTGTAGTTTTACCTTTGTTCATCGGTTAAGAATAACAAATGTATACTCCAGTCAAGGTTGAGGA
Source organism: Rousettus aegyptiacus (assembly GCF_014176215.1). Taxonomy (NCBI): domain Eukaryota; kingdom Metazoa; phylum Chordata; class Mammalia; order Chiroptera; family Pteropodidae; genus Rousettus; species Rousettus aegyptiacus. Next base: position 123,973,814 of record NW_023416284.1, on the reverse strand, counting down.
TGAGAGGTGCAGAAGGAGACAGTTCTGCTGTACTGAATAGCAACTTGTCAGTCTAAAACAGTCTGTCCAAAATCTGCTTCTGTTCCCATATCAGTTGGTATACATGCAGCTGCAAGTTTGGCTAAATGTAACACATTTCCAGCAGTCATAGTGAAATTTGATTATTTCATTACAAGAAGAGTGCAGGGAGGTGAATCTAGGTTTATTGCAGCAGTACAACAGTGTTCTCGAAACCCAGGACGCTATCCACTTTCTATTCTGCCATCCTTAGCATAATGACATTCTTACATGGGCTTATTACCTTATGGTTTCAAGGTGGCTGCCACAGCTGCAACTATTGCATCTTCATACTACCATTCAGATAGGAAGAAAGAAGAGGGCACGCAGAAAATATGTTTTCCTTTTATAAGGGAAGAAAAGCTTTCCCAGAAGCTCCATAGCAGACCTCTCTTTAAACCTTATTGGTCAGAACTGGGCCACATGACCACTTGCAAAGGAGGCTGTGAAAATGTATATCAGGAAGAAGAATTCAAGAGCCAAGATGGGTTTACATCTGTTATCACTCATCCCCCGGGAATAGAGTGGAGGGTGGGCATATTGCCAACCCAAACTATTAGGGTTCTGCTAGCAAGGAAGAGAATGGGGATGAATGGCAACAAACCACTGTTTGTCACAATTATTTGTTTTTTGTGACCTTAGGTAAATTATTTAGTGTTTGTGCCTCAGTTTCCACACCAATAAAATAGAGATAATAATAAAACCTAATTCCTAAGTATGGGTCAGAATTAAATGACACAATCCATGCCAAGTGCTTGTATAAACTAATGGTACATGTTAAGCACTCATAAATATTAGTTACTAATAAAAAGTGGTACTGTGTTTCCCAAAGCGCTTGATTTACAACCAGATTTCTCACATTCCTTGGATAGCACCATGTGCAGAAGATCTAAAACTGGAAAACATGGCTTTCCGCCCTCCGAGAAGGTCTGGTTCTGAGATATAGTTTAGACCCTCGCTATGCTGTCCTTGCAACATCCTTCATTCCTATCTTACCCCTTGCTCCCATTTCCTTCTCTCCCTCTTCTCCACCTTTTCTCTTCCATTTTCTTTTCCCACACACGTACCTTTTCTCTCTCATGACCCTCCCCTCTTCCTTTCAAGCCAGGAAATTATCACCAGTTCACCCTGCTCCTTACTTCAAGGCTAAAAAGAATGCTGACCCTCACACAGGACCTTCCAGATTCCTATGAGACAGTTATTCATCAAGGACTAATGGGTGATGTATTCAAAGCTCAGTTAATTTATTCTGCATGTGCTAAAGCATAAGTAATTCACAAGCCAGGTGATAGTCACATGTGGATTAGATGATAAGCACACCACATTGCATTCGTTTCTTTTTACCAATCACTCTCATAAAGGTCAGAAGAAAATCATTTAAGGGAAAGACGAAAACATTTAACTTAACAAAATTCATTTTTCACCTTATTTTTTAAACAGTGGGGCAGAAATAGGACAAATAAGAAATAAATTTTGAACAAATAGATTTACAAAAGAATTACCCAGCAAGAAAGAACATTTATTAATCATTTCAAAAAAGGCAGAACCTGGCTCCTGTGATATCGATGAATGGTACATAACAGAAAAAGAAAACCAGAGAATGTGTGTTATAAGCTTTGAAGATGAACAGGGGGAAAAGGTCAGCAAAAAAGAACTCATGTACACTAAAGCTATTCTGAGAAATCTGAAACATTTAATTTTGAAAATGGAAGCCCAGCTTCAGTGTGCAATAAAATCTTTCTTCAATCAAATGCTATGACTTCTGAATGTTAGTAAAATCTCATGTTTCCTTTCTTAAATGCCTTTAAATTGGCACAAGAAGCAAATGACTCCCATTTGTGCCTATTAGAGAAAGGAAAGGGAATAGATGCAGAAATTAAAACCAAGCTGTGTTAAAGCCACACCCCTGCTCTCATTCATCACTCCCTAGCTCTCCATCTAAACAGGAAGAAGCCCAGGGTACCTGGGGCTGTATCTGAGGCAAAATGGCAACAGTTTGGTTCCTGTTTACCTTCCTCTCCGCCACAGGCAAGTGAATTGATATGATGAAACCTCTGGGAATCAGCTGTACCTGGTGTTCCCTGCCTCCGCCCAGCTGGAAAGCCTTCACCTTTGAGGTCAAAACCTCAAATGCCTGAGAGGACCAGAGGGTATAAGCAAAGGCAAAAAGGGTCACAAGTAATATTATACAAGCTAAACTGCTTGTTTTGGACTAAGTAACAACAACGACAACAGCATAGCACTGCTGAATAAAATGTGCAGTATCAAAAAAGAACAAGGAAGATATGTGCATACTTACATCAATTCTCAGAATATATTATTAATATTGTTAGCAAAGAAAAAAAAACAAGGCACAGAGCAGTGAGTATAGTTTGTTTTCTTTTGTTTAAAAAAGGTGAAGAAGTTACACAGACAGATATAAAATATCAAACTAACAAATAAAATAATCGGTTTCCTATAGAGGTCAAGTGGTAGGGAGGAAAAGGGACATGGTAGAGGACAAATGGAAGAATATAATCAATTGCCCTACTATATTTTTATGTAATTTGAATTTGCGCCATATAAATATTTAAATGTTTTACTTGTTCAAAAACAAAATTTATTCACAAAGAAAAATTAAAGCAAACTCAATTTGAAATCAAATTGAAACAAATTACTCCAACTGTATATCATACGGGTGACATAAGATACATAGAAAATAATTATTTCGTGTGCCTTCGGAACACAGTACTGTTATTGTTCATCTTTATTATATCCTAAGGATGAAAAAGAAATACCCCCCAAAGAAGTCTAAAGTTCACCAAGTAATTATCTGTTTTTCATTTTTAAGTCTACTATATGTATATTGTAGACTGGCAAATAAGTAAACATGATATTGATTTTCAGAACTGAGATTTTCTATGTAGGAGAAAAGAAATACAAAATCAAAAAAGTTAAGAAAAACCATGTAATAGTAAATTTGAATTGGAAGTCTTAATATGAACTCATAATTTAAATAAATATATTTCTTAGCTTTAACCATGACAAGAGCTTAGAGGCAGTGACACACTCAAATGGCAATGAACTCAGAGATCTTGGTTTTAAAATACTATTCTCTAATTAAAGGGCCCAAGGCTCCTTAGAAAAATGTCTGATTCTGGGTCAGGGGCATGGAAAGTACAAGGCAAGCCCAAGAATTTTCTTGTGCCAAAAGCAGGGAAATACTCAAAGTATGATGGGGACATCTCAAAAGACACAGGAACCAGTCAGCTTGAAGGAGTTCCCTCTCACCATATTTGGAGCAATTTGAGCACCAAAAATGACTGTGACTGACTATAAAAATCGAGTAAATAAAAAGCCACAAATCCATAGGTCTGTTCAAAGAAAGAAACAGAAAAAAACAGAAAGTCACCATTGAGAGTGACTACAGCAACTTCTTACCCTGAAAGTTAGCAAAAAGAAAGAGGTTCTTACTCTGCCTTTTTAAAAAGGAACTATACAATTCACCCCCAATAGGTAAGGAAAAGCTCTTGTTTGCAGAGGTGTGCAGATAAATGAAGGGAAAAAAAATGATAATGTACAGAATCACCATTTTGCAACTGTCGATTAAATTATATATAAAATTAAATAAATGTCATTTGATGCTTATAGCATTAAGTACAGAGTTGCTATGGAACAGATTATCTGTACCCTGCCAGATTTTCAAGAGAATCCCACACCTTTACATTGGAAGGACCTGTAGGTCATCACATTAGCTAAGCGATCATATTTAATGTGACTGTTGTTGGACAACCTGACATTCTGTGTCTCCTGATTGAAGCAACATGAAGTATGAATCACCTGTAAAGTTTCACCACCAAAAGTGTTTAACCAAATTCCAATCTGGCTTTTAGAACCAACTTCCAGTTTACAGGAAAAATAGGGTTGTGGGAGGGAAGTTAAGGAACATCACAAGGAAACAATCAGAGAAATTCAGAGTATAGATTATTCTACCAGACTTTGTCCTGCACTCATTTAAAAGTCAGTGTCATAAAATGAAACAGACATATGGGAGTTTGAAGAATTCTTGTTTAACTTGCTTGGCCGAATACAGTGAATGAAGCTTGATTGGATCTTGGTTCAGAGAAAAAAAAAGCCATAAAAGCTTTTGGAGATAAGGAATTTTAGTCTGGACTAATGATTAAACTTGAATATAAGTAGGGAACTGTTGTTAATTTTCTTAGGTGTGATAAATAGTATGTATAAGGTTATGTAAGAAGATGTCCCTATTCTTAGGAGATGTAGGGTAAAATATTTAGGAGTGAAATCTCAATGTCCACTACTTCATTTAAAAAATTCAGATAGAGGGTAGATTTAGAGATAGATATGAAAGAATCGAATATGGCAAAATTTTAATAATTGTGGAATCAAAGTGTTGGATATTTTTCATACTCAAAAGTTACCTGGAAATTTATGTATGAATTAAATAGAGTAAGAGACAATACCTGGCACTTAGTAAATAGGTACTCTATGCATTTTTCTTTTGGCCTTGGATCACTGAGAAGAGCTTCCCAAAGTGACAAGGGCAACATGTGAGAGGTGGAAGGGACCGTGGAGCTTATCAGTGCAATCCCTTAATGTAACCATGAGAAAAATGAGATGTGGTCTCTGAACACAGTAGTTAGTGCAGATTCAGGACCAGCTTTGGAGTTTTGTTGTTCTTCTCAGTAAGAGAATAAGTTTTGGAATCAGGAAGATGTGGATTAAAAGCCCCTCTGTGATCTCAGGCAAGTCCCTTAACATTGCTGAGATGTATCTTCTTCCTCTATCTTCCTAATAGGGTAATAAACCTTCTTCACATAGTCATTATGAGGACAGAGTGAGAAAAATGTGTATGACGAGCTTAGAGCAGAACTGCCACAAAGCCCAGAATCCCAGTAAATGTTGGTTCGTGTTACTCCTGCCTCCAGCTCCTCACCATCCTCTCCTTTTCTCTTTCCCTCAGTTTTACAGCATCCATCTCACTTGGGCTTTCATGAGAAAGTCCAGGTGCAGGATCATAATGCCAGTGGGATCCTTCTTCTCTTTGTGGCTATTCTTGCCCTGCCATCGGATGTAAGCTGTGCTGTGTCATTGAGCTAAGGAACTGACATTAACAGCTGTTTTAAGGCCTAGTGCCTCCCAAACATGACAAAGGAAAGTGGCTTCTGTCCTCATTTTTACAAAATAAAACCCCGAAGAAACGAGGAGTTATTTAAACAGATGTTTTAAAAAGATATATAAAATATTAAGAAAAATTTAAATCTGGAAATTGTTAATAAATGATAGTTTATTGTATGCTGCAGATTATAGACAGGAGGAACCAATGGCTCTTAAAGGAAAAATACATAGCCATTACTTGTAGAATGTTTAACATGTATCAGTTACTATACTAGGCACTTTACAGGTGTGATCACACTCAATCCTCATAGCAACAATTTGAGGGAGATGATATTCCTCTTGTACAGATGAGGATAGTGAGGCACAGAGACATGAAATAATTTGTTTAACAAGCTGCACAGTTGCATTTGCCTTTGGATCTCACTCCAAAGCTCACACTTTTATTAACCAATATGGCACAGAAGGCTGTAAAGTTATTCTGTACTGATGTGGCCTCATAGAGGTCACTGTGGTAAGAGTCTATTCAGCTGGACTCTGACAGCTATTTACTGACCATATCAGCCAGGGAGTAGAAGTTAGTGTGTAAACTCTTGATGTAGTCCAGCCCTGCTTGCTGATTGGCTGAAACCACAGTTCTGTTTGAGCCTTTCACTCTTCCTGCAAAAACATGTGATCCCTTCAGTGGGATTTCTGAACTTAAAGCAACCATGGGGTATCATGGCCTCCTTAGCAGTGAGGTGGCTCCCCAACAATCCAAGGATGTCTGAGTGCTGGTGCCGAGGCCATCATACACTGAAGATGCTAATAATGAGTCCTCTGGACTGCCAGTGTCCAAGTCAGTCTCTTGTGCAAGCAACCTTTGGGCTGAGCTCTAAGAGGGCACCCAGGAATGGCTTACTTGGAGAAGAACCCCCGCCCAGGGAATAAACTTTCAGGCCACCTTAAGTCTTTCTGTTTGTGTTCTGAGAGTTTCACCAAATCAGAAAGTGGCTTTCGGCCCTCCTCTTTTCCATGTACCTGGCTTCTGTCTGTCCTGGGTTGCAGTCCCAGTCCTTCCTAAAACTACCTTTTCCCTCTCCTGTGGACACGGACCTCCGTGACTCAGGAAATGCATACTTCCTTACCATCAGCAGACCTGATCCAGGGTTTGTCTCAGTTTGAATCAGAGACTTTTTTACACAATGAGCCAAATACGTACTCATAAGCTCCCCTGAATCCTTCCTGGAACCAGGTGGGTAAATAAATGAGTTTCTACTCTGTGAAAGGCTCTGCTCTAGGTTCACAGAGGTATGCTTAAAACTCAACAGAGGGTAAGACAAAGGCAGAGGTGGTTACCAGTGTGAGGCTCAATGCAAATGCTGTAAGAACAAAACCAAACAATATGCTGATTGGGTTCGGGGTAAAAAAAAAAAAAAAGGAAGGAAAACTTCTTCCTTCAGGAATATGGTCATCAAGAATAAAGCAAGATTTCAAGGGGACTATAGCATTTAACAGCATTTTTGAGCACCAAACATTATGTGCCAGGGGACAAAAACAAATAAAATTGATATCTTGCCCATATTACCTCTGGCCGTTCCCACATATCCATTCTGTATTCCAGCCAAGCCAAACCATTTGCTTTTCCCATAATGTTCTCTACTATTTTCACCTCTAACTGTGTTTTTCTACCTAGATCACCCTTCAAACCGCAGTCTCCAAATGCCTAAATCTGAATTACCTCCCAAGATTCATGTCAGGGGTCACCTTCTTCAGGATGTTCTCTATTAGGTGTCCACTAGTGGGCATCCATAGGAACATGTGTTTCTCTTTATCACTGATGGTATGTAGTGACAGTTATTAGCATAGCTTTCGGAGCCAGAATGTCTGGCTGTGAATCCTACCAGCTATCTTACTTGCTAAGAGGATTGGGTTCATACCCATAAGGCACTTAGAATGGCACCTGGTCATAGAAAGCGCCAAACAGATGTTAATTATTACTACTACTATTAGTGCCATCCCCAGCATAGCATGTATGACTCTAGATTGTATTTCTTTGTCTGTCTATCTCATGACTGGGATCTTCTTGAGCCCAAGGATTGTGTATTGTTCAAGTTGGTATCTTCCACTCCTTATACATTTCCTAGCACATAGTAGCGTTTAATAAATGCTTGCTGGAATTGGGGGGTAGCTAGGTAGAGAAGTGAAATGAATATGGTCAATTCCACAGGATAACACCTAAAAACAGTTTCCAGCACTCGTATGGTCTAAGGCATGGCTCGTTTCAGATCATGAAAGTAGAATTGAGCTCATCAGAGTAAGGAGCATAGACCTATGAATCCTAATGTTAGAGGGATCAACAAATGGGTTTTTAACTCACCAGAGTTGGTATCAGGAAGTGTAAGGATGTCCTGGGAAGACAGAAAGTCCAGGGATGAGATCCTTGCATCAGCTGGGAATGTGTGCAAGGGTTGAAAGATGTAGTTACAAAGGAGTAGAGACGGTGTGGCATCGAGAAAAGGAGAGATTGCCTTTCCCTTGCTGCTCTCCACTCCCCTTACATCCTCAGTGCTCTAGCCACCAAAAGTTGAAAACATAAACTTGTTTGGTTAGCTGCCTATTTTAAATCCTTCCCTGGCTTTCACAGCTTGTGGAGTTTGTATGTGTGAGTATGTGTGTGTTAGAACACAGAGGGCTTGATGTTTGGGTGCTACTGACTTCACTATCTCTTACTCCTCCTTTTTCACCCACCTCCACTGCATCCTATTTCAGTCTGCCTGGTATGAGAATTTGCTGTTCTCATAATTATTTGCTATGTGACTTTGAACGAGTCACTTCATCTTTCTGGGCTTTGGCATTTTTGTAATACAACATGGAGATGTTGAACTGTAATGTCTATAGCAGTATTTTTTAAACTTTAAGTCATGACCCATTAATGGGTCAAGAAACCAATTTAACGGGTCAAAAAAACATTAAAATATGAAATATAATAAATTATAAACAATAATATGTAGAATACACATTAGCTAGAATGTGTATGTGTGTGTGTATACACTGGGTCATATTTAAATATATTTCTTACTGTAGATCATGGTAAGGAAAAATTGAAAGCATTTCTCTTTAGATCCCTTCTACCTCTGAAATTCAAGAGAATATTTGCAGCCTTTCTTTGCAGCTTTGAAGGTGGAAATGAGCAGAAAGTTTTCATTTTTAAGGAAGAATTACTCGTGCCAACAGCCAGCAACTTCAGGTTGTACTGACAAGGCAGTTATCCTATATTTCATATACATAGTTATCCTATGTTCATGATAGTGTAACGACAGGTACCAGATTTCTAGGGTAACACAGTATCTAGCTCCAAATTTCATACTGAAGGGGGAAGGGGGAAGGTGGAAGGGGGAAGCCCCTGGGGCCTTCAGAGTCAGCCTTCCTTTTGGCTCCAGTTGCATGTTGAACACAATGTATCTGGCAAAAGGAAGAGAGAGAGAAGGAGAAAGAGCAGGAGGAGGAGGAGAAGCTAATACTTCCTTCTCCCAAATCATGGTATAGGTATGTAATGCATGCAATTCCACCATTACCAGTCTAGTGCTGTGTGTTAATTCCTACTCCTTCTAAAAATCCTGAAGAGTTTCATGCTAACAATGTAACATCTGAGAGTGAGCTCTGCAGTGAATTGTTAGAGCCTAAAATCTTATTAGGACCCTGAGTTTGACTCTCACCAGAAAGACAAGATCAAGTCTCTGGGTCACCTTTCAGTGAGTGTTTTATGAGCACCTGTTAGTTTAACCTCATAAATCTGTTTTTTCCTCCTCTAATACAAAGAAGATTAATTAGAACTCCTTTGAGGTTTCTTCCACATACACTACCCTCATGCACTGTGATCCCACTGTGCTATGGCTTTTAAAACCCTTTTTACTCTTTTCCTCAAAATAACCCCATGGCGAAAGTATTTTCATGCCTGGTTTTTGGATGTACTGTGGAGAGTTAAGTGACAGGTCCCAGGCCACATAACTCTGGGAACCAACTCTGATCTCTATCTCCAAAACCTTTGCTCTTCTCCTTATACTTGTGATTTTTAGACATTTGTTCCCTCGAGCCTGGTTAGGGGGTGGGGTGCAGCAGCCCTGGTCTCACTCAGGCTTACTGACTCAGGCCCACGAAGGTGGACAGCTTCCCAGGTGATTTTGGTTAGTCCCAAAGTTTGAGGACCATTGCATTAGAGATATAAAAGAGCCTATGATGAAACAAAAGTTTGCTACACTTTAGTCAGGATGAGTTGATGAGATGGCTTTTCTGAATTACCACAGCAGCACAACATTTACAGTGCATTTTCTAACAGCCAGGAACTATGCTAGGTTCTTTATGTGAACTCTTGTTTAATTGCAATCACATTGTGAAGTGAGTACTGTCTACCCTTAAAGGTGAGAAGCCTGAGGTTGAGGAAATTGCTGAGGTCGTGCAGCTAGTATATGGCAGAGCCATGAGTCAGGTAGGTGATGTGGCGCCTGTCCCCACCTAGAGCAACTGCACCAACCTGTTTCTCTGGGCAGTAAAAGAAGCCTAAGCAGCACAAGAGAGCAAGAAGTCTGATGACTAGACAAAGAGCAAGAAATGAGACTGAGAAGAAAGTCTAGGGTTACTGAATATAAGTATTCTTCATTTTTAGTGTTTTCTATCAATAGCCGTAGTGAGAGAGAGGAATCCAGACATATTACGTGATGTTTATTATGATAAAAATGAAGGAAATAATATTTACAGTTCCAATTTCTAGTTAAGAGAAGTGGCTTTGTCATCAAGGAAAGAGTTAGGACTTAGGGAATGAAGATAGGGCTAAAATCAGCTATGTCACTGTGGAAACGGCAGACTTTTACGGAGCTCCTCTGTTCCATAAGTCATGAGCCGGATACCTTTACCATGACCTCTCACTTTAGCTATTTTAGTTTCTTTATTTGCAAAAGAGGCATAACAATATGTCATAGAGTTACTAAAAGTGTCAAGTCAAATTAAATATTCAAAACTTCCTTGTGAACCATAAAATACTTAACAAATGTTCAAGGACGTTATTATCAATACAAAGTCTCATCATCAATAACATCATCATCATTTGGTTGCCAAATACCCACAGTTTGCCTAGCATTTCCTAGACATGGGTAAAGAAGCTAATTCGTGAACGGCACAGCCATGGAGACCAAGGGTGGAACAGCCAGAGACTGAATATCAATACCTCATTTTGTGCATGGCTCTTCTCAATTCAGTAAGTGCCTTCTTAACTTTGCAGATGAAAAGCTGTAGGGTAGAGAGGTTAAATAAACTTCCCAACCTCATGTCTTTTAAAAAGCAGAACAAAAAAGCAGAAAAGCAGTTCTCCTGGTGCCAAGAGCACTGACTCCAGATAAATATGACAATTTTGGTGAAGTACAAAAGGTAGAGAAGAGTCTCATTCTTATAACATTTGCTACTAATGATCAGTGAAAAGCGCGGGACTCTCAAAACTTAAATTTAGGGTGGTTTGAAAATAGAAAGCTATCTATTCCTGCTGATAATGACTCTCTGAAATGTATTTATGCCAGAAATATTTTTTTTTAATGTTATACATTTATCAACTTAATCTTTACTTCAAGCCTCTACCTGAATAGACCTGAACTTCTATTTAGTTTGTATTAGGGCCCCTCCCCTCCCTTCCAGGTTTGCATCAGAATCTGGAAGAGAGGCTCACGGAAACTAAAAATTATGAAAAGCTCTCCAAATAATGTTCTTTGACATAGTCCCTATGTGTCCTAGTTAGCTTGGGTTGCTATAACAAAATACTTTCAAACCTTTCCTCCTTTTGGGTTGCAGATTCTTTTGATTTCTGATGCTAAAAGGGACAAACCGGTTGATCTTTTATTAGCTGTGGTCTAAACAGTGCTGTTTGCCTTTATGGTTAACAGCTCTGCACAGCTGTCCCCACAGCCACCTCTCAGGTAATGAAAGTACCAGTTAAATCTGGCCTTCTTCAGGGGGAGCCTGCCATCCCCTGGGCAAAGCTGGAGACAGCAGGGTCAGCAGTCAGATGTCCTTGAGGGCTGCACCCAGACCCCTAGATGGCCAGGAAGGACACAGATGCATGTGAGTGGGACTGACCAAAGCCTGCTGAATTCACAGTCAATTCTCCACACATTTCTCATTTGATCAGTAGATAGTTTGGGGTTCTATGCATTTTGTGGATTGCCAGAGGATTTCTGTGGCACATATTTAACCCTGAGCGGGGGGGGGGGGGGGGGGGGGGGGGGGGGGGGGGGGGGGGGGGCTACTCTGAAACCAAGTAGGTTTTTGAGCTTCCTGTTTATGCTTTTAGTTTACATGAGCCCAGGAAATAGGAATTGATTTTTTTCCAAGGCAGAACTTAATTAGGGAGGAAGTTTGTTGACGAAACATCCTAAGCTTCATTTCAAAGTCAAATCAAAATGATTTCGAATTACTCACTGGTTGGATTACTTAGATGTTCCAAGCTTGTATTTTAGCAGCACTGGAATAGAATAAGTTGCAGTAACTATCTTTATTGTTAGAACTGGGTTAAATTTTCTCATCTGCTTATCAAATCCTTGATGATAATCTGGAAATTTCCAGATAAAGTAGTGTGAGGAGAATAAAACCATCATGGGAAATGCTTGCATTGTAGGCTGCAATTGGGAGACGGAACGTAGTAGCTGCACATGCCTCTTCTCTCCTGTGGATGGTGAAATTGTAAAAAACCCAGAACCCAGCCCTGCCCAATGGCATGGATTTGAGATTATAGCTGGTATTTTTTGAGCCATTCCTATGCCACTTTCTTTACATACAATTAATCCTCGCAGAAAACCAGCAAACGAAGCATAATGATCTATGCTTTACAGATGAGATGATTGAGGTTCTGAGTAGTTAAGTGACCTGTCCAAAGTTACACAGCTAGTAAGTGGCTGAGCTATTATTAGAATCTGGATTTGCCCAGCACTAGAGTCCATGACCAAATATTTTCAAACTAGAGACTTGAGTTAAATACTGTAGTTAATTTAAGTCCGGTTGATTTAGCAGAGCCCATTAGGTAAAAAACGAGAGGAAAAGCTGTTTTTTAATAATGAAAACAGTAACAGCTATCATTTGTTGGGCACCTTCTATGTGTCAGGAATGTTTCTAAGCACCTCATGTCCCTTATTTCATTTAAGCCACAACACAGCCCTAGGATTGTTGTCTACCTTTATAGATGAGCCCAGTGAGACTCAGAGAGGTTACCTAGCACCCTTTCATGGAGCAATTCAGGGCTATCAACCCAAAATAGGAAGATTAGTTTGTGGATCCAAGCTGTGGGTAAAGCTAGGCTATAAAACCATAAAATCATAGACTCTTAAAGCCAAAGGAATGGTCAGGATGACCTAGTCTAACTGCTCTGTTTTACCCTTTGGAAAACTTGGGTTTAGAACCTTGCCCCTCCCCACCAAAGAATATATCATTTGATTAGTTTTAAATCCAAGACTAGAATATAGACTCAATTCAATCAATTGATTTTGATTTGAGTGCCTGTTATGTGCCATACATGGCCAGGTCTCCAATCTTCTAGATCAGGGCTTTTTCTATTAGACCTTTTGTCAAAAGCAGGACATGGGGCCTGAGATTATAAAGCTCACGACTGGTTCTGCTGGGGATAACCCTGTGGCCTGAAGAGTAAGGAAAACAGGTGATGACAGGGTTTTGAGGGAATAGTGTCCATTCATTCATTCACTAACTTCCCATTCATACAGTACACACCTGTTTGGGGCCTACTTGCATACTAGACACCATTCTTTTCTTGAACTGTGAAATATGACAAATGTACACCTAATTCCTAGACTCTTTCAGACCTGCTGTAGAATGCAGGACATATCAGACTTTGTGTAAGAAGACTGTGTGGCCAGGACATCAGGACATGAGTTCTAAGTCATGAACTGACCACAGTTAGTGAGAAAAATTTTCTGCTTTCCCTGAAGCCAGAGGGGAGGGAGCAGAGCTGGAGCAGGAGGTATAACTTGATCCTAAATGTGAATGTCAAAAATACCATTTTGAGTTACTTTTGGAGTAATTTGTCCTGCATGAAATAAAGTCCAAGCTTTTTGACTATAATCTCACTGGATGATTTATTAACACAGTTAAATAAGAATAATGAGAAGCATCTGTTTCCATAACAAAGGGCCGTATTCATCAAGTTCATGACCTGTGAACTGCTGGCAACATTTATGAAGATAACAGTGTTCCCACTGTGCACAAGGCAGGCACAAGGTATGGCTTCAAGGGCATGAGACCATCTCTGTCTCTCCACCAAAAGTGTGAACTCTTAAAGCCCTTTATTTATTAGATTCGTTCGGCTCTAAATATTTGCATATTATTTAAGAAATATACATTGAATGAAAAAATACATGACTTAGAAAAGTGAGCTCAACCAGTTAAGTGACTATTCAAGGTTATATAACTAATTAGCAGCAATCTTGAACTTGAAGCCACTGTCCAATTTTTATTTCAGTCTTCCAATTTGCTTCTTTGGAATCTTTCAACACTATAAAAAAGGATAATATCATGCCTTCCTTTGCTTCAGGATAAGAATGTCAGCGAAATGTCTTGCAATCTTTGAAGAAGCAAATGTAAAGTCAGTGTATGGAAAGGCAGACACTATCTCAGGCAGCAGATCTCTAAAACTATAACAGGTTGCGTAATGACATTTCTAAAATTCTCTAATTTGACTTTGGAAATGTGCCTTCCATGTGCAGAAATGCAATAATAATTCTATTTGCTGGGCTACATGAGAAATGAGGCTTGAATGGCTGGCTTTTCTTTGGTCAGATAAATGGATGAGAGGATTCTAGCCAGTCTCTTCTGTGTCCACAAGCATATTTGCTAATTAGTGGTAAATATGACTATGTTTATGATAAAGGTGGTTAGACTGAGATGTGGCTAATTCAGTGTTTTGGAATCCTGACAACTAATGGAAATATAGCAATGTGACTGCTTGGATCAGTATGGCTATTGGATCATCTGTGAATCAATGAACTATTAATAATCGTCATAGAAATAAGGATTGTGGTGACTCAGATGGCTCTGTTGATTTAACCTTGCTGTGGGAGTAGGGATGGATGAGGCTGGAAGAAACAAGAGGAATGAAAGAAAGAGACCCTTTTAATTGGAAGAACCACCTGTCAGCAGGGGAGAGGGCAGGGCCAGTACAGATGGGGACCCTGGGCCTGTGAAGGCAGGGCGCATTCTTGAATCAAAGCCAGTATCCTGTATGACCATTCCTCCTCTTCTAGTTAGACTCCTCTGGATGTATCTAAGTAATGTTTGTGGTAGGCAAACAGAGACTTTCAAATGCTTCCTGCCCTTTATATACATTTTTTCCTTATAAAACATTGATTTGGCAGCCAATGTTACCTGATTACTTTGACTGTCAGCACATAAGCCTTGAATACATATTCTAATGAGCAGTGTCTTGAATTGAAAAAGAGCTTATCACACAAGGGTAAATTCTGTTGCTTATCAAAGAGGAAGCACCTCTAGCACCAACAGTAAATGTATGTTTAGTGTAAATAATCAACTGAAATCTCCACCCCACCCTGTTTGAGCCTTGATTGGGAGGAGATTGTTAAGACCATGTGGTGCTATCCTTAGTCTCCCCAGCAGTTTTTCAGGGTGTAGAAGGTTAGGCTCACCACTTTGTTAGCACATGGCTCTGCATTTCAGTATTCTCTGGGGGCAGTGTGCCCAAACCTTGCCAGATATAGTCACCTAGGCAACCTAAAATAAATGCATATTTTCCAACTGTATCTCATAGCTAATGAATTACAATTGGTTGTGAAGGGAATAGGGGTGAGGGTGGGGGCAGGACAGCTGTCGTTTCAGCAAACACTCTAGGTCATTCTTATCTATAGCCAGGATAGAAAGCCAGATTTCAGATTTTTAGGCTGACTTGGGGGGGGGGGGTGGCGAGGGGCGGGGAGAGATTTTGTAGGTCATGAAACTAAATTTTCTCCCTGAGTAATAACTGCTAAGATACTCTAGGAATATTTATAAAATCATGGTAACAATGCCTCATTTAACTTATGTTACTTCCTTAGTTTGAAACTGAATTGCAATCTTTTTGGAGGTAGCTCTGGATCCTATTAAATCAGGACTTCTTGAACACCTACCATGTGCCAAGCCCTTTGGGCCTTTTTATAGGAAATTAACACTGAATCTAGACTATAGAAAATAAGACTCACATGAATAATCAGATAATAATCTAGAGACTGAAAGAGTCAAAGGTACTGTCTTTCTAGGAGGTCAGGGACAGCCCTTTTCCAGTCTCTTGCTTCTTTTCTCTTTCTCGTGACGCGAGGCTGCAATGCATGAGTCCTGGGTGCAGCTGTTTCAATAGGGTTAGAATTGAGCAGTATAGAAGCGCCTCCCAGTCTGGAATATTCAGCAATGCCAGAATATCCAGTAAGGCCATAGACCTGTGGGTTAAGGATGCAGCAGGACTGTGGAGTTAAAGAAGTTGGGTGGGGGGAGATGGAAATAATGAAGATAAGAGAAAAAGGAATAAGAAGAGCCAGGAATTCTGCCTTCTGCCAGGTATATTGGGAGCCCAGCATGTGTGGTTTGCCTGGCTGTGCATTCTGAGCCTCATATTCCAGTGCTTTGTTTTCCATCCCTGGATCTATCCAGCAGACTGCTAATTTTCTTATTTATGCATGCTAAATTACAAGGCTAGAGTTCTACTGCTGTGGTTTTAAAGCTACAGGGAATCAGCTCAGGGTAGAAAGCTCCAAACTGCAGAAAATTTTAAAACCAGCTGAACCAAACTGCATCAATAGGGTCACAATGAGTCTGGGAGCAGCCGAGGACTATGCGTAAAAGGGTGCGCTGTGAAACAAGGTTTATTTACATTCTCATAAAATGAGTGCTGGGGGGAAAGATGGATGGGGTTCTGGTAATAAAGTCAGCAGCGAAGTCCTTTTTAAAGGTCTGAAGAATTCTAAAAATGTACTATAGATGGGTGTTTGTTTCTATTATAATAGAGAAGCAAAGTATGTTTTCCTCTTAAACAACTAGAAAAAAAATTTATGTGTCTCTCAAAACTGGAGCCAAAGTTTAAGTCTGAAAATAATGAATATCAAAAACAGAAATAGTTTTCTTAAAAAAAAAATGTAGTGAGAGTTAACAGCATTAATTATACAATGTGTACAACTAGCAAAACTTTCCATCCAGATTTTATTATGTAAATAAATGATAAATCTTGTTAATTTTTATAAGCTCATCTGAAAAAGGATATTGTCCTGAGCTTAAATGACAAAAAAATACGGTATTTAGTAAAAAGAAGAGGGAATGTGGTTTTCTGATTTCCAAAAAGCCAAAGATCAGATTTCCTTAACACAGTAAGCTGTGACATTTTAATCAAAAAGCAAATGGCTTCTGAAGTATATGCCAGCCAGCCAGCCAGCCAGGCGCCTAAGGTCAGACTGTTTTTCTGTGATGCACCAATGTCAGTCCTAGCTATAACCACCCAGCAGTGCTTAGCTGGTAGGAGAGATGCGGTGTAAACACTACTGAGAGCAGGAAGGTCTGAATTCTTCTAGCAAGGGTGTCTGATGCCCAACATGAAGGAAATATGTTTTCAGATACCTGAGAATACAAAGAAGGTAGTTATAGATATGTAGATGACGAAGAAGAATTAGGGAAAACAAAATAGATACCCTACCACCTAAAACCTAAAGCATTTGTATAAGGATTGTCCTGAGACTTCAGGCATACCCAGAGAGCTAAGCAGGGCACACTCGTCCTTTCCGTAAGCAGAAAGGACACTTTGCAGTTCCTACTGGAAACCAATAGGACGCCAGGTGGTTTGTGTGCACTCGCTCAGCCAGCCTCTCTCTTCCTGACTGTCTCCCATCTTTAGCATCAGTTTTAAATTTGCAAAGGCAGGTTTTGAAGACCAATCTAATAGTACAGTAAAGTTTCATTACATTATTGTGTATTTTAAATTAGAAATCTCTTGATCCTTTCCACTGGGGATTAATGTGAGTAAGTCAGCAATCTTATGTCCAGGAAAAGAATAAACTAAAGTAAAATTTTCCACCAAGATTATATTTCCAGGTGAAATTTGCTTCCTAGTGACCAACTCTTCCATAATACTTTCAAACACTTGTTTTCATTTCCTGTTTCATTCACTAGCAGTTTCTCTTTTGAATGTGTTTAATCGAACTGACTATAATAACCACACATATTCCAAACTTTTTTCTTTTTTTACACAACTTGCATTTTTGACTCTCATGTGTTGAGTAGTATACCAGCAGTCGATGGATAATAACAATGCTTGTTCAGCTGCTTGAATTCCTATGTCAATGGATTTCATATTGGCACTTAACATTTGAGCCTGGATGTTCATTAAAATAATTCCCAACATTTTAAAATTTACTGTGAATGTTACAGCTTTACCCTAATATTGCAAATTCAAGGTGGTCTTGAATAATACTCTGTGAAGAAAGTAATGGTCTTAATATTTTTCTAAATAGTTCCTCATGCAACTTCAAGGCCAGAGAGTAGGAAATTCAGCTGTGATGGAAGATTGGAACAAGATTATGAAGGTACAGTGAGTCCTATGACTTAAGCAAAATGGCATAAGTATAAGGAACCAATTTTACTGTAGGCAAATTCATATAAACATGAGTTAAGTTCCTATGGCATCTTGTCAACATTATAATGAAATGATGTTGAAGAGACATAGTTACTCAAGGACCGACCCGTCATATTCATTCATGTGCTTAATAGTTCAACAGTTTATTTTTTTCTCACAGTGGGTTATGGGTTACCTGGGTGATTCTTCTACTGTTCTCTTGATCTCTTCTGGCATCATTCATGTGGCTGCACTCATGTGGCAGACTGGCTGGAGGCCGGGCCCAGTTGGGCTGTCAGCCACTGTACATTGATCTTAGTGCATGTGACCTTGCCAAATAGCCACCTTGGGCTTTCTTTCAAGTGTGGTGTTCTCAAGGCAGTGTTCTTAGGGAGAACATTTCCAGGGTGTAAAAACAGAGCTATACTGTTTAAATAGAAGCTATAAAACCTGCGTCACTTTTATCACATTTTATTGGTCAAAGCAAGGCATGAAGCCAGCCAAGATTCAAGAGGAGAGAAAATAGATTCCACTTCTTGAGAGGAGGAATGGCAAAGTCACACTGCCAAAAGCTTGCGGGATGGGAGCTATTGATACAGCCAGTTTCGGAAACCAGCTACTACGCTCCAATAAAACAATTCACATTCCTCCTACATGCAAAATACACAAACTGCCACCTCTCTCCACGGCTCATCCTATTATGGCATCTGCTCCAAGTGCAGGATCTGATCATCTCAGATGCAAATGTGGAGGGAGGAGTTCCTTGTGCCCTGCGTGCACCTGCTCCGGTGCTCTTCTCTCCATCTGCAAACCCGTGAACTAAAAAGACAAGTTTTCTGCTCCCCACACACCTAACACACAAAGATGATACAAGGACAGGAAAAACCGTAATAAACAAATGATTATGTACTGTGCACCGTGGGGCCCAAAAGAAAGCAGAATATAAGCATGGAAAAAGTGGAGGTTCTGCCCTCTGGAAGATGGATTAGGAGCCTGTCCAGTCATCTGAGGGATAATCAAGAAGCCACCATCATGTCCTGAACATTTACCAATGCCAGCCACTGTTCTGAGCACTCTCCATACACTTTCTCATTTAACCTCATCACTAACTTTGAAGAAATGTTCCTAGTTGGCAACTGAAGAAAACCCACGTTAAGACATGGTAGGTGAGAAAACTCATCTGAGCTACATGGCTAACGTGTTTGCAGGTGGCAAAGTTGAAGGTAGCTTTCAATTTCTAGCTTGGATTGTAACTGAGATACAGAAAGCAGAACAAGTGATAGGAAATGGAAAAGAATTAATCTTTGGATATGTGGATTTTGAGGTGCCTGCAAGATATCTATGGGAAAGAGCTGAGAGCTGCAAATACAGACTTAGGAATAGGTGGTCTTCAGGAGACCCTGACACTGGTTTTCTCAGGAAGATGAGAAGCAGTGTGAGGCTGAAACTGGCAAAATCCAACAGCTGCCCAGTTATAGCTTGTCATGATTGAAAGCTGCTTATCTCTGGTTGGCATTTCTAATCTATCATGTCATGGGCCAAAGGTAGGTGGGATGGTTCAGGGCTGGGTTTCTGGCAGTTGTGATACAACAATTCTTTCACAATTCACGTGAACTTGTATAAGAAAGCTCTGTTTCTAATGAGAGATATGGATTTAGAATATTCTCTTTTCTGTGCTAGGGACAGTATATTCTCTATATACTCCCATGTGTGAGGAAAATTGGATTTTGGTCATTAGTCTCATTTCCTGAAGAGAACAGTTCTTGTGTTTTAGTCTTACCTTTGGTTTATGTGTAAACCAATTGCAGTTGAAAGCATATAAATGTATCAACTTCTGTGACATTGCCTAATTGTAAATTAAATAAGAGTAATAGCCTCCCAAGGACTGAAAATCGGGGCCACTAATAGTACTTTCCAGAGATTATTTGATGGTCTCCAGAGGAACTATACTTGTATCTCAGAGAGACATAAAGAGCACTTATGTAGTGTTTGATTTTGACTTAAAGTCACCCTTTTAAAAAAATAACAAAAACAACTGGTTTTACTCTTCAGTCCATTTTAATATCTAGCTAGTTACGGGGTTATACAACCCTTCTGGTGTAGGGTAGGCAAGAACACAGATGGTACAGTAACCATAGCAACAACACTTAGGCTTGTTTTCTGCCTGTCAGCTTTTTTCAACATCATATTCCTTTTAGAGCAGAAGCCTGCTTTCCCTTGCTCACTCGTGCTCTCTCTCTCTCTCTGACTCTCTCTCTCTCCACCCCCTTTCCTCCATCTTTCTCCTTTTCCCTTGTACTCTCCCCCTCTGACTGCATTCTCTCTGAAAAAATACGAGTTTCATATAACTTCCTTCTAGTTTTTGTCTCTAAATTAATCCAAACTTTAATACAAATCTGCATTATAATGTTTCCAGTATAAAATTTCATTTCCTACTTTTCTCTCTTTTACTTTAAAAGGAGATGTTGGAGGGAAAACATTATATGGCCAAAAGTTACCAAAATAAGATAATTTTTCTTAACCTTCAGTTCAGATAAAATCACATAAGCCTAAGCAGGTGGGCATGTACCCTCATGGAATCTTGGAAGCAAATTCTGCTACTTGTTTAGATAAATCTAACTTTTCAGCCATCCTCTCATTAAAAGTCTTCCTCGACTATCAGTCCCAAGGTCATCATATTTGGGAATATTAATTAAAAATCTGGAACCTATATTCTAACTTGCTCTTCTGTAGCATCACTAAGAAGGATATCTGATGAGCACACTTGGAGTTTCTGCACCTCAAAAATTGATCTTCCATAGGAATGTTTCAGGGCTCTGTTCTCCAGTGAAATAAATCTCTGCGCAGAAAATGCGTTTTATCTCTTACTTGTTTTTTTAAATGTTACCCTCTTAGAGAAGACTTTCTGAACGTGGTTATTCTCTTAGTTCTCTGTATTACAACTTCTCCAGTTATGATTTATATTTATTTGTTTGACTACTTGTTTATTGTCTGTTTCTCTCAAAAGGCTCTAAGCTCTATGAGGGCGGACATCATTTTTGAAATGTTTAACACTGTGCTCCCAGGATCTTATGCAGGATTTAGTTCATTGTAAGTATTAAATAAATACTTTTCAAATGAATGAATGGTTTCCTTTTTGATAAACTTTTTTAGATTTGCTTGTAATCAAAACCAAACCTATTTTTCTAATTTGTTGGTATGGTTTCTGTTTCACTTTTTACTTTGGCTGCTAGGAAGCTCAAGTTAGTGCTTAATCAGTGTAGCTATATTTGCTACTAAGCTAAGAATGTTTGTGCCCTTTCTTTGGCATGGCTTTTATTTTCTTTTTTCTATTGTAGTTGCATTATTTTTAGGTCTTTTAAGTCACTTCGAAATCTACTTGGAAGCAAGTACTATATAATAATAATAAATGTAGAAGATCTTTTGTAGTAAAATGATTTTTCAGGAATCTGTCAGAGAGAATAGTGTGCATTACAGATGGTTAAGGCTTAAGTATTGACATGAACAGTGACCAAAGCAACTTTAAACAGTAGAAAATTAAAATGACTTTTTCCACTCTTCAGCTATGTTATGGGGTATTGAGTGGGAATAAGTAAACATTACATATAAAACTGATCATGTTTATCAGATTTTAAGAGCAAAATTCACTTGAATTGCTGAAGCATTACTTTACTACATTATTTACTACGTGTATATACACACACATATGTGTGTGTATACATATATTTTTATATATGTACATCCTTGCAGACCCACTTTAAAAGTCTTTCTCTCTGGGACCTGTATGGTTCCTTGCTGCCTTTTTGTAGAGAAGAAAAACCTGTCTGAAAATCACAATTCATAGCTTTTACCACCATAAGTTAACAGTGTTGCCAGATGACCCAGGTTTACAGATTCGAGACATAAAATCCTTCAAATGACTCTGAGATTTGTTTGTAGTTGGCGGAAAGGGAGGAGAGGAAGCTTTAGGAGGGACTCCTGAGACACTTTTAAGTATCTGAGGCCAAAAGAGGAAACTGTGGTGGTAAGGGAGCAAATCAGTGACACCAGTGTCACCTGGGAAGATGGTGTGACAAGCGATGATTTATTATTAGAAAGGACAACTGGGAAAATGTCACCCACTTAGAAAATAAATGATTCGTGGGAAGAGAAGCTGGGAACCACTTCAGATGAAAGAAGGAAGTGCTTTTCATAGCAGTAAGAAGACAGCATCTACTTCTGCGCCTGAGGGGACAGGAGTGAAAATAAGGCAGATCAGTTTGTTTGTTTTTTTCCGAGCCCCTGGGTGAGTGGATAGAGGGTGGAGAAATGGTTAGTATGAACAATGCAGGTTCGGAAGCATCCAGTGGCTTCCTCTGTCCTCTTTCCTGACTCTCTGGGCCAGGAGGGTGTAGCCAGAGGACAAATAGAAAGTGATCTGCCTTCTGCCTACTGTTACTTTTCCTTTCTGCATAGCAAGGGACAGAAAGTCTTTCACCTTGAGTCCCATCTTGCATCTTGCAAAACACTCAGTCACCAAGCCCCCTTCTCTCTACCCTCACATTATTTCTTTCTATGAATCTGGGCTCATGTTGGGCTAATAGAGTGAATTGCTTTTTAGAAATTTGAGGGAGTTAGGTAACACACCCATATTCCCTGTGGGTTTGGAACCAATGGGAGGGTATTTGTTTTGTGGTGGTGCTGGTTTTTGCCCATTCCCTTTTCAAATAACACCCAGTTTCTATTTACAGAATGTTCTTTTTCCTACTATGGGCAGTTTCCATGGAACAGTTGGTAATGTGCCTGGTCCCAGCCCATTGAATCCATTCCACAGTTGTACCAGTCTTTTGCCATTACGATAGAAGCTGCTATAAACATTATTATGCATTTTCTCCTGCTGTACAGAGACGGGATTTCCTAGGTCATAGGGTATGTACAACTTATTGCCAGAATATTTTTCCAAAATGGTGCCTCCAATTTTCATTCTCATTAGCAGCGCATGAGAGTTCTTGTTATTCTCTGCCCATGCTAACACTTGGTACTTTTTAAATTTGAATTTTTTCCACTTGTTTGAAGTAAAATGATATATCATTGTGGTTTTAATTTGTATCTGTCTGATATTGTATAAGGTTGAGCACTTTTTTATTTTTTATAACAACATTATTGAGATATAATTCAGATACCTTACAATTTACTCATTTAAAGTGTACAATTCAATATTTTTTAGTTTGTTCATAGAGTCGTATAGGCATCACCACAGTAATTTTAGAATATTTATATCACCCTGCAGAGGAAACCCTGTACCCATTATCAGTCACTTCTCATCTCCCCCAAGTTCCTCTACCTTGGTAACTTTTTGTCTCTATAGATTTGCCTACTCTGGACATTTTCTGTAAGTGGAATTACATTATATGAGCTTCTCTGTGAGTGGCTTCTTCTATATTTTTAAGGTTCATCCATCTTGTACCATGTACCAGTATGAGTATTTCCTTTTTATTGCCAGATGTTCTATTATATGGCTATACAACATTTTATTTATTCATTTCCCATTGAATGTTATGTAGAAATATAACCTGTGGGTTGTTCCCACTTTTAGACATTTGTGTATAAATTTTTGTTTGGATATATATTTTCATTTCTCTTGGGTCTATAGCTAGGAGTGGAATTCCTAGGTCATCTAGTGACTTTTTTTTTTATCTGATCCATTTCCCTTGGTGTCTTTAACAAATATTTATTGAGTACTATCACGATTAATCAGACATATTAGGTGCTAGTGACGTAACAGTGAACAAAATCAAACAAAAATCCTTGCCATCATGGAACATATATTCTAGTGTGAAGAGAACAAAAATAAAAGTTAATTTACATAGTATGTTATCTACTACTGTATGTAGTAGATAACAATAAAGCAGGGGGAAAGTATCAGGGGGTGGTGGAGGGAACTGCAGTCAGGCCACCATAGTTGTGTCCTGCACAAGGATGCTTAGCGAGGCATAAGTAGGGGCTGACACTCGGCCGTCTGCTGGGGAGAAAGGTGCATTTCTTTTCCTGACTAATCAGGATGGGACTTCAGAAGTCTTCAGGTAGTGACCAAAATATCTACCTTTAAATGGGATACTTATCAAACTATCCTTCTGGGAATATTGAGTTTTTGAGCTTTCGAACTCTTTGGATATAAGCCTTTATCTAAGATTTACATACCTGATACAATAAATTTTTTTCAATAATGAAAAAAATCAGATATTATAGAATTAAAATCTCAGTCAAGTCCACAACATGACATCCGTTGCATTCACTCTGCATACATAGCTTGGCAGTAAATGAGTCTCATGGGATTTCCTTTCACAGAGTCGGGCTGAGCATTCTTCCATGATTATGTAAAGATTAAATCTGGACTCTTTCTGGGACTCTATATGAGGCTGGATTACTATAATTTAAAAGGCTATCACAATTTTCCATTAAAAAGGAGCATGAATAACTTTTGACTTTTTCAAGCATAGCATATATGTCCTGTCTTCTCATGTTTCTTAGTTAAAGTTAATGACTTGGCAGTGTAGGCTAATTTTTTGAACATGTTAAGTTGCATGCCAATTAGCCTTTCCTATCTAAAGCACATTTCGCCACTTTCTTCCCAAGACAAGTCAGTCTTGACCTATCTGCCACTCTCTTGTTACAGATAGTACATATTATAGGTATTAAGTTGCAGTTACTTAAAAAAAAAATTAAACATTAAGGTTTGAAAACTTATAATTTACTTAGAGATATCAGTTAGGGAATATGCCATGTAAAAAGAAGGCAATATTTTCACTGCACTTCTTTCTCTGGATATCATTAATAATATTTTCTTTCTACCTTATATTTTCGTTGAAATTTGTTAGTTTTCTTGGGTCAATTGATTTTGTCCTACGTGTCTTTGTACTCTCTAAACCTTTTGAGGAACTGCCATACTATTTTCCATGGTGGCTGTAACATTTTACATTCCTACCATTAGTGTATAGGGTTTCAGTTTTTTTATATTTTCACCAACTTACTGTCTTTTGATTGTAGTCATCCCAGTGGATGCAAAGTGGTATCTCAGTTTGGTTTTGATTTGCACTTCTCCGATAGCTAGTGATATTGAGCATCTTTTCATGTGCTTATGGACCATTCGTGTATATATTTTCTTTGGAGAAATGCTTGTTCAGATCTTTTGCTTGTTTTTAAAATAGAGTTAGCTACCTTTTTATTATTGACTAGTGAGACTTTGTTATATAGTCCACATAAGAGTCTCTTATCAGATAGAGAATTAGCAAAAAATTTCTATCATTTAGTGGCTTGTACTTTTACTTTCTTGATAATATCCTTTGAAGGACAAAGTTTTAAATTTTGATGATGTTTAATGTATTATTTTTTTTCTATTGTTGCTTGTGCTTTTGATGTCATATCCAAGAAACCACTTACTCTGCTTTTTTGAAAGCTTTTATAGTTTTAGCTCTCACACTTTGATCCATTTTGAGTTAAATTTTGTATATGGTATAAGGTTGTGGTCCAACTTTGTATTTTGCACTTATATATCCAATTGTCCCAGCACCATTTCTTAAAAAGCCTATTCTTTTCACATTGAATTGTTTTGGCACCCTCGTTGAAAATCAATTGACCCTAAATGTGAGGGTTTATTTCTGGGCTCTCAATTCTATTCTAATGATACGTATGTCTTTGCTTATGCTAGTAATACATTGTCTCAATTACTGCCATACTACAATAAGTTTTGTAACTGGGAAATGTGAGTCTTCCAGCTGTTTTTTTGTTTTGTTTTGTTTTGTTTTCCAAGATTGTTTTGGCTATTCTGGATTCCCTGAATTTTTATATGAATATTAGGTTCAGCTTATCAATTTCTCAAAGAAGCCAGGTACAATTTTAATAGAGACTTATTGAATCTGTAGATCAATCTGGAGAGACTGCCATCTTTACAATATTAAGTCTTCCAATCTGTGAGCACAGAATATCTTTCATCTAAGTCTTCTTTAATTAATTTCATCAGTTTGTTTTAATATTCAGAGTATATGTTTTATATTTCTGTTAAATTTATTTTTAAGCATTTGATTCTTTTTAATGCTATTGCAAATAGAATTTTTTTCTTCATTTCATTTAAGGTGTGTTCATTGCTACTGTCCAGAAATACAGTTTATTGTTGTATATAGATCTTGTGTGCTGCAGCCTAGCTAAACTCATTTATTAGTTCTAGTAGTTTTTTAGTACAATCTTTGTGATTTTCTATACACGAGAAAGATCACCTGCCATTAGAAATCGTTTTATTTCTTTCTTTCCAATTGGATGCCTTTTATTATTTTCCTTGCCTAATTTCCCTGACTAAAACAGCCAGTACAATGTTGAATAGAAATGACAAGAATGGACATCCTTTTCTTGTTCCTGATCTTAAGGAGAATGGATTCAGTCTTTTACCATTAAGTATGATGGAAGCTGTGAGTTTTTCACAAATGCTATTGGGGGTGGCAGAAAATTTTCTCTGCCTTTCTGTGTTCTTCCAGCTAGTTTAATAATTAAATCGACACAATGGATTAATAAGAGACAATAACTGATTTAATTACATTTGTATGTATGGGAATCCCACACACATGAGGGAGTTAGAGTCCTCACATAAATGAGAGGTTCAGAGACAAAAAGTTAAAATGAGGTATATATGACATTCTGAGCTAAGGTGAGAGAGGGTGCCTTAGGGCTTCAGAGGCAGGAAAGTCATTCACATGGCAATAAGAAGAGCAGACGTCCAGCAATTAGAAGTTTGTCTTGCCCTATATGGTAATAAAAAGTTGTTTCTGGTGATAACTCTTATTATGGACAAGGGCCCTAATTTAAATTCTTTAAGGTAGGAATCCCCAACCCCCAGGCCACAGACTGGTACCGACCATGGTCTGTTAGAAACCTGGCCACACAGCAAGCGGTGAGCAGCAGGTGAGTAAGCGAAGCTTCATCTGTATTTGCAGCTGTTCCCGAGCTCTAGCATCACTGCCTCAGCTCCACCTCAGATCATCAAGCATTAGATTCTCATAGGAGCACTGGTCCCTGGTGCCAAAAAGTTTGGGGACCACTTCTTTAGGGAGGAGTAAAAATTTCTCCTGAGCCCACAGGGTCTCAGCTGCCTTCAGCTCAAAATAATTCATATGTCTAAATGGCACATCTTGGGGCAGTCCTGTTTGAACTCCTTCAATACCCTGAATCAGAATGAAGGGTTTTCCTTCTATTTCTAATTCGAGGGCTTTTATCATGAAGGGTGTTGAATTTTGGCAAACATTTTTTTCTATTGAGGTGATCTTATCATTGTTATTTACTCTATCATATGATATGTTGTATTTATTGATTTCAGCTGTCCAGTTTGAGCGTTTAAAAATGTATTCACAGGCCACTCGTGTTCCATGAAATACTGTTCATAATGTGTTTGCCTATTTTACTGAGCCTTTTTCTTACTGACTTGTAATTTTTTATGTAGACTAAATATCTTTATCAGTTATAAGTGTGACAAATATTTTCTGCATATTTGTGGTTTGTCTTTCCTCTCTCTCTTTGTGGAGTTATTTGATGAACAGTAGCTTCTGAGCCTTAATGTTATAAAATTTAAAGATCTTTTATGATTTGTACTTTTAGAGACCTGTTTAAGTAATCTTTCTGTTCTGGAGGTTAGTCTATTCTAAATTGTCTTGTCTCTCATAATTAAATTCTACTTCACCTGGATTCTTTGTTTAAGGTGTGAGATAGGATCAGCTGTCATATTTTATTCACTTGTTTTAGACATAATTAATGCAGATTCATTCAAACTCACCTTGTCCAGGGTCCTCATCTGGTTGCTCTTGGGGCGTTCCTGATGGTTCCATAGCTGATGCAGCTTTTGCCTCATCTACCAGCACTGCCACTGTCTTGACCTTTCCTATAGGGAGTGCCAGCTCCAGCATTGCCCCCATGATGTCTGTTGCTATGCAGCACCAGTGGATGTGGCACCCATGCCCAACCCAGATGGACCTACAGAGTTTCTGGCTCTTTCTGCTACTGCCACTCTAGATAAGATCCAAAACTACAAGTCATCAGAAAAATGTCATGATGAACATCATGTTTATATGAGTGTCCTAGAGGTAATTCAAAGGGATCAAGTGATACAGCCTGGAATTGTGGTGGGGTTAATGCTTTCTGAGGCAAACTTTGGCCAATTAGAGAACCAGTAGATCAATTCTTCCCCCATCCTTCCTTCAATAGACTGTTATGAAGCACAACGCTTCTAAATAGTCTGTCTTAACATGTCCATGATTGAGCAGTGAGCAACCAGCTGTGTCTCTTTGGGAAGCTGTAGCTAGCTCAGAAATTGTCTTCCCCTCTTTCCTAGCCTCACTTCCCTTTTCTCCCACTTTTTGCTGCCCTGAGATTAGATCTTTTAATAAAGTAATAGCCCTTAAGCTTTGCCTCAGGTTCTGGTTTCTAAGAAACCAAGGCTCAAATATTTATCTTAGTCTTTCCTTTACTCACTTACATGAAATGCCCGTTGCATTATAAATCAAGGTTCTCTAAATTTATCTGTTTCAAAAGTATATATTTTGTTTCATTGATCTATTTGTCAGTGGAGCTTTACCAATATCACCCATTCTTTATTATTATAGTTTTATTATATATCCCCCAATCTTATTTATCTTCAGGTGATATGAGGTCATAGCATATTATACATTTAATACTCACCTGGATTTAGTTCATCGATGAGCAGAAGAGTTTGTATAAAGTTGAGATAACATGTTCCTTAGATGTTTGATATAATTCACCCTTAAATTTAATGGAGTTAGCATTTTTTTCTGGGAAAATTTTTAAATTACTATTTCAACTTCTCTAGTGATTAGAGATTGTTTTTTATATGGTTATACTTGAGTCAGTTTGCATAAGTTATATTTTTCAGTGTTGATAAGTTACATTTTTCAAGTTTACTGACAAAGTTTACAATTTCCTTTTATTTTTTTGTTTGATATCTGTAGAATTTGATATTGTTTCCTTTTTCATTCTTAATTGTATTTGCTTTCTCTCCCTTTTTCTTGATTAAATTTGTTAGGAGTTTGTCAATTTTATTAGCATTTTCAAGGAACCAATTTTTGACATTTCACTCACATCTATGGTATATTTTTCTATTTCACTAATATATCTCATAATTATTTCCATTTTCTACTTTTTGAGTTTATTCTTTATTTTTAAACTTCTTAAGTTGGGTTCTTAGCTCATTAATTTTGAAGCTTTTTATCTTTTCTATTTATAAGTATTTAAAGCTATACATTTTCCTCTAATTAATGCCTTTACCACATCTCAGGATTTTGATAATATTGTCTTTATTATTCAAGTCCAAGTATTTCATAATTTCCTTTAAGTATTTAGTTGAGCAATACTTGTTTAGTGGTGTATTTATTTTTGATATCTAATTTAATTTCATCAGAGAATGTAATATGATAGCAAGCCTTTGAATTAACTAAGGTTAGTTTTATGGCTTAAAATATGGCCTATTTTTATAAATATTCCGTGTGTTTAAAAAGATTGTACATCTTTGACTCAATGAACATGTAGAGAATATGGCAACTGACAATTACAATGTTTGCTTATGTTCATTCGCTCAGGCCTGCAATTTTTGTTGTTCAAATTTTATGTATTCTTACTGACATTTTTGCTTGCTTGCTGTGTTTATAAGTTTAGAATAGTTATTATCTTGGTAAGTCAAAACTTTTAAATTTATGTAATGAATCTTATTACTTCTAATAATGCTTTTTGCCTTAAAGAATATTTTGTCTGCTATTGCTATCATAAGACCATCTTTATTTAGTTAGTATTTTCTTGGCATGTCTTTTTCTAATTTGACTTTTAACCTTTCTATATATCTTTATGTTTTAGATATCCCTGTCATAAACAAACAAACAAAATAGCTGGATTAAAAAAAAACAATTCCAGTCTAACAAGCTTTGTTTTGTAACTAGAGATGTGAGAACTTTAAAGATATATTTGTTTCACTATTTATATGTTTGGTTTATTTTTACTATCTTATTTCATGCTCACTATTTTTCTCTCTTTATCTTTTGTTTCTTCTTCCCTTTCTTTTTTCTTTATCTTATTTTATTCCCATTAGTACTTTTTTGAAATGTTACATACTCATTATCTAAATGGCAAGTGGTTACCCTTGACATTTAAAATGCATACTTAAAGTCTAAAATAGTGAATATCTGTATCCTCCTTCCTAATCATGTAAGGGTATTAGAATGATTTAACTGCTGTCACCCATTTATCAACTCATATGCTATTATTGTTCAGTATTTTAGCTTTATCCTCGTTACCTTTCACAAATTAGACATTATTCTTATTATTTACCCACATTTATACTCATATCTTGGCTCACTATTCTTTCTTACCTCTCATACAGTCCAATTAGGATCACTTTCTTTCTGGAGTACATTCTTTAGAATTTCTTATAGTGAGGGACTATTGGTGCTAACTTTCCCAGTTTATGATTGCCTGAATAATGCCTTTATTTCACTCTCATTCTTGAAAGAAATTTATAAATCTTTGTTGATGTACTTTAAAAGAGACTTACTAATATACCATGGATGTGAATACAGAGACACAAACATAAAGATGTCAGTTTTTCTTCAAATTCAACACAACTTCAGATTCCATCATGTTTTTTGTTCTTTTGTTTAATTTTATGGTTCTTAACAAGCTGATCCTAAAATGCAGGATTCATTAGAATCCTTCCAATGAAATGGAAGGACAAAGGGCAAAGAGTAGCCAAGTCATTCTTGAAGAAAACACTATGTGTATTGGGGTCTCTTCCAGATATAATATTTACAAAGATGTGATCATTAAGGTAGTGTGGCATTAGCAAAATAATTTTTTAAAAGAGAGAAAAATGGAAAGAACAAAGCCTCCAGAAACAGAGCACTTATGGAAACTTGATCTTTAACATCAGTGGTACTGTAGATCAGCCCGGAAAGATGAGCCTTTCAATCAGTGTTGCCGGGATAATAGGTATCTATAGGGTGGAAGTGAAACTGATCCCTACCTCACCCTGTACATGAGAATCTACATCAAGTGGAGAAAAAGCAGAAAAACAAAACTTTCAAACTTTTCAAATACAATATAGAAGAATATTTTTGTGCTTTCAGGGTTGGGAAAGATTGTGTTTTCAAGAAAAAGAAATTCAAAGCTTTAGGAGAAAGACAATGAATCAGTTAGACCACATTAACATTTAAAATGTCTGTGCACCTGAAGACACTATTTTAAAAAGTGAGAGAACATAAGCCACTAACTAGAGAAGATATTTGTAGTACATATGTCAATAAAAATTTAGTATAGAGTATACATCTACAAATAAATATTTAAAAAATCAAATAGTAATGGATATGAACAAGCACTTCACAAAATTGGAAACACATGAAAAATGCTGAATCTCACTAATAATAAAGAGAATGTAAATTAAAAATAACAATGGGTGCTGTTCCATACCTATAAAATTGGTAAAAATGTAGTCTGATGATATCAAAAGTTGGAATGAATTTGGAGCGGTAAGAATATTCATTTACTTGTGAAAGTGTATGTTGCTGTAAGTAGTTTGAAGAATATGTGTTACATGTGTGTTCACAATGACACCATATTTATGCACGGAGATATCACCAGGTACATACACCAGAAAAACTGGAAACAACCTAAATATCTATCAGCATAAGAATGGAGAAATAAATTTTAGTATAATCATACAGTAGAAAAAAATTAATGAATTAAATAATCTAGTTTAGATTCTGGAACAGAAAAAAAGGATAATAGTGAGAAAACTGGTGATATCAAAATAAAGTCTGTAGTTTCGTTATTTGTAATATACCAATATTAATTCCTTGGTTTGGACGAAATCCTCATGGTTGTTTGGGATGTTAACATTAGGGAAAGTTGAGGAAATGACGTATGGGAGTTCTCTGGACTCCGCAACTTTCTGTAAGTCTAAAATTATTTTAAAATAAAAAATTTACTTAAAAAAACAATAAAGCTACTTGTATCATGGATAAATCTCACAAACAAAATGTTGAGAAAAAAAACAAATTGCAGAAAGAAGACACACATAGTATGTAACCAACTATATAAATTTAGAAGCATTCAATATAGTATTATGTCTTAATTAATGCTGCATGCATATGGAGAGTATAACTTTAAACAAAAATGTGAATAATAAACATGAAATTTTGAATATTAATTTCTTGTTGAAGATGAGGGGCTGGCATATGATCAGGAAGGTTAGAACTTAGATTTTATCTGCAACACTTAATTTCTTAATTTAGGTGGTACGTACAAATAACAGATTTTGTTATAAATTTCTCCCTTTAAAATATCTAAAATAATAAAAAAGTCATTTGCAAGGAAAAAAAGGAAGGAAGGGAGGGAGGGAAGGAGGGAAGGAATGAGGGAGGAAGAAAGAGAAAGTCAGTACTAAATACAAAACATTTTTAAAAAACATTTTTGTAAATGCTTTGGAAATTTTGCTGAGAAGTAGTTTGACAACCTCTTGTAGTAATCTGTAAGAACTGGAGTTTGAGGAACCTTTAGGATAGCAGCCATCTGAATCAGGGTCTCAAGGAAGCTCAAATCAAAGTTTGTCAGAATTAGGATCTCAAGGAAGCTCAAATCAAAGTTTGATTTTAGGCCCAAGATGCCAAGAGATTTGAGCTCAGGTAGAACCCAGGAATTTGAACTTTCATCAAACTTTTAAGTGTTCTTATATTACTTTGATTATGACTATCTAGGTAAACTGATTTGATTTTATTTTAGCTATAAATTGGTTTCAAGAATTTCTTATTTACTTACATACGTATATTCTTAATTTGAGTATGAATGTATGATATTGAGTCATAGGTTGCCTGAATTAATGAGTGGTCCCAACTCAGAGATAATTTGATCAAGTGATTAGCTAGCTAGGAAGGGTTCTTATCCTTAAGGGACTCTTTGATAGTCTGGTGAAGTTTTGGATCCCTTTTCAGAATGGTGAATTTATATTAATAAATTGCAAAAGATTACAAAAAGAAACCAATTATACTGAAATATAGTTACAAGTTATTAAATTAAACAAATTTTGTGATATATTAATCTTTGTTCCTTTAGTTAGGCATTGGATGACAAGATATACTGCAGATATAATAACTACTCTAATTCAACAATAGTGTTGAATGTAAATGCTATTTGGAAATATTTGAAACAACTATAATTCTGAAAACATCTATAATTTCTACTGGCCTCCAACTCATAGATGATGCTTTACACTATTGTAGTTTGTCGCCTATATTCATAGTTAAAGAAAATGCTAAATTCCAGTTAGAAGTTTGTGAAAATAATTGTAGTCCATAGATCAGGGCCAGATCTAGGGTGAGGTAAGTGAAGCAATCACACTCAGTCGCAAACTTTAAGAAGCACTAAAATCAGTTATCAAAACATTTTAATGTAATATTTTAAAAAATCAATATTACGGCCAAAAAATCATCATGAACAAAATATCAAGATTTTTAAATAGAGAGAGGATCAGTACAGATGCTCTGAATTCTAATCCAAGACCCAAAAGATTCTACTCATGAACCCTCTCCTCAGTTTAGGAATTCCTGTATTATAGAGAGATGTTCTTACTTTTTCCACTTTCTCACCACTTATTTGGCATTGTTTGGACAGAACTTTCAAAATCTTCCAAATCTTATCTTTGCATCAATAATCTGTATTTATGACAAAGAATACAAATAGGTTTCTCTGTTTATGTGCTACATAAATGCCTTATGGTAAGTTTCAAAATCTAATAATTCTGTCTCAACTCTTTGGCAGGGTAACAAAGATTTTTTTAAAAATTGAAAAAAAATAATTTTGACATATTACAGTTTCTGTGTTTGGAGTCTAATAAAGGCAAGTCATTTGAAAAATAATTCCAATTATTTCTCTTATAATGTGAGTTTTTTTCCCTATACACCTAAATCAGTTAATAGTGGTGTCCCTGTGAGGAGCAAAGAGGTGTGTTTGAGAGAGCATGCTGATGGGTTAGGGACCCTTCTTACCCATAAGCTGCCTTGTAGAAACGCCGTTTAGGGAGAATACTGGCTTTAATGTGCTTTTATTCTTCATTATGGAGCATGCTCTTTTGAGAGTTATTCTTCAACAAAACACATTTCTATATTCAGCTGTTTCCTATGCAGGACAAATAAAAGCAACACACAAGTTTTTCAATAAAATGTTGTCATTCCTTATGGAATTTTTGGAAGACTTCAATTATTTTATTTTCAATTTGTCTTTTCAATTTGTCGCCACCAGTACTGAGGCTCCACCTAGGGCCCTTTTCTATAATTACATCCATATTTATTAAAGCTAATCTCCCTTATGACAGCAATATGGAAAACAGTTATGCAAATAAAGGAGAGTGGTTGAGTGTTTTGTTCCAAGCATGTGTCTAACACATACATACAGATTAGATATGGTCACTCCCAGGAACGAACGCTAAGGCAGTGAACCACCATGGGCTGCTGGCTGGGCAAGGATTTGGTTAACATCTTATCTCTAGCGTTGGAACATTGCCTTCCAGGAATGCAGCTGGCTAACCTTTGTCACAGGTGGTCCTAGCTCAGGCAGGGCAGTAAAGTAGAGAAACAATAACCTTGTGCATCACAGGGAAGGCCAGCTAGGACAGGTGGGTGAGGCTTGTCAGCTGTTGGCAGAGAAAAATCAAAAGGCAAGCCTGAAGAATTTGGCTTAGAAGTTACAACACAACACTAAAAACCTTGGCTGTCTCCTCTACCTTTTATATTTCTATTAGTTAGATTTTTAGCATTTTACTCCTGGGCGATTTGTTTTTTGATTCCCTCTCTCTCCAGCAGTGAATAACACAGAATTATTTGAGCTAGCACCCCAGAGTGTTTTGACTCACACCTGCCATCTGTCTGCTTAGTCACCATGCAACCATCCTTCTCCTAACTGATGATTTTTATTTGATATAAGAACTGGCAGGCAACAGTGGTTGTGTTAGGAGATTGTTGGATTCCTAGTTTTCTTTATTCTTGTGATGATAGCAGCACGGCACATTAATGTTTCAGATCTTCACTTGGCTTTTTCTGGGAATTACCATATGTTCCTAAAGATACTTAGTGTGGGGAGAGTTGTAAAAAAGGAGAGGGAAGGGATTATTTTTGAAAATGATATTTTAAAATTGTAGACATATAGACCATTAATACTCAGCACAGAGCAAAGTGGAAATCTCCCAAATTATTCATATACAGAGCTAATATAAATAATCCCAGCCCCCAATTTCAGCAAAATTGCCCTGATTTTCTGTACGTTTCATTGATAGTCTTACTCTGTAGAGTTTGGGTATAAATTCTCTATGAAGGAAGATAAAACTATAAAGAGCTAATTCTCTTTACATACAGTCATTGAAACCATGTGTACAAAGCAGAAATGGTGCTTAAAGTGACCACTGTAGGTACACATCTAATTTAGGCAAACAAACCCACTTTAAAGTCAAGATACAAGCAAGAAGCACAGTTTTTAAGATGAACATCTATTACATCTGCTAATAAAAATTCATTTAAAATTATTTTATGTATGTAAAGAATATACAACATATATAAGTAGGGTATAAATAAGAAAAATAAAATAAACATTCTGGTACCCACTGCTCAGCTTAAGAATGAAAACTGTAATATATTTTTGAAGTCCCTTCTGTGTATCTCACCTAGTATCACCACCCTCTAACTTACTCCACTCTTTGCTTCCTAGGTAACCATTATCTTAATTATGGGTTATCATTTCTTTTTTTTTTTTTAAGTTTTAAAAACACTTACTTATCCCTAAATAATAAATTTGTTGGGTTTGGTATATATTTGAATTTTATATGGTTGGAGCTCCAATCTATATATTCTGTCACTTTATTTTTATCAGCATTTTTTTCACTGCTATATATTAAGTATTCCATTATATGTATCTACCACAACTTATTTACCCTGTCTCCTGTCAATGGTCCTTTGGATTGGTTTCAGTATTTTTTATTATTAAAAACAGTGCTGCAGTGTGAGAGTTTTCCAAACAGTGCACATATGCGAGAGTTTTCCAAATCTAGGACATTTTTTTTATATTTACTAATAATTGGTTTTTCCTCTTTTGTGGAATGGGTTTCTATGTTTTTTGCCTATCTTTCTCTTGGCTTGCATGTTTTGTTTTGTTTTGTTTTGTTTTTTACTGGAGATATACACACATATACATACTCAAGTATTATATATGTAGACATATATAAAATACTGGAATAGTTCATATATAACTAATACTTATATATAATAATATATATACACGTATATAACTAATACTTTGTTCTAACTATATCAGAAGCCCCCTGGTTTATGCCTTTTTTCACATTTTTAAAATGGCATCTTTCAATAAACAGAAGTTCTTATTTTAATAAACTTGTATTTGTCTCTTGTACTTTATGGATTCTGCCTTCTTTTTGTCTTAAGAATTTCTTTTTGTAACACAAGTTTGCAAAGATAATCTATATTTTTTTCAAAAAGTTTAGAAATTTATAAGTATTTAATCCATCAGGATTTATTTTTTGGTTGTTATGTGGGTCTATATAGAAAACAAATTGTTCAAGCATTATTTATTAAGTTTTTCATTCTTTCCACACTACTCTACAAGTGTAGTTCTGATTTCTTTCATATATGTGAAGGTTTGTCTCTGAGTTTTCTAGTTTTGTTTCATTGGTATATTTGTCTGTCACTGCATCAGTAACACACTAGTGAAACTTTAAATAATCCTGGAACTCCAGTGGATAAATTCTCTCTATCCCAATATACACATTTTTTTCTTCAATATTGTATTGGCTATTTTTTTTCCTTGGCTATTTTTGTTCTTTTGCTCTTTTATATAAATTTTATAATTAGCTTATAAGATCCCCCAAAAACAAATTAATAAATTTTTTCTGCAGGTTTACTTTCTTTAATTATAATATTTCTATACATAGACCAGGTCGGCACAAGTAAATGTTAAATAATTTTAAAAGAGTTCTGAGAGATTAAGGAATGAGTTAACTCAGTAACATCAATCTTAAAAAATTTAATTAGTGAGATTTCATTTTGTTTATAAAACATGAAACATCACAGCCTATAGGAAACCACCCAAGATCAATGACAGAGACTTTATATATTCTATCCCAGCTAGCTCATTTTTGAATCAGGCCTATCTTGGGACAATGTAACCTTTCAATAAAATTAGTGAACAAGTATTTATTCATAAGCAATTATAATATAATAAGCCCTATTATAGATAATATAGAAAACATATAATTGAAGTAAAATGTGATTTAGGTCTTTCAAGAATTTATAATTTATCGGAGAAACTATTGATTATCAATAAAATTCCAAACTTTATAGTTCTGATTATGAGTAATTATAGAATGAGTTCAGAGAAAAGAGAGAACAGTGTTGATTAAAGTAATCAGGATAAATTTCAAATTAAATAAATAGAATTTTTTTTAAAATAAAAAACAAGATCTGCTACATAAAAAACATCCAATCAATATTTGTAAATGAGTGACAACAAGGAATATTTGACCAAATAGGTACAGAAGGTACATATGATAGTCCAATGAAAAATTTTTTTGCTAGGTGAGATAGAGGGCAGAATAAATCAAGGGGAGGCTGTGCCACAGGTAGTTGACTAAACCAGTTTTAAGGCAAGAAAGGTTTGAAAAAAGTGTCACTGCAATGTGAAAAGAATGTAATTTGGTGAATTAAGAAAATGTAAAGGAATCAATGAAATTAGTGACATAGTAGGTTACTAATTAGGAATTATTAACATAATAATTAGTATTTAATGAGCAATAAGAAAGAGAAGAGTCAAAGATTACCTCAAATTTTCTCACCTGGGATTCATGAATTATGATTATACTACTAATTCCTCTCTCCACGAATTTAGAACTTGAAAGGGCTTTCTAGCAGGTTTGGTGGGAAGGAAAACACTTTTGTTCTGGACGTAATGAATTCGGGACAATAGGAAAATATAAGCAGTTGGAAGCATGAGATGAGAACATAGTTGAGATGTCAACTAAGTTTTTAAAGGGTAAAATTATAACGAGGTCTCTCAGCCAGAGAATTTAAATAGGGTTATATTTAAATGGGACACTTTTGAATGTACCTAAAGGTCTAGTAGAGGCTACTGCTTAATTCAAGATGTTTAATGTATAAATTAAACATAATTCCAAGTCTGAAATATTTGACATCAGCAATAAGCCAGGTATTGTCTGTTCCTTAGAAGTCCCTGCTTTCATGGAATCCAGAATCTGATAGGCACTCAGATGTTTTTGGAAAGTAATTCATTCCAAGAGAGGAGACTGTTACACAAGTTCTAGGATGAAAGGAGAGAGAGAACTCTCAGCAACATTACTCCTCCACCTGCTGTCGTCTTCACCCCAAAGCTAACCATGTGTACCATTCATCTCAATACTAACTATAGGAATGTGGAGGAAATACGCAAGTTTTAAGAAGCAGTCTGTACCAGTGTATACCTGAAAAGAACTATAGCAGGAAAAACACTAGCAATGATGAGCTGGATGGACATCATTGCAGAAAATTGAAGCAGGAAGAAGGATATTAGCTGCTGCCATGTGGGAAAGGAAAGAAACATTTCATGAGCACAGGCGAAATAACCTTTAGAGACTCCCGTAATTCATGGGAAGAAATTTAGAGAGGAAAAATAATTGTAGATTTCTCAAATTCACACTATACCAATGAATCTCACTCAATTAAGGAAAAATACCATACCCCAAAAGGGTAATTGTAAATGTGTGTAGACATTTTTACTTATCACAATGACTCTGGGGCCCTATAGCCATTTAGTGTGTTGGGACCAGGGATAATAAGCTAATGCAGTGCTCAGAACATTCTCACACAAGGAATTATCTTTCTGCCCAAACTGCTAATAAATAGTACCTCTATTGAGAAACTGTGCATTGTTATGATGCCAAATAATATGATAAATTATGTGGTGTGGTATGCTCTAATTCTGTTTCTTCTATAATACTTGAGATATTTGCTAAATGATAACTACAGTTAATGACATTAATTTTTAAAACAAATATGGCACAAGTAGTAAAAGACATAATTTTCAAACTCAAGGGAAGTACAAATTGATGTTGAATTTAAAAAAAAACAAACAAAAAAAAAACCTAAGAACGGAATAAAATACAGTGCAATTTTCTATTCTTTCTATTCTTAAAGTTTCTTCTGCCATACATAAAGGTCATTGTAGGAGGCCCTATTATTGTAATAATGTTTTAAAGAGATATTTTTTCTTTTCCAAATCCCAAGAGAATGAAGATTATGAAGAAATTCAGAGAATAAAGGACAAAGAAATTTATCATCTGTGTTCTCTGATTCCAAGGAAAATAACATATAAATCATTCAAATAATAGAGTTTTCTTTCCTTTGTGGAGGGCAGAATGAAAGAACAATTATCTTAACTGAATGTATTCCTCCCATCCTAAGTAGGTTTAAATATTATGTCCTCCTGTTGTTGAAAATCTATTTCTTTCTTGTTCTTCTGCCAGGGAAAATTCCATTTCATTAATCTAAATGGGAATTTTCCAAATAGAGAGAGAAAGCTTACCCAGTAAAAGAGGAAGATACTAACAGAAGCAGCAGGAGATATACCAGGAGAGCATTACGGGTCAGATATCAAAGAGCGTTCACCTTCAACAGCACAAACTGCTGGGGCACAATAATTTCCTCTCTATTATAATTACAAAAGCGGAAAGCATATACTGGCCCTTCATACATAATGTATCATTCTGTCACCCATCTTGAATATTAAAAGGATTCATTTCCATGGAACTCTTGGCATTTTTTGAGGTTCTTTGTAAATGAAAATATAGTATACATTTTATTTTAAGTAACTCATAAACTGGAATGCCCTCCTTGCTGAAAGAATGTGGGAAACAAGGAAGAAAAAATGACTATCAATTTTGAATCCCCCGATAGCTCAAGATCAAATCCTGGCTTTACTACTTGATGTGTAATTGGGCAAATTTCTTAGCTTTGGTTACCTCATCTATAGCTTCAGAGATTAGCATTTTGTAAGAAAACTTCATGGCAACATTGAATCAAAAAAACTAAAAATTGAATAAAATATAGTGCAGTTTTATATTCTTAAAGTTTCTTCAACCAGGCATAGAGGTCATCATCTTCTAAGTTCTATTGACAAAATGAGCTAAGTCCTTCTTTAGCTCATCTCTCTTACGGTACTTTCCAATATACAACTAGCAGAAACCAGTTGACACTAAAACTTTTTAGTCAGTTCCACAAGTTTATTAGGTATGTTTTCTAACTTAACAAAGTACCACAGGTGACAGTTTTAAAAATTGTTTCACTGCTATACAACATGAGTCTCATTTTTGCAGCCTGCTAGAGCAGTTTACTTATTCTTCAAGCCTTCACTACTAGTTTTGCTTAAAATTTTTCCAGACTTTGCTAACAGTTTTCTTGCTATTATCTAATCTGTGCTAATAGTCTTCATCCACAGCTTTTCCAGCTTCCACTTGATGCTCAGTCCGAAAACAATTTCCACCCATTTTAGATACTTTTTATAGCAGTACCCCACTTACAGAAATAAATTTTTTATGTCGGTTTTTGCTTATAACAAGGCCGTGAAAGCGTATTTATTTATTAATTTACAAATCTGTAGATAAGCAATTTTGGCATCTCACCTGGACTCACTCATGCGGCTTCATTCAGCTGGTATGTCCTGGGGTCTGGTTGTTTACAAATGGCCTCATTCACATACCTGTGCAACAAGGGCAATTGGGTCACATCTTCAATATTGTAGCAGGCTACCGTAGGCTTCTTGTTGCTGGGCTCCAAAAACAGAAAGTTTCAGTGTGTGATTACTTTTTAAGTCTTTGCTTGTGTCACATTTACTACTTCCTCATTGGCCAACCAAGTTACTTAGCCAAGCCAAAAGTCAGCGTGGGAGGTAACTATCCAAGGTCATAGGTGTAAGGAAAATTTTGAAAACAATCTGTTTTCAAATAGAGATGCCTGAGCTTGGTTTTAAAGGACACATAGGATTTGACAGATCGGCAAGTGGGAGGGAAATTTCATTGCAAGAAGAGGGAGAATAGTTTTGAAAGCCATGGGGGATTAAACTTCATAATCTATTCTGAAAACATGTGTTTTTATTCTTTCTTCGTATTGCCACCATTCAACCTTGTAGATTTCAGGCTTTAAAATTAGAATTTAGGTTATATTTTAATGTCAAATTTGAATTTCAACCAATCTGCTTATCCCTAAAGAAGATATTTTAGAAATTATGAAGAGAACAGTAAAAAAAAAAATCATTATTCATATAGTTGATCCAAATTGCCTTTCAGACTTCAAATTGTCATTACTTTCTAAATAAGATAAAAATTTCAAGAGTTAACTCACCACCAACAAATAATTAAATGAATCATTAATATTATTTCTATTTTAGACAATTCAGATTGAGAGTGGTGGTAGTGGTGGGCAATGCATGAAAACAATAAGCACACCAGTGGAATTCCTTGAAAAAAAAAAATAGACTGTGTCAGCTGTGATGGATTTTGCATAGCTAGGTAGAAGGAGAACCAAAGACTAAGTAAAGTTTGTCAGTGATGGTCAATTTTATGCAGAAAATGGTTTAGCCAGAGATAGTAATTGGCCTGTTACGTTATACACCCTACTGTATGCTTAAGTGACATTATACAAGTCTCCATATTTTAATGTTCTGAAACTGAAAGAAACATACATGTTTGATACATTTTACATTGACTTCAGGGGCTAAAAGAATTTGCTACCAAAATCATGTCAAGGTGTCTGTTTTTCAGCATTTTACCTCTGTGATCTAGATAATGAAAATTGTTGTTCAGAGCAATTGTAACCCAGCTTTGTATCTCGGCTTCCTCATGACCTGATATGACAGTTTTCAGAAGAAGAATGTCATACAGTTGAAAATAAGCAAATTACTAAGCTATTACATCTGGAATCTTGCAAAATTATTATTAATATTGTTTTTGGGGGAGGATGTGAGGAAATTAATCTTAGAATTAGAGTTGAATTAGAGATTGGAAATATGGTTCAATATTACATTTTAGCATTGCCCAGAGAGCTGAAGGAACTTATCCAAAGCCACAAAGCCAGTTAATTATAGAGTTGAGACCCTAACCCAGATCACCCATATTGATCCTGTGCTCTTTCTACCACATCATGCTGCCTGTGATCAAAAACATATTTATGGTACAAATAAACCACCATTTCATGACTTTCAAAAGGTTATGTAAATATCTGATATCAGCCTAAGTTCTAAGTACTTAAGATAGGACAGTGAAGAAAATACAGTACCTTCATCTAGCTTTCAGTCTAGTTAAAATAATCACATAGCTGATGATTTTTATATTTTGTAACTTTTCCCCTGCATTCATTCATTCAACAAATATTTTGTAAACACTAATATATGTTTATCACTTTTCTAGGCACTGGAAAAATGTCAGTTAATAAGGAAAAGAAAATTCCTGCTCTCATGGAGCTTAGTGTATAATATTCATTTGTGAATATATTTGTTTTTCTTTAGAAATAAATATAATAACATAAAATATATGAATATAAACCATAAAATACAATTTAAAATAAACATTAATATAAATTACACATATATAAATTTTATGGCATAGGGCAAAGGCAATTTTCCAGTAATCAGGAAATGCGGATTTTAATTTTGGATTTTGCCTCTGAACAACAGTATAACTTTAGGAAAGTTACATAGCTTCCCTGAGTTCCAATTTACTAGTCTGTGAAACAAGGAGAATAGACTAAACTTGTCCTGTGCGCTATGTCCTGGAATCAGCAGTTCCTCCTAGAAAATTTGGCTCCTTTCTGCATGACATTAGAGACCAGGATCTGGGCACTAAGTATGCTTATTAGTACTGGAATGTTTTTCTTTCCAGGGCCTTTTTACTAGACAGAGCTCTTCTTGTTTCTTTTCCTTAAGAGTATCTGTCTTCTCGCATTTATCTCAGAAGCTACCTGCTTCCGATTCTTTCATCCTGTTTGCCTTCTTTTTGCATCTGCAGTATACTGTTACTGTAGTAATCAATCTCATTCACTGTTACTGTAGTAATCAATCTCATTCCTGATTTGTCCTTCTTTTTTACAGACCCAAAATAGCTTCTCTGTTACTTGATACATGTTGACTTACTTCTTTTCTTCTCTCATTCTGGGCCCAGGAATGGATCAGTTCATTCATTCATTGATTCATTCATTTAGTGGATGTGTGAATAGATTCTGATTTTTTCTATTTCACACTTTTATTTCACCAGTCTTACATCAAACTTGTCTACCAGTGAGAGTACAACATTCTTCCAAAAGCTATATTAGCCTGCCCTTTTTTCCTGTTACAACTTTCTGTACTAAATCCGTTTACTTTCTTTTAATTTGAAATTTGTTCATCAGTTCATTCACTCATATACATTTCATGACTGTGCTTGGTATTCTAGATGAGGTGAGAGAGACATACGTACACAGCAGTAGTAATTCTAATCAAAGTCCATACCACCAAAATATTGATAACTGTTTTCACATCTGTGTGCAAACTGTGCCGATTTTACAATTCATTCATCTCCAGAGCTGAGCTACCTAGAGGAGTTACAACAGCAGACTGCATACATCCTTTCCTGTGTTGTTCATTCCCCAAGGCTATATCACCTCCCTCCTTGCATGTATTGTTCATTGAAGTGAAAGTGGTTTGACCCTCATAACAAAACAATGTG
Organism: Rousettus aegyptiacus; assembly: GCF_014176215.1. Classification (NCBI taxonomy): domain Eukaryota; kingdom Metazoa; phylum Chordata; class Mammalia; order Chiroptera; family Pteropodidae; genus Rousettus; species Rousettus aegyptiacus. The sequence goes on along the minus strand of NW_023416284.1, from coordinate 123,930,207 downwards.
CCAACATGTTTAAAATAGTTTTCTCTTTTAGGAGATCCTCATTTAAGATATTAATTTGCATTGTAAACACTTTCATCTGTGATGATGCCAAGGAAAGCAGGAGCCCAGTCAGATCTGAATGATCATAAGTCCTCAATCAGTGAGGTTCAAAATAACAAACTGTAATGTATATAATAGTCTGTCCGCTCCAGATTCCTGCAGTCCTAGTAACTTTTCTCCTGGAAAGCATTCTGGAAAAAGTTTTGCATGCCAAATGAGACATATAAATGAATAATTATCTCATAAAATATTAAAATTTACTTAGAAAAAAGACATTACCTGAACATTTAATGTTTACTGGCTGAAGCAAGGTTATGTTCTAGCAAGCTTATCCCCTACTAATTACAATGCATTTTCCTCCAGTGCTCATTTAGTCCAAATGTAAACATTCTAAACAAAATTACCCTTAGAAGGCTATTGCATGGTAGTGGTTGCTACAGTCTGGGAACATTCCCAGTGGAATAGCTCCAGTTCTCTCATTTCTCTATTATTTTTTTTTCATGTTACAGATGTTCTGAAAAACCTATGCTGGATCCTTTTTTTTGCTCAATAAGAATTTAAATCATTTATAATTTAATAATAATTTGGAAATTTTTATATCTTCTTCATAGTCACAAGTTTAATTTTTCTTGTGGTGAGCCCCTAAAATGATCATAAATTAAAAAGGCAAAAAGATATTTATAGGTAGGTATTAATTTTAATAAAAAATTAAAATTTGGCCTGCCATTATAATTCTGTATTTCTTCTTTTCCTAATCATCTTATTTATCAGTGGTTAGTTTTAAAATCATCTATAAAATATTATAAAAAATATAAATTTCAGATATTCCTTATATTTGCAGATTGAAACTAAAAGATTTCATATTTTTTGTCAAAGTTTGTCGAAATGTATATAATATCATTCTACGTGGACCACCTAGGAGTCTATAATTATGCATGTTGTCAGGGAAAAAATATAAATTGACAATTGTTATTTTGTATATTTCTCACATACCCAGAAAAGCATAAATTATTATAAAAATAAATGTTACTTTTGGAATTTTCCAAACTATTTTACCTTTTTCTAATCATAAAAGTTACATGTGTTCATGATAGACTAATCAGAACATATATTTAAAAAATAAACAAAATTTTTCATACTTCTATGATTCAAAAACAAAAGTTATATTTTTGTACATTTAATATCCTTTTATATTCAAGTTTGTTTCTTCTTAAAAAAATTTTATTTCCTCTTATCTATAGATTTTACATTTTTAATGTTTTCCAGAATTTAACCATAAGCCATAATATATTTAACTACATTATTATTTATGGTATCTTCAATAGTGTTTCATAAATAATTTCATTATACTACAAGTGTATGTTTGCACTTTACAATTTTTGTATTTAGGAATTCCTTCAAGGAGAATAATTCTAAAAGTCAAATTATTGGTTTAAGGGATGCAGTCACTGTAAGATTTTTGATGTTACTAATAAAAAAGGTTTAAACCAGTTTATAACCCACTAAGAGTATGAGAGTGTCTGTTTTATAACCTCCTTACTAGCATTCATTATTTTTATTCTTGAAATATGAAATAAGTGGAGAGATGAAATCTGCTTAACTCTAATAATTTTATTTTGGAATTTTGAAAAAGACTTCTAATGGCATCAGACTTTTCCACATTTGTGAACATGTATTAGTTTCTTTTTGGGCAATTGCCTGTTCATATTCTTTGTTCATGTATTTAGTGGAGACTTTTTTCACCATTTTTAATTTTAGGAAGTTTCCTCCTTGTAGAAATTTCTTAAATATTTAATTTTATGCTTGTTTTTCATATTTTGAATTTTTAAACTTAATTTTCAAATTCATTTGGTATGTTGATAAGATGGTATGATGAAATGTAAACAAAGAACCTTATACCCATGACTTGTTCTAGAACCGTTTAATGAATAATCTTTTCTTTGTTTCTTTGAGAACTTTATCATATATTTTAATTTTTGTAGCAGTATAGTATTTCAATATTTACATATGTGATACCATAATTATTATTTTTCATTTTTAAACTTACTTTGAGTGTTTATTCACCTAAATGTATTTTAAGATCATTTTGAAAATTTTAAAGAAATGGTTTTTGGATGTCAGGGATCCTGTAAATCAATATGGGATGATTTGATATCTTTAAATTATTCAGTTTTTCTTTATGTAGGTATTTAGTTTTTTCTTTATGTAGGTATGGGATGTGACTATTGTGAATGAAATATCTTGTCTTTTACATTATTTGGCAGATATCTATAATATCTGTAATAACAATATTAATCTATATAATAATGTCTGTTTATTGTCTAGCTAGATATTGCCAGGTATATAATAATAGTAACGATGATAACATAATACCTACTTTCATTACCCTTAAGGTTTACTAAACATTATATTATTTAATTTTCAGAATAATCCGAAGAAGTGGTCATGATGGTTTTCATTTTACAAATAAAAAAACTAAGCCTTAGAGAGTTCGAGTAACTTGCTCAATTTGTAACTTCTGAATGAGAATCAAATCTGACCTCTAACTTCAAAGTCTGTGCTCCTCACTTTACCACTGCAATATGAAAGCAATTAAACTTTGTATTTTAAACTTACATTCCTATTGCCTGGATTTTAGGGTTTGAATTACAAATTTCAAATCAGCATTCTTTATTCCCTGGTACAGACTCCTCAGTAACTCCTCTATTAAATTTCAAAGAATACTCCAAAAACAAGAACTCTCAAATGACTATCAGTAGAATTTGCCAAAAGACTAGTAAGGCGCTATTAATATTTTTCTATGCATATCATCTTTAGCACAAATTTTGTGATTTAAAAATTTTGTCTCCCTCCCACCTCTGGAATTTCTTATATAAAAACCATATAGACACTTCAGAAATTCCTAATTTTGTATACACTAGACAACCATCATAATGACATAGTATTAGTATACCTACTGTGGTCACAACAGGAAAAATAACAGGGAAAGCAGGTCATTTGCCTCTCCAAAGGTCATTGAAAATTATACTCATTAAATAGCCATTAAGAATGGATGATAACATATCAGATAAAGCTTATGAATAACAACTATAGCATTTCTTCAGAATGAAGAAGAGTTCTATAAAACGAGACCAGATCATATAACTTTCTCAAAAAACTGCGCATTATCAAAGATACTTAATGGAAGAGGAAGGAAAATGGCTCATTTTTACAAGATTAAGTCACTCAAGATCGTTGGTATTCTGGTGATTTCTGTCTATCATGGCTACAAGAGTTACTTTTCTCATTTTGATACATCATGTTAAAAAAATAAAGAAGCAAATCACAATCAAAACTCACATTGTATTTTTGGATCCCTTCTCTTCACTGGGACTACAAGCATGGATTATTTTCATTTACATGATGAACTCTTTCTTCTGTATTCAGTTCATCTTAATATATGTGTATCTCATATAAAACTGAGGTTTTGTTGCAATTTTGAAGAGGTTCATCAGAATCCAGTCTTGCAAAGTATTTCCATGTGTAAAAAATGTACAAACACTATCTTTCTTAACAGTCTGTATTTTTAATCAGAGTAACATTGAGACTGGCAGGTGCAAACTCAGAGGCCATGGCAAATAAGGTGGGAAAACTAAAACTTTATTCTTTGACTCACATCAGCTATAAACTCTGTCTTTTCTTTCTTTATTTGGCTGTGTAAATTATATAAGTGCTTCTCAAAGAAAAATTCCAGCAATAACTGAAAAGCAGTTTCCATAACAAAAACTGAATACTTTTTGGGAGAGGGAATCTTCTCTAATCTACTGCAATCTCACTTAAAAGGGTTGGAATAAAGTATCTCATACTTGGAGTAACTACAGTCTAAAATACTGCTATCATTATGAGAAGCATCTAACCTGTCTTGAATATCAGATAACCAGTATAGCATTCTCAGAAGTTAGTTATGAAATTCATAAGATGCAGTGCCTCTGTTTTGACAGCTGAGAACATTCCCAAAGCAACTTTGGATTCTCCTAAGCCAGTACTTTTCAAACTTTATTGTGCATACAAACCACCTGGGATGAAGATTCTTATTCTACTGTAGGTCTTAGGTGGGGCCTGAGATTCTGAGTGATTCATAGCGATGCTGACACTACTTGTCTGTGGAGCCCCACTTTGAGAAGCATGACCTTGGCCAAAAAAGGTCCCAGCTAACTTTTAGTTTGCCCACTGTGAAGGCAGCCACAGCTCCCTTAATATTGCAATAACTTCTACTGCTCTGTTACCTATTAAAAGAGTTTAGAGATGAGACATTGTAATTCCAAAGAATTTATACATAGTTTAAAATGTCTTACAGTCTACAGTGGGAAAAGCCCACCAGAGGGATCCGTGGAAAAAAGGTCCTTCAAAAAGTAAAAGGTCCTTCACATTTTGGAAACATTGTACAAAAATTCTCAAATGGCCTTTATTGGGGGCCCCTTGAAATGGTGGATATTTTTAAAGGCCCCTTTCCCTGTAATAGGCTGGCATGCTACTACCCTTTTATTAACCCTGCATCCTTGACCACTAACTTTTGTAGAATATCTTTGCTGGATATTATATGAAAGAATATGCTCTTCTGGGACTCTGGTAGAAAAACTATTAAAAGAAAGGCACAGAGACAGATGCCATGGTCATGACATTGCAGTACAAGTAAGACAGGTTTGCTGAAGGCGCTGATGGTTGTGCTAGCCTAGAGGCTGCTGTGCAGAGAGGCACCTCTCACAGTTACCAGTTACTTTCTGATAATATCCTGCACTAACCACACTATATATGGTGACCAGCCTTTAAAAGAGCTCGAAAGCCTGCATGGCCCTGACTCCTTGACCAAGTAGTAACAGTAGTCAGGTGATCGTGAAACACTCTGTAAGATCATATCTGCTCTGTGATGGACATGATCAGTAAGTACAAAACCAGGAAGCAGAAGCTCCAGGCAGAAGATGTCCTAGTGGGGAAGGTCTCATTTGTGATCTGTGAGGTGGTCAGATTTTTATCTGGTTGTGATAAATAAGTGAGGAAAAATCTAGATAAGAAGAGGATCACTGTGGGGGAAAAAAATCCAGGAGTGGCTCAGTAAACTCCATGGCTGATCAAAGTTTCCATTCCAGTGTACACTCAGAATTTATTCCTTTCTGAAACTTGTGCCAGCTTCCTATCTTCAGTTCCAACTTCTGCTTCTTTCTGTTACCAGGAACTACAAAGTCCAGCCTTTCCTGTTGGCCTCTTTGATTCTCCTCCCTTCAGCTAAATATCATGTGAAATTCTTTATTTGCATCTGTAATATCTTACAGCAAACCCATGGGCATAACATTTTCTTAATGAATTTTTTCTACTATAGAAGTAATGAAGATAGGAAGCTTGAAAATGTAAAATTGTATCAAACAAAAACAAGAACTGTCCGTAATTCTTATCATTAACAACAACCACTAATAACATTTTAATGTATTCCTTTACAATTTTTTCTTACTAAGCATTAAAAATCAGTTTGTTTTTATTAAAGCAATATGAAAACTCAGACAACTTTTTAAATTATCAAATGTGTCTGAGACTCCTTGCCCCTCCCCCACCTCCTTTCCCAAGTCTCACTCCTCAGAGATAATAATTTTCATCAGTAGCCCACTGGATATTTTTAAGGGATTTTTGTTTGTTTGTGGTGTTTACTCTCTAGCTTCAAATAATACATTACACTTCTATTTCTTACTACCTTAAAAAGTATTCAGCAATTTGCTATGAAACTTGAAGAAATTAGGACACTAACAGATAATCCACTACCTTCCTCCTTGATTTTTGTTATATTTTTTGAATTGTTGAAGTTGATATCATTGATATTGTCTCATGGCTTTAAGTAGTTACCATGTGCTGTACTTATAGACTGAGTTTGGAAATGTAAACCTAGGGGAAGGAGATGGAAAGGGGAGTGGGGAAGACCTGATTTTGCCTCAACTCTTCTTTAATTAGTTACCCTGATGCTATCCCTATCCTGAATTTACTTTTACTAATGTCTCTGAACTTGGAATATCTTTGGGCATCCTTATCTAAGAAGTTTTGGGCTGTAGTTTTTCATTTCTCTATTTGCTCCTTTAGTCTAATCCTGTGTAGTTTTAGGAAGCTCCTTAACCATTTAGACAACTGTTATCTTCATTCCATACCTCCATCCCTTAATGTTATGTTTTTAATCTTTAAACATGTATATTTTTTAGTTTACTTAATGGTTTTTCAGTTATTTCACTAAGACTTTGAGAGGCAGAGGGTTAGAGATGGTGTTTAGTCTACCTCTTGGCAACACTGAGAATAATTGGCCATTACTTGGGTTCAACCATCTTATAATAAGCCTAATATCGTACTAATTGGATTAATTAATTTAGATCTTAATAAAAACAAAGCCATAAGATTACATCAATATTTATTCAGATGCCACAGATCTAAAGCTCCCTCTTCTCCTTTGTTTCTGCCTTCTGCTATAGGTCCTGCCTTCTTTCACTATTTCTTAGATCCATTCTTGCCCTAACCACCTACTTATGTGGTTCCCATAAACCCACTCTATAATAACCAAAGGGAAATTATATCTCACTTCTACTTAGAATTATTGATTGATTGATTTTTAGTGCCTAACTTTGTTCCAGGTGCTCGGCATATAGCAGAGAATAAAACAGAGACAAACTCCCACCCTTGTGGTGCTTATATTTTAGAAGACAGGGATATGTTATAAACTCTAAGACTAGAGCCATTGGCTCTGCACAAATTGGCAAACACTAGAAAGATAAAAGATGTGATGCTGCCAGCTTAGTAACCACATCATCAAAACTCCTGGCTGCCATATCAATACCCCAACTGTCTTCTAATGAGTCGCTAGGTAGTCAGAATCTCTTTTGTCTATAGATCAGTGGATATTTAATCATCATCATCATCATCATCATCATCATCATCATCACATCAAAGGAACAAATATAATTCAATTCTCAAAATTTGAGAACAACACCAATATCCTATAATAGAGTAATGGTTACATAAATTATGACATCTGTAATGTGGAAATATGAGACTACTATAAATGGTATTTATGAAGATTTTTTAAGATGAGAAAATTATGATTATTAAGTGAAAAATAATCATATAAAATTATGTATTTAATTTGACTCTGTATATTAATTGAGCTATTTCAGCTCAGTGGGATATTAATAAAAATAGTATTTTTTTGGCCAGCTGCTATTTTCAGCTGCGCTCCATTGAATTCCAGATTAACATCTTGGACAGATTCCATAATATTCTGGTTACTTCAGGTTTTGAAGTACAATCTGGCTTTAAGACTTTAGTCTCATTTCTGATTCAATTTCTTTTCCTTTCCCCCATGCAGTAGAAGCTAGAACACTGAACAAGACAGAAGTATAGAAGGCACTGCAGCTGGCTCTGGTGGTGGGAGAGGGAAGGCATTCATTCACCTTCTTAAGTGAACGGGGTTAGAGGTGAGGAAGCATCACTGGCTTCACTGTGGTTCAGCATGTGCATGTCTGACACTAGTGTCCCAGAGGAGAGGTTCTCCAAACAGGTGAAATGTGGTTCCCTTGGGGCAATGCTTGGATTTTCCCAGGTTCCCTGTTGCTGTGAGGAAGAGAGAGCCAAACTACATTCTCTCAGGTCAACCAGCAGTTCATCCTCCCAGCTTCTTCTCTGGGATGTGCATCTACTACCCAGCAGCCTCCCAGGCAGCCCCATGCTCTTCCACTTCTCCTCTGACTTCCCACACCTTTACATAGAATCGTGAAACCTCAGATATCCTTGCCATGTCATTTTAAGGTCATGGTGAACCAGACTGGGGGCAGGAGCCCTCATCTTCTACATATGTTATCTTTAAGCCTTATTGGCAGTATATTTTCTACTCCCACCTTCAGAAATTTCTAGACTGGAAATGGAGATTAGTCACTATGGGTGCCCTATGAACAATGGAAAACTTCCAAGAACTGTCTCAAGTGCTTTATTCAGTAGCAGCACAAAGTTACAGAGGGGCTAGAACTTAGCAAGGATTAGTCAGGGAGCAAGATGCCAGTCTCCTCTTCTCCAAGTCATCTTATGAATCTCTATGAATTATTCTCTTGGATTTCCTCCCTCACCCCCACCCACTAGGCCATAACATTGGTGAAGTGAAGGTGAAGAGAGGAGTTTCCTAATGTGGTGGTCGATAGTAATAAGGTTGGTTGTGTACTTTTGAATAAGCCCCAGTAGAAGAATATTTTTCTTTCATGAATCATATTTGCTAATTTGTATTAATTATATTATGTAATTTATAATTTATATCACCAATTTTATTTCAACTTTCATAACATTAGAATTGTTTTTTTAAATACTGTTGTTAGAAAATATATTGTCTTTATCATTAGAAAATTTTATTCTTTTGTCTGGCTTCTGTTCCCAATTATTAATTTTGGTGTTATCAATTGGACCAAGTAACATGACATTGCTACTGTGTTCTCCCTACCCTGCTACCTGGTCCAGATACCATGACTCTTGTCCTGTCACTAAGAGAAGGTAATTGGCCACTACGAGTTGATAAGAAGAGAGTTGCACAATGCCAAAAAAGTCAAGTGGGCTCATACTTCCTTACTTGAGCCTACACAGCCAGGTTTCTTGTTCTTGTCTCAGGATCCAATCTAAAGAATGAATTGCACGGTTACTGATACTTAGCCACAGCCTGGACTTGCCACAAGTCTGCTTTGCCTTTGAATTTTCGGGTGGGACATCCTGTGCGTATCAGCTTCACTTAACTCTAATGCCAGATTCTCACCCATCACTAGCTTCTACCGATGTCAGTTCACTAAAACTTCTTTCACTAAGGATAACATCAGCTAAAAATTGCAACATTTTAGAAAATGTGGTAAATACACACACACACACACACACATACACATCTACATTAAACTTACCATTTTAACCATTTTAGCAGTACAATTCAGTTGCATTAAGTACATTTAGGATGTTGTATAACTGTCACCACTGACTCTTTCTAGAACATTTCATTATCCCAAACAGAAAGTCTGTATCCATTAGACATTAACTTCTCATTCCCCCTTCTCCAGGCCCTAGCTACCTTTATTCTACTTGTCTCTATGAGTTTGCCTATTCTAGATATTTCATATAACATTATTTTCTCCCAAGGTTTACAAATCTCTGGATACATTGATCACTGGATGTCCAAACTTTTGTAGCAGTAAAATGAGAGATAATATTTAACTTAGGAAAAGTGTATAAATGTATGCCCCATATATCTTTCTGGGGCTGCAAGGGTGTTTGGCTGTTTACTGTAGCGCAATTGTAGTTTCCCATGACTACTACTTTATCATTTTTCCTATTTGTTTGTATCACTTATAGTATTGATTGCATCTTATTTTTTAATATTAGGAAATTTTACATCACTGGAAAGTTAGTGTCATTTATAAATGGAAAGCAATTATGAAAATTGATAGAATTTAAACAGTTATTACATTTTAGCTAAATACTATTACATGCAAAATTTGTGTACAAAAATCTGCTCTTTTTTTTTCTTTAATGGTTAGCAAGTATTAGTAAGGTGTTATAAAGACTACCCCAGGCTGAGGTTTTCTCTTTCCTGACTGAATTCAGAAAAATATGAAGCCAGTTATTTAACATATGTGTATAGACCACTAACATTATTTCAAGTACCACTAGTGTTAAGTTAGTAACACTACTTTGTAAATGTTTCACAGTTTCGTCACATTTTTCTTATTGTATGTGGGTCCTCCATGCGTTACTTAGCCTAATACAAGTTACTTATGTAGATGTAGTGAGAAGGAACTTTAATATCTTTTATAATTTCTATTACTTTGGAATCGTTTTTCTGACATTATTTTCCCATGGATTTAACTATCAAGAAAAAATTTTCAGATGCCGAGATCAAAGAAAATTATTTGAATTTACCAAGGCATAAAGGGTTTTTTAAAAAAGGAAAGGGAAAAAGAAGTATGTTACTTCCTCTTTAATAATTCCAGTATTAGGGGGAAAAGTCACCTGAGTAATAAAGCATGCATCATTTGAGTAGATTAAAGTTCAAATCACTGCAAAGCAGCTTATTTTTCATCCATCACCATGGATACAAAAGGACAGCTGAAGTGCAAGCATCTGACATCACAAGCATGCCCAAGCAGGCCTGGGAGGAGAGCTGCAGCAGCACCACAAAGGACTGTAAGAAAAGCAGGGAAGGGAGGGGAGGGAGAAACAGAAGGAAAGGGTCATTGTTAAGACTATGAATCAGAAGTTCAGTTGGGAGGATTAAATAGGAGGAGGCACGAGGCCAACAGAGAAGCTTGGAGACCAGCAGTTGTTTACACCGACCTTTTAATACCTTCTTAGCCAGAAATAGAACCAGAGGGGGACTGAGAGAGAAGGTATATCATCAGATCATTCACTACTCAAACAGCAGTTTCAAGAGTTTCTTTTATGTTCTCCTTATTTCATGTTTAGGCTTTAATTTTAACTAATGTCCTAAAGCTTTGACCTGCCTGGCTCACCGAACATTAAAAAATCAATCCCCGAAGTAGCTGAAGCCTCCGAGTAACAGCTTGAAAGAATCGAATAAACCAGTACCCACAGGACAATAGAAAGTGATAAATATTGAGAAAAATTGCTATTTTAGGTATTAAGTTCTTCATGAACAGACACAACTTTTTACTTTATTTTTAACTTTTTATTAATTTAAAATTTTGTTTCCTATCAAAAGGCAGTGCATTTATTCTCAGGCTGCTACATAGTGTATAGAGATCTGGACTCAGGACCCCTGTGTTTGGAGGTGGGCTGGTAAAAATTTAGCAACTAGCTTTCTAGGGAAAGCCCTGATTTATAGCACTTGCTGACTTCTGTGGTGTAAATATTTTCAAGATGCCTCATTTCCAGGTACCAATGTAATGTCGACTGGCTTACAGAATTTCTGAAAATGTAACATTTGGCTTTGGTGAGCCAGTAATAGCAACCTCCAGCATCTCAGTGACTGGATTCTATGCCAGCTCTGACAGCTAGTGGTGGGACTTTGAACACCTCACTGGGCCTCGGTTTCCTCTTTGGATGAAAGGGTTGGAGCTGGGCTTAGACTTTGGTTGTTAAAATTGTATGTTGGTTTGTCTTGGTGTTTTGAGAGAGGATTCTTGGGGGCTGCTCTGGAAGAGGGTATTTTGGAATTGCTGAGCTCTTATGGTTCTACCTCTTCTCATCCATCTGAACTTTGCAGGGCCGCCCTGACTCTATCAAAGTATTTTACATTTTTGTGTAGGGTACTGTTTGAAGAGAGGCTTCTAGGATGAAGGGGAAAAAAAATCAGAAAACCACTTGAATAATTGACTATAAAGACCCCTTCCATTCATACAAATCGATGACCTTTGAAACTCAAAATATGAGTCAGACACCAGTATACTAATGTCTGTGGACAGTACTGGACTTACAATAGTACTTTCTCTTCCTTGATTAAAGCTTAAACTAAACACTGGCTGCAAGAGTCAACACGCCTAAGTGGAATTTTATCCACCGGATCAAAGACATTGTTAAAACAAGAGAGATCTTAGGGTTTTCACATATGCCCAAAGGGTTCATCAGAGCCACCTCGGAATATGAGTGTGTGTGTGTGTGTGTGTGTGTGTGTGTGTGTGTGTTTGCACGCACAAATACCTGTGTATACTAAACAGGTCGTAATCCACATGTGCCCCTCACTCCCCACTGCCATGCCTCCTTCAAGAGAGAAGCGGCTCTTATGTTTTAAATATGCTTACTAATGTTTAAATATTGGATTTCCATACAAGATTTCATTTGCAGAAAGGCTGGGGGGTAGGTGGGAAAGTTGGTAAAGACATCTGATAATGCCATTTGCTTTAACAAACCAGAAACCAAGCTTTAAAGAAGACAGATGCCTTGTGCTCTGTCCCACAACCAGTAAGAGGCAGAGTCGTATCTGGAATTGAGATCTCTAGGTTGCCAGACCATTATTTCCCTTTTCAGAAGCTTGGCTAAGGGGGACCACTACTTCCTGTTATATGGCTCTGGGTACATAATCTAACCCTATATTGTCAGATAAGGGTAGCCACAACCCACATGTGACTATTGTGGCTGATCTGGATTGAGATGTGTTGTAACCTTAAAATATACACTAAGTTTCAAAATCTTAGTACAAAAAAATATGAAACATCTTATTTATAATGTTTATTGATTATATGTTGAAGCGATAATACTTTAGATATATTGTTAAAAATATATTGTAAAAATTTCACTTTTTAAACCTTTTTTAAAGTGACTACTAGACAACTTAAAATTAAATATGTGGTTCACATTATATTCCTATTAGACAAATCTGATTTAACCTCAGGGTCAGTTTCCTCATCTGTTAAAAGTGGAAAATATCTGCCCTTCTTCTTATTTCTCAGGGTTGTTTTAAAATCAAATGAAGTAATCTTAACAAAAGTGCTCTGCAAAATGCTACACAAATATAAGATCATACTCAAAACCATTTTGATACTTGTTTGGTCACCTATTGTGTTAGTTGCTCTCTGGAAGGTACTAAAATTTTTATGTTTTTTTTTGGGGGGGGGCTATTGTTTATGTTTGGGGGGGGTGGAGTAATAATGTAGGCTACAAACCTAATAATGAGCACACTCATTCAATCTTCTCATTTATATTCTAGGCATGTGTGCCTAGTCCATCAACTCATTAGCCTTAGTACCGAGCCACATAGATTGTAGATGCTACTTACATGCAGTGAGAATCTCAGCTTGAGTCATAGACCTCAGAATCCTCATGGGGAAAAACTTTTCCAAGGGGAAGAGTCAAGCTCCAGTATTTCAATCAGGAACTGTCAGAGAAAATAGTATCTTACTGCAGCATGGGACCATTACTCAGATCCATCCCAGGCCAGTTCTCTACTGTTTTTGTACCTTAAGGCAAGAGAACTGCGAGCACTGTTTGACTAAATTATATAAAACATCTGGACATAACAAGTGTCTTCATCAGTTCAGACTTCTATAACAAAAAATACTAAGACCAGGTGGCTTAAACAACAGAAGTTTATTTCTCAGAGTTCTGGAGGATGGGAGGTCCAAGATCACGATGTTGGCAGACCTGGCATCTGGTGAGAAGATTCACTTCCTGTTTTGCAGATGACTTCTTCTTCTTCTTTTTAATTTAATTTTATTATTAGTTTCAAGTAATAGTACATTGGTTAGACATCTATATAGTTTATAAAACAATCCTGCTAATCGCTCTTTCTCTCCTCTGGCTCTCTACCTAGCCATTACATTAATGCTAACTGCATTCCCTATGTCATGCTCCCCATCCCCATGACCATCTGTCAACTACTAATTTGTGCTTCTTTATTCTTTCACCCCTTTCTCTCAGCCCCCCAACCCCCCTCCACTCTGGGCATCACCACATTGTCCTCTGTATTTGTGAGTCTGTTTTTGATTAGTTTGTTCTTTTTGTTCCTTAGATTCCTCATTTAAGTGAAATCATAATAGTATTTATCCTTCTTTGTCTGACTTATTTCACTCAGCATAGTAACTTCTAGGTCTATCTATGTCATTGCAAATGGTAGGATTTCATTTTTTTTTTAATGACTGAGTAATATTCCATTGTATATATGAACCACTATCTTCTTATTGTATCCTCACAAGGCAGAGAACAAAGAGTTAGCTTTCTGGTCTTTTCCTGTAAGGACACTAACCCCATTCATGAAGGCTTTGCCTTCAGGACCTAATTACCTCCCAAAAGCCCCATCTCCTAACATCATCACATTGGGGATTGTATTGCAACATATGAATTTGGGGGACCCAAACATTCAGTCTATAACAGCAAGTAACTATTCACTGGAACCCATCTAACAGAGTAACAGACAAGGAAGTAGGTATTTCATCTTCACCTCCAAAATCTGGCTAAAGGTACTATTAGTTCAGTCAGGATGCCGTTGGGAAAAGAGAAATAACACTAGGTTTAAACTGAAGATGTTTAATATAGAGAATCGATACTTAAGTGTTGAAAGTTTGAAAGATCACAAAGGGAATACTGAGATAACCAAGATATTTGTAACTTCTGCAAGCAGTTAACCTTCATGATTAAGGGAACAAAAGAATAGGGGTGGGGGCCCCTGAACCTTGACACTCTGAGAAAGGGCCCCACAGGGCTGGTGTCCACACCCCTAGGAGACAGCTCTAGAAATCTAGTCCTAGGGGCAGCAAACTTAGACGAAAGCCAACTTCTGCTGCTAGAATAACACTGAACAGGGACACCAAGAAACTTTTTTTTCTCCAACTCCTACCTTCCAACCTTTCCCTAATGCCTCCTTTTGGCAGAACCTAAGAGTGAGCCAACCAGCAAAGGAGTTTGGGAAATACAGTTGCCAACTACTAGCCCCAATATCACATAATAGAATATAGAAAGGCAGGCTAGGATCTGAGAAGCAATAGGCATATGACTGGCACTATTCCAGTTTAACTTTGCACTGATATAAGTGGTTTATCTGTATTTACAGACTGGAAAACTTAGAATTGCATATGTTTTTCTTAAATGAATTTTAAAAACAAGTATACCATACTGGTCTATGGACCAATTTTAATAAAGTTACCATTATCACGGCTGGGGACATCTATTGGGTCTGTCCAGTATTCCTTCTAGTAACGTTCCAGTTTTCCTCTGCAGAACCACCTCTCTCAACTCTTCTGGGAGAACATAAAATTTCAGGTGACTGTTCATACCCTTTTCCCCTCCCCAACCCCAAGCAACCATTTGGCCATAGTAATTACTTCATATTCAGGTATGAGCAATCAGAGTTAGTACCAGGATTTCTGCTGAACCAATCAGAAAAGAAGTGTTCTTTTTCTAATGGGGTTGCTAGGTGAGTAGAATGTAAGTTTGGAGCTTTGGTGGTCATACCCAGCACGGAAACCTTGCCTGATATAAAATCAACACACAGTAAAGTACATGGAAGAGGTAAAGAAAAAACAAAATTTTAACGACATTGAGCACTTGGATCCAACAATATCTGGAGCCAGGTCTACTTCTACATATATAATTTTTCTATTATATAAAACAATGTGTGTGTGTGTGTGTGTTTTAAATAAATGAAGCCTTATTTAAGGTAAAGTTCACATACAAAGAAAAATGCTATCGACTTTTATTAGTTTTGGTAAAGGAAACACTCTTTTAACTACCACCTCAGTCAAGACATAGTATATTTAGATCATCTAAAAATCTCTTTGATTCTCTTCCAGTCAGTTGCTTCTCTTTTTCCCATAGCTGATGGTTCTGATTTTCACCAGTATAAATTAACTGCCTCTTTTTGAATTATTAATGGAAATATACAGAATACATTCTTTCATTTCTGACTTTTTTTGCTCAGCATCATGTCTTTGAAATTCATCCATGTTGATCAATAGTTAATTCTACTGATGACCAGCATAACGATTTAAGGATATACAGTAGTCCCCAGTTATCCCTGGGGGATATGTTCTTACACTCCACCCCAGTGCATACCTGAAACTGTGAATAGTTCCAAACCCTATATACACAACTATGTTTTTTCCTATGATAAAGTTTAATTTATAAATTAGGCATGAGAGATTAACTTACTATTAATTAACTTAATAATAAAATTGAAAAATTATGATGATATACTGTAATAACATATGAATGTGATCTCTCTCAAAATATTGTTTTGTACTGCACTAACTCTTGTGTAATGATGTGAGATGAGGCAATGCCTGTGTGACGAGACGAAGTGAGGTGAATGATGTAGTCATTGTGACATAGTGTTAGGCTATTATAAGGGTTACTTGAATGTAAGCCCTGTTATACCTCAACGGTTGATCTGATAACCTAAATGGCTAAGTTATTTAATGGGTGGGTAGAGTATACAGTGTGGGTACACTGAACAAAAGGATGATTCATGTCCCAGGTGGGACAGCTCTTAATTTCATCACACTACACAAAATAGCACACAATTTAAACCTGTGAATTGTTTTTCTGGAATTTTCCATTTAATATTTTCAGACAGTAGTGTGTGTGGGCATGTTTAGTATATAGTATAGTAGTCCCCAAACTGCAAGGGGGACTACTGTAGTATGTTTTAAACATTCTCATGATGATGCATATTTAGGTTGTTTCCTGCTGTGCCTTATATGAATAGAGCTGCCTTAAACACTGTTGATCACGTATTTTTTATATATGTTTTAACTTCTACTGTGTAAATACCTTCATATAAAATTACTAGGTCATGTTAGAATTGTATGTTTAACTTCCTAAGAAATGCCATCTTCATTTTCACCTGGATGTCCCATAGATATCTCAAACACAGTCCCCAAACTACTTATTAGTTTTTTTTTTTTTTTAACCTGTGGTAGCTCTTATGCACAGATCCCATTCTCAGACTTGCTGGTGTGCAATTTGGGTGTTTTTGGTTGACTTTTAGATGTTAAACTTATTGTCGTTTCAAAGGGAGAAATCTGGAGATGTCTCTCACTCTGACATGTTTCTCCAAACCTCCCCAAACTACTTATTTTTGTCCTTTCCTTCACACTTGCACTTCTGGACTCATTGTACTGATGAAGGATGCCAGGTGTCTTAGCCAGGAATTTAGGGGCAACCCAGGCTTCTTCTTCCCCTGTCATCCTCCCACAAAGTCAGCAATCCAGTCTTGTAACCCAGGTAGCACATATCCATTTTTTTCTTTCCTCACTACAATTGCAGTATAACATATTATAGTTGTTTTCAAATGTTTTTTACTTTGAGCCATAGTAAATATGTGTGTGTGTGTGTGTGTGTGTATTAAAAGTTTCATAAAAAGATACTTTTCCTTCTTGACATTTTCTATTCTACTCTGTATCCATTTAAAAAAAAAAAAAGTGGTCATAAACCATAAAGTGATTAGATGATTCATTAATGAGTTATAACCAGTTTAAAAACAGGGGGTTGAAAGCTCAGGTTCTGGAGTCAAATATACAAGAATGTAAGTCCCTACTCTTCTCTTTCTTAACTGTAACCTTGGGCAGAGTACTTTGCCTCTTTCAACTGCAGCCTTCACTTGTAACAAACAAACAAACAAAAAACAGTAATAAAAACAATACTGTATCATAGAGTTGTAGTAAGGATTAAAATGGGTTATAGCAAGGGTTAAAATGTGTATGTAAAACTGTAAACTCAGGACCAGGAATATAAAATGCTCAACTGATATTACTTGATTCACACCTTCTTCACATCTTCCTTAAGTTACTGGTCCCCTTCCTGAAGTTTTGAAGGTCTTAGCTGACCTTTCTGCTTCTAGTCTCACCCTGCATGATGCCACTGGGATAATCTTTCTAAAGTGCAGATCAAATCATATCAGTCCTCTGTTCAAAAATTTATTAGTCACTGCATATGGCTTTTGGGATTAAATATAAGCTTCTTAAAAAGCATTTAAACACATAGTCTTTGCCTCCTCTCTGGGGCATTTCTCTCGCCACTCCCTCTCTCAGTGTACCCCTCACCTTTCTTTACTATATATTCCTCTATCATGTTTTACTAAACTGTTTGCTGTGCTTTTCTAATGCCTGCGTATATACTGATTTGTTTCTACCTTAAATATCTTCCTATTCTGGTTAGCTTTTATGTGGCATAAACTGTAATTCAAGAATTACTTCCTCTGGGAAGCATGTCTGGGTCACGGGGCTGAGTTGAATCCTTTTTTAAGCCCTCTTTGCACCCGAGGCATACCTTTATAATCTCCCTTATTACACAGTACCTGCAATCCCAGAAATTCATCTTTCTTGTTCATTAGACAGTGAACAGATGTACAACAAGAACTTCATTTTTCATCCCTGTATTCCCCGAGGATACCTAATAAGTACTCAATATGTATTTAATGAATGAATGGTGGTTTCTCACTCTGAAATTTTTCAGTGCAATTCTGCTATGCCATTTTCCTATTTTCACTAGAGAAATAAATGGCTATTTATAATGCTAGGACTCCAAAGTAGGAAAATTACTTCTTCTTTACCTATATATTTATTATCAATTAAAAATTCAGTCTCCCATGGTTTATTTTCAGTTGAGAATAGGCAGTTGTCTACTAAGAAAATTGTATTGAAATTCTCTTTCAAATCTAAAAATATGAATACAAATAGAATTATGGTTTTCTTTAATGCTATCGTACTGCTTTGAAGATGGAATCTGATCTGTAGATCAGTTTCCTTAGAGATGTAATTGTGGAGTAACAAAATCTTAAAATGTATTAAAAAGTTGCTTAAACCAACTTTTGGTTTAGTTCCTTTTAGGCAAAACAAAAGCAAAATCCTAGCACATTCAAATAAACTCCAAGACACTGAAAAACTATTAACAATTTATTTAACAATTATGAAAGAAAAATATTCATAAACATCTCAATAGTTTTCTTTCTCCACTAACAAAATAACTTGTAAGTTTCATCAAAATGACCAAGAAAAGATTTATCCTTTAAACAGAGTAATCAAAGAGTATCTATCAGCTTTCTATACTGAAAGGCAAACAATAACAATTAGACTACATTTGTTTTTTTTTTATTTTGTTATTAATTTGAAGTATACAATACATTGATTAGACATTTAAGACTGCATTTGTTTATGTAAGAGCAGACCACTTTCTGTGTCTCTATTTTTGGGGTTTACACCCAATTCAAATTTTCCTAAGCCATTAAATTTCTTTTAAATACCTAACATATTAGGCTGTTTAACAGTTATTATATGCTGACAAACTACTATTTACCTACAATTTATTATTAAGTTTAATTTTTTTCTAGCAATATGGATACCAGAAAGTTAGATTTAAAATTTTTGAATTTTGTATTACTTATCATATACCTAGGTAAAGTGTATAAAAGTGTTACAGTGCTGCTTTTGGTTTTTTTCAGAATGGTATTAAATGGACAACTGAACGTTAGCTAAGGATAGTTATACTGGAGTGCTTTTCAAATATTATTTGTAATATATCCCTATAAAATTATAGTTATGGTAATTTCTGGATTGTCTACAGTTACTCTACTTATTACTTTGCCTATTAATTTTATAAAACTTATAACAAAATTTCCAAACTCTTTAGTTTCCCATGTGGAAAATGGGAATAATCCTATTGCCAAGCATTTCTAGGAAGATTTTAATAGTATCTATACTATCACCACATAGCATAAAACAAAGCAATCAAAGCCCTGTAGAAACGAAACATTTAGTTAGCAATATACCAAATCTGGAGATATAACATTAATGTAATCCCAGGAATATTAAAAATAATACTCCAAAGTGCTTGATAATTATTAGTATAATTCTTTCATAAATATAATCTTTAAAAATAAGAAGGCTAATTCCTGTTAAATGTAATTTCAGGTGACAGAAATATAAAAATGTAGTTTTGTTGGCTTTGGTTTTTTTTCCTGAAAAGCTGAATCCTATGTAGTATATCATGAAATGAAATGGCAAATGCTATAATCTTAGAAAATTCTAATCCTGTCAAAGTGATTATATCCAACCCATGTAAAATCATTTGAAACTTGAAATTATTATTTCATATTTTGGAATAACATTTTTAAAATTGTTCAATAAACTGGTTTTTACTTCTGTAGGTTTATAAATTTTTCTGGTCTTTATTCGAGGTCAAATGAATGTTTTTCCAAATGTGATGAAGTGAATTAAAAAAAATTGCACATTGAAAAGATCTTGAAAATGTGTTACATACAATTAGACAACCTTTTAAACACTTTCTTGCTTTACAACAACTCTGTTAAGCTGTAGGTGAAATACATTAAAGGCATTCAATTTGAAACCTGGAATTGAGCAGAGGTAGGCTTGATGTTGGCCCCATCACTTACTACTTTAGTATTTTGTTGTGGATTCTTTAGCCTCTGAATCTGTTTCCTCAGGTGTAATGATGAGTAACAATACCTGTCTAGAATGAGTAAAAATAAAATAAGATGATACTGCCTAGCGTATTCTGAGTGCTGAATAAAACATAGTTTCATTCTCAGCTGTTCTTGATTGTTAACCCCCATTTAACTCTGGGTATAGACGGTTTTTCACCTAAATAGAGCATGTTTCTTGACTCTTTTTAAAAACTATTTAAAAGTAATACACCAGTGAGTTTATTAAACTACACAGTACTAACTTTGAGTCAATAATAACTAGCGAGTTATTTTAATGAAGGGAATTAGCAAATTTGAACAAAGCGATGAAAAGTTATTTCAGTACAGTTTTAGGAATTACTCTTCTTAATTTGTCACTAACAGGTGATCGCTATCTTTTACTGATAGATAGATCTTGCATACGGAAAATTACATTTAATTGCAGTGTTGTTCAGGTGGGTAAGTCTGTAACTGAAAGGAAAATATATTGACAGGATAAAATGAAAGCTTTGAAAGAGTGCAAAGTTCGGAAAACAAAGTCAAGCAAGAAACTGAATTACTGTAATTCATGGTCAGAAGATTGATTAGAAAGCCTTTGCCTTCAAGAATTGGATTTTCTGCAGAATGGAGGTAAATCCCGGTTCTCGAGAAATTAACAGTGGCGAGAATGGCGCAGTGCGGTGTTAAGCCATTTTGATGATCAGAAGGCTTAGAAGGCTTAAAATAACCTTCACTGAGATTTTTTTTTATCTTCCCTGTCTCCTGCAAATAATGCCGTTTGATGCACTGTCAGTTTTTTTTTAAAGGGGAAATATTTCATAAAGCAGCTCTCAATATGTTAATGCACCACAGACATTTCCTTTTAAAATTTTGTGTGCAAATGTTTCGAACGTCATTCTACTCCAAATTTGTTCCAGAACCTAAAAATCACTTTCAGGCCCAACCCTCGGCGCGTTCGTGACTGATGAAGGCCGGGGTCTCGAGGCAGGAGCATTAGTACACTAACTCCACATCTTGAAATTCAGCAATTTCGGGACTAAGACCAAAAAGTAACTAAATTAGTATTTATTTCTTTTCTAACTTAAAATGTATTACCAAAAGGGATTCGAGACCATTTTTAACGTTTTCAATTCCTCGGTTGCCAATTTCTGTAATTCACGAGCCCTCCCTTTCCCCTCCGCGCGCGTCCTCCTCCTCCCAACACCCGAGGCCCAGGACCATCTGCGATCTCGCTTCACTTTGCAGTTTAAATGGCCGGGCGAGCCTCCATGAGTTTCGGCGCTAAAGCCGTCCCTACTCCTGGTCGCCGCTACAGCTGGAGTGCTCAACCAATGGCTGCCTTCTCCTGTACTCAAAGTCCCGCCTTCTAGTCCCACCGAAACCAATAGAAAGGGCCATATGGCAACAGAAGCCAATGGGAAATCGGGACGGGAATCATTGGCTGCGGCCGTCTCGCAGTGGAGTCTGGGCCTCCGCCTTCGTTACCCTGGAGCCGAGGTCGCCGCGCAGCTGCCACCCTGGAGCTGCAGTCCCCGCCCCTACCCCAGGCCAGTGTTCAAACTTCCCGCATCCCGGCGACCACGGCGCCCGCCCCGCAGCCTGCACAGATTCCGCAGGAGTCAGGCTCTTACTGTTTAGAGGCCAGACGCGGACGCCCCGGCGGGGAGTTTAGTCCACGGAGAAAAGGCGAGGAGGCGTGACGCGGCATCGGCTCTGAGGAGGAGCCGGGGCGGGTTGAGGGTGGGTGTAGAGACTGGGGAGTTGGGGGCGGGGGTACGAGGTATGACGGACTGGAAGTGAGGCGTTCGTGGATGGGAGTGGGCGTGCGAGTGGAGTTGTGGAAGCGGAGTGCGGGGAGTGAAAGGATTAAGGATGGGAGAGGATTGGGGGACGCGGGGAGAAGAAAGTCTTGGAAAATAAATCAAGTGCCTGCAGCTAGGAGAGGGCGGGAGGAGGGAAGGTTGACCGTCAAGTGCTGGACTGGGAAGTTCGGAGGAGTTAGAGAAGGGTCGGTTATTAGGATCTGGAAGAGACGGAAGGGAGCTCGCTGCAGAAGCATCTTAAGAAGGGCTTAGGCTTGATTAGAAAACCCTAGAGGCCTGTGGAGACTGAAGATGGGAATACAGGGACAGGGCCAAGGAAGAGGAGGAGGCTCTGAGGATAGCTCAGGGATAATAAATAAGTTAAGACTGGTTAGAGTAGAAAGACTATTAGGAGTGGAAAGGAAATTTTTAGACATGTCTCAGGGATGAGAAGAGGAAAGAGTTGGCAAAAAAAAAAAATGTGTCTTGGCATAGATGAATTGGAATGGGTGCTTAGATCCTTGGCGTTTTATTTGGCAAGACCAAGTGACAGTGTTTAACAGTGGTGAAGAGCACAGTTCATCTGTGTTTAAATCCCTCTTACTCACTTTTTAGTTTTGGACAAATTACTAATATCAATAAGTAAATTACTGGCTGGTAACAAACTACTAGCGTCATTGGTTATTTTTTTTCCGTTTGGGAATGGGAATAGTTGATATTGTGGGGATTGTTTTGAGATGTTCATACTTATACTTGGGTAAATGGGATAAAAAGTTGGATGGTTTTGTTCAAGTGGATTTGTTATTGGGATTTGGTTTGTGTAAGCTATTTGATTGGCTGCATTGGATGGCATTTTTCTTAAATCTTTTTTATCTTGGACCCCTTCTTTAAAGGGCTGAAGAAAGTTTGACTCTCGTCCTTAGGAAAATACAGTTGGGCACATACATGTTTATGGCCATTCTTTATCTTCAGGTTAAAAACTTGGATTAGATATCTCTTCGGGATTAAAAGTCATTATTTAAATGAATTCTTGTTTTGTGGGAAGGGGCTTACATGCATTTGGACAACAGTAAAACTGAAAAAGTGGCACAGTTCTAAAGATTTATTTTCTATTTTCTTCTTTATTATGGTTATTTTAATCTATATTTTTTCAAGTTGTAGTTTCACATTTGAATTTTATATTACTATTATTCTACATGTTTCACTTTGATCTGTTGCATGTTGACTTGTATGTTTATCCAAATACATAATAGGAAATAATAGTTCGTTTCTCAGCTAAGTGTTATTTCAAATATCAAAAAGTAAGTGGTGACTTTGGAAAAGAGATTTTTCTTTTGTCAGAGACACGTCAAACAATCACGGAATTGTAATTCTGTAAAACACAGTTAAAGTCCGTTGTGATAAAGATCCTAGCCCTTCTCCTCATTCTTCTCCTGCCTATCATTATTCATCTACTTTGTGGGATCCTCCTCCTCTGCCTGCCTTTTAATTATTGTGTTTTCTCATAATTCAGTTTAATGCTTTCTTTTTGCTCTGTGTTCTTTTCTTGGCTGTTTTCACCCCCAGGCTTTTGGTACTTGTGGCTTCCACCATATATGTTTTACTAATGCACTCTGTTTTTTGTTTGTTTGTTTTCTCTCTCTCTGGAACTCTTGAGTTAGCTCCAAATTTGTATAATTGATTTTTATAATTCCACATAGATTTGCTACAGGCATCCTAAACTCAATTTGCCTGATACTACTGAACCCATTACCACCAAGCCTATCCTATTGAATGATAGGTACCATATTCACCCAACTTGGCAAGCCCCAATCTTTGGAATTCATTTAAGTTCTTTTCTCATGTGCCACATTTAATCCATCACCAACTCCAGTTTATTTTACTTGATAAACATTTCTGATTGATTCTGACCTCTATATCTCTAGTAACCCTACTTTAGTTCAAACCACTATTATTTGACACTTGATTTAAAGATCAGCTGGTCATCATCTTTCAAACTTTTTGCCCTCCAATTATTGGGTTGAAAATAGATCTTTGTAAATGTCAGATCTGATCATTTTATTTCTACTGAAGATTCTTTGTTTCCAATCAACTTCTCAATATGACATAAAGATCCTTCTTGTAATGATTTCTTCCATTTAATCCCACCTGACTTATTATTTATCACTACCCACCACCTCAAGCCAATGCAGTCATTCTAAATTCTCATTGTCCAATAGATATATAATGTGAACCATATACACAATTTACCATTTTTTCAATTGCCATGCAAGAAAATACAGATGAAATTAATTTTAATATATTTTATTTTACACAAGATATCTAAAATGCTATTTCAACATACAATGAATATAAAAAATATTATTTTAGAGATTTTTATGTTCATTTTTATGTGCTACATTTTTAAAATCCATGTGTATTTTACACTTACAGCATATCTCAATTCTCACTAGGTACATTTCAGGTGCTCAGTAACCACTGCATTGAATACCACAGTTGTAAACTATTTGCAGTTTGATGCCACATTTATCTTATGCTTTTACTTATGCACAGCAACTTCGTCTTACTGAAATAGGGTCTTCACTCACCAACTCTCTTACTAACCACATCTACCACCCCTCCCCTCCCCCCAAAAAAAATACAAACACACAACCCAGATTATATTTGTGCTTAACCTCTGCTAATACCTAAAGACTCAATTTAGGCACTATTGCCTCTGGAAGCCTTTCCAAACTCCTATCTTTCCTCTAATCTTAGTTTCAAGTTTACTTAGCCTTCTTTATTTTCTTTTATCATTAGAACCTATACTCTTGTGTTATCTTTCTCTTCTTGGCTTGGAGTTTCTTAATAGTAAGGGATCACTTGTGTCTTGCTTATTTTTTTTTTTTTATCTTCAGCTTCATCCATTTTTCAGTGCCTAGCACTTAGTAGGTGTTCAGTAAATTCCTTATGAATAAATGAATAGTCTGTGATGTTTTCATTTGAGAATACATACTGTAGTTAAGATGCTTTAATTTGACTCGTTTCTAAATGCTGTTGAAGAGAAGCTGATTATACCTTAAATTTTAAGTCTAGCATTTACTGTAATCTGATCTAGAGCCAGGAAACCATACTTGAAGTCTAAACATAGTTTGATTTTTAAACAAGAGTAGGTAACTGTGTAAATCAATGTAAGGTAAAGAAATTCTTATGACCATCCTGGAACATACAAATAGAGAAATGGAAAATCTTGGTTTTGTTTATAATAATTTTTCTTTTGTACGAAGCAGTTACAGTTTTTTGTATGAAGCAGTTTTTTTTTTTTTTTTACCTTTATCTCATCTTCAGTTATTTATTCTGGGAAGAGAGATTTACTTATCCCTTTCTCTCTTATTTTATGTTTATTTAACTCATCTAGGTGCCTGTTGTGTGAACTCTTACAGGCAGCAGAGCTAACCAGCTAGCAGTGTTTTATACATAGAAGCTGAAATAAGTAGGGAAATAAATAGAAGTTAACAGTTCTTTGATTTTGTACATTTCTTCCCCTTGAAACTAAGAACCTTTCTTAAAGTCACACAAATCAGATTATCATTATGATATTCCATATACGGTGGACTATAGCTTAGATTTACTTTCTGATTCACTTGAAACTGGATATAAAGGAGGCATTTTGGTACTGAAAGAGCTTACAGTAATCTTTTTTCTGATGCATTATGTGTGACCTATGCTATTGGATTTTTTTTTTTAGGAAGAAAGTTTGTTTTTGGATGAAAAATGACAAGCATTAGATTAGATAAATTTTCTAGCATTGCCATAATAGCACTCCTGCCCATTTTTAGAAAATAAACAATTCTTAGGAATTGAAATTGGGCAAGACTGAATAGTTTTTATTTTTTGCTTTTATCATATCGTATAGGAAACAGATGAACAACTCTTAACTAATTCATTCTTGGTCACAAAGAATTAAATTAACTGGAGAACTATTTGTGATTAGTTTATATTAGTCAATAGAAATTACTGTTGTAACTACAGGTGAAATTTTATTTTGTCTGACGCCCTATTAGCTCACCTCAGTTATTTAGTTAAGCCAATGAGAATATTTCAACTTTATGACGGTCATGGCTCTAAGTAAAATTTTTTGATTTGCTAACATTTATCTTAGGAATTTTAGAGATTTAAGTAAGTCTTGTGCAGTTAAGGATGGAAGATTTAACATTTCCTTTAAACCAGAAAGGCAAATTTTATAGAACAAAAAAATCTATTTAGAATAGCATTACAGAATAATAATTATTTTTCAAAAATTAATAAATGGTGTTGTGGTTACTGTAGTAAACTAGACAGAAAAGATTTCTGTTCTCATAGGTCTTATATTTAGTAGAAGATAATAAGTGTAGGTTTATTTTCAATAGTAACAAGGTCTGTGAATTCTATAGTACTTTTATAGAATTGCCAGGTGAGCCGTCTTTGAGAAGGTGGCATTTGTGTTAAGAATAGGATGAAGAGAAGGGGACCCATCTTTGTGAAGTCCTATGGAAAGAGCCTTCTAGGTAAAGAATGCAGCCAGTGCAAAGTCTAAGTTGGCAACAAGTTTGATATGTTGTTGGCACAAAGAAAGCCACTTAGGCTAAAAAAAAGCAGATGAGGGGACAAATTACATGACATAAGGATGAAGAAGTAGGCAGAAGGCCTTGATCTTGTAGGAGTTTTCAGATGTGGTTAAGGAATATGAAGGCTCTAGAAAACCATTGATGGGTATTAAGCAGGAGAGCAATGCCAATTTTGTGAAGTAGCTTTCTCTGGGGAAGCAGGGTTGTGTCAGGAGGAGGCTTTTGCAGGAGTTCAAGTGAGAAAAAGATCATGGGTTGGGCTAGGGCAGTAGCAGTGGGGATGTAATATATTTTGGAGATCAAACAATCTGATTTTACAGATAATTTGAATGTGGGATGTGAGTTTAAGAAATAATCTAGAATAATTCTTAGATTTACAACATGAATAATTTACCAGAGGGAGGTGCTATTTAATGAAATCAGAAAAATAAGAAAGAGTGGGGGTAAAAGGGAGATGGATTATGATTTTGGTTTTGGACATGTAAGTTTGAAATGATTTTTAGATACCCATATGGAGTCATCAGGTAGGAAACTGGATATATGAATCTGGAAGTCCGGGCAAGAGAAGTCTAGCTGACATCACCTAAGGAGAGAGTGTAGATGAAAGAGAACCAAAATGAGGTACCTTTTGTATTCCAACATTTAGAGATCAGGAAGAGGATTCAACAAAGGATACTGAGAAGAGACAGCCAGTGAGATAGTAAGAAAACCAGGAAAGCAGGTGGCTGTAGAAGCTAAGTAAGAAAAGAATGTTTTAGGAAGGAAGGAATGGTTAGTTTTGTCAAATTCTGCTGTAAGGTCAGGGACAAATAGGACTTAGTCATGATAAAAGTCATTTTCTGTTTTAACAAAAGGTATTTATTTCAGTGGAATGGTGGGGATGAAAACCTGACTAGTGTGGATTCAGATGAAAGTGGTTGGAGAAGAAATAGAGATAATAATTCCAGATTATAGATTATTCTTCAGAAAATTTTTATTGGAAAATTGGAGTAGAGAAATTGTATTGTAGATGCAATAGGACATGGAATCAAGCAACAACTGAATTATAGCCTCTTTGTTGATAAGAATGATCCTATAGAGAGGGACAATTGCAAAAACACAGTCCCTTGAGATGGAGAGAAGGTATGGGAAAGAAGACAGGTGAAAAGTATAGCTCTAAAAAGGAGCAGAAATGCTTCTTCAGTTTTAGCAAGGGGGGGGGGGCAATGGTATGTGATAAATGCAAATGGAGGTAGCTTCAGAGATGAAGTAGTTTTCATCTGATTGTTGATATTGAAATATTGAATAGGTAACAAGAGTCAGAAAACTTGTCGTCTGTTTCAGATTGTACTACCTTTAGCTCTGTGATCTTTGATAAATTGTGATATTAGTTAAGTTACTTTGCTTTTCTGAGCCCTCGTTTACTTGATCTATGCGAAGAGAGGATTGATTCCCCAGGGTCCTTCCAGTGTAAATTATTATGTAATCTCATTAAGGTATAGTACTTTGTTTTTATTTGTTTATACTTTATAAGAAAAATAGTTATCAGTTATTCTGATAGTTGCTTTACCTCATATTTGTCCATTTCTTCCTTCTTTTGTTCTTGTATTTCATATTTTATGTACTTTTTTTTTTCTTTTGTTTGCCTGTTAGCTCGTTTGAACTTTTTTTCTGACAGCTTTGTCAGCCAGGCAACAATGTTTTTTATAAGGACTAAAGTTTTTAAAGTGACTTTTCACAGAGATGTCTAAATTTCTGTTCTCTAGGAAAGCTTAGATCTTTGAGTTGCTGTATTTTCTAAGTAATACCTGTTTGTTGTCGTGAAGAATTGTAACACAGTACAGCATGATGCAAGTATATGTAGATTAGAAATACTTGCCTTATTTATTTAATAGATCCTAAATAATCAGAAGTTTGGCAAAGATAAAATATTCTCTTGTGTTTCGGGGGCTATTCTTGAATTTGTTATCACTATTAAGGAAGTGTTCTCATGTAATTAGTAATATTTTTAGGGAATATATAAAGGATACATACATAATTTATTGTGATTGTATTTCTTGTTTCTCTTTGATGGAAGAGCCAGACCCTACCCTAAAACAACTCATGGTGTGTTCTTGCTCATCTCGGTTTCCCCATTGTCTAAAATGGCATCCGTTATCAGTAATTTTGTTATCAATAATTTGACCTAATGGGTTCATGAATTGAATAGTATTTCATGGACTTTGGAAGAGTGATTGCTTATATCAAGTTATCTGAAAAGGGTACAAATAATATTTTAGGTACAATTGGCTTAAAAATAACATACTTGCTATTAAAGATGTAGATCTGACCATAATGGTTCTCTCTCTCCTTGGAAACATTAAAATAATATTAAATTAAAAAAAGAGTAAACTTATAACATTGAAGGAATGATAGAGTACTCTCAGTAGATGAGCAATTACAACACATTTCTGAAAGAGACAAAGAGTAATGATGGTTGAAACAGATTAGAACAGAGAGAGAACTGTGTCCTAAAATATTCAGGAGGGAACTGCAGCAAAGAGATTCTGGTGTAACCAACAGGATATCTGTCAGAATCTCAGATAATCTTAGGGTTTAAAAAGTCAAAGAAAAAAAAAGATGATTGCAAAAGTAAAAGAAGAATTGAAAAATTACATAAAATGACATGGTTTTGCCTTCTTTCCCACCAAATCCATGTACAGGGACAGTGTAATTAATACTCCGAGTTCTTCACTCCTACCTCCTTTTCGCATCATAAATACAGAGATAATTTCTTCTGGAAATAAGAACAAAGACAAAACTAAAGAGAGTGGCCATAGTGGACATTTGTTTCTGGAGATAATCCCTTTTCAAGCTTTTAGGGAGTCGCCTGTATAATGGCTGATTCTCCACTGTTCATCCTAAACTAGAGTGCACCTGTTAACAAGGCCTACTTACATGTACATGGCTTCCTTTCATTCTTCCTTTTTCTTCTTTCTTAAGCATCAATAGACAACCAAAATCTGCCTTCAAAGATATAAAACAAGCATTATATAAATAAAAAGCATAAGATAAATAGGAAAACTGTCAGCATGTGAAAAAGAGAATTCCTGGATCAAAACAGACTTTAAAACAAACAAAATGTTTAATGCTTTCAGAGAAATGAAAATATATTGCCTCAGTAAAACAAAAACAAAATAATTATTTTTAAAAAGCAGAACAAGAACAAGTTCTTAGAAATTTAAGATGTTTGCACAAATTAAAAAGAAAACCTGGTTGGTTTAGCTTGTGTAAATCTCTTTGAAAATAGAATGAAAAAAACAAAGCAGCTCTATTGTTTGACCAGTAGAAGTTTCAAAAAGAGTAAACAGAGTCAGTTATCAAAAAAGTAACATAACGTTTCTGGCCCTTAAAGATACAAGTTTCCAGAATAAAAAGTAAGAAAGAATGACAGGGGCAACACAATCAATGAAAAAATACCCACACCTGTGCACATTATTGTGCAATTTTGGTGTAATAGGAGGGAAAATCTAAAAGTTCCTAGGGAGCAAAAAAAAAAAAAAAAAAAAGAATCCATAAAAGAATGAGAATCTAATGAGCATAACTAGAGTGTAAATTCCATAAGGGCAGGGATTTTTTGTTCTCATTACTATTACGTAGTGAGAGCTCAAAAAAAATGTATAAAAGAATGAGTATACCAATGTGTCTTGTAAAAAAATGACTGTATAACATCTTACAAGCATCTCTGAGGGTTTAGAAGACAGTGGAGCAGTGCAGTGTCTTCAAAGTTTTGGGAGAAAATGACTTAAAATTTGGAACCTGTGAAAACGATCAGATATGAGGGCAAAATGAAAACACTCAGACATGCAAGGAAGGACTCAGAACATTTATCTCCTACCCCATATACTCTTTCTGAAGAAGGTGCTTGAGGATATGGACTAGTAAAATGAAAACTAATAAAGACAATGGTGTGGGCTACTAGAAATGGTGGATTAACACAAGAGTACAATAAAAGTAATTCCAGAATGACAGTGGTGCAGCAGATCTAGAAAGTAATTGGTTTAAGTTAGAATAGAAAATCATTGGCCTCCAAGAAAAATGCCTTTAAGAGAAAGAATGGAATGATTTTAGTCTTCAGATAGAATGACTCAAGAAGCTGGCAGATATCAGTGATAAGAAGAATGTTTTTTCCATTCAATTAGAAAAAAAGGACAATTAGGAATTCTAAAGAAAGTGAAGTGTGAATTAAATCCTCATCTTTCGTAGCCTAAAATTGCTAATTCAAGAAATACATAAACATAAAAGTGTAAGTCATTAAAATAGTTGTCCTGGAGAGGAGAATTGGGATAATGGGGAAGTGGATATTTGCCCTTTCTTTTTTTTTTAAACTATATATATATTTGGAGAGCGAGAAGAATCCTGATGTGTAAGAGATGAGTGGCAGGTTATGTTATGTGGAGTCTCATCCCTTGCCATGAAAAGTTGGGTGGCATCTCTGAGTTAGATGGTTGAGCTACTCATACTATGTGCATATAAATAAAATAATCTTCATATATACCATATAACCAACTTTTAATTATTGGAATTAAAACTGAAAGTCTTTGCGTTAATCAGAATTTACTGAGCATCTTGTAAATTTAAATTGTAAATATAATTGTTAGTATTTACTGAGTACTTACTGTGTAGTAGTGATTGAATTTTCCCTTTTAATCACAATAATTCTCTAAGGAAGTTACTATTCTCCCCATTTTACAATTGAGAAAATTGAAATTCAAATTTAGATTGAGAACTTAGGTGACTTCTCCAGATTTACACAGCTAATAATAATAGGTGGTGGAGCCACTTAACTGCTCTAGTCCATCATCATTTTTTTCTAGACAGTTTTTTAAATATGTAAATATTTTCTTTTATGACTGCAGGCCGATATTACATATTTTTTAAATATTAGTGCTTGTCCTTGGAAGTGCTGATTTCAGATCTAAAAGCTAATCAACAGGCACTAATACACGAGGAAGTAAAATCTAAGTTCTAAGTCTGTATGCTTAACTTTTTAGAAAATCTTGTTTACTAAGGAAAATTTTTAACAAATGTAACAGAAGTAAAGATATTACCATCTCTGCCATCCAGTCAACAAACTATTATCATAGGCAGTATTATTTCCTTCATCTCTACCTTTACCTGCTTCCCCTGGGTTGTTTAGGAGCAAACATCAGACATTATTTAATTTTATCCATAAATATCTCAACATATATCTTGAAAAGATAAGGATTCCTTTTTTAAATAACCACAATATTTATTACCTCACCTAAAGTGATAGTGATTCCTTAACATAATTATCTATTGTGTTTAAATCTCCTTGATGATCTTACAAGTTTCTTTTATATAATTTGTTTGCAAAAGGATTGAAATAAAGTTCATGGATTATAATTGTTTGTTTTCCTTAAGACTTTCTTAATATGTAGATACACCCCTATCTCTTCTTTTTCTGCTTGCAGTTTATGTGTTAAAGAAACCAGTTTGTCCTAATAAAATTTGCCACAGTCTGGATTTTATTAATTGTTCCATGTACATCTGTCTCTTATATTTTCTGTGAATTGTCATTTACATTTTGCCTATTTGATCAGAATCAGATTTAATTTTTCTTATAGATGGAGCAGATTACTTTAGAGGTATTGTTGCGTCCCATCTGGAGGCACACAGTATCTGCTTGTTTCTATTCTGTGGTATTACCAGCCATTAGTGATCATTGTCTAGCTTCATTATTTCATTAGTGGCTCCAAAATGGCAATGTTCTAATTCTGTCATTCTAATATTTCTCTTTTCATTTATTAGCTAGAATAATTCTGTAAAGAAATACTTCCCCTTAGTTACTATTTTATTATTTTGAGATATAGCTGGTAATAGTAGAGGCAAGATACATGTTTGATTTTCTTTTCACTTTATTATATCAATTTTAATGTGAATTAGCTGGATCCCTAGCATCTTCCAAAGGTAACTGATTAGTTTTTTAAAATATCATATGGCCTCATGGATTTAAACATATGTGATGTGTTTTGATTCTGTGCTGATACAGTTCTTATTGATAGTGAAATCATTGCATCTTTGGCTAATAGCTCCTTCAAGTTGGTTCCTGAGCCCTTTCACATCTATCTAGTGTCTGATAGTTTCCCTGCTTTCTAGTGTAACCAAATTTCTAGATTCTTCATTTCATCTTATATGATTCTTCCCTCTGATATAGAATAAGATGTTTTATGAGGAGCTCTAGTTTCTTTTAAAGGTAAATGGTATTTAGACACTACATCTGTGTGCTAGGAATATTCGTTGCAATTGGTTTGTTCCTTGTTTCTATGATTTTTCACTGGACAGCTAGAAAGTAGTTTTTTGAAATATATAAAATCCATCATAAATTCATACTTATACTCCTACTTCAGACTACAAAGTTTTAAAAATCATATTAACTTATATTTGTTTCTTCACATGTTGAAAAACAAATTTCCACTTATTTTTTTGTCAGGATTTATCTCACTAGGGATATAAAGTCAAATAATTGTGTTTTAAAGTCTGAACTGGTTAATCTTTGTGGTTTTGCTACCAACTGTATCTGTAGTTAAAATGATTTGTTTCATTTCCTTTTGCTTCACAGTAATTGGTTTTTTAAAATCTAATTTCTAAAAATTATAATTTCCAAAGTCTACAAAAATTATAGACAAAGAAGTCTAGTTGAAATCCCTGCCCCTACATTCTGTTTCCTCCCTTCCCCCACAGCTGTATTGTTCAATCAACTAACCACCAGTACATGTGGCTTTTAAAATTTTAATTAAAATTCAACAAAATTAAATTAGTTCTTAGCCACTTGCCACATTTCAAGTGTTCAGTAGCTACATATACCCAGCTACTTATTGTATTGGACAGCACAGATTATAAAACATTTCCATACTTGCTGAAAGTTCTCTTGGATATCCCTGCCTTAGATAACAACTTTTTTTTATTAAGTGTTTAGTTTATCCTTTTGCTTCTGAAAAATATAAAAAATTATGTGCATATATTTATAATTCTCTTCATTTGATAAATGGTAGTATACAATACATTGCTTTTCTTCATCTTTTTCTTTATACAGTCTGGAGATCACTCGAGACTGCAGAGAGCATACAGAGATAGTCCTCATTCCTTTAATAGCTTCATAGTACCCTACTTACTGTACAGACGTTTAGGTATATGTAGCCCCTTTTTACTGATGGTCATTTTGAGTGTTGTAGTCTTTTACCACCACGGTAGTGTTGCAATGAATAGTATTAGTGCTGTCTTGTATATGTCTTTTTCCATATATTACTGGAACTACTATTAACACTAATTTCATCAGATTTTTGTTTCTTCTAAATATTAAAAAAATTAGTCTAATTATAAAAGTAATTCAATTTTATTAGAAAACAAATATATTTGAGATAAAATCACCTAAAATTCATGTTGCTCAGACAGACACTATTTTGGAGTATACATAGTCCTTGCTTTGCTATTTTTTTTCAGTTCCTAAGTCTTCACATAGGAAGACTGCTCCTTTCAATGAATATGTGTAGTTGATATCCTATTGTATACACCAGTTTGAATTTTTTCTTTGCCATAAGAGTATAAACATTTTCTTTGTTAACAGATGTTTTATCAACATTTTTTACAGTTGCATGATATGCTGTATTGATTTTAACAGTAATTTTAATTATTCTACAATGGTTAGATAGTTAGATTGCGTCCTTTTTTTTTAATTGTACTACATTAAACATTTGCACATAACTTTTACCCTATTTTAGGTTATTTTCTTGGTATCCAGGAATGGAATTACTGAATCAAAGTTTAAAAGCATACTTAAAGTTATAATACATCTTGCCAACTTTTTTTTCAAAAATTCTGTTTATCTTTTCTTGACAGCCGTTCTGGTGGCATCGAGTGTTGTTTTGAAAAAATCTTTGATAATTTGATAAGTTTAAAAATGGTTTCTAAGTTGAATATTTGTATGTGCTTATCATTTGTATTGCCTGCTATGGGTCTTCACATGTATTTTGTCCATTTAACTTTTGTCCTCCTGTTTTTCATATGGGGTAATATGAAGTTTATATTTATGTGCTAAAGGCGGTAAGAATTTTTCTGTCATGTTGCAGATGTTTTTCATCAAGTGTTTTAATTTGATTATTTTTTACATACTTTAGTTTTACATTTTTATGTAGTCATTCTTGGATTTTTTTTGTTCTTATTAGCAAACTTGTTCTTTACCCACCTCTACCTCCCAAAAAAAGAAAATAACTGGTTATTTGATCATTATTCACCTATTAAAATCAACATTTGTATTTATTATAGATTCAATTAATATTTATTCAGAAGCAATTATATGTCAGGTACTTTACACGTTCTTTATCTAGGCTATGACACTCTGTCTTTTCTCCAAATATGTAAATAACTGTGTGAAAATATAGATGAATTATAGTCTCATTTAAAAATAAGTAGTATATTATTTTTGCTTCTAGTATTTTTCATTGTAATAAGCTGTAGAGCTCTATTTCAAGAAATATCATGAGTTTCCCTCCCTCTTCCTTAATTGTAGGGGGAAAAAGTGTATCTTCTGGTTGCTAATGTGAATTGTGGACTACAGACACGTAGAGAAACAAATTGCACAGACATGAATATTATCACCAGGATCTAAAGACTCTAAAAAATGCTCGTCAGGCTTGTCATAGATTTTTCTGGAAAAAAGAATTCTGTGAAATTATGTGAATAGAGACTATTTTTGAAAACCATGGGGGAAAGAGAAAGAAGTCCAGAAACTGACCAAGAAAGTAAGTCAGGCAAACACCATTACTGTTATTGTTCATCTGATTTTGGAACTACACCACAGTCTTCTGGCCGGTCATCGCTGGTCAATCCCTCTTCACCTACAACTATTAAGGGAAAAAATTCTAAAAAACAAATTTCAGATAGCCAAGTGCATCACCAAGGTAAGCATTCTTTGAAAGAGCCCAGTAGACCTAGAAGATTCATTTCGAGTGTTTAAGGAAAGCTTGCATGAATGAAACTCTTCTATTAGTATGTATATTGTTATATGTAAATAGGCTGGTTTACATTCTCAACAGGATATATTTTTATAAATTTATGTAAATTACTTATGGCATTATTATTCTTTGTTGTAGTCAGTTATAGTATAAATAGAAGAAAGAACTGTAATTAAGGCTTCTCAGTTTGTTTTATTCCTAAATAAATGCTTTAGGATTTCTGAGGTACTGTAAAGGCAAAACAAACAAACATCACAACTTTTGTGCCTTTCTTTGTCTTCATTTTTAAAAAGTAGTGAAAGCCTTTGATATAAAGTGGTTAAGAGGCTTTTCATTTTCTTTTTTTTTTTTTTTTTTTTTTTTTGGATTCAGCGAAATTACTTCCCCTAGGTAACAGTGCTTACTACCAAAGTTCAAATTAAACCTAGGAATATAATTTGGGACTTGAGACTACCAGTCTGTTTTCTATTAAACTGTGTTATAAAATGGAAACAAGATTAATAATTAAAAATAATTGTTCTTAATAAATCTCACTATTCTGGAACTAGGTATTAATACATATTTGAATAGATAATATTCTAGAAATCTCTTCTTCATCTTAATAAATCTCTGGTTAAGAAAACCCTGATGTACTACTTAGTAACAAAATGTGTAAGGACTACAAGTACGCCATGGAAAAATAGACTGTGGTAAATGAGGTAATTACAGGATGTGTTAATAAATGCAGCACAGTTAGCAGTAGCTTAGAATGGTGAGAGTTTAGATTGCAAGGCAGGGAATTGTAAAATTGGGATCAGAAAAGGAAAATGGGAGCCAGGTCATATAACAATTTCAGTCCAATACTGACATATTGATTGTTTCTGTGGGAGAATAGTTAGCCATTGAAAAGATTTAAACAGGAGTATAATTAAATTTACCTACATGAAATTTTTATTTGAAAAATAATATGTTTTAGGAAATCTATAAGAATCTGTAAGAATATATGTTCCTTTGGAAAGCAACCTTTTTATGGACCCCTGATCTAGCTTCCCAGGGGTGTGCATACTGCTAACAGTTGGTTCTTGCTCTTTTTTCTTTTCCTTTTTTTTTTTTTTTTTTTTTTTTTTTTTTTTTTTTTTTTTTTTGCGAGTACAATGCTGCAGGTTTTTGGTCTCTTCCTCCAGATCTGTCCCAGTGTAGGCCTCTTGTTTTGATTTTGTGGTTAAGAGCTTGATCTGATATTAAACTTTTGCTACATAATTAAGAACAAACAGACCTTAGGGTTGAACCTTGGAATATGCCTATTTATTCCCAAGAAATAATTTACATGCCTAGGGAATTGCTGGAAGGAATACTTTAATTTTCACTCCTTCCCCAGAAGCAGTTTTGGAGGCCACCCAATGAATGAGTCAGAACTTCTTAAGCCTTATCTTATTTGAGAAGATATTGAGAAAAAAACTATGAAAAACAGTCCCAGCATCACCAGAAATGTTTCAGTTTTGTCTTCAATATGACTTGTACAGTAACAGCACCAAACTGATACCTTTCCTTAAATACTAAGTTAATTTCCCTTGGTTTAAGTTGCAGTCACCATTGTAGACTAAACCAAGAAAGGAATAAATGTAATTAAAACAGCATTGTGAACACTTGAATTTGCAGTTCACGTGTTTAATAGCATATTCTTCCTTTTTATTTTCATCATTTTATTTTTAAAAATGGTACTCTATCAGAAGTTACATGTATAAAGATAAAATTTAATAATAGTTTAGGTTATGCATGTTTGTATATTACATATTCTATTTTTTTAGGTTATACATGTTTGTATATTACATATTTCTTGTTTTATCAGTAATACAAACATCTTGAGTTTTTGGTAGATACATAGTTTATCTTTAATACATATTTTGTAAATGAGCTGTATATTTAACTCCTAAAGAAAAAAAGCAATATTTTCTCATCATTTTTTTGGTGGTGACTTAAGGGACAAACGAAGAATGGTATGCACAACAGTCAAATTATCTTCCTTCTCACTCCTGTTAGCAATGTTTTTCATCCCGATAGTTTTAAAAATAAAAAAAAGGTAGACGAAAGCTGGGAAATATTTTTCAGTTCAGGTTAAGTGTACTTTCATTAATCAGTTTGTAGTTATATAAATAGAAGATACTAAAAGTAAACATTCAGATTTTTAGGATGTCAAAAAGCTGGTTGTGGAAGCCCTTTATGTCTGAATAGCTGAAGTAAAATATTAGGGGGAAAATTTATCCTGATTCTTAAATAGGCTTTAATTTTTCAAATAAAACAAGTTTCTATTTATAAGACATTTTGTTTGAGTAATGTAACTTTATACACAAAAATGAGAGATTTGGAATTATTAACATTCATCTTTATGTATAGTTATTTTTATGTAAAAAGTTTGTCATTCCAAGAGCTCAGTACATATTCCATATAGATACCAAAACACTGTTAACTCAGTATATTGAGAAAGAAAATTGAAATGATGGACTCTCCAAATTAAAATTGGAGCATTGCTGCCCATTGGAAATACAATGCAGGTCACAAATGCAAGCCACATGTGTAGTTTATATTATCTGGTAACAACATTAGGAAAAAGACCAGTGAAATTCATTTTAATATATTTTATTTAGCCCAACATATCCAAAATATCATTTTTAAAATATAGTGAATAGAAAACATCATATAGGGATATTCTGCATTCTTTTTTGTTTGTTTCTTTTTTGAAGTATTTGAATTCCAGTGTTTATTTCACAGCTATGGCATAACTATGGCATACTTTGGATTTCTCAGTAGCCACATGAGGCTAGTGACTACTATATTGGCTAGCGTAGTTTCAAAGTTGCAAGTCGATATTCCCTCATTTATTTCCCTCATTTATTATTGATCTTTTCAAGCATTTATAGAGCTGGAATCCCAAATCAGTATACATTAAAAACATCTTCTATATAATCTTTATAATCTCCCATCATTTTAATGAGACTTTATAATGTTAAATTGTAAGTACTGTTTGTCATTCTTTGCTTGTTTACATAATAGAATCAGGGTATTCATGGCTGGCAAGATGGTAAGGAAAGGTTGGATTTTTCTTTTTCTTTTTTTTTTTTTTTCCACTCTGGAATACATTTCCTTCTTGAAAAAACTGCAGCCACCTTGGAGATTACAGTTTATTATTCTCTGTGGCAGACATCCAGAAGCCTCTTCTAAAGGGCAGGCTTTCTTATATTGAGGCCTAAGTTTACCGAACTTTTAGTAAAACTTGCATTCCAAATTTTTGTGAAATGTTGACCTAATATGTATACTTTAAGGATTTCATATCCTTATATATTTTAGGATGTAGCATTTAGTTTTTATCTTGTTTTCAAATTACGTCAGATTTTTCTTGATATGACTATCACAAAACAGAATGCCCCTGAGAAAGCATTTAGAATCACATCTGTACCAAAGTGTTTTCCATTTTCAATCACTTATAAATGGGATTAACTTCTTATTACCGACAGAATGTTCGTGGGGAACTTTTTTTTACATCAGACTTTATTTAATCTTCACAACAACGTAATTATATAGGTGGTATTATCCTCATTCTGTGTGTGAAGACAATAGACCTGCAAAGGTTTTGTTGAATGGCCCAAGGAGTTATTAAGTGGTAAATATGAGTCCCTGACCCAAATCTTCTCACTGTACAACATGTCATCTTGTTTCTGAAAATAAAGAAGTCTAATTAAATATATAGTCCCACATTTCAAATAATAATCCCAAATATCTTGTTACAAATAACTTGAAAAATACAATGTTTTGTCCAGTGTTTAGTAGGCACCATGTTTGAATTCTGATTTGCCATCTTACTATAAAGTTAAAAATGGTAAAGCCTGATACTGCCATCTTTTAAAGCAAGGTAAAATAATTTTCTATAAACTATTGGTATATCATAAATTATTGACCTTTCCTTAAAAATCCCAAATGTTTCTTAATAAAAATATTACATGAAGAGCTTTAAATAAAATCTGTTAATTTAACAAAGTAGTATAAAATTACATGTTAAGGAACAAAGTAAGAATGTTGTGGACCCACTTGTATTAGGATTAAAAATAATACTACATTTGGTACGGCTTTAACTTTCCGTTATTACTGTTTCTTTTTTAGCCCCTAGGAAACCAAGTCCTAAGGGTCCACCAAACAGAAGGGGAGTCCGAGTGGGATTTCGCTCCCAGAGCCTCAATAGGGAGCCACCTCGGAAAGATATCGATCTTGTTACAAAACGAGTTCTTTCTGCAAGACTGCTAAAAATCAATGAATTGCAGAATGAAGTAACTGAACTCCAGGTCAAGTTAGCTGAGCTGCTAAAAGAAAATAAGGCTTTGAAAAGGCTTCAATACAGACAGGAGAAAGCCCTGAATAAGTTTGAAGATACAGAAAATGAAATCTCACAACTCATTGGTCGTCATAACAATGAGATTACAGCACTCAAAGAACGCTTAAGAAAATCTCAAGAGAAAGAACGGGCAACTGAGAAAAGGGTGAAAGATACAGAAGGTGAACTATTTAGGACAAAATTTTCCTTGCAGAAGCTGAAAAAGATCTCTGAAGCTAGACACCTTCCTGAACGAGATGATTTGGCAAAGAAACTGGTTGCAGCAGAGTTAAAATTAGATGACACCGAGAGAAGAATTAAGGTAAAATTCCTACACTTCTAATTGTGCCATTTTGTGTTGTTTTTCATTGGATATTTAATATGTTCTATTAAGACTTCTTATTGCAGTTCAGCATTTGCTTGGAAATGAAAACTTTTTTGTTTTAGTATATCTAAGAGATTAGGAAAAATTTGAGATTGTAAATTTAAGAGCAGAATGCAAAAAACTATACAATAATGGGCCACATGTTAATGGATGAATGTTTAGTTCCATGGATCATAGTCATTTTGGAGAAATATACTATTCGATTATCTGATCGTTTCTCTAAAATTGAAAATGAAACTATTATAGCTGTAGTGTTATAAAGTTGACATTTTGGAGCCTTGTATGAGAAATGCCAGGTGAATGATACTCTGTTGAACAACATTTCTTTGAACATTTGTGAAGACATCTTTTGAGGTAGGATGTATCCCTAGTCCCCAAAATAAAAAGTGACATGAGAAGTAAGTAGAAGAATGCTGAGTTACTAGTCTGAAAATACAAGAGATGTTTTAAAAAATTTTTTTTTTTCTTGCAAGAGGAAGGGAAAGAGAACTACTTCGTCCCTGTTTCACAGAGAACTTGTTATATATATGCTACCTGCTATATATATGTATCAAACAAAAGCCCTGAGTTGGGGCTTAGAGTTGCTTAGAATTGGCTGGTAGTTTGGAAAGCACAGGTAGGGGAAAAGTATAAGAATAATGCCTACTCCGAGAGCTTTCTGAGCAAGGAATAATTAGAACTATAAATTAGCTTTTTGCAGTGTATTATTTAGGTGTTTTTAATATATGGTTGAGAGTGTTTGTCATAAGTGGATGTTGGATTTTATTAAATGCTTTTTCTTCATCTATTGATATAATCATATGATTTTTAACCATTTTGTTTATACAACATATCACCTTAATTGATTTAAGGATATTTAATCAACCTTACATTCCAGGAATAAATCCCACTTGCTCTAGTTGTGTTATCTTTTTAATCTGTTGCTGAATTCAGTTTGCTAATATTCTATTGAGGATTTTTGCATCTATGTTCATCAGGGATGTTGGCATATACTTTTTTTTTTTTTTTTTTTTTGGTAGTCTTTTCTGGTTTTTGTATCAGGATACTGCTGGCCTCAGAAAATGAGTTTAAGAGCCTTCCCTCCTCTTCAGTTTTTTGGAAGAGTTTGAGAGAGATGGATATTAATTTTTCTTTGAACGTTTGTTAAAATTCTTCTGTGAAGCCATCTGGTACAGGGCTTTTGTTGGGAGTTTTTTGATTACTGGTTCTATTTCATTTGTAGTTCTCTGTTCAGATTTTCTGTTTCCTTCTGATTCAGCTTTGGAAGATGTATGGTCGTAGGAATTTATTTCTTCCAGGTTGTACAATTTGTTGGCAGATAATTGTTTCTTATTTTTTCCTTATAATCTTTAGTATTTCTGTGGTGTCAGTTGTCACTTTCATTTCCGATTTTATTTTCTTGAGTCCTCTTTCTTTCCTGATGAGTCTGGCTAAAGACTTATCAAATGTGTTTATCTTTTGAAAGAATGAGCTCTTGGTTTCATTGATCTTTTCTATTCTTTTCTTTGTACTCTTTCATTTATCTTTACTCTGACTTTTATTATTGTTTCCTTATACTCACTTTGGGTTGTTCATCATTTTCTAATTCCTTTGTGTGTAAGGTTTGGTTATTTGAGA
Organism: Rousettus aegyptiacus; assembly: GCF_014176215.1. NCBI lineage: Eukaryota > Metazoa > Chordata > Mammalia > Chiroptera > Pteropodidae > Rousettus > Rousettus aegyptiacus. The sequence continues at coordinate 123,888,546 of NW_023416284.1, read as the reverse complement.
TTTTTCTTGTTTCTTGAGGTAGGCTGTATTGCTGTGTATTTCCCTCTTAGAACTGCTTTGGCAGTATTCCCTAGATTTTAGGTCACTGTATTTTCATTTTCAATTGTCTTACATGTCTTGATTTCTTCTTTGATCTTTTTGTTACGTTAGCCTATTCATTTTTTATTATGCTGTTGCTTAGCCTCCATGAGTTCCTGTTTTTCCATTTCCTTCTTATAATTGATTTCTAGTTTCAAACCATCGTGATTGGAGAATATGCTTGAGATGATTTCAATCTTCTTAAATGTTGAGACTTGTTTTGTGGCCTACTGTGTGGTCTGCCTGTAAAATGTTCCATGTGCACTTGAAAAGAATGTATATTTTGTTGCTTTTGGGTGAAATGTCTTAAAAATATCAATTAAGTCCAGATGGTTTAATGTGTCATTTAAGGACACTGTTTCTTGTTGATTTTATGTCCGGGTCGATCCATTGATGTGAATGGTGAGTTAAAGTCCCCTACTATAACTATTCTTTCAAACTCCTTTTATATCTGGCAATGTCCGTTTTTTATACTTAAGTGCTCCTACGTTGGATGTGTACATGTTTACTAGAGTGATAGCCTCTCTTGGATTGATCCCTTTATCATTATGAAATGCACTTCTTTGTCTCGCTACAGCCGTTTTGAAGTCTTTTTTGTCTAATATGAGTTTGCTACCTCAGCTTATTTTTGGTTTTTGTATGCATGAAATATTTATTTTCATTTCTTTACTTTCAGTCTGTGTGTGTCTTTCAATCTCAGGTAGGTCTCTTGTAGACAGCATATGTACAGGTCTTGTGTTTTTATCTATTAAGCCAAAGGACGCTTTTTGATTGGAGCATTTAGTCCATTTACATTTAAAGTAATTTGTGATTGGTATGTGCTTTTTGTCACTTTTTAAATCATTATCATCTAGTTGTTTTTGTATTCTTTTTCATTCGTATTCACTTGCTCTATTCTCTTGTGCTGATGACTCTTTGTAGTGTCATGTTTTGATTCCATTCTCTTTATTTCTTGTGTATCTCTTGTAGATTTTTGGTTTGTGGTTACCAGTTGCTTCATATATGCTAAGCTATGTTTATAGCAGTAAGTTTATGATTACTTAAGTTTGAATACATTGTAAATCACTACAATTTTTACTCACCCTCTCCACATTTGGTTTTTTCCATTACTTTTTACTTTTGAGTGTATTAACTTATGTAATTACATATGATCTTCCTATGTTTGCCTTTTAACCTTTATACTAGCTTTATAATTGGTTGACCCGCTGCTTTTACTGTTAGCCTTTGTCAGTGAGAATTATTTTCTTTCCTATATTTCGATTCATATTTTTGGTCTTTCTATTCTACTTAAGGAAATCTCTTTAACATATCTTGTAATACTGGTTTAGTGGTGGTGAACTCCTTCAGCTTTTTCTTGTCCGAAAAACTCTTTGTCTCTCCTTCAATTCTAAATTATAGTTTTGCTGGTTAGAGTAATCTTGCTTGTGCCAATCCCTTCTGACCTGCAGAGTTTCTGTTGAAAAATCTCCTTGTTGTTTTATGGGACTGGACTCCCTTGTAGGTAACTAACTGCTTTTCTGTTGTTACGTTTAATATTTTATCTCTGTCTTTAATCTTTGGCAGTTTAATTTTGATTTGTCTTAGTGTGTACCTCTTCGGGTTCATCTCGTTTGGGGCTCTGCGTTTCCTGGACTTGTATGTCTATTTCCTTTACCAGGTTAAGAAAGTTTTCCATCATTATTTTTTCAAGTACGTTTTCAATCCCTTGCTTGCTCTCTTCTCCTTCTGGTACTCCTAGGATGCAAATGTTGGTACACTTAATGTTGTTTCAGAGGTCCCTTAAACTATCCTCATTTTTTAAAGTTCTTTAAGTCCTTTTTTCTTTTTGCTGTTTCAATAGGATATTTTCCACTAGCATGTCTTTAAGATTACTGATTCAATCCTCCATTTTATCTAATCTACTGTCAATTTTCTCTAATATCAGTTCTTGTATTCTTCATTTCTGACTTTTTTTTTTAATGGTTTTTATTTATTGAAGTTCTGAGTTCATCTGTTCTCCTAAATTTATTGAGCATCCTTATAACCAGTATTTTGAATTTCGTATCTGATAGATTGTGTCCATTTCTTTTTGTTCTTTCATTTGGAACATGTTTCTTTAGCTCCTCATTTTGGCTGCCTCCCTGCATTTGTTTCTTTGTATTAGGTAGATCTGCTGTGTCTCCCAATCTTGACTGAGTGGTCTTATGTAGAAGGTGTCCTCTGAGGCCCAGTGTCACAGTCTCCATATTTACCTGAGCCAGGTGCTTCTAGAGTATTCTCTGTGTGAGTTGTGTGTGTCCTCCTGGTGTAGTTGAGCCTTGATTGCTGATGGTACATCAGTGAATGCAGTTGAATTTCAGGCTGACTTTCTGTGTGGTCTGGCTGTGACTACAGTGGACAATCTGTTGTGCAAGTTCTGACCCCATGGAGTCGGGAGTAACTTTAGTGGGGCTCTGGTACCAGCCAAGTCTGCCCTTTGAGTGTGTCGATTATGGAGCTGGTTAGGTGGTGGTTTGCTGTAGTCTGAGTCCAACCACCTTTTGTATTGGTTCTGGAGCTTTCTGGAAAGGGCTTCATTGCAGGCGAAGGTCAGCCACCATTTATGCCTGTCTTGGGGCCACCTGATGGGAGCTACAGAGTGATCTGTGTTTGGTTGCCACATATACTGAGCTTGGAGGTGCTTGCAAGAAGCTATGTTGTGAGCTAAGGCTGGCTGCTGCTAGTGCTGGGTTGGGATCCATTGGTGGGTATCACTGTGTGATCTGAATTCAGCCGCTACTTTTGCTGGGCTTTTGGCTGCTCAGTTGAAGCTATGTTCCAGGTCAGCACTGAATACAGCTTATGTGAGACCTGGGGCCACCTTATGGGAGTTACAATGCAAGTTGAGACTGGTTGCCACTGTGCAGGGCTTGGGGCCACTTAGCAAGAACTACAGGGCACGCTGCTTGTATGGGCTTTGTAGACACTGGGTGGATTTTAGGAAAGTCTGCAACTTGATTGAGGCAGGCCACTGGTATGGAAAAGGCAGTGGGAGAGATTTGCGCCAGGTGCACAAGTTGGGTGGGGTCTCAGAATCACCAGGGCAGAGTGGATGGTGTTAGCCAGGTTAATGAAGAGCACAGATTTGGCTCCCACCTGCACCTGCTGGCTGGGTTGGGAGCAACACTGAAAAAAAAACAGTGGCACTTGCACTGCACTTCCATCCTGGAGAGAGCTGCCCAGATCCCTGATCCTCCAGTCCTCTTCCTGAAGCTGGTCAATTCAGTTTCTGAATGTTCTTGGTGCTTTTCTAACTGTTGCCCTTGTGCTGGAGCCCAGAGCAAGTAAATTTGTGAGCAAGTGAATTCATGTATGGGCCCTCAACACAAAGGTGGCTGGATTGAGACCACATGAAAACACCGCCCAACTAGCTCCACAGATGACGCCAACAGCCCTGCATCTCGCTAGAATACAATCCCCACTGGTGTACACAGCCAGATGTTATGTGGACTTCTCTTTCTGGCACTGGCGCCCCAGGCTATGGAGCCTGTTGTGAGTCCGGGACTCTTCACTTTTCATGGGGTACCTCTGTAGCTGATATCTCCCTCCCGATTCTTAATTGCCACACTGTAGGTGCGGGACCCACCCATTTGTGCTTCTGCCGCTTCTACCAGTTCTTGTCCTGACTTCTTTATATTCTTAGTTATAGGCCTTCAATTTAGCTAGTCTTCAGGTGGTCCTCAGTGTTGGTTGTATAATTTAGTTGTAATTTTGATGTGGTTTTGGGAGGTGAACACAGCGTTTACCTACTCTGCCATCTCGACTAGACATCATCCTTTTATCTTTAATTTTTACTGATATATTTATTGATTCACATATGTTGAACCATTCTTATATCCCATAGAGAAATCCCACTTGGTCAGAATATATAATTCTTTTTATGTGTTCTTGAATTCATTTTGCTAATGTTTTGTTGAGAACTTTGGTATCAGGGTAATGCTGGCTTTGTAGAATGAGTTCGGAAGTGTTCCCTCCTCCTCGATATTTTGAAAGGGTTTGAAGAGGATTGGTGTTAATTCTTTTAATGTTTGGTAGAATTCTCCAGTGAAGCCAGCTGGTACTGGAAATTTTCTATTTTGAAAGTTTTTCAATTACTGATTAAATCTTTTTACTTGTTACTATTCTGTTCAGTTTTTCTTTTTCTTCCCTAGTCAGTCTTAATAGGTTGGTGTTTCTAGAAATGCATCCATTTCACCTGTTATGTAATTTATTGTTCACAGTCTCATGGTTTTATGAATTTCTATGGTATCAGTTTTAATTTCTCTTCCATTTTATTTGAGTCATCTATTTTTCTTAGTCTAGCTAATGGTTTGTCAGTTTTGTTTATCTTTTCAAAGAGCCAGCCCTGAGTTTTGTTAATATTTTCTATTTTTCTGGTCTGTTTCATTTATTTTCACTTTGATCTTTATTATTTCCTTCCTTTTGCTAACTTTGGGCTTAATTTGTTCTTTTTCTAGTTCTTTGAGGTATAACATTAGGTTGCTTAAGACCTTTTTAATTTCTCAACATATGCATTTATTGCCATAAATTGTTGGTACGTCTATTTCCCAGTTTATTTTATGTGTGTGAATAGTAATCCCAGTCTGGTTTGTATGTATTGTACTAAAAAAGTCATTCTGATGCTAAGTGCAATGTTCTCTGTCAAATTATTTTTAAGTACTATTTTTTTAAATGTGTTTGTACATATATCATAGGAACTATCGAAAAACCTTGAACTGAGTACTAACAGTTTCCAACGACAGTTGCTTGCTGAAAGGAAAAGGGCATATGAGGCTCATGATGAAAATAAAGTTCTTCAAAAGGAGGTACAACAACTATATCACAAATTAAAGGTAAGCAGTTTATTTTAAGTTGTATTAATTCTCTTTGTAATATATATTAGATGAAAACCATATTTCATAGCTTATCTTTCATATTTGTAAGTGGTTCTGTGTCATTTACATAATTTTAATATCTTTAGTACTTATAAAGAAAGGTTTGTTAATATAATCACTATAACTTGTGTCAAAAGTGACACATTGAATAGGAATGATAGAGGAACTAGAGTTTTTCTGTATTGCATGGTTGGAAAATCCACTGTTCTTTCTCAAATTATTTTTAAAGTTATTTTAAATAATGCTCTTTATTTTCATGATGTTTAGAGGAAGCATTCAAATTAGTTAATTCTGTTAAAGCAGATATTCTTAATTCTGTCCTGAGGTCACTGATGGGTGGAAATTTTGTGGAAAATTTAGTGTTTTAGCATTATCTTGTATAGAATTTACTGTTAATTTTCAGAGAAAGCTATAGCCCCCAAATAGTCAAGAACACTTGTGTTTCTAAAAAGGCCTAATTTTTAACTTGTTAATAATTCATAATCTACATTTGAGAGATTCTGAATAATTTGTCTCTGTGATTAAGCCTGGAAGACAGTCTGGGACAATACTAGCCCTGTCAGGAATGGGTAGAAAATGAATTTTCTCTTATTGTCTCTCATTTTTTGACTGCCAGTATAGATTGGACTTCATAGGAAGAATCATTGCTCTACCGTAACCTAAGTATCTGAGGGACATTTCTTTCTATAGTTTCATGGTTAACAAAGGGAAGCTGAAGTATGTATATCTCAGGTTGGTTAGTAAAATACCAATTAACAAAGAGAGGATTTTTATTTTGTTTTAAACTGAGATTCTACACCCTTAATTATACTGGGGTTTCTTTGTTTTTTGTTTTTCCAGGAAAAGGAGAGAGAACTGGACATAAAAAATATATATTCTAATCGTCTACCAAAGTCTTCTCCAAAAAAAGAAAAAGAATTTATATCAAGAAAAAATGGTATAGTAGCTATTACCTATTCATAATAAAATGAATTCTGCAGTAGAAGGAAGCAAAGGGGAAAGAACTTCATTGAAATGAATTCAAGTTTCTATTTAATATTAAATAGTTTTCAGAATCTTTTCAGCTTTCTCAGGTTTTTCCTGTGAGGTTATTAAAATTATGTTTTACATAATTTCTTAAAAGTTTTCTTAGTATATGTATTTCAACTTTTGTGAAAATATATAAACATACCCTGAACTAGAGATTATAGTATAATGAACCTTTATTTATATCACCTAGCTTTAACAGTTATACATTTAACTAATTATAGTTCATCTATTTTTTTTGCTTTTTTTTTTTTACTTTCTGGAGTATTATGAATACTTTATATTATTGTTCATATCTTTACTTTTTTTAAAACAAAAGTATAATTTCCTTTTTTGAATTACAAAAAGTTAAAAACAAACTTTGTAAAAGCATAATAAGATTTACCTATAAGAACTGTCCTCAAATTACATAATTGCCAGTAAATCCTAGAAACAAAAATACTAATAGTTAGGAGTCATGGAGCTGAGCAAAACATTCAAATCTGATTCGGATGGTAAATATATATACCAGTTGAATCCATATATCTTAGCAATGTTTAATACAATTAGAAAAATTCTTTTATAATTTCCATGATAGCTGCATGCCAGAGTGATTTTACATGCCAGTGTACAAAAGGAGTACAAACCAATGAAGACTTCAACCTGGAAGAATTTCCTATCATACCACAAACAGTTATGTGCTATGAAAACAAATGGGAAGATCCTGAACATCTTACTTTGGTGAGTTTAGCAATATGATTAAGTACTAAACTCTAGGCTTGAAATTATTCCTAACACACAGTATCAAACATTTTAAAATTTCAGCAATGACACTAGTGCTATATCTAAAATATGCAGCTAGCCTCTTAAAGAGAGATAACATCTGTCTATTTTATTAAATTCCTTTGGTTGACTATTAGGTCACAGCGCATCTTTCAGATGCTTCTGAAAGGTTGATTATACGTTCTAATTGGAGGTAGAAAAAAAGAAAAAGAAAAATTTACTTTCTAAATTTCTTACCTTGTATGTACCCAGATAGTCTCAAAATCTTCCTTGAAGTTTAATAGCAAATTACAGTAGTTTTCAAATTGTCTGTTAGAATTTGACTGCATTTCATTTTTTTTTTTTTTTTTTTTTTTTTAGCCTTCTGTATAAGAGAATTTTACAGGTTAGTTGAACACTGAGAAAACTAATTGCAGTGGAATCTGACTTTATACCATTCAAAGTGTCATTTAGAGGGGTGTGTGTTGGACCTTCATTTAAAAGAACTGATATTCTGAATACTGGAAGGTCCTTTTCTCTGTTTTTTTTTTTTCTTTACTGTTTACAGTTTAAAACCCAAAGGAGACAGTGTGCTAGAGAGCCATTATAGTTCATGTAGTTCTGTATTTTTGTGTCATGTAAGTTTCCCAGTGACCCTGAGATCTCTTCTTGAGTTAGCTGTATCTACTATTTCTTCCTGTATTTGCACTATCATTGAGACTATATCGTGTTTATCTTTTTGAAAAGGAAAAAGTATAGAATAGCAAAGCAATTCTTTAAGAAGATAAAAATATGTAGTCTTTACAAGTTTCAACAGGAGGAGCAGCAACCTGATATAGTGAAAAGAGTATGATCTTGGAATTAACACTGCTTTTTAGTTAAATTCTAGTTTTAACATTTTAGTTGTATGACTTCTTGGAGCCTTAATTTTCTAATTCATAAAACGGAGGTGTGTTACCCTTCAAGGTTGTGGTAATGACTTAATCAGTTTATAAAGCTCTTAAGATTGCTTCTGCCACTTTAAAGGGCCTCGGCAAAAGGAAGCTGTGTTAAAGTACAGGCTGAGTTGCTATTGGAAAGAGACCCAAAATAACAATCGCTCAAAAAAGGTATAAGTTTCTTTCTCTTATACCAGACTGAAGATAGACAGACAGCTTTGATCCATGGTAGTCATCACTGCTCTTCCATCATAAAGAGTTTAGTTCTCTTCTGTATGATTGGAACTGGCTCAAAATCCCCATGAGAAGGAGGAATGAGGAAGTAGAGGGCAAGAAGCTTTTGTTTCTATGAATGTGATCAGAATTGTATACATACTTCCATTCTCACCCTATTTGTCCTCTCTAGTTGCAAGGGAGGCTAGTAAATGTAATCTCCAGTTGAACACTCTGTGGCCTCCTTGCTAAAACTCAAAATATTCTGTAATTAAAAGGAAGAAGAGGAAGAGAGATACGAGGGACAATACTCTACAAGTCTAGCTATTTTACTTTTATTAAGAAACATTACATACTTGGGCACTATAAGAAACAGGGAATTTAAGTTTGTATTTTTATTTGACTTAAATATTACAAAATTTATTAATTGAGGGTTTTGGGCCCAAATGGATAGGCAAGACTTAAATCCTAGTATAAACTTGAAAGATCTAGTGTAGTCATCACTGCCTGTGGTATAGTTTAACACCATCTCACTTGGCTTCCATAGTTGGTTAATAGCCTTTTCTGGTTAATTGAAATAATCAGATTTTGTAATGAAATGTACAAAGCAGAAATACTTCTGAAACTTGTCTCTTCAGAATTTCATGTAGGATGTTGGATTTACTTCTATTATACTGGTTCTGATATATCTCATCAAAATTTCTTTAAAATTTCAACTAAATTAAATAATCCTCTGTGCTTCTGAAGCCTCTTTCAAAGGGTGGTAACTTGTGACTTACTGATTTATTAATTGAAAATTTCCTTTAATTTCTAACTAAGTTGGTATCATGCATAATGAGAGATTAATTATGATATTTCAGTAGTTGCTTCTTTTTCTACATGTAAGCTTGCTTTTTTTTTTTTTAAAATAGGACCTGAAATCTCGAGAGAGAGATGAACATGAAGAAGCAAGGATTCTAAACCCAGTCATGGAAAGAGAAGAAAAATTCGTTAAAGATCAAGGACTCTATATTGTAAAACAGGAGGTTGCAAAGCTGGAGGACGGTAAGATTTTGTTTAAGCATGTGATGAGTCAGCAAGCCTTGGGAAAGAAAAGGTTAACATCCCCTAATATCTTCCAGCTAAAGAATGGATATAAAGAACAAAAAATTGATATAGTAGTAGGAGATATTCTGTCAGGAACTACAAACATTTGAATGAAGCTACAAAAAAAAAAAAATGAAAACTGTCAGTCAATTGCTGTTGGGGATTAGGGAACGAGGACAAGTTACCTACAGAAAATTCAGATGAAGTAGAATTCAGATGACGGGGAAAAATTCGTTGTGTGTTAAGTAAAGTTTGATGAAGATATAACTGAAGTACAACCCTCTTTATTGTTTTTACCTTAAAACTCTAGTCTACATGTAAAGTAGCCCAAGCATTAAAATCAGTGAATTGTGATGTCCTAAATATATGCTTATAATTTTTCTTTGGTTTTAATATGTAAAGTAAATCTTTAATATATTCAACCATTAGCTGGGAGTTTCGTGAACCAACTCACATAGTTTCAGATACTGGAAATGAAGTTCAGGAATTTATTTCCATTTGGATAAAATGTCTTAAAGGTATAGGTGAGACTCTTCTTTTCTTTTAGTTGTATAGTAGCTGCTTTTTTTTTACCTTTAAAGTTAATGGAACATAAAATTATCACCTAATTGTTACTTAGTGCATGTACATTTTTATGTAGTTAAACCAATATAACAGTTGAAATAGAAGTTACATTTCTGTTACTATTGTGTAATGTATAAAGGGAGATGTTTTCACATGTTAAACTACAGAATAGAAAATTAGGTATTATATTCAGTTCTGTCTAGGTATCAGAAAAAGGAATAAAGTAATAGACTGTCACTTTTCTCTGTCCTTTTTAATTGATTTTTTTCCTGGAGTCTATCTATATGGAATGATTTCTGACATCAGTGAGAATGTATGCCATTTACTAAAATTACTAAATGCATAGTGTTCTTACATATTTTAATATTTTTAACTTTTTATTTGGGACTAATTTCAAAATTATAACAAAATGGCAATAATAGCCAAAGGACTATTTAAGTTGTGTATATCATGCCCATACCCTAAAATACTTCCATGTTTATTTCTCCAAAATAAGGACATTCTTTTATATCATTCCAGTATAGTTTTCATTCTCAGGAATTTAACACAACACAGTTCTGTACTTTGCTATCCTTATTAGTTTGTCAGCTGACAGTATTATCCTATATAGCATTTTCTTATCTGGAATAGCTTCTTAGCCTTTTAAAAAATATTTTGTGAATTTAACATTACCGATGAATACAGACCCATTTTTGTTTAATAGACTCCTCCTCATTTGAGGGTTATCTGAAGTTTTCTTTTAATTAGATTCAGGCTAATGCATCTCCTGTCAAAGTACTCCATAAGTAATGTGTCTTTCTCAGAGTATGACATCCAGAGGCTCAATTTATTTTTAAGTCTAAAAGTCTTTTCTCCAACCCACTACCCCCAATTCAGTGTGCAGCACTATATTAGGTATCAAAAATAAGCAGAGAACCTTCTTCCCCACCCCTAAATTGAAGAACAATTTTTTCTTTAAATGTGAGTCTTAAATGTAGTACACATTAAGTATGTTCTTTTAGAATCCTAGAATATCAAATATAGAAATGAAGCTTATGGTGTCCATTTTCATTGTATTAGTAATACCCACATTAGATAAAGACTGTTTTGTAAAAGATGAACATTAAGGTTTCCTATTTAAGAATATTGACTGCTATAAAGTTTCACTTTTAAAATTGATTTTATACAGAATGGAAAAAAGAAGAACTTGCTAAAAAGCAAAAAGAAAAGACATCTCTGCTGGAGAGAGAAGAAATGCCAGCCTTGGAAACTGGACGATATCAAGTGGGAATGCACCAAATTCAAAATATTGAAAAATTGGAAGAAGAAGAAGAAAGACTGAAGAGAGAGATTCTGCTCGCTAAACTGAATGAAATCAACAGGGAACTCCAAGATCCTCAGAATCTAAAATGTCCACCTCTGCCACTGCTACCTGATTTGGAATCTAAACTGTACTCCCCAGAGAGAAGTCCTAAAACATATCTATTCTCTGAATCCTCAGAGAGATTATTTAATGGGCATCGTTTACAAGACATCAGTCTTTTAACTACTAAAGGAGATGGTCGGAATCCAGGAAATATTAGAAGCCCAGTCTTTCCAAATGACCTTGCATTTGGCAGCTATGTGCCTTCATTTGCAAAAATATCAGGGAAGTCAAATCCATTTAGCCAAAAAAGTGGTCTTTTGGATTTCCAAAGAAACACTGTAGAGAAACTGAGTAAAGATGATGTAGATTTAACTACAAGAAGAGAGAGAAAAGCTAATCTGATGGAACAGCTATTTGGTGCCAGTGGTAGCAGCACTATTTCCTCTAAAAGCAGTGACCTGAATTCTCTGGCTGCCAGCAAAGGAGACTTTGACTCTCTAAACTTTCTCCCTGGGGATAAAAGCGGCAGGGGTAGAGAACAGGATGAAGATGACTTTTTCCTCAACGAAGGAAGAAGTTTTAATTCAAACAGACACCGATTAAAACATGCGAACAATAAACCAGCAGTAAAAGCAGTTGATTCTGTAGAAGATGAAATTGAAGAAGTAGCACTGAGATGACTGCCTAGAGTATAAATTTTTTTCCAATTGTAAATATTTTAATACAGTATTTATTATAAACATTTAGACTTTTTAATATTAAAAAGTCCTTATTAAGGAATGACTTTTAATAAATACAGTGCAAATAAAAATTATATCACATCTTACAGCTAGTTTACCAAGAATGAAGGAGGCTCTTCTGAATGAAGCCAAAAATAGAGGTATAGCTTACTTGGTTTTGAGCTTTTAATTTACAAATAGATTTTACCTCTTAAATCAGCTTTATGGGAAGTTTTACTCCTTTGCAGTTCATATTTATTTCCTATTTTTATCCCTATTTATTTGTATTTAGCTCACTGAGGATATGACCAAAAATAGTCTTCCCACTGATTATTGAATGGAAATTAAGAGTGAGGGGCTCTGTGTTGGAAAGCGTAGCTCCCGGCTGGTAGAAAATGGGTGCTGTTTCAGAGCCCTGTCCTTTATGAGGTGGGCTGGGGTTCCCTTTCGTACATGGCAAGGCTGAGCTACCCTGATGCAGAAGCAGCGACAACATTGGGATGTCCTATTCCTTCAGAAGAAACCAGAGTTAACACTACTCATTTCCCAGTTACAAGTCTCATTAAATCACTACCTACCATTGCAAACATATTGGTTTAAATTCAGAAGACATTTGTCTGTTTGCACGGAGAGTTCCCTTGACATGGCTCCCAGTATAATCAGTAATTCCTCTCCTGTTCTGCTACATTATTTGTATCTAAGTGAGATTTCATACCAAATACATGGAATAGAAGTAATTTTATTCCAATACAGAAAGACTCAACTCAATTATGTTTCCAAAGTAATATAACTTGGAAATTTTTAATATATGCTATTAAGATTTGAACTTACTATCAAACCAAAGAGACAATGATAGTGTAATACTATTGGACTTAACAGAACTAATTTTAAATCAGCCTTGGTTAAATGTTTTAGAAATGGGACTTCTGCCTTGCTGTGTAGGATAGGTGTGTGTGTTTTTTTTTTTTTTTTTTTTTTCTGTTGAAATGCATTGGTCATTTGCTGTTTGTAGCTCACTTCATCTGTAAAAGTAATTTATGACCTCAGATTATGCTGGGTTGTGGAAATAGTGTGTCGGGAAAAATTTAAAAATGTAGATTGACACTTATTCTAACGCAAGCTGTTTTTTTTTTCAAGAACTTACTGTGTATTCACTATAGGATGATTTCTGATGCCAAGTATACATACTGATGAGGGCACTAAAGTTACCATTTTATCTTGAGTTCTTACAAATGCTTATTATTGAATATAATTTCATAACTCTATGACAAGACTTACCTGGTAAAGTCTCTAATTAAAAGATGTACCAGCTACCTTCAAAATTGTGTTTCTGTCGTTTATTGTGAATTGAATCTCCCCAAAGTGCTAAATTATATTTAAAATTTTTAATAGATTTTTATGTCTAATATAAGCATTTAGTATGTTGCAAATCATTCTAATATATGTAAACCACAATATTGTAATGCAGTTCTTGATAAAATATTATGTAATGTTAATTTTGTTCATAGCTGCTAATTTTTCTGCCAAAAGTATTCTAATATTTAGGTTCTTTTGTTTCAAAGGCTTTTTAAAAGGCCGTTTAATAAAGTTTTATATTCAGTTTTATATTCAGTTTTATACTACTCTCTTGCATTTCTCTACCTGATTTTTTTCTAGTCTCTTTAACCAGATGCAACAAGACAATTATTAAATTTAAACCTAAAATTAAGTTACAGACTCAGAAGCATTATGGTGTGAAGCATTAAAATTGGAGATGAAAATGTACAGAACAGGTTATTTCTTTATGAACAAACCTTAGTGAATCTTTTTTTCTAAATGTTGAGTTAAATTTGTTATTTGTACTCAGAACTCTTACTAATAAAAATTAAAAATATACTGACTCTTTGTTTGAATGATACCTTAGGTCACTTGGAAAATATATAGTGGAAATAGGACCTGCAAGGTTAATTTTTATTTCATTATTCACTTTTTTTTTTGTATAGTATTTTTAGCTGAAGTAGATGAATTTGCCCTAAATCAGGTTAGATAGTATGCTAGTCTTATCAGGTAATTATAGTTTTAATTAATCCTTTCACCCTTAATAGCTATCGTAATGGCATATATTGCTCATAATATAAAAAAGGCAGGGATAAGGAGGATTAAATTGAATCATAAAATGAACTTATTTCATGGCTGGCTTGCTGTTTTTCTGGTCCTCCTTTCCATCTTACATTCAGACACACTAAACTTCTAGTATCCCTGGTTAAGTGTTAGGTATCTGCCTAATGAAAACAGGAAGGGACAATTGTACTTCAGTAATAATAGGGACTTTTTAGGATGAAAGAAGGTACGATAAATTGTTAAGAAAGGATCTTCCTATAAAATCATTTTAAAGTGTTCTCCTTTTAGTAAAGAGCATGTGTTTAATTATTCGAGTGCTTCTTGGGTTCCCGGCATTGTATTAGTTGCCAGGAAAGTAAGATAGATCTAGCCCCTGCCTTTGCTGAGTGGATGAAGAGCATGGTGAGCCATCCCTGTCTGCCCACCCACTCCGCAAGTGTCTTTGGTTTCCTCCGCTGTTATTGGTCTTTTAAAGTACTTCCTAAGGTGGTTTTGAGGAGTAAATTAAATACTTAGGGTAATGCTTGGCTGGGTGCTTGCTACATTATAAGCATTCAGTTAATTATGAGTTTTAAGGCACAGTTTAAAAAACAGCATAGGCTGACTGCTGGTCAAGATGTCAGAATAGATAAATGCTATGCTTTTTCCCTCCCTTGACCACATCAAAAGTATAAGTTATATAACAAACATCATTGAGAACCACCTGAAGACTAGCTAAACAGAAGTACGGATATAAAGAAGCCACAATGAGACTAGTAGACACAGAATGGGCAGGTCCCACACCCATGGTGTGGCAATTAAGAATCTGAAGGGATATCTCAGCTGCAGAGGTACCCCTGAGGAACGAGGTGTCCCAGCCCCACACACGGCTCTCCAGTTGAGGGCACCAGTGCTGGGAAGAGTTGTCCCCATAATGTGTGGCTGTGGAAACCTACAGGGATTACATCTGAGATGGAGGGCTGCTGGAGTCCCAGGCATTCCTCTTGAGGGACCACGCACAGATTCACCCACAGACTCGATCATTCTGGGCTCCAGGGTAGGGGCAGCAACCTGAAGAGCACTAGGGACATTGGGGAGGAACTGAATTGACTGGCTTCAGGGCAAGGGCTAGAGGGGCAGGAGTCAGGGCAGCTCTCCAGGGATAGAGGCACTGGCAGGTGCCAATGATCTTTTGTTCAGCCCTTCTTCCACCCAGCCAGCAGACAAAGGCAGGTGCCAAATCTGAGCCTTCCATTCACTCAGCTAACACCTCCCCACCCTGGTGATTCCCTAAGACTCCATCCTACCCAACTTATGCCCTGCCAAACCACTTCCAGCTGCTTTTCCACACAAGTGGCCTACCTCAGCTTGCACTACAGACTTTCCTAAAATCAAAGGTCCACAAACCCCAAATAAGCAGTAGCTAACCTTGGCATACTCTGTACCTCTTGCTAAATGGCCATGAGTCTAGCACAAGTGGTGACTGATTTAACTTGCATTGTAATTTCCATCAGTTGTCCACAATTCTGGCATAAGATACAGTCAGTGTTGGCCTCGAGCATAGTTTCAGTCACATACTATGGTACAAGAGGTAGCTGGCCTCAGCTCACATTGTGGTGCCCACCAGTGTCCCAAACCTGGCACTAGTGTCAGCCTCGGTTAACAGCATAGCTTCTCACAAGTGCTTCCAAGCCCAGTGTAAGTGGCAGCCAACTGCAGGTCACTTTGTAGCTCTTCCTAGGCAGCCCCAAGCCAGCAACTAAGCCCTTCCCAAGAGGCTCCAGAACCAACACCCAAAGGATGGCTCCAGAGCACAGCAGAGAACCACCAAAACAGCTACACAAATGATACATTCAAAGAGTGAACTTGGCTGGCACCAGAACCCCACTCATAGAGTAAGTACCTACACAACTGCTTCTGTAATCACAACCAGCCTTCACAGAAAGCCTAAAATTCGGTCCCACCCACTGACATGCCAACAGCAATTAAGGCTCAATTCAAAGTACAGCAGGAGAACCCACATGAGGGACACTCTTGGATCACCTGGCTCAGGTGAACAGGGACACTCACCACTGGACCTCACAAGACACCTACTACATAAGGCCACTCTGCCAAGACTGGGAAGCAGCAGATATACCTAATACATAAAAAAACAAACACACGGAGGCAGCCAAATGAGGAAACAAATATGTCCCAAATGAAAAAACAGGACAAAACTCCAGAAAAAGAACTAAACAAAATGTAGACAGGCAATCTACCAGACACAGAGTGAAATGGTGGTTATAAGGATATTGGATGAACTTAAGGGTAGAATGGATGAACTCAGTGAGAACCTCAACAAAGAGAGAGAAATCATTTTTAAAAAAATCAAAAATGAAGAATACGAGAACTAAAATGAATACATTAGAGGGAATCATCAGATTAGATGAAGCAGAGGATCAAATCAGTGATCTAAAAGACATGGTGGTGGAAAATATCCAATCAAAACAGCAAAAAGAGAATTTGTTAAAATGAGGATAGTTTAAGGGACCTCTGCGACAATATCAAGTGCACTAACATTTGCAACCTAGGGGGACCAGTAGGAGGAGAGAGAGGACAAGGGATTGAAGACCTATTTGAAGAAATAATGATGGAAAACTTTCCTAACCTGGTAAAGGAAATAGACATACAAGTCCAGGAAGTTCAGTTCTAAACAAGATGAATCCAAAGAGGTGGGCCCACAGCAAGACACATCATAATTAAAATGCCAAAGGTTAAAAACAGAGAATATGAAAAGTAACAAGAAAAAAGCATTTCATTACATGCAAGGGAGATCTCATAAGATTATCAGCTGAATTTTCCAGAGAAACCTTGCAGGCCAGAAAGGAGTGGCATGATATACTCAAAGTGATGAAAAGAATTACAACCAAGACTATTCAACAAGGCTATCGTTTAGAATGAAAGGAGAATGAATTTCCTAGACAAGAAAAAGCTAAAGGAGTTTATCACCGCTAAGCCAGTATTACAAGATATGTTAAAGGGACTTCTTTAAGTAGAAAAGATAAAAAAAAAAAATGTGAAAAAGAAAATATAGGAAAGAAACATTCTCAATGACAAAGGCGAACACTTAGTAAGCAGTGGATTAACCAACTATATAGCTAGTACAAACATTGAGGCAAAGTAGGAAGATCGTGTAATTACAGTTATAAATTAAGGGACACACACAAAAGAGTAAAAAGTAATGATAAAAGCAAACATGGAGTGGATGAGTAAAATATGTAGTGATTTTAGAATGTGTTCCAATTTAAGTAATCATCAACTTAAAATATTCTGCTAAAAATCAATTTGGTATACATGAAACACATGGTTAACCACAAACCAGAAATCTACAAGAGATATACAAAAAATAAAGAGAAAGGAATCTAAACACAACACTATAGAAACTCATCAACATACAGGAGAGCAAGAAAATAAGGAAAAGAATTTTTTAAAAATTAACAAAATGGCAATAAGTACATACTTATTACAAATTACTTTAAATGTAAATAGACTAAAGCTCCATTCGAAAGATGAAGGGTGGGTGAATAGATTTAAAAAACAGGACTCATACATTACTGACTACAAGAAACTCACTTCAGATCAAAAGACACAAACTAAAAATAAAGGAATGGACAAAGATAATTCATGCTAATGGCAATGAAAAAAAGCTGGGGTAGCGATACTTACATCAGACAAAATAGACCTTAAAACAGGGCTGTAATGAAATAAAAAGGGCATTTCATAATGATAAAGGGATCACTCTAACAAGAGGATATTACTATAGTAAACATCTATGCACTCGACACAGGAGCATCTAAATATATAAAGCAAATATTAATGGACATAAAGGGAGATATCGACAGTAATACAGTCGTAACAGGAGACTTTAACACCCCATTGACATCAACAAATAGATCCTCCAGACATAAAATCAAGAAACAGCAGCCTTAAATAACAGTAGATCAGATGGACTTTATTGATATTTTTAGGACATTTTACCTCAAAAGCAGAATATGTATTCTTTTCAAGTGCACATTGTACATTTTACAGGATAGACCACACATTAGGCCATAAAACAAGTCTCAATATTTAAAAAGATTGAAATCATCTCAAGCATGTTCTCCAGTCACAATGGTTTGAAACTAGAAATCAATTACAGGAAGAAAACTGAAAAACACAAACTTACGAGGTTAAATAATGTTACTAAACAATGGGTCAACATGACAACAAGATCAGGAAGAAATCAAGAGATACAGTAAGACATGAAAATACAGTGACCCAAAATCTAGGGGATACTGCCAAAGCAGTTCTATGCACAGCAATACACACCTACCTCAAGAAACAAGAAAAATCTCAAATAAACAATCAAATCTTAGACTCAATGGAACTAGAAAATGATGAACAGCTCAAAGTGAGTAGAAGAAAGGAACTAATAAAAGTCAGAGTGAAAATAAATGAAAGAGAGTAAAAAAAAAAAAAAAGATCAGTGAAACCACGAGCTGGTTCTTTCAAAAGATAAACAATTTGATAAATCTTTAGCCAGACTCATCAGGAAAAAAAAGAGCTCAGATAAAATCAGAAATGAAATAGGAGAAGTGACAACCGACACCACAGAAATATAAATGATTACAAGGAAATAATAAGAAACAATTATATATCAACAATTGTACAACCTGGAAGAAATGAATAAATTCCTAGAAACAGAAAATCTTTCAAGGAAGAACCAGGAAGAAATAGAAAATCTGAATACAAACACAATCAAACCAGTAATTCAGATACTCCCAACAAACCAAAGTCCTGAACCAGACGGCTTCACAGATAAATTTTACCAAACGGTAAAAAAATTGAAGAAGAAAGGCTCCCAAATTCATTTTATGAGGCCAGCATTACCTTGATATCAACCAAAGACTACAAAAAAAAGGAAATTATATGCCAATATTTCTGATGAACACAGGTGTAAATATTCTCAACAAAATATTAGCAAACCAAATACAGCAATACATTAAAGAGATCACAAAACTACATCAAGTGAGATTTATTCCCTGGATGTCAGTTTGTTTCAGTATGTGCAAGTCAATTAATGTGATACACCACATAAACAAAATGAAGGATAAAAATCATGATCATATCAATAGATGCAAAAAGCATTTGACAAAATCTAACATCCATTTATGAAAAAAGCTCTCAGCAAAATGGAGAGACGGAGAATACACCTCAACATAATGAAGGCCATGTGAGACAAACCCACAGCTAACCTCATATCTAACAGTGAAAAGCTGGAAACTTTTTCTTTAAGATCAGGAACAACACAAAGATATCCACTTTCACCACTTTTAGTCAACATAGTATTGAAAGTCCTATAGCCATAGCAATCAGATTAAAAAAAAAAAAAAGGCATCTGAATTAGAAAGGAAAAAGTAAAACTGTCATTATTTGCAGATGACATTATACTATTTAGAGAACCCTAAAGAATCCACCAAAAATATATTAGAACTAATGAATTAATTCTCTAAAGTACAGAATATGAAATTAATATTCAGAAATTGGTTGCATTTTTATACACCAATAATGAACTATCAGAAAAATAAATTAAGAAAACAATCCCATTTACAATTACATCAAAAAGAATAAAATACCTCAGAGAAAATTTGCCAAGGATGAAAATGACTTGTCCTGGGAAAAATATGACACTGAAGAAAGAATTTGAAGAAGATATAAATAAATAGAAGGATATATCATGCTCATGATTAGGAATAATTAACATTGTTAAAATATTCATACTACCCAGAGCAATCTACAAATTTAATGCAATCCCTTTAAAAATAACAATGACATTTTTCATAAAACTAGAACAAATAACCCTAAAATTTATATGGAACTACAAAAGACCCCGAATCGCCAAAAGAATTCTCAGAAAAAAGAACAAAGTTGGAGATATCGTGCTACCTAATATCAAACTATACTACAAGTCCATAATAATCAAAATGACATGGTACTAACATAAAAACAGTCACATAGATCAATGA
This sequence comes from Rousettus aegyptiacus, assembly GCF_014176215.1. Classification (NCBI taxonomy): domain Eukaryota; kingdom Metazoa; phylum Chordata; class Mammalia; order Chiroptera; family Pteropodidae; genus Rousettus; species Rousettus aegyptiacus. The sequence continues at coordinate 123,868,821 of NW_023416284.1, read as the reverse complement.
AACAGAGTGCAGAGTCCAGAAATAAATCCACACCTATATGGTCAATTAATCTATGACAAAGGAGGCAAGAATATACAATGTAGTAAAGACAATCTATTCCATAAATGGTGTTTGGATAACTGGACAGATAGATACACACACACACACACACACACACACAAATAAGAATACCACTTTCTTATACCATATGCAAAAATAAACTCAAAATTGATTAAAGGCTTAAATGTAAAACCCAAACCATAAAACTTCTAGAAGGAAACAGAGGTGGTAATCTCTTTGACATCTATCTTAGTAGTATTTTTTCCAAGGGAAACGAAAACTAAAGATTTTTGCACAGCAAAATAAACCATTAACCAAACGAAAAGACAGCTACCCAATGGGAGAATATATTTGCCAACAATACATTCAATAAGAGGTTAATACCCAAAATGTATAAATAACTCATACAACTTAACGCAGAGAAAAAAACCAAATAATTTAAGTAAAAAAAAAAAAAAAGGACCTGAATAGGCATTCCTCCAGAAGATGGCCAATAGACATATGAAAAGATGCTCAAGGTCACTAATCATCAGAGAAATGCAAATTAAAAGCACAATGAGATATCACTTCATACCTGTCAGAATGGCTATCATCAGTATATCAAAAAACAAGTGTTGGCAAGGGCGTAGAGAAAAGGGAGCCCTTGCGCACTATTGGTGGGATTGCAAATTGGTGCAGCCACTATGGAAAACAGTTGGATATTCCTTTAGACCCAGCAATTACACTTCTGGGTATTTATCTGAAGAATTTGAAAACACTAATTCAAAAAGATACACGCATCCCTTGATTTACATCATATTTTTTTTACATGAGTTTTTTAATATGTGGTAAATATTCCCCCAGGTTACATGGACTTTTTATACATGGTTTCCATTTCCGCAGTCTTATTTTACAGAGTTCTTTCTTTTTCATTTCCATTATTGGTGATTACTCTTTCTATAAAACAATAGCTTAACTCAGCAATGTACACAGAACTAATACTTACTAACACACAATTATTAATGATCTTCCTGTTCATTGGATAGCAAATGAAAAAGCATGAGTGACTACCAATGTTTTTTTGGGATTGGTTTCACAAATATTTTGCTGTAGAGGTTGAAAATTATATGAAGGAAAAATATTTTCCTTTTAAAATACTTTTATTTTTAGATAATGAAACTGGTCATCCACATAATTTAGAACATCTAAATATAAAAGTTGTATATTTGCCACCAAATACAACTTCCTTGACCCAACCTCTAGATCAAGGCAGTATGTCCATCTTTAAGATTAATTATGTTAAATGAAGTTTTAATGATACTTTTAATAAACTTGAAAATAACGAATCATAGTTACAGAAGCCTGGAATAAATATATAATTTTAAGTTATATCAAGAATATTGCTTTAGCTCTTTGAGTGATATAAAGCTGTCAGATTTAAATACTTGCTGGAAAGCAATATGGCCAGAAGTGGTTGAATCAGGGAATATGGTTCCAGCAACTGAAGAGGGATCAACTGGCATTATTAATTTATTTAATAAATTTCAAGAAGAAGGCTTTGACAATTTGAATGTAAACGATATTAACAAATTACTGGTTGATCACAAATTAACTGATAATGAATTAATTCACTTAATATCTGAAGCCGATCCAGCCCATGAATATAGCAGAGACCTTGAACCAGTTTCATTCACTGCAGAAAATATTTACAAAGCTCTTCTTCAATTGGCCTCAAAACTAGATACTGCAATTCTACATATTGATCCAAACATCCAGCGAACCTTAAAATTTCAAAAAGATTTTTTTAAATGTTGCAGTAAATACCAAAGAATTTATGAAAACTTAGCAAAAGATGAGGTTGGGTAAAGATCACCCAAAAACAAACATAAATAATGAAATCAAAGTAGTACTTCCAAATATTTAGACTGATGATGGTGCCTTTGTGCCAGTTAAGAAGAGAAGGTTGGTTGCTTTAAGTTACAGTACAGGCACCAACAGCAAATAAAATTTATTTTGGTTTTTCTGAATTTTCATTAGCATTTTTTATGAAAATATGTGAAACAAATACTTTTATAACTTATATTGACCTATTTCTTTAGTATTTTTTTTTTGTATTGGTAAATACTTTTTATGTGATATTTTTCTGTGTAAAAAAAAGACGTATGGAACAGATAATCCATGTAAATTGAGGGATGGGTGTATATGGATCCCCATGTTCATTGCAGCACTATTTACAATAGCCAAGATACAGAAGCTACCCAAGTGTCCATCAGTAGCCTATTGTATAAAGACGATGTGGTACATATATACAATGGAATGTTACTTGGTCATAAAACAGAATGAAATCTTATCATTTGTGACATGAACAGACCTAGAGGGTATTATGCTAAGTGAAATAATTCAGATAGAAAAAGACAACTACTATACAATTTTACTTATATGGGGATTCTAAAAATCTAAATGAACAAACAAAACAGAAACAGACTCATAGATGCAGAAGACAAACTGATGGTTACCAAATGGGAGGGGGTTGGAGGTAAGGGAAAAGGTGAAGGGATTGAGATGTACAAACTGCCAGTTATAAAAACAGTCATGAGTATGTAAAGTACGGCATAGGGAATATAGTCAATAATATTGTAATAACTATGTATGGTGTCAGGTGGGTACTAGACTTATAAGGGTGATAATTTCGTTAAGTTACGCAAATGACCACTATGATGTACACCTGAAACTTAATATAATGTTGAATGTCAACTGAAATTGAAAAAAATAAATGAAAAATAATAATAAAAAGAAAATAGATCATGGATATGTGTGTGTGTGTGTGTATGTGTGTGTGTATAACAAGCTTTTAAACCTCCAGATTAACTATCCTAAAACATCTGTACTTTATTGACCTCTTAGATTTGCACTTAGAACTTTCCTGACTTTATTCAGTATTAATCGTGCAGTAAGATTGATGAATTTGTTTCCTAATCCTCAGAAGAGTAGAAAACCTAAACTTTGGAAAGATTTTCTGAAGACAGTTTTGGTGACATAAGGAGAGGGGAGAGTTAACACCCTCACAGCAAAAAGAAATGAAATCCAGAGAACACAGGAATTTATGACTGCATAATGCAACAATTTGTATTTCAGTTCTTGGATAAGTTATAAAATTTTTCTGTGCCTCCTTTTTCCCTCTGTAAGATGGGGCTAGCGAAAGTACATACCTCATGGTGGCTGTATACATTAAATAAATTGATACATGAAAAACATTTAGAACATAAGTGTTCAAATTATTGTTGTTGCTTTAGAAAGGAAATCGAGAGAAGGTGGAGAGAAGTGAGATTTGTTGAATGCCAGGCATGGCAGTTAGTGTTTTTATGTGTGTGCTTTAGTGCATTTATTATTACTTATTATTACAGTTGGGGCTAATAGATTGTAATATGTAAGTGATAGGTTACACAGGTAATAGACTACACATTCGGTAGTTTCAATTTAAAAAGTCCAAAGAAATAAAATATTTTATAAAAAGTTTTGCATTAGTACTCTTTAAGTAGAAAGTGACAGAAACCCAAATGAAACTGGCTTATGCAAAATAAGGAAATTATTTTAGGCTTGAATCTGGAAAGCTCAAGAAAGCGTGGTTTAATCCCAAGGTTCAAATAGTAGTACTTACTCTGTCCACCTCTTAGCCTTGCCTAGGTATCATTTCCAGATAAATTCTACATTTGGTAACAATATTGCAATTGGCAGCCTCAAAGCTACATCGTCCCTTCAGCTGGCACCCATCTCAAAAAGAGAAAATCTTGCCCACCGCTCTGGTAAAAGTCTGGTTGGCTGGTTTATGTGATATGCTCACCTACAGGGCTGGTGGCATTGTGCAGGGAAAGGATGGACTCCCTACTCCTACTCCTCTGTCTGGAATCATCAGGATTTCTGTGGCATTTTCCTCTAATGAAATTTTTGACATACAAAAAATGTATTTACTGTGTTTTCCAATTAAAATTTTTTAAATTAATGGCTCTTATAAAAAAAATATTGAAAGGCTCTTAATGGAATAAGCATTATTCCATTAGTTGCTTAATCAACATGACTTATTTAAAAAACAATTAATTTTTGTAATAAGATACAATTACACCATGGGGTTGCACTATGAAGTTAATTTTGTTATTAAAGGGTGAACAATTTCAGCAGTAGGTTAGATAGGTATGCAAGACATTTAGACTATACTTTAGAGCTCATAGAACTCTATTTACCCATACTAAGTGCTATATTTATGAAATATGTGTCCATATTAATGAACATAGTCTACTTCAATCCAGAACAAAATAAAAATTAGAAAGGGGTAGCCAGAGTAGGGTAGAAAGAACAATGCTTTTGGACTGAGAGTTGGGTTGGAGTTTGCCACTTATGAATTGTAGCTTTGGTCAAGTAATTTATCTTTTCTTAAATTTCCTCAGATGTGAAATGGGGCTAATCATATTTTACAAGGTTATTATGAGGATTAAATGAGATAATATGTTCTTAAGAGAATAAGTAAAATAGATAGGCACATAAGCAGAAGGAAAGTATCGCCTATTCAGCAATTCCTTTTATCTTGTGTCAATGCCCCCACCTTTTTTAACAACAGAATCTGGTCAATATGGAAGTGTAATAACTAAATTTAATAACTAAATGTGTTATTTTTCCCTGTAATCTGCCATCTTTAAAGTGGCTTTTGTCTTTATAGACCATGCAGGGGTTACGGTCTTCCATAGAAAGCACTTTGCTGCTTCTGTGAACAAGCAGCCTGTGGGAGAAGCAGTTTACACACATAGTTTTGCTTCACCAGCCGTTTCCATGGAGGAGTAACAGATAGGAATCAGGAGCCCACACTGCAGTATGAAGGCAGGGCATTAGAATTCAGGATGAAGCACCCCTGCCAGTACAACCAGGAAGTGCCCTGAATAGCATAGCCAAAGGTGGCTGTCTTTCTTCTCTCTCTGACCTGAATATCAAATTTCAGAATGCCTGTCCCAGTTGACGTGGATCCTGGTTAGTTACACTTTTCACATAATCTGTAATAGGACATCATAGACTTCAGATTTTTTTTTTATCCTGATAAAAACAGCCTAAAAGTTATCCTACATAAGCAATCATGGTTACTGAAAGCTTCTGATTTATACCTAGAAACGTAGGTTTATTAAAATTTTTTCTTCTAAAAGAATTTCCCCCCAATCTTAAATTTAGATTCAACATTTGCTTCTAATACCAGTGATACCTGTAGTATGTACTCTCCTAAGCACTTACAAAGGAGCTCCTTCAAGTAATCAGTACAAATGTGTATGTATTTATCTATTTTTCAGTAGAGAAATAGAATCAATATGCAGGTAGGAAAATCTGTTATGTTATAACCTCAGACATTATCACCAAGGGCCAGAATCAATGGGGCCCATAATTCTGAAGTCTAGTTTTATAATAAATATACACTTCTTGGTCTTAGGCAAGAAATGGCATTTCCTTGTATAATAACCAGTTTTCTTCTTGAAGAATAGATTCAGCATTATTTAAATAGACAAATTTGCTTTACACTTTAGGCACCAACTCTCAATATGTGTCCCCACAGAACTACAGCAGTGTCCTCTGGGAATTTGTTAGACATCCCACTTTCTCAGGCTTCACTTCAGACCTCCTGAATCAGACTCTGGGGGTGAGTCAGGCTGTATTTTAACAAGCCCCCCAGGGGATCTTGTTGCAGCTCAAGTTTGAGAACCACTGCTCTAAGGTAATGCTAATAGGTGGTAGTGGGAGGGGCATTCCTTTATAGACAGAAATGGCTACCTGCAGAGTTTTGCCAATTCACGTCTAGCCCTTAGGGGTTGGGATCACGGTGTACAGGTCCACTGTATGGACTTACTTTTGCACTTTCACGCTGTACACTGTCTGGACTAGAACAAAACCACTGTCTTTTTTTATGGCTACAACCAGTTATCATCTATAACTATCAGTTCTCTGTGGTTAATGTATCAGAAAATTTGAACTAACCAGGAAAGAAGATACTATTGGAATAACCAGCACTGAAACAATTGGATAGATCATAGTGCATTCTTCCATTCTAGCCTATAAAACCCCACCCTTCAAAACGTTATCCTACAGCATTTCCTGAAGAAAAATGAATCAACATGGTTTAAATTTGAAGTTCTCTGTGAGCATATATATTATAGCAACAAGTTTCTTTAATTGAAAAGTTAAGCTTTTTCAAAGTTTGAAAAAATGTGCATAGGTCTCTGTGTGTGTCTGTGTACTTAAATGGTTTGGGCAAGTAGTTTCTGTGCTTGAGGTTTCAGAAATCTTAAAATAATCTAAAAGAAATTAGCTTATATACAGGGATTATGTTAGATAAAATAAAAAATTAGAACTAAATATTCAAATTTCTCATGCGTCCACTCCTTAGCATCTGTGAAGACAAATGTATATAAACAAGAATTCCCACATACATCCAGAGGAAGTGTTTATCAACAAAGTAGGTCATGTTTTCATGAGTCTCAATTTTGTTTGCTATAAGTCTCCATCTGTCTTTCTCTGGCTTCCTTGATTTATAAGTATATTACCAAAAAAAAAAAAAAAGCAAAAACTACACCTCAGCTAGGATAGACCTGTTCTGTATAATATCTGATAAACAGATTAAGGTGCTGCCAAGTATCGGGCCATGTAAAATAGTGGTGGTGGTTATGGGGTAGGAGAAATGGTGGCTGGAGTTGTTCGTGGTGATGAAATTAGCTATACTTCCAAACGTGTCCTCAAGAGAAACATTTCTCCAGGACTTAGGTCCCATAAATTGCATTGCCACTAGAAAAATGCACATTTGAATGGGCTATTGAAAATGTAGTGGGATTGCAACTTTTGCAATCCTGTGATTATCCTAATGTAATTTTGGCCCTGGGACTAGCAGTTTCTTAGGGTAATTAATATATTGGTTCTGACACCTCAAAGCAATCGTAACTGTACCAATTTCATTGTTATTCTACTTATTGATAAACATGTTCCAGAGTAAAAAGTTCTCATTTAGTTATGAAATTCTTCCCCTATGCCCCTTAACCAGTAGTTTTCATTTTCAGCTGTGGCTTAATTTGTTTCTGTTTTTAAGTATCTTTTTGATTAACTACAAAGTTTGATGGAGACCAGCAGCATAATTAAATTGGTATATATTGTCAGTTGGGTCTTTCCTTAGCTGCTGAGGGGTTGCTAGGATACTCTCTTAAAGATACAAGTCTCTTGATTAACTACAAAATCCAGATTGCCTAAGTAACATTTTTATTAATTCATAAAAATACAGATCCAGATTTCATTTAAATTTATAGCAAGATGAGAGCTATATATCTCTGGATGCCTTTAGCTTTACAGAAATGTATTTAGGTACACTTAAAAAGAATGTGTTTTGAATGACAATTTAATGAATGAGAACTAGTCACTTTATTTTAGGGGGAGCATTCCTTTGTGTTGCACAATGTATGTGGATTTGGAGCTGAAAGAAATCTGAATTTTAATTACCACTAGGAAACACATCTCCATTGTTTCTGTAGCATTGCAGAAATCATAGTTTATTATTATATATTAGTGTACTGAATTCCACATTTTCATTTATAGTGTGATCATTGTCCCTGGCTGATTTAATAAAATAAAATCAAGAAACTAACAAAAAAAAACACCTCATCTACAATAGTTTGATGTGATATGAACAGTTGTTTCAGAGGTTGACTATCAAATGGTTTTAACTGATTGGCATTTCTTCTAACAATTGTTTTATGGCTAATGAGTCTGAAAATAACTGTGCCTAAATCTATTCACTGCCCATTATGCAATCATCTATTTATTCATTAATAAGAGTTTTTGGAGGGCGCTTCTATTATATATAATGCAATTTAGTAGAAGTCAAAGAGAATTTTTAGACAGAATAAGATTTTATTTTAGAACAATAACTTTTATAGTAATGGGAAAGATAGATTAAATAAACTGTTTAGGAATTGCAGATAAGAAATGAGAGAATGATGTTTCTAAGATGGTAACACAGGTTGTTTCTGATTTTGTGCCCCTTTACAAGAATATAATTAACAACTCTTCATGGACAAAACACCACGGAAAGAATTCTAGAATGTGGGTTTATGGCTGAAGCACCCCCTGTATCACAGAGACCAAGACAGATTGCATTGGAAGGTTAAGAGGAATGGCTACATGCTGACCACATTACTCCTCCTAGTAGTGTTGGAGCAGCTTCTCCCACTGAGCCTGGGGAAGGGACAGTAACTCATAGCTCCACTTATTGTTGAACATAGCCTTCAGCTTGTCCAACAAGGGAAACTTATCAGAGCACACAGAAATCTGTGTAGCCCAACCAACAGCCTTGCTGACAATGGCACTTGAACAAAGAACACAGCATTTGGCTTTCTCTGTCTGTAGAGCAAAACAAGTGTCCTCAGCTGACCAGGATAGTCAGTACACACTCTTGTCTGATTCAAGTCTCCAAATAATGAGCCATGCAGGCTCTAGGTCCTGTCTTGCAGCCCTATCAGGGCTGGAAAGCTAATTCATATGCCGACCAACTGCTGAGTATAGTACCCACTCCCAACCACCTAGCAAGCCTGAACAGAGAACCCAGGCAGCCAAGGAATTCACCCTACAGTCTCACTTGGACAGGGGACTAAGCCAGCAGACCCATCCAGCTGTTCTCAGTCAGTGGCATTTCTCCACCCCCAACTGTAACTTAACGAGTTGCCTCACCCCAAAATAGAACCTAATATTAGGCCCACCTGCCCAAGGACCTCACCAGCAGGCACATCCAGAAACCCCCACTGAGCTGATTGGTGAAGAACCATCTCTGCCATAACATACTTGCAAAGTCTGGGAGAGGAGATCACTTACTCAAATGTACAGATACCAAAGCAAGGAATAAAGGATCATGAAAAATCAGGTAAATGTGACACTACCCAAGGAAACTAATAAAGCTCATACTGACCCTAAAAAAATGGAGACCTATGAACTGTCAGACAAAGAATTCAAAATAATTTTCTTAAAGAAATTTAGTGTACTATAAGAATAGACAACTAAACCAAATTAAGAAAACAATGCATGAACAAAATGAGTTCAACGACAGCAAAAAAAAAAAAAAAAAAAACATAAAAAATACTAGAAATTCTTGAGCTGAAACTTTAATAACTGTCTAAAGAATTGAATAGAGAGTTTTAAAAGCAGACTCAACCACATAGAAGAAAGAATCAATGACCAAAGCTTAAGGGACTTATGAGACACAATGAAAAGAAACATTATTTGCATTATGAATATTCCAGAAGGAGAAGAGAAAGAAAAAAGAACAGAAAGTGTATTTAAAACAATAATAGCTGAAAACTTTCCCAGTGTGGAGAGAGAGACACCCAAATCCAAGAAGCCTAAAGGACCCCAAATATGAATTTAATCTGAATAGTGGTACACAAGATACACTATAATTAAATTATCAAAAGTCAAAGACACAGAAATTTAAAAGCAGTGAGAAAAAAGAGAGAAGTTACATGTAAGGGAATCTTCTTAAGATTATGGGCAGATTTATCAACAAATCAACAAAGTAAAAATCTACAAAATGGGAGAAAATATTTGCAAACCATTTCTCTAATAAGGAGTTAATATCCAAAAAATATAAAGAACACAACAACTGAATAGTAATAAATAATCTAATTTAAAATGGGCAAAGAACCTAAATAGACATTTTTCCATATGAGTAGTCAATAGGTATATGAAAGGATGCTCAGCATTACTAATCATTTCAGAAATGCATATCAAAACCACAATGAGATATCACTTCACATCTGTGAGAATGACCAACATCAAAAAGACAAGAGATAAATGTCAGTAAGGATGTGGAGAAAAGGAAACCCTTGTTCTCTGTTGGTGAGAATGTAACTGGTATAGCCATTATGGAAAACAGTATGGAGGGTCCTCAAAAAATTATAAATAGAACTCTATATGATCCAGCAATTTGACTTTTGAGAATATATTTGAAAGAAACAAAAACACTAACTTGAAAAGATATCTGCACCTACATATTCATAGCGGCATTATTTATAGTAGCCAAGACATGGAAAGAAACTAAGTGTCTATTGATAGGTGACTAGATAAAGTTCTGCGGGTATAGTGGAATACTTTCAGCCATAAAAAATGAGGAAATCCTACCATTTACAACCACGTGAATTGACTTTGAAGGCATTATGCTGAGTGAAATAAGTCAGAGAAAGACAAATCCTGTACGATCTCACTTATGTGTGGAATCTAAAACAAAACCCTAACAAACTCATAGAAAAAGAGATCAGTTTTGTGGTTACCACAGGTAAGGGGTAGGGACAGAGGAGATTGGAAAAATCTTGTCAAAAGGTACAAACTTCCAGTTTTAAGATAAATGAGTTCTAGGGATGTAATGCACAACATGGTGCCTGTAGTTATCACTGCTGTATGAAATATATGAAAGTTGTTAAAAGGGTAAATCCTAAGAGTTTTTATCACAAGGAAAATGTTTTTTCTTTTCTTTTGCCTTTTCTTAGTATCTTCATACAGTAAAATGCCTGATGCTAATGAAACAATGCAGCAATCATTTTACAATATATTTAAGTCTAACTCTTATGCTTCAAACACATAGTAATAAATGTTAATTATATATCGATAAAACTAGTGAAAAAGAAATAATGAGTGCATCAATGGTAATGCACTATTAATGAATTGTGGAGCTTTTTATGAGAGGATTGAAACACTTGGTGATCAATTAGAAATGGGAGAGAAGGGAGAGAGAAGAGGCCCTCAGTCACTAAGGAAATGACAGTGACATGGACTTAAATGGTGACTAGAAGAAGAGCAGATCTATGATGAAAGAGTGAGATGAGTAGCTCCATTTTAAGCATGTGCTTCTTGTGGGATGTCCATATGGACATGTTCAGCAAACAGAAGGAAGATCTACATTGAACTTTGATTTGGGGTTCAATCACACACATATGGAATTTGCAGCCGCGGCTCTACACAAGGTTATTCAGTGTGTAGAAAGTGTTAATAGAAATAAGTGAATAATAGCAAAGAGATAATCGTGCCAAACACTTGCCCTAAAGCTCATTTCTCACTCTTAATTCTGAGTTTCGCAAACCTCTGAACTCTACAATTAATGAAGTTTCTGGGCCTTTCTCATTTCTTTCCTCCTTTCAAATTCTTTGGGGGAAAGAAATGTGTCTTTGAAAAAAATAGGAGAGGCTATTAGTTTTAAAACATTTTTAGGAAGAAGAGGAATTCTCTGATTTTCAAAAGGTTTAATACATAATCATTTGCCTCTACTAAACTTTCCAAAAGGGACTAAAGGTATTTAAATTGTTTTCCTATTGCTGCAGAAGAAACCTGTTCACTGATGAAACAGACAACACAGATAAGCAAAAGAACATAAAATTCCCCTATAGTTGTAGTACTCAATTAAAATGCCACTTTTAGTGAGTAGAAGTGTGTATGTGTGTATATGTGTGTCTAGTTTTACACTTTGTATCTTATTCTAATGATTTACCTTTCCCTAGCACCAGTATCACGGATCTTACTGTTGTAAATTTTTTTTAAACATTTTGCTTTAGTAATATGTTTGATGGTCTAAAAATCAAAATGATATATAATGCTGTGTATAGTAAATTCTTGTTCTTTTCCTTGTCTCTAACTACTTACACGTGCACACATATGAGAATCCATTCAGAATTTATGCAAAGACAAGCAATGTAAATTTTCCTTCTTTTTTTTTTTTTTTTTTTTTTGTAAATAAAAGGTAGCATATTTTACATACCATTGTGTACCTTGATTTATTTTTTACTTAGTATACATCTTGGCAATTGTGATGGTTGGATTTATATGTCAATTTGGCCAGCTGTAGTACGCTGTTATTTAATCCAACACTGATCTAGAGAAGAACACCATATGCAGATGGCGGGCAGAAACTGAAGTGATACCTACAAGTCAAGGAGTGCTAAGTATTGCCAGCGACCACTAGAAGTCAAGAGAAAACATGGAACTGGTCATTCCTGGGGCTTTCAGAGGGAATGTGGCCCTGCCAACACCTTAATTTTAGACTTCTCATCTCCAGAAATATGAGAGATTAAATTTCTGTTGCTTTCAAGCCCCCCAGTTTGTGACGATTTGTGATAGTAGCCCTGAGAAACTAATACAACAATCTTTTCATATCATTACATGGTAAGCATCTTCACTTAAAAAGAAAAATAGCCTCATGGTATTCCATTGTTATGGATATCCAGAGTTAATTTACTAATCTTCTATTGATGGATATTTGGGTTGCTTCCAATCTTTGCTATTACAAACAATGTTTCATTGAACGACTTTGTACATCAATTTCACGTACATCTAAATATATCTGTAGGACAGATTCCCAGAAGTGGATATGATGGGTCAGAAAGTATGTCATTGTTATTTTGATTGATACTGCAATATTATCCTCCATGGTTTTAAGCAGTTTACACACTCATCAGCAATATAAGTGTCTACTTTTCCCTTCTGATAGATAGCTCAAATTGTTTTAATTTGTGATTCCCTTTCTTAGTGTGTGATTTGTTTAAAAGCCATTTACATTTCTGAACTACATGTTCATATTCTTAATTTTTTATTAGTTTGCTGATCTTTATTTCTAGGATTTATTTATATATGAGAGATTCTCTATCACTGATATGATCCCCTCTGCCCCATTTTGTCTCTTTTTTTTATTTTGGTTATTTTTTTTTTTTGTCATTCATAATTTATTTCTATGTAAAATTTATCAGTCACTTATTTTGAATCACTGTAGGGTTATAAAAATCATCTTTATTTTCATCTAACAATTTTTTTTAGTGCTATTTCCTATAAAGTTTATACTCGTATACACTGTGAACTGTGGTTTCAACTTAATTTTTCCCAAAAGGTTATCATCCTGACACTATTTGTTAAAAGTCCATTTTTGGACTTCGATTTGAAATTCCACCTTTATTATGTACAAATTTATTTTATACATTTAGATCTATTTCTGAAATTTCTATTCTGTTCCTTTCTATTCATGTGTCAATATTGTTTTAATTTTTGAAACAATAAAATATATTTTAATATCTAGTGGCACTAGACCTTCCAAACTATTATTCATCTTCTTTAGAATTTTCCTTGATATTTCACCTTATAAACTTTAAAATCATTTTGTTTAGTTTTTAAAAAAACTTTTTGGTATTTTAAAAATCATATTTAGTTGAATTGCTGTTTTTATAATATTTGGCTGACTTATCTAAGAATATAATATGTTTCCATTTGTTTAGTACCTCTGTATCCTTCGGAAATGTTTTAAAGTTTTGTTCTTATTGTTTTTGTATAGGTCTTAACACTTTGTCAAGCTCATTCCTGTTTTTAATCTTGTTGCTGCTATTGTAAATAGCAACTTGATTTTCATATTTTACCTGATTGTTTATGAAAAAGCTATTTTTTGAGTTTTCCAGCTTTGTAATCATTTTGATAACTAAGGTTTTTAGCTCTTCACTTCCCATTCACTTATCTCTAATTTCTTTCTCTTGGTTAACTGCACTGGCGTCTTTCTCGAACACAGTATTATATGATAGTAATCATAGTAGTCATAGTTGTTTTGTACAAAATTTTTGGTAGGAATGCCTCTCTTGTTTTCCTTGTAAGCATGATGCTGACTTGGAGGCTGAGGTAGAATTTTCACATTAAGTATACAGTAATTTTTTTTCCCTATTTTACTTGGGTGTTTGTAATCAAGAATAGTTTGATCGTTTTCTAATGCTTTTTGGTTGCATTTGATGGGATTATATAATTGTGCCTTTAGTTTTAATAATATGGTAAATTGTATTACTGGAATATGTTTCTATTTCTCTTTGTAGGTTCTATAAGTTTTGCTTTATAAAATTGGCAGGAGTATTATCTGGTACATAAAAGATTCATAATTATATACTATGAATTGTGCCCTTTAGGTTTAAGCAAGTTCTTATTTTTGTATATTGTTTACTGTTTTGACCAGAATTTTACCTTTTTTGAGATTAAGATATGATCACGTTTTTATTTTGGGAGGCGTTTGCCTAGTATTTATTTTGATCTTTTCTGGATCATTTTGCTTTAGATGTATCTCTTATATAAAGCATAGAGCTGGGTATTATTTTTAATCCAGTCAAAAAATCTTTCAAAAAATTTTATATTTATTGATATTCAGATAAATTTGATCTTTGATTAATTGTATTATTTTATATACTCTGTCTTAGCAGTTTTTAAAGTATCTTTCACTGTGCTTTTCTTTGCATGTGCATATGCTGGTGTGTATTTTTTGTTGATATTGAGAAAGGTTTGTGTTAGTTTTTTCCTCAAGTGCCTAATATCCTTAGTCTTCTACTACTTTAAACAGTACCCTTTAGTTCCCTATCCAGCAGTGTTAAAAATTGGCATTTTTCTTCCATCTGTTCCCTTTTCTCCAACAACAGATTTTAGTTGATAATATTATCTCTCTTTCTTTTTATATTGTCAAATATTATTATATTTCTATTTCTTGGGTCAGCAGCTTTAAATAACTTTAAATAACTTTTAAACTACTACAGATAAAGTAATTAATATAATTACTGTAGCTCTTATTTCATTTTCCCTTTTTTTCCTAAGTTTTGTTAATTTTATGATTTTCATAATACTAGGATATAAAACATTTACACTCTGTTCTGATACCCTATTCTGCATTTGCCTTAGTCTTAATTCTGTTGTTAAATATATTCAGTGTTCATAGGCAATCCTTTCATGATAATGTTCCCAGTCATCTCTCAGTTATTTGAAATTCATTCCTCCACAGTGGCTTTCTGACTGGTGCAATGGGCTACAGATACCATCCAGAGAGTGAGCTTTCCAGGACGATGTCTGACTTAGCCTGTGTTCCCAGAAAAGGAAAAGGTGAGCCTGAGATAAGAGCTTGTATGCAAGGAGATTGTTTGGGAAGTGATACCAGGAAGCAGGAGTGATAGATCAGGGTGAGAGAAACAGGAAAAGGAGGGAACTCCATCACGTGCATACATTATTGAATTGATGATCCTATGGGAAAATGGTCCTTGATCCTATAGGGCCATTCTGAAGGCTATACTGAATGTTTCATAGAATTGTCTCCCCAAAGGACAAAAGGAAGTATTTCTCCATTGATTTCCATCCCTGTTTTGTTGAAGGCCTTAACTGCCCTGTATTTCCTGATTGAGAAGCCATGAGTGCTGAGTATGACTCACCCTTGAGGTTCATTGCTATTTGCATAAAATGGGTTAAAATTTATGTGGAAATATTTGCCATAAATATAGATGGAATCAGAGGTGAGACCAAGAGGATATGAGGTATACAAGAGGCATCTGATATAATTTATTTTAACTTTCTGAAACTGATTTTAATTGTGCCTTTGACTAGTAGGTTAAAATGACCTAATATTTCTCATCTATTTAAAATTTTACTTTACCGTTGTTTCATATTGTTAATTTCCAGTTTTATTTTTTATTTTATTTTATTTTAGGCGAGGCAACCCTTGGTTGATCTCACAGACTGCAAAGACTTTGTCAGCTTACAATCCCTTATTTTTTAATTTTTTTTATTTTTTACACCTATAGCACCTGGTCTTCCTAGGTGGTCTCCCATTCAAGTATTAACCAGGCCCAACCCTGCTTAGCTTCTGAGATCAGATGGGATCGGGCTTGTTGAGGGAGGCATGGCCATAGATTCCAGTTTTATTTTTATAATCAGAGGATATGGCAAGTAGAATTGTCACTTCAGGGAATTTATTGAGATTCAATTTGGGGCTTAGCATATAATCAAGTTTTATAGATTTTTCCATGAATATATGAAAAGAATGTACAGCTTCTCTGTAGAATACAAATTTCAATGTATCTTTTCATTCAATTTCTTATTATTTGTTCAAATTTCCTATCTCCTATTCTGTTCTTTGTCCTTTTGTTCAGTTAAGGATTGAAAGAGAATGTTTAAGCCTCCCTTTTAGAATGTGATTTTGTCAATTTCTTCTTATATATTGCTTTAATGTACTTTCATTAAAGTTAATGGCCTCCATTTTGGAGGTTTAGAGGGTGTAGTTACCCACAGCTCTCTCCTTTCCAGTTTATAAACTAATTGAGAAAGATATTCAGAAATCGGACTAGGATTAAATATTAGCTTTGTTGCATATTAAACTTAATTGAAGGATTTAGCTTGAATTTATAGCCAAGATAGACTTTCTACTACTCATTTTATTTGTTAATGTATGGAATAGCTAGGATGGGAAAAGGTAGTGGGCTCAGAACTTCTAGATAGTGGGTCTAGGAGCAACACTGAAGTCGAAAGAAAATGCTGGGAAGTACGTCATGAAGCTGTGTCTGCATAGCAAGCACACTGTTTTACTTTTTCATTCTAGTGACTTGGGTGGGGAGGGGCTGAATTTCTCCAATGCCACATGTTAATGGTACTATTCTATGTTCCAGGAAGGTTTCCACATGGAATAGATTGTGTTTTTAGGTAGGTAACTCTAAGAAAGCATGCCAGAGAGACTTGTCCAACAATGCGCAATGATCCTGTTATTTCACTCATCAAATAAGTCATCCCTGTGGATGGAGCATGAGACCTGAGGAGAACGCACTTCTGGAGGCTTGGGCCTTAACAACTGAGAGAGACTGGGGAAGGGGATCCCAGCACTCATAGAGGGAAAAATGGTGCCTTTCCCCTTTATCATAACTGTGTAATTTTTAGCAACATTAAAATCTCTTTTTTTCTCCGATTAATTTCTTTTACCTTGAATTTCATTTTGGTGTTGATATCAAGACCTCCTACTTCTCTTTGGTTTGCATTTCTCATAATATCTTTGTCCATCCTTGATTTATTTTATGCTTTCTATATTATTTCTGATAGACTGTTTATAAAGAACATACAATTGGATTTTTTTCATGTTGCTTTGTGTATTTATTTAACATAATTTAATTTTATTGAGTTAACAGTGGTTTATAACATTTTTTAAGTTTCAAGTGTACAACATAATTTGACCTCTTTATATATTGCATCATATAGTTGGATTTCTTTAAAAACCAACATAAATTATTTTGCTTTTTACACTTAGAGTTGTTACTACTGGGTCTTGTTTTACATTTGTCATCTAATATTTCTTGATTTTTTTTCTTCATTAGATTTTCTTTCTCTTTCTTAATGATTTGAAAGCAATTGACCTGAATTCTTTTATATCACCTTAGCATTAAATATATACATATTTATCCATTCAGTTATTTCCTAAAGTTTTCTATGAGCATTAAAAATGAATCCAAATCTATTGACCTCCCTCAGTGCAGAATATAAAAATTAACACTTTCTTCATTCCTTTCTTACCTCTTAATTTTCTGTTCAAATATTATAGGAATTTATATTTATATTGCTATTATTATTTTACTTTATCTTCCCTTTCAAGACTTTTGGTTAGTATGAATATTAAGTTTATTAATCATATTGACAATTATTTAGATGCTATTTTATTGGTTTCACTGGTTGCTGACTTTTCTTCTACCTTGTCTTTGCTTTTTAAATTTTTATTTTCCTTTTAGTGTCTCAAATATTTCCTTAGTTAACTACTATAAAGTACTAAGTTACTTTAAGAATAGTTACTAAGACTATATTTTTTCCCTCGAATTGAAGTCAATTAGCATTTCCCAAATAATGACTGCCATTCTAAATGAATTTGAGCAATACAAGGACAAACAAAATTAAGCATACTTCTTTATTGCAAGCTTCTCAGTTTGTACTATACAATTACATTTTATGAATCTTTAAAAGGAGCATACATCATTTCCTAAATTCAATACCACTCCAGTTCTCTTGGTATTTAGTTAACACTAAATAGAGAACTATTATTTTAATTCAGATTTCTGTCCCTAGCAACTTCTTTATTTGCCTAGATTTTCTTTATTACTGAAATGAAAATGTCAACAGGATATATTTACTGTAGGTCTTTTTTATTTCTCCTAGTAGTTTGTATATCAATCAAACAAGGTTTAGTGCATAAAATAAAAACTAGAGACATTGAACAGAAAGGATTTAACACCAGGGAGGAAATGCTTCAGAAAGTGGAAAAACTGGAGGACCAGGCTCTAGACTGGGCTTCTGTGACTGACTCTCAGACAACCACTTCCTCTGTCACAACCAAGAGGCCTCCTGACTTTGGGAACATGGTATCTCGGCTGCAATTCAGGGAATTGAAAGCCATATTTGGAAAGCCACCATTATCACAATAGTTGGATATGGGAGCCTAGAGTCTGATTTTTGTGGCCCTGCTATAGCTGGAGACTATATTTGGCAGACTCTATAGTCTTGGTTACCAACAGGGAAAAAAAAATACTTCAGAATGAAGGAAGATAGCCTTTGCCTCATTGCATCCAGAACCCTGGGGAGTGTCGTTTTTAGCTTTTCAGTCTTGGGAGCTCAGGAAAATTATAGTTTCCCAACTGGCAGAATCTTAGACTACTGAGATGAACTAATCTAATGGAGGCCAAATGCTCCAGTGATTAACCCTGTAATGGGTAAGACTCCAGAATAGTCCTCAGGATTTATTTTCTTTCTCTTTATCAGAAGACCCAGTAAGCAATTCTGCTTTGCCATTAATATTCTGGACGAAGGCTCATTTAAGTAACAGTCCCACTGATTCCTGTCAGCTTTTTCCCTTGTACTTTCTCACAGAACTTCAAAACTGTTCCCAAACTGTTCCTGCTGTTCCGGTCACCAAAAAAGTGCTCAAATCCAGTAAAAGAGAAATAAAATTTGTGAGACTAATTGCTGCATTGTTCATAAGAAACATATCCCAAATGACTCTATTATTGAGTAACAACAATGCTCTGACAGAGAGTTTTCACATATATAGGTCACATTCCTTCATCTAACTGATGTCGTACCCAAGCCCTGTCTTCTCGCACCCAGACCTGAAAAGCAGAGTTCTATGATCTTAGCCAGTGTTCTTGAACAGCCAAAAGCTCTGTGGGTATTCCTGAACACCCTATACGAGAAACTTTAAAAGATGCACATTTACTCACTGCTTTTCATCACCCCGAAAAGCCCCCGGAAAATTCTGGGTTTTTTTCTAGCCTAAAATTCTCATCAAGACAGTGTATTTTAAGACATTGTTTCCAAAAAGATTTTAGAGAGGAGAGACCAAGGAAAAGAACTGATCTTCTCTCATTGGTGTTAGTTATTTTATCAGATTGCCCCATTGACACATGGCACGGGACCAAAAGGAGAGTGGATACATGATATAAGCAAAGAGCATTAGCTTACAGGATAGGAGCCAAGGGTTGTTAGCCAGCAGAGTGTTCTCAGGAACAGTTATTCATTTTTCTCCCTGAATTTCTCTTGCAGCAAAGCGGGGATAGTAACACTTGCCCAGCTCACTTTTGGAGTCACTGTCTGTGCCAGATGTGTATGTCCTAGTACTGACAGCCATACAGAGCAATATAATAATTAACAGGACGAGTGGAGCCGGTTTATGACAGTGATAGGACTCAGCTGTTATAGGGACAGTGAAAACTCGATAGTCCCATCCTCATGGCCACAGGTTCTGGCCTCAGAGTTTAGTGCATAAAACAGAAACCACTGTTTCTGCTCACTGTTTCTTCAGTGGCTGAGGCACTGAAGGCAGACAGCCTGTGACCCTCTCTTATACTGAGGCTGTTTCGGTGCTGCCCAGGCTAGAAACTTTTATTTCTCACCCATCCAGAAGCCCCATGAGCAGCAAACTGCAACGAGAACCATTTTTTTCCCAAAGTGGGGCCTTGGTTCCAGAAGGGAATTCTGAAAATGGTGGGAGAAGGCTGTGCATTTCCCACCGCACACTGACACAGGGCAATCAGACCGAAAGAGTTCTACGATTCTTGCCCAGCCAGCTGCTGTGCCATGCTGTGATGGTGATACACTTCTTAGAAGTACATCTTTGGCACCTACTTTAAAATAACTCTTAGCTAAAAGAATAAATTATAGGAAGAGGCATTTTGTGTTCCGGCCCTGGAGATTTAAAAGAATCTATACCTTCTGGGATCTGTCTTTTCCAAGAGCCAAGAAACCTAAATGAACATTTAAAAAACCTTTTAACTTTAGCCTGTGAGGTTCAAAATGCATCCTAGGAGGCCTGTGAGTCAATATAACTGAGCCAACTGCTTCCAGCAGCTCCCACACGCCTGCTGCTCTGAATTTGATGTA
Organism: Rousettus aegyptiacus; assembly: GCF_014176215.1. Classification (NCBI taxonomy): domain Eukaryota; kingdom Metazoa; phylum Chordata; class Mammalia; order Chiroptera; family Pteropodidae; genus Rousettus; species Rousettus aegyptiacus. The sequence goes on along the minus strand of NW_023416284.1, from coordinate 123,848,571 downwards.
CCTTTTAGTTTGCCCATAGTTTGAGGAACCTCTTAAGAATAACTTTATTTGCCATAACTCAGATTTCTTCAGACTAATTTGTTATATCCAAATAAGATGGTACAGTACTATCACCTTGCTCTGCTAACCACAGCTGCTTCTGCTGAAATGTGTCATTTAATCTGGATTGTCCCCAAAGCCAAGGAACAGCTTTGATGATTGTGACTGATTTATCATCTCAGCAGATATTTGAATTTCTATTAATATTTAACCTAAAGTATCTTCAAGTGTTTTAATATTCCAATCAATAAGTAGGAAAAAAAGGATATTAGAAAATTTATTTTCCCACATAATCCTAGTCATGCTCCATGAGATTTCTTTTCTTGCTTTCCTATTATAATAATTGCCCTGCTAACTTCACAAGGTTATCATGAGACTCAGGTGAAGTGTTATATTTTAATGTGCAGGATAGGCTATCACATATGCTACAGATGTATGTGTTAAGTGCCAGCCTAACCTATGATCTTTATTGTCTGATAAAACAGGACATGAACTCTGAAGGCAAAGTCTTAAAAATGTACACATTGCTGTAGATATATAGTTTTGGTAACAAGAAATATTTAAATTCCATTCTTAACCATCTCTTTATGATAATAATAATTCTGCAGCAGCAATTTATGTCTGGAATTAACAGTCATCTGTACTTACTGACTTTTTATGTCTCTAAGACAGATATTAGTCTCTGAGATTCACCCAGCTCCTAATCAATAATAACAATGTCAAATTTTGTCCAATATTTCTTTTATCAAATAATTTATGAACAATTCTCTGTGTATCATGCAAAATGGAAAAAGGAAACATGTGAGAACCACAATATTAGATAGACAAGTAAAAATCCATAAATGTTTCACATCACTTTTTTCTTTTTAATTTCCACATGTTTTAGTCAGCCTGCACTGCCCGTCCTCATCTAATTCACTGACTTGGCAGTCTTCCCAACGTATAGGTTTTCAGAGTTGGCCCTGGGCAAAAACCTAACAAGGCCTCCTCAGCATTCAATTTCACACATTTTCCCTTCAGTGTAGCACATTTTCCCAAGACAGTGACCTGGATCTCCTCTGAATTACTCATCTCTGAGAGTCCAGGATGTCCAACTCTCAACTCAGAAATCATCACCTTTTCCCTTTCCAGGAGCTTTCCACAAACATGGTGATAATAATGGTGATAATAATTCACAGTTAGTAGAAGCACCTAGGGCTAAAGAATGGTCCTTTTGCTCGAGATTGGTGTGAGCAGCTACCTATCACACTTATGGCCTGGCCTGCATTCTTTTTATAACTTTGGATCCATTTTGTGAATTACAATCAAGTAACATTTTAGCAGAATAAATGCTGAATTAAACTTGAACATTGAATGTACCTCACATGGATTTCCTTTAGAGGGCACTATTGATTCTCTGAAACCATGGAAACCTTTCTTCATGTTTTCTTGGTAAAGTTGGCCAATTTTGGTCATATTGGGCTTGAAATTTACCATATAGTATGACATCGGTATTATCCTCATTACCGAATCTGTACTTTGAAGAGATTGTCTATGTACAGAATAAATAAGAAGCTAAACCACAATGCTGATCGTTAGGACAAGTCACCAGTACAACACATGTAGTTTTCTATAATGGAAACTTCAATTGGTGTATTTGCTTTATGAATTCTCCAAGTGAGAATTCCCTTTTGTCAGATGATGTAAAATTTAAATTAAACAATTAAGTCTTTTGTATATAACGACAAATTAGCACCTCTTTGGAAACTAATGTCTCATTCTAGAAATCATAGATAATTATTAGCATATTTATATGTTAATACCATTAATACCATGTTGATAGTATTTTCATTTAGAAATCCATTAAGGTCTGGAGATATCCTAATAAAATTTCTTTTCAAATTTCTTGTGTTTCTGAGACTCTGCCAATTCACAGATTTTTGATAAAGGCCTTAAGGGAGAACTTTTTTTAATTCTCTAAGTTAACAAAAATAGAAATTTATAAGCTGATTCACTTCAGTCTTTCTCTAATTTTAAAACAACGGGATCTAAAATATTCCAAATCTCAAAACCATAATTTTTCAGATATAAATACGGTCGTATCACCTACCTACCAGGGTTTGCTTCATGCCTTGTATAGTAATTTCTTACTAAATTACCAGTTTTCTGGGAGTGGGTAGTAGTCTCAAAAGTGTTTTATAAATAAATACATTAACAAATAAAAAGGTCATGTGTACCAGAGATAAGGGAAAAAGGTGGATTTTCATTGTCTAATGAAGTAAATATAAATTCACCAGACCAGCATTTAAGACTCTTCATAGGATGGTCTCAGTTTGTCTTCCTAGCCTCAGCTTCCTCTACCAGTGACCTAAGGTCCAAGCATATGGCCCCACCCACCAATCTGGACATTTATGCTTTTCCATATCCCTCCCTTTACTCGTCCAGCGTCTTCCACTTGGAATGCACTTTCCTCCTCAGCTCCCCTCCCCAAACCCAATAAGAGTCCAGTCCATCCTTCAAGTGGCAGTTTGAATACCAGTCACTCCACTGAGTCTCCTTCAAAATGGATCTACCAAATCTGTGGATTTCCATGCCAAGTTACATATAATCTCCATTTGGAATTTATTAATTTTGTTTTGTATTTAAGTGGTTTGAGTGTTTACTTCATTACTCTTTCTAAATTGCAAAGTTTTTAAAGTTGATTTCAGGATCTGCATCAAGTCTAGCACTCAGCATGTGGTAATAACTCACTACATATTTTTTTCAAATGAATCAAGTTAAACTGAAACATATTGCCATTTGCCTAATGAGAGGCATTGAAGGCAGAACTTGGACAGTGTGGTAAGAGAAGAGTGAGGATAAGTGCCAAAGACATTAAAAGTGAAGTGAAAGGCCTTTACCAACTGATTGAATGTGGAAAGTAAGCACTCTGTCACTCTTATGCTCTTTATTCTATTTTACTTTAAATTATTGTACTTTTCTAATATAATACAATATGTATTCTCTCACTAGAATGAAGATCAATATGGGCAGGAACTTAGTTCATCACTATATCCACAGCATATAGAAGAGTTCAAGACATATTTTGGGTGCTCAATAATATTTGATGAGTAAATGAATGAACTAATAAGGATGCAAAACTGACAGAAAACTGTCCAGCTAAAAGGACAGCAACATCATCAACAGATTAGGAAAAAGAGGAAAAGGAATAAGTTTGGAGAGAAGATGATTTAGAGATACATGCATGGACATGTAAGATGGACACTGAGGAAACAACTGAAAATTGGCATTGGAATTTGAGAAGAAAGTCAGGCTCAGATGTGTAGATTTGGACCTGATGACATAGCTGTGATTGCAGAAGCCCTGAGACTGGATGTTGTTGTGAAGGGGAGGGCTATACACTGGCTGTATCACTGTAAGCACCTCTGCTGGGAGGCGGAACGAAGAGCCCAGTAATGAGTGAAAACTGGTCCTAGAAGGAGAAAACCAGGGATATTCGATGTCCTTTTCTTGACTAACCTCTCTACTATCTTTGACATTATTCAATTTCTCTTCCCACTTGGTTTCACCATTTTTTACTGGTTCTTCCTACATGCTATGGAGTTTTCTTTCCTAAAAATCTTTTAAATTTATTCTGTTTTTTTTTTTAATTTTTTTTACACTTATAACCATAGTTTTAGTTCAGAAATGTCATGGTCTTTATCAAAATTATTTAGCACCCTCCTTACTGGTCTTTTAGCTTCTGGGTACCTGTCTGCCTACTCTATCCAGTACCATCCCACCAGAATGATCTTTATAAAATACACATCTGATTATGCCATTAAATGGCTCAGAATTCCTCAATGGGTATCCACAATTTATGTCACAGTATTCAAACCCTTGACTGACCTGGCCTCTGCCTTCTTGTACAACTTCATCTCCTGCCCCTCCCCCACATTCTTTATAACCCTACCCCCATAACAAGCCGCTTGTAGTTTGCCACTTGCACCATGCTGTTCCCTGTGCCTTTGACATTTTCCAATCGACAAACTCACTTTTTCTTAAAAACATCCAAGAATTACCTCTTTTTGAAGATTCTCTGACTCTTAGTAGATTTAGATGTTTCCTCCTCTTATTTACCTCCACTATGGCTTTCACCTGTTGTTTCATTGTCTGTTTTCATACTGCCTTTATAGTTCCTTTGAGGGCAAGAGCTAAATTCTTTCAATGTTTGCATTCTCAACATTCATGTCAACATCTATCGCAGTGTGTGGCAGGTGGATGATAAATATTGATGGAATAAATGGATATGAAAAGGAGAACATATCAGGGAGGAGGATGTGGTGATCAGAGAAGTTGGAACTGAACATGACATTTGGATTGCTTTACAGAGAAATGACTCTGAGAGAGCAGATTCATTAGAGTGGTTGAGGCAGAAGCAAGATCGCCAAGTCGAAGCAACAAAGATAGATTGTGCTTTCAGTAACGGGATGAGATGCTAAGATAGCCTGATGTATTAGGAGGTTTGGGGAAGCTTTGATTATTAAATTTTAATTTAATATGATTTTAATGTTTGTTTCTAATTTTAGATGAAGAAGAAGAACATAAGCAAGTGACCTAATAAAAAGGGAGCTGTTGCTAATTCAAGAAAAAGGGAAAAATAACAGGGAAAATTTCTATTGGCAGAGTGGCAGAGGGAGAGATGGACTCAAAAGCACATGGTGAAGTGGACTTTGTTGATGACCTAACGAACATCTAGTTGGTAACCGCCCTAAATTTCTTCTTCTGGTAACTACTCTAAATTTCGAGTACCACTTTTCAAGTCCAAGGCTGCCAACTGAATAGTGCTCCAGGGAGTACTATTTCTGTTGTGTTTTTTTTGTGAACGGCATAGAATACAATTCTGGAATAGAAATCCTTATGAATTGTGCCTCCTGGAGCAATGCAATTGGACAATACTGCCTGGGTATCCCAAACCCAATATGCATTGACTCCACACTGTGTCTAGAAATGGAGTATGGTGTTCAAGCCTAAAATAATATGAAGTTCTCACAGAAACATAGTTACCAGTTTAGGAAAGACATTTCTTTCAATTTAGACCAGTAAGATTTGCGAAGAATTTTCTTCAGGCTTTTGAAAAAGAAGTTTCTTTGCTCTTCTACAAGAAGTTCTAAGAACATCTCTCGTTTCCTGCCAGAATGTGAAAAATGAAGGATGTGGCCCTGGAACTTCTGTAGCCATCCTGGGATCCCCAGGGGCTCTAACCTTAAGCTGAACTTGATACCAGCAAGGGCAGAGAAGAGAGCAAGATCTGATTTCTCTGGCACTGTTGAGCTGCTGAAGTCTGGACTTCCAGTTACATGAACCTGTAATTCCTCTTTATTGTTTTCAGCTAGTAACAGTTAGAAATGGAGCTGTGATAGCCTCAGAAAAGGAATAGAGCCCCTTCTTTCTCTTGAGAACAGAGGGTGAAGAGGCAGAGAAATGAGAAGAGAAATGTGAAGATTTTTCCTCTAACATCTATGTTTTTTATATGTGCCAGACAATGCATTTAACAGTTTACACTCTTTCACATAGCATCACAGCAGTCCTAGGAGAATCATTATCCCCATTTTATATGAGCAAAATGTGGCTATAAGATATTAAATGACAGACAGGGTCACTGGGCAGTAAGTAGCAGAATTCATGGTTGAGTAGTATGTGCATCCAGGCTGAGGAGTTTCCACATAGGCTTTTAGCCATCAGGTTAGACCCCAGCGATTTTCTCAAGAAATCGGGGAGCATGTAGAGGCAGAGGGTGTGCAGAGTCGGGGTAAAGTAGTGCCTGACGAGTGTGGAAAAGCAGGGAGTTAATTTGAGATAAATGAAAAAATTGCTGAGTAAGAGATCGGCTCTGGAAATACCAAATCTGTTTTTCACAGATTACCTTGAACAGTATAACAAGAAAAAAAAATGTAAACCATCCCATAATGATGCAACAACTTATCTTCGTATCAAAAGTATTGAACAGAGAAAGATTTGAATATCACTAACTCGAGTTAAACTCCCTTTACCTTGTCGGTGTGGAACCTGAGGTTCAGGGAAGACATTATGTAATAATAATAATTAATGTCTTAAAATTCACAGTTGACCAATTTTCCCAGGAGCTTGGCACACTCGAGATTCTCTGGAAGCCACATTCGAAATAAATGAGCCAGACATAGGTGGCATTTGCTGAAGTAAACAGGCAGAGGTTCAGTCTGTCACCCTCCTTATAGACTCCCAGCTTGCCAGTGGTGTCCACACTTACTGATACCAGTTACTTCATCCTTTTCCTACACTTTCTTTCTTTTGGGAAAATCTCCTTTTAAATATTTGCCTCTACTTTTTGCCTTCATATATATTTTTTTCCTTTGCCTGGTTGTGAGAAAAGCACTAGAACTCCAGTGTAGGAAATCCAGGACTGAGCTCCTCCCCAGCCACTGACCATAGCTGTAGGTAGGTGCTTCTTCTCTTCCCTCAGGGATATTTGTCCTGCCTACCCCAAAGTTGTGGTAAATGAATGGGAGTGGTGTCCAGTTAAATACCGTACTATAAAGTCTTCTGTGAAAAGCAGGTTTGCGACATGACAGACTTCTAGTTCTTCCAGTTTTCAGAGATGAGTAAGGTAGAGAAAGCTTACTTATCAATACGGGGAGAAAAAACTGAAAAAGAGGTAATATATAGCTGGACAGAATCAAGATTCAAAATGAGTTTGATATGGAGTCAATTCAAATTAAAGAAGATGGCCCTTGATAATTGCTCATGCAGAAATTCTCTGCAAAACTTTAGTTGACTTCAAGTTGATATGAACCATAGCCTTTGCTGATCAGAAATCAAAGGAGCAAGCAGTCTCCTTGATGCTGGCTGAGCACACTCACTCGCAACTTTGGTCTGCCCTGAAGGACGCATTTTAAGACGGTTGCCAGCGACTCAAGGATCTCAAGTTAAATGTGGCAAGGCCATGGAAACCACAGTCAGGAAACCACAAAGAAAGACTGAACAAACTAGGAATGGTACAGAGAAGAACGAAGAATTGAGGAAGAAGTGGGAGCAATCTGTAAATAACTGATGAGCAGTGATGTATAAGGAATTTACTCCACACTTCTCCAGAAGGCAGGTAGAGCACCAGCTAGAGGAATGCACAGGGAAGTAGATAGGAGTTTTATTTAAGAAAGAACTCCCAAATATTTGGATTCATCTGTAAATGGCATGAGATATCTGGTGAATTAATTAAATGATCTCAAAGTGCTTTCAACTCTAAGATTTATTGATTTATGCTCTTCTAAATCATGCCTAGTTCATACAGAGAGAATCATTACTAATCTGGTATAAATAGCATTTTATTATTTTCTATGCAGATTTACATGTATTATTCATTTGTAGTCTACATATTTTTCTTCATAAAGTATGGACCATTTGGTGTATACTACATTATAATCTGATTCTTTTCATTTAACATATAGTAAACATTTTTCTATCTCGTTAAATATTTTATGACCTGAATTTTATAGGTCACATGGTATGGATGCTCCATAATTATGCAACAGTCCCCTATTTTATATATGTCTCCAAATTTTAATGATTATAAATAACCATGTACTAAACCTATATACTGTCTCCTCAGCAAAAATAGACTTCTCATAAGAAGAAGTTTCATGGCTGCATTGAACAAACTAAATATCAAACCAAATAAGAGAACTAACTTACTTTTACCATTTTAAAAGCTTCTAATTTTCCTTATAATTTTACTTTGCCTGGAAACATTTTGAGGCAGGAATTCTGGCTTTTAAATGTTCTATGCTGTAAGGAACACACCATTCATTATACATGGGGTTTTTTTCCATTTATAAAATTGTCTCCTTCATGTTAAAATTGCCTCAGGGTATAAGTACAAAATATAAAACATTTAATTAAAATATAAAAAGCAGAACACTAGTATGGTAGTATAATCAGTGTTAATGACAATATGAAAACATAGCAATGACTTTTGAAAATGAAGGAGAAAACCCTAGATTAGTTTTAAAAATATAGCTATGAAGTATTTTAAATTATATTTTAACACATTAAGTTAGAGTACCACACAAGATTGCATTAGATACAAATTGCATTATTTTAAAATAATGCTGTTTACTTTCCCTATTTATTTCATTTAATGATTGAGATAAGTGCATTGGAAACAAAACACTTAATTCAAGAGGGTTTGGCCCCAAGATCAAAAAACAAATATAGGGAGGTATGTATGAGCACATTTGAAATGGTTTCCCTTTGCAAACAATGGTCATTATTGTCAATTCAAGCCCTCTTATTTTTATGATGTATGATTTAGACAAGTGGTTATAAGAAATACTTTATTTGCAAACAAATCCCATTAGCATTTATAGTGTAGGCATAAATTCAAAGCTGGGCTCAATCTGCTTTTTCTAAAGAATTAAAAGAACTTTTTAAGACAGGCAATCCTTATAGAAATCTCTAAAGATGTTTAAGAAAGGTTAATGATGAACTATGACTCAAGGTGGCAAAACCTCCAGGAAGAACACATCGTCCCATTATCTGAGAAGGCATATCTGGCAAAGCATTCACTGAAACAGGTTGGCAAAGAAATGGAAGCTCAGGTAAGACAAAAAGACACCTGGGAAAGCTTTAAAAGAAATCATTCTAAGGTTTGAGACAGCCTTCTTTGAATACATAGTCACTTTCTTTGGGGATAATTTAATATTTTTTATAAATCTCATTGTTTGAGAATATGTAGTCCAAGAATAAATCTTTAATATGCTTCATCCCTCGTGAAGAGGGGCAGTCCCTATACTGCCTTCGAAATCACACTTTTAGCCCTCGGCCTCTGAGGTGACTTGTATTTGTGATAATTTTCCCAGTGAGAAGTCTTCTTTGCCAATAACATTCTCCAGAGACCTGGCACCCTGAGATCTGCCCAGTGTACTCTATGGAGTTCATCAAGCTGAGGATGAAGACATGCCACTGACCTATTCTTATTTCTTAGAGCCCAATCGCTATGACTGTAGCCTGATTTGACAGAAGCTGAGAAGAGAGTATTCAGGTCATAGATCATGTTCTACCTTAATATATTTTGGGAAAGGAAGAAAGAAAGGACAGAAATGAGAAGATAAGAGGGGTAAAACTGTGTTACCTTGGTGTGTACTAGAGAATAACCTTACACAAAGGGAAGTTTCACTTTTGTCCTTGGTCCCTCTGAGGTGATCTTTAAACCTTTAGAATATCAAGCCTGATAAGAGTGTAACAATGTGACTTAAGTGGGTGGGGGTAAGGGGGACATGTCACATCAGCTAGACCCTCAGAAAGCCTGGATACTGAGACTGGCAATGATGATGGCCAATTAGGTCTATGTAACTAAGCCCCAGTTTAACTCTGGACATCAAGTCTTGGGTGAGCTTTCCTGGCTGGCAATACTTTGTGCATATTTTCTCACATTGTTACCAGAAAAGTTAACGTTGTTTACACTCCATGGACAGAACCATTGGAAGCTCTGAATTTAGAACTCTCCTGGACTCTGTTCCATACTTCTCTCTTCCCTTGGCTCATTTTAATCTATGTCGTTTCACAGTAAGTAATAAACCATAGCCATGAGTATAACAGCTTTCAGTGAGTTCTGTACTTTCAGAGAATTATTGAAACAATAATTCTCTGGAAGTACAGAATGGGTGGTCTTGGGGACCCCCAAACTTGTACTTGGTATCAGAAGTGAAGGTGGTCTTACAATTTTGCACTCAGCAGCAACCCAGTTCTATTTCTTATAATGATACACCTGTGAGCTATGTCACCTTCTCCTCCTCCACACTTCTTCTTTGACTCTCACTCCACCACTCTATCACCCAACATGTCTATGACTATATAAGATTGCCCCGCCAAAATATTCCCCCTTAACCTTATACTCTCCCCTCTCTAGGAGAAATCATCTGTTCCAGCCCGGCTGCTTCCACTAGGGTCTCCTTCCTACATGAATATACTATCGTTACTCAGGTTACTTTCCTTGAGTGTCTCATTTTCCTCATCACATCTAAATCCTACCTGTATAAACATTTAAAGAGAGAGACATGGAAAAACTACAATGTCTTAGAAAATTTATTTGAAATAAATTCAAGGTCAATTATAAACTGGTAGGATCCAGGGAGAGATAATAGTCTATTGTGGGAGGTAATGGAATGAAAACACCAGGTATCACCAGAATCCAAGCCACAAAAGCCTTTTGTCTGTTTTTCAGAATGAGCATTATTTGCTAATATTTTATTCTACTGGGGATCCTCACTGTCCAAATGACAAGTGTTGTAATTAGTCCTCTGTGCTCACAACTAGCGTTTTCCTCACACCCAGACAACTGTACGGCAGTAGTAGACTGTTTGGGACTTCACCTGTCCTAGCTTAATAGTATTTCTGGATTTCAAGTTTCTATACTACAAAAGTTCAAATTAATTAAAATAGTTTTGTTCCACTCCCAATTTTCCTGCATGTATTCTCTGTCCCTTTCTCGGAATTAAGGAATAAAATAAAAATTTGGTTTACATAGTTATAACCCAATAATCCCCAAACAGAAACATACAGATTACCTCGAATCATCAAAGCTTTTTAGTTTCTGATGGCATCACCAGGATACTTCTTTGGCTCCCTGCCATAATATGCAGAGCCTTAACCCTAGGACTCAGGTAGTGCTGGTGACATCGGAGATTGGTCATTTGCAACCCAGAGTACACACCATCCCTCCAAGTCTCACACTACTGAAAATCATCCTATAACGGTTTTGTAATTCATATGTAACTATATAATTTATATAATAATTAAAATGGGAGAGTGACAAAATGGATAGTCACTTAAAGGCCTTTTTGAAACAATCACATGTCAGACTTGCTACCAGTGTTTCAATTCCTTAAAAAATCATCTTGTGCCATATTTGTCCTTGTTTGTTCTCTAACAAAAGATCTTTATGATGTATTTTTAAAGTTCTGTTTTACCCCTGTAGTGAAACGAAAGTCCTTAAAATGTCACGTCGTGACTTTAGTTGGATGTTTACAGATTTTCCTTGCTGCCCTTTCATCTCAATATAGATAAGAAACACCTTTAAAAAAAAAGGCAGGTTACTTTCCCTTGAATCTATTGGGAGTTGTGATTGGTAGCTCCATCCTTGTGGCTAGGAAAATCCCAGTTCTTCAGCACCGGGGAAGCTTTAACTCATCTACAGCTTTTCCACTTCTTTTCACTTCAGAGCTGTTCCAAAGTTCACATATCCTTAGGCAACTGACAGATTTATCAGATAATGTATGAACAGCTGTCAGGTTTTTGCTAAGCTCACCATTGCCTCAAATACAGTTCAACTCCTACTCTCTCTCAAGGGGCTCTATCATATTTCTTTTTTCCTCCATTAGTATCAGCTGCCCTCTTCATTCTCCTGCACCTGCCCAGCCTCTTCCACACCTTTGACATAAGGCTTCTCCTATCCAGAGTGGTGCCTTTTCCTTACCCCATCTCCAAAACCTAGCAGTTCTTCAAAGCAAATGCCAATAACTTCCCCTATTAGGAAGGCTCTCTGCTCACACTCTTAATTTTAATTCCTCGCCTATCTGACCTCCAAATGAACTTATATTTATATACTTATAAAATGTTTAGCTGGAAAGGACTTTGGAGGCCTTTCAGTTCAACCTCCCTTCGATTGCACTAATTCATCCCAGTCCGTGTCTAAATTGAAAAGGGAAGTACACTGCTCTCCCAGACTGCCGGTCTGACTCTGGACAGCTGTCTTCTTAAGAGTTCTTCTTTACAGTGAGCAACAGTCTGCTACTCTGCAACCTCAGCTTCTCCTCTACAGCAAAATAAAATATGATGAGGTTACAATTTATGCAGAGGTTTGTTTTAGAGTAAGTAGATGGGATGAGTTCAGTATTACTCCTGGAAATCTCAGTTGTCATCATCCAGAAATTATAGTAATTTTGTTTTTATGTAAATAGTTCCTTCTTTTAGAACATCCATCATGGCCATGTTGACTCACAGGTGAAGGCCATTTACATGTAAAACACTTGTTTTTTAAAAGTACAATCATGTTAACACACAGAGATGCACACAAATCAAGAGGCATCAGGAAACTGAGACCAGACGAGATAATGTAGGTACATGTTCCCTCCAGGATACATTTACTTCCTCTCATACATGATGTGCTTCACATATTTAATAGGAAATGATAGCTCTCCCAATTATTTGTGTTACTTTTGTTGCTTTGATGCTCACCACTGCCTCTCACTGTTCCTTAGTGATATTGTTCTTTTACCACACCAACAATTCTGGTGTTGATACTGTGAACTTTCTTAATTTTCTGAGAAAGCATAGTTTCAGGTTTATATATACGAAGTTGAGGTAAAAGGGGGACCACCAAGCAGAAATTGACCAGGTGGGAGACACAGACAGTTAAAGAATTAGAGCTAAAGTTAGGGCAAGAAATCAGAACTGAAAATCTAAAAATTTGGAGTCACTTTCAGGAACTTGACAGTCTTGGCCTTGCAATTAGATTATATAATTTCTGGGGGTAGAGACTGCTCCATATATTCTTCTGAAACATCATAGTATGAAAGCATTTCAGCAAGCACTAAACAAGTATTTGTAGATTACAATTCAAGTTCTAGGGAGCTTAGTATAGAAAAGCAATTAATTTAGAAAAAGGTGGGGGAGGAGTTTGAGCATGTTACATTATGAACAGAATCGCCTTCCTCTCCACCCTACCTCTAATAGGCATGCATGCCTGCACAAGCACACACTGCTCACATAGCCCTGGAAACTGGTCTGTGCAGAATCCCTCAGGTGCAGGGCAGGGAATTGTTAAGTTGGGGGCAAATGAAGAAGGGCTTCAAGCTCCCCACACCATCTTCAGCAGAGCAGCCCTGTTTTAAAACCATTGTTCACAATGAGGTCTCAAGGCTGGGCCATCCATGCCATCAATCTCAGGGTTAATAGCTAAAGGACACACAATCTGCCTCTTGCCTCCACTATGCTCGCTAAAAGTCCTCTTTTTTTTCCCATTTTATTACTTTATATATATATCGTTAAACTGATAATATGCACCATGGGGCACCGCTGGAGAAGAGAAATCAGCAGAACTGCTCTGACAAGACAAGCCTAGTTTTTGCACTTTGGAGAAACTATATTTTCTCTTTCCAGGGCCTGATAGCAGAGAAATCTTGATAGCCTTTTGAATCTACCTAATCTATGGCTCCCATTAGTGAACATTTCAAACGCTCCTTTGCGAGGAAGAATATATACATGGTAGGTACAATGGATGGTAAGAAGAGAAAGTGAAAGTTTGACCTCAAATTGGTGAAGGCAGGACCTGGAGTCATGGCTGAGGGCTGGCGTGAAGACTCATTCACCAGGAGTGGAGAATGGCATAAGGCTGAAAAGTGGGTGGGCATCTCATGGGGAAGCCCTGAATGCCCTGCTAAACAATTTGGATCTTATCCCATGTGCAAGGAGAAACATTGTTTTTCTGTTTATTTGTTTTGTTTTTTAAAGGGATAATGAGAACAACACCTTTAGAAGGTTAAATCTCTTTGGGACTTGCTTTTCTTATCTCTCTCCAATAGAGATAATATCAACAGAGTAACATAGCGAGAACTAATGAGAAGCTATTAAAGGTACATATACAATCTTTGGCCTTAGGCTGCCTGGGTTCAAATCCAACTCCGCTTATAAACTCTGTGGCCTCGAGTAAGTTACTATAAAATATGGGTCACGAGAAAAGTACCTACCTCATAGGGCTGTTGTTGAGGATTAAGGTTAATAAACATGAAGTACTATATAAGTACAAATCTATTGTCCAAATGAGAGGTATAATTAGGGTATCCCCAGAGGGAAGGAAAAGGAGCAATAAAATGTGAACACTATTAAGATATGACAACTGTTTGTACATGAAAGATAAGGGACAATAAAGATAATAGTGAGAAATACCTTTTTAAGACCTAGAGAAAGTAGTATCATTAACAGGAACAGAAAAAGCAGGAGGGTAAGCAGCAGACCTGGAGGACAATTCATGAGTTTGGGGGCATATGGAGCATGCCGTCAAGATATCCAGCCACCTGGCAAGTGGTCAGTATTGCAGGACTAGAACTGAAGATCAGGGTAAGGACTGGATACATAGGACTGAGGTGTTCATGTGGTTAGATTTGGTGGTTCAAGTTATGACATTGACTGAGATCACTAAAAAGAGAGTGAAGGAAAAAGATGACAGGAGATAGAAATTTGGGGAAGCCTAGAAAATTAACTTTTATAGCTATTTTTTTAATATATAAAATCTTATTCTCCCAGTATGTTATAAGAATCAGGAGAGAAGGAGCTATGTCTTAATGATTTTTATGATCTTTTCAAGTTAAAAAGTACTATTTTCTCACTGTAAGTAATTTGTAAATATAGACAAGTGCAAGAGGAATAATAATGGTCTAAAATTCTACTATTAACATTTAGGTATATTTCCTTCCAAATAACTATGTTTCTATCTCGAGGGGGAATCATACTATTTGCAAAGTTTTGTATTTCATTTTTTTAATGTAGAAATTGTGTGATCCATGAGAATTAAAGATTCTAAGGAATTATCATAACGAGGGGCTGTATAGTACTTATACACACATTCCTTACACCTGAGAAGTCAAATATGTGGTCGAAGGGGCATAATTATTTCTATTTGAATTTCAGAGGGAAGAGTAGTAGCTAGGACTTCCCATGACATAACTAACACCTCCTATCTCTCAGGGCTAGGCTCCAGCTCCCTCACTCTAAGGAAATAGAACCACTATATGAAACATTTAAAACTGGAATTAACAGGGACAGCTGTCAACAAAACCAAGTGCCTTTATTATTCATACTCAGTCATTGCCAATTAGAATTTTCTTTTTGAAACAAATATAACTCTATTAGTATATGAAGGCCTCGTTAAGCACTCTGAGAAAGGTGCTTTCTTGCTCTTTGGCCGAAAGGGCTTTATTATCTTCTACCTTAGTCATAAAGACTTGATATCAATAGGCGTTTTCAGCCTGGCCAAGTACTTGAGACAACTTCATATACAACTTATAGCAGTACTAGATGGAAAAAAGTATAGATTTTATGTACTTTATTATTATAATCTCATAAGCTAAACAAACTATTCGGGGGGCGGGGGGGGAATTGGTAAATTGTTTCCCAAAATTCATACATTGGAGTTATCTGCAAAAATGTAATACATAATCTTCTCCCATTAAGTCTCTTTACCAAAACAGTCTTCCTTTGTTTATTCACCAGAAAATAGAGAGGCAAAATTAAAACTTTGTTGGCTTCTGATAATAAAACCTAAAAGCAAAACTGTAGGAAGATATGTAAATTTCCCTTGCATCCTGCTTTGCTTGCTCAGCGGCAGGATAAATCTCTTAACTAGCACATGGATTGTGTTTTCCAAATTGTTAGTTTTCAGTAGATGCTACAAAATTACTCAAACGGGACACAAGACAGGCTTGTAAAAAGCAAGAGAGAGAAAATTATATTCAAAATGAATTTAAAATCCAAGGAAATTAACATCCCTCTATTTTCCTTTATTCATGTTGTCCAGGATTCATGCAGCTTGTTGGGTGTGTTGGACAAACCAGAATAAATAAATCCTTAGAAACATAAAACTATTAATAATGAATCACAAATAAATTTAAAAAATGAATAGACTAATTAGTACTTGGGAGATTGAACCAGTAATAAAAAATCTTCCAGTGAAGAAAAGCCCAGGACTAGAAGGCTTCACTGGTGAATTTCACCTAATATTTAAAGAATTAACATCGATCCTTTTCAAAGTCTTCCAAAAAACAAGAGGGAACACTCCCAAATTCATTTTATGAGATCAGCATTATCCCAATACCCAATCCAGATAAGGACACTAATAGGAAAAACAAAACAAAACAAAAAAAAACTACAAGCCATTATCTCTGGTGCATATAGATGTAAAAATTCTCAACAAAATACTAGCAAACTGAATTCAGCAGCACATTAAAAAGGTCATTCACCATAATCAAGTAGGATTTATCTTCGGGATACAGGGATCTTTCAACATATGAAAATAAATTAATGTGATATATCGCATTAATAAAAGAATCATATCACCTCAATAGACACAGAAAAGCATTTGACAACCAACATTCAACATCTGTTTAGGATAAAAAACACTTAAAAATTAGGCATGGAAGGAACATATCTCAATATAATAAAGGCCATATGAGAAACCCATTGCTAACATCACATTCAGTGGTGAAGGGTGAGAGCTTTTCCCCTATAATCAGGAGCAAGACAAGGATGGGTACCCACTCTCACTACTAGTATTCAACACAGTACTGGAAGTCCTTGCCAGAGAAGAAACAAAAGGTACTAGAATTGGAAAGAAAGAAGTAAAATTGTCTCTACTAGCAGATAACATAATTTTATATATAGAAAATCCTACAGACGTCACCAAAAAACTGCTAGATCTAATTAATGAATTTAGTAAAGTTGCAGGATGCAAAATTAACATACAAAAATCAGTAGCATTTCTATACACCAACAATAAATTATCTGAAAAAGAAGGAAAACAATCACATTTACAATAGCATCAAGAACAATAAAATACTTAGGAATAAACTTAATTGAGGATCTCTACTCTGAAAACTGCAAGACATCGATGAAGACACAAGTAAATAGAAAGGTGTTCTGTTCATGGACTGGAAGAATATCGTTAAAATATTAGTACTACCAAAAGCCACCTAAAGATGCAGTACAATCCCTATCAAGATTCTAATGGCATTTTTTTTTTTTACAGAAATAAGAAAAACATTCCTAAAATTGATATGGAACCACAAAAGACCCCAAATAGCTAAAGAAATTCTGAGAAAGAAAAATAAAGTGGGAGGCATCATACTTCCTGATTTCAAGCTATGTTATAAAGCTATAGTAATTAAAACAGTAGGGTACTTATATAAAAACAGACAAAAAGAACAATGGAACAGAATAGAGAGCTCAGAAATAAACCCACATATCTATGGTCAACTAATATTTGACAAAGGAGCCAAGAATATTCAATAGAAATAAGACAGTCTCTTTAATAAGCAGTGCTGGGGAAAGTTGTATCTCCCTAATAACTAGATATTTGCAAGTATAAAAATGAAATTCGACACTTATCTTACATCACTCACAAAAATTAACTCAAAGTGGTTTAAAGACTTAAATGTAAGACCTGAAATTATGAATCTCTTAGAAGAAAACATAGGAAAAGAGCTCCTTAATATTGGCCTAGTAATGATTTTTTTGGAAATTACACCTAAAGCACAAGCAACAAATATAAACAAGTGTACTTACATCAAACTGAAAACAAACTGAAAGGCTTCTGCATAGTAAAAAAAAAAAATCAACAAAAAACCAACCTATGAAATGGAAAAATATTTGCAAATTATATATCTGATAAGAGGTTAATATCCAAAATATATGAAAAATTCATACAACTCAATAGCAAAATCCCCAATTGATCCAATTAAAAATAGGTAAAGGACCTGAATGGACATTTTTCTGAAGAAGATATATGAATGGCATGAAAAGATGCTCAACATCACTAGTCATTAGGGAGATGCAACTTAAAATCATAGTGAGATACAACCTCACACTTAGTAGAATGGCCACCATCCAAAAGACAAGAGATAATAAATGATGTGGATGTGGAGAAAAAGAAACCCTTGATCACTGTTGCTGGGATTGTAAATTAGTACAATCATTACGGAAAACAGTATGGAAGTTCCTCAAAAAATTAAAAATAGAACTACCATAGGATCCAGCAATTCCCCTTCTGAGACTATATCCAAAGGAAATGAAAACAATAACTTGAAAATATCTGCACCACCGTGTTCACGGCAGCATTATTTATAATAGCTAACACATGGAAACAACCTAAGTGTCCACTGACAGATAAATGGATAATGAAGTTGTGGTATATAGACAATGGAATATTATTTGGCCATAAAAAAGCCAGAGAATCCTGACATTTTAGACAATCTTGAATGCATTACTGCTAAGTGAAATAAGTGAGAGAAAAACAAATACTGTCTGATCTCACCTATCTGTGGAATAAAAAAACTTCACAGAAAAAATGATTTGTGGTTACCAAAGGCCAGGGTGTGAGGGGAGGGGAAATTTAAGAAAGATGATCAAAGGGTACAGACTTCCAGTCATGAAATAAATACTAGAAATGTAGTTTATAACATGATGACTACAACTCTGCTTTATGATATTCAGTAAAGTTAATAGAGTAGATCATCAAAGCTCTCATCATAAAAAGAATTTTTTTTTAAATTTTATCTATATGAAATGATAGATGTTAACTCAATCTATCGTACTGATCATGTCACAATATGTGTAAGTCAAACCATCATGCTGTACACCTTAAATTTATACAGTGATGCATGTCAATTATTTTTTAATAAAACTGGAAAAAAGTGTACAGTTCAGTGACTTTTAGTACATTAATAATATTGTGCAATCATCATCACCATCTAATTCCAGAACATTTTGATCACTGCAAAAATAAACTGCTGATAGTCTGTGAGGATGAGGGGAGGGAACTCTCATTTGTGATGAGTCACTATTTTCTTGCTGCTTTCAATATTCTCTCTTTGCTATTGACATTGTCAATTTCATTATGTTTCTTAGTGACACCTTCTTTACGTTCAATCTATTTGGAGTCTTTGGACTTTGTGGATTTTGACATCACTTTCCTTCCCATATTTAGGAAGTTTTCTGTCATTATTTTTGCTTAAAACTCTTTTATTGATCACTGTATAATGTCTCTGAATATACAGTCAACCCTTGAACAAAGCACAGTTGAAAAACTTCATATAACTTTTGACTCTTCAAAAACTTAAGTTGTCCCTTAGTATCAACATGGGATTCATTTCAGGACCCCCCGCAGACACCCAAATCCACAGATGCTCATGTTCCCTGTATAAAATGGCATAGATCAATGCTTACAGTCAGCTCTATGTATCCGTGGACTCTCCATTGTGGATCAAAAACAATACAGGTATTTATTGAAAAAAAAAATAGCATATAAGTGGACCATGCAGTTCAAACTCATTTTGTTCAAGGGTCAACTAAATGTACATTAAGTTAAAAAATTCTTTGACTACATGCTCTTGCTGTTGAAAAATTTTCTCTGGATTAAATTGTAATTGTAATTATTATAACTCATTATTGATTTAAATATCCAAATAGATCAAATATTTGATAATTCTAACAATATTTTTGTAAACACATCTGAGATGGATGGGGTTTTCTTTTCCACTTAGTTCATGTACCCTTGTATAAATCATTTATTGCTCAAATGAGATAGACTTCAGATTATAAAAAGCTTAATCACATAAATAAGCAAATGAAATATAAGGTCTAATTATAGTAACATTAGATTTTTTTGAATACATGTTAGATGCCAAAACACATAATAATTTTTAATACAAAATTATTTTCATTTTTTATGCATTGGGTATCTTCTACTTATCCTTCTACATCTATGTCCTCCTTTTCTACCCTACTTTCTGTCTGCAGGCTAATCTGTATAGGATATATCAAGGTGCTTTCTTGTCTTCTTGCTTCCCGTTAGATTTGACCAATAAAGATTCCTTGGCAGGAGATGATAGGAAGAGAGAAATATTTGTTCCCCTAGTTTCTTTGCTTCAAAGTTTTTTTCTCCTTTCAGGGTGACCCTCTGTACATTATGGGTTCTGGTAAATTCTCCCTCTTCTTATCCCTTCAGGCCCAAAGATAGTAACAACCTTCTTGTTACTATCCTTAGGGTATTGCACTATCTTTGAGGCTTCCATACATCCTCCCCACATTTATAAAGAGTATATTTATAACCACTCCTCATGAACTATTCTCCTCATGTGCATATACCATGTTTATTGCCATGTGTCCACGGGTGGTTGCCATGACTCATTCAGTCCATCAATGGACAGTACAAGTATGCTCTCCTTTAAGTCCGTTAAAAAAAGAGAATTATATACCACCTAACTTGCAAAAGGATTTGTTAGACTTGTATAATATACTGTCCAGTATAATAGTCACTAGTCGCATTTAACTAAATTTAATTGAAATTAAGTAAAATTTTAAACAAAACAAAATTTTAAGTGAAATTCAATTTGAAATTCACATAAACTGTATTTCAAGTGCTCAACATTCAAATGTGAATAGTTGCTACAGTATTGGACAATATTGCAGATATAAAACATTTCTATTATTGCAGAAAGCAGTATATAGACATACCTCAGACCACTACGATAAAGTGAGTATTACAATAAAGTAAGTCGTGGAGGGTCTTGACTTCAACTTATAAAAAATGCAACATTTGTAAGCACAATAAAGTACAATAAAATGAAGTATGCCTAGATCAGGCAATTATTAAATGGTGATTATAAAATTAAAAAAATTTATACTGGACATTTATAGTTCTTTAAAGATATTTCTTTATAAAGTGAAAATTATTTTCTTATATTTGTTGACTTATAAAATTATTCGAGTCAAAACTATTTTAAAAAATAAGTTAGAAATATATATCAATGTAGATCAAGAAACCCTGGACATAGAACCAGATGTCAGAATTGAATAAAACTTTAGAGTATTTGGAGGGATTAACTATGATCTGTATTTGGAAGTGATGTGAACTCTTATGGCCTGAGGAAAAGCTGGTAGATTTGTCTGCAGCTAAGGCCAATACAGTTATTACCACCCTTGTTTGCATGTGCCACTTTTCTGACCAAGAAGACTGGCTGGTCTGTCTCCCCATACTTTGAATCTTCACTGGACTTGTGATTTGTTTTGACAAATTGAATACAAAATAAGTGATAACCTAGAATTTCTGAGCCCAGGCTTTCAGTTTGTTTAGGTTTCAATCACAAGGAAACCAGTAGCCATCTAAAGAATCCATGTAAAGAGAGGCCATGTGGAGAAAAAGGGGCCCTGGATTGTAAGAGCCTATAAAGGGAGAGAGAAAAGCACAGGCAGCCCCCAGTCATTTTGGTCAACCAGCTAAGAAACTAGACATGAGTGAAGCTATCATGTGTTTTCCAGCCAACACCACGTGTTGCAGAAATCAGCTTTCCCTTCTGAGGACTATTTCAAATTCTGAAAAACAGGATTTGAGCATTAAGTGATTATTTAAAGTCAATAAGTATTGGAGTTAATCAGGGCTGCTCAATTTCTATTTTTTGCCTGTATTCGAAATGCACCTAATTATCATTTCCCACGTGTCATGGACTGAATGTTTGTGTTCCCTCAAAATTCATACGTTGAAGCTCTAACCCCCAGTGTGCCTGTATTTTAAGATAAGGGCTCTAAGAAAGTAATTAAGCTTAATGAGGTTACATGGGGGGCCCTAATCCAATAAGATTAGTGACCTTATAAGAAGAAACACAAGAGAACTCTTTCTCCGTGTGGACACAGGTCATGTGAAGATGAAGTGAGGAGGTGGCTATCTGCAAGATGGGAAGAGAGTCCTCACCAGAAACCAAACTAGCTAGAACCTTGATCTTGAACTCCCAGCCTTCGCACTTGAGAAATAAATTTGTTTTTTTAAGCCTCACAGTCTATGGTATTTTGTTATGGCAGCCCAGGTAAACTATGACACTACATTTGCCATTGACTTTGCTGACTGGTAGACTAGGCTGCATCCTCCAGGCCCTGGCACAGATTGTGGTACCACTTGCTGGAAAACTGATTAACTGAGGGAGGCAGCATCAAATATTTCTCCTAATCACCAGCAGAAACTATAAGGAATTAGCTGCCCCTAAACCTTTTACGTCCTAGAACACTTTGTTTAATCAGGAAATGCTCTGTATGGTCTCTTTGATAGGGCAGTGTTAGGTGTATTGAGTCTGAAAAGGATCAATAAGAAAGAATATGGGCTACTGTTGGCTGTCTTTCAGATTTAACCCTGTATTAAAGTGACAGCTCTCTTCATTGCGCATGCCTCTCAGAAGTTGAAAGTACAAAGTGGGGGTCTACCAAACTCATTCCAGATGACTTTAATGCAACTATCGATAATACTTCGGTAAAATAGAAAAGGATCCAGGACAAATGCTAAATTGGATGGGATACTGAACTATAATCCAGTATTTTTGCTAGGCAAACTAAGAAACTTTTAGTTTCTCAGTTTCTGATAAATATGCCTTGAAGCCATGTTAAGACTTAACCAGTTGATGGTGATTTATACCTGTTATGCTTTCTTATAGAGGTATATTGTTTATGAAGCTGGATTTGGTCAAAACCTGGTAAAAAAAAAAAAAACCTCATAAAACTGGAAATTACAACAATCTTCCCTCCTCCCAGGAACAAAGACCTATTTTATGCCAATTTCAATATTCTAGGTTGACTTGAAGGGCCTTAGAAAGGTATGACAGGTGGCTCCAAAGACAGCCATTTGAGAATTATTACATATGGATTGCTTAGTCATTTTATTTCATGGTTTAAGATTATTAAGATTATGATTACACATTTGACAGTATTAAAATATAAACATCTGAGTGGAAGAAACTAATCCTAATTAAATAAAGACGATTTTCTACTAAAGTTCAAGTTACTATATCCTAGATCGTACTTTGAGAATATTTTGTCATATACTCATACCTAAGTAGATATTCTACTTTGAAGAGTCCAGTTTACTTTATTGGAAATTAAAAGAAAAGAGAAGTTATTGAGTCCCCGGTAATTGCAGAGTTTATGAAAAGTAAATTGATGATTGCTGTTAGGTGCATTATCTTCAACACAGCATTGTTAAGTACATAAATAAACAGGATGACTAACAGTGAGCAGAAGATTCATGTCTATGTAAAAACTCCAACATAGATTTCTGTTATAATCTTTTGAAAAAAGTTTATAATGCAAGTAAACATGGATATTTTTTACCTCTTCCTTGAAACCATGCAAAATATACAACTGGAGACACAGGTCAAGATTCAGGTTAATAACACAAATCACCAAGCTATTGAGACTCAAACACGCAGAAAGAACACACTTAGCTGACTGAACTTCCCAACATGCTTTTCACAGTTAAATATTCTAATTCTGTGACAAATAGAAAAAAATGATTTCTTGCTGAAGAAATCATTTCATAAGTTTGTAAATTGGACAAAATAAGATATTGGGCCTTCAATATTTTTTTACTGATGATCTTTTTTCCTTTTCTCTGGCAACATTTTATGTTAAACAGTTTCTTTGGTTTGATGAGAGGTTTTTCTACCCTAGGAGAATGTAACATGTCTGGATTCATAAAGAAAAAAAGTTTGTTCTTGTTAGGTAAAGTGGAAGAAAGGTGCTAGTGTTAAGAGATAAGAAAGGAGCACCTGCAAGGTAGGGCACTCATAGGCAGATGGAGTTAGGGGAGAGTTCATATGGAAGGTAAAGATCTGGATCTGGATCCTTCAAAGCCACCCTCTCCAGGTGTCCCAGGTTCAGTCTCCATGAACTCTGACATATACATAACCCAGTTTGAAGAGCATTACTCTTCATTGTCTTATATTTGGTAATCAAGCCCTTCAATTGATTGGTTGTCCATAATGTGTCAACATGCTACATTGCCAGAGCCTGTAACGTTGAGGTACTCATTTCTGCCCAGAACTCCAAGAGTATTTTGTGACTACTTATTTTGATTCCTATTCGTGTCTTTAAATTGGATAAGAATTCAAATTTACACATTTTACTCCCACTCTGTGATTTACTACATGCTTCAATGCTTTAAGACCTATTGAATACAGGTGCTTTATTTCTCAGTCACTACCAGACTCACTTGATTTTATTATGCTGATCTGTTATTTCCAAGAATTTTTTAAAATTCCCCTTTCCACTTATTATTGTGAATCTGTAGGTTTCTTGATCTAAAAATATTTTAAGAAATTTAATGATCTTATGAAAGATCATCTGAAAGTTTCCTGAAGGTTTTTTTTTATGCTATAACAAAGCTTAATAACAAAGAATGGTATTTATAGATTAATATTTGGGGCAAATTCTAAAATGTATTTCCAGCAGTGATTTCCACACTTTCCTCCTGAATACAAAGCAATCTGTTTCTGTTTTTTTGGGACTAAACGTGAATAGCCCAGTGATGTAACTCCTTATTAAGAACATTATTGCAGCTCCATATTAAAAACATTTTTGCTTAAATAATTAGCATTTTTGCTTGTCCATAAAGAACCCACATGAAACAGAAGAAAAAAATATTTTTCCAGATGGTCCTTTTTGCATTAATACTACTAACTCAGCCATTAAAAACAAACAAAGTGTTGAAATACGTAATTTGGGCCAAATATCAGAGCTGTGAACTTTCAAGGGCTCTTCAACTTTAAAAGGACAGCTGGGTGTGCACATGAAGTCAGCCTGGCTAGACGATTACCTCGCTTGTGTTTTCCTTTTCTATACAGTCATTATGTGAATAGTTTTCTTCTTCTGAAAATGAAAGAATGATTACAACCATTCTTGAACTGAGGAAAGGCATAAACATTTGTTTACCTATTGTAAGAGTGGAAAAAAACACAATCTGTTTTAATATTTACGGTAGAATTGGTTGTTTTTGTTTGCCTTGTATCCATGTGTCTTTTGTTTAGTAAAATAACCCATATTTTCTTTGGAGAACCACCCCCTTTCCATTCTTATCCACATGAGACTAATAACCCAGAGCTGGACCTGTGATCCAGTTAGCCAATTGGAAAATCAAATTTCTCTAGCCTCTGTGATTGGTTCAGGACGGGAACATGCTCCAAATTAGTCCATTGAAACTAAATCTGGGGACTTTTATAGAACTTTTGGGGAAAAAAAATTATCTTGACTAGGAACTGCTGGAGTTATTACATGGAGATGGCAGGTTGGTGGGTAGAGAAAGAGAAAGACCTGGTCTCAAGCATTTTAATTACATGAGCCAAAAATTCATTCTTTGCTAAAGTCTGCATGAGTTGAGTTTTTCTGTCACTTGCACCGGAATGAATTCTAAGACAAAATCTATCCAGATGTGATCATGTACAGAATAGAACAATTTATCAGATACGAGGACCTTTTATGGGCCAGGTACTCTGCCAGTCCTTGGGGACATTCAAGGATCAATAAAACAAGGCTTTTCTGTAAAAGGATGGTGCTCTAAACACTTGAATTTATTTCTACCCTCCAAGTGACAGTTATGGAATGTGTTTTTTTCTAAGTAAAATATTCTTTAATAAAGATTTTTTCAGGTAAGGGGTAAAGACAGAGGGAGGCAATCCTGATTGTGTGTTGTTACTATAAGATAAGCATATTTTTTTTTTAACTCCTATAGAGAAATAGCTAGCACTTTAATAAAATTTTCTTCTTGGACAAGAAAAGAAGGGTTACTATTATTTAAATGACAGTCTTAGGCAGCAACCCTTGAGGAGAAAGAAACATACAGGGGCAAAGACAGTTAACAGAACTACACAGCTGAAGTTGTGGTTACATATTCATTCTAATGGGACATCAGATAATCAGAAAAAAATTAGATTATAATGCCAGGCACTCAACTAAACATATATATAACTAGCTGTTTTTAATATACCCTCAGTCATTTCCACTAAGACCACACCCACAGCACCAGGAGCATTGGTCTGAAGAGGTTCTTGTAGAGGCCATGCACTGAGTCCAGAATTAGTGTTCCACTCAGCTGATTAAGACCCTGATTGAATGAGTCATCATTGCATCCTCCCTCCTTATAGCAAACCTTGTCTTAGGATTTAATTACTCTTGCTGATCTGGTCTCCATCAAGGCTTTTGAGGCTCATCAGGCCATGGTGACAACTCTGAACCTGAACATGGAAGAATCTGAGTTGGACACGGATAGGCTTGGGGAGGGCTGTGAGCCCCCATCTACACAGAGTCAGAGCCTGGAGCTAGACCCTGAAAAGACCCAGTTATCTCCTCCTTTCAGCATGTGGGTGGCTTTTTATATTTATATTACACAAAGGGATATTTTGGATTTTTTCCCTCAAAAAAGAAAGCCAGATCCATTTTTATCATGAGAGACAGAATGCTGTCAACAATTTTTAAGTAACCTGTTTCCAGTTTAAAAGACTATAGTATAATGTATGTATTGTACATTTTAAAAAGTAGGAGGCAGTATCAAATATATTTAATATTGAAACTGTGATGCATGCAAGTTTTGGATAATTAAGAAGCAACCTCAACAATTTCTGAGATTCGTCATTACAGAAGTCCAGGAGGTCCAATTAACAGAGCATTTTAATCCATAGAAACCTGAGTACAAGATCATTTGTTCTATTTATGATGTATTCACATGCACATTGCAGGATCTTAAGAATTTCACAAAGTAGCGATAACCTTTGCCTTGTGGGAACTCCTAATGTTAAGTTGAAAGAATGCCATTGTCATGACCATCACAGTGTAAACCTGACACTCTTTACCATTGCTAACATTTTCTCAGATAATGTCTGTATTTCATACCTCTTTCATTGCAGGTACTGGGAGAGTATTAAATAAGAAAAGTACACACTGGGGAATGCACAAGCATGGAATTGAGATTTAAGAACCATATTCAGGAAAAGATAACTCTGGCCAGAGCAGTGGTTTCCACAGGGCTCTGATCAGGTGTCTCAGACTCTGACTTTCCCACTGTCACCTGGGGACTGGGCATCATGTGGACAGGGCTGGTTCTTCTTAGATGTCATTATTTCTGTGTTCTAGGCTTCTTGATGACCATCCTCATGATCTGGGAACCTTCTTTTTTAGTTATAGGTTTATTAACATCATCTACCAGGAAGCTATCAACTTCGGGTCTGTTTTTTAACGTGGCCTTAAATATGTTTCCTCTTATCTAGAAGGATCTCTATAATGAGTTGTTTAAAATATATGGGTTTTTGGAACCAGACTGATGGATTCGAATGCCTGCCATTTACTTGCTCTCTAACCTTGGGTAAGTTAAAAAACCTCTCTGTGCCTTAGTTTTCTCATCAGTAATGAAGTTAATAATAGAATTTCCCTCATAAGCTTGCTTTGAGGATTAAATGCACTAATACAGGTATTGGCACTCTTTTTCTATAAAGAGTCAGATAATAAATAGTTTAGGCTTTGCAGGACATATAGTCTCTGTTGCAACTACTCAGGTATGATGTTGTAGAGTGAAAGCAGCCATAGACAGTACATAACTGATTTAGTGTGGCTATGTCCCAGCGAAAGTTTAATCATGAAAACAGGCAGTGGGCTGATTAGCTTGCAGGCCAAAATTTGGGATACTTGTGTGCCAAAACTTTACCTGGTTCATTGTAAGAACTCATTGTACTGTCATAATAATCATCGCCATTATTATATATGCCTTTAGTCATTCCACAAAGCATTATGGATCCGATTATGTGCTAATTTTACAGTGTAGCTCTTAGTATTAGCCTTTGCTGTCACATCTACTCATTTCCTTACTCAGGGACTCTAACCTTCAACTAAATTCCTTCTGAAAGCAGAGGACAGTGAACTCCCACATCATCATTTTTGAGCTGCCGATAGCTTTAAAAGAAGACTGTCTTTTAAGTGTCGTATTTCACCTTAAAAATGTATGTGACTTTTGCATTTTATTCCATAGTATATGTTTCCTTCAATACAAAAAAAAAAAAAATGGAGATTTAAATCATTATCATTCATTACTGAGTAAAATTAACCATGTTTATCAAATATGTTCTGCTTTTTCATGACACACACATTTATACCAGTTTGATAAATGTGGCCTATAATGACAGGAATTTAAATTGTGAGGTAGGAAATCTCTTTAGGGATCAATGGTGTTGGCTTTCTGCATGGCTATTAGAACTTTCTCAAAGACAAAGAGAGGAAATACAATTGGGAAACATGGGCATGGAAGAGTTTGCTAAAAATTTTAAGGAACTCTATTCATTGCTTCCCACCTGACAGGTGACAAAGCGAATGTCTTGGCTCCTGAAGCTCTGGCCTTATGGCTCAGGAAACTGATGACACACAGGAAATAAACATGTGCCTATCAGGCCATGACTGAAAGAAACTGCCTGGGTTGATCTAAGAAATATAGTGATGAAAAGTAAAATAACATACAGAATGATTTATATATAAGAGAGATCATTGTTAAGTTGAAACATAAAATGTTCAATATTTTTGAAGTATAAAAATGGCAATCTCTGTGATTCAACCTAATATTTCCTCAAAGCTCATTAACCAACAATGTATATAGCACTGGTTTTTAAGTGAAATATTACCAGCGTAAATTATAATAAGAATAGCACTTTGAGATGCTTTAAAAACTATGCACAGAATGAAAAATGTGAAAACAGAAAGTAAAACTTAATGCTAAAAACAATCAGAACCTAAGAGGTTGCACTGTGATCATAGTTCATAGTCAGAAACTTTCCTGACAGTTTTGAGAAACAATCCCATAGGCGCTTGTTGGTCCAGCAGGTGTAAAGAAATAAAACATCAGGACCAGAAGAATGAGTCTGGAGCATTGCATGGAAGCACTTAGAAAGATGAAGTTCCCTGTGCTCTTTATGACCATAAGCAATGTGCATTTATTCATTTTATCAGTGTGGAATGGATAGATAGCAGAAGTTGTTTTATTCCTCCTCTATTTCCATCGATTGATAGACAATATTCTGAAACCATATGAAGCATCATTTCCTTTAGTAGGCAGTGCCCTGACAGATTTTTCAGACTCTTATATTTAAACCAAGATGCATAAATTTCAGTCTTCATCTCAAATCTTAAGATGTATACAGGGGTGAAATAACACAGATACAGAGAAAGTAGCATCAGTAACATCAATGACATAAGATGCACAAGTATTTTATGTGCTTCTATTTTGCAATCAGTGCAGCGATTCTTTCTGCGAGTCATCCCATCCTGCTTCTTTAGATTTTAAATTCCAAAATCTCAGTTTGGATTAGGTAGAGAGGAGAAATGAAAGCTCAGAAGTATGTATTTGGTAATTAAAAAGGAAAGCAGAAACTATTTCTAAGCTCATGTGAAAGTCCCTATATTCAGTATGGTACACCTTATGTAGCCTTGAATTTCAGACTTGCCACCTTCATTGTCTTGAATCTTATGACTTGAAGAATAAATTGAGCAGAGAAAAACAAAACAAAGCAAAAGAAAAACCTAAACCCAAACAACGAACAAGCCAAAGTCAGAAGAATATATGAGCCACTAATAAGCAAAGGTTTTTCTTTTGGAAACATAACTGTTAACAAATAGCTTGGCTTCCCAAATCAGAAATTTTATCTAAGTAAATATATTCTAATTTAAATTTGAAACATACACAGAAATTGAGACAATAGTAAACAAATTACCTAGATCCAATAATTTTCAAAAGGTTTCAAGTCTTGCTTTATCAATCGTTTTTTTTTTATTACTATCATTGTTAAAATATTTTTAAGGAAAGGGCAGCCTTATGTCATTTACTCTCATATATACTTCAGTATGCATTTCTTAAAAATTAAGGATAGTTTCTTTCATAACCATAATGCCACTTGGGCATAATTTTAAATGATAATTTAGAACTTAAAAATAAAACTTACATTTACTCTTCATTAATACTATGCTCCACTGCAAAAATGAATATGAGAAAAAGAGATAAAACTAAAAGGGAAATAGGGGAAGATAGCAAAATGAAATGACGAAGAAAAGTATTGAACATCCATCCAGCTTTACGGAGGGTCCCATCCTAACACAACCACTGCTTCACAGAGGCCAAAGCAGGGGTTCTGCGCTGCTCTTTATTAGAGTTTTCTTCTTGCAAATTAAGGCATAATGCTGGCATCTAGTTGAGTAAAAGTCATCCAAGGATCCAGAGCAGTGTGTCATGTCTACCTGGCCATCATCTCCAGCACAACATAAAACGCATTAATTTCAAATGAGCTTTTCATCCCCTCAGACTCTCATCATCCCAATTCCCCTATGAATAATACAGCCATAATTTTAAAAACTCAAATCCAGCTGTTACTACTTTTAAGTGCTATTATCCATAGCAAGTCAATGTGACACCAAATATATCTTCCCCATTCATTCAGCATTTGTAAATCTGCCCAGCCACTGGATTCAATCCCCTCCCCCCACCCCTCTTGTTCAGGAGGGTTGCAAATGCCAAAAGCAATCAATTTATAAGCAAATCAATGTGAACAGCCATCAATGGGAACAGCTTACCCTGCAGCTATCTGCTATTTTTTTCAAATAGCTAGCTGAGCTTGTCTTTGGATCTGATGACCAGAATACCCATGCACTAAAGGAGCTGTCTCCCTTTAGTTCTTAAATTTTTTTTTCTTACACCGGAGGCTAGCTTTGCAGAGAGGTTCCAAGCTGCAGGGACAGCTTGAGGCTAGGGGCGCCGTCCTGCTCTGTCAGCGTAGGAAGCAAGCGGCTCCAGGCATCCCCCGCTCTCTAACCTGCACGCTGCGGCATTGATCTTCGATAAGCTCTCTGGCTCCTCAAGAATCTACTATCTGCCATCAATATCTCCGTGGAGGGAAGTATTTCTAAAATGCAATTTCTTTGTGTCCTTAGCGTGTGTGACATAGCTCATCATGCTTTTAAAGATTTTTTCCTGGCTTCTGCTAACAGCCTTTGCTTGCTTTCTGCTGTATTCACCATGCAACTAAATAAACCTGTCTCATGTTGCCATCTCTCAGGAATCCAATCCGAAAGCACGCTGAAATTGTATATTTAGGCGAACTGACATCAGGGAACAATGAGGAAAAACAATCTCAATAAATAAGAAGAAAATCTGAAGGCACGAATATTTTCTTGTTAAACTAAAAAAGAAAAACAAAAATATTTTAGAAATTTGAACATACAATGGTAAAATATGTCCTGTTTCCACACTGCTTATTTTCCTGAGTGCTACATTCCTATTTTAAAATTGTGGCAACAGATCCAGGAAACAAATGTCTTTGAAAATTCCATTTCATGAAAGCATTACTGTATGCATTTAAGCTTTTTTTCCTACTGAAAATTACTGTAAACAGCGTGAAAAATGACAATGCTGGAAACAGAATAAAAATAATGAATGGTCTTTAAAAGACAGAGGGATAAAAATGTTCATGAAATACTATGCTCAAATGACTAATGTTAATGTTTAAGAAAAATTATTCCCTGCCAGTAAGAAAGTAAAATGCCTACAGAGTATTATATAAAATAACAGTAGTAGGGAAAATAAAGTTAGAAAAGTCAGTAATATTTCTAGATGATTTTAGGAAGTTTGCAGAGAAAATATCCAACAGTAGGATAAAATCTGTAAATATTTGCCCAGGAACCGAAAATTTCTATTTATTTTCCAGTACACCATTGTTAGGTGTTTTGTTGTTGGTCTGAAATATCTAGATCGTTTTCTGTTTCCTTGGCAGAAATCCTAATTCTTATTCTTACACTGTCTCCCACATATACCCATCCAAACTTATATTTCTATTTCTATTTATGATTAACAGTATTTTAAGTTTCCTAAATGCAGTCTCTTAGAGTCTTTATCATTCAAAAATCTAGATGTTGGATCCTATTTTCCTTGTTTTCTTAGACATTTGCTTTCTTCAATTACAAAACAGCAAGCATCTCACATGTGCTCACCATTACTCCATTTTAATTGAAGGCTCCTTGTTAGTATTGTGGTCAGTACCCAGGGAGTTGCAACATCATACAAGCAAGGAATTCACAATCAAATTTTTTTAAAAAACGTTGAGGCTAACGTGGAGATACTTACTGGAGGAGGTGAAGTTCAAGTTCCCTGTTAAAGAACAGGAGGAATTTAGGTGTAGAGAAGAGAGGAGGTTGCTTCAAACAGAATGATATGTAAACCACTAAGCTGCAGAGGGAAATCTTGGACACTAGAGGGATGCCTGGCACGCTTATGATGGTTATAAAGTCTAGTGCGAGCACTGGAAGGTGTTGTATTCAACATGTTCTCTAGTTCCACTGGGGGAAAGTAAGGCTGTTCACATAATGAATGCACTCAAAACCTCCCCAAAAGAAACAGACCCTAGGGATTTGGGCACATGAGTAGCCACTCCAAGGAAGCTCTGACCATGATTAAAGTGCTGGTAATGAAATGTTCTACACTACTTTACATGCTACACTGCATTGACTAACCAACTCTGCCAATGCAGAGGGCCCTTCTGGAACTCATCAGTATCTCCATCTACCATTCCTGAGTCTTTCTCATCCTAATTAAGGGCTTCCAATTCGTAATTGCCTAAATCTCTCTGGGGAAGTCTCAGAACACAAATCACAGATTGATTTGTTTGTGGTGGCACAAAATTACTGTGTTTTCCCTTTAGTTTTAAATTCTCTTCTAAATACCTATAAGAACCTATGATTGGACTCATTCTTTATATAAAGTAGTAGCATATTACAGGAAGAAAGACTGTTAATGACCCATCCATCTGTAGACTCACTATAGGTACAGAATACCAAGTTTTACAATAAGACTCCAAGTTTAGAATAAAGAGAGGAGTAAGGATCAGAAAAACCCTTTAATTCATCACTTACTCTAATTTGCAATAAACGAAAATGAACATTTACTGTATCTTAAAAATTAAGCGCAGAATCCTTCATATCTTTTTTCGGCTCTATTGAAATATAACTGATATAGAATATTGGGTACACTTAAAGTGTATAATGTGATTATTTTATACACATGTATTGCAAAATGTAGTTAACACAATAAGATTGATTAACACAATCTACCTCACACAATTATTATTTGGTTGTTGTTTTGTTATGGTGAGAACATTAAAGCTCTGCTCTCACAACAACTTTCAAATACACAATACAGTACTGTTAACTGTAGTCACTATGCTGTACACTAGATCTTTGAAACTTATTTACTTATCAACTTATAACTGAAAGTTTGTACCCTTTGACCAACATCTCTCCATTCCCCCACCCTTCAGCCCCTAGTAACCACCATTCTATGTTTCTATGAGTTTGATGATATTATACAATATTTGTCTTTCTCTGACTTATTTCACTTAACAAATGCCCTCAAGGTCATCCATGTTGTTGCAAATGGCAGAATCTTTTGTCCATATGTACATGATTATATATCTCTCACATTTTATGTACATCTTATCTCACATTTTTTATTATTCATCTTACGTTGTTTCCATGTCTTAGCTATTATAATATTGCAGTGGACATGGGGATGCAAGTATCTCTTCAAGATAGTGATTTCATTTCATTCAAGTATATACCCAGAAGTGATATTGCTGGATCATATGGTAGTTTTAATTTTAATTTTTTGAAGAAGCTCGATACTGTTTTCCATAGTCACTATACCAATTTATATTTCCACTAACAGTGCACCATGATCCCCTTTCTCCACATCCTCCTCAGCAGTTATTTCTTGTCTTTTTGATAATAGCCATTCTAACAGGTATGAGATGATGTCTCATAATGGTTTTGATTTTCATTTCCCTGATGGTTACTGATGTTGAGTACCTTTCCATGTACCTATTGGCCATTTGTAAACCTTCTTTGGAAAAATGTTCAAACCCTCTGTTCATTTTTAAATTGAATTGTGTAGGTTTATTTTTTGCTATCAAGTATTAAGAGCTCCTTATATATTTTCAATATCAACCCCTTATCAAGTTTATGGTTTCCAAATATTTTCTCCCATTCCATGGTTTACCTTTTTATTTTGTTGGTTTTGCTGTGCAAAAACCTATAGCTTGATGGAATCTCACTTGTTGGGTTTTACTTTTGTTGCCTGTGCTTTTGGTATCATGCCAAAAAATAATCATTGCCAGACTGATGCCAAGGAGCATTTCCCCTATGTTTTCTTCTAGCTTTATGTTTTCAGGTCTTATATTTAAGTCTTTAATCCATTTTGAGTTAATTTTTGTGAATGAGGTAAAACAGGGGCCCAATTTCATTCCTTGCATGTGGATATTCAGTTTTACCAATACCATTTATTGAAGAGACTATTCTTTTCCCATGCTGGACTCTCTTGTCAAATATTAGCTGATCATATATGTATGGATTTATTTCTGGGCTCTCTATTCTGTTCCATTGGTCTATATGATATGTTTCTGCCAGTATCATACTGTTTTAATTACTATGGCTTTGTAATATAGTTTGAAATCAGAACGTATGAAACTTCCAGCTTTGTTCTTTCTCAAGGTTGCTTTCGTTATTTGGGTCTTTTGTTGTTTCATATGGATTTTTTATTATTATTATTTCTGTAAAAAGTGCTTTTGGGATTTTGATAGAGATTGTATTGAATCTATAGATGGCTTTGGGTAGTATGAATACTTTAACAATATTGACTTTTGCAATCCATGAACATGAAATATTTTTTCATTTGTATATTCTTCAATTTCTTTCTTCAATGTCTTATAGTTTTAATGTACAGATCTTCCACTTCCTTGGTTAAACTGATTCCTAAGAATTTTATTCTTTTTCATGCTATTATAAATGGGATCTTTTACTTTTTCAGATTATTCATTGCTAGCGTGTAGAAACACAAATGATTCTTCTGTGTTGGTTTTGCATCCTGAAACTTTACTGAATTTACTTATTAGGTCTAGCAATTTTTTTGATGTACTCTTTTAGGAATGTCTCTATATAAGATAATGTCATCAGAAAACAAATAATTTTACTGTTTGCTTTCTGATCTGGATATATTTTATTCCTTTTTCTTGCCTAATTGTTCTGGCTAGGACTTTTAGTACTATGTTGAGTAGGATTGGTAAGAATAGACACCCTTGTCTCATTTCTAACCTTAAGAATGGTTTCAACTTTTCATCATTGAGTATGGTATTAGCTGTGGGCTAGATATAAATGGCTTAATTATGTTGTGGTATGATACTTCTATACTCAATTTTTTGAACATTTTTATCATGAAAGGATGCTAAATTTTGTCAAATGCTTTTACTGCATCTATTGAGAAAATCATATGATTTTTATCCTTAATTTTGAGAATGTGATCTATCACAATTTTTGATTTGTACTCATTGAGGTATCTTTGCATCCCAGGGATAAATCTCACTTGGTCATGGTGTATGATCCTTTTAATGTACTGTTGAATTTTGTTGTGAATTTTTGCATCTATATTCACTAGGCCTGTAGTTTCTTTTCTGGTTGTATTCTTTTCTGGCATTGGTATCAGGGTAATGCTGTCCTCGTAAAACAAATTTAGGAGTGTTTCCTCCTCTTCAATTTTTGGAGTTTAAGAAGACTTGGCATTAATTCTTCTTTAAATTTTTGGTAGAATTCACCGGTGAATCCATCTTGTCCTGAGCTTTTCTTTGTTGGAAGGTTTTTGATTACTTATTCAATCTCCTTGTTATTGGTCTGTTCAGATTTTGTATTTCTTCATGATTCAGGCTTGGCAGTTTATATGTTCTTATGAATTTATCCATTTCCTATAGGTTGTTCAATATATTGGTATATAATTTTTCACAGTAGTCTCTTATTATCCTTTGTGTTTCTGTGCTGTCATTTGTAATATTTCTTCTATTTATAAGAAATATAAATAGAAGAATCTTCTCTTTCTCTTCATAAGTCAATTATTAATTTTATCTTTTTAAAAATTAACAAGTTTCTTGATCTTTTCATTGTTTTTCTATTCTGTTTCACTTATTCTTTCTCTTATCTTTGTTATATCCTTCATTCTGCTAACTTTGAACTTTGTTGTTTTTCTAGTTTCTTGAGGTATAAAGTTAGGTTGATTATCTGAGATCTTTTTTTCTTAATGTAGGCTTTTATCATCATAAACTTCCCATAGTACTGCTTTCATTACATCTCATAAGTTTTGGTATATTTTATTTCTATGTAAGTTCATTTCAATATATGTTTTATTTCCATTTTGATTTTTTCTTTGACCCATTGGTTTTTTGGGAGTTTGTTGTTTAATTTCAACATATTTGTAAATTTTGTTTCCTTCCTGTTATTGATTTCTAATTTCAGACCAATGTGGTTGTAAAAAATTGGTATAATTTCAGTCTTTTTCAATTCGCTGAGACTTGTTTTTCAGCTTTAATAACATATGATCTATCCTGGAGAACGTTCTGTGTGCACTTGAAAAGTATGTATATTCTGCTGCTGTTTGATGGAATATTCAGTATATACCTTTTAGGTCTATTTTTTAATAGTGTTATTCAAGTCTGTTGTTTCTTTATTGATTTTTCTGTCTGGGTGATCTATCCATTGTTGAAAGCAGGATATTAAAGTCCTCTACTATTATTGTATTGTTGTCTACCACTTCTTTCAGATAGGTTAGTGTTTGCTCAATGCAGGTATGTGTTCTAATGTTCGGTGCATATATATTTACAATTGTTATACCTTCTTGATGAATTGAACATTTTATTATATAATGACCTTCTTTGTCTGTTACAGATTGTAACTGAAAGTTTATTTTGTCTAAATATAGCTATTGCTTTTCTCTTTTGGATTTTATTTGTGTGGAACGTATTTTTCCATCCCTTCACTTTGAGCCTGTGTGTGTCCTTGAATTGAAGTGAATCTGTTGTAGGGCAGCATAAAGTTGCTTTTTCTTTTTTTTAATTATTGGTGGATAAAAACTTACTACTGCACTCTTGTTTTTTTCTGGCAATTATGTAGTTTCGTTTTTCCTTTTATTTACTCTTGCCGTCTTCCTTTATGAAATGACTTTCTATAGTTGTATACATTGAGTCCCTTCTCTCTCTCTCTCTCTCTCTCTCTTTCTCTCTCTCTCTCTCTCTCTCTCTCTCTCTCTCTCTCTCTCTCTCTCTGTGGCTACCCTCTGGTTTACTTGAAACATCTTATGAATACAACAGTATCTTTTAAAATGATAACAATTTAACTTTGATCAAAAGAACTCTCCTTTTTATTTCACCTCCCTATACTCTGGTTTTGAAGTCCCACTTTACATTTTTATCTTATGTATCCATTAAGAAATGATTGTAGCTATACCTATTCTTAATACTTTGGTACTTCCATCTTTATACTAAAGTGGTTAACACACCATCATATAACATTGTTAGAGTATTCTGAATATGACTATATACTTGTGCTTGCCAGCCTTTTTCATAAGTTTTCATATTACTAGTTAGTGTCCTTTTCTTCCACTTTAAAGACCTCCTTTCAACATTCCTTGTAAGTTAGGTTTAGTGGTGATAAACTTCCTCAGCCCTTGTTTGTTGGGAAAGTCTTTTTCTTGTCTTCGTTTCTAAAGGACAATTTTGTTGGATAAAGTGTTCTTTGTTGGCTATTTTTTTTAAATACTTGAATATATCTTAATAATACTTGAATAATACTTGAATATATCTCATCTTCTGATCTATAAAATCTCCACTCAGAAATCTGCTGGTAGCATCATGGAGATTCCTTTCTATACAGATTTTTTTTCATTAGCTGCTTTTAAAATTCTTTGTTTTTAATTTCAAATGATTTTATTATAATGTATCCTGGTAAAGATGAATTTGGATTGAAATTTTGATGTGACCTATTAGCTTTATGAACTTAGATGTCTAAATCACTCCTCAGGTTTGAGTAGTTCTCAGCCATTATTTCTTTAAATAAGCTTTCTATCCCTTTATCCCTCTCTTCTTCTTCTTAGACTTTCAGTACTACATATTTTTTCTCCTAATGTGTCCCATAAGGCCAGTAGTGTATCTTTATTGCGCTATATTCTTTTATCTTTTGGCTTCTCTGACTGGATCATGTCAAACGATCCATCTTAGATCTTATTAATCCTTTTTTTTTGGCTAGGTCTTATCTGAAGTTGAGACTTTCTATTGAACATTTTAGGGCAGTCACTGTTATTATTTAGCTCCAAAATGTCTTTTATGTTCTATGTTTATCTCTTCTTTGAACTTTCTATTTTGTTCTTGTATTTTTCCTGATTTCATTACAGTGTTTATTTGTTTTCTTGTAGCTCTCCGAGCAGCTTTAGAACAATTATTTTGAATTGTTGTTGGGCAATTCCTGTATCTCCACTTCCTTGGGGCCTGTTACTGGAAATTTACTGTATTCCTTTGGTGGAATCATGTTTCCTCAATTCTTTATGATTCTTATAGTACTGCATAGGTGTCTAACCATTTGAAGAAGCATTCGCCTCTTCCAGACTTTCTAGACAGATTTTGATAAGGAATGACTTTTCTGTGGGTAGGGGAATGTTAAAATGTTCTGTGACCCCTGGTCTAGTGGCATAGGGCACCAAGTGATGAGGTGTGTTGTGGCACCAGTCTGGAGGAACATGGTGACTCATGTGTCAGGTTTTTTGGGTTCATATTATTGACAACTGCCTGGTCCTTTGTGAGCACCATGGAGTGACTACAGAGCCTGCAAGGGCTGTTTGGGTCCTGATCAGTATCTCCAGGTCCAGAGGCTGGGGGCCAGGCCAAGCAGCGGTAATGGCTGGAGCTGGTAGTATTTATGTACTTGGCTATAGGGCCAGCTACCTGTGTAGTTATAGGGACTGATATCAAACACACATGTAGTGGTAGGAGCCAAGTCAAGCAGCCAGGGTGAGGGCCAACTATGAGGGAACTGGCAGCTATGGCAGCTCTGGCTATTGGTATGTACTACCAGGGCCTCACAATCTTTCTTAGGCGAGCAAATGTAGGGAGGCCAGTGATGGGTGTCATGTTGGTGATGTGCAAATACACAGCTAGAGGGGCTAATCTTGAGTGCACACACAATGATGAGTATCAGCTGTGAGGTTAAAGGCTGGTGTCCTGCACTTGCACAGCTTTGGAAACCTGGGTTGCTAGGTTTTTTCAATGGTGGGACTCAGGTGGTTGGTATCAGCAAACACAAATACCTGTGGGGTAAAACCAGGTGAAATCTGCAGAGGGTAATCAACAACTTTGTTGGCTATTGGTTTCTTCAGTGGTAAAAGCTACTGAGGCCATTTGCAAAGCTGGGAACCTCAGTCGCTGGCATCTTGTAGCTAATAGTAGTAGCCCTTGCTTTTCTTCCTTGTTCTTAGACATCTCTATGTCTCAGCTTTGCTGGGCTCTGGATCAGGTGAAACTTAGTGAAGCCTTCGTGCAGAGCTCGAAGGCTGGGGAATCTTGTCACTCACCATACTTTTCCTTTCCCTGCAAGAGGAACTCTTTCTAGATGAGGGAGTCCCTCTTGGTCCTGAGCAATACCAGCTTGGGAGAGTGGATGATACAGACAAAATGAAGCTGTTCCTTCTTCCCTTTTTGTGCTGTTGTTCTCCAGTTTTTTATTTCTCTGTGCTGTTAAAGTTTCTTAAGTGGACTCCAGAGCTCTCCCAGAGCTGGTTTTGTTTGGAGATAGCTGTTTAATTAATGACCTTTGTGGGGTAACAGAGTCTGGGGTCTCCTCCTCCATCCTGGTGACATCACTATAGAATTTGGTTGTTTCCTCCTCTCAGGAAGGGCAGAGAGTCCTCTCATGTGGAATTTAACACCTGGAAGCCATCATATTCTTTTCTGTGGTTGCAGAGTATGGTAAATATCCTGAAAAATAGTTGTTTCAAGGGGTGCTTTCCTCATGGCTAGAAAAGTATCTTCCTTAAGCCTAGAACCACGGCTCCAACTGCTTTGCCAACAGTAAGATCTCCGCTTTGGCAAAGCCATTTGTCTTACAGAGAAACCTTTATCAGTTTTTCTGCCATTTTTTCAGTTTGCCCATATCAAAGAAATATACTGGACTATTATTTTAAATTCTGGGCACTATTCTGGAAGTGTGGGAACTGAAAATCATTCTCTTGAGGAGGGATTTTTAAGTATTGCAGGTATCATTTTGATATGAGCTGCAAATTTTGGCACATGTTTTTAGTTGAAAGAATAGGGAATTATATATTAATTAACTCTTTAGAGTTGGCCCAGAAGGAGTCTTGCCTCATATCCTACCAGTTCTTTTAAAAGAGATTGGCCCTAAGGAACTCAGTAATGACAACTGATGTGTGCTATCTGCATGCTAACTTTAGTCAAAATAGCCCCTGTTTTAGTACTAGATGTGTTTGAGCTGCACATAATTGTTATATGATTCAGTCATCCTAATAATCTTTTATTCATTTTTCCTGCTCTCTTTTAATGGTCACTGATGAAAACATAATGAACACAAAGCTCCTAGCAATGAATGTGTCCCAGGGAACTCAGCCCCCTGGCTTCCACCATGGCTTAGCACCTACAAATGCCTGACTCAGATAGTCTCCCATCAAGGCTGATTTTCAGCTGCCTGTTTCTATCATGTAATCAAAACACTGTATGTGTCCAGATCCCAAAGGCCTTTCTCTGTCCTAGACATTCCAATGTAATCAGTATGAAAAACATTCAACAAAGTAAATGCCACTTTAATTATAAGCTTGCTCCAACTGGATTAGAATCAAAATAAGCATCCTTAAGACAAAAATTAGATCTGAAAGGCAAAATTAGTCATGGAGCTTCTGAGACAGGAGTCCATTTTTATTTCATGATGATGTAATTTTTTTTCCAAATTCTTATTTTAATATTCTCATTACCACCATAAGCCTGCACCATCACCAATCCCATACATTATTTCTCAAGCAATTGTTTCCCTTTTACTTGCCATTTACCTTTCTGGTATCATGTCAGGTTTACTGCTTCTCTCTTCTCGGCACCCCAATTTTTTGATGCAGATGCTAAGCATTGCAGAGAAGCCCTACCAGTAGAAGTTAGTAAGTAGTTATGAATAGTGACTTTAGACTCAGTTTCAAATTCAGGCTCTAACATTTAGTAGTAGTGTAACTTGCATACAATATTTACCTCTTTAAGCTTTAATTTCCTCAGTCATGAAATAGAAGAAATCATACTTATTTCACAGGTAGTTTTAAAGATAAATGAGATAATGTAGGTGATACCTTTGACAAAGGGCATGACAAATGCAGTAATATCACCAAATTCTACTTATTGATATGAGTAAAGGATGCTCACCAGATCTATGTGTAAATCTGGAATCAGGCAGACTTGAGTTCAAACCTCAGATCTGGCTCTTGAGAATTGCAAGACCCTAGACAAGTTATTTCATTTCTCTCTGCTCTATTAGTTCTTTTGCCAAAAAGGGATAAAAACATCTGTTTCATAGATATCATTTTGAGGTGCTATTTTTATTAATACAAGTTTCTTCTAAAAGATAAATGTCAGGCTGTATTTGTATGTATAGAATAAAGTAACCACCATATAGCTTTCTCTGAAATCTCCTGGTAATGAGAAATAAACATGACCATCATCTTATAAAGGTTTCCAGGGATAGTTGCCCTTGTTCCAG
Organism: Rousettus aegyptiacus; assembly: GCF_014176215.1. NCBI lineage: Eukaryota > Metazoa > Chordata > Mammalia > Chiroptera > Pteropodidae > Rousettus > Rousettus aegyptiacus. The sequence goes on along the minus strand of NW_023416284.1, from coordinate 123,807,324 downwards.
CCCCATGGCCATAAATAACACCTTCTATTCAAATCATTCACTACCAGACATTTTACTTTAGGTGAGGTTCTCTACAATTGATATAGGTAGAGTTATAAATAAGTTTTCTCTGCTTTGTATTCATTATACAGATTCAAATTATGGTAGGAGGGCGACCAGTGCAAATGAGCCTTGGTCGAGGCTGGTAATAGAATCCAGAAACTATAGTGGCCTATTGTTAATGATGTTGAAGAAGCCAAATACTTCAGATGTTCTAAAAGCAGGATTCCTTTTTCCCATCAGAGATAAAAATACTACCTACACTGTAACAGGATACACAGAAGAAAGGCGAGTGAACTCCATTTTACCATTAGCAAAGGGCCTTGTGTTAAATTGTTCTGTTGTTCTCAATTGTTTGCTGCTGTTCTCTGCAAGGTGTCTATACTTTTCCACCCCATTAACATCAGGTTTCATGTGATTTGATTTGCCCAATGAAATGACAGAAGCTTTAAGAGCCACTGGTCATTCTTGGCTTCTAGAAATTCCTTCTAAGTGTCTTTTCTAATGTTCCTCTTATGTGGGCCAGAAGTACTTGATGGCCACTGAATGTGACTGGTCTCTTCTTGGCAATGCTGCAAAGATAACCATGGTATGTCCGGCATTTCACTCTAGAATGTTTGGAACACACTGTCCTTGGGTTTGGCTTTCAATCAACACAAACATGCACGTGCACATGCACGCACATGTGCACACACACACCCTTCATATATATTTTTTTCCTGAATGTTGAGTTAATTCTTCTGTCTTTTATTATCTTCTGTGAGATAAATTAACTGCTTAATGCAGTTTGAAAATGTGGTGCAAATGATACTGTAGTAAATGAAAGAACTTCATCAACTTCTAATTAGAGATTGAATCACTATGTAGATAGCATGATAAAATAGCCTGCTTTTAGTAATCTACAACAGAAATTGGTTCAGGGAAGACTATATTGAAAGGATAAGATTAAAAATTTCTAATTAAATTTACTCTTAAAAATATCTCCCTAACTTCTGGACCAGCACTGTCCTATATAACTTTTTGTGATGACATCATAGTTCTATAATTGTGCTGTCCGATATGGTATCCGCTAACCTCATGGAGCTGTTGAACATTTGAAATGTGCTAGTACAACTGGAGAGTTAAATTTTAAATTTAATTAATTTAATTATTTTAAATAACTATAATTGAAGACTCTTTCATGTTCCTATATTTAGCACTAAGAAATTTATATGTATACATGTGTGTGTATGTATATGTACACATCTATCTAGTTATCTCTATGCAAGTACCAGACAACCTCACCCTTTTGTTTATATTAGGAAGCCATATTATTGTAGATCCAAGAAATCATTGCCTGTTCTGTTTCAGACTCATATGGGTACTCCCAATAGAGACATCATCTAACTTTATGGAGTGAATCTAAAAATAAAGCATTCCTACAACGTGGTCTCAATATGCAAACAAAGAGTACCATATTCTGGAATCATAAGTCAAAGACATCCTTATTTAGTTCATCTATTAATCTAGAAAGAACCATTCTCAAATTATCCTGACAACTTCCAATATTATACTTCCAAATCTCTATTCTTTAGCTCTTCATCCTTATACTAGAAATTAAACTCCCAAGTTCTCCAAACAACCAGATTTTAGTTGCCCCAATTATTGAATCGAAACTTAGCATATTTCTATTTCACTATATAACTAAATAAGGAGTTTATGTTCCCCATTCTCAAAGGACTCATCTCACTACAAAGATGTAATATTCTTGGACTTACTGTAATTATAAGACCATGGGATTTAGAAAATAATAATTCCTAATTGTAAGGATAAAATTATTTGAGAAGGCTGAAAGCTGATATATTATTAGGGACATTTGGACACTTGACTCTCTTTACATTCTGTGGCTATTGCTTTTCTGGTGGACTTTTTCAGGAAGTAGAGGTTAGGGAAATCCTTGCCAAGACAGGCCACGTTGGTCACTGCCTCGCGCAGGTTTTTTATCATTGAGTAATTAGCTAAGATATTTTATTTATTTTTAATGTGGTATGTTCTCTTCCCCTTAATTATAGAGCACCAGAAAGACCTGATTTTACTTCCTAGTGATAGTGTGAGAATCACCTCATTGATAGGACTTAGCACAGCAACAAAGATCATGCCCCCCCACAAATGATTATTGATGTTTTTTTAATTGATTTCTAAAATTAAAATCTAACTTTACTCAAAGAACAAAAAATGCTTCTAAAAAGCACAAGATACTTTGGAATAAAGTACACTGTTTATTAGAAAGACATAAAATCTACACCACGTATACCGACACCAAAAGTACCCCCAAATGCAATGTTTTAATTATAGTTTTCTATTTAAAAACAAAATATAATTGAAAGGCTAATTTAAAAATCAGCTTTCTTTCTACAGACAAGCTAGGCGTGACCAACGTTGACCTCTACTCATCTGAGAAAAGCAGGATAACGGGAAAATAAAAGAAGGAAAGCTGAAGCACTCTGAGGTCTCTAAGTCTGTTTGCGGTCGTTCACATGCCAGACCCTAGAATTTCTTCCAGATTTCATCTCCAATTTTCCTCAGCCTAATTTGGTGTATTCATCAAATTCTAAGGCACCTTTCTCAAAGAATGGTGGGTCACAGGAAGCTCTCAGTGTGGCTTCATGGATCCTCTCTGCAGACTAGAGATGGAGGAGGGTGCTAGTCATCAAACCTTCCCTCGACAGAGAAGTAAAGCAACCAGTAGGGTTAGCTTCATGTACACAGGATGACGCATTTGAGTCATATTTTCTTAATTTGGAAACTAAGTTGAACAGTTTTAAAAATGTACTAACTCTTCCAAACACTAATCCGAAAGAGACAATGTCATTTTCCAAAGTGGCTGACCAACATCAGGATCTGACTTAAGCAATGAAGAATTCAAAGTTATATCAAGAGAATATTAAAATATGAGAATAGATATTTTACAATGTTTAATGTAAACTCTCTATCAATCTTATAAATCCAATGTAAAAGCCAACAAATTGAGATTATTTATTCCTCAAACTATAACTAAAGCAGGAATTAGAAAGAGTGGTTTTATCAGGAACATGTTATATAGTTGTGTGTCTTTATTCTCCAGAGAGAAATGTAAACTCTGTGCAGCTAAAGTATCGACTTGATTACTTAATGATGGTTAACATTTAAAAATTTGCTCTGGGGGAAATAAAGTGGAAATTTAAATAGTGTTGCAATTGCCATTACTGTGGGTTTTCACTGTCTATTTCCAAATGAGGACACAAGCGAAAGATAACAGGGAACCTGCTTAGACTATATTATATTCAGTCAAATCCTCTTCCTTTTGACTTTGTAGAAACATGCTGCTTAAACTGCTTAGATGACTTTTTTTTAAAGCTATTAGTCTTTAAAGAAACTTTAACGTTTTCTTATTTATCAAATATTCCTACAATCCTTGGATACAGAATGTCTGCATGTACATAGAAACACAGAGATATATTTTACATTCACCAACAGGACAAGAAAATATTGTCTCTCCTCATAGCTGATAATATACACTTCTTCCGCCTAGCCAGATTTTATACTGTCCGTCCTTTCTAAACCCCAGCAAAAGGTCTACTATCCTGTGAGATGAGTCTAATTAAATTTTAGGGCATATTCGATTGCTAGAAATAAACAAAAATAACCACTCATGCATAATAACAATAGTGATCATCAGAGAAGTCATTTAAATTACCAATTTTAATCAAGCAACCTAAGCATCATAATGCAAAAGTAGAATAAAATTTAAATTTAAATCAACATTCTAACCCATTTAAAAAAAAAAACAACAGTGGGTAGGAGTTAAATTGACAAAGATACTTTTACTTTACCCATGTAAACATCAGACTATTTTTCTCACTACGCTTGCTTTTCTTTCTTTGGCATGACAGTTCTGATTCTTCAGCCTCCCCATGAAGAAGAGAAAAATTCCCTTGAAGCTGAACTAAATTCATCAGCAAATGAAATTATATTCATTCGATAAAATGCTAAACGGAAAAAGGCAAGTTTATTTTAAGCCGTCAACAGGCTGTTTTAGTTAATCATGCACAGCACAGAAGACAGGAATTTGGTTGCTAAGAAAATGGTTGGCATGTTTCCACGAGATCCATGTGACGTGAAATGCATCTGCTCGTTTTAACAGTGAAATAGAAAAAAATAAAATAAACAGTTCAGGGTATATTTGGTGAGTCACTGTAGAACACAGGGCCAAAATAACTTATGTGTTGTCAGTTTATTTTATATAACCTTATTATGGTGTTAGCCTTTTCTTATAATTCATAAATTTTCATTTAAATAATATTTTGTTAGATAATTGATATATATTTATTACAAATTTGAAAATATAAGAACACTGAAATCTGCTATAACACACACAAACATGAATACCAATATCTACAATGCCTGGTACATGCATAGTAGGGGCTCAATATTTGCTGAATGAATTAATATGTATTTTATTTACAAATTTGTATATGTAAATACTGTATATATTTTTATAACCTGGTTTTTATTCATTAAAATATTTATCATAAGCAATTTTCTATGTATTCTTCTTCAGCATGATTTTAATAGTTTCATTATTATGGGACACGTATGTTGTTCTCTTGCAAGACTTTTTATAAGAGACAAGAACACAAACATCTCTCCCAATGATGCTGAAACTATAGTGCTAGTGAAATCTGAACATGTTTAAAATTTCTTACTTGGATGTCACATTTATTTCTCTGGTTATTCAGACAGACAGTGGAGTCTCAGCTGTTCTGAGTACGTGTATTTCCCCCATTTCCAAAACCAAACACAGACCATCAGTACTTAGATACTATTTGCTGCTGGCATCCAGGCACACTAACGTGAGAGAGAATAGCTAAAGACGGCAACCTACAAGGCATCTCCCTGTGTGTCACATGGTCCTCAGAGGAAAATAACCATGGTCATGGATGTCCACAGTATCTCAAGGTGGCGGCTGTGGACAAAGAGGACAGGCAAAAGGATAATCTTAAATCGCAATGTAGAAGAATATATTGGTTAAAAAAAGCTATTGATTACATGGCCCAGAAGGCTGAGAAGTTCAAAGCAGAAAAATGAGAAGCAGAGAAAAACATGGTTGGTATCTCCGGCAAATTCACTTGAATCCACTGTCTTCATTAAGGACAAAATGGAAAACAGGAAAATTCAAGGCAAAAGCAATGATAGAGGGCAAACAGAAGATTCTTGGAGATTCAGCACAATCAGCTGGCTAAACAAGAACTAGCCTGCTGAGAAGAATTTAAGTATCAGCAGGCATATTGGAGAATTCCAAGATTCTGCAAGTTCATCATTACAAGCTGTACCAGGAAGCCAAGGACAAGCTCTCCCAGGGGCAGAGCTCATTTGTTTCATACACACTGTGCTTCATCCGAATTGATGGTGCTGACAAGAAAGTGTGTTCCACACGCTAAGTTTAATGTGGGCAAGTCAGTTCAATATAAACATTGTATTTACATTGTGAATTAGGTTATAGAGATAAAGAGATCCAAATATGTATATTTCAATCAAAACAGAAGTTCGTTTTTTGCTCATTTAACAGTCTAAGGCAGGTGTTCCTGGTTGGTGGATGGTTCTTCCCCACACAGTGACCCAGGGATTGATGCGGCCTCATTTTATCTTATCTCCACTGGGGCTCCTCTTCATCTGCCTCCAAGCAATGCACAAGAAATGAGAACATAGAGGGGGCATACCTGCTTCTTTAAAGCTTCGTCTCAGAAATGATATTCATTACTAAAACTCAGACATGTTATCTAACTGCAGGGAAGCAGTTGTGTGCTCCAAAGGGGAGAAAATGGTTTGGTGGGGAGGAGAGGAAACAGCTAGCATAGTTTGTAGTTGTTTAAACATGGTCATATTTTGTATACTTGAGTGATTCTCATTGCATTCCAGTAGAGTGGCAGATGAGTGAAAAATAAAAATTATGTCTCGATGAATTAAGATTCACTTTAAATTAATGCCATGAAAACAAGTAGAATTCCTGGGTCAAATGGTGTAGGCAATTCTAAAGTTTTTTCATTAAATGTCATCAAATTGACTTTGAGAAGCTGCTCAGTTTATACTCTCACCTCCATGCCATCAACGACACCCCTGCTTACCTTGTATACAGTATTAACATTTTAAGCATTTTTACAAACAAAATTAAGTACTCAAACATCAGAGAAAAGATGAGCAAGAAGTGTGAAAAAAATATCGTCAGAGGTAATCACCACTTATTTTTTACTAATGACATTTTCCTACGATTCTTTTTATATAGTCCACACAAAGGATTATACTTATTTTTTTAAAAAACATTGTGAATGGCCTTATTCTCTTTCTATTGTCCTTTTTTATTTTTAAATGGTTTCTTTATTTCCTCCTGTCCCTCTCTCCCTCCAGTTTCTCATGGTTTGCTTTTGATGGCTGTAACTGATTTACTTTATGAAGTCAGTCCTGACTTCAGGAGGTACTATAGCATGGTAATTGAGAGCATGGACCCTAGTGCCCTGCTGCCTGGAACTGAATTCTATCTTGTATTATTGTTCTGATCTCTGTCTCAGTTTCCTTATCTGTAAAATAGGGTAATAGTTCCTATGTCATTGGGTACTATTAATCCGTGTGAGAATTAAAGGAATTTATGTTGTGTGTCTTGAACAGCACCTGGTGCATAGTAAGTACTATATGTATTTGCTTTTATTATAAATCTGTCATATGTTATGAATACTTTCTCCCATTTGTTTTTTCTTTGGGCTTTTGTTTTTCCAATTGGGTCTTATAAATGTCTATCTTCTTATTTCTTTTTAGGCCACCCATGTTGCATATATGTTTTTTTTTTTTTTCTAATTTATGCTTTCTTTCAATTATAATTGAGACTAGAGTTTTTGGTGATGGTTTTGTTAAAGTCAAAGTTATCATTCTTTTTCCTTAAAGTTTCTACATTAGTGTTTGCTTAGAAAGGCCTTTGCACGATTTACAATTGAATTAGTTTATGGAGAATTGACATAGGTAGAGATATAACTTTTTTTCTAAATTGTTTGTTAGTTACCAGAATACCATTTATTATTCTATGCTTTGATAAAAGGTATCCACTGAAGGTCAGTATCTCCCTCACTGGAGCTTGACTTCATGGAAGCCACATCCCTCCTTTTGTTATAGTATCCTTTAAGAGAGAGGTCCATAAGTACAGTCAACTTTTAATTATCATTCAATAGATAACCCACTTAGGAGATGGATAAAATAAAACAGATTCAAATAATATTAATAATAAAAATATCAGCCTGAGCTCCTCTCATTACTTTCCACTGGGCTCTGCTAAGAAATGCCAGCTAAAATTAACTTTACATAATTCAGCTGGGAAGAACAATTTTTAAAGGTATATAAATGTTTTACAATGTTAACTACAAGTGAATTTTGAGATTTCTGCCATCTAGTTATCTGTGCCTTTGGCTCTTTAATGATTATAAGTAATGCAAGGCTGAATAGTATATTTGAAAAAATGAAATCCACATGTTGTTTCTCTGAATCAGGCACTCTGGTATGATTTTATAGAATAAAAATCAGAAGATGAAAAGGATTAAAGGAGGTTTGGCAGAGTTAAATAACTCAGAGTAGACACAGATTTTTGACTCTGGAAATTAGGATTAGTCGGTTAAGAGCTCACAAAACTTTTTTTCAAGATGCTTCCTTGTCATGGAGGGCTCAAGCCTGAGTACTCTGAGTGAGGAGCTTAAAGAATCTCAGAAATGACAGCGTCTTTTTTCTAATCCAAAAAATCTTATTAATAGAGCTATGGAACTTGGACTTTAATATGTATTTCTTAAAATATTTATGACTCGGTTATGGTCTATGCCAGTGTTCCTCAAACAATCAGTGGTGAAGAACCAGTTATTTTTCTCAATTTACAAAGGAACGTTTCTGTAAAATATAATAAAAGTGAATTACTAGGAAAATTAAATGAAAATTAAAAATAACTACAAAAAAATAGAAGCCCAATTTTTATTATTAGGTTTAAAAGGTACAAAATTACTATGTCAAATTGCTATAAAAGTTTCTAAATGTTAACTTTTTAATTTAATTGCAGACCAGTAACAGTTAGTGGACTGGAATGGGTCCATGAATCACTCTTTGAGTAGCACTGCTCTACACCAGCCCCTGAGCTAATGCATATTTCAAAGCCAAGGTTTCTGTATCAGAGAAGGGTGAAGAAAGAATCAATACACGACCATGAACTGTCATGTCTGTAACCGTAGCAAATATTAGGACTTCTTCATTACTGTAGTCTGGTTAGATATAGTTCCCAAAATATATCTTTTGGCCAAATAAATGGATCTGAACTGATCAAGTCATGATACATCTTAAATCTTTAATTTGGTAAATAATGTTCAAATCCTAAAGGTGGTGGCTGTATAGCATATTTTCTTTTCAACTGTAATTTAGTCAGTGTTTTTCCATGCTTAAATATCTTTTCTTTTCTTTTTTTTTTTTTTTAAATCGATGCCTATGAATTTAGTGCTAGGTGGAATGGTACACAGTACAAAGCCTCATATTTCTGGTTTTACTCCAAGTAGAGATTCTCCAGATCCCCTTCATGCTATGGTCCTCTAAATGAGGAGCTCTTGGCCTTTTAGGCACTGGCTCCACCTCTCTCTTCAACACTGTGAGGACTCCCTGCATCCAAATAGATAGAGATAGAGCTCATTCTACAGGTTTCCTTTTCTCCAGGACTTCTCTAGGCTTCCAGCACCCTGTATTTTTCTTATGATATGTACCATTCAGTGTGATTAGACTGGCTAGGGATACTAATATCCACAATTATGGTGTTGGATTGTAGGAGAATCTACTTCTTGACCATGCTTTCTGTCTGAAAAATATGAATTTAATTACTCAGAGTAAAAAAAAAAAATCAATTTTTATATAGTTTTCTTAGTGGCATGGTAACTCCATTGTACTGTTTAGACATTAAATAGTAATTTTCACGGGCAGTACTGCTTCATGAAACAAAATATTGGTCATTAAAATACTTTTAAACATTTGTAAATGAAGAAAAAAATTAAATCGATTATTCACCTTCCAGGATATAGTTCTTTCAGTCACTTTTGATTATGTTAAGTGTTTTTTTAAAAGTTAGTTTAGGGTTAATATAGTGAGAATAAGAAATAAGCAAAATTTTAGTGTCAAGTTCTCAGTGAAATGCCATTGCATACTGTTAATTTTATCACTATCTTAGCCCACTGACCTTATGACAGCTCTATCTTACCATTAACACAGTAGTTGATCTCTTTTTTTTGTTGTTAATTGCCATTCTCTTTCACTTCTTTTTTTGTAGTATCATTTTAATAAAGAAAAATCTGCTAATGCAAAGGTTCATATTTAGCAAACAGACAGAACTCTAAAAACATTTGTATGCCAATCAAAATATATAACATACACGGTTATACATACTAATTAACGACAATTATAAATAGGGATAATTTCTAAGCTTCTCTAGATAATAAGTTTTAATTATTCACCAGAAAGATAAAGTTCATTAATAGTCTTCAGAGTCCCTCTGAATCAGCTTCAGAGAAAAGACTGCATCAGTTTGAAGAAAGAAAAAGGTCTGTATATTTGGAAACCGAGTCCTTCCCCAGGCACGGGGAGACAGGATGAAAGTTTATGGTGGGGTCAGCCACAGATCCTGAAACTACTATTTAGTGAAACTTAGAAAGGTTCAAAGCAAGATACAGACTTCATGTCCAACAGGTATCCTTCCTTTGTCCAGGACTCATCCTGCCATTTCCATTCTAGATCCATCTCTTCTAGTTCCTTCTTCCTCAGGGACCTTAATGCATTCATTATCCTGGACCAGTGGCTGCATAAAAATCAAACCCAGGGAGCTTCGCCATATTCCTATATCTTATTTGTACAAATGTAAGGATGCCTCTAAAACATTTCTAACTAAGCCATCCATCTCTAATACCTGAATTTCACTAATAAAAACCCACTTCTGATATTCATTATGCTAATTATCAAAACCTCCAGTATTAGAGATAAAAGATCGTAAAAGCACCTGTAGCAGCCTCTGAAGTCTGACATTTTGATTAAAAGCTACCAATAACTGCCGCTGGAGTATGTATTTCTGATTAAAATAACTGTCTGCCTTCGGGTCTGGATGAAAACAAACTGAAACCCATATTTGCACACATAATGTCTGCTGAAGTATTTTAAAGTAAATTACAGGCCACATAACACTTCCCTTTAAAAAGTCAAGCTACTTGAAACAGGACTGCATTTAAGATGTCCTCTTTCTCATTTCCTGCTCACTTTTAACCCATGGCTGTCCAGCTCTCATCCTTGCCATTGTACTGAAACTGATTCTGCCAACGTTGTTTATGACCTAGATGCTAAATCCAATGTGCTAGATTCTAGCACAGTTACTGAAATATAGTTTTAAAGAATCCATATTCATTTCTATAATTATAAGAGGAGTTAAATATGTCTCAATCCTGTTTTTTCTTTTCCATATACTCTGAATGTTTTAATTATACTTCTGAAAAACCTTGATTCAGGCATGAAACAGGGGAGTCTGGTAAAGTAATTAAATGGTATACACCATGTTCATTATTCTCCAAATGAATTCTCACCTCCTATGAAATGGTTAAAAAAATATATCAATTTATTTCATTAAGTTGCCAAGCTCCCCTGAAAATGCTCAGGCTGACAACCCAAATATAGAAAAACACCTGAAAATAATGATAATTAAATGCCTCTGGAAAAAGCACAGCTAGTAAAGATTCTCTCCTGGAAAAGTTGGGTTCCACATTTTCTTAGCAAAATAGTAGTCTATTAATTGCTGACAACAAGATTCCTTCTTGCATTAAATGTATACTATTTCCCTGTGCATATCAATTCGAACTTCTCTTCAAAGACTCCAGACTAAATAAAGGAATTAGAAGTAGATGATATGTTCACAGGGGCATTTTTAGGCATGTAATGGTTATATTATACTACATCCTGTTCTGAAGCTGTCTGAATCTTAATTCAATACAAACAGAAAATGCACGTTTTCCACTCAATGTATTTAAGCGCTTTCCCTCCCATAGGATGGAATGTTGGGTGTGCCTTTATTTTCATTCAAGTGGCTAATATGTATGTGCGTGAAAAATGTGGGAAATGCCAATAGCAATAACTGAAAATTTAGCTTGAGAAAAGATTCAATTACAGAGAACTAAGAGCAGATTCATAGTGGGTCTGGGGAGCAGCCAAAACATGAGTAGAAACATGTTAAAGAATCCTTCTATTTTTTTCTGACTCTCACAATTTTGAGAGCTCCTCTGGTTATCTTAGAAACAGCCCTGCCATTCCCAGAGAAAGCTACAGGGAGCAGAAAGCATTGCTGTATAAGGAAAAGTCATCCTTTGGGAGAGAGAGATATTCGGCTTCTGGGTCAACTGACATTTAGGATGTACCTGGTTAAGTTTTAAACACCACACTTGGTGTTTTCTCAAACGCTAATCTATTATGGTGTACCACTTATTTGTAATCAAAGATACAAGCTATGGGAGGGAAGAGAGAAAATGTGTGAGTACATATATTCTTTTAAATTATGTATTTTTAAATTATGTATGTATATATATTCATTTAACAATCTAATGATTCCATCCATCATTTAATGAACAAGTAAACACTCCTGCAGAGGTTTTACCTGAGATGGGCTTACTAAAGTACAGAGGAGTCCCTCTCCCTTAGCTAGTCTCAGATCCCAAATACCTCTCATACTGTGAGCATCTAGGTACAAGGTGATTTTGGTGCTTAAAAAAAAGCATTTTTAAATGTAACATGACTCCTAAACACCTTACTGAAGAATTAGTAATTCATTTTAGTGCTAGAGTAAAAAAGGGTAGTGTTCAGTAGGCTGGGCTCCAATTAAGAGGCATTTTCTCTTGACAGTCTGTGTTTAGAACCTAATTTCAATACAAAATGTTTTGTATTTCCACTGAACTCCTGTTAGTTGAATATTCTCTCTCTCTCTCTCTCTCTCTCTCTCTCTCTCTCTCTCTCTCTCTCTCTCTCTCTCTCACACACACACACACACACACAACTTGTTAGGTTAACAGGTTAATTACCTCTAAGTACGGTATTAGTCACTCTATCTATGGTAATAGGGTTCTGTTCTTTGGGGAATCATACCACCCTAACTCCAACCTCACAGTTCAAGTGAGGACTTATCTGTGTCCCTCACTATGACGGAGGTCTTATGATTCAGGATGGATGAACTGTTTACATGGTCACAGTGATCAGTCCAAGGAAACACACATAAGACCCAAACTAGGCCCCTCAGTGTTCTCCCTTAGAATTTTTCTGCTAGAATTAACAGGAAAGAGCTTTTCTCACCTATGTGATTAAGTTCTGTAAAAATGTTACCTCCAAGTGTCAGCAGCCTGCATCCCTTTCTTTAAAGATGTCTGAAAATATAAAACTAATACAGTTGACCCTTAAACAATGCAGAGGCTAGCGGTGCCAGTCTCTTTAACAGTCAAAAATCTGCATATAATTTTTGACTCCCCCAAAACTTAACTACTAATATAGCCACTGTTGACCAGAATCCTTACCAATAATAGCCTATTAATACATGTTGTATGTTATAGTATTATGTACTCTGTTCTTGCAATAAAGTAAGCTAGAGAAAAGGTTATCAAAAAATCATAAGAGAAAATACATTTACAGTATTTATTGAAAAAAAAATCTGCATAAAAGTGGACCTGCACAGTTCGAACCTGTGTTGTGTAAGGGTCAACTGTACTCAGAGAGGAACAGAGACATGAGGTAGAGTCCTACCAGTATCCTGACCCCTGCATCCAGTCATCCTAGATGCCAGATCCTGCCCAAAGCTCGTTTTGTTTTTTATTCTTTGATTATTTCAGAATTCTAACTATTGCCTCTTTTGCCCTTGGTAAGTTAGTTTTTTTCCATTGATGATGCAGTGTTGTTTCACAGGTAAAGGCAGCATAATTCGTAAGTGAAATAATTTGGTACATTTCTAAAGCTAGCGAATGATAAAACCAGCCATATACTAGAATCGAGCACATCTGAGAACATCAAAGTTCATAAGGCTGAGACTTCATGGTTACTAGAGGTTTTATGGCGCGGGCTAGATTTGTTAAATAACTTTTTTAAGTGAGAGAAACTCCTTTTCTATATAGGCACTGGCAGAAAGTCATCCAATGATCATTTTTGGGAAAAAGGCAGTAAAGTGATGTCCACTCCATTATGCTAATGAATAGCAATAAACACTTTCCCTGGGGGAAAAATAAAACTTGAGGGACCCACGAGAGCTCAACATTGTAGAATCCTGTGAACCAATTTATAAAAGAAGCCCAATGCTTTCTGGAATGAAAAAATTGAGACCCAATACTTGTTCTCAGAGATTCAAATCTGGACAAACACCCATCAGGAAAGAACAGCAAAGCCTTTACATTGCTTATAGCAAGCAATTTCAACTCTTCCAGATGTGACTAATTAGATGTGTTTACTCAGCATTCTCTCACTGAGACAAGAGGAAGATTCAACCCCAACTGTACAGAGGAGATGAGCACCCGAGGGGAGAGCCATTTGTGCTGCCTCACATTCCTCCCTTAGAATCTGAAATGCCACACACACGGAAATTATTCTTCCTGGCCTTCCATTTTTAGGGAGCCACCTGAACACCTGGGTCAGTATAAGGAGCCTAATGAGAACAACAGAGAACTGTTATTGAGTCTTTCTATATGTTGGGTCCTAAGTTAAGAGTTTGACCTTAATGTACATTACAACCCTAGGTACAATAGCAGCCCTACCACTCGATCTTTCTAATTCCTTTAACCATGCTTATATTTCTTCATACCATGCACCACTGCTGGATTACATACTGTTTTATTTTTATTACCTAACTCCCCATATTGGAAAAAACACAGCTTTTCCCTCCTGTGTGTTTACTTTACTTTTACACAGAACTCTTCGCTTCTGACACTTTCAGCCACCAAATGTGTGAGGGATTTTCTCCCACCAAGCAATTCTCTGTGACACTAGCTGAGTATCCTCCAATTGAACTCAATTCTGACACTATCTACCCAGAGACAGCCTCAGCGTTTGCAGAATAAGACTGCTTCCCACACACACTTCAGATGCCAATCGCAAGTAGTAGGACCCCAGGTTACCCATAAAGTCTGTCCGATTTGGCTAAAAACAGAGTATTCCCATGACCTCCTACCCCTGGGATCTGATAATTTTTGAGAACAGCTCACAGAATTCAGGGAAACATTTATGTTTACCAGTTTATCGTAAAAGAGTGTGATAAAGAATGCAGATGAACATCTAGATGGAGGCGATGCACAGGGCAAGGCGGGCAGGAAGGGATGCGGAGCTTCCATGCCCTGTCTGGGTGCACCACGACCTGTTCACCAACAGGAAGCTCTCCAAACCCCTTCCAATTGGGTTTTTATGAAGGCTTCATTATAGAGGCATGATGAATTAAATCATTGACAATTGATTATTGAAATCTCCAGCTCCTGTTCTCTCCCCAAAGGTAGAGGGGGAGGACGGACTGAACGTTTCAACCCCTGGATGAAATGGCAGCCATCCCAGATTCTTAGGTGCTTTTAAAAAACCATCTCATTAACATAACAAAAGACACCTTTCTGGCTCTCACCACTTAGGAAATTCCAAGAGTTTTAGGAGCTCTGTGCCAGAAACCGGATGAACACCAAATGTATTTCTTACTACGAATCACAATATTACACTCTCAAACTAAAATGTGAGCTCCAAGAGGAGAGAGCTCTGTGTTGTTATCCCCCATACCAAGATTGCTGGCAGACAGTGCCTTTTCAGTTAAAATTCACTGACTGAATGACAGCAGTATATGATTTCATCATAAAACCTTGTGACGAGTTTTAGATAGGTTAAGTAAATAGCAAAAGACAACATTGCTAGCAAGTAGCAGAATAAAGACCTGAATTCAGCCGTGTGTGACACCAGCGCCTTCACCTTGAGCCACCAAATTATACTGGCCAGAGTGCCCTGAAGCATTTATTGTGTAAATAGCATGAAACGGAGAAAATTTTGCCCAACACCTCTGGCCAGGCCTTGGTCTTGCCACCAGTATCTGTTAAAGCACAGGCTTTAAGGTTAAATTCGATGACCTCAAGGTCACCTAACTTTTTACAACTTCAGTTTCTTCATCTGCTGTCTCCTAAGGATGACAAATAATTTAAAAGAGTTGTTGACTCTTGACAAATTTTATATCAATTTTACATCACTGGTAACAGTAATCCCAAGGAGAAAGATTGATTATAACACAAGAAACACCCTGGCTCTCCTCTGCTTCCATCCCGCTCTAGGCTGACCGAATAACACAGTTCACTTATATTCAATCAGCTTTTAAAACTGCTCTTGTTCCCTACCAGTTCCTCTAGATGTGTAGAGAGATCCCAAATGGAATGCCTGGAAAGACCTTGCTTACAATAAACATAAGGATTTGATCACAACTGCCCAGTGGAAGAATATACATCTTTGCAGTGGATTATTGGGTCTGTGCTCATTCCTTTTATAAAGGAGCACTAGCCCTCTGCTCTGCAAATGTAAAAAGGTTTAATATATATTTTCCAAGTTTTCTGGCAATACACTGAGGCTTGAAATATTTGGAGTTATTTGCCCAAGGCTAACACTATGAGCTGAGAAGCACATAGACCTTCTGAGAATCCATCGAGTACGGTCTTCCTGCTGTCTTTATATACTTTAATCAGAAGAGGTGACCAGTGGTATGGATATTTTCTCAAATTATGTATCTGTGCTCATTTTTAATCACAAAGACGTCTTTTTAATATCAAGAAATATTACATAATACCATCCCTTCCCCCAAACAATTGTCTATTGACTGGGGAGATACATTATGAAAAATAGTTACAGTGACTTAACTATAGACTTTTAAGCGAATTGGAGTTATATGAATCACACTGGCATCTACATGCATTTAGAAGATAGTATTGCATTTATGTGTGTGACATCTTAGCTATTCAGCCATCTAGGAAGCTAAGAAACCCTTGCATTAATATCCTGGTGCCTCGGAAACCTACATCGTACAGGCTAGAAACCAATGTCTAAAGATACTTAATTGTGAATTTGGAGAAAATACCACAAAGTTAATTTGAACTTTATTTCTGAGTGGTCTATAATTCTACTAATGACTTGCTGAATTAAAAAATTAAAATAATGATAGGTTGATCGTAAACAGAATTTCTTTTTGAAACAGGAAAAACAAGCATTTCTAATTGCTTTGAAGTCTAATTTTTAACTACAGTAGACTAATATACGTCTTGGCAGGATACTGGACATCATTTGAAACCATGGAGGTATAAACCCAAGGAACAATGTGTATAATGTTTGAATTGTGTTCAAACTGATCATGGAAAAAGCTAGGGGAATTCCTTTACTAAAATTATTGAGCAAGAGAGTGCTTCAAGCACAGTGTAAGAGGCAATTTATAATTACTGTTCTACTTTTTCTCCCCTTTTCATTCTTATTTTAGGGCACAGGCAGTTTGTAGCAAAACCAGCTTTTGCATCTTCTGAGTTTCTTATATTTTTACAGGAAAAAAATGCCATGTAACAAATTGCTGTAAATTTAAAATTAAAATTAAAATTTACATTTCTAGCCTCCTTACTTCCACTAATATTAAAGGAAGCTTCTCATATAGAATGAGAAGCAAATTCTTTTCCCTCTATTGTAAATGATCAGGCAGGTGACATTGGTGCTGTTTTAAAGATCTGAAGATGAAATGTATATTTATGCTACATTGTAAGTGAAGCCTTATAAAAAGTGAAGACTTTTTTTTAGGAAATCAGTATTTTAAAAATAGGATCAACTCAAATTTACATACTTTAATCATTTCAGATTAATTTAGTTCTGGGCTATTTAGAAATGAATTTCTTAATATACAAAATACAGCTGCTTAAAATAAAACCATAATTTTGGAACTTACTTATCTAAGAATTATAGAATATAAGCACTCAAAAAGTGATAATTTTCATGGATTTTCAAGCAATTTTTTAATTCTAGACTTTTGTTTTAGGAATTAAAATAAAAAGATCTAGAGAAAAATTTTCACAAATGAATGTGTAAACAAAACAGCACGTGAAAGCACCTTGTAAATTAAAAAATTATACTGGACTCACACCCATCACTATTTGAACTGAAAGCCTATTTTCACAAATAGGTGGCATTAACTTATTTGTTCATTTACTCATTCAATAAGCATTTGTGGAGTAATCGGATTCTACTGTGTGCTTAGGATTCAACTCTGAACAAGGCAATAGGGAAGCCGTCTGTTTCAGGCTCCTGGAATCTGGGTTTGAATCTTAGCTTTGTCTATTGCTTATTATGTGACCTTGGGCAAATTATATGACCTCATGCTTTGCTTTCTTCTTAAGTGAAATGGGGATAGTAATGATACTTAACTCATAGAAATGTTGCAAGGATTAAAATATGTAATTATCGTAAAACTCTTAAAGCAGAGAGTGTTTGGAATGATGGTTTGCTGCATGTTAGAATCACTCAGAGAGCTTTTTAAAAATATCAATGAGTACTTCAGTGTCTATAGCTCTGGCGAAGTGAGAACAATAAGTTGGGCTCTGATTGCTGGCTGACAGTGTCATACTGAGGACATTTGAATTCAGCTTCCCTCAACTCTCTTAAGAAGAGCCTACTAGAGTCTGGAATCATGCAGGTAGATTTTGACCAGTCATAACTTTCCCCATGTGGATGTGAATGTATGTAAATATCATAAAAGAATAAGAAAGAACCATAATCTTTAGAGAGGGCCACATTCTACAAGGAAAAGCCAAAGAGCCTGGTTTGTTCTTTATCTTGCCAAGAAAGATAGCTTGATCAAAGCGGACATGAGAACTATTTCACTGGATCTTCCATCTCAGAAGAAACTCACCAAAAATTCAGTGACAATTTGCATGGATAATGTGGTCAGTCACCAAGTTCAATATCATCGTGGCAAATACCACCAATGCTGACTCAAACCCCAGATTTTGGCACCAAGAAATGTTCTTGGGTCCACTCTGACAAAGAAGAAATTGCACACAGCATACCATGAGCTCTGAATGATACCACTGATACCTGGGAGTTAGGAGTGCAGTGCGAGGAAATTAAGATCGTGAATTCATTTGCGCAACTCTTGAGTTCCGCAGTTTCAGAAGCAGTGTCCCACAGAATCCAAGCCAAACTTATTGCAGCTCAGGAGAAAATGGCTGCATCCTGGGCTCTGAATGAAGTCTCAGTCAGTATGCAATTCTCTAGCACCTTTAGAACTGGAACTTCCAGGCACCATCCACTGGAAGTGCTGAGAAAAACTCTACAATTGTCTTTGTTCATAGATATGTGGTGAAGCATTGAATCAGTTTTCCATGGCTGCTGTTACAAATTACAAATTAAGCTTAGTGGCTTAAAACAACATATTTTTTTTTCTCTTATAGTTCTATAAGTCAGAAGTCAAAAATTGGGCTAAGGTCAAGGTATCGGCATGGCCACATTTCTTCTAGAAGCTCTAGAGGATAATCCATTTCCATGCTTTTTCCAGCTTCTAGAAGCTGTCCACATTCCCTGGCTTGTGGCCCTCTTTCACCTTCTAAGCCAATAATCACATCACTCTGACCTCTGCTTCCACCGTCACATCTCTTTCTCCAACTCTCCCGCCTCCCTCTATTCCTTATAAGGCCCTTGTGTTTAAACTGGGCCTACTCGGATAATCCAGGATAATCTCCCTATCAAAAAAAAAAATCCTTAACTTTATCACATGTGCCATGTCTCTTTTGCCACATAAAGTAACATATTCATAGGTTCTGGGGATTAGGATCTGGACATCTCTGGGAAGACATTATTCTACCTTCCACAGACATCATAGGGCAAAACACTGGCCTGTAGAGGTCAAAGAAGGGATCAACCTTCACACTGAGAGGAGAGTAGAGCAGGGTGACTTGAACCTCCACCTTCTCTCTCCTTTACAACATGCTGACTTTGGTGTATCTAGAATGCATAGCAGTTGAATGAGCTGTTAGCCTGGAAATACCAAGAGATATTAGTCATTCATGTAAGAAAATCTCTTGGGTTATAATATTTAATATATTTTTTTTAATCATTCAGAAGGAGGTTAAATTCTTCTTCTTCTGGCTTCTATAGAGTCACTGTGCACCCTAGAGGCTACGATGAAGTCCAGTGTGTAGGTTATAATCACCACCATAGACCTCTGCTCACTTTTGCAGAACTGATTGAATAAAGAATTCCCCAGTGCTTGTTTGGTCTCTGAATCCAAACTACATTTAAAAATAATCCTACCTGAGGATTAGACACTTCTTTGCCTGTGCCTTCTGTTACTAGGGAAGTAGGCTAGACAAATGACAGTTTCCCAATCCTTCTATGACTTTTAAACCTACTGTTTCAGTAAATCCTTAACATAACACTGCTGGCTTCTTCAACTGTTTTGGGCTTTGTTTATGAGTGAATGATTCTACTGTAGATTGTCTTTTGAACCAGGTAAATATTGTCCTCAAGTGACTATTTTCGAATATCAAGTATGAGATACTTTTCTTTTGCTTTTTAAATTTTTTCCCCCCTCTACTGATCCATAGTGGTCAAGGCAGAATAGCAATTTGAACTTGCTGTTCTGAAGAGCTATTTGAACAGCTTCAGGACAAATGTGCTTTTTCTAATATCTTCAGGGAAGCAGTGTGTTTTACTCCCTACATGTGGTATGCTGCTGTGCACTGTGAAGGCCCGGATTAAGATGTTTGGTTCTCACAGTGTACAATAATATTTGCAAACTAAAATATAACATATGTAGGGCACAAAAAGGCCAATGAACCTGAGCAGATGCTGTCAAACATGTGAAATAAAGAGAAAAAAAGATTTTTTAAAAATCCCAGCCTACTTCCCGCTTGTTTGCTTTCTTTCTCCCCCCATCATGCAATTGATCCTGATAGAAGAAGCTGTCCTTCTTGGACCTCAGTTTCTTTGTCTAGAGCATAAAGAACCACCTTCTGACTCTCAAAGGCCTCTGCATCTGTGTACACGACCCTCCTTGTCTTGTGTTTAGAAAGCCAGCTGTTGACATTTACATCATTTCTTCCCCGAGGCTCTGAATTCCCCTTGGAAAGTCTAGAACTTGGGTCATCCTTTCCCAGAGCCATCCTTGGCATCTGTCCTTGGCCAGACAAGCCTCGTCCATCCTGGCCCCTACTATAAACCCCTCCCCATCCTTCCCTGAACTTGATCAACACTCTAGCTCCTCGCACCCAGGTTCCCAGTGAAGCTTACTGGAGGCATCTAGAGTTTTTTGACTTAGAACTCAAGTTGCATTTTCTTATTGAATTTCAAAGTTTGGTTGTATCTGCTTTCTCATGAATAATATAACCCTATCTTGGTTGAAAATTAACTTGTCTGACTTAAAATAATATATGCATTAAAAAAAAAAGAAACCAGTGAGACAGAAAATGTGCTGTGCTTTCAAACATTCGTTCTTAGAAACCTTGGAACCTGGAGCTTGCAGCTACTGACTGTTTTTTCTTAGCAACTTCTTATCTCAGAGAACTTTCTAGCCCAGAGAAGTTAAGCATGTGCCTGGCCAGCAAAATGGAAGTGGTGTTCTTTAGAACAGTATTTTAATGAGTGAGACCTTGATCTTTGATTCCCTGGGGTGCAATGACCACATTAGACAATGCGTCTGAGTGAAGCAAGAAGGCCAAATTCAGGCCTCTGTGTGATGGGTAGTGTGATGTTACATGGCTGCTGTTCAAGAAGAAAGTACCTGCTCAGGACATGTGGCCTCCTGGACTACAGAATCTCCAGGGCGTTTGCCAAACCACAGCTGCAGAAATGGACGGCACTTGGAGAGCTGACTGCATTCTTAGATTTTAATAGAGGCCTATGTCTAATAGCAGAAATCTAATAGAACAGAAATGTCAGCCAATTTATTTGACAAACTGTGTTTTACAAAAAAATTGTAAAATATTTTACTTATTTATTTTTTTTTAGTCATGATTCTTTTAAGAGGAGTTGAAGATAACCATACCTGCTTGGCTAAAATTCACAGGGCAATAATGAGTTGCTGGCCAGTTGTTAATGGCTGAAGAAAGATCAGGGTAGAAATAGGTTGATAAATTGACAGTCCAAACGCTGTAATAAAACTTAAAAAGACTGCTATTAAAACTCTTCAACCTCAACTTGAGCCTGTCTTTAATTCCTAATATAACTATATAAGAGATTTATAATCACAGTTTTATTCTATTTCTTTTTCCCTTTCTCCCTCTTTTCCCAACAAATAATCATTTCAGTTCTATGGCCAAATTTTAACTGAGGCAAAATGTGTAAATACTGAATTAAAAGAATAAGAATTAAAAGTATTAAGATCCAAAAAAATGCAATGATGCCATACTTTTAGGCAATCACTGCCTGATTTCAAAATAAAATATAGACACTCAGGGAAATTGATGACATTATAAAACTATATTATTATCACTAATAAATAAAATACTCTTCTTTTTAAAGATGTGGTCTCTGTTAATATGATCTCTATTCAGTTTAAAGTTCAGTCGATATTAGGGTAGAAAACTGGAACAACAGAAAAACATTTCTGTAACATTTGCATTCTGACCACCAGGAAGAAAAACTAGATTAAAAAAATATTTTCAGGAAAATAAATTTCAAAATTCTCAAGAAAAACTATTTACTGATTAGTCTGTGTGGAAGTCATTATTGCATTTTAAATAAAAATACTTTTTTATTTGAGGCCCATAAGATATAAATAAGTGAATTGGGAGAATAAAAATATTGCTAAGATAATAATGAATAATATCAAGTGATAGGATTTGTTTTCCAGTTATGAGTTGCTTTATATTTACTAACCTCTGTGTTCAACTGCTGTTTTATATTATTCTATTCCTCATTCAACTATTTTATGTGGTGCTAGAGTGAATACACTGTCTAGTTATTTAGCACCAACTGGAGCTATTCATCTGTAGATTAATAGTTTTCTTAAGTGCAGACCACTAAAAGGCACTGTGTTCATGTATGCACTGGGGTATGCATTTGGGTAATTTTAAAAAATTATTTCTCTCAGTTGGGATTTGGGTGGGGAAAGAGGAAGGGAAATAATGAGCACTTGAATACGTCTCAAGAATTCAAATCAATCAAAATAAAAACTGTAAGATCCTTTAACTTCGGTGATAGAATGCTGTATGCATGAGAAAAAGCCAGTAAAATGCTGTATAGCTGTGACAGGGCACCAAGAGCGCTACAATAAATAGTCCATAAAGTTCTTCAAAAACAATCATGCTTTATGTTACTGCTTTTCTTTAAAGAGATTTTTTTAAATTAAATTATTGCAGTAAAAAAATTCACATTTATGTTTTACAAGATTCAATAAGGTTTGCTTTGTGCCAAACATTTTTCTGGCTTCGAAATAACTAGTGAAATGCCAACAATGTTTTTTACAATGGTCTCAGCCACAGGTGACCAGGATCATAGTTTACAGGGTTGGATCTTGGACCTTGAAATGCATAATACTGTATGGCTATTAATAGTACCTCCATCCAAAATGTATTCCCCTATCCAACTAGGTCTTTCTTCTAAATTCTTTCATCACCCTTTCACCTTTTCACAAGGTCAAAGATCACAATGGGAACACAGACTGTGAGCAAATCACAGGAGAGCAGATTCATTGGTGATTCTAAAAGTAGTGCCAGAAAAAAACAGTTGGGACTCTAACGGAATAAAGCTCAGCTTCTCTCATCCTGTCCTGGAGCCTCTTCTTCAAGCTATATCAATGTGGTAGGAAAGCTTGCCACCTATCTAGGTCATTCGCCTTGAATTAAGATATAATTACTATCCTGGCCATTTATCCCCTACCAAGGATAAACAGGTGGGTGCGGTTGGCAGTAATCGATCCCTTTTTCTGACTCAGAAAGAACCTGACACACTCCCCACAATGGTCAGCAAATCCCAAGAGCCCCGATCATTAGGTAATTGTTTGATGGTGACTGGATTAGTCCTGGAGGCTAGAGGTGCCTGATAAGAAAAAGGATATAGAACTTGGAACTAATTACTTTCCTGTTGTATTTGGCATTTCAGTAGAAAGAAAACTGGAATCAAATTAGAATTTTAATGAAGAGACTTTTTCACCTGAGTTTTAATCAAAATATCAGGTTCTACTCTCCCATCACCTTTTTCTTTTGCCACACAGCTCTTACCTAGAAATTTGTACGTGTTCACTGTGTGGTGAGGACAATACTTGCTCAGAAAAGAAAGCCTGAGCGTTAAACCTGCTAGACCTGGAAAACAAGCAATTACCTGAGAAATTCTGACCCCTAATCTTTTATGTCCTTCACTGCTCAGATAACTCAGGTAAAAATGAGGATTCTCCTGAATTGTCTCAAAATTGCTTCAATTTCCTTCTTTGCTAGTGGAGATTTTGTTACGTTGTGCTTTTTCAGCTGAAAGGCATTTCAAGCAAGAATGAGGCTAGACATTGTCCTTGTGTCAATAGGGTGGGTGTGGGTTTTCTGAGATATTAGTGTCATTGTATGTTTCTCTTCACTGATCATTGGTCTCATACACCCCACAATGCTGATGTGAGGACTATGGGCTGGTATAGCTTGAGCCTAGGCAAAACTGTTTCAGAGAAAGAGATCCTAGCGAGAAGGGCACAGAACCTGTGGTAACCTAGACCTGGCTTCCAGTCCTGGCTCTTCTACCAGTTTCCTATGTGTTGAATCTCTCAAGCTCTAGTTCCTGGTTTGATAGCAGTCAAGCCTGAAAGGATTATTGTGAAATCAGATGAGATAGCCTAGATTTAAGCAGCTAACAGTGCCTGGGAAACATAAGCAGGAAACATCTCATTTCCTTTCTTGACCACATAGGAAAGATGACCATACATCTTGGTTTTCCTGTTGTGTCGGTATAATTATTAACAGCACCCCAAATGTCCCAGTTATGATGATCAATGACGTGATTATTCTTCACCCAGGTAGAATTGGTTTTTGATTACATCCCTCTGTCTTTGCCAGAGAACTTTAGTGGCAAAGAATAAAACCCGCTTTTACCAGCTTAAGCGAAGAGGGAAATTTGTAGATAAGGAGTGGAGGTAGTTCCCAAAACATCCAGGCTTCATGAGAGGCCAAAACTCGGAAATTGAAGTCTGTTTTTCTCTCTCCAGAGCAGTCCGTTCTTTTGATTGCTCCTCTCTGCACATCTGGGTTTGCCTTTTTTTTTGCTTTTGGCAGACTGGCTTCCGCTGTGTTAGCATGCATGTGGCCACCATTATCTCTAGCTTTAATATCATCTTCAGTTCACATTGACTAAAGTCAGATCTTTAACCCCGACTTCTATATTCCTGAATAAAAGAATTTCTGGCTTTTTTTTTGTCGGTGCACAAATACATTCCAAATGCATTGTCTTGAGTCTAGTATCTGCCTATAGCTAAGTCAGCCGTTACTGGGGACGGACAGATGTCATGTGGTTTGCTCCCCCACTTACCATGTCTCTATGATTCTCACTGCAAAAGGAGCCTAGGAAGGTTCTCTAACAAGGGGTATGAGCTGAGAATAAATTGTCCGTGGGCAAAAAAAAATGAACTCTTTAGTAACCCCGCCCCTCACAAATAATATTTTGATGTCCCACTGAGGCACTTTCTCTCTCTGTTGCTCAGCAGAAATGATCTACATGCTCCCAGAATTCAATCAAACTTATGCTTCTGGGATCTCATTATTTCAGGTATTTCCTCTGTGCTGGGTGGATCTAAACTAATAAATTTATCTGTCCTCAAGTGCTCATATTTGGCAGGGAATGTAAATGTTCCCTCGCCACTGCCATCAACATGTTTTCATTTTCTCAGAGGCTTCCTTAGGACAGGGTGCCTTCAGCTAGCACTTCTCAAACTTTTCCAACAAAGTGGCCCCTACCATAGAGAGAATTCATATGCTTGGAATTCTGGGATCGTAGCATGAAATTTCTCACATTTTAGCTTTTAAACTCTGTTCAAATTTTCATTTTATAAAACATTAATGTTTGTTTTGATATAACTTTTCTCTCAGATTTTGGCATGAAGCCACTGATCTTGAACAACATACCATGATTCTCCTGCAGCTATTTTCAGACACACTGCCACATACCTGCCAAGCTGTGCATAACCTGGTTGGACAAACATGGATTTAGTCCAATGAAAGAGCAATATAATAGCAGAAATCAAGGCTTCAAGGTGAGTCAGTGGAGGATCCATTTTGGAGTAAAGTGCTTTTTAAATTTTTTTGTCTCTTAGATCACGCAACATTTGAACATCTCTATATGTAGGGTTGAGTCTGAATCATACTCATTTTTCCTTCCACTTTCTGAAGATAGATCTGAGTTCTAATTGTAGTTCTTTCTGGATTCTTCTCCCACCTCTCCAAATAACTAGCTGTGGAATCCTGAGCAAGTTACTGAACTTCTCTTTATCTCAGTTTCCTTATTTACATATCGGTAAGGTTAATAAAGGACTACTCTGAGAACTGAGTGAGGTACCATATGTCAAATACCTAGTATGGTTTCTGGCATATGTTATTTCTCCTATCTTTCTTTCCTATCCTCCTTATACACACAGATTGCTCTCTTCTTCCTTTCCCAATAACTTACATGCTTATTTACTCTTGGAAGTATAATCTTGTCTATTTTGTTGAAGTATCTTAGTATCCTGGGGCCTCAGGGGAAAAATCAGACAGGCAGGGCTAAAAAACAGGCTGGATTCCTGTAGACCTGAGGGTTACTGTTGTTCCTTCTCTCCAAATGTACAGGAAATGTTTCTTGTATTATCTTCCGCACCCATCCTTTTTTACCCTCTCCTGCTTTCATATCCCATATGGAACCCAGAAATGAAAAGGTTACCAAAGAAACTGGTACAAGTAATTTCAGAATTGGGGGCTTTAAAGAAGTATCTGAAAGGACCATACACTCATGGAGAGGCCACAAGTGACTTAGAGAAAGCACCCTCTCTGGTCTCATCCCTCCTGTTTTGTGCCTGCTTTCTGCCTTTCTACCCAGTACATCGTTCAGTCCCTCTCCTCTTGATCTTCATGCCCAGCTCTGGCTCTTGGAAGCCCAGGCTAATTTCTGCTTCTTCAGAAGGCAGAATGAAGGTAGAAGTGGATTTTTTCCTTCCTGTTTAAACCTTCCTGAATGAGTTCCTCAGAGAACAATATAACATGGACCAAAATTTGGGGCTCCAAAAGGAAGACACATCTTCCATATTCTGGTAGATTTGCACAAGTATGATTATTTCAGCAAGGACAGAGCAAGAATAGCATAAGGCAAACTACCGGGAGACCACAAAAAGGAGGACACACCAGGGGACTACAACACAGTCTCTCCTGTTGTGTCAAAGACATAGAGAAAGAAATAGTTCAAGGGTATGTTACAGTGTAAATAGGGACAGCATGTCAACTGTCAGACACTCGCCCCTTTCCTTCTCTTTCCTGCATACAATCATACAAGGTGGAATCCCAAAGCAAGAGAGTGGTAAGGAGAATCACTACCTATAAAGGGCCCAATACCATAAGTTGGGAGTGTCTCCGTTTAGAGAGAACCAGCTTTTGTCATGCCCAGGTCAGCAGCTTATGATGAGAAGCATTTATTTTCACATTCATGGATCTGGGGATCAGCTGGAGTCTGCTAATCTAAACTGGGGCCAGCTGGGCTTGGCTGTGGGCTGGCTTTACACCTGTACCACGTGTGTTGATTCTAAGGCCAAGGCTAAAGGGGCTGTGGCTACTGGGAGCATCTCATAGTGGATCACAGGGACTCAAGAGCCAAGCTGAACTGAGCAAGTACATTAAAAGACTCTACTTGAGACACACCCTCCATTTCATTGGCCAAAGCATGTCATATGACCAAGCATAAAGTTATTGGGGCTAAGGAATTATAGTCTATCCTGAGAAGGAAAGGGAGTTGAGTGACTATTTGCTGAACAGTAATCCAATTCTACTTCATCAGGTTCAGCCATATATGGTTCCCACCACCACAAATTCATTGAACCCCAGAAACATAGAATTGGAGGGGAAGTTAGTTGTCATCTAGTACAAACTCCCCTCTCCAATATGGAAATGCCCTCCCAGGAATGGGATTGCTGGATTATATGGTAGTTCTCTTTTTAATTTTTTGAGATTTTACCTCGAAAAACGAATGGAGTCCAGTATTGCTGGAGTACAGATACCAAGGAGAGTGGCATGAGACAAGGGCCAGTTTAGAAGTTGGATCTTTACTGAGAGAGTAATAGAAAGCTTTGAAAATTTCAAAGCAGGAAAATAGCATAGTAAGATCTTCATTCTCGGTGTAAAGAGTGGCTTAGAGAGAGGCAAGAGAATTTATGGGGAGATCATTCAGGAGGCTAGTGTAGAAATTCAGGCAATAGATAAAAGCAGTTTGGACTACGGTGCCAGAAGCAGAGATGTAGATTAGTTGATGGAGTCAAGAGATCCTTAGGAATAAAATAGACAGGACTTATTGATAGCCTAGCTATCAAGAAGAAGAAGAGGAATAAAGGATGGCCCTTAGTGTCTCATTTTTATAACTATATGAATGATGGTGCTCATGATTGTGACAGGGAACATTGTAGGCAGAGTAGGTTTGGGGAGGGAATGAGATAAGTTTGATTTCAGACATGCAGTTTTTTGAGTACCATTGAGACATCCAAAAAGAGATGCTGAGAATAGTAACAGCAAGCACTCATATTACATGTCAAGCACTGTTCAAAACACTTTGTACATATGAATTAATTTACTCTTTAAAGTAATCCTATGTGGTAAGTACTGCTTTAATACCATTTTAGAGAGGAGGCAAGAGAGGCACCAAAAGGTTAAGTAATCTTCCTGGAATCACACAGCTAGTCAGGAGAGAGTTTAAAAAGTAAGTTTGGAGTTTAGAAGAAAGACCTGGATTGAAGTTCTAATCAGAATTACTGATATAGGTATAGAGGAAATTGTTCCAGAAAAGTAGCATAGGATAAAAAGAGTTGACCATCGGGATAGAAAAACAATCTGCAATCTGTAAATAAGGTCAAGAGGATGACTGCATGTCCTTTAAATGCATCCTAGGTCATTGTTTATCAAATCTATCCATGGATTATTTCACTTTTTAGGAAAATATACCATTGTTTATCTTTGCTGCTTTTTACTCTTTTTACAGTTCTGTGAAGTTCCATTTATTTTTATATTTATACTCAGCAGAAAAGCACATTCCAAAGGTTAAAGGTAACAAGAATATTAACCAGTTTTGCATCTAAACAGTGATCTTATTCCAACTTTGTCTTAAAAAGATTACATAATCCCAATTCTTTAAATCACCTTAGAATCAGATTTACTATTTTGCTGGCTACATCATTAATTACTGAGTTGAATAAAACCCTTGATACATGTTTATTCTAAATTTGTAAGAGGGTCATGTTTTAACTTCTGAAAATTACCCTATAAAAGAAGTGGGTCTTAAACATATTCGACATTCATTTGGAGAATTCTTTTACTAGCCAGAAATCCATTCCCCCATTACTAAGGCCACATTTCTCCATATTTTCATTGATTCATTCTTTAAAAAGTATTACTGGAGAAGTAATTAGTGAAAGACACTTGTATAAATCTCAGGGCACTCAAAAATGAAAATCATATCTTTGAGTTGCTTATGGTTTTTGAGGGTGGGAGGGGGGGAACAGACAAATCAACAGGAAACCATAATATAAATAATACCATACAGGAAGAATGCTATAAAGCGTATGAGAAGGCATTGCAATGGGCATTAAATAACTAAAGGGACTTTGCCAATGGAAATGAGAAGAAACCATGGAAGCAGTACCACGAATGAAAGTGACATAGAGCAAAAGAAGATATCATGTTAATGTTTTGGTGAAATTCACATACCCTTGTTTTGGCAATCTCTACTGTGCCATTTTACATTCTTTGGAAATGGCTTAAACAAGAAATTCATGCTGAATCTCAGTGCTTACTACTCTCTTCCAGAAGGCTCATAAATGGTTCATGGTCACAGAATCTCCTGATATGTGACTACCCATCAGGAACACAGATTGCCATTATACATCCCAATTGCTGCATCTGCTCTTTTTAATTTCTTTGGGCATGACATCGACATGGGATTTTTGAGATAAAAACTAAATTTTGTTCTTCACTATTGAAAAGAAACTAACAAATATAAAAACAGTAGTTATACTGGGTTTCTGGATTTTTCTAAGGAGGTGGCTTTGAAACTTATGCATAAAATGAACCAACTATCAAAAATCAGGTCTTCAAAAACAATATCCCTAAATGAACCCTGTGCAGTCAGCAGAGGCAATCCTCTTCTGTGCTCTGCTCACTGCTAGAAGGCTCTCACTATTTAGTGGGCATTGTACTAGTTCCGTTTACCTGGTCATTCTTAATTCTCTTAATAACCCAGTAGGATTGGTCTCCCATTTTACAAAAGAGCAAAGGGACTTTCAAAAAGAGTAAGTAGCATGCCTAAGGTCATGGTTTTAGGGTTTAACCCAGACCGTCTATCAAAGTGTACAAATGTTGTAATGTAAAGCAGTTAGGCAACAGGTGCTAGTTCCTGTTCAGGCTTCTCGGTTTGGCAGAACTGTCACCGCATGTTCTTTTTGTACACCTGAAGCTGCTTGCCATAGAGGAGAATTCAGAGCTCCAGGCCTTTTTATTATTTATTCTCTATCCCCAAACAGGGGACTTTACTTCAGAATTTTCTGTTAACTCCTCAGAAAATCTTATCTGAGATCTTTATTATTTGAACATTTCTAACTAGATTGTGCCATTAATAAAAACCAAGCACTTAGTTGGGGACTAGAAATAGGACCTTAATCTATGGGGACCAGATGAGAGATCGTCCACAAATGTTAAATAGCCAAGTCCCTTCCCTTCCTTCAGAAGAAACCTGGTATTTTACATCTATACAGTTCATTTTGTATCCACAAGTATTTATCAAACCTGTATTACGTGTCAAATTCTGCTCTGTGCCAGAACAAAAAGATTACATTTACATGGACTGAGGGAGGTCAAACATGTGAAAAATTACATCAAATGAGGGTCTCGGGAAAATTTGTGGAGGTTTAAAGTAGAATAGTCTGTTTGAAGGACAATTTGGCAGAATCTACTAACTTTTTAAGTATGTACACTCTGATACAGAAATTTCACATCTATAAATTTATCCATAGAAATACTTACATATATTTAAATGTGCATGATAGATTTTTTTTTAAACAACAGAATGTCAGAAAATAAATGACCATCTAAGTACTATGGTGAAAAGAAATTACATTTTTCTGTACTGACAGGGACAACCATCCAAGTAATTCCAAAACAATGCAGAGTATGATTTTATTATGAAAATCATTAACCTCTATTACATGTGTGTGTATATGTGCTCACATGTGCACAGGAGTATGTAAATACCAAGAGAAAGTTCTGAGTAGACACATACCAAATTACCAACAGTATATTCTGGAGACAGAAATGAGATACAAGTAAATTCAGGGTAAAGATGGTCTTTACTTTTTACTCTAAATATGTCTAATTTAAATTATTTTAGTTATTTTAAATATTTATTAAAATAAATTAAAAGTGGTGTGCCACAAGAAAAGTACAGCATGCTGTAGGATTTCAGAAAGGTAATGAAGCCCACCAATGTACCTGCAATAGTTGTGTCTCAGTCACAACAGGGGGGTGCACGCAGCTCACATAGGGGACACCCCTGGATCACCTGGTTCTGGTAATGGAAGGAATTGTGATGCTAAGCCCACAAAACACCTTCTACATAAGACCACTCTTTTAAGACTAGGAGACATATCTGATCTACCTAATATATAGAAACAAACACAGAGAGTTAGGCAAAATGAGGAGATAATCCAAAAAAGAAAGACAAAACTCCAGAAAAATAACTAAGTTAACAGAGATAAGCAGTCTCCTAGATAAAGAGTTCAAAGTAATGGCCACAGAGATGCTCACTGAACTTGAGAGAAGAATGAATCAATATAGTGAGAATGGCAATAGAGATAGAAAATATAAAAAAGAACCAATCAGAGCTGAAGACTACAATAATTGAAATGAATGATACTTTAGAAGGAATCAGGAGAATGGATTGGTGATCTGGAAGACAGGGTAGTGGAAATCTCCCAATCGAAACAGCAAAAAGAAAAAATAAATGGAGGTAGTTTAAGTGACTATCAAGTGTGCTAACATTCACATTATAGAGATTTCAGAAGACAAAAAGAGAAAGAGACAAAAAAAAAATCTATTTGATGAAATAAAGGCTGAAACCTTCTCTAACCTGGAGAAGGAAATGTACTTCCAAGTCCAGGAAGCACAGAATACTAAACAGAAGAATCTAAAGAGACCCACAACAAAATACATCATAATTAAAATAAGAAAAGTTAAACATAAAGATCAAGCGAGAAACAACTGGTTATGTACAAGGGGACTCCCATAACACTATCAGCTGATTTCCAGCAGAAAGTTTGCTGGACAGAAGAGCATGGCATGATATATTCAAAGTAATGAAAGGAAAAAAACTCTAATCAAGAATACTCTACAGGCCAGTTTATCATTCAATATCGAAGGTGAGACAAAGAGTTTCCCAGACAAGAAAAGTTAAAGGACTTCACCTCCACTAAACTGGCATTACGAGAAATATTAAAGAAACTTCTTTAAACAGAAAAGAGGCACCAAAACTAAATAAGACAAAATATGAAAGAAAAATTATCACTGGCAAAGGTAAACACATGGTAAATGTAGTTGGGTGAACCACTTATAAAGTTAGGATAAAGGTTAAAAAGCAAAAGCAGTAAAATCATGTATATCCATTTATATATACAATAATTAGTTAAGGGAAACACACACAAAGATGTCAAATATGACATCAAAAACCTAAAACATTGGAGGTGGGAAGTAAAAATGTGCCTTTAGAATGTATACAAGCTTAAGTGATCATTGTCAACCTAGATGCTACACACATAAGCTGTTATAAATGACTTTCATGGAAATCACAAACTAAAACCCTAAAATAGATATACAAAAAATAAAGAGAATGTAATCTAAACATACCACTTAAAAAGTTATCAAATCATAAGGGAAGAGAGCCAGAGAAGGAAGGAACAGAGAAATACAAAAACAAACATGGAACAATTAACAAAATGGCAATAAGTACATACCAATCGATTAGTATCTTAAATGTAAATGGACTAAGTGCTTCAATCAAAAGATAGAGTGACTGATTGGATAAAAAAGAAAACATATGCTGCCTACGAGACACTAGCTTCATATCTAGACACACACAGACTGAAAGTGAATGAATGGAAAAAGATATTCCATACAAACAGAAACAAAAAGCTGGGGTAGCAATACTTATATTAGACAAAATAGACTTTGAAATAAAGACTAACAAGAGACAAAGATATTATATAATGAGAAGTGGGTCAATCCAACATGAGGAAATAATCATTGTAAACATCTACACCACCAACATAGAAGTATATAACTTTTATATAAAGCAAATATAACAAAGGGAGAGATTGAAAGTATAACAATAACGGCAGACATTGACAATCCACTTATATTAATGGATAGATCACAAAGACCAAACCAACAAGAAAAGATTGGCTTTACATGACACATTAAACCAGGTAGATTAATAGATTTATACAGAACATTAAAATGTGTATAGAAGAATACACATTTTTTTCAAGGGCATGTGTAGCATTCTCCAGGTTAGATCACAGGTAAGTCTACAAAACAAGTCTCAATAAATTGAAGAAGATTGAAATTATATCAAGCATGCTCTCTGATCACTATAGTATGAAACAAAATCTATTACAAGAAAAAAAAACTAAAAACCACAAAGTGTGGACCCTGAACAACATGCTACTAAACAATGACTGGGTCAGTAAAAAAAATCAAAGAGAAAGTCAAAAATTATGTTGAGACAGATGATAATGGAAACGCAATTTTACACAATTTATGGGATGCATCAAAGCAATTCTAAGAGGGAAGTTTATTGCAATACAGGCCTACTTCAAGAAATAAGCAAAAAAAATTTTAAATAAACAGTCTAGCCATAAAACTAAAGAAACTGGGGGGGGGGAGCCCAAAGTTAGTAGAAGGAAGGAAATAATGAACAGAGCGGAAATAAATAGAAGTGAAAATATAATAGAGATCGATAAAACTAAGAGCTAGATCTTTAAAAAGATAAACAAAAATCAATAAACCTTTAGTCAAACTCATCAAGAAAAAATAGAAAAGGGACCCAAATAAAATCAGAAATGAATGAGAAGTTATAACTGACACCAAAGGCATTTAAAGGATCAAAAAGTGTAATATGAACAAGTAATACCAACAAATTGGACAATCTAGAAGAAATGGATTAATTCCTAGAAACAAACACTCTTCTAATACTGACTTAGGAAAAAACAGAAAATCTAAACAGACTAATTACTAGTAAAGGAATTGAATCAGTAAGCAAAACTCAACAACAATAAAACAATCTAGGACCATACTACCTCACAGGTGAATTCTGCCAAATATTTAAAGAATTTATACCTATCATTCTCAAACTGTTGCAAAAAACTGAAGAGAAAGATATGCTTCTAACTCATTCTATGAGGCCAGCGTTACCCTGATACAAAAACTAGTCAAAGACACACACACAAACATACACAAAATTTTAGAGGCCAATATTCCTGAATACAAATGCAAAAATTCTCAACAAAATAGGACCAAACTGAATTCATATCATCTGCAAATAGTGAGTTAATAATACATTAAGAGGATCATATACCACAATCAAGTGGGATTTATTCTACAGGTACAAGGATAATTCAATATCTGCAAATCAATAGATGTGATACACCACATTAACAAAACAAAGGATAAAATCTATATGATCATCTCAATAGATTCAGGAAAAAACATTTTACAAAATTCAACTTTCATTTGACAAAAATTCTCAACAAAGTAGAAGAAACATACCACAACATAATAAAGGACATGTATGACAAACTCATAGTTAACATCATACTCAGTGCTAAAATGCTGAAAGCTTTTTATCAAGATTAGAAACAGGCATGAATGTCGACTCTTCTCTTTTATTCAACATAGTATTGGAAGTCCTAACCATACCAAACAAAAAATAAAGGGCATCCAAGTTGGAAAGAAAGAAGTAAAGCTCAATATTTCCAGATGACATGACACGATATATGGAAAACCCTAAAGACCCCCACCAAAAGAAACAAAAACAAAACTATTATAACTAATAAATGAATTCAATAAAGTTGCAGCATACAAATTATACAGAAATCAGTAGTGTTTCTATACACTAATAATGAACAATCAGAAAGAGAAATTAAGAAAACAATCCCATTTATAATTGCATCAAAAATAATAAAATACCTAGGAATAAATATAACCAAGGCAGTGGAAAACCTGTACTCTGAAAACCATAAGATTATTCATGGTTGAAAGCATAAATATTGTTAAAGTGTCTATAATGCTTAAAGCAATCTACAGATTCAATGCAATCTCCATTAAAATACCAACGGCATATTTTATAGACTTAGAGTCAGTAATTCTAAAATTCACATGAACCACAAAAGATTCTGAATTGCCAAAGCAATCTTAAGAAGAACGAAGCTTGAGGCATTATATATTACCTGATTTCAAACTATATTACAAAGCTATAGCTCATAGCAGCATTATTTAAAATATCCAAGCTATGGAAACAACCTAAGTATCCACTATTAGATGAATGGACAAAGAAAATATGGTATATATACACAAAGGAATTTTACTCTGCTATAAAAAGAAAAAATATTCTGCCATTTGCAAGAACATGGATGGGCCTAGAGGTATCATGCTAAGTCAAATAAGTCAGATGATGACAAATACTGTATGATTACACTTCTACGTGAAATCTAAAAAGCAAACAAAGAAAACAAAATGAAAATACTCATAGATACAGAGAACAAACTGGTAGCTGCTGGAGAGGAGAAATGAGAGAAAAAGTTGAAGGCGATTAAGAGATACTCCCAGTTATAAAGTAAATGTCATAGGGATTTAATGTACAGCACAGAAAATAGAGTCAATATATTGTAATAATTTGTAAGGTGACAGATTGTTAGTTACTAGACTTACTATAGTGATCGCTTTGTAAGATATGTAATGTTAAATCACTATGTTATACACCTGAAACTAATATTGCATGTCAGCTATATGTCAACTAAAAAAAAAAAAGGTGATGGATTTGTCCTGATCGGAGGAAATCACAGTAGATGAAGAGATGCATTTCGGTTTAGGCCTCAAAGGATCAGAGGTATTTTAAAACAAGAAAGTATTCCAGATGAGAAAATGGAGTAAACAGAAAACATGCTGTGTATTCTGTAAGGAACATTCTGAAGGCAACTAGCAGAGGGCCTGGGTGCTCAGGAAGTTCTGAATGACTAAACTGAAGCATTCTCTGAAAAACTTTCCATGATTCTCCTCATTAACTTAGATACTTTATGTGATTGTCCATTGCTTGCATTATCCTAGGTGCTCCTTAAATATTTGTGGACCAAGTGAATTAAGTTACCATTAATTATTTAATGCATAGTACTGTGTGCATATCTTAATTCTAGCACTTATTAAATTCCCCAACTTAATTATAAGTCTTTTGAGGACAAGAAAAATGTCTTTTTCTTTTCTTTTTGTATCTGCTGTGTCTACTGTCCAAAACAAAATAGACGATCCAAAATTTTGTTGATGAATGTCAATAAATGAACAGATCAAGTATGAGATAAAAATAGATAGATACATACATACATGAAAAGGAGATTGATGCTCAACTATTGACAACTGTCTATAGACTAATGCATTTGAACTTATTCTGAGTGCAGTGGTAAAATTTTTCTACAAGTTATGTCACTATCAGAGCTGATTGGAGAATGAAAAGGAACCATTAAGAAACTCTTTAAATAGTCAAAATATCAGAGGGTATACATATAAAACTACCCAAATCAGATCAGATTTGATTGTTAGCAGAAAAAGCATCCCAGTGAGAACAAATAGAGGGAATGCAATTAACACATTTTTAACAGCATCTGTATTCCATGGGGAATGGTTCAGCAGTTTTCTTTAGGGAAGAGTGAGAGGAGGAGAGTGCTACTAAAAGAGAATAATTAAGGATAAATAGGTACCTGTGTAGCTAAAGGCAAAGATCATCCCATTCTGTTTTCCAGGACAGCTTCTTTCATCTGTGCATAAAATATTGCTGATCTGAATGAATGACTACTCTCATTTGCTACTTAGCAAGGATCCTGATTCAGGAAAACTATGACCACTGCTCCTTTATTTTAAGGTAACACAGGTAAGCAAGAAATAGGGGGAGCTTTTGTTATTGAATAAACAATGCTGTGGATAGAAAGAGAAATGGAAAATTTAGAAAAGGAAGTGAAAGTCTGAGTTACTGCTGCATAAATCTCCTGAGACCTATTGCCCCAAATGAGCCCATTCCTGCTATTACAGTTTTCTTTATTACACACTGAAGGAGATAAATAAAATTTGTGTCAAATGAAATATTTCCTATTTTGATGAGAGAGGACATGACCAATTAGAAGTTCTTTATACCAATAGACTCCAGGGACCACTTTCTTATGTAAAGTTCCAGTGGCAGCATTTGGCAAAGTAATGCGTGAAGCTCTGGTGGCAGGCTCTGCTCTCCTAAACAGAAATATCTGAGTTTCCAGGGGAGGAAGGTGGAGGAGTGACTTGG
The DNA here is from genome assembly GCF_014176215.1 of Rousettus aegyptiacus. Taxonomy (NCBI): domain Eukaryota; kingdom Metazoa; phylum Chordata; class Mammalia; order Chiroptera; family Pteropodidae; genus Rousettus; species Rousettus aegyptiacus. The sequence goes on along the minus strand of NW_023416284.1, from coordinate 123,770,430 downwards.
TGTGCCTGCTTTAGTCAAAGACCTTTGATTGAACAACAGCAAACATGAACTTCTCTCTTTAAAACAAAGAAATAACCTTAAAAAAAAATTTTTTTTTAATGCACATGACTTTAGAGGCACCTGAATTCATGCCTGATTTCTTCAGAGTCCAGATATAAAACAGGAAAGTTTTCTCCTTTTATAATTTGAAAGACATATTGCTTGTGTTCTATTTAACTCAAAGTGGAAAACTGGATAAGCATCACTGTAAAATAGTAAGACAGACTTTTCAAGCCAACATTAGAATCTAAGCAGCTGGTATTTAATTAAGCAGCCAAAGGAGCACTCCTCCTTTGGGACACATGGTATACCTTTCCACAGTAATTTCAGGGATGAGTCCACTGCTCCGACCAGGAGAGAAGATTCTCTTTAGTAGTTAGTTGACTCTAGAATCGATTTACCGGATGTGTGAGAAAAGCAGCCCTGTAGCTTTACAATCCCACTGTGTGTTTTCTCCTGCATGATGGCTGTTACCATATTAACCCTCCATGAGTTTCAATGTGGTTTTCTTGGTAAAGCTCTTATCCTGTTTCTGTAGGGCAGAAAGGGCAGGAGATGGAAGAAAAGCAGCCCTTATGAACAAAATAGGTGCTAAAGTGTGAAATTTGGGGACAAAAATGGCAAGCAAAATGACATGTTTAAAAGGACACTACTGGGGTCCTTTACGTGTGATTTCTTATAGTGTGGTAAATTCAGAGGAGAAATAGCAATTAGTCAGCCAGCCTCCATGGAGCTTCAGCATCTGCTTTTGTATCTGTGCAGAAAACAGTTAATATAGCAGGTCCGAGACTAGCCAGCCTTAGAAAGCCATGCTTGTAAGGTTGGGCCTTGGCCTAGGGTCTAGGAATTTGGATTTTGGAGTGCTTCCTTCATTCCCTAACTGATAAGGGTGGTTTAATGTGACTAAATTGTTTGTACAAACAATGTCATTTATGCTGAACACCTATCTTACTGGGAGTCTGTGCTAGGTATGTGGTAGGAAAATGGTGCTTACCTGACCAGTGTCTAATAAAAACATTGGGCATTGAATTTCTAACCAGCTTCTTTAGTATACATTTTCTATGTTTTTACATATTGTTACTGGAATAATTAAATACGTCCTATCTGTCTCCCCTGGGAGAGGACTCTTGGAAGCTTGTGCCTGGTTTCCTCTAAACTTCGCCCCCTGGGCCTTTTTCCTTTGCCGATTTTGCTCTGTATCCTTTCACTGTAATAAATCACAGCCATGAGACAACTATATGCTGAGTTCTGTGAGTTATTCTAGCTAATCACCTAACTGGAAGTGGTCTTTAGGGATCCTCTGCTCCATCTTTACTGTACCCTATACTTATGATCAAGCCTGTGGTATAAGTTCTTCTTTAGTATCATTTTCAGAAGCTCATTCAATGGGAGTTTCTGGAGGCAGAGAGCGCCAGGATGAATTCCAAAATAGAGAAAAGGTAATGAAGGGACAATGCAGTTTATCTAGATCCCGTTGACTCTTCTGGAGTTTAGTATATAAGGTTTTCATCATCTTTGTGTTCTATTTAGTATTAGTTATTATTACTACAGTTAAAGTTTTGTGTGTCCTTTTTATAATGTCATATTTTATGTTATATTTTAAAGATGACAACTAAAATTCATCCACCTCAACAATTATTAAAAATTGTATTTTGCCAAGTGTTAAGTTCTCCATTATTCTCTAAATAAGGATGTTAATACCAAGCATTAGATTGAGAAAAATACTCTATTTTGTGAATTTATCAATAGAACTCCTTTGTTATTTTCCTTCACTTAAAAAATGAACCTTCACTCTTCAATCTCTGCCTCTTGATTTTTAACAATAAGAACATCTTTAATTCAAGTATATGTTTCTTCTAAAAGTATATATGCATATGTGTATGCATAGCTACATGGCGGGGAGCACTTTGTTTTGCTTTAATTGGGTCTTTTTGCCTTTTTTATTTTTCTTTAGCTTACAAACACATCTGTCTTCCCTACATATTATTAATTCTGCTAAATCTACAAATACAAGTATGGGCCCTTTCAGGAGGCCCAGAAAGTTTTTGAGCAAGCGGCAAGCAAATAAGTATCTTTTTTTGCATTTGTTACCTTCAGAGCTCTAAGCACTTTTGATGGCTCTATTAGGCTATGATCACAAATATAGACTCAAAATAGATTAAAGACTTGAATGTAAGACTTGAAACCATAAAACTAGAAGAAACAGTAAGTTCCTTGACATAGGTCTTGGTGATGATTTTTTTGGACCTGACACCAAAAACAAAGGCAATAAAAGCAAAAATCAACAAGTGAGACTACATCAAACTAAAAGGCTTCTGCACAGCAAAGGAAACCATCAACAGAATAAAAAGGCAATTTACTGAATGACAGAAAATATTTGCAAATCATATATCTTATACGGAGGTTAATATCTAAAATATATGAAAAAAATAACTCATACGTCAAAAAACAAACAATCCAGTTTAAAAAATGGGCAGTGAACATGAATAGACATTTTTCCAAAAAAGACAAATGACCAACAAGTACATGAAAAGATGTTCAACATTACTAATCATCAGAGAAATGCAAGTCAAAACCATCATCAAAAAGACAAGAAATAACAAATGCTTGCATGGATGTAGAGAAAAGGGAACTTTCATGTACTGTTAGTGGGAATGTATATTGGTATGGTCACTATAGAAAATAGTACAGAGATTCCTAAAAAAAAATAAAAATTGAACTATCATATGATCCAGCAATTCCACTTCTGAGAATAAATCCAAAGGAAACAAAAACACTAACTTGAAATGATAGCTGTACCCCTATGTTCATAGCAACATTATTTACAATAGCCAAAACATAGAAACAACCTAAGAGACCACTACCAGAAAGATGGATAAAGTTGGACATACATACACACACACACACACACACACACACACACACACACACACACACACACAGAGTGGAATATTATTCATCCATAAAAAAGAATGAAGGCTTGCTGTATGCAACAACATAATGGAACTTCTGAGAGCATTATGTTACGTGGAAGAAGTCAACAGAGAAAGACAAATACTATATGATTTCATATGTGGAATTTTAAAAAATAAAAACTGACATCGTAGATACAGAGAATAGATTGGTGGTTGCCAGGAAAATGTTGGGCGGTGGGGAGGGGGTGAAATGGGTGAAGGGAGTCAAAAGGTACAAATTTCAATTATAAATAAATAAGTTATGGGAATGTAATATACAATATGGTGACTATAGTTGATAATTCTATATTACATATTTGAAAGTTGCTGGAGTAGATCATAGAAGTTCTCGTCACAAGAAAAATTTTGTAACTGTATGGTGATGGATGTTAACTAGACTTATTATGATCATTTTGTAATATATACAAATATCAAATCATTACGTTTTGTACCTGACCTAACGTAATGTTACATGTCAATTATACCTCAATACAATTTTATCATAAAATGAATGTACAAAAAAGAATACTTGAGTGTATTATAGGCTCAACTGCATTCCCTTCCCCCCAAATTTATATGTCAAAGTCCTAATCCCCGGTATCCCAAAATGTGACTATATCTGGGGACAGGTCTTTAAATAAGTAATTAAAATGAAATGAAGTCATTGGGTAGGTCCTACTCTAATATGACTGGTATCTGTAAGAGGAGTAGCTTAGGACATAGACACAGAGAGACAACCACGTGAAGAGACAGCAAGAAAGCAGTCATCTACAATGCAAGGAGACTGGCCTCAGAAGAACCAGACTTATTGACACCTTGATCTTGGACTTCTAGAGTACAGAATTGTGCGAAAATAACTTTTTTGTTTAAGCCACCCTGTCTGTGGTGTCTTGTTATGGCAGTCCAAGCAAACAATAATGAGTGATTTTTAAAAATCACTAATTCATAATGATCTGTGCACCCCTATTTTCATGGCAGCGCTATTCACAATAGCTAAGATATGGAAGTGACCTAAATGCCCATTGACAGACAATTTGATAAAGAATTTATGGTTCACATATATACATATATATATATAATGGAATAGTACTTAGCAATAAAAAATGAATTTCTACCATTTGTAATGACATGGGCGGACCTCGAGATTATCATGTTGAGTGAAATAAGTGAGAGAAAGATAAATACCATATGATTTCGCTTATAGGTGGAATCTAAGGAACAAAAAGAACAAATTAATTTTAAAAAGACTCACAAATACAGAGGACAATCTGGTAACTGCCAGAGGGGAGGAGCATTGGGGGCCTGAAAGGAGTGAAGGGCTAAAGAAATACAAATTGGTAGTTAAGAGATGGTCATGGAGATGGAGAGCACAGCACAAGGAATATAGTCAGCAGTAATGTAATGGCTATGTGTAGAGCCAGTTGGTGATAGAGTAGTAGGGGGGATTGTTTCATAAACTATATAAGTGTCTAACCAATGTATTGTATACTTGAAACTAATAATAAAATAAAATGCTTTAAAAATATTTTCAACCTGAAAAACAAAGTGATAAAAAGAATATGACAGTACCTAGAACAGAATATAGAAATCAGAATATTTATTGTTATATTTATGCAAGAGTTTTTAGTATATGTCTATGCTGAAGGAAGAGATAATAGAACAGGTCTACACAGCCAGTCCAGGATGTTTTTGATGCTATCTCACTGCTTTAACTCATAAGTTTCTGGTCCTTGACATGGCAAGAAATTCGCCATATTAATTTGACTATGTCAATGCAATAAAGGCTTGTTCATCATGAGAAAGCGGCATTTTTAATCTTTATAAGTCAATCCAATCAATGGACTGACTTACCCCTCAATTGGTAGATAGGACTTACAGGCTTGCAGGTAAAGAAAAATTTAAACAGCCAAATCCACCTTCAATAAAACTTAGTTCAGATCCAAAGACCAAAAATATCACCCCAAAATAAGAATTTGAACATGTGCAGTATATCAGGACTTCCCAGAAGTTCAATGATTTTCACTGTGGCTTCTATAAAATCTAAACTTCAAATTATATTGCTTTGTTTTATTATGACTTTGTCATTTTGCTTTTAAATTATGCAAAGCATGACACAGATTGTTTGAGTATCTTCAGCATAAGAACCTACACTTACAGTGTCCCATGTATATTCTATTCACATAAAGAATATTGAGTTTTTTATTTTTATCTGTTAATATATCTGTAATGGCCGTATAGTACACATGAATTTATAGTAATTTAATGTAAAATAAAACATAATATACTAAGACCTGAGTGCTATCATAGCTTACAGAAACAAAGCAAAAGCAAATTTACTCAGCATAAACTTAGCTATACAATATCAATGTTAATTCAGTTAGGTAAACTCTCCACATCAGGCCTAAGAGATAATATAATTTAAAAGATTGTAAGCTGCTTTGATTCTTCATTGAGGTGAGGGGGTATTCAAAGGGGGAGTAGAAGAGAAGAAAAAATTGAAAAATCCTAAATATTTTTGTATTTATTGCTCAAATATATTTTGTGAAATCATAAATGGGGGATAAGTGCTTTCTGCTTTACAAGGAAGTTTTTCTGCTATAGAAACCCCCAAATAACTGATGGACAGTTAAACATACCCAAGATGGGTTTTCACAACCAATCTTCTGTCAAAAGCTTCAGAGTCATATCTTCAACAGTTTATTTTTTCACCATATTCTGCTTTGAATTGGATTTGACTAGAGGTCAGGAAGTAGGAAGAATATCTTACAGAAAGGTCTCTCTGCACAAACATAAATACTATCCAAGAGAGGTACAGTCAAATTGTATTTCTTTGCTATCACTACAATTTATAATTTTACACTGCCCATCTCTCTCTGTCTCTCATTCTTTCAATTTTCCTAATCACTTTCCCTATCCTTCCCTTTCTTACACACACACACAGTCATTTAATCTGGTTTATAGGAGTTTGTGTGTCAGCCTCCAGCCCACCCTGACTTTTCCCCCTAACCACTCTCCCAGGCTTTGCTTTATGCTTCTATTGCAAGTCTCACTTTTTTTCTTTTCTTTTCATTATCAGTATTCCTTCTATCTGAACAGTTTGGCGCTTTGCACTTCAAAGCACTGTCAGATTTGAGGTTACCTCTAACCTGAAGTTACCTGAAGCAAAAAAGGAACAGCCTCTGCACTTGATCAGCATGAGGGAACAGAGTGAACACTGTCCTACAAGACAAAGGCCCAAGTTTTAATCCCAGTTGTCACTATTTTAGTTACAGGACCACAGGTGAGTCACTCAATTCCTGGGACCTTGTCAACCAATAATAATTTCTGCCGACCTAACTGGGTGGTTGTAAGGATTAAATAAGACCTAGTAATAGTAACTGCCTTTTCTAATATTTGTTAATGCATAACAAATTTTTGATACTTTTCTCAAAATTTCTAATTTCCCTTGGCTATGATATTTTGCCTAATGAATTTTTGTATCCTTTGAGGGCAAGAACTATGACTTAATTTGAATGATTAATACCTGTCTGGCAACTGCTATATTCTCCAATATGATTTACGAAATGAGAAAATGAACCTGTTAAAGTAAATAATGTGTGTGACAACAATGTTCCAACATTAAATAAGCTGTACAGTGTAAGGTGGTTTATTTTTATTTTTATTTTATTTTTTTACTCATTTATTCAACAAACAAATCTGGAGGATTTGCTCCATGCCGGGCAAAGACAGTGGAAGAAGCCTCTTGTAGGAAGTAGCAATTCTTACCACCAGAGACCTCTTACTGAGCACCCTCTAAAGAGTGACTATAACTAGTCAAACATGAAGGGAGGATAAAACATCTGAGTTGTAAAAGAATTTCACTTTGATTTTAATGCTAAATATAATATTTAATGAATCACTACATTTTACCCAAATGTGTCATTTCTCCTTTTCCTATCTTCCATGTTTCTTTCACTTTTCCATGGTTAAATCCACATGTTTTGATGCTTTATCTTTAAGGAATCAGATCAAATTAAGATTACCAAATATATGTTGAAACCTTAATTTATAGATATCATCACTTTTTTCAAATGAGAGAATTTAGCCTTAAAACTTTTCTTCAGTTATAGTCAGTTGGGCAAATAGGGTTCTTTCTCTAGAAAATATTGAGCATACACTCAATAGAACCAGCTATATAATTTAATTCCCCCAAAATGTATTAAAATTCCACTAAACACAAGGCCAGGTTCTGACGGGTAGAACAAATTGATTTAAATATCATTGCTGCCCTCAAGGAGCTTAAATTTAGTAAAAGAGGTAAGATATGCATACAAATATTCAGTCGTAGTTGGAGAAAACAGATATCCGAAGGAGTTAATTTATGCATTGTCAAATATTCAGAGAGAAATTGCTTATTGTAAATGGATCATAATGACAGCCTTACAAAGTGTTAAAATTGCCTATAGAGCCTTGAAATAATTTACAAAATATCTCCAGTGGAAAATCAGTTATTTCCTGGTTATTACTTAAGCATTTACCACTACAGTTCAACATATGATTTCAGAGTCTTTTGTGTAGTAACAATGATTCATCTTGTGTTTTATGCAGTCTTTTCTGGAATCATTGTTTTTATCTCTAAATACAGTCTACACAGGCTCAAATTTTCAATGCAATATTAATGTTGCATGTGCATAAAAACATTCTCATTTACCTGTCTTTGCTGTTCTTATTCTGGTACTTTAAAAGAGGTTTGCAGCTGAGTCGTTTGTTCCTCTCACTGTGTGAGATTGACTTGTAGCTCATATATAGTGGAAGCATAATAGCTAAACAGTTTTTATTCTAACTTAGGGGATGATAGATCTGCCCTCTAGGACATGTGCTGTCATTCCAAACTCCAATCTAAGAAAAATATGTATTGTCAGACTTGCTTTACCATTCTTTCAAATGAAAGTTTAATCAACATGACATTTACAATAATGAGTGTCTTGGTGACAGCATTTATGAATCATACAGCAATCTCTATCCAAAAGTAAATATGAAAATGTGCAATGAAGAAGGGTAGTTGAGTGTCAAGACTCACAGTCTAAAAACGGTCTTCAAGTGCTGAGATATAACTGACACTATCTCATGTTTTAGAGGTCACACTTTTTCCTTCATGATGTTTATAGGTTTTATGAGGAGACAAAAAGATTTAGCCAAGTAAGTTTTGAAAACACCTGGGTTAAATACAGAAAAAAAATGTTCAGAATTTCTTAGAACTTTTGGTATACTTATATGCTATTCGAATTTCCAAAAGAGATAAAAATTATACAGCTTTCCAGAAATTTTATGACCATAGAAACATTGTTTTATGGAATAGCTTTTGGTTAAAGTGTTCTGTGGAAAGTAGTTTAGCATCAAATAATTTTGTTTTGCCTAGGGTAATTTATCTTGCCATTTTCACAATAAAAATTGTTTTTGTCCCTTTCTTATTTTTCTCAGAGCTTCTTGAAGTTAATGAGTTTACATGATTTTGGTTTAATATCGTTATAAGATCTAATGTATTACAAAATACATTGTTTATAGTCTATTAAACTCTTTAAACTATATGATTACAATTATATGAGGTAGGAAGAGTAGTCAGACTCGGAGAGACAGAAATTAGAATAGTGGTGGCCAGGGACTGGGGGAGGTAGGAGGTGAAGTTGTTTAATGCAGTCGTTGTTATAGAATTTCAGTTTTGCAAGACAAGAAAGTTTGCAGATTGATTGAACTCCAATGTGAATACACTTAACACTACTGAACTAATGCTTAAAAGGTTAAGATAGTAAGTTTTATGTTATATGTATTTTACTGCAATTTTAGGAATTATGTTATTTTCAATATATACTGTATTAAATCTCACCAAATGTAAAGATACAAAACATAATTGTTTGAATATTTAAGTTATTTATCTATGGAAAAAGAAAACTTAGAGAAAAAAATCTAGTTCACTGTAACGGAATTCTAAAGGTTTCAAAATTATCTCCTTAATCAAAGTAGCAGCTAACAGTGCAAATATTTGATGTTCTGGTGAAACCTTTCAAAATTGCATGGATCTTAAAATAAAAGGTACTTTAAAATTTCAAATTAATTTACTTCCCAATATACATATACAGGTTCTTATTGATCACATTTTAAATCTATATTGATTGTGTGCTTCTAAATTAACTTTTTAAAAAAAAAAATCCTTTAACTTTTGGTGCTCCAAACTGTTATTATCATTAATTACTATTATAATTTATGATAAATGTCTGGCTAGACTCATAGAAATGTTTGTCATCTTTTAGGAAGCAATGAGAAAAAATATGCTTCTGCACTTCTTTTTTCCCTTCTCTGTTCTTGAGCATCATTTGGCTTTTTTATTCCATATATGTAGCCCTTATTAAAGCATAATTCCTTCAGAAATTTGAGTGTATGTGTTAAGGAAATACGATCCACACAGTACTTAAAAACCTGTGTAGAATTAGAAGAAAAAAAAAAACAAGATATATATATAGCAGCACAAAACACCTCACATCTAGAGCATTTGTTGTGTGCTCACTTTTAAGCGGGCTTGGGCAGGCGCTCCCCAGAAATAGATATGGGGCTTGTAATTAATGAATGAAAACAGAACCATTAATATTCCTGCCACACAACCAAATCCATCTTGTATAAGACTATATTCATTGTGTACAAATAGAGTGGTAAATGTCCTCAGTGAGGTGGTAATTGAAGGAGTTGTAGAAACTCTAGAATAGAATTGCAGAATTTGTCTTTCTCACAGCCCCAGAACAGAGCTATTTGTATGATTAAAGGAGGAAGCCTGGAGAACTGTTACAGGGTCAGCGTTTCAGGAACAAGGTGAGACCCTGAAGCAAGTGACTAAAGAGGAGCCTAGGACAACAGAAAGGCCCAATTGAAGGTAATTGAAATCATCCCTGGAAAGGACAAAAATGTCTTTCTTCATGATAAAAATGATTCTTATGAGCTGTAAGGTAATTAGAACTTTCCATAGCATCAAAAAAGATAGACGATCAATGTCTAGATTTCACCAAACTGACACTTTCTTAGGTAAACCTGGAGGACATGGAGACTGAAGCCTGGTGGGGAGGCTGCTGGAAGATGTACATAGGGAAACAGAAAGTCCTCTGAGTTTCCGCCTATTGTTTCATCCCCGAATCTTCAGGATATCTACCTAGAATGAGGTTCTTACATGGGTGAGAATCATATCCGTGAAGAAGGGGAGAGGGAGCAATCACATCAGCCCTCTGCCCTGACTTTAAAAAATGGAGACAATATCATACAGAGACTTCATCAGGATAATGAAAAGAGGGAGTTCATGAAAAAGGCAACCAGCTTCATTTGCAGGCTAGGATAGGACAAGAATAATTATTATGAGAGCTTTTGGAGATTTTTAAAGCTTTCAACACTCCAATGTCTATTGTTTTTATTCCCCTCTCTGTTTCATAGAATATTCAGCAGCAAAACCCTAAAATAAAAAGAGGGTGATCTTTTAATTCTATGTCAAAGAAAATCCAAAAAGCTAAGGAGATTGTATCCTAATTACATATAGGGTCTTGAGGGTGAGAGCAGCTAGAGAGAAGGGAGACACTCAAACACATCTCTGAGATTTGGGATTAATGAGAGGCCCTGGGACAGCCTACGCGGGATGGAGTGGTGGGCCCAGGAGGAGTTTTACCTGAAAGCGATCCTGTATAAGCTCTGTCAAAATGACTGATTTTAACTGAATAATTTCTGAATAATTTCTACTAGATATCCAGTTGTTACAGTATAACTTGTAAGCTAAACTATAAGATGAAAAAGAAAATCATCTTTTAAAGCTCCAGTGCAAGGCAAACACGGGACATCCTAAGTAGTTACTAAATCGTTTGCACTTTTTTCTCTAACAGCGAATCTTCTGAATCAAGAGTTAGTTGTGGCAGAGAAATTTAAAAAGATACCCTACTTAATTCTAGAAAACACCATAAAATGTGTCATAGTGACTCAATTTCACAGAACACAGCCTGCATTCTTTTTTCCCAGGCACCCTTGTTTTCATGCCATTAGTGCACAAGGTTAAATGTCATCATCATTTTCTTCTATTTTTACAGTAAAACTTTATTCTGCTTCATGGCTTCCTGCTGAGTCATCTTTATATTAGTCTCCACGCTGTTGCTTGAAGGGTCTTCCCACATGGACAGTTCCAGAATACATCATGCTCCTACTTACTACAGGTTCAGGATGTTTTCTTCACCAACTCCCAAATGCCTGGCTCTCAAATCTTTCCATACACAAAAATCATGGAGATCTTGTTAAAATGCTTACTGCATTGTGGTTTATTACAAGTGGTTATATCTTAAGATTGAACAATCCTGAAAGGAACCCCATGTGTTAAACAATGGCATGGTAATATATAATAAACGTTAAATATTATCGGCACGGAATGTCCTGAGAGCCTTTTACAGCAACAGGGTGCGGTTATATGCGGCCTTGTAGATGACTGGAGAAAGAGGGCCTGGAAAAAGCACAAGCATTAAATGAAGGAAGCATGGGCACATGGGCAGTGTTGCAACCTCCTCCTTCCTTGGTGTCACTGCAAACGTGGAAACATAGCAGCGTGGGGCCCCATCGTGCCAGGTGTCCTGGGGCTGGCTCTGTCCTCCCTTGCTGTTAATAGACTGTGTCCTTTTTCTAGACTTTAGTATACCCAACTAGAAAAGCAAGTTTTATTACTTGATCTCTAAAATCCTTTCTGATGCTTCAGAGTTTGAGAATTTACTCATATCTGGGAATAGTACCGGAAAGACTGGTGTTATGAAAAGGAAGTACGGACGCTCCTCAATAACCCATGGTAAGCTGAAAATATATTTGATACACTCAACCTAACGAGCATCATGGCTTAGTCCAGCCACCCTTTGACATGCTCGGAACACTTATATTAGTCTACAGTTGGACAAAACCATCTTGCTGTTTCTGCCCGGCCTCACAAGACAGTATTGTACCACAAATCTCTAGCCTGGAAAAATATCAAAATTCAAAATTCAAAGTATGATTTCTACTGCATGCATATTGCTTTCTCACCCTCATAAAGTCAAAAAAGCATAAGTCAAACAATCATAAATTGGAGACTATCTGTATATTCTGACTGTAAAAGTTGTCGGTACCTTTGTTTTCAGTTTTCCTAATTTCAAATTATTTTCTCAATTAAGAAGTATTTTTATATAGTTTCTCCACTGTTCTTACAAATCCCTTATAAATTAGAGGCAATGCCATTCAATGCTGTATGTAATTATTTTGAGACGTTTCAGCGCACTGATATTCCTTTCTGATACTTCCAAGCGGTGTCTTTGAATATTTTGCATCTGAGAATCCTCCTGAGATATTCTGTTTTATTATCCTGGGTGGTGGTGGTGCTGGTGGTTGTTTTGGCAATATCATCTATAAAACATTTCTACTTAATCTCACAATTTTTTTATGTTGTTTTATAATGTGCATTTCATAATATAGCCACATTATACATGTCCCTAGGCTCCTTCTAGTCCTAAAAGAATGTGTAGAGTTTTCTAATGAAAATTTTTATAAGTTGATTCATATTATTAGTCTAGTTGATATATAGCTATCATTTAAGAATCTTTAGTTTTACAAAATAAGCAATTTTCAAATTTTTCTTATAATTTCTACTATAAATATTTATAAATATATCTCTTTTCTATCTTTTGTAACATAATACACTTAAAATGTTTCATGTTTAATTTTGTTTGATGTTAAGTACTATCACTATTATTAAGGCAAAACAAAAGTTGTTTAAAAAAATTAAAGAAAAGCTATTCATCACAATTCCCACCACTTACCACAAAAGTTTTCATTTATGCATATTGTCTACATGAATATTATAGCAGCATATTTTCCTATTTTCCTAATTTCCTAATTTCAAAAATGGCATAATGCCATTTTGTAATCATTTTTATGTGCTAATATATCATAAACATTGTCTCACAATCATAATTTTTAATGGTTGTATAATGTTTCACGGAGTTAGTTGTGTGACATACCTCTTTTCTTTTGCATATTTAGGTCTGTTATTTAAAAAAAAAATTTTAATACTGCAATGATCATCTTCATGCCAATAGCTTCTTACTACTTTAAGATTATATTCTTAAGAATAGGCTAGCCGAATCGAAAGATAGGAAAAGTTTGGGAGTTGCTGATCAAAATTATATCACTTTCCAAAATGAGTTGTAAAAATTTACATTCCCACCCTCAGTATAAATGGACTAGTTAAATACAACCTTGCCCTAAGCAGTTATTTGTGTGTAAAAAAGATTGTGGTCAAATAAATAACATAAAATTTATTCCTTTAACTATTTTCAAGTGTATAATTCAGTGGTATGAAGCACATTTACAATCCTGCACTGTCATCACCATTATCCACATCCAAACTTTATCATCCCACACAGAAACCCTGTACCCATTAGACAGTAGTTTCTCATTCTTCTCTCTCCTCAGCCTCTGATAACCTCTCTACATTGTCTGTATAAATCTATTCTAGGTACCTTATATAAGTGGAATCATACACTATTTTTCTTTTGTATTTGTTTTTTTTCACTTAGCAAACTGTTTTCAAGTTTCATCCATGTTGTAGCATGTATCGGAATGTCATTCCTTTTGAAGACCAAATAATATCCTACTGTATTTACATACCACATTTTGTTTATCCATTCATCTGTCAATGAATATTTGGGTTGCTTCCACCTTTTACTATTGTGAATAATGCTGTTATAAACACTGGTGTATAAGTATTCAAGTCCCTACTTTCCACTTTCTTGGCTATATACTAAGAATTAGAATTGCTGGGTCATATGGCAATTTTTGCTTAATTTTTGAGGTGTACCATTCTTTTAATGCTTAAAGTACTTTGCTGTATTTAGCATAAATTTTATTTTATAAGATTTGAATATTTTCTCTACCTATATTGCTTTATATTGCATCTTCTATAAGTCATCAGTTCATGTCCCTTGTCATTTGAGTTTTTTTCTCAGTGTTTTTCTAAAAGTCTGATTGTGCCCTATGGAGGATACCTGTTCTTTTTGCCTGCTGAGAGTCTTTTCCCTTTTATACCTGGATTTTTAAAAGTTAATTTATCTAGAGTTGGTTTCTATTGTTTATAATCAGACTTGATAGAATATCTATTTTTATTACATAATCCTTAATCAAATTTTATATAAAATGTTTCTCAGTTTATTACTCCTTTTCATTTTAGTTTTATTTTTTCTGCTGTTTAGAAAACTTTGATTTTATAGAATTAAACCTATAAATTTTTTAATGGCTTTTTCAATTTTTTCGAAGCTAAAAAATTATCTCTTCTACCAGTCGGTACTCTTCATTTTCTATTTTAATCATATCAAAATTGTTCCAATTTATGCCAAATTTGCCATTATTCATAAATATGTTACTTTTCATATTCCCTAACAGCAAATGATTTTAGATTGATTAGTGTATTTTTATACAGCCCCAGTTCTCCAGGTCTTGGCAAGCATTTGATTTTAGGATATAATCGGTACTTTCTACTTGTGTAGAAAGCCATCTCAAAGCTCCAAAGGCTAATGATGTTCTACAAATATATTTTAAGAAGGAAGGAAATAGTGGAAGTGCGTGCATAGCTATTCTTTGTTTCTCTTCCTAGTCTCATTTCTCCTTTTTTCTTTCTAGTGAAGCAAGGATGAGAACTGTATAGAAGTCAGGAAAGTGGCTCTGGATTATCATCTAGGAGGGAAGTAAATCCTGTGCTGAGAAGAGTGCCCAAGTCAGGAGCAAGGACTGCATGGGAGAATGTGGAATGGGAGAACATAAACTTGAGTAAATGACAAATTGGAGGCTCACTCTTGACTTCATGCAAAAGAGTCTAACTTGAGAGTTTGAAGCAGAGTTGCAAAAACAGTAATAATGATGTAAAAACCTTCTAGCACATGAAATCTTACATGGAAACCGAGTATCTATGGCAGGTAACAGCCGACTTGCTCTGTTGAAACCCAGTTCACCTGATCTCTTCTTATCCTGCAGCAGTCCCTGTGACAGACTTGGGACTCCAGGATTCCTCAGGACATGATTTGAAAATGACTACGTCAGAGGAAAAGCAGCATCGTGCATCATCATAGTTTGTGCCCAGAATAAAATGACTGACAGTACCTTAAATAATACCTCTTTCTCTGAAGGAGTTTTCATTGGAACAGGGACCAAAGGGACTGAGTCTCAGTAAAAGAATTTCATAAATCAGACTGAGTGGAAAAACTTACAGGGGAGAAAGATGGTAGCAGGCATAGAACCAACTCAAAGGCTCTAAAATCATGTTATGTATCCCGTCACCTACTTCCTGGATGAAGTGCTGGCCACAGGCAATTTATTGTGAGTCATAGTCATCACAAGATACTTGATACTTTTTTAGAAGTTCTCAGTACACAAATTAATCTTAATCCTACCAAACAGAACACATGATGTATACATCTAAGAATAATATCCATTTGTAATGATTCTCAAGAAAGACTGGGAGAGGAGAGTAACATTTGAATACAATTATGGGAAATTAGAGAGAAGAATTTAAGATTTTCTCCAAGTCAATCAAACCAGGTTAACATATTTAAAGGGAAAATGGCAAGTGGTGATTATTTAGTGTCTGAGAGCCTGACAGAGGGTTTTGTTTGTAGTCTCAGCCAAAGAACTGAATGTTCCATAATGTCACTGAAGAATGAAATGTCATCCGGTGGAATTAATGGCTGATAAATTTAGAGCAAGGCAAAGGAACTATTACTTTGTACCACATTTAGCCAACCTGTGAAACTCACTGCCACAGAAGGTTATGGAGTTGAGCAGTCCTGCTGCATTTAAGCAGAATGAATAACTTTTTGACTAATAAATGCCAGTTTCAGATCTTTATGTTAAAATAAAGGAGTAATCGAAATACATATTTTAGAGCACAGGCCAGTTGCTACAGGGATCAGAAGCAGAGAACTTTCCTCTGTGAACTCTGATACAAAATTAGCATTTTTATCCCTCTGCTAGAACTAGGTATTGCCCCCTGCAGGAACAGAGTTTTATGTGCTGGGCCAGGAGAGGCGCTACTGTGGAAGATCAATGAAGTGCCTGTGCTGAGCTTCCCCAGTCCATGAGCAACTCACAACCAACAAGCAAACAAACACGAGTCAAGACTTTTCTCTTGCCATCCCAAGTTACCTACTCAACAAGCCTCAAATGTTTTCATAGCGAGGGGCCACCCTGCTGGCTAAAATAAAAGTTTGGTC
Source organism: Rousettus aegyptiacus (assembly GCF_014176215.1). Classification (NCBI taxonomy): domain Eukaryota; kingdom Metazoa; phylum Chordata; class Mammalia; order Chiroptera; family Pteropodidae; genus Rousettus; species Rousettus aegyptiacus. Next base: position 123,754,163 of record NW_023416284.1, on the reverse strand, counting down.
TTCCCCTTCTCCACTAGCTGAGTGTCGTCTGCCTCCTACTAGTCCATTCAGCAAATGAAGATTCTCTGAGCATCTGTTCACAGTTCCTATGTCTTCTCTCATCCTGATGATTTGGGCTGAAGCATGAAAAATATACAAGATTCCTGAACACTTTCCTTTTGCACAGATTTTAAAAATCAAAAGTCAAAAAAATGTAGGCAGGTAATATATAACCCCGGATTGGTAAGGTGTGTGTGTAGCACTCCAAGTACAGGAATGTTTAACTTCCAGAAAAAGAACCAACATTCTTTATTTTCTCTACGTTAAAGTTGCATTGAAAAATCTAAACAGATACGATATTTTAATTATAAATTTAAAATAAAAAGATTAATTAAAAATTTTCTAATTTCAATTACTCTGATTTAGAATTAGAAAACTAACATCTTTTCTTCTGCACAGATGTATTAGGCCTTGTCCTTCTCTTTGAAATGGACAGTCCAGGATTTGGCTTTAAATCCTCTAATTTGGAACAATATTTAGTTTTATTCCATTTCATAATGGAGAACAGATGTATGCAAATGTAGTTACTTTCAAACTTACTTTGGTTTTACATTTATAGTAACTACTCTCAAGACATTTGAAGAAATCTAATTTTCCACACTATCATATTTAGCTTTCAATATTGTATTATAGTGCTGTATGATTTTATTTGATAACTCTTTATTCAATCTTCATTCATTCTAATATTTATTCTATTAATTGTGAGAGACAAAGTGAAAACCATCAGTTTATTCTTATGAAGTCTGACGCAGAGAGGCATGTTTGGGTTTGGATCCCCACCTCTTCACTTGGGGAAGTACCATCACTTCCAGTTTTGAAAACTGATTTTAAAGTGTAGCAGGTTATTCCTTGGCAAAGAAAAAATTGTCCTAAGGATAAAATAATCAAACTCTATTTTTAAATGATTTATAACCTCCTTTACACTTGTATTAATAGATAACTACTTTCCATGGTAGCATTACTTTATTTGGCTTCAAAATAAAACTTCATTGAAATTTCTACTGCTTTTCTCAGTTCATTAAAATTTCGATCATGCACTGTGTTTCTATGCTTTGTTCATAACAATGTCTTAAATTGCATTCATTTGACATAGACATGCTTTGTATATTAAACATGTAAGAATAGTCTCTAATTCAACAAAGAACTCTATTCTCTTTTACTTTTCTTGAGCTATATCTCCCTCTCAGTCTCATTTTCCACTTTTACTAGAGACATGGAGACACAAGATATTTCTCACCTCCAGAAAAAGAACAGCACAACTATGATGAAAAATGAGAACTGACACTTACCTACACTGTCAGATTTATAAGATGTGACAACAATAAATTGGAGAGATCATGCTGCCTTATGGTACTGAGACCCAGTGTTGCCAAACATCTGGATCTTTCCAGAAAAGCCAGATACCTAATTTTTGTCTCAATTTTTAAATGTAACTAATTTTTAGAAATTTAAATATAATGCATATTACTACATACTTGTTAGAAGGGCTATAATTCAAAAAATAAATAATAAATGTTGGTGAGAAGTGGAGAAACTAGAACTCTTATAACATTTCTAGTTGGAATATAAAATAGTACAGCTACCTTGGAAAACATACCAATTTTTTAAAAAGTTAAACATAAACTTAACATACAACTCACTGATCCTACTCCTAAGAAATTATCCATGAAAAATGAAAGGCATTTTTTGCAAAGTTTATATCAGCATTATTAATAGTCCCAAGCTAGAAACAATTCGATTGTTCATCAGTTGGTGAATTAACAGACAAAATGTAGTATTATTCACATAATACTAGGGTTTCAGTAAGCAGAAAAGTTGGAGGAAAATGGAGAATAACTGATAATGGGTAGGAAATTTCTTTTGGGGATGATAAAAACATTCTACAACTGATTGTGGTTATCACTGAACAATTTTGTGAATATAGTAAAAATCACTGAATTATATACTTTAAATTTGTGACTAGTATAGTATGTGACAAAGCTATTTTTTTTAAAGCAAGAAAATGGGATGCAAAGTTTTAGAACAGGAAACAAAAGGAGCCAGAAAAGAGTGAGAAGGAGAGAAGTGAGACAAGTTGGACATTATTTGTTGTGGCATGATGAGCAAAGAAAAGGTCTGAGTCTGGTGTAATGAATGGCTGAGGGGTTCACCCTTAAGTCTACCCAGAGCTGAATGCTTGATGAATATTGGAAGATAATGCTTGATAGCATCATTAAGGAGAAGAGGTAGTGTCAGTACTAGCGACTATTGTGACTAACCAGCACCTTCCTGGTTTTCTGAATGCATGATAGCAGAGAGAAAGAGAACCCCAATGATTACAGAAATTAAATGCCCTATCATCGATGTGAGTGGGATCTCAGTGTAGACTGAATTCAACTCAATAAAGCTGTCTGAAGAGGGCACTGTAATTGTCTCATTGATAATTACTCTCTTCCTCCTACTTTGTGTAGTGGCTATGAGGTTGCTGGAAACTGATCCCCAAGGACAAGCCCTGATTAGTCTTGCTCAATCAGAGTAAACCCTATTTCCTTTGCCACAGTACAGACCTACCACACATAAAACATTCTGCTTTTTGCTATAATATAGTTTGAAAAGTCAAACCATTTTCAGACAACTCTTTTTCCTAGATGAGTCTTTTTCTTTTTACCCTAAAACACACTAAACAATAGCAGAATAAAATTATTTTAGAAAAATAATAGAATAAACAAGCAATGTTTTTCAGGCAATGTATTTCAGGCAAAGACACACTCATCAATTTACTCAACACATTTTTCTAGTCAGACAATATCATATGGATTTAATTTGAATTGCGTGCAATGTTTAGATAAACCCAAAACAACTGACTTTGCTTATTTATGCCAAAAGAGAGGGATAAAACTCCAACAACTCTTTATTGTGAACATATACTATTTCCATGTGTTTCAAAACATTCTTTTGCCTAGTTAGGTTTTACTTTACCCTAAAAGTAGTTTTCTATGATATAACTTTTAAGTGCAGTTGGAGTACAAAATTAAGAATCTCAAAAGGTCGAACAATTGATGAAGAAAATAGTACAGAAAGAATAAACAAACCTTTATTTTATCCTATTTCATATATAACCTTGCATCATTTACTTTCGAATTATTGGATTTTTAAAAATTATGTAAATTCATTTGCATTGTTAAATTACTATGTGAAATAATCAGGTATCTTGAGTTAGGATGAAATGCATCACAATTTTTCTTTTAAAATTAATGTAAATATGTTTTCAATTTAATGACTTCACTTAGCATCAGGAGTTTCAGGGGGGAATTAGTCATCAAACAAGGGACAGGTGTGTTTCAAGTAACTAAGTCAATCAGAGAATTTTATTTCTCTGTCTATAGGATTTGGTGTAGTGGTTGCCCAATGGGAAAAGTTCAGGAAACTCACTTGATGGTTAAGGAAGGGACTGGCTCTCTACCAGAATGTAGATAATGAAGAGTGTAACTCTGCAAGTAGCTGGCAGCCATTTTGCAACCATATCGGGGAGATAGATTTGGATTTAAGCTGACATCATGAAAGGCAGAGTGAAGAGACAAATAAATATGGCTTTGATGACATAGTTTATCTGCCAAATCAGACTAAACAGAAAATCGGCATATTTCTGGAGTTTCTAGTTATGTTTCTTTAACACAATCTCATCTGGGTTTTCTATAAGTTACAACAGGAAGTGTCATAAATTGGGCCTTCTGTTTTCAGAATTATGATAGACTATACATGTGAAGAACAAGAACAAGAAAAATATAAAGTAAAATGTTTTTTAAAACCTTCCTCAGAGCATAGCTGAACTGAGCTGGAAGTTAAGAAATGGAAATAGAGGAGATGAACAATAAGAAAGTGGGATTCCATGAGGATTAGGCGAGCACTGGAGCTGGCATCATCCCTGAGGGTATCTGCAAATTATAACAGCTTCATCTGGGTTTTAATTGGCCATGTATTTGGGAAACAGAAGCCAAATCAGGGGCCAGAGCATAATGGAAGGGAGAATCAGAGATAGATCTACATGAAACCAGGACCACTTAAAGAACAATACCCACAGTGGGTGAATAAGAAAATAAATGTATCTTTTCTTCTGCACATTACATGTCTCAACCTTCTCTCTGGATGGGGCAGAATTAAGAACAAAGTCTCCCTTCATATTTCTTAACCACAAGCTGTGTTCATATGAGTTGGCCATCAAAATTTATAATGCTTAAAACAACTCAAACTGAAAATTGAATTTAATAGGATCTCAGGTCAGTAATGCCTCAAGTATTACTGTTATGGAGAAATGCACTTTAAATGCTGGCCTCAAAGAAGTCCTACAGATAGAAATCCAGGGATCATGAAATCACAACAAAAATGATTAACACATGAGGAAGCAAGCAACCATAAACAAAAGTCATCATAAATAACAACTGCTGAAGCAGCTGTACATTAATAAAATTGCTACATTTCAAAACTTCTGGAATGTAGCCAAAATCTTGAGGGAAATTTAAAGCCAAAAATACTTATGTTAGAAAAAAGCAAGACTCAAAGTCAATTGAGTAAGAATTTATCTTAAGGTAGTAAAAAAAGAAGAGCAAAATAAACCCAGAAAATGTAGAAGGAATAAAATAAAGACAATAGCAGAAAAGTATGATATAAAAAAAACAGATATGAGAGAATTACTGGGAAAAAAATAAAACCTAATGAAATTGACAAACCTCAGGCAAGACTGGTTAAGGAAACAAAAGAGGCAGCACAATGTATTAGGAATGAAAAAGAGCATGACTAGAAAGTCACCAGAGATCAAAATGATAGTGAAATATAAATAACTTTTGATGTTAACACATGAGAAAAATTAGGTGAAATGAACAAAATACTTTAAAAATTTACCAAAATTGACTCAAAATTGGTCAAAAAACAAATCATAATGTTATCGGTAGTTCAAAATTCCCGCTTAAAGAAAATAGCAGAACCAGATGATTTTTACATGAGAGTTCAACAAAATATTCAAAAAAAAAATTAACTCTAAACCTAAACTTTCAATTAATAGAATCAAAGTAAGACTTTTTAAATTTCATTTACATATCTAATTTCTTTTGTTATCAAAAGCAAAGAGTAAAAGAAGCAAAATAAAACAGGCTAATATTATTAATGCAGGAGCCAAAAAACTTTCTAAAGAAAAAATAGTGCAAATTGAATTAAGCAAATGCAGAGAGGGGTACTCTGTCATCTCTGAGTTGTATATATAGTGGGAATACAAGTTGATTTAATATTAGAAAATCTATTAAGTGATGTACACATTAACATATAAAAGGAAAAAATTTAAAAATTGATAACATTTAATAATGATTTTTAAATTCTCAGTGGACAAAGTATAAAAAAGAATTTCTTTAACCTGAACAAAAAATCTTATAGCAAACATTATAATCAATAGTTGTTACCAATATAATTACTTCTAGTCGACATTGGACTAAATGTCATAGTACAATAAGATTTTAAAAAAGAAAGAAAAACCTTAAGAATTGGAAAGGAAGTAAATTGTCATTACTCAAACATGTTTTATACAAAATGGAAAACCTAAAGGACTCTACGCAACTTATCATTAATCATAGATTTTAGCTAAGTTTCTAGTTATAAGATCAATAACTAAAAGCCTGGCATTTTTATATACCAGCAACAAACAGCTGGAAAATGAAAATTAAAGAATATACTATTTATAATAGTCAAAAATATAAAAGTACCAAGGAAAAGATGCTAACGGAAAGTATGTTTTAAAAAAAAAATGTTTTTGTTTTGGTAATTTGGGGTTTATTTCTTAAACTAAGTCAAATAGGAAAAGTCATTTAAGTAGGGTTTCAGAAGAAAGTGAGAGTAAATGAAAACTTCTTAAATAGACTGTTAATCATTTTTTTTTTTTTTTTTTTTTTAGCCCCAACTGTATCCCACACCCAGAATTACTAGGGTCATAAATCCTTGAAACTTTGTAAATTCTGAAATGCAAGTTAGTATGCTTCTAGACTTTTCCAATGATGGTTTACTACTTAGCTTTCTTGGATCTGCTAAATCAGTTACCACATCCGGCTACTGTCCAGATTCCAGTATCTTCTCCTTTCTTAATATCTCTCTCCTGGAGGGTTTATACTTCACATAAACTCCCACTCCTATTCCCAAATCCTTTCACTGTTGTTTGAGAGAAGTTCTGGAAGAACAATAAATATGAGTATATGTGTTCAATTCGCCATTAGCTGTGAGAAATAGGTATTCACTTAGAAATCAGATAAATGGGATATTTGCTTTGTAACTGAGGAAAGAACATTTATATTGTCTGTGTTTTTTTTTTTTTTTCTTTTCTAGAAACTCTAACCAGTGGATAGCAACCACATTAACCAACTTGGCCAATATGCCAAGTTTATTTAACCTTGTTTGAGGTTATTATCAGTGACTGAGTCAGGGTCAAGTCTAACAAATTAGCTATAAGAAGGAACCAAAATGTTGCTCTTCAGGGCCTGGTGCAATGTGGCCTTCCTCTCCGGAGTAAGGTGAGAGGATCCAAGGCACTCTACCAACTGCGTCAAAAAACAGAAGGTTAACTGGTACATTGTAATGCTTTTGTAAGGAATATAAATAAGGTCTGTAAATAAAGCAGTGATTTGCCCCTTTCCTTCTTCCTGAGACTAAAGAAAAGCTATAATGCAATGAGGTGCCTTTTAAATTTCCTCCTTTGCAATTTATATTTAATATACAGTTTGCTACTGCTGTTCTTTTTCATCTTATGTACCTCAAGGTGATTACTCACGATTGACACAGTTTTAGAAATACTTTTTAATGATGATTTTAGAAGATAATAGTTATAAGAACTTTACTGATTTAGGCTGTGGACCCTTATCTATAGCTGAACAAAATTACACTCTAATTTCCTTAAAACTTGTAATTCAGCACAGAATCAAATCTTTCCTTTCATCTTCAGATCCTCTGCCTAGTTTCCAAATCCCTTGAGATCAATCTAATCCTTTACCATTTTTTCCCTTTAACTCCTTCCTTCTCAGGATCTCAGATCATAAACCTTTCTTTGAACCTGTCAGTGAGAGTCCTGCAGCAAAGCTTAGGTAGCATTTTAAAAATTAAGAGGTTAATCTAATCACCAGTGATCCTAGGAGGTTAGGATTTTGTTTCTACATGTATCACAAGATGCTCCTATGCCCTTGAAAAATACCTTAACCCCAGATTTTCTCCATTTGAGAATGAAAATAGTATTTATGATCAACACCTTTATCTTTGTAAAGAAAGGTGTGTAAAGATAAAAGATATCAGTATATGTTATTGTTCCCAGTTCCTGATAGCTGTGTACTGAAATATTATGAAGTAGACAATAAAATAAATGAGATGAGGACAAAAGACAGAATGATGTAGATTATATAAAAGAATATAAAGTGACTCTTCTAGAGAAAAATGTAGACGGATGTTTCTAAGAAGCTTCTGTCCAAATAAATGATGTAGAGAAAGCATCATGAACTGCATAAAACAGGCTTAACAGAAAGACTAACAAAACAGTAAATAAAAATAAAAGGCACTGTTATCACAGTTGGCAAAATGGGAAGTGAAAAGTTTATATTTCATAGAAATAATTATTTTAAAGAAGCTTAATAAAAGATATTTTTTAATGTTCAGAAAAGAACAAAGTGCCATGTTGCCATATTTGTACTTTTAAAAATTGTTTGGCATTTTTTCAATTGAACTTGCACTTATTTCAAACACAATATCTTCCTTGAAACTTTTTTCAACTTATGAAAAAAATTAATTACTCTTCCCCTTAAGGCCTCATAGGTTTTGAACTAAATTTTCTATTGTAGATTTATACTTAACATTTTTGGTGGTGTTCGCTCCCTCCACCTCTCTCCAGCTGTGAGCTCCTCTAGGAAAAATATCGTGGCTTATTCTTTTAAACTTGATGCCAAAATACATAATATGAATAAAAAGATGGTTTTTTAAAATTCTTTTTTATTAATTATTGGCTTTTTAAGGTGAACATTTAACTGGTCATTTAACTTGTGTAGTTTATTTATAATGTCTATTCAACCTTCATTTAAAAGTATATTTATCATTTCTTTCATTTAATTAAGATATAATCTCTTTCTAAAATTCTAATTATATTACACCAAGAGCCATAAAATAAAATGGCAATATTTTCATTTGGTAATCTTTCTCATAAACAGAAAATTCTTTATTCGTGTATTACTATAACAAAGCTAAATATCCCAGTATAATAATTTTTAAAAGTCACCTTACTACAAGTTGCTTCCACATAGGACTATGACAATGGCCTGTTTCATTGACCAGTTTTCGAATTTTGATATGTATCTGGTAGGAAAGCATCAGAGAAAAACCTATTCCAAACTTTCAAGACACAGTTACTCTTTACCCTAAAAATGGGAAAAGAACAGTGATTAAAAAAAAAAATCTATTTCATTCAAGAGAGAGAAGAAAATAAATACATATAACTCCATTAACAGAGTATTAGTATCTTAAGGTTTCCTGTCTGGTTCTGGTTTTAACATCTTGGTCACTAACTGTATGCCTTTGATCATAACATTTTAATCTTAGACCAAAAAAATAAATATGTAGGGCTAAATGATAGCCAGCATTTCTTCCAACACATTTGCAGTGCTACCATCTTCTAACAAAGCCTTTTTCTATTTTTGTAACCAAAGCACTTTAGGTGGAGTTCAATCCTGACCCACCCCATGAAGAAATTCAGTCTATACCAAGTAGTATTTTTGGGAAGCGCTAGTGTGCATGCATACATAATCATACTCCATGCCCACAGGGTTGGAAATATAGTTATATCTGATATAAAGCAGCCTTAAGCTGATGATAGGTTATCATTAAAAGGATTAAGACTTGCTTTGACATGGGCTGAAATCCAAAAATTAGGTTTAATGTTAACAGTTGGAATGCTCAAGAAAATAAAAAGGGAGAGACAAATGGAGTTAAATTAGAGCAAGTGGGTGTTAAAGGCATGTTGGAATTATTTTCAACTCAGTTTAGAAATGTTTCACTCAATGGCTAAAAAAGTAGAGTTGGCATAAATTCTCATCTATGATTACAAAATATAGAAAAAATGCCTTAGGTGAAAATTTTCATCTTTCAAGGTAAGTATTGTGCCACAGGAAACTTTTTTTTTTTTTTATCTAGAGAAATGACTAATCCTGGAGCCTTTTTAGCACTTTTCAGCTTCACAGCACTTGAAAAAGATGCTAATACTTAAAAATCAAGACGACCTGTTAAGTCTCGGGAGGCAGATTTATTTTTCTCTCAGAATATTTGCCAGAAAATTAACTTACAGGTCTGAGCAGCAAAGGTAAAGTTTGATTAAAAAGCTTTTTGATGGCTGACAGGGGGTGTACCTCAAGGTTTATTCAGTGAACTGCAGGTAGTTGATAAGAACTAGGATGTAAGCATCCACAAATTTTTTTCCACCTACATCTCTATGTTCTGTGGACCACCTACATTAGAGTCATAAAGGGGGTTGGGAGTTGGAGGTAGAGGTTACTAAAAATGCAAATTTCTGGCTCTCACTCCAGACCTACTGAAGCAACAACTCTGAAGGTGGTGCCTAGGAACAAACACTCCAAGTGATTCTTATGCTTACCAAAGTTTGAGAAGCACTGACCTATTTCTTGAGCATTCCTACATTCTAGATTAGATCACTCATTTTTACTGGGTGGTGGTGGGGGGGGGGGTACACTTGCTAAACACTGTCCTACACTCAGGTGGTAGGTATTACCAACATTTGAGATCTTCACTCTAAAAGATCTAATAGGTCACACAAACATGAAAACAAATATGTGCCCATGTTCACTCTGCTTGAAATGCCTACATTACACCCTCACTGCTAAACCCCTTTTTACTCTGAAAACCCAGTTGCTTTATCTCTTCCTCCTAACCCCATACAGTAAAATTGATTATATTCTCCCTTGGGCCATTATTTTGGACTCACCATAAAATATACAAGCTGTAGCATGACTGAAACTGTCTCCCCTGTAAGACTGCTCACTTGCTGGCAAGAATAATTGTGGAGAAATAATGAATTTAAAACACAATACCCTTTGAGAGCTGTAGAGACTTACATTTCTTATAGCAGGCACCTCACTAGATGTACTGGTAAATTCATCCATTCTATGGTAAAGGATGAACCTGAGAAGTTCAAGAAATGTAACAGATAGAAGCTTAATTTCCACCTCTTCAGTAGTTTCTGAGGGCTTGATGAAGGTAGTTAAATATAATATCTGCTCGTTAAATCAATGCCTTTATTTTCACTTTAATCTATTACCCTCTTAAAGTCTTTGATAACTATAAATATAAAGATTGTGAGTTTCTTTAATAATCCTTTAATGTGCATAAGCTATGTGCAAACATAAACATATTTTATGTCTTCTAGATTTGAAAAACTATAATATCTTTAATTCCAGGTTCTAACAACCCCCCTCCCCCAGTTTTACATACTTCTCTACCTATAGGCTTTATAATCTAGTTTATATTTTATACTAGTAATTGTCATTAAAAATCCTGTTAAATTATCGTATTTCAGTAAATCTAAGATGAACATTTTTCTAATATTTGCACGTGGAAGAAATCAGAATTGTCTTAAATTGATGCCTTATTTTTAATGAACTGTAGTAGCTTTATTCATATCAGTAGTAATCCTAAGCAACTTCAAAGGATTTCTATACACTATATCTAAAGCTTGCCAACTGTATAGCAAAATGTGTCCTTAGCACATAGAGCATTTGCTTGTAAGAGAAATAAAGAAAAAAATTCAATAAATCTCTATATTCAAATCTTCCAGGAATAATACAAGAAACACAACACTATTTTATAAGCAATTCTATGAGACAGATCACAAAGGATAATGTATATCTTTATCTTTTCCTTTCATACCTGAAGCTTTGACTTTGAATAGCATATCTTTAGAAATTAAAGAATTACTTGAAGTTGTTTTTTTTTTTTCAAATTAACATATACAGGCAACTCCTTTTTGGGCTAAGGAATGTGTCACATGTTAGAAGTACTTGAAAAAGGTAGGGATACCCAAGACCTAGAAAGTGAGATGAACTTTAGTAGTTATACTAGTTAAAATTAACACACAATGGATGCAAGTAGTCATCTGTAGAAGTCATCCATCCTAAGAAATGGTTTAATTCATCCTCGCTGGAAGACTTTGGCAATAAACAAGTTCAGTCAAGATGATCAGAGAGTAATCACAAAGAGGCAGCAGAGTAGCGATGGCCAAAACCAAAGATTCCCCATAACTAAGAGGCGAGATGAGCGGATTCTAGAAAATGGAAGTCCCAAAGGCAAAAACTTGAACAGTTTCTCTTTTATAGAATAGACACTCTGAGTCTGGCAAATCCAAATATTTTAATCCCAAAAAGGTTATATTTCCTTTTGTGAAGCAGAGGTAATTCACAAGGTTTGACCATATCCTACAAACCTCACCTTGCTCTGATTTTATTCTCACCAAGAAATTTGATACATTGCCATATGTTTGAAAAATTGAGACATTCTATTAATTTAATAGGTTGTCAGAAAAAGATGTATACTTCAATGTTAGTATAATGTAGCTGCCTTAAGAAACATTGAAAAAAAGTGAAATAGACAAGTAGAATGAGATACCATGAGCAGAGATTGCTACTTGCTATCTCCAATATCCATTTTTCCCTTTCTGCTTAGTAGCAAAACACTGATTTAATTCAGGACAGCAACACATACAAGTATTTATAAATTAAAAATTTAAGACTCTTGTACCAGTTATGATCATAAATTCTAGTAAATGTAATATAAGAGAAATCCAGTGAAGATTTGTTTCCCTTCTTTTTCCTTCCTCCCTCCTTCCCTCTGCAGTGCTCCCTGGAATCTGAAAGTCATGGGTAGAATTTTAGCATCTTGGGCTTTCAAACAATTTTGAAGATGGGAGCTACATACTGAAAATAGGGAACAGACAGATAAGAGGGTAGATCCCTGATGACCCCAAAGGCCATATCGGTGCTGGACTGTGTACTCTCAGACTTCCTTACTGTGAGAAATGTAAATTTCTATCTTGTTAAAGCCACTGTATTTGGTAGTAATCTGCTATATACAGCCAAACCTGTCCTGATTTGTATATATGCAGATTTCACTTCCCTGGTACCTGGTATGAGGGAGGGGTATCTAGAAAAATGGATATATGTCTTATGATCATTAGAAAGAAATCTCTCTCAAAACAGAAGAAACTGTTGTCTGATTTCTGCATTCGTTTCTTTCGAGTTTGTTAGCATTTATCATTTCCTTAGAGGCTCATCATTCTTGGATGTCCTGAAAAAATGGATTTGGGAGTTTTGCAAAACTGAGGGGAATCAGTAAGGTCTTGCTTAATTGGTTAACTGGCCTCTCTTTTCCCTTCACCTTTGTAATATCAAATTCTCTAAACCTGCATCGCTGCTCCTATTATATTCATATGTGAACTCTATATACAGTTAATATGCAAGATTCTGTAAAAGACAGATTATAACTTATTTTTCATCACAGGAAGCCAAAAACCTACAGAATTCTAAAATAAAAAGTCATCCACTGGTTAAAACAGTACCTGACACATATTTGCTTCTTGAACCAGTTTATGCTATTTAACAAACCATATTAAAACTCAGTGACTCTCAAAAACAAGTATTTATTTTCCCTTCATACATTGGTGAGTTGGTTAGGTTTCAGCCGATTTAGGCTAGACGTAGCTCTAAGCTGCAGGTTTGGTCTAGCTCTGTTCTGTGTGTCTGTCATCCTTCTTGGATCAGACATTAGGTCTGAACTGTTTTTACTCAACACTTCTGGCACCACATGTGTAGGGGTTTTCCCCCCCACATCAACAACGAGTTCTCCAACTCTCCAACCAGGTGCCTACAATTCAATTCAATTCTAATTCTACCCAGAGTTAGCACAGACCCCAAAGATTAATGGCTCGGTCCCACAAGATCGTCCCCACTTCAGGTACCAGTCAGCCTCAAGTTGCCACCTGTACTTCTTACCAAAAGGCAATATATGGGGGATTCTCCTCAGGTTTGCTAGCTTGCTAGAATGGCTCACAAAACTCATGGAAACACTATACTTATTATTTTCGGTTTATTATAAAGGATACAACTCCAGAATAGCCAAATGAAGAGATGCATAGGGCATACACAGAGCAAAGTATGGGAGGGCAGCAAAGAGCTTCCATGCCCTCTCAAGGCATGACAGCCTCCCAGTACCTTAATTTAATCGTCAACTCAAAAGCTCTTTGAACGCCATTCTTTAGAGGTTTTATGAAAGTTTCATTAAGGAGACATGATTGATTACCTCATTAGCCATTGGTGACTAACTCAATCTCTAGCTCCTCTTCCCTCCCTGGAGGTCAGGAGGTGAGGCTGAAAATTCTAACCTCTAATCATGTCTTGGTCTTTCTGGTGATCAGCTAACACTCTAAAGCTACTTACCCCCTCAGCCATAAACTCAGATATAAGAAAAGATGATTGCTATGAACAGTAAAAGACACTCTTATCTCCCCTATTGCTCAGGAAATTCCAAAAGTTCTGTGTCAGGAACTGGAGACAAAGACCAAATGTATATTTAGCATACCACCTAAAGCACATATTTCTCATGACAAAGGAGTAGAAGTCCATATCAAGCCTTTGTTTACATCACATCTATTAACATCCCACTAGTTAAACTCATATGGATAACCCAGTCAAGAGGCAGGGAACCCCAGCATGCTCTGCCTACCAAGCTCATGCCAAGAGTGTGAATGTGTGATACTGTTGTATGGGGGGTGAAAAATTGAGCACAATTATTCAATCCACCAGAGTTCTTAATAAAAATCTGTTAGATGAATGAATGAATATGGTGGTAATTATAGTTGAAGTGTGTGGCAATAGTCCAACTGAAACAGACACTGCAAATGCTAGAGAAATACCAGGAGATGGGAACAAAAATTCTGAAAACTGTAAAAGTGGAGATAATCCAGGGGCAGAGTCATGTCTGGATACTTATGGTGCATTAACCAGGACTCAGCAGGAATGATGAGACAAAAAAGACATTCTGGTCAACAAAACAAAAAAGTATACCATCATCTTAAGACAATAACTATGTAATGATTTGTTGGTGCCAAATTAACCTGGGCTAGCTACCATCTTAACCCTCTCTTTACCAAAACTTTATTATTACTTATTGAGATATATTGTTCCCTATAGAAACACATCTCAGATTTTATATTGATACTCTAAAACTTGATTCATTTTATCAAAATTCACTTTGACAGAATTTATCCACTTTGCTTTGAAATAGTACAATAATGAACTGGAAAGAAAACTGAATCTCCCCAAGTGGCTAAGCAACATCCAGAGAATGATTTAAGCACTAGGAAAAATAGAAATCTAAGAATAACCACTAATTGTAGAGAGGAAATATAGCATTATGATGGAGAATGCAGGCACTGTAGCCATTTTATCTTGGGTTCAAATCCCAGCCCATCACTTTATAAAAAGGGAGTGATGATAATTATCTATTTCGTAAGCTATTAATGAGAAAAGTCACATAGAGTGATTAGAAATAATAAGCACTTAATAAACATTAGCTATTATAGCTTCTCAGCCTTTGGTAGACCAGAAGGAGCATGTAGCATTTAAAAATTAATGATCCACCTTTTCCTGTGGGAGCCACCGGGTTGAGATCGGCATGGCTTTCTCCTCCCCCTGCCATGGTGTGTGCTGGTCCATGGATATCGGTGTACTCTGTAAAGGGGGAATCATCTGGCAAAAATGTCACTTTGCCTGCTGTGCTCAAAGCTCCCATTTGACCAGATATCGTAAACTCTGTTCACATTGACTTGCACAAAAACAATAGACAGCCTATGCTGTCAGTGAATTAGCAGGTCATGAAAACCAGCACTGAGTTGTGAGGTACTGGCAGAGCTGTGGCTCGAATTCCCAGAGTTCGAGGCATTGGGACTCATCATTCTGGCCAGGTGCTTTTGGCAACATGTGCTGTGGGGGCTGCATGTTTGTACCAACCAAAACCTGGCATCATTGGCACTGCAGAGGGAAAAACACAGAAGCGATATGCCATCTGCTCTGCCCAGGCTGCCTCGGATTTACCAGTACTGGTCATGTCTAAAGGTCATCATATCGAGGAAGTTCTTAAACTTCCTTTGAAAGCTGAAGATAAAATTGAAGGCTATAAGAATTTTAGGAAGGCTGTTTTGCTTCTAAAGAAACTTAAGGCCTGGAATGGTATCAGAAAGTTCTGTGCCCCTCCGAGAATGAGAGCTGGCAAGGGCAAAATGAGAAACTGTGCTTGCATCCAGAGCAGGGGACCTTGCATCATCTATAATAAGGACAATGGTATCATCAAAGACTTCAGAAACATCTCTGGAATTACTTTGCTTGATCTAAGTAAACCGAATATTTGAAACTTGCTCCTGGTGGCATGTGGGCTGTTTCTGCATTTGGACTCAAAGTGCTTTCCACAAGTTAGGTGATCAATATGGACTTGGCATAAAGCTGTCTCCCTCGAGAGTAACTGCCACCTTCCTGTGCACAAGAGGCTCTATACAGATCTTAGCAGAATCTTAAAAAAGCCCAGAGACCTAAAGATCCCTCTGAGCACCACTCAAGATGATGTGGTTCAGAGTCCTAAAAAAGAATCCACTGAAAACCTGAGAATCATGTTGAAGCTTAACCCACATGCGGAGACCACATTCTAGAACACCATTCTTCACCGGGCCAAGAATCAAAAGCTACGGGTGGATAAGGCAGCATCAGGGCTACTAACCAAATCAGATGAGAAGGGAATTCCAGGTAAAAAGCCTGTGGTAGGAAAGAAAGGAAAGAGGGCTTGTTGGATTTAAGAATCAGAAGACGACTTTGGTGGGGAAAAAAAGCTGCAGCTACCAGGACACTGGCAACTGAGAAGAAGTCACAAGAAAAGAAACCCACCACAGAGGAAGAGAAGCCTGCAGTATAAACTGAAATTGGATTATTCGGTAAAGGTCAAATAAGTTTGGACAGCTAATTTTGAACCAAAACCTGATCAAAGAGGCAAAAAAATTAATTATTCAAATAGGTTGAAATGCTTTGGTGGAGAGGTCGGCTGAGAGAAAGAGAGAGAACAGATGATAGATAAAATACATACACGCAACTATGCATACACACGTATATCTGTGTGTGTGTATATATCTGTCTAGAAATGTTTTTACAAAGAACACAAATACATATTCTTAACATTTGTCTGGCTTTCTCTTTTGGGAAGGAACATTCCAAAGGTAAACAACTTGGCAGTTTTATATAAAGTAACTTAAAAAATTATTCTATTGACTCTTTATTGGGTACATTTAAATACTGCTATTAAAATATGAAAATAAATGCTGAGAATATTGGCATCTTTTCTTTATTGTGATTTCTATAAAATAGTCTGTGTTAACTTTTCTAAGAAACCCAGATTTTTCTAAATAAGTTAACCTTGTTTTTTCTCATAGTTTCTATTAAACTTGGTTGTATACTCATTCTTACCTTTTAGCAATAACTTTTTAGAAATTTATATCCCCCTTTAGACTATGAATTCTGGCACATAAGATGTCTGTTTAATAATAATGATAATAATTATTATAACTGACATTTAAATATTCTTATATAGTTTACAAAGAGGCCCCGCATACATTTTTTCCTCATTTTTCTTTCTTTCGTGAAAACCTTGTAATAGATTTGCATTCTTGTCAGCACCACATATACTACCTTACATATAATAGGATTTCAAAAATATTTTTAACTAAAATTAAAACTGGATTGTGAGGGTTAAAATAAAATGTTCCTAATTCCCTCAATTTTATTTCCTCTAAAGCCATTGTGGGAAAGATTTTTGAACACTTTTACTTTTTCATTGGTATACCACTAATACATTCCTAAGATTAAAAAAAAATTAAGAAAGTATTCATTTGACCATTAGCATCTCATATAATGACAACAACATCTACACAAGACAGGTTTGTAAATATATGTTTATGTATTAGGTGAGAACTTCTTGTTTTCCTTGCCCTATATGATTCCTCACTCAAGTCTTGGTCAGCACTGTATAAACTCCACATCAATGGATACATTATGAGAGAAACGAAGAGTTAAACTGCCTCTCAAGAAAATGATTCTGTTGATTATCCAGGACCAGGTCCATTTTCCCCAATCAATACTTTTCCTTTGGAAGACACAACTTCCTATAGCCCTTTGGGCCTGTTTAAATTCTGACATTTCTCTATTGGAAAATGAACTGAAGCTATCAACCCACATTCCATTAAACAGATATCCTTCAATCACTAGTAACTACAGCTAAATTATAAACTCATATGATAACTACTCCACATGACAAAAGCTCTTTCACCCATTATCCCCTCAAAGACATCTGGTTTCATTGCCAAGACTCTTCTACTTTCATGAGCAATTTAAAAATCACTTACAACTCAGAAAATGGCTCACCTCTTATTTAGTTCTTTAAGTCAGCTATAAACAGATTCTATGCTATGTCAAAAACAATTTATTATTTTCACTGGACTCAAATTACCAATGCTTCTCTGGAATGTAAAGACCATTCAGAACTAAATTTTTTATTATTATTTAAAAAATCTGAGAAGAGCTCTGGAAGCTAAGTATTTTTAGAAAGAGAGGTAAGACCCCTGGAAATAGAATAAAAACAGAATAGAGTACCAGGAAGGGAAAAGTAATGCATTAAGACATGATTAATGGTACTTGCATATGGAGCACATGCAAGAAGAAAGAAGTGGTCTTAGAATTCCGTTTGCAGCTCAGACTTTTTTCCTGTGGGCATTGAGGATATGCTAAGCAAAAGTAGAACTCGGCCAACAGTAAATGGCTGTGATTCTACAGGCCCCCAATGGGCCAGATCCCTTGTTAGAGAATAAAGATAACAATGAACAGGGCATGGTATTGCTCACAGCCTAATAGTAGACATCACAATATTATAAAAATAGGAATGACAGAAATGCTCAAACTGAAGAAATACACTTTACAAAGTATTATGGAATCATAAAAGTATGAATAATTCAAATTATGGAGGAAGAGCAAAATCATCATTTAAGAGATGATACCAAAAAGTAGGTTGGGACTCTACTGAACCAGAAAGATTAGTATGCTGATGGCAATGCAATATTTGTGCTCTAGAAAGCCCCTCTCTGGCAGCATTAGAAAGAAATTTTTGGAAGGGCTCGAAGCCACTGCAGCATTCTAGAAGTGATTCTGGGATACAAGGAGGCAATGAATAGAAAAGACATTAGAAAATACATTCTACTGGACTTAACTCCTGGGCTATGGAGGATAAAGAGAAAGAAGAAAGCGAAGCTAGGAAGATAGCTTACAATTCTAGCTGTTGGATACATTACTTGGGAAATGGGGTGGCGGGGGGTAAAGGGGGAGAAGGAAGAAAAGATTGCCTTGAGAAGAGGAGCACAATTAATGGAGCTGACTTGCACTCAGTTGAAAGAGTTGTCAGAACAAAGGCAACAGTTGAAAAATTGGAATGTTCCTAAACATGTTAGAAAGAGTCACGTTTTTGAAACTTTGTGGAAACACATTGATATTATGACAGTTGAACCGATCTCCATTAATTATTAAGTGTATCATTAACTTCAAAAGTCCCAAGATGTGAACTAGAATGGATAGCTATGTCCTGCTTTACCAGCTTAGGGCACAGGAAACTTCTGTTATTCAAAATAATATGACCGAGCCACTCTCTATCCTACTTATAACATGAATGTCTATTTTCCCTCCTCATTACTGAGTTCTAGGGATCGATCCTTCTTACTAGCCTTCACTGAGAGAAAGCAATTTTTTTTTTTCATTAATCTACCAGAAGCCCACTGCTCTGCCACACTGAATAACTCCAGAAGGCAGTGGTTCCCACTCAGGGTAGCCCCCACCTCAGTGAAGGAAGCTTCTTCCAGAAACTAAGCAAGCTGAAGCTTCAGGGCCCCTCTCTTGCACAAACCCTTTCCATGGTCCTGGGAGGTGGCCCTAGTAATTTTGTGTTCCGAATTTTCTATTATTTTAATCTTAAAGAGGGAACCCAACTTTTTATAAATTCAGATCCAACGACACCTGGCTGGGCTCATCCCCCACGTCCTCACTGCTGCCCTCGGAGTGGCATCGCGCAGCTGAGGAAGGAAGAAGCAGTCTCCTGCCTCTCTGTTCAGTTTGTGGTTGTGCCATACCGTGGCAGACCTGGATTTCTCAGTCACAATCTTTAGTGACAACAGTGGAGTCTAACTATAGACAAATGCAGAAAGCAGGCATAGGTCTCATCTTAGGTCATTGCAGGTGTGATATGATGCAGTGGTTTCCACGTCATCCCAACATCTGGTTTGTGGAATGCCAATCACCAGTCCAGCCTTTTCTCTACCAGGTTTCCTCTGAGTCTTTTGCAGTTCTTACTGCCACCTGGCCTTAGGGTACAGCCCCTCAGATATCAGATACACTGCAGTGACATTAAAACTCAAAGTGCCAGGGTCTCCTTCCTACTTTTCCCAATAGGCTCCTTGGCCTCTATGCAAATTTGACCAACTTTTTTCCCCCCTAGGAACCTTCAGGTGTAATAGTTTTGAAGGTTCCTAGGTCAGTGGGCCAGACGCTGTCTTCCTTCAGAGCTAAAGTTCCATGTCTTACAAGCCTAAGGGGGAAAATTGTCTCTTTATATCTTTTCTTCACAAAAATCAATGCCTGTTTATCTTACATCAATATAATAAAATGGGCCACTAAAATGTCCCCCCCCCTTCCTGAACAAAGAAAGGCAACTTCAGTAATATATCTTTATCTTCCTAGATGTTTCCTGGATGTAAGTACAAGGGTTTTACAACTTTTCAATAGCCTGATCTCACTTCCTCTCCTGCTCCCCTACACCCTACACGCTCACATCTTGCACCACTAAAATTCTGCTTCACTGAATTCTTTTCAAAATGATTACATAGACATAGGTAAATTTAATTAGAACTTCATCTAATACAAACTGGGGTTATCTGTAACAACCCTATACGATTCTAGTATTTGCAAGATTCATTTGAACTCCCTAAGTATTGCCTTGATTTTACCAAAAGTAGAGTGGAAATCTCTGGCTCTGAGTGCTCTGGACACAGCCTTTTTGTTGCTGCTATAGGCCTAATCAAACCTTAACTGAAACCTAAACTGAAAGTGACCACCTTGATTTAAACCTCAGGAGGGATGTTAGTCATCAGGCATGTTCAAGATTTACCTTTATTTCAGAAGGAAAAATGTCTCACAGGTTAACTTGTCTTCTAATTCATTTAACTTAAATGATGTTTGAGGTGATGTTCCAGAGAAATATGATTAATTCACTCTCAATTTTTTCTGGAAAAATATCCAAAATTTTACCAAAATCAATTTTAAAAAATATTTCCCAAGGTGATTTTATTCTTTATCAATCTCTAAATAGCCAAGTTAGAATTGAATTTATTTTTAAAATTTGGGAATAAATAAACTCCCAAATAAGGTATTGAAAACACAAATAGCAAAAATTCCTAATAAAGTTTTAAAATTTAGTACTTAAATAAACAAATCAGTATGGCACTGACAAAAGAATACAATTAAATATATGTTAACTATTATTCCCAATGATGGTGTTATAAAGGGAATCTTCACAGAGGCTCCCCAACAGTTAGGAATTTGAGGTTTTTGAGTCTCTCAAGTAAGAATTTTCAGGTTACAGGATTGCACCTGTGCTTTTATCCAAAAGTAAATGGTTGAACGGCTGGTCCTGACCCAAGTCTTCAGCCAGCTGTCTGCAGAATGTTCAGGCTGCTAGTTCTTATAGCCTCCGGTGAGAGATTAGCCTGTAACTCTCCTGGAGAAATCCATTTTTGGAGGAACCTCTTTTGCCTCTATACCAATCCCTCAGCTCCGTTGTCCCATGATTGATCTGTTGGCCTCTGCTTTACGAGTTCTAGAAACCTCCAGCTGCCCTGTCCTGCTGGTGGGGACCTCCTGGATTTCCAGAGCTGCTATGTATTTTATTTTTAAAAATACATACTGTCACTTCAATGAGATCTAGGATTAGGAGAAGATTTAAACTGTGGATTAAGTCCACATTCTAGAAGAACTCTCTCATGTTGTCAAATCAGTTCCCCCACCTCCGACTTACAATGAATTCTTTCTTCGCTGTTTATTTCAATTTTTCTCCGGATAACTTTTGACATTTTATGTTTAATCCTTTAATTAGTTTTAGTTTGTCCCAAGTAGCTAACCTGTTGTCCCAGTACCGTTTACAATATTATTCGTATCTTTTTTTTCTTAAAGGAAATTTATATATACATTTTGATATAAAAATGTGTCTAAAATACAGTAACTGAAAAAAATGTTGCAGATAAGTGCGTTGTGTTTGAAAAAAAGGAATTTCATGTATGTCACTATATATTATGTATGTCCTTCTGTATAGATAGAAAATTTATAGAAGGCTATAAATCAAACACTCGAGGAAATCGGAAGCAAAGGCAGAATTTCCCGAAAGTTTAATCTCACAATTGGAGGCAGTGTAAACTAAGAGAAGCAGCAGACTACAGGTGGTTGGCAGAAGAAAGGGCTAGATCAACTGAAAAATAAAACCACAAGTGCACAAGTTGACAAATTGAGTATTACTACATAATAACAGCAAATATGAATTGAACTCTTACCATAGGCCAGGAACTGTTTTAAGAGCATTATATGAACTGATGTTTAGTCCTCATAACAAGTCTATGAGGTAGGTACTACTCTTTTCACAATATTAGAGGCAGGGAAATTGAGGCACAGGGCATTTAGGTAAATTTTCCAACGTCACATAGCTCTACATGGCAGAGCCAGGATTTACCCAGTTGGTCTGGTATTAGAGCCCACCTTTCACCCCTCTGCTCTACTGCGGTTTAAAAGACCATCTGCTCAGCCTGCAATCTTCTCTTCTATCCTTCTTACAACCACTAGCAATCCTGAAAGCAGAACTTGTATTCCAACTCTGGAAATAAAATTTCTCACTTGGGAGAGAGAGAAAAAAACAAAAACAAAAAAACAAAAAAACCCACCCTAAACATAAATACCACGTCACCTAAATATTCATCTAAATATATACTCTGGAAATGAAAAGTCACCAAATATATGAGAAAAACCTACAGTAGAGAAAGCATGAACTCAAAGGGAAAAATTAACCCTCAAGGAAAGAGTTAAGAAAATAGAATATTTAAAAAGTATAATTTGTATTTTTAGAAAGATACAAGGAGTTGTGGTCCCACAAACTATTTACAAATCAGAGTTCTTAAAAATTAAAGACATAATTGCTGAGATTAAAAACTGATTATATAACAGAATGAACATCACAAACAAATTAGTGAATTGAAAGACTATGGAATGCTTTCAAGACTTATTAAATACAAGGGCATAAAACATTAGAAAAAATTGAGATAGAGTCTGAAGTTCTGTGATAATGTCCATATGCCTAGAAAAATAAGAAAATGTTACCTTATGTAACAAAGGAACTTTGCAGAGGTGATTAAAGATTTTTAAGATGAGAAAATTATCCATTTTGGTTTGATGTAATCACAAGAATCCTGATAAGGAAAAGAATATGGAAGCAGAGGCTTTGAACAACATGAATTCATTATCTTACAGTTCTGTAGTTTAGAAGTTCGAAACAGGTCTCATTGGGCTAGAAATCAAGGAGTCAGCAGGGCTGCATTCCTTTCTGGAGGATTCTCTACGGGAAAATCCATTCCCTTCCCTTTGCCAGCTTCTAGAAACCACCCACATTCTTTAGCTCTTGCCCCTTTCCATTTTCAAAGCCAGAAACAGTAGGTGGAGTTCTTCTCATATCCTTTCACTCTGAATTCCTCTTCTGGCTCCCTCTTCCCCTCTCCAACTCACCCAGATAATCCAAAATTATCTCCCTATTTTAAGATCACCTGATTAGCAAGTTTAATTTTCAGCTCTCTTAATTCTCTTTTGCCACACAACTAACATAGTCCCAGGTTCTAGAGAACTATGTCCAACTTCAAATGCCTCTTGCCTTTATAATAGACCATTTCAGCCACACCAAACGTTGGCTTTTAAACTTTCACATTCTTATAAACCCTTGGAAGACAGCGGGGCAGGGGAGTTGATTAGTCTAGGGAGAGAAAAGCATACTAGATGTCCAGTCTAATGCACTCGTCGGGGTTATTTCAGCTTTTTCTGGTCTTTGAGCTATTTTACAATTCTGTAGGTTTTAGAAAACTAGAAAACTGATAGTAATGTCAATGAGTCTTGTTTATAGAAATGCAAATAGTATCCAGAGGAATGTAATTGATTGTTGCCGTATGGATATTGACTAATTTGCATCCATTTTACTGTTTGTTTCTCTCAGTAGTTAATTAGTTAAATAAAATCTTTGACCTTTTAAGTTGACTCAAGAGTTCCAAAATAGTTACATCAGGCAGATTCTACCCCTGCAGTTATTGTCTAGGTGGGAAAACAGATTCTTGGTTCTTCCCACTCTGCCATTTCCCAGACTCCTCAGCACTGTTTTTAGAGATCACATTTTGCTAGTACTTTTTTGTTCATTTCACCATTTTTGTTTCTATGGCACATTGTTCCACGTGAGCTTCTTATAAACAATTATTATAGGATACTTTCCAATCTAGCCATAGAAGAATTTAACCCATACATACTTATTTAATCTTTGGGCTTATTCCTACAATCTCCTTTTATATTTCTACATAGTATTTTTCTTTTTTTCCCTTTTCCCTACCTTTTGATAATCAGATGGAATTTTTTCATTTATATTTCTCTAGTCTAAGAATACATTTTCTATAAAGAGCCAGATAATGTTTACTTTTTTGAACAGTCTCTGTCACAACTACTCAATTCTGTTTTAGCATGAAAATAGCCATAGACAATAGGAAAATAAATGAACATAGCTATGAACCAATAAAGCTTTATCTTAAAAAAAAAGTCAGGAAGTGGACCAGACTTAGCCTATGGGCTTTAGTTAACACCTATGCTCTACTACCTTGTAAGAACTATTTTAAAACCAACTGTTGAGCAGCCTCCCTTTGATATTCTCTGTTGTTTGTCTCCTACTGAAAATCTATAAGGCTTGTATTGGCCTTTCATAGCTCTCAATCCTTTTCTCACATTTTACATCTCTTTGTTATTCTACCTTCTGGAGAATGTTCTTTTTATTAATGATAATAGTTCGAAGACATAATAGCAAATCACATTGTACAGGAAAAGCAACACTCTCCAATCTTATCACTTTTCACCTATAGATTCTCTCTCCTCTTTGAGCTATTTTTAATTCTCTGGTCATTAATGCCACACTGCTAAATATGTTTATGCTTCTATGTTTTGTCTTGCTGAAAAAGATTTAGTTCAACTAAATTGTCCTTGTATATTTAGTCTATTACGATTCCTTTTAATCTCTTTTTGAAATTTTGTATCTGTAACATCTTTAGCTCTATTAATGGTTGTCTTAATGCAATTAACTTTTACAATATTTCTTGACTTTACACTTTGTAGGATAGAATACTAATACCTTTCTTCTTTTCACTTTCCCACTCTCTTTCCCAGACTTTAGGTAGGTACACTTTAATATTTTTCTTTTACCTTATTAAGACAGTTAAATTTATATTGTGTCCTGAAACTCAATGGAGACTTCAGTGCTTTATCCATAGTTGACACTAAAAGGTGAAAATCCACAAAGGTGTGTATATTTTTATGTTTATATATTATATGCCAGGCTAAGCATGGTGGTGGGATTATCTTTCCTTTCAATGTTATGACTCCTAAATCAATTATAATGGTGACCCTAAAATCAAGTACAATGGATTTTTTTCTTATATTCATTGCTTAAAATTTGATACTTTTTCTTTCTTTCTTTTAAATATTTGGATCATGGTTTTCTTATTCATCTTCTTTCCTTTTCTATCATATTATTGCATCATACTTCTTTCATATTTTTCATCATACTATCTATTCTCTTGAGTCCCTTTTCATTTTCTCGAAGACACTCCTCATGAGGATCTACCTTCTACACACCTGTCCTCCTGCTCTACTTAGTACTGACTGCTCTTTAGGTCAGTTGCATAGCTGTTTTCCTATGATCTCCCTTGACTACTTTCCTGGCCTGAGGTTTCTGTTTCCTGGATCCCATGTTGTCTTCTTGCTCAGTTTGCCTTTAGTTCTGTTGGAGTAGTAGTTCTAGACAAGGGCAATAATATTTTTAACTTATTAAATGCTGTTGTGTTCTCTAATTTTTTCCCCAACAAACTTTTGATTTTCCTTTGCACTAGTCCCCACGAAAATATCATTTAGAATTTTTTTTTTTTTTTTAAGTTCTGTGTCTTAATTTTCTCTTCTTCATCTGGGGTCAGTTTGTATATTCACTTGTTTCTATCGGCCCTCCCTTTCATTTAGTTGCTTTTTCTCAAATATCTGATGATATTTTGTTGTCTACTTACATCTTTGAATGAGAAAATCAGTTGATTATCTGACAGCTGGTGTGGGTTCTGTCTTCCTGAATGGCAGAGTTGATTACGGGGCTCCTATAGCTGGGAACAGTCTGTCCATGGGGAAGCTTCCCTTTATGGTGCCTGGGCATAAAGCAGGCAGGCAAGTTGAGTTCCCAGTTGCTAAAATAAAAAGAGCTTTTCTCTGGCAGTGGCAGTCTTCAGTGTTTTTACTCCTGGACAGGGTTGCCTTATTCCTTTAGTTTGGCTATATTTTCTCTCAGACCTCAGTATCCTCCCCAGGAACTCCCACTTGGTGTATCACTTTCTTTCGACTGTATCTTGAGGATTTTAGCCTCAGCTTAATGCTGTTTTTCTGCCTAAATGCTCTGTCCAGTACTTGATATTTGTTTATTTTTTAGAACTTCAGTGGATCTTATCTTCCAGGGTGTTTTTTCATGCACATATTTTGAGTTTCTTCAACTCTTGTCCATCCAAGCCCATTGATTCCTTTCTTCTGGGTGCACCTTGCAATTTCTAGTCTGCTGACAGTGACTTTTCTGGCTTGCCACTGTTGATACGACTATACCTACACACATTCTGTAAATTTAAGGTATTGGGGTTGGCATTGAGATAGACATTGAATTCAGTCACCCAGTTTATTTTTCCCCTTGAGGACAGTTAACCTAATCATTTGCTGGGATAGTTTTAATCTCTTGCTTCAAGCCACAGTGTTACATTGACTACACACACACACACACTTTAAATTCTATTTAGATTTTTAAATCAATTAGTATATATGTTTTGTGTAAAAGTTCAACTAATACCAGTAATACAAAGTCTTCCTTGACCTCCCACTCCCACCCTTGAGATAATCACTGTTACCAGCTTTCAATGTTTGCTTGAAAAACTTCTAAATTTGTAAAGCTATATAAGATCACATAAAAATATAGTTTTAAAACATAAATGCATCATAATTTTAATTTTGTCTTGCAGTTGCTTTTTAAATTTAATATGTCTTAGAGGTT
This sequence comes from Rousettus aegyptiacus, assembly GCF_014176215.1. Taxonomy (NCBI): domain Eukaryota; kingdom Metazoa; phylum Chordata; class Mammalia; order Chiroptera; family Pteropodidae; genus Rousettus; species Rousettus aegyptiacus. The sequence continues at coordinate 123,727,589 of NW_023416284.1, read as the reverse complement.
TACCTATGATCAGTAAATGTAGACCTAGTTCATTCCTTTTAATTGCTACATGGTTTGGACTATAGTTTATTTCACCTTAAGTATTAGTTTTGCTATTACAACAGTGTTGCCATATATATCCTTGTATACTTCTACTTGTACATATATGAGTATTTAACTGATCAAGAACTGACATTACTGGTTACATGGGTATGCACACTGAAAATCCCCACAAAATAACTTAAATCTACAGAAAATATTTCACTTTACCTTTGAGGGAGAAATAATTATCTTTAATGATGTAAATATGTAAAAGGTCTTTTTTAGGAGGATACATAAATATGATATATTTATATAGGATAAGATATATAAAATACTATATGTTGTGGAGGACTATATATAATATCGTATTTAAAAACCAGAATAATGGTTGTCTCTGGGGAGGGAAAGAGGAAAATGGAATAAAGTCAAGATAAATAAGACTGCAATCTATAACTTTAACTTCTCAAGGTGGTTAGGAGGTTCATGAGTTTTCTTTATACATTTTATAGTCAAAATAAAACTAAATACAAGTAGATCAAGGATTAGATTTGTTCTACTTAATTCCAATGTGGAAAGCTTGGAGATCCCTATTTGTAGGGGGAAAAACAAATATGCTTATCAAAATACAGACGTCTATAACTCCGGTGCTAAGAAACATGTATCAACCCAGGAAATAAATATCTGATGAGAATAGAGCACTCAGGTGGAGAAAAAAATCCCGAAAAGAAACTGGAAACCTGTTATCAGTACATTTATGAATCATGAGATGTCAATAGATAGTCCCTATTTATGAGGCTATGATACTTTGCAGAAACCTTGTGTCTGAACCTCTATATTTACACATGGCTATTGCTCTATGTATAGTTGTATTTTACGTGTGCAGTTAATAAGCCACCAATGTCAGCACCTCTGGTTATATTTTAAGAGAGAATATGTCTTTTATGAGACAATATTTCTGCTTTCCTTTGTAGCACTTCAGGTCCTGAAAGACTTGAGTCAGCAATTGCTATTCTTTAACATTACAGCCTTCAATCAACTAAACACTTGACACCTGCTGACATTTTATTTTACTTTTGGAAAGACCTATCCTGGCAGAAGATATATTTTTAAGATATAAATATATTTATATATATTTTAAAAATTTTTTTAAATATATATATTTAAAAAAAAAAAAGCTCCACTTCCTGCTCAGTGGAGCTTAATCTGCTAGTCAGTTCTTAAAAGAGGAACTGACTAGAATAGTAGTAATATAAATTCCCAAGAGCTCAAAAGCCTCCCTAGCAAAGACTGGCCTCATTTCTGGATTGCTTTCTGACATGAATTTCTCAGTCATAGGATATTTTAGAGCATTTTACATGACGCACAAGAGAACCACATTTCCCCACATTTGAACTCAACAGAATCATGTTATGACATATATCTACTTTTCTATTATGTGTACTAGAAACGAAAAATCTCAAAATAAAAATTTGAGAAGTTGCTGGTTTTACCTAAACAAGAAGAGGAAAAAAAAACCTGTGGCTGGGTTCTCTTACAAGTTTTAGTGAAGAGATGGCATTTTTATGCGAATGACTTTTAACAACTGGTAAATCACTAACTTAGAAGACTGGACACCCAAATTCCCAGTCTTAATATATTAGGATTATACTTTTAAGATTAAAATATAAGTCCATAAGTATATAGCTAAGAATACAAGCTTCTAAGATGAGCTAAGAAAAAAAATTACTGATGTTTAATCAGTTAGCTATTCTTTCTGACAGGAGATTAAAGCCGCCTGTGTGATTTCTTTGCCTCTGACTCATTTAATTCATTTAGACATTGCCAGCAAAGCAAGCTATAACAAAGCAGATCCATCTTAACAAGCTCACTTCTGGCTGTTCTAATAAAGAAAAATAATTGAATTGCTGATTTTGATTTTTTTAAAATGCTCTCAGCATTTGGGTATTTGGCTTCACACAAAATAAACATAGAAACATTTATTACATCATCTTCTTACACAGAGGGAGTGGAAAGAAACCACATAGAATTAGCTCCAGGTACCTATAGAAGAGTGAGTGTAGCATTGAAGTATCTTTCTTGTGTTTAGATTATAACCACACTTTTACATTAGTGTCTTATTTGGAACAAGCACTGGATCTGAGCACACAGATCCACATGATAAAGTGAATATGCTGATGTTAAGCACATCTACAGTCAATGGATTTCTCAAGAGGCATCTGCTACAGCAAAGAATGAACAGATCTGTCAAAATGGGCAACAGAGACCTGAGGCAGCGGGCTGGTAACCACAGACATATCTTATTCAACTAGAACATTGGGGGGGAAAAAAGCCAACATTTAAACAGGAGATTCCACATAAAAATTCAGTCTTATAATAAAAATTTTTAAGTGTCATCCCAAATCTGCAGATGCTGAGTAGCAGCAGCCTCCTCCATTGCTCACAGTCTATGCATTTGGACTTCTGAGTCCACCTTGTATATACTCCCTGCCTGATCTAGTAACACTTGGGTCTGGGACCACTAATTCAGAGAGTAAAGCAGAAAACTTAGAATCAAAAGACTTATATACTTATTCCACACTTGGCACCAAGACAGTCTTAATTTGGATAAATATATTAGCTGGATCCTACCCAAATCTACTGATATGATAGACCATGTATCCATTAAATGGTAGCTCTATACAGCTATGTCTAATGTATAGGAAACTAGTGTGACTAATAAATTATAGTACTGTACTACAAAATGAGTGGTCCCTATATTTTATCTAGGGTGAGAGGAGAGGAGGTTATCATTAAAGCTGTACCTATGACTTAGAACTTTAGATATTGTCTAATTTGAATCTCACACTAAAGTCAGAAGGAAGACAATTTTACAAATTAGGAAAGCAAAGTTAAGCAAACGCACTTGATGTTAAACGATTACTAAGTGGTAGGACTACTATTCAAAGACAGGCTTTTGTGATTTAAAACAATTATATATTTTATTAATATCACCACGTTTCCTTGAAGACATACACCCCTCTCTACCAAATGGGAAAAATATTATCACTTGACTCTCAGAAGTATGAATTAAAGTAATGGTATTTTTATGTTTGTCATTCTATGAGGGAATATTGGCTCATAACACAAATATTTCAAGCTTTAAAAGGCATAACTTTTAAGAGACTCTTTTTTATAAACCTCCAAGTGAGTTATCCTTCCTTGCATTAGTCTGACAGCAGCTGTAACAGAGACCCAAACTACGTGGCTCAAACACACTAGAAATGTATTTCTCTTCACATAATAGTCTAGGAATAAGTCTACATCTGACATTGTGGTTCCAAGTGATCAGATCCCAAGTTCTTTTTATCTTGTTCCACTTTCCCAGAGTGATGCTATCATCTCAAGATGGCTTGCCACCACCTCTACAATCTGGACACAAGATAAAAAGAAAGAAAAACTTACTCTTTCCTTGAAGAATGTAATCCTGAAGTTGCACACATTATTTTCACTCACATCTCATTAACAAGATCTTCACCAAGTAGCCACACCTAGGTGTAAGAGTCTAGGGAATGCAGTCATTACTTAGGGGCCCATGTGCCCAGTTGAAATTTTATTGTGGAAGGATGAGGAAACCAATACTGTTAGACAACTATCCATAGGGCACAGCCTTTAAAACTTACATTTAATGTATCCTCAAATCACACTCCTGAGGTGAACACGCCTGTTTCTTACAACCTGACTTTACCTGTTCTCCCATTTTTGTTTCACTGACAAATTCCTAAGCTTATTGAAAAGTCCTCCTAGGTTAGATCTTATGTCCACACCTACCATATTCAATTTCTTGGTGCTCTCTTCTTCAGTGTTTCCCTCTCCCAACTCTCTGTTTTTTTGTATTGTTGATTTGGAAATTACCACGCCCTTATGTTTCAACAAGTGTTAATCTCCTTCCAGATTAACTCAAAATACAAATTTCTAAGACATTGATATGAGGTAAAATTATAATCTTAGGTGATTTTTTTTTTCATTTTCAATGGTATACTATTTTAAATATGGAAAGACATTGTATGTTCACATTTCATTGTTAAAATCAGGTATATGGATGCATTTAACAAGCAACAATCAGTGATAGCAGTGATCTTCACGTATTAAGAGAATCATTGAACATCCATTAGGTAGATACAATTGCAACAGTTATCATCGATAATTAATACTCATTTTTTAAATTGATCTGTAGAGTCAATACAGTCTTAATCAAATCTCAGCAAGCTGTTTGTAGATATTGATAAGCTGATTCTGAAATTCATATGAAAATGCAAAAGACCCATGATGGCCAAGACACACTGAAAAAGAGCAAAGTTGGAGGACGGCCACTACTTGATTTCAAATCTCATTATCAAGCTACATTATCAAGACAGCATGGTGTCAAAATAGACATATAGGTCATTGGAACTGAATAGAGAATCCAGAAATAGACCCAAACATATATGGGCAAGTCGTTTGCAGCAAAAGTATAATGGCAATTGAATGGAGACATGATAGTGTTTACAGTAAGTGCCAAAACAACTGGATATACATATGCAGGAAAATGAACGTATACCAAAAAAAAAACTCAAAATGTATCTTAGATGTAAAATAATCAGAAGTATAATTCATAAAAGAACAAATTGATAAATTTCGCTTCATCGAAATCTAAAATTCTGTTCCTTAAATGACATTCCTAAAAAAAAAATGAAGAGACAAGCCAGAGAAAATATTTGTAAGTTATATATCTGGTAAAGCACTTGTTTCCAGAATATATAAAGAATACCTAAGGAAAAAAAAAACAATTTAAAAAGCTGTTTGTGTGTGTGTGCGTGTGTGTGTGTGCACGCGCGCGCGCACACGCACGCACGCAAGGTGGGGGGAAGGGTGGGGTATGGTACACAAAACATTTGAACAGACAAGTCACCAAAGAAGATGGTAGATAAGCATGCAAAAAAATGCTCAACATCTCTAGTCATTAGGGAAACAAATCAAAACCACAATGTGGTATCATCACAAAACCATCAGAACAGTTAGACTTTAAAAGACTGACCATGGCAAGCGTTAGCAAAGACGTGGAGCAACTGCTAGTAGAAACGTAAAGCAGTATGACTTCGGAAACAGTTGAATGAATTCTTAAAAAGCTAAGCATACACACTATCATCTACCCATTTCACTTTTGGATTTTTTTTTTTTTGAAAGAAATGAAAGAACATGTCCATACAAAGACTTATACATGGGTGTTCATAGCAACTTTATTTGTAATAATTCTAAACTGCAAACAACTGAAATCTCCATCAACAGATGAGGGGCTAAACAAATTGTAGTATATCCACACTATGGAAAACTTCTCAGCAATAAAAAAGAATGAGCTACTGCTACATGCAACAACTTTGATGAATATCAAAATAATTACGCCGAATGAAGCCGAACCAAAAAAAAAAAAAAATGCATACTATGAATTTATCTATATAAAAGTTCCCTACAGTGATAAAAATGCAAACTTTTGTAGTGACAGAAATCAGGTCAGTAGTTTCCTGTGTAGTATTTTGGAAGGGGCTAACTAGTAAAGGGCAGCAGGAGGAAACTTTTTTGGAGTGGTGGATGCTCTGTATCCTGATTGTCATGGGAGTGTTACACACTACTTGTCAAAACTCACAGAACTAAATTGCCTCTATGATAATATAGCTTAAAATAAGCTTTCAATAAATGAATTGTAGCCCATTTTTTTACATACCAGAAGTAAAACAAAATCAATTTTTAATAAGAATCTAAGATATTCATTAATTTTTCTAATTTTTTTCCTCAATACCAACCTATGACATAATACCAAAGTATAATTTGTGAAAGAAAAAGCTCAAGAGTTAAAAAAGAGAGTGAACCAAGGGCAATGAAGATCTTACTTGTTCCAAATACAGAATTTCCAAAACCTAAAAGAATGAGTAAATTACTTATCTGTGGGCAATTCCTCAACAGATATTATTTCTCACAACAATACTTGTGATGAGCATCAAGCCTCTGAAAGCTAAATGAAAGAACACAAAATGCAGATTTTTTTCTTATGCAGGTTAAGGAGCCTAATCAGGACACATTCAGTCTGAGTTCCCTCAGAAAACAGTCCACACCGGAAAAAAAAAAAAAAAAAAAAAAGATATGCAAGTTCTATTGCATAATAGTATTTTGAAATTCTTAGTAAATTCTCCTTATGATGAAATATCAATAAACAAATCAGATTAAAATGATGGATAGGTGTTTAGTTAAGCTTAAATCTTCACATTTTAGTAGAAAATATATTATTGCTTACATCTGAGTTCCCATATGGGCTCTAAGATTCTGAAAGAACTGGTTCACTCATTTAGAAAATGTTGCCTCGAGATAATCATGCTAAGTGAAATAAGCTAGACAGAAAAAGTTGAAAAGCACATGATATCACTTATATGTGGGATATAAACCTAAATCAACAAATGAACAGGACAGAGACTCAGGGACATGGACAATGGATTAGTGGTTACTAGAGGGTAGGGGATGGGGGAGGAGGGGAGAGGTAGATGGGGTAAAGGGAGTCAAATATAGGGGATTGGGGGAGGGTGAAGTGGGAAAAAGGAGGGAGATCAAATATATGGTAGCTGAAGGAAACTGGACTTTGGGTGGTAAACACACAACAGAATATACAGATGTCAAATGATAATATACTCCTGAAAATTATGTAATTGTATTAACCAATGTTACCCCCAATAAACTTAATTTTAAAAAAATATTCACTGAAAAACAGTTTATGTCAAATAATATATCAATGAACAAAGGAGATTCACACCTTTTTGCAGTTTACCTATAGCACAGTTTAAAATCTCTGCCATGAAGAACGGCTACAGTAATCTTAGCCTTAAAATTTTTCAAAACAAAAATAACCAATAACCAATCTCTCACTCCCTCTATTATACACACACATACACACATCTATGTATGTATTTGCATATATATCTATACATATTTTAAGGGTGCCAAATACAGGATTTCTATAATTTGAATTTCAGGTAAACAATGAATAAAAATTTTAGTATAAGTATTTATCAAATATTGCATGGGACATACTTATACTAAAAATGTTATTTATTGTTTATGTGAAATTTGAATTTAATTGAATGTCCTGGTTGTTGTTTTTGGCTAAATCTGACTATATAACTATATATAAACATAGTCATATGCATGTGTATATGTGCTATACATATGTATATTAGGGTTGCCAGACACACACATCACACCCATCTATATGGTATGTCATGTGACTTTTTAAGCAATTTTTTGAAGAAACTTCCAAGATGAACCGTGTGTAAACTATTATCCTAGATAATTAAACATAATGATCTATGATTTAAAGTGATTTGATATAAACCAATTAAGTGCTGTGGGTCAACTATCAAAAATGATGACTCTCATTTCAAATAGTTAAATTAAACCATTACAATTGGAAATAACAGCCTGTCAGATCGGTTTTCTCTGAGGCCACTGATAGTTCAAGAAAATAAATCATTTGCATATATCACAGGGGTGTCCATTCAAAAGTAGGATAAGAGCACTAAGCCACTGGGTAAAAAAAGGGGTGATTAAAAGAAAAACATTTCCTGTTTTCCTCTGCTAAAATTAATGTCTTTTATGCAATGAGAAGATTCTAGGAAATGATTGCTGCTCCCTAATTCTCTACTTCCAACTCCAAGCTACATCCCTATTTTGAACAGCCACTTACAACAATGCAGAGCTGAGTGTTAGGCTACCCTTGGGTCCTGAGGGTATGGAAGAGGGAGGTGAGATGTGAAGCTTTACCCTGGAGCTGGGCAAGAGCCTGACACCTACAACAGTCTTCGCAGGACAAGATTTGGAAAGCAGAAGTTTTAGTAAAAGCTTGTCCCCCCTCCAGGGACCTGCTTACCATGGAGAAAAGGTCTTTATAAGCCTTATATGAAGATGTCAGGTGTCTTCCCCTAAATAAGCCAACCAAGTGCTGAATTGGTGTGCTATGTCCTCCCATTTTTGAGGCTGGAAATAAAAGATTAGGAGCCTGGAGGCGTCTTTTGGTAGCTGACTGGAGACTGACAACCTGCCAGCAACTGCATTGCCAGCCTATGTGGGATTGCCACTATTCATCATACTGACACAACTTAGGATGTAGCATCAACCAATTCAGAATAGTCCATCTTGTTAAAACTCAGCGAAGGGCTCAGTAGCCACAGAGATGAAGATCGGTCAGGACAATTACAATTTTCTTGGTGAAACAGAACTGCTGTAAGATAGGAAAGCTGTTCAAGAAGATTCAAATGAAACACATACACACATGCACAAACATTTCTGGAGCTAAAAGCAAGCCATAATTTCCCTATGAAACAATTGAGTACATGAATTGTAAAAAAAAGGATAATTAATCATTACAATGGCCAAAAAAGAGCAGCCTAGAAGACCATAGAATAAATAATTCAAGCACAGGCATGTGGAATCATAGAATGACAGGTAAGACAATTTGAGGATAGATTTAGTAGACATACCATATAGTAGGAATTCCCAAAAGAGAAATAAATTAATAAACTGATAATAGAAAATATTTTCTGTGAGCTGCAGACAGACCCTAGTCTGCAGACTAAAAGGAAATGCTGAGTATTAGGCATGATTGGGGATAAAGAACATGCATCTGGGCATATTCAGGTAAATTCTGGAACTCTCAAAATAAACTTGTACAAATTTCCAGGCAGAAAAAAGCAAGTTATCTACATAAAAAAATGATAGTTCAGGAGAAAATAGAATTATTGGAACAAATGTAATGAAAAAGTAGAGAATATTCACATTAACAAGGGGTAAATGGCATGAATAGTAAGTTGAGCAAAGGAGTGAAAATAAGAAAAAAAGTTTAAAGAATAGACAAAGCTAAAGAAAAAGGAAGTACGTCAATCATTACATTCAATATGAATGGGCTTTATTCCACTGAAAGTCGGAGATTGTCAGATTGGTTAAAATGCAAAACCCAACTGCAAACAACTTAAAACTTTAAAGAAATATTAAAGATACAGGGCTAAACAAAAAATATCAAGCAAAAACAAATAAAAAATAAAGCAAGAGTGACAATATTAATATTGGACAAGGTTGATTTGCCATATCCTAAGATTTGCATTTGGAAAATAATTTTAGCAGCAAACTGGAGAATGGCTTCAGGGAGGAGCAAGACTAGATAGAGGTAGAAATAATGCTAAATAACCACAACTTTAGTATGTTACTTTTGGTTCATATCAAATCAAAATTGAGAACACTCGTTTTAAAACTTTGGTACCTTTCAAGGAAATAAGCAAAATCAAATAGTATCTAATTTAGCATGGTTCACAGCAACTTTAGCATCACCTCAGAACTTATTAGAAATACAAATTTTAGGGCCCCACACTAGATTTATAAAAACTCTGTAGGGCCAGCAGGTCTACAACAAAACAAAGTTTCCAGGTGATTCTGATACACATTAAAGTTAAACACTCATTGAGATCCTTAGGCTGCTTTCTCTGAGGATTAACTTCTCTCCTTAGTTACACTGATTTATTTCTAACTTATTATTTTTGATTCTCCAGCCAGGCAATGGAAGGCCAGAGGTTACATTTAAAATTAGTACCAACTATTTTCCCTACGATGCCACAAAACAAAATGTACTGACATTTTTCTTCTCGAAAACAGTCCTTGCTAAGTTTACCATATTTGAATATCCCAGTAAACATTCTCAGTGCAGTTGAGACTGTAAATGTATAATTTGTTGAGAAATCTTGAAACCTCTTAAAATAAAAAATTAAAGACACTGAAGAATACCCAGTTTCATGAAGTATATTCAAAATCAATCATGTATTTGGCCAAAAAGAAAAGCTTAACAAATTGAAGTTTCAAAAAGAAGATACTTTTTCAAGTTACCTTCCTTGATTATACCCCAATAAACTTAAACATAAATTATAAAAGCTTTGATTTTTGGGAAAAAAAACACAAGTCAAAAGGAAATAAAAAGTGACATAAACTATTAAGAAAGCATGTTATGGAACAGCAAAAGCTACCCTAAGAGTGAGCATATTGTCTTAAATGTCTTTATTGAAAAAAGAGGAAACACACAAAAAAAACTTAGTACTCACTGCCAGAAATTATGAAATGAACAGAAGAAACCAAAAGAAACTAAGGATTATTTAAACTAATAGCTGAAATAACTAGAAAACAAAACAAACTAAAATGCAAAAATAAATGCAAAAGTTAAAAAATATGAAAGCAATAAAGCAAGATGCATTCTGTGAACTTAATTAAAGAAAGAGAGTGCACGTGGCAAACAGCAACATGAGAGGGCATTTGGAAAAACATAGGATTAAATATGAAGAGAGAAACCACAAATACAATTGTGATTAAAAGAATTATAAGAGATTACTGCTTGCAATTCTATGGCTACACATTTGAAAACATAGAAGTGAATGATTTTTCTAACAAAATATAAATTACTTAAATTGCCAGTCACTGTAGAAAATGTCAGACTGGTGATTAAGAATCTATCATATAAAAAGGCACAAAGACCAGATGGGTTTAATCTTTAAGTAACAGTTGATTCCAATGTTGTTTAAACATTTCCAGGCCATGAGAAAAAAAAAATTTAAATCCTCCTAACTCATTTTATGGAGCCAAATTAATTTTATTTCCCAAGCCTGCTATTTAAAAAAAGAAAAAAAGAAAAAAAGATGCTAGACACCCTCTCACCTAAAAATGCAGATACAAATATTTTAACTAAAATATTAGCAAATAAAATGCAGCTTGCTTCTGTCTTAGATCAGTTTCCTTGGATAGACCTCAGTAGAAATATACATGTCAAAAGTTTTTTAGGGAGTGCTCTTAGGAACACCTTTAAGAAAGTGAGAGGCAAGGATTAGGGTAGAAAAAGAAGTTGACCTGCAATACAATTATGACAATAACTCCAACCTAACGCACAGAAAGCTCTGAACCAGCCCAGGCTGCTGTCTGAGAACCAACTCAGCTATGAGCCATCAGCATCCCCAACAGCTGTGGGGAATAAGTGCCTCCAACTGATAGTGGCATCTGAGCAGCACACTACAGCATCCAGGAGACTCAAGTGAATAGAGTTTTAAAGGATATAATACGAACAAGTGGGGTTTGACATTAAAAAATCTAATATTCTAATCTTCTGTATCAACAAACTTTAAAAAACATATTAAGATCACATGATTATTAGATGCTGAAAGGCGTTTGATAAGTTAGTTAATTCATCAATTTCTGACACATCTACGGTTTTACATATTGCCAATATGTGTCATACTCTGATTTATGTGTGCATATCATTTTTTTTTTCTTTCTTGGCTCTCTTCCTCTCCTGTCACATCAACCCCAGTACAGTAAGCAGAAACTATAATATACTGGCTTCAAACAGATATAGATTTAAATTGGTCCCAGACTTGCTTTAGGAACAAGCATCCTGCACTACTGTGTTCCCTTTCACAGGCCTGCACTGGAGAATTTTTAATTTAATTAAACACATCTATCTCCGGAGCCATTCTCTAATTATCCATTGAACACACCAATTATTCCCTGAAGATACTTAACTTCACAAGGATACAAATAAAAATAAGTAAAAGCTAGGAAAATCATATAAATGCGGCCATATGCCCAACAGAAAGTATGCATCTCAGTAGAACTATAGGTTTCCATTTAGAAATTCCCAACTAATTCACCCTTACTAATGGCGAATATTCCCTCAACAAACACTTAAAGCGTAATATATGACAATGTACAGAGTGACATAGCAAAAATTAATCTGGACTCTTACCTTTGCAGAGACCATCTGGAGGCTTTATAAATGGAGAATTTCAATCACTGGGAAGACTCAGCACTTCTAAGACTGAAAGCACATCTAGCTTCAAAGATTGTGGAACTATGGCTCATCTGTAGGATTCGCCAATAATTCTGGAAGGTCACACACTAGGGGCATCTCAGAGCCACACTCTCTAAAAACAGACTGAATGTCTGGGGTGGAGTTTAGTATTTAGCTCCCTGATGTCTGTTTGCACACGCCCCAACCCAGGTGTGGATCCGTGAGACCACCAGTTGCAGTTAGGGAATAGAATTGGTTTCACCAGTTTCCCATATGCAAGTGATGGCAACTTCAAACTGAAAGAATTTCTAGAGGCTGCTCTTTCCTAGAATAAGGTTCTAGAAACGACTCTATTTCATACATAGTCTATCCAGGGTAGCTTATTTTCTCTTCATATGCAGAGCTTTGAGGAAATTCAAATGATAATAGAAATTTTCTTGATATGTATTGAATCAGGCCAACTGAATTTCAAGTTTAACGTTGGTGAGCTAAGTCATCCTGACACACTGCTCTCAAAATAAACTTGAAATTCCCAGTATGATCCGGTACTGGCTATTATCACTCCTTTTTCCTCTGGATGGTGGCTGAATGAACACTGCTAAGATTTCCTCCTATAATTTTCCTTTTTCAATGCTTTCAATTTTAACTAATCCCCCTTCAAATCAGTCCATTCTTTTTTATACATGTAATGCCAAATTGGTATCTGTTGGGAAATTTTTAGTAAATGGTTGATTGCTTGATCCTTTTCTTAGTATTGATAGAACAAATAGAATGTGAAATAGAACAAAACAGACCTAAAACTGTCTCTGAAATATGTAATATTGGGATAATTTTTAGAAATTTTAAGAATCGAGAAAACGGGTCTTTTTTGTTTGTTTAGTGTTTGCTTGTTTTTACGTAAAAGAGAGCTGGCAGAAGTAGACAGGAATCACTTATTTCATTCAATTGGACACAGAAGACTGGACCAGATAAGCTCTTCGGATTCTCTTTTAGCTCTGTATTACGTGACTCATGTGACAAAAGATTCCTCTTCATGTTATTCTTCTACTGACAGTGAGAACATTTCTTAAGAAACGTAAATAATTTTGAAGTTCAACTGATCTCTGATTCTTTATAAGAAACAGATTTTTTGAACACTGAGATAATTGATTTCATATTTTCCATCCATTTGGTGCTACTTTCCCAAGCCTTTTATTTCTTTTCATTTTAATTCTCCACAAATTCTTTGCTGGAAAATTGCAATTACATTTAACTACAGAGAGGTAGATAGATGATGCATGCATAACTTTTATGTTTTAATGATTCTTTCATTCCTTTGTTAAATCAGGGTAATACCTCTCTATTCAACTGGTCTAATAACCAAGGTCAACTTAGTTAAGTTGTAATGTTAAAATAACCCAAAGCACATTATACTGCACACTCCTTGCTGAAAACATTATTCTAATTGGCAATGTGAGCTTTTTTTAAAGGAATAAAATAAAGACAAAAGGCAATCATGTTAAGTGCCATTGAATTAAGGGAGAAAAATCTAGATGGAGGTTTAACAATAGTGATCCGCAAGCTTCTCAAATGCAATTTGGCGCAAAAGAAAATAATTACTACATGTTCTGGTTTCCACCTGCAGTCCCACCCTAGGAATGATTCTGTGGCTGTACCTACACAGCCTGAGTGAACCAGGGGATAAGATCCTTTTGTCAGCCCTGATTACTCAAAAGTCACCGATGGTTGAGTTTTACTTATTGCTCAAGTTGATTACTTTTCTTTCCACTTGTGTAGACATTTCGCCAATATTCTTTTTATTCAATACTCATTCCTCTCTCCTACTCACAAATATAGAAAATTTCTGCTCAGCAGCAGTAGGATTTGTATTTAAGAGAAACTTTTGAACAGCGGTCTGCTTGGAACTAGGAATGGGGAGTAGTTGTATTTTAACTGAAGGCGAGTTTGTGAGAGTGATTGAGATTATGGTGGAGGGTGCTGAAATAAGAAAAACCTTACCTAGATGAATAGATGAGCCAGAAATCAAGATTCTTAGAGAGCAATCATGTCACATTTTGAAGTTAGACTACCAAAGTAGAATATAACTACAGTCCAGAGTCACAGACAGGTAAAAGAAAAAGAAGAGCATGGAGTATACTTGATGGGAATCACAGGGTTCCATTAAATACCTCTGAGTAAGGTGCATCCAATTGACTGATACTGATTGTTCACTAATGCTACAGCTGAGTACCACACAGGGTCAATGCCATATATAAAGAGCCCTGAGCCTCAGTAGTAAGAAATATACCAATTTGAGTTCGTTTGTGACATCCTGAGGATCATTCATGAAACTTCTGTGTTACAGGGTCCTTCCACCATTAACTGGAATGATATACATAAAACCGAGGTGCCTTATCCCAAATCATGCTGCTTAATTGCTAATATAATAGAAAGCTTCAAATAGAAGAAATGAAAAAGAAAATATGTCCTTTCTGTGTCCCTTTTTATATTCCGGGTAAAAATTCCACTATTAAGGTGCTGAGATTTTGCTGCTTTCCTTTTATTTTGCTGGAAGATGTCTCTTGCAATGTGTTCACAACTGGGGCCTGGAAAGTGTGTCCTGTGCTCCTACTTGCCTTTCCCTACCATTTCGGAGGCAACATGACATAGGGGATCATGTTTCTGTGTTACCGTTGTGGCGATCAGAGTTCTGGTAGCACATACCTCTAGTTCCTAATCACTGATGAAATGAATTTCAACTCAGTGAAAATCAGAAATATTCATTTATTAAAAGCATGTTATGAGGTAGAAGTTGGTCCAGCCTAAAACTGGCTAATCACGTGGAAATGAGAATATGTACCTCTTGGGTGGACACAGGTTTTAGCCAGGGAAAATACTGAGAGCTGTAACCCCAGGAAAGGGAGAGGTCTGCATTATATTTAGGTTGTGATAGGTGGTTACAAAGGCATTCTTAGGTGATTGGCAAGTGAGGTCATTTTGACTGGCATTTAGCTCCTATATCACTCTTTGCCTAGAGCACATGTCCTTACTCAGAATTCAGTCTGTAAATTAGTTCTTGAATTTCCAGATATAAACGTGGTAGTATAATGACAGTATAATGAGGCTGAGGTTGTGGGAATGTTAGGGTAGTATCTTATGCACATGTGTCTGTGGCCAGATTAAACCAGCTGCAGATTATGACCTTTCTGTCCTTTGTCTCTGGGATACTGAAGGGATTCTCTAGCTACCAATAGGGTGTTTTTTGGGCAGTTTCTGGGCTAGACCCCTATTCCTTTTTTCTCTCTGTCGTTCATGTCTGACTAGCTACCTAACACCTGTACTGAAGATCAGAAGAACTAATTACTAGAGCTAGTTCTATTTTTTTTTAAAATGTAACTTCAAAAAAGTCATTTTACCACTCTAAGTTCCGTTTACAAAATGTAAGAGTTACTAATTTTCTAGTTTTCCAACACTTTTAGTACTAGAATCCTTATCTGCAAGTAGAATTTTATTCAAAAACCCCAACATATATAATAGATCAAAGTGTAATCCCTTAACTTGAAGCGGGGAAACAGCAGGTGGTATGGGGAGCCCTACCTATTTGATCTCGTGTTGTTCCTGCACTTCTGCTGTATTAGCCTCTGAGTCATTTCACTCAGATGACTGAGAACTCATCTCGACAAGAACCAATCTAGGTGAGCCTTTCCAGATCTAAATTCTGAAATTGGGTGATAAGTCACTGCATTCTTCTCTACTCAGGTGCAGAGCATCTGGCTCAATTTCAATTAGTGTGTGAAATGTCAGGGAAATGGAAAATCAGAAAGTAAAAACATTGCAAAACATAATAGAGAAGAAAACTTTTTTTCCCTAACAGCCAGCAGAAAATAGATTTTGCAAAAAAAAAAAAAAATTGCAAATCTCTGTAGGAATGTCTGTTCAATGGGTTTGTTTTCCACTGTTTGATCTACAGGCATCACTTTCTGAGCCTGGATCTATGAGGCTCTCCCTCAATGCTGTGTGAAGAGGCCCTCTCCCTATAGGCCCTCTCCCAAGCCCTCCTCAATGGAGGAGGGACCCCTACCAATGAACCTAGCCTCACCCCTGCCTGCCATTCCACCTCACAGCATAAAAAACTGTCATCTAGAAGCAAGTGATATAACCAACTGTGCAGTGACCCTGTGTCTCTGTAAGTCTTCTGTATGGCCAGCCAAATAAAGAGCCAAAAGCAATAAAAGTTCTGGTGCAAAAAAATAATTTAAAAAATAAAAATTACTCTCATTTCTTGAGTATTAACTATATGCCAGATATTATGCTGAAAATCATACATATTGTAGCAAAAGTCTTGTGAGATAGGGTTTATTATCCTCTTTCTCCTGATCACAGATGAAAAACTGAGACTCAGAAGATTTTTTCAGACACAGAGACAGTATCTATTACACCAGCAAGAGCCCTGAGCACCTGCAGAGTCTCCTCTCCCTACCAGCACTGGAGCTATGCTTGGAATGCCAACCTGCTTGGCTAAGGCCCAGAGGTCCTGACCATTTCTTGCAACTCTGGCTGACTGGTCCAGTTTCTTCCTTGGTGTAGCCGACAAACTGGTCATAGAGTCTCTCAGCCAAATATAGGCCATTTGCTCACAAAATGATCTAATGTTTAAAATACTGCTAGATGTTTAGAAAATATTTTAGATCACTGACTATAGTGGAAAGTAATTTACATTATGGAAGCAATCATTTAATCATTGCAATTAGCCAAATTATTACCTATTCAGCTAATTGTCTTTTAATGACGTAATTTTAAAAATTAAACATTATACTATTTTAGCCAATGACAAATTCTTATTTCATTACTTCCCAATGAAAAGTGTAATTTACTATACAGTACAAAGTAATTTCCTACAGAAATTAAGTTTCGTTTTATTCTTTATTGCAGGCTAAATCTTCCCATAACTACCATGACCTATACCTAACCAATGAGAGAATTTTGCCTTTCAGGAAAATGTAGTTGTAGAGGCTAAAACAAAGGCAGTCAGGATTTTTCAGACATGTTAAGAAAATGCTGACTTTCCATACAAAAAGATGATACCGTCGACCTAACAGTGCTTCACTACTAGCTGGACATTAGAATTCTCTGTAGAGCTTAAAAAAAAAAAAAAAAAAAAAAAAAAAAAAAAAAAAAAAAAAAGCAGAGGGTGAAAAAAAATGGCATAGAGGATAGAGGCTTTGTTCATCCCTCTTGTGACCACATCAAAGTTGTGACAGAAACACGGAGAAAATAGCAAGTAAAGTCACCTGGGATCCAGATGAACAGAAGCACTACCACTAGGGAGAGAAGTAAGAAATCGCCCTGCCATGGGAGGAGGTAGGAAGGAGTGAAGACATGAGGCTGCAGGTCCCCAGCAGCTGAGTAGGACAGAGGCTATGGTAGCAGCAGCCGCAGATCCCTCTTAAAGGGGCCACGTCCCATGTCTCTGAGCGGACATTCGCGGTGATTGACCTGCTCGCTCTGAGCACTGGGTTGGCTGCACAGGGGGTACCTGGAACTTACAGGAGGACACTGAGTTGTCAGAGTGAGGGCTCGAGGGTCAGGAAGCGAGGCTCTCTTCCAGGCAGAAGTGCCAGCGGCATCCATTGTTCCTCTGTTGAGCCCTCCCTCCTCCCAGTGTGCGGATTCAGTGCCACCATAGCCGAGACATCATCTAACTGGATAACAGAGGTTTCTCTGCCAAAAGGATTCCCTGAAACTCTGCCTCCCCCAACTCAGTGCCCCACCCAAGCCACATTCAGTGTGTCCTCAGCAAGTCCTCTGACACTTACTGAGCAGCACCAAGACTCGCACTACTGGCAGCTGACCTCAGTTTTTGGTATGGCCTCTTAAAGTAACTATAAGCACAACATCTGTGGATTGCTTGCTGAATCTTAACAGGTGGCCCCAGATGGGCACAGGCTGGGGCTAACCTAGGCCTGTGGCTGAACCCCTCTCAGGACTTGGCCACTGGACACCTACTATACAAAGCCATGCTAATAAGACTGGGAGACTGAGGAGCTTTGCTTATTATATAGAAAAAGACACATAAAGGCAACCAAAATGTAAAGACAAAGAAGCAAAACCATATGAGAGAACAGAACAGAGATCCAGGAATAATGGAGTCAAATAATCTAACAGATACAGAGTTCAAAACACTGGTTATAAAGATGCTCAATGAACTTAGGAAAAGTATAGATGAACTCAGTGAGAACTTTAACAAAGAGATAAAAAAATGTAAAAATGGAAATGGAAATTATAAAAAGGAACCAGTCATAAATGAAGAACATATTATCTGAAGTGAAGAGTATATTGGATGGAATCAACAGAGTGGATAAAGAAGAGGATGGAACCACTGATATAGAAGATGGGGAAGCCAAGGATACTCAATCAGTATGGCAAGAAAAAAGAAGCCAAGACTATAGTAATTTAAGAAGCCTACGGGACACGATTAAATGTAAAAATATCCATGTCATAGGGGTATTTGAGGGGAAAACAAGACATCGAAGAGCTATTTGACAAAATGATGATGGAAAACTTCCCTAACCTGATGAAGGAAATAGACGCACAATCCCAAGAAGTTCAGAGAGTCCCCAAAAAGATGAATCCAAAGAGGCCCATACCAAGACACATTATAATTAAAATGCCAAAGGTTAAATACAAAGAGAGAATCTTAAAAGCAGCAAGAGAAAAGCAGTTAGTTACTTATAAGGGAGCACCCATAAGACTGGCAGCTGATTTCTCAAAAGAAACCATGTAGGACAGAAGACTTTGGCATAAAATATTCAACGTAATGAAAACCCAGGATCTACAACCAAAAATTTTTTATCCAGAGAAGCTACCATTTAGAGTCGAAAGACAGTTAAAGAGCTTCCTAGACAAAAATAAGCTAAAGGAATTTATCACTACCAGCCAGTATTACAGGAAATGTTGGAGAGACTTCTTTAAGAAAAAAAAAAAAGTATCAAAAATATGAATAGTGGTAATAACTACATTTTTATCAACAAGCACCTCAAATGGAAAAGTATTAAGTGCTCCAACCGAAAGATAGAGTGGCCAAATAGATAAGAAAACAAGACCCTACATATGCTACCTACAAGAGACTCATTTCAGATTAAAAGACATACACAAACTAAAAGGAAGGGGATGGGATTGTCTTGAATGACCTAGAGGGTATTGTGCTGAATAAAGTTAGTCAGATAGAGAAAGACAAATATCGTATGATTTCACATACATGTGGAATCTAAAGAACAAAATAACTACAACAACAAAAAAATGGAAATAAACTCAGATACAGAGAATATTTTGAGGGCTACTAGATAGGAGAGGGGTTGAGGAAATGGCAAAAAAGGGAAGGGATTAAGAAGTACAAATGAATAGTCACAAAATAGACATGGAGATATAAAGTATAGCATTAGGAAAATAGTAATGTAATAAATATGTAAGGAGGAAGAGGAATTCTAGATATAGTGGGGTGATCACTTTGTGAGTTATATATACCTCTAATCACTATGCTATACAACTGAAACTAATATACTATTGTATGCCAACTGTAATTGAAAAAAAAACTGAATGGTACAGTGTAAACACAAACATCTAATTGTCTATTATATTTCAGTAAAGTGGGAGAAAAAAAGAAAAAGTTCAAAAAAATAAAACTTTATGCCTGGGGGTCACCCTTAAGGATTCTGATTTAATTGGTCTAAGGTATACCCATCATGCTTTAGAAATCTCTCTAGGAGAGCCTAGTGTCCAGCTAGGGTTGAGCACCAGGGAGAAGGTATTTTACCCTGTGACGTCTTTAGTTGCAGTTATGTTTTGTTTTGAAGGGAGTTGCTGAGAGATGTAGTCAAGAAGCATTATGTTGGGCATCTGGGAACATTAAGGCAGGGTTACAAGAATGGACACAAAAGATCCAGACAACCAGCTATAGGTTTGTAACCTAGAGAGTGAGGAGTTTGCAATTACAGAAGGATGAGACTCAGGCTATGGGCCGAGATTCTAGATAGCCACACACTGTCATATATGCCAGAGTCATTTGTCAAGGGCTTGCAAAACAGTCAGGAATTTGAGTAGATTGTTTATCTGCAATGGGACTGTGCGCTTTGGATCTGAAAAAAAGTTAAATGAGTAAAGAGGCTCCTTAAAATTCTGGGTCAAAGTAAACCTCTGAGTCGATGCCATAGTCACTATGTTAAGCCACTATGATTCCACTGGATTCATTTCAGTGTGCAAAGTGTACAAATATACACTTGACACTCAGCAGACCCTGTATAAAATGTTTCCATGATCACAAGTTAAATGACAAGTGGTTTCTGCAGCAGGGTACTCACAGTCTGGTAATACCCTTCGCTTTTTGACATTGCCTGGAAAAAGAATGGAGGAGCCTTGGCTCCACGGATTCAGTCCCAAGTGAGAGAGCAAGCATGGTTGGAAGGCTGTCTTCAGCCACCTAAGATGTTTCTATGAATGAAGCTTAATGACCTTGGCATTTCATATGCTAAACAGTTAAAATGACCAACCCCACAATCTAAAAAGTATGTGAAACCTGAGTATAGAGCCCAAAAGGAGGTCTACATAAGTTTTGTGTTCGTTTTTTTTTTTTACAGCTTTATTGAGGCATAATTGACACACAGTCAACTGCACATGTTTGAAGTATACAATTTGATGTTTACATTCCTGTGAAATCATCACCACATTCAAGATAATAAAATATCCATCACCCTTACAAGTTTCCTCTTGAGCCTTGTAATCCTAATCCCTTCCTCTGCCACTCTTTCCATTCTGAGGCAACCACTTATCTGCTTCCATCACCATAGATTACTTTGCATTTTTTTTAGAATTTCTCGTAAATGTAATCATACAGTATGTACTCTTTTTTGTCTGAGTTTTTCAACCAGCATAATTATTTTGATATTCACCAATATCGGTGGGTGGGTTCATCAATAGTTTTTTTGTTGTTGTTTTTTACTGCTAAAGAGTAGTTCATTGTATGTGTAGACCATGATTTGTTTATCAATTCACCTATTGATGAATATTTTGTAATATTTTGGATATTACAAATAAAGCTGCTATGACTATTTATGTACACATCTTTATATAGACATATGCTTTCTTTTATCTTAGATAAATAAGCAGAATATGCTAAAATCTGTGGTAGGTTTATTTCACGTGTTTATTAGCCATCCCCTGTCTTTGGTGAAATGACCATTCAAATCTTTCACCTAGTTTTTATTAGGCTGCTGTTTTCCTTCTATTGTGTTTTGAGAGTTCCACATATATATTCTGAACATAAGACCTTTATCAAGAATATGATTTACAGATATTTCCTCCTAGCTTAAGGATTATCTTTTTACTTTCTTAATAGCATCTTTTGAAGAGCAGAGGTTTTCATTTTGATGAAATCTAATTGATCAATGTTTTGTTTTATGGAGTATAATTTTGGTATCATACCACATTTTTGATTACTGTAACTTTAGAGTAAGTCTATTAATCCTCTGGTAGAGAGTGTTAGTCCTCTACTTTTATCCTTCTATTTAAAAATTGCTTTGGTAATTTCGGATCCTTTCTATTAATGTGAGATCTACTTTTTAACATAGATGTTTAGTCCTATTGCTTTAAGTCCCACAAATTTTGATATGTTTCATTATTGTTTTCAATCAGTTTAAAATACTTTCTCATGTCCCTTTTGATTTCTTCAGCCTATGGATTACTGATGCCTACAAATATCTGCAGATTTTACACACGTCTTTCTATTACTGATTTCTAATTTAATTCTACTGTGGTCAGAGCACATATTTTGTGTGACCTGAATACTTTTAAATTTATTGAGATATTTTCATTGCCCAGAATGTGATCTACCTTGATAAATGTTCTGTGTGTAACTTGAAAAGAATGTATATTCTGTTTTTGTTGAATGCAGTTGTCTCTAAATTTCCCGACTTACATTTTAATTATCCATTTATTATTAGGTTTTATAGTTGAGACCAGTTATAAAAACTGCTAAAGATATTTTTGTGCCATCTCTTTTAAAAATAATTTCTTCCTAACAGTTTTCTTTGGATAAAATGTTTGTTTTGTAATTTCTCATGCTGGCAAGTACAAAGCATTATTTTTAGTTTCTAAATGATATGCTAAACAATGGGTTAGCATTTGAGAGCTAGATAACTAGCTCATACAGAGGAAAGGAGTTCTGAATTACTTAGTCTCTCTAATATGGAAAAAGATTAGAGAATCTTAATTTTATATTTCTATAAATATAGAATCGGTAATTATTTATTGATATGACTTTTAAGCAATTTTATGAGTATTTTAAAAATCAAGCTTGCAATAACAGCTGGAATTGGGAGCCATAAATGCTATCTGACAGATAAAATTGCTTCAGTATAATATGATGTATTTACATAATTGTATATCATGCAGCCATTAAAATGTCTGAACACTCTTCAAAGAGCTTTACATGGATTATGTTACTAACAATCTTACCTTATGACATAAATCATTATTTTATTCATTTTACAGATGAAAAAACTAAAGCATAAAAAGGCTTCATAGTGTATTCAAAACTCAAGCAGCTTAACTCCAGAACAATGCATATCCTTATCTACCACTCTATGCACCCTCATATTTAATTACATAGTAAAAGTTAGAGATATATGAAGTGAAAAAAGGTATAAAATAGTTCATTTAATATTAATTTATGCTTATTAAATACACACAAGGAAAAAGTAAAAAACTACATTCCAAATTATGTAGCATGTTATCTCCAGGTGATAGAATTATAGGTTTTATATTAATTTTCTTCTTTGTGATTTTCTTTTGTATTTTCTTTTTTAAAAAACAAAGAACATGAATTTTACAATCAGAATAAAATTTTTAAGCATTTTTTTTAAAAAAGTTCTATGTCACATGAATGTGACTTTACCAATTTTTAAATAAGCTTACTAGCAGATGCCAAATTCATTTCTAACATTATTCTTTACACAACTCAAAAAGATTGCAAATGTTTGAAGTTAGCCAAATGCTCTAACTTCATCCCAAAGTACAAATTCATAAACAGGAAAGGCAGGATTTATGCAACTTATTTTTGGTTGTCAGGTGTGGTGATTTTCGAAGGTTTCTACCAAGGTTTTGAAGCATTTTAAAAGACACATCTCATATAATTCTTGAGTATTCACCATAGTTCAGTCCAGGGCTCTCTGGCCCTTTTAACTACCCAGACCTAACTGTGCCAAAGATGGAAAGACCAGAGTCAGTCTTACCAATATCACCCACATCCTTCTCTTTCCTTCCATCAAACTCAGGAACTGCTCCAGATCACCCTCCCACCACTATCTTCTCCAAACTGCTCTTCCTAATTCCCATCCCATTTATCCCTGTCTAATTCTCTTTGGATTGGCAATTTACACTCAGACTGACCCTTTAGGTGTGATCCGACCCTTCGTTAAAAAGTAGCTTTCAGTAAGTGCCCCCTTGGTTCCAGACACCAAGGCCAATGGCCAAATGACATCAGGCTCCACACCCAACTCTAAACTCAGCTTCAATTCTCACCCCCATGCCCCTTCCAAGCTTGCTTTATCCCCCCCATAGGTGTCAGAAATGTAGCCCAACACATCTCCATGACTGGGAACTCACTTTCTTCGAAGGTTATCTTTCTCTTTAGACAGTTCTGCTTATTGTAAAATTATTTGGGATATGGAGCCCGCATCTGTCTACTAGTATTTTCTATCCAGTAGTCCTACTTCTTCATCTTGAGCCCAAGCAAGTCCAAGTCCTCTTCCATATGATAATGTTCTAAGAATGTGATGAAACCTCCTGAGTTTTCTCTTCCATCTAATATCCAAGATATCTAAAAGCACTCTTACATGACATGATTTTAGTGTTTACCACCTTCCTGCTCCCTTTCTTAGAACCTGATTTGTTGGTCTGTCGTGGGGATAGCCAACTCAAGCATCTATGGGAGCATTTCTGCAAACATAAATAAGTGAACAGAAGGCAAAAGGGTACTGGCCTGCTCAAAAACTACTCAGCTACAAATGATTACAGTAAGTCCTTACTTAATCGCATTGATAGGTTCTTGGAAACTGCAACTTTAAGCAAAATGATGTATAATAAACCGATTTTACCACAAATTACTTAATTGCCAATCACCATAAAAGATGTCAGACTGGTGATTAAGAATCTATCATGAAAAAAGGCACAAAGACCAGATGGTTTAATCTTTAACAAACGATTCCAATGTTGTTTATATATATCTCAGCCATGAGAGAAAAGAAAAATATTCTCCTAATTCATTTTATGAAGCCAGATTAATTTTAATTCCAAAGCCTGATGATATAGGGGAAAAATGCTGACCTACTTCACTTAAAAATGCAGATACAAATATTTAACTAAAATTTAGCAAATAAAATCCAGCTTGCTTCTGTCATACTTAGGTCAGGTCCCCAGCATAGACTCTGAAGTAGAAATATGCATGCCAAAGACTTTTTAGGGGGTGCTCTTAGGAACAACATCTTTAAGAAAGTGAGATGCAGGCATTGGGGTAGAGAAAGAAGGTGAACTGCAACACAGTTATAACAGAACTGATGATCAAGTCAGAACTTAATTGATCATCTCTTCCATGTCCAAACCAGACTCTCCTCCTGATTTCCTACCTATCAGCTACTGATAATATCATTTATCTAGGGACTATACTGAAAATCTATGAATTATTCTTGATTTATCATACTCTTGCATCACTAAATCAAATGTCACTAAATTATGCCTATCAAAGTCTTATATTTCTCTAATTTGTTCCTCCTTTCATCCATAACATCACCACTCTAGTCCAGGCACTAACCTCTTCTTAATTGGATTCTATCAACAACCCCCAAGTCAGGCTACTGGGTTCCTGTTTTAACTCACCCCATTGTCAAAGTGGCTCATCTAATTTACACATCTGACAATTTTACTTTAGCAATTGAAATGCTTTCATGGGTTTCCTTTGCTTCTGTAATAAAGTTCAAACTCATCCGCTTGACAAAATATTGTTCTCTGAACCTTGCCTCAACTTGTATCTACCCTTTCCCACGTTTCACTTTATAACAATATCATAACAAGTTTTATTCTCCCACTAAACATATTACCCTGGGCCTTATACCATTGCTGAAGCAGATCTCTTTGCTTGGAATACCATGCCTCATCAAGGAGCTAATTCCCTTTCATTCTTTGGTACTCAACTTGTACCTTGTCTTCTTCTAGTTGGTAAACTGCCCCCCTCAAAGCTCTCTCACCATTCTGGAACACTCCTCTGATAAAAAGGACTATTTTTTATAATTATTCTTTTATGTATGTGCTTCATCTACCAGACAATTATTCATCTTTATATTCCTAGTGTTTGACAGATAGTAAATACTCAAGGACTAGTAGTCGACTTTTTAGTGAAGACCAGGTGCTCAATGTGAAAAAATGTTTCCCTCATCTATATACCTAGTAAACCTGACATAAATATGTGTGTATATGTGTGTGTGTGTATACTCATATGCATTATAATACACACACACACACACACACACACACGTGTGTGTGTGTATAAGCACTGGGCATTAGGATTTAAATTTGCTTAGAATATAGTTTCATTGAACATAATCATTCTTAGAAAACTCAAGTCCTAGTGCCCAGTGCTTCTTTATGTAGAATGAGGATCAGCAAACTTTTCTATAAAGGACCACATAGTAAATATAGTAAATTTTATACATAGTGAAAACAGGCTTTTGTGAGTCAAATAGTCTCTGCTGCAACTTCTCAAAAGTGCTGTTATAGTATGAAAGCAGTCACAAACAAATGAGCATGTCTCCTTTGCAATACAACTTTATTTACAAAAATAAAAAAAAAATGATCAAATTTGGTCTGTGAGTCATAATTTGCTCACTCTTGACCTAGAGGCTTCTAAAACAGCTTTTTTTAAAAAAAAAAAAAAATCCAACCTGTTTGTCTCACAAGAGGCCTACATTCCATTGCCATAGCTCTAATAATCCCCAAGAAGTGCCAGCACAGATTGTGAGTGCTAAACACCAACATGGGTTGCAGAAAATAGCCTTCGTCATCACTGTCATTAAGAGTGTGGAGCAAAGATAGGCTCATGTGGTGGTGAGGAAAATAGACACTGACTCACAAAAGAGAGGTCACTGAGGATGGGGTGGAGCTTGTGGTCACCATCATGCAGAATCTGAGACAGCACAAAATCAAAGACCGGTTCTGGAACAGACATGAAAGGTGTAAATTACATTCAAGTCTGGCCAATGGTGTCAACAACCTTTATAAAGACCTGGAGCAACTGACAAAGATTCGGCTGCCACTACTGGGATCTCCATGCCCAAGGTCAACACAACAAGAGCACTGTGGCACTGGTCACACCATGGGTGTGTCCAAGAAGAAATAGGTCTATAGGCCTATTCTATTAATAAATAATTATACGCCTAAAAAAAATCCAACATCAAGTCACTGGTGTGCACTATGCAAAATTTTCCTTCTTCCACTTTTTGAAAATAGGGACAGTACTTACCCATCTCCAGTAAAGTGACACTTCTACCATTTTTTATAGTCCTATTTCCTTACAGATTAGATCATCAATGTAATTTGCACATTTTCACAAAATACTGGAATGAAATTTATTGGAGTTGAAAGACAATTTAGAGTAACCAGGTTCTTTACCTTGGGCTTCTCTTTCTCTTGCTAATATGTCTCTCCTCTCCCCCTTTCTCCTCCTCACTCTCCTCAATAAGAAGACAGAAGCAAAACTGAGCTTCAATAATATGATTTTTCCTAAGAAATCTTTCAACAATAGAACATTGCTGGCTTGACTCCACCCAATTGGACAGCTGCCTCTTTGTTCCTCTTTTTAAATAAAACTTTAACAGTTTTATTTATTGTTTCCTGTATTCTTGCAAACCTCAGCTCATTTTGATCTCCAGGTTTGTGCCACCTCTACGTACTTATTCTTGGTAGCATACCCTTTCTTCATGTTAACATTCCTTTTTTATAAAATCAACCCCCTTCACTGCAGTGGGACAGCAGACAGTGCAGTATCAGGACCTAGAAATAGAATTTTCAAGTGTAGGGGAAAATATCCAGTTGTGTCAGATGGGGAGGGGGCGTGTGGAGAACCCAGTTCACCAGGCTTTGATGTCTATTAGAATGTGAAGCTCCATGAATGCAACATTGGTGTTTTGTTTTGTTCAGTTCTATTTCAGTCCCTGTTGTATTTCCAGGTCCCAGAATAATTCCGGGCATTCAATAAATATTTGTTGAATGAATTAAAAATTGTTATCAATAGGCAGAGCAACATTCAGATGAAAGATAAGCCAAGCATCAAGAATATTCAACTCCATACAATCAAGGATCCTTAACAGGTAGGCAGAGCCTGATTAGGGAGGATCCAGGACAGGTGACTTGAGCAGACAGCACAAGGAAAATCAGCCGCCAGGTCTGTCTGCACTGCTAAAGCGTCAGAGGTAGAAATGCAGACTCCAGGAAAGAAGTGTCCTACAAAGCAAAGAAGAGCTCTGGTGGTACAAGCATGCCGTACATGGCAGTTTACTCACAATGGACTTCTGGTCCAGGGGCAGTGGCAATCATAGTTTTAGATGTGGTTCATCAGTAGAGAGATAGCAGCAAAGCTATCTTGATGCTGATTTCCAGAGAGACCAAAGATCTTTAAAATATTCCCATCTAACCTAACTCCTGATTCCAACCTAAATTTTGAAATGAAATTTCCTAAAAGTCTGTGTCCAAATTTTTCTTTAGAATCAAAGGCAGAAGTAAAGGCTCTTTGAGAACTTTCCCTATAATCTGCCTTTGCACCTGAGAAGAGCACTCATACAGTAGGGTGTCAAACTAAATTCAAAGATGTAGCTAGCAGCTGCAGTACTTAATGTCCCTACAGCATGACCCACGGCAAGTGAAATTTCAGAAGCCTGGAGACCAGGTAAGGCTGGATCTGATGATTCCTTAGAATGAAATTCTAACATCTCTATTTCTTAAATTTTACATTTACTAAGTAAATTTCTTTTAAGTGAGGGTATATAAAATATAAATATAAAAAAGAAAGAAAGAAAGAAAGTTTTAACAGGCAAAATAACTAGTCAGGTGTCACATTATCTTGCAATTGGCCAGGACCATTTCTTACTTGAAGGCTGTATTTCTAGTTCCTTACTCAACACCTACTAGGAGCCAATAAAAGATTTATTGGATGGGTGAATAAATAAATAAATGAAATAGCCATCCAATTAAAATAATCTCACCTTATTTAATTTCAATTTGTGTCAAGATTGAAGATTTTAATATAACTCAACATCTTAATTGAGAGGTTTCTCTGTGTTTGAGGGCACGGTCAATGGTGGGTCAAGGGCACAGTTAGTGGAGGGTTCCTGCCTAAGGTACACTAGGATGCTGCTAAAAGAGCAGGTGTAGGAGTGCTGTTGCACTAGTTTACCAGTCGTTTTTCTGTTATATTTTAAAAATACTTTAAGCAATATTCTTGAAAAAAGCTCTTTAAAAATAACATCGATCAAGTCATGTATCAAGCATATAATAATAGTTGAGTCGAAGTAATTTCAGTGTAGAAAAATAATAAAAAGACAAAGAAACAAAAATCTACTATAATTTATATAATACTTTTAAATCTGTTTTTAACTTTTTAATTAAAACACATAACTTTGTTTAAAAAGTAATCATACATATGTAAAAGACATATGTCATGGTTAAAACATAGACTTTGAGTTTAAATGACGTGGATTTGAATATCAGTTTAGCCATTTCTTAGTTTCATGATCTTGAGAACTGTACATAATCTCTCTGAGGCCGTTTCCTCACCTATAAAATGAGGATAATCATTAAACGTATCTCATAGCATTTTTGTGAGGATTAAGTAAAACATACAATGTGCTTAGCACAGTGTAGGATATATGTAGCACAACAACAATTAATATTATTTATTTAGGTTATAGACATACTTTATGTAGATATTGATTGACATCTTGTTAAGGTAATTCAATGGCTTCTCAGGCATCCAAAGCCCACAGGTCAGAACACACTGACAAAGCAGGAACTGAGACCTAAGGTACCTTTAGAGAGAATGAGAGAGCTGGAGCTTGGACCTTAGAAGACCGTCAGAGCAGCCTCCTTTCAGGAGCTGTTGCTGGCAAACGGAGTAAGCTCTGGAAGAGCCTGTCGCCAGGAACACAGAGTGGATACCCCTAACTGGATTAGTACCTGGGAGCTGGACACCACTGCTGACAAGAGCTCTGTCAAGATGTTCAGTAGTGGTCTGCCCCAGGGACCCTGCTGACCATAAGCATGGCTCATGAGAGGGGAACTCGGAAGATCCAAAGATTCAGGGAGTTTGATTCTTTTTTCCCACTGTGGCCTCTCTCTTGTAAAGAAGTGTGCCAGCCCCAGTCCCCCATGCAACATCCAATGGAAAGGTGCAAAAAGTATGTTTCAGCAACATGTCCTCATTGGGAAGGGTCAGTAATCATTTCCCACCAAGAAAGTTAGGGTCCAGAAACTGGATGAGAATTCAAGCCTGTTTAGAGGTTTGATCTAAAATCTAGTCCTTGGGCTTCTAGAGGATTATTCCAGTATTTTCTTCTGGAATGAATGCCAGAGTTTCTTCTTCAAAGGCTGAGGAAAAAATAGTAATCCTGCTGCTGCTTACTTTTATATATTTACATTTACCTATAGCATCATTTTTATTATAATACCTTTTATTATAATAATTTTTATTTTTATTATAATAATACTGAGACTATCTCAGATGATGTTAAATAATGTTTTTTTCCTCAAGATTGGGAGCAAGTTTTCTTAGTTCAAAACCCAGTTCTACCACCACCTAGCTTCTTTTTGAGGCTCAGTTTTGTTATTTGAAAAAGAGGCAGTGGAAGCAGAGGTTGTTAGGGTCACTTCCAGTTCTAACATTCTCTGACTAGACCACTCTGCTATAAGGTCACAGGTGTGAAAGCCAGGCTTTCCCTCCTTGTTTCTCCTTTTATGCCTCTTCCATTTCACCTTGTTGTGTTTCCTCTATGACATGTTTCAACTAACAGTGCCTATCACCAAAGCTTCTCCCTCCCTCAGTATTAGTAGTTTACTAATTTTAAATTTTGGTATAAAACTCCATTTCCAATCTGTTAAAAAAAAAAAGCCATATTTTCTGATAGCTTAGAGTTCTGTGGCCTTCACTTAGCCAAGCTAGTTTCTAGACTAAAACTAGTCACACACACTTCCACAGTCCTGTCCTTCAACATACTTGTGAATTTTCCTAAAAAACAGCCCAAATGCAACCATTTCCTTTCTCTGATGGAAAAGGTTTGTTTTATTTTTAACAAATGACTACTTTAACAGCCAATTATAAAGTGTTCTTTCCAACTCAACTTATTTTTTCTCTGAATTTCTTAATAAGAAAATATTTCTTAAATACTTCTACTTTTGGAATTTGGGGCAGCTATTTCAGTCCTTTTGTTTCTTTCCTTCTAAATTCAGTACTATTTCCCCCCAAAATAACAGTATTAATGTTTATAAGAATCAATTATTATATAAATAATTTTTTATAGTATTGATAATAGATATACACTCATTTTTAAACATCATAAAGCAAACTTGGGACTTTTTTTTTTTGGCACACAAATATCACTATCGTATAGCATGGGACTGGCAACATAAGAATAGAAGGCTATTGTTTGTTTCCAAAAAGTAACACTACGCACATCAAAATTATATAATAAAGCTGACTATAGAAAAGATATCATAGTGTTCTTAAAAATATCAGAAGGATTGTAAGTTGAAAGTGGATTAGATATATTTGTAATGGAGCCAGAGATTATAGTTAGGACAAATGGATTGAAGTTAACGTCAGATTTTTTTTTTTTAAGTATAAGTAATATTTACACTAACCATTATATGGAAGCTGTTTTATTTTATAAGTTCTTTAATCATGAAGGGATGGGATTTGAATTCGATGACCTTCCAGGTCGAGGTTTTTTTATTCTGCTCCAGAATGATGACAGTGGTGTTTGCATTCTGCAAATGGTTGGTGAACTGTTTAAATTTAATACCTCAATTTTTGAGTGTAACAGAGAACAGGCTTTCTGATCCAAGTGTCTAGGCCTCTAGGAAACAAGAATATATTGAAATGAACTCTTGCACCAAATGAAAAGTAGACATTTATTCTATGTGCTTTATTCTTAATATTTTCTGTCAACTAGAACACACAGCTTAATATTTAAAATAAATATGGTTTTTGTTCACATGTTGCTTGAGAAATTGAAAATGGGTTAAGGTTAGCCCCTGATCTGAATTTGTATAAGGTACATTATTCAGCAACACAGAGCCCTGATTAAAGTGCTAAGAGCTGTTCATGGGGCTACAAAGACAAGTCTTGATAGTTTTTTCATTTCAAAAACTACGCTATAAAAACTCAGCTTCTAAAATAGGTACTTGCTAAATGATATAGAGCTTTAAATAGATACCTCAGTTAATCTACACAGTTTTTGAGTCCTGTTTTATAATAGCTAGTATATGTGCTAGACACTAAAATAATAGACTGCTCTTACTAATAAGTAAAATTTTAAACAAAAAATACACTAAAAGCTGCATAACTGTTAAAGCACCAAGAGTCAATATTCTCATCACTTCCTCCATGAAGCTCAAGTGATCACCAAAAGCCTACCCGGAATTGCTGGCATTTAATTTTTTCTGACTTCCAAAAACGGCCGTTTCACAATGTCCAATTTGAAATGAAATGGGAATAAGAGGGGCAGGTGAATGATTTAAACTAGTTGCTCAGAGTACATTTTTCTAATTGGAAGAAAATCATCTTAGGATTTGACACAGCTTTTAGATGCAATATGATTTTTTCAGTTTAGGACCAAAAGAAAAAAAATAGAGGTTGGAAGTAAGAGTAGTTTGAAGATTCCTCTGGGATTAGCAGAAGAGGGAACAGCTAAGTGATAATAGCCAAGCCCCTGATAGCAGGTCACTCTAACTTAGGCAATGATCCTGTGATGCAGCTTACGAGAGAATGTGGGATAGACCCTAATAGCAGTACTCAGACAGCCAATGACTCAAGGCTTTTCAAAACCTGGGAGACCCATGAACAAGAGAAGTAGAAGGTCTTCCTGGGATTATAGAATCAAAGCAAAATGATAACAGTTAAGGTTAGTAGGCAATGCTACTTACAGCTCTCCTTTATTATTATTTCAAATCTTAAACTAAAAACAATAACTTTATTAAAAGTTTTTGGGGGGAATTAAATGAAATCATGTATAGAAAGGACCTTCTACCTGAAAACTGCTGCGAAGTGTCTCGTCACTTCATACTCTTTCCTGGCTTTTCAGAGTTTGGTCACAAATTTTCTTAAGTGAGGGAAAAGATCTCAGAGTCTCAAAATAGAGCCTAGGAGGACTGGAACAGCCATTAGCAAGTTTGTGCCGAAGGGTTCCCTTCAAATGCAAAAGTTGCTACATTTTTCTTCAGATTCCAAGAAAACATTTACCTTTGCTCTTCTTCCTTCTTCAAATAGCATAATTTCTCAACCAATGCAACTTGGCTTCCTCCCAGCATTGCTCTAGGCTGGTCTGATGAATATCACCTAAGACCTCCTTGGTTCCAAATTCAACATACACCTTGAAATGACTGAGCGGTAGTAGATATAATTCTTGGTGTTCTCCCTTCCCTCTATTTCCCTGTTTCTCTTTCCTGGTTTACGTCTACCTTCCTTTTTCCCTTTTAGGTATCAGCGCTCCTCAGAGTTCTGCACTTTTTGTCACTAGTTTCTCCAGAACATTCTTCAAACTCATCTTTTTCATTACTATCTATACATATTTCTATACCTATATCACCATTCAGGTGGTCCACTCCAGCCTTGGGCCCATAAGTCCAACTGCCAATTGAATAGTTTGAGTATCCCAAAGACATCTGGAATTAAACATAACTCCCAACTCCCCAACCCCGTGCTCCCATCACACTTTGCAGATGACTTATCATAACATTTATTTAAAAGATATTATCATTACTTCACTGAAGACAGGAGCTATTTCTTATTCAACTTAGAATTCCTCACTCCTGGCAAATTACTGGCATAGAGTCAGTATCTAGTAAAAACGAGTGAGCAAGTACAAGTCTTGTGATGCTGCTGAACTTGACACAGAATATCTCCATTTCGCCTGGATTGTTTCTTTCTCTCCTTGGCTCCTTAGTATGTCTGGGCTGTGTTTTGGTTACTGAGTTGCTTTGTTTTCAATGTTCTTATTGTTGCTGGGTGATTTCCTTGAGACTCCCTCCTGGTTGCTATGCTTTATAGTCTCTGGGATTTCCATTTGCAACTAAATGGTCACATTTTTTATCTGCCTCTGGAATGGAACAGAGCCTCAGAGAAGCTCCATTGCAACCACACACATATTTGTGGACTGTAACAGGCAGGGGAAGGAGTTTTGCAAGAATCTTATCTCTGCCCAGAATCAGCCTTCCTGTCTCATTTTGCTATCTGCTTCTTCAAAAAGGCTTTCACTTTCTGTTACTCAACACTCCTATTTTAATGTTTATTCCACTGGTAATGGACCTATAAACTTAAAAATATGAGGAAGTGTGTTAATCCCAAAATAAAAATGAAAGAATTGATTATTTTTTCTAGATTTTGTGAGAGAAAGTCTTTTTGTCTTTGCTTTTCTTTTAAACTTTAACTGATCTTCCTTTTTTAAATGGAAGACTTCCACTAAAATCAGGATTGAGGAGAGACATCTAGATTATCTGCCTTTACAAACAAGTTATAGTAAACTAACTTTATCTGGAAATGTTGAGAACTAAGGTATTCTGATTAATTACATATTCTAATCAATCCAAAAATATTTCTTAAATGTTTTCTCAACACTGTCTTAGACATCAAGAGGATTTTAGAATACAGTTGAGGGTGAGGAAAAGTCTAACACATTTGTGATAATTTGTGAACAACTTAAGATGACAGTAGCAAACCAGATAAATCTTTAAATGGGCCCTCAAAACTGACAAAAATACTCTATATCTCTCTGGTCAATTAATTCTCCTGTTCTCTAAAATGATTATTCAAGCCTTCTTCACTCCTCTCCAACTTAATGCTGTGGCTGCCATTGTCACAACCACCAACTTCACCTATACTCCTATCATCTCCCTGACTCTCACAGTGTGACCTTAACTTATAGGACCAAAAAAGAAAACCATAGAATGTCCTCATCATCCTGGTGCCAAATATATCAACCCACTCCTCTCCCTTTCTCTCCATTCTGGTATAATAAAAGTATAAGGCTAAACCCGATGTAGTGTAATAGATGTCTCCCTTCTCTTCCTTTTCAGAATTTGTAAATAGGATTACCTATTTTCTTATATTTTATTCACATTTTTTCTTCTCCCTCCATCATAAGTTCCCAATGGTTTTTAAACATCTTCAAGACTTTCATTTAAAATTTACTTCTCTCAATTCCCATTACCCCACAGAGACTGTACTATCTTTTCCTCTTCGCAGGCACATTTGGAAAAAGAGTTGCCTACACATGCAGTCTTCATTTTCTCAACTTGCATTCACTCATTAACCCAACCTGGCTTCTGCCCCATCTCCACCAAAAGAGCTCTAGCCAACAACACTGATGTGGTTCAGGCAGCTAAATTCAATAGGTGTTTCCAGGTAGCTTCGGTTTTCACTTATATAATAGTAATTCACAGATCTATTTGTGAGAGGTAACTTCAACTCTGAGGCCAGACTCTCCACATTTGAGTCAGCTCCCACTTAATACTTTTAAACCTCAGGGAATTTATTGAACTTCTCTAGGCTGCGGTTTTCTCCTATTAAAAAAAATATAAATAATAAGTAATAACTAAGCTCGAAAACCTGCCTGTATCAAATGCATTAATTCTCTCACACACATATATAAATTAGTTATAAGAGCACCTAGAAATTACTATTTTATGTCCAGCCCAAATCTTTCTTCTGAACTGCAGACTGGACTCACATAGTAAATTGTATACTGGACATTTCCACTTGGATGTCTCAAAGGTTCTGTATTAGTTTCTATTGTTGCTGTGACAAATGAACACAAACTTAGTGGTTTAAGACAATTTAAATTCATCTTAGAGTTTTGAGGGTTAGAAATTTGACATGGTTCTCAGTGGGCTAAAATCAAGGTTTTGATAGGGCTGATTTCCCTTCTAGAGGTTCAAGAGGAAAATCTGTTTCCCTGTCTTTTCCAGCTTCTAGAGTCCGCTGCATTCTTTGGGTCATGGTCCCTTCTCCATCTTCAAAGCCAGCCACATTCATCTCATTCTCTGACACTCTTCTATCCCCCATTTTGCTTTTTTTCTTTTTGACATGTAATTAAATACCATAAAATTCACTGTCTTAAAGAGTAAAATTCAGTGGTTGTTAATATATTTATAAAATTGTACAAGCATCACCAATAATTCCAGAACTTTTCCATCACCCTAAAAAGATATCCTATAGCCCTAGCAGTCACTCTTCATTACTCCCTCTCCCAGCCCCTAGCAACCACTAAACTACTTTGTGTCTATTTGTATTCACCTATTATGGACATTTGATATAAATGGAAACATACAATATGTGGCCTTTTATGTCTAGTTCTTTCACTTACTTTATCAATAGAGCATATATCAGTACTTTATCTTTTTTATGGCTGAAAATGTTCCATTGTATGAATATAATAGTATATTGTTTATCCATTCATCAGTTGGATATTTGTGCTGTTTCCGCCTTTTAGCTATTATAAGCAATGCTTTTATGAGCATTCATGTATAAGTTTTTGTGCAAAGATGTGTTTTCTAATTTCTTGGGGAAAATCTAGGAGAATCATATTGTAATACTATATTTAACCTTTTCAGGTAATCCCAAACCATTTTCCAAAGTGACTGAGCCATTTTACATTCCTATTAGTAGTACATAAGGTTTCTAATTTCTCCAAATCCTCACTAACACTTGTTCTTTCTTTCTTTTCCTTTCTTCCTTTCTTCCTTTCTTCCTTTCTTCCTTTCTTCCTTTCTTCCTTTCTATTTCTATAGCCATCCTGGGAACTGTAAAGTGGGATCTCATTGTAGTTTTCATTTGCATTTTCCTAATGACTAATGTTGTTGACTATCTTATTATATGCTTATTGGCCATACACATATCTTCCTTGCAGAAATGTCTACCCAAATCTTTTGCTGCCCTTAAATTGAGTTTCTTATCTTTTTATTGTTGAGTTGTTAAATTTTTTTTTATATTCTGGGTATGAGAGCTTTCTCAGATATATGATCTGAAAATATTTTCCTCTATACTGTGAGCTGTCTTTCCACTTTTTTGATAGTGTACTTTGATGCACAAAAGTTTTTAATTTTGATGAAGTCCAATATAGCTACTTTTTTTTTCGGTTGCTTAAAGTTTTGGTTTCTATCTCAGAAACCAAAGGTCACGAAGATTTATACCTGTTTTCTCCTAAGAATCTCGTAGCTTACATTCTTACATTTAAAGCTTTGATCCATTTGAGCTAATTTTTAAATATATAGCATGTGCAAAAGGGGTTCAAATTCATTCTTTTGCAAATGGATATCAAGTTTTCCCAGCACAATTTCTTTGAAAAGATTGTTTCTTTTTCATCGAATGCTCTTGACACCCTCGTCAAAATCAACTGACCATAGATCTGGACTCTCAATTCTATGCCACCAATACGTCAGTACAACACTGTTTTGAATGCTGCTTCTTTGAAGTAGGGTTTGAAATCAGGAAATATAAATCCTCCAACTTTGTTCCTCTTTTTTAGAGTCATTTAGACTCTTTTGGGTTCCTTGAAATTCCACATGAACTTTAAAATCAGCTTATTCATTTCTGGAAAATAGGCAGTTGGAATTTTGATAGGGATCACATTGTATTTATAAACTGATTCGGGTGGTTTTGCCATCTTAACAATTAAGTCTTCCAATTCAAGAACACAGAATATCTTTCCATTTATTTAATTTCTTTCAGCAAAATCTTATAGTTTTCAGAGTACAAGTCTTGTGCCTCTTTAGTTAAATTTATTTCTATGTACATGTATTTTATTCCTGTTTATACTATTATAAGTGAAGTTGTTTTATTTAATTTTCAGAATGCTTATTTTAAGGTATGAAATACAACTCACTTTTGTATATTGATCTTGTATCCTGCAAATATGCTGAAATTAGTTATACTAGCTTTTTTCGTGTGTGTGCATTCTTTAGAGTTTTCTCTATATATGATCATATCATCTGCAAACAGAGATAGTTTTACTTTTTCCTTTCCAACCGAGATGTCTGTTGTTCCCCAGTCCCCTCTTAATAGAAGTGGTAAGACCAGACATCCTTTGCTTGTTACCGATATCAGGGGGAAAGTTTTTAGTTTTTGCCTTTAAACATAATATTAGCTGTGTTTTTTTCACAGAAGGCTTATCTTAGTTTGACGAAATTCTCTTCTTCCCCTAGTTTGTTCAGTATTTTTTATCTCAAAAGCATGTTACATTTGGTCAAATGCTTTTTCTGCTATTAAAATGACCTTGTGGGGTTTTTTCCTTTATTCTATCATAGATGTATTTCACTGATTTATTTTGTATGTTGAAACAACTTTAAATTTCTGGAATAAACCTAACTTGGTCATGATGTATAATACTTTTCATACATTTTTATATTTAATTTATTAGTATTTTGTTGAAGATTCCAAAGGAGTATTGTTCTGTGGTTTTCTTATGATACCCTTTATCTGGCTTTGGTGTTAGGTTAATAGTGGCTTCATAGAATGAATTAGGAAGTGTTCCTTTCTCTTCTATTTTTTGGAAGAGTTTGTGAAGGATTGGTGCTAATTCTTTAAATATTTGGTATAATTTGCTAATAAAGTCATCTGCTCCTGGGCTTTTTTTTTTTTTTTTTTTTGATGGAAAGTTTTGATTGTTAATTTAAACTCTTTACTTGTTATAGATCAGCACATATATTTTTATTTCTTCTTGAGTCAGTGTCGATAATTCATATCTTCATGAGAATTTGTCAGTTTCATCTGGGTAATATAATTTGTTGGCATGTCATTATTTATAGTATTTCATTATAAGCTTTTTTGTTTCTATGAGGTTGGTAATAATGTCCCTTCTTTCATTCCTGATTTTAGTAATTTGAATCTTCCCTCTTTTTTATCATGGTCAGTATAATTAAGTAACTGTCAATTTTGTCGATCTCTTCAAAGAATCAACTTTTGGATTTTATTTTCTATATTATTTTCTATTCTTTATTTTATTTCAGCTTTAATTTTCATTACTTCCATTATTCTGATTGTTTTAAGTTTACTTTGCTATCTTTTTTTTCTATCTTAAGGTATATGTTTAGGTTATTGATTTGATATATTCCTTCTTTTTAAAATGTAGATGCTTACAACTATAAATTTCCTTCTGAGCACTATTTTTGCTGTATCCTATAAGTTTTGATATGTTATGTTTTCACTTTCATTCAGTTAAAAGTATTTTCTAATTTCCCTTGTGGTTTCTTTTTTGAATCATTGGTTTTTTAGATGTGTGTTGTTTAATTTCCACATGTGAATTTTCAAAATTTCCATCTATTTTTGATTTCCAATTTCCTTTCACTGAGGTTGAAAAAGACATATTTTGTATGACTTCAATCCCTTTTAATGTATTGAGACTCACTTAATGGCTTAACACTTGGTTAATCCTGGTGAATGTTCCATGAGCACTTGAGAATAATGTATATTCTGCTGTTTTTGCAGAGTGTTCCATAGATGTCTATGGATCTAATTGTTCAAATCTATTTCCTTGCTGATTTTCTATTTACCTATTCGTTATAGCAAGGGATATTGAGGGCTTCAAGTATAATTGGTGAATTGTGTATTTCTCTATCAATTTGTCAGTTTTTGCTTAATATATATTGCGTCTCTCTTAGGTACATATATATCTACAGATGCTCCATGAATAATAATGGGGTTATGTCCTAATAAATCTAATGTAAGTTGAAAACATCATAAGTCAAAATGCACTTAATACACCCAACCTACCAAACATAGCTTAGCCTAGCCTACCTTAAACATGCTTAAAACATTTACGTTAGCCTATAAGTGGGCAAAATTATCTAACACAAAGCCTATTTTATAATAAAATGTTGAATATCTCATGTAATTTATGTAATTATGGCTTCATAGTGGACAATTATCTTTAGCTACATCTCAAGAGTAATTACCTTTCTCTTCTTCTAACCAGAATCAGGAGACACAGATGGATGCTTTGTAGACATGATGGGACATGAAAATACAAAACTCAACATAAAAAAATGCTGACAATGCAATACACTTTAGAGTAGTGGTTGCTTACCCTCATGATTACATAGCCAACTGGGAGCTGTGGCTCACTGTTATTGCCTAGCATCAGGAGAGAGCAAACCATAATTACATAAATTACATGAGATATTGAACACAAAAATCCTCTCAAAAAGAAAACAAGGAGCACTGTACCACATGTCACTTACTAGGAAAAGATTAAATCTAAAGTGTGATTTCTACTGAATACACATCAGTTTTACACATTGTAAAGTCAAAAAACCATAAGTTGAATCACTGTAAGTCAGGCACTGTCTGCATATTTGTTGTATCTTCCTGGTAGATTAACTTTTACCACTAAAAAGTATTCATCTTTGTTTCTAGGAATAATTTTGTCTTTAAGTCTATTTTGTCTAATATTAATATAGCTACTACAGCTCTCTTTTGATTACTATTTGCAGGTATCTCTTTTCTATACTTTTAGTTTAATCTTTGTGTCTTTGGATCTAAAGTGAGTCTCTTATAGGCAGTAATTAGTTGGAACATTCTTTTTAAAAATCCATTTACCAATTTCTGTCTTCTAATTAGATAATTTAATTCATTTACATTTAATGTAATTACTAATAAGATTTATATCTGCTATTTTGCTTTTTTTTTTCTGTATGCCATGTCTTTTGTGTTTCCTCCATTACTGATTTCTTTTGTATTAAGTAGATATTTCCTAGTGTGCCATTTTAATTCCTTTGTACTATTTATCTTTTACTATATATTTCTGAGTTATTTTCTTAGTGATTTCCCTGGGGATTATCATTAATATCTTAAGGTCAGTCAATTAACAACCTTAATTTTACCTATAATCTAAATCCTCTTTTCCATGTAACATAATTTATTCACAGTTTCCAGAGATAAGGATGTGGATATTTTGAGGGTACTGCTATTCTGTCTACACATGTACCTAAGTCAGTATGTCCAAGACCTTTTTATTAAATGTGTTCCCATAAACATATAATCATAAACACACACACACACACACACACACACACACACACACACACACACACTAATTAACCCCACAAAATAAATGAGCAAATGACAAACAACTCCTGGTGCTCGTCCAGTGCTTCTCTACCTCTGTGGTTGGCTGAATCATCTGTGTTATTGAGTAATCTAGACCTAGGAGTCATCTTTGACAACTTCCTCCTGTCACTCTTTAATCTCAGTAAT
Organism: Rousettus aegyptiacus; assembly: GCF_014176215.1. NCBI lineage: Eukaryota > Metazoa > Chordata > Mammalia > Chiroptera > Pteropodidae > Rousettus > Rousettus aegyptiacus. Next base: position 123,687,153 of record NW_023416284.1, on the reverse strand, counting down.
CATCGAATTTTAGTGATTTAGCTTCCCCGGATTTTCTGTGTTTCTGTATTTCTACTTCTAGCACCCTAATCTAAGACATTTTTATTAATCTTTTCTTCATTATTATGTCCTAGGAGGCCTGTTCAGACATTTTTCCTAACTGCCCTAATGCTAGTACCACAGATACACTGTGTAGCTTTGATTTATGTATATATAAAAGTAAGTATAAAGTTTACTCTTTTTATTCAATACAGGATTAAGTAAAATTTCTAAGTTAAAAGATAAATTTAAAAGCCATCAACATTTAACTTTAAAACTGTATATGCTGAGTAACTTTTAACATAATTTGTAAGCTTATATAAATTGTAGTGTGTCAAATATATACATCTGTATAAATAGTAACAATTGAATCGGATTTTAAAATAACATTAAACTATTTTCAAGCAAAATTAAAATTATGGAAAATTAAATTAATTTCTTAAAAATTACTTTCAGTGAACTCAGTTTTAACTTTTGCTTGTTATGAGAAAATAATTTTTTATATAATTAGCTGCCAAATATCTATTTGACATTTTTTATTTCAGCATTTGAGAAAATGAATGATAAGTTGATTAACTTTTGTCAAATTAAATAATAAAATAAAACTTTTAATTTAATTCTCAAAGTCCAATTCACACACAAAAGCATGAAGCTCACACATAAAATCTACAAGGTGGTCAATTCCAGCTCGTGGCCACAATATGAATTCTGAATCAAATAACCATACAAGAAAGTTCCCAATCATAACCATCTCTTCTGTAGTTGCGTAGCATTGGCCTTGCATACACTTTGTGTATTTTCCATGAATTCAATGCCAGAGCTGCTCATGTGATACCTCAAAACAACACCAAAACTTAATGAGAGATATTAAATACTAAGGAATAATATTTTATCAGTTAGGGCCAAGCTTCAGAGGGCCACAGATTATTGTAATAATTAAGGGGGGGGGGTTGCCCTCAGTGAACCAATTTTTATTTTGTTAAAGGTGATAGTCATCCTATTCTGAGTGTGTGGTCTAAACAATCTTTATTTATTGCTAGTATTCCTAAGATAATCTAATACATCTCAATATCTCCTTCTTGCTTCTCCAATCTGTTCTACACAATGCTGCCAGAATGATTTTCCAAAACATAAACCTCGATTACTTCACTTCCTTCAATGCTTTCAGTGTTTCTTAGAATAATACAAAATGCCTTACTCTGCCTAAAAATTATGCATAACCTGGTTCTAACTTAGGTCACTTCATAACAACTTCCAACCCTCTCTGCACTCCAGAAACACTGGTCTTCATCACCCTCTTGCTACAGGGACTTTGCACATGCTGGTCTTCTGCCTGAAAGCTTCTCTGCCATCTTTGCTTATTTAAAGGCTAGTTCTTAAAAACAAAATTAAAAATAAGGGCTATTTCTTCAGACTTTTGCTTAATCATTCCCCAATATCACCACATCTGTCTTAAAAAAAAAAAAAAAAAAAAAAAAACTGTGATACCGCCATACTCTTCCTTCAACAACATTCACCACAGTTGTAATTTTATATTTATTTGTGTTATTGCTTCTATAGTCTGTAAGTTTTCTCTAAATTTTTCAGCAGTATCTCCCCAGTATCTAGCATAAATCTGGCACTGAATAGGTTCTCAACGAATTTACTGAATTAATGTACAATTGATTAATTGTGTGTTAAAGAACTCAAAAGATTGAGTAGTTGAAAGAAGTAAAAAAAAAAAAAAAATCAATGACAGCCATAACATAATAGTGAGCAAAGTCTTGATGAGGCAAAAGTAAAGCTATTATAACAACCATAAACTTAAAGACAAGCTATATGATGCTAAGCCTTGAGTCTTCTATTGAATTGCATTCTGAAAATCTTATTTTAACGTCCAATTGTACAAGTCATATTTAACAGAGTTGCCATATCGTCACCTTAGAATGCTATCATGTGTAGTAAATGCTAAAACTGTTCCAAATATAATGTCTTTGATTCTTCAGATCACATACTGGAAACGTGCAGTGCCTTAGGGACATCATTGCAAACCACAATTATCACAGCACAACTCAGCATTCACAGACAACACGGCTTGCTTTTAGGGATCTGTCAAAACTGCTGCACCAGCATTTTGCCTTCCAGCCTTCTGCTGTGCTCCAGGCTGATGAAAATGCCCTGGCATACAAACAGGCAGGCAGAGTAGCTCTCATAAGCCTTGGGGTGTGAAGACAGCCACTAACCTCAATCCACAAAAAATGGTTTTCATGCCAGTAACAGCACAAGTGTTTAATGCTGTCCATGCTGAGGACAGCATTAATGTCGTGAAAAGTTTGATGTATTTTAGTCAGAAATTTGGGAGTTATCCTGCCTCCATCATTAACCAGTTTCATGACCTTGAAAAATGCATTTGACCTCTTTAGACCTCTGTAGAACATTAAACCAGATAAGTAGTTGAGACATTTTCACTACTAAGCTCTCCTGTTAATAATTTTTAACCATGGACCTTGTGCTTCTAAATATTATGTAGAATAATATTTAGAAAATAGAAAAAGTCACTCAGTAAGGATCAATTATTTCATTTTTTGGTTCATTAAAATTCTGACAAATTTCTTAGGGGGTTAGGAATGGTGGTAACACAAATGAGGAAACCTGTGTGAGTCAGAGAGCAAGGTAGGTGATTGGGCTAGAAAGAAATGTTCGATTTCCTCAGGTAATTAAGCAAAAATTTAATGTCCTGTTTTTGCGACAAAATCCTATAAAATTTAGCACATTAGGAAAAAATCCCAGCAAGAGTATATATCAATTTGTCTAGCTATTTTGCAATATTGAAAATAGCTCACAACACCCTGTTACTACCTTTGTAATTATTAAAGCTCTCAGGCTAGACGCCACTATGCAAGATGATCCCTGAGGTCCCCAGGAAAAGCAAATTCCAAAATGAATTTTCATTATATGAGCTTTGGGATCATTGGCTTCTGTATTCAAAGTAGGAAAAATTTTTTTGGAAAGGGGCAGTTTTTCCTTATACATACAAAATTATATGTAAAAAGGCAAAAAAAATTAAAGTATGCAACTCAAGGGAAAATATATCTTTCTTGAAAAAATGTCTTTTAGAAATATTTTCTATCAGTGGTTTAAATTCATTTACATTATGTATTCTCAGTGGGGCACTATTGCACCAAACAGGACTGAACTTAACTAAAATATTCAAGGCTTTTTACCATCATTAAGTGAGACAACACAATTTATTTTATGTGTTGGACCTCATATTAAGAAACTGTCCTGGAATCTAGTCTCCCTTACAGCACAAGAAATATATTTGTGTGACAGCTGGTCATGGTAAAGTTCACTCTGACCCTGGTACCTCAGTCTTCCAAAACTTTGTAATCTAGGATGCACACTATCCAATTTTCATGAGGTTGAGGTCAAAGCAAAATCTGTCTGGGCTTTTGGGAAGCTGACACGCACAGCCAAACTTCTTTATGTTTGCATTTGCCCTTCAGACAGCCAATGTAGAGAAGAACAGTTAAAGCACTCAAAATGCTAATAATAAAAGACTAAAGACTTGGAAATGCCAGACATGCCTCTTCCACTTTTTTTTCTTGGTTTCATCACTATGAGTTCTCTCTATATTTGAATGACAAGATTTACCCCTCAATGATCCAGTTCAGAAATGTAACACCACCCATTATAATGTAGCTCTTCCTAGTTCTGATCACCAATTCCCATTGTGACTTAGCTGATGTTGACAAAACAAATAAGTGCAGCAGAAAACACAGCTAGCTGCCCCCTAATATCTATTTTACCCTTCTTTCTCAGTAGTGGAATCCCCAAAGGTTAGCTAGGCATATGGACACCCAGAATAAAGACTTCCTCATAGTTTGGTGTGGCTATGTCAATAATTTCTCGTTAATGGAACAGTAGGTGTAACTTCTGGAAGGTATCTTTTAAAAAAGATAGTGAGCCCTTTTCCTTCTGTTTTCATTTCTTCTATCTACTGGCTAGAATCCAGACTCAATGGAGAGAACTGACTATCTCCTGGAGGTCCTGGACATTGAGCTGGACTCTGTAAATCGAATAAAAGGATGGGATTTGAGGGATTTCTCCTTTAGACAGAAGGTGAGCCTTTTCTTTGTGTGAAGAAAAGACTGTGCATAGATGTTTGGGTGGCCAAAGGGAAGCGCTGTGGCTCAAATGTCGTGTATTAGTTTTCTATTGCTGCTGTAACAAATTGTCATAAATTAGTGGCTTAAGACAACAAAAACTATTATTTTATAGTTCTATAGGTCAAAGTCCAACATGGATCTCACTAGGCTCAGATTGATTAAGTATTGGTTGGGCAGCATTACCTTCTGGAAGCTCTAGGGGAGAATATGTTCCCTTGTCCCTTCCAGTTTCTAGAAACCACCTGCATCCCTTGGCTCGCGATCTCTTTTCATCTTCCTCAAAGCCAGAAGTAGCGAGTTGAGTCTTTTTACATGGAATCTCTCTGGCCCTCTTCTGTAGTCATGTGAGCCTCTGGCCACAATGGGGAAAAGTCCTTTTTCTATAAAAAGTAACATAGTCACAGGAATATTCTGGGAATCAGGAAGTAAACATCTTTGAGGGACCATTATTCTGCCCATCACCCTCTTCTTCAAAAGTAGAATCTCCATGTTATTAACTGCAAGCAGGGAGCATCACTGTTCAGATGAAGACTGTATTTTCAAGCTTCCTTTCATATGTTTAATGTGATTGGATTCTACCATGGGATGTAAGAAAACTTTAAGTTTCCTTAAAGTGAGAGGGCATTTTTCTTTCTCTTTTATTCTTCCTGCTGGCCAAAATGTACACACAAGTAATGAAGCTGGCTCAGGCATCTTGGACCATGATATAGGAGCTATATGATGAGGATGACAGTAATGAGATAGGAGACTATGTCTCATTTGGTCATAAAGCTACCGTATCAACCCTGTGTTTTTAAGGTAAAGGGAAAAAATAACTTCTTCACAGCTTCCATTAGTACGAGGTTTTAATGCACAGTCATACCTATTCCTATCACATATATTAGGTACAATGACACTACCAATTTGAAGTATAGAAAACAAGATAAATGGATAGGGAATGAGAAAAGGGATTTGGAATTTCTCAGGCTTTGGCCAGATAAAGAAGGAGAAGTCATGGGTATGCTGTAGTCAAAACAAACACAGAAACACACACACACACACACACACACACACACACACACACAAAACACTTTAAGAAGCAGGTAAAACCAAAAGGATACAACTGAAGTCTAAGGTTCAAATACATCAGCCTTCCTCATCATGAGGGCCTCTGATAAATATTTTTCTCTGCAAATTCTAAAGAGTCAAATTTTAATTTTAAAAGTTAAAAACTTAACAGTTTTCACAGAGAATAAAAAAAAGGACCCCCAAACCCCAAAATAACAAAGGCTATTTCTTACTCACTATACATGTTCAATAGGGAGCATTTTAATAATTCAGAGACCCAGTCTGAGAAAAGCTCATCTTAATGTGTGTTTCTTTGCTCATGGCAGCAAGAAAAAGGGAATACAGTGAATGGTACACTGGCTCTTAAAAACAGCACTCAGCACAGCAGCATTATTCACAATAGCCAAGAGGTTGCAACCCAAATGTCCATTGATGGATGAATGAATAAACAAAATATAGGATATTCACATAATGGAATATTATTCAGCCTTAAAAAGGAAAGAAATCTTTTCCCATGTTATAACATGGATGAACCTTGAGGATGTTATGCTAAGTAAAATAGGCAGTCACAAAAACACAAATACTATATGACTGATTCCATTTATATGGTACCTAGAGTAGTCAAATTCATACAGAAGGTAGAATGGTGTTTATCAGGAGTTAGGGGAAAAGGTGAAAGAGTTATTGTTTAGTGGGTATGGAGTTTCAGTTTTGCAAGATGAAAAAGTTCTTAAAGATCTGATTCACGAGCACATTCATGTAAATGTGCTTAACATTACACAATTGTAAACTTAAAAATGGTTTGGTGGTAAATTTTGTGTTATGTGGTTTTGACCACAAAAAAAAAGAAAAAAATTGTGCTCAGGAAAGACAAATGTCATTTCTGCTCACATTTAATTAGCTAAAATAAGTTACATAGCTATGCCTAACTTTAAAAGTGAGGGGAAGGGAAGTGTAATCCTAGCATTGGCCCATAAGAAGTAAAGCAGACATATTTGGTGACAGTACTAGCTATTATCACAGTCTCCTCTTCTACACATGAAATATTTCTTCCTACATACAAAATGCATTCACTCACTCCCTTTCCAGGGAAGATAGCTCAAAAGTGCCAGTGATGGCACCAAGCTCAAGCCCCAAATCTCTGGGTGGGGCATGGTAGTCTTTTTATCAGGGGATAATATACAAGTAGCCTCTACAACATGTCCATGTGCATCTCCTCTTGATACAGAGGTCCTCCCCAAACACACACACACACACACACACACACACACACACACACACACACACAATCTAGTGGTGGCAGGGTCAAGATAACTATAATAAATGCTCACATTAAAAATAGAAAGAATGAAGGGTGTCTCCATAGTGTAGTGGTTGGCATGTCTGCTTTACACGTAGAAGGTTCTGGGTTCGCGCCCCAGGTGGAACCACAGACCAGGCCCGGGGGGGCGGGGCGCCAGGCCTTGGGTGCAAGCCGGAAACATGTGGGAGGAAACGCCCGCCTTCAGGGATCAGTTCTTAAGGGGAAATAGAAACATCCATAGGTCAGGGGTGGAAGTGGCGGGGGGAATTAAAAAGGGGAGAAACAAACAAACAAACAAATAAAATAGAAAGAATGAGAAACACGTGGTAGTCATTGGCCTGTTGCAATTCTGATATTAGACTGGGCAGAAGTTTTAGGCACCCTAACCTAAAGGTGAAGAACGTTCCCAGAACAGGCTCCATGGGGGGTTTTCTAGAGGGGCTCTCTGTTGTTCTCATTTGTCCTTGGATTTTCCTTTGTGAGGTTCCTCCTTTTCCATTATCCTTCTTTGCCTTGTCTGAAGTAGGCTTTGAAGAATATCTCTGCCTTACAAATAAAGCAGTTTTCTCAATGTACTACTTACCCATCTATGGTAGGGAATCCAAGGGTTATTTTGAGTCTCAAATAGCCACAATTGCATTTAATCTAAGTTGGTGACACTTTTAACAGTAAAAACTCTCCATAATCATAGCTCCAGGGGGAAGAGAGAGCTCCACTCAACACTGAAAATATTTGGTAATCAACACTAATAGAAGCTCTATAGCTCTGAGTTCAGATGCAGGAACAGAACCTACTATATCCGATTTAAGGAGGAAGAGATAGATTCAAAGATTCAACGGCTTATGGGTTTTGGGAGGACTAAAGAAATAGACTCTAGGTTGAACTTTCAGAAAACTCTACCATAGTCACACCCCAGAACCAGGTCATCGAAGCAGCTGTGCCTCCTCTGCAATCAGGAATCCACTAGTATCAGGACTCTATAAGAATAAAAACACTTTCTCAATCAAGAAGCCACTAGTGCTGCCAGTTCCAGACCACACCACAACTGCTACAGTCTTTGTCTACAGAGTGGATTCAGGGAGTCCTGCCTCTCCAAACCCACAAAGCTGGTGCCTTGGATCTCTGCTTATATTGTCTCAGGAAAACAAAAAGCAGCAGACTTAGCTAAATGTAGCCACCTCCTAATTTCTATTTTCCAAATCTCATGGTAGCCCATCCAATTGGCCAAATCCAAATCACACCCAGAACCCAAGCTGCAGTGGGCTCTGGGATGTGGTGGTTAGACTTCAGCATCTACAGTACAGAGAGGCACACTACAGCAAAGATGGAGTTGAGCAAAAAGCCAACATGTCTATCCCTTTTCACACGGCTATAGGCCACAGTGTAGGGCAGGTAGAGCATTCTACAGCAACCATAAAACTTGTTTATAATTTTTACCCCACCTAGTTTTTCTATGAGTTTATTGTTTTATTTATTTTTTATATTTACAATCTTAATATATTTGAAATTTATTTTTGTATACGATGTGGGGTAGGGATCTAATTTGACCATCATGTCGAATGAATGGCAAATTATATTGTCATTTATTGAAGAATATATCAAATTTCTTTTAATTCAAAATGCTAACTTCATTCTATCCTTAATTATACTTACATCTATTTCTGGATTTTCTATTTAATTTATATATGAATGTTTCTGTTCCTGATGTTTATTCTTCATTGTTGGGCTGGGTGGGAAGGAGTCTAGAAGTGTCTTGCTCCATAGTTCCAACAGAGTCAACATTTGTGTATACCCCAGCTCCCAATAATGAGAAGGATAGAGGAGGATAGCAGAATTAAATGGAAGAGGACCTAGCCTATGATGAGTTGAATAAATATCTCCCAGGATGCTGGACACCTTGGTGTTTTACATGAAGCATCCCTCTACTGTCATATGTAAATATGTCAGTGAATAACCTGTACCTCATGTCTCTGTATCCCCACCTATTTTAATTTTTTAGAGGCTTATATTAAATGTTCCTAATCAGGCCCTTAGAGATTCAGGAAAAGTTAAATTTTTCCTATGCTCTCTTTTATAATCCATGGGGAATATAATACACTTTCTTCAAACAAAATATGATAAGTAGTATGTTTCAGGCATATGTGCATTTCCATAACTTATCATTTTCAATTTTCACACCAATTCTATGCGGTAGTATATCAGTTAAGAATCATATTCAGCTGCATGTCACAGACACCCACCGACAGTGACTTGATCAAGTGTGGTGTTTATTTTCCATACATAATAAGAAGTCTAGAGTGGGCAATCCAGGGCTGGTACAGGGACCCAGATACCTGTCTTTCTGCTCTTTCCCTTAAACTTGTGGCCCTCATCCTCTTGGACATAAGATAGCTGTTTTACTTCCAGACATTATTATCAACTTCCGGTATGGAAGAAGGGAACGAACAAAGGCAAAGGCAACTGCAGAGCTAGGTCTGCCCTGTTATAGTTTACTGCCTCGTGACTTCTGCTCACATCTCATTCTCTAAACAGTGTCACATAGCAACCTCTCTCTGCTGGGGAAATGGGGAACTAAAGTTTTCATTTTGTTTTGGCTAAAACTATTTCCCAAATCAGAATTCTGTTAGTAAGGAAGAAAGCTAGTGTGAATATTAGGCAGGTAACTAGTAGTGTCTGCCTCAGATAAACATTATTATCCTCATTTTACAATAACGGAGACGGGGTTCAAAAAGGTTAAGTAATTTGATCATAGTTCGATGACTTTGGATTTGAATTCAAGCCTGTAACTATAAATCTAGGGCTTTGTGATAAGCATTTGTTTAAAACATAGCTAAAACTTTAAACTTTTTGACATATAAAGAGGCAAATCGGATTATTCAGAAAACAAGCAAACTAACAAAAAAAATTGTTAAAGATTCTGAAGAACAAAGTGGAAGTAGAAATGAGAAAGGGGAAAAGATGAGATTTTCTGTGGGACTAGCACAATCTCATGTTTAAAAAACATCGATAACAACAATGACAACAAACTTCTGTGTTTAAAGCAAACTTAAAGGTTATGGCACATTTTCAGGCTGTTTTTCTATCATTGAGTAAATATTTATTGCCTTGTGGCTAGAATTCTTCTGACCTGATAAAACTTCTTTTATTGCTTGTATTAATTCTTACCTAGTGCTTGAGAATTATAATAGCTATTAATTAAACTAACCTGAAAAATCACCTCTAATTGTTATTGTTATATATTTTCTAGAATAATTCATTTCATTGTCTTTTTTTTCCCTACACTTGATTTTTTTTTTTTTTTTTGCTTTCACTGAAAAAAGGAAATAGTCCCCTCTGCCCTAAAGGGCATGGCAACCATAAACGATGACAGGAATGGGGCTGTTGGATATTTCTTATAAGCTCCCAAGAATTCTGAGGTTTGAAGAAAATGGAGAAGACATTAGAAATGGGTAGCCAAGATCTCCAGCATAGAGGGCAGGGTGTGGTCCAAATGAGTATAATGGCAATGGTAGTTGTCTACAAGACCATATTACCCAGTCTAAGAGCTCTGCAACAACACCTAACTGGTCTTTGGCACCTTGAATCTTGTGACTTTTCCCCTAAGGAGGCGGGATGTGTCCTTACTTTGCTGTGCCCTTACTTTGCTCTGTCCTCACACTGAATCTTGAGGAGTCCCTTCCCTCACTTCCAACTCCTTAAACATGGCTAGCTCTTGGCGCTGGACATGCTAACAATCTGGCAGAAAGGGATGGGGAACAAATGTGGTCCAATCCATGGTTCTAGCTACTGAGCATGGCTAATTCATCCCCAAATAGTCTTTTGGGAGCTACAAAGAGCAAATTAATTACACTCCAGTAAGTTTAAACAGCAGCAACAAGGAGATGTAAATAACACAGAGACTGAACCTGAAAAGGACTGAGGGTTGGAAACCTGTGTAAAACATATTTGAGATAAAGATTCTGAACACAGATTAAATTGGATTGAAAGCTGGGAAAAGCAAAAACTGGGTTCCTTTCAGAAGATCTCACAACACCCTTGTCCCCCTTGCTATTAATGCAGTTTACAATTTATACGTGCATAACCATTGAAATAATAAAACCTTGGAAGGGTGTGGCTTGTGGAGCTCTGGGCATTTTAGATTTCCATTGGAGATATGGGACCAGGGAATTTAATCTTGCCACAGGCTCCAGGAGCTTCCTGAAGCACTGTCTGGAAAGATGAAAGGAGGTGCTTCTCCAGAGATTTTGAAGTATACAGTTTTTAATCACCCTTCAGTCTCCTTGCAAGTAGAGAAGAGGAATAAGAATGTGCAGTAAGCAGATAGTGCCAAGAAAAACTGGAATGAGGAGAGATGGAGCACAAGCACAAGAACTCTTAAGATCTGAAGATTAAAGTGAGGTCTGTGGAAGAGAGCAGTTTCACCCACAGAATTATGCTCCTGCTTTGGAAGTGCGTTAAGAGGTCAACAGACTTTCACAGATATACATCACTAGAATATAGTACCAACATTCAGCAAATATTTATTGAGAGCTAAGGCCTGGTCTAGAATTCTCAAATTCTAGTATAAAAATCACATGAGAAGCTTGTTTGAAATGTAGTTCCTAGGTTCGGCCATAACAAGTCTGATTCAGTTGGCTGGAATTGGGGCCTGAGAATCTGTATTTTTATCAAGCAGCTCCTGTGATTTGAGATCAGGGGCTCTTAGACTGTCCTAGTGACTGTAAAAACTAAACATGATCTCTTCAAAAATTAGCATACAATCAAATTAGAGATTGGACTGATAAAAACAAAATAGAATATTCTTTTGTCACCTCTTGTTTGTTGTTTTGATATTGTTTTGTAACACTCCTAGGTTCCTTCACCTCTCGAATTCTTTGGCCTATTTACTGAAGAACAGTAATATAAACTGGAATTACAGAACTATCAGGAGCAACAATATATAGATTCTAGACCTGACTTCTCCAATAATTTTCCATTACTTAGAGCAAAAGCCTAAGCGAGCCTGAATGAAAGAGAGAAGGAAGGACAGCTCAAGGGAGAAGTGATTTGCAAGTAATCATTTCTTTTCAGAATTTCTTTTTAAAATCTGAAGATCAAGCACCTTTCTTCCAGAGGAAGAAATTACTAGAGCCCCCAAGATTCATTCGGGCTATGCAGGAACTTTAAACTTTTTTCATCAATACCCATTCTAAAAACATATTTCAAGTCACAACCTAGAAAACACACACGAACAGAAATACACACACCATATATGTGTACAAGTGTGTAGTGTATGTTTATGTGGGAATGTATGGAAAACGAAAATGTTTTATAGAACACTACCTTTATTATGCGAAATACACTCTGATATTTTCTATGCTCTGCCTTTTCTCTTCCCTCTTCCTCTCTCTCTTTCTCCCTACCTTTCTCTCATTCTCTTTTTCCCCCACCCTTCCTTAAATGATAGTCATGATACCATAAATAATTTTGCCCTGCTGTTTGAAAAATGCTAGGGTAGGTGTAGGATTCTAACTGATTCGAGTAGGAAAGAAGGAGAAAGGAGCAAGGTTTGGAAAAGAAACTTGTTGACTAAGTTTTCCTTTTTTCTTCCTCAGGCAATAATTCTCTTCATTCATCTTTTGCCAATCTTGGCTTAGATAGTATCCACATTCTGTAGAAAAGAGTTTACTGTCTTAGCAGTTAATATATCAAAGCAAGAGAAATGCTAGCAGAATATACTGATAAACAATGAGTCTTTACTTCTTAACAGGTTGGCCTTCTTGCTGTCTTGCATGTGGCACATTCATTTTTCCTCAGGTGTCTTTATCTCCTAACCCAGAATTCTAGCAACCCACCAAATCATTCTCTTTGCCTACTCCTCTTACCTTCAGGACTGCCAGAAGAGGTCTGTGCTCATTTTCCCAGACCTTAAAGTCTCCTGAAGGTATAGAAAGAACCCTCCATTCCCTAGTGTTCTGCTCAAGCAGGTGCAACCCACTTCGAACGTAAGAGAATTAATGCCATTATTTATTTTACAACCAAAGCTCTTATTTTCATCACTCGTAAATGAAATAAGAGACTTAAATTACCCAAGATTTCCACAATCAACTCTCTTTATCCAACCTGTAAGCTTCATTTTCATTGCAGCCATTTTTCTATGTGCAGCAAAAACATTCACAATTGCTCGTTGTTGTTGACTGAATGTTTAGCCTTGAAAAATATCAACTATAAAAGCCAATGTCATGAGTCACTTTTCATTGCAGAGAGAAAAAAATTCATCCTAGACCCACTTTCATCATGACACCTTTTTATCTCCATAAAGAAAAACAACAATTCAACCCAGATTTCAAGCCCTACCCAGCTTCCTTCCCACACATATCTAATTAAAAATGTCTTCACTGGCTTTTTTTTTTTTTTAACCATCAAGCATCTTGCAAATGAATTCTCTTTCAAGGCAACTTCATTACAAATATTATTTTTATAGTAAAATTATTAACCTCAAAGTCTCTACCCAGTTCTAAAGCAAATAACTGGTTTTACCCCAGTTCTGTTAAGTATATTGTGATTCACTGAATGTCTGAAGACACAGAATCTATCAAATGCAATTGGGATAATGTCAAAAGGACACAGGCACTAATTTGAAAAAGTTCTCATATTGGGGCAATGCAAACATCAAAAAAAAAAATAGTAATAATGATTAGAGATCAAAGCACACCAAATTTATAAAAAATCCATGAATTCTTTAAGACATTATAGAAAAGAAAGTCATTGACCACTTCTGGAGTTTGCTAGAATACCAATTCATTATTCTTAAATTAATAATTAAAAAATTAAGCATTAAAATTAATTTACTTTATGATATTGTTTTATACATATTTGCAACATCCTTGTGACCAAAGTGGATTTGGCCATATTTGTAGTGTAAGGCTTTAATATATTTTCCCATGATGTAAACTCTTGCCTTCTGATATGATTATGAGACTAATCTTGCCTAATTTTGCTTTTTCTATTATTTGCATGTATAAAATTATTCAGTATGGCCTTTGTATTTGACTTCTTTCATGCAAGATTTTGTTTTTAACATTCATCCATGGAGGAATATTTTATTTCTTTTTATTTTTGAATAATATTTCATTGTATGTATTTACCACAATTCGTTTATCCATTCACTAGTGCTTTTCCTGTATCTGTTGAAATGATCATATTGGTTTTTTTCCTTTATTCTATTAATATGGTGAATTACATTGGATGAATTTCAGATGTTACACCAACTTTACAGGATAAACTGTACTGGTCACACTGTAGTATCCTTTTAAATGTTGTTGGGTTTCATTTACTAAAATTTTGTTTGTTCAAGATTTTTGTGTCTATGTTTATGAAGGATATTAGTTTCAGTGTTCTTCTTTTGAAGTCTTTCATTGGTTTTGGTACCAGGGTAAAACTGATTTCATAAAAATAAATTCAGAAATATTTTGCAATGCCTATAGACTGCCAGAACTTTTGAGAAATGCCAAATTATGCATATTTAAATTATGTATATTTAAATATATGCTTCAAATATAAAACAATTTGTTCTGACCTTGTTTATTCTTTTTCTAATTTCCATAACAAATATCTTATTCAACTTCAAGCCTCGTTTGAAATAGGCTGGATTAGTGAGTAATCTGTAATCACAGGTTTCGGAAAACGAGAGCTGAGTAATTGTAGGGATTATTGTCGCTAGATACCTAGAGGGGAAAACTAAGAGCCTTGAAGATTGCCAGACTTTTCCGGAACAGAGTGCCTTCCCACTCTTACAGGTATCTTATATTCCATCATATAAGATTCATTACAAGCCTTTATGGGTAGCTACCATATACAGTGTCTGCTATGTGTATATTTACAATATAAAGTTAATGTATCTATTCTTACTCTTCTTCTTAACTAGGAAGGCCCACACTGATACAATCCAAACAGGGAGCGGCAAAACAATGAAACTCAAGGATCTTGTGGCCTGTGGGGTTACTAGTTGAGCTGGGCATGCCCAGTCGCCAGGCAGATTTTTCTATGAAGTGGGAACTACAACAGTGCGTACTGTACTGAGCGCGCAGAGGTGGGCGTGCCCTCGTGGAATTTAGAACGTTGCCGCAGCCAATGGGGCCTCGCGGCCGGCTGCCGGCGCTCCTCATTGGAGGATCCCGAAGGCAGAGTAGAGGGCCCCTGGAGGGAGCCGCGGAGGTGCAGGTCGGAGAGGCCGTGCCCCACGCGTGAGGAGCTGCAGCGGCGGCGGCAACATTTAGTGGCGGTGCCAGCAGTTCCAGCCCGTTGCTTTACTTTTTAGCTGCACGAACACAGTCATTATGCCGAAGAGAAAGGTAAGTCTTGCCAAAAAAAATATTTTTTTTAAAGGCCTTCAAATTGTGCTTACAGCAGATCCTGTTATTGCAAAGGGTTGCGCGGAATGCGCTGTGTAGTAACTCGGAAATTGCCAGTGTCTTTGCTCTCCACGCTTGTTTTCAGATGGTTGTTGCAGACATTTCTCCCTCTTTCCCTCCCTTGTCCTCATCGATCGCTAAGTGTCACTTTCTTAACCAGCGTCGCGGCTCCCCTTTTATTGAACTCAGTCTCTCCGGAATGGTTTCCACTGCCAACAAGAAGCAGAAGCTCTTTCCATTCCCCCTTCCAGGAGGGGAGTTTCCTCTACAAACTGCCAGGTTTAGATTAGTGCGGAGCGAAAGCAGCGAGAGGAGGAAAACAAGTACATGCCTAGGGAGATCGAAAAAAGATAAATAAGTCGGACAGATGTAGAGGTTATTCCCATGTGGGTCGTGCCCACGGCTGGGTGCACGACGATGGCTTTGAGGCTAAGGGAAAAGGAAAGCCATGTTTAAAATAGCGCTTACCCCCCTGCTTGCCTCCGCTGCAGACCCGTATGTACCAACTCTAGTGTCAATCAAGGCTGGGACGGCGCAGGCGGGGCCGGTGGCGGCCGGACCTGCCCAGCAGTTCGCGGTGGGAGCCGCGGAGTTGGCAACGAGCAAGACTGACGGCGCCTGGGGCGCCCACAGTGACTACCAAGGACACTGACCACCAGCTCCACTCCCGCGATCCAGACCAACACGCAGTCGGAGAAGGCGGGGTCCGCGCTCTCCGGCACCCCTCCGTGCATAGAGGGAACTGGAGTCATAATAGTCTCATGTTCCGCTCCATGCGGACTATTATGTCCCCTTCCGCGCAGTCCCAGAATACTAAGTGTCTCGCACAGAGATGCCTGTTTCCCTTGGAGTCGGGCTGCGACTTGTCATTGTCCCAGGGAGGGAAGGGGGAGTTTTTCCTCCACCCGGAGAAAACCGATGTGTGGCAGCCGTTTCTAAAAAAAATGCTTTGCACCCTAACATTGCCTGCTCCCATGTTTCCAACAGTGTCAACCAATGAGGGTATTAAATTTGAAGCGCATTACAAATACCGTGCTTTCTCGGTTGAATACTGTGGGTTAATTTGTGTAAGTGAATGCATTACTTAATGATATTGAAGTAGTTTTAAAAATACAGAAGAGCCTTTGCCTTATCTGTCATTACGGAGAATTTGTTAGAAACTTGTCTCTACTCCACTTTTTAAAAAACAACAATTAAAACGTTTTTTTAAAAATCTAAGTTTATTTGTGCACATACTATGTGCTTCTTACTGTGGGAAGAGTTTGATTTGCCTTTATCTCATTTAATCCTCAGAATACCTTGAGAGGTGGTGTTGCCATTCATGTTTAAAGACATGAATTACCCAATGTCTCACCAAGCAATAACTAGTATCAAAGATTTAATTAGATACTGCGGGTCCAAAGTCCTTACTTTCAAACATTATTTACTTATTTTCTTCATTTAATGCTGGGTGGGTCAGTAAGAATGTAGGAAACCCAAAGAGACTCTTAACCTGAGAAGATGGATGGTTTATTGAAAGTATCAATACTTGAGATTTATTAAACTTAATTTTTATGAAAGTATTGCTTTTCCATCCTTATTGTATTAGAAAGAGGATATTAAAACGATGCCACCATTTTCAGCATTTTATCTGAGGTTTAATGATGAGGTTGGGAATTCTAGTAGAGTCAAAGAAACTAATTAGTAAGAAATGGGTTATCACATTGGTACCATCTCCTTTCCTGGGAATCAACAAATTTAGATGAACAGCAAGTTAGATGTGCATGAACCCTTTATGTATGAGGGGCCCTGATGTGGTAGAATCCCAGAGTTGGTAAAACCATTACTTTCTCTCACTGTCCACTTCTCTTAAGGAAGTAGAAGGGAAGAAAAGAAGAGCACTAGAGAAACAGACTTTTCATTATTATTTTATTTCTCTGGAAGACAGGGAGCACCCATACAGAAGCTAGCCAGGCACCCTGGAACTAGGGGGCTGTGTACAGGCTCCTGTGTGTTACCCCTCAGGACATCAGAGTATTCATTAGAGATAACAAACCCTTTCCTTGATTAATAGGAAGGCTTTTCATTTATACCTGGAGTCAAAAGGCCTGGACAGGAGCAGCCACAAATTGAACTTGGCTACTGTGACCATCCCATCCATCAGTCAAACCTTAGAGTTGCCTTGTGTAATCATTGAGTTCATTGGAACTTACACTGGGAACCATTGTCATTAGGTAAAGCCTGCCTAGATGCAAAGAAAAGAACTGGACACAATCCATGCATACTTCTTGGAGATCTGTAAAGCTGGGGTAACTTCTAAAACATTTACATAACACTCCACAATATTTTTCTTGACTAAAGGACTGCCTGTTCTACATTATAATTGTTAAAAGTGCTCCCACAATACTTTTTGCCATCTTGGCCCCTTTTTTCACTTTTTTCCCCAGAAATCAAGAAAGGTTATTTAATGAGCACCTGTTTAGGCTGTTCTTCAGAGTAAGAAGCAGCACTAATAATAAAACATTTAGAATAAAAATTTAATAAATAAAATTTTAAAAAATAAAAATAATAAAAACATCTGTAATCCTAGCACTGTTTTAATGTCATAGGGATACACAGGTTGTTTTCATAATGCTCATATTTAATTCAATGAGGTGGAAAAGTAGCAGATACAAAATAATTGAACAATATTAAGCCTGTATATGTGTTCTAGAATATATAGTATAAATCTTAAAGCTGTAGGATAGATAAGGAAAGAAGGTTGAATTTGGGCTGGTCTTGAAAATGTGGGTAGGACTCAAATATAGAAAAAGAAAAACAGTCATTATCTGTTATCAGGCATTTGAAAGCCTCTTCTGATTGTATCTTAACATGACCAGGCCTTTGTCCTACAATTTAGAGTCCATAATATTTACGTTAATGTACATTATTATGATATTCCTTAGTCATATCTTTGTGAGTTTTATCTCGTTGTATGTGTTAGTCATAGCTATGTTAATCCAAAATTTTTTTTTTATAATTGCTGTAGTATTTTTTGAAACAGTACTGCACTCAACACTGTGTTCTTCAGTTAGCATTAAATCTCTTTCTGAGTTTGTGAGAATTAAATAAAGTTGAGTTTCTTATATTTATTACCTAAGGAGTGGTAGATTATGTGCCACCACCCATTAATAGTGAGTAGAATAGCAGGGAAAATTATAATATGCATGGACTCAAGTGGTGGTGGGACAATATGTGACTGAGTTCTGGACTGTTCTAGTCAGACATCCACAGATGCCTGCAGTGGTCACGTTGTTAGGTGATGATGTGATGTTCTACAAAGAGGCATCAGCCAGTGAGGCCTAGAGTAATAGACCTGGCATGATTAGCAACAGCAAACACATTTTGACATCCTTCCATTTATTTTTATAGTTTCTCATTACTAGAACTATTGGAAATGTCTAGTGTGTCACATCAGAAATTCTCTAATGAGATATTTTTTCCAGGAATTTGGGATGTAAACACTAGTGTTTCTTTACACTTAAAGGTTAAAGGGGAAAAAAAGCTGTCTGCCTCTAGCTTTGAAATATTAGGTTTTATCTCTTTTCTTAAAATGGAATGGCCCAGTAGTACTAGACTTGGGACTAGGGATGCTTTACTAATAATATTCAAGATTTCTGATTAATCTTTCATAAGAATATCACAAGTCATAACACCAAAGACAGACTCTGTAAATGAAAATGCAGATACATTTGACTACATGAAAATGAAAATTTCAATATGGCAAAAAAAAAAAATCACTTAAAATTTAAAAACTTATGAAAAACGGGGGGGGGGGGAAATATTTGCACCACATATTACTGAAAAAAGCTTGCAATTTTTTTTTGTCTTTGGCATGTGAATATCCAGTTGCCCCAGCACCAGTGTTGAACAAGATAATTCTTTTTGTATTGAATTGTCTGGGTACCTTTGTTGAAAGTCAATTCATCATAAATGTAAAAGTTTATTTTGCAGCTTTAATTTGTATACCATTACATATATGTCTATTCTTACATTAATACCACATTATCTTGGTTACTATGATTTTACATTACAATCTGAAATCTGATAATGCCAGTTCTCTACTTTGTTCTTTTTCAAAATCGTTTTAGCTATTATATCGTTTATATTTTCATGTAAATTTTAGAATCAGCTTATAAATGTCTATAAAAATGACTGCCATGATTTTGATAGGGATTGAATTAATCTATAAATCAATTTGGGGAGAATTGCCATCCTAGCCACATTGAGTTTCCTTGTCTGAATATGAAAGGGCCTCACATGTAGTATGCTATCCATAAATGCTTACTGAGTTTAATTGAATTAATGTTGATATGGAACCTATATTTGAGTAAAAACTCCAGAATGGCAAGTTGTTCATTTTATTCATTCATTCACTCACTCCATGTTAAAGAAACATTTATTAAGCATCGCCTTCAATGATTTTTTTTTTTCAATCTCTTTTAAAGTGAATGAGTAAATGCCTTTATTTTAAGGTTCTTTCAGTCTGACAGGGTAGGTAATATACATATACAAGTATTTATAATTCATGACAAATGATAATAAGCCATAAGAAAAGCTGTGAGCTATGGAGTATATTTAAAGGTTTGGCAAGACTGAATATCCAAATTAAAAACACCGACAAAAGTTGTTTGGTTAAAAGGGTTGGGGGTTATAGCTTTTTTTTTTTTTTTTTTTTTTAATCTGAAAAGGATCAGTGCTAATTTATTACTAAAGGTGATTTGTCATTGGTCTTTCTGTGAAGTCTTGCTTTCTTTGTAGTATGAGGAAGTTAAATTCAAGGCCTGTTACTACAGTTTAGATTAGATTGTATACAGTAGTCATCCTCCCTCATTAGTAAAGATACAGTGACTTCTTGATCCCTATCCCTTTCTTTTAACCATTCTCTTGTGTTTTAAAGGTAGTTGTCTGGCACCATGTTTCTAAATTGGCACACGTTATTTGATTGATTACTTAACTTTGAATTAACGTTGTAATCCTTCTAATTCCACATGAGCATGAAGTCTTTGATGGCTCTCATCTTTTTTTTTTCCCCTCCACAGCACCTAGCACAAGTACTATAACTATTTGTTGAATGAGTACATAAATGAATTTTTTCAAGAGAAGAAAGTATAATTATTTCATGTGCTCTTTGGGGAGATAGTTCAGTTTGGTCTGGCTTTACTCTTTACTAGCTGTATGATTTAGAGCAGTTTACTTCACTTTTCCCTAAGCTTCTAAATTCTTAATTCTTTGATACTGTTTCCTCATCTGTAAAACAAGGATAAAATTATGTTCTACCTCATAGCATTGTTAGAAGAATTAAATGAAATGGTGAATGCAAAGTTCTTAGCACAGTGCCTGGCATGTGTAAAACAGCCAATGGATGTTCATTATTGCGATGATGATTATTTTAATTATTAAGAAACTGCAGTGAAATAATAGGCTTGTAGTAGGCATCAGCTTTTATTTTATAGGACAAATGGCACACACAGCTGATAGCAAGCATATCTTATCGTGGATGTCTAATTAACTACAATTAGGAGTAAATGTTCAGCAACCAAATAACAAAAGTAGTGCTTTTGAAAGAACATGAGCTTTAATTTGGCGCATTTTTACATGGTTGATTTTTCTTACAGAAAAAAAAAAAAAGTTAAAAAATATTTCCATTTGGCATTAAAATTCCTTTGGCAAATCAGATATCAAGTGATCCTCTTTTCCTATATTTTCTCCCTAAAACACTCCTTTTATTTATTCCAGAGTTAAATATATTCCATTTCCCTGCAGGTTACAATTTGGAAAGGGTGACTGAAATAAACATCATTTAAGCTGTCTGCTTTCAGAATATCTAGTATGTTGAAATATGATGTTAGTCTCCTGAGTAATTTAAAAATCAGTGTTGAAGATAACAAACCAAATGAAAATGTTGAATTCCTTTTTCACTGACTGCTTATTTATTGTACATTTCATTGTCTTCTTAGAAGAGTTCAGTTGAATTACATATTGGTTCCTAGTCAAGATTTTTATTGAGTCTGATATTCTTATGTCTGTGAACATGTGCAGAAAGGGGACTATTTAGATATGCCCAAGGCAAATGAATATGTAGTCACACATAAAGTAAATGATATGCATATTCAGAAATAGGGAAATAGAGAAAACAGTTTTAAATTTCAAAACTGGTTCTAAAAATTAATATTTTAAAAGAAACATACCCGTAATGACATATAAATATAGTTGTTACTATTAAAATTTAAATAGCTACCATTTATTGAATGCCTGGATGTACCAGACCTGAGCTATGTACTTTATACTCATTAGGAACCTTAGTGTTAATAAAAATATGTGTAGTTATTAGAAATATATATAGCAAGTATTATGTTGTCATTTCATATTATTTCACTTTATTCTCACAACAGTTCTGTGAGGCTCTCCTTCTATCACAGATAATGATATTGACAGCCACAGTAAATAACAGTTAGGTGGCTTTCTAGGACTCAGGCACGGTTCTGAGCACTTTGCATCAATAAACTGAATCCTCCCTACCACCCAAACTCTCAGTAATGTGTGTACTCTTCACACTGCCATTTTGCAGAAGGCACCAGTGATAGTGAATGGCCAAGTTGGGATTGCAGTCCTGGAAGTCTGGCTCCAAAACCTGTGCTCTTAACTATGGAACCTTTGGCCTTTCTCATACACAGCGAGAGCATTGGAATTTGGTGAGATAAAGGAATTTCCCTTGGGTCACATAGCTAGGAAGCGATAGAAGCAGGAATTTTAACCTAACCCTCTATTACTCAAGAATTTTGCTCTTAACCATTCCACCATAATACTTCCCATAAATGCTTATTTCTAATAACCTTATATATTTTTTTATTTAAATAAAGATGCGCAATGAACTAAATGAGGCGGAATTGAGAATTATGTAAATATTTGAGTGTTAAACATTTTAAACATTTGTTTAAAATGGTGTCTTTATTAAGATACTGGCTGATGCTATTGATTCTAAGTGCCAGAGAAAGTTACTCAACAAGTCATTATTATCTGTGATCATGTTCTCAGGCAGGCCTCAGGGTTCAGGCCTCTGCTTCTGGGAGAGACACATTATCATGGAGCCTTCTGGGCATTTCAGTAACTGATGGACTGTAGGGTCATATACAGGGTATATTTATACAATTTCCTCACCCAACTATTGATATCTCTGAGTACTGGGTATCTAAGACTTCATATTTTTTCAAATTCCACCATGAGCTGCTGGATTTACTATTTCTGAAATATATTGTCTTTGTTAATTTTTTATATATAGAATAATAGGGATACTCCCCTATGACCAGGAGCATATAAATACACCTGAATATTATACAATATATTGAGAAATTGTAAGTATTAAGCTACTGTTTCTTAGGCATTGGATTTAAAAAATGAGCTGGTGCTTTTGTCTTTGGAACCCATCAAATAAGAATAAAAACTTTATAGCTTGGAAAATCTATTGGACGTAGGACTGGATGGATTTTCATTTCAGTGTTCTGGATTACTGGTTGATTAAATTTTAATTAGAAAAGGTATTTTTAAAAGATATATGGTGATATTATTTAAAAATTATGTCTTGATTATTTTGACTCCATACAAAGATAAAAACAAAGTCTATCTACTCTGAGAGGTGTTGTTTTTTTAATTTCTTTTTCTTTTCTCGCTTTTTTTTTTTTTTTTTTTTTTTTTGCGGGAGTGGGAACAGATAGAAGCTATGGTTTTTTACAGTACTTGACAGAATTAGTTAAATTTACTTTGTGGATAGTGTATTGGGTATGGTGGATATGGGAGATAAATATACCAAAGATTAAGGTGATCCAAATGTGAAGCTTTAAAGATTCCTTCTAAAGTTCCATATATGTGCCATGTAATACATTTTTAAACTATATTCTTTCTGACTACTTCTCATTGCTTTTCTTTAACTCAATATAATTTTTAATTTTATTATTTCCCCTTACAGTGGTCACATTTCAATCACATCAGAGCCAGCTGATTAGTTTTGTAAAAATACAAGGAACATCTTAACTATGTTTACCGTTTGCTAGAAGTTAATTCAGCTCTGGGTAAAGGAACACCCCTTTACGAGCCCTGTTTAGTGCCGGCTCTGCCACTCTTTACCAGAGTAAAGTCACTTGACTTCTTTGAACCTGTATTCCTTATTGGGGAAATGGGAGTATTAAGACCTCCCCTGTGTACTTCAGTGCTATTGAGAGGATCAAATATAAGAACAGTGCACATGTACATTGAAAAATGTAAAGCACTATAAAAATTTTAAAATGACTTGGTGTTTTGTATTTAGTTTTCATAATGAGTTAAAAAAATACATCTGTATATGTGACCATTTAAAAACAGAATAGAGATGAAGGAACTACAAGGTAGCAGTTACAAAACAGTCACAGGGATTTAGAGTCTAGGATAGGTTATGTAGTCAGGATTATTGTAATGGTTGTGTGTGGAGCCAGATGGGTGCTGGAGTAATCAGGGAGATCACTTCATAAATTATATAAATGTCTAACCATTGTACTGTATACCTGAAACTAATATAAAATAATTTTAAAAAGAAAAAAGAAGAAAACCCCAGAATAATAAATTCATGTATCTCAACAAATAGTATTTTTAATGGGAAATTTTTTATTGTTCTTCCATGAGGCTCACAAATGAGGAGAAATAGGAAACACTCTATTTACACATTATGTGCTCCTTAGCTAGGTCTACAGATTAAAATATATCTCAAACTGGAAGCCCTTTGCACTTGTAGCATCCCAGATCTGCACCCAGTTTTGAAATTAGGAAAATTTACACAAACCACTTAGAGTGGTGTAGTGGTTAAGAGAATGAACTCTAAAACAGCCTTCCACCTATCATCAGCAAAATTACCAGCTGAGTAATCTTGGGCAAATTACTTAACCTCTCTGGAATCAATTCCTCGTTTATAAAATGGGTATGATGCTATTTTACTTATCTCATGGGATTGTGATGAGGATTGACTCGTTTAGATCATTGCTTTGTACATAATACAATGTGCATGTTTATTAAGATTATGATTATAATTATTCCTCTGAGTCTTTTCTTCTTTTCTAAGACCCCAATACCTAACATCCCTGTAATATACACCTGACACTTGCACAGTGTGATTAATAAGTATACGAGTAGCTATGTAAGTAAGGTAAGTGAGATCTTCATGTCCATCCTCTTAGTTTTACTCTTGAGAAACTTTTAGCCCAGGGACATGAGATACGAGGCAGACTGGAATGCAGGCTTCTGACCTCATCCAGGTACTTCCTTCATGATTGTATTCCTTACGAAACCACAACACTGACAAAGATAATTCATGAAAGAGGCAACTCAGACCAAAGAGATGTGTAAAATATTTTAAGTTATTTATTTCATATTAGTGATAACTCCCACTATTGAATTATGTATATTTATGCTTATAAAATTTCATTAAACATACTTGAACATGGCTTTTTCTTTACTTACCTGAATACAATGTGAGATATTCGTTCCTCAAAGTAGCTCTTAGAAAAAAAGAGCTTTGCTGATTTTTTCAGTTTATCCAAAGTCTTTTAAAGCAGAGTTCTTACTCAGTACTTTTATCTTGAACAACAAAATACTACTTTGGGAAGACATACTAGCCTGATATGACCTTAATCAGTAACAATTTGTGTTTATAGAAGTTGATGGAATTAATAGACACAAGCAAAGGAGGAAGTGGCAAAGAAATCTAATATCCATTTGATTATTAATCCTCTACATGTGATAGCTCAATTCCAAGTGTTGGATTTTTAAAAATTATTTTTAAAAGCAATGCAGAGAGTTGACTCTATACTCAAACCTCATGTTCATGCTAACAAAGTTCCGTACAATTTACCCACTGGCAAAAATACAAGGTTAGATCTTTTAACCACTAAAACAAATTTTTTTAAATTGGCAATTGCAGAATTGTGGAGTGTTTTTATATTGATCTTTTGCTGGTGCAGTTGGTAGTATGTTTTGCGCGTATGACTTAATAAATCCTTGAATCATTTAAAAAAAAAAAAAAAAGGCAGGGCAGTATTGGAAGGTCTTAAAATACACCTACAGGATGAATGGAAAACAGCCAGGCTAATGTTAAAGAATGTTAAACAAAGCCACTAGCCTGGCTTTGAATAAAATTTTTAGTGTCTATTTCATGTGTCATAGGCATATTTGAATTTAAGGGAACCGCTTGTTAATTTGGAAAACCTCATAAGAATTTTATGGACAAGGCCCCCAATTTTGGAGGGAAATTAAGGTTGTGTTAATTAAGTGGTAGAGTTATATGTTAATTTTAGCAGAAGATTGATAGAGTTAGTTACAGACACATTTCAGTCTTTCTTTGGGTGGGTTATTTGGATTTTTTTTTTTTTTGTCCTAAAGTAGTTTTTCTGTATTTCTTTTCCCTAGCCTTGGATTTGTAATAGAAAATGTAAATTAATAATAAATTTTTTTTTTAAATATTGGCCAGCAAATTAGAGAAAAATCACCTCAAAGTAACACATTCCCCAGACTGAAAGAAGTGATTGTTTGTTTTTTGCACTGTTTTATCTACTCCCAGCTTTTCCATATTAGCGTAGATGACCCAGAATTTGAGACCAGATTTTTCTATGGCTGCTGGCTGATGGTGACTTGATTTTCATACATATTCTAGGCTCTTAATTAATTCACTTACATTATAAAGTGATAGCCCTTGTCACTAAAAATCTTAGAAGGAAAATTCTTTTTGGACTTTTTGGAACTTTAATGTAAAAGTCCAGCACTCGTTGCTGAGAATCCTGAGTCCTCCTTTTTCTTCTCCTTTGTGGCTATGAAGCATGGTACCAGCAGATACTGGCCTTACACTTCCCAGCTTCCTTCCATACCTTGCTCTGCAGTGACAAATCCACAGGCCAGTGCCCTCTAGAAGTGTTCCCAAGCAACTGCTGAAGGGCATAAGGATTTTCCCATTTTCTCTGATACCTTCCTGAGTTTGTAGGGAGAAAATTGGGCTCTTGACCCCACACAGTGCCCTCTGTAGGGTGGTAACTGCCATTTTTTAAAAGAGAAGCTCAGCAATTGGGTGATTTTTCCTGTTGATTCCTTATGGGTGGTCTATAGAATAAAAATTCCAAATTTCTTTTTTTGGTTTTCTGATCAGGGCTTCTGGTCCTATTGTCATCTGAAGGAAAATACAGTCGTGTCCCCCTCGGTACACTTAAGTGTCCTCAGATGCAGGACCCAGACATCTTCGTGTAAAGAAACAAAGGGAATGTTATAGTTGGTCAACTGCTGAAAGAAAGAATCCATACTCCCTCTGCCCTACTCTCCTCCCACAGCACAAAAGGGAGAGTTTTGAATCAGTGTTTGTAGGCCCTTAGTTTCCCATCTTTCCCAACTCCAGCTCTTTCATATCAGCACAGATGAAGCGATTATGAATTATATGTCTTGAGCAGAAAATGGAGAGGCAGTGTATGAATCAGATTTATAAGCATTTAAGAAACACGGAAAGTACTATGAGTAAACCTAGGCACAGAATTTGTGTTAGGGAGTAGACATGGCACTAAACTGGGCTTTGCTTCTAGTCTCTCCCCCTTTCCCCATATTGGTAATATTTTTTATATAAAAAATTTAAATACAGAAAAATATAGAAAATAATATAACATTTCTATTTACCTGCCACTCAATTCATAAATTTGAATATTTTTATCATATTTGCTTCAGATCTTTTTAATAAATAAAATGTTACAGGTAAAGTTCAAGTTCGAAACACACTCTTGGTTCCATTCCCTTTTCAGCCTCTCTAGAGATAACCATTATCATGAATTTGGTGTGTATTGTTTCAGTTCATGATTTTATGCATTTATGATATATATGTCATATAAATCCATAATATTCTTTCCTACATGTTTTAAAATTTGTGAAAATTCTCATATACATATATTGTTCTGATTTCTTCCTTCTGTCACTTGACGTTATAATGAATGAGTATAATTTGTTTAAGTATGTGTTTGGACTCTTTCTAATGACTTATTTTGTGGCTTCTATTATATGTTTTCCTTCGTTTTTTTCGTTCCATCCCTGTCATTTATTTCTAAAATTTGCTTAATTCCATTTCTCCTGATTTGTAAGTTTATAGATCCTATTTCTATCTTTCAATTTTATTTTAATAAACTCTAAAATTGTTCTGTCTGTATCA
This sequence comes from Rousettus aegyptiacus, assembly GCF_014176215.1. Classification (NCBI taxonomy): domain Eukaryota; kingdom Metazoa; phylum Chordata; class Mammalia; order Chiroptera; family Pteropodidae; genus Rousettus; species Rousettus aegyptiacus. The sequence continues at coordinate 123,660,027 of NW_023416284.1, read as the reverse complement.
TCCTGCAGTGCAAAACCAGAACCTTTAACTTCTGATCTATTCATTCTACTCTCACCTTTCGTGGTAGTAGTCATTGTCTGTAACTGTGCTGTCCAGTATGGAAGGCAGTAGCTTCATGAGGCTATTAACCACTTAAAAGAATGAGCTGAACTTTTAAAATTTTAATCAATTCAAATTTAAAACTGGTATTAGATCCAGTTATTGGAAATTTTAAATATGTTTGAAACAACCCAGAAAAGTAAAACTACTATAAACTTTATGTACTCTAAATACAGATCAGGTATTCCTGGTGAAAACTTAGCATCTAAATGGAGATGTGCTGTAAGTGTAAAATATAAGTCAGATTTTGAAGAATTAGTACAAAAAAGTTTGCGAGATACTGTAATTTGTATATTGATTACATGTTGAAATGATAAAATTTTGTGTATTCAGTTAAATATTACTAAAATTAATTTCCTCTGTTTCTTTTTACTTTTTTAATGTGGCTGTAAAAAAAATCTAGAATTACATGTTATATTTCTATAGGACAGCACTTGTCTAGAGTTTCTGTTGAAACTTTAAAATTTAAACACACAAAAGATAGGTAATATTATCTACAGGTGATAGTTAGATTTACCAATATATTTTATACATTTCTCATATATTTCTTCCATCTGAATTCATTTTTTATTGCTAAATTTGATCCTTTAGTAATAGGCCCCTATTGAAAGAAAGGCTCTCTTGATAATAAACTCTTAATATTTTTATTCTAAAATGTCTTCACAGTATTTTGCCTTCATTCTTGAATGACAACTGGGTATAGAATTCTAGGTTGACAGTTTTCCTCAACTATTTGAACATTACTCCATATTTTTTTTTATCTTTGTAGTTCCTGATGAGAAGTAATTCTTTGCAGATAATCCATCTTTTAACTCTAATAACAATATTTTTCTCATTTTCCTTTTATTATAGTATTTTTTCATTATATTTCTTTATTTTTGTTTCTAGTTTGTGTAAGCTTGGGGTGAGCTTTCAATTTGGAAACTCAGGATTTCAATTTGGGACAATTCTCAGCTTATGTCTTTGCCTTCCTACTAGTACCTCTGTTCTCTGCTTGAGAAATGACTATTAGGTATATGTTAAGCTTGTCAATTAATCACTGAGTCGCCTGACCTCTCTTTAGCATTATTCATTTCTTTATTGCTCCATGTTCCATTCTGGGCTAATTTCTCAGTAATCTGTAACAATGTATTATTTTTTTCTACTGTCCCTGATCTAGTATTTATGTTTCAAGTTTTTCTTATTTCAGTTAACCTACTTTTATTTTCAAAATTTGTAATTAAAAAAAAAATTAACTACCTGTTTTATTTTGCTAAGCCAAACATTGAGCCAAATACCAGTTTGCTCTTTGTATTTTTTCCTCATAGGAACTCTATTCATATCCTGTGTAAATAGTTTAATTTTCTAATTAGTGTGTTTTAAAATTATTGTCTTTAGCCAATAAAAATATATAGAAACAATTAGTGTGTCATAAATCTAAGTGTATTTTCCCCATTGTATGCAGCCTGTAAAGGAGTTCGGTTCGAGCTGTCACGAGCATGGGCAGGTGCTGCCCAGGGGCTGGATCAAAACCAGGAAACAAATCAGCTGGGGTGGCAGGGTTCTTGGCTCTCCTGTGAGGCTGGGAGTGTGGTAGAGGTGCTAGAGTTGATAATGGAAAAATAGTATTCCATGATAAATATGTCAAGTTACATCAAGAAGTAGGCTAGAAGTCAAAGCTAGGCAGGTATGGGATGAAAATATGTTTTTTGCACTTGGCTTGGGTTTTCCTGGCATCCTACCCTCATCTCAGAGAAACAAAATGACTGGAACATGCGGGTGGATCCCAGCCACCCTGCCACTGATTGCTAGGTCCCTGTTCTTTAACTATGATAAAATCATCAAAGAATGAAAATTGCTTAAGGTAAATGTATACCGAGGATAGGAACTCACATTAGTTATTGCACCACTCCCGGTTAAAACGAGAGCAGTTATCCAGATAAACGCACTGTGTGTGTGTGTGTGTGTGTGTGTGTGTGTGTGTGTGTGTAAAAACGTATCTTCTTATACAATTTTTCCCACAAATGTTTGTTTCTGTGATGCAGAGAATTAAATAGCTTTTTAAAAAATCTCCCTCTAGAGTGTGCTTTCTAATTTTAAGTACAATTCACCAAAATATTTTCTTTATAGTCTCCCGAGAATACAGAGGGCAAGGATGGATCCAAAGTAACCAAGCAGGAGGTAAGTGTGTCTTTGACATCTTGTATTTATTTAAATGGAATTTTTACTATTGTTATGATTGTCTGCATCTGATCGAATATTATTCCTATACATGGTTGTTGATACTACATACACCAGAGATAAAAGTGCCACTGTGTTGTCTCCCTTGGCCTACGTATATTTCACTTGGGTTCACTGATGAGGCTTTTTCCACTTACTATGTTGTTTGTGTTTCTACCTGACAACCCTGCTGTCTGTTAAAGTGGATACTAAGAATTCCTTCTGGGCAGAAAGCGAGATAATAGGTAAATTCATCAAGGAGAACAAAGTCTGCCTTTCATGGCAAGGAAATAAAAGACTGTTGATTTAATAAATTCTCTGCTCCAGTGAGTGAATTATAAATTACTTTTTAGGTTCCGAATATTTGCCTAAGAGTCATCTTTAAAGTTAAAACCTCTGGAAGGATACACAAGATGTCAAAATATTAAAATTGGTTTTTTTAAATAAGAAAAAGTCTTGGGGCTTAGGGTAATTAATTAGGCAATAACTCAAAGAAGCTCTGTATTAAAATACAGAAATGTCTAAAAAGCTAGGAACTTGGAAGAGATGCTTGCATTTGACCCTCCGTGGTAATCGTGAATGTCTAAAACACGGTGACTGAAAAAGTAACAAGTAAGATGGTAACTGTGATGACAGCCATTCACTTTTGCACAGAGTTTTCAGTGTGTTGAAAACTGCAGCTTTTATCATTGAACTTATAAACCAGAAAGGGTCATGAGGGACAAAAATATCTAGTTACAGAATTCTTTGATTGAGTGATTCTTATTGTTAATAATTCAGAGGAGTCCATCATGATAGCAAAACCTCTACACAAGATTTGTACAAGAAACTCACTCTGCCAAATGCAAAACCTTTAACAGAATCTATAAAGAAATCATTTAAAAGCAAAACAGATAAAACTACATATAACCAAATCTCCACCTTTTGTTTGCCTGGCATTCAGTGTCTAACAGTTTAGGAGGTAAAGTTTGTGATCCAGACTCAAGTCACTAAACAAATGCTAGAAGCAATGCTAGAACCAACCAAAAAAAAAAGATACATGTTTGAATTTTCTTGAAAATGGAAAAATATAATTTGTAGGACAGTTGACTAAGTGTAACAAACCTTAATGATTTTAGATTTGGCCATGAAATGCATTTGGGTTCTTCTCAGGGAATGCTATTTAAATTGATCTGTCAGTCAGAAAACCTAGAAACTATTGCACCTAATAGATCTTGGATTAGTCTTTCCGATCCTTCTACACTAAAAGCAAGCAAGCTGGTTAGAATATATGTAAAAGAATTTTGTTTATAGGGTTGTCTTTTACATACTATTATAGCCCCAGAGTTTTTATTATTTATATTACAGGCATACCTTGTATTTTGTTTCACCTTATTGTGCTTCGCAGATCTTGCATTTTTTACAAACTGAAGGTTTGTGACAGTCGCTGAAGATTCAGATGATGGTTAGCACTTTTTAGCAATAAAATATTTTTTAATTAAGATATGTGCATTGTTTTTATAAGCATAAAGTTATTGCACACAATAAACTGCAGTATATTGTAAACATAACTTTTATATGGACTGGGAGACCAGAAATTTGCATGACTTTCTCTATTGAGGTGTTTGCTTTATTGAAGTGGTCTGAGAGGTATGCCTATATGCCTTTTTAAAAATATTACTGTTTTTAATATTCTATTATTATTGTATGTATTATATTATTGCTAACAAAAATCTTTCCTAGACAAGACTCTATGTGTTATTTAAATCAAAACCGTATTAAAACTCATGATATGTCTTCAGGACATCAAACAGTATTTGAAAAATAAAAAGGTCTATTAGCTGGTGGTTTAGGCAAAGAATTGTCAGACTGTATATTGATTGATTCCCCCCCCCCACATTGAATTGATTGAATTTTCTAATTATGTCATTTAGAATGTACAGCCTTGACTATAGAATGGATATCACAAAGGGGAGCCTCTTTTGAAAATCTCTGTTCCTGCCATGATATTTGAAGGACGTGTTGCAGAGTTTAGTATTTGGACAATAAATGACCAAAATAATATATTACAGTCACCATACTCGGCAGTCTACAAAGCCCTTTCATGTTCATTATTTTATCTGATCCTCACAGTAACCGTGAAATGAGGGCAAAACAGATTTATTCCTTGACATAAATATGTTAAGCATCTATAATGCAGCAAGTACTGTTCTAGGTTCTGCAGTGAACAAAAGAAGCAAAAATCTTTGCCTTCATGGAGCTTCCATTTTAGTGTGGGGAAAGAGAGTGAAATAAAATAATTACACATATACTATAAAGAAAAATAAAGCAAGACAAGGGAATAGCCAATGTCAGAGAAATGCTGTTTTCGATAATGGGCAGATGTTATCTTCGTTTTTACTGATGCAGTGTTCTCAGGGAAATACATAATTGTCCCTGCATGTCGCAACTCGTAAATTGCAAAACCAGGAAAGATACCTGAATCTCCTGATTCAAAATCCTGTCCTCATGCCCTTTTTATGGTAATAATACAAATCTGATTATCTAGTGCTTTTTCTCTGTCTTCTCCATTCCCCACCAAAGCTCTGATATACATCTTTCCCTATTTCCCAATTTTGCACAGAAGATCATTTCTATTTAGTTCCTTGTTTGTTTTTGAGAACTGAAAGCAACTTGAATTTTGGATTTTATTTAGAAGTATATGGTCTGTCTCAGGAGCATTAGGAAATCTCATAAAAATAAGGATACTTCCAGATTCCAGTGGAATGACCCATATGTTCCAAGCTGTACTCAGCAAAGTCCAGTGATTCTACTTGAATCTAGCTATCCCTATCTTACTGAACTTTGTCATAGCAAAATTAGACTTTCATGTTGCTCTTGCTTCAAGAACATAAAAGCAAAAGACTTTATGTCTTCCAGAGTAACCGTTATCAGAATTTTCTCCAACCTAGTGAATTATCAGTAATCAATAAATGCTTACCGAATAATTCCATGTGTACAGCCACCTGTATACCACAGTGATAAACCCTCACATTGTTTCTGAAACTCTCTTGGTGACCTGTCATTCTAAAAGCCTTCCTTCCTTCCCCGAAACCATTTTTTTTGGCAACTTTTCCTAAGGATTTCACAGTCAACGAATCAAGAAAAAATCTTATTATATTTATTTTCATAATAGTCCTTCCCCAACAGCCTGAGTCTCAAAATAATATCTCAAATTCTAGTGTTTCAAAGAGGAAAAACGTCATCTATTTTATATCTAATAAATATAGTCTAATCATTTATACATTTTAAGATTGTGAAAGCTGATGGAACTTTCCAGGAAGGTATACACACTTGCATGCATTACCAGTACTGCTGACTGAGTGAAAAGTTTGTCTCAACCTCTGCTTTTTGCAGTGAAAAAGAAAATCTCTTATGAAAGTCACCGGAAAGGAAAATTGTTTTAAAATTTTTTTATACATCTGTAACGTAGAAAGAAGAGCAGGTAAATTGTAGGCAGGAGTCATAAAATGATTTTACAGTAAAAGATGTGCTTTTTAGGGACTATTTGGTTTAGACAGTGTAGAGAGGCAAACTTTGTTTTTGCATTAATTTCCTAGGTTTTTATGTTGAAACTCTTGTACATGACCTGAATTATAAAAAGATAGTGTGTCCTTTGAATTAGAACAGTTTTCAGGCCCTTGCAGGGCGGCGCTTTGGTTAGAATGTCTCTCTAGAAATCTCTAGAAAGGGCTCTCTGACATCACCCTGCTTCTTCAGTATGTTAGGGTATTCACATGGGGAGGAGAGGAGCAAGAGCATAGGAGCTGGGGAGTTTTTCACATGATTTGGCTTCACTTCAAAGTTTACTCAGGGCAGCTAGTTGGCCAACAGGGAGGTAGTTATGAGTAATGGTTAACATATTTTGGCCCTTTTTCAGGCCCCAAACTGGATTGTAAGTGAGGCTTACCTTGGAGATATTGCAGGTTTGGTTCCAGACCAGCACAGTAAAGCAACGATTGCAATAAAGCGAGTCATATGAATTTTTTTGGTTTCCCATGCATGTAAAAGTTACATTTACACTATACTGCTGTCCATTAAGTGTGCAATAGCATTATGTCTAAAAAAGCAATGTACATACCATAATTTAAAAAGACTTTACTGCTAAAAAAAAAAAATGCTCACCATCACTGGAACCTTCAGTGAGTCATAATCTTTGTCCCCATGGAGGATTTTGCCTTGCTGTTGATGTTAATGCAGTCATCAAGTGCAATAAAATGAGGTAGTGGCCTTAGCACCTCCACTAAATTCACACTTGCTGTATACATTTCTGGTACTTGCTCATTCTGTTCATCTCCACATTTGTTGAGGGGCCCCACTAGGCATTGGAGCTACAGAAAGGTAAGAGAAAATGGTCCTATAGATGAGATGAACAGTAAGATAAGGCCAACATGGTGCATGTAGGTTGATACCAAATGGAGAGGGATTTTGATAAGGTTTGCTCACCCCTCTTTAGCATAGAATCTGCCATTTTTCGTCTTGGAGGAGATCTTTCTGAGCACTGTCACTCTGACCGTGCTTTACTTGTGGCTAGTTCTTGAGGCTACACAGGAGCATCCAAGCTGTGATCTCTGTCTGGTAATTGGCAGGTGTTCCATTGCTCCTCCATGCTCAGAGAGCATGTTGAAGAAGCACAAGTACCCACTTGCTGCCCAAGTTAACTGATAATGTTGCCTTTTCTTCAGTGATACCTAATTTATGCAATTAACCATCCTGGAAAAGGCATCACAGAATTCGGGTTGTGGTTCCCAGTGACTCGTGAGTTCATCATCATGATAATCCTTACAGACACCGTGGTATTTCCTGTGGAGCATCTGATAGAGGCACTCTTCCCCTACTGTGTGCCAAGCAATACATCCTCTTACCCTACGCAGTGATATATCACAGCTACCATTTAATCTGCACAGTCTCCCAGTCTTGGCACATTCTGCTAGCTGGCCTTAAGTCCTGCTCTGATCTTTCCTTGAGACCCCAGGGTTAAAGTTATTCATGAAGGCTCTGGCCCTTCATTTCCTTCTGTGGTTTAAAGAAAGATGAGTTTAGCTTCCTGTGGTTATTTTCAGCAAGAAATTTCTTAGATGTGGGGATGGCAAGAAATATTTCTTCCAGTTTAGCCTGACCAGATGACCTAGACTGACCTAAGCACAGCTTCAACAATTTCATGATTCCTTGCACTCATGACATGGGCTTCTACTGATCATTTTTGCTGCCCCTTTTGAACAAAGCAAAGTCTGTATAAGGCAGCAAGAATTAGAGAAAAGCTTGAGTTCATTTTTTTCAGCAAATATTGAGTACTGTATGTTAGGTGGCACACTATTCTACTAGAGATAAAGCAGTGAATAAAACAGAAAAAAAAGTATGGAGTATTTACTTCTGAAACACTTTTAAAGAAAGACAGTTGTGCTTATAGAATATGAAATCCCTTGGGGAGCCATCTTTTACTGAAAGTAAGTAGAATATCAATTCCGTATGCTTATTTCCGTAATGCCTAGAAGAGTTCTGCTATTTTAAATTTTCTTTGCCATCTCATTTGCTAACTTGCACCATTATTGCAGAAAAGACTTCCTGAAAAACATCAATCTCAACACAGTTTCTCTCTAAATTTTTTAAACTTCCAAATTAAAAGAAAAGATTAGTGAACTTTTTACTCTATTTAAATCTTAAACATATGCAATTAGTAAATAAATAAATGTTCATTTTGTTACAGGTAAAAGGAAGCCTTTCCCTTCGACTGCCTTTAAGATTTGTAGTTATTCTCTATTCTAACAAGGCAGGGAACTCCTGTTTTGGTTTCTACGTAGTTATATAAGTCTCTTGTATTAACTTACAAGCTTTGGTTCCATTTGTGAGGAACAAGAGTCAGAGTGGAGACTGGTTTTTAAACAGCACCTCAGTACTTCTGCTGTCAATCTCAGGTAGAGATAATGGTTTGGGTCAGAGCCTAAATCAATCTTCCTTTCCTTTCCTTCCTCACCACACTCTTAATTCCCTTAAATGGGAGAGGCCATTTCTTTCAACTGTGTGCCTACGCCTCTTTAGAAACACTTTCTCTTGGTTAAGGTCCGAGGGTTATTTGGGGTATGTTTCCCTGTGCTCAACCTGGAGAGGGTGATGGGAGTCATACATTGCATTCTTTCAACACAGTAAGATGTTAATTAATTTTTAAAAATCAATTTGTGTATACTGATCAACAATATATAGATACATACTTTGTGTTTCCTTTGTAGCCCACGAGACGGTCTGCCAGATTGTCAGCGGTGAGTACTTTAGGACCTGTTTGGTGTTGCTTCCTTTGTCCAGAGCAAAGCAGCAGAAGAGAAATTAAGATAGTGTTTCCCTTGAGTTTTTGTTTGTATTTTGGAAGTCATGGTCACAATCTTTAGTAAATTCGACCATTGTTGCCAGGTGATTCCCTTCATCAGATATGTTGGTGAAAAACAGTGGCCAGCCCCATTACCAAGAATATAAATCACAGGAAGTTGTTTGGTGTGGGAACTAGATCCCTGAAAGAAAAGAGTACATAAAGCAAAATCGTAGCCTTTCAATTCAATATATAGGATGTGCTAAAGTGGACAAGAACTCTTATTCTCTGTCCACGACTCTTACTTTAGCCTAAATGTTCTGAAAGTATTCTGACTCCATACGCTTCAGCCTCATTTCTGAACTAGAGAATCTTTGAAAAAGTAATGATTCCACTTTGCCACTTGGGGTCTCCCTCTGTGATTCAGGCCCAAGGAAGAGATGAGGGTTAGATCATTAAAGTTGGGGATGGGCAAGTGTGGCCAAGCCTCAGCTGTGAGTGTGCTCCAGCTCTTCTCACCACTCCGTGGTCCTTGCTGGTTCTGGTGCTCCTCTCTGCTGCCCTATGGTGGTCCACCCCCCTGTTCTGCCAAGACAGGTCAGCCTGGCTCTCTGGGGGAAGATTTTCGTTAAAATGCCTGCAGCCCATGCTGCCCACTGAGATACAGGGGGAAAGACAGTGACCTCTTGGCCAACAGCATGTATCTCCATACTAGATAGTACAGGAGCTGCAAGCCAATTTGGCCTACAGGGCAGCCTGGATTTCATCCTTAGCCAACACCCATGCTTGGCAGAGGTTAGGGAATCAAAGCAGAAATGGATATTAGGACCAGTTACAAGTTCAGAAGTATAACTGAGTTGAGGTTAAGTGAGTCAGCGTTTCACGTGAGTCCCAACCTAAGGAAGCAATATCAGAGTCACCAGGAAGGTGAAGAGGTGGGATGTATGATTGTGTGTGTACATAGTTAATCCAGATTCTGCCGAAACCCCTCAAAGATGGTGCGCTTTGTCAAATAATAACTCTCACCATGGTTCAGAAGTTACATTTTAACTCTTTTTAGGCTTAACTATAGATTATACGGAAAGCCATTGTAGTCCATGGATCTCCAGCTCATTCAGGGAGTAGATTTTATAAGTAAATTAAAAACTGAAATTTAAAACAAGGCTTTTCCTGAGCACCAGGAACCAGCAATATGAGCATCTTCCACTGAGATTGTTGCCCATGGTGCTGACACGGAGCCTCCTCAGAGGGCAGCAGGATTACAGACTGTGAAACCTCATCACTTCCTCTCCCATCAAAACACTTGAATGGTGACTCAAGGAGAAAGAGCTGTCTTACAGAAAATAATATAAAAGGAAATTATTTGTTGAAAATGGACAAAACAAGTTTGTTAACAGTATATCAAAGTTTGAAATAAATTTTTTTAAATCCTAATATATTAGGAGCCATGCAGGCTGCTATATTTGGGAAGCAAACTGCAGATTTAGGGTGGTAAGAAGATTCATAAAAACATTCCTTACTTTTCAAGCTCGATTTTCTTTTTTTTCTTATTTGAAAGGCCATGTCTAACAGCCAGTCTTCTGGAATTGAACCATCTACAATTGTACTTTATGCTTTTCATAGAAAGGGCCGGATTGAATATGAACCTGAACCACCTAGAGGCATTGAAAGGAATGTGTATTTTTCTCCACAGGGGGAGACCCTGGCCAGTGTTTTCTATTTAAAAACCATTCCCCCCTAGTGCTTAGAGTGAGGTATACTAATTTTTTTCTAGCTCCATGAGAGAAATACTTGCCCTAAAATAGCTATAGAAAACCAGAGGTTTGAACTGGTTTTCTTCCCCCCAGCATCCTCATGTGCTACTCAGTCTCGGGACCCTGTGTTTAGAGGACCACGGCCATAGGACAGGTAGGCACTGCTCTCAGGAACGGGAAGGAGAACCATAAAGAGCAACAGAAAAACAGTTGCCTAGTGGGTTCTTTGCCTAATATCTGTGAAAAATCTTAAACCTTGGGAGCTAACAATGGACATTTCATTGTTATAATCATGTTCTGAATAAAAAGCTCTAGGGACAAATGAAGCTAAAGCGTATGGAGTCAGTGGCTGGGTGTGCAAAAGATTCCAATCACCTTGAACTGGCATGGAGATGAGGAAAGTAGGAAGATGCTCGGCTACAAACTTGAAATCTACATCAGAGGTGGAGGTATTTGGAGATGATTTTGAAGTAGTTCCCCGGCAGCAGTCTTCATTCCCAGATAGGCTTTTCCCGTGGTTATGCTGTAATTTCTAGACTGTTGGGAAGGCCACTGTGACCAAATTCATTGAGCCATTTGGCTGAGGACCTGAGTCATTCCTCTTGCCGCTGTGCTGTGATAAAAAGGAAGAACAGAGACTTTGGAGATGGAAACTTAAACCTGTTCCCTGAGAGCTATTCTGGACTGGAGAATAAATAGTCAGCTTTTAAATCACACCTGCCGTTCACCTGAGAACCCAGAATGAAAATAGTAATGAAATGAAGAGATCTTTATGCTGTTACCTCATGCTGAAAACAGAACAAAATGTTTGTTTTTTTTTTAATGAACAAGATCATAGTCAAAATGGACAATTGTCTTTTGTGGTCTTTGTTCTTTTTTTGGTGCTGACGGTTGTCTCAGTATTTGTATAATTTAATTCATCTTTGCAGAAACCTGCTCCACCAAAACCTGAGCCTAAACCAAGAAAAACATCTGCTAAGGTAAGAGGTGCTCCCACCCCCACTTTGTTTTTTTAAACAATGAATGATTATAATTTCATATCCAAAAGTCGTTCAAGGAAGATCACATTTAATGATTCAGGCTAAGTGTACTGACCAGAAAACAGCACTGCTGCAGGCTTTCTCAAGAGGCATAAAGCACATTTTAAGCTTTACTAGGAATATGTTTTGGTCAATAAATTGAAGAAAGAGCATGTTGCTCTGAGAAGCCTCATGTCCAAGGGGGGGTTTGGTAGCCACCTCATGAACATGCCATTCACATGACGCCCACAAGAAATGAGCCTGGGCCTGGGCAGCTCAAGGAGTTGGGAAAAGGGCTTTTGACTTCATATCACTGGTTTTAGCAGTCCAGTCTGATTAATAATAATCACATAATAATTAATACTAGCGATGAATACCAACAAACATTTATATGGCCCTTCGCTATGCCAGACCTTGTTCTAATTGCTTTTCTCATTTAACCCATACATCAACCTTACTGAAGTAGGTATAAATATCCCATTTTTCAGATGAGGAAACTAAAGCACAGAGTTATTAAGAAACTTATTAAAAATAGCTTTTCTCCACTCTGCCCTTCAGAGCGTTGTCCCTATGAATTGTTTGAAACCATGTGTATTATGGTATAAGTAGGTGTTTCTGAAGCAAAGCTCGCTTCTATGGCTCGGTCTCAAAATCAGGACCTAGGCCATCCTTTTCAAGCTTTTTCTCAGCTTTCTGGTCTCAAGCTCACGTGTCCACCTGAGGTGTTTCACTTACTGGTTTCTTCTCCAGCTTCCGCCTCGTCCTTTACCAGTTGCTGCTGCTGTTCTCTTCACAGCAGATCCGCTTCTCACTTCAACAGGAGAGGAGGTCCACTGAACAAATACATGAAGGGAACCACCATGTTTTCCCAGAAGGGAAGGCCCAGTGGACCTTCTAAGCTGCCTGTTAGATTTTCATAGCGATTCATTGTAACTCAGTTGATGCCCAGCAAAACCGGGTTCCCGTTTTTCCCTAAAAGCCACCATGTTGGCCATGGTTCTGCTTTACCTTGTGTTTGGACGGAGGTTGACGGATTTTAGCTAATGTCTCACCATGTCTAACATACTGTTTGTCTGTGCTTTTGATCCTCTGTTAGAAAGAACCTGGAACAAAGATTAACAAAGGTGCTAAAGGGAAGAAGGAGGAAAAGCAGGAAGCTGAAAAGGAAGGTACTACACCATCTGAAAATGGTGAAACTAAAGCTGAAGAGGTACTTTGCATAAATACCTCCCACTGATTGAATCAGTGTCTTAAAAGAAATTGCTCGATCCTTCTTCAGCCGGTGATAGCACGTTCATAATGTCTTTTTTCATTGCCTGTAATGTTATTGCAGATCTACATCTCTCGCTCAACTGTTAATGTCTCAACCTCCAGAGGTACCCTACCCAGCACACTGTCAGTAAAGGGGCAGATTGAAACAGTGAGAGTTAAGGGTACAGTAGAAAATTCTGCATGTTTGCAGTGACTAGAATCAGATAGTAGTGTGGTGTTTTTTATTACGAACAGTGAGAGCTTGCAGGTAAAGCTTCTGTGGTCGTTTGAAAAGCAGAAAGCAATAAATGCAGCAAAGCTTTTGCATAATATATTCCTGCCTTGTCTGTTTTACACCCAGAGTTGAAATAGGTTTTGTGGTATTTCTGCTAAAAAACAGATATTCAAAAAGTGTGTGTGTTGGTGGGGTGGACTTTTCTTTGGCTTCTAGTAGTTTTAATAGTAACTATCTTTTTTTTTTCCCCCCCCCCTTTCTTTTTCCAGGCACAGAAAACTGAATCTGTAGATAACGAGGGAGAATGAATTGTCATGAAAAATTGGGGTTGATTTTATGTACCTCTTGGGACAACTTTTAAAAGCTATTTTTACCAAGTATTTTGTAAATGCTAATTTTTTAGGACTCTACTAGTTGGCATACAAAAATATATAAGGATGGACATTTTACCTTCTCATAGTTGTGCTTTTCGGAAATTTCCATTGTCCTTAAGTAAAATAAATATCAATTTAATATTGGAAGCTCTGTGTAAAATTGATTCAGCATTCCATGCATTTGCTTTAAAAATTTAGTCCTGTGCATACTGTGGTGTTTTTACTGTGCATATTTGAATTTTTCCACGCAGTTTTTCTAGAGCAATAATCAGTGGTGCTTTTGTACCTAGGGTTATGTGATTTTAATGAAACATGGATAGTTGTGGCCACCTGCTGACTATTTGTGGTTTAAAATAAAAGGTTTTCTTGCCTGCAAAATACTTACCTCTTTGTAGTGTTTTTACTAAATTTAGGCAGTGCTTCATTTTATTGTTGCAGAAGATGTAAAGAACATCTACAGTCTGTGCCATGATGGCATCTCTAGTAAGTCAAACAGGATTGTTTCTTAATTTCCTGTCACTTAAAAATGTTATTATTTTAATAAAATCATCTGAGCGTGCCAGTGTAGAAGAATTACATCTAATACACTTTATGTCAGAAGTGGCCGGCAATGATTACCATATATAAAACTTAATAAAACACCACTTTTTTTGACCTTCTAATAAACAGATAGTGTTTCACTAAACCAGAACTAGTGAAAAAACATAAACTCATCCTTGAGAATTTCCCACTTTCAAAATAGTACAGAATCACATTTGTACTAAAATGCTTTCCCATTCATTGAGGACTTCACAGCTTTGAAAACTCTTGACCCAGCATGACCACATCTCAGCCTTGTGTAAACCTATGAAAGAAATTGGCATAGAGCTCCTTTCTAGGCTAAGAAATAAGGACATGAGAGTTTGTGGCTTACTTCAGGCTCATAGGAAGGAGAAAAACCAGGACTCGAACCAGGCCTTTTGAATCTTATACATAGTGTCTGTCTGAGTCTTTTCAGGCTGCTCTAATAAAATACCAGACTGAGTGTCTAATAAACAACAGAAATTTTTTTCACAAAGTTCTGGAGGCTGGACGTACAAGATCAAGGTACCAAATTGGTCAGGTGAGAGCCTTCTTCCAGGTCTCAAACTCATTGTATCCTCACATGGCAGAAGGGGCTAGGGAGATCTCTGGGGCCTCTTTTATAAGGCACTAATCCCATTCATGAGGGTTCCACCCTCATGACTAAAGCACCTCCCAAAGGCCTCACTTCCTTAACACCATCATCTTTCGGGGGATAGGATTTCAAATATGACCTTTGAGGGGGGATATAAACATTTAAACCATAGCAGTGTCCTCTGGAAAGACATAGCAGTGCCAGGAACAGAGGAGCTATTTTATAAATGTAATTTTTTTCGTCGTTTGCATTCCTGAGAAGTTTGGTAACTGCGTGAGCACCCTAGGGAAGCTAAATTACAGGATTTCTCTTAGGTGAAGACTTGAATCTTTTAAGATGGTGAATAGTGCCTACATTGCTCAGGGACTCTTGCAAAAGGCTGTTGTTCCTCAAGGCCTTAGATGCTTTTCTTTTGTGGTTATCAACAAAAACAAGGTCCCTCCATCAGCTTATACCTTGGGGCTCAGAATTTACTCTTGTGTCATTGTCCCCTGTCTGTCATTAAAATCTGCAGATATCAACCATAGTATACAGAATCTCATTCATAGTTTCCTTCTCTTCTGATTAGGAAATGTACCTTAATTCGTGAGTGTTAGATAAGCTGAAAATCACTTTTACCTCAAAGAAAAATAGCTCGTATCCTGTGAACACTTTACAGAAATATTTTCAATGTTTTTTAGTACACAGTTGAAATACAGTGATAGCTAGCTTCTAATTCAGAAGAGGACTATAAACTCCATAGATTTACTTTTTAAAAAAATTATGAAAGTGTTACTGGTGATTTTGCAAAATAATCAGATATCACAATCATATACAAAGTAAAAAAATCAAAGTCCTTTCCCCCATTCCTGAGTCCCAGAGGTAATCACTGCACACCGTTTTCTCTATGACTATGTCTATATGTGCATATTTGCACGTAAACACATGCACATTCACATATAATTTTTAAAAGGGAAATATACATTCTATTTTGAATTTATTCAACTAATAAATTATAATTGGAGATATAGATTATTTCAAATATTGTAATGCTGCCATTGATACTGCAGTAAATATTCTTGTACAGAAAGCTTTGCCTATTTATGTATTTTTACTCAAATAATTTCCTAGAAGTGTAATGGCTGAATCAAAGGGAACATACATTTGATGTTTTGACTATTGCTAAAAAAGGTGTGCCCATCCACTTCTATCAACAGCATATAAAAAAAGGCAAAAAATGGAAAATAAGAGGATGTGAAAGAATTGGAGCCTTTTTTTTTTTTTATTGCTAGTGGGAATGTAAAATGTTGCAACCTCTTTTGAGAACAGTTTGGAAGCTCCTCAAAAAGTTAAACATAAAATTACCAAAAGACTCAGCAATCCCACTCCTAGATGTAAACACAAGAGAAGGGAAAACATGCATTCATACAAACACTTTTACATGAATTTTTATAGAAGTTTTTTATAACAACCAAAAAGTGGTAACAATCCAGATGTCCATTACCCAATGAGCAGATAAACAAAATACAGTATATCCATTCAGGGGAATATTATGTAGCCATGAAAAGTACCGATACATTCTATTTTACATGAATGAACCTTGAAAACATCATGCTAGGTAAAAGAAAGCATTCACAAAAAACTACTTATTACTATTCCCTGTATGTAAGATATGCAAAATGGGCACATTTATAGTGGCACAAAGGAGATTCACATTTACCAGAGATTGGAGGAAGGGAAGAATGGGAAGTGACTGATAATGGGTACAGTTTCTTTCGGTGAGTGATGAAAAGGTTCTGGAATTAGTGGTGATGGTTGCCCAAACTTGTGAATATACAAAACCCACTGTCTTATACACAGTAGTGAGGTCAGAGCCCCTGTTTTAGTGGAGTTTAGAATCTAGTGGGGAAGCCAACATTAATTACTTAGTAACATAAATAATTGTAAATTTATAAGAGCCATCACTGAATCCTAACCTCTTCCATGATAAACCCTTCATGAAGTTCCTCTAATGGATTCCACTTTGAGAAAGATGTTAGCCACAAATCCATAACAAACTAAATACGTTAACCTATTGGATAGCATTTTAAAAGTATTATTCACCTGATTGCTATAGAATGCCTGTGGGAAAGATGACAATTTGGCCTTGGCATAATTAATGTTTCATTGTACTTCCAGAAAATAATTAGTCTGAGTCCTTCTTGCAGCTCTTCCAATTATATATTTTTGACTGGAAGCTTCCAGTCTGTCACAAAAATTACCTGTGGAATTTGAATTTCTTAACAGGTAAAACAATTTGGGGGAGTGGAGGATGGGATGAAGGTGACCTCAGAGTTGGGAATCACAGAACTGGGATTAATCTTTGTGGCTGATGTCACCCTGAATTCCAAAAGAATTACGTTTTTTTTCCTGGAAAATGTTTGAGGTCTTCTAATCACAGGTTTTAAATCAGGATAAGGTGATTTAAAAATATGCATTTACCCTTTTTGATAGAATTTGATTCAAGAAATTGGTAATGATTGGTACTCTTAAAACTGGTTTACTCAGCCTATGCAAAGTCCTACAAGCTGCATCTAACTAGCAACTGTTAAACAGTTACGGTGTTCTGAGCACTTTGCTGAAGAAGAGCAACCTCAAAAAGAGATGTCATTTTTGGCTCTGTTCCTATGCAATAAGATAGACCTTTGGCCATATGTAATTCTGGATTTTTTTTTTTTTTTACAGAAAGTTTAATAACTGATTCATCAAAACTGAGACAGAGTAAAATCCTCGAATGTCAACAATGTACCCAATGGTTGATAGACACATATGAAAACTTTACAGATTTTTTCTGACACAATGAGTTGCTTTTCATCTTACATTCTCATAGCACCTTTCTTGACCTATTTTTTTACTTATTTCATTCTGTCTAGTACTGTAAAACAATGTTGCCTTTTCTATTCCTTAAGTAGAGTTTGAGTCTCTGGAGGCAGGAAGTTTTTCATCCTTATATTCTTAAGAGCATCTACCTAGTGCCTGTCTGGTACCTTCTAGTTAATTGCTCAATGAATGTTTACTGAAATGTTTAGGTGAACTAATTAAAAGTCCAACTTGTTCTCCTGACTTTCAAAGTGCTACTGACCTTGGAGGGAGGCAAAACTAAAACACATAAAAGAGGAAAAAAAGACTCCAAGGTACAAAATTAAGTGTTTCATGTGTGCAATTCAGTCTAAAGGCTCTAGGAGACCAGAGAAGACAACCATTCTGAGCAGCTGGGGAAAGATTTGATGGTGATGAAATCGTAGATGCTCTCGGTTTTTTAAGGAGGCATGGATGAGCCAGAAAGGAGGTGGAGGATCTGTCAGACACACTGACAACCTTCATAAATTCTAGAAGGGTGTGGAGTCAAATATACCTGGAGTAGGTTCATCTCACAAAACCATGTTTTTGATACTTGCGCAAATTGTTTCACTGTTTCCTGCTTTCATTTATTTTGTAGAATGATTGTGTCAGATTTCATTAATGGCTTATAAAACCATTTTTTAAAAGCACCAGAATACTGATATTTCTTTCTGGATGATGGAGCGAGGGCAGCCGCAAGGGGCGTATGGCCACTTTCTCGGCAGTAATCTCACCCTTCGAGGCAGCTCCCAAGGCTCACTGGCTGAACCCACGGAGCACAGCCTGAAGGATAGTGAACCAGTGTACATACCTATAAAGTCTTGGGTGACAGGATGACTCCACTCAGCTATCAATGTGCACGGGTTGTGTGGAAAGACAGAGACACTATGACTGGAGTAGAGGGTTGATGGGAAGCCGTGGGAACTGAGACTGCGAACATGAAGCACTCAGGATAATGCCTGGCGCACAATTAGCACTCAGGAAACGTTATGTAAGTGTATTTGTGAATGTGATGTTGTAGGCTAGGAGTGTGAGATCCACATGGTCGTAGAAGCCTTGAATGGTGGTTCTCAGTGTTTGAACTTAATTCAGTAAGAAACGTGGAGCCACCCTTTCACAGGGGAGAAACAGGATGAGCACAGTGTCCAGGGAAGAGGAGTCTGGCAACAAACTGGATCCCTTGATTAACTCATATTTTCCCTTTAATTAAAATATAGTCTAAATATTACACTAGAGAATTATTAGTTTTCTAAGATGTAATTGTAGTTATTCTTAGGAAATGTGCGCTGAAGTTTTTTAGGGAGAGAGGGCTGTGGTAGCTACAACTCATTTTTAAATAACTTTATATATATATATAATGTATATTATACATGCAACATATGTATACATATATCCATCTACACAGATATAGTAAATATGGCAAAATGTTAATTATTAGATCTAGTGGTGGGTGTATACAAGGTTTCTTATACTTTCCTGTAATGCTTGCATATTTTCATAATAAAAATTAGAAGTAGGAAAAAATATTTCTCTTTGACCCTCTTATAGGAGAAAGAGAACAATTAATAATGATAATTACACACATTAAGAGAGTATTTACTCTGTGCTAGGCTGGGTAGTAAAGAATTTTGCCTGACCCAAGGAGAGGTCTGGCCTTTGTCCCTAACTTCTAAAAAGTAATCTTTAAATCCTTGGAATTTCCCAAGTGATAAGAGTGTCTTTGTTATTCACGTTTCCGGGAGAAGGTGGGTGGAGCGGCAGAGAGATGGAGACTGTTCAAACACTTGGGCAATCATTCAATCAATCATCTCTATGTAATGAAGCCCCAGTAAAAACTCTGGACTCCAAAACTCAGAAGCATATCCCAGGGAGGGAGTACCCACACACTGATACCAGAAGGGTAACACATCCTGAGGCCAAGGAAGATTTTGCCTTTGGAATCTTCCTATGTATCCCTTCCTTTAGCCTGTTCTAATTTGTATCCTCTCTCTGTAGTAAACCCTAACCATTAACCATGAGTGTAGTAGTTTTCAGTGAGTCTTTGAGTCTTCCCAGTTTTATGGCATTATCAAACCTGGGGGTGGTTTTGAAAACTCTCTGAACTTGTAGATGGTGTCAGAAATGAGTATAGTCTTTGACACTATGCCCTAAAGCTTTGCAGTTTGGCTAACATCAGGCATGTATGAATATTTAATACTCATAACATGAGCATTAATGAATTGGATAGCCTGTTTTATAGATAAGGAAACTTAGGAACATATAACTAACTTGCCTAAGGTGATACAAGTCAGTAAGTGGTAGAACTAGAATTTAAATGTTGGCAGAGTGCTCCAGAACTTGTGCATCTCGCTGATAAGGAAAAAAGCTTATGTCAGGAATATAAGTGAAAAGAATTCCAGAGTAGGTAGGTTCAGGGAGCAGTGTCGGTTGAGTCCTGTCTGTCTGTTCTCTAACTGCAATTCCGTGTAATAATGGACCTTGAGAATGAAGACCTTGAGTCATAGCAAGACACTGTACCCTGAAAGAAAGATTCAGTGATATTTAATACTACACACTTTGTTTTCTAAGGCCATTAAGTGGACTAATTAATTTTATAAAGAAATCCAAGAGCTCTAACAGAATGGGCTTTCTCATAAACTTTTCCTTATCCAAGTAACAAGGCCGCCACATTCTCTGACCATTCTTGTTAATAGGAGGCCTGCTGTAAAATTTCAGTGGCATGGAAAAAATGCTTTCAGAGAGAGAGAGAGCAGTCCCACACCTCTCTCCACTAATTGATAGTTGACAATAATCCAAATCTAAATGACCTGTGCTTCAGAATTCAAACATAAGAGTGGTAGAAGTTTCAATACCCTAAATAAATTCTTTAAGGAAGATCTATCTGACAAGTTATGCTCCTGTATACTCCTCTTTTGCAAAATTCAAAATGCTCCATCCAATAGAAAAGTTCTAATTTTAACAGGGCATACATTTTAAGACTTTGCAAGTACTCTGGTAATTTTCTAAACACACTAACTGCATATGCATTAAATTTTGATCAAATCGTCACAAAAACTTCCAGATAAATGGCACTATATAGGTGCAAGCAGAAAGTATGAATGATTCTCTTCAGTAGTCAAACCGAAGCTGGACATTTGTTCTTTGAGTATGTGCATTGATGTGTGAACAATACCTTTACACAGGTTATGAGGATGCTGTTCTTCTCTTACCATCCCCCAAAAGCCCAGAAGGAAGCAACTCACTAGTAGGGGGGGAAATAGGTAATGCTAAAAGCATATAAAAACAAGAGAAATCCAAGAGATCTGGTCTATTTAGCTGCTTTATTCTGATTAACAGTCCAATGTCTAAACAAATCTCTACGAGGTTGTAGTTTGTGCCCTTCTGTGGGTGGCTTATATGTCCCCTAAAACAAAAAATAACCCACAACTCCAAATGCTGTCTTGAGATTATGCTTTGTTCTGATCTTTACTATAATCGTTTTCTGATTTTTTTCAATCATTTAAAAAAGAAAAAAAAAAGTTTCAAAACATAATTATGTACTGTCCTAAAACCTTATCTAGGAAAAAAAGAAACAGAAAAGAACACTACCAAAGGAAAATCTATAAAGTAAGACTAAGAAGAGTCCTATCTCTCAGGGTTGTTATGAGGATTAAATGAATTAATATTTTTAAGTGCTTAGAGTGGTGCCCAGCACATGGTAAGCTATATAAGTGAGTGAACAACAAACCACCTGACATTGTCCTCATTATAGGTAATTAAGTACCATGAGGCTGTCCTGGAGGCAGAGAGAATTGAGGTATAGTAGGAGAAATGTGTTTCCAGTGAGCCTCAGCTAAGTATGTTATCCCTTGGTTATTTTCATTACATGAATATTTTGGGTCCTACATACTTTGAAGTTTTCCTCAAGGGAAAAAGTTGAATTGGGACTCTTTGTGAGTAGACTCTTTGGCCTGGAAGATTGGCACCTTCAACTGTTTCTTATGCCAAGCCTCTGAGATTCTGTTCCCGTTCCAAAAGCAGACAGGAGCTTCCTTGCAAGTTTTTCTGAAAGAAATGAATGAGACTAAACTCCAGCAGATTTCTGCCTTCATGGACCCTTAACTAGCCTAATTAGTTTGGTGAATTAACAGTGCAATGGCTGGAATGCAGAGTGCAGCAGGCCCCAGCTCTGGGGGTAAAGACACAGGAGGCCCCGCAGATCATAAAGCAGAACCAGTCAGTCTTAGAGCTGGTCAGGGACACTCAAGAAAGGCTGTAGTGAAAGACTGCAGAAAAGCTACTGCCATCTTTTGGCTGATTTCACAGGAACATAGATTTTGAACTTAGAGCCATGCAAAATTGTATTTATACACAGAAAAGCCTTTTTATACCAAGCCTAGTGAGCACAAGATATTACATCATTTATACTTTTGAACTTGAAAAAGAGAAAGAAAATTTTAAGGTGATTCTGAGTAGCTCTTTTCCATCTTCAAAAGGAGGAGGCAAATAACTGAAAAATGGAAAATGTCATCAAGCAGTGATAGGATCCCAGTCAAATAGAAGAAAGAACTTCCAAGTCTTCTCAAAACAGTTTTACTCCACCCAATCAGACCCACTCATTTTATAAAACAAATACATGTTAACGTCCCTTTAACTATCCTGAACTAAAACTCGCAGATAATATAACAAACCTACAGGCGTAATTTTGAAAACTCAATATACTGTTCTAACCACAAAATGAAGAAATTATATTTTTAAAAAGTAATTTATAACAATGTATTGATATATGTAAATGTTTGGGTGTGACTTCACAAGAAGACACAATGGAGTGGATACATGCACAAAATAAATTTAGATTTAAGAAAAATAAGACATATTCAGGGAATTATCCACATACTTTTTTAATACTTGAAACCTTGAAATAGGAGATAAATATCTTTATAGGTATGCATGGAATCACTATGATGCAACAGTTATAATTGTAGTGGAGACTCAAATACTACAAATGACATTGTTGTTCGTGATGTGATTTTCTGAAATGTAGCACAACACTTGTTAAAGTTCCAAACTAAGCACAATGTTTAAAACTGTGCAAAAAGTATTCAGAATATTTAGTGTGTATATGTTAAAACAGAGTTAGAGTCTAGGCTTAGAAATTTATTAACAGGATTTTTTTGAACTTACATGAATGCCCAGGGGGACATGTTAAAGTCATGAGAGACGTAGGACAACGCTACATTGTACAGGACTATTCACAAATTACAGGATGTCTAGCATCCCTGCTTCCTGCCCAAGAAACATAGTAATTCCCTCCAGACCTCTCTCCCCCACCTCCCCACTTCTGACAATTGTGACAACTAATAATGACTCCGCTGAAGACCAGAACAGCCTCTGAGTACATAGTGCAGCCTCCATTAAAAAAAAAAAAAAAAAAAAAAAAGGCACTCTAGAACCTTGGTAACCTCTCCAGAAAAGTCAGTGTAGGAGTCGGGGGCTCAAAGGGGTGCTGGGTCTGTGCTCTTGTGTTTGAGAATATGATGGAACAGAGGGTTGCAAGTCACAAATGTCCTTCTCTGTGTCTCTCCACTGTAACTTTTAAAATTTTAACTTACTTTATTTTTTAAAATCAAATGTTTTCAAAGTCAAGAAGTAGATAATGGTTACCTGCTGCATACTTCCCACCAAGCCTTCTCCCCAAAGGCGTATACTTTCAGGTATTTCCCCTGGCGTTTTACATACATAATTCTAAATAATATGCTTTTCTCCCCCTAGGGCTTGATTTTTGAATACTGATAATTTTTTCATTGTATATAATAATATACATTATATGTAAAATATTTTATAATCATAAATAGTATAGAAAGAGCCATTAGGGGAATTGTTTTATAAACTATATGAATGTCTAACCAATGTGCTGTATACTTGAAACTAATAAAATTTAAATAAAGAAATAATAAATATTGGGTGTCAAACTAATACAATTATGAAGAAAAATAAAGAAGAACTTTTTTGGAGAGTGAGTAATTCTTTCATTGTTTAGTTGAGAAAGACGTAATGGCAATGAACACCTAGTAGAAATTGCAGTATATAGCTTACAGGTTATATCTCTAAATGTTACTAAAAGGTATTTGAATTGCATTTCTTTTCTTTTTCAATCCAAGAAGAAAAATACCTTCATTAGCTTTGGTAAATAACTACAATTACAAATAAATACATAAATATAAAGGTAAAATATAATTACAACCACAGTTATAAATAATCATAAAGAGGTAGCCTATTCTTGAAACTAAGGAATAGGTTCTTTGTTTTTATCACTTGCTACACAGACAACCTGTGAGGGTTGTGTGGACCAAAATCAACACCTCCTCCCAGCACCTCCTTCCCATAAAGAGCCTAGATTTGATATCTAATATTGGATTAAAAATTGCAGGAAAAGTAAAACTGTCTTCATTCATAGACAACAGAATGCTATATTTAGAAAAAAACTATTAGAACTAATAAAAAGTTCAATAAGATATTAGGATACAAGATCAACATATAAAAATCAATTGTATTTCTATATACTAACAATGAACAGTCCAAAATGTTCTAAAACTGGATTTTGGTGATAGTTGCAAAACTTGGTAAATTTATTTTTTAAAAATCATCGAATTGTACATTTAAAATGAGTCTATTTTATGGTATGTAAATTTCACCTCAATAAAGTTTTTTCTTTAATTGAGAGATAGCAAAAAGGAATAAAAAAAATCTTTTTTCCCACAAAAAGGATTTTATTCATTATTTCTAATTTCTATGTTGTAATCTCTGGTGTCAAATACTCTAACCGTGAGGGGTAGAGCCCCACTTGTGGTATTTCTAGGCCATATCCAGAGCAAAAGTCAAGATGTATGAGGTCCCATGTCATAGATCGCAGAACTGACACCAGAGGGCAGAACTTTGACAATTAGGCTTGTACCACTGTTTATTTGGAAGTGCATGATTGATGAGCCTGGTCACAAAGAAACATACCAAAAGGAGGCAAAAAGTCAAGTCAGATAGTCAAAGAAAGTTCTGGGCATGGGGCGGGGGCGGGGCGGGGGGGACAGGGCGAGTCAGGGTCCTTATTCCCTAAAGGCACTGGTTGTTTGGAAGAAAACACTACCTCCTTGAACTCCGAGAGCCAGTTGCCTGCTTGGACCAGAATGGAGGTGCTGGCTTTCATAATGCAAAATAAACGGAACACTCAGAACTCTCAACAACTTTCAATGTCTGCAAAGATGAAAACATAATTCTAAGGATGTACAAGTGAGCACTGAAGAAATTTCAATGGTATGATTCCCACCAGTGGCCTTCTGCCTTTGGCTTTTCAAAGTCTTACCCATTTATAATTCAAATCACATTTGTAAGCATGAAACATTCCCAGTAACAACTATAAGAATATTTAATACTTTTATGAACAATTTGTATTTCCTATTTAGAAATATCATGCAAAACATCAGTGGAATAAATTTAGATTCTGGGCTCAGAAGAAAAGTTTTCAGATAGAATCTTCTATGCTTTGGTAATTGAAATATACAGGTGCTCAGCAGGAAAAACAAAGGCTTTTTGTTTGTTTTAATGCAACAATGCAACTCATGAACTGATTCTGGAGCGTTTTGCCTATAGACATTTTTATTTAAGTTTTGGGTTGTTATTTTTTAATCTACTATTTTTGAGAAATACTAAGAGACTTTGTTATCTGTCATATTTTGGGAGTACTGTCAAGTCTGGTTTTAAAAGAGTTACCTATTTGTAAAGGATAATAATAATAGGCATAATAATAGTTATGTACACATACTAGGCCTTGACATAAACTTGTTCCAATATTTTGCAAAGATGTTTTAATGAGGAAACTAAAGCAACTTGCCTGTAGTCACATGAGACAACTCGATATATTTACAGTTTAGCCAGGCACTGCACTAAACATTTTATATACATTATAATCTTTAACCTTAATAATAAATGAAAGGAGAAACTATATTCTTATTTCATGGATGAAGAAATAGGAATTTAGGAATAATTCTTGCCCCAATTCAATAATAAAAGTTGTAGCAAGAATCCCATCAGACTGGTTTCTCTCTTTTATGTGGCAACCAGCAAGTCTTCTTTGATGATAGATGATGTGTATCAAGTTCTGTAAGGGTGTCTCTGTGAAAATGAATTATTATAATTTCCGTAAAAAGCTAGTTCAATAAATTAACTTTTGTCAAAAGTCACCATCATCATCATTGAGAGCAAACATCTGCCATTCCCAAAAAGAAGCCACCCAATTTTCATTAATGACCGTGAGTTATGAAAATTCCTATGTTGACATTTAATGGCCACTTTGTAGTCAAAATATGGGCTCAATATGAGGAACAGCAAAAGGAGACAATTCTTGTGGCTTTGATGCAGAGGCTCCACTAAAAAGGTAATTTATAAGAAAAGCAGACTGAATGAATTTCAGGAAGAAATAATAAATGTTAAATTGGGCCTTTTAAATCTTAGAAAGTTTCGTAGTGACCAAATACAATTTTGTTTTGTTTCAAATTTTCTTCTTTTATATTAGCATTCTTTTTCGTGTAGCCAGTTATTCATTTTTAGTTGGCTTCTTCAATTAAATAAATTGATTTAAAAAGATATAGTTTTAATGAAATACCTCTGTTCCTGATGCATTTGTGTCTCCATCCATGTCTTCACAGAGCTAAAGAGTAATTTGGGGTTGTGCCCTTTCAGGACCAGGTGAATTATTACTCTAATGGGGTCAGCAGAGGGCCAAATAGCTTTTCCTGAATTAGCATGTGAAAGGAATGTAGGAAAGTTAACTGTGTATGACTAAATTTCACTTTATTTGCTACTGGATGACATATTGCTAGAACCAGATTCATCATCAGTAAAGGAACTCTTTGGTGATCTTGTTCAGATTCACTTCACTTTCTTGGTCATTAGTCTGCATAATAATAAAACTCACAGGTATTAAGTACTTAACTACATACCCAGCTTTAGTGCTTTACAGCTATCATTTTATTTTCCAAAAAGCAGAGAAATCCTATGAGATATTGATTATATCAAGATTCATTAAGTAAAAGAACAATCCTAAGTATTTTAAACAAAGTGGAATTTAATATAGGGAATTAGGTGTTTACAAATTTTTAGAAGGGCTGGAGAAGTAGCTTCTAGGATGGGCCTCCAGAAGTAATTTCCAGAGCATTACAGACTGGCTTGCTGGGTGGGTGACCAACTGCTTTCAAGGTCTCTGGAGCTAGTAAATTCATAAAGGTGTCTCAGAACAGGAAACCAGATTCAAGTTGCTGCTTCCACTGTCACAGTATTTGACACCAGGGAAGCTGCAAAAAGGATACTGGAACTCTGCTGCAGATGAAACCGCAAGTCTCCAGGTTTTTGCATGCCAGCAGAAAAAAACGGCCAACTGAGATGAGAGGAAGGCCTCCTCATGTTTGCCTTCCAAATTTCAAACAAATCCATCCAAATGACTGGACCTAAATCACATCCAAACCATTAGCTGCAAAGGGGGTTGAGAAATGCAGATTTTTAGCTTTTCAACTTCTACAGGAAAGGAAGGACCCAAGGAGGGAAGTAGAATGTGAGATAAGCAAGGCAATTCACATTATGATCCTAGGTGGGTACTATATTACCGTCCTCATGCCCCTTTTTGATAGATAAAGAAACTAAGGCCCAGAGAATTAAATAAATGGCCCAAGGCAGTGTATTCTAGAACCTGTGCTTCTAACCAATTGGTTTTACTGCCTCGCTATAGTCAGGTTATAGTCCTTCATGCACATAGCCTAAATGAAAATTCCAGCAGCATTGTTCGTCAAAGTCGAAACTTTTTCAATGGTAGGCAAACTCCAACAAGGTAAATCAGAAAAGGTCCAAAGCTATAGTACACTATTAGATTATTCCTACCTTTATCTTATAGACCCAGCAAAGTTCTTGAATTTTACTTTACAGAATCTCTGACTATTGATTCAAGTACTATTAGATGTTACTGAGATGGTATTTCAGCCTTGAAAACCAGGAACATCCAAGGATCCAGCCCCAGAAAAATGCCCATTAATCACTAAATTCAAATCTAAGTCTCAGAATTTACTGCTAAAATGTGATGAAGAGCCTCTTCCAGTGAGAATGGAATCAGACCTCCAGAGAAAAATAGAAGATATCTTTTGTCTCCTAGCCCAGAGTCTTTTTGGCAGACATTGCCAAGTGTTGGCCAAGCCCATTTTCCTTTGCAGTTAGGTGGGGGCAGTGTGAGTTCTGGCCAGTGGAAGAAGTTGGAAACTAGTGATGTTCATTACCTGCAGGTCTGGCCGCCCCTTCTTAATGACCAGGCTATGTGTTCACAATGGTGGTGTCACAAGATAGAAGGAGCCTGAGTGCCTCCTGAAGGACTGCCAACCACATTACACTGTGATGTAAGCAAACGATGCATTTTTATCGAATTAAGTCACTGAGGTCGGGGGTCTGTGTGTTACAGTAGTTGGGCTGACTAATAGAGCTGACCTGTACCTTCTGCTACAGATATTCTTAACAAAGGCAAAGCGAGGTCAGAGAGACCTAGTCTATGGGCAAGAAGCAAGCCAAGGCGAATTTGTAAGGGAGTATGAAAAAGGGTGTTAGTCTTCGGATAGCTTCAGTTTCAAGAAACTTTAACTTATTTTGTCATCAACATCAAGCCTTCTTTAAAAAAAATTCATTAAAGAGTTGCCATTGCCTTTGTTTTGTTTCTGCTTCTCAGACCAGGGCAGCAAAGCTAAATAAACACAGTGGTGGAGAAAATTTTAAAAAGAGGGGGGCTAAAATGGAGTTAGAAAAAGGAGGTTCTACCTGAAATAGCTGGACCTTTAAACTCCTTTGATAGTTCGTTCCAATCCTGGAAAAAGTAGCCCCTTCTATGTACTGAAATCGGATTTCTGGGATCAGCCCTTCTCTGCCTGGGGTGGGAGCAAGCTGCATGGAAAGACAACAGGGAGAGAAAGGACTTGAGCTCACTCTTCTGAGGACCACCGGAGATCCCTGGGACAAACTGCACTGGAGAGGGATCCGTTCTGTACACCAAAAACAAATGAGTAGGCGAAACTGGATTTCACCTCCCTAAGAAGAAAACTCTAGAGCTCTTGAAGAGCACCATTTATATACAACAGCAAATACGTTTATTGTGGATCATTTTTAGCTGTTCATTAAACCAAATCCCCTGGGGATATTTTATGTCAATGCTTTGGAAATTAGTCCTTGTTACTTTATGTAATTGAAAACAATAAAGCTAAGTGCCTGTTATGTTCTTCCGTAATTTGAAACAGAGACTGCCAACCTCAGGTCCCATCTCCAGGCCTCTCAATGGCCTCGGAGGTAATGATGGGAATCTGTACATTATTTTTGTTATATCACAAAACCTTACAGAAAATGAGACATTTTACTTAAAGCTATATGAGCTAAATGTCAAGTTTCTGTTTTGTGACTGAGATTACGTCAGCTTAGCACACTAATTATCTCAAAAGATAAATGATTGGTAATTGATTATAATGCTATTTGGGCACTCTGAGTAACAATTACTCTGTGTCTTTGATTAATATAAATGGGTTAAACACCCAATGAGACTTTCATAAAGAACAACTTCTAGGAAATAGGCTCCATGTAGGAGCTTATAAGTAGTAGTTTAAGAATCTAGCCAAAAAATGGAAACAACTCAAATGTCATTCAATTAATGAATAGATAAATAAAATATACTATAGCATAAATGGCATATTATTCAGCTATAAAAAAGAATGAAATACTAATACATACTACAACATAGATTAATCTCAAAAATTATATGCTTACTGAAAGAAACCAGTCACAAAACACTATATATTATATGATTTCATTTATGTGAAATGTCTATCAGATGCAAATCTGTAGAGACAGAAAGTAGATTAGTGGTTACTTAGGGCTGAGATGGAGGATGGGGAGTAACTATTAATAGATATGAGATTTCTTTCTGGAGTGATGAAAATTAGGTTATGGTGATTGCTGCATAACTCTGTTCATATACTGAAAACTATTGGGTTGTACATTTAAGTGGGTGAATTTTATGGTCTATGCATTGTATTTCAATAAAACTGTTAAAATTTTTCAGAATCGTGAATCGAACTCCATAATTTTTCATTTGACTTCACCCAAAATTTGCCTGAATTAATGGACTCTTACAGCCTGGGAATAAATTTGGGGTCTGGAGAAACAACGATGAAAGCAAACAATAACTTCGTCTTCCATCGGGAGAAAATGCTAGAACGTCAGCCTTCTCTCGCCGCTTGCACTAAGTCTTCTCCTGCACGTTCCTTACTCATGGCAAGAGTCCATGAGATAAGACTGTGGTCCAGGAGAAGCTCTTTCTCTCAGTGCTCTGTCCCCATAAAGGACCTAGGGCTTCACACCTTTCAAATTCCATGCAGAGAATAAGACCAGTGGCCCTTCAACAACACCAAGGCCAATTCTCCTTGGCAATTTTCCCTTTTCCCTTTGCAGCCATTTTATGTGGCACTATATCTGCACACATGACACTTTCTTTCCCTCTTTGAGGCACTTAACAAATTTCTACCAAATTCATCAAAGGTACAACAGCAATCTCTTAATTATAAGTTGTAAGTCAATATTGAAAATTTCAGAGAATATATAAAAGTAAAAGGAAGAAAATTAAACCAGTAGCTTAATTTTATGTTTTTTTATTCAGATTTCTTCTGACCTCCTTTTTATATTCTCTTTTTTCTATATTTAATCTTGTTTTATTATATGTATTTCTATCTATTCATTTTAAAGTCTTTCCAAAATATTTTTTCATCATAACCATTTTAAGCATACAGCTGTTCACTAGTGTTCAGTAGTTCAGTAGTGTTGAGTATAGTCACATTGCAATTTTGCAAAACTGAAACGCTATACCAACCGAACAACTCCCATTTCCCCCTCCCTCTAGGTCCTGGTAATCACCATTCAGCTTTCTGTTTCTATGAAATTGGACTGCTTTAGATGCCTCATATAAAGGTATCAAACAGTATTTGTCTTTTCGTGACTGGTTTATTTCACTTAGCATAATGTCCTCAAGGTTCATCCATGTTGTAGCCTACTTCCTTTTTAAAGCTGAATAATATCCCATTGTATGTCTATATTGATTTTGTTTGTCCATTTATTCATTGATGGATATTTGGCTATTGTGAATGAAGCTGCTATGAACATGGATGTGCAAATATCTCTTTGAGACTCCCCTTTCAATTCTTTTGGATACATAGCCAGGAGTGGAATTGCCGGATCACATAGCAGCTCTATTTTTAACTTTTAAGGTACCACCATACCATTTCTCATCATGGTTGCACCATTATATAATCCCACCAGCAGTGCACAGGAGTTCTAATTTCCCCACCTTCTCACCAACACTTGTTATTTTGTTGTTTTGATAGTAGTCATCCTAATGGGTGTGAGGTAATAACTCATTGTGGTTTTGATTTGCATTTCTCTAACAATTAGTGATGTCAAGCAGCTTTTCATATGCTTATTAGCCATTAGTATATCATTCTGAGAGAAATCACTATTCAAGACCTTTGTCCATTTTTGGTTTTTTTGTTGCCAAGGTATAGTAGTTCTTTATATAGTCTGGATAATAACTTATTGGATATCTGATATGTAAATAATTTATCCCATTCTATAGACTGCCTTTTCACTCTGGTGATGTGTCCTTTGATGCAAAGGTTTTTTTTAAAATTTGATGTAGTCCCATTCATCTAGTTTTTTCTTGTATTTCCTGTTCTTTTGGTGTCATAACCAAGAAATCATTGCCAAATCCAATGTTGTAAAGTTTTCCCCTATGTTTTCTTCTAGGAATTTTGTAATTAGGAGTCCTATATTTAGTTTTTTAATCTATTTTGAGTTAACTTTTGAGTGTGTGTAAGATATAAGGGGTTAACTTCATTCTTTTGCATGTGGCTATCCAGTTTTCTTAGCACCATTTGTTAAAGAGGCTGTCCTTTTCCCATTAAATGGTCTTGGCATCCCAGTCAATGATCATTTATTTTACCAAATATTCAAGGGTTTATTTCTGTACTTTCTATTATATTCCATTGGTCTGTATGTCTGTCTTTATGCTAGTATCACACTGTTTTGATAACTATAGTTTTATAATGCATCTTAAAATCAGGAAATGTGAGACCTCCAACTATGTTCTTTTTCTAGATTGTTTTGGCTATTGAGAATCTCTTAAGATTCCATATAAATTTTAGGGTGAATTTTTTCTATTTCTGCAAAAAAATGCCATTGGAATTTTGATAGAGATTGCATTGGATCTGTAGATCAATTTGGGTAGTAAACATCATAACAATATTAAATCTTCCAGTTCGTGAGTATAGGCGGTCTTTTGATTTATTTGTGTCTTCTTTAATTTCTTTAAGCAATGTTTTATAGTATTCAATGTATAAGTCATTCACCTCCTTGGTTTGGTCTATTCATAAGTATTCTATTCTTTTTCATGCTATTATAAATAAAATTATTTTTAAAAATTATTTTTCGGATTGTTTATTAGTGTATTAGTGTTAGTGTATAGAAACACGGCTGGTTTTTTGTGTGTTGATTTTGTATCCTGAAACTTTCATGAATTTGTTCATTAATTCTTACAATTTTGTGTGTGTGTGTGTGTGTGTAAACTTTAGGGTTTTCTACATGTAAGATCATTTTATATACAATCAGAAAAAAAATCTGATGTAGAAGCAATAAACAATTTTTCAATAGAAAATTTTTCCCTTTTATATTGAGATATAACTGACATATAACATTGTATTCATTTTAGGTGTGTAACATAATGACAATATATGTATGTATTCTGAGATGATTACTACAGTAAGTTTAGTTAACATCCATCACCTCACATACTTAAAGTTCTTTTTCTTGAGATGAGAAATTTTAAGAATTACTCTCTTAGCAACTTTCAAATTTATAATACAATATTGTTAACTGCAGTCACAAAACTGATATAATGCTGTATGTTACATACCCAGAACTTATTTATCTTACAACTGAAAGTTTCTAGCTCTTGACCACCATCATCCATTTTCCTCACCCCTAACTTCTGGCACCCACCAATCTCTACTCTTTATCTATGACTTTGTTTTGTTTTGTTTTGAAATTCTACATATAAGTGAGATTATACAGTATTCATCTTTCTCTGTCTGACTTATTTCACTTAACCATATGCCCTTACAGTCCATCCATGTTGTTACAAACATCAGGATTTTCTTTTTTATAGCTGAAAAACATTTCATTGTGTGTGATATATATCACATTTTTTTATCCATTCATCCATTAATGGATACTTAAGTTGTTTCCATGTCTTGGCTATTGTAAATAATGCTGCAATGAACATGTGCATGCAGATATTTTTTTTCAAGATCACTATCTTTTCCTTTGGGCAGATATCCAGAAGTGGAATTGTTAGATACAATTTTAGTTCTATTTTTAATTTTGTGAGGAACTTTCATAACGTTTTCCATAGTAGCTTCAACAATTTACAATCCCACCAATAGTGAACAAGGGTTTCTCTCTTCTCCACATCCTTGCTAACACTTATCTCTTGTCTTTTTAATAATAGCCTTTCTAACAAGTACAAGGTGCTATCTCCTTGAGGTTTTGATTTGCATTTCCCTGATGACTAATTATGCTGAGCACCTTTTCATGTACCTTGTTGGTCTTTGGTATGCTTTCTTTGGAAAAAATGTCTGTTCTTTTTTTTTTTTTTTTGCCCCAAATAAATTTTATATAACACTTTTACTATCACAAGTATTTCCTACATCATTAAAATATTTGTAAACATAATTTTTAATTGTTGTATATGAGTCTATTATCTGGATGTGCCATAATCTATAAGAACAATCCACATTCTTCTATTGTTGGACATTTAGTTTGTTTTAAATTTGTATTATGATGAACAATAATACAAAGTATATCTTTGTGTATTTTCTTTGGTCACATTTAAGACTTTATTCCTCCCTTATGATAGATTCTTAGAAGTAGCTCACTGAGTTAATGATTACAAACATTAAGACTTTCACAGATTTTTCTAATTTGAAAAAAGAATAACTTTAAAAAAGTTAATTAAACATACAACATTTGAAATACATTTTACCTATCTTTTGAGAACTTACACTACATTGTACATTTTTAAATGGCGTGAAATATACTTTATATGTAGCTTTAAATACACAAATAAGTGAGCTCTATTTTTGATAACATTGGGCTCTTTTGTTAACTTTTAAATTTCTTTCCAAATTCCACCCCTCCTTTTGGGGGGTGCTCAATAATCAGTACTGAAGCAAGAACTCTGAGGGGCCAGAAGGGAGTGAAGAGCCTACTCTAGGATGTACTAAGAAGCAATCACAGGGCCAGTTTTAAACAAAGTTTTTAAGAACAGAGGGCAAAGCTGAGAGTTATTTCTGAGGAGATATAGGACAACCCTGAAGGGCCTGAGGTAAATTGAACTTAAAGTGCAGACCTGTGATTTAAATCAGGCTAATATCACAGCAGGGGGCAACTGACAAGG
The DNA here is from genome assembly GCF_014176215.1 of Rousettus aegyptiacus. Lineage (NCBI taxonomy): Eukaryota > Metazoa > Chordata > Mammalia > Chiroptera > Pteropodidae > Rousettus > Rousettus aegyptiacus. Next base: position 123,626,213 of record NW_023416284.1, on the reverse strand, counting down.
TGGGAGATTTGGGGTTGTCAAAATGATTGGAAAGGTACTGCTAGCATTTAAACAGCAGGGGTGAGAAATGCAAGAGACATTGCATGACTTGAGACTATCCCTTAAAATAATTTTCCAGCCCTTAATGTCAGTAGATGTCCCACTGAAAGACTGGGCTAGTTTTTTGTTGATGCATCTAGACTCCACTCTGTATCCTGTATCTTTAGCCATTAAGGACCATAGAAATGTGGACGTTCACTGAGTGAATAACTTCAAAGTCCCTAAATGGGAATCACTGAATGTTGTACATACCTTTAAAAATGTGCACTCATAAAATAATGGGTTGAGAATAAAAAGAAAAAAATTTATTAAAAACCTGTTATATTCCATAAAGTTTATATACTAGTTTCCTATGGCTGCTATAACAAATTATCACAAGCTGGGTGTTTTAAAACAGAAATTTATTCTCTCACAGTTTGAGAGGACAGACAACTGAAATGAAGGTGCCAGCATTTGAAGAGAGGGTTGCATTCCCTTCAAACACGCTAGGGGAGAATCCATTGGTTCTGACAGCTGCAGGCACTCCTTGACTTGTGGCTATTTCCCTCCAATCTCTGTCTCCAATGACCTTCTCCTCTTATGTCTATCAAATGTCCCTCTGCCTCACTCTTATAAGGATACTTGTCATCGAATTTAGGACCCAGTTGGCTAAATCAGGATGATCTCCTCATCTCAAGATTCTTAAACTTAATAATATAGTCAATGACCCTTTTCCCAAATAAGGTAACATTCACAGGTTCTAGGGATTAGGACATAGATATATTTTAGTGGGGGCCACCATTTAGCTCACTACATTTTACTTCCAGAATCTTGTCAATTTTCCAGCAATCTTGTGACAGAGGTACCATTATCCTTTGTTTACAAGGGAAGAAATGAAATTTAGAAAGAATAAGTACTTGGCCAAAGCATCTTGGTGTATTCCAGAGCCAAGATTCACCCCTAGGCTCCTGACACCTGGATCCAGTATTATTACGATCTGCTCTGTGCCTGGTCACTTACATGGCACTGTCCTCACTAATGCGAAGTCAGCTTCAGACAACGGCGTTCACAGGTGACCTTGAACACTGCTGGTCTCAACCTAAAAGAAGTAAAATTTCTCTTTGCTAAGGAAGCATTCAGTTTAATATAAGAAAAACTATAGTCAAGAGATTAAACATGTTCTTTTCACAATCAATTCTAAATAGGTACCAACTTAACCTAAATTTAGATAATCATGCAATGTTCCAAAAGTGCCTTTTTTTTTTTCCATTTTCTTAGCCCCGGAAAAAAAGACACTTTTTTTTTTTTTTTTTTAGCTCAGTCCAATTTATTCTCTCAACTTTTGTTGAGTACCTACTATAATTTACAGTATACACCTCCTTTGAAATTCTTCTTCTCTTATTTTGAACATTTTTATTTTAGAGTACAGATACATTTGAACTCACAAAAAATAAAAAGGCATAAAGATATTCTGACATTCTCAACATCCTGAATTATTTTTTAACCTAATTTATTGAATATTAACTTTTGTTTTACTCTTTTTCTTTGCTTAAATCTAAGATGTTTTAAATAGCATTAAGATTTTATGTAACTGCAACTGGTAACTTCTAAAAAAGATTTTTTTTTAAATAAAGCTTTTTTTACAATTCAGATTTAGGAGTGGTTTGAAACAGGGCCAGGGGTGCACTTTCAGCTAGGCCCATTAAAGCAATTGTAAAATAAAAAGAATGTTATGCTGCTTTTCAAAGCTAGTGTGTCCTTCTACTAAGGATGAATTTTCAACAGATATATATTACTATGCCTCAAAAGTGCTACATCTCACATAGTTTGAAAAGTTGATAGTGTAGAATCATAGCATCTTTTAGGGAAGGGATAGATTTCTTGGTAATATTGTGTGTTTAAAAAAATAATATACTTAATAAATTCACACATGCAAATAATATCTGTTATTGCTGATTGGGGAAATTTAGTGGAAACACAAAAATTGCAATGACATTGATATGTCCACGTTGGAGAGGATTTGCAGAAGGTAATCTTATTTAGATACTTTAAAATGTAAATAGTGCCCATCAGGGAATATAGCCTCCCTCCACATACTAGGTTTTCAGATAAACAAGTAGGGGAAATTTGCACTAATTCTATAGGGGCATAATTAAAAATAATTAGAAAAAAACATGTATTTTATAAAATAGCTTCAAGAAAACAGACAGCGATGGATTTTGGCTTTTCAGAAAATGGTGAGCATGTAGCACAGGCTTTGGATCTAAAGTCCCAGTGATGCAAGCCTCCTTCCTTGTATATACCTGCCAATTTACTTTAAAAGAAGGAAAGAAGGAAGGAAGGAAGGAAGGAAGGAAGGAAGGAAGGAAGGAAGGAAGGAAGGAAGGAAGGAAGGAAGGAAACAAACAAAGGACTATTTCCAGGGATGAGAAGTTATGTGTTTAATGACTCAGTCCTTGGCAACTGTCAATAAGTATGTTAGTTAAAGGCAACCAGAGTATAAAAACTGCAAACTCAAGAAAATACTAGAGATAGATTAGATAGATACATAGATAGATAGATAACCTTAAGGTGAAATGAAAAAGTAAGCAGAATGACAATCACTGCTGCCTTTTGCTACAATAACAAATAATGGTCAAATCTCATTACATCTATAAACATTTATTTCTTGCTCAGATTACATGAAAGCTATAGATTGACCCTTCACTTGATATGGTAGGCAGGATAATGCCCCTCCGCAATCCCCCCTCCCCAGCAAAGAAATCTACTTCCTAATTCCCAAAACCTGTGAATACATTACGTTCTACAGCAAAAGGTACTTTGCAGATATGATTAAGGTTACAGACCTTGAGATGGGGAAATTATCCTGAAATAGCTAGATGGACTCCATCTAATCACATGAATCTTTAAAAGCAGAGACTCTTTTCCAACTACAGTCAGAGAAAGAGGTGTGATGACAATAGGGTCAGTGAGATTTGTGAGAGAGACTCAATCTGTTATGCTTACCTTCAAGCAAACACAGACCCGCTGACTCATTGATTTTAATCTGGTGGGATCCCTACTGGACTTTCGACCTACAGAATTGCAAGATAATATGTTTCTGTTGCTTTAAGCTATGAAATTTATGGCAATTTGTTACTGCAGCGATAACAAACTAATACATTTGGTGAAGCAGGAAAGTGAGTCACCTGAAGACATATGCAGATAGCATCCTTAATTCCCTGGTGTGAATACTCCAGGAACCTCAGCACCAAGTCCTCATCTTTGACCCTCACACATATATAAGGCTTTCTCAGGTACATACACGGTGACTCTGCCATGGCCCAGCAGGCATTATTTCCAACCCAGAAATTTCTTCTGGTTTATCTTATCCAGTTTCCTCAGTTTGTGTTTGTGAAGTGACATTTCAAATCCTCTTAGTTTAATTATTCTGCATGAGGTAAAGTGGGAAAATACACTTTGGCAACCCTGTGGCTCTGTCTCCAGTGGTATCAAGCAGTTTGCAGTGGATCAGGAAAAAGATTTTGGAAGTACATTCATTTTCTACTGGTAAAGTGTTTGATAACGTGGTTTATTCATATTGCTGAAACTGAGTGCCTATAATGTTAGGTTCTTCTGTAGTCTTTGGAATATGGACATATTAGAACTGTTAAACTGCATTCTGATTAAATCCACTTAAACCTTATTGCAACAAATGCATGTCTGTATTTTCGTTCTTGACTGCACGTACTGCTGAGCAAAACAAGTATCTGTCTAGTTCCAAAGGGGATTCTCAGGAAGAAACCATAAGAGGAAGGTTTAATTAAAAAGAAAGGCAAAAGTGAGTCATTGGAGAAAGTTACAAAAAGGATATATGCAAAGGCAAAGGATACACTGATTCTAAAACATTGCTTAAAATAGATTGAATGGAAATGGTCACTGACTGGAGGTGAGAAACAGTCACACATAAGTTATTATGAATGATTTTCTTTGCACATAAAATAGGCTGGAAAATGGATTCGAGCAGCACTAAAGGCATGATAAATAAATGAACTAAATAAATCTATTGAGGAGAAACAGATGTCCTCTTGGAGAAAGACACTCACTATAAAAGAATGAAGCCATTTGTCAAATAATGGACCAGAATGATGAGCTTCATATTAAGTGACATCATAAAGTTATTATATAATATTTTAATATTCATTAATAAGTATTCTTTTCAACATCAAAGGATTTAATAATGTTGAGAAGAGTGTTTAACATCCTCACAGAGTTTAATTTCTGGATTTCAAGTGTGCATCACTGGACAAACAGAATGTAGTATTAATGGAGCCATTATTTTGCCCAAAATATTGACTATTTGTAATAATCAGTCATTAAAAAAAAGCACTGTCATGATTTGACAGCTAGAGATTAGCAGAAGATAAAGTTGTATTTTTAAACTAGAGATATTTATTTATGTCAAACTTTCTTTCCATTATAACCCAAGTAGAAGCCATAAGAATATACGATATATTTCCCCTTGAGAGACAGCTAAGCGTAAACATTAAGAGCACTGGACTTGGTGCCAAAACGCCTGGGTTCCCTTTCCCATTCCTCTGCTTCTGGCACTGATGACACTAGGAGGCCTCTGAGAGCCTATTCTCTATCTGAAAAACAGAGATAATGTTACCTATTTTTGCCTAAGTCACAAAATGAGGTAATATGATATAGCACAACATAAAAATGTTTTGTAAATTTTAAAGGGTTCTACATATTAGGATACTTACATTAGGCTTAAAAATACATACATATTCTATAAGTCGTTGACATACCAATAGAGCACAAATATATATTGCTATAACTTTTGGTAGAATTTTATCAAAATTTAAACTAATAGTTTCGTGATGTGGTTCTTATCATCAGGTTAGGCTGTGTGTGTTTATGATGTCCATTGCATGTGAATATTTGGAAAATAAATATCTTTTTTATAATTTTACTAGAGCTAGACTTTTGCTTTTGTTTCTGGGTTTTCTTATATTTGTTGACAGTCAAATTGTGTCTTCATTAAGGTACCAAAACAAGTGTTAAATTCACTGATTTATTGACCAGAAAGTATTAATCATTTATGTGCATAGCATTATACCAGGTACTATTCTGTAAATTCAGCAAAATGAGCAATTTGATTTTTTTTTTCCTTTTCTAAACTGGCTAGCTCTTTGTCTGAATTAATCAAATCAACCAGTAGGTTTTTGGCTTTCCGTAGACACAGCTTAAACGTCACTTCTATCTCCAAGCTACTATTTTGAGAATTGGTGAAATGTAGGTGGAAGACACTTTATATTTAGAAATAGAGTACTATACAGTAAGGCTTATTAGAAAGTTATTTTTACTTTGTAGTTTTTATTTCATTTAATTTTTTTATTATGGAAAATTTTAGACATGTGCATAAACATATGGAAAAGTATGAAGAATTCCTCGATTCACCTAACTTAGCTTCAACAATTAACAACTTGTGGTTAATCTTGCTGCATCTGTACCTCCGATCTATCCTCCAGTAGCCCATGTTATTTTGGAGCAAACATCCAAGGTCATATAATTTAATACTTAAATACTGTAATATGTAACTCTAAAAGATAGGATTAAAAAAATAACCACATAACGTTATCATACCCAAAATAAAGTTAACACTAATTTAATAATATCATCAAATATTCGGTATGTATTCAAATTTCCAACTGCTTTATAATATTTTTTTGCAGTTTTCTTCAATCAGTATTCAAATAAGTTCTGCATATTGTGATTGGTTGCTATGTCTCAATTCTATTTTAATCTTCCACTCTCTCTCTTCTTTCCTCTTACGATTTATTTGTTGAAGAAACTGGGTCATTTGTTCCGTCGTCTTTTCTACAGCCTAGATTTTTACTGAGTGCATCCTGTGATGTAGTTTAACATGTTTTTCAATCTTATGTGTTTCCTGAATTTTATTAGTTGTATCTAGAATTGTGCTGTCCAATATAACATCCATATGTAGCTTCTTTATAAAAATAAACTTTCTTATTTTAGAATAGTTTGATTTACAGAAAAATGTAAAGGTAGTATAAAGAGTTTATATACCCAGTTTCTCCTATTATTAACAACTTCAATTAGTACAGTACATTTGTTATGATTAATAAACAAAATATGAGGTCCCTAGTTATTTTTTGGTTCCAGGAACCCATCCAGGACACTGTATTGCATTAAGTTGTCATATCTCCTCAGGCTCCTCCTGACTGTGATAGTTTCTGAGTCTTTCCCTATTTTTTTTTATAACCTTTACAGTTTTGAGGGGTATTGATGAGGTATTTTGTAGACTGTCCTACAATTGGGGTTAGTCTGATGACTTTGTTGTGATTAAACTAGAAGAGCTTTAAGGAGAAAAACCACAAAGGTAAAGTGCCATTTTCATCTTATCACTTCAAAGGTACATATTATACATATGATTTACCACAGTTAATTTATCACTTGGCTGAGGCAGTGTTTGTCAGGCTTCTCCAATGTAAAGTTGTTCTTTTTTCCCTCTTTCCATACAGTCCCCTTTGGAAGGAAAGCTCTATTTGAAGCTCCTATTTACAGAGTGGAAAACTATGTTCCACCTCTTTTAGGTGGAATATTTACATAAATTTTTTTAATTCTTCTGCATGGGAGATTTGTTTCTTTTCCCTTATTTCTTTTTTAATCATTTATTTATATCAGTATGATTCATGGATATTCATTTACCTTGGGTAAAACCTATACTACTTTAATTGTTGCTCAAATTGTTCCAGCTTTGGTCACTAGGAGCTCTTTAATTGTCTCCTGTGTCCCTTTGTCATAACCCTGTCATTGTAAGTGTGTGTTTTTTGGGGGCCTAGGGGGTGAGGAGAGTTAAGCACTTCCCTATTTTTCAGCATTCAAGGTACTCCAAGCTGATCATGAATATTCCCTGCCTCCATCCTAGAATCAGCCATTTCTCTAAGGAGCTTTGGTTTCTTTCATTGGAAAATGACATTAGAAACCAAGATCTGGGGACTGAGTTTAATAAAATATTTTTAAACCATTCTTTTACTGACTTTTTGTTTATTTTGAGAACATTTTAAATGATTTCTGTTATGGTTTGTTATTATAAAATTTTAATTTTTTGTAGTTCCAATTTTCAAAAGTCCACTTAGTCTAAAATATCTGATCATATTGAATATTAAGCCTTTTATTTCAAGTAAGTAATTTACATATATATTTTTTATTTCTATATATCTTACTATTAAATCAAGAGTCTGAAAATTTGAATTTTTCCACATCGTGCCAATTCAGTCAGTTCAAGTGGCTATTTGGTTAAGTAGTGCTAAGTGTCTGTGACCTTGGACAGCTTTTTTTTTTTTTTTTACTATTTAGTGAATTGACTAAATATTTTAACATCTTGTAATTACAAAGTACCTAAGGAAAGTGAATAAAATGACAAATATCATAAGGAAATATTATATTTTATTTCTGTGGAAACCATACAGTAAAAATTTATTAAGGCAAATCCTTATAAGGTGGACTTTCTGAATAGCTAATTTTTTCATTGTAAAATTTATAAAGTGCTTGTTACGAAAATAAACAATGGACTTTTTTAGATTTAGTGCTAGAAAAATAAAACATTTTCCAGTATTGCCATTTCTACACAAAATATACTAATAACATTTTTTCATCTATTTGTTAAAGGACTTTTCATAGAATTTATTATTTAAAGATAGGTTTATGAAAGTTATCCATTGGGATTCCAAAGCCAGGCAAGCCCAGAAAAAAAACTTACCAACTACTTGACACTGGGCAAATCGATCTTTCTGTGTTGCTTCCTCCTTTGTAAAATCAATTTTAAGACAAATTGATTGATATATGTAAAGCATTTTTTATTTTCTTTCTACATACTTTAATAATACTTTTCTTCAGTAATTGTCAAAATTAAGCATTTTGCTAATTTATCCTGACTTCAATATCAGTTCAAATTAGTGGAATTTTGCTATAGTTGTTTTCTCCATATCAATATTGTAATAGGAAATATATATATATATAAATGGATTGTTCTCTTTTGCATTTCTTAGTGTGTGACCTTTGCTCATTCTGCCCAAGGCATTGAGATTATAGTATAGCTAGACTGCAAAAATAAAAAGGGTTTCAATACTCAGCTTTTAATATTCAAAGCAGGGTTTTTGAGTTTCCAGCAAGAAAACACTTGTGAAATCCAGGCTTTGTTGAAAGATTCCACAATTTTCTAAATAATTTTAGCTCCATGCTGACTTTGTCCATGGGAGTTATCAAAAGCCAGAGATAGACAGAATTCAGGATAAGGCCTGAGGGAAGACCTTGCAATTTGGGAAGATCATGGAGATGGAGAAGAAGAGCTCAGGCCACATTTTTGGCCTGGGGGAGATTTTTGGCAAAGAAAAGAGAGACAGGGGTAAGAATTAAGACCCAGTCCCAACCATCCCTTTGCAAGTAGAAGCATTGATGGAATGTGGTGTCTCTACTATTTTGGAGAACCTGAAATCAGAAGGCTTTTGCTTTTTCTCCCTCTGTGGAACCCTAGGAAGAGACATGGGTGAGTGGCCCAGCAATGGCACTCGGTGGAGAGAAATTATCTAGACCAAAAAGTCTGGTCTCCTGGCTCTCTTGACCTAAGTCCAGGGATCAGGGGATCTAGAAGTGCCTGTGTATTCTGGTGGGGAAAGCAAAGATCCAGGAAGGCCCAGTGAATTGACAAGATTCAAGGGTGAGGCAAAGAAGCAAATGGTCCAGTGGTGGGTGTTCACACAATGACCCACAGTGCAAATGGGACTTTGAGCAACCAGCAGTCACAATCCAGGAACTAGACCAAGCACTTAACTGCAGAGACCAGTGAGGGTTCACCGAGGTTACTATTGGAATCCAGAGCTCCTTCTCATCACCATTTTCCCCTCGTATGACATCATGACAGTATCTTAGAGGTGAGTACATGGAAGAAGAGAAAAATGTCATATAATTAGCATTTTCTCAAAGAGATTGACATGCCTCAGAGACTGATTAAACCACCAAAAACTCAGTTATAGTGAATCTGTAAATTTAAAACACTTGCATTATCTAGTGGGTGAGAAAGAATAAATCAGTTATGAGAAAAAACGTTATTAAATTTGCAGCCCCTCTATAAACAGAAAGAGATTTGAAGATAATGAATGCTTTCCCTTACATGGTTGCTCTGAGAATAAGATAGAACTGTTGATAGAAAGCAACTTTGAAAGTGAGAGCACTCCCTGCAGGTAATGACCATAGCAGCTTCATGCTATGACCTGAGCATGCTGGAATCAGAACCACACGAGCATCAGGCACATCTCATCTCTGGGCCAGGAGACAAGAGCATGGAGGAGAAGCCAGGTTCAAACCAATTAGAAGGTGTCAGGAAGAAGAAACCAGAGTCAAAAGCTGCAGATTCAGCTAAAAAGTTGTAGAAGGGGATTCAAAGGACAGCAGAGAACCAAGTCTGAGTACAACCTCCATATGTGGGGAGGCTATGTGGAGGTGCATTCTCCAGGAATGGCACAGGGCCTAGGATTATCTCATGTTTTCCTTAATTAAATGTATTATGGAAAAGACTGGGTATCTGAAAGTAGGTTCACTAGAGATATGCAATAGAGTGTGGCTCTTATGCCCATGAAAAGACCCTCGAATTAAAATTAAACATCATCTTGTCAAGGTAGCAAAATATGAGGTTAAATCATAAAAATAAGTGAAATCGGGATAATTAATTCATGGAAAAATTTTCTCAAAGGTTCATATTGAGTTAAAAAAAACTATTTTCAAGAATGTGGGAAAAAAATAGATTCAGGGACTCTGTTGGACTATACGTTAATTCACTCATATTTATGCACCTAGTAGGTTCTTTAATAAATCATAAAGAGTTCTTTGCTATGATACAGTAGGAACCTAGAGAAGTAGATAGACCTTTAAAACAAATGCACAATAATGGGGGAGATATGAGAGCACAGAGGAAGAACAGATGGTGAATATTTTCTAGCTAATGTGGTATCTAGTTGATCAAATATCTCAGAACGTATTCACTGAGGGCCTGCCATGTTGTATTAGAGGATACAGAAGCATATGTGGGGTGCCAGAAGAGGCTTCCTGAAAACAGTAGTATCTAAGTTGAGACCCGAAGGCAATGGCTTGGTGAATGAGCAGGTGAAGGTGTTCTAGGCTGAGGGAACAGCATGGGCGAAGTCCTAAAATGGAAGAGAATTGCACATTGGGAAAACTGAACTTGGTTCAATATGACCTGGGGACTGGTAGGAGGAGTAACAGGGGATAGAGATGAGCAGAATCCAGACATTGAAGCAGAACAAGGGAGTAGGGAGAGGAGAATGAATGTAAGAACTATTTAACAAGTACAAGTGACAGGAATTGGGGACTGGGTGGATTTCAGGGCCGACGAAGAGGAGTTCAGAAACAGCCCAGGTTTTTAGCTTGGGCAGCTGGTGGTGCTGTTTACCTAGAGAAGCCACCCCAGAGACCCAGTGAGCAGGTGTGCAGGGTGAAGGTACACAGAGTTCACCTGAGACACGCTGAATTTGAAATTCCTGTGAGAAATCCAAATGGAGCCCCGGAGAAGTAGTTGGCTTCCAAAACAATATTCGAACTAACACAAATTAGCTGAATTCGAGATGTCTGACTATTGAAAAATAATATTCATATCCTTCTTTCTTCAACAGAGAGGAGAAATGGTTTTTATTTTTCAATTTCACAAATTTGCCATAAAAACAAAGTTTTGAAATGTATTTGAAGTATGAATCAAAAATATCATTCCTGATATTAAATAAGTAGTTGGTAATTTAAAAAGAAATCAGTTTCCTGATTTAAAATGTTAATGTTTTAGACATGTTTTCTAACAAAATTATAAAATACATATCATTTCTTGCAGAATTCAAATCATTTATGAGGTCATTTCTTTTTCAAATTTTAATTTTTTACATTGAGATATAATTGACATATAAAACATTCCATAAATATAAGGTGTATGTGAAGTAATTTTTTTTATTATGTACCTTCATCCAAACATACATGAGCACTAAAATTTTGACAATCTTTCAAATAAATTTGGAAACTACTGGCATGGAACAACCTTGATTGGTGTGGCCGGAACCTAATTTATAGCTGTGTAATAATTTGTGACTTAAGCTCAGCAAGTTACTATACACTGGAAAGTCTTTGATTTGAAATGTTAATCATTGTCCTTCTCTCAACGGAATCAGGTAGGTTGATGAGTGAGCTCCAAGCCTTAAGCCCTGACTGACCACAAGGCTTTGCCCAAGGCTGGTGCTGCTTGACTGTGAGTCCAGTATCAGCAAGGTCAGGCTCTTACTAAATACTCCACAACATGCTCTGTGTTCACTGTGAATTTCTTAAGGGATGCCAGTGGAATAGTCGGAGCAAGGCAGAGAGCTGCCTTATGTAAAAGGGCAACTGTCTTCCTATGTATGAGTTTCTGTTTTATCATAATATTACAAAACTTCCAAGGGAATTGTGACATAAACTAAGTATTTGAAATCTATTTACCAGACATAATGTATCCAAAGCTCCATTATGTATTTATAGCTTGGCAACATCCCAAAGAGTGAAAACTCTGTATCAAGACCAGTGTGTTTGTCACTTGTCAAAGGTGAGTTTGGGAAACTATTAGTTCGATGGTATGAAATAGGTGTGAAAATACTATGCAGTTTCAATTTTAAATCCAGATGCCAGAGAAACTTTGAAATTGTTAAATGTATAATTGGTAAAACTTAACATCTAGATCTACCAGTCATTTTCCTGTCTATTATTATTATTATTATTATTATTATTTTAATTTGAAGTTTTCTTTTGCTTACCCAAGAAGACCCAAATAGATCAAAATTGTCCCCAGCTCTACCCAAGTGTTATTTTCTCACCAAAGAGTCTGTCCTAGAGACTGAATATGGAGAAATGGAGTAAACATTAAAAAAAATATGGAGTGACATATTGAAAATGTGACTTACTTATTAGAAAAAAAGATATTTTGTTTTTACTTCATTACATTAGCTAGGGACAATTGATTATCTTTTCTGACTTCAAATTATTTAATAAAATCATATAGTAATATAGTAAACTAATATACTAAACTAGTAAAAAGAGATATAGAAGTCTATTGGAATACACTTGTGGAACAATGATAAAACCACTTTCACAAAATTGTAGTCATACAGATACACACTCAAAATGACACAGCATTTATTGAAATTTTTTTGGAAGTATACTGGAGGCTGAGAAAAAATATCTAAAGGAACGAGAAGATCAGGCCCACATGTGTCAACATTGTTTTTACAGTTGAAACAATTGTTTGATTTAAATGTGACTTCTCTGATGCATTTAATCAGATATATTTGTGAGTAGAGTAGGCACTTAATGTGAAATGAAACTTTGAAATCATCCATTTGATTCACTGTAGACTATCAAACTGTTTAAATAATGTTCTTGTGAATTTTTTTAGCCTGAATTACCCAGTGTGATAACTATTTGATCAATTATCTTATTAATACATCTTTACTGAGGCCCTACCATGTGTTAAGTTGTACTTAGAAGATACAGAGAAATATGAACCACCGTTCCCATTTTGGAAGACCTTACATTCCAACAAGGTAAGAACAGTACACACACACAAACAATAATCCTTTATCATTCAGGCAGAATATGACAAGGGCCAATGATATGTTGAAGAGAGAGTAAATGTTATGGAGTTTCAGAGGAAGAAAAGATGTCTATGGGTTTGAGGGTCTAGAATAAATTCTGAGAGAAAAAGAGCTTTTGATTTAAGATTTTCATTGTTTAAATGAAAATTCTATAGTGACCAAAAAGTTATCTCTTATATGAGCCCCCAAACTTGTTCGAGCTGTGTAGCTTTATTATGACGTTTCAGCAGGACTTGCTGTTTAATTTTTAAAGATTTTAATGCCTAAATTCTTTCAGTTGCCAATTAAAAACAATGAAAAACAAAATTAGTTACACAATTATGTATCCTCAGATTATGTATTTGTAAAAATTCATAGTTATTAAAATGAGTGGTACTAAGAAAATAAAAAGCCATGTACTTGAATAAGAAACTTTATAACTCTTAATGATAATGTTATAACTGAGTGGGAAAAGTATGGCTAGATTGTCCTACAATTGTACCCTAATTTATTGTCTTTCAGGTTTTCTTCAACTTCAAAAGATCTTATTTCTCACTTAGAATTATTATGAAACAGAATTTCTGTTTTTCATACAAACAAAATGACCACAATTTCAATTTTCAAAAGATGTTTTTCTTTTTTCTTTTATTATTATTATTATTTTTAATTTGAAGTTTTCTTTTTATAACCCAAGAAGACCCAAATAGATCAAATTTTATCCACCTCTACCCAAGTGTAATTTTCTGGCCAAAAATTCTGTCCTAGAGACTGAATATGGAGGAGATTTAGCCCTAAAGTTAATTAAAAAAAAAACTATACAGAAAAAATGATAATATAATTTTAAGAAGAACATTTATAGCTGTGGATACTAATTCATTCTTTCAAATTGGCTCTGTAGTTTAAATTGTTCTAAAATATGCCAAATTTATATTGACTGATTGTTCAGCTATTACAACTCAAGTATTCAGAAAGGTGATAGATCATGGTGGTTAAATGCCCAGCCCCTGAAGCCTGACTTGTCTAAGTTTAAATCCAAAACCTGCTGCATTCTTGCTACATTACTATGGGCAAACTGCTTAAACAGTCTATTGTTTTCAATTGTGTTAAGCAGGAATAATAACAGTTATTGACTCAAAAATAAACTGAAACATGGAAAGCAATTAAAATTGTGCCTAGAAAAGAGCAAGTGCTGAGTGTTAGCTGTTAGTATTATTCTGTTTTTATGTAGTGATAACTGCAAGTGTGCTGTTTCTTGGCTTTTCTGTATAAAAAGTTTTTTCTTTGCTCTCTCCTCCTTCACTCTCGCATCTTAGACTATCTTGCATTTCCATGGCCATTTTCCTTTGCCTTACACAGTGTCTTCACAAGAGAGCTCAATAACTGTTGAATGAATGAACCGAACTCCATTGAGTCCCTTCACAACCATCCCTGGCCCTTTGACCTTTTTCTGCAGTGGAGAGAGTGTCTTCTTTGCTCCCATATGCTCTGTGAATACCTAATCATTACAGGTTTCTTTCTATAGTATATATTTTTAAATTTAGGTTATTTGTTAACTGACCTGCCATACATTTCTCTTAAATTTAATATTTAAGTTAAACTGGTTTATTTGTGTAGGTAATAGTAAAACAATAAAACAATTAAATTTATAAATTAGACAAAATAATATGTACTTGTGGCTTAATTTTTTACATTAAGCTACAAATACATTAGACTTTATGAATACATAAATATATGCAAAATTCTGTGTAAACACTATGTTAATGATTTCACCATGAACTTTAGCTGTTATTTAATTTTAAATTATGCTTAATAAATTAAACTAGCAAGTTTATAGAAGTGTTCATTTTACAAAGTATTTATGAAATGTCCTTAAGAATTAGCCCGTAAGAACAATCATCTATGTTCTCTCTGAAAAATAATTATTTTTTTGGAAGAATATGGCACAAAGGTCTCCAATAAATAATTTTGGAGAATTTTTCCTATCTCACCTTTTGATTGTGAAGTTTTAAAAGATGTAATCTATTTTACTTTTTCTTGGATGAATATATATTTTGCAGGCAGAATGTAACACTAAGCACTAGAAATAATTCTAAGACAGTTTTTATAAGGGCAGCAAAAAATTACCTAAAAATTTACCAAGAGTTCTTCACAACGCCTACGATATACATTTTATGTAATACACATAGTCTAAGGAATTTTATAATAGTTAATATGTCAGCTTCTATGCTTGACAAACTCTTGAACTTTAAAAAAAATGCATACAGTGGCAACACTAATTTTTATTGTATTCTTAACATGGGAGCTACGTACATAATATTTACAACTAAGCAGAAAGATAAAAGAGACATGAGTCTGACACCATCTCTCTTACCTTATTTGAGTTTGCTTTCCCTTGCCTTTCACAACCTGACCTGTATAGAATACACTGAAGAACTGGTCTTCAGCATGGGTTGACATTAAGTTATTTGTGCATTGTTATTTAGCAAACACTGATAGAATTTAGTAAAATGGTCTTTCTTTCATAAATTGGCAAACCTTTAAGAAGACAGTCCTGATTTCCTCAAATCCTGGGTATTTTGATTTATAGAAACTACTAGAAATGTGTGTGTGTGTGTGTGTGTGTGCGTGTGTGTTATACTTCTCTTTTTGTTTTGTTTTGTTTTCTTTGTGAGATAGAAATCTTTACTCTTAAATGCAAGACATAGAAAAATATACACCAAAATATTACTTCATGGTTACTCTGAGAGGAGAATATTTTTGGGGAGGGAAGGGCAATTGTCAGGGAGGGGAGAGAAAGAACAAAAATTTGAATCTTTAACTCCAGATTTGTACTTTTACCTATAATGTTTAGATTTTTATAACAAACACATTAGCCTTATAATTAAAAATAAATTAAAAAAATAAATTTGAAAAATTTTGAAAAATATCATTACTATTGCAAAACAAAACTTTATTAAACCAGAAATGTGCTTTATATACATTGTTTATTCTCACAAAATCTTATTGTAGAGGCAAAGCTACATTTGATAGGGGTTGAAGTTTATATGATTTAGGGAGTATGGATCTTTAAGAAAATAAGACAAAATTACCATGGCCCTTCACAGGGCCTTGGAAAAGGATCTAGGCAGATGAGGGGGGGGGCTTGAAGCTAAGCTTCGTAGACCTTCTAATAAATCCGTCTCTGCTCATCAATCACATGTTAGTTTCATTATACATATAAAAAGCTGAGGCCTAGAGAGATAACTTATCTAACATTACACACCAAGCAAATGGCTGAGCAAGATAATTGCAATATTTTATTATTCTAATAGAATCCTCTATCTCAGTGATCTAGGACCTAAAGTATTTCCAGTGGAGAGTTAGAGACAGAACTCAACTCCAATCAGAACCAGCTCTGATTACTACAGATCTCTGCTTCCCTTAATTACTTAGAGGAGTAGAGGAGAAAGAGGGGGAAACTGGAGGAAGGGAGTGAGGAGTAGGGAAAGGAAAAAGAGGGACCAGCAGTTGTGCCACTGAGAGAGGAAAAGATTAGAGAAAAACAAGTAATGTCTAACCCTATGGGTACGTGCTTGAAAGGCTGTATATACGCTATTACGGGCTTGCTAAAGAAAGGCAGGAGGAAGCATAAGTCAAGGAGTCTGAAGAAACAAGGACGTACTTGTTTGTGGTACGCTCATGACTTACATGAGTAGGACAGAACAGGAGAAGGCCATGTTAGCTAATGGCATTATCATTATCAGGCCAAGGGACGGAAAAGTAAAAAGAAGCCCCAAAATTGTGGTTTTGGGGGACTTTGAGCAGAAGGGAGCTGAAGTCCTGATATCGTGCTTGCTTCCACAAGAGAGAGGAAGATTGCACTTGGAGAAGACATGGAAGAGAGGTATGTCGAACAGGTTCTAATCTAATTTGAGGAATTGCGTATTTTCAATCCTACAGTGTTAATAAAAGTAATAAGGTTTGGGGGTGATACTTTAGGGCTAGTGATTCTGAGGCAGCCTTGAAAGAGCTGCCAGGGAGTCAGTACCCTCCAATTGCTATTCATCCTCGCATCCTTCACAGGCCTTGCATGGCAAACTCTCTCAATGAGAGAGTTTGAATGAATCACTAAGTGCCACTCACTAGAGAATATAACCTTGAGCTGTCAGAAAAGTAAACTTCCTTAGGACCCAAAACTTTTCCTTCCCTCTACCCTCATATATCCACCTCACTATAACAAATTCCTTCCTTCTAGGAAGTCAGTTTAGGTGGCTGGAGTCCCTAAGTAAACTCATAGAGGTAGCTTTTTTTCTCTATAAGTTTATAAAGATGCATTAAATAATAGCATAGGAATAAAAAGACCAAAGACAGAGAAGTCTTCTGAAATAACCTAATTCATAGGTCTATATGAATATACAGATATTATAGATATTATATTCCCAAATAATTTGTGCTACTCTAAAGTTCTTGGTCATCATCATAAACTGGGTCCTTGATATTGCCGAGAAATCCCACAAGCTCTTTCTCATTCCCACAGCAATCAATTGCCAAGTCTCATCAATGTTACCTCCTAAATAAATCTCCAATCTATTTGATCTACGTTCTCAAGGCTCTTCCAGAGTTCTGCTCACCATCTCTCTTCTTCTTAATTATTATAGCATCAGACACCTAATGAACTTGTTTACTTTTCCTACCATTCCTCTTCTTCCTGCATTCCAATGATCATGTTGGACTTCTCTTAACTTCTAAAACACGCCACATCTTCTTCGTCTATGCTTTTCCACATGTCTTCTTTTCCCCAAAAACACTTTTCCTCCCCACTTTCCATTTAGTCAGTATCTACTTATGCTGTAGGTTATTTCAATAAATATCTCTTTCTCAGCAAGTCATTCCTAGATTTTTAGACCAGCCCCTTCCTATATATTCTTTCATAAAGAATATGAAATATCTCTTTCTCAGCAAGTCATTCCCAGATTTTTAGACCAGCCCCTTCCTATATATTCTTTCATAAAGCCAATTCACTTTATTGCATTTATTTGTTGAATGTATCTTCCCTGCTAGTCTGTAAATTCCTTGAGGGCAGAGACAGTGTCTTGTCTTCACTCCTGTACTCTCAGCTCCTCAGGCCCACAGTCCTCCAACGTCTCTAAAATTCCTCTTGCTTTTCTTCTCACCAAAGCTCAGGGAATCTTTATCTGGGAGAGATTGAGAAACTTTATCTCTTTACACTTCTGCTTTCTTCCAAATATTTTGTCAAAAGCGAAAAACTGATCCCTTTGTTTTCTGTCTTCTTCTGTTTCATTCCTCTGCCAAGACAATGGCAGATGGGATGGCAGAAAAGTCCGGGCTATACGAATGTGTATATGGGAGAGGGGGTCGTCAAATGTCTCCACTGTCATTCCACCTCACATTTGTAGCCAGCACCTGATACAAGGATGCCATCTGTTCTCCACGACATTTGGATCCTGTGCTGCACTAGGTTCTCTCTCCATGACTAAAGTTCTTATTTGAACTAGGAAGAATAATTTTGTCTGCTGACAACTATCAGCTTTCAGGTTTCTCTGGGAATTGCCCTCAGCTATAAAGAGCCTCCTTGCTTAGGTTCAAGCCTCTTCTATCAGGCATCTTATATCCAGTACAAAGAACAGGTAGGTCCTTCCCCTAACCTAATCACAAGAGTTGGCTGAAGTCTTGTGGCTTCATTAGCCCACCTCCTTGGTCCCATCCTACCTTTTTCCTTTCCCACTGTGTTGATCCCAAGAGCAGACCCCAGTAAATTTTCTGCACAAAAGTCTCTATTTCAAAGTTTTCTTCCTGGGAAACTTGTCCTTTAGACTCCTGTGTGTGTGTGTGTGTGTGTGTGTGTGTGTGTGTGTGTGTCTTAGTTCCAGAAATCTAAAAATGGTGGGGATATTTCAGGTGCCTTAGAGTCTTCTCTTAAACAAGTGACATTAGAAAGGAATTATAGCTCATTTTTGTTAATTTTGAATTTTGGATACAGTCAATGAGGATATTTTTGCAAGGATAGGGAAAATACAGGAGAGAAAAGAATTTGCACTTTTACTTCTTTCTAGATTGCATTGGGAAGGCTTTTACATATACATATATTGGGAGAACTTGTAGAATTAAAAGCAAGAAAGTCGTGTAAGTAAAAATTGCTGATAATTTTTCAAGTCCAAATTGTAAAACTTTGTAAAATTCTCTAGTATTTGTTATGCAATTTATGAAACACTCTATGCCAAGACTTTTAGTATCAATAGCTTTTCATTAGAAAACAGAAGAAAATCAAATTGAAGAAAAGGTAAAATTTAAAAAGACAACATTTAGGGAGGAGAAAAAAATGCATAGATGATAGAGGCTCTGTTCTGGCGACCAAATCAAAGTTAAGATGAAACAAGGAGCAGCAGCAAGGAAAAATCACCTGGGATCTACATGAATAAGCCATATAACTAGGAATAAATCCATGAAAGCACCCCGCAATGGCAGAAGGTAGGACAGGGCAAGGACGCAGGGCGTCCTGGTCCCAAGAGTGAGACAGAGGCTAGGGCAACGGCAGTTGCAGAAGCCTCTTAAAGGAGCCTCATCCGTGAGCAGATTTTCGCGGTGACAGACCTGCTTACTCTGAGCATCAGTGCCCATTTGGCTGCGCACAGCAGGCACAAGGGACTTACAGGGAGACATTGTCGGAGTGAGGGCTGAGGAGAGACTCGCTCTGTACATAAGCGCCGATGGTATCCATTGTTCCCTGTTGAGCCCTCTCCCCTCCCAGTGCTCGGGCACAGTGCCGCCATAGCTATGATGTCATCAAACTGGATAACAGAGGTCACTCCACCCAGAGGATTCCCAGAAACCCCACCTACCCCAACTCGTACCCCCACCCAAGCCACATCCAGGTATACCCTCAGTGAGTCAGGTGCGCCTTGCTGAGCAGCGCCTAGACTCACACTGGAGGCAGCTGGCCTCGGTTTTTGGTGTGGCCTTTTGAGGCAACTATAAGCACAGCATCTGGGGAGACTTAGGAGCTTTACTTAGAAACAGACATGGAAAGGCAGCCACAATGGGAAGACAAAGAAGCAGAAACCATATAACAGAACAGAACAGAGATCCAGATATAATAGAGTCAAGTAATCTAACAGATGCAAAGTTCAAAACACTGGTTATAAAGATACTCAATGACCTTTTGGGAAGTGTAGAGAACTCCAACAATGAGATGAAAATGGAGATGGAGATTATAAGAGGGAACCAGTCTGAAATGGAGAACACATTATCTGAGATGAGAAGTATATTCAATGGAATAAACAAAGTGAATAAAAAAGAGGATCACATGCCCTATTTAGAGGACAGGAAAGCCAATCAGGATACTCAAACAAAATGGCAAGAAAAAAGAGGCCAAGACTATAAAGATGATTTAAGGAGGATATGGGACACTATTAAGGCTCCAAACATTCATCTGATTGGTAGTGAGTGAAGAAAATCAAGATGTTGTACAGCTGTTTGAAGAAATAATGATGGAAAACTTCCCTAATCTGGTGAAGGAAATGAACATCAAACCCCGGGAAGCTGAGACAATTCCAAAAATCATGGATCCAAAGAGGCCAACACCAAGACACATCATAATTAAAATGCCAAAGGTTAAATACAAAGAAAATTTTTTAAAAGCAGCAAGAGAAAAGCAAATAATTACATATAAGGGAACACTCAAACGACTGGCAGCTGATTTCTCAAGAGAGACTATGCAGGACAGAAAGGCTTGGCAAAAAATATTAGACAAGAATGAAGACCCAGGATATATGGCCAAGAATACTTTATCCAGCAAAGCTATCATTTAGAGTTGAATGACAGATAAAGAGCTTCCCAGACAAAAATAAACTAAAGAAATTTATCACCACCAAGCCAGAATTACAGAAAATGTTGGAGGGACTTCTTTAAGAAGAAAAAACAGGAATAAAGAATGGTAACAACTACATTCCTATCAATAAGTACCTTAAATGGAAAAGAATTAAGTGCTCCAAACAAGGGATGGAGTGGCTAAAAGGATAAGAAAACAAGACCCCTACATATGAAAAGGAAGGGAATGGAAAAAGATATTACTGTGATGAACCTAGAAGATATTTAAGTCAGAGAAAGATAAACACTCTATGATTTCATTTAAATGCGGAATTTAGGGAATAAAAAGAACAAACTAATCAAAAACAGACTCACAAATATAATGGACAATTTGGTGACGGACAGAGGGGAGAAGGTTTAGGGGGCTGGGAGAATGGAGTGAAGGGTTAAAGAAGTACAAATTAGTAGCTGAGGGATGGTCACAGGGTTGGGAAGCATGGCATAAGGAATGCAATTAGCATTAATACATTGGCTAGGGGGAGGGGCAGAGGAGGGAGGGAGCAATTGGGGGTATTATTTTACAACTATATAGATGTCTAACCAATATACTGTATACTTGAAACTAAATAAAATTTAAAAATTAAATTAAATTAAAAAAATTTTTTAAAGACAACATTTGCTGTGTGTTTTCTGTTGTTGTTGTTGTTGTTTGTTTGTTTGTTTTTACGGTAAAGGAATGATAATATTACTTTTTCCTTGGAGCTGGAAGGCTCTTAGAAGTCATATTGTCCAAAGTCCTGGCCAGTGCAGGAATATCTTCTGTGAGTTATTTTACTTTTGCTTAGAACACACAAATAATTTCTAATACTAATTTTATATTTTCTTGTTTCGAGGTTTAATAATCTTTGCTGAATATCAACTTGAGGCATTAAACACTTTTTCAATTCTTTGATTGTGTTAATATTGATGCATCTACCTATCTTTTGTTTAATTTTGCCTCTGGGATCTATTACATTTAGTTAGCACACAGCATCTAAAGGAGATACATTGATTTACGTTGGTTAGCCCACAAACACGTAGTACACTTAATCCATGTTCATGATAGTTCAGAAGGTTTTCTCTCTTTGCTGAACAACTACAAAACAGAGGTGAACAGTGTCCAAGTAATGTATTATAATAACTCTCTTGAGCATTACCTCGTTATGGATGGATTATGCTACAAAGGATGCATCTTTAATTTGTTTCCCTCTGTATGTGTATATGTTTATGAAGGACAAGAGATAGAATGTCCCCCTTGCCATATAGTTTGTTACTTTTTTGCCTCTTTATGAACACTGGAATAATTTGATTCAGAACATGAAAATTAAAACAAAATGATAATAATAATAGTGGCCACTCTTTATAAGTACTTCCTATGTTCTAGGTACCATGCTGAGTGTTTTACAGACATTTGGCCCATTTAAGCCTCATAATCCTGTGAGGTAGGTATTTAATACCCACTTTTTGTAAATTAAAATACCTGAGGCTCAGAGAGATTTAAGTAATTTGCCTAAATTCACACAGCTGAAAAGTTATATCTAACTTTTTTAGCCACTCTCAAAACTTTTAAAGATTTCAACTTTAGGTCTTGACTGACTTCTCCAGAGTCTCTCTGCCCTTAACTTTTCCTCTATGTTTAAGTGAATCCGTTCCATTGTTTTTCCTCCTCTCCACATCAAAATGCTCCATACTTATTCCTACTGCCAGCTATCTTCCCTTCTCCCAACCATCTCTTACTACTCAACACCTTATCTCTTTGTTATCTCCCAGAATTTGCTAACTAGATAACTAGCTACCGAATAAAATCACAGGAGGAAAAGATAAAGCATCTCATCTTTCTCTCTTAAGCCTTTGCTCTCTTCAACTTCCTTGTCAGTGAGTGTTCAAGTTCTCCAGTTTCCCAAGGCAGAGCCAGTGCTAAAAATAGCCCGCTACAAGTGGTAGCACCAGTGGCATTTCCTGGGGTCCAAGAGTTCCAGTAAGAACAGCTGATGAGATGAGATGACCAAATTCTGCAAGTGAGCGGGGACACTCTATACTTCTCCCCTGAACCCAGTGCTAAGACGCTCATACTTTCACAGGAATTTGTTCATCATCACTCTTAGATCAGATCAAAAGGAACCAGTGTGTTTCCTCTTGTTAGATGAGAGTGGCATAACTTATCATTGTTTCAAGGGCATAAAACAAGTGTAATCGTTGCAGGAATATAATTCAAGACTGTCTGTCAACCTTACTGTTGTTCTAACTAAGCAGAGAAGCTTGATGAGAAGTTAATATTAATTGAGCGGCTAATGTTTAATAAACATAATTAAACTCATTGCAAATTGTTGGAGGAAATTTTTTTTCTCATTCCGCACACAAAAAATAACTTTATCATTTTTTCTGATTATAGTAAAAACATGTTTACTTCTAAAATTCAATCTGATATTGAAGAAAAAAGTGAAAATTACATAAAATCCCTCACACTGAGGAAACCTAATTTTGAAACAATCCTTTTATACATACACTCCTAAGCCTATGCCCATCAATTCATTTCTCTTGCCTCAGGGATTCAGAAATGTAGCCAGTTGGGACCAATGAGGTGTTAGAGGAAACTGCTGAAAGGATTTTCCCTCACTCTTAAAAGTAGGTCATTGGAAGAAATTGTCTCTTTTTTCTCCTGGACATTGTCAAGCATTGATGCCAAGCTCAGAAAAACTATTGTAGCCATCTTGATATCGGCCAGGAGGAAGCCAATTCAAAAAAGGGAGCAAAGTCAAGAGAATCACAGAGAAATGATTTGGATAAAGACACTGAGTTAAGCTACTCTTAAAATCCACCCTGCCTCTGGACTTCCAGGCATGTAAGCCCATAAAACACCTGTATGGGTTGGATTTCTTGGTACTTGAAGCTGAGTGCATTCTAACTATTTTTTTTCCTTAAGAAAATGTTTCGTATTCATAAATGGTCAATCACGTATTTTTAAAAATAATTTCTAGATTATTAACGTGCTTTAAAAGGTCTCCCCAATATATATAGATTATACATATGATCTCCTAAATTTTCTTTTTAAATTTTTATTATTTTATTTTTTAACTCATAAGACTAATGCAATGTTTTTATAGATATCATATGAGGTAGCAGTCCAACCTTAGTTTTTTTCAAATATGTAGCTAATTATGCTATTTACTAATATGAAAATAAAATGTACCTATTTACGAAACCATTCTATCCCCTTTGAAGTGAAAATCACCTTTATCCTATATTGAGTTCCCATGCATTTTGCAATTTTTGTTTTGGTCTACTAATCACCGAGTCTATTCATATGCTAATACCCAACCATTCTGATTATGCTGACTTTATAACATTTTAATACCTAGCAAGGAATCTTGTCATTATTTTTTATGTTCATACATTTCTTAGCATCTCTTGGACATTTATTCTTCCATATAAAATGTAAGACAATTCAATTTTCTAAGATCGTATAGATTTTAATTGGAATTTCATTATATATATACAAACACACATACATATATGTGTGTGTGTGTATATATATATAATTTCATTATATATATAACAAAATGGACAGAATTGACATATTTATAAAATTAATTCTTCTTTTGAAAGAGTCAAGTAAGGTTTTTCATTGTTCAGCTCTTGATGTAGCCCTTCAGTAAGATTTTATGATTATATTCCTCTATGCCCTGTGTCTCTCTAATTAAATTTATTTTAAAATATTTTGAAATTTTTGTATTATTGTTTATAGACTCTTTTCCCATTTCTAACACTATCCGATTATTTCTAGTACAGAACCACACTATTGTCTTTAAAATAGATGTTGTATATACAGGTATCTTACCAAATTCTCTTATAACAGTTTAAAATTTTATCTTTTTAAAATTATATTATTATGTTGTATTATATAGAGAGTTTCTTAGGTTAATGTTTAGCATGTCTGCTTGTGATTTTGCATAAATAGTATTGATAGTATTTATGTAGTTTCCTTTTATTCGTGTGTTGATTAAGGTTTAGTAAAAATGGTTGCTGAACTAAACCAAATTCTTTTTTGGCATATATTAATAACTCATATTAGGTCACTAGTAATACACTATTACACTTCTGGATTTCATTTGCTAATATTTTTAAATGAATAACTCATGTCGACTGACTCTATTATACACGTTTGAAGTACAGGGCACCTACCCCTGCCCTATAGTTCTTTCCCTTCTATCTATCCCACTCTCTTCCCTATTTTGTATGGTTACTCTCCCCTTAGCAACTGCTCAATAATTTTACTCCCTTTAGTTTTGCCACTCACCTTCTCAGCAGAAGACTTCATTTCTGTTATCACTGAAATGTAGCGTCTATCATGAGTAAACTTCTTCAAACTTCCCCTTTTCTGTCTCCAAACTTTTCTTTATTTTTGTTCCTCCTTAAATTTTTCCAGCTGTTTCAGAGGAAGAAATTGCCTTGGTTCTCTCCAGACCTCTTAACTTTTGACCTCGAATCCATCGTTTTCTTTCTCTTTGAATTGTATGCCCATTAAGAATCAATCATCTTTTACATTTGTGTTTTGGTAAGGATCAACTAGACTACGCTGCAGTAACAAAAACCCCTAAATCCAATGGCTTAATAATTTTTTTTTTTTTTAAATATTCCTTCCACCAAATCCGTTGTGGATCTGGGCAATTCTCTGGGCAAAATTGTCTTGGATGTGGTGACTCATGCACTCAGGCGGCTATGATCTTATGGTTCCTCCTGACATCACCATGAGGTCCCCTTGGAAAATATTTTCCAGAGACACTGGAAAATAACAGGAGCTTTTCACTGCCTCAGCCCAGAAGTAACACATTAAACTTTGCTCATAATTTATTGGCCTAAACTTTCGTGTGAGCTTGCCTAGCAGAAAGGGAGCTAGAAATGGAGTTTTCTTTGTGCATGGGTCAGAAAAATATGAAACAGATTTGAGGGTCATGTAAAATTGTGTCTTTGATTTTGATATCATGCATCTTTTTCATTTTGATGAATCTTTTTGCCTCTATTGCAAAGAGTGCCAAGTCTAAAGTACCTTGACAAGTGCCCACCCATCATTTCATCTACATAACTTTCCCTGTGTTTCTTGCATTCTTGCCACACTGTCCTGCTTAATGTTACCCACATGCTTCATGCATTCACCTGAGCCCTTGTCTCTCTTCCTGTAATTCCAGCTTCCTTACATATATAATGCTCCTTTCTGCAATGTGCTTTCTACATCCTTTGCCTCTGCAATATCCCTGCTCATTCTTCAAAGCCAACCCAAATTTTATCTTCTTTCTGTAGCTTTCCATAGTCCTGTAGATGGAAAGAAGGCTCTCATATCTGCAATTTATAAATAACTCCATTTAATCTATATTAAGTGTATTATAATTATTTGTATGATTTCTTTACTTTCCATCTAAACTATGAGATCATTGAGATAATAATCATATTTTATTTGTCTATATACTCAACAACATGCATAGTAAAACCTGGTGCACAGAAGGCTTTCAGTAAATGTTTAGTGAATAAATGGCTGAAAAAATCAGTGACTAGTGAAATTTCTGAAAACTGATATTAGAGAGTGTATGTTGCAACTTTTGAAGTATTATTTATATTAAGGTTCTGTTTGATCTTTTTAAAAAGAGAATACAATAAATAATTATTTTAAAATATTAGTTGGTAGTAAAAGTAACATGAGGTAAAGAATTACTAATAGTATTATAATTTATGAAACATTAAATAAACATAGCATGACACAAAATACATACTAAACAAACTGTCCATTTAAAGGAGTTAAAATATGTCTCAGTGTTTATGGTACAATGCCTTGAATATAGGCCAGGGCGCTCTGGCATGTCTCCCATGACTGGTGATAATGTTTATAGCATCTGTAATATAGAAGTGAATTTTACTCTTCATAAAGTATAGATGTTATAAATGAATATGTCCCTTCCAATATATAATATGAATGTTGGAAAGAGTCAACTAATTAATAATAATAATAATTATAATAATAAAGCTAACCAAATGTTTAAGGAAAGGTCTTTTCAAATATTCTGAGAAAGTTTATAATTATTAATCAAAGTTTTTTAAATTTAAGTTTGGAATAGATGATAAGGTTTGGGCTATGAATAAAGCTAATATATTAGGATATAATTTCAACCATTAATTTTGGACATTTCTGTAATGATCATTGACTTGATTATAATGATCTACCATTTGTCTTAAATTGTAGGACAAAAGTTATTATCCTCTGAATCTTTCTTTTGTTCTAAAATATAAACAAATAGACCAAGGGATCCTGGCCAAATAAAATAGTATTTTATTCATTCGTTCATCTTAAGTCATACCACATAGAATTTAGCCATCGTGGACCTTGCTTTTGTTAGAAAATGCTTTTTTAAAATTAAGATTCTTTTATATATTAAACTCATCACTGGTCTCCAAAATGAAGACTATTGATTATTAAGATCTAGATATAGATGATACAGATATATATATATATATATATATATATAGAGAGAGAGAGAGAGAGAGAGAGAGAGAGAGAGAGAGAAAGAGACAGATATAGATACAGATAGATGATATAGATATAGATATAGATATAGATATAGATGATATAGATATAGATATAGATATAGATATAGATATAGATATAGATATAGATATAGATATAGATATAGATATAGATATAGATATAGAAATAGATATAGACATAGATATAGATAGATATAGGTATATCCTGGTTCATACTCTATGACTAGTTGAGAGTAGTTGGGAAAGATCCAAGAAGCAGTCAGAAGGGGTGGCTAAATATGCAAACATTCATCAAGGGTTCGTCTTGAAATGGAATTCAGGAACCAAAAACAGTCAAGGTGAGTCTAGATGAACACAAGTGTAGAGCAAATCCAGAAGCTGGAACCAAAGATCAAAGGCAAGTTGGCCCTAACAGAGAGAATTATTGAGAAGAAAAAAAAGAGCAAGCAAGGAGTGTATTGATAACCAAAGTGGTGAGCAAAAAACAGTAAGAGAGAGAATCAAAGAGTGGGCAGAGTTGTTAGCTGGGAATGAATTAGTGCCAGAAGAATTGTTCGAAGAGCAAGAGTGCCCATTCAGAATTCTGCTGGACATCTCATTCTGCTTCTACTTTTGTTTATTCTTAATCTCCCCATCCTAAGGTTTTTGATCTCAGGCCTTCAAGGCACAAAGAATGGCTTCTGACATTTCAACTCTTACAAGCATTTCCTTTCTCTCCAAAAAAAAAGAGCAACGGTCTTAACATTTCAAAATCCAAAGGTAAAAACATGCAACTGAGAATTTTTTTTAACACTGAGGAATTCTTTAAAATTTGTAGAAGCTTCCCCCTCCTGCATATATTGTTTCAAATTTCATTCTGTAAGAGGAATATATATATATACCTCACTCTCCAGAAGACATACTTGTCAATCATTCTGTATTCTTTATTTCATCTCACTGATTTATTCGTCTCCTACTAATTATGAACAAATGAAAAGTATTCAAGTCAACCTTTCATTTGTTTATCTTATGAAAGATTATGGTACATTAAGAAAAGAATATAAATTTACATCATTAATGGTAGTAACTTGCAGTTACTGTCACTTTGACAAAATTAAATTTCAGACTTGTTTCCAGGAGGAAATGGGCCAAGAATTCTTCCATGGTAGAGATAGGCTTCATGGGCGTTCTCTCCTTAGATAACAAGAAAAGTACATCCCAGGCGGTGTCCGTGAATGCCTGGAGAGAAGAGGGCATTAGCTCTTTTCTTGTGTGAGATGGTAAATTGAAGTGAAAATGATAGCTACCTTCATAGGGCAGCTACTCTGTAGCAGGCACTGACATGGGCTCTTATTTAAGTCTTTCCAATAGGATCCTAATAATTGGATCCTAACAATTAGGATCTTGTTATATAGTCATGCTATCAGCATGATTTAAATGCAAACAGAGGCTCAGAGAGGTTAAAAAGTTTAACAAAGATAACAATGCTAGTGAATGGTGGAATCATAAATTAAACCTGGCTCTTGCTCCAAAATTAAAATTCTCACTTTAGACAAAATATACATTTACTTTGAGCTTCAATTTCTTCGACTGTCAAAAATAGAAATACATTATTACTCACCTAACAAAAATCCTGGCACACAATCTCGAGTTGTCCAGAGAGGTAATCACTGAAGTGACTATGAACATGATACAAATACTGGACTGCCTCTTCCAGAAGTAGGGAGAGCAGTATATTTCCATCAATTTTATCTCTAAGGAAACACTACCTTGTAAGAGACATTAAGAGGTGGCGGTTAAGAGCACAAAGCCTACATTTACTCATCAGTAAAGTGGAGATGGTAATATCTGGCTCATAGGGCTGTTATAAAGAATAAACGAGATGATACAAAGAAAGTGTCCAGCTCAGAGCTTACACATAGTAATCATTCAAAGAGTGTTATGTCATTTATATCATCATCATCATCATCATCATCATCATCATCATCATGAAAAAGCTATACATCGATCTTAGAGTATAATTACTAAAGGCAAAAATGCTATTAAAAGCTTAAATAGAAAACACTTAAGTAATTGAAAGTTGCTCTTAAAAACAATAGTTTTCAGATCCCTAGTTTCTTAGAGAATTTTGCTTTGCAGGACCAACCTTTCTAAGTAGAGGCCATGCCAGATGGATAGTGATTCACACAAACTTCTGCCCAAGATGCTTCATTCTGAAAACATGATTGGCCAGTTATTTTGGGCATCAGCACGTTTGTTTGAAGAAGTAGGGATCTCTGGAGCATGAGCCTGACATCTAAGGATGCCATAATTGGCTCCCATTCCCACACTCAGCCATTATCAAACTGGACACATTCACGAAGACTACAAGAGCCCATGTCTTTGATCTTTGAATTATTTTGACCATAGAGCTATTTCATCTAATGAAGCCTTTATTATTATTTTTATTAAAGAAATAATAGTCAAGTGATTTGGTTGTAATGTATTAAGACCCAATTTAGGCTTTTAGATTAGTGAGTGAACAAAGTATAAATGTAAAATGCAGCATAAAATATTGATCCTTTCAGTGCTATAGACCTCCATACATGAATAAAGTCAGCATTGAATCAAATGATCTATTCTTCACAGTTGTGTGATCAATAAGTGACAATCCAAATCATATTGCACATACACAGTTAATAGTGGAATTTCATAGCTTTAATGAATAAGCAAAAGTGAAATATTTTACTATCTCTATCAAACATTCAAAAGATCATACTCCTACTCAGATTAGTTATGATTATGATAATGTTTTTTATAAAGTTCAAGTATGAGTAACCCCCCCCTCCACCAAAAAAAAACTTAAACTGTTTCTAAGGGCATAAC
Organism: Rousettus aegyptiacus; assembly: GCF_014176215.1. Lineage (NCBI taxonomy): Eukaryota > Metazoa > Chordata > Mammalia > Chiroptera > Pteropodidae > Rousettus > Rousettus aegyptiacus. Next base: position 123,596,304 of record NW_023416284.1, on the reverse strand, counting down.
ATTTAGAAACAACATATGGTTCCTGTAGTCAGGAATAGGTTCCTTAAATTAGTCAAAGACATTCACAGAAAAATGAGTTGGAGGAAATAGGATCATGGGCAGAAGGAAAAAAATTATCGTCTCTCTTCCCTGTTCGCTTCATTTTCTTTGCTTGGATGAGTGTGGTTTTCATTTTATACCAAATTCTAGATGTAAAAATAAAACAGGTGCTGTTAGTTTCATAATGCAAGGTCTTTTAATGCACTTACATTTTGCTTAGTTACTATTTTAAATGTTATTAAAATAGAAGAATACGCCATATCTAAAATGTAACTGTTACTTTCATTTATTCCATAAGCATTCACTGGTTGCCGTCTTTGCACTCAGCACTAGGCCCTGATGGTCACCACCTATTCTCTATTTACTATTACAGTCTAGTTTCAGGGGAGAAGACGGACCTAACCTGGCTCCTTTTACTCTTACATTCTCTAGTCCTTTCTGTATACAGGAAGCATCATATAACTTAACTGCTAAAAATCCTTCAATGGTTTCCCATGTCAGTAGAATAAAATCTAGACTAATTACTTGGTCTTATTCAGTCCTGCATGATCATGCCTCTCAAATTTCAGCTCATGCCAGTATCATCCACTGGCCTACTTTGTGCTGCTCATATTTGCCTTTCTTTTTCCCATATTAGGGCTTTACACATGTCTCACCTCTAACTGGAACATTCACACATACACACATGCGCACGCACACACACACCATAGCTAGTTTCTTCTGATTCTTCATATTTCAACTTTATCACCTCCTGGAGAGACTTTCCCTGAAACCCACATGTAAAATAAGTCATTTCACATGCTCTCTCTTATTCCCTTTGATTTTTTTCATTGCACCATTGCAATTTATAATCATTTCATTTACTTGTTCATTTTTTATGTATGTTTCTTTATATGTATATATATTTTAGGGTTTTATTTTTTTAAGCAGTTTTGACAGCAAAATTAGAAAGAAGGTACAGCGATTTCCCATATACCCCCACTACCATAAAACAGCCTCCTCCGTTATCAGTATCTCCTGTGCTACAGTGGCACATTTGTTGCAATTGGTGAACCTACATTGACATATAATCACCTAGTTAATAGTTTATAGGGTTTATTCTTGGTGTTGTACAAACTTGTTCATTTATCCCACTAGATAATGCATTTGATGAGGGCAGAGACAATAAGCAGTGAAAGACCTGGATGACAGTAGGTGTTTAATAAATTTTGATGAATGAATGACTATTGAATGAATAAAACAATTATGAAATAATTTCAGGATAGCATTTACCCAAGCACATGACAATTTAGTACTAATTCTAGGTTTATATTCTAGAAAAGACTTGATCAGAATGGAATGGAATTTGTGGTAAGATCTTTCAGTAGATATGAAATAATTTAGCTTGGTAGGCCATATGTTTCCAGGAGAATTTTCTTCACTGAGTTTAATGAAATAAAAGGGAAAAAGAAGATCCTTCGTGATCGCCATCCTGCTCCCTCTATAGGTGTAGGGTATGCGTGTAGCCTTGGTTCTGTGCAAGAAGCTTCAGGTAGGCAGGGCTTATTTTATATGAGGAAGAAATTGACATTTTCCTTAAATGACTCAAATAGTATAGTTGACTTGAACCCAGGACACAGGTCTCCTTCCAGTTCTCTCCTGCCTCACTCTCACCAGGAACCCCAAGACTACCAACCCATAGAGAATTAACAGATATTTATCTGTGGACTTTCTCATTATTTCTTCTTTCAACAAAAATATGATTTTTAGGTATTTGTAACGGGATGACTTATCTATAACCAGGAAGGAGAAGTTGAGGTTTTTTCTTCCATACATGCATATATTTTTTAAACAGCTAGAACTGTATTCATTTCCATCCCTGAAATCACTTGCTTTCAAATCTTGATGTCATTGGGAGAATTGAAGATGTTGACTTTGGACCTAATTCTGAACTACACATTCCTCTGTTTAGCATGTTGATAAAAATTGTAGAAGTGGAAGCACCTGTGTACTTATCGTAAAGTTCTTACATTTCAGCTAAACCATTACTTCACAGATCTAACACACTTACAAACTATATAATAGTCACAAATAATTTGTCCTATATGCTAACAAAAAAAATTATTTTTGTTATGGTTAAAAATTTCCCAATAATCATATTTAAATCTAAATCCTGGAAGTTAGTAAATAACACAATTATAATACTTAAAAAACATGAGTTGGGTTAACTAAGGCACTTGCCTCACACAAGGTCGAATTAGGCCACATGAAAAGTTCCTTTGCATAATCTCTTCATGACTTCGAATTTAGTTATTTTCAAGCTAATATGGCTAACTTCTAATCTTAAAGGAATCATAGATATAAACTTATTATTTTTCTTTTGGAGAACTTCTTGTTAAAAATTGGCTTGCTTTACTATCTATTTACATCTCATTACAGCAATGGTTAGAAGTTCCAATAACAACTCTCTCCAAGGATTTGAGGTTTGGCATCCACCTTTGTAGGAATCGATTCGTTCTTTTTAAACTAGTTTCCATATAAAGAATTTGGGGCTCATTATGTTCACAGACCCAATAATTATCTAGCATAATGCTTCTCTGTATATATCATATGACTGATTGGAAAAGAAAAAATTTACTTAACAAATCTGCATTAGGAGCCTACTGTGTACTAATTACCATGGCAGCTGTGGTAGAGTCAGAATCAACTAAGAAAGAAAAACATGGACAATGGACTAGTGGTTACCAGAGGGCAGGGGGGAAGAGAAAAGGGAGAGGTAGACTGGGTAAAGGGGGTCAAATATGTAATAACAGATAAAGAAATAAATAAAATTTTGAAAATAAAAATAAATTTTTAAAAAAAGAAAAGAAAACAGACATGGAAACATCATTTCAATGCAGAGCTAGCAACAAGTGAAGGATGTACAGGGTACAGGAGTGGCACGAAACTCTGCTTTAGGGAAGTCAGAGAGGATTTCTAGAGAAGACGTTTAAGCTTACGTTGGAAATAAAAGCAGGAATTTGCCTTTTAGAGTAGGGTTGGAAGGCAGATAGGAAAAAATCAGGAGGACTGCACAGCCCAGGCAGAAGAAACATTAAAATAAATGTACAGGGGCATGAAACAATACAGTGCACAAGTCCAGCTTGGATGAAGCAACAAGTTTGAGAGCTAGAGTAGTCAGTCAGACAACAGATATTTATTGGGTGATTACTAGGTGCTAAGCACCCTGTTTTGTTTGGGGAATTCCAGAAGTAAGTGAGACAGACTTTCAAAAAGATTACAGGTTAGCCCCGAAAACAGATGTTAAATAGATGATTTCAACTGTGTTATGTGCTTCAGAGAAGAAATATATGGTGCTAGGAGAAAATACTACTAAGTCTGGAAGGATAATAATTTTGAATACCAACGAATATTTCTCTTCCTCATTTTTTCTCATCTTTGCCTTCTTTTGTAAATGCCTCTTTTTCCTTTTTCCATCCCAAAATTCAATTCACTTAGCTAGTCTCATTGCCTAAGAAGAACACTTTGACAATATGTAGAAAAGAAATAACCTCTGTGGCTATTTGCCATCATTGGTATAATAATTGAAAGCATAAAAGCAGATGATTGACCTAGAGAAAACAAAGGGTATGAAGTGAATAAAGGGCAGTGCCTAGCATAGATCTATGAGAAGGACACAAAGGAATTTTCAGAAGAGCTGACAGACAAGTAGAGTATAAAAATAGAGTAAGAGAGAGAGAGAGTAAGCTAGTTAGAAGGAGAGGTAGGCAAGGCTTACTTAGTTCAGGAAGGACCATGTAAATAATGAGTTTTGTTCAAAATGGCCCTCCCTCAACGGTTCCTTAGTCATCCTTTCTCTATCGCCAAAACCAATTTATTCCTTTTGCCCCTCCTCTATGCACATTTCAGAAACTCCCCTTATTTTCTCTTTGTTCCAAACCTACTCCCCACTCAGGTGGCTCGTGAGACTTATTCAGCAAACTTTATTATGGACAATGTAGAGTCACTAAAAGGTCTATTTTCCCCCACTCATTTATTTTCCTGTTAAATATTTTTAGTTAGTTTTATTGAAGCACAATTTACATATTTATTTATATTTACATAAAAGTGTCTTCTTCAATGAGTTTGGACAATTGGATACAGTAGCATAACCACCACCACAACCATGACATAGAACTTTTCATCACCATGAAAAGTTACTGCAATGTTCCCGTTGCAGTTAATTCCTCCCCACCCCGACCCCTGGAAAATGTCAAACACTTTGCTGACACTATAATTTTGCCTATTTAGAATTTCATGTAATGGAATAATATAATTTGTACTCTTTTGTGTGTGACTTATTTCACTGACAGTAATGTTTTATAAAATCCCTGATGTGTTACAGTACTTTTTTCCTCTTTATTGTTGAGTAGCAGTCCATCATATGGATATACAACAATCTGTTTATTCATTCACAGCTTGATGGTATTTTGATTTCCAGTTTGAGGCTATTATAAGTAAAGCATCGATAAACATTCTTATACAAGTCTTTATGAAGATTTCATTTGGGTAAACCTCTAGGAGTGAAACTGCTCAGTAATAAGGATGTTTAACAGGAGTAGTAGGAGTAGATATCCTTGCCTTGTTCCCAAACCCAGAGGAAAAGCATATAGTCTCCCACCATGAAGTACTACGGTAGCTATAGGTTTTTTGTAGTTGCCTTTTATCAAATTGAGGAAATTTCCTTTAATTTCTAGTTTTCTGAGAATTTTTATAATGACTGGGTGTTTAATTTGTCAAATGGATTTTGTCTTCATCTATTGAGAATGTTATATTATTTTCATTTGTTTTTTAATATGGTAAATTACATTGATTGCATGCCCAAGAAAAACTATAATTGGTCCCAATTGCATTGACCTTGGTTTTTTTTTTTTTAGCACCTATGTCCTTGAGAAATATTGGTCTCTATTTTTCCCCCTTATTATATCTTTGTCACATTTTGTAATCAGAGTAATGCTAACCTTATAAAATGAGTTAAGAAGTGTTCCTTCTTCTATTTTTTGAAAGAATTTATATAAAGTTTATATTATTTCATCTTTATATACTTGATACAATTTGCCAGTAAAGTCACCTGAACCTGGAGTTTTTGTCATGTGCAGATTTTTAACTATAAATTCATTTTACTTAACAAATACTAGCTACTCTAGTCATTTATTTCTTCTTGAGTAAGCTTTGATATGTTGTGACTTTCAAGGTATTATTCCATTTATCTAGGTTCTCTAATTGGTAGGTACAAAGTTGTTCGTAGGTACTTATACTTTCAGTATAGGTAGGATCTATAGTGATGTTCATTTTTATATTTTTGATATTTTTAGTTTGTGCTTTTTTTCTTCTTCATCATCAGCCTGAATAAAGGTTAATCAATTTTTTTTCAGTTTTCTAAAGAATCGTTTTTTTTTTCATTGATTTAAAATTTTTTCTGTTTTCTATTTTATTAATTTATGTTATTCACTTTCTTATTTACTTTCTTCTATTTGTTGGGTTAAATTTGCTTTTCTCTTACTAGCTTCTTAAGGTGAAAGCTTAGATCATTGATTTTAAGAATTTTCCTCATTTTTAATGTGAACATTTAACGCTATAAATTTCCCTCTAAATATGACTTTTACAATGTCCTACTAATCTTGATATGTTGTGTGTTCACTTTCATTTAGTACAAAATATTTACTGATTCCCTTGTGACTTCTTCTTTGATACTGTGTATTGTGTAAAGAATGTCCTATAACATTTCTTATAGTACAAGTCTGTTAGTAATCATTTTATTCAGCTTTCATTTTTAAGGAAAAAAAAACCTTTATTTTGTTTTTATTTTTAAATGTTATATTTTTCTGGGTAAATATTCTGGATTACCAGGTTTGTTTGTTTTTTTTTTTTTTTCAATACTTTAAAGATGCCGCTCCTTGGTCTTCTGACTTGCATAGTTTCTGATATAAAATCTGCTATAATTATCATTTATATTCTTTTGTATGTAATGTGTATTTTTTCTGTTGATACCCTCAAAATTATTTATTTTTGGTTTTATACACTTTAAGCATGATGTGCATAGGGCTTTATTTTTTGTATATTTTGGGATTTTTTTGTATGTTCTAAGAATCTTGGATCTAGATTTGCCTTCTTTACCTAATTTTGGCTATTATCTTTTCCAATGTATTTTGTCCCATTATCTCTCTCTCCTTCTGCAAGTCCAGTTACATGCATGTTGAACCGTTTTATATTGCCTCACAGGTGTTAGATGCTCTTTTTCCTCTTTGTGGTTTAGTCTGGATAATTTTTAATCAACTATTTTAAATTTACTGATTACTTCCTATATCAAGCAAGGAACACATTGAAGGTAATCATTTCTGTTGTCTTGTTTTTTTCATTGTTGTTGTTGCTCCTAGCATTTTATTGGATTCATTCTTTTTCTCTCTGCTAAAATTCTCTGTGTGCTCATGTATGTTGCCCACCTTTTCAAGTAGAATGTTTAACATTTTAAGAATAGTTATTTTAAATTCCCCACATAATTTCCAACTTCTAGGTGATCTTTGAGTCTGAGTCTGTTCATTGCTTTGTCTTGAATGACAAGCTTCCTTTTTAAACCTTTTTATATGTCTAGTAATTTTTATTGAATACTAGATATTGTATGTAGAACAGTAAAACCTGACATAGATATGATTTATATATGAGTTTTGGGTGTTGAGTCCATCTAATCAGAAGTTGAACTGAGTTTTGGTTTTGTTTCTATGATTACAGTTCTCTACTAGTTTCAGTTTCCTCTAGCCTTACTTTGCGGTTAGGTTTGGGGACTCTTGTGTTGAGTGTTGTGTTTGTACTCTGTGCTGAGTATCGTGTATGTGTTCCTGACATACCCTCAGTTTTCAGCCTTCCCTGTGTAATATGCCACCTTGGAGATCTTTCTCTCCAATCTTCCCTTATTCCCAGAGGTAGCCTACTATTGATTATTATCTAATGCCTGTTACCTAGTGAGGAGGCAAGATGTTGTCCTGACCCAGGCCAGTCTTAGTTGTGCTTGGTCTGCCCAAGTCTTTGTGGTAGGAGTTTCTCATGATCCTGTCCCTCCTCCTCATGAGAGCCAAACTCTGCCTTGTATTCTTATTGGGTTTTGTTCAAGAGTTTCTGGACTCCCCTCCCCCCATCACAAGCAATAAGAAACCTCTAATGGTATTGATTGACATAGGAAATGTGTCTAAGACTGTTTTCTGCCTCTCTCTTGTAAGTAGAAGGTATCTTGTTTTTACCCATTGCCAGCCACAGTGGTACTTCAAATGTATCCTGGAAGTATTAAGGTTTGTACCTCTACCTCTATGACTTAAAGCTTTTATTTCATAGGGGTAAAATGTCCCTGAGGTGTTTCATGCCTTCTCCACAGCAGCACCTAATCCCTTTCAGTGACCCTGTACCACTAAAGGAAGTTTATTTCTGGTCTCCTGTCCTTCTCACAGTATTCCTAGTGAGCGCCCAATGGAAACCCATGGAAAGGGTTTGTGAGTAGGTACAGATTCCTTTTGTGTTTGTGGCTCCAGGTAACTATACTGTCATGCTAGCCACACTCAGCCTTTTCATCAATTTCTGAAAATTTTACCTGAATTCTTCTTATATGGTTTTATGATGCATATCATCACTCTTTTACATATTATGCCTAGACGAGCCAATTCTCACATTCTCGCTCTCCTTGGAGAGGCCTTTCTGGATTTGGATTTCAGACCTACTGATTGCCTTATAATCTTAGCTCTCTGATTAGTTCAAGAAAATTTATGTTTATAACTCATAGTTACAAGCTATTTTGAATTGTTATGGTAGTAACAGCACTCTTTCTAACTTTCTACATCCTAAGACAATTAAGAAGTTTTTTAATTATAAAAAGATATTTTTCTCAGTATAGAAAGATAGTTTGCATTTGTTTTGTTTTTTGTTTTTTGTGTTTTTTTTTGTTTTTTGTTTTGTTTTTGTTGGTTTTATTTCTTTAATGAAGTTCCTGCATTATCTTCTAGCTTACATGGTTTCTGATGACAGGTTGGCTGCAATTTTTGTCTTTATTCCTCTGAACACAATGTGTTCTTTATCTCTGGATGCTTTTGAGATATTTATTGTATCACCGATTTTCAGTAATTTGATTATGAAGAGTCTTGATGTGCCTTTTTCATATTTATGCTAATTGAAGCTAATTAAGGTTCTTGGATCCATGGATGTATAATTTTCATAAGATCTGGAGAAATCGTAGGCATTTTCTAAAATATATTTTGTTTTCCCTTTCTTCCTGCTTCATCAATTACACATATATTATTGGAGAATTTGATATTATCCCACATCTCATTAGTCTTATATATTTTTTCTATTTCATTTTGGATAGTTTCAATTGCTGTGTCATCAAGTTCACTAACCTTTTCTTCTGCAGTGTGTAATATACGATTAATCTCATTCAGTTACTTTTTAGTTCAGATCATGTATTTTCACGTCTAGAAATTCAATTTGCTTTTTTAATACCTTCGATGTTTCTCATCTTATGTTTATGTTTTCCTCTACCTGCTTGAACATGTAGAATATATTTATACTAGTTTTTTTAATATCCTTGTCAGCTAATTCTATCTCTCTCACCTCTGTATAGAAATATAGTCTGTATCTATTTGTTGATTTTTCTTCTGGTAATGGGTTACATTTTCCTGCTTCTTTGTGTGCTCAGAAATGTTAGGTTGGATACTAACAATATTAATTTTTACATTGTTAGATGCCAGATTTTGTAGTGCTCACTTAAATACTTTGGGGCTTTGTTGCTTGGAATAAGCTTGATTCTTTTGAGATTTGCTTTTAAGTTCTGTGAAGTAGATTGAGAATAACCTTTAGTCTAGGCTAATGTGTCCCCATTACTGAGGCACTTTTTTTTCTGAGGACTCTAGTTAATGCTCATGTAGTAAGAGGTTGTTTCATTCTGGCTAGTTGGAACACAAACTATTGCTTGCTTGTGTGAGATAGGGATGGTTTAGCTTGTTCCTTCCTGAGAGATTTTTTTTTCCTCCAGTCTCAGGCAGTTCTTTCCATACATTCACAGATCAGTACTTAGCCTTAAGACTTATATAATTACAAGTCTGTTAACTCTTGGAAGATCTTGGAGCTACCCCCTTCCCAAAAGCATTCACATCTTCAGCACTTTGCTTTACAAATTCCAAGTACATGTATCTCTCTGAACTTCAAACTCCGTCTTTTCAACTGAGCAAGTCTTCCAAAACTTTGTTTTGGTTCTCTTTCACTTTGCTATGGCCTAGAAATTGTTTCCATGCAGTAAGCTGAGGCAATCAAAGTGTTCATTTTATTAGTCTCCTCTCTCTTAGGAATCAAATGTCCTGCACTGCTTATTGTCTAAATGTCTAAATTGTTTTGTTACTTTCTAATTGTTTAAAGCAGGAAAATAAATATACTCTCTCTTACTCTATTGTATCTAAAAGTAGATGCAGCCAACTTAAAGGTTTTAAGGTATAGAGAACGAGGTGAGATTTGTGATTGTTACTCTGATGGGCAAATAAAGTATTAATTGGAGGAGAGTGACTAGAGACCACAATCAGGTTATACACTAATAATTTGAGCAACAGACAACAGAAGTATAAATTCTTGGCAGTAGACATTGGAATGGATAAAAAGTGATTGATATAATAAATACTTAGAGCAATGGGATCTAGTGACTAATCAAATATGGGAAAATCAAATGACATAATGAACACAAAATCATTCTCAAATATCCATTTAAACATTTATTGAATAACTACCATATGCCCAGCACTATGGTAGGATAACAGACGACAAATATAAAGAGATAGTATCTTGGCTAAGAGAGTTAATAGATTTATAAATATAATTATGAAACAATACAGTGGCTGCCAAAATAAAATACAAACAAGGCGCTGTGTAATAAATAATGGAGCAATAGCGGTTGAGGGGAGTCGAGTAAATCCTTAAAAGCAGGTCATATTTGAAAAAGTTCTTGAAAGGTGGGTGGAAGCTTTTTAGGCAGATACAGAGGAAAAGGACTCTGTAGGCAAAAAAATAGAAAAAGCATAGTGATTTCTAAAACTAAAACAAACTCACTGTGAATGAAATATAGAATATGTTGGATAATCAAGGTATATAAATAACAAAATGTAATATTATAAAAGCAAGATTTTATTGTTGCATCTCTGAGGATCATCTCTCTAGATATGTGCATACATTATGTGAAATGTGCGAATAAGTTCTGGTGATGCCATGATATTCAAAGTAGATTCTGGGTCATCAGTTACATAGAATAGAAGAAATCAATATATATGCCTACTTCCAATCCAGGATACAACAAGTGCGATTACTTAAAATGTATGCATTCATGTACCAATATAATGTTCAAACAATCCATGCATGTTAAGAGAAATAGAAATAAACATTTTAAATGGCTCTAAGAAATAAAGAAAAATTTACATAGCATTCATTTCTTAAAATTCTCTTTGTATAGGCAAATTCCAATGGCAATCATTGTTACACATCAAGATAATGTTCTTTTGTTATTTGCATCTGTATCCCTAAGAAATATACAGAGCTTCTTCTTGATATTTCAGTTTTAAGCATTCTGATGTTAACTTTGTCTTCATCTTCCTGTTTTCCATTTGGAATTCCCATCTTCAAGTATAGCTGTTGTTCTCCATTGAAGACCTTCTCTTTAATCCTCCCCAAAAAATAATCTCCACTCCGTTACTGCATGGTAGAGGGTTAGCCATCTGCAATGCAGAGTGGTGAAGGTGTCTGTGGGTGTAACTTCTTCTCAAACAGAATTTCAGCCAAGTCTATCATTGCCCAACATTTACCTCCTCTACCAGAGGTGCCAGACACCAACTCCAGAGCCTTTGGGGTGAGAGTTGGGATGGAATTCTGCATTGTAAATCAGGCTGCTTCTTGGCTTCTCTCTATTACAACCTCAGCTCTCCTGAGTCTGCTAAGTTAGTTGCCATTTATATTTCTTCTTTGCAGCTTCCTATATTCTAGTGATATTGTTTTACTTTTGTTCTCTTTATCTTTGTGGGTTTATTCCTTATGTTTAAAGTTTTATTTACTCTCACTGTAGTAGTCTTTAGGAGGGATATGAAAAATGCATGTGTTCAATACTTCCTCTTTAACTGAAAGTCCTTCAGTTCATTTTTTATATCTATGTCTATATCTTTTATAATATACATATTTGTACAATAATACATATGTATACTTTATAAATGCCTACTATTGCATTGCTCAATTTAAATGATTATTTTTATTCTTATAAATAATGGTATAGGATTATAAAAGTTTGAAGACCACTGCTTTGCCTGGACCCAGGGCTCGGAACTTGGCATTTTTTCTCTTTTTGTGTTTATACTACCCCAGGGATCTCACCTAGTCTCAATGTTGATGACTCCAAAATTTATACGTTGGCCCGGGCCTCTGAATTCAACTTCACGTATCCAGATAGTCACTCGACATCTTCACCTGGGTCTAATAGCTCAAACTTAACCTCAAAATCAGAACTCTTGATTGCCACAACTCCACACCCTCTACAAACTGCACCTAACCCAGGCCACCCAAGTTACACAATCAAAAATTTGTATTGACTATATATATGATTCCAAAGCCAAAAAATACAACACTAAACCAAACAGAAAAGACTACTGCCATGCAGCTTACATTCTCAAAAGGGGAAAGAGACAACAAAATATTTTTTAAAGTAAATATATATTTTGCATTTATATTTATTTATATTTATTTAGATTAAGTGCTATCGAGAAAAATATAGCTAAGAGGAATGGATTATCATATATATGTCTCTATGTGTGTTCTGTTATTTCTTCTATCCAGCTTCCAAAATTTTGTCATTAGTGTCTCTTATTTTGCTATTTTTCTTTGTAAAATTATGGGTTTAAAATATATTTATTAACTTCCACTTAGTAGAGATTGAGGAGGCTGCTGAGGGAAATGCAGGTGTTCAAGCCTCGATCTTTACCTAGAAGTTGAAAAGTGTTAAGGGAATATCTTTTATGAGAAAATGATATTCAAGCAGAAACCTGAAAGAAGTGAGGAAGTAAGCCATGTAGATAGCTAAAAGAAGAGCATTCCAGATGGAGGGAGCCGCAAGTGAGAAAATTCCTAAAGTAGGAGTGTGCTTAATGTGTTCAAGGAACAGCAAGGAGTCTGGTGTTGCTGACGTGGAGTTGAGAGGTGGGATGGAAAGAGAAGACTGTTAGAAAAGGAAGTCGGAGAGGTGGCAAGGGGCCTGATCATTTATCCAAGGTGATGGTAAGAATTTTGATGTTGATTCAGAAGATTTTAAGCAGACATAATTAAAACAGTATTTTAAATAATCATTCTGGCTACTGCATAATATCCTGTAGGGAGACAAAGGCAGAAGCAAAGACACCAATTAAGAGTTTATAGGCAAGAAATGATGATGACCTGACCTAGAATGGTGGCAGTAGATGTGGTGAAAAGTAGTACGATTCTAGATATGCTTTAAAGTTACGGCCAACAGAATTTTACTGATGGACTGGGCAACAGAAGAGTCAAGTATATTTCAAGGTTTTTGACTTGAACAAATGGAGTTATGGCATTACTGAAAAGATGAATGGTGTAGGTAGAACAGTATTTGGGGGGGCAAGAAGGGGGACAGGAGCTCAGTTGGACATGTTAAATTTAAGATAACTGCTAAATGACCAAATGATAATGTCAAGTGGTTGCTGGATATGAGTCTGGAGTTTGAGGGCATGGTTAGGTATAAGATATTAATTGGAACTCATCAGTTTATGAATAGTATTTACAGTCACAGGGCTTGAATAGATCAATAAGGAAGTGAGTGTAGATAAGAAAAGGTAAAGAGACCTAAGGACTAAGATCTGGGGAGATGATTGGGAAGATGAGGAAGAACCCACTGAAGAGACCGAGAAAAGATTTGCCAGTAATATAGGAGAGCCAAAAGAGCATACCACCCGGAGGAAAAGTGAAGAAAGTGTTTCAAGCAAAGGGAGTGATTGACTGTGTTAAATGCTACTAAGAAAGCGAGTAAGATGAAGTCTGAGAAATGACCATTATTTTAACAATGTGGGGATCACTGATGACCTTGACAAGGGTAATGTCAATAAAATGAAAGCTCAACTACAGTGCTGCAAATGCTGAGTGATGGCTCAGGAAAGACAGGAGTTATCTGTTGGAACAATGTTCATAAGTAGGCAAAAAAGAGGGGATCCAGAGTTCAGATGACAGTCTTAGGTTCATACACTGAAAGGGGAGGGAAGCCAGGATGCTCAGTTTGCAGTAGTTTGGCAGATATAGCCAGAGATGTGGAAGCTCATTTTTGATTGACATAAGAAGGTCATTATTAGCTGATAAAATGAAGAACAGAGAGGTATTGGAGGTTAAAAGAGAGAAATGAACACATAAAATAGTTACCTAGGAGAGTAAGAAGGAAAAATGAACTAAGAAATTATAGTAGGATTATATGGCAGGGCAAAGGCTCACTTGTAATTTGAAGTCATGAAGAAAGATCAGTTACTGTGGGCATGTGATTTTTCTCCATTCATGTTTCATTGCTCACTTGCAAATGAGGAGTCAGTGGAGATTTAGCTGTCACCGAGTTTGGAGTTTTGCCAGGCAAGTTCAATGGAGAGGTTCAAAAGAGCCGAAGGTATGGTGATGTGGTGATTATGTAGTAATGGGGCATCAGCCAATGCACTCTCAATCCCTTGATTACTCAAAAACCTAGGAATCACCTTTGATTCCTCCCTTTCTTCATTCTCCACACTTCCCATCAGTGGATCCTTTTGTTACTTCCAATATATATCTGGAATCTATCACCTTTTATCAAGCTCCAGTGCCACCACTTTGGTTTAATTACTCACCTCTTGGCTGTCTAATTGGTCTCCCTCCTTCAATTCTTACTACCCAGCAATCTTCTCTACACAGCAGCCAGAGTCAGTGTCTAATATCTTAATCAAATTCTATACAGTCCCTATTTCAGGCTTCAGTGGCTTCCCACTGGACTTCTATTTTAATCCAAATGAGGGCTACCAAAGCCCTTTCTCCTCTTCCCGATTCTCCAACCTCTTCTAGTAGTTCTTTCTCTGGTGACCACTCTATTCCAGCCACGTTGGTCTTTTCTCTGGTTCCTAACCATGCAAGCACTTTTTGTCTCAGACTGATGACATTGTCTTTCCCTCTTCCTATAATGCTCTCCCCTGGCTCTTTCTTTGGTAACTTTTACTCACTCTTCAAGTCTCAGATCAAACTGTAACTTCCTCAGAGAAGGCTTTCCTGAGCTTAGTTTTTAAAGCATGTTTACCTATGTACTGTCTGTCATTTCACCTCACTTCTTTTAGAGCATTACACTATCTGAAGTTGTCTTTATATATTTATTCACCTCCATACCCCAGCATTAACGAGGGCAGATATTCTGTGTCTTTCATTTTCTTTACCCTTCATGTTCATACCTAAGTCTGACCATCATAGTTTGTCAGCCAGTCATTCTTTCAATTAATAATGATGTTCCGTGAAAAAAATGTGGCTATTTCAGCTTTTATGTAATGGCAAAAGTGCTTTTCCTCAAGATAACCATTGTACTTCAGTGTGCAAAATATTAAAAAGTCATATTCAAGAGTTAGAGTTACGAAATTAATGTAACAAAATTAATGTGTTGCGAATGAAGAGTGAAGAGTGGAATGACTATTAGTACAGTTTGGTGATACTGCCTTGACTCACGCTGACACTGGCAGTTTTACCCATTATTGTTTTTCCACATTTGTGCAAATGTGAACAGAGTGGAAAAAGCAAATAACACCTCAGAAAATTTAAAAATATAATTCTTAACTCACAAACTGAAAAGGTCTTGAGATCACAAGGATCCACAGACCATACGAGAACATGTGATAGCTTGCCATATAGTAAAAACACAATAAAAATTTTGTAATATAAATGAGGTACTGGATTATCCTACAACATTATTCTATTATTACTGATTCAGCAACTTCTTATCCTAAAAATTATTATCTTAGAATTCATCATTTTGGAGGCATTTTATGAGGAAAAAAATAAGGAGTCATTTAATCAAAAGTGCATATCAATACCTGTCATTACATGGAGCTGTGTAGACACTACACAGATTGAGTCAAACAAACTTTGTTTAGCGAAATTTATAAACACTAAAGACATAAAGGGCATAAACAGAGCTAATATTGAATATGTACACTTAATTAGTTTAATGCCAACCTGTTAGTTGAGATATCATTAGTGCCTTAGTTCTGTAGGGAGAAAATTTAAAACTCTACTAAATAACATTTAAAAAGATCTGAATAAATGGAGATCTAGCCTATGCATATAAATGGAGTAATTTGGTGTAAAGATGTCAATTATCCCTGAATTGCTCTGTAAATTCACTGCAGTCCCAGCCCAAATGTCAGTTATAATAGACAGGTAGATAAATGGAATAGACATAAGGAATAGGTAAAGGGAAAAAGCTATACTATAGAGGGAACTCCTGGAATCAACAAGATTAAAAATCCTAGAAGATGAAGAAATATATAAATGAGTAACAAGAGTATTATCTCAGTAAGTAAAGAAGAAAATCAACAATGAGTTATTATTACTTTACTCCCATCAAGTAGGGGAAATTTTCCAAGTTCAATAACGCTAAGTGCTGACGGGGAAATGAGAACTCCCTTATACTTGGATATTGACATTTTGGAGAACAATATGGCAGAGCAAGTATACAATTATGTATGATTATTGAATCATATTCCTCAAGAAAAAGGAAGAGAGAGAAACCTTACAAAAAGGAGCATGCAAGTGAATACCTTTTTCACAACATTGTTTGTAGAAGCAGAGAATTGAAAAAAACCTCATTATACACCACTAGAGGAAGATGGAAAAAGATGTGGATGCACAGTGCTGAATATGACAAAGCAATTAGAAAACAACATAGAGCTTAAAAATATAATGCTTGGTGAAAATGGAAAAGAAAAGAATGAGATCTACTAATGTGAAAATTTAAATATACACATGCAAAATAACACTATATATTTCCAAAGCTCCATTTAAACTTAAAAATATATATCAAATGCATTAAAGCAGTTATGTGTTAGAAGGTGAGGAATGCAATAATGGAAGGAAATTACAGTTGCTTTTTGGCCTTGTTCAGATCAATGGTACTGGATCATGAACCAAAGACTTGGATTAATTCAACTTCTACACCTATCTCACTCTCCTCTTATAAAACAAACAAGCAAACAAAAACAGTAGCAACTATATACATATTTATTACTATGTATATATAGTAATAAATTAATAGTCTGCATATTTGCACAAGGATCATTAGAAAAGTTTGCTACCTACCTATTTTATGATTAATCAAGGGAATTAGCGAGAGAGCTGTAGAATTCTTGAAAGCTAAAAGGTCTCAGTAATTTAGCTTTTCTAGCTCCCTGATTACAAGTACATCTTTTTCCTAGCCATACCAAATTGATTGTGTCTATTTTTCTTTGGAAAAGTTATCAACAAAGGAGACTCCACATCTTTTAATAGCCTGTTTTAATATTTAACAAACAACCCTTCTTTCTTATGTTTGTACTGTATTTTCGGTTACTTTCAAGTCATTTCTCAGAGAAGATGGATAAAAGTTGATCTACATCTTTTTTATGATAATGTCTCATGTATTAGAAGGCAATTATTGTCTCCAAACTAATTAATTTCAGCTCCTTTTACCTGTTCTCATGGGTCTTATTTATTCACTACTTTCATCATATTATTAAACTACTCTGAACTTCTCCACTTCATGGCATCCTTGAGGTGAAAAGACATAAACTGGATGCAATACTAATTCCACAATGGCCCAATGCATGTCTAATTAAGGAGAAATTATTTCCAACTATTGCTACCATGAGTCCTTAAAGATAATAACTAGGGGCTGGGAAATCTCATCAACCTTTTTCTTTATGCATTTTAATTATAACAACCTCTTATATGTTTAAATACTATTGTCACAAACCACTGTTTTATTTGATCTTCCAACAACTCAATAATGACAGGAAAGATGTCATAATTCTCATTGCATAGATGAGTAATGCTAAGTGCAAAGAGATTAAAGTAACTTTCCTGAGGTCAGTGAGCTAATAGATGCTGGAGGTAGGACTTCTGATTCTAAGCATGTAGGAGGCATGCTTGATTTCAAGCGTGTAAAGAGCTTGAATGGGAGGCAGTGTAGAGTAAGAAAAAGAATGTTAATTTGTTGCCAGAGGACGGGTTCAGACTCTAGCTCTGCCACTGGCAGCTGTGTGACCAAACAGGGATAATAATATGGTTGATGTGAACATTATGGTTAAGATGTAATGAACTCTATAAACTTTGATTTTCATGTTTTCTTTGTTCTGGTGATTTGAATACATCTGACTTTAGAAAGTTATTCCAAAATAAATTTCCATTGCTTCTCTGCTCCCACATCAGCACTTTATTCTTAACAATGTTTCTTTTTGTTATTATTGATTGTTTGGTTTTTCTTCCCATTCTACCTAGAGCAATATTATCTGCTCTTGTTTTTTTTAGATATTCATTAACAAAATTAGGAAGTTAGAAAACACATTCACTCTGACACTCTTGTCCTTCCTTAGACTATGTAATCGGTCTCAGAATATTAATAGACTATGGACAAAAGGATGAAAAGCATTAGGTATTTGTGCTCCCTTATTTTTGTGGGGTTTGAAGCACTAGAAGATAGAGCAAATGACCACAGGAATTGAAGAAGAAATGTTTTAATATCAATGTAACTTTTGCAAGTCTAATGATTTTTTAAAACTTTAAAAGTTAGTACTGGAGAACAAAATTTCAGACTGTGTTAATGATCCACTATTGCAACACTTTATTTTATTGAACATAATCATAACACTTGTATATAAGATTTTCCCACCTGGAGTGTCAAGAAGTCTTCACAAATTATAAGCACTGTGTAAACTTTATTTTTTTGCTATGTAGGGGACATTTGGAAGTGTCCGATATGTGCTCCTCTTCTAGAAAATGTCTTTTCATCCTCATAATTAATATTGGTCCAAAGCTTCAGTGATTCCTGACTTACTTACAGTTTGGTTGATGTGTACCCTTAGACTACATGAACCAATTTAATTCTTCTTTTGCCTTAATGTGACAAAATTGATTTCTCTCTCTCTCTCTCTCTCTCTCTCTCTCTCTCTCTCTCTCTCTCTCTCTCTCTCTCACACACACACACACACACACACACACACCACACACACACAGAATTATGTATTAAACTAATACTTGCTACAACTAAGATTTACATGGCTAAGGTGATGTCTGTCAGATGGGATGCTGAGCTGAATAAGTCAAATGGGAAAGTGTAGAGTAGAAGTAAGCAGCACCATGAAAGTAACATTAAGTCATTAAGTTGTCAACAAAGAAAAAAATCATGTAGCATAGAAAGATACAAGAACTTTACCCAGTAAGTATTAAAAAGTACACAGTCAAGGCATCAGCAACACGGTATTGAAAAAATAACCAAATGAACTGTCTGATAACTGTCCCTGCTTTTACAAATATTGTGAGATATTATTGTATAGTTGCCATTTTGTACATTTTGTACATTGTACAGTTAATTTTGTTGTAATTATTGCTCACTTTAACTTTGCTTCAAGTCTTGAACTCTTTCAATGTGCTGCCATAGCTGAAATATTCAAAAGTGTGACAGGAACATATCAGATCAATACACAAAATAGAAAAGAAAGAAATTGAAACATACCATATTTTCTCAATTTCTAGTCTTCTCTCTTCACATTTAATGTGACTACGGTTGGAATATATTTTACAGTGATATTTTCTTAAAAACCCATCAGCTATCTCAGGGAAATAGAAAGAGTACTTTGTCATTTTCTGAGCATATGCACACCTGTATTTAAAAGAAACTTGTTTAACTTTGTTATTTGCCATCGAATTTTAAATTAAATAAGGATCTTGTTTATGTGAAGTGAAAGCCTTTCACTAAAGCATTGAACACCTATCTATCAAAAGCTCCCAGCTGGCTTTTAAGAAAAGTAATTTTTAATTTACAAAAAGACCTGTAATTTTACCTAAGTAGAAATTGCAGGGAAAACACTGGTATTCTCCAACATGCCTAGAAATTCCCCTCTCAAGCCTTAAGATGTTAAAGAGGTCAAGGTTTGAGCATAAATTATGAAATGCAGTGGGTCACCATGGTATTATCCATAATTAAAAATAGCCTAACATAATACAGACTTCTTAGACATCAGATATGTAGATTTACCCTCAAATTCTGGCTTGCTGCTAAAAGAAAAAAATATATATAATTATGTGGATAAAAGAATATTATTGGCAAATTAAAATAATTGTTTTCATTTAACATAGTTTTTTCCCTTGAAAGCTACTGCAAAATGAATGAGGTGCCACAATATTGCTGTCAACTTATTATTGGGAGATTCATGTATTTTTTTCTGCGTGTCTAACAGATTTCTAGTTGTGACTTGACTATCTGTTTTTTCATATTCATGGGTGTAAAAACAATGTGTTTGTATTAAATACACCCAGGTCCAATTAAATTGTTTAACAAGTAATTTTATTTCTTCATCCTCTTAAACTTCCAGGACATGATCACACTTTGAAGACTGATAGTTCTGTAAATTTTATCTAACATATTTTTTAATTATCGTTTTTAGAAAAAGTTTTAAGTTTTTATGAGAGGTTTCCACCAGGAAGTCTATTCAAAACAATTGGTGATTATTAAATGAGTTTCATTGACACTTTAAGAATTCTTTTCAAAATTCTCATAGAGATTGGAAATTAATTGGGATTGAAACAAGAAGAAATCTCTAACTTTAAAACATTTAATAACCCAGCTCCGAAAAAATTGAAAATTGCGATAACTGAGATGGCAGGATCATGAGTAAGACAAATAGTAAACACAGCCAGCCATGTACTTACTGGTCCTTTTGTACACTTGCTTTTCTTCCAGTATCAATTGACCTGACTAAGAATATTTAGGTTATCTTTAGTCAGAGTTGCAACAGTATTGGGACTTTTATTTTAGAATCACTCATTTAATGGAATTTTATAGCCTCTCTCGAATTTGTGTTCTTTATCAAGAATATATAGCTTTCTTGGATATTTGATATTCTTGTTTTATAAATAATTGTGCCATATTATTCTAATGTCAGTATGACCTTTGGTAAAGCAAAATTTCATTATATAAAGATTATTAATTTTTAAAAAGTAATCGAATACCTTTGTTTATCAGGACCCTAGTAAAAAAGCAGTGTGTAGTGTTGTAGCTTGATACTAACTGATCAGATTCGGTTCCTTTGATCTGCTAGAGTTTCCACGGGGATAGATCTTAAAATAGTCCCATATCATGCTAAGATATTGCAACTTGTTTTGCCACCTGTGCCACCAACTGCCCACTATTGTTCAAGGGAAGCCACATGCAAGCATAACCAGACTTCAACACTTTTCTCATTGTTTATATGGCCATAAATTAAGAGATCACATTAAAAGAATTTCTTAGTCATCATATACTACTCTTGAGATTACAATTACTGCTCTTAAGTTTAGTCATTCTTTTTTTTTTTCATATTTAAAATTGGCTTTGTTGCTTTTATTTTTTTCATTTTTCTTTTTTAAATAAATTTATCTATTTATTTAAATTAGTTTCAAGTATACAGTACATTGGATAGACATTTATATAGTTTATAAAATGATCCCCCTAATTGCTCCTTCCCTCCTCCAGTTTCTTACCTAGCCAATATATTAATGATAACTGCATTCCTTATACTGTGCTCCCCATCCCTGTGACCATCTGTCAACTACTAATTTGTACTTCTTTAACCCTTCACCCCATTCTCCCAGCCCCCCAAATCTTCTCCTCTCTGTCCATCAGCAAATTTTCCACTATATTTGTGAGTCTGTTTTTGATTAGTTTGTTCTTTTTGTTCATTAGATTTCACATATAAGTGAAATCATATGCTATTTATTTTTCTCTGTCTGACTTATTTCACTCAGCATAATAACCTCTAGGTCCATCCATGTCATTAGACATGGCAGGATTCCATTTTTTTTTTTAATGGCTAAGCAATTTTCTATTATATATACGAACCATAACTTTATCCAGTCATCTGTTGTTGGGCATTTAGGTTGCTTCCATATCTTGGCTATTGTAAATTGTGCTGCCATGAATATTGGGGTGCATAGATCTTTACAAATTATTGTTTTGGTTTTCTTTGGATAAATATCCAAAAGTGCAATTGCTGGGTCAAAAGGTATATCCATTTTTAATATTTTAAGAAACCACCAGACTGTTTTCCATAGCTGTTGTACCAATTTGCAATCCCACCAACAAAGTAAGAGGTTTCCCTATTCTCTGCATCCTCATCAACACTTGTTTTTTGATTTATTGATGATAACCATTCTGATAGGTGTAAGGTGATATCTCATTGTGGTTTAAATTTGCATTTCTCTGATGATTAGGGACCTTGAGCATCTTTTCATATGTCTATTAGCCATCCATATTTTCTCCTTGGAGAAGTATCTGTTCAGATATTCTGCCCATTTTTTAATTGGATTGTTTGTTTTTTGTTGTTGAGTTGTATGAGTTTTTTTATATATATTTTTTGGATATTAAGCCCTTATCAAGCCCTATCAGATGTATCATTAATGAATATCTTTTTCCAAACAGTCGATTGTCTTTTGTTTTTTGATGGTTTCCTTTGCTGTCCAAAAACTTTTTAGTTTGATGTAGTCCCATTTGTTTGTTTATTTTTTGTTTCCCTTGCCCGAGGAAATATATCCAAAAAGAAATTTGTTAGTAATATCAGAGAGTTTACTACTTATGTTTTCTTCTAGAAGTTTTATGGTTTTAGGCCTTATATTTAAATCTTTAATCTATTTGAGTCTATTCTTATATATGGTGTAAGAAGGTGGTCCAGCTTCAGTTTTTTGAATGTATCCATCCAATTTTCCCAACATCATTTATTAGACTGTCTTTATCCTAGTGTATATTCTTACCTCTTTTGTCATGTGAGCGTATAAGTGTGGATTTATTTCTAGGTTCTCTATTCTGTTCCATTGATCAATATATCTGTATTCATGCCAGTATCATGCTGTTTTGATTACTGTAGCCTTGTAGTATAGTTTGATATCAGGTAGTATAATACCTCCAACTTTGTTCTTCTTTCTCAAGATTGCTGTGGGTATTCTATGTCTTTTATAGTTCCATATAAATTTTAGGATTATTTGTTCTAGCTCTCTGAAAAAAATGCCATTGGTATTTTGATAGGTTTTGCATTGAATCTATAGATTGCTTTGAGTAATATGACCATTTTAATGATGTTGATTCTTCCTACCAATGAGCATGGTGTATGCCTCCATTTATTTGTATCTTCTTCAATTTCTTTATTCAATGACATAATTTTCTGAGAACAAGTCTTTCACCTTCTTGGTTAATTTGATTCCCAGGTGTTTTATAGTTTTCAATGCAATTATAAATGGGATTTTTTTTTAATTTCTCTTTCTGAAAGTTCATCATTGGTGTATAAAAATGCCACTGAATTCTGAATATTTATTTTATAACCTGTTACCTTACTGAATTTATTAATTAGTTTTACCAGGTTGAGGGTGAAATCTTTAGGGTTCCCTCTATATAGTATCATGTCATTAGCAAGTAACAAGAGTTTTACTTCTTCCTTTCCAATTCGGATGCCTTTTATTTCTCTTTTTTATCTTATTGCTGTGGCTAAGACTTCCAACACAATGTTGAAGATGGGTGGTGAAAGTGGGCATCCTTGTCTTGTTCCTGATCTTAAGGAAAATGCTTTTAGCCTTTCCCCATAGAGTATGATGTTAGCTGTAGGCTTGTCACATATGACCTTTATTATGTTGAGGTATGTTCCCTTTATTCGCACTTTGCTGAGAGTTTTTATCATAAATGGATGCTGGATCTTGTCAAATGGTTTTTCTGCATCCATTGATATGATAATATGGTTTCTATCTTTTGATTTGTTAATGTGGTATATCACATTAATTGATTTATAGATATTGTGCCAACCTTGCATCCCAGGAATAAATCTAACTTGATCATAGTGTATGATATTTTTAATATATTGCTGAATTTGGTTTGCTATGATTTTATTGAGGGTTTTTGCATTAATATTCATAAGAGAAATGGGCCTATAGTTCTCATTTTCGGAATGTTTTTCTCTGGTTTTGGAATCAAAATAATGGTGGCCTTATAAAAGGAGTTAGGCAGCCTTCCCTCTTCTTGAATTTTTTGGAATAATTTGAGAAGAATAGGTGATAAATCTTTGAACGTTTGGTAAAATTCACCTAAGAAGCCATCTGGTCCAGGACTTTTGTTTTTTGGGAGGTTTTTAATTACCGATTCGATTTCATTGATGGTAATCAGTTGGTTCAGATTTTCTGTTTCTTCTTGACTCAGTTGTGGGAGATTCTATGTTTCTATGAATGGGTTCATTTCTTCCAGATTGTCCAATTTGTTGCAATATAATTGCTCGTAGTATTTTCTTATGATTCGTTGTATTTCTGTGGAGTGCATGGTCATTTCTCTTCTTTCATTTCTGATTTTATTTATTTGAGTCCTCTCTCTTTTTTCACTGATGAGTCTGGCTAAGGGCCTGTCCACTTTATTTATCCTTTCAAAGAACCAGCTTTTGGTTTCATTAATCTTTTGTATTGTTTTTCTAGACTCTATTTTGTAGATTTCCACTCTAATCTTTATTATTTCCTTCCTCCTATTCACTTTGGGCTTTATTTGCTGTTTCCCCCCGCCCCTAGTTCTTTTGAGTGTAAGGTTAAATTATTTATTTGAGTTTTTTCTTGTTCCTTGAGGTAAGACTGTATTGCTATGAATTTCTCTCTTAGGACTACTTTCACTGTGTCCCATAAATTTTGAGTTGTGTTTTCACTTTCATTTGTCTCTAGGTATCTTTTGATTTCTCCCTTGATCTTCTTAATAACCCATTCATTGTTTAATAGCATGCTATTTAGCCTCCATGTATTTATGTATTTTCCAGGTTTTTTTTTTCTTTTTTGTACTTGATTTCTGGTTTTATACCATTGTGATTAGAGAAGACAATTGATATGATTTCAATCTTTTTAAATTTATTGAGACTTGTTTTGTGTCCTAACATTTAATCTGTTTACATTTAAAGTGATTATTGATAGGTACATAGTTACTGCCATTTTATTATTTGTATTTGTTATTTCTGTTTTCTTTTGTATCCTTTCTCTTTTTACGGAAGTCCCTTAAACATTTCTTGTAATACTGGTTTGTTGGTGATGACTTCCTTAAGCTTTTTCCTTTCTAGAAAGCTCTTTATCTCACCTTCAATTTTAATTGAAAGACTTGCTGGGTAGAGTATTCGTGGTTGTGGATTCCTGTTTTTCATAACTTTGAATATTTCTTGCCAGTCCCTGCTGGCTTGCAAAGTTTCCATTCAAAAATTGACAAACATTCTTGTGGGAGATACTCTTGTAAGTAATTAGCTGCCTTTCTCTTGCTGCTTTTAAGATTCTCTCTTTGTCTTTGACCTTTGGCATTTTAATTATGATGTGTCTTGGCATAGGTCTGTTTGAACTCCTCTTGTTTGGGACTCTGTGATTCCTAAACTTGTATGTTTAATTCCTTTGCCAGGTTAGGGAAGTTTTCTGTCATTATTTCTTCAAATAGATTCTCAATCCCTTGTTCTCTCTTATTCTCTTTAAGTATTCCTATGATCTGGATATTGTTATGCTTCATATTGTCCCAAAGGTCTCTTAAACTATTCTCATTTTTTAAAACTCTTTTTTCTTTTTGTTGTTCTGATTGGGTATATTCTGCTACCTTGTCTTCCAATTCGTTGATTCAATCTCTGCTTCATCCAATCTACTTGAATCCTTCTAGTGTATTCATTTCAGTTACTGTATTTTTCATTTCTGTCTGGTTCTTTTTTATAGCTTTTCTGTCCTTTTTTATGTTTGCTATCTCTCTGTCGATGTTTTCATTATGCTCATCCATTCTCCTCATAAGTTCGCTGAGCATCCTTTTAACCATTATTTTGAACTCTGTCTCTGGTAGGTTGCTTGCTTCCATTTCATTTAGCTTATTTTCTGGAGTTTTCTCCTGTTGTTTCATCTGTGGCATGTTTGTTTTCTCATTTTATTAGCCTCTCTGTGTTCGTTTCTATGTGCCATGAATATTTGTTTCATCTCTCAACCTTGGCCAGATGTCCTTGTGTTGAAGGTGTCCTGGGTGGCCCAGTGGTTTCCTCTTCCTGATCCCCTGTGCCAGGGGATCTGGATGTGGGTTGTGTGTGATCTTCTGTTGTCACCAAGCCTTGATTGTTGTTAATAGATCAGTGGATGGAATTAATGCTTAGGCTGACTAATTGTGGGACTTGGCTGTACCCATAGGGTAAGAGTTGCTGTGTGGGGGCTGACCCCACTGGGTGGGATTTGCCCCAGCAGGCTCGTGTACCTGTTGCAACCACCCTTTGTGTGTTCCACTAATGAGACTAGTAAGGAGTTGCTTCGTTGTGGTCTGGTGTCAGCCTCCAGTTGCACCGGTTTTGTGGCCCCTTGGGAGGGACTCCCCCGTAGGCCAAGGTCAGCCACTGCTTTTCATTGCTCAGGGCTCTCTGGTGGGAACTACAAAGGAATCTGCAGATGGCTGTTGCCTATGCTGGATCTATAGGTAAGTGGAAGAGACGACACTGTCGGCAGTGCTCAGTTATCCCTGTCCCTAACCTATGGCAGCTTAGCAGAGTGACCAGTGCTTCTCAAGGTCTGACAAGGACTGTCAGTTGCCTGTAAGTCTCTGAAACTGGACTAGCCTCTGGGTGATATGTGTGTTGAGTGGCACAGGGACTGCAGAAGTCTCCTGTGTCTATTGAGTAAATTTCCCTCTGCCACTGCAGTGTAGTTTACATGCCAGTGCTGTCTCTATGGCTCCTTGTACAAGTTTCCAATTGTAGCAAGGTCAGCTACTGCCCACCTTGGGCCTGAATGCACCACCCGAGCACAAGGGTAGCTGCCTATCAACATGCAGTGGGCACTTTGTGTATTGGATGGAGCAGGAGCACAGGGAGTCAAGGGCCATCAGGCTAATACAGACCCCTGCAATCCTCTCAAGAGATACTGCAACTCTTACAGGCAGCAGTGGTCTACCCACAACTGTTCTCCCTGAAATGCGCTCACTGTGCTAGCCAAGGTCTGTTTCTTGCACAGAATGCACAATCCCAGAGCCAAGCTGGGCACAGGAGGCTGCCTGTCAATGGGTTGCATTTACTTTGTGGCTTGACCGAAGCGGGAGCTCAGGTAGAAAAGGGCCATCAGGCCAATACAGCCTCAGCTTTGTCCCAACTTCTGTGTCTGGGCGTTCCCACTGTAGTCACAGATCACAGTGAGACCAGCTGCCGTCTGGGGCAGTCCCACAGACCCCTGCCCTCCACGGACACAATATTGCACCTCTTGCAGGCAGCAGAGGGTCTGCCTGCCACTGATTTCCATGCAGTGCCAGCCCTGTGCTGGCCCAAGTTTGTTGCCTGTGTGGCTTGGAAGATCAAGGGAGGGGAGAAGCGGGGCTGTGGTAGTTCACTGTCAATGGCCCCCCTGGGGCTATTTGTGGGTAAGGTGGGGTGTGGTCTCAGAAAAACAATGACAGTCAGATCAATACAGCCTCAGTCTTGCTGAAACTTTGGTAACCGTTTGCACGTTCCCACAGAAGTACCAGATCATGGCAAGAGCAGCTGCTGTCTGGAACTGGCCCACAGATCCCAGAGATCCACCCAAGTTCATGTTGGCAGCAGTGATCTGCCTAACCCTATCTCAGAAATGAGGCTCACAGCAGTGGCCACCTGCTGGGAATGCTTGGCAGTCATCCAGCAGCCAAATCCCTGGGTGATCTGCAGGTTGGGTGGGGCAGGATGATCCCCTCTGGTCAGTGCTTCCTAATGGCTCTGTGGGAGGGGTCTGCACAGTCAAGCTGTGCAGACTGTAGATTGCCTGGTAGTGGGGCTGGATCAAGGCACAATGTTGGCTGCCCTTCCAGCCTTCCTTCTGACGCCAGGTAATGCCGACTTTCTCAGTCTAAATCCCAAGTGAGCCTCTGACCCACTACTTGTGGCTTGGGTGAGTGTCTGCAGGTCAGAAAGCATGTGTACAAGTCCTTAAAGGTGGCATTTAGGATTTCAGTCTCCTTCCATCTCACCCAGACAGCTGGAATCCTCTCTGATTTTTACAGTCAGAATTATTGGAATTATCCTCTTCCCTGGGCTGGGACCCTGGGCTGGGGAACCCCCAAATGAGACCTGGAACTCCCTCTCTTCATTCAGAAAAGCCTCTGTGGCCTTGCTCTCCCTTCAGGTGTTCCTCCACTACCGGATTCGTGACTTTGCGCCTCCTACCAGCTTCGAAGTGGCTCCTTTATGTTATCGATGTAGGTGTTACCATCTATCAGCTGGACTTCAGGTGATTCTCCACATTGATTATTTTATAATTTGGTTGTAATTTCAATGCGGACCTGGGAGGAGACGAACCTTGCTGCCATCTTCTGGGATCCTCCAAACTTAGCCATTCTTTTGAACGCTGACATTTTATATCAATATCACATAGACAAATCATAATTTCCTTTCTGAGAGAAAAAGATTTCACCAACACAATGGGTACAATGGAAAGACTTTAATAATTTAAATTAATAACTTTAAAAGAACACATAAAAGCTGGGGTTTAGTTTTTTAAAAGATGGTGTTTTAAAAAATCAATATTCACTAATTATAATTATAAAACAAAAAACACATAGTTCTTAACAAAAAATTTAACAACTAGACTTTTAGAAAAAATCAGAATCTCTAGCTCTCTTTATTGTATTGAATAATTGGCAAGTAAGATATATCCTCAAATAAAAATGCAGTAAAGTGCTTTAGTGATAAAAGAAAGCACCCCTCCCCTTTTGAAATATATTTTACTTTGGTATATTAATGACTGTTATTAAGGGTGATTGTTTATATACATGTATGTATATAAACAATATATATATATAAACTACATATATGTATATATATATTTCTTAATTTTTGATTTGAAGAAATCAAAATGGGAAACTGCCAAAGGGAGAACTGAGTATAAGCTGAGTCTGAGACATGGCATGAAAAACAAAAAATATGAAAAGATAATGGAATATTTTTCAAAGGATGACTTCATTGTCACCATTATTTTCACCAAAGAAACATTTCCAGGTCTCAAAAATGAAATTACGGGAGCATTAGAACAAAAGATGGTACATAATAAGCAGTATTCAAAAATAAGGAACATATTTCTCTTCCTGATGAACATAAGCTGTTTGGGAGGTCCTGGTTTGTTAGTAATAACATAGAAATAATAACACTTCCTACATATAAATCACGGTAGAGTGACTTATTATAGCATGATTAAAATGACTAACCTACATTTTAAGATCTAGTATTGCTTGACTGGAAAAAGGAAAGTAGCAAAGAAATAATTTACTGTGGGAAAGAATAATGCCGTTTTAAAAAATCACCCAAATCTCAATACATAATGCAATTAATCTTATTAAGCTGGCTTCATGATTTAACATAGACATTGATAAACTAATATCTCATCGTTTTCACTTGAAAAATTGACCATCTTGATGAACTATGTCTATCTTTTTTATTTATGTAAGTTTACTAGAAATATTTCACAGTCTTAAACTGAATATATATTTATCTTTTTAACATGAGAGAAAAAATTAAAAGGAACTTTAATTTTTTTAAAGATACCAAAAGGTCTGCTTATCCTCATGTTAAACCACTGGCTATAATTTGGGATATGGCAGGATATCATTGAGCCAAAAATATCCACTCTGAATCTTGAGTGGTCTAAAGTTCTAATTTATCCTCAGAGAATAATTTTATGGGGATATCATTCTACATTACTTTGACTGTGGGTCTGGTTTGTTCTATTGCTCTACTGTGCAATGAGACAAGATAGAGAAGTCTTATCATTTAAAAACTCTTTGAATATCAAATAAAAGTTATGGATTCCATGTACAAAAAACATGAACACTTACACAAATATCTGCATACAATTTCAAGATGTTCACAGATTCCAAAGCCCCTACATACCTAGTCCCAGGTCAAGAACTATTGTACAGAGTCACATATGCTACGAACTTGCTGTGAGCACAGGCTTTTCCCTGACACTGAAGTCTATATATTTCCATAATATGATATTCTTGCCTGCCAGTAGGTATAATGTTTGTGGGAGGACAGAACAGCAAAGAAGAGGAGCTTTGTCTGCCAGTAGTAAACCCCAGAGGAGTATACATCAGCACACAAAAGGAATAAACAAGCCCTAAGTATTAGACATTCCGTCATCACTGACAACCCCAAATAAGTCTAACTTAAATTTGTGTAATGTTTAAATTTTATCTCTTGATTTTATGGTAGATTTGATAGACAAATATATGCTTTTCATAAGTAACTATAGAATAATTTATAATTTTCCTCTATTAAATGTTTAAAAAATATGTCTTTATGACATTCCAACTAACCCTGGTGTCAAAAAAAGAAATGAACACAAAAGAGAATATGGCTGGTTTTCAAGCTCTTTTTTTGTGTGCAAAGAATGGTGTAGTGGTGAAGAAGAATTAGGCACAGCAGTTAAATCTCTTGCCTAGATTTTTTTTTTTTTTACAATTAGAGAATGCATTCATCATAAAGTCTTACTGTCAAATTAATATCAATAGCTTACACTAAAGACTTTTTATGAAGCTGATGGGTGAAAATTATATGAGTGAAGCACCAAATTAAATACAAAAATGAAAACCTTTTTTTCCCTTCAGGAAAAGTCACATTTATTTAGAGTGTCAAAGTTTAAAATATTACTTAAAAATAAGCTTAATATAAGAGAAATATGCTAGTCAAATTTATTTGAAATAAATATTTTAAAATTTGAAGAATGGACTTCTGCTTCCAGCCAAAATGTAATAACAGGGATCAGATTTATTTTCCTGCCTGAAAAAAAAATTTTTTAAAACTGAATAAAATATATATTGGTTTTTCAAGAAACTGAACATCAGGAAATGAGTGACAGTGATCTAAGAAACAGGAAACAAATGAGATAAGCACCAAAACTGACAAACTTAATGCCTAGAAACAGGTTCTAGATTGTGGTGCAGATTGGAGGATTCCAGATGGAGACTGGGTAGTCTCTCTGAGTCCAAGTGTAACTGAGGCCAAGACGGCCAAAGCTGCTAGATTTTGCAGGGCACAGGGGAGAGAACTATATAAACAGAGATATTCTACACATACTAACAAGGCTCAGTCAAGAAGAAATAGATTATTTTAATGGTGATATATTTATTAAAGAAATTGAATTTTTAGCTAAAAATATTTCCACAGAGAAAACTCTAGGTCCAGATGGCTCTATTGATGAATTCTACCAAAATGTTTACAGAAGATTACAATCTTATAAAAACTGTGCTAGAAAACTAAAAAGAAGAGAATACTTCCTAACTCAGTCTATGACACCAGCTTTACTCAGATAAAAAACCAGACCAATACTACAGGACAAGAACTACAGACTGATATTTTTCATAAACATAGATGCAAAATTTTTAAACAAAATTTAGCAATTTGAATCAAAAAGTGAGTTCTAAGTAAAGTTTTTCTCTGAAATGCAAGGTTCATTTAACATTTGAAAATCTATCAATGTAATTCATCATTGTAACAAATTAAAAAGAAAAAACGTATGATCATCTCAGCTAGTGCAGAAAAGCACTGAACAAAAGCCACATCCATTCCTGATTTTTAAAAAAAACAAACAAACAACTCTCAGCAAACTAGAAAAATAAGAGAACTTCCTCAATCTGATAAAAATCATTTGTGAAAAGCCCACAGCTGACATTAGACTTAACAGTGGAAGATTGAATGCTTTTTGCCTAATGTCAGCAACAAGGCATGTATATCTGTTCTCACCATCTCTCCTCAACATTTTACTGGAGGCCAGAAATAAAAGCTATGAGTATTAAAAAGAAAGTAAAACTGCCTTTGTTAATAGGCAACATGATTTTTCTATAGGGAAAATTATTTGGAATTACATAAAAGCTATTAGAACTACTAGAGTTGGGTGAATTCGAAGCATAAAAATACATTATACAAAATTCAGTTGTTTGTATACTAGCAATGAAAAATTGAAAATTGAAAAAATTTTGACAAAGAAACTGACGATTCAGTGAAGAAAGGATTATCTTTTCAACAAATGATACTAGAAAATTTAGATATACATGTGCAAAAAAATAAATTTTGATCCATATGTCACATTGTATACAAAACTAACTTAAAATGGATTATAGAATTTAATGTAAAACCTAAAACTATAAAACTTCCAAAAGAAACATACTAGAAAATTTGGGGTTAGGCAAATGTCTTTTAGATATGATTCCAAAAGCATGATTTATGACACAAACCTTATAAATTGTGCTTCATCAAAATTGAAAATTATTCTTCAAAAGACACTGTTATGACAATGAAGAGACATTAAGAAGAAAATAAAAGCTGTTTTTTAAACACGAAAGCCACAGACTAGGAGAAAATACTTATAAACAATCATTATATCTGATGAAGAATTTCTATACAGATTTTTTTTAAATCACCTCTCAGATATCAATAATAAGTAAACAGCCCAATTATAAAAAGGGCCAAAAGATTTCAACAGACCTTTCACCAAAAAAGATACACGGATAGCAAATAAGTACATGAAATGATGCTCAAAATCATTATTCTTTAAGGCAGTGCAAATTAAAACTACAAGATACCATTCCATGTCTATTTAAATGCTAGAATTAAAAAGAATGATCATTTCAAGTGTTGGTGAGGATGTGGAACAACTGAAACTCTCATACACTGCTTCTGGAAATGTAAGATAGCATAAGCACTTAGAAAATAGTTTGAAAGTTTCTTAAAGTTACACATATATCTCCCATATAATTCAGCCATTTCACCCCTAAGTATTTATTCAAGAGAAAAGAAAATATGTGTTTACACAACAACTTGTACACAAATGTTCGTAGAAGCTTTTTGTTGTAATATCCTAAACCACAGACAATCCAAATGTCCATCAATAGGTAAACAAATACAAAAATTATGGGATATACAGTAGGCTACAAATCAACCGTAAAAAAGTGAAGTATTTTTTCTTTTTTTCTTATAATTAAAAAATATGTATATGTATTTACATACATATGTACACTCACACACACATATGCACATACACAAATGCATACATATAGGTAGGTAGTATGGGAGAACCCAGACCAATAGGTTTTTGTCCTGAGAATGGGGGGATTACACATGACACCGTCATGTGCTGTAAGCTTCTAAGAATGGGGAAATGTCTGTGACCTTTCCAGGGTATATCTAGCACCTTTTCCAATTCCTGCTGCAGTGTAGGCTTCCCAAATTAAGCATGTGGTTACTGGAGAGGAAAAGTGGTCAAATAGTAAGGATTTGCCCTTATTCTCTTCACTTAGCACTGACAAGAAAAGAAAGGGACCAGGTCTTGGGGGAGAGGAAGCATTCTTCCATTCATTTATTAGTCACTTATTGTGTACGTAGTATGAAATAGCTTTCATGTTAGGTGAAAAAATACAGAGATAACACACACAATTCCTGTCCTCATGGGTCTCACATTTAGGATGACAAGTAAAGTCCATATGGATAAAGTCCTAATTAACAACAGGGTGACTCACATAACAATTTTCAATGGGTATGGACCTAATAATGGAGCTTCAGAATACAAAAATCCCAAGTTGATAGAGCTGAAAATGGAAATAGACCCATAACCTTAGTTTCAAGTAATTGATATAATGAGTAGACAGAAAATCAGTAAGAATAGAGGAACTCAAACAACCAAGGAGGAATCATTGGCATGTCAGAGCACTGAAACCCAAACAAAGCAGAACACACATTCTTTTCAGGAGCACCTGGAACACATATCAAGACAGGCAGTATTTTGAGTCATAAAATGAGTCTGGATACTTTCAAAAGGGTTGAAATTCAACATTTGCATCCCTCCTGGCAGAAAAGCCTCTCATTTCTGGGTGCAGGTGGAGAGAGCTAGGAAGAAACAAAGTCGCATTTAGGGGAGACAGGTAGCAACTGTTTGCAATTCTACAAACCTGAGCTCAGCAATGTCAGAGAATGTGAGAGCAGCAGAAGATTGTGACAGATGTGCAAGAGGAATAATGAACAAGGACTCTACTCCTTGTAGTGAACTTGGGGAATAGGAGAAGCGTGTTGGCCAGGAGTAGTTTCCCGGTTTCTGGCTTGGATAAGTACATAATGATTCAGCTTCCCAATAATAAAAGACATGGCCCCTCCATCTTCCTCTTCCTGCAACAATTAGGATTGCTTTAAATTTTCTTCCTTCTCAAGCCTTACCCTGTTACCTACTCACCGTGTAGGGGAATCCATAGGACAAAACAGCCAACAAAAGCCAGAAATGAACTGTTAATAAATGCAATAATGTGGATGAATCTCAAAATAATTCTGTTAAATATAAGAAACCAGACAAAAAATAGTTATCCACTGTATGATTATATTTATATATAATCCTGGAAAATGCAAACTAATCTACAATGATGGAAATAATTGGTGGTTACATGAGGCCATGTAGGGTACAAAAGGCAAGAGACAGGAAGTGCAAAAGAAACTAAATCATTTTTGAGTGGTATGTATGTATGTCAAAATATCAAATTACACTTCAAATATGTGTGATTTGTTTTAAATTATATCTCAATAAAATGTTAATATAAACTCAAAGACTGAAAATTGAACTCCAGTTCATTGCTAAGTCATGGAAAGCTAGAAAACGGGTCGATTTAGAACATATATAAAATTACCCATCACGTTGTTATATGGACATTTATTGGAATGAAAAGTTTGATTTTGAACATACAAAATATATTCAATAGAATTATCGGGAGTATTTGGAATGAAAATGAGAAACCTTTTGAGTTGACAGTATACCAATTAGACTATATATTTTATATATTTATTGATATAAAAGTATACATATACATATAGGTACACCCATCACACACAGATACATATGTACATATATATACATATGTATGTGTCTGTATATAGTATGTGGCTACTATAGATACATTATTTTTATAAGCTAATGTTGTGTTTATATCCCACTTATAGCTTCACTTCTCTCTGCTATTCCTAACTGTTGAGAATAGCAATAACTTGGGGAAATGCATTATCAATCCATTGTGTGTCATGCTTATGAAACATTTTAGTTTTAGTCATTATTGATGAATTGCTTCATTTTATATGCTGAGACAGCAAGAAACTCTATTTCTAGAGACTGCTCATCACCACTGGAGTGGTGAAAAATAGGTAATCATTTGCTACATTACCAAAGGCCTATTAATAGTAGTTCTTTTTATTCAGTATGTTAAGTCTGACTATCAAGAAAAAAGTTACGAAGCATACTAAAAGGTAAAAAAACATTTTCAAAAGACAGAGCAAGCATCAGGACCAGATGTGGCAAAGATGTTGAAATCATAAGACCAGAAATTTTAAACAACTATGATTAATACAACAAAGGCTGTAATGGACGAAGTAGAAAGAATATAAGAACAGATAGGCAGTGTGAAGAGAGATAGAAATTTGGCTCTAAGAAAGATCCAAAAAGAAATGCTAGAGATGAAAAAAGAAAATAAAAAACAACAACACAAAAACACTGTAACAGAAATAAAAATGTCTTTGGTGGGCTTATTGGTAGATTGGACACAGATGAAGAAAGAATCTCCAAGCTTGAAGATATATCCATAGAAATCTCAAAAACTGAAAACCAAAGACAATAAAGACTGAGAAAAATGTAATAGAATATCCAAGGACTATAGGACAATTACAAAAGATGAGATAAGCATAATGGGAATACGAGAAGGAAGGAAGGAAGGAAGGAAGGAAGGAAGGAAGGAAGGAAGGAAGGAAGGAAGGAAGGAAAAATATGTGAAACAATAATGACTGAGAATTTCCCCCAAATTTAATGGCAGACATCAATCCACCCAGGAATCTCAGAGAACACCCAGCAAAATAAATACCAAAAAAACCCCTACACCTAGGCGCATCATTTTTGAATTACAGAAAATCAAAATTAAAAAATCCTGCAAGAAGCCAGAGTGAAAAAACAACTTATCTATAGAGGAGAAAAAAGATAATTACATCTGACTTTTCTTCAGAAAGCAAGTAAGGAGAGAGTAAAATATTTAAAGTATTAAGAAATAAAACTATTGACCTGAGATTCTGTACCCTGTGAAAATATCCTTCATTAGTGAAGGAGAAAGAAAGACTTTCTCAGACAAACTTGTATGGAGGATATTTGAATAAATGATTAAAAAGTTCTTTAGAGACTAAGAAAATAAAATAGGTTAGAAATGTAGATGTACATTAAAAAAGAGCACAAAAAATTAATGATGAAGATAGAAACTCTTGTTTTTCTTATCTTTAATTGTTCTGATAGTTTGTTCAAAATAATAATAGCAAAAATGTATCTGATTATGTATGCTTATATATAGTGGAAAAAGTCAGCCAAACCAAAAGCTGGTTCTTTGAAAAGATCAGTGGAATTGATAAACTTCTTACCAGACAACAAAGAAAAAAAGATATAGGACACAAATACTAATATAAGAAATTAAAGAAGGAACATCACTACAGAGCCTAAGAACATTAAAAGAATAGTAAAATACCACAGCGTTCTGTACCCACAAATTTGACAAATTAGATGAAATGGACCAGTTCCTTGAAAGATACAATTTGCCAAAACTCACACAAGAAGGAATAGACAATCTAAATAGGCTTATATCTAGTAAAGGAATTGAATCCATAATTAACAACCTTTAAAAACAGAAAACACCAGGCTCAGATGGTTTTACTGGTAAACTCTACCAAACATATAGGGAAAAAATTATACCAATGCTCTACAGTCTCTCTCACAGAATAGAAGTAGAGAATACTTACTTTCTAACTCATTCTATGAGGCCAGAATTACCCTAACACCAAAACATTAGACATTACAAGAAAAGAAAATTATAGTCCAATATAGTCCATGAACATAGATGCAAACATCTTCAACAACATGTTATTTCCTATATCCCAGCAATGAATAAGTAGAATTTGAGATGAAAAGCACAATATCATTTTCATTGTACCCAAAAAAACATGAAATATGTAGGTATAAATTAACGAAATATGTACATGATCTATATGAGGAAAACTACAAAACTCTAATGAACAAAATCAAATAAGAACTAAAGAAATGGAGAGATATTTCATGTTCATGGATAGGAACATCCAATATTGTCAAGATGTTAGTTTTTCACAACTCGATCTGTAGATTCAATATAACCCTAACTGAAATCCCGGAAATTATTTTGTAAATAATTTTAAAGTGTATATGGAGTAGCAAAAGATCCAGAGTAGCTAACATGAAATTGAAGGACAAGAACGAAGTTGAAGAATTCACACTACCCACCTTCAATATTTAATATTAAGCTACTGTGATCAAGATAGTATGGTTTTTGTGAAAGAATAAACAAATAGATCAATGTAACATAATAGAGACTACAGAAATAGACACCCATTAATATAGCCCACTGACCTTTAACAAAGGAGCAAAACAGTGGAGCAAAGATAGTCTTTTCAACAAATGTTGCTGGAACAACTGCACATTCACATGCAAAAAACTAAATCTATATATTGCATTGTATATTCACCATCCATAGATTTCTTTGTTACCACATATTTGACCTCTTTTACCCCCATCTACTTTCCTCCTTCCCCCTTCTCCCTACCCTCTGGTAACCACTAGTCTATTGTCCATGGCCATGAGTCTCTGTTTGTCCTGTTCATTTGTTGCTTTTAGGTTTATATCCCACATATAAGTGATATCATGTGATTTTCAACTCTTTCTGTCTGGTTTATTTTGCTTAGCGTGATTATCTTGAGGTCCATCCATGTTGTTGTAAATGGCAGTATTTCATTTCTTCTTATGGCTGAGTAATATTCCTTTGTATATATGTACCACAGCTTCTTTAGCCAATCATCTATTGTAGGACACTTTGGTTGCTTCCATGTCCTGGGCACTGTGAATAGTGCTACTATGAATATTGGTGTGCAAATATCTTTTTGGATATGTATTTTCAAGTCTTTGGGGTAAATACCCAGTAAGATTGCTGTTGAATTGGACACCTGGAACTTACGAGATTTTATTAACCAATGTCAGCATAATGAAAATAAATAAATTTTATAAATAAATAAATCTAGATATAGATTTACATCCTTCGCAAAAATGAACTGAAATTGGTTCATATACCTAAATGTAAAATGCAAAACTATAAAACTCCTAGAAGATAACATAGGAGAAAATCTAGATTACATATGGTGATGACTTTTAAAATACAACATTAAAGGCATGATCAATGAAGTAAATAATTGATAAGCTGGACTTCAGTACAATTAAAAAATTCTGCTCCATGAAAGAAAATGTCAAGATTCAGAAGACAAACCATGGGCTGGGAGAAAATATTTACAAAATACACATCTGATAAAGGATTTTTACCCAAAATATACAAAGGACTCTTAAAACTCAACAAGAAAACAAACAACTGAACTTAAAAAATGGGCCAAAGACCTTAACAGACACCTAACCAAAGAAGATATATAGATGCAAATAATCACATGAAAAGATGCTCAATACACTAAGTTATCAGGGAAATATTTATAATGCTAATGAATAGTACCATGGGATTATGCTTTATATTTCCAGCATTCTCCTTTGCATCACTCTGAATAACTTTTTGCCAAAAAAAAAAAAAAAAAAAAGCTTTTTTAGGAAAATGGTTTACAGAGAATAATGTAACATGACTATAGATCCCTTATCTAGCAGTTTCTCTTAGAATCCTGCCATTTGATATCATTGGTTTGGCCCTCTATACTGCATAAAATTTTTCAGTTGATTTGTATAATAAAATGTAAATTAGTAAATTTTAATGTGCATTTGTAAGCCCCATCATATTCTAAAATTTGAAACTTGAGTTCTGGTCATGATGGCAGAGTAGGTAAACATAGTTATGGCCTCCCCTTATGACCATGTCAAAATTACAATTACAGAACAAACATCAATGCAAATCACCTGAAGTCTAGCTGAACAGAAGTCCTATAGCTAAGGACATATGGAAGCCACATCAAAACCGGTAGGAGGGACAGAGATATGAAAATGGGCTGGTGCCCACACCTACATGTAATGGTTGAAAATCGGAAGAGATATCTTGGCCGCAGAGGTCCCTAAGTGAGGAACAAGGGATCCCAGTCCTACCCCAGTCTCCCTGGCCCAGAGCACCAGTGCCAGGAAGCACCAGTCCCCATGACTTGTGACTGTGAAAACCAGTGGAGTTTGTGAGTGAGACAGAGAGCTGAAGGAGTCCCAGACATTCCCCTTAAATGGCCTGTGCAGAGACTTACCCCCTGATGGACTCATCACTCTGAGCTTCAGCACGGGGGCAGTAGATTGAAAGGTACCAAGGACACACGAGGAGGAACTAAATTGTCTGGCTTCAAGGCAAGGGCTGGAGAGGCAGCTTTCTCTCAGATAGAAGAGCTGGCAGAATCCACTGTTTCTTTGTTGAACCTTTCCATCTCTCAATGTGAAGATGCTGCCATATCTGAGTTCCAACTGGCTAATACTGGTCGCCCTGCCCTGGTGATTCCCTGACACCCTACCCCACGCAACTTTTGGACCCACCCAAGCTGCTTCCAGGGGCTTTTTCATACAAACAGCCTGTCTTACCTCATGATGAAAACTTTCTTGAAATCTCTCAAAGGTTCACAAACCCCAAACAAGTGGCATCTGGCTGCAGCATGCCCTGTACCTCTTGCTAAGCAGCCCCAAGCCCAGCACTAGCAGCAGCCAGCCTCGGTTCACAGCCTAGCCTCTCCAAGGCACCTCCAAGCCCAGGACGGGTAAAAGACATCTGTGGATTGCTCTGTGGTCCCTCCCAGAAGGCTCTGGGGGCTGACATGCCTGGTGGTCTCTTCAGACTTAGCTGGAGCACAACCTGGCCACCTCCACAAACAATACATCCAAAGGGCAGACTTGGCAGGCACTAGAACCCTGCTAAAGTGAATCCTGCACTGTAGGGCCAGCCCCTGAACAACAGCTCCTCCACTGTGGCCACAGCCAGTCCTCACAATCAATCCCTCTCACTGAAGTGGAAACAGCAACCAAGGCTCAACTACAAAAGGAGGGCACACACAACCCACACAAGGGACACACACCTGGAGCACCCAACTTAGGTGACTGGAAAAACTGTGTCACTAGGTTCTGTAGGACACCATAGACTAAAAATAGAGACAAGAAATCTACCAAATGTAGAGTTTAAAACACTGGTTATAAGGATGCTCAGTGATCTCAGTGAGAACTTCAACGAAGAGATAGGAAACGTAAAAATGGAGACAGAAAATGAACAACAACAAAAAAACAGAAATGAAGAATAACTGGAGTGAAGAATACATTAGAGGAAATCAACAGTAGATTAGATGAAGCAGAGGATCAAATCAGCAATATAGAAGATAAGGTAGCAGAAAACAATCAGAATGGCAACATGAAAAAAAGAATTAAAAAAGATGAAACTAGTTTAAGGGGCCTCTGGAACAACATCAAGCGTTCTAACATTTGCATCATAGGGATATCAGGAGAAGGGACAGAGCAAGGAACTGAAAACCTATTTGAAGAAATAATAGTAGGAAACTTCCCTAACCTGGCAAAGGAAATAGACATACAAGCCCAAGAATCACAGAGTCCCAAATAAGATGAACCCAAAGAGGCCCACATTAAGACACATCATCATTAAAATGCCAAAGTTTAAAGGCAAAGAGAGAATCTTAAAAGCAGCAAGAGAAAAGCAGTTAGTTGCCTCCAAGGAAGCTTCCATAAGACTGTCAGCTAATTTCTCAACAGAAACTTTGCAGGCCAGAAGGGACTGTCACGAAATACTCAAAGTGATGAAAACCGAGTACCTACAACCCAAATTACTCTACCAGGCAAAGCTATAATTTAGAATCAAAGGACAAGTAAAGAGCTTTCTAGACAAGAAAAAGCTAAAGGAACTCAGCACCACTGCCACATCCAGTGCAGCACTGGAGAATGTACCTGAGTGGGAAGGGTTGGAGACTGAGAAAAGACGGAAGACAGAAAGTTGGGATTAGGAGGTCCACTGTCCACTGATGGTGGAGCAGTGGCAGGTTTTATTTTTGCAAGCTGCTTTTATACAAGAACATACAATTGTAGGCATAAGCAGTTTTCCTTAAGGATAGCAACACTGTTTCTGCTACTCGACCCTCAGCTTGTTTATCTGCCTTTGGCTACATTTGTATTTCCTTGTTCTCAGAAGGACTTTGCAGAGGTGAGGCAACCCTTGGTTGGCACCCCTTTCAGACTGCAAGGACCTTGTCAGTTTACAGTCTACTCTCCACACACTACCAAAACAGTATTATGAGAAATGTTAGAGGGATTTCTTTAAGTCCCATTAAGAAGAAAAAAAAGTCAAAAATATAAAGAACAAAATGGAAATAACTACTTATCTAGAAACAATTTTTAAAAAATGTAAATAGATTAAATGCTCCAATCAAAAGACATAGTGTGGCTGAAAGGATAAAAAAACAAAACCCTTACATATGCTGCCTACAAAAGACTCACTTCAGATCGAAAGACACACAGACTGAAAGTAAAGGGATGGAAAAGGATATTTCATGAAAGTGGAAACACAAATAAAAGTGGGGTAGTAATACTAAGTAATACTAATACTAGACAAAATAGATTTTAAAACAAAGCCTATAACAAGAAACTAAAAAGGTACCAGTAATCCCACTTCTGGGTATTTATCCGAAGAAGTTCAAAACACTGCTTCAAAGCGACATGTGAATCCATATGTTCAAGTAGCATTATTTATAATAGGCAAAATATGGAAACAACCTGGGTGTCCATCAGTGGATGAATGGTACATATATATAATAGGATATCAACCATAAGAAAGAATAAAATATTGCCACCTGTAACAACACAAGACATAGAGGGTATTGTGCTGAGTGGAGTAATTCAGAGAAAGACAAATGCCACATAATTTCACTTATATGTGGAATCCGGAGAATGGGATAAACAAATAACCTCAGAAACAAGCTCATAGGTAGAGAGAGCATTTTGATGGTTGCCAGATTGGGGGCAGGAGGATAGGTGAAGTGGGAGGGGATTAAGAGATACAGATTAGTAGTGAAAAAATAGTCATAGGGATGTAGAATATAGCATGGGGAATAGAGTCAGTAGTATTGTAGTAACTACAAATGGTGTCAGATGGATTCTGGATTTGTCGGGTTGATTACTTTATAAGTTATAAAAATGTCTAATCACTATGTTGTACGCATAGTGTATACTAATGAAACTAATATTGTGTGTCAACTATAATTGAAAAAATATGTATATAAAAATTTAAAACATAATAAAATGAAAACAAAACATAAAAATTTTAAAAATAAAATAAATAAAATAAAATCTGACACTCAGCTGGCTCCAGTGTTGACTCTGGGGACATCAGCCATCAGCATCTGTTTTTCAGAAACTTACTGAAGTCTTCCCTTGCTATTCTTCATTTCCTCTTTTAAAAACGTTGCTCACCTGTAGGTCAAATAAAACATTAATATTATGTGTCTATGTGCCCTCTGTCTTATGTACATACCCATAACTAATTATACATCTAAGTGTGTTTTTGGTAGAAGAGGAATGACAAGAAAGAGTGTGAATCCAGAAAAAAGTGCAAGCTAGAATTTTGTAAAATGAACATGGGCTTTAGAACAAGACCAAAATCCCCTGAATCCCAGTTCTGACCATGGAAACTCCCTGGGCCCCTATGGCCTTCCAGGCTGGTTGTGAACAAAATGCCTCATGCTTATAGTAGGTCTTCAGTCAATATTAGGCCTCCCTTTCTTCTTCCATATGAGAAAGTATAAAAATAGTGATAACTAAATTTTTAAAGCCCTTAATATATTTGTAAGCTGTGCATATTAAAGCACAAGAATGAGACTGACTGGCTAAGACTAAGGAGCTCTAGAACCAGCCTTCCTTGGTTCAGTTGCTGACTGTACCTTGCTGGGACAGGACAAGTCATTTCACTACTCTATGCCTCAGTTCTCTCATCTTAAAAGTGAGGAGATAACTGTATTTTGCTCATAGGAAATTATATACTAAGTACTTAGTATATGGAAGCTTTTATCATAAACAGTATTATTTCATTCACTCCTTGCAGTAGTTCAGTGAATTAGGTAAATCACTCTTATTTGTGGGAGAATAATAATAAGGTAAAATAATTTGCTCAAGGACACTCAATGAAAAACAGAATTAGGACTTGATTGTTGTCTATCTATGTTATTAGCTACTCAAACTTCTCCTTATTTCTTTCCAAGCCAATTTCTTATGGGGATTGTCTAAATAGTCTGATGTAGGAATTTGTCACAAAGCTTTTCGAAAGTTTAAATATAAATTTTCTCTCTAAATCTCCTTAGTCATGCTTATTTATCCCCTTGAACAACGCTAGTGAAACCAACAAACATCATTTCTTGTGCAGAAATCAGGTTGACTCCTTCATGCTAAAATTTTCTCTTTTGGCTATTTAGCTATCCTACTTTCACCAATAACTTCAGAAGGATTGAAAGGCTCATTGAAAATTTTTTTTAAAGGGTGTGATTTTGGACAATAATTTAACCTCTTTGAAAGGGGATTTGGATTAGATAACCTCTAGGGTCTTTGCCTGCTCTGAAACTCTGCGATCTTATGTGTGACATTGTCATAATTATGATGTAATAACCCAGACACTATTTTCCATTTACTATAGAGGCCCTGCTGATTCACCATTCCATTTATTTGATCTCCTAATTACATGTATGTTTGTTTTCCTTCTGATTTTTTAGGGCACAAGATATAAGACAAATAAAAGAAATAAGGAAAATGTACTAAAAAAGACTTGTTAAAGTTATATGGCAAAGGGAATTTGGGGGTGAGGGAAAATTTAATGTCATTGACTTTAGTTTGGGCTTCCTTTTTAGTCATCATTATTTTGGTATTCTGCAACCTCCTTTTAGTCACCACATCATCCCTTCATTTTATATTTTAAAAATACTGTACTGAAGGCTCTGAAAGGGCAGAGCTAATATCCAAATATCACATGATATTCAGATGTTTCTTTAAATACAACACATACTTAGTTTCTTTCAATGAGAAAACTATCAATGGTTTCATGTGTCTCAGCTAGCCTTGTGAAATTATGGTAAACTGGGGTCATTGTTTGGAACCATATTAATATACCTCCAGAAATGACCATAGTTTCTTCATCCAATAAACATATTCCAAGAAAAAAAGCTACCGAATCCATTAAATGCCTGTTGTACATCCTGAATTGTTGCACATACTAGAGATACAAAGATCTAAAGTACAGAGACCGTCCCTGTTCCCAAATCTTAATGAATCAGAACAATAAACAACTGTAACACACCTGAAAGCTGTGCTACAATTGAGACATACAGGAGATGTTCCAGAAGCACAGAATGTGAACACCTAGCTGTTTGCAGGAGAGCCGTGCAAGGTTTCTTACAGAAGCGGTAATTAGGTGGTATCGTGAAAACTGCATGATAATTGGTCTGGTTTTGAGATGAAGATTACAGAAAGAGGGACCAGGATGTACAAAAACATGCAAGAAAGGCATATTTGGAACATTATTTCCAAATAGGACGAGTTTAGAGTGCTTTTGGTCCACTGGGTAAAGTTGAGTGTGGCGAGATTGAGAGGGGGCAGTATAAGTGATCTCACATGTCATTCTAAGGATTATCTACTAGTTCATGAAGCATCATGGACGGAGTGTAAGGAGAAGATTGATATGATCTGATTTGTTAACAGTTTATATTTTCAACCAGAAGAGAACTTCTTAGAAAGGGTCCCAATGACCTTGCCTAGACAATCAATTTCCAGAGTTTAATACAGTGTCTAAAATATTGTAGATGCTCTATAAATGTTTAATATGAGTTAGTAAATAGATGAATCAATCAATCAATGAAAGAACTAAGCTAGTTAAGATTTGCTTCTGGACTACATAACCAAACACAGGAGTAATGATGAGATTTACTTTAAAATATTTAAGCAAGAAAGGCAGTGTGTTGGAAGGATAAAAAAGTGATTGTTCAAACGTGGATAATTGTGATTGCTGAGAATCTGGTACCGGGAGGATCATATTTCTATTTTCTTTACCTTTTTTGAATGCTTGATATTTTTCTTAATCAAGAGGCTCTAAAAATTGCTCCTGAGATAAGGCAACTTGATTTCTAGACTCCAAATATTAACATGTTGAAGCATAAATATCTTATTTTAAAAAAGAGCTAAACTTTTAAAAAATGATAATATTTGTAACCTAAAAAAAAAAAAAACAACT
The DNA here is from genome assembly GCF_014176215.1 of Rousettus aegyptiacus. Lineage (NCBI taxonomy): Eukaryota > Metazoa > Chordata > Mammalia > Chiroptera > Pteropodidae > Rousettus > Rousettus aegyptiacus. The sequence continues at coordinate 123,551,678 of NW_023416284.1, read as the reverse complement.
AAAAGGTAAAGCAAAACTCTGGACACTAGAAAAAATTTGGTGAGTCAATGCTACCCTTAATTCTAGGTTTGTAAGTTTTTTATCTAATTTTGGCTAGAGAACTTCTTGGCTCAAATCTCTTCATAGTTTATATTATAGAACTGAAACTAATCTGTTAGAAATTAGTTAAATATTTTTAAATATGGAAATCATACTTATTCTAAAAAGTACTTTGAAAAAAATGCTTCCACATTAAGGTATCACAATTATTTCATAAACTTTTATGCTTATTTTGTAGTTACTAAAAATAAGTTGATGGGATTTATTCTTGCTTGTATTTTGTAAAATATATACATTTTGTACTAACAGCAATTTGGTTAAGACACAAAAATATAAGTACAAGTGCATCATTGTTTCTATTTCAGGAATGTGAATTCTTCGTAGTTAAATTTGAAAGGTATGTATAGTCTTTGATTCATATCTCTTGCAATCCATTCAATAAATTGAGTTATTGCTCCTAAATAAAGTTAGGTTTTACTAATTAATAATTTCTGGAGACTGGCCAGAGTACTACTGAAGTCTTCAGTTTCCGGGTATAGCTGTTGGAAGGGGTCTTGGCTGCTTTGCATTAGCTCAATATTTACCATCAGCCTCTTGTAAGTTGAGCATCAACATGTGTTGGACACAATGTTGTACATGAAGAGTCAAACTGCAAGCTAGTGTTTAAACAATGGTTACTCACCTAATGCATAGAATAGTAAAAATGCTGCAAGAAGTAGGAATGGTATATGGAAACAAGGGACAGATATTACAGGTTGACTTTGGGTCCTTATATTAACTAAAACTATTTTGCCCAAGAAAAAGAAACACAGCTTTACAAAAGTAGTAAAGGTCCCCAGAACTTGTGATAGAAGTTCTTACTTATGTTTCTTTTTAACTTAGAAAAAAATAAATTTCAATTAAAATATTCTCTTAACCATAAAAAGGAAAAAGAAGAGACCACATAAGAAATCAGCTGATAGAAAGAAGAAATGATCTTTGTAATTATTATCTTAATAGAAGAATGCTATGTTAATAGTCACGAAGAAAAAATATTTTACTCGTGTGCCATTGAAATTTGCTATAGCGTAAACATCAAGGATTCATTAAAAAAAATTTTTTTTAGGTGTCATGAGATCTGGCTCTGCAAATGAAGTGAGATTCTCATCTAAATATTCCAAAGAGGTTAAGTTAAGCAAAACTATTGGCTATAGAGTGGTTGAGTCAATGTAAATTCTCTTTAGCTACCATTACACTGGAAACTTTATAAACTAAAGTTTAAAAGATGTGTTAATTATTCCAAAAATAATTTTTTAAAAATCAGTAATTCCTCTAATTCAGCAAAGTCTAATATCCAAAGAGGCCACATTTATCTTGACTTTGGCAAAAATGTTGAAATAAGAAAAAGTTAGTAACACAAAGATGCATATACATGCTTCACAAACAGAGAATGCTTGCTGCTTTTTTTCTTTATGGAAAAATAGAGGGAAGAAGGCAGACTTTTTTCTTCCTTTCACACCAGTTGTGTAAATTGTTTCTCTAGTCTTTTTTCTAGTAACTATGAAAGCTTACGCATAAGAGATGTTGTAGATATTAATGTGTGACAGTCTCAACTATAAGAAGCAAAAAATAGATTCATCTTTACATTTTTAGAGCTTTCAGCATCTATCCAAATTAATTGCACATCTTAATTCCCATATATGGTTTACCATTGGAAAACCAGTTTCAGTGATACAAGGAAAGTTTTATAGAGATACTGAAAAATCTGAAAATTTAGAAATATTAGGGAAAGATGGAAATCTTATACATATAGTTATCAAAGACAACATTGAATGGCAAAAATAAGGATAAAGTATAATGTGCAAATCACAGACATGAGGATGGCAAGACAAAAAGGCAATGCATTTCTTCCATCTCATATAAAACAAGTGACTTACTCAATATTCTTTAAGAAAATATTCCCTAATGTTTAGTGACATTGCCTTTGATAACTGTTAAGAGGAAATAACACATATGTTCTTATCGGCAGATCCCATTTAAAGACTATATTAGTTTTTCTATAAATCATCGTCAGTTGGTAAATTTTGGTGAGCATTAAAAAATCCACTTTATTTCACCCACACCTAGATTTTCATGTGCTCAAATGTAAAATTTATGAAAATTATGAATGCATTGGATTTGTAGGTGTAATCTTAAAGTGAAATTATAAAATTTTCTTAAATTTTGAACACAAATCTCAGTTGAAAGATCTACTTGCTATTTATATTATTTTAAATTTTATAGCTGTATAATAGAACTCATTTTTTCTTTGGGCTAAATAGCTAACAGTATTTCAACAAATACAGAGCAGCATGCCCATCAAAAAGAATAAACTAACAGAAGCATAAGTCAAGAAGATTTTGCCAAGTATATAAATAAGAAAAATAAAGGCAATTTACAAAATAAGGTGACAAATTAGTCAGGCCTTTTTATAGGAATTCAGAAAACGGAAACGCCATTTTTGATCACAAAGTCAGTTTAAATCTCAATTTTGAGTTGGACCTTACTTTCACATGTCTTATTCTCATATTTGAGTCTCAAATCAGACTTGTGGGCACTCTGGCCATCAGATCTTATTCTTTTAAGCAACCATTCACCTTCCCCATCAACAGTGTCTACTTTGGTGTCCTTGATTCTGAGTGTTTTTATTATGTAGATTCCTCAACTTGTTGGATAAACCTCCCTCTTTCCTTTCCATGAATAAAATAATTTTTCTTCTTTGGGGTTCTTAAAGTTTAAGAATTTAGGTACATGTAAAGCTAAGTGACTACATAACTCCAATCATCAAATTCCATCTAAAATCACATTGATAATAATATGATTTAATACACCACTAGTAGCATTTTCAAAGCCTCTGCATCCTGTTCCCAGAGTCTACCTTCTCTTCTTCCACTCTTCTCTGTTCAGTGCAGCCCACTCTCAATCCATCAGACATTTTCATATGATAGAACATGCCTACAGACTTCTCCTTTAAGATTCCTGCCATCTGGAACAGCTTTTTCTACTTCATCCACTGTGTTGCTTCAAATCTTGGGGGAATGTGTTCTAAAACTGTTTTTCTCCTTTAATCTTTGTAATTGTACTGTTAACTCATGAAGTGATGTTAAAAATAAAACATATAAATAAGTCCATGACATATGTCTTTCTTGTGCAAAATAAGACTTATATTAAAGAATCATCTAAGCAACTAGGATTTAATTTTGAGAAAAAAATGTTCAGTAGTGAATTACTAAAAATATTTAAATAAGTAAAGAATTATTTGATTGTTTTGGTAACCAGCTAACTTTTATTATAGATTAAAAGGAATTGTGCTCTAATTTAAGTAAAAAGATTTCTAAGTGAGATATAAGGGAGAAAATACAAATTGTCAGATAATGGCTTACTAAAGTTGGTTATCTCTATTCTTACAGTAATAGCCAAATTGTATATTTTCTCATACATTTCAAATTTGATATATATTCAAGCTTCGTGAAGGGAGAAGAATGTGTGTGTTGAGATATGGACAGAAACATACAATATTGGTGAGCAATCTAGAAGGGGGTGTGTGGTGTGTTAAACAAGGTTCTTTTGACAGCTGTATTTTCTTGTCAGTACAGATGAGTATTAAAAAAATAAGGTATTTTTTGAAAAAGTGTTTTCTACTTTTCCATTTCTGTACTTTATAGCTATAAAAAACATACTATCAAAATAAAGAGATTTAGTACATAATTTTAAGTTTTTGCAGAGATATTTTTGATATGTATTATTATCTCAAACTAGTAGAGACAAACCAAATTTCATAAATGTGGTAGAATCTTATTATAAATACTAACCCATCTTATTCCAGGAAGAACTTAATGGCAGTATTTAATTATTTCATTAGAATAATAGTTTATCTCAATCCAGATAAACTTTTTGTTAAAATGTTTATCTTGTATTATGTGACATCAAGTGAAAAGTGATGAATTTCAAGAAAAGTTTGTAGGTCTCTTAAAGTGACTGTATTATATTCAAAACATTAGTTGCTGGCTTTCCAAACTTTATATTTTTGTTTAGATTTCTAATATAAAATAGAAGAAAAACTTTTTAAATTGGCATTTTATTTTTGAAGTCCATGAAAAAGTCAAAATAAACAAATAGAAAAGGATATAGATGGAATCTGAATTATCCTTATATGTAAAAGAGTTAAGTAAGAAAAAATTTTAAGTGCCATTGTCTTAGGAGCTACAATATAGGATTTCAAGGTAAGATTTTCTTTCTATTTTCTACATACAGATTTTTGTGTACGTATGCATGATAAATGACTTAACAAACCCTCTAGTTAACTGATCATTGCTAGAGTCCAGAAATGTGTTTTATATTTAAAGAAATTAAAATTTTATAAGTAGTCTTAATATTTAAGACAGTAGAATTCAATTTAACATCATTGATAAAAACAAATAGCTTTTTAGCTAAAGAGAAGTTTAAATTTTTAGCAGTTTATATATGTTTTCTTAAAACACACTGAGAGTTATAAATTAGTTCGAAAGCAAGGTGACAGCCATCTTTAAATTTGGTCTTTAAAAAGGAAACTATAAACACTGTCAAAAGTTAGTCAACATGACAGGAACATCATATTCAGAAGACTTAGAAGGGAAATTTTCTTTAAACAATTTTAGGAGCTAAGTATAGGAGGATACTTAGAAAAAGCTTCCATAACTTCTAAATAAAAAACATACATGAGATAATCACACAAGTTTTCTGTGTTTACATAACACTTATAAAATATATGTGGAAAACTTTACCCAGAGTAAAGTTTTATATTCTATGTCATAACTTGGTTTATTTTTCTTTCTTTGCAAGAATAAAATATCTATCAGTAAGAATCAGACTAATACAAACATTTCCAAATCACATGATTCTAACTATAATTTTTAGCTCCTATAGTCTGTTTATTTGAAGAACATCATTATATAAAATATTACATTTGAAGAATGTAATACTTTTAAAAAGATAAACTAGAAAACATCAGCCATAGACATGAATAGAATTGCAAAAAGGCACATTAAATGTCTATCTTTCAAACCTAACCATCTATAAGCAAGCTACTTACTTTACCTATAATAGCTAGTATGGAATTACTGTCTTTAAAAATGCAAATATTTTCAATATTTGAAGGATAGCCATTTCAATAAATAAGTTACTCTGATAATTAAGCTGCAATGGGACAAGTCATGGTAACTTCTTTTTATTTGCTTCAGATTGTTAAAAAGTCAATTTTTACATCCTATTATTCCAAGAAGGTTTAGGCTTTTTTTCCTCTTCATCACATGTACGATGATTTTTGGATGTTTTAGTACAGGGCATCACACCGGTGCAGTCTTGCAGTGCAGCCCAAGGCAGTTGCAGCAAGTATTTCCCACTAGGAATGTTAAGGAGCTAGGCGGGTACAAGGCTTGAGGAAACAATCTAGAAAACCACAATATAGCTTGTTGGTCCTTTCCCCCACAAATAACCTTTTAAGACCAGATCCACAAAATACAGTTTATTAGCTAAAAATTTTAAGGAGAATCTTTTGTTTCATGTTAACAAAAGAATGACTATCCTAATTCCCTTTAAAATGCAATCTTTTAAAAATATCCAACTCTCAGGTCTTTTTGAAAAGTGCTTAAATCATCTGTAGATAAATATCACTTGGTGTCCTTGTTTTCTAACAAATGGCTTTTTCCATTGTTTCCATTAATTTCGCCCGTATTCGTTTTTTAAAAAACAAGGCCCTTTTCCTCATCACAAACCGCAGATGTATGATTTAGCATATAAAACCAGTAATTACATACTAATTTACAAAAGATTATTTTTTTCTCTTTTCGTCAGTTTGCAAGAAGTCTTCTGTGATTAACTGTAAATAGGAATGGTTTACACCTCAAATTAGAAGCCATTAATTAGCATGACGAAGTCAACTGCAAGATACAGATAATTTAAATGATTTAATCACTAATCACCTTGGTTAAAGTGTAGTATACTGTTTCAATATCCTTCGGTACGTTATTGATTTGTCACTAAATTACCTCCAGATCAGAGATAAATATTAGCGTTCTCCTTTCTTTCATGTTTACATTATTTTTTTCTTGTAAACACTTTTGAAAAGCTTTGAGGTTCTTTAATCCCAAATCGCTAATTTGCCATCACTAGCCTTTTTGTTATAAGGAAAAAAGAGTATCTGAAGTACAGATCAGGAGTTCACTTTGACTGTATAATAATAATATAAAAAAACATTTTAAAAATGTACGCTAATGCAATGGCAGTAATAAAAGATATATGCAGGGGTGGCTTCAGCAAATAACGGGCTTGCAAACCTAAGTGCTTAACAAAAAGCGCCCGAACCTCTATTGCAATATACAGCATTCCAATAAATTACACAACACTTTGCATAGGCTGCAGAAATAACGCAGGACAAGACTTACACAGATGCCAATCCGCAGCATTTATACACATGCACATGGTAAGAGACAGAAACCAAACACTATCATTCAACTCGGGCAGGGCAGCACGATCCCGAGTTTGGCCAGCATGAGAGTGCTCTCTGCGTGTGTGCCTGTCTGCGCGCGTGAGAGTGAGACCCATCCTCGGGGAATTTCCCCTCTTTGGGCAGTTTTGCTTCATTTGTTTCCTATTTCTGCTACATAGAAACTAACTTCCATCTCAGCCCCAGCCAGCGCCACTGAATAGAGCCTGTGCTGCGGCTCCGTGTGCGTCAGATCCCTCCGCGGAGCAGTCCTCAGCCCCCTCCCTCCCGCGATCGGCCTCCACAGAGAAAGCGCCTTCCAGCCAACCCGCGGCTCTGGCTCCGACATCTTCTCCGACTGGAAATAAATAAATAAATTGCACCTTAGGCCGGGGAGGAGGAGGCTGGGGTCTTGCCGCGCCGTATGCGGGGGCGCTGCGGTCGCAGGGCCCGAGGCACTCCTATTTTTGCGCCGGGGGGCGGGGGCGCGGGCAGAGGATCGGGCCGAGCCCGGGGCCGCGAAGGCGGCGGACTCCTTTCTGCGGCGGAGGGATCCGCGGCGGAGGCGGCGGCGGCCGTAGCCGCTGCCTGAGAGTTGTTGTTTCCTCCTCCTCCTCCTCCGCCTCCGCCGCCGTTGCTTGAATGGTGGAGCCGAGGCTCGGCTCGTGAACACACAGTGACAGCTATAGGGCAGGCGGCGGCACCATCCCCGCTTCCCCTCCGCGGCGGGGTGTCCCGCCGGCGGCCCTGAAGTGACCCATAAACATGTCTTGTGAGAGGAAAGGCCTCTCGGAGCTGCGATCGGGTAAGTCGGGGGGCTGCCGGGGCCGCTGGCACAGGGCGATTCCGCCCGCGGTCCCCCGCCCCCCCGCCGCCCGGCCGCTCAGCCTGTGTGTCTCCCTGTCCCTCTCTCCCGCGCAGAGCTCTACTTCCTCATCGCCCGGTTCCTGGAAGATGGACCCTGTCAGCAGGCGGCTCAGGTACGGCGGCGCGCGGCGCGGGCCGGGCCGGCGCTCGCCGCTCGCGGGCGTGGGGGAGGGCGGCGGCGGCGGCGGCGGGGCCGCGGCCCGGGGCGCGGGGCTCAGCTCTCCCCGCTTTGTTGTTGCAGGTGCTGATCCGCGAGGTGGCGGAGAAGGAGGTAAGGGCGGCGGTGGCCCGCCGTGTCCTGCCGCCGCGCGGCCGCCTTTGGGCCGCGGCGCTGCCGCCGCCGCCGCCGCCAGGGCGTGGGGCGCGGGGCTCGGGGTCCCCGCCGGGGCGCGGGGCGGGCGGGGGAAGGGAGCGGGCGGGCCGGGGCCGGGGGCCGGGCTCACGGGGCGCCCTCTCCCCGCAGCTGCTGCCCCGGCGCACCGACTGGACCGGGAAGGAGCATCCCAGGACCTACCAGAATCTGGTGAGACATTCACGTCGCGGAGTAAAGAAACTTTTCCCCGAGTCGAATAAAAATTGAATTTCCCGCAATTTTTTACAGAGACAAAAACTTGGCCCCAGAACGTGAAAGCTCCAAAGGCCACGGGAAGGGTTGGGAGGCCGGCGCGAGGCCTGCGGGGGACAGTGGCCGGGGGGACCCGCACCCTGGGGCCGCATGGGCTGCCGACAATTTATTTGTGATATTTTGTTAATGTGCTAGAAATAAAGATACGTCATGAATGTTGTGCAGTGCAAGGCCGGAGGAGGAGGGGCCGGCGCGCGCGTCCGTGCGGACGCGGGGGCGCGCGCGAGGCAGCAGCGGCGGCGGCGGCGGCGGCGGCAGCGGGAGCGGCGCGAGGAGGGAGGGCGCGCTCTCTCGCTCTGCACGCGCGGTCGGCTCGGCTTTCTCCTACCCCACACAATAGCTGGTGACTAACTGCTCCGAAGTGGCATTAGCATTTCACAAGCAGGCTATTCAGCCGCAGCGGAACCGTGGCAAGACGTTATACATTTTTTCTTTTCCTGTTTCTTTTGCTTTCCTTAAATTCGGAGCTAGGTTTTTTGTTGGAGGGGATCAGATGTGTGATGTTAGTTGGCCAGCAGCACATCTTGAATTTACCAAAACACATTCGCAGAAGTGTAAAGCCTGTAATACCGTAAAGCCAGAAGTTTGAGATTTTTTCTAATTTTGCTAATTCTCGTGTTACGCTTTTTGCTCAAATTAAGAACTATGATTGGAGGCCACTGAAGAATTTAGATTTTTATCCATGTATTTACCTGAGATGGAACTTGGCACGTAAAAGTTTTTGAGTTTATCTTAGGATATGTTTTGTTAAATAGTTTGGCAAATACCTGCTACTTAATTTTAGGATGAATATTTTAGTAATTTGTAGCAATTGACTTCCAAAAGTGCATCTTTCACTTTAGTATTGTGAATGGTAAAGTAAGATATTTGTATTCCGGAGTTATATTTTCCATATTCTAAACTGATCTTGGTTGTTTGTATGCATATATGTGTGGGGGGGGGGGGCAGAAAGTAGTCACACCGGGTCAAATCAAGACATTGAAATCTATTCAGTGCGCTGATTTTTTTGAGACATTTGTAACTGATGTGAGATAGTTAATAATGACTAATGTTACTTCATGAGGGCTTCCGAAACAATTAGGAAGTTTCAGAGCTGACTTAGAATTGAATGTTTTGTATGAGGTGAAGGCATAACATGATTTTGCTGGCTTTTCATTTGGATATAGAATATCTGAGTTTTGGGTCTAAATTGTATGATTTAATATAGGTTGTTGATAAGTGCTGTTGAAATAAACAAGAGTACTTAGATATAGCAAATTTAATGGAAACATAACGGTATTCATTTCCATACTTTGTTAGTTTTTAAGTAGTGATTAGGCTAGTTTCATTCAATACTTGGCTAAAATGAAGAGTTTGAAGCCAACTCCAAAATTCAGTAAATGCAATATTAAAATTTTTAAGTTGTATCTGTCAACATCTTAAATGGATTTCCATGTCTTTGTTATTTGACAAAAATATTAGGAAGATTATAATTTCCATTTTTAAGAATTGGGCAGATTTTACAAAACTCATCTTTGTATCTTGTAAAAACCCACAAACCCCAAGTCGCTGAAAATTGCTGTGTTTTCTTAACTTGAAACACTGCATAATGTTATATTTTTAAATTAAATTGTCTAATGGTATCTGGCTAAAATATGGGACTGTCTAATTCTTACAGGAATATCATTTTATTTTTGCCACTAACACCAGAGAAACCAATGTTGATTTTTGTTTTTTGAGAGGGTTTCTCACTTCTCAAAGTAATAAATGAATTTTTATTCCTAATCTTTTTATAAGACTGAGAACACAAGCACTGTCTTCTTTGGCGTGTTATCAAAACCCACCAGTTTCACATGGAAGTGGTTCTTCTTCCATAGAGTGTTTTTAAGCTTTTTACCAGAACAGTCATGTTGGCATATTCACGAGACAGTTAAAAGTTCTCATTAAAATTCACAGTTATCTTTGAATTTTATTCATTCAGCATATTGCTTTCATATCAAACTAGGTGTATGATAAATATGTAGGTAAATAACCTCATTTGACTTTATTGAGTTTTAGTTAGCTCAAAATATTTGGAACACCAGGTATCTTGGCACATTTTTGTTTTTAATAGTAGGCTTTTGAAACTTTATTTGTAGGTGAATATATGCAAAATCTCTTGCATAGTATTCTCTGTTTTATTGTTATTTAAAAATGTTTAACTTTGTTGCCTGTCAAATTGCTTTTATTTAACATTGGTTTGAAGATTATTTTAGTGAGTGAAACCAAAATAACTATTGTTTGTTTGATTTCAGTAGTGTTTATTGGAATTTGTTGCTATGTTAATGATAAGCTGAGTAATATAAATGGAAGAATTCATACGTCAGATGAAAATATCTAGAAAACCTCAAATTAAAGCTATTTTGGGTAGGATGCTGTGTTTGTATTTATGAGCTTAAAAATAGGTATATTAGCATCTTCAGTCAGCCTACAGATAAAATCACAGTAATTGAGTTTGGACCAAGAGGAAAGTGGAGTTTTATGAGTAGTTTTTAAAAGTTTATAGATTTTTAAAAAAATTGACACATTTCAGTGTGATTGATAAAGGCATTGTAAAACATTGTGATTATTACCATCTACCTTAAAATTCAAAAAATGTTTTTAACAGTGAATGGCATTTAATAGAAAGTATTTTTTTGCTCTATATGTTTTATCAGATTTTGTATGTTTTTAAAATATGAGGTTGTTTTTAAAGTAAAAGGGCATTTTTAAAGCTTTTATCAGAATTCAGAATTCTTATTTTTTAAATGGAGCCAGGCATAGGAGCAAACTATAGAATAAGAAAACTAACATGTGTACAATTGTTTATTTCTTAATTTGCATAGTGATATTGGTTGGTTTGTTAACTTGATTTAGAGTTGTCACCTTAATTAGTGGAGATTGCATATTTGTGAGATCTGGAGGCAGAATTTTTAAGATTTTTTTTTTACCAGATCTGGGACTCCGGTTACATTTTTTGCTTATGGGACATTTATTTTTTCAAAACTGGGCTCATGTTTTGCTAAGCTGTTAAAATGATATAATTCTTACTTTATTTTTTGTAGTGGTTATTTGCTTTTCTTAAAATGATTCCACTTTATTGGAAATCTTTATTCAGGAGAAAGGATTGGGAGCCAGGACATGTGGGTTATATTTTAGCTCTGCCAACAATTAACCTGCAGGTTACTTCAGGCAAGTCATGGAATTTCTGTTGGCCCCAGAGTTATTATCTCATTGTGAAATAAGTGAATTAAAATTTTTCTAATCTGAAAATCTGATTTTAAACTAGAAATAGCAATACAGTGTCTCTAAGAGCACAACTCTTTCATTTCAGAGTTTGATTATCCAAAACACAGAAAAGTAAATATAGAAAAATTATGCAGATTAGAAAATTTGTGTAAATGCTTTTGAGTGTGCCATTCTTAGGTTGTAGTATGGTTTCTCCTTGGAAAGAGGAAGATTTTTGAAACACTAACCAAATCGTAGACTGCTTTTTTATAATATAATTATTAGTTTTCAGAAATTGTCGGTGGTCTTAAATTCAGAGATGAATGGGAACTGAATAGAATTTACTTATGTATGTTAAGCATGCATTTATTTAGAGTATGCTGATGAATGTTAAAGTTTAAGGTATAAAACTTAACAAATTTTAGGGGAAAAGTGTATAACAGATGTTTTTGAATCAGGGATTCCCATTCTATATTAAAGACAATCTAGTACTTTCTAAAATTTAACCAGTATAGTTTTGGGGAACGGGAAGGTAGCATATAATGAAGTAAATGTGTGTTGTCATTTGTTTTTAAATGGAGTATAAATGAAATACCGAGCTTTCCTTGGTAGCCTCTAAAGCAGGGCTTTAATATTTCATAATCGTTATAGTAAATAAACTGTTAGGTGTGAAGGGGAATAATACATGCTGAAGGGCTGAAGTGGGCAAAATTTCATTTCATGCACATGCAGTTATTAGTACTTATTTCATTATTTTTAAAAGAGATATTACAGACATTTAAAAATGAAATAAATACCTGTTAAATTCTTAATATCCTTGAATAATTGTAAAGTATTATGTGAAGAGGAAGTTGGATTAACCCCTCAACTACACAGTAGTGTTTTATATGATTGTTATGAGGCAGAATAGTACTGCAGGAATCTGTTTCCCAGTCTGAAATGTTTTGTCAATCTGGCTTAATGACTTGTGTGTTTTAAACAGTTTAATAAAGACTTTTAAATTAATTCTGAGGTGATGGTTAGGTCAAATAAATACAATGAATGTCAGTTTTTTTAATCCACTCAATTTCTCTATCAGGAAACCACACAATTTTATTTCTTTTATCTAAAAACTCTCACTGTGGCCATTTCTTTCCCCAAATTTTGTGGTTATCTATCATATCACTGTAGAATTGGAGCAAATAAAATTGTATCCTACACAGCTTATTCTGGACAAGTCATAACAAATAAATTCATTTTATCCTTGCTAGTAGTTTCTTCATATCAGTTTTAGAATTCATAGAAATATATCTGTAAGCAAAGAGGCCGTTTTAATAAGCATGCCCATTTAGAATAACTTTGTATTTTAATGTATTTTCAATTTCAAGAAAGTCATTAAAATGAATATTAGAAAAATTAACAGCAAGTTTTTCAGGATATATAAGTTGCTTTTGTAATTACATCTAAAAGTGATAAAGGCTATTATATAATAGGAAACAAATTAAAAATTTTAGAAATAAATTTAAAATGTAAAGATCAGTTTATATTTTTTTGTTTGAGACTTATGTTGGTGAAATGACATTTGTGAAAATTGATAAGTTATTTTGGAATTATTAAATATGTTACTGAGCATATGGACTATAGAGGCATTTAAGTATTTTATAACAGATTGGGGGAAATGATAGTACTTTTTTCCTTTAAGGAATTTGAGAATTTGGGGTACTGAAAAATCAAAAATCATGATATTGAATAGTGAAATAAGTGTGAGAACCTTTGGTTACTACAAAGGAGGAGTCATCAGGTTTGAAGCAGGTCCACCTTTTGTTATTTGCCTTAGACACATAAGCAGCCTTATGTGAGTTCAGAAATCACAGATAAGGAAAAAGATGGTTGGAAGAGTAGTTTTGATACTAAGAAAAATTAGGTAGCAATGTAGTCTGATACAGCATCTGCTTAAGTTAAAACTAAATTGTAAGAGGAATGAGATTTGTAGTATTCATATAACATGTTGAATGACGGCAGCCTTCTGCAAATGAAGCACATAACGAATCCATGATTTCTGGAATCCACGTGGCTTGTGGTCATGGTGGCAGGACCCATTTGGTCTCAATCATGGATAGATAACAAGTACATAACCTGTCTTCACAGGGGTTATAGTATAAATGCAAGAAATATTTATCTTGTGTCATTTGGTTCCAGTTTAGTTTTGGGGTATGGAAATACTAAATTCTAGGAATCTTCGCTTAATAAGCATTTTCTGAAACAACTTTACCGCCATTGTATGTGTGGTGATTGTTATTTTGAGTACACTGTTTGAAACTGAAACATTACTAAAAATGAAGTTGGTCATTTTCTTAAGATTATGTTGGCATCTTAAGCATAAACAGTTTAAGAATTTTCCATCTTTAAATTAATAGACTTTTTCAATAGAATTGTTGATTTGAATTTTAAATTATACTTTGTAAATAATGATTTACAGATTTTTTATTGCCCAAATTTTACTTAGCAAATTTGACGTGTTTTAAAAACAACTTCAAAATATGTTATTTTAAAAAGTTAAATTTTAAGTTCTAAATTAATTTTTATAGAGCATCTTTTTTTTATGTGGTTTGAAAATCTTAATTGGGGATAGAGGTTTTTTTTTTTTTCTCTCTTTTTTTTTTTTAAGCAGAATATAGTCAGATTGTGATGAATAACATTTGAAAGAGCAGTAATGTATTTTAAGTTATATACTTGTATTGATAATTACATTGATAGTTCTAACTAAATTTAAATAAATTTTTAGGTGGTTGATTAAATTGTGAATATGAAAGTCTTTCAAGCATGTTTATTCACAATTAAATAGACCACCAAGATTAATTTTGACACTTAATAAGATTCTATATTAATTTTGTTATACTCTGATTACAAAGAAATCATATGCATTTAAGAGTTACTCAGCTTAGAGGATTTGATTTGCAAAGTGGTCATATGGGTTCTGGTAAGTTTATAATCTGATGGGGTGGAGGTGGGGACAGACAGGAAATGAAGTTTTGAGAAGGACACTAAAGTAATAAAAATAACAGTAGATGTGGAATCAGGAGATCTGGGTTTGATAACTGCTGCTCCTGCTTTCTCAATATATGACTTTTGACAGACTAACCTTTGGACTTCAGTTTTCTTTACCTGTGAAACGAGGAGAATACGTAACCTTATTTGCTTCTTTATCTGTGAAATGGGGAGAATACATCACCTTAAATAAATTTGGGGAATACTTGACACAAACTATTCCATATATGTGTCTGTACGAAGAAGCTGTTACAGTAAAAGTGTTCAGAAAAAATGTAAACTTGTTTTAAAGTTTGTAGATACAATTTAACCTATACTTTAAGAATGGTAAGAGATTTATAGTTATAACGAAGTTTTGCGAAGGCTAGGGTAGGATTTTAATAGTAGGCCTATGGAGTGATTAAATAGCAAATAGGTTTTTTTAATTTTGGTTTTTGTTTATATGCTGGAGTAGTCATAAAAATAGAGAACCATATTCCATTCAGCTGACCTTTTAGAACTCAACTATAGCAGAGAGCAGAAGCAACTACCTCTTTCGGATAGAAAATTATGAAAAAAATAGATGTAAGACAGTCTGAAAAACTGACTTTTAGAACCAATTAGGTTTTTAAAACAGGGATGCAGTGAAGAGCCTAGTCAAACCAGATCATACTAGTGCTAATCATTAGGTAGATTTTATTTTCATAGGGACCTCTTAATGTGCTAAGGAAGGACTGGCATTTAGGTCTCACAGGTAATTGTAATTAATATATTGATCTGATCTCACCTGGAAAAGGTACTTAAAAAGACATCCAGTGTTTCCCTGCATTTTTAGGTCTAGAAAGATTTTTTTCAACGTGGAAGGTCAACATGTAGTATGTAATGTGGAGTGTAATTAAAAGTAACAGCCAATTCTTATGTCAGGTACTATGACTACTTCTCTAGGTGATGACTCATGCAGTCTCAGTCTTACAGATAAGGACATTGAGACTGATTAAGTTTTCCACACTCCGTTTGGAAGTTTAAAACTAGGCTGTTTTACTTTAAAGCCAGCCCTTAAACTACTGACCTTTTCTTCAAAAAATGATTAGAGAAGTTCTTAATGACAGTATGTCTAGTGGAATGCAGTGGCTTCTAGGCTTTTTATATTCTCTTTACTGATAACACTTACTTTCTGACAGTACCTTACAGTAATGACAAATTTTTCTTGACTAGAAAGGATGGCTGTTTATGTGAAGTAGCATACTAAGAAGCAGATCGATTTAGCTAAAGATGCAGGAAAATAAACCACTCTTAGAGCTCAGTTTCTTGTTCCTTCCTTGCTACAATTCCCATTTTCAGAAAATGATCCTATTTAAATAATTCTAAAATTATTTTATATATGCAGTCTGAGAAAGGAATGATACAGATTTATGATTTGGGCCAAGATGGACAAGACATGAACGCCTCTGTTTCACAGAATTGTATTACCCCTACTGGAAAAGTTGCTAGAACCAAGGATTGTTATTTAGATCTGAGTAGGTAAATTATGGCTGCTTGGATAAATCGTGCAGGATATCTGTTTTTTTGCAAGGCTTCTGAGCTAAAGTTAATACTTTTTTAAGTTTTTAAAAATACATATGCAACAAATAGTAGCCTCCAAAGCCTAAAATGTTTATCATCTGACCCTTTATAGATTGTTTGCTGACCTCTGCTCTAGGTGATGTAACTTATTTACAAAAAAGGATACCTTTGTTTAATTCAGGTTTTAATCTCTATTTATGGACAGTTAATCAAATATCATTGTTACTGTTATTAAGCGATTCTCAATTGGTATTAATTTGTGGCTGGAGATATGAGAAGTTTGGAAAAGCTCTGACTAGCCCACAGGTCTAGGAGTAAATCTCCGTGGGGTGACATTAGGGTTTGTATCCATAAAGCAGGCTCTTGCATCTTAGTGGGAGAGGAGATGGAATGTTTAAGAAAGGGGCATTGATTTTAAAAAGTAGAACACTACTGATAAATGTGTATTTTTAAAAATTCTTATTTTTCAATAGTAATCAAATATTATGGTTATTAACCCTTTGGTGTCATCTGTTTATACTTTGATTCTAAATTTAAGAGTTTAAAATTTTCATCTTAGAAATATTGACAAAAGTATTGTCAATGTTTTCTTTAGCTAGTTTCTTTAGCTATTTTGGGAGAGAGTGTTTAGTGTTATCACTAGATGATTGTAGTTTTATCTGTTATATCTTATTTCCTTAGATTTTTCAGTGTTCCCCTTTACCTATAGGAACTTATGCTTTTGTGTTAGTTTGCTTAGTTGCGATGGTGATCTTTAGAATGTTTATTTTTCTGGGTCAGTTTAATATCTGTTGGAAACTATTCAAAATGTCCTTTTTATAGTTTATTTGCATATTGATATATACATATATTTGTGGCAATAGGTGCTTTGGGGGACAGTATAAATGTGGGCTGTAGAATTACATTGCTTTGGTTTGTTTGACTCTATCATCCACTAAACATGCTTGATGTTTGTTGCAAGGTGGTTTTCTCTTTTGTATCAGAATTTATTTATTAATGGAAATAATAATAGTACATACCTCTTAGGGTTGTTGAAATAATTAACTAAGCTTTTACATGTAAAACTCACCACACTTACTACAAGGGCTAGCATTTAGTGCACAGCCAATGTGTGTTAGCTATGTTAGTGTTATTCATATTTGTCACACATTGTGTGTTGAATGTCTAAAGAGCTTGAAAGTAGCTCTGGTCATGGAAAGTAATGGGTATATTGGAACTGAGGATGTTAATTTTTGTTTTGTTTTTCTAAAATAATAATGAATAAACAATTACTGAGAATCTAAATGTAGACATTTGGGATAGGAATTGTAATATCATTTCAAGTTTTCCTTTTAGTTTTATTTTTCTTTTAATTATTAGTATAAATAAAATAAAAGTTCATTCAGACTTAAAAGCTTAATATTAAAGATGGGCATTCTTACTAACTTGAAAATTAAAAACTATGTATAGCAATAAATGAGCTATTTTAATTTTTTAAATTTGTTTTTGTTTTTACATTTTAAACATTGACCATAGTAATATGGATTAATATTCATGAAGCATAATGTTTAGAAAAATGCAGTAGCAAAAGATAATTTGTATTAATTTTTAAAAAATAAGTTGTGTGTGACACTGTCGGAACCAAAAGAAGATGTGATCCCTCTTCTTTTATAGTTTATGGTGAAGTTGAGAAGAAAAGTATTAAATCATTACACTTTTAATTGTATAGTCATAAACTGATAACATGAGTTAAAGAAAAATTATTAAGGGTGTGCAACCAAGATAACACTTTGATTGAATAGGGTAAAGGAAAACAAAGGAACTTAAATTGCAGGGAAGATCTGAAGCACATAAAAGTGTTGTTTGGATAAGGGGATGTGGGGAAATGCAGAGTGTATCTACCACATGGGGAAAGCATGAAGAAGAGAGTAC
Source organism: Rousettus aegyptiacus (assembly GCF_014176215.1). Lineage (NCBI taxonomy): Eukaryota > Metazoa > Chordata > Mammalia > Chiroptera > Pteropodidae > Rousettus > Rousettus aegyptiacus. The sequence continues at coordinate 123,533,961 of NW_023416284.1, read as the reverse complement.
AGGTAAAGAACCTGAAAGAAGGCAGGTGTGTCTCTGCGGAAAATGGGGGCTAGAGGGTGTAAGGTTGAGAATGTGCCAGTTGAAGCAGAGAAATAGGAATGGGCCAGAAATAAATTTCAGATCTTGCAGACTATGTTAAGGATTTAGATTTCCAAAAAGCAAGGAAAGCCTCTTGTTTTAAGTAGGGGTGACTTGACCACAAGTATGCTTTGGAAAAGAGCGTTCGAATGCAAATAGGGAATTGATTTGAATGAGGTAGAAGGCATGAGTGGATATGGGAAAGATGGATCTTTATTCCAAAGATGATTCAGAGTTGGGTAGTTAGTGTGGAAATGGAGAGAGACAGACGTATTTAAGAATAGGAAGGAAAAGTCAGTTGGACTTGAGACTGTTTGGTTATTGTGAATGAGGTGAGAGTGAGGAATGGGCATTGTAAAAAATTTGACTTCTTGGTTTGAGACTGGTTAGATGGTGTTGCCATTCACCAAGGTAGGGGACATTTTTTGGGAGGTGTTCGCATGAGGATTATGATTTTCATTTTGACATGTTGAGTTGAGGAGGCTTTGAAACTCCAAAGAGAGATGTCTTAAGAAAGTTTGATATGAAAACCTAGGCTATAGATGTCAGTTTGAGAATCATTGGCATAAGTACTGTCTAAGGAGAGAGTATGGAGTGAAAAGAAAAGAATCTAGCACTGGACTCCAATTCCATGTCTTATGCAGAAAATTCCTAGTAAATTGGCAATTTTAGTGTAGTGCAGGGGTCTTATGAACCCCTCAAATAGAGCAGGATTGTGGTAGAGCCTGTGTGTGTTGGGGGGGGGGGCGGGAATCATAACTTTCATTAGATTCCCACTGAGGTCCAAGTATCAGAATATATTAAGAACAATTAATATGGTATGATAAGTACTAGAAAGTGCTGGGAAGGAGGGTAAAGGAACGTTTGGAAAGGAGTATAATGTGCTATGGAAACACAAAGATAGAATGACCAAAAAGAAGGGGCAACAGTAGTGTAACAGGTCATGTAAAGCAAGAAGGCTTAGACAGACGTAAAAGAGGATGAGATGTAGAGGTGCGTAGATAGGTGAAGAAAGATTTCCAGCAAAGAGGTTAGCTTGTATGAAATCTCAAAAGCCAGATCATGAGGAGTTTAAGAACTGTGAAAGTATCTCTTCTAGCTTTAAATCGAAAGTTACTTTTTGAAAAATTGAAATGTACTAAATCAAGGAAAAATTTAGTCAGAAAAAGTGGATTCATGATATTTTATTAAAAGATGCAATTCTGCAATAAGGATTTTCAGGTTTGTTACCTGAAATGTGTTTTACACGAAGACCCTAAAACAGGATCATCACTAAATTAAGGTTAATAGTAAGGAACTTTGTTGTTAAAGTTAAATTTTTTAAAGGAATTTTGATCAATTTAAAGAACTTACATTCAATAATTATCTACAAATTTAGAACTGGAAGGGACCCTGTATATATCTAGACTTATTCTTTTAGATGTTATTTTTAGGCAAATGTTATTTATAGAAAAGTATAAATACAGTTGTAATAATTCATATTTTGGTATGTTTTCTTCTAAGTGTTTTTTGCTAATCATACTAATGTTTGAAAAAGTGTATTTTGAATCAAGATGATGATATCAGGGAAAGAGGGAATCTATAACTAACTGAGTTTGGGAAATTGTGCATTAAATAAAATTAGGTAGTTTTATCTCAGGGTTTTTCAGAGGCTTTAATGTCATTGTGTTTTGTGACTCTCCAAAGCAGAGATGTAGTATGTATAATTTGTATTAGAACCTCTTTTTCCAGAGGTATTCATTTTGTTAGTACTTATTAACCATCTACTGTGTGCCAGACTCTAATGTTTTAAATTATTCTATCAGAGGATGACAATATGGCTCCATGTTGTCTCCATGACAGGAGTGTATTATGCTAAAAGGTAAAGTAAGTTCCTCTTAATTGGCTTCAGCTTAGAAGGATGACTATTAGTTAAATTTTTAGAAATACCATTCATGGTCTTCTGCAGTTAGAGTATAACAGATACTGGAAGATGGAATGAAATGATTTAATGCCTCACTTCCCCCCCCCCCCAATCAATCTTATCATAAGGAATTCATACTAAAATTACCATTACTAAATGAACTCGAGTGGCAGTTCTCAAACTTCTGGGCCTCAGAACCCTGTACATTAATAAAAATTATTAAAGTTTCTTTATGTGGATTATAATCTCATTTATGATTTAAATTATTAAAACAAATTTGAAAATATTAAAACAAATTTGAAAATATTTAAATAAATTTATTTCATGTTATTATAAATAACTTGTTACTTGATTATTTTTAAAAACAAATTTGTGAGAATGGCATTGTTTTACATTTTTGGGAATGTTTAATGTCTGGTTTAAGAGTTGGATTCTTATGTCTGTTACTGCATTCATTCTTGTAACATCATGGATGGTGTGGCTTCTGGGAAATACCATATACAATGAGAAAATGAGAGTGAAAAACAAATAACCTTTTAGTATTTGTAATTTTTGTCCGAGAAACCCCCAGGGGTTCGCAGAACAAACTTTGAGAACAGCTGAACTAGAGTATTTAGGTACTACAGTGAAAAATTTTTAGTAACTTGATAACCTAAATATAAAATGATAAAAGTGTACTTTATTTTCTTTAATTTAATTCTCTTTAGAGTATTATGCAGCTGTTGTCTACTAAAAATACTTTCAGAATGAATAATACAAATATTAGCATTTTATATCTCGGTTTCAAATGCTAGCATAAATTAAGCAGTATTTTGAATTTGTTCCAAAGTGCTCAAACTTCTTGTAGTAGATAGATTTATTTTATAGTCAAAACATGTTTAAATTAATAGTTGGAATTTGGCTTTTCTCTTTGTAAGGTTTTTGGTAAATTATGAAATTCAGTGTAGATGTTATGTAAGTTTGTTTAAAGTTCGTAATGAGAACATGAACTATCAACTATCAAGTTTTTTTTTAATATCAAGGATACAAAGCATATAGTTGGATTTTTTTGTTTGAAGTTTTTGAAAATTAAAATATTAAATTGAAACATTACCATTTTAGGTTATAATGCTCTATAGTTTTTTCATTGTTTGGTATTTGCATTGACTAGCATCTGTTAATTTCTAACTGGTTGTATTTAGGTTACATTAATTCTTTAGTATTTTTCCTCCTTCATGGATTAAATGATGGTTGGGTTAGCCTATTCTGTTCTGTGAATCAAGTGGTTTCACATAATAAACACGAACTTTTCTCCCAAATAAAATGAAACGTTGGCTAACCAGAACAAATTACTGTATTTTAAAAAGTATATCTTATTTACTGTAAATGTTATATCACTTTATTTAGCAAATACTTTATATGTCTCTCATATAATAGGTGAAGTATTACAGACACTTAGCACCTGATCACTTGCTGCAAATATGTCATCGACTAGGACCTCTTCTTGAACAAGAAATTCCACAAAGTGTTCCTGGAGTACAAACTTTATTAGGAGCTGGAAGACAGTCCTTGCTACGCACAAATAAAAGTATGAAAAACTTCTAATAGGATTTAGACATTTTTTTCTTACTTTTTGTCTTCGTGTCCTATCTCTGTATCCATAAAAATATGTGTGTTTAATAGGCTGCAAGCACGTCGTATGGAAAGGATCTGCTTTGGCTGCATTGCATTGTGGAAGACCACCTGAGTCGCCAATTAACTATGGTAGCCCACCCAGCATTGGTGAGTTGTTTAAGTACATTACAAAGTTGATACTCTCTTGGTAAAGAGCTTTTGAAAATGTTTTTTTTTAGTTACAGTGAAATCAGAGAATATTATATTATGTAAAATATAAAATTTATTTAGCATTAAATAAATTTTAGCATTCAAAGAGAAAAGCTATTATATTTTTTCTTATATCAGTGATCTTAATAATGAAGTCATAATAAAACATAATTATGGATTGTATATATTTTACCTAATGCAGGCTACTTAGTTTATTGGTATTTTATTTTTACAAAAAAATGTTTACTAATATTTATATTAGGTTGATTTAATGGGCGACTGTATCATAATATAAATTAGTTATAATGGTGAGAAAGAAATAGTTTGGTTATTTTTTTATAAAGCATAGTGCGTTTTTTTGCCTTTAAAATTTCAAAGAAGGAAAACTAATACATTCTTGAAATGTCTCCTGGATTCATCCTTTTTAATTTCCAGGCCCTTGTCTTACTTGATTACTACACATTCTCTAATGTAGTCTTCTTGCTTCTGATATCTTCTCCCTCTTTCCTTTCCAGGTTATACTATGTAACAATGTGATATTAATCTTATTTAAGTTTTCCTTGCTATATTACACTTCTTGTCAAGGTAGTATAAAGAGGTTAAGATTTTAATAATGTACTTCCTCTGCCACCAAGTCTAAACTTCTGAATTTCAGGACCTTCATATTTTAATCGTAGCCACTCTTCCCTCTCCTAACCCCCCTCCCTAGCCAGGAATGTTATTCTCCCTCTTCTTTTCATCTATCCACATCCTACTTCTTTCTTTTCTGGATACTTATACTTTTAATTAATTAATATTAGAGTTTTGGGTAACTTTTGCTTTATGTTTATATCGTATATCTTTTTCCATTGTTTTACTTTCAACCTTTTTGTATCCTTTTATTTTCCATCTCTCTTAAAAATAGCATAGAAGCGCCTTTTTAAAATTACAATATGACAGTCTTTGTGTTTTATCTGGGACATTTTGTCTTTTATATTTATTGATATATTTGGATATAAATCTACTATTGCTACTTGGAAAGTTGCTCTCTCTGGTTGCTTTTAAGATTTTCTTATTGGTTTTCTGCAGTTTGATTGTAATATGTTTTGGTATCCTTTTAAATTTATCTTGTTTGAGATTTATTAGGCTTCTTGAACTATAATGTCTTTTATTGGCATTGGAAAATTCTCAGCTATTATCTTTTAATACATTGTCTCCATTGCATACTGTCTCTTTTCCTATGGAACTCCAGTTAAACAGTTAAACAGATGGTAGACTTTTTTTTTTTTGGCCTCTACAACACCTGGTCTTCCTAGGTGGCCTCCCATCCCGACCCTGCTTAGCTTCCGAGATCAGACGGTATCGGGCTTGTTTAGGGTAACATGGCCATAGACTGACGGTAGATTTTTTTTACTTTGTCTTCTCTGTTACTCTTTCTTTTATGATTTACATCTTTTTGTCTCTGCGGTGCATTCCGGATTGTTTTTTCAGACCTTTTTTCCAAAGGTATCCTATGTGATATTTGTATGGTGGGTAATCATAGATCTTTTTTTTTTTTTTTTTAAATTATGTGATTGCCCTGATTAAATATTGGTTTTGCTATATAATCTAACTGTAATAAACTGTTAAAACAACAAAGGATTTGAGATACTAGAGTATATTTGCACTTTGAAAATTATACTAGGAGATAGAATAATTCTCTTGAGAGAAAGATGAACTAAAATATAGATGCTTCCCTTGTAGGAGAAAATTTGTTATCTCTTTGGAAGACTGCAGACCCATATAATAAAGGGAATACGTTATGTTGTTTGCAGACCCATGTAATAAAGGGAATACGTTTAGTACATTGTCAGGCAGTTCTGTGGTAGACAATGAAAGTACAAGAATGATTGTTAGTAAATAACTTTCCTCTTAACATTTGCTATGTGAATAACTGCTGTGTGCCAGGCAGTACTCTAAGCATTTTTCATATATTTTCACCTTTAAATCTTAAAGAGCCCAGCCCCTAGGAGGAACTTACTGTTTTACAGGGAAGGAAATTGAGGCATAGAAATGTTTGGTGGTTTGACTAAGGTTATTACACATTTAGTGAGTCATGAATTGAGATTGACTTCATTGTGTTATGCCTTATTCTCAATAAGCTAAACTTTCCAGTAGTAAATAACCCTCAGCTACTTAAGAATGTTGGCATTAGTTATATATGGTCAGATCAGTAAATATTGTTGACATAGATATTGGGAATGTAAATGTGGCAAAAATATCTTTTGTGTTATAACAGAAATGCAAGTAGTATATTTAGGTAACAGAATTAATTATCAAGCAGATTATTGTATCTTTCTGAAAGGCTTTATTTCATTTTTAGGGTTTAAGATAGATTATTTTTCTTCCATTTATATTTTCAGGAAGATATTTGTTCTGTACTAGAACACTAATTTTACTTTTTTTTCTTTTTGTATTTACAATATTTTTGAAATTACAGAAGAGAACCTAATAAAAACAACTACTTATTATCATTTAGTGTCATGTCGTGTTAGTTTGCCTCAGTAACAGCCTTGAATGCCTTATTTCGCTAGAAAATTATGAATAGGATGGTAATGGAAAGAAAAATTCTCAGATTTTTTGCCATAGTAGTTTGCCTGCATAGTAATATTGTATCATTTCAAGTTATCACGGTATTGAGTGATCAGAATTTGCTTTTTTTAATATGAACTTGGTAGTACTGACATGTCTTTTGTTGATTCCTCTTTGGCATTTTCTATCTGGATTTTCTTTACTCTTTCCTTGGTCAATGTAGTATTACTAAATATCAGTGGAAATAAAATTAAAATATTAACAGTTTAGCTTTTCTTAAAATACAGATTTAAATACATATCCAAACATTTAAAGTTTGACACACTGACGATATAGATTTTTTTTTTCAATAAACTTTTAATTTTGGAATAAGAAATTGTTTGCCAAAAAGTTACACAGATAGTTCAAAGAGCTATATACCCCTTATACAGTGTTCCCTAAGGTTATCATCTGGTACATTTCTCAGAGCTACTGAACCAACACTGGTACATTATTATTTACTAAGTGCTTGACCTTATTCATATCTCACCAAATTTTTTCATTAATTACATTATCTTGTTCCAAATTTTCAGCCACAGCCACATTTCAGGCCTTGGTATTTCTTACCTAGAGGTCTACGTCATTCATTCACTTATCAAGTAAATACTCACTCAATATCAAGTAAATATTGAGTCCCTACATTATATCTGGCACTGGGCTAGGATATATGTATTCTTTTGGAGTTGCAGGATAAATAAGAACATGGCCTCTGCTCTTGTAGAACTTACATAGACTACCTGACTCTCTGCCTCCAATCTTATTCCTTTACCCCAGGCTTTAGCTCCATCATGGTTTCTAAACTTGGCACTTTTTACATTTTGGGCCAGATAATTATTGGTTGGTTGTAGATAGCTGTCCTGTGCATTGTAGGATGTTTATCAGCATCCTGCCTATACCCAGTAAATGTTAGTAGCAAACCACTTGCCTCCATACCTCCCCCCAGTTGTGACAACCAAACATGTCTCCATACATTCGCACATATTCCTGGTGCAGAATTGCTTCTACTCTAAATGTTCTAAAATGCACATGTGATCATATCATCCCTCCTAATGACTTTGAATAGCCTGAACCCTATAATGTAGCTCACAAAACTGACTTTTCCCCATCTTTCTTTTCCTTACCTATACTTTGCGCTGTAGCTTTGTACAACTCTGGCAGTTCTTAGAATCACACTCCCTTTTGTCTCTTTGTCTATGCACATATTTTATTTCTCTGCAATCTCTCTCTCGTCTATGAACATTTATCTATTTATCCTTTAAAATTTAAATGTTACTGGGCAGAATTAAGTGCTTATATTTATCACAAGTGTAGCTTTTATCACATAGTTGCAGCTTTTTGTTTACCTTTGTATTTTCTATTATACTTTGAGGTACTAGAGAATGGAGATTATGTCTTATTACTATTTACAGACCCAATTCCTCAGCACTGGTAAATATTAAATTGAAAAGGTGGTAGGTAATTGATGTAATTGAGGATAACTGGAGTGGGACAAGAAAAGTTCAGAAGTGGGTAGTGGGTAAAAATAGAATAGATAGTTGGAAGAAGAGAGATTTGGCCCAAGGATAGCTTTGAGGTAAGGAGAGAGAAACCAGAAACTGATTTTTAGGAAGTTAAGGTTTACTAGTGAATTGGGTTATCAATTCGTTACACTTGGAATATTAAAAACACTTGTACAATTTAAGATGCAACTCTTGAGTTTATTTTAGTGCTTCCTTATCCTGTTTTATTGTCTGCTTATATATCCTGACTACTTTATACCTCCTTCATGTAAATTGTGAAAATTGACTGGAATTCATTCTCAGGACAGGAGAAACAAAGGGATCAGCTGCTTTCTAGCCCTCTAAAACTCTCTTTAATAATGTTTTCAGAAGCAAAAACAAATAGGAAAACCCCAGATTCCACCAATCTGTTATCAGTAGCTTCTAAGTTTCTGTGGAGGACTTGGCATAGCAGCACTTCTTTCAAAAGTATTAAAGAATCTTTGGCATTGTCCTTTCTCCAACCTTACCCACATCATGACTGTTTTCAGATATAATTTACTCAGTATTTGCCTACTATAATAAACCCTATTTCAATAATAAATGATGTGGGTTGGCGGAAACCAAGAAAGAAGATACTTAGCTACATTAAAGCTGTTTTTAAAATTAAATTTGGAGATTCGTTTAATGCATTTTTATCTTGCGAAAAAGATTGTGATATATTAAATCAATCTTTCGCTAATTACTTTGTTTTTATTTATCTTTTTTACATTTACCATATTAGTGAAGTAAACTTTTTTTCTAGGTTTTTCATATTATTTTGTTGTTTTGCCTAGGTACTTCCATATCTTGTTTTACTTGTTGCTTTTGCAACCAGGTTTCAGTCTTGGTAGGTGAGAATAAAGGAGTATTGGGGAACCTAATTCTTAAAAATGTGTCGGTATAAGGAAACTGCTCTGCCTTGAAAAATAGTTTTACTGCACAAACATCCAGTTAATGCTAAGAAGCCTTTACATTAAAAGAAGTCTCAGATCTCCTTTACCTTTATTGGTTTTCTATGAGAAAACTAGGTTGAACAAAGGGCAACAAAGATTTACTTAAATTTAGGTCATAAATCTTGATTTGTTTTAGTGTAGATGTATGTCCTTAGGTAAATCATTTAATTTTTCAGCCCCAAAACTTCAGCTGTAAAATGAGGATAATACTTGCCAAATCTGGTTATTTGGAGGCTTAGGTAGCAAAGTGAGGCACAAAGCAGATGACAGTAAATGTTACCCTTTGCCCTTCCTATAATTATTATTAAATGCATTTTTTTGCTAATCTTGAGTACTTTTTTTGAAGTTTCTTTTCCCTTCTAATTTTCACTTATATTTTGCCATATTTCCAATACTGTACTTATTCTGCGTTGGTGATTTCTTAACATACCTGGCACTGGGCTAGGATCTTGAGTTTCAGGGTTAATTTTGCCTCATGTGACTATATTTCTGACATCCTTAGAAATAATGTATGTTATTATAAATTTATAAGATTTAACATAATTTAACATTTGACATATTTGATAAATTGTAAGATTATAATGATAATATATAGTTTTTCTGTTCATTCTTTTCCCTAGTATTCTCTATTCAGTTTTATAATTTTTATGCCTTCTACTCAGTACGTACATTATCCTTAGTTAAGTGTCCACTCATGAGTTATTTAATAATTATTTTCACCTATTGTTTTTTCACCCATTAACCATTTCTTCTTTCAGAACTCATTTTCTTTTATCATTTTATTCCTCTGCTTTTCTAGTCTCTAACAGTTTTATAATTTGTGGTGTTGTTTAATCATTTCTGACTTAGCTATATATGTTTTTTTATTCTTGGTTTTGTTTTTAATCTAACCCTTGAATGAAAAGAACTTACATACCTTTGTTTTTTCTGCTGTTACTATTACGGCCCGGAGAACAGAGGTTATATTTTATTGCAACTCTCTTCTCTATATCCTCTTGGCTCTGCTACTTTTTTTTGCCCCGTAAGAACAGGTAGCTGTGGGAGACTTCTAAGATATATTTGCATTTTTCATTTTTTGGGGAAATGAAGCTAATGTTCCTTATGCCAAAGTACAAATTATATAAAATAGATATTATTTATATTTTTTCTTTTGCTTAAATTTCTTTTCAAATTATGATTGACCATAAAAGGAGAGACACTTTGAAGAGTGACAGTTTTCTTAGGTGAGTTTAAATTGTTGTTCTTCTAGCTGCATTGTTTTTTAAGTAATAAGATGAAATTTACTTTGAGGTATCCCCACCTACTCCTACTCCAAACGTGTGATGTGTCTTGCAAGCAATTCCAGAAGAAATTAGGAATAACTGGGTTTTTTCCCTTTTATTTTGTGTCACATATTTTTCTAGATTTATTATTGGGTTTGATGTTGAATTTCATATCTGTGTAAGTGAAGCAAATTATCCTATTTTCTTCACAAAGTTTCTGGCTTTGTATTTTGAATTTCTTCAGAGAATCTTTGAAGTTAGGGATTGAATATCTTCCCAGACATCTCGAAATTGAGAAGTCAATGATCAGGCTGAGTAGATGTTTATATAAACAGAGCAGCAATTAGTTTAGTTCCTTAAGGAAGTTGCAGGGGAAAAATGATTTCCCACAAAAGTCTTTAAAAAATGAAAAGAAAAACTAGTAAGATTTTTTAATAACTTGTGAAGATTTGATTGTTTAAGGATAGTCAATATAGATGTGATTATACAGTGCCTTTGAGTTTACAAAACATTTTCTTTAATTTTTTCATAACTCTGCAGGATACCCCTACTTTATTAATGAGGAAACTGAAACTTAAGTAATAATTAAAACTCAGTTATATCCCTGGTTATTTTGTCTCTAATCTTATGCATTTAACTTTATGCACCTTTTTGGCCTTCTCTGTGAAATTCTTTATGCATTAGTCTTGTACCACCTCTATTCCATTTATAGGTGTACCTCAGACATATTGCAGATTTGATTCCAGACCACTGCAATAAAGCAAGCATCATGCTAAAGCGAGTCATAATCTTTTTGCTAGTGGAGGGTCTCTCCATCAATTTGTAAAAAACGCAATATCCATAAAGCTCAATAAAATAAGGTACACCTGTGTCAATTTGGGTATGGGGCCTTTTGCCTCAGAATTTGAACTCTCCATCAATTTGTAAAAAACGCAATATCCATAAAGCTCAATAAAATAAGGTACACCTGTGTCAATTTGGGTATAGGGGCCTTTTGCCTCAGAATTTGAACTCTAGAAACAATAAAACATGATACTTACTTTCTTTCAAGTTTATATCTTACCAGATAAATACTAAAATTTGAGAGAAAATACTGTTTCTTGAGAAAGCTTTAAGAATCTTTTTGTCCAATCAGTTAATTTTTTTTCTAAAATGAAATTTGTTTTTTAAACCTCGTAATTTCTTTTGTAAAGTCAGCTTTTGCTTTTAGTTATATCTCTTCAGGTTTATTCTCATTGTATTCAACAGATAACACTGCAATTACTCCCACTTCTTTTTCCCTGAAAGCCTTTGACTTTTGTCCTTAAGAAATAGATCAAAATTCCTGACCTTACCTTGGAAAACATTTTGTAGTTTGCCCTCTACCTTTTTAATCTTTTATTGACACTCGCCCCTCTGTACTAGCCATACCCAACTTCCTTATGTTGCTTAAGTGCTTACCAGTGTTCTTACGAGCCTCAGACCATTGCACATGCTCTTCCCTCAACCAAGAATATCTTTCCCTCCCACCAACATTCTTCGGCTTTTAATTTTTCAGCCAAAAATGGCTGAACTTTTTCAGTTTAAATGTCAGTATTTCAGAGAAGTCTACAGTGACTTTCTGATACCCTCCCCCCAGTATTTTTGGGACCTTCTGCTATATATTTCAGGATTTCCCTATACCTTTTATTTGATGACACTTAACATTGTTATAAGTCCTTGTTTCATGTCTGTATTCCTTGCTAGACTGCAGTCTCCAAGAGGGTAAGTACTGTCTTCTCTTTTTCTGTTATGTCCCGTAGCTCACCTGGCCCAAATAGATGCTCTGTATATGTTTGTTGACTCAAAATTGAATGATTAAAATATTTGACATAAAACAAAACTTTAACTTTTTAAAAAAATAAATTATTATTAAAAAAGCTATTAAAAACCTCTTTAAAATATTTAAAACTGGAAATATACTATTGTATTGTTTTCTGTTTGAAGTAGTATCAGAGTTGTTTCCAGGAAAGAAAAGAGAATAATATCATATTGTACAGCCCTAATAATTGTAATGTGTGTTGTTTTTTTGTTTGTTTTGTTTTTAGTGCTTGTATTTGGGTCATGATATTTTTTGCTTAACTCTTTGAATCATCATAAGTTTATATATTTTATTTCAGTTTGTATTTGTGTTCTCCTTTTCAAATGTTACGTTTGTGGTATCTGCTAAATCTTAAAATATAGTGCCTTTCAAATAGGAGGTACAACCAAACATCAAAATTGAGATTTATGGAGATTTGGAGAATAGCTACTGTGCATACTAATTATGTTGGTTACAATAGTTAAATAAGGAGAGACCCTCTCTTGGGCGTTGTGTTGCCCAGGTCATTATTTCCTTTTACTCTTCCATTCTCTCTTATCTTCCCCCTTTTTTTTTATAGATAAAAAGCTGACCACAGGATTATTTTTTTAATGTTACAACTCCCTCTTGTTTTAACTAAAGTTGGGACTTTTGTTCATTATAGTTACTTTTACAGTGATTTATTTGACCTGTTTCTGTGTTGGTCAGTTAGTTATTGGTGCAGGTATTATAGAGACCAGATGATGCTATAGAAATAAACCAACCTGTGTTGAATTATTTCCAAGATTATCTCTGGCTCTCAAATAAATAATGAATACTTAGTTGTGAAGTCCTACTAATACTTATATTAGTAACTTCAGAAAAATTATTGTGGCAATAGTAAGTTTTTCAACCGTGGGTCTAGTGAATTAAATGTTAAAAGTTCCTTCTTATGTAATTCCTTCTCAAATAGAATTGAGCCTATGTGTGTTTGATGTATGAGAAAGAAAATTGATGGTCCTTTGTATTATTTTATCGCTTTCAAATTAAACCAGATGTGAAGTTTTGTAACATACCATTTAATCCATTGTCAAATAGGCAATAGTTTTTCTCTGTAGTATAGTATACATGCAAATACTTTAATATACTTAGTTGTTAGGGTTTCCTTTATGATTAAATTAACCTAAATTACTTGCATTTTTATCCTTGGGCCTGTTTTTCTTAGTCTTTAAGTTAATCTCTTTAGACAATTTAGATTTTCCATATAGCTCTTTTGAGTTCCTTTTGGTAAATTGAGCTGTACTTTACTTAATTAAAAAATTAATCAGAATGAATATATGTTCAGTGGAGAAAACTTGGAAAACAGAGAACAGCTCAAAAATAAGTCTGTCTCACTGGTTATCTGCGCTTAATACTTTGGCGTATTTCCTTTCAGTCTTTTTTTTCCCCCTAATATTTGTCTACCTAGCCAGCATGGTAAGAGTGCGCTCTTTGGAATCAGACTGTCTGAATTCAAACCTGGGCTTCACCTCTGGGAAAGTTACATTTTGTCCTTCAATTTTCTTATTGGTAAGGAATATTCCCTTATTGGGGATAATAGTAGTACCTAACATAAAAGATGGGTGAGGATTAAATGAGAATATATGTGAAATAACTTGAATAGTGTCTGGTATGTAGTAAAGTGCTTAATAATTAACCTTTTTTCCCCCAAACTTGCCACATGTAATAGTGTTGTAGAGCCCTTTTTCTCCCCACATTGTGTATTAGATTGTATTTTGACATTTACACACATTGTTAATTACAGCAGTTAAGCCTTTTTCTACTATTAGATTCTCGAAGTTCTAGCACCAAGCCCTGGTCACTTTTCTCTTCATGGCCATCTTAAGGTGTTTGGCTTCAGGTATACCAGAACTTCTCTTTTGGTGACTTGTATAACTTTTTTTTTGTGACCCCCCACAATCATGTCTCCTTTTCATTAGAACATTTTCGTGGTTCTTTAAAATGAATACAATTGTGTAATTTTATGCCTTATCAAATACCTTATACCACACAACATATTTGATAGAAATTCTGAAATTATCACCATAGGTAGACAATTATTTAGATTTTGAATGAACTTGGAAAGTCATTTCTATTTAGAAATTGCCCTCTGAGTGCTTGATCATGGATATAATATTATTTTGTTGAGAAAAACTACAGTCCACCCTTATCCATAGGTTCTGTATCCATGGATTCAACCAACTTTGCTGGATCAAGAATAGTGGAGGGAAAAAGAGTTATGTTGCTGCTGATGTATACTGTGTAGTTACCTATGATGGTTGCATCTGTACTGAACATGTACAGACTTTTTACAGTATAACAACTATTTGCATATCATTTACATTGTATTAGATATCGTAAGTAATCTAGAGATGACTTAAAGTATATGGAAAGGTATGTGTAAGTTATATGCGAATACTATGCCACTTTGTGTAAGGGACTTGAGTATCTAAAGGGCGTCCTATAACTAATTCCCTGTCTAAAGGGGTAAATCAGTTTGGAATTTGTTTTCATGTGTCTTGGTTACATGTTTGTCACTATTTTTTTGTAGTTAACTCAGGTTTAGTTTTATAGGTTTTCAAACTCTTGTATCATAGTTGAGTTGTTAATCCTACATTTAGAAAGCCTTTATTAACGCAGATCATGGAGATTAAAATGAAGCCTAGGTACTGATCATCCAGAATTTATTTAACTCTTTTGTACTTTAAGTTAGGAACTGTTTATGTAGTTATTGATTATAAATTATAACTACTTTTGCATTCTACTTTCAGAAACTCTGGGGGCTTTCCCATTTTTTTTTTTTTTAACCATAATCACAGAATAAAATTAGTCAAAATATAGCTCAAAAATGAATTTAATATAAATTAGTTAAAATACTTTTCCAGTAAAATACTCATTTCTTATTTGAGTACCCTTTTTGTATCAAAAAGAAAGAGCCCAAGTTGTACTAAGATACCTTCTGAGTTACATATATTATATTCTCTTTGCCTCCTTATCTAATTCTTCTACTGGCACAAATTTGATTCTCCAGGTTTTGGAATCTACAGCCAAATGCTTCCTTCTTGTATTCATTATGCCACCCGCAGGGCTCTGCTTTCATAAGCTGGTAGAAGTTGTAGGCACTAGTTCTGGAACCTTCAGTTCTGTTTATTAAGGGGGAACAACTTTCTTAGACTGGAATACACATCGTATAGCATATTATATTATCCTTAAAAGTTAAAAAACAAAAACACTAACCTCTGCATTTTTTGTTAATTCATAGTAATTAAAATTTTTTTCCCAGCTCATCTTTTTAAATAATGGTTAATTTTGATCTTGGATAATTTATTGCAATTGTACCATGTGTCCTTGTCCATTTTACAAAGTCCTTAGTAGGACAAAAACTTCTAAATATTTTGGAGGGAAGTGATGGTATTTCTCCTTCAGTTCTTTCTTAATCACAGAGGTTTTATTATGTATTTTTCTGGCATCCTCAAAAAGTAGTTAACGATGTTTATTGCAGATGCTCTCTTCTGGCAACTACCTACTTTTCCCCATGAAATTTGGTTCGCATGGTACAGATTTGTTTAGGGGAAAAAACTAAGGTAGCTTTGATTTTGCTTATTTTTTTCTAAAATAGTCTACATTGAAAACTTAGTCCTAGCTGTAGGAAGAAAGCATCATGTTCCTGGATAGAAAGATGTTAGTTATTTATATATGAATAAAATTAAAATTATATTTCCAACAAATTTATTTTCAAACTTTTCAGTGATCAGATAAGGAAATAAATTAAGACACCTTAAAATGGATACATAATAAGAATAATAGCCAGATAAAAATTAAAACATCATTAATTATATAGTTAAAATTTTGGTTTTGGCATATAAATACACACCATCAGTGACCTGGCTAGAAATAGATATAAAATAATTTATAGTTTAATGGGCTAGAGAAGGATTAGTAAATGAAAAGGCTGGGACAAATGGTTGATTATTTGGAGGAGAAAAATATCTTTAGAGACTCACCTCATGATATATACTAAAGCTCCAGATATATTAAGGAGTTAAGTGAAAAAATTAAACCACAAAAAAAATAGAAGTGTAAATGGATATTGTACTCTTGGCTGGTGAGAAGACCTCATATTAAAGCAGTAGAAGAAATTACAAAGGAAAGGAAAAAATATTGGTAGAATTAACTGTAAAATTTGTGAAATCATGAGATGTCAAAAACAGCATAATATGAAAGTGAAGCATATTGTGGAAAAATGTTTCTAGAAATAAAACTGGAGAAATTGAAATTGAGAGAGAGTAACTTGCTTGAAGTCAACCACAATGTCAAATTTGAACACAGTATATTGAACTTAGAGCCTAGCTCTTATTTTTTTAAGGAATATAGATAGTATAGCTGTTAAACTGCTATTTATGGGGGAAATCTTTGGAGAATTTTAAAAGTGATTGCTTTAGATGACAGAATCATGGATTTTTCTTTATGTTCTTATTTTCTACATTGAATACACATTAGTATTATGATTAGAAAAATCAGTTCTTGAAAAATAACTAGGTATGAACTAGGGAAGTGACTTGTGGAGGAATTTGATTTGTCATCCTAGTGCCTTGAGAAGTAATAGATAAGAACCCACTGGCTAGATTATGTACAGTTATATCGGTCTTTAGGAAATCATGGCCTTTTATTTAACTTTAGTGATTAGTTAGTTCTGTAGACCTGTATACATATACTTTGTTTCAGAGACTTTTCTGAATGATTTGCTATGAATGACACTTGTCGCTATTTACTCCTTTTCTCTCTTCAGTCTTTAAAGAGACTGATATTTCAAATGCATGACAGTGATTTCTGGAATGTTTATTTCATTTACTGGTCTTTTTACTCAGAAAATTGAGTAAATATATTTACTTCTCCAAATTAAATCCATTTAGCAGGACAGTTGAAAGAAAGAACTATTTAGTGATATTTTGCTTCCATAATCTATATGATACAAAAGTCCTCCATTTTTGTTTTATTCCTAAACCTGATCATTTTATTCACATGTAATTTATTCATTAAATTCAGCAAATAAATATTGATTATCTAAGTGCCAACCACCATTGTCAACTCTTAGGCTAATCAAAGGAACAAAATGTAAAAATCTTGCCCATGTGGAGCTTATTACGTTATTGTAGAGGGAGGGAGGAAATAAACATGAATGTAATAAGCAAATAAATACATAGCACCCCAGGTGATGAGTGTTAGAAAAAGAACATTTATAGAGCCACATAAAGGTGGATTAGGAATTGTGAGTGGTGGTAGGGAATGGCTTGTAATTTTCAATGGGCTGATCAGAATAGGCCTTGTTAAGAAGCAATAGGACATCTGAGAAAAGACTTGAAGGAGGTCAAGGAATTAGCCAGCCATATGTGGAGTGATACTCTAACCACAGGGAGCAACCAATGCAAAAACCCTAAATTAGGAGCATTCTTGATGTGTCAGAAGGATGGGGAAGATTAGAGTGGCTGGAGCAGACCAAGTTAGTGGGGAGAAGTAGCAGGTGAGGTCAGAAAGGTAATGGGAGACAAGATTATTCAGGGCCTTGGTAGACTGATGTGTTAATAAATTTAGTGTTAGATGAAGAGCATTGCAGTTTTGAGCAGAGGAGTCGTGTCGCAGGGTGACCAGTTAGGTTGCTTTTGCTATTTACTGGTCTTAATAGAAGAGGTGACATTTAAACTGGTCTTGAAGGGTAAGAAAGAATTTGCCAAGTGAAGAAAATAAAGATTTGCTTTGTCAGGCTTATTTTGAGAATATTTCTCATCACCATACTTATGAAAATAAATGTACTTTTAAACCAAAATCATATGTGTTACTTGATTTAAACTATTATAATCTCATATAAAGAACTTATTCCTTTGTGACGTCATACCTGTTTAACCATGCTCATTTAGAAAATTGATGTTCTAGTTTAATAAAATTTAAGGAGTTCCTATAATCTAAGAGACTTTTCCTTTTTACTTAATCCAATTAGTCTATTAACAATTTCTTTAGAAAGCGAATAATTGCCATTTGCCTTTCTGCCATAAAACTATAACTCATCTTGTGTATCTTAACTAAGATTCATTTATATACTTTTTAATTTAAAAGGCGCTTTACTCAGCTGTGAAAAATATGAATAGGACAGAATTTCTGTCCTTAAGGCACTTTAGACCTGGTAAGGGTGGTAAACATTATGCAAATAGTATTGTAAAAGAAAATGTGAGTTCACTAAACGAGAGTCCTAGAACATTCTTCTTCTCTCTACCTTTGTAAGATTCTCTCTCCATACTGGTCAGGCCTTCTTCAAATACGACCTCCTCAGTCGAATTTTAATGTTAAACAGTACTTATATTTTCTTTTCTAACTCCCTGTATCAAGTTTGAATTACCAGCTTATTACCTGGAAATACTACATACTGCTCTCTCTATAGGTCATATATTTTAGGACAGTTGCACAAGTTTGTAATTTGGCTGAAAGCAAGGGTTTTTGCTAGGTACCTTCTTTTTTAGGATACATAGATAAGCATAACAAAGAGTAGTGTGGAATATATTTCTAACTAAAAGTTCACTTAATGTTACGCTTCTGGAAAATTTTACTTTAAAAAGTTGACTGTTACTGTGAAAGGAATATTCTTTTTTGCAGTTGACTCTCAAAATGAAAATAAAGATTTAATCCTAGTTTAGGTAAAGATTTGGTGAAAAATATGTTTAAAAGAGTAGTAACATTTTTTTTCTCTTAAGGGAAATATTTTTTGCATAGAAAATAATTTAATCAACTTTGTGATTTTTTTAACTGATCTTTATAACAAATTCACTTAAAAAATTCTGACATGTACAAGTTCTTGATCATCATGTTTTGATATTGTAATTATCTTTAATTATTTTTCTATACCTGAATGATGTTAAATATTTAAATAAAATTTGACATTTTGAGAATTTTGTCAATTTTGGATGGAGGGAATCAAGTTGTTAATGTTTGTGTTATATGCCATCACTTATTTTCTTGTGGAACAGACAGAAGAGTCTGAGATGTCACTGATCCTTAGTGTTTATATAAGATTATTTGCATTCTTTTTGGGCAAGACAATTGATAGCTGTGGTTTTGTGTTATTCTTGCTCTAAATCAGTTTGGAGCTAAAGTCCTAGAGGAGGATGCATTTTACGAGGCCTTTTCTGTGCATGAAGAAAAATGTATCAAAGCTTATTAGAAATTTATTGAATTACTGTTAACTTATTACATAACTAGCTGAAGTCTAAGCATGTTAATTCACAATTGTTAAAGCTTCTTAGATATTCTTAGATGTTAAAGCATTGTTACATATAATTTATTTGTTAGCAGCAAGAGAGATTCTCTATTAGAATATAAAATGATTGATGTAATAAAAACAGATAAGCATGATGTAATTATTCTTTGAAATATTTTTAGAGCCTGCAAAACATTCTTCTATATATCTCATCAGTCCCCAAGATTTTTTTTTGCTTTGAAATATACAAACATTTATTGTAAATAGATAAAAAATTAAATATTGATATTCTTAATAATACAGCTGAGATAGCTATAATTCATTAGCTTCAATTGCTAGATTAAATCTAGGTTATTAGTATTTGTAGATACATTTAATTCTTTGGGACTAAATTCAAGTGAAATGGTGCTTGCTATCCATCTAGTGCTTACTAGATGGCAGTCACAGTCAGAAAAAAAAGCCATACGTTAAAAGATAATCTATAGGTGAATACTGTGCCTGCAGATTAGTCAGCATATATTTATTGAGCACTTTCTTTATTCATAATTACAAGTATAGAAAATAAGTACAGTCATAATTTAGATGGAAGAGAACATTTTGGGCTTGAGTCAGCATATCAGGCTTTAGGGTAGAATATAAATTTCAGTCATTTCTTGAAAGATGGTTAAAATGAATGAGTGGGAAAAAGAGTACAAATAGGTTCCAGAGGAGGAATCATAGAGTTGTTTGGCAAGATCTCCAGTTTAATTATTTTTTAAAAATAATGCAATGAATCATTCCTCTGTCTTCATTTATTGCAAAATTTTTTGGAACATCATTTGACATGTCAAATTTAGAGTGTTCAGGAATTGCTGGTTGATGTAGAGTAAAAACAACTGGATTCAATTTTAACTGCTTTTGTCAGAAAACCTATCTCATAGGGTCCTTATAAAGAAATAATATCATATAATATCATATAGTTTTTAAAGAACACTAGCCAGAGAATAAAGAAGTCTGAATTTTAATTCTAGCATCATGCCTTATTTACTTTGTGGCTTTAGATTGGTCATTTAACTGAATTTGTTTGTAAAATGAGGATAAAAGTGCCTAACTTAATGTATAGTAGGTGAAATAATGTGTTTTTATTGACTATTTTGGAGATTTTTAACTGGGAGTCATCTAAATTAGAAAGCATCTTTATTTTTACCAACATGTAAGAAATTAGAATATGTGAGTTCTTAAGAGATGATAGTTAAGAAAATTTCTGAATTATCCTTATTTTCCCCAATTTTCTTGGTAGCGGATACTTTGTTTTCAAGGAGGCTGAATGGGAAATACAGGCTTGAGCGACTTGTTCCAACTGCAGTATACCAACACATGAAAATGCATAAACGAATACTAGGACACTTGTCATCTGTGTACTGTGTAACTTTTGATCGAACTGGCAGACGGATATTTACTGTAAGTAATTTTTAAAATATCTTAATTCATATGCGGAATTGAAGAAATATTGCTTATAGTTAAACTTCAGATAAAACCTTTTTTTTTAATGGAAAACTTGAAATTTAGGTAATTTAGGTTATTAAGCTTTTACCTAAGGCAGAACTTTATCCACATTTGGAAAGTTCCTGAAAGACATGTTATAGCACAGTCAAAGCTATATTATAATCCTACGTTATGGATAATTCAGCCTTATATCAAATATGCAGTTTGATGCTTTGTAAAATGTCATATCATAATTTTAATTCTAAACCAAGGGCATTTCCAAAGTTAAGCAAATTAGAAGAGATTATTAAATGTATCTTTTTATATTATCTGTAGAAAACCACTTGCTAGTCTATAGAAAATTTATCTTAAGATAGTAATAGAAAAAATTCTGAGTATATTTAACATGTTTTGCTTATTACCTTTTCTCTGTAACACATTACTCTTTAATATATCTGATGTATTTAAAGAAGGTCTTGAAGTTTATTTGTTATTGTTTCTTTTAACTTGTTGGAGAAAAGCACAGCTTTTCAGCTTTAAGTGAGATAACTACTTTGGGAAATATTTCTATTTTTAGGTGTCTTAACTATTAAATTCACTAAGGGTAATGCTTACCACACTAATATGGTTGTACTTATAATTAAATATTACCCTGTGAGCTGAAGGTAATACATTCATTCACAAGGCCCTTAATTTTCTTTGAAATTAGAAAATGGGAAATGGAGGTTAAAATGGAAGTTCCTATCTATGTCTTTGAAGAGAGCAGCTGCAAATTTTATGCAGTTGAGACAATTATAGATTCCTCTTTTAAGTAAACATGCTTGTAAACTGAGATTTATTTTTATCTACTTCTTTTCTACTTATATACCCAGTCATCTATAAAACAGCTAAACAACAGGATGTGGGGAAAGATTCTTAAACATATTTATTCCTTGGCTGTAATCCACTTCAGGCATTTGCAGATCATTTTCTACCTTAGTGTTCTCCCTTTGCACCTTCTCTTTTATCTCCATTGTTCTTTGTGAAGCAAAATGAAAGTGAAATTTTAAAAATTTCTGACAGGTTATTATTTTCAGAATGGAGAACAGGTATCTATCTCTGTTTGCTAAAGTGTTTGATATATCTTCGACAGTAATTTGCTCTGAGATGGTAATGGAAAATTACATTTAGCTTTTTAAGTTCAATATACTAATATTTAAATTCAACTCTCTATACACAGTAAATTCTGCATCTCTAATGTTTAAATGAATTCTTTCAATAATAGTAATAAACTGAAATAATTAGAAAGAAGCATTGCATTAGTTTTGTACTCCATTTTGGTGAGTATAAGTTATGCCATTGCATTGAGATTATAAAAAATATATATAACTTAATTTTTGATGTTCATAAAATACCTTGTGGGAATTCTTTCTTTAAAAATGATAGAGATGGTAAGCATTTGGTTATTGTACTTTGTGAAGCATTGCATGTGTTTTGATTTGAATGAGGTATGTAATGTAGAGTTTTTTGAGAGGAAATGCAGTGAAATAATGCCTTTGCTGTCTCATGAGTTTAGAGTGGTAGGTACAGATTTGGAAAGAGTCCCACTGTGAACCAGCCATTATTAGGAAATTTTGTCACCTTGTATTGTAAATAAAATTTTGTTCAAATACAGACATATTTAATTTATGTATTGTCTAAGGTTGCTTTTATACTGTAACAGCAGAGTTGAATAGTTACGACTGTAAAACCTAATATAATTATTATTTGGCTCTATATAAAAAATTGCATTCCCCGTTAAAGATGTATAATTCTGTTTTTAAGAGCATTTGATTTAGGGAACAGGAATGATGTGTAAAGAAGCTATTGTCAGATTATTTTCCTTTAGTTGAAGACAGCTAAATAAAAATCAGTCTCATTTGTAATTTTTTTATAGGTGACTTGCAGTTAGGATTTCAGAATATTACATTGTAACAAGAAATGCTAAGGTATAAGCACTGTTATTTAAATTTTTCTTGTATTTTTATGATTATCACCTTAAGTGGCAGGTGAGGTACATATGTGTTCATTGTTCACACTACTTTATAAAGTGGGATGTCTGGTAAGTGTTCCCTCATTCTACTGGGAACACATTAGCCACTGACTAAATGCTTTGAAAATCAGTCTTGAAAACTGGTAAGATAAGGCTTTAGGATAGTAAATCATAATTGACCAATGAAAGTTTCCTGTGAGAGAGGACACTTGTTATTTATTGGAAGAATAATAATAGACCAACCAGTATTTCCTATTTATGTATTTGATATCTTAGGACCTTGCACATTTATTACTAAAGTTCTTATGTAGATACATTTGAAAGCTTTTTCCAAGGGACTAATTCCCTTGAGTTCTTTCTGAGTAGGAACAGCTAGAGGCAGTATATATGCATAGCACTGTGATTAAGAGCCTTAGCTTGACATTAAGGTGCTCTTGGTTCAACTGACAGCTTTACTGCTTCCTTGCAGTGCAGTTTGGGCAGATGACCTCATCCCTTTGACCTCCAGTTTCTCATATCTTAAAAAAAGAGGGAGGGGAATAGATAACAGTACCAACCCACTCGAGTTTCGTCGGATTAAATGAAATAATTCATATAATTTGTATGGTACAAGATATATAGTAAGCATTCATTAAGTTTTACTTGCTGCTATTAATTTTATAGATTGAAATAAATTTTATCCCATTTTCTTATCCAACTAAAACCTTATTTATAAATGCTAAATAAGGTTTAAACTGAAATTATTGGAATTGATAGGAACATTTACCAGCACTTTGTACTAGAATATTTTTAATAATGGATGTTTCCCAGTAGAGTAGTAATGCGAGGAACCCAGGGAGAGAGAGAGCGTAATTACCAAGTCATACTTGCTCTCTAATTCTGTCTTAGTTTTGGAACTTTTGTACATGGTTTCAGAATCATTGCCTCAAATAGTATTTACCAAAGAAAAGCAGAGTTAATTCTCTCAGGATTAAGCCATTCACTCAAAATACAAAAGTACGTTGAGGGCCATATAAGATTTTCACCTCCATTTCAGAAACAAAATATATCTCTCTTTTCAGATAAAGGCAAAAGAGCAGAAAATGTTTTTCATAAATACAATAAGTTGTAATAAAGACTTTGAGGTTATGCATTCCTTTTAACAAACTTGACTCTTTTAGGAGCCACTGTTCTAAACACTTAGGATATAGAAATGAAAGATATAGTATCTATCTCTGGAAAGTTTACAGATGGTCAACAGACAGTATTGATAGAAAGTGATAAGATAGAAGCTGCAGAAGATAGGTGTAGGAGAGAGGTACCTAATCCAGTGTGTAGTAGGAGATGGTAAGGGAAATTTACTAGAGAAGTGACACCTAGGCTGAGTTGAGCTAGATGCTGCATACTTAGAGAAAGGCATTTGTAAACTTTTGGAGAACTTAATGTGCAAATTGTGTATTATTATTTATGGCAAAGAGTAAATGTGGACCATCATTAAGAGCTAGAGATGTTGGAGTGAGACAAAATCATCAAGATCCTTTTGTGATGTAGGAAGGGGAGTGAGTTTCTTCCCTGAAGGCAATAGAGAGAAAATGACACATTTAGCCAGAAGAGTGGGTAGAATTTCTCTTTAAGGATCCCTTTGGCATTATTAAAGAGGATAGATTGAAACTAAGTCTATATACAGGGGAATTGGTTCTGACGGTGATCCATGAAAGAAATAATCAGGGCTTAAAAAGAGCCACAGTGGAAGTAGGGATGGAATTAATAGATTAAAAGTAGAATCTCTAGGATTTAAGAAATTCACTTGAATATAAGGAGGAACAAGAAGGAACAGTTTAGGATAACATGTTTTAACTTGTGTGACTGGTTAGAAAGTCCAGTCACTTTGGGGATGGATTTAAGTGAAGAAATTCGTGAGGGTGGGACATTTCGAATTTGAGATCCTCTTGCAGATAGCAAAATAGAAATGCTCAGCAGGCAGTGGGAGCCAAGAAGAGAGATCTAGGCTAGAAGATTCAGCTTGGGGATCATTGAATATGGAAATCGACTAAATTATTTCATATGTATGTAAGAAAAGAAGGCTAAAACTTGAACTTTTAAAGCAGCCAGAGACAAGGAGAACTGCCTAAGAGGCCAGAGAACAAGAAAAGAAATGATGTCTTGAAAGCCAAATATATAGTATTTCATGAAGGATAGAAAACAAAAGTAAAATTAGAACTGAAAAGCATCTTTTGGATTTGGCAAGGCTATTAATGACCTTGACCTAAGGTTTGTATTCTTTATGTGTTTCGAGGACATGAAACAGAAAGGCTGAGGAAGTTTTCCAGATTGAAGAAGACGGAAGAGACAACTAAATGCAACGTGTTGCTGAGTGGGATCCTGTGCTTAATAGGAAAAGGGAAACATTGTCAGGATAATGGACAAAATTTGAATGGGACCTGAGGATTGGATGGCTGTTTTATCAATATTGATTCCCTAACTTACGTAGGTGTTGGTCCCTGTTTTAGAGGAATAAATTCAGAGATGTTTAGAAGTGAGGGGGCAGCATCAAGTATGCAGCCTATTCTTAAATGGCGCAAAGACAAATGGTAGTTTTGTTTTTGTTTTTGTTTGTGTGTATGTGTGTGTGTGAGGGATGGGGAGGGAGAGAGACAGAGAAAGGGAAAGAGGGGGAACTAGATAGGAAAGGAAGAATGGTGATGATGGAGCAAATGTAGTGAATTTTTAACAGTTGATGAATCTAGGTGTGGAGATAGGAAGACATTGGTACTATTGAAAACTCTGAGTTTGAAATTCAAAAATATTTTTTTGAAGTGCATGGGAGGTATTGTAGGGGGTGATGGTGAATATTTAATAAGTTTGTTAGTAATGGAAAGCCAGAGCTAGAGTATGGTAATTTTTAGGAAGATAAATTCTTGAAAAATTGTGTGAGTAAAGGGGAAAGGCCTAGGAGAGCTGACTTAAAGATGTGAGAAGAAATAATTGATATGCAGCGGTCTTTAAAGAGGATGGGTAGATGAATAGTTGAAAATGGAATATATAAAGAGGAGTTTATTTTGACTATTTAGAAAGATGGGTTCACAACAAATAGATCCTACTTGTCAATGTGAAATACTGTATATGCTAAGAGTCTTAGGAAATGTGATTAGATTCTAGAGGTGAATGATAAAGCCTGGTAACAGGAAAAGAGTGATGAATACAAACCAGTTAGGGATAAAAAAGATTGCTGACTAGTCCTAGCCTCCCCAATAAATAGAAGATTCACTAATTTGGAATGTTGCAGATTTAGTATGCTTATCTTCTTCTCCATAATTGGAACAAGATCAGTGCAAGTGATGATTAGATTGACACAAGGTTAGTCATTGATGGTTTAGGTGGACAGGAAGTGAGAAAATGGGGCATGTGTTGAAATAATTGACACTGAAGTTTAGGGTAATTCGTAAGGGAAATGAAACAGATCTGATAGATCGGTAAGAAAGAAGATCAATGGTCTTTTCTTGAAAAAAAAAAATTGAACTAGATTTAAATTGTAAGCAATTTTTAGCTGCCTGAAGAGTAGGGTACTTTTTAGCTTGGATAAGAAAATGACATTGTAATATACATGGTGTTTTTAACATTTAATTCTGTTCTAGTGACATCAAGAGGTGAAATCTGACTTACAAAGCTATATGGTATTAGCAAGAGAAATTAGAATTTTCCTTGTTGCTTATGCCAAAGAATGTCATATTCCCCCAAGTTTAAAAACTATATAATTTCATTTATTTTCATGTCATCAAAGCAATAATCTTTGGTCTTCACGATTGATGCTTCTCTTAGGGAAAGGTTTACAGGTCTGCTTTATAATTTTAAAGTCTTCTGAGCAGAAGTAACCTGTTGTAATGTTTCCAAGTGTGTGCAGTGTTCTGCTTGTAGAAGTCAACCATTTGTCATTTATGTTCAGTCTTATAAAGTATGTTTTTCATCATTGAACAGTTCACAGAGTTGTCACCACTAATCTTAGCTTTTAGTTTAAATAAATAAATGCATAAATAGTTCAATTGAGCCCTTTAAAATTTGCCTTTCAAAGCTATTAAAATTTGGGAGTATAGACTTAAATTCTGCTTTAGTTTCTGTACAGAAGTAAAGCAATTCAGAGCCCTGTGTCTGAAGTTGTTTCATAATGTTTTCATACAAGTAGGTAGTATATTTTTTCTAGATAGGACATTTTTCCCTAGATTTTAAGGAGAATTTTAATTCCCAAGGGCATGACCAAGTAGGAAAGCCATGTTAGCTTTTTTTGAATAATAGAAAATTTGGGGGGGAATAAACAAAAAAGGGGATTAAAGTATTAGATCCAGTTGTATGCTGGAAGGGATGGTTATTGGTGCCACTGTCTCCATAGTCTACTTAAAAATATTAAAAGAAAATGATTCTGGAGTAAGTTTTCTTTCTTTGTCCTAAGCTAAGGAGAATGTTGCTTTTCTTAAAGGCTCAGAGTTTTATCATTGTGTATATGACTTCTTTAGGTGTGGTGGTGGAATAAACAAATTTATAGTTAATTCAAAGTAAATTCTTATGCTTAGGCAAATCTAAGGTTTATTTTAAGTCCTGCTTTCTTGTCCTGCTGTCTTGTGTTTGCTTGATATTAAGAACTAGCTTAATATTTTAATTTGATTTAAAAATGAATTCCAAAGAAGCATATTCAATTTTGCACTTAGCCAACTCATGGATTTCTTAAAGCTTAATGTGGCTAAAAAAGTATAGTTGGCCATGTCTTGTCTGTTTAAAAGTCTTCACTAGGTACCAGGTTAAATTCAAACTTCTTCTCTTTTTCTTTTAATTCAAATCTTAACAGGAATTTGTAACTATTATAGTCTTCCTCAGATAAAACCTTTTCAGCTTAATTTTTTCTTATTTCCACTTATAGTTTGTAGTGCCAGCTTTTCTCACCTAGCCAATCCCACCCCAGTCGTAGGCAGCAATATCTAGATGTTATTCAACAGAAATGACTACTTTGTTTTCCTTTAGGCATTGGAGCTTTGCTGAAAAATTTTGTCAGCTGAAGTTTTTCTAAATTCATTGTTGATCACAGACCCCTTTTCCTTTTTCTTATTGCTATTATTCCACCGTATTTCTAAATTTTTTTTTTTTTTTTTTTTTTGGTTCCTTCTTGTGTTTTCTCCTTTCTGCCTTTTAGGAAATAATCCTTAGATATTGGTTTTATTTGTTAATCATTTCATTTCTTTCCTATTTACTTTAAAATTACTATCTCTACTACACCTCTCTCACCTTCCTACATCTGAGAAGCCTGTGTATTCTTTCTAGCAGAGGACAACCTAGATGCTTATTATGTTGTTGATCTCATCCCTTTTGTTATTCACATAACATAGCATTGCTTTTATTTTAATGTCCATAACTCTTTTTTAACATTGTGATCGAAAGACTCTGTCCTACTCTGATTTATTACTGACTTTACTGACATTTGAGGTAGGCTTTTGGAAAGAAAGTTAATCTCAATTCAGAAATTTTCCTCTACAGTTTGTAAAGAATTTAAAAAGAATTTATTTATCCTTTACATTTAATTTAAACACATTTATAGTGCTTTTAAAAATGTTTTCCCGGTAAATTTTTATTCTGAAGTCCTTTTTGGTCAATTATTTATGTGTATATATTTCTGATAGTAATTTAAAAATAACTTAGTTGAATTTATCAGATCATCTTTAATTTCACATTCCCATAAAAATAAATTATCACAATAAGTGCTACATGAAATAGAAATTGCTTGAGGGTACTTTTAGAGCACTGTTTGAATTCTTGGAGGGAACAGAGGTGAGGATGGAGACAGCATACTATAAGGGTCCTGGGAGAGAATAGTGAGAGATTTCTCTGAAAGGACAATCAAAGATTTCTCTCCTGCAATTTATTGGAAGAAAAGAAAGGGATAATAGACACTCAGGGAAAATGTGCATAGTGGTCTTTTGTGTGTTTGTTTGTTTTTTTAAATCATTTCTCTAAATAGAACAAAATTATTAAGTAATATTAAATTAATGAGATTACTAAATAATGAACCCAATAGGAATATAAGGAATATAGAGGGACTTTTTGTTAAGTTTTAATTGGTAAAAAGTTGCTAGAGGCTTATTTTAGATCATAGGTTTGCCACTGTTTTAGTAAAGCCAATATTTTGGTCAAAAAACTGGATGTTTTTTTTTTCCCTATTAATATGAACAATATGTGAAGCATCTTCTATAGTAGAATGTAGAGCAAAGTCTTATTTAGATATATAAGAACAGAATGTTATGTCAGTATTATAAAGCATAATGAGATTTCATAATTTTACTTTTTTCATGTATTCTACCTATATTGGCATAATTAAAATTTTATTTTTATTGTAAATGTAGGTCAGAGCCAAATATTGCTTTAATTTTTAGAAGATAAATTAAGTGAACAAATTGACCTAAATTGTGGAATTTAGAGAAATTGAGAGTTGAATGAATGATTTAAAGCCTTTTTTTTTTTTTTTTTTTTTTTTTAATTCACTAGGTACCTAGTATACTTCCCATGTAGTACCAACTTTCTGGAAGTCATAGTCTAACACAGCTCCTTTACTTCCCACAGATAGCAGTAATTTAATCCTCATCCATTTAATGTTCCAAACAACTGTTGTATCCATCTCTTCTGATTGTTCTTTTTTATAATAATCTCAGTTTTATCACCCATTCTCTCCTGCCTGTATGATTTTAACAACTTTCAACTGATCTCCTACTTCCTAGCCTAATTCACAGTGATGCCAGGATGATCTTTGGAAAACATAAATCTGATCCTGATAGTTACCTATTGATAACTTTAAGTGATCCCCATTTTATATCTTATTTCTTAGTATATCATAAAAAGTCCTTAACAGTTTTTCCTGACTTCATCCTCATGCCTTTACCTCATACTCTAAGTTAGCTTACAGACTACCTGCAGTTTCCTGAAGTATATATTCACATTTTCACGCCTCTGATCATACTTTTCTCTCTAGTTGCCATTGAGAATATTTGTTCTTTGAAACTGATAAGAATATCATTAAAATAAGAATAAGAATACTACCACCAACAAAACTATGGTAGATAGTCCATATATGACTTTTAATATGTGCCAGGCACTCTCCCTTCATTTACTCATTTAGTTTTTGCAACAACCCTATGAGGTAGGTACAGATAAGAAAACTAAGGAATAGGAAACTTGCCCATTGTCAAGCATCTAGAAAGTAGCAATGACAGGTCATGAACCCACACATTTGACCCTAAAGTCTGTGATCTTAAGTTACTATACTACATTGCCTCTTCATGTGTAACACTCTTAAATATCACTGCTTCTGGATTTCTCTCCATCTCTCTGGAAAAACAGGCTGCTCCTTGGCTTGGATCTCATCTTTATAGCACTTAGGACATGTTATTGCACTTACACATTTCTGCTTTGCTTAATAAAGATAGGAATACTGTATCTTTGCATCTCATTCTTGTATCTCCAGTGTTCGGCACATAACTTTAATTACAAGGCAAATGGATACATGAATGCATGAATCACCAAATTTTAAAAGTGGAGGGAACCTCAGAGATCATCTAATTTAACCTTATTTCATAAGGTGAAGAGCCTAAGATTAAGTGAAAGGGATGGTAATACCAGATTTTAGTGTGGATAATTTATCAAAGTTAAGTTTTGTTACTAGTCTTTAGTGGTTGGTAACCTATTTAATTTGCTTCAAAGCTCAATCAGAAGGACTGGTTTATAGTTAACTGAAAGTATTCTAGGTTGTGTTGGTAGAGTCTGTTTTGGGTACAGCATTTAACATGTTCTTTTCTGTTAATACTGTGTGATTTATATGTTGTATCTATTATCAGATTGAAGTAGGTAACTTGTCTGTATCATTCGCTTTTGTAGAACCTCTAAATACTCTCTAATGTCAAATATAATGGTGTTTTTTTTTTTAAAAAAAAAATTAGATTGGACGATTGCAAAGAATTTTAGCATATGCAGCCTTTGAAAACTGCTGATAAATTTTGAATTTAGGGAAGAGATATATGAAGTTAATGATCTGTACTTTTTTTAATATTTAAAACTTTTTAATAATGAAAAATAGAGGGACATAAAGAGAGATTGGGAAAAAATTATAAACTTAAAACTGTAAGATAAATAAGGAAAATTAGAGAACAAAAAAAATAAAAATAAAGCCCAGAAGTTCTAATCTCTAGCTGTATGAAATAGAAATGTTTATTCATAAATACAGATATTCGTAACAGTTTTTTGCTGAGCTTATGCTGCTGTTGCAAAGTAAACAGTTTATTTTTGTTGCCTTCATACATATAAAATTTTTTCTGATAATTGGCTTCAAGTGATTTTATATGTTTATTTAGCTGAAGATCAATGATGGGAAACTCATTCTTTTTATATTTTTAGTTTTCTAGGAGAAAAAGCCCCAAATGAGCTTTCTTTCATTTTTAGTATTGTATATTTCATTTGTTTTGCAATTACAATTTTGTTTTGCTACTTCAGAAGTTTATATTTTCAAGATTTCAGCTAGAGGTTACCGTAGATGGTGGGTAGGAGATATAGGTAAATATTAGTTGTTGCTAAAATCCTTCTTCGCCTGTTAGATTTGGGCACATGGATATTTTTTATAAGTGAATAATTTAATAAAATAAAGAGCCTTATGTAGAAGAAGATTCCTAACACAAGTATTTAACATGTTTCACTAAAAAATATAATTTTTCAGGAGTGGACATGACATGATTTCTTTATATGTGTTAATATTTTGAATTAAAATTTAGGAAGTTAATACTATTAATATTCATTCTGATTTAAGGGTTCTGATGACTGTCTTGTGAAAATCTGGGCAACAGATGATGGGAGATTATTAGCTACTTTAAGAGGACATGCTGCTGAAATATCAGACATGGCTGTAAATTATGAGAATACCATGATAGCAGCTGGAAGTTGTGATAAAATGATCCGAGTCTGGTGTCTTCGAACATGTGCTCCTTTGGCTGTTCTTCAGGGCCACAGTGCCTCTATAACGTCACTACAGGTAGTTGTTTTAATCCCTGAAGAAATCCTTTTTGATTATAATTTAAAGTAAATTTTTTAATAAGGCACTTTTATAATGTATTGTAGAAAGCCAACTAAAACGAAAGGAATATTTCTGCTTTCTTTATAAATACGTGGACTTTAATTAACTTGGTAGTCATGACTATCAACTCTGGGCATTTTCTAATTCTGTTATTGATGCTATTTGTATGGTGAAATGGGTTTATCATTTGGACTATGTCACTCTTCTTGTAAAGATTTTTTTCTTTGATTGTTTTTCAGTTCTCGCCATTGTGCAGTGGCTCAAAGAGATATCTGTCTTCTACTGGGGCAGATGGCACTATTTGTTTTTGGCTGTGGGATGCCGGAACCCTTAAAATAAAGTCAGTTGCTCTTTTATTTCATAGATGTGACATTGAAAGCATAAATGTGTTTAATTTAGTGGTTGACATTGCAAAATATATAAAGTTAATAGAAATAAATTTCCTTTTTCTTCTTAAGTAAATAACATTCATTTTGACTCTTCATTGACATTGACCTCTTTCATTTCTATGCTTCCTTTTTTTCATGCTTCAAAGAAAGTTTTCTCATGTTAACATGTTAGTTTCTTTTTTTTCCTAGCCCTTGCTCTTTCCTTCAAAATGTACCTGTTCTATTACCACTCATTTTTTCTTTTAAATGATCATAGGTCTGAAACCACTCTATATTCGATTATTATGGATTGTGAAAGTTGTACAGTGCATTCTGGTTAAGGTTGAAGGTTCTAATTATTATTGAAAATTTCCTCCAATATGACAAAAACTAGGTCAAAACGTATATTAAGTAGGGCTTTAAATGTGATCACTGCCTTGGAGCATGGAGCATCCCCAGTACATTGCATATGTATCGGAGCTGGTATCATGTAAAATCTCTAATTTTTTTCTTTAATATGGTTGATTATAACATTTAATATTTAATGCCAGTAGTATTAACACATGACATGTAATCTAATACAATTATACAATTTAAATATTTTACCTATTTTCCGTAGACTACTATTTTGAATGAACATTATAGTTGATATGAGTCATATAGTCTTAAGATTTTCACTAGGTTAAGAATAAGATTCTTATTTTTTGGAGTCTTAGAAGACATTTTACATAGTAGAAGATAAAGAGAGATATTTAATTAATGTCTAATACTGAAAAAGTTAGGTTATTGGTGGTATACATATACCACAGAGGCATCACCTGTTTTGCTAGTGTGTTCATGTTTACAAATGATCTATTTCCTTATGTATATGTACATTCTATTCTACTTTATCAAAAACCGAGAACCTGTTAAATTTCATTAGAGTAATTGTAATTAATAACTATAGTCTGGTGTGGCAGTGGCTTTGGTATTGTTTTATGTGTGGATTGTTGTGTAATCAAGAGCTTCTACAAAATAGAGTTTCCACAGGATCTGCTGATCGTGACATGTAATGATTTTGAACTTGTTTTTAGGAAGGGAGCCATCTGTCGCTTCTTATTCAATGCCATCCTTCTGTGATTGTTTTTTAAAACAGCTGATTTCTGGTGTTGCTAGTCCCTTTGGGATATTTTTAATTTGTTTATTTTTTTGTATTGTAGTCCGAGACCTGCAAAATTTACAGAGCGCCCTAGGCCTGGAGTTCAAATGATCTGTTCTTCTTTCAGTGCTGGTAAGATTTTATTCTCCCTAATTTTCTGCTTAAAGTTATACATTAGAAAGCTTCTAATGGAACACATAAAATTTTGGATAATATTTACTGTTGTAATATAAATCATATTCTCATATATATGCCAAAAGATGGAACTTAATTTAGAAATATTCGAACTTTGCTAGAGTTTAGTTTATATACTCACATGACTAATATTTTTCTTTAAGATCATATGCTGTGGTAGAAGAGAGTAAATAGTTTCAAAATTTATTCTGTTAAAGAATAAATCTTTGAGTAGTTACCTTGCTAGAAGAAAGATATTTTGAATCTGCTTTATATTTTTGTAGATTTTGGAGGTGTCTCATTGCTAAATAAATTTGATTGATATTTGTACAACTTTATTAACTACTTTGTTCCAGATTTTTCTTATTTGCTCTTTAAAAAGGAGCTGTATAACAGTGCTGACATTTCCAATTAAGTTTGAGTTTATGCAGCAGCATTTTGAATGGATATGAGAGTCTTTTTAAACAAATTATGTTCTAGAGATCTGAATTGAATTGATGAGAAAATGAAATGAAACACGAATAGATTTAATATTTAATGTTCCTGATACCAGTTCCACATTTATTTCCAGTTTTACTTTATCTTTTCATTTCATAATTGTGGATAGTAGTAGTACCTAAGATAAGTGATTGCAAACTGATGACATGAATCTATTTTTGCCATAGTAATATTTAAACATGTTTAATTTCTAACTTCTGGATTTCCTCTGTTACTTCCTTCTGTCAATGACACAAAAGTCGTCACTATACATGTGTTCATAGTACTCCGAATGCAATTGTACATAGCACTGTTTTCAACACTATAGGAGAGTGGTGATTCCGAGGAGAGAGTAAATTGAATATACAAATAACTGTAATGGAAATTAGAATATATGTGCTACAAGACAGAGTCTTAATGAGAGTTCAGAGGAGAGCAGGCTCATTTGATTGCAACACTTGTAAAGACAACTTAACTGTGAAGGTGTTGGGCCCTAAAAGTTTGATAGAATTTTAACAGATGGGAGATAGGACAAGAGAAGGACTTCAGGATTTAAAAGGCATGTTTTCTAGTAAGGATAACTATTAATTTTAATATGATAAGATTATATAATTGGTAAAATCATTTGTAGTGGAAAGCTTTACTTCTGTAAATATTTAAAAATTCATCATAGTCAAAGCCATGTTCACAAACTTCTTAATTAGATTCAGGTTAGATGTATTTCATACTTAGGATAATTAGGAATAATTTTAGAGTAAAGTATTAATCATTCTGTATTGTGGTAATCTTGCTTGCATTGCATTATCTCATTTTTAGAGATTTTGCAATTGCATTTTACTCATAAATATTTGCTGTTATTCTTCAGGTGGAATGTTTCTGGCCACAGGAAGCACAGATCATATTATTAGGGTTTATTTTTTTGGATCAGGTCAGCCAGAGAAAATATCAGAATTGGAGTTTCATACTGTAAGTATGGGTGAAAAGAATTAGATGAGTACAGTTTAAATGAGCCTAACAGTTTATATTCAGGATCCTCTTTCTTTATCTGTTTACACATAGGACAAAGTTGACAGTATCCAGTTTTCCAACACTAGTAGCAGGTAAAATAATATTTTTATTTGTCAAATTTAATTCCAATTTTAAAATTATGAAATAAAGACAGTTTTTATAGACAGATTTTAATTAGAATTGTATGCAAATTAACCACCTAAAATAAAGATCTTGACCATTTATACTGAAAAGTAAATATAGCCTTCACATGCATGTAAACATGTTTATGTTTTATTTGTAATAATGTTAGTTTATTTGGCCACTTTTTATAATAGGGACTTTTACCTACCCTGTATACTTCCTATATATATCAAAATGTAGGGAAGCTTTTTAATAGAGATTAGAAATGTATCACAATGTAATATCTGAGGCACAGTTGTTTGTTGATGATAAACTTAGATGACATTGTATAAAGTTTTGCATGTTCTTGTTTTAAAATGAAAGAAAAGTATTTCTAAGTATCTTGTGTAAAACAAGTCATGTTCATTAATACTGAATGGAAAATCAGTACTTTTTGGAAAATATTAATTCTGTTTCTAACGTAGTAAATATTAGCTTTGGATCACTTTTGAATGTTATAATGAGACTTAACCATGCATATTAGAATATGTGTATATAAAAATTTTAAAACCTATTAAGTTTCAGAAGTTCTTAAATTTGCAGAGAATATCTGATAGAATAATCTTTAATGTATTAGAATGCTATGAAAGTAAAGATGAGTGCTCTCTTTTTTAGAATATTGAAAAGTATAGCTACATTTTTGTAAAACGTGATTTTTCTTTGGGGGATGGGCTCTTTTTAATACAGGTTTGTAAGTGGGAGTCGTGATGGCACAGCGCGTATTTGGCAGTTTAAACGAAGAGAATGGAAGAGCATTTTGTTGGATATGGCTACTCGTCCAGCAGGGTAAGAGATCAAATTTGAAAGAATATATAAATATAGGTAGATCATTTAAAGTATGCTATATTACAGGTCGCTGTGACTCAGCCTATAAAAGTATATATTATAATCAATGTTAAAATGATTATAATAACTATAGAGGTGCTGTTGTTGAAAAGCTTTAATTTTTATGAAATGATTTTCTGAAATAACTCGAGAGTCCCTGCTGCATTAATGACTTTTTCAATTCACTTTTGTTAAGGGGATGATAGTGCTGTAAGAATAGTTGTAGATTTCACACCTTTTTTTTTAAAGCAGAGCATGTTATGTTCCGTTACAAAAGGGTGATGTGGTATATCCAGTGTTTTTCTCCAGCCAAAAGAATTGTTACAACTCTTAACCGTTAATTTGGTCTTAATATCATTTTTTTCTATTGGTATTTGTGTACTTGGATGGGAGAGAAAAGCAGTTAGGGTACGACAGCAGCAGTAAAAGATGGAGAGTATGCGAGATGACCGTTCATGGGTCCAGAGTTAAAGCAGTGATATTTACGCAATATTATTCTATTACTAAAGGCTGGAATCCTGGATTTGCTGACTCAGTGCAGTGATTTTTTGCCATCATTCTATATTTATTCAAGCTATTTTTAATTATTGTTAAGTGATAGTTATGTTAATAAATATAAATTATAAGAAAATGCATTTAGATTTTCGTCAAACTAGCATTTATAAATAATGTCAGTTTAAGCTAATACTGCTTCCATCACTTTTAGTCAAAACCTTCAAGGAATAGAAGATAAAATTACAAAAATGAAAGTGACAATGGTAGCATGGGATCGACATGACAATACAGTTATAACTGCAGTTAATAACATGACTCTGAAAGTTTGGAATTCTTATACCGGTCAACTAATCCACGTCCTGATGGTGAGAAAAAAGATTAGTTTTTTTTTGGTATAATTGAAACATTGTAGAATGTATTATTTTCATCAAGGAATAAAGTCTTTTATGTTAGCTAAAAACTCAACTTGCTAGATAAGTAACAGGTCTTTTCAAGAGATTGGAAATATTTTAAAATGCAGTTAAACAGATTCGATTTAATAAAATACTTGCTGTTTTTTAGTATGTAGGGCTGCATCAGTAGTATTCTGTTTTCACTAAATGATAGCAGAGCCCTGGACAGTGATATTGTCTCAGTGTCATTACTATACATTGATAAATATAAAGATTTTTGCCACTGTAATGACTTAAAACTCAAATTCTAGAAATGTTTTCATATTGACATTTAATTGAATTTTCTATTCCTTTTTTAATATTTATAATTCTTTGCTACTTCAAAAATATTTCAGGGTCATGAAGATGAGGTATTTGTTCTTGAGCCACACCCATTCGATCCAAGAGTTCTCTTTTCTGCTGGTCATGATGGAAACGTGATAGTATGGGATCTGGCAAGAGGAGTAAAAATTCGATCTTATTTTAATATGGTAATTATTAGTCTCTTCATAACTGTTAAAGATTTGGGGACTCTTTGACTCAGGTACTCTGCATATCACAAAGGAAATCCATTTAAGAATTGGTTCGGACATTATTTTGACTAAGTTTCAAAAAATTGCTTATTCCACATTTTTATTTAGATGCTAAATTTAAAAGAAAACTAAATGTACATAATAAATACATGAATGCTATGATAACTAAGCTAGTTTTTAAAATAGTTTAATAGCAAACCTTTGATGAGAAACACAAGATAAAATATAAATAAGACAAAAGTTTGGAGAACTGTAAGAAGGAATTATAATAAATGTGTTGTACTTCATTAGTCAGCCTGTAGTACAACAATTTAATTAAAATAATACACTTTTTAAAATTAAAGCCAAAGAATCAGGCATTCTTGCCTTTTACCAAGTTAGAGTATGTTAATCAAGTTATGTTAGATATTTCTTTGGAATTAAGCCTTTTTCCCTCCATATTTTGCTCCTTATATAGTATTTTAGTGCATTTTGCTGAATATTTGCATTGCAGTGGTTTATTATCACATCCACCTTACTTTGCAGTGTTTCCACTCCTCTCTAACCACCATATGAAGTATAAGGTGCTCCTCTAATACTACTGTTAAATTACTACTTTGTCTATATATCAGTAATATTTTTCAACAAAGGAAAAACGTGTATACTATTTTAGCATGTTTAGATTTTTCAAAAATCAATGATAGAAATGTCTGGTAATAACAATATAATTAATAGTGTCTGTGATCAGAATTTTTTTGCAAAAATTTTTTTCACAAAGCAATCTCGTGAAATATAATGGTTAATGAAAAAATTTTATGAAAGTGAATCTATACTTAATTGATAATAGTAAAGTTTCTTTTATATAATAAGTAATTAATAGAAACAATTTGAGGGAAGAATTAGTAAAAATAAAAGGAATTCTTATTAGTAAAGGAATTTAACTGTCTTTATCAATATGCCTTAGTATACAATAAGGTAGGAAATAAGATTTGTTAAATTGTTATTTTTCTAAAAAGACTTAATTATTTGGAGTATAGCTATTAGTGATGGATGGATTTCCTTAGTGATTATGTGTATATAGGAGATTTTTTAAAAGCAAATTTTTAAGTATGCTGTTAAAGCATTTTTTTCTTGTTTTCTATCATTATGTTTCTGGTTTGCTTCTTTTTGCGCCATCTCTGTTGAATAAGAAAACTAGTCATTTTTCAATTTGTCTTTACAGTTTCAAAAGAAAACAGTTTGTAGCCTATACATACATTAGTGACTTTAGTAATTTTATATTTTCAAAGGGCATTGGTGTATTGGTAGACTGTTTATGGGGAAAGTTTTCTCTCATACTTGAATACTGCTTTCACCCCAAGTTATAAAGGTGCATTTTTTCTCATCAGGTAAGTCAGTAACACTAATACTCTATTAGTAGATATGAAAATTACAGCACCTTGAGATTGAAGTGATTTATACTTAGACTATTACAAATTAGTGTACAACCAGGAGTAGAAGTCAGGCATATTATATTGTATGCTCTTTGAAATTAGCTAAGGGATTAGTTCTATTACTGCCTTAAATTTTTTTTTATTATTTTATGAGTTTTAGATAAGGATTATTTTTTCTGCTCTTTTTGAATAAGAGATGGAAAAATAAATGGCAGAAGAAACAAATCTATGTAATAAATAGAATTGGATAGTATCCATATAATCTTTAAATTGTGAGAAAAATAGAACATAAAGTAAAAAAGATTAAAAATGTATCCTTCATTTAAAAAAATCAGTTACTCTTCCTCATTAAAATCAAGCTACTCTATTTAAGTTTTTGCATGATTTTTAATGGCTTCCAAAATATTTCTGCATATTACTTCATTTAGGTCTTGGGGAAACTTTGTAATATAACCAGGGTAGATTTTATTAATGGTTTTATGAATGGAGAAACCATACAGAGATGAAATGCTTTCCTCAGGTTTACTTAGATCACACAGCTTTATACAGTACTTGAGATTTAAAACTATGTTTTTTGTGTGTTGCTAATGTGTTCTTAATGCTAACTGTAGTTGTGATTGGTTATTGCACAGCCAGCTTCCAACTTACCCAATTAGTCATTTATCCAGGGTGAAATGTTTTCCTAATGATATTAACTCTGAGTACATCTTTTGGGATCTTGTAATTTAGTTTGGCAATCTGTCTGTCTCTTAATTTGTAAGTTAACTAAGTGCCCTAGTTTTTGCTTTTCACTGCTTTCTACTTTTCATTGTTTATTTTATCTATGGGCAGATGGAAGATAAAGTATCTAGCATTGTTATTAAGAAAATAAAAACAATTTGAGGGAGAAGTAGAAGCTTGTATTCACTCTCTGCTATCATGAATGTTGAATTTTAGCTGTAGTTATAACTATTTGAGTCTCTGTAACTAATAAGTAAGCGTTTGAGTTACTAAAATACCATAAAATTTGACTGAGTACCTATTCATTCTCAGACATTAAATCGTACTAGTAACCATAATATTTTTTGAGCACTATGTAGAGGGACTATTGTGCCTTGGAGGATTTAAGGATTAATTCTAGTGGAAAATTCCATTTTTAGACTAGAAATGGTGAAAGTTTAGATGAAGTATTATTAAGATTTTTGTCTGAGTTTTAAAATCGAAGCTTGTTATGTGAATAAGTAAATTCACCATTAAACCTCTGGCCAAAAAATAAGGAATGTAAATTATGCCTTTAAAAGAACAAAAATTTTACATACAAATTTTTAAAAATAAAGGTTTTGTCAAGGATATTTTGAGAATACTGCTTTAATATTAGTTCCTCTTTTATGATAATTGAATTTTCCATTTGAAATTTATAAAACCTTTTGCAAAAGGTAATGAAATCATGTAATAATTATTTTATATTAATCAGCATTTTATTATTATGCTTACCTATTATAGAAATTAAAATTTTTTGAACTTTTAGAAATAGTAAAAAATTCTGAATCATCAAAAAGCCTTTCAGAGGTGAAAGGTTGACTTTCTAAATGCCCGTTTGATATATAGTAATTATATTTTAATAAATTTATGAATACATTTTATAAAATTAAAATATTGAGCCATTAATATTTTAATTTTGCATTGATAGTCATCATTCATCTAAATATCCTAATTCCTTTTTTCCCCCCCTGTATCAAGCCTTGACAACACTTTTAAAAATCAACTGCTTTATTTTAGGATCACCTAAATTTGTAAGTAAAAAATAAAAGGTTTGAGATTGAGATTTGAGATAAAGCTTTTTAATTCTTTATATGCTTAACATAATTTCCTAATTTATTTTTAAAAATTCCCAAGTGTTATAAATGGATTCTCAACTTGCTAGTGGTATTGTCTAAAAAAAAGTGATGGAGTCATTTTCATTATTTTTACTGCTAGCTTTCTTCTTCATAGAATATATGAATGATAAAAGCAGTTGGGGAATGGATGTTGGGTTTGTTTCTGTTACTTATAAGAAGTATACGACAGACAAGTGAGATGGCATAATACAGGGTATGAAATGGAATAGACAACATATTCCTTGCACTCCCTCTCTCCCTTATTTTTAACTAAAAATAAAATAATATTAAAATTTGCTTATATATTGGAAAAGCATAATATATAAGGTAGAAACTTCAAACTCTCCTTTTTTTTTCTTTTTAATGAACCAAAGAAAGAAGCTAAAGAGAATATTGTTGAAGGTAATGGGCATAAAAACTTTATTCTTTATTTTTTAAAAAAAAAAAAAACACACACACACAAAACAATTCTAGGCTTAAGTTTTGCTCATTTATGGTTATCAAAAAATTATGTAAATTATTCATGTTTTGGCTGAACAGTCCTTATATAATTTGAGTGTTCAGGTAAAAGTGGAGTATATTTGGATATTTTATTGAAGGCAGATAGTATTTATTAAGAATATTTTAAACTGGGTATAGTTTAGCAAGCCTACATTTTTGTTTTTGGCAGTAGCAGTAGATAAATATCAGTATAGCTTTGTTTTGACAAGAAATGTTCTAAACTCTAGTTTAAATGCTCTAAACTCCAATTAAATGCTAAGAGGCAGATAAATTATTCCCGGAAATAACCTGAAAGTAGGTGCAGACTCTCTGAACTGAGGTTGAGGGTTTTTGTACTATGTCCGTTCCCTGAAAGAGGTAGGCAAGTTTAGAAGTTAATATAACCATAAATATTATGGTTATATAAATATACATAGGTTTTAGTTTTTTTCTATTAAGTTATCACAGTATAGCTAAGTTTTAACTGTAAATTTAACTAAATGAATATTAAATTTATTTCAAAAGAATATGAAAAGAAACTTTCAGATTTCTTAGTAGTAGGCTGTTTGATTATTAGTAAATAAAAGGTGGGATCTTAGATTCCACAGTAGTAGCTTTCCTCATGTGTTTGGTGGCACTTTTGCTTTACCTTTACTACTCTCTTTTCTTTTCTCTATATCTTGTTCTAGTTGTGTCTATGAATCTGTCTCTCCCCATGTCTTTCTATTTCTGTTATTCAAAGCTCCTTTCTGGTGCCTCTTGTCTGGTTCTGATTTTAACCAAAGAGTGTAGAATGTTTCTTGCTAGAAAGCAATTTTACCGAATTTGATTTTTGCTTTATTTTTGTTGTTTCATTGGTAAATTCCAAATAACAGTTTTATTTAATAATTTTTTTCTTATTTTTGTAATTGTTAACCTTTCTTTTACTTGAGATTTTAAAAAATGTTCCAGTGTCCACTAATCCAGAAAAATAAATTTCTCCTTTCAACGTTTCAAACAAGCAGAGGCTGCCAATCCACCACCACTCAGAATTTTTGCACGTGCATACTTCTGACATTAACATGTTCTCAGTGTGACCTCTATTTTAGTTTTGAACTATTGTAGCTGCATGTATTTAGGAAAAGGAGAAAGAAAAGGTATATCTAATATTGTGTTTTCTTGTGAATCAAAATTTCAAAATATCGATCTCTCCCTCTATCTTTTATTCTTTCTCTCCCTCTCTCTCTTCTTTCCTTCCTTCCACTCACCCACCCATCCATTCATCCATCCCCTATCATCATCTAACAAGATGTCATATCAACAGTGTGTTAAAAGGATTCTTTGATGCTTCTAGTCTTTGTTTCAACCTTTCTGGGTAAGGAATTACTTTCAATCTTCTATTTATAACCTTTAGTTATTGCTAATTTTTTTCAGCTTTCTGGGTTTTTAAATTTGATCTGTCTCTTTCTCATCTATATCTTGGTATCAAAGACATACCTTAAAATTTGCTGCCATGAATGTGTTTGTCCCTAGCTCATCACAGTTTATTTAGTGAATTACTTCTATGGAGTAATTTGTTGACATGCTTTGTGAGTTGTTTTCACAGGGTATATGAGATTTGATAATTATAAGACTAATTATGTTAAATGTATTATGTAAACATGTAAATGAAGACATTTCCATTAGCAAATGTTTAAGTGCTTATTTTGTCATGAACACAAGGGGACCACAAGAAGAATAAGTTATGGTACTTGTTTTTAGCCAGCTTTCAGTTAAATTGGGGAGATAACACCTTGAAAAAAATTTTTTTTTAAATATTGCTAAGTAGTTTCAAATGGTAGCATGCATATGAGAAAATATAATTGGTCTATCTAAAGATGGTAGAGAGCACTTCAGGTAGATGGTCAGAGGTTTTGTTGAGGAAAAATTGAAACCATGCCTTGAAAGATAAATAAGAATTGAATCAGTAAGAAAGATAATTTTATGAATAAGAGGAATATTATAAATAACCAAATAAGAAATATTGAGACATGTTCATAGAACAATTTAGAAAAGTTGTCTGGACTAGAATTTGAAAAAGGGATGATAAAATTAAAGGTGTTAAGTAGAGGTGCATTATTGATGGCTGGAAATTATGAGCATAAAGAATAGTTAACATAGTGGGGATTTGCTAAATTTATATTTTAGAAACGAGAAAAATAAGTTGAATGCCAGTAGTAGTATTTTAGGTATGAAATTGGTTAGGTGGAGTGAGAACTACTTTCATTAGTGAAGTCATAATGAAAAATTATAGGAGTAGGTAGTAGGAAATTGGTGAAAGAAAAAAAGAAATACATATATATAGTACTTGGTGTTCTGTGACTGATAGAAGGATTAGGGTAGAGAGTCACAGAATATTTAATAAATGGGTTGAGATATTGAGCCTAGGTGATTTTGAATAATAGAATGATAATAGAAATATGAAAGGTGTGAAGAAAAACTGTTTTTTTTAGTTCATTTTTATACATTTATTGTGACTTGATATTGGACTATCTACGTGGAAGTGGCCAGCCAGCACTTGGAGATAGAATACTTAGAGAGGCTGGGAGTAAATTTAGAGAAAGAGATGTCGAAATTTTCCATGTAGAATGTATTTACCTCCTCATGGAGATAAGGAAAAGCAGTATAGAGGGCCTAAAACTAGCCTTTTAGAAATAGTCATATTGGAGAAGAGATCCCTAACTCTAGAGAGAGCCTAAGATTCTATGTCACAGAGGCCAAAGGAGGAGAATAGATTTCAAGGAGAACTTGATTA
Organism: Rousettus aegyptiacus; assembly: GCF_014176215.1. Taxonomy (NCBI): domain Eukaryota; kingdom Metazoa; phylum Chordata; class Mammalia; order Chiroptera; family Pteropodidae; genus Rousettus; species Rousettus aegyptiacus. The sequence continues at coordinate 123,490,090 of NW_023416284.1, read as the reverse complement.
ATACTATTGCTGCCCTCGAGAAATCAGGATGTGGTAAATAAATGCTGTTAAATTTGAAATTGAGTTATTATTGAAGAAAATGAAAGGCGATTCTTCAAAATCACTTCTACATATCTATGTTTTATCAAGCCAGTTCCAGCAGTTTCCTTTTTATATAAATTTATTTATCTTGGCACCACTTATTTTAAATAGCTATCTTTATATGTAATGATATTATCATAGAGAATTTTCAGTATTAAAGGAAATATTCATTCAGTAATGATCTTTTAAAGTAATTTGATGACACCTGTACTTCTGGAGTGTGGTTAGCTTCCCTTAAGTATATTCTTTGTTTAACTACTGTAATGATTAGAAGATGGCCAAAGCATGTTTTAATCATACATATGACAGTGTCTGTCTTCAGTATCCGTTGTACATTCTTCAGTTTATTTTCCCCCAAGTTGATAAAGGTTCTTCATATAAGGAAGAAATTCGTGTATATCATATAAAATTATTAAGTATTTTAAATGATTTATAATTTTGAATTATGGAGTATTTTGTAGGTAAGATGCTCCCTTCTAATCAATGATATATTTTAAAAAGTGAATGAGAAAAAAATTGACACCAATCATAGACTTGAAATAATTCCATAAGAGAATGATTCTGCTTAAGATAGTCCATATATTTTTAACTTTCCTGATTTTATACTGTGTTCCTCTTAGATACTTCCTACATATTTCTCATATTCAACTGTATGCATGTTCCTCATGATTGATGTAATTTAGATCCTATGAGTTTAGTCTGCATTTTAGTGCTTTTAGCATACCTCTCTTCCAGTTTTGTCCAGTTCCTCCAAAAAGCCTTCCTGAGTATCAGATAAATAGGATTTTAGAACTGAGTAGGACTCTAGTGATCATTTAAATTATCTCTTATCCTTTCACAGAGAGATTAGATGATTTGCCCATTACTAGAGGAGAGGTCTGGTGCATCTTAGGCCTGATTCCCTTGTCTCCTTTAATTATTCACTTTTCTGTGTCGCAAAGATTATATTAGAATTTGTGGATAGTATTCAGCCTTGAAAAAGGTACTAATATTCTTCATTAAATATGACATCATCTAAGATCTTAACTCATAAGTTTTTGTATTGATTTTTTTGAAATACGATAAAACCTCTAAACTAAAAAGATTGTACTACTCATTTCTTGGAACTATTTCCAGAATTCTTTAGTCACTACAAGAATTTTCGTACAAAGGAGTCAGTATTTTAACTTTTCAACTTTTGCACAAAACAAAATAACTTTTTTTTATCATAATCACTGATTATATTTTTCTATTCTCTTTTAACTCCTATTGCAACTTTTGCACTAATCAGTAAATACTGTCTTCTGGATTTTCTCAACTTTCCTTACTGTGATTTAATGTGTAGGAGTTTTATTATGTGTTTATTAACGTCTCATAATATTTAGCAAGCATACTCAATTTTATTAGAAGAACAGTTCATCTTAACAGTTATTTTGAAAATTTCTCATTTTTTTTAATTCACTATAGCTGCATTAGTACTAGCATAAGTTCTATACAGTATTAAATTTTATGTTGATTTGTTCTTTTGTTAAACAGTACATTCAATTTTATGTTAGGCCGGTATAACTAAATATGGATAGAAACGGTATTTTTTTCTTTTGGGTTTTTGAATATAAGCCTCATAGCTTTCTAGTCACACATACATATTCAGACAGTGCCTTCATTATTAAATTTTTTCTTTGAGAATTCTTGTAAATACTTTGACCCTGGTTAAAGAAGATAAAATTCTTTTCATAGAGAAATTTAACTTTTTTTGGTAGGTTTAGTTAATAGTGTAAATCATAAAAACAGCTAGGGTATCTTTAGGAAAGGTAAAATATTTTTCTACTTTGTATCAAATGAAAAGCCTTGTCTGCATTTTTTAGTTATGGGTGTTGATCTGAGGAGCCGTTACTAAAGATAAATTTGGCATTTTAATTAATAAAGTATGGGCACCTTTATAATTGGTTCACGAATAAAGCAGATTCTTTCAATGCTTTCTTTAATGAATAAGGTTAATCTAAATACATTTTAATGTACTTTTCCTATTTTCTGATGTTACTGAAATAAACTAATTTCCTCCATATAAAAGTAACTTTGGAGTTAGGCAGATAGATGCCTTGCACCAAGAAAATTAGTGCCATCCTGCCATATTCACAATGGCATGTGTTATAGGAAGCATAGTTATTTTCAATAGGATTGCCATTTTTTTCTTGACTTTTTTAGAGCTTTATAAGTTTCATGTCTCCCAAATATTCTTTTAGAGATATGCTAATTGTAAATGTGGTAACACTGATTGCTACAGATAGCATGGGTATAGGGTCGCTTAATCCTAATACTCACTCCACCCACTCCCCAAAAAAGAAAAAAATTGTAAAGCAAGATTGCTTAAACATCCCATGAAAGAGATACCATGCTTATGAACATCTATCAAATATCCTTGGCATTGCTGAGTCATACTTCTTTCAGATCTCTTCCTCAGTTCCACTGTATCCTTACAATTATAAACTTAGACTTATAATAATTTTACAGTTCTGGAAACATTTATTAGGTTAGAGTATATTTTGAAGTAGTTACTTTTTTTCCCCCTCTTTTGTCTTTTGCGAAAGTGAACTGAGATAAATAAGACATCTAACAACATATGGCCAAGGCAATTTCAATTCTTTGTATTGAATTCTTTATGTAAAATTCTATTTAGAGGTAAATTTTGTTAATGTAGTTATTTATAACAGTACGTATAAATTTTTATCTAGAAAACAGAAAAACAGGGACTTGAATTCTGATATTTCTACTTGTAGTCTTTCATTTTTGGCAAATACTAAATTATATAGCTACCAATGCCTATTTGTCAGTCTGGAGAAATAGTTCTCTTTTCCTTCTCATTTTTGAATAGTTTTAAAATAGACTTGGAATCAGTTTCCTTCTTCTGTTATCTTATCCTTCAACTTTCTTCACAACTAACAAATGATCCTGTTTCTTAGGGATTCATTGTCTTGCTTTTATGGTAAATCCTTTAAGTGTATTAGACATTAGATAAGTTCACCAATTTTCTTTCATATGATTAAATTTTTCCATTATTATCACTATCAAAAACAGCATTAATAAACATCAGTGGGCTCATTCCCTCTTTTCAGCAAGGTAAAAGGAAAACTAGTTTTCTTTTTGAGGCAGTCCCATTTGTGGTATGTAAACTTATTAAGGAGAGCCTTTCTTTTAAACGTAATGTTTTCTCTTTTGACCAAAATGTAAACTTTCCTCGAGAAATAAACTATTCTTCTAAATTTTAATTTTGCTTCTGTATTTGGTGAACTGCACCTTCATCCCTATGCCGTATTTTTAACACTAAAGAAAGAAAATTACCACTTCTCTCTTTTCCAAGCATTTCCTAGGATATTGGAATATTACTAATAAAATTTAATTTGTTCTAGATCAGTGGATACCGGAACAGAGAGGAGGTATTTCTTACCTGATAATGTGTGTGTGTTCCGATTCTGCTAATCCAGAAATCCAATCATATTTGTTGAAAATCATCCTTAGTAGTTATTTGTTAGGGAGTCAACTCCCTATTTTAATTATTTTCTGAAATTCAGCCCCTAGATGTGCTTTAGATAGGGTAGAATTTTTACCTCTTTCAGAATACTGCTAAAGAAGTTTTCAACTGGAACATAGTCTGAAGAAGCACTGAGAGCAAAAAAATTCAGAGTGGTGATTGGCCACCTCTGTTTGATTGACAGGTTGCAGGGAGAAACCCATTCGTTCTGGATTAATGGAACTGGAAAACAGAAAACAGTTATCAGGTAAAAAAAACCTTTTCTTTAACCTTTGAAATTCACCACTTGAAAAATGAGTCAGACCATCAAGGGAACTTATAACCAAAAGGAAAAAACAATAGTGTCTTGTGAGCAGTGATCTCTGGCTACTGTACTACTAAGAGTTACAAAAGAAAAAGCACTACAGTTACTACACATTGTCAGCCTTTGTGGAAAGGGCTTGATTAAATGCAGATAAAATGGAATGCAAGGCGCAGTTACATTTTAAGTCTGAATTTAAGATGCGAAGCGGAATTCTATGGGTGGGGGAGTTTCGTGTTTTATTTCCTGAGTTGTGTCTGATATATGGATAAATAGAACAATTTGTTTTTCAAGGTTATTAATCTGGCACTTTTTGTGAATATTCACAGATTTTGTTACTGTTTGTTAGGCTTCTTCACTTCATTAGGATGTGTACTTATATATCATCATAAAATTCTAATAACAGTAATAACCAGTTCTTTATATTTGAATGGCAGTTTTCTGATTACCGGTTAAATACATTTCAGATTGAAGGCCAAGGACATGGTGCAGTATTTGACTGCAAATGCTCTCCTGATGGTCAGCATTTTGCATGCACAGACTCTCATGGACATCTTTTAATTTTTGGCTTTGGCTCCAGTAGCAAATATGACAAGGTAGAGTATGATGACTGTTATCTTCTTCTTCTTTTTTTTTTTTTTTTAAGCCATGGATGTTTAGAATGTTAATCTCTTTATCTCAGAAGGAATAACTTTTTTTTTTAGCCTGCTAGAGCGATCTAGATTGTAGTTATTGAATTGGAGCACATAAGCTGGGAATAGGAGATGTTATCTATAAAGAGTCTCTTTGAAATTATGTAAAATATTTTATACGGGTAATGTGCATTTCTCTGGGGTACAAATCTATGGCTTTTATGTAGTTCTCAAAAATGTATAGCGTACTGATGTAGCTAATGTTTTTAAATAATAAAGACTATCTAAGATTACTGACTAAGAGACTTAAAGTTGCTTATTTGCAGTAGAGTGGTATAAAAGGTTATTGTAAAAATGGAATAGTTCATAGTTGAAGAAATTCCAAATTAACCAATACAATTTTGAAGTTACAGATGTGTCAGGCATGAGTTCATATTAATAATTTTATATTTCAAATATTTTAGAAAGCTTTAGCTCTTGGAAAATCATATTAATTTTTTATGTTAATAAACTATGCTTACTGTCTACTTAAGGATAAGTGTTTTCATTAGAGTTTAATTCAAAGAATAAATTTTTATTGAATGATTTCTCTTTGCAAAATGCTAAAACAAATAATATTACCATATTTAGTAATTTAAAAAGTAAGATGAAACATGGTAGCTCTGTGAAAACAATAATACCACAGAATGATTTATGCCTAGATCGATTTTACTATGTAATTTTTAAGGTTAGTTTTAATGTGTACAATCTCATTCTTGTTCCATAAAAAATTCAAAGTAGCTACTTTTCTGATCATAAACTTTAACATAGAAAATATAAAGATTTACTTAAAATTAATTTAAGAAAAGAATATTCTTTTATATTATTCCTTAACATGATTTATGTTAAAATGTTTGCCTTCCGTTAGAAATTTATAAAGATAACTTTTTGTTCTTCCAATTTTTTATGGGCCTTTTCTTTTTACAGATAGCCGATCAGATGTTCTTTCATAGTGATTATCGGCCCCTTATTCGTGATGCCAACAATTTTGTGTTAGATGAACAGACTCAGCAAGCACCTCATCTCATGCCTCCCCCTTTTTTGGTTGATGTTGATGGTAATCCTCATCCATCAAGATATCAGAGATTAGTTCCTGGTCGTGAAAATTGCAGGGAGGAGCAACTCATCCCTCAGATGGGAGTAACTTCCTCAGGTAAATGCTCGTTTTCATAGACAGCACAATTTTTCTTTTCCTACTGAATGAAGCCTTATAAAATTGTTAATTTGTAACACTTTGTTTGTGATTGCTTCAAAAAAATGAGAAGCAAAATGATTTTTTTACACTTCTCTGAAGTTCTTTGAATAATGTTTAAGTATTGCAAGGTAATTAAAGTATATTGGAGATTTAAAGCAATAATTTGGTGTATATCCATTTATAACCTCTGGGGACTAATAGGAAAAGTCCCTGTATTTGGTATGAGTTAAGTCTATTTATTCATTCAGCAACATATATTGAGAATATCTTCTGTTCTTAACACCAGCTAAGCTATGGTAGTCGATAGTGAATTAGATTACTGACTACCTTGATCTGTACTCTCATGAGTAGATTAGTAAATACAGTTATAAACAGATAAATGTTTAAAAATTTAAATGTCGCAATATGCCATAAATGTTAAATGGAATAATTAATTGTGCAAGAGAAACTAAGACTAGATAACCTATTCACATTGAAGATTGATTCAAGAGGTGATCGGCTTTTAAAGTTTATAAGTAATATAGGGATGAAAAGTGCTGAGAGCTATTTTAGTGACATTGTGGAGGGTGAACGTTAAATTATTTTGGAGTCGAATGGGAGTTGAAATGGAGACAAGGTCAACAGACATCTTCCCCCTCTGACAAGAAATGTGGTGCTAATTTATTAAGTGAAAATAATGGACTCTATAAAGAAGGTTAAACTAGTTTTGCAGTTATGAATATTTCTGTTATATTTTAGTCTAGAAAAATGTTTAAGAAAATATTTTAAGTTCTGTACTCTTAAAATAATGGACAAGAAGATTTAAAGGACACATAGAAGATACATAAAGAATAACTTTTAAATAATAAATTTAGATTCTGTAAGCAGCACAGAAAAACCAATTTCATTGCATTATAGAGAACCCACTTTTTATTTTTCTTAAAGGATTGGGCATGAAATTGCCATGAAGATGGACATATTGGATAGGAAGGGCTGCCCTTGGAACTAGACATGCCCACACAGGATGGAGAGTGAGGAGAAGCATTAAAGAAATATTCTCAGCTGCTACTTGTAGAGAGTAGTACAGTCCAGCAGACCTGAATGTCTGGAGTATGTGAAACTAAAATGTCTCGATACATGGACACAGCATGAACTCAAAGAATCTAAGAACAGGTAGTATTCAAGAAGTCTAGGCAGGCATTCAGGTTAGAGAAGTCTCAATTATTAGAGAAGTCTTGGTCATAAGACAAATTAAAATAAATGTCTTCAGTCTCTTGTAGAGAGAACCAGCAGGAATCAGATCTTGCCCAGGTCTGAAAATAAGTACCTAGGCTAAGATTTTAGGCATGGAGAAATAAGGAAAGGACTCATTTATTAAAATATTATTGCTACTTAAGTATTGTGATTATTCTTTCCTCCATTTAATAATTTATAAAGGGCTTTTATTAATAGTATCTCGTTTAATCCTTGTAGCTATGGCATCTCAATACTAAAACCTTAGGAAATGAAATTTTGACATCATGTCTTGTTCAAATTTTAAAAGATATGAAATCACAGTGACTTAAACCCAGCTCTGACTCCCAGTTCATTGTTTTTTCTTCCATACTAAGCTGTCCTCAGAGTAAAAAGTAGACTTGATCTTGAAAGTTAGTAGACACTGATTATTAGTACAGGGTTGCAAGAGAACCCATAACAATAATTCTGGCTTCATTGTGAGTCACAGAATTTTTAAGTGTCCTAAGTCACCAAATTCAGGATAAACATCATTTCTTTAATTAAGACAGTACAAAAATAGAACAAAGGCAAATGCTTTCTGAAAAATTTCATCGTTCCTAATTATATTTCTATTTGCAAATCTAGACTTATAATAAAATTTAGTTTGAGAAATCCCTTAAAGTTAGGTAAAAATAGATGATGTATATTATAAATTCTCTCTAATGCAGTTTTGTTACTTTTACACTGAACAATATACTTTAAATGTGTTTTCTCAATTGTAAACGAGCTATATCAAATTAGTCATTAAAGTTCAAACATGAGAGGTTCTGCTAACAGCATACCAGGAAAGAAGCATCTACAGGCGTTTTAACTTTTACCTTCGTCTACTTTTACCATGTTCTAGCTTTGTGATTTTGGATGTTATTTTATCCCATTGAATTTTAGTTTTCTCTTACAAAATAACATTATATGCTTAATACATGTAATTTCCCTTTTTCTTATACCATTCTTTCTATTACTTCTTTGCAGAATACATTGTAATTTCTTTTCTCAGCCCACTCCAAAAGCCTGGTCTCATCAAATCTTCTCTTATATACCCTCACACCTCATGTAATTATTCCCTTCTCTACTCATGGCAATGCTTCCATATATCTTATGACATTTACACTTTTTATTCATTCAGCAAGATCACACATATTTATATGCCTAGCATTGTGCTATATTTAGAATGTTAAGATGTGTAAGATAATCTGTGCTTTTGAGCAACTAGTGAGCTTCCTTTCTATGTTGGGGTAAGTACTAAGATATGTACGTATTGTTGGAGGAAATGAAAAAGGATAGAAACTAGTTTTTTTCAGGGATAGTCTGGAAAGATTTCACAGAGGAAATATCATGGCTATGCTATTTTAGTTGGCTCTGAAGGATAAGTTAGTGTTTATCATAGGTACTTGGAGTGGAAGTTTTGTGGTCAAAAGCTCCAAAGCATAAAGGTTTAACCTATTAGGAGAGTAAGAGTCAGGCAGTCCCATATGACTGGTATAGGTGAGAGCTGATGCTGGAAAAGTAGGATGGGTTAAAATACACCCAGTTTCTCTCTACCTCAGAGTCTTTGTACTAACTCTTAGCCTTGTGTTTGGAGTGTTCTTATTCTAGCTCTTCACATGAATTACTAATTATTTTTCTTCAAGTATTAGCTCAAAAAAAGCCTTCTCAAAGAGGGCTTCTTTGACTTTTCTGACTTACCATAAGTAGTGCTCATCTTTCTTCTTTCCCTTTTTTCTCTTTCTTATCTTTAACAACATTTTTAACAATCTGCATTAATGTATAGGTTTATTGTTCAATTTCCCTATTAGATTGTTCAGGGACCTGAGTGTCTCTTATTCACCACTGGATCCTCAGTTCTTAGTTCCTAACACATAGTAGACACTAAGAATTTGTTGAATTAATGAAGCAGTAAAGATTTTTTGAGAAAGTGGGTAATCAGATTTGCCTTTTTAAAAGAAAGTATGATCGCAGATGAATCCTACTTTTACAACTTATTAGATATGTGACTTTAAGTAGTTGTTTTGGTTTTCTCATCTGTAAATTGGAGTTAATATTATGTACCTAATTGAGTTATTATAAAGATTATATGAGTGAATCCTGATTAACACTTAGTCAAAGTTAGGTATTATCATTGTTATTTTAAATTAAGATTGAGGGAGGGGCATGTTTCCATTTGCACCCATCATTTACAATTGATCATTTTAGGTCTTTTACTCAAGCAAAATTTATATTTAATTCTGGACTCAAAAGTGAAGTGAAGTTAGTGAGTAAAATGGTTTGAATAGTTGAATAAAGTATCCTTAGCATTTTGTGTGGTGTTACATAGGATTGAACCAAGTTTTAAGTCAGCAAGCAAATCAGGAGATCAGCCCACTGGACAGCATGATTCAAAGACTGCAACAGGAGCAAGACCTGAGACGGTCTGGTGAAGCAGGTATCAGTAATACCAGCCGGTTAAGTAGAGGTAAGATGTGATTCTTTTAAGTGAAATATTAAAAAATTGAAACAGTCTAAGAGTTCAGCAGTAGAGAAGAGATAAATTATGGTATATCCATAAAATGAAATATTAGGCTGCCAAATTGATCATGTTTTTGAAGAATATTTAATGCCCTAAACAAAAGTTCTTAATATAAGGTTTCAAACTGTAGATAAGTTTTAATAAGTATATATTCTTCCAAATATCCTAATAATATGTAGAACTTAGAATACTTTTAAAAATAAAATTTTTCAGTAATTTAAGAAATATATTCAAAGCCACATTCTCAAACATCTTTAAGAGGAAAGTTAAAGCAGATTTATGAACCATAAATATCCTTGGGTTTGTCTGTTTTTGCTTCTTACATAGTTTCCCTAAAAATACATGGTATTTTTTTAAAGTAATTATTTTACATGTTTGGAGCTTAATAGTAGTAATGATTCATTAATATATTTAATCAACTGAATAATAACCATGCTTTTTTTTTTTTAATTAAACTTTTGCCTGTGGTTTAGGTCCTGATTTGGTAATTTATTATTTGCCACAATATAAAGTTTCATGTGGAAGATAGTATAGATTTTTTTTTGTTGTAAGTTAATGGAGAAGTGTCTCTAAATAGAACTTATTATATTAATTTTTTCACTTAGGCTCTGTAAGCTCTACCTCAGAGGTTCATTCACCACCAAATGTAGGACTAAGGCGTAGTGGACAAATTGAAGGAGTACGGCAAATGCACAGTAACGCACCGAGAAGCGAAATAGCTACTGAGCGGGATCTTGTAGCTTGGAGTCGAAGGGTGGTAGTACCTGAGCTTTCAGCTGGGATAGCCAGGTAAAAGAAATTGTGAATTTTTATGTACCACAGTTGTTTGTGTTCATTTTTAATTATAGTCTTCAAAGTGCTTTTTTAGCTCTGTAATTTCTTTTAAATTTATCTGAAGATGTATTTTAAACTATTCATGCCTCTGGAGAAAAGATAAATTTCAGTATATATTCTTTTCTAGTATGTGAGAGAGGAGGGCATTAAGGTGAATGAGAGAAAATCCTAAATTTGGTTTTACCGGATACAAACAAGATTTATTAAGTAGCGTATTTAAACGCTAATTTTTCTTGTTTTATTGAGGCTTAACACATTTCATGAAGTCAGTTGTAGTTGGGTTTCTAATGATTTTTACTTATCATTCACACCATTCAGAAGCATAGTGAAAATTATTTATTGGTACTATATTAATATTTTTACATATTAAAATGATTATTTAAAAGTAAATATATGTAAATTAAAAAGTATCGATTTGATATAGTCTTATTTTCAAGGTTCAGCTCATAAGGGAACTTTTTATCCCCAGTTCCTTATGATACTTTAGTAATGAAATATTCATGAATGTGGTCCTTCTGAACCCAACTAATACTATATACTATAATAAAAAAATATGAAGGTCAAAATATGAATTTGATTTTAGGATTTCCTAGTTTCTTAAACTCAAAGATAATGGTAATAATATACAAACAGTCCCTGACTTAAAAATTTTGGGACTTTATGATGGTGATTTGCATTCAGTAGAAACCATACTTAGAATCTTGATCTTTTCTTGGGCTAAGGACGTGTGGTACGATACTTCTGCATGATGCTAGCTGGGCAGTGGCAGCAAGCTGCAGCTCCCCATCAGGCAATACTCTATAGTGTACTGTGTTACAAACTTTTTTTTTTTAATTGTGTTCTGAGCACAATAAGGTAGGCTAGGTTAAGCTATGATGTTTTGTAGTTTAGGTGTATTAAATGCAGTTTTCACTTAATGATATTTTCAACTTACCGTGGATTTATCAGGATGTAATCCTACCGTAAGTTGAGGAGCATCTATAATTTAATATTTTTGATTCTGAATGTTTAAGTAGATTATGCTTATGATTGGACAATATTTCAGATTTGCTTAGGATTTAGGATTAAATGTACATCCCTAAAGTGTAAATTTGAACAATAACTTTATCTTATGACAAATATACCCAGATGTCCTTAATAAAAATTAACTCTCAATCTATTTTTAATTGGAATCCTGTACACTTTTTTAATTCTAATGTTAAGGTTTGAATGGGGTGCAAAAAATGACGTTTGTCTTTTTCACACTAATTTCGAAGTAATTGAAAACAAAAAGATAAGAGATAAGAAATCAGACTTATTATTATTGATATAGCTATGAAGAATGTGGCTTCTACCTGCACGGAAGTGTGCTTCCTAATACTAAACCTCAAAACAATGGTAACACTGGGCTACAGTATTTCTCCCCATGGGGAAGCAGCTGGTTTACTTCTTTAAAATGCAGAGCAGAGTATATACATTACTAAGTGGTTTATTCCCCTTTCAGACTTAGTTCACTTCTCCCCTGGAGAAAAATGAGTAAGAGGTGAAAAGAGGTGAGGAGTGGATTGCTAGTTGGTGGTAGAGGTCCCTGCTCATGGAAGGAAACATGAGGACAGGGAATACTTGTTTTTCTCTAAATATCCTTTACCTTTTAATCTCTTTTTGGAGGTGCTTAACCATTGAGCTTATGGTCAAGCAGGGCTATGGTCATTACTTCAAAGGATATTCGACTTTCCTGGAGCTTTTCCTTTAACTCTTAGCACTCTTTCTCTGAGAATCTTCCTGAGATATACCCCTTGATGTAGGTTGTTCAAAATTTGCCCCTATAAGACTCTTCAATGGGTCAGACTAATACATTAATTAAAATTAAATCCAATCACATAGTCAACAATAACTAATATCTATAGATGTATAGAGAACTTTCAACTCAGCAGTAAACAAAACAAAACAATCCACTCAGAAAATGGACAAAAGACATGAACAGACATTTTATCAAAGAGGATATACAAGTGGCAAATAGGCACATGAAAAGATATTCAACATCATTAGCCATTAGGTAAGTGCAAATTAAAATGCCAATAGAATAATTTCTGTATTTCTGTCAGAATAGCTAAAATATAGTGACAGCACCAAATGCTGTGGCGGGTGTGGAGAAACGGGATCACTCATATATATTGTTGGTGGGAATGTAAAAATGGTGCAGCCAATGTGGAAAATAGTTTTATACTTTCTTAAAAACCTAAATATGCAGTTACCACTGATTCCTATCTTGGGAATTTATCCCAAAGAAATGAAAACTTCGTTCATACAAAAACCAGTACACTAATATACAGCAACTTTATTTGTAATAGCCACATTCTAGCAACAACCCAGGTGGTCTTCAGTGGATCCGTGGTTAAACAAACTGTGTTATATCCACAACACTGAATACTACTCTGCTATAATAAAGAGGAGCAACCTATTAATACATCCACTTGAATACTCTTGAGGAAATTATGCTCAGTAAGAAATTATATCAAAGGTTACATAGTGAAATCCATTTATGGACTATTCTTGAAATGACAAAAGGATAGAGGTGAGAACATATTAGCTATTGTTAGATGTTGTGAGTAGGAGAGACTGAGAAGGAGGAGAGAAAGATGAGCATGATAATTAAAAGGACACCACAAGAGATCTTTGTCTTGACGGAAATGTTCTGTATCTGACTAGATGGATACATAAACCTACACATGTGATAAACTTGAGTAGAACTAAATACACATACACACACATAGAAGACTGGAGAGTTCTGAATATTGGTGGGTTGTATCAATGTCAACATCCAGGTTGTAACATTGTACTATAGTTTTGCAAGATATTACCATTGGGGGAAACTGGTTAAAGCATACAAGGAATTTCTATTATCTCTTAAGGCTGTATGAATCTACAGTTATAGCAATAAAAAGTTTAATTTTAAAAAACTTGTTAAAAATAAATCAAGGCCATTCTTTTCATAAGATGTAAATTAACTCATTTTTCAGTCAGCATTATGACCAGGTGCAATAGAAATTTTACAGCTGATTAAAATGACATTAACATATACTCTAGTAATGAAATAACCTTATAAAGCTGTTCCAAATTTGAATGTTAACTCCCAGCTGAAATTTCCAGGGAAAAATTATAGTTCAATGATTAAATACCTTTCTTATTCAAAACCTTGAAAATTGTAAAGAATTAAAGTAAAAAATAAAACTCTCTTGTTCTTGAGGTCAGGTTTCATCAAATTACAATTCACAATTAATGTTCCTCAACTTTTTATTGCTCAGTTTCAGCTTGATTCTCGGATAGAGTTAAAGTGTTTTCAGTAATGGAAAGCCTGACCTGCCTTTCACTCGATAGAATATAGTTCTCAGGGTTTTTGGAGTTCTATTAGTTCTGTTGTGCCTCATTTTTGTTTTTTTCTTTTTAAAGGTATAGCATACAAGATTATTAAATAAGCCTTACCCTGACAAGGTTTTTCAAAAAATAAACCTGATTTCTAACCCTTGGAACAATTACCTCAGGAATAACCATGTTCCCAGAATCTATACTTGATTTACCAAAGACCAGAGCAGAGATAGTTGTATCAAGTTCAAGTAGTCAAAGTCTGTCTTTCCATTGTTCCTGTCACTTAATGCCAAATGTCCACAGCACATAATTTATGAATTTAAACTCAGAAATTTTTGTCACATGCATCCATCTGAAAAGAAAACATCAGAAATAGTATTCTCTCTGACATCTAACATCCATTTGGGTGGGAAATCATTTGTAAAAATTCTATATTAACATGTGGCTTTTAATTCTCTTATAGTAGGCAAGAAGAATGGAGAACTGCAAAGGGAGAAGAAGAAATAAAGACTTATAGGTCAGAAGAGAAAAGAAAACACTTCACTGCTCCAAAAGAGAATAAAATACCCACAGTCTCAAAGGTAAATAGTCATTACTTTGGGTGTGTAATATTTACTTCATAAGTATAGTAACCATTCTAAGATCTTTTTATAATTAAAGATGTTGATATTATTATAAGTAGGATATTTTAATGAAGTAAAATTAATATAATTAATTCTTGTTTATCTCTTTGTATTATCTGTTGAAATAGATAAAACAAATGGTTGAAATACAACCATTAAAGTTTTTTTGATTAAAATTATTAGGGTGACATTGGTTAATGAAATCAAATAAATTTCAACTATACAATTCAACAGTTTGTCATATATATATTGTATTGTGTATTTACTACCCAAAGTTCAATTCCCTTTCATCACCAAGTATTTGACCCCTTTTACTCCAATCTACTTTCCCCCTCCCCCCTTCCCTCTGGTAACCATTCATCCACTGTTTGTGTCCATGAGTCTCTGTTTGTTATGTTTATTTGTTGTTTTCAGTTTTATATCCCATATGAGTGAAATCATTCGTTTCCTGCCTACTAGCCTGCCTTTTTTATGAATGCCAATTTTTATATGTCTATTAGAATTTAATAAATTAAAAGCAAGATCTTTTTTAGTTCTGCTATTGGTTGCATACTCTAAAACAGGTTTTTGGTTTTATGCCATATATATACATATATATGTATATATATATACACACACATATATACGTGTGTGTATATATATATATTGTATATATATGCATGTAAAGTAGGCACTATTTTGCACCTAATTGTTATTGTAGATAATCAAGTCAGATATGCTGCTGTAAATAATAGGTCTTAATTTTCTACATTAAAAGAAGTTAATTGTCTCTACTAGTTTGCCTGTTGGTTTATCTGTCATCCTACTCTATAAAAACTCTTGGATCCAGTGAATTTCATTTAGCCATTCCATAATCTGAGAGAGGTACATACTTACCTCCTTGAGTATCAAGGAGTCACAATTATTCATTCTTTTATTTATTTTTTTAACTCATATTAGCTTGAGAGCCTTATAATCAGGGTTGGCTATACAGCTGTGCTGGCTATGCAGCTGTGCTGGATTGTCACACAACTAACGTTGCTTGCAAGTTTTCTGAGCTGAAGATGATCGTTTGCTATTCTGGGAAGAAGCTGGAAGATGGTCCCAGATTTTTGAAATCTGGCGATGCTGCTGCTGTTGGTATGGTTCCTGGCAAGCCCGTGTGTGTTGAGGGTGCTGTCCCAAGTAGGCCAAGAACTGGTGTTCTCAAACCCGGCATGGTGCTCACCTTGGGCCTAGTCACTTTTACAACTGAAAGTCTTTTGAAATGCACCATGAAGCTTTGAGTGAAGCTCTTTTGGGGAATAGTGTGGGCTTCAGTGTCAAGAATGTGTTTGTCAAAGGTGCTTGTGGTGGTAACATGCCTCGTGACAACAAAAGTAACCCACCAATGGAAGCGGGTGGCTTCATGGATCAGGTGATTATTCTAAGCCATAAGCCAAATTAGTGCTGGCTATGCAGCTATGCTGGATTGTCACACAGCTAATGTCGTTTGCAAGTTTACTGAGTTGAAGATTATTTGCCATTCTGGGAAGAAGCTGGAAGATGCCATTATTGTATGGTTCTTGGCGAGCCCATATGTATTGAGAGCTTCTCTGATTTTCCTCCTCTGAGTCATTTTGCTGTTTGTGACATGAGATGGATATTCATTTTGGGTGTAATTAGTAATCAAAGCAGTGGATGAGAAAGCTGTGCTGGTGCTGATGAAATCAAGTTAGCTCAGAAAGCTTAGAAAGCTAAATGATTATTATCCTAATACCTGCCACCCCACCTTAAGCAATGGTGGAAGAACCATCTCAGAACTGTTGTCTCAATTGACCATTTAAATGTAATAGTAAAAAACTGGTTAATGATAACAATGCAGCATAAAACCTTAAAATAAAGGAGGATGTTTTGTGGACCATTTGTTTTTGTGTGTGTGACAGTTTTAAGTTAGTTTTTAAATCAGTACTTTTTAATGGGAACTGCTTGACTAAAAATCTGTCACGGTGTTTTAAGGCCCATTAAAACAAAGGTTAATGAATAGGGGGGGGAAGTGAGGATATAATTAATTATAGGTTCAAAGTTATTTTCTGTGAATACTTTAAAGATAATACTCTTTTTTATTTTATGATTTATTATGTGATATATGTATAAATCTGATGTCAATCCCACTCTTTTTGAAAGTAATCTTTTTTATTTTCCCTTTATTTTTTATGTCTTTTTTTTTTTTTAGGTGTAAATTCTTACATTTGCTGAGTTTATCTTTGTTACCATGTTGGACTTTATCAGTTTTTTTGATGCTCGTTGTGTTCTCATCTGCTGCAGAAGACTTATCCCACATTCATCTGCAGTAGAAGAGAGATAGCCAGCCCCCTTTATCCTAGCTTCAGTGCAGCGTCATTTTGTGATCACCATTTTTGTTTCCAGTTTGTCCCTGCTTATTAATATGCCTTGTAGCCTATGGTTCTCTTTCTTATATGTCCTGTAGGTTTGGTGTAGATATAAGAGAGTTCAGTGTTTTCTCAATCTATTATTATGAATCCTTAAGTCCATATCACTTAATCAGAAAAAAGTTTTTTTAATAATAGGATTTTTTATTAAGAGAAATATGTAGGCTGTTACTAGTGATTTATTATTATTACTATTTTTTACATTTTATTTTTAAATTTTTTTCCCCTCCCTTAAAAAATTTTTTTATAACTGATCTATCAGCAAGTAAATTTCCATGTATATCACAAACCCGTGTAATGTAAAAATACTTGATTTGGTAACTATAATCTGGTTCACTTATGTAATATCTTAAATGGGTTTTTTATAATTTATAAATATATAACATTTAAAGTAAAATGTGTGCTTTTTAAGCAGATGGTAAATAAATTTAATTTATTTTTTTCCAGAATCATGCTCATGAGCATTTCCTGGATCTTGGAGAATCCAAAAAGCAGCAGGCAAATCAACATAGTTACCGTACGAGATCTGCATTGGAAGAGACTCCTAGACCTTCGGAAGAAATAGAAAATGGCACTAGCTCCTCAGATGTAAGATCTCAGCACATTTATAAATTTGTTCCCATTTTTACTTTGTTTTTTTTAAATATGACTTTTATTCTTCACATTTATTGATGTACTTATAGATGTCTCAAACATAGTATTTCTAGGTCTTGTAATGGTAGAGGGATAGCTTTCATTTGCTGAAGACGTACTATGTATGTTCAGGCATGGCGCACATATTCATAATTTTAAATGCACAAAACAAACGCATGTGAATTATTCCCATTTTATATATATGAGGTATCTGATGTTCTAAGATGCTTGGATAGCACATGTACCTAACTGTTAAATGGTAGAGGAGGGATTAAACTCAGGTTCTTTTTACTTTAGAGCCAGGCTTTTTAAATGGTATCATGAGGCTCTACTCTGTAACTATAACTAATCAAGAGACATTTAGAAATTTTAATTACTGTACCTCTTTAGTTTTCTCAATGTATTTAAAAAATATTCCTTATATATAATTATTTTTGTAAATATCACTGTTCTACTAAATTAAATATTCTTTCAAGAAAGGCATTCAGTTTGCAATCAGATATCAATCTTATTCAGCACTTAACAACCATCTCCCATTCCTCCCTTCTCCCTATCACCCCACTCCCTCACAGTAGGTTAAAGATGCTATGATCTTAGACACTGACCACTATGTATTTTTGAAGCCATATTGTGTTTTGCACTGTTAGTCATATATGGGAATTCTCTGCGTATATTCTCTATAGGCAGGGCAGTATTAGATCAAACTGAGTATTCTAACTGGAATTTAAAAGCTAGTCTCCAGTGACTTTAGCTTCTAGTATGGCCAGGTCAAAATGATATGTCCAATCTGGTGAAAAGACCAAATACACTACTAAGTAAACTTGACATATGACAATTTAAATGTACATACAAAACATAAAATACATGTGGATAATTATTTGTCTTATAAAATGTTTTCTTTCTTTTTGAAAGATTTATAGTATGATTCTTTTAATGTTTCTATAAAATATTTTAAACATGAATCAACTTATTAGAAACATATTTCTAGGTAAATCCTTCATTTGTCTTCAAATTCATTTGTTTATGATTCAGTGTCCTTTTAGGGCTGTTGAATAAATTTCTAAATTTCTAGGAGAGTATATTGAGAACAGAACATCACCTTGGGCACAGTATTTTAAAAGAAAGAATCCTATTTTTTTGGTTTAAATATTTTGTACTTCATATTATAACTATGTCGTACTAAGAATGAAGAAGTATGTTTTTTTCCTGTTTAAAGAAGTAATATACTAAGAATGGAAGTAATCACATTTGTTTAATGTGTTTTTCAATTATATTGAATAGAAATTAAATTTGCTAATAAAATTTACTCTTGGATTTTGAGCTTGTAATGTTTGCTTAGTTTTCAAAACTATGGATTAGTTTATGTAATATGCATTCTTAATTATTAAGACAATAGAAGGAAAAAACTTTTCTCCCAAAATATTCTATTCTATTTAATTAGTAAGGGAATACATCCCATTATCCTCTTGAAAATGATCTAAATGTGCCTACCAACTAGTAACACTGAACCAATCTTGTGGAGAGTGGTCTAAGCTTTGGAGTAAAATGACTTGGGTTCAGACAGTCTTAATTGCTTAGATGCTTATTAATTGGGCTGCTTTTAACCTTTTTAAGCTTTAGTTTCTTTAATAACTGCTCCTTAATCACCAGTGGTGTTTGGTCTAGATTGAATGGAATGATGCATACAAAGCACTTAGAATAGTTTCTGACATAGTAGAAGCTTATTTAATGTGAGCTGCTATTTTTATTGAAGCATAATGTTTATTTGAGCAAGGGAAAAGTTATATAAGATATTGTGACTAAAAACAATTTGTATAAAGAAAGTGTCTTTAACAGGAATATCCTATGTTAACCAGTAAATATTTTACTGAAGAGAGAATGTTTGAGTAGTTTTTACTCCTCTACTACTTGGATAAAAAAAATCATCAACCAGAGTTGGAATATTCTTTTTTTGGCATGATAAAGCTATTTTAATAATAACATTAAAAGTTCCTAATTTGAAGCTTGTCAAAGCAGCTAATGAAAAAAGAAAGCTTACATTTTAAAAAATGGCAAGGAAATAAAAATTGATTTGCAGTGTTAACTATGGAATTTGATATCATCCAGTCTGGAAAATATATTATGAGGCTTCTAGAAAACAAAATATATTATTGATCCAAGAGTTTGCTCAGAATCCAATATTCATAAGTATTATATCTTTGGACAAATTTAATAATTTAAATGTATTCAATTTTTATATAAAAATACAAGGCCTGCTTTTTAGCAACTAGTTTAAATTAGGTTTTGATTTAAATGTTATAATATGATTGGTACTACTAGATATTACTGATTTTATATAATATTATTTTGTAAAATTGTGCAATCAAATATGTATTCAATATCTCTTAGGAAGGCGAAGTTGTTGCTGTCAGTGGTGGAACCTCTGAAGAAGAAGAGAGAGCATGGCACAGTGATGGCAGTTCTAGGTAATTCAATTTTTATTTCTCCAAATACAATATAAAATCCAAATACAATATAAAAAAGATGAAAGTTCTTTTTTACCAGCAATATATTTCAGTCTTTTTGAGTTTAAATTTGCTCCTTCAGAGAGTTTTTGTAGTTGTTTAAAAGTTAGGAAATTTTCTTTTCTGACTTATGTTCTCTAGTAGAAAAAAACTTTGGATATTGCAACTATCTCTGCAAAAAGATGCTTTTAACTTTATCTTCCTAGTTGGTGTTTTATCTTTTGAATGTTACCATTTTTAACACTGAACCAGAAATTAGTTTCATTACTGGTTTTGAGAAATATTTGAGCATTAAATTTTGAAAGTAATGAGATCTTAAAGAATTAATTGTCATGTCATGTCATGTCATGTATTTCATGTGGTATTCGTTGAATGCTAATAATTCTTTTCCCAGCACTGAGAATAAACTTTTCTTTTTCCTATTATCCTTTACCCATTAGACCATGTAAGCGAGGATTCCTTCAACTCCTTTTTCTGGCAGTTCATATTATTACAGAGCTGATATTCTTAGTTGACCTTGGAAGGTTTTAGTTTCAACAAGTGTAGCCTTTGGAAATGGTAATTATGTTTAGCCCTTTACACTCATTCCCAGGCAGCAGTAGCTCTTAAAAATTGCCAAAGAAACCAAGAGGTGGAGGCAGTAAGAATTTCTTACATCAGTGTTAGACTCAAGGGCTTTACTATTTCTACAACTGTTATTTTTAGTAATGATATGCAAATGCCCTTGGTTATGTTTGGTAGTTTTCCTCATTTGAAACAGGGCGGCAGTTGAGGGCAGTCGTAAAAGAACATGGACTCTTGGATTTGTTAGTTAGGTCTTTGCTGGCAGCAGCAGATTTTCTGTAAGATTTGAATACTCCAGAGAGTAGTAACCATATTTGGCAGGTGCTGTTTACAGTGTATGTGACTGGGATAAGTGTAAGTAAATGCTATTAAGTTGAGGATAGCCTATTCTTAGATAGATGTTTGCTCTGCACATGCATTTATGTGCATCCAGAATAGTGTCTGAAATGTTTTTTAAATTCTTAAAAATCATTTTAAAATTTGAAAACGAAGTTATGAAATTGTACTAGAAAACCTCTTAATTATTTGATTCTTGCCTGTAATTATTATTCTTGGGGAGACCTAGGTAAATGCTTAAAAAGGACATTTGGGCCAGGGGAAGAGGTGGTGGTAGGGAATAAAACTCTAGTAAAATCTGTTCTTTTAGGATTTATCAGGATGTTTGGAGAGAAGTGAGGTCATATGTCACTAAATCTAAGCAAAGTAATTATTGATTTTAACATAGTATAGTTTAGATTTAAGGTATTTATATATATTTGCAAAACTATAAAATTAATATTTTCATATATTAAAATTAAAACAATATAACTGATTATTTTGCAATAACATTAATTAAGTAAAACATAGGTTTGTTGGAGGTAAACTGAAAAGAAATGGCAAACATGATCGTTAATGAGGCATAAAATACTAAGGCCTGAATTTTTCTGAATGACGGCATGCTTTGAAGCATTAGGTAATACCTAAGGTATATGTGAATGCTCAGTAAAGTTGACAGGCACAACCTTTCCACTGAGTAGGAATATTTCTGACCCTGCTAGTTCAATATCCAGCTACTATGAGGGCACCGGTGGTCTACCATGGGAATTAACCCCTGTCAAGAGCTCCTACCTCTCCTCAATGTTGATACCTCTTATGCTGTCCAGGGCTATCTTTCTAACTATTGCTGGAATTGAGGAAGGTGACTATGCTTATTATTTTTGTAAGCCCTATAATATTTTGAACATATGCAGCACATTTCGAACATATGCAGCACTCAGTTACCAATTTTTTGTTAAAATGGTAGCAGGTACTTGAATTTCAATTAAAGGTATGGTCTTATTTATCTTTAAAATTTTTTTGAGGTAATTAAGCCTACTGAATTTTAAGAAACTAGAAGATGATTAGTCAAAAGGGAAATATTTTTGGTTCATTTAGTATGTAGTATTCTGCCATTCTTCTTTATTACTGTTTTTCTTTACATTTTTATAAAACAAAATCTTGAAGTATATCGTGTGTGTGTATTATTTTAATCTCTTTTTTCCTTCTAGTGACTACTCCAGTGATTATTCTGACTGGACAGCAGATGCAGGAATTAATCTGCAGCCACCAAAGAAAATTCCTAAGCATAAAACCAAGAAAGCAGAAAGCAGTTCAGATGAAGAAGAAGAGTCTGAAAAACGGAAGCAAAAACAGATTAAAAAGGAAAGGAAAAAAGTAAATGAAGAGAAAGATGGACCAGTATCACCAAAGAAAAAGAAGCCCAAAGAAAGAAAACAAAAGGTTAATTTTTTAAAATATACACTTTTATGTAAAAACAAAGCACACATTTTAAAAGCGCAGTTGATGAATATGAACACTCAGCAGTACATAGTAGTAAAATAGAGTACAGTGGGTCTTCATATAATGTTTCAACATCCTTTTGATGTAACATTGATGAGGTGCTGTAGGAGTTTAACTCATTCCTATTAATTAGCCAGTGTTAAATTGGTTTTGTCTCAACGTTGTTTCAACTGTGTTATAAGTTGGAGAACAAGCATATTGATGACGTTAAGTGAGGACTTACTGTATACCAAAACATATTTAGTTTATTTGTTTAACGTGTGAGTATTTACTTGTAAAATTATATTTTAAATGTTGAGCATTCAGTCATGTAACAGCAGATTTTTCTTGATAATCTGGTGGGATTTATTGATTCATATATGTTAAAAAATAATGTTATAAAACACAGCTTATTAGTCTTTTAATTGCTTTTGCCTTTTAACAATCTTACTGTTATTACTGAAACTAAATGAAAAGTCCAGGGTATTAGGTTTATGGATGCTAATCAAATCAAGGGGTACTACGTGAAGTAAACCGCACTCTTGGGGCAAAAGAATTATTATGTTCTCACAAAGACATAACACTACAGACCTGAAAAGTTCATCAAAATTGTCTTGAGATGAAAAAAAGTGTACCATACATGGCTAACTCAGTTTTCTTTAACCATTCTACCACATAAAATAATGGGTCCACCTACATTTACCACCGACAAGGCAGAAGGGAAAAACTGGGCAAATGTGTGGCAAAGGAGGTGACAAGAAGAATAGAAGCCTTGGAATTTAAATTAAAGTAATTTGTAATTATAAAGCTGAAACAAATAAGAGCTCAACTGATACAGATAAAATAAACACATAAGACAAATGTATTAAAATTTTTCAAAGTTTTTTGGGGATAAAGACCCTGTACATCTTCGTAGCATTTAGTTCTACAAATGACAGCTTTATATTTTAAATTTAGAAATGGCAGAGGTTTTTAAAAAAAAATCTTCATTTTTGTTTAACCAGATATTCATCTCATTTATCATTTTTGGGGGAATAGAAAACATGCCCCTCATATTTCATTTACTTTATAGCAAAAATTAAACAGCTCTTATTTTTAAAGAGTTCCAACTCCATAAAAGCTGGTAGATCTTATTTCCATAATATTTATCTTTTACTTTCTCTAATATGTATCAAATTATCCACAGACTAAAGATATAGTAATCAATCTTTTTCATCTCAACAATGACACATTTTAGTTGTTCACACCAAAACCTTGGTATCATCCTTAATTCCTCTTTTTCTCTCATATTATACATTCTCAGGGAATTATTATGGTTCTTCTAAATATGTTCAGCACTTCACTGTTTTAATCACTTCTGTTTGTTACAGTAGTGTGAGTTACTATGAAGTCTCACTTTTATTACTGTAAAGGCTTCCACCTGACTTTCTGCTGCTTCTTTTTTCCCCTAGTGTCTATTCTCTAAGGCCAAGATCCACAAACTTTTTCTGTAGGGAGACAGCTACTCTACCATTGTAGCTGGAAAGCAGCCATAGACAAAATAAATGAGTGGGTATGACTGTGTTCCAATAAAAAGCAGATAGCAGGCTATGCTTGGACTATGGGCAGTAATTTGCAAATCACTGCTCTGATGCATCTACAGTGATCCTTTTAAAATATAAGTCACATCTTTTCGCTCCTATGACCAAAATTCTCCAGTAGACCTGTGTCACATGTAATAAATGCCAGAGTCCTTTTCCCTCTCCTTTACCCTCCAAAAAGAGAGTGCTCCTGATGTGTTTACTAAGAAATGGCAAGGTATGGTTAATGAAGAGGAAAATGAATATCGAGTAACAACTATAGCAGTACCTGCTGGAATAGTAGTATTCAGTGATATCCCATTATGGCCTTGCTTCTTTTGGTGAACTTGGATTAATCAATGATAACTGCATTCTTTTTTAAAAAGACGAGAACAAAATTTAGAAGTCTTATGTATAAACACTGAACCAAAACATTTTTAATCAGTTGCATGAAGTTTCTCTGCTTATAAATAATATTAGGTTTCAAAGGCCTTAGTCTATTTTTCCTAAGTCCAAGGTAACAACCTCCAGACCATGGTAGCCACTTCTTAGTGACTATCAAAGTTAAAAAACTTTTTCTCAGAGGCTTGGTTTTATATTTATTCACAAAAGTTAAAAAGGGACCTGACTTACCAATATTTTGCGATAAT
Organism: Rousettus aegyptiacus; assembly: GCF_014176215.1. Taxonomy (NCBI): domain Eukaryota; kingdom Metazoa; phylum Chordata; class Mammalia; order Chiroptera; family Pteropodidae; genus Rousettus; species Rousettus aegyptiacus. The sequence goes on along the minus strand of NW_023416284.1, from coordinate 123,465,657 downwards.
TCTGAAGAAAAATTTTGTTTTATTAGAAGATAATTGTGAGCCAAGAGTGTGAAATGGCTGCTTTAAAAAGGGGAGAAGAGCATTCTTGGGCTATGTAAAAGAATAATGACCAGCCATGGAAACAGGCAATCTTCTGTTTCTTGCACTACTCAGCCTATATGAGAATATCTTATTTAATTCTTACCTAACACTTTATGATGAGGATTTTTAAAAAAAATATTCAAACATGCCTTGGTTCGTTACATGGAATGTTTATGAAATTGAGAATTTTGAGAGGAAGAGAGATTACACAAAGTTTATATTTTGTGATAATGGGAATATCTTGTCACTTAGTTTTGTTCTGAATATTATCTCAGGTTTTGTTTTATCTGGTTCTTTTTTTAATGCAATGATTTGGAGAGATCAAATAACTATACTACTGTTGCTGCTCTTCCCCTTTTATTTAACCGCCTTTATAGTTATTTTAAGGGGCAGATTGATAGACGAATGCTTTATGATAATATTACTTTAAATGTTCTAAACTCTTAGAGGTTGGCTGTAGGAGAACTAACAGAAAATGGACTGACATTAGAAGAATGGTTACCTTCAACATGGATTACAGATACTCTTCCTCGAAGATGTCCATTTGTACCACAGATGGGTGATGAGGTATTTTTAAACTTTTAGAAACATCCTTTATTTGTTTCAAGTAACTTTAAACATTTTTGTAGCTCTTGAAACAGAACTCTAGAAGATTGCAGCAGTTTCAAAAAGTAACTCATTCTAGATATTTGTGGCTATTTATGGAAAGAGTATAATTAGGACAAAAGCGCTAATGATCATCTTTTGAGGCTACTGTAAATATTGCAGTTGCAAATCTAAATGTTGTAAGAGAATGGAAATTTTGATGCCGTTGTGAAAACTAGTTTGTATTTTTTGTAAGAGGATTTTGTTTCCAGTTCCTTTTTTTTAAATTAAAATATATTAATTTTCTTAGCTTGAGATTTAAATATATAGCATGTTAAAGAAAATGAAATTCATTATTTAATTTTCATTTAATTTTATTTCTAAATTTTATTTACTTATAATGTTTATAATTTATTAGATCTTTAAAAATTCTATTATCTTAGAATAAGAAATATTTTATTTTTAAAATGATTGGCCATTATTTGGACTATGTACTTTGGACTATGAAATGAAAATACAAGATCTTAGATAAAAATTTCCCACTCAGGGCTTCATGTCTCCTTATTTTATGCATAAATGTTAAGAGGTAGGGTTATCTGGTGTCCAGTAGATGAACAGCAACAAATTAGAGATTAAAGCAGAGCTTCTTTAGCAAAGCACACTAATAAGCTGTAGAAAGTGTCAGGGGCAGTTGAGAGTAAACGGAAAACAAAAACTTTATAATGTAAGAGTAACTCTAAAGAACAGTATAAAATAATTTCTGCAGAGACCCTACTTGCCTAAGAAAAGCACAGAAGATTACCACCTTGTTGTAATTTAGTACAATGATAGATCATAATAGATTGTGTAGCATCAAGAAGCTGTTTGATTATATTATATTTAATGTATTATTTCAGGATGGTCAGAAAGTATGCGATTGCTTATTTAATAATTTCCTTTCAAAATACTTGTCTTAATTATAAAGCTAAGCAGTTAAGTCCTCATTATTCAGCACTATTCTTCATTAGTACTGCTTCATAGGGAGCAGTACTAATATTAATGAATAAAATGATAGTTTATAAAATAGTGGACATCTCAAAATGTTACTAACATTTTACTTAATATTTTAAAAAATTTTAATAGCATTTTTGACAAGCTCTACTACTTTTTAGTAGTGGGAAGACTACTTTGTTTCAAACTGCTGTCTTTAGGTACTGTTTCTACAGATTGACAGTCAAGAGTCACTTAAATGTGACCTTCATAAAATGAAGATAGATGCCTTGCTCTTTTTATAAGGATAAAATATATGTGGGACTGCATTTTTCATTTTAAAGTTTTATGCATATGTGTAAACCACTTGCTATACAGAATTGAACAATAAACTAAATATGACTCCTAATTACAACTTTATCATGTCACATAGATTAACTTATTTTGAATCCAAAGAAATAACTGCTCATAATAACCTCTTAGTAATGTTATTTAGAGTACTTCGGTAATAATTAAGTGGTATTAGAAAAACTTGAGGAAAAGAAGGAAAAAAATATCAAAATACTAGAATTTAGTTTATAGCAGGGGTTCCCAACCCCTGGGTCATGGACTGTTAGGGACCAGGCCACACAGCAGCAGGTGAGCAGCAGGCAAGCAAGCTAAGCTTCATCTTTATTTGCAGCTGTTCCCCAGCACTAGTATCACTGCCTCAGCTCCACCTGAGATCATCAGGCATTATATTCTCAGAGGAGCACCAGTTCCCAAAGAGGTTAGGGACTGCTCATTGATAGGACATAAAATTCTCTTCTCAGTTTTAGCTAATACCTTGCATACTGAGTTCAAGGAAATACATTCAAGTTTGAAAATTGTAACTTTATTTACTTTTTAGGTTTATTATTTCCGACAAGGACATGAAGCATATGTTGAAATGGCCCGGAAAAATAAAATTTATAGTATCAATCCCAAAAAACAGCCATGGCATAAAATGGAACTACGGGTATGGTGTTTATTATTTAATATCCCCAAAAGGTATAATTATGGATTATGGAGATAATTGTATTGAGTGTTAATATTTTTACTATACAAAACTATATCATGAAGATTATCTTTCTTAATTGAAACAATCCTGGAGAATAGAGGGTACTTAATATTCAAAGAAACACAAGATTGCCTGAGTTTATGTACTCTGGTGATTAATTGGACACAAATGTACTTACAGTGAAAATTAGACAACACTGATGTCTAAGGTAAAAGTCATATTTGTAAATTTGATCAATATTTCTCGATTTATCAGCAATAGTTAAGAATTACTTAGCAGTAGACCTCTAAGTGTTGGAAAACTCATTTCAAAAAGGGTTTTTTTACTATTTAAAGTGGAAATGTAACTTGCATACTGTAAAGTGCATAGATCTTGGGTATACACCTCAGTGAAATTTTTATATACTCAGTAATCACCTAGATCTATTTGAAATGAAGAAATGTTTTCTCAATATGTTTAGCAGTTTATTTATTTCGTGAAGATAGTTTCTTATTTTTTATATCTTCCTCAGGAACAAGAACTGATGAAAATAGTTGGCATAAAGTATGAAGTGGGATTACCTACCCTTTGCTGCCTTAAACTTGCTTTTCTTGATCCTGATACTGGTAAACTGACCGGTGGATCATTTACCATGAAGTAAGGACTGTTGAAAGAGGGAATGGTTTCGTAGTATTTTAGATTGTTTTTCAAGATTCATATAGATCTGAACATCTCTTAGATATTTTTAGGTATGTGACCTAATTGGTTTGTTTCTGTTTCTATATAGATACCATGATATGCCTGACGTTATAGATTTCCTAGTCTTGAGACAACAATTTGATGACGCAAAATATAGGCGGTGGAATATAGGTGAGTTATTTTATTTATTCTTGAGTTAACCGATTAATTTTTTATGGTGACATTGGTATTTTGTTAACTAAGATAATTATAGTTATTCCTTTAGCTGTACTATGTGTTGACTTAAATTTTTATCCACGATATTAATCATTCAAAATAGAAGCAAAAGTTTTCTTGTTCAATATATTTAATAATTTGGACTAGTATTAAAGCTAAACCGATATTTTTCTTTTATTGTTTAATGCTGTTAAAAACTTTAAAAAATAATGCTGTAATTGAGACTCAAAGAAATTTTAAAATTCTTAAAATTTTCCACCAGGCATTTAAGATCCATTAATTTATATACAGATGGATATGCTGTTCATTAGAGTATTTCTTTTAAATTTTTCAAACAGGGCCACTGTTTGTCATCTTGGAGTGTGGTGCAGTGCATATATAGTGTATTTGGTTTGAAAAAGCACGTTAACTATTACATTAGTCCATCTCTCCTCCTGTTCACATTGGCATGATGATTTGTCTTCTTGTTTGGTCTTGGTAAACATAGGAATTAACACGTGTTCTCTAAAAAGAAAAATTAGGAAAATGCAAGTTATTAAAATTAGTGTCATGCAAATTATTAAAAAAAAAATTATATATTCTGTATCATTTCTTTGGAAGCTTTGAAAGATGTGTTCCATCAAATAAGGGAGTAAACCAAGAAAGAGAAGAACATAGAATCTCTCCAGCAGACAGAAAATTTTTTCAGAACATTAAAGAGCTGAAAGGAATTCCCAAATAACACTCAACAGAAGTCTCAAGATAGCATCTGTCTAGCAAGCCTATAAAACAACCAATCTAGAAAATATTGTCCTCTAAGAGTGAAGTTGTCTGGGGGAAGTGGGAGTGGGGGGTGGGGAACAGAACTGATAAGTTAGTTATCTAACACGTTTAACTTTGTGGGAAATTATATTGAAGAGTGTTTCATAGTTAGAGCTGTTATAGAATGTGGGAAGACAATCATGAATGCAGGGAAAATTAATCATAAAAATGAAACAATTCTACAGAATTATATAAGAAAGTGTGTGCAACTGGCTCAGTAGGGAACAATACTTACATAGTCTTGATAAAGAAAAACTATGAATTAAATAAAATATACATACCTTTTATATGTAATTATGTAGAGAGGTTAGTATTTAGTATCTTAAATTGATGAATGAAGAAATAGTTCTTTACTCATTTAGAAATCTAAGTAAATTTCAAGAACAAATAGTTGAAGTAATTGAAAGTTTTTTCTTGATTGTGGTTATAAGCCTTTGTACATGGTTTTTTAAATTATTTGCATGTGTTACTTGATACAATACATTTTATTTTTTTAAGGATATGCATCAGCCAATAAATTGCTGAAAAAATACTAGCAGTCAGAATCCAGGAATATTCCAGAAATGATCTCATAACCTAAGCAAAGAAATATGACAGGCATTAGAGAAATCAGATATTTCAAATGTATGGACATCAGAACTTTTTCATTTGGATCTTATAGTCCCGTCCCCCTCACTCCCTCCCACCACCAATTTACAGATTAATATTTCTTCTTAAGTTAGTACTACTCGTTCTTTTATTTCTGAATATAGAGTAGTACCAACCCCTAATCCACGAGGGATGTATTCCAAGACCCCCACAGTGAGTACATGATTTTTTCCTATACACATGTACTGTGATAAAGTTTAATTTATAAATTAGTCACAGTAAAAGATTAACAGTAATTAATAATATCATAGAACAATACTAACAGTATACTGTAATAAAAGTGAATGTAGTCTTGGACACTTTCTCTTCTCTGTCTCATAACTGTGACAGCTACTAAGTGACTAACAGGTGGGTAGCATAGACAGTGTGGTAATGATGGACAAAGGAATGATTCATGTCCTGGGCAGTACAGAGTGGATGTCCCAAGATTTCATCATGTTATTCAGAACGGTACATAATTTAAAACTTAAGAATTGTTTATTTCTGGAATTGTCCTCATAATATTTTTGGATTGCTGATGACCATTGGTAACTGGAACCGCGGAAAATAAATCCACATGTGATCCGGATGGGACTAACCTATATATGTATCTATACCCCAACCACCATTTAAAATTACATCGATAGTAATTACTTTAACCTTTCCTCAGAAATATTTAAGGCTTATTCTGAACAGTAAACTCTGTCTCTTGCTTAACTTCATTGTTTTTCTACTGTATCATTCATTTTGGTTAGGTATATGTTACTCAGTTCCTCTTCTTGAACAAAATGTCATCAGTCTATGTAAGATAAAAAAAAAAAATAGCTCCGAAACTCATTATAATGTTTGCCATAAGGCGATAGCGTCAAGAATGCTATTTATTAAATTATATAGTAGCTTCTCAGTAAGCTCAGTGTCACTAAGTATGCATCTGAGGAGCAATTAAAGACTCTTAAATCTAGTAATAGATAATGTTTCCTGCTTAACATTGGCTTTTGGAATGCTTGAATCTAAACTTGGATCCCAGTGCATACCCACTCTGAATCTATATATATACTCAACAACATGTTGTTGGGTTATTCCTAACTCCAGCTTTTATTTTTTTATCATTAAATTTCTTTTATCATGGTTTAAATTTTTTTTATTTTATTCTGTACGTCTTCATAAACTTTTAATTCCTTTCTGGTAAACAATGAAAACAAATATTTTTCTCTTTATGGGTTTGAAAATGAAACTGATTCAGATGAACTCCAAAATAACTGATTTGTTCAAAGCTATGTGGATAAGTTACTCGAATTCAATTCTTGCCCACCCTAACCTGCATTGCCAGGAGAAAAATCACTAAGTACTATGAATGCCGAGGAAGGGGAAAATGTGGCAAAATGGAAGAGTGGTTTACAGTTTTCATGTGACACAGAGGGAAGCTGAGAATATAACTTATTAGGGTCTTTGCGGGGGAAAGCAGTTTCAGTAATAGGACAATTGCTGAATGCAATTGGGTAAGGAAAGAAAGAGATACAAAGGTTGCCTATTTTACAAAGATTAGTTTTTGTGTCTTTATAGACAAGGGAAAGTGAGTGTATATTTGTGAATGTTATGACTTAAGGGCGGTTGAGATGAAAGAAGGCAGTTTGGATTTTTGTTTATTTTTGTTTTTAGGCTGGAATTTGATTGTTGATTAGAGGAACTTGCTGACAGAAAGTAAGCAATTAAATAGTATAAATTTTTTTTTTGAGTAGAAATTATCTAAACTATTTTTATTTGAACGAAAAATTTGGGCATAGTCCTACCGATGAATTTAAAGTGATCTGTAAAAATGCTTAAGAGTGAATTTCTCCTTTCCGTAATGTAAGAAATGGTGCTGGAAACTGGTAAGTCACACTTCAGGTGTGCTTATTAAATAATATTTCTCAACATTGCTGATTTATTTACTTACTTATTTCGAAGTATGCTGGTCACTGTTTATATGTCTTCTGAAATCATACAGGCAGTTGAAGTATCTTAAAGGTATACTTTGGGATAAAGGAGCAGCAGTCCATTTCAGAGTAATGAGATGCTTTTGTTCTTGTCTAGGTGACCGTTTCAGATCAGTCATAGATGATGCCTGGTGGTTTGGAACAATCGAAAGCCAGGAACCTCTTCAACCTGAGTACCCTGATAGTTTGTTTCAGTGCTATAATGTTTGGTAAGAAAGTATTTGCTTGTATTTTAATTCAGCCTGACCTGCTTTGAATGTTCCCCCTGTCTATTAATTAAGTGATAAAGATGCTGCTTTTAAACAACGAAGCAATAATTTTTATAATGCGATTTTACAGAAATTACAATGTAATGTATTTACAAAAATACAATACAAAATAGATTTTTTAATATAAGGATTTTTCTTTTTTTAAGCTGGGATAATGGCGATACAGAAAAGATGAGTCCTTGGGATATGGAACTTATACCTAATAATGGTAAGTATATGTTAGGCTTTCTGCGTCTATATTATGGAATTAATTTCTTAAATTTAAGAAATCTGATTTGCTAACCTGCTATTGCATAGGCCTGTTATGAAGATCAAATAGAAAATATTCACCCATTGAATATTTATTGCATATCTACTATTGACCTGGACAGTAGGGGCTTAGTAATGAACAAGATAGACAAAATCCTTGCCCACTGGAATTTATAGTTTAAGAGGGAAGATTGAAGTTAATTAATTGCAGCAAAATATAAAAATATTTTGTTAATTATTTTTCACTCCTAGAAGGTGAATACTTGGGAGCAAAGATATTTTTGTTACTCTGGCAGAATACTTCCAGTACAACATAATATTAAGAATTTGAACTTTTGAATGAGACATAGGTTCATATTCTTCTAGTTCTGCCATCTTTTTTTTATGTCATCTGGGTGAATTCCTTGAAGTCTTAAAACCAGATTCTTTTGGCCTTTGAAGTTTTGTAAACTAATGCTCTACTTTCTATGAGGATTAAATGACTGCATATGTGTAAATTACTCATAGAGCCTGACACATGTAAGAGCTCAATGAGTAGCTAATTATAATTAATACAATAGCTGCCATCTTGTCTCAATGACCTGATACATTACCTCAGGATTTGGGAGTTAGCCTTAGGCAATGACTTTCTACTTCATTGCCCATCTTTATTCAATTAAAACACACACATGCACACCCATTGTATATGCATGAAGAGGTTTAAAAGGATATACCAGATTATTAATAAGAATTATTTATGAAGGGAATATGAAGACTTCACAAACTACCTTTTATATTATTCTGTAGTGTTTATCAGATAACAAAGTTTTTTTAATAAAGGAAAACATCCGGGGGTGGCTCCATAGTGTAGTGGTTGGTACATCTGCTTTACACTCAGAAAGTCCTGGATTCGTGCCCCAGGTGGAGCCACTGGCCATACACTGGATGCTCCAGGCCCCAGGTGCGCGCACAGTGAGCACGTGGGAGGAGACGCCCCGCCTTCAGAGATCCAGCTCTTAAGGGGAGATGGCAACAACCATATAGGTCAAGGGTATAAAGGGAGAGGATCAAAGAGGGGAGGTGGGAGAAAATCTGACTTGTAATATAGCAGAAATAGTAATGTATAATGGAGTTGTTTACTAGTTATTATATTCTAAAAAGTCAGAACAAAGATAACTTGGAAAAAGTAAACCCAATCTGGTAAACATTAGAGATGAGAAAATGGTCATGCTTATATTTGATATTGTCCAAGACTAGTTCTTTTTAGAAATTATCCCTTTAAACATATAATATGAGAAATGTGTTTTCATCTCGCTACTAAATTAGAGCTGTTTACTACTTTAAAATATCTTAATCAACCTGTAACCATGTTATATGGCTTCTATTCTGGTTTTCTTTCTTTCCTTTGTGAAAGTTTGAGTTTTTTAGTCACATTGTCCTATTTCAGTATGAGAGAAATGAAGCTAATTGGCATTGTAATGCTTGAGGTATTTCTTGAAATAAATTGGTGGCATTAATATATTATTTGTTTTCTGACTAAAGATATCTGTATGTGAAGGGGGCAATTTTTGACGTTTTTGATCCGTTTAGATATACATATGTGTTCATAGAGTTTAATTACATTTTGTGAAGAATTTTGTCCAGAAGAAGTAGTATGTTTCTCTTATGAAATCTAGTTTAAAAAAAAATGAGGAGATTTGTAGATTTTATGTTTTCTCTTAAACGATTAAAGATTCTATTAAAGGTTCAGGCATACAGGAGGCATACCATAATTATTTAAAAGCAACAAGCATAAGAATTATCTGTCAGTATTCATAATTCTTTCTGTTCCTACATTAAAAAAAGATTAAGGCTTTGATTGAAAAATACCACATTAGTTCAGTTTTACTTTGTGTATTTTTTATCAAAGTAAACATGGAGATTATGTTATGAAATGATTCTGAAAACTTTAAATTTCGCATTATTTTATAAAAATACTTTCTACTTCACCTGTAAATGATGATAAAGCAAGTCGTGAGATAAAAATTTGGTGAAGTAATTATATGCTTATCTAGAGAATTACAGAATTAAAGTTTTAATAAATAATGTTTTATCAACCCTTGAAACATACTTTCCTTTAATGAAAATAAAGAATATGTTTACCAAATCTTTACAAAATTATACTTAGTTTTATGGCAATATCAACTTTACTTTCTAAAGATAACCTAAATATTAGGAAATTACGACGTATTTTCACTAAATCTGCATTTATTTCTGTGTATTTCAGCTGTATTTCCTGAAGAACTAGGTACCAGTGTTCCTTTAACCGATGTCGAATGCAGATCATTAATCTATAAACCTCTTGATGGAGAATGGGGTTCCAGTCCCAGGGATGAAGAATGTGAAAGAATTGTGGCAGGAATAAACCAGTTGATGACCCTAGGTAAATAATAATGTAACATCAATATAGAAAATGCTGGCAAAAAGCTAAGGAAAAGAACAATACTATAATTGAAACAAAATATTTTTTCATAATGTGAGTGAGTGGTTTTCAAACATTTTTAAGTAGAATTTTTTTAAATGTAATTTTACACAGGACTCAGATATCTAAAACAGTTATAAATGGGGTTGCTCTAGCTGAGTTTTAAGAGTGAGGGCACCAGAAATGCCAGGGATACTTCTGAACAATCTGGACCCTCCAGAACCCCATTTGAAAACCCCTGACGTATTCAAGCTACATGTGAATTAGGAGAGAAGAGCTAAAAGCTGACTCGTAATTATGTGGATATCTACCAGTTTTCCCCTTAACTTTATGTACATATACACAAGAGAATATATGTAAGGGGAGGGGAGAAGGGTATATGAATTTCTTTGCTTCTTTAAAAGGAAAACAATGACCACAAATTACAGGAACTCTAAACTAGTATGGTGCTCTGTAGCAACTTACTCTGTCAGTAAGGAATCGGCTTCAAAGAGTAGGGAGAAATTAACATGAATAAGAAGAGCTTAAAGACACTGGAGACACATATTAGATGATATTTCATCTGCAGTCTTTCATAAAATGGGAACACTTCATAAAAAGTCTCATAAATACTATTTTAAATAATTTTAGTAATATTTTAGCATATGAAGTAGTCATACTATTTGTGAATGAGCAAAAAAATGGGGAGTGATCTTAATTAGGTTCTAGATTTCTACCAGTTTATGGTGTGCCATTGAGTCATTGACATCGAATCATAGACTTCTGGATCTGTTGTTTCTGCTTGCCTGATACTTCACAGAATTTTGTTGTAAAGATGAGATAAGGTGGTAAGTTTTGAAAAATTTGAAGGTTACAACACGCGAATGCAATGTTGTATTATAGTGCTACTGGTACAATATCAAAAATATATAGATTCAGGACAGATCAGGTTTTAATTATGGAAGTGTATGTGTATGTTTTTAATAGGTCAGATTTATATATTATTTGTCATCTTTTTTCTTCTAAGGAATAATAATATCCCTAGAATTTTGCAGTGTAAGTGTTTACATAATAAAAACTGAGACTCTTTTTAAGTTAACTAAACTATGTAATTACTGTGAAAAGACACTGGCAGACTAATGGTTATATGGATCAGAACTAAGTCTTAATTCAAGCAGAATTGTCCATGAAGTATTTTAAGCAATACAAAAATAAATTTATAAACTTATTTGTTTTATTTTAGATATTGCTTCAGCATTTGTGGCCCCTGTGGATCTGCAAGCCTATCCCATGTATTGCACTGTAGTGGCATATCCAACAGATTTAAGTACAATTAAACAAAGACTGGAAAACAGGTTTTACAGGTCAGAGCCATTTGCTGTAGCTATTACGAAAAGAAAACAATGATCCTTTTACTCATTTACTGATCTTCTATAGCAGTGTTTCTCAAACTTTAATGTACATAAAAATCACCTAGGGGTTTTGTTAAAATGCAGAATCTGGTTCCATAGGTTAGAGTAGGACCTGAGATTCTGCATTTCTAACAAGTTCCCAGGGATGCTGATGCTACTGGTCTATAGACCACACTTGGAATATGATTCCTAGATACAGTTTTATAAGTAGCTAACATGAGTTGATGCACACTGTCTTCATCTTCTGTTTTATAAAGCAAGCCAAAGTATTTCATTTTCTCCTAGATTTCACATTGTCAGTAAGGAATCCATTTGTTAATGGATTTTTCAAAGAATAATATAAAAATGTTTTTTTCTTTTTTGCTTCTATATTCAGCTTATGAGTACTTATGAAAAATGAAATTAGGAAAATTCAGGATATTCATAGTTGTAGCTTAGCTTGAAACATAACCAGAGTGTTTTTTGTTTTTTTTTTTTTAATTTGCTTTTTTCTTTTAGTTAATAATTTCAGTAAACTTTGAGTTCTAATCTTGGACAGGCTTTTGTAGATTTATTGACTAAAACGTCAAACTAGTTTTCACATTTTTCATTTTTCTTACGTGACTTTTGCTTAACAGGCCAATATTTTAATTCACATAATATTGCAGTAAAACTTTCTTTTTGTGACTAGTTTGATATTACTGCAGTTACTTACATTTTTATTTAAGTTAGGGAAGTTTTTATTCATATTTTGTATTTGCATTTTCCTACATAAAATCAATACCTTTCGTTCTTTTTTTTACCTAAAATATAATTCTAATTCGGTACTTCATGTACCTGGCACTGAAATTTGTTATTTCTTACTGATTAAAACAAGATTTCTCGATAAAAGCATTACTGTCATGTGGAGCTGTCCTCTATCCTTTAGGTGCCAGTAGCATCCCATAGTTATAAAAACCAAATATATCTCCAGACATTGCCAGATGTCTCCTGTGGTGCAGAATCACCCCTTATTGAACAACACTGGAGTAAAGAAAACTAAGATATTAGACTTCGTGTTCTGATGATTTTTTTGATCTTGTTAGGTTATTTCAGCTGCTTCATTGGTATTCGACAAAAGCATAAAGAAGGAAATCACCTATGATAATGTGCCTCCCATCCATCTTACACTTAAAGCACACTTCTTTAAATCTTTTTCAACACCACGTCAGAAGTTTAAGAGAAAATGAAGAAATTCTTAACTGTACCCTTCTTTCTCCCCAGACCTCCAAATTGCTAAGCCTTAGGAGTTACACCTAGTGCTTCAGAGATGGAACAAGACATAGGAGGGTAACAGGAAAGAGAGAATTGTTCTTAGGCACTAACTTTTAGACTTCAGCTAGAAAGATAAACTTATGGCATCTCCCACTATTGTAAATATACTTTCTTATAGAAATACTGCTTAATATGATAATTGCTAAGGTGCACATCTCAAGTACATTAAAGTTTAAATAGGGTTTTTGTCATTGGCTTAGTTTAGTAACCAATTTAGGAAAAAAATCTTTTGGGACACAGTCCTTATGTGTATTAGAAACTGCTTTTCACCCTGATAATGTAGTTATCTTGAGTTATGTTCTTATTTAATACAATGATGCCTTCAAGTGCTGTTTCACTGTTTAAAGCTTTTTTGTTTCTCCTTTACTCATTGGCTTCAGACTTCTTACAGTTTGTGGTTTTCCTCTTTGATATGTCTAGTTCAGCCTTTGGTAAACTACTGCTATCAGTTTGCCCTGCTAGCATTAATCTAATGCATTATTTTACACAGTTTTCCATAAAGTATCCTGAAGATGCCTGTGATTCTATTATTAAAATGAGCTTTGTGAATGCTATTTGAAATGCACAAAAACATTTCTGTATCCACAATTATTTATTTTTAAAATTACATGTAATTATGTTTTTGTTCACACATCAGGAAAATTTTCTGAGTGTTTTCTTCATTTTTAAGTAGGATCACATATTGGAGGATATTCTAGAAGTCGTCTTTGGATTTTTCTTTACTTTCAGAAGTAAAATAATAAAATACCAAAATTTGATTTAGTATTGTCAATTCAGTGTTTAAAACAATAATTTTCATTTACTTGGATTTCTTGGTAAACTAACATGGTTACCATAGTTTTATATCTCATAAGCAGGCTGTCAATTAGCTTTTCATTTTTACATATTACTTGATTATTAGGAACATGATTAGATAAGAATTGTTTCCTTTTTATATAAAAGATATGCTTATTATCAAAAAATGACAGCATACATGTCAGGAATATGTAAAGGCAAAAACTAAAAACTCTTCCATTTCTCTTCTAGTTCTACTTCTCCTATAAACAGTTTCTCTCCTAAAAGAAGGAACTGTTAATAGTTTAGTATGTTTAATCCAGACGTAGTATGTAAATATAGTTAATATGGCTACTTTGTTTCCCCCTAACAGAGAGGTTATAATTTTTTGAATAACTTTTTTTAAATATGAGTTTTGTACTTGATTTATTACTACAATTTGAAAAGTCACAGTGTCTTGGTTTTAAATTGTGTGCATATATTTCCAAATATAATGAGGTTAAACTGTGTGTATTTTGTTTATTTAAAGGCGGGTTTCTTCCCTAATGTGGGAAGTTCGATATATAGAGCATAATACACGAACATTTAATGAACCCGGAAGCCCTATTGTGAAATCTGCTAAATTTGTGACTGATCTTCTTCTACATTTTATAAAGTGAGTTATTTTTCCACACTTAATTATAATTAAAATAATAATGAATGGCAGTATTGTAAAATGTCAAAATGTAAAATACAGTCATTTCTATAGATAGTATCAAGTGCCATGCTATACACATAGCTCCTCCACTCAAAATAGGAAGTATATAATGTCTGTTTAAAGAAATAACATTTAGTTCATTGGCTAATATTAATTATGAAATCATAAAAGTTGTGATCTACTGTTAAACAGATTCTTCTTTAAATTCAGCTGTTGGACAATAATAATAGAGTAAGCATTTATTGAACATGTAATGTTTTACCTAAAATAGTTCTTCTAAGCCAAATAATAATCTTACATTTGAGAGTTACCTGGAATTTACAGCTAAGGAAACTGAGTCTTTTAGAGGTTGGCTTAATTTTCATAGTAAATGAATTGTCCACTTTCTGATTTGAGAAGCTTTCATCTTAACATTATATTGCTCCTGTCAGTTTTATAAACAAGTATTTAAGTAGTTCAACAGGAAACGAAATTTAACTTTCAAGATGATTCTTGAAAGTCTGGTTTACTTCCTTATTCATTGATCCCATACCAGGAGTGATAACTACAGTTTTTTAAGAAACCACCACTTGTATTTCCTTGTCTTTTGGACTTCATGTAGCCATAGGATGAATTGAGCCTTCTAAATTGAAACCAGAGGAATAAATCATATGTTTTGTATAAGATACTGCTCTGAGTTCATATTAACATTTATGATGGATAATTACCTCTGGGTAGGAGGAGACGATGTATTTTATAACTTAAATATTTAGCTGCTATTAGCTTTTATTTTTATATGAAGGGATTATTGAGGCTTTTTTTTTTTTTTTAACATCTCTAGCTTTATTCTCTTTACTCAACATAATTATAGGGTCCCTTTTCCTAGTATTAGTTGGTGTGCTTTTTGCTAAGGAATGTAGGTAATTTCAACATAAGAAAAAACAAAGAAAATTAGTGAGATCGATTTTGTGCCCTTCCCCTACCTTATTCTGTAAAGAAATCTGTTGCCTTCCAAGTCATTTAAAGTCCATTATTGCATTGCTCTTGCTCCTTTTCAGTACAACTGATGAATCAAGAATTAGTTATCCTCAGAGGACTATTTATATAACTTGGCAACAATAGCTATACGTTTTTAGTCTGTAATTTTACAAGTGTTAAGTGGATATGTGTATACATCTATTTTTCCAAAGAGATATGAATCAGTAGAATGATATTAGTGAAATACTTTAGATAAAACAAAACAATTTTTACAATTGGAATATATTGCCTATGAAGTTGCATTTCTTTCAAGTAGTGATTGGGAAATGCCTTATAAGACAAAGACAATATTTAAAATATTTTTATTGTATATATCGAAATATAAATCTTGGTATTTTTTAGATTTATGTGATTTGTGAAAACCATTTTTAGCTGACAGTAATTTTCAAAACGTCGGTTATGTCTTAAAATTTTGATTATTGTGCTTTTTGAGTTATTTGGCCAAATTTTAAGCAATAGATACATACAAAGTGATGCACTAGATATTTAGTAGTTAAATAAACCTGTACATATAATATAAGGAAAAAATAGTTTTTATGAAAGTTTAGATGAGGGGTAGGGTTACTACTAGCTGTGAGGGCGGGTTTTTGAATACAGGAGAAAAGTATGTTAAGATGTTATGGACAGTTAGACATTGATAGATTCAAGGGAAGTTAGATGAAAGGAAAGCCATTCTAGGGATAAAAGTGGCATGAGTTAGGAAATTAAAGAGTTGTTAAGGAAATTAGTAACTTAAATCAGGTGAAGTAGAGAGTACATGAACAGAAATAATGGGGATACAATGCTATAAACTCAGGAAGTTTGGCCAGACCATGGAGGGCCTTGAATGCTGATCCGAAGAACTAGACTTTTAAAATATGGCAGCAAGGGGTTATTGAAATTATTTTAACAAGAAAATATGCATAGTATGCCTTAAAATGTTACTTTGCAGTGCCAACTATTGATAAGGAAGAGACATAAAATATAAATAGCAGATAGATTGCTGCGGCTGAACAAATAAGAGATGATGAGGGATTAATTTACGGAAGTAAAAAGGCAAATGCCAAGAGATTTTGAAGGTATATTCATAGAATTTGGCCAATGATTGGGTTAATAAGGAGGCAAGGAAAAGAAAAATCGTGCATTACCGTGAGAATGGTAATGCTGTTTAAAAAAATAGAAAAAAGAGGATAAGTGTCTGAGGAGTGACAATTAGCTTTAGACAAGTAGGAATCTCAAAAGTCAGACCAAATTATAGGAATTAGGAATTCATTTACATAAATAAACTGCAGATATATAAGTTTGTCAGAGCAAAAGATATATTGTTGAGAATATAACTAAAGATAAAATTTAAGGGAACAACTACTTTTAAGAATGAAAGGAAGAAGAAATTAGAAGATAGGAGATTAGCTTTCCCTTATAGACTGAGGAATAAGAAAAGGCATCCCGTTGCCCTGAGGAAAACTAGGAGATAAGAATTGGATTTGGTGTAATAAAACAGGTCAGAGTAGAGGCTCCACATAGAGTGAAGGGGCACAGGGTCAGATGTGTGTTTTGGAGTCAACTAGTGAAAACAGCTTTGAGCTTTAAGATTTACCTTAAAATCTGGTTTTAGTAACAAATTTAAAGGGGGAAAAATCGCACAATTCTAATCTTGTATACTAACATTTCCTTGTTATTTAGGGATCAGACTTGTTATAACCTAATTCCACTCTACAATTCAATGAAGAAGAAAGTTTTGTCTGACTCTGAGGTATTTAATATTTCATTACGATTATTACATTGGTCTTATTCTGTATATAAAAAGAAATGTACACATAGTGGCTTTCAGATAAATGCTGTTGTGAAAATTAATTCTGCTGAATGCTATAGTTAACTTAAATAGTTCAGAATTTTCATTGTTTTGTTATAAATTTTTTAAGCAGTGGGAGCAGGAAGACTTTAATGATTCAATAAAGTGTTCCAGCATATACATTATAGGTTTTCTAAAGTGTAAAGGAGATCATTGGAATATGAACAGATGTAGAATACAGTTGATACTTGAACAATGCAGGGTTAGGGCAGGTGGCTCCTGAGCATTTGAAAGACTGTGTATAACTTTTGATTACCCAAAAACTTAACTACTAATAGCCTACTGTTCACCAGAAGCCTTACCAATAACACAGTTTATTAACACATATTTGACATGTTGTATGTATTTTATACTGTATTCTTATGATGTAAACTAGAGAAAAATATTAAAATAATAAGAATACATTTACAGTATTACATGTATTTATTGAAAAAGTTCATATGTAAGTGGACCTGTGCAGTTCAAATCTCTGGTGTTCAAGGGTCAACTATAATAAAGAAATTTAGAATGTTTAATGAATATGATAAATTCTTACTTCAAAGGAAGAAGAGAAAGATGCTGATGTACCAGGAACTTCTACCCGAAAAAGAAAGGTAATGTATTTTTTTGTTTTAGCATAAGTCTCTTATATGAATTGAAATGTATTACAAGCATTTTTTTTTACTGTTAGTATTTTTAAAGACAGATTGTTACTTCCAAATAGGTTTCCATCACAAAATGCATGGTTTTCAGAACTAGGTGAATGATATTTTTTATTATTTTAATTATTGCATATTACCTAATTAAGAATACATTAAAAATATAAAACTTACTTGTATAAGTGTTAATATATTTATATTTTTGAACATTTTTATTTTAGGACCATCAGCCCAGAAGAAGATTACGTAACAGAGCTCAGTCTGATATTCAAGCATGGAAGAAACAGTGTCAGGAATTGTTAAATCTCATATTTCAGTGTGAAGATTCTGAGCCTTTCCGTCAGCCAGTGGATCTCCTTGAATATCCAGTAAGTATTTTTGAAAATATTTTCTCTCCCTGTCAGTTTGCCATATATCTTATTCATAACAGTTTGCTATTTAAATTGTTATTTTTTGTGCTTGTAGTGTATTCATTATTTCATACATGTACTCATTATCGCTTTGGTTACATAGAACATCTTAGTTGAATATGTGGTAAAATAGAAAAAAACTCCAAAGTAAGACTCTATAGAATCAGGTTATGGTCCCTGCTCTGCCTCTTACAATTGTGAAACTGAGCAAGTCATTTAGTTTCTCATCTGAATTTTTATTTTTCACTGTTTTCTTTCCTACACTAATTTCACAAATTTATTATGGCAGTTGTTTAGGAAATAATAATAATAATAATACTTACCTTCTTATGGGGTTATAGATGTAATGAGAATACATTAAAATAGTTTGAAGCACTATACATAAATGTAAGGTGGCATTTTCATATATATTTAGGTTATGCAAATTTATGATCTTTCTGGAATTCATGGTAGAAAAGTTGAGTAAACATGATCCAGTATTTATTTCTCAGTGTAGGTAGTCTTAGCAATCTAAGTTTAGCTTATAGTGATTTTTTAATTCCTGTGTTCAGTTATTAAAGGTTTATAGTTTAGATAGCTTTCATGGCTTCAAATGAAAATAAAAATTAAATATTTTATGAGAGATTGTGACCCAGATGTTGTATCACCTGACTTCATTATCTGTTTGTGTGTATATATATTCTAATTTGGAATGATGAAAATGGAGAAATTTCATCAACAGGTAAATATAAATGCCTTTTCTTGTCATTTAAAATCAAGAAACATGGAATCGTATATGGAGAAGATAAATCTTTAATTACAGCAATATGATAAATTGGACTAGTTCAAAAGCTACCTTCTCAGTAGTTTCATAGAACTACTCCCAAATCCTTATGTGACAGGGAACGCCAAGCAAAACCTGGACTTCCATTCCTACCTGGCAATAACAAGGGAGTGCCCCTCTTAGCCCAAAGAGTGGGGTTACAATAGGCCCACTAAAACACAAGATTTAAAATAAGATGTAAATTTTTAAAAGATACAGTCTTAGACCCAAAATGTCTAGGTTTCAATCAAAAATCAGTTGTCATATCAAGAAAGTCTCAAAACAGAATTAGAAGAACGAAATGGAAATAGAACTAAAAAATAACTGAAATAAAACTCACTCAAGAGAACAAAGGAAAGAGTCAGTGAAAATGAAGATAAAAAATAAGTGTAGGGGAGGTTTCTGTACTTCACTTGAACTGGTAAAATGCTGACACCATTATATTTTTATAGTTATGTGTGCGTTATAAAGTACTTCAACAGCCACTTAAACTATACGGAGTTACAGCCATAAACAAATAGATTAAATGGAATTCTAAAACCTGTTCAGATTGGAGAAAGGTAAAAACAGAAAAAAACAAAACAAAAAAATGACAGACATGATTGAAAGTATACATTAACAGAAAAGTAACAGGAAGATCTCCAAACACGTGATAACTAAACAATATACTTTTAAATAATCCATGAATCACAGAAGACTTATGAGAAATAAAAAATAATTGAACTTAATGAAAATGAATACAACATAGCAGAATTTGTGGAACACAGCTAAAGCAATGCAGGGATATTTATAGCACTTAATAGTCTATTAGAAGAGGAAAAATCTCAAATCAATAATCCAGGCGCTCTCAAGAACCAAGAAAAAGAATAAAATTAACCAAAAGTGAGCAGAGGAAATAATAAAGAGCAGAAATCAATGAAACTGAAAACTTAAAAATTAGAGGAAATTATAAAATCAAAAGCTAGTTTTTTGAAAAGATTAATAAAATGGACAAACCTCTATTGAGATTTACAAAGCTAAAAAGAGAAAAGACACATATTGTGAATATTAGGAATGCAGTAAAGGATATCACTACAGACCCTGCAGATATCAAAAGTATAATAAAGGAATACTACAAAGAACTCTGCACACAGAAATTTGACACCCAGATGAAATAGACCAATCCTCAAAGTAAAAACCAACACAGTTCACCAAATATGAAATAGATCATTTGAGTAGCCCTATAACTAGTAAGGAAATTTAATTTAAAATCTTTTAAAAAAGAAATCTATTAAGTTTAGATGTCTTTATTAGAGAATTCTACCAAACATTTAGAGATTTAACATAAATTCTACACAATTTTCCACAAGTTAGAAGAGAACACTTCTCCACTCAATCTATGAAGCCAGTATTCTCCTGATATCAAAACCAGACAAAACAATACAAAAGAAAATATAAGAATTTTTAAAATATCAGCAAATAGAATTCAGCAACATATGAAAATTATTCTATACTCTGACCAGTGGGTTTTTTCCCCAGGGATGTAAAGTTGTTTCAGCATTCAAAACTCAGTCAGTGTAATTCATCATTTTAAAGGAAAGAATCACATGGTCATATCAATGCAGAAAAAAATTTGACAAAATGCATTACCCATTTGTTCTAAGAACGTACATGTTGGAATATGATGTGGTATGGTATGGAAAGTCAACATGGCCATATGAGGAAACAAGAATGAAGGTTGCAAGGAAGAAGTTTATTATGCTGGTCCTAGAGAGGAGGTCAATGAATGTACTTAGCACCGCAAGGAAACACCAGGTTTTGATCATGTGGCAGAAGACAGTAAGGGAAAAGCTTAGGCCAGGCCCTATATTGGGGTTTCTATGAGAGCGGCAAGGCAGGGCAGGATAACCAGTTTACAGTTGGCTATTTTGAATAATTCTAGTGGGCTTTGGAGCATAGGGATGTCTGGTACCTGGCCCTGGGATGATTCAGAGCAGAAGTAATATTGGCTTGGTGTATGAGAGTTAGATGAGGAGGTGGTTGGTTTGTGTATGAAAAAGGTACTCCCAGTGCAGCGCTTTGCTATCTCTAAGAATTGGCTAGTCTTGGGAGGGAGCAGTGTCTCCTTAGGCCTGTAAGGCCCCCAAATGCCGAAGCATCAAGAATACAGAAAATAAGAAAATATAGTTAATACAGTTGGCCCTGTGATGAATGGGTGCCAAATAGACAAGTATATAATCTAAGAAAACAAAACATCATTAATGATAAAAATAAAGACTTAGGAAACCTAGGAATAAAGAGGAGCTTCCAGAACTTGATAAAGAACATTTGTTAAATTACCTATAGCTGTCATCATGCTTTATCATGAAAAACTGGGAATGAGGCAAAGATGTCCATTTTCACCACTGCTATTCAGTATAGTATTGCAAATTCTAGCCAATGCAGCAGACGTATTGTTAAGGAATAAATAAAACTGTTCCTGTTGGTAAAAGGCAGTGATCCTGTTTGCTTTTATGGTCAAACATATTTGATCGTAATTTAAACTCGATGATGTAAAGTCATGGTATATTTTGAAAAATACAGTTACATACTCTGAGGTTATGGAAAAGGTCTAGTAACTCATTATCCTTATTAAGAGATACTATATTCAGATAATTTTATACTATCTTTTTTTTCTACTTGTCTTTTTATTTCTAATCTGTTGCCTTATTTTTTTACACAGTTGACTAGGCAGAGACTTTGGGTAGTTCTGCTTGTCCTCTGTGGAATGCAGTGTAGGCTTTGTGACAATTATCTAAAGCTGTGGTTGTGTTTCAGTGAGTTGACAACCTTTAGAGTTTATAGGTAGCATAAAGTTTGGGATTTCTTACATCAAACTTATGTGTGTACTTGTAGAGCTGAGTTTTTTTAAAATACTTTTTAAATCCTCTTCCCTATACAACTTCACCCTTTACCTCTTCCCCAAGGGGATAAATAAAAAGCAAAAGTTAATAAGTTCTTACACAATAAAAGGGAGAAGGCATGAAAAAAATTATTAGAAGTGAGCTGTGATTGGACCAAGGAATGATTATTAATCGTTCTAGGACTTGAACTCATTGCAGAAATTGTATGTGAATCCCTGTGCTGACAAGTAATGCTTTGTGGTAGTAATGAAGATAATAATACCACCTGTTTTTCCTCTTTTAGGATTACAGAGACATCATTGACACTCCAATGGATTTTGCTACCGTTAGAGAAACTTTAGAGGCTGGGAATTATGAGTCACCAATGGAGTTATGTAAAGATGTCAGACTTATTTTTAGTAATTCTAAAGCATATACACCAAGCAAAAGATCAAGGGTATATAATTTTCTTTTATGTTTAAATTAAGTGATATTAGTAGAAAAAGTATGTTAAGCAACTAAATATTGCTTTCATTTAAAATTTAGAGCAAAATTGACTAATTTTCTATTATGTTCTTAATGATATCTTAGTGGAAAAAAGAACTGACTTTTTTTCTACTTTGTTCCTTCTATGAAATAATACTGATGTCAATGATGTTTAAAGATGGTTACTTTTCTTGAAGTAGCATGGTTGAGTAGATATCACATACAAATCATCCTGGTATATACTAGGGCTATTTTCTGTGTTAATGGAAAGGAGCATTTTTGTGAATGATTTATAAAAATGAGTAAGACTTTAATTTACCTGTCTTTGGTCAGCAAGACAGCACATGCAAATGAGAAAGAATAGATGCTGGATCTGGGTAGCAATGGAGAACAGGTTCAAACGCTCAGAGATAGTTTAGTATGATAGAGTTCCCAGAAATTTTGTCTGTATGAGCTATCTGAATTCATAGTAGGGATTTTCTTTAAGACTCAAAGCTTGGAAGATTGCTATTCTAAACATGAAAATAATTTAATTGTAAAAATGCTTTACTTTTACTCTTCATCAAAAGAGATTGGGGAAAAGCACTGTTTAAATTCTAAAAACTTTATTCTAGGACAATATTTACATTATATGTTAATATCTACTGAACAGACATTTTCCTTTGAGGAATGTTTGAACAGTTTTTTTTCTTACCACAGATTTACAGCATGAGTTTGCGCCTGTCTGCTTTCTTTGAAGAACACATCAGTTCAGTTTTATCAGATTATAAATCTGCTCTTCGTTTTCATAAAAGAAATACAATAACCAAAAGGAGGAAGAAAAGAAACAGAAGCAGCTCTGTTTCCAGTAGTGCTGCATCAAGGTATTTGATTTCTTTTAAACAGCATCAGCTGATCTTTAACTTTGTCATCTAAATGATAGAACTCAATGTTTTTTTAATACTTCCTTTACTATTCCCTATATTGCAGAATGATATATTTGACATGCAAGTTCCTATGATGTGGAGGATTTTTAATCTTTTAACTAAAGCTATACTAGTGTAAGTGCTTAAATTCAAACTGCTAAACCTACACAGTAAAACAGCATTTTTAGGATAGTAATGGCATCATGCTTTCTGTCATATATAACTATAGCATTTACAGCGATCCTTCACTAAATATTCACTTTTCAAAGGCTCACAACCATATGAAATCCACTACAAATTTCATGTTTTAACATATTTCATAATAGCACAAATATTGAATCAAATAGTGTGTACAGAACTTTTATTCATCTGCATAGAGCTATAAGAATGACTAATGATACTATTTTATTTACAGCCCTGAAAGGAAAAAAAGGATTGTAAAACCCCAGCTAAAGTCAGATATCTCTACCTCTCCATTCTCTACACCTACACGATCAATACCACCAAGGCACAATGCCGCACAGATAAATGGTAAAACAGAATCCAGTTCTGTAGTTCGAACCAGAAGCAACCGTGTGATTGTAGATCCAGTTACCACTGAGCAACCATCTACTTCTTCAGCAGCAAAGACTTTTATTTCAAAAGCTAATACATCCTCAATGGCAGGGAAAACAAGTAAGAATCAGTTACAATTTCTAAATTGAAGTATTTCAATGACGGTTTTAAGCTTTTACTTTGCCAGATGAAATATACTGCATTTTAATAAATTCCAGCAGACACTGTGGATTTTCTTAATTGTTTTTACTGCTTTTTAAAAAACTTGTGTTTTTAATAAGACAAAGAAAATTGTGGTTAAGAAGTATCAGTGTAGAATAATGCATAAAGAATGGCGACTCTGACTCAAATTGCCTTAATTTAAATATTAGTATCCAGACTTGCTAGCAATTTGCCAAGACCTGCCATCATAAATCTTGAAGTAACTGGACAACTGAGCTTCTAAAAGGTTTGAAATTATTAAGAATTTACTTATTTATGCCTTTTTCCTATTTGCAAATAGATTTTTCTAAAGAACCTTTAAGCATCCTTCAGGTTTTATCCTCTTGGCTAATTCAAGCAATTCAGGTTAGAAGTAATCCCAGCCTTCCTGCTTGTTTTTAAGTTAAATAACTTAACTTTTAATGTTTTGTTTGTGTATGTGTGTTTTAGTTCTAGAGAATTCTGTGAAACATTCCAAAACCATGAATAGTCTTTCAAGTTCTGGTCAATCCAATTTTAGTCATGGCACGAGGAATAATTCTGCAAAAGAAAACTTGGAAAAGGAAAAGCCAGTCAAACGTAAAATGAAGTCATCTGTACTCTCAAAGACACCCACTCTTTCAAAGTCATCAACTGTCATTGAGCAAGGTAAGATGTTATTTGTATCTTCCAAAATAGAGTAGATCTTAAGAATGATGCTTTTGTTGGAGTTAACACTCATATAAACTTTTTAGGTTGCTCATTTTAAAGTCACATTCTGTATTAGTTGATAAGTTTTAGAGATCTTTTGATTCGTAATTTTGTGCCAAAAGCAAACTGTGTTGTTATTAAATTTT
This sequence comes from Rousettus aegyptiacus, assembly GCF_014176215.1. Classification (NCBI taxonomy): domain Eukaryota; kingdom Metazoa; phylum Chordata; class Mammalia; order Chiroptera; family Pteropodidae; genus Rousettus; species Rousettus aegyptiacus. The sequence continues at coordinate 123,441,030 of NW_023416284.1, read as the reverse complement.
AAAAGCCAAAAAATTTCACTATATGGAAATGAAAACAAATTGTAGATTAAAGGCTTTTAAGGATGTAAATTAGTTTTTAACTTCACTATTGCAAAACCTGAAAGTATATCAAAGAAGTTTAAATGAAATTGGATTTCGTTAACCCATGTAGCAGTTCTCACTGTTTTTAGAAAAATTGAGTTTTTAGTACATCACAGGATTCAGCACAACGTTTACTAAATAATAATTCATCAAGGTTGTCTACAGTCAGACCATCTATTCTAGTATACAACTTTTGGCTTTTTATAGTTATCCTTCCAGGTACTTTCATCTGCACATTTTCTTTGTAGAAGCTTTCTGTTTGAAAGATAAAGTAAATGATATAAGAACACCATATGACATGTTAAAACAATTATGGCTTATTGGCAGAATATGCCTCAAGAATAGCATTTTGAGGGTGGCTCCGTAGTGTAGTGGTTAGCACGTCTGCTTTACACGCAGCAGGTCCTGGTTTCCTGGGTTCACACCTCAGGTAGAGCCACGGACCATACCCTGGGCGTGCACCAGGAGCGCATGGGAGGAGACACCCCGCCTTCAGAGATCCAGTTCTTAAGGGGAGACAGCCTGCTACATCCGTAGCATGGAGAAATTAAAGGAGGGGGAAGGGATAAATAAATTAATTAATTAAAAAAAAAATTTTAAATAGAATAGCATTTTGTGTCATGATTCCCAAAATGTATCTAAACCATTTCCTCTTCAGTGTTCTCCCCATAAATCTCTCAAAATTTAATTGTCTGTTGAAAGGTCTTTATTTTGACTAATGGCATTGCAATCTATCCACCAAAAGGCTTAAAATCAGGGAGTAATCTTAGCCTTTTCTTCCTCATGCAAATCTTCTTGATAGTCAGTAGTTACTGTTGTTTATGCTTCCTTAGCATCTCTCAAATCTGTTCATTCTCCTCTCCATTCTCATTTTCATGGCTTTAATTCATGCCTACATAACTTCTCATTTTGACTGTTGTCCTAATTTCCTAATTGGTTTCCCTGCTTCTCAGTTCTTAACTCTTTCTTACCCAATTCCCCTGCTTTCCAATCACATATGGAATCAGATTTTAATGTTTTTGCCTGTTTTACGTAACTCTTTATTTCTTGGTTGCTGCCTAACATTTCAGCATTCCTTATTTGTCTTTTCCTTTTATGTCCCAGCCATCCTAAACCACTTGGAAGTCTTTGGATAGCATTGTCCTTTTTTTTCTTTTGGAATGTCTTTTTTTCCTGCCATTTTAAGTTTCCTGTTACTTTTCAAGTCTCACTCTGAAGTCATCTACTCCAGGAAGCCTTCTCCTGGGTTCTTTATACAAAATCAAGTACTGCTTCTTTGCGTTAACAGAACTCCCTGTTCACTGCCTGTTGTGATACTTAAGATTTGATTTATAATTTTTTAAATATTTAAAAATACACAAGAGGACCAGTACAGTATAGAAATACATTTTGCTATTAACTGACTCATTAATGATAACTTATTACATAAATATTGATATCTGAATTAACAACTAGAATCAAGAGCAATGCTTTTGAATAGAAATATAAGCCAGATATGTAATTTAAAATTTTCTAATAGTAATATGTAGTAACAACAAACAGGTGAAATAATTTTAATAAAATTTAATTAAAAATTCATTTCCTCAGTTGCATAGTACATTTCAGGAGCTCAACAGCCACATGGTTAATAACTACCTCTTTGGACAGCACAGGTTCCAGATGAGTGGTTTTCAACTTTTTTTTTTAGTTTCTGAATTTCTTTTTAAGAGAGCTATATTAGTTCTTGACATTTTTAGGTTATATATTGCTTTGCGAAGTTGATGAAATCTGTAGTTCTTTCCCTAGAAAATTCACATTGGCATATCCACACAAAATTCATACTATTTCAAGGAGTTTCTGGAGTCCTGAAGCCAATCTGTAGAACTTCTATAGTGGTGCATGGTCCGATTATTTATAACCCTTGTCAGTAGTCTTAATGGAAAACAAATGAAAGAATATACAAAATCCTCAGGCAGTTAAGTGTAATTGTTTGTTTAAAAATACTTATCTACTGTATGCATGCCTGCACACAACACACATTTCTCTCCTGTCCCCTCTGTCCTCATCATTATGGAAAACCACCAATCTAAAGAAAATTATTTGTACTGTGAGGGTCAATAAAATCAGGGCTTTGTCTCTCCCTCTCCTCCTGGCTCTGACCTTTTGTGAGTCTCTTGTTTTTTCTTGTTATTTCTGAAGTATAATTCCAACCCATGACAAAAAAAAAAAAAAAAAATACTATTATGAAAAGGATTCTCTTTAAAAGCACTTTCATCTCTATATGGATTTCCTTTAAAGTATTGCATTGCAGATCACCACAACCAAACAAAAAATTTCATAATTTTGGAGGAGAAAAAGTTAGTGGTAGTGCATGTATGTCTTTTTTTCTTCATCTAAAAGGATAATATATATTTACCACAGAAAGGTAGTTCATCATGATTTCCAGATCTTACATGTATTTAGAGTTTGATCTCTCAATTTTTCTTTTATTTTTTAATAAAACATAATGGCTTTTATCATGGAGTATGTTACAGTGGGATTTTAATCATGATAATGATGGGACACAGAGGCATACCTTGGAGATATTGCAGACTTGGTTCTGTTCACCACAATAAAGAAATTTGGCAATAAAACAAGTCACATGAATTTTTTGGTTTCCCAGGGCTTATAAAAGTTATGTTTACACTATACCATAGTCTGTTAAGTGTACAATAGCATTATGTCTTTAAAAGACAATACATATCTTAATTTAAAAATAATTTATAGCTAAAAAATGCTAACCATCATCTGAGCCTGTTGGGAAAATGACACCAATAGAATTGCTTGACCCAGGGTTGCCACAAACCTTCAATCTGATTTTTTTTTAAAAGCAATATCTGTGAAGCATGATTAAATGAAGTGCAATAAAATGAGGTGTGTCTGTAAATAGTATCATTAAACATTAGCCTTTTGTTGGTTCTTTTTCTTACTCTAGTAAAAAAATAATTAGGATTATATCATTACACATATATATATATATATAAATATATATATATTGTTGATTAGTTTGAGAGTCAAATGAAAAAACAATTCCAGATAGTAAGTGTGTCGTTCACTTTTAACAGATTGTAAGAACAATGCTCTTGTGCCAGGAAGCATTCAAGTAAATGGCCATGGAGGTCAGCCATCTAAACTTGTGAAGAGGGGACCTGGAAGGAAACCTAAGGTAGAAGTTAATACCAATAGCGGTGAAGTTATACACAAGAAAAGGGGTAGAAAGCCCAAAAAGCTACAGTATGCAAAGCCAGAAAATTCAGAGCAAAATACTGTACATCCTATCAGAGATGAAGTAGTTCCTTCTTCAACATGCAATTTTCTTTCTGAAACTAATATTGTAAAGGAGGATTTGTTACAGAAAAAGAATCGTGGAGGCAGAAAACCCAAAAGGAAGATGAAGACACAAAAACTAGATTCAGATCTCATAGTTCCTACAAGTGTTAAAATGCTAAGGAGAAGTAACCGAAAAAAGACAGATGATCCTATGGATGAGGAAGAAGAGTTTGAGGAACTTAAAGGCTCTGAACCCCACATGAGAACTAGAAACCAAGGTCGAAGGACAGCTTTCTATAATGAGGATGACTCTGAAGAGGAGCAAAGGCAGCTGTTGTTTGAAGACACCTCTTTGACTTTTGGAACTTCTAGCAGAGGACGAGTCCGAAAGTTGACTGAAAAAGCAAAAGCTAATTTAATTGGTTGGTAACTTGTACCAAAATATTTTACTTAAAAATCATAAAGCAGGTACAATTAAGGAATACGTAGAACTAAGGCTTCTGCTTCCTTGCTGCTGTGGTGGATTAGGGAATGTTATGATTTGATTTGCAAAAAAAAACAAAAACAAGCTTACAAGACACTTCACTTCTCTAAATGAATATATATAAATATATACATATATATTTTAAATGTTTGCTATTTATTGCCCTTAGGTAGGTTATGCATTTCAACATTCATTCACTGTTCGCAAAAAAAAAAAATTGAGGACCTATACTGAATTCCCAATTTATTTCTGGAAAAGACAGTTCTGCTACATTTTTAAGGAGCATAGTATTCCTAGTGATAGAGTGTTTCATGTTAAAAATTATTTTTGACCAAGCCAGGTACATTTCTATTGATACAGATGTCGTGCCCCCTGGGAAGACAGATGTAACCAGAGTAGCAGTAAATTAAAAAATTTGTTTCCTCTAAAGATAAATATAAAATTCCCACAATTTGATACCCTAAAGAGTTTAATTTTAATTGTACAATGTTCATCTACAAAGAATCTAGAGGAGGCTTTTGCTGTATTCCATTTCTGCCAAACGTAAGAGAAAATGTACTGATGAAAAGGAAACATATCCACATTGGAAAACATTTGACTGTCTAATTTTTCAGACCTTGATTCTTATATCAATCACTCGATCTCTGTTTATTGTGCCAAAGACTGAGAATCAGTGCAGTGGAAAGCCTGTTTTTGACTGTCAGGACAGCATACATTTTCAATATTGGAAAGGCTATATATTATTCTAAAGAGCAAGTTAGTAAAGAGTTATGCTGAGATGTATCTTTTTTTGGTACTAATAGTAGAAAGTAATGCACTGGTGGGTCCTTTGACAGAGATGTTTTGGAGAAAGTGTTTAAGTGGTTAAAGGATTCAAGGAAAATACAGGAAAAAGGTATGGGATTTGATGTTTACTTATTGATCTGGATTAATGTCATTTCTAAACTTTAGACATATCTAATAGGCTAAAATGACTTACAAAGAAATGTGTCTGTGTGTGTATGTGTATATATTGATAAATGGGTATAATTAAATATATATACAAACACATACTTATATACTATTACCCAGGTATAAATTCTTTTTTCAGGATTTTTTAGATAGTGGTAGAATAAAAATAATTTTAAAATGTCATACTTTATAGTTTAATTTTAAGGGGAAGATTGGTTATTTTCAATTATTAAAAGTTAAAATAGGCCAAATCACTTTTTATGCAATCATGTTTTATACAGTGGTCTCATTGCACATTGTGTTTTTTCTGCACTTTTTACGGTATCCTTATCACGCTGGTATGTCAATATACACCCTAAAAAAATTCCATTTAATGATTGTGCCTTGTAGTCTATTATTTTTTGCATCATTAGTAAAATTAAGTTGTCTATTGTAAATGATAATTATATGACTTAGGAGAATGTATTGCTATATGTACTGCTATGGAAAAGGAAAGCAGTTATTTATTTGTTTATGGTACAGTTATTTTATACCTTAAAAACCAACATAAATACCATTTCTATTGTTTAGAAATTATTGTCCATTTTTTTTTAAAGTTGAAATAATGTAGTATTTTCTGAGGACTGGTATGGTACAAAATGTAACCAAAATTATTCAGATACTACATTTTTCAAAAGTGAGGAAAACATGTATCAGCATAACCCTGATGTAGAAAAATAAAATCTTTAATCGAACCTTGACAAAATACATTACATAATTATTTCTTATTTCTATTAGGGATAATTGGTAACTGTCATTTAATCGTCTTGAAGAAGAATGGAAAGTGATTCATTTGGGCTTTTTAGACCGTTTGTAACTAAATTTGTACAGAAATCCTTCTGTGAAATTAAGTAAACCATTTTCCAGATCTTTAACTGGATTGCTGTGATTTTGAAGTTGAAAAATAATTTCAAAAATTTCAGGTTTTTTGTATATTTATTTTTTTCTAACAAATATATTTAACTATATAATTAAAATTCAGTAAACTCTTCATAATGCAGAAATGGATGGCTTGGTTGTATAGTAAAATGAGTCAGTTACACCATTATTGAAAATAATACTGTGTATGTTTGAATTTGTCATTAAAGTAATATGTTGCTTTTTGAAGGCAATCTATTTGAAACATGTAATTTCCTGATGTTATCTGCATTGTGTTAGAAAAAATAGACTACAAATCCATTTTTGTAAAAAATATGTGTGTAAGTTTTAAAGTGTGTACAGAGAAAGGAAGAGCGTACACAGTCTTAGAGTGGAATATACCTCTAGTGCAGTGTATGGATTAGTTCTAACTCTGAGCAGACATGAGTATTTACCATTTTACCTGCAACAAGTAAATGTATTCAGTTCTAAAGACACTGTATATTTATGACCTTATTTGGACATTATTAGACATTGATTTCTTAGTAAAGCAAAAATTACTTGGATCAGATTATTTGTAATTGAAACACTTAAAAATGTATTAGTAATACCAGATATATTTAGATTTTATATTTTTATAATTTAGCTTCTATGCATTGCAGAAGTTGAATTGAGAAATTAAAGTCATCACCATAATTTTGTTCTGTTTGATCACTTGGAAAAATATTTTCTCTTATACAGTTACACCATGTATTTACTGTTTATAGGCCAAAAGGAAATGTTAACAGTTGTCTTAGGTGAGCAATAAAAAAAAAAAAATCTCAAGTTTATTTAAAATTTCAGAAATATAATTTCTTAGATGCATGGATATTGTAAATCAATCTATGTATTTTTAAGTACCTAACCCTAATCTCTCCTTTGACCCCAACATTCTCGAGTCCCGGTCAATCTTAAAAAATTATAAAATGTTGCAAATGAACAACAGTTTAACACTCTTTCTAATTAGTCTGACAATTCCGGGCGATAGATATATACTTTCTTAAAATTTTATCTTTTGTAATCTGCTATTACAGCATTGGATGATTTTCTGCATATATGTTTATGTACTAAAGACATGTTCGTCTTGTTTCCATTATTGCTCAGCTTTACAGATTTGAAAACTATTACAAAACTGTCGTCTTAAGTTTAATTAGAATTACTATAGAATATTTGTGAGATTGTTTGAGTCACATCTGAGACATGAATTTGGATAAATTTAGTATCATTTGGAAATGAATTAAGATACACTGATCATCAAAATGATCCTCATGTAACATGTATACTAACATCTAGAATTGTCCCTTATTGGCATTGTGGTAGATTAATCACACATGTTAACAAATGTAGTCAAATAACATTTTCTGTTTATGTGATATTAGCAACATTTACATGTTTTAAAATATGATTTGTAATATAAATTATTCTCCAGTAGCGTTTACTTTAATTCTAGCATTCCATTTTATACATACCAACACATCCATATAGCTTTCAAATGTTGACTGGAAACAATTTTGATTTTCAGTTTTCTATCTATTGAAAACAAATTGTTATTCTGAATGTTTTTGTTCACCTGAAGTTTATTTTTGAGTAGGCTGAAAGGACCAAGATATGTGAGTATTTAAAGAGCTGTAAATGTTCTTATATGCAGGAAATATATGATTTTAAAAGTCAAAATAGCATAAGTACTTTTATGTTCTGTGAATTACCCCCATGTTTAGAAAGTAGACTTCACATAATAGGTTGAGAAGTGGTTTAGTTAATTTTAGGTGAGAATTTATTTTCCTATTAAAAATTGGAATATACCTTTTCCTCTCTTCCCTCCTCGCACTTCTCCTTAGTTCCCCAAATTTCCAAGTGATTTGAACTAAATATTACATTTACTAAGAAACAATTTTCTTTCTTAATTATACCGAGCTGATTAATCACTCCACGTGAAAAGTCATTTTGTACTACTAAGTACTCAAGAAGAGGTCAAATTGAGTCAGAAGCCTGTAATTACCACTTTTGACGCTCCAGAGGTAAACCTTGTACACACATTCAGTAAAACAATTAGAAAATATTATGAGCTATAAATATATTTTTAATTTTGATAACTCTGTGTTGAAACACTTTTAATGCAGATGAAATCATCAGGAAATTAACCTTATATGGCACAAACCAAATACATATAGTGGGTGGCTATGAGTTCTTCATTTAAAGAGCTAAAAGAATAGGTTTGAGATGATATATGATGCAGATGCACACATTTGCTCATTTTAAGATTGTGCGTGTCGATTAATCACAATGATAAACTATAAAATGAGAAAATGCTAAGTTACATTTTTGGACCATATTGAAACTGCAAGATGGGTTCTTAAAGATTTTTTAGAAAACTTAAATCCTGTCACATGATATTTAGACATGTAAAATGTAGTTCAATTTTTAAAAAGTAACTGACCTAGAGGGTTAAAGTTGAAACTGACACATTTTCAAATTAAAATAATGCTTATTTTGTACAGAAAACAATGTTAAACACAAGCAAACCTGTTGTATGTGATAACACAGAGTTTAAAGACTAATTAATTAATTAGCTTTATTGAGGTTTTTGTTTTCCTTCCAGAAACCTGGAGTATCATGTTATAAATGGCAGTCTCACACCAGAATAGCAGTGCCCTTTCTTTTTGTACATACTGATTGGACCTTTCTTTACTGTTATGTGGACACTTTCTATGTTAGTTTTGATGCATAATTCTTTGAATCCTTTTATACAAACTAGAATGTATGTGTAATAATTCCTGTCCCTGCAATGTAGTAACTACAAACTTATTTTTAAATAAATAGAAAACTTGTTTTTCTAAGCTATTTTGTAAAGCCTCATGATTTCTTTGCTTTTTTTTTTAAAGACATCAAGCACTCAGCACATAATTTCAATAGGCACTGAACCGTAAAAGCCTTTATGTAAATACTAGTACATTAGAGTTTCCAGTGCCCTGTCTATTTAGCAAAATGTTAAAATTACTTGCCAGTCAAAAGTGTTTGGGTACCCTAATGTAATTTAATTCCAAAATAACTAAAGGTTAAGTCGTTTGCCTTTTAATGTGTATACCTAAACCAATTTTATTCCTATGTGTAAGTAAATTACGGAGTGATACTTAGATTTTCAGATATTTCCATAAGATATTTAAAAGGAACAGTTTGCATAAATATTTTCTCAAAAGTCTGAAGAAAAATTTAAGGGAAAAAAATGGAGGAATGATGAAAAACTTGTTAAGCAGGTATTCAAAATGATATTTAAAAAGCTATTGCTGTTTTCCCATGAGTTTGTTCAGTTTGGCATACATTTTTATTGACTTTTTGAGAATCCCAATTTTAGAATGAAGAATACATAAGCCTATAGGAAATGACAATCAAATTAAACATAGGGGTTGATTTGTGATTTCTGTGCTGTTAATGATAATTTCTCCCTAAGAAATTTTGTTTAAATGACTGTAAAATATATTTCTAAGTTGAAGAAAGCAGGTAAATGTTCTTGGTACCTTTTCTTCTTTCTGAAATATGCTATACTAAATCATAGTACAGACTTAGAAGAACCAACCAAGAAAAGGTTTTCAGCAACCACTTTTTACTGGTTTCTCCTGTAATAACATCAACTTTCATGGTCTAGGTTAAGTTTCCCCATTAAGGACAGTAAGATTAAAAGCCCAAACACAAAATTTCTGTTCCTTACAATATAATACTTTGTAGCCTTTTTGCACTTAACATGTTTACCATATGTCGATTACACTTTTTGGTTTCATTTGGGAAAAGAACAGTGAAAGGATTCAGTGAAGTACCTTTCTGCCTATCTGGACATATTAGCAGCACAATGCAGTGGAATGAACTGGGCTTGGAACTGAGTCATCTCTCTGAGTTTCACTTTCCTCATCTCTCATTTGTAAAGTAAAAAAAGTTGAATAGATAATCTTCAGGGTACAGTTAAATTCAAATAGCCAATATTATTTTATGTTGTCCTCTGTACTCATGGCCCAATTGGCTTTTCTATTGAATCCCTAAAGAAAATAACGCCATTGAATGTATAGCTTTCAGGCAAGCGGTGTCTTCTGGCCATGATTTGATTGTAAAAAATGGGAGATCTTCTGAACATTCAGAAAAAAGTTTTTACTGTGTTGTTGCAATGCTATAAATGGTGAGTTGAATTGAAATATTCGTTTGCTAGTAATAAGTAATAAAGTTTGTGATTTTCCAGGATCCAGTCTTAGTAAAGGAAACGCAAAAAGAGTTTTCAGAGGAGATTTAATCATTTGATTAAGACTGGATCAGGGGTGCCTGAGAATGCTAGTTGGTTCTCATTTAATAAAAATGAAATAAAATATTTAAATATAAAAGGCAGAACAATTTTAAGGAAACTTAAATGTTTCACAACTGGGAAATGGTCTTTTGTTTTGGTCTTTGTTTTAATAATCGGACATAAAGACAAAACGAAGTAAGTTATTCTGATGAGATACAAAAAATCTGAGTAGATCATAAAGAAGTTAAAGAGCAACTCAGTCTTCTTTCAAGCTCTTTAAGAACAATTTATACAACAGAAAATCCAAATTTTAGTTTGGTATGGACAGTACTTGGCAGTAAAGGTTTTACAAGTTCTCTCCCCTTCCTTTTCTTGTAAGAGCATCAAAGCTGAAAATTTTGCCAAATGTTTAACACACTATGGTTTCTTTTCAGACTCATTCTCCTACTTACAGATACCAAAGTTTTTTGTATGTTGGAACAAATAGACACTTCAGTACAAAACTCTGTCCTTGAAAAACAAACATTCCATTATCCTGATACTTAGTTTTATTTATCACTATTAGTTCTTGGTCTCAGATACCTACATTAATTACAAATTTTAACAAGAGTAACCTATTTCACAGAAAACTGAAAGGAAGTAATTAAAAACTCATGCAAGTATTTTTGTGGAATAGCAAAGTTCATGAATACACATAACAACTTTTAAACCTTAAAGTTGCAAAAATGAATGTGTTCATTAAATACATGACCCAAAGACAGCCTCTCCATAGTATGTAAATAAAAAGAGCAAATGTATATAAACAAAATTATGCTTACTATGCAATATTTCAGTATTGAATCTTAAATAGGTATGCAATGATTATCCATTAATAGTAGTCCAAAGTTTTAAGTTACCTGAGGAATTTGTTCGAATATGTTCATGCTGACACACTATAACATATAATTACTGTTACAAAATATTTGTTAGGACTACAATTTATTTGAACACGATTTTAAGCTTAATATCCCTAATACATAAGAGTAATGTTAGTTTATCTAGTCAGTAGAGCAACATAAAAAATTTAGGGGCTTTAGATGAACTCATCTCTTTTGAGAAAGCAAACCAAATCTTTATTACAGAAACAAAACGTATACCTGTATTATACCCAAACTTATATAGAAAAGACATATAAACGTTATTTTTTAAAAACCAAAATTATTCAATAAGTTTAATTTGCCCAAAGATTCACCTTAATTATATGAACTGGGATTATATTAAAATGTTTGTAAGCTAGGTGTTTCTGGAAGAAAGATTGTTTTTAACATCTTTAAAAAATACCAAAATTCGGTTTTCAATTTTTCTATGAATTTGGGAAATATTCAATTTATTTTTTAAAAACCTACCTAAACCAATCAGAAAAATAGCTGCTTTAATTAAAAGTGCTTAATATAAGAAATGTTATAGTTTAATTTATTAGTACCCTTTGGGAGTAGGAAATCATTTCATATTTAAGAATGTACAGGTTTTTCTTAGTTACACAAACAGAGATCATACACCTTCAATTTTACAAATTTAGCCACAAGTCAAATATAAACAGAAAATCTCATCAGTGCAGATTTCGAAGAGCTGTTCTCCTTTCTTAACTGATTTAAACTCACAAAGAGAAAAAAAAAAAAACAGAGATAAGAGTTTTAAAACCATTTCCTGTCTGCAACCATGCTAACCTGAACAAGACCAATTCCATCTGATCTCGGAAACTAAGCAGGGTCAGGCCTTGTTAGTGTTTGGATGAGAGACCGACCACCTAGGACGACCAGGTGCTATAGGTGTAAAAAATATATATATATATATTTTTTAATTAAAAATAAGGGATTGTAAAATGAAAATTTCTAGCAATCTGTGAGGTCAACCAAGGGTTGCCTAAATAAATAAATAAATAAATAAATAAATAAATAAATAAATAAATAAATAAATAAAACCATCTACTCAACAGAGGTTAGATCTTTATCATATTTCAAACCATAAAAGAAAATTCTCAGTCTTCACTCCACCAACCCTCGAGGAATAGCCTATTGATCATGATTGCTCATGAACAAACCAAAAGCAAAAACAAAATATGACAGCACATATAACATGAAGCCCATACTAAAAATTTTATTCAACTTAATAAAAGAACCAGTAAGATGTTAAGACCACAGAATAGATAGTTTTTTTTTTTTATAATTTAGTTTGTTAAAATTGTTGGAGGAGTTATGCCATCAAAAATGGAGTAGGAAATTTAAAAGCTCCAGTCCTCCACCAAACTGGCAAAATCTATCATAATCCACTTTTTCAGGATTCTAGAATCTCTTGAAAAACTACCAGAGAATTTTTAATGAAGAATGAACGTGCTGAATTTCAGTAAGACGATGTTACGTGTTTTAACTTACCCACCTACCAACCCCCCACTCCCTTTCTGGGGGTGGCAGCAGGGACCATGAACAGGGCAGCTTGCATTCCTAGTACTAGAGTAAAGAACCATATGGACTTTGTTCTAAAGAATTGTACTTGACTGTTTTGACCTCATACTGGCTGCCTGAAGGGTCAGCTCTGGGGCTTTCCTTTGTTCCACCCACCTCCAAACTTTCTCAGGGCTAAAGTGGGGTTCGTCAAAAACATTTAAAGGCAAATACACTAGCCCCAGCTGCCTGAAGCAAGGGAAAACTGATGGGGCAGACCAAAAAGCTTGGAAGGAAGATAACACAGTTTTGAGAAACATTTTCAATGCTCTCTTACAAATTATTAAAATTATCTACAAGTTAGCAAGTTAAAGTAAGATTTTTTTTTTTCAACTCAGAGGAATGGTTTAAATGGACTATATACAAATGAAATTTTATTTTGAAATATTTTATATGACTCAAGCATTTTGGCTTACTATAATATTTCTATTACAAATATAGATTCTAAATTCTGTCATCTTGTGGTTACTGAGGAGCAGCTAGAAAGTGTCAAAAGACAGGAGTATGTCATCTAGAATCTGTTTGCTTCTGTTTGCTTCTCCCTCAACTTACTATGTTATCTAATATTAATATTTTTCCAGGAAATCTAAGTGTCATTTTTTTTTTACTCCTTTGACAGAAAGAGTTGAAATATTGCTAGAGAAAAACAGGAGTTTCATTTTAAGTATTTGTAAATTAGTTCTCATGACTTTTTTGTCTAAACTCTATTTTATTTTTTTCCCCAGACTTATTAAAGAACAACTGACAAAGAAAATTAGTATAGTTTAAGGTTTGACATATGCATCATGAAATAATTACTGTAATCAAGTTAATTCATATGTCCCTCACCTCATAGTTAACGTTTTTATTCTTTTTTTGGTGTGGTAGAACACTTAAGGTATGCTTTTTTTTTATATACCAAATTTCAAGTACATAATATAGTATTCTTAAATATAATCACCATGTTGTATATTACAGCCCCAGAACTTATTCATCTCATAAATGAAAGTTTGTACCCTTTAACCATCCTTTCCCCATTCTTCCGCTCCCAATAAGCTCATGGAAAACACCAGCTGGTTCTACAATATTTGTCTTCGTCTGGTTTATTTCATTTAGTATAATGTCCTCCAGATTTATCCATGTTGTCACAAATGGCAGGGATTCCTTTCATAATGGCTAAATAATATTCCATTACATATCTATACCACATTTTTAAAAACCCATTTATTCATGGATGGACACTTGTTTCCGTATCTTGACTATTGTGAATAATGCTGCAATGAATATGGGAGTGCAGATATCTCTTTCAGATATTAATTTTATTTCCTTTGGATACATACCCAGAAGCGGGATTGCTGGATCATATGGTAGTTCTATTTTTAAGTTTTTAAGAAACCTCCATACTGCTAAACTTCTCTTTAAAGATGAAATCATCTCCTCAGTAACAACATTTGTGACATCCTTCATGCTTTCACAGTCCATTTTATACCAATTGTATAATATGCTTATATGTGTGTGTGTGTGTGTGTGTGTGTGTTACATGGTTATATAACATGTATACATGTGCTTTTAGATACCTTGTGAATTATAACACTCAAATATTTGTGAAATAAATTACATATATTATATGCGAGTGTAAGCATGGATATCACATTTCTCTTTAACAAATGAGCCTGAGTACTATCTAATATCCATACTTTTTCTACATTTTTGGTGGCATACTCTTTCACTCTTTATACAACGGTTCTGTAATATTTGCAAGATCTATTTATGTTTTAACACAAGGTAGAATTCATTCATTTTCACTGCTGTATAATGTTTGTTGTGTGAAAATATCACAATCTAATTGTTCTGTTGCCAGTAGACACAACTGTTGTTTCTAGCCTTTTGCTATTGTGAACAACTCTGCTATGGACATCATTTCCAGTGTTTGTTTTTTTTTTTTCCCATGAGAACCCTTCCCTCTGTGCGTGTGTGTGTGTTCAATAAATCCAATTCTGATAATGTTAATCCTTTATTTAAAAATCCTTCAACCCAGTGGCTTAGCATAATTACCTGGAATAATAGTGCAGATGGCCTGGAATGATCTCAGGATAACTACAGTAATTCAAGCAATTCCTTTTGAGAAGATCAAAATAGAAATACTGCACAGTTGGTTTGCTACTTCTTTCTTTTTGTCAGCAGGACCCACCCTGTCCCTCTCTACTCTGTACTCTGGCACTACAGATGCTCTAAATATGATCAGTTGTGAAAATGAATCTCTCACCACCAAAGTTTTTCAGGAAGAATCAAAAAGAAATCTTCCTCTGAGAGGCTCTCCTAGAAAAAGAAACAATGGTGAAAAGAACATGGAAGGGTCAGGTGTCCCAAGTGTTCCACCGCAGCACTGCCATTTAAGAAAGATCAACTCACTTAACTTTATGGATCTCTTTGCAAATCCAAAAAATAAAAACTAAAAAAAAGGCAGTTATGATGCCTGCATGGCCTACTTTCTTGAGTGGTGTAGAAGATCCAATAAAATCTCATTTATTCCACATACACATATTATGTCCCAAGTCACTGTACTAGGTCCAGAGAGGAATCATGTGGCCCCTTGATCTAAAAGAGCTCAAAGACAAGAGCAATGGTTCTTAACCCGGCTGCACACAGAATATCCTGGAGGGTGATTGAAACAACCAACCAACCAACCAACATGGATGCCTGAGTTCCCTGCATCCTGGCCATGAGAGATTAAACAAATTTATTTAGCTCTCTTAGCTTATACCACATTATGTATGATTGGGATAATAGAAGCTACTTCACAGGCTAGTTATAAGTATTAATTTATAACACTTGCCTACCGGTGTACCTGGTAGAAAGTACACAGGTGATAAATTGCTGGGAGTGAGCTAGGAAAAATAGGCAACTACACAACTGGAGTAGATCTTGGCTACAATGGAGAGAAACATGCAGGTGCTCTGAAGACCCCAAGAAGGTCATCTAACTCAGCTGGGATAGCCATCCTAAAGGATAAGATGTCAGAGTTTTAATTCAAAGGTAATTATTCAGACAAGCCAGGGAGGCAATGGGAGTGAGGAACATCCGAGGGAAGGTAGTCTGCTCAAGTCTCCTGGAGTACGCGAAGGGATGAAACTGAGAGTACGTGGGCCAGATCTCGAGGAGACTTGAAACCACGCGGAGGGGGTTGGCTTCCAAGCTGCTGGCGGCTATCGGGAGCCCACAAAAAGTTTTAAGCTGGGAAGAACGCGATAAGAGTTGAATTTAAGTTCGGTCACTGCGTCCCGGCATGGATTCGCGGTGATCAAATTTTGATACTGGAGTAGGTGATCAGTGGGGGCGGTAGCCTGGTTTTAGGCAGTTGAATTAGAAACAGTAGGGTCCTGAAAGGAAAGGGGAAAAGAGGTAAAATTTACAGCCCTTGACAGCATAAGGAGGTAAGTGATGCGAAGGACACGAAAGCCATCCTGATCCTTGGCACTAAAAATGGGCAAAGGACGGAAGTGCCATAGCCTAGGGATGAGGTCACGGCAGGAGACGAAGCTCTGGTGGCCTAAGGCAGATTCCGTCTAAGGCTGGATGAGTTTGAAATGCCCAGAGGTCAGGTGGACGAGAAGGTGCGGTTCAGCCCCCGCGGCAGCGCCTTGGCGGTGCCAACGCCCCAGTAGAGTGCGCAGCGGTTCCCTGCACGCAGCGCGCACCCAGCGGCGAAGCCTGCGCCGACCGCCCGCGGCCCGCTCGCCCGTTCGGAGCTCGGTTCCCGCCTCTGCTGTTCCCGCGGCCGCTGCCTGCGCCCCACGGCGCGGTGAGCGGACGCGGAGACCTGACAGCACCGGCAGAGGGAGGGGGCGCCCCGGTGGCGGCCTGCGCTTCCATAGGTCAATCTGGGTCCTCCGCCCTCCACCCCCCCCCCCCCGAGAGGCTCCGCCCGCCGCGCCCACTACACCTTCTCCTCCAGGGGCTCGGGGCTCCGTGCGCGGCTTCGGGCTTCGGCAAGGGGCAGGTCCGCGTCCCCGCGGGTGGATAGAGACGCTGGGACCGAGCGCAGGCCCGGCGAGGGGCCGCAGCACTCTTCTTCTTGACAGGTAACGGGATTGCGAAAGAACCAGGGCGAGGGCGGCCCCTTCTCCCTCGCCTTGCGTCAGTTTAAGGTTTTCGGAGCGAAGAAGAAGGTGACGTGTATAAATTTTTGCTCCATTTTGGGCCTGAGGGAAGACAAGTGTTTATCTTTCCTTCTTAATGAAAGTTTTGATTAGGTTTGTGTTTTGTGGTCTACACTTTATCTCTTTTGATGTCGTGTTTCTTCCCTTTGTTACAACCTAATTTCTTCAATTTCTTTAGGTATTTTGTAGCTATTTCACAACCAAACTTTACATCTGTATATTTATAATTCTTCAAACAGTAAATGTTGACTCTACCGGAAATGGATTTTTCTGTCAAATGTTACCACCAAGCTACTTCCACGAATAATTTACTCGGGAGATTCTGTTCTGATACTGATTCCTGAACTAAGTTCCGGGATTTGTATTTCTCTCGAACATTCCATAAAGCTCAAGACTCTGGTAGGCACATGATAGACTTTCAATATATTCTTGATAATCTATCACTTTTCTATGCAGGGAGAAACCAGTGTCCTCATTCCTCTTGTGACCTGATCAACAACCTCCACCCCCACCTCCACCCACCAAACTTGCCCTCCTCCCCTTCTCATGGACCTTGCATTGTCGTCCTAATTAGCAACTCCAGTTTCTCTCCATGACAGTCTAGGAAACTCCTTCTCCCCTGAAACTCCTAAGACTCATCCTTAGTATCACTTATAAATGTCAAGACTTGGGCATCTGGTTTCAGCCTGCACTTCAGATTCTGCATGTCCATCCTTTGTGACCAGCCCAAGTCTTTTCATTCTTTCCTATATTCTTATCAGAAACAGCTTACTGTAATGGAAAGATGCCGTTTTTAACAACCATATTATGGAAAATAGCAGACTTAGAAATAGCATCAAACATCTAGTCAGTATACAAATTTCAAGATGTCTCCTGCTCTTAATATTTTTGTTTAGTTTGTTTGAATCATGATCCATATAAGCTCCACACATTGTAATTGGTTAATATAATTTAAGTAATCCATAGATTCCCCCTTCTTTAAGGCCCTTCTTCTAGACAGTGAAATGATGGACTCACCAGTGATATTTCATTTAAAGTTGTGGAATTCTTCTGTATTTTTCATGCCTTTAAAGCTTGGAATCAGGAAGTGAAAAAGAGCATACAAATAGGAGTCTCTTAAGTTATTCTTTCTTCCAGGGATATCCTTGATGTGCTACAAAAAACATAAACACACTCTTACACATGTATATACAATGGATTTGCAGAGAGAAGCTAGGCTAACCTACATTTCAGGCAAAGAGAAGGATGTGCTAACCTTCAGGCCATTCTTAAATCAGTTTTCCTCCTCTTCAATATATACTTTTCTGTCTTCTCTTTTTATATGTTCTCTCTAGTCCTAAAACTGACCTTTTATGCTGTTGCTCTTTAATAGTTTTCTATCAATGCTCTAATGACAAAGATTGGCTAACCACTCATCATGGATGCTGTAGAAGAGGTCTGAAATTAGGTGGAAGGTAGTCCCAGAGTTGATTTCACTGTTGGTGAAGAGTCAGCTGATGGCAGTTTAAGAAACTTGCACACTGATTTTATGCCCACCCTCCACCCCAACATGTCTAAAACTATAAGTTCACTGTGGCAATAATGTAGGCACCTACATTACACTGCCCAACAAGTGCTATCTCAGGTACCAGACTGAGAATAGCCCAACTTGGTAAAAAAGTCCAATTAGGCTATCTCAATTTTTTATTCTCTGTATGGGTGTTCAACATTCTCAGTGCTAACTTCTAACCTTTTATTGTTTAAACATAGAAACTATGGATTAAATGGGTCTCAGGAGTTTCAGTCCCCCTTAAGAAAGGATCTATGCCTAGCAAAGTGTTTCTTGCAGTCTAAGATTTTTCTTTGTTATTTTTTGCTACATATTTTTTACTACATATCAATCAAGTGAGCTTTTATCTGGACTCACAAACATAACACATTCATTAAGTGAACCCAAGTTTTGTGGAAAATCTGGTCCTTGAATCAGGATATAAGTTATGCTATTTACTATTTATTTTAAGAATAGTAGTTATATTCTAGGAAGAAACCTGATTACCTGGTAATGCTTCTAATTAGCTTTCATTCTAGTGCGAAAAAATAAAAATTAGTAACTTACTAAATTCGACAGTAGTAATTTGAAAAAACATCTTTTGTTTCATATATAAATGTTGTTAAAGGAATTTGTACATTAAAGGTGCATAAACATGTTTTTCGCCTTTTTGCCCCATATAGTAGTACATAGAGAAGCATCTTGGCAGACATGTCACTGCAGATCCCTGCAGATAGTGTGTCCGTGGTTCTGCAGCTCTCAGCTCTGCTAGCAGCTCTGCCAGCACAGTGTTTTGTCTCAGGGTTACAACAGTGATTCTGCTCAGTCTTCAAGGAGTAAAAAAGGTTGTACTGTGTTGTAATTGTCTTTTATTTTCTTTCATTCTGAAAAAAAAGCTACTATCCTTCATAGAAGAGCTGTATATCATTTAAGATAATATTTTGGGATTGTGGGAGCAGAAAGTAATGATTAATCAATTTAGTGGCTTTTGGCAAAAGATATAAAGCATGTACAAATTTTATTTATGTCCAGAAGTAGAAATCTCCTAACACAATGATATAATCATCCAAAAAAAAAAAAAAAAAAAGATCCAAGAGCAGTGTGCATTATCGTTTTGTAGTGGAAGCTCTGTAATTAAACCTTTTATTCTCATCTTTTTCTTGGGGGGTAGGGAAGGGAGGGTGGCTTAATAAATCATAACTCTACATCTACTTATTGAGAGTAGTGCAGTATGTTTCAACAGTATTTGAGTGATCTGAATACTTAAAAATTGTCATTCGCTTTAAGAACAAACAGGAACTCTTCTTAAAATCTTCTTAAAAGCTGGCTCGAGCACTGAAAGGCAAATGAGAGCTCAAAACAATTGGGAAGAAAAATAAACCTTAGATGACAAACTTATTTCTGAAAAACGAAGAACCCTGCTTACTTTGCAAGTATTGAGCTAGTAAAATATTTGATATTTAAAAATAATTTTGTATTTTCTTTGATTGTTCAACTCTGAGTTAATTATGCTTCCTTCACCTCCTACTCCAAAGGGAATGTAATACCTTAGACTTTTTATGATTGATTTAGCATAAACTAAGAAAAATTTTCTTTTGATGCTATTTGCTTGGGCTAGAGTTGACTTATTTGAGTCATTATACTAATTCTTTAAATATGGAATTGCAATAAATATGATTGATTCAATAAAAGGAAAAAGCATACATTTTTATACGAGCTACAACTAACTTCGTTATTGCTATCAAGTACAAATGTGATTTTTTAAAAATAGACTTTGAAAGTAAAATTAATGCTAATGAAAACACATTCAGTTTAAACATCTGACAGCCAGCTTTTCCTCTTCCTTAGCCTATTAGCTAGATACTGGGAAAAGAAATGTTTAAGACATTTGAGGAGTTTATAGTCTTGTTTGCAGAGACAGACAGAAAATAATTAGGATATGTTCAATGCGATCAGTGTACAACTAATGTATGTATGAAATATTGGAACTGTTTACCTGTTTTTGACTCATGGCCCAAAATTGTTTGTAGAAGGGAAGGAACAGAGGATAAGTGATAGAATCTCTGTATGTAAAAACACACACACACATACATTGCCACCAGATGGTAAGTAACATGCAACTTAGAGGATTTTAAAAAAATTCAGGGATCACTAACTTTTTTCACGATTATTTAGATTAGCACCTTCTCCTGACACCTTTTCATCTCTTATTGTGGAAACTAAGTTTAGTTTTTGGTTCACTGTTATCTCTTACTAATTGTACTGAGCATATGAAACCCTGATCAATCTTAAGCCCCTGTGTAACAATAAAATATAATTTTTGCTTTATCTTTTTGTTTGTTTGTTTTTACAATTATAATAGAACCAACTTACATTTGAAGTCCAAAACCAGCATTTGTTCATTTTGAGGTAGGATTGGTGATCGTCCACAAGTGACATGGCTACTGGGAGTAACTACTGGTTGGGATGTTGAAGCTAGAGCTCCAGACGAGTGGCTAAAACAGAAATATCCTCCTGATTAACAAATTATAAAACGGTATTATTCCTTTAATAATATGGCAGAAAAAAAATCCTTCTTGAAAATTACGACTTCACCCTGAGAGCAATGTTTGACTTGGATTAGCCACTGTAAATTTTAGTCTTATACTGAACTTGTTTAAGTAATTTAGGCCACATTAGATCATCAGTAGAAACTATTTGGCTGCAAGTACAATATGCATAAAAAATAGTAAATGTTTATGTTACTTAAACTACAGTTGACCCTTGAACGATGTAGTGGCTAGGGGTGCTAATTCCCACCATACAGTGAAAATCTGCATAAACTTTTGATTCCCTTCAAAATTAGTTGTCCCTCAGCATCTGCTGGGGATTGCTTCTAAGAACCCCAAGGATGCTCAGGTCCACTGTATAAAACATGACAAATTAATGCATACAGTTGGCCCTCGACATCCACAGACTCCCAGCCACTGATCAAAAATAGTATAGGTATTTACTGAAAAAAAAATCTCCATGTTAAGTGGACCGGTGCAATTCAAATCTGTGTTGTTCAAGGGTCAACTGTAATGTGTGCAGTGGTTTTTTTTGTTTTTTGTTTTTCCTGGAATAAATAATAAAGCATTTTCCTCCCATCTAATTTTGTAATGTAGACTGTATATATTAACTTCCACTTTTGACCTCATAAATCACATTTTTATTTTTTTAAGCCAGTGAGAAGAATTCTTCATGATTAGACTCGTCAACAAGTTTGACAGAATTGGGATATCCTCAACCTACGTTCCTGAGGAGGACAGAACAATAATTATAGGATATGAGGTACAACATCTTAAGTTACAAATTATTTTTCCAGATCTTATTTATTTATAATGAACTCACATTACCTGTCAAATAAGAATACTAATAAAAGTCAGGTAAATTGCTACTACAAAAAAATGTAATTTAGCATGTAATGGAATAGAATCTTAAATTTTATCAGTAATACCCATAAAACTTATTTTAACATTATTTCCTTTTAAAAAAGAACTTAGAATATAGTGAGTCTGTTTCAAATATCTTTGTTAGATATCATTTCTTTCAGAAAACAGCAATTATAATTTGGTGCTTTTTGGAAAAATTTTTTGAAAGGAGATTTAGAAGAAAAGAATTTTGTCAAGATTAATCAGTTCAGGATAGATTTATTCTAGCAGACTTTGTGCCATAGGTCCCCTAAGCAATTCATTGTGAGAATCCAGTGTATACCATGTGTCAGAAATTAAATTGCCATCAACTGTCAATTAAATTTGGTATACCCTTAGTCTTCAGTACACAGTACGGTATCATGCATAAACCAGTCCAATCTTTGAAGAATTTTTTTTAGATGCTGTATAGAATTGTAGGACTGTCTATTTTACAGGATTTTTTAAAGCAACGTCTTTAAAAATTTCTATAAATTCTAAAAAGTGTTTACTAAGAAAAAAAAATTTAGGTGTTTTATGCTAAGTTGAAAACTTTATCAAATATGATGGAACCAAAAATATAATTAAGCCATGGCTAAGAAAAATCTACCCACATGAATCAATCTTTATTGAGTATGAATATTTTTTTTCTTGATTTATAGCCCCAATTGTACTTTTCTACCCAACTGGATAAATAAAAAGCTAAGATATAATTTAATGCTTTTTTCAAAATAAAAATTCAATATATCTCAAGCTGGTTTTCTGATGTCATCTTAACATTTGGTTTTGGAAAAGCCAACTTTTAATTAGGTCGACAAATAATCAAAGAATGCAGTTGCTACAATGGCTACCATTTACTGCTATGTGCTAGGCATTATTTCATGGTCTACTATTTATCAACTTTAATCTAATAGTAGCATTGCAAGGTAAGTATTATTAGCTTCATTTCATTGGTGAGGAAAGAGAAGCTTAAAGAGATTAAAGTGCTGTGCCGAGTTTACATAGCTGGTAAAGTTGCTGAACAGATATTTGAGAGCCTACTCTGTGTTGACTCTGACACTGTGCTGGTTCTGAGACTGTAAAAAAAAGGGACAAGATCTCCATTCTAAAGGAGCTTACACTGTATTAGTAAAGTCCAGATTTGAACATAATGGTGTTGGATTCTAAAACTTTTCTTCTTGGCTTCCACACTTCCTTTTGCCAAAGACACTGCAGAAGAAATGGATAAAATTGTTCCAGTGACATTTAAGAAAGTAAGTGGGGATGGAAACTACATACTGGAGTATTATAGGAAAGAAATATTGGTATATGAATATCAAGATATGTCAAAGGAAAAACTCTAGGACCTAAGTATATGGTAGAAAATAGAAAGCCTATGCTGCTTAACAGAATTGCCTTACAATCACCTTTAGATAATATGTAATACAATAGCATTGTACTTGCTATTACATCAATAGCTATAAGGATCAGTATTGTCTCAGTGTAATTACCCTTCGCTGTCTAACATGGTAGCCTTTAGCCATTTATAGCTTTCAAGTACTTGAAATGTGGCTAGTAACACCAAAAAACTGAATTTTTTAAAAATTTGAATTTAAAAACAAATACTTGATCCAGTAACTATATCTTTTAAGCATGTTTGGAACTTGGGTGTATGACTGTTATTTCAACTAAATTTTAGAAAACTTAAATACAGATAAAGTATTTTTGATGAAAATTTAGCGTGAGTTGAGATGTGCTATAATATAAAATATACACTGATTTTTAAGACTTAGTATACAAAAGAATATAAAATACTCATTATTTTAAAAATATTGATTACATGATGAAATGATATTTTGGATATAATAGGTTAAATAAAATATTAAAGTTTCAATTCTTCTTTATTTTTTACTTTTTACTTCTTTAAAATATGTCTACTAGGAAATTTTAAATTACCTGTGTGGCTTGAGTTGTATTTGTATTGGAGAGGGCAGGTATAATCCAGCCTTGGTGAGGAGGATCTGGTCCATATGTTGTTATTTTTGGCATCAAAGTAGTATCCTAGTATATCTCATTATCCTTTTATCAGAAGTTATATGTTGCTCTTCATTCTTTCTATTAATGTTAATAAGTATGCTAATAGCTGTGTTACTATTTCTTCCTGTAGTAGAAATATAAAAATTATTGACACATGCCCTTAGATGAATTAAGTATACAAGTGTGCACATAACATATTTATTTCCAAAGAGTATTTCCCATAGTGAGTTTTGAAAAATAGAAAGTAAACATAAATATTCTGTGGGACTATATTCAAGGACTGACAGATTTTTGAGAGAAACACTTTATATATTATACAGTATATATACACATAGCAAACAAGTATACAACTGACAAAAAAGATACAAACAATATATTTTGGTTAGAATTTCAGAGATGTTTTTTTTTCTTCTCTTTCCCCTTTACTTCAAAGTTTATAAAGACTTTTGAAGCAGCATGTATTGTTGCACTTTTGATTTTTTGTTGTATAGTTAAAGAACTTGAGAGTCTGGATGACTGGTGATCATCTATTTGTCCTTCCCATTCTTTCGTTTCTTCTTCTTTGATTAATAAAGGTTTTCCTAGCGTTTGGCCAACAAGGTTACAGACTTCTTGTGCTTTGCGCCATGCATTCTCAACAGCAACAAGACAGGCTTGCCGTCTTAGGAATTAAATGCAGAGATTATTAATATGACATTCAATGAACTGTAGTTCTGAATAGTTTTAATTAATTGATAATTTAGTTAAAGACGTGCTTAACTTACCGAAGATTCTCAATGGAACCTGGAGTATGATAGAACTGGGGTTGGCTGATGACAACAGAGCTATCTAGCTTTTCAACGAGAAAGTTACAAATATTTTGCATTTTTCCAAATTCAGTAAATGTAATGCAGACCTGTAAATGAAATGACACTTGAAATTATTTTCATCCCTGATGCATTATTTCAGAATTTCCTCTAAATGTGAGTAAAAACATAAATCCATAGTACAGTGTCATTTTGTAGTATGTAACAGATATGAAAGCCTACTTATAACTAAATTATTTTGTTACTAAACTTTTGCTTATGAATTTATAATTTATCCAATAGTAACTTTAATATTTTAAAATATATTTTAAACCAATCAGAGACTTTTTTATGAAAGAGAATTGGAGGATTTCTTCTTAAACTTTATTATTTGGCTAATTTATAATGCTGATAAATTTTTCATGACTCGTTAGCCAAATCTGTGCCATTAGCCTTCTGATTAGTAGTGATTACATCATATTTCACTGCTCTCAGTGAGGTATGTTTCTTTTTTCCAATAGTTATTTTCAGATCTCTATATAGATACTCACCTATTTCATTATGTCTTCTGCCCTTTAACATGTGGGATCAGTCTTTATACTCAGCAATACTTTAAATTGTAGTCTTAAAAACTTTTTATAGAAGACGACTAAACCTTTCTTCTAAGGAAACTTTATACAAGTTCGATATGTAAAACAAAAAAAGTACAGGTACTGGTGAGTAGGCTGGAGTAGCAAAGAGAAAGCAAGGGGCGAGGTGACCTCCTGAGTCATCTTACACAATGCAGAACAGTTGCCTTTAATCATAAATGTTATCCAGCGAAGACTAATGTTCTGTCTGGTTTCAATGCTAAGTAAATAATGTATTTTATAATCAGTTTGTCAATTTCTATTTTTTAAAAAGTTGACTAGGATTTTGATTGGGATTGCAATAAATCTATATATAGATCAATTAAGGAAGAACTGATATCTTAATGATACTGAGTTTTCCAAATCACCAACAAGGTATGTTTCTCCATTTATTTAGGTCTTCTTTAATTGCTTTTAGGAATAATTTGTAGTTTCCAGTGTATAGGTCTTTCAGTTTTTGAAATCAGATTTATCTCTAGGTATTTTATATTTTTGCTGCTTATTCTCATTGTTTTCTTGTTGGTTCCATCAGATTTTCTACAGAGATGGTCATGAATTTTACTTCTTACTTTCCACTCTAGATGTCTTTTATTTATCTTGCCTGACTATACTAGCTAGAAAACTTCCAGTACAATGCTGAATAGAAGTCATAAGCATAGATATGTTTGTCTTGTTCTTGATTTTAGGCACAAAGCATTCATTGTTTAACCATTACATATGATGTTAGCTATAGATTTTTCATAGGTCCCCTTTATCAGTTTGAGGAAGTTCCACATTATTCTTAGTTTGCTGAGAATTTTTATCAGGACTAGGTGTTGGATTTTTATTTTTGCATCTTCTGATATGATTACATGGTGTTTCTTCTTTATTAATATAGTAAATTAGATTGGCCAATTTTTGAATATTAAACCAATCTTGCATTCCTGGAATGAACCACACTTGGTCATTATGTATTATTCATTTTATACATCACTGGATTTCACTTGCTAAATTTTGTGTATAACTTTTGCACATATGTTTACAATGGATATTAGTCTGTAGTTTTCCTTGCTTGTAATTTGTTTTTCCTGATCCCAAATAATGAGTCGGGAAGTATTCCCTCCTTTTCATTTTCTGGAAAAATTTGTATAGAACTGGCATTCTCTCTTGCATTTATGTACTTTCTAATTTATCTTTCAATTTATCCTTTGACCCATGAGTTATTGAGAAGTGTGCTATTTAAATTATAAATATTTGAGGGATTTTCCTGAGACCTTTTGTTATTGGCTTCTAATTTAATCACACCTTTCTGTTATTGGTTTCTAATTTAATTTGAATCATATGATTCAAATACTTTTAAATTAATCAAGACTTGTGTTATGACCCAGAATATAGTATATCTTGGCAAATGTTCTATGTACACTTGAAAAGAATGTATAGTTTGCTGTTGTTGGAATGAGTGTGAAGCATATCAAACTGGCTGATAGTGTTATTCAAATCTTTTACATTCTTACTGATTTGCTATCTGATTTCATTAATTATTAAGAAAGGAATATTGAAAGCTCCAACTGAAACTGTAGACTTTTTATTTCTTTTCAGTTCTGTCATTTTTGCCTTAAGTATTTTG
Organism: Rousettus aegyptiacus; assembly: GCF_014176215.1. Taxonomy (NCBI): domain Eukaryota; kingdom Metazoa; phylum Chordata; class Mammalia; order Chiroptera; family Pteropodidae; genus Rousettus; species Rousettus aegyptiacus. The sequence continues at coordinate 123,414,409 of NW_023416284.1, read as the reverse complement.
AAGCTGTGATTAAATGTATATGTATTTAGAATTATTATGTTCTCTTGATTAGCCCCTTTATCACTATAAAATCATCTTCATCTGTGGTAACAGTATTTGCTTTGAAATCTACTTTGTCTGATATTATCGTAGTCACTCTAGCTTCCTTTGGATTCATGTTAGCATGATATGTCTACCCATCCTATTATATTTTAAAAATCAGGTTTATTAAGATATAACTTATATGTGGTAAAGTATACGTTTTACTCTATGTCCTATGAATTTTGACAGGTGCATTAAGTCATGCAGCCACCATTATTATGAGGCCCGTCAATCTCCCCCATACCTTCGTGCTCCTCCATCCCAGTATTTTTTTTTTTAACTTTATTTTTTAGAGCAGGTTTAGGCACATAGCAAAAGAGAGAAGTGCAGAGATTTTCCATATAGTCCCTTTTTCCACACATGCATTGCCACCCCCACATCATAATCAACACTCACCACCAGAGTAGTACATTTATTACAATATATGAACCTACAATGATACATCATAATGACCCAAAGTCCATAGTTTACATTATGGTTCACTCTTGGTGTTTTATACTCAATGTGTTTAGACAAATGTATAATGACATGTCTATCATTTTATCATTATAGTATCATAGAGATTTTTCACTGTCCTAAAATTCCTCTGTGTTCCCTTTATTCATATCACCCTCCCTGCTAAACCCTGGCAGGCACTGATCCTTTTACTCTCTCTATAGTTTTGCCTTTTCCAGAGTTTCATATAGTTGTATTCATACATATGTAGCCTTTTCGGATTACATCTTTAACTTAGTGATAGGCATTTAAGGTTCCTCCCTGTTCTCATGGCTTCGTACCTCATTTCTATTTAGTGCTCAATAATATTCCATTTTCTGGATGTATAATTGTTTATCCACTCACCTACTGAAGGACATCTTGGCTGCTTTCAGAGTTTCGCAATTATGAATAGAGCTACTATAAATGTTCGTGTGCAGGTTTCTACGTGAACATCAACTTTCAACTCCTTTGGGTAAATACCAAGGAGCATGACTGCTGGATGATATAGTAGGTGTATGTTTAGTTTTATAAGAACCTTTATTTTCCAAAATAATTGTATCAGTTTTCTTTCCCATCAAGAATAAATGGGAGTCCCTGTTCTGCATGCTGTCAGTGTTCCAGATTTTGGCCTTTCTAATAGGTGTGTAGTGAATTTGCAATTGCCTAGTAACATATGATGTGGAACATCTTTTTATATGCTTCCTTGCCATCTACATATCTTCTTCAGTGAGGCATCTGTTAAGGTTGTGGCTCATTTTTATATTGGGTTATTTTCTTATTGTTGAGTTTTAAGAGTTCTTTATATATTTTAGATAGGTCTTTCAGAATAATTGTGTTTTATAAATATTTTCTCCAAGTCTGTGGTTTGTCTTATTCTACTGACATTGTCTTTCACAGAGCAGCTTTTAATTTTAATGAAGTCTGGCTTATCAATGATTTCTTTCATGAATCATGCCATTCTGTATCTAAAAAGTCACCGTGACACTCAAGATCATCTAGGTTTTCTCCTGTAGGAGTTGTATAGTTTTGTGTTTTACCATTAGCTCTATGATGCATTTTGAGTTAATTTTTTGAAGGACGTAAGGTCTGTATCTAGATTCATTTATTTTTGCATATAGATATACAGTTGTTCCAGCACCAGTTGAAAAGACTATCTTTGCCCCATTGTACTGCTGCTTTCTCAAAGATCAGTTGACTATATGGGAGTCTACTTCTTAGCTCTCTATTCTATTCCTTTGATCTATTTGTCTGTTATTCAAACAATACTACACAGTCTTGATTTTTGTAGCTTTATAAGTCTTGAAGTCAGGTAGTGTCAGTCCTCCAACTTTGTTCTTCTTTTTCTTCAATACTGTGTTGACTACTCTGGGTTTTTTGTGTCTTCATATAAACTTGAATCATTTTTTTTTTTTATATCCTGAAAATAACTTGCTGGGGTTTTGATTTGGATTGCATCTGTATATCTACTTCGGAAGAACTGACATCTTGATCATATTAAATTTTCTTATCCATGAACATGGAACATACATATATTCATTATTTAGTTCTTTGATTTAGTTCATCAGAGTTTCGGTTTCCTCCTATAGATCTTGTACATATGTTGTTAGATTTATACCTAAGTATTTCATGTTTTGGGGTGCTATAGAAAATTGTGTTTTTAATTTGAAATTCCACTTGTTCATTGCTGATACATAGGAAAAAATATTTGAAGATTTTTGCCTGTATGTTCATGAGAGATATTAGTCTTTAGTTTTCTTATCCTGTATTTCCTTAGGATCTGTAGTGATATTTCCTGTTTGAGTTCTGATATTAGTAATTTATCCCTTCCCCCTTCTCACTCAGGTCCAATACTTGAATGAGTTGTTTTGACATAGAATCCTAATTGGTGTGTTGGTATGGACTGAATGTTTGTATCTCCCCAAAACTCATATGTTGAAGCCCTAACGCCCAATGTGACTGTATTTGGAGATTGGGCCTTTCTGGAGGTAATTAAGGTTAAATGTGGTCGTAAGGGTTGAGCCCTGATCTAGTAAGATTTGTGTTTTATATAAGAGACACCAGAGAGCTTGCTTGCATCCACCATGTAGGGACCCAGTGAGAAGGTAGTCATCTAGAATCCAGAAAGAGAGCTCTCATCAGAAACCAACCATGTTGCCATTCTATTCTCAGACTTCCAGACTCCAGAGCTGTGAGAAAATAAATTTCTGTTGTTTAAGCCATCCAGTGTGTGGTATTTTGTTATGGCAGCCCAAGTACAATAATACAGGTACCAATATTCATCACTCCCCCCTATTTTTTAATGATAGAACCTACAAGTTTTAGCTGGGCATTGGCACCTGACTACATGTCTAAGATTCCCTTGCAAATAAGTGTGGCTGAGTTCTGGCTAAAGAAAGGTAAGTAGCAGTGATGAGTCAAGCCCTTAAAAGGAATGGGTTTGTTCCCCTTTCTTTTCTCCTTTCCCACTTCGTAGGATCTAAACATAGTATGATGATGGGAACTGGAGTACTCACCTAAGATAATGATATAGAAGCTATGGGTTAAGATGCAGAGCTGACCTGCTATCACTGTGCTGACTGTCTGTGGCTGTTAAAAGAAAGACAAATTCATATCCTGTTTAAGCCACTGTGTTTTTTGGACCTATCTGTTATAGCAGCTTAGACCGTTCCCTAATTCAAATATTTATTTTTACTATATATTATTAACTATATATTTCAGGTATGGTCTGACATAACATGTACATATTCTGATTTCATCAATAATTTCAAATTTCTTAAAACTCGTTATTTCAGATGGGGCAGTAGCAGTAACAATCAAGAGTGTTTCACCTTAGTCCTCACCAGCTGCAGCTTTAAAGTCTACCTTTATATTTGAGGTAGCAAAATCAATTGGGGGGCAATTATTAAAATCTTCGATAACCGACTTCACACGCTAACACAATATTTATTCACCCTTAACATTGCGACCAACTGCAGATCCTCAACTCTGTTAAAGTCTTAGGAAAGAGAATAAAGAGATAAATAACTCAAATGATTCGTCCATTTAATAGGAGTCAGAATTAGCACCTAATTTTTAAAAAGGCAAGAATAAAGAACAAATGTGTCCTACACAACTTTAAAACTATCTTTGAATCTCATGAAATTGTATGAAGTGGTCTTATAGTTTGTTCATCAAGCAGTGCCTTAAATATGAATATCAGATAGATGATAGATGGTGGTCTCTTTTTTTCAAATATCTCCTCAAAATTGCGATATAAATAGGTTGCACATGGGATTAAAAAGTGGTAAATGAAACTGATCTAAAAGCAAGAATAAAAGAAATCCTCTTTAAAAAGTGGTATTTACTTCTAGGTATGCATCTAAGAAAATTTATATAAATATGCCTACTTTCCTACAAAACATGCTGAATCCTTTTATGTATCCTTAGTATTCTTTGCTAAAGAAAAGTGTATATGGTAAGAAGGGCTATGAAAACTACTAAGCAGGCTACAAAAAAGATACTAGCTCTTTTCCAGTTCCTCCTACCCCAAAGTCATTTGAGGTAAATCTACTCCCAAAGAATGAGGTTTAATATGTTGTGCTTGCTTGCTCTACTTCTGTAAATAAAAGGAAAAGCTATCTGTTGAGATCAGCTCAGTAGCTACAAATGAGATTTCCTTTGTCCTGCATCCCTCTTACTATTACTTAAAAAGTCAGTAAATGTAGCTTTCAGAGTACATATACATTGATAACAGAACTATCAGCTCTTTGGCCTCATCCCAATCAGTGCCCTGACCTTAGCTTTTAAATTCAGCATTCTGGTTGTAATCAATACATAGCTATATAGAAATCAAAGTTAATGAGGCAGAGTCACTTCGATAAAGACATGTTGTGTCACAACTTTTAAAGGGAGATATACAGGATAAAAATCTTTTACCAGATCTAACACATGGAAGATAAAATTTTGAGGATAAATTTATGTATCATATTCAGAGTCCTAATTATATTTCATAAAGGTAAAAAATTGTGATTACAAATGTATATGTACATATATATATACATACGTATATTTACACACTACCTTGTACTAGCTGTATTAAATTACAAAACAGTTTGATATTATCATACAAATCCTTCACATCTCTAGTCTGGAAGAATCCCCATTAATTTAGAATTTCAGGACTAAAGAAACTAATTTCAAAATAGGTGAGATTTTAAGTGATTTTAATGCACTTATCTCCTGAATAAATCAAATCTCAGCTATTAAAAAGTTCTACAAATGAGACTTCTGAATTACTATTGCTAATCTAAATTACCATAAAGAAACAGGCTAAAAACCTCTCTAAAAATACTTCTAGTTCTGATTTCAAAAAAAGATAAGTTGATAAAACTGAACAAACTAGTCTAGTGAGCTAGAGAACTTTCAATTCCAGGCAAGATTCTATAACAAATTATTTTAAAATTTATAAGAAATAAGGAAAGGGGAAAAAAAAAGATTTCTAGGAGAAGAAAAGATAGGGCCTTTTGGTTCATTTTGCTCCCTTGCCATTGGCCTCAAGCACTTTGCATGTTTTCTCTGCTATTTTCACAACCTATTTTTTTCTTTCTTCGTCAGTCTCATTGGCTTCCTTGTTCCTGTCTCTGAAGTAAAGTATACAGGGCATTCTCATTTTAATGGTCTTCCAGGTAGGTATTCAGGGAATAATAAAATAAGGACCTAAGAATTCAAGATTAAAATCTTGTAAGGTCCTTAATCATATGTTGACTCTACTTAGTTTCTTGCTGAGATGTTAAGTAGAAAACCCATCTGACTTCTAACTTTGTTTTTATTTCAGAGAGTGAAGTTCACTAATTCCATACTCTTTTTAATCTGTACCATTGCCAAATTATTTCTGTCCAAGGGCCAATATACTGAGCATGTAAATTTGAGATCATTAAGAACAAATCATGATATACTCTAAATTTGATTTCCTAGTTGGTAAGTCCAGAGAAATAATATGGTCAAAGGGGGTTTAAATATTATCTAGATATTTTGACAAGTCCTAGGATATACTGACATATAGTCTTTATGGCAACATGGTTGCTTAGGATCATAGTTAATTAATGCTACTCAATATTTTTATTAAATTGATGGGTACACTGATGATCAAATAAGTTGGTGACATAGAGCTGGTAGAACCGAAAATAAATACTATTTGATAAAATCAAGACCTAAAAAGATTTAAAAACATAGATCAAATCTAGTGGTCACAATTTTCCAGAGATATATGTAACATCCCATACTTCATTTAAAAACAGCCATAACAGGAAAAATATGATTTAAAAGCAGCACGTGAGAAAGACACTTATTTTATTTTTTTAGGCGAGGCAACCCTCGGTTGACCTCACAGATTGCAAGGACCTTGTAAGCTTACGATCCCTTATTTTTTTATTCTTTATGCCTACAGCATCTGGTCTTCCTAGGTGGTCTCCCATCCAAGTACTAACCAGGTCTGACCCTGTTTTGCCTCTGAGATCAGATGGGATTGGTCTTGTTCAGGGTAGCATGGCCGTAGATGAAAGACACTTTTTAAAATTGTAATTACTGATTACGATGTTTAAGCTCAACAGAAGGGAACAATGTGATGTACATGCCAAAAAGTTTAGTCTTATGTGTTATTGGATACATGCCAAAATAATGAAGATAGTCATCTTTCATATGGACTGGCTAAATCATAATTAGGATGCTGTAGTTGTAGATGCTTTATGAGAAAATTTGTTAACTTAAGAGTTTGTCATACAAGAAATGGCCAAAGAAACTAGGGATTCTTACTCTTGGAGAAGAAAACAGGTAGAATATGGTACTAAACTTCAAGTATGTACTTCAAGGAAGAAGTATTAGTCTTGTTTTGTTCTTGAAGAGGTATACTATTAATAATAGATGAGTACTAGTGAGTCAATACTGGTTTAATGTTAGAAAATTTTGTATTAATTAGATGTCTGAATGGAATGAGCCGTTTATATACATGCCTATCTATGTATAAAATATTTCACAACAAAAATGAAGAGTTAATAAAGATTAGATGAGATAATGTATAGAAAACACCTGACACATTTCAAATATGCAAGGAAAGGATGGGGAGAACTGGTTATATACTTTCTACTCAAAAGACATTTACGGAATGAGTCTTTTAAAATCTGTCCTAACACTGAAGTTATGACAAGAAAACAACATGAGAAGCAGAAGGAATAGAGAGTTAGGGATTGTAAAGCCAAGGGGTTACTCCAATTCCTTCCTCACGTATACCACCGCTCATCTACTCTTACAGAAGTCACTTAGTAATTTCTAATTTTCAATATTCTTATGTTTAAAATAAGGAGAAGCAGCAAAGCAGGTGAAAGTTTAGGTAAAGAACCTCTATAGTGCCTTTCAGGATGAAAATTTCAACTATTACATGAAAAGTAATGTTTTACTGTGTAATCTTAGTCTATATATTTAACTGTCTGTGGGACTATTGGCGTATGTAAGACATGAGGTGTTTGTGCTTATTACATCCACAGCCATAAAGCCACACATTGTTCTTTATGCACAGGTTAGCATACTTTGTACCTTGTGACCCCACCATCTTGGTTCTCGTTGACTGCTGATGCTGACCAAGGGCAATCATGTAATGGATTGTGTGGTACAAGAGCTCTGATTACCAGGGAGCCCTATACAAAATATAATCAGATTCCGATTAAGAAATTGAAGACATTAAAAAGGTAAGTACAGTAGAAGGAAGAGGAGCAGAGTTTCGCTAAGTCCTCATTTAGTCATGTCTCATAACAAAACAAGAAGCTCTGATTCACTTTCTGTACCTGTAGGATCAGTCCCTATAACTCCGTCTGAAAAATGTTCCAGTTTTCCATGAAGCCTGGCTGTGTGTCTATTGGGACTGTTCCTTTTCCTCCTTACTTCTTGGTGTACTCTCACAATAGCTAAGTTAACCTGAGCCTATCTTCGTTCACTACAAACTGAAGTCCTAACGGGTAACAACTTCTGGAGGAGTGCTAGAGTAACTCCTTGCTTTCGATCTCTATAATATGGAATCTTACCAGACTTCTTTATCCTGTTTCATAGGTATTTTTTGGTCCCCACTAGTACAAAATAACTTTTGCCAAATGGATTCCTAAAATCATCATAAGTGATTTTTGAATTCTTTGAGATAGTAAGGTTTTAAATGGAAAAGTTAGAAAACTGCTAGAGTAATTATTGGGGTAACAGTGTACTATGGAAATTATTGTCTGAAGAGATAAGAAGCCAGGATTCTAATATCTATTCTAATTCTTGGAATATGATCTTTGAGACGTCTGAGCCTCAGTGATCTGAGCCTAAGGTCACACCCTTAAAATTAGAAAAATAATATATTATCTGCTTGAAGGTATGACTAGGAGATTTCCTCAGGTAATTTTCACTTGTAAAGACAAAGATTCTCTGACTAGATAAACAAGATTCCACTCTAACCCCATTGTTGTTTGTTTCCTGTGGCCAGGTGACTGCATGGACCAAGCATATATCCCAATGTGCTCAGAATCATAAGCAGATAGCAGACCTGTAACCTAACCATAACTATAACATACTCTGATTTCATAAAATCCTGATCACAAAATCTTTAAAATAAGTAAAAAGTATAGGCAGTTGTCGGAACAAAATGTTATTGAGTGTACAAAAAATGTTTTGTTCTTTTCAATTTGTGCCAAGGGTGAGTAGTTTCTATTTTTAAATAAACCTTAACTTACTGCGACACAATAAAATTGCATTGTGAAACAAAAGAATGTTGAAAAGTGTTTCAGTCCTTTGTTATGACTTCATTAATTTGCTTTTTAGCAAAGAAGAAATTTCTCTTCTGTAGTGTTTCATGCTCACTATGTAAATGATGACATTACTAAAATTTCATTCAGGTCACAATTAACTACTACTTCCCCCTTGCTATTTTTATTCCATTTCTAATCAATTTCTCTTAAATGTCATTAATTTAAAAAAAAACTTAGATATATAACACAAAAATGATTTTGAGAAAAAAAAGTCTTTTATTAATACCATGAGAAGCATTTCTCCTGTATATTTCAGTTCAAGAATAAAATTAAACGCAAATTGTCCTCACAAAGTCATGCTGTTTCCAATTATTTGTTAAGATAAATACATACCTCTGCTTCCATATGATAAGCATTTTCCACTCTTCTAAAATCCTTTGTCACAGTTACATTTTCTGCCTGAAACAGAAAGTACAAAGTTATAATTACTTTAGAATTATGGTAAAACAAAATAGAAATCTGAACTTTTTAAAATCAGAATGACAGAGTATGCAGAAAGAACTGGTTTGCCTGATGTTTTAAAACTTTCCTAACAGTAACATAGCATAAATTCAGAAGCCCACAAAGTTGCTGAAAATTTCATTGTTAATTGTCAAATCATTTGTAGTAATTTTTACATTAGTTTGTACAAAAATATGAACTTAGGGTGCTATATATATGAGGGATTATTTGTTTATAAAACATCCTGAATGTTATAGGAATATTAAGAGTTTTAAAAAGTTTAAGTTATAAATAATTTAATACAAATTCACTGAATACTTATATAGTATGCAACTTTGGGCAAATTACCCGACTTTTTTGAGCCTTAGTTTCTGAATTTATAAAATTTATACCATGACACAGAATTGTTTTTAGGATTTAATGACAGGGTGTATATAAAGTGCTTGACATAGAGAAGGCACTCAAATGTAGTTGCTAAGCTATTATGAAGTGAAAGTTTCCTAAAATACTAGCCTCAGACCAGTATGTTTTTAGAAAATACTAATATATTCTAGATCTCTGGGTAAATACAGGGTACACAATTCTGATAAAAATATTAAATTTCTTATTTACTTTTCAAAAGTTTTAAAATTTAATGGGGACAGAAAGAACTTTTATTTCATGAAAGTTCGTATGTTTCAAATTATATGCTGAAGACTATAACGCCCAATAATGATTTAATTTTGTTATTTTGTAGGGGATTTAGCTACATCTGAATTTTAAGATAGAAACTAATTTCAAGCATTTTATATTATCCAGAAAAATTCTAAAGGTATAACCTGAAAATCTGAAGTTCCAATTATAGCTCTAATGTCTGTCATTCTCATGAAAATATTAATGTATTTGTATGATAAAGGTAAAATCTTCTCATTGTAGAAAATTTAGAATACGATAAATGTAAAATGGTATTGTATATATTGCTTATAATCAGCTTTATTTGCTTTATTAACATGAAAATTTTCTGTTAACATTTCTTATGACATATATATCTTGTATTTTTTGGATGTCTCTTTTCATTTTTTCTCTGCTTCACTTGATACATATAAAACTTCTGACTGAAAAATCATTAGAGAAATAATTTTAGAAAATGTAGCTGGAATCTTATTGTTACATTTAATAGTTATTGTTTTTATTAAAAATAATATGCTAAAGCAAAATCTAATACTAGAGAAAAAAAAAGAAGGTAATGTCTCCAAACCCCATAAGTTTACAGAAACATTGCCAAGCTAGTAGAGAGAATTCCTGTATACCTTTGTTTCAGATATCTCTGATGTTATCATCTTATATTAATTACTATGGCGCATCTCAGAACTAAAAAACAATATTAGTATATTAACAACAAACTTTATTTGGATTTTACCTGTTGTTCTATTAACGTTCTTTTACTAGTCCAGGATCCAATCCATGATACCACATTGTGTTATCATGTTTTCCTAATCTCCTCTGGTCTATGATAGTTTCTTAGTGTTCCCTTGATTTTTGTAACCTTTAAAGTTCTGGTCAGGTATTTTGCAGGATGTCTCTCAATTTGGGTTTGTATGATGGTGTTTTCTCATGATTAGATGAGAGTGACAGGTTTTAGTTAAGACTACCACAGAAGCGAAGTGTCTTTCTTATCACATGTCATGGGCTAGGGTACATGATATCCACATGACATTAACCTTGATCACTTGGTTAAGGTAGTGTCTGCCAGTGTCCTCCACTTTACAGTTACTGTTTTTCCCTTTTCATGCTTTATTCATGGAAGGCAAGTCACTAAGTCCAGCCCACATTCACTCAATAAATGCTACATTGTTCCTTTTGTTGCTTAAATTTTCTTGGCTTTGGCAATTGGGAATTCTTTCAGACTGGCTATTTCCCTTTAATATATCCCCATCCTTTTATTTTTTGAGCACTTCCTTATTTATGATACAGGATTCTAGAGGCTCATGTTGTTTTCCTTGCCAGCCTTAGAATCAGCTCTTTCTCCAAGAAGCTTAGTATCTTTTCTTTGAAATTGGTATTTAGAACCAAGATCTGGGTGTTGAGACTGCTCATTGCTACTGGAGTGTCATTCCTTATAGGCCTTCTCAGTGGACAGTTTAATATATGCATGTATACAAACTCAAGTATACACATAGCTCTACAAACGTTTCAGTACCTATCAATCTGTATATATACTAAGCTAAATATGAGTTTCCAACTCTAATTTGGAACCACATAGTTCATTCTAAACATCCTTTTCTATCTGTAACTTCCCTCTTCAATAATGAGAAATCTGGTTCCCGTCACTCACCAACCACTTGTGTGTAAAACCAGGATCCCCTTAGAAAATACTTACCAACTAGAGTATTTATTTATCTTTTCATCTTTAATCCTTAGTTTCCGGTCAAATCACCATTTTTGAAAGTTACTTAGGACACTCCTTCTCCTCCCCCCCACGTTCAGTGGAGTTGTATCATTCATTTGTAAGTCAGGTTCATTTGTCATGGTATGGATTCTGCCCTGGGATTCTCATTTTGATGCCCTCCCCCAATTTGCATGCATTAACGTCACCCTTTGTGATTTACAGCTCTCTGGGTTCTGACATATGCATAGGCATGTATTCATCACCCCAGTACTACAAAGAATAGTTCACCTGAGAAATTCCTCTGTGCATCCCTTTTATAGCCTGCCAACCACTTACCTATCCAACAATCACTGTCAACCACTGATTTTTTCTGTCCCTACAGTTTCTCCTTTTCCAGAGGTCTGGCTTCTTTCATTTATGAGATGCATTTAAGATTCGTCCATGTTGTTCTGTGGAGCAATAGCTTGTACCTTTTTTTTTGATGAATAATATTCCAATGCATGGATGTATTATCCATTCTCCTGTTGAAGACATCTTGGATGCTTCCAGTTTTAGCAATTTATGAATAAAGCCATTATAAGCATCATGTGAAAATTGTTATGTGAACATACGTTTTCAATTCTCTTTTGTGACTGAATGGTTCTTACATTTAACTTTATAAGAAACTGTAAGACTGTCTTCTAAAATGGCTGTACCATTTTGTAATCTCACCAGCACTGAATTGAAATTTGTTGCTTTACATTTTTGCCAGCACTTGCTATCATCAGTGATATTGGATTTTGGCCATTTTGAAAGCTGCTTAGTGATATCTCATGGTTTAAATTTTTATTTCCCTAATGACCAATAATGTTGAGCATCTTGTCATGTATTTGCCATTTGTATATATTCTTTAGTGAACTATCTGTTCAGATAGTTGTGATTTTTAATTGAGCTGCTTGTTTATTTATTGTTGAATTGAGTTCTTTATATATTCTTGATACAATTCCTTTATCAGATATGTGATATACAAATATTTTCTCCCAGTCTGTGGAATGTCTTTTTCAAAAGACTTTATTTTTTTCTGAGCAGTTTTGGGTTCACAGAAAAATTAAGTGAAAAGTACAGATTTCCCATGTTCCCTGTTTCCATACATGCACAGCCTTCACCATTCAACACTCCCTCTAGAATGGTACATTCGTTCCAAATGATGAACCTACACTGACACATCATGATCACCCAAAGTTCATAGTTTATATTAGGGTTCACTCTTAGTGTTGTATATTCTGTGGGTTTGGACAAATGTATGACTTATATCCATAATTCCTGAATCATATAGAGGATTTTTACTGCCCTAAAAATCCTCTGTGCTGTACCTATTCATCTTTCCCGTTGTCCCAACCCCTGACAACCACTGACCTTTTTACCATCTTCATAGTTTGCCTTTTCCAGAATGTCATAGTTGAAACATTACAGTACATAGCTTTTTCAGATATTCTTCTTTCATTTCGTAATATCCATTTAAGTTTCATCCATACCTTTTCATGGCTTCATACTTCACTTCATTTTAGCACCGAATAATATTCCATTGTCTGGAGGTACAGCAGTTTGTTAATCCATTCACCATCTGAAGGACATCTTGGTTGCTTCCAAGTTTTGGCAATTGGATCGTCTTTTCCTTTCCTTATCAATGTTTTTTTTTTTTTTTTTTTTGCAAAGCAGAAGTTTTTAATTTAGATAAAGTACAATTTATCTTGTTTTTTTTTTTTTTCATGGATTGTGCTTTTGGTAATATATCTAAAAACTCATCTTCAAACCCAATGTTACACAGATTTTCTCCTTTATGTTTTATTTTAGGTCTATGATCCATTTTGAACCATTTTTGTAAAAGTTATGGATTATAGTTCAAGGTTCATTTTCTGCACATGGACATTCAATTGTTACAGCATCATCTGTGGAAGAGTCTCTGTTCTCTACTGACTTGCCTTTATACAATTAGTGTTCTTCTTTTTGGAAAAAAAAAAAATCTTAGATGCAGTAAGATACTTATTTGGTGTAGCCCAGTGGTTCTTTTTAAGATTTTCACTTTAGCCAGTAATTCTTAAAAGGAAGTGCTGTGTAATTTAAAGTAATCTATATAAGTAGTTACTGTGATTTTCAATGTAGTCAGATATTTGATAAATTTTATAATTCTAAATAATGTTATAAGGAGTGGAGAGATAAAAATTGCCTGTTGGTGATCAGATTGGAAAATTCTAGGAAGAATGTAAACAGTGTTTTCAACAGGATACAGACAGAACCTAAGCAAAATTTTTAACAAATTAACTGACCCGCAACCACAAAATTGATTAACAGTTTTTCACTGCTTGATTGCCACCCTTTACAGAAGGCAACTCTAGACCAACTGTAATTCTCTGAGTTTTCTATGATAAAAATGAATAACCAATTGCTACATTGCCCCTACTTTGCTGATCCTTCCTTAGAACCACTCAGCACAACTCCAAAATGTATGAGGTTCCTCTGTAACCCCTTTCTGAAACACTAAGGTCCTTTGTGGTGCATTTTTCTTTGCTGCATCATGCTAAATAAACTTACATTTGTTTCACTATATATATATTCCTGGTAGCGTTTGGCTGGTGGGTACCCACACAAAGTATGAGACTTTTTGTGTATTTATCTGTAGAGCACCGGTTCTCAACTTGAGGGCAATGTTGCTCCCCAAGGGATATATGTGAATGTTTAGAGACATATCTGATTGTCACAAGGTTTAGGGTGAGTATGCTGTGATGCAGTGAGTAGACAGAATGAACAAATGTCCCTGTTTACCAGGAACTGAGGAGGTTCCTAAGACATGGGACTTTCAGTTGTAAAACTTGGACAGTCCCAGGTATGCTGGGACAAACTGGTCACCTTATGAATGGGGACCAGGAATACAGCTAAATATTATACAATACACAGGACAGCCCGTTGCAATTATCTAGTCCAAGATGTTATTAATAGTGCTGAGACTGGGAAATCCTGCCAAATGGGGTACAAACTAGAACACATTTAAATATACCAGCCTAGTCCATTAAATTTTTCCAATTAAGCTCCTGGGAAGCTATTTCATATAAGCTAGTTTATATCTAAACACAAGGGCAGATTTAAAGACAAAATGGTCAATATAAGAAAAACTACTTAAATCTATGAAGGAAACAAGATAATATTCTCAATAGCCATAAAAAACTGTGTTCTTGTAGAAATAAACTTAAAAAGTAAAAACATAAAGAAAACCATGAAATTTTACAGAAAAAGTATTTGAATGCACTGGGACATAGTACTGTAAAATCAGCAATTCTCCTGAAATTATTATATAAAAAATGCGAAATATGAACAGAAGTTTTATTTGGACTGTAGAATTTTCCACTTCTGGATTTTCCAATTGTACTCTCATGATGTCATTTAATATGTCCCTTGCAGACAGCAAATGTTTTCAGTAGAAGAGTAATGTGGGGAGAACTTGCTCTACAAATGTTTTACAAAGATATAATTTAAACAATGTGGTACTAATACGAGAACATAACAAGGATCAAAAGAATTAGTACTATTCTGAAACTGATTGAATGTCTGAATATTACAAATATACTATCAGTAGCATTTCAAAGAGATAGGCACAACAAGCAATATGGAATCCTAATGTCATACAATCTGCTCCTACTTTCTCTGAGCAGCAAGTAAGTGGTTCAAGGTAATCCCTGATAGGTCTAAACCATTCAGAATGATCACATCTAACTTGTCAAAGAATTGTTAAAAAATGGGTAGAAATTCAAATCTAAGCTAATTAGTAGATAGCATTTCTCTGTCCACAAAGAAAGGTTTAGGTTGTCCATAGAGAGTAAACTATAGGAATTTTTATTTTTATGTGGTTGCAGGAAATAAAAACTACCATCTTTCTCTTTATGGTGTATTATGTGCTATAAGGCTTGGAAATATTGCACCCATTTTGGTATTATGCAGGAAACTGCAGGCAAAGCCAAGAGAACTACATCAAAATAGAGCTCTGGCCACTGCATACCTGAAGTGCACATTACAACTTGAATTTCAGGTAATGTTAAGCGATAATTTTTATCTTTAAATGAAGTTTGAGATAGGTTTTTGCATATTCAGGAGAAGACAGAGTTCAATAAATGATTTCAGTACAGCAACTTACCCCTTAGGAGAAAACAAAAACTTTTTCCTTATACCAAAATAAATTCTAAACACATCAAATATATAGTACTATAAAGGGACCTTAAAGATTCCAAGAAATGTTAGTTAATGGTTATAAAGCTTTAGGCTTAGAAAGGACCGAGGAAGAATTAAACCAAAGGCAAAAACATATGGAAAAGACTAATGAATTTGACTAATCTTTAAGATTTTGAATGCTCAACACTATAAACAAAGTTATATGGCAAGTATGATATTGGGGAAAATTTTGCAATATGAGTTATTAATAATCTTAATTTTGAAAGTTCCCATAAATGAATAAAGACAAAACAAAAAAGGGGAAAGTATATAAATTGGCAATTTACATGAAAAAAAAGTTTAACCTCAAGTGTTAAAAAAAGTAAAATGAGAAAAAGCTAATAGTTTTTGACTACTGGATTTACAAAGTTAAAGGAGAAAATAATGAGCATTTTACCTAGGATATATTTCTGGTCCAGAAAATCTTCCTAGAGTGTAATTTTTCATAAACCTTAAAAATACATGTAAGCCAGAAATTAATGTCCAAAGAATGTAATTAATAACATGGATAAATACCTAGCAACAAGGATATACATTTGTCACCATTTTTAGCAATGAAAAACTGAAGTCAGCTCATATGATGTGTTCAATCTGTTCCTACTACTCCCTATCTTAATTTAGGCATACCCAGAAACAGGCTTTTGAGACAAGGATTAGAATATCAGCAGTTAATTTTTAAGATGATTCCAAGAAATAATATAGTGGAATGAGAAATGAAATGGAGAAGGAAAGAAAGTCATTAAAGGGTGTGTTGTCAAGCAGTCACCACTGTAGGCAACAAGAACTTACTCCTGAAAATAAACTCTGGGAACCAGGGTAGTACACATGCCTACTTAACAGATTATCCTACCCAACATGTGATCCTGCCCAATGGGTGAAGAATCTGGGGTCTTTTTCCATCACGTCCCTCAGCTCTTAGGTGAAAGGTGCTGAAACTGGGGGCAAAAGCGGGGGCTGAGGGACTGTTAATTGTTTGGTACTAACTGGCTGGCCCACTTGTAAGCAGAGTGGATTCTTGCAGCCAGAGAAAGCTGGCAAAAAATTCACAAGCATTGGCAGATGGAACTGCTTGCAATGTGAAGTGGCAAGGGATACAGTGTGGGGTATCAATAGCATCTGCTACATCCTCTACTTAAAAACTCACTCAACTACTGCCAAGAACAATAAAGCAGCAACATACTATCATGGTTAAGAGTATGTATGGGTTTTGAGGTCAAATTTCTTGAGTGGATCCTAAACTTTGCCACTTCCTAGCTTTGTGACCGTGGGTAGGCTACCTGCCAATAATTACTCTGGTTCTGGGAGTTCTCATCTGTAAAATGGCAACTGAACTACCAGTCTCATGTGGTGGGACTCATTTGTAAAAGGTTTAGCGATAGTAAGCAGTTTTTTTATTATCAATAATATCCAGACTCCTCAGTATGGCAGACAAGGCTTCTTCCATGTCTGTCTACAGCTTTCTTCAGTCTTATCTCTTGATTCCCCTCCATTTTCTCAATGTACTCCTGTGTCCTAGTCATAGTGAACTGCATAAAGTGTTTCAAAACCATATACTTCCTGTATTCTAGTGTCAAACTGGAATGCTTTCCCTTCAGCCACTCTTAAAGATTTGACACTGGTGTCACTTTCATTATAGACTTTTTGGAATGCCTCAATTAAAATGAACATTACTTCCTTTTCTTACTTTACTGTATTATATCATGTACATAGTTTCACCATAACACTTAACTATATATTTATTTATTCCTATCATAAGACTCCTTCAGTAAAGTGTCTAAGTTTTACTCATTCTCTATTTCCGGTGCCTAGCAACATGATGGGGCATCCATTACACAGTTATCGGAAAAAAAAAAAATACAATTATGAATAGGTCAATACTGGAGCTTACAACATACGGGAGGAATGAACAAAACAGAGAACAAAATAATTACATATCATGTTAAGTGCTATTTTAAAATGAACAGTGATAGGAATGCCTAATAAATGTTTGATGGTTGAATGAGTAAATACTGCTTAAAACTTGAAAACATTTTGCCATGAAAACGTGAAACTACATATGATCAAAAAACTACATATGATCTATATTTGAATAGTTTATTCATTTAGTGCTTCATTTATTTCTTTTATTCATTCAGAAAGCATTTTCTGAGTATACATTATGTGATGTGTATGAAGCAGAACCTCTGAATGCAAAGCAAACAAGAGATAAAATGGTCTCTGCTCTAAAAAGGTTTAGAATACGGAGAAGAGACAAAAGCAACAACTATAATACAAAGTGATAAGGTGGAGTATGGCATGACAGGGTTAGATTAGGAAAGGAATGCCAAGGTGAATATGCGCTGGTTCTTAAAGGAAAAAAAGTGGAAGTCTGCAAGTCAACCAGGGGAGAAAGATGACTGAAAATGATAGTTCCTGACTATTAAGCAAAGGAGTTTGGAACAAGAAGAGCCCTTTAAGTAGAGGAGTGATATTTATAAATCAAAGATTCCAAAATTTAAAATGAACAGACTTTGTGAAGACCCATTATAATTTGTCCAGCAAATATGATTTTTTGCACTAACTACTGAACAAATGCTCTAATGACTACATATAATCATTATCAAAAATAACTGAGAGAGAACTGACCTTTGTATGTCTTGACTGGGACATGAATCAATGTAATCTTAACTGTAACGTGGACATAATAATTCTTTTTGTTTTACATATTAGAAGTTATAGCCACGTGAGTACAGGATACATTTTATGTAAATAGCTTAAGAATTAGTTATATTATTCAAATAGTACTGCGGCACTGGCAGATTTTTGGAGGAAATACTTTTCTACATATTAAACATATTAAACTCTTTATTCACATTATTCTATTTAGCACATGAATTTTTCTAAACTGTAATCATTAGTGGCATCTTTCCAAATGACTTTTTAAATAACTGTAAATGCAGTACAAATATATTTTCTCTTTAAAATAAAGACATGCCTTTTGGGGGTGCGTCCATTCTAACAATAAACTGGAAGCACTTTTCTTAATTCAGTGTTACCCTGGATAAAGCACTTTGGCCTTTAAGAGTCCCTGCTCTGCAAAATGAAGGAAGTGAGATAGTTGACCCATTCTATGGTTTCTAATATTCTTTCATTCTAATTATATGGAGCCCCCTAGAATAGTTGGAACCACCTAGATTTTGGTTTCAGGAGTACAGTAGTTGAAATACTGCCCTGGTTGAAGTTCAGAGCATTATTTGACATGTTTATATTTAGAAAATGGGGATATAAAAACCTAACAGGGCTGTTGTACAGATTAATTAAGGGTAGTTCATTTTTTTTCTTTTTTTCTTAGAAGTAGGCTTAAGATAAGATTTATTTAGTGATTTGTTTCATGAACATTTCCGGTAAGTAGAGGTATTTAATATATGGGACGTCTACAATACACTGACTTAATTTTTTTTAAAAAATTTAAAACTAAAAAATCTGGAGAAAAAATTTAAGAGTCTTTATAAAAAGAAAGTGGATTACTTCCCCCCCCCCACCTACATATATTACTGTTTGCAACAATACTGAAAAACCACTCCATGGTTGGAAGGAAGCAGGCCATGCTTTTCACTTGTCAATTCCATGGTTCAGAATAAAAACAAAAAATGATTAGTGTCTAGAACACTACTCAGGCAAGCATTTACATCTAATGTTTCAAATTTAACAGTTCATTTCAAGGTTAAAAACAATTACTGCAGCAAATATCGCCATATAAAACCCCATTTCGATTTGTAGTCTCTTATTCTACAATGACTGCGGCCAATAATTATTTTCATCTAGAAGGATGGCGCAAAGATTCACTCTGCCAAGTCCTGGCACCGTGTAAAACCGATGAGACAGACTAAAGTGTCCGGAACGCTCAAGACCCTCCGCACCTCCATCCCTGTTCCAGGGGCTTTCGGGGCCGGACCTCGGCGATCTGGGTTTTGCGGTCAGGCTCGAGCCTCCGCCCCAGCAGAGCTCTCACCTGCAGACCCTGCTGCTGGAGGCTCTGCGTGATGTAGTCCAGGCGGCGGCAAACGCTCTTCTTGACTTCGGCCGCCGCCTCCTTGGTGCTGCTGATGCGCACCGCTACCTGCGCCCGGTCGGGACTCGCAGCTACCTCCGCGGTGCCGCTTACGTGAACCTCACGGGATACTGTTTGGGCCTGTGCTGCGGAGAAAGGACGGCGGAGACTAAGCAGCGTATCTTCTCCCGAGACGAGATTGTTCTCCCGGCCCCGGTCAGCCCAGGGAACCAGTTCCACGAACACCCGCGACTGAGAGGCCTGCTGCAACGACATAGTGATGGCAGCTGGGTTTCTACAGCAACTCAGAGCCGACGGTGGCCGAAGCGGCCAAAGCGCGTTAGGCATCGCTAGTGTGCGGCGCAGAGCATGCCGGGAGGAGTCTGGACGTCCTGGAGCCGCTAGAGAGCGCGAGCTAAGTTTTGTGGAGAATTTTGCCGCAGCTCCTTAACGAGGTGTTGGCTGAGCGAGTAGTTATAGTTTTTAACGTCTTTATTTTACGGCTTTCAAAAATCTCGGTAAGCTTTGCGGCCTCCCACTCAAGGAGGTCTTCCTTTCCACGCCCACCGCCGTTTTGGCCCTGCGCCTTGCATACCTTGGAAGATTTTTCTGAGAAGCCAGGCAGACCCGAGTGGGATTGCTTTTATCTTTCTCCGACGCAAGTCTGTGATTTTTTTTTTTCCCAGCTTTGTCCTCTCTAACTTTACCGTTCCGCTTGATTCTCAAGAAATTTCTGTTGGGGTGAACTGCGTTTTATCAGTTTAGTTTTGGGAATTTATGAATCCTCAAATCCAACTTTCATCGTCTCAAAAGCCGCGTTGATAATACATTTCATTGTAAAGTGCTTGCCATATGGAAAGCTGAGTGAAAATAATAGATGGCTCATAGTGATAGTGACTTGACATGATTTTCAAGTCTCGAATTTTTTCTAAAAATCCGTGGAATTGTGGCTTTGATGTGGACAGCAGAGTCTCAAACGGCAGCAGAGTACATTCAACATGGACATTGCTGGCCTATACAACTTAGAGCTTGTCTATACACTTTTCTTGAGAGAACAACATAACCCTTAACCCGCTGGTCCCCATTAGGTAGGTTTTGTTTCCACGAAGTATGTTAAAAAAAAAAGAAAAAAAAAAGAAAAAAAACCCTCTTCTGTCTCATGAGGGAAAAGAAATTTAGAATATATATACATATATATTTAAAAACGGTAACTATTATCTTGAAAGGAGCCTGAAAAAGTCAACTGACAGTCTTCATATACTTTCTTCTCTATCATTTTTCCTTTTCCTTTTGATTAGTATGATAATTCAAATAAGTCAAGTGGTATACTCTCTCCCATCCTTCATTGGCTTATCACTGGGTTAAAGTAACTTTGTGTTTTAATGTTTATAGTAGTATAGTATTTTAATTTAAAAATATTAAAATTTTAAAAAATAATTTGAGACATCTAAAATTATTTCTTGAATTCGGTGGGGAATTCTTTTAAAGATAAATGTAGAACAATATACTCTCCAAAATGAATTATTGAATTAATGATGTCATAAGTAAAAAGCAGTTTTATGTGTATTTAAGATATGATAAAAGTAGATTTCAAATGGGAAAATGAATAAGTGGTACAGGGATAATTAGCTAAATAAAAAAGAGAGCTCTATTTTACATCATACACTGAAAATAAAATTTAGAGGACACAAAAAAAATTGGAATAAAATGTAAGTTAATATACATATAATTCTGGGAATGGGAAGGACTTTCTAAGCATAATTTCAAATGCAGCAACCATAAGGAAATTTTTGAAATTTTGACTATGCTAAAAGGAGTCAGTATACAAAACAAAATAAAAAAAGGTGGTGGTGGTGGTGGTGGGGCAAATAAATCGGGAAAAATATTTGTAACATTTGTTTAAAAAGCTAATACCTTAAGGTTTAGAGAACCCTTACCAGAAGAGAGTAAAGAATAGATGATGAACACAGAAGCAAAATGTATTAGCCAGGGCTGCCATAACAAAATACCACAGACTGAGTGGCTTAACAGAAACTTATTTTCTCACAGTTCTGGAAACTAGAAGTCTAAGATCAAGGTATTTACAGGTTTGGTGTCTTCTGAGGCCTCTCTCCTTGATTTTCAGACAACTTTTTCACTGTGTCTGATTTAACATAAATAGCCTGCATGAATTATAAACCTTAAATGAGTTATTTTATAATTTTTAATGATGAAATTAAACTAAACATAATAAAATTTCTCTGACAATTTAGACAAAATTTTAGATCTGAAATGGCTCAGTCTCACCAATACAAGCAAGAATTGTTATTTTATAGCACTGAAAGATAAATATAATTATTAAGGTTTTCTGGATATTTTAAGATTCTGGATAGATTAGTCTTAAAAGCACAAATATTCTTTGGTCTTCTCAAATGAATCCTGTTAGATTATAATCATTTATGGAATATTCTGAGGATTGATGTATTTGACTAGTGCATTTTGGAAATGAAATAACCCACGTCATTGGTTTATGTTTTTTGCTTTTTTAACTGTCAAGTCATAGAGACATATTCTTTAGAGATGCAAAACAGATTTTTCCAATCTTGCCATTTTGCAATGGCAGGAAAGGATAGACAATTTAATCCCCTGTCTTCTCCTGACTGACCATTTGCTTGATCCTCCCACTGAGGCATTCTGAGATGGTGACAATTCCTGTGAGTTCTTCAGTGTTATTTACGAAGAACATGGGTTCCGGGTCCTACAGACCTGTGGTCGAATGTCATTTTCTAGATCTAATCTTGGGGAATTAATTTTAATGTTTCTAAAGCTAAATTTACTTATCTGTAAAACAGAGATAATAATATGCACCTGTTGCAGAGATGGCTAATGCTTATAATATCTGTGTTCTTTTATTTTGGTGCAAAGTTAAACTATATATTTTCAGCCTCCCTTATAGGTTGATATGTCCATGGCTGAGTTCTGGCAATTGAATGCTATTGGAAAAAGTTCACTCCTTCCTGGCTTGGCCCATAAAAATCCCCCAGGGTTGCTCATCTCTCATCCATTTGCTGGCTGACTAGAAAGGACTCCAGAATCCTATGACAGATAAAAGCTATAACATAGAAGAAGCTTAGAGCAGAGCTGCTGCCACTCCTTTACCACCTCCATAAGATGTAAGCAAGAAGTAACATTTATTTTGGTAAACTACTGAAACTTGTCAGGTGTTTCTTTCAACAGCCTATCCTGACTAATACACCTTTAGGATTGTTATAAAGATTACATGAGGAATCTTTGTAAAGTGTCTGACATAAATTAAATATTCAGTAAATGACAGTTATTATCACCATCATCTTTTACATGTATGGGTAAGTAACTAAGCATTCAGTCATTGGAGGCACCTGAGATTTCCTTATGTGACCAGACCTATAGGATCTGAGTTGGCAGGACTGACTTCTTGCTGCTACTCTTATAGTTAGACCCATTGTTACCTGTCAGATTCCTTGGAAGTATGGATGATTAATTAATTTAGATTTTTTTATAAAGGTGTAATTAACATATAACATTATATTAGTTTCTGGTGTATAACATGATACAGGCATACCTCAAAAATATTGTGGGTTCGATTTCAGACCACCACAGTAAAGCAAGCATCACAATAAAGGGAGTCAATAATCTTTTTGTATGTGGAGTGTCTTGCCTTTAATTTATAAAAAATACAACATCTGTGAAGCATAAGAAAGTGAAGTACAATAAAACATGGTATGACTGTATTGCAAAACGATCACCACAATCTGTCTAGTTAATATCTAGTTATAGATTTTGAAATCACATGCTTGAGCCTTTTGTTGGCCTGGTTATTTTATCCTGTATCATTGTAATGTGATAGCCCGAACTTAAGTCATATGTTTTTCTACATCTATAATTGTTTACATTTAGAATCCAGGAAAGAAACTAGACTAGTGCTCTTCAATAGAAAGTTGTTTGGGACACCTTTGTAGATGGAGGGTAACCTTACTCTTATTGTTCTGGGAGGGTAGACAATAGGAAGGCAAACATTCACATCATTAGGTTCAGAAGATGAACATTTTACTTATGAGATGTTATTTATCTGGAGATACAATTATGGAATTTTCAGTGGTAAATTATATATAGAAGGTTCTTACCGCAAGTCATCAATGGCGATGACTTATAATTTTTTATTCAACATTTATAAATTTATAATACAAGTATAACAGTTACAGAGAAACTAACATTTTGAGCTCATATGCCAAGGGAAGCAATGCAAGAGCCTAAAATATAGTGACCTTAAAATCTAAGATAGTAATTTGAAGTTTATTTTTCTTAAGGGAAAACTAATTACTCCTGGTTTCAGGGTTTAAAGGTTATTGAACAGTTTTGTATAAAATATAGACTTTAGAAATTCATTAACACATATTAAAATATCTATCCTTGTTTCAATAAAAACATAGAAGTCAGTCACTTTTTCCAATATATAAAATAAATAAGAGTATTTTATTTTTTCATTTTATATATATATTTATGGAAATATATATACAATATATAATATATAATATATATTTATGGAAAGATCATTATTTTAAAAACATTCTTTATTTATTTTAATTAGTTTCAAGTATATAGTACATTGGTTAGACATTTATATAATTTATAAAACAATCCCCGTAATTGCTCCTTCTCTCTTCTGGTTTTCCATCTAGCCAATATATTAAAGCTAACTGCATTCCCTATGCCGTGCTCTCCATCCCCATGACCCTCTATCAACTACTAATTTGTACTTCTTTAACCCTTCATCCTATTTTTTTCAGCCCCCCCAACCCTCCTCCCCTCTGGCTATCACCAAATTATCCTCTATATTTGTGAGTCTGTTTTTTTTTTGACAGTGATAAAATATGATTTTTATTTTTCATTAGACTCTTAGAACACTTGAATGAAAATAATTTCTAAAGCACAAAGAAGTAAAGAGGTATAATATTAATACAAATGGGCATTAGGTAAATATATATAATAAGATGATAGCAAATTAATTTATTTAGTACTTTTTCCATTCCATATCAAGAAGATTAATTTCAATTGTGAATCTATTTTTGATTAGTTTGTTCTTTTTGTTCCTTAGATTCCACATGTAAGTGAAATCATATCATATTTATATTGCTCTGACTTATTTCACTCAGCATAATAACCTCTAGGTCCATCCATGACATTGCAAATGGTAGGATTTCATTTTTTTTAATGGTAGAGTAATATTCCATTGTATATATGAATTATAACTTCTTTATCCAATTGTCTATTGCTGGACATTTAGGTTGCTTTCATATCTTGGCTATTGTAAATTGTGCTGCTGTGAATATTGGGATGCATAGATCTTTACAAATTATTATTTTGGTTTTCTTTGGATAAATACTCAGAAGTGCAGTTGCTGGATCAAAGGGTATATCCATTTTTAATTTTTTGAGAAACCTCCAGACTATTTTCCATAGTGGCTGTACCATTTCGCAATCCCACCAACAATGTATTAGGATTCCCTTTTCTCCACGTTGTTGCCAACTCTTATTCTTTGATTTATTGATAGCCATTTTGACAGGTGTCAGGTGATATCTCATTGTGGTTTTAATTTGCATTTCTCTGATGATTAGTGACCTTGAGCATCTTTTCATATGTCTATTGGTCATCTGTATTTCCTCTTTGGAGAAGTATCTGTTCAGGTCTACTGCCTATTTTTAAATTAGATTATTTGTTTTTTTGTTGTTGAGTTGTATGAGTTCTTTATATATTTTGAATAGTAACCTGTTATCACATGTATCATTAGCAAATAAATATCTTTTTCCAAAAAGTCAGTTGCCTTTTTGTTTTGTTGATAGTTTCCTTTGCTGTACAAAAACTTTTTAGTTTGATGTAGTCCCATTTGTTTATTTTTTCTTTTGTTTCCCTTGCCTGAGGAGATATATCCAAAAAGAAATTACTGTTAGTAATATCAGAGAGTTTCCTGCCTATGCTTTCTTTTAGAAGTTTTATGGTTTCAGGTCTTACATTTAAGTCTTTAATCCATTTTGAGTCTATTCTTGTATATGGTATAAGAAGGTGATCCATTTTTTTTTTTTTTGCATGTATCTGTCCAATTTTCCCAACACCATTTCTTGAAGAGACTGTCTTTACCCCATTGTATATTCTTACCTCTTTTGTTATATATTAAGTGAGTGTATAGACGTGGATTTCTTTCTGAACTCTCTATTTTGTTCCATTGACCAATGTATCTATTTTCATGCCAGTACCATGTTGTTTTGATTACTGTAGCCTTGTAATATAGTTTGACATCAGGTAGTGTGATACCTCCACTAACTTGTTCTTTCTCAAGATTGCTGTGTCTGTTTGGGGCCTTTTATGGTTCCCTATAAATTTTAGAATTATTTGTTCTAGCTCTCTGAAAAATGCCACTGGTATTTTGATAGGATTGCATTGAATCTATAGATTGCTTTGGGTAGTATGGCCATTTTAATGATGTTGATTCTTCCTACCAATGAGCATGGTATACGCTTCCATCTATTTGTGTCTTTTTCAATTTCTTTTTTCAATGACTTATACTTTTCTGAGAACAGGTTTTTTACCTCCTTGGTTAATTTGATTCCCTGATATTTTATAGCTTTTGATGCAATTGTAAATGGGACTGTTTTCTTAATTTCTCTTTCTGAAAGTTCATCATTGATGTATAAAAATGCCACTGACTTCCGAATATGTATTTTGTAACTTGCTACTTTACTGAATTCATTGATCAGTTTTAATAGTGTTTGAGTGGAATCTTTAGAGTTCTCTATATATAGTATCATGTCATTAGTAAATAATGAGTTTTAATTCTTCTTTTCCAATCCAGATGCCTTTAATTTCTCTTTTTTTTTTTGGTCTTATTGCTCTGGCTAAGACTTCCAATACAATGTTAAAGAGCAGTAGTGAAAGTGGGCATCCTTGTCTTGTTCCTGATCTTAAGGAAAACACTTTTAGCCTTTCCCCATTGAATATGATGTTAGCTGTGGGTTTGTAATATATGGCATTTATTATGTTGAGGCATGCTCCCTCAATTTCCACTTTGTTGAAAGTTTTTATCATAAATGGATGCTGGATTTTGTCCAATGATTTTTGTACATCTATTGATATGATCATATGGTTTTTATCTTTGATTTATTAATGTTGTATATCACATTAATTAATTTGCAGATATTATACCAAACTTGCATCTCAGGAATAAATCCAACTTGATCATTGTGTATGATATTTTTAATGTATTGCTGAATTCTGTTTGCCAATATTTTGTTGAGGATTTTTACATCAATGTTTATAAGAGATATCGGCCTATAGTTTTCTTTTTTTGGAATATCTTTGTCTGGTTTTGGAATCCAGGTAATGGTGGCCTCATAAAAGGAGTTAGCGAGTCTTCCCTCTTCTTGAATTTTTTGCAATAGTTTGAGAATAATAGATGTTAATTCTTCTTTGAATGTTTAATTTGCCTATGAAGCCATCCAGTCCAGGACTTTTGTTTTTTGGGAGGTTTTTGATTACTGATTCGATTTCATTGGCGGTAATCAGTCAGTTCAGATTTTCTGTTTCTTCTTGACTTAGTCTGGGGAGATTGTATGTTTCTAGGAATGTGTCCATTTCTTTCATATTGTCCAATTTGTTGATGTATAATTACTCGTAGTATTTTCTTAAGATTCATTGTATTTCTGTGGAGTCTGTGGTTATTTCTCCTCTTTCATTTCTGATTTTATTTATTTGAGTCCTCTCTCTTTTTTCATTGATGAGTCTGGCGAAGGTTCTGTCCACTTTGTTTATCCTTTCAAAGAACCAGCTTTTGGTTTTATTAATCTTTTGTATTGTTTTTCTAGGATCTATTTCGTTTATTTTTACTCTGATCTTTATTATTTCCTTTCTTCTATTCACTTTGGGCTTTGGTTGCTGTTCTATTTCTAGTTCTTTTAAGTGTAAAGTTAGATTGTTTATTTGAGCTTTTCCTTGTTTCTTGAGGTAGGCTTGTATTACTATGAAATTCCCTCTTGGATTGCTTTCGCTGTGTCCCATAGATTTTGAGTCATTGTGTTTTCATTTTCATTTGTCTCTAGGTATCTTTTGATTTCTTCTTTGATCTTATTAATAACCCATTCATTGTTTAGTAGTATGTTATTTAGCTTCCATGTATTTGTGTATTTTCCAGTTTTTTTCTTGTAGTTGATTTCTAGCTTTATACCATCGTGATCAAAGAAGATAGTTGCTATAATTTCATTCTTCTTAAACTTATTAAGACTTGTTTTGTGCCCTAACATGTGGTCTATCCTGGAAAATGTTCCATGTGCACTTGAGAAGAATGTATATTTTGCTGCTTTGGGGTAAATTCTCTGAAAATTATCTATTAAATCCATCTGGTCTAGTGTGTCTTTTAGGCCTATTGTTTCTTTGTTGATTCTTTGCCTGGAAGATCTGTCCATTGGTGTCAATGGGTGTTAAAGTCTCCTACTATGAGTGTATTACTGTTGATCTCTCCTTTTATGTCAGTCAATAATTGTTTTATGTATGTAGTCGCTCCTATATTGGGTGCATATATGTTTACTAGGCTTATGTCCTCTTGCTTTATGGATCCCTTTATCATTATGTAATGCCCTTTTTGTCTCTTATTATAGACTTTGTTTTAAAGTCTATTTTATCTGATATAAGTATCAGTACCCCAGCTTTTTAAAATTTCCATTTGCATGAAATATCTTTTTCCATCCCTTTACTCTCAGTCTGTGAGTATCATTTGGTCTGAAGTGGGTCTCTTGTATACAGCATGTACAAGGGTCTTGTTTTTTATCCGTTAGGCTACCCTATGTCTTTTGATTGGAGCATTTAATCCATTTACATTTAAAGTTATTACTTTAGGTACATTGTTACTGCCATTCTATTATTTGTATTTGTTATTTCTATTTTCTTTAGTACTCCTTCTCTTTTTACAGAAGTCCCTTGAACATTTCTTGTAATACTAGTTGTTGGTGATGAATTCCTTAAGCTTTTTCCTGTCTCGGAAGCTCTTTATCTCGCCTTCCATTTTATTGAAAGACTTGCTAGGTAGAGTACTCTTGGTTGTGGATTCTTGTTTTTCATAACTTTGAATATTTCTTGCCAGTCTCTTCTGGCTTGCAAAGTTTCCATTGAAAAATCAACAGACATTATTATGGAGGTACCCTTGTAAGTAACTAGCTGCCTCTCTCTTGCTGCTTTTAAGATTCTCTCTTTGTCTTTGACCTTTGGCATTTTAATTATGATATGTCTTGCTGTGGTCTGTTTGAATTCCTCTTGTTTGGGACTCTTTGTGCTTCTCAAACTTGTATGTCTAATTTTTTTGCCAGGTTAGGGAAGTTTTCTGTCATTATTTCTTCAGATAGATTCTCAATCCCTTGCTCTCTCTTATTCTCTTCAGATACTCCTATGATCTGGATATTGTTATGCTTCATGTTGTCCCACAGTTCTCTTAAACTATCCTCATTTTTTTAAAATTCTTTTTTTCTTTTTGTTCTGATTGGGTATATTCTGTTACCTTGTCTTCCAATTTGTTGATTCAATCTCTGCTTCGTCCAATCTACTGTTGAATCCTTCTAGTGTATTCTTCATTTCTGTTATTGTAGTCTTCATTTCTGTCTGGTTCTTTTTGATTGTTTCTCTTTCGTTTTGTATGCTTACTCTCTCTCTGTTGATATTCTCATTATGCTCATCCATTCTCCCCATGAGTTCTTTGAGCATCCTTTTAACCGTTATTTTGAATTCTGGTAGGTTGCTTGCCTCCATTTCATTTAGCTTATTTTCTGGAGTTTTCTCCTGTTGTTTCATTTGTAGCGTGTTTCTTTGTTTTCTCATTTTATTAGCCTCTCTGTGTTCATTTCTAAGTGTCATTAGTTTTGTCTCTGAGCCTTGGCCAGATGGCCTTCCTTATGTGGAAGGTGTCCTGGTTTGCCCAGTGGCACACTCTCCCTGATTTCCTGTGCTGGGGGATCTGGATGTGATCTTTGTGTGGGTTATGTGTGATTTTCTATTGTTGACAAGCCTTTATTGTTAGTACATCACTGGATGGGATTAACGCTCAGGCTGACTAATTGTGGGAATTGGCTGCACCCGCAGAGTAAGATTTGCTGTATGTGGCTGATCTCACTGAGTGGGATTTGCCCTAATAGGCTTGTGTACTTGTTGCAACTGCCCTTTGTTCGTATCATTAATGGGGCTAGTCAAAAGTTGCTCTTTTGTGGTCTGATGTTGGCCGCCGGATGCATTGGTTTTGTGGACTTTTGGGATGGGCTCCCCAGTAGGCCAAAGTCAGCTGCTGGTTTTTATAGCTTAGGGCTACCTGGTGAGAACTACAAAGCAACCCACAGATGGTTGTTGCCTATGCTGGGTCTATAGGTAAGTGGAAGAGACAATGCTGCAGACAGTGGTCAAGTTATCCCCTGTCCCTGACCTAGGGCAGTTTAGCGGAGGGACCAGTGAGTGCTTCTCAAAGTCTGAAACTGCCTGTCAGTTGCCTGTAAGTCTATGAAACTGGAAGAGCCTTTGGGTGATATGAGTGTTGGGTGGTGCAGGTACCCCGGAAGTCTCCTCAGTCTGTTGATTACATTTCTCCCTGCCACTGCACTGTCAATTTACATGCCAGTGCTGTCTCTGTGGCTCCCTGTACAAGTTTCCAATCGTAGCAAGGTCAGCTGCTGCCCACTTTGGGCTTGAATGTGCCACCCCAGGGCAGAGTCAGCTGTCTGTTAACGTGAGGTGGGCACTTTGTGTATCGGATGAGGCAGGAGCTCAGGGAGTCAAGGGCCATTAGGCCAGTACGGACCCCTGAGATCCCCTCAAAGATACTGCAGTTCGTTCAGGTAGCAGTGGTCTACCCACAACTGTTTTCCTCAAAATGCATTCATTGCGCTAGCTAGGGTCTATTGCCCGTGTAGACTGCACCGGCTGCGGGCGGTTTGTGGCTTGGGTGATGCGGTATCTCAGGTAGACAAGAGCTGTCAGGCCAATACAGCCTTAGTTTTGCTTAAACTTCTGTGCCTGGGCATTCCTGCTGCAGTCCCAGATCACAGTGAGACCAACTACTGTCTGGGTTTGTCCCATAGACCCCTGAACTCCCGGGACGCAATATTGCAACTCTTGCAGGCCGTAGAGGTCTGCCTGCCTCTTATTTTCATGCAGTGTCTGCTCAGTGCTAACCAAATTTGTTGCCTTTGTGGATTGGGAGATGGGAGGTGAGGAGGGGTGGAGCTGGGGCAATTAGTGGGTAGGGTGGGTGGGGTCTGAGGGAGATAATGAGTTAAATCCACACTTTGTCAGTCTTGCTCCAACTTTGGTAGCTGTTTGAGTGTTCCTGCAGAAGTCCCAGATCACAGGAAGACCAGCTGCTTTCTGGGACTGGCCCACAGATCCCCGAGATCCTCCCAAGTTTGTGTTGGCAGCAGTGATTTGCTTGACCCTATCTCAGTAACTTGGCTCACAGCGCTGGTCACCAGCTGGGAATGGAAATGCGGCTCACAGGGATGGCTGCCCAGCGCGAATGCTTGGCCCTGAATCAATGCAGGGGCTGGCGGCTATCTAGCAACAACAGCCTCAGATAATCTGTAGGTCAGGTGGTGTGGGATGATCCCCTCAGGCCAGCGCTTCCTAATGGCTCTATGGGAGATGTTTGCAGAGTCAAGCTGGTAGGGTCTGTAGATGCCTGGTAGGGGGCCTGGACTAAGGCACAATGTTGGCTACCCTTCCGGCCCTCATCCTGGCACCAGGAAAAGCACACTTTCTCAGAATGAATACCTTGCAAGCCTCTGACCCACCGCCGGTGTCCCGGGTGAGTGTCCACAGGTTAGAAAGCCTGTGCAGGGGTCCTTCAAAGGGTTGTCTAGGGTTTCAGTCACCTTCCACCTCGCCCAGGTAGCCGGAATCCCCTCTGGTTTTTATTGTCAGAGTTATTGGAATCTCTTCTTACCCGGGCTGGAACCCTGGACTGGGGAGCCTCCAGATGAGACCAGGATCCCTTACCCCTTCAGGAAGCCTCTGCAGCCTTGTTCTCCTTCCCAGTGGTACTCTCACTTTTTATATTTTCAAGTAATTTTTTTATAGTTCAATATTCCGGCTTCTCTTTAGATCACAGAAATCTTTTGCCTTTTACTGAAAAACAGAGTTTAGTTCAAAGACATTGGATTTACCATAGTAAACAATGTTTGAATAGTATGGTTGCTTTAAAGATGACAGTCACTCTCAGGAGGGAAATAATATGTTACAAGATTGAAGGAAAATGGATTATTCAAGATGTCATTTCATGAAAAAGAAATAATGTCTTTGATTTTCAAAGCACCAAAAGAGAATTTAATATGTTGTGGTAGAGAAACCAGAGATACATTGATGATTAGAAAAGATAGGCTTTAAAAAAAAAATAATTTACCTTTTTTTCCCTCTTCCATCATAGGAGATTAGATAGATATATGAGGCAAATTGGGAGGAATTCAGGAGGAAAGTAGCATGTAAAAATCAGACAATGTAAGGAAAAGTCAGTAAGGCCAAATGCACACAGATTGTTAAATGATAAAGGAAAAAAACAGGTTGTGTTTAATGTACTGCATTTTTAAAAAACTATAGTCATGTGTACATTGTATCCTCAGTACTTATTTATCTTATAAGCATAACTACATATTAAAATTAGAGTACACTGTTGGTAGAAATGTAAATTGGTACAGCCATTATTGAAATTTCTCAAAAAATTTAAAATAGAACTACTATTTGATCCAGCAATCCCACTTCTCCACTGTCATTTCTCCACTCTACCCTTTACCCACCACACTACTGAGAACTGAACACTAAGCTTGCTCTTAATGCAAATGGCATGGCTTTATATTCCTAGTCACAAACTAGGAATAGAGTACTAGCTCAACTATTTTATTTCTGGTAAAAGAGAAATGGGTTTTAGATTAACTATGCAAAAGCAAAGCCATCATTTTGGGAAGGTGTTACTTGACCTTTAGCTCGCTTATAGCTATCAACTTATTTAGTAGTTGGATTCATTAGGTGATTTGGAATACATTTTGCAATGTTTAATTCTTGGAAGATTTACTAAGAAGTTACATTTATTAAAATAAATATTCTATGGTTGTTATAGTAATGATATTTTTAAGGCCAAAGTGATATTAGGTGATTCTTACCTTAAAAAAATCCCTGATTATAATTATTACAGACTTGCTTTATATCATAGAATTGTCTGCTTTTAAAATTCATTAGTTTTCTCTCTGTCTCTATCACTCTTTCTGAAAGGGCTAGGAAAAACAAAGTTTTGGGTAAGAAAGTTTTGAAAGGTTTTTTATTAAGTAAACTTATTTTTTAAGCACTATAGCTATTTTGCCTGTTGGATAAAATTGCTTTGCCTTTTAGGCAGAGTCATAATACTTAAAAATATTTGTTAAACTCTTATAAGAAAATTTCACATAAATTGTTATAACCAATGAAAAATTCAGTTCTTTAATTCATCTTTTTTATATCTAATATCATTGGCTTTAACTTAAGAAGAATAGAGATGTGTAGAAAATAAAACAGTATAGTTGTTTAGAAAGTTAGTTTCTTTTAATTTTCCTTATCACAATAAGTACTTTTCTTAAGGTGCTTCATCTTTGTAAAACTTCAATCACTACTTTGGGTGACTCTTCCTCTGAATTGCTTGGAAGCTAGAGCTATAATGGCCCCTTGACGCAAGGAGCAGCAGAGTGTACAAAGTCTCCGACAATGTAGGAAGAGCAATGAGAAACTTTGATTTCTAGGGAGATGACACAGCAATGGAACTCCTATTTAACTTTCATTGTTGTTTGCCACAATTCTTTAAAATTTAAATTTAGAGTCAGTGTGTTTATTCATAGAATGTGAAATAGGCAATCGTGCTTTTTGTTACTAATTGCAGATACCTAAATTGTACATTTAGACCTATTGTGTTATGGTCAATTGGAAAAGGAAGGTTTTATTATATAGTATTCCTACAGATTCTCAGGACTGTTCTAGAATCATATGATATATTAGCATTACTTAATTTTTATGGCACCTAAATACTCATTCTCTCCATCGTATTTAAAACTAATTTAATCATGATACTCCCCTAATTTCACATTTTAATGGTAGGGTTAATTGCATAAAGCTTATGCTGCTGGAAAAATTGTTTTCTAAGTTCTTCCTTTATTAAAAAAATTAATAAATTTTATACTGAGTATGGAAAGGCATATGTACAGTATAAAATTTAAGATAATGCATATTTTTATAGTTTGTTGTCTCTACACACTTTGATATTGACTGGTTCATATATGAAAACATGATAGTTTCTACCCCATCATGCTGACTAGAAACTTCAGATTGTCTAGTGAGTGACTTGAGTAACCTTACAGTAACATTTTAAGCAGTAGTTTTCCAAGTATTTTGATTTTTCTCTTAAAAGGAAGTTGAAATATTGGATCTTTTAAGTCAAGTCTCTCCTGAAGCCCCTTGTTAGAATTAACACTGGTGAACATTGTTCAGTTTCATGCGGGGGCGGGGGCGGGGGACATGAGGCAAAGGAGTTCTTAATGGTGATTGCAGCTGTGTTCATCTTGGTTAGAAATTCCTTAAAAGAAGTAATATTCAGGGCTTCAGCTAGCTGTCTGATGGTAACTTAAGGCTTTAAGATTTGAAGTTTTGCCACATCCTTCTCGTACTCGATGGACTTTTGGTAATTGGTGGGGAACTTCCCTCTATAATCACATGGCATGGACCAAGAATTTTAGGTTCTCTATAATCTGCAAGTGCAACTCCTCAGCTGTTAGGAACCTTCAGCGAGGGGTATCTAAAGCATGAAACCATATTGACTGAAGTTTAGACCAGTGATTTTTCAAAACTTCAGAGTGCATCAGAATCATCTGGAGGATTTGTTAAAACATAATTGTTGCTCTTTGTCCCCTGAATTACTGACTCATTAATTGTGAATGGGTCTAAAAATTTACATTTCTAAGAAGTTCCCAGACATATTGCTAGTCCAGATACCTAGAAATAATCCTATAATTGTTTTGCTAAAAAGTACTTTAAAATTTAAGTTGTATCCTCACTTCATAGGTAATTTGCTACTCATGAATCTTTCTACAAACCAGTATCACATCAGACATGGATATATTCTACTGGCAGACACAACTGTATAAAAGTTATTGATACTTATTATATTGAATTTGCTCTCAAACTAAAGTATATAGTATGGCATTCATTTGTATGCTGACTGCTTTTCATTTTGTAATTGTAAAGGTTAAACAGAAGTGTATTTTGATGAGGTAGGAAAAATTAGATTTAAGATAGGAAAAATTAGATTTAACAATATGAAACAGATTTTTTGTAGAGACCGAGATATTTTAAAGTACTTTTCCAACTTTATTGATGTATGATTGATAATTAAAAATTATATTTAAGTTATATAATTTGGGTTTTTTAGAGGTATACAATGTGATAATTTAATATATGTATAGGGAAATGATGGCCATAGTTAATAAACACATTGATTATATCACATAGTTACCTGAAACAAATTTTCAAGAAGTATAATGCAGTTTTACCTTTGGGGAATATATTTTTATGGAAATCAAAATAAATTATGACCTAATTTGGAAGGCCTAAGATAACATTGGTGAAACTTATATTCTTTGCTGAACATTAATTAATGAGACTTTTAAATACATTTACTGCTAAGAAGTTAGTGTGTTTGAGAGGTATGTGGAGCAATAATCATCAACCTATATTAATTGTTTATTATGTGCCAGACATTGCGCCAGATGCTTTCTATATGTTAGCTCTTTTAATCCCCATAGAGATAATATTAATATCCTCATTTTAAAGATGAGAAGACTAAGTCTCAGAAACATTAAATGACATGCCTGGTCATATACTTAGGTAGTATTTGTGTAAAGGTTTCACTCTCAAGTTTGAGCTTTTAATCAGTATTCTATACAGATTTTAGTTCAGGGCAAAATTCAGAAGTCACTGATAGGAGCCTTATGCATTGTCGTCACCTTTTAACAACATTTCCTCCTTTAGAGAACTCTTAGCCTTCAAGTACATGGCTTCTTCCCGATTTCTAGTCATTTATCTCTATCAAGAGATTCCATGCTTCATTTGCATGTGAGAACACACACATACACTAATGTGTTAACTCTGACCTTTTTACTCTTTCCAGTTAACTAAAGGCTGTTTCCTCTTGAAGAAATTGTAGGCAATATCAAGCAGGAGACTTACTTTTAACAAAGAAAAATACTTGTCTCTGAAATTATATTATTCCTGACGTCATGTCTAAAAGCTGACCTGCTTGTGTTGTATTAGGATTCTTTGGAGCCTGGGTGAGAAACTGGAATTCTTGAGCCTGTTACATTTCCTCTTCTGACTCTGCTCCTAATGAGCTCTGTGAACTTGGCCAAATCACCCACCTTACTTATATCTCAGATTCCTTATCTACCTTTTAGTCTATGCTTATTTAGCCTTCATATTTTGATATCTCTATAGCATGATCTTTTGAGCACAATATTTAAAATCAAAAGGGCCAATGGTTTTAATCATTGGACTTACTTTAAAAAGCAAAGAAACTGTTGAGAATTAGAGACTCATTTTATGCATCTTCTGCATGCCTCTAACTTACTTTGGAGCCTACCTTATGTCTAGTCCTTATTGTAGGGAGATAGTTTTATAAAAACTATTCTGCTGTTTTTTTTTTTTTTTTCCTTACCAAGTGTTCTATGAACTCTACTCTTGAAATGCTTGGTCTGACTCAAGTTGACAAGTGCTTATTTTCCTTCCTGAAGCAAAAGCCCATTAACACTTCAAAAGGTTTCAACCATATGATTCCCATTACTCCAAATAGTCTCTCCA
This sequence comes from Rousettus aegyptiacus, assembly GCF_014176215.1. Classification (NCBI taxonomy): domain Eukaryota; kingdom Metazoa; phylum Chordata; class Mammalia; order Chiroptera; family Pteropodidae; genus Rousettus; species Rousettus aegyptiacus. The sequence continues at coordinate 123,378,060 of NW_023416284.1, read as the reverse complement.
ATTCAGATTGACAAGTTTCTCACTCCATCAAATGCTTAGTGAAAGAGCATGTTCGTCTGTGTCTTCAGAAAAGTATAAAACAGAAAGTATAAAGCAATACATATGAATTTTATTCCCAGAGTAGTAAAAAGCAAAAAGAAAAAAAAAAAAGAAAAATTACATTATATGTTCTTTCACTAATCAATTTATTCATAAATTCATTTATTGACAGACGACTATGTGTGAGACACTGATGCTGTGAGACTCAGAATATCTTTTATAACATTTAAATATACAATATTTTTACCTTGGCTTTCTTGGTAGATATACAGATATTTTCATTAGGATTAAAAAGTGAAAAATTTGCTGAATTTTCCACAGCCAATAGTGTACTATTATGTATACAAAGTTGATAAGAGCCTCTTATTTTCTCTAGATTGGGTGTGAAGTTGTTGCACCATGGTTCATAGCTATTGGACACTTGTGGCATCATGGTCCACAGCTATTGAACACTTGAACACTGTACCAAATGTTTAATGAATACTCTCTCACTTAATCCTCTGAACAGCCCTCAGACATAGCCATTATTATCTCAGTTTTATAGTTGTGAATACTGAAGCATGGAGAATTAAGTCAATTGTGCAAAGTCACACAACATCAGAGTCAGGATTCAGATTGACTCCCTTGACTTCAAAGTTCAAGCCATTAACTGCTATACTCATAAAGATGTTTGCCTGCAGGTTTTGTCTAAAGGTGAAATGTGATCCTATACTTAAAAAAAAATACTCAATTTTTAAGGAGCAGTTTTAGGTTCACAGTAAAATTGAGAGGAAGGTACAGAGCTTTTCATTATATTCCCTGCTCCTGCACTTGTATAGCTTCACCCATTATCAATGTTCTCAACCAGAATGGTACATTTCTTATAGATGAACCTACATTGACATATCACTATCATCCAAAGTCCATAATTTTACATGGGGATTTACTCTTGGTGTTGTATATTCTATGAGTTTTGACAAGTGTATTGTGCCATGCATTCACCATTGTATTGTAGTATTACACAGAATAGTTTCACTGCCCTAAAAATCTTCTGTACTCTGCCTATTCATCCCTCCTCTTCCCTCCTCCTGGAAACTGTGCTGATTTTTTTTTTTTTTTTACAGTCTCCATAGTTTTGCCTTGTCCAGAATTTTCTATAGTTGGAATCATAGAGTATATAGCCTTTTCAAATTTACTTCTTTCACTTAGAAATATGCATTTAAATTTCCTCCATAACTTTTCAGGGCTCACTAGTTCATTTCATTTTAGTTCTATTGTCTGGATGTACTACAGTTTATTTTTCAGTTCACCCACTAAAAGACATCTTGGTTGATTCCAAATTTTGACAATTACAAATAAAGTTTCTATAAATAACTGTGTGCAGTTTTTAGTGTGGACATAAGTTTTCAACTCTTTTGGGTAAATAACCAAGGAGTGTGATTCCTGGATTATATGTTAAGAATATGTTTAGTTTTTTTAAGAAACTGAGGAACTGTCTTCCAAAGTATCTGTACCATTTTGCAATCCTGTCAGTAATGAGTGAGAATTTCTGTTGCTGCACATTCTCATGAACATTTGGTGTTGTCAGAGTTTTGGATTTTGGTCATTCTAATTGGTGAGTAGTAGTATCTTATTGTTGATTTAATTTGTATTTACCTGATGATTTATGATGTTGAGCTTATTTTCATATATTTATTTGCCATTTGTGTATCTATCTTTTTTAATGGCTGTCTATTAAGATCTTTGGCGCATTTTTAAAATTGAATTGTTTTCTTATTGTTGTTTTGAGATTTCTTTGTAAATTTTGGATAACAGTCCTTATCAGATGGGTCTGTTGCAAATATTTTCTCACAGCCCATGGCTTGTCTTCTCATTATCTTGTCATTGTTTTTAGCAGAGCAGAAGTTTTGAATTGTGATGAGCTCCAGACTATCAATTATTTCTTTCATAGATCGTGGCTTTGTTGTTGTATCTTAAAAGTCATCTACATACCCAAGGTCATCTGAGTTTTCTCCTATGTCATCTTGTAAGAGTTTTATAGATTTGTGTTTTATATACAGGTCTATGATCGATTTTGAGTTAATTTTGTGAAGGGTGTAAGGTCAGTGTCTAGATCCATTTTTTGGTATGTGGATGTCCAGTTGTTCTAGCACCATTTGTTGACAAGACTAGGCCCTATACTTTTCTCTTTCCAATCCTTGAAACTTAATTACCTCTGTATTTTGCAGCAAAAGAGGATGTGCATAGCATGCATAGTAAAATTAGTGATGAAGATATCAATATGAATAATTAGAATAGTGAATATTAATATAAATGTAGGAATACTTATGATAGTAATAACTAATATTATAATAGCTAATGTTAATGGTATTAATAATGTAAACTACATATTAATAATAAATAGCTACTATCAATAGCCCTTACTGTATGCGAGGCAATATTCTGTCCATTAGACATGCATTCACTCTTATGGCTTAAAAGCAAAAACAAGAGAAGCCAGATGGAGAGATAATGAGAAACATTCTGAGAAGTTGGAAGATATATTTTTTACCTTTTAAATAAAGAATTGATGATGAATACTTGTGAATTTTTGAAAAAGAAAGGTTTAATTTTTAATTTTTATTTTTACACTTAGATTCCATAGATTTAGCTTTGGTATCAATTGTATGTCATCTCAAATGGCAGTATAACCAGGTTATTATTATCACATTTGATTCACTTTTATCAATAAAATAAAAAAAATTGTGAGGGAAGATTGGGTGCATTCGTCAGTAAATTGTATTCATCTTTTACTAATTGATTTGTTTAAAGCTCAGCTTAGGAACTTATTAAATGTTTTAATTTAGATTTCACTTGGGGTCTTGAAGCAGTGTCATTTTCCAAAATCAAAATGATTGCATCAAGTTCTTAGATTAAGTTAATCTACTATATAAAAAGTGAGTTGTAATATATTCTTATTAAAATTGTTTTTATCACAATGTTATATTGCTTTAACAGCATTTACATTTTAAAATGTAATCATTTAAGAAAGTTGAACTTAAAGTACAACAAAAAATTTCCTATATTTTCCCCCTAATTTCTTTATTAGGTGAATCTTTTGGTCTTATCTCTTTACTGATGAGTATTGTTTTAAGTTCTTATGCTTTATTGGTAAGTGACCACTTGTTCATATATACATGTTGAGAAATCTGCTTAGTTAATTTCCTAAGTGTAAGAATACCGTCAGGAGACCAGTGGTAAATCATTTAAGTCGTTTATAGTTCAGCAGTCTTTTTTTTTTTTTTTTTTTTTCAGGGTCTTTGATAGCTTTCTTGTTATTTGTTATAACAAAAAGTCTTAGACTTATTGTGTACATTTCCTACTTTAGACTTTGGGTCAGTCTTTCTTTCACTGAGTGAGTTCTGGTATTAAAGTATTAACACAATTTTAATTTCTTTTTTCCTAGCCTTTTTTTGTGGTGTGTCTTTCCTTTCTAAAATCCTGTGAGAGGAGAAACTTTTTCCTGTTTTTTTCCACTACTGACTCCTCAGTGCTTTGAATAGTCTCTGGCAGAGAGTAAGTACTCAATAAACATTTGGCGAATTATTGCTTAGTTTTTGAGAGAATAATATGAGATATGAGAGGATATTATGATACTATGAAAAGTTTAGCGTTATGCCTACTACTTAGTAAGTGCTCAATAAATATTAAAAAAAAAAAAACCTCTGGAGGACAGAATTCAGTTCTAATTCATAATCATAGCCTTATAAATATAGCTTATATAATAGTGACTTTTCCATATAAATATTTTAGAAGTTTTTAAGCATTATAACCTGAATTGTGTAATTCATGCTTGTTTACTATTTATATTTATTATTTTTTCCTTATTGATTCATGTTATAATGAGTAAAGGACAACAACCTCCTTTTGCCTTAGCATACTTTTCCCATTTTGATATGTCAAGGAAAAAAAAATATAAAAAAATACAAAGTAAATCAACGGTGGATCAAATTATCTATAATTAGTGAAGTTTCTCTCATTCTCCTTATAGAAAATGCTCCAATTGATTTAGAAGCTCCATTTTGAAGTATGGTCAATATGGCTGTTAATGGAAAAGGTGTCAGGGTGTTCTCTTAATTGTTTTCAGTTGTCAGTCAGATGACCTGGTTGTTCCCAGAAGCCCTAAGGCTGCTTATAGAGACAAGATTGTATTGTTAAAACACAGGATCATTAAAATCCTTAATCCTGGCTGAGTTAAACTGGGGAGGGGAAAGAATTTACATTGAAAGATCTTGCTTCAAACCAGTCATAATGTGGTGTCTGAATATTGTCCTGCCACTAAAACCTTAATGGAGAAGATTAATGTTACTAATTGAATTAAAATAAAAAAGTTAGGTACATCATTAAGACACCATAAACAAAGTGAAAAGAGAGCCATAGACTGAAAGAAGATAAATACAATACATACAATAAACAAATGAATAATCCTCAGACTAAGTGAAGAACTCCTACAAATAAATGAGAATAAGGTAAACAGCCTGATGGAAAAGTGGGCAAAAGATATGAATAGGCTATGACAGAAGAGAAAATTTGAATGGCTAATAAAAATATGAAAAGATGCTTAATCTCACTATTAATCAGGGAATGGCAAACTAAAACCTTAGAGAAATACATTCATGCTATTATAGTAACAAAAATTATGGTGTCTGACAATATTCAGTCTTATTAAGGATGTGGAGTGGAGCAGTGGAGTCTCTTTCAGACTGTTGGATGATTATAAATTGACTAAACTATGTTGGAGAGCAATTTGGGATTAGCTAGTACAATTGTAGGCATGCATGCTCGTCGACTCTGCTATTACACTTTGAAGTATTAAAAATCCTAAACCAGTAATTATGAAACTTTAAGGGAGAAACAAATCACCTGGAGATGTTGCTAAGATTGAGATTGGGATTCATCAGTTGTAGCCTAAGATTCTGCATTTCCAGAGAGCTACCAGGTGATGCTGATGCTTCTGGTCCCTGGACAACACCTTGAGTGGCAACATTGTCCAATAGTCCAAATTTCCTAGACGATGGAAGTATTCTCTGTGCTGTCTAATAACTATTAAGCACTTGAAATGTGGTTAGTGTGTATGAGGAATTACATTTTTTATTTTTTTTAATTTTAATTAATTTTAAATAGTTACATGTGGTTAGTGGTTAGTGGACAGTGTAGACTAGAGCGTATCCTGGGAACATGTTAGGAATGCAGAATATTATATTGAGTTTCAGTCCTGCTCAATCAGAACCTGCATTTAAATAAGATCCTCAGTGATTTATGTGCCCATTAAAGTCAAGAAGCACTGGAGAAACTCCTGCCACTATTCAGGAATTATGTATGAGAAGATATATTTCACTATGTTTGTAGTGTGACAGTGGACAAGTTGTGGTACGATTTAACTGCTATATAGCAGTTAAAATGAATTATCTATGTGTATAAACATGTAATCCAATATTGAATAAAAATGCAAATGTATGTATGTGAAAGATATATATTATACCATTTTTACAAAATTTTAATATAAAAGAAACCATACTGTATATTGTTTAGAGATTTATACATACATGGTTAAATTATAAAAATATTAATGGAAATGATAAACACCAAATTTGGGACAGTTCCATTCATTTGAAGAGGGCTGGTAGGGGTGGGAGAGATAATGGGAGAGGAAGAACACATAAGACTTCAATTGTATTTTTAATGTTTTATTTATTAAATTAGGTAGTGGGTATCCAGGTATTTGTAATTCTCTATACCTTCTTGTTTATCTGAAATATATTTTTTATATCTTCATCCACAATGGTTAATTTCAGTTTCTCCCTGCTGACCCAGTCTCTGTTTGGTGATTGTGAGCATTATCACAAAATTTAGGAAACTTTCTGTGAAAGTTCAAGGCCATTAAATTTCTCTAAGGTGTTCAGGCTAAAAAGTAAGTCTTATTAGCAAATGGACTTAGAGTTTCTATATGACCTGAATTTGGGTGAATGCCTTAAAAAATTTCTTATAGTTGATTTCAAAGCTTTTTACTTTGAGGTTGGTGATAGCACCCAAATAACACCATATGTATTCTGGAAGCACTTTAAAAAAATTTTAAAAAATTTTTACAGCTAAGTTTCATTAGCACAGAAATACCAGGAGTTTCATTGCTGCACTTCTTGATTTTATTGGCTTTTTATTGTCGTGGCCCTTGAAGAGTGAGGGCACCAAGGAAGATTTTTGCTTTAGTTTCTTTCAATATCTCAGTAATCAGCCCCTCAGATAATTTCTTTGTGCCTTGACTATAAAAAATTGTCATCTTTATATTTCGGAGTTACAAAAATTATCATATTTATGTTCTAATTCCCTCTGGAGCTGACTCTTGGTTTGGAACACAATTCTCTGGCTTGGATACATTCAACCTGAATAATATTGTTGCTTGATATCATCTATTGCTACGCTTTTTTCTTCCTTTCTTTTAGAATCCTCAATTAGAAAGAAAAGTATGGGCTCAATTTCTAAAGATTCTGATTTAATTGATCTGATACTTTTAGAAAGACTTTCAGGAGATTCAAATTTTCAGCCATGTTAAGAGGCTCTGATTTCTTTTTTGTTGCCCAGCATTTTATTAGCTTTTTATCTCTGAATTTTAATATCTCTGTCCCTTAGCACCATGAAGAGGATGGCATCAAAGTAGAATGTCCTCAGCTTAGTCCTCTGAATTCTGTCCTTGCATTAAGTTTAGGAAGCTCAGACTAAATAGGCAAAACAGAATCTGAGAAAAGACTTAGGTTATTAGTTGATAATCCTGTTATATTCAGGAAACCAGGAGAGTCTTATGTGGCTTAAGACCTAATTAGATTTAAATTGACTTGATAATTAAAGTTGATTTAACAGTGATTTGTATTAGATATTTTTATCTTAAGAAACTAGGCTGAAAATTGATCTGTTACATATATGTGTTCCTGTGAATGTCATTGTCTTAGCAAGAATTGTTAGATATCATTATGATTGGATTTTGTTCAGTTTTTAGGTGGACTATTGTTATTTGTGAAAGAATTATTTATGTTCCTTTGTAATTTTGTTGATCAATTTTTATGGTTCTACTATATAATGAAGGAGAACATGGTCATTGTTCAGAATCTATTCCTATATATTCATGTCATACTTATTTCTCCATATAAAGGACATTGCTTAAAGACATGGAAGGTGCATAGGTGGGACAATTATTATGATTTTTCATTTCCTCTTTTTTTCCCTAAAGTGATCAGTACAATGTTGTTTTTCTTTATTAGACATTTTCTTTTGAATATTTTTATTTAAAGGAGGAATACACCACTCCACAATTCTTTACCATCAATAATTGTTAAGATTAAATAACCATTGAGTGATTGAACAGTTAAGATTTTAATAATTATCACTTAGGTATTGAAGAACTGATTGACTATATTAACATTCCTAGATTTTGTATTAAGAATAATTAATATTCTAGCAAAAATTGTGTACACAGAACCTAATCAGTGGAAGATTTTTTCCGTATAGAATAAAAGACCTAGAGAGACTTTCACATCATCTCCAGTCTCCTTTTTTCAGGCAGCAGATAGTCTGAATTATGTTACTTAGCATTACAATTTTTATTTGTTGATATTCTTTTATTATAAAAGGTTATATAGTTAAGACGTTCATCAAGGTACAAAAAGAAATTGAAAAACATCCCTAATCCCATCATAGATGACTCTTTCTTAATAGACATCTAGAAATGGAAGTTAGTTCCTGACCTGATAGCTTATCTTGAAAGTCATTGATTCTTACTCTTTGTATCCTTTCTGTTACAATTTTGATTTTGTCCTCCCTGAGAACAAGAACTTAATTTTCTCCTAAAAAACATTGAAAGAAGAATTTAAAAGGAGCACTCATGTATCTTCTATGTGAAATGAAGCAAATCCATTTAATCTTTGTTCCTATTCCTGATATTCCATTTACTGGACAAATTTTAACATCATTTAGATATTTCCTGTTCCTCTAAAACTCATTCAAATTTGTGTCATTAGGACAGGGCACAAGCCTGTGAATGTAGAAAGATGAGTCGGCAGTGTTTCGGTAATTTGTGTCTCTTCTCTCACCCCACAGATCTTTCAAAATTCGGCTGAAAATTCATCCCTTTTAGAATTTTTTTCTTAGCTTATACCCTCATCTAGTTTACTACATTCATCTTTGGGAGGATATTTTGGAGACCTGCAGGGCCAGGGAATAAGTCTTTATAATTTTTGATAATGTGACCTCTGTACTATGTCCCTTAGCTCTCTAAAATTTAGCTGGTTTTATATTGATTTATTCTTGTAAAAGACTCTGTGGCCTTTAATATTTTCACTTGGTTTCTCTGAATAACACGTAAGCTCATTTTAGGTCATGGGAGGAAAGGGGAAAGTCAAGACTTCTGTTTCTTTAATATTTTTTCTTATTCCTCTTCCCTAACTCCCTAGGATCTAGTATGGATTCTATTTATTATGGTTCTTATTTATGAAAGTTAGAAGAGTCTGACAAAGACCAAGTTTGGAAAGAACTCTTTGAGATTGCTCTATCATTCGTGGGTCCCTGGGGATGATCTCTCTGATTTGTTGTGCTCCTCATAACTTTTCCTTATTTGCCAGAAATGTCATCTTTTTCAGCAGTTATCTTTTGTGTGCTCTGGGTTATGAAGGTATCTTTTGAGGAGGTTTTATGGTTGCTAGTTATAGAGTATTACAGGGTTAACCTCTTCTAGACCATTTCCATTACTTTCTCTCCTTAGGATTTTTATTCTGGGTGAGTTGTTTGAGAACCCAGGCTCTACATCTGCATTCAATGCAGAACAGGTGCTCTGACTTCTGACAACAGACTCTGGTTTAGCCCAGGCCTGGGGTACACTGCCCATATCAATGTGGGCTTTTATGTTGGTGAGAGGTATTCTCCTGGCCAGAACTCTCCTTCCAGATAAGTGCCAGCCCTTGCCTGTGCATTGGGTCTGGCATCTCCATTTCTGCCTTTTGAGTATATTCTGAGTATATTTCAGTTATCTCAGAAACCTGCATGTCAGCTCTCAAGCGTTATTGGTTCTCTTTGTCTATGGCACTTGAAGATTTTCCCTTCCTTGCTTCCAGCTTGACTATGTTCATTTTTTCCCCTAACATTTTTACCTAGCATTCTTTTGTGTTTGGAAAGAGAGGGAGGCTAACAATAATATGGGGATGGATTCATCCGGCATTCTCTTTTTTCACTTTGTTCAATTTTGACACTGATTTATAATTTGGAACTATAACAACCATTCTGTGACCATGAGGTGACAGGCATGAGGACGGAGGTCAATGGTCTAAGGATAGTCAAATGGAAACTGGAAGGAACCTTAGTAACTGATGGCATTGCTGAGAAATAGAACCAAAGGTAACATGTTCTGCTAGTGGAGATAGACTTATTTGTTTGAGCCATGGTTAGCTGGCATTTTTGTTGTTGTTGTTGTTTGTTTTCGTTGTTGTTTTTTGTTGTTGTTACTTATAGTTTAGCACATTCCTAACTGATCTATTTCTCTAGTAGTTGAGATGTTGGTATTAGTCAGATAAGGGTGGGGAGGCTCTCTTACTGACAGCTTTCCAAGTTGCATTGGGTTTTATAGTATTTTGAATAGTAATTGTTGATCTGTATTAAAAAAACGAATTGTTAGAATTTATATAAAACAATAAGAATTCACCTAGTTGCACTATGATTTTTAGGTTAAAATGCTGGCATATGTTTACAATTGACACATTAAATTAAAATTCTTCTATATAAAATTGATGGCTATGACTTGGCTGATTTCAGGGTAAACTTCTGTAAAAATGGTGACTTCTGTTGCTTTAAAGAATAGAAGTGTGCTTTTTTTTTCTGTTTTATTGTTATATATTTTAAACCCCAGCTTTTGCATTCCATTACTCATATATCTGAATATTATATAATGCTACATGCCATTTTACATTAAAATAAAATATGAGATGATATAAGAATAAAAATTTAAGAAATTAATGGGAGAGGAATTATAAATAATTTGCTCAATGACCAAACTTTAAAAAATCCTATTATAAATAGATGGCAAATAGATCAATAGATATATAATTTTTATGTGAGAAATGTGGGTTGATATACAACTTTTAAAAAGTGCTCTTGTTTTGCCTTCATGTATATTTCTCTTTTTGTATTGTGCAGTGACAAGACATTACATAAGATGGCAGTAGGAGATTATAAATGTTCCCTCTCAGAGTGACACATTCCAATGAGTTGGCCAGCAAATTATAATAAATACAATTATGTAATAACTATTTTGGCTTGCTAGATTTTTCACATATTTTATTTTCATTGGCTACCCATCCCCTTTTTAATGGAAAGAAGAAAGTGTCTAAATTCACCTACATTTCTAAAGGAATAATACACACACTATATTTCAGTTCATTTTTCTCTGCCTAACTCTCTAAACACTAAAAATTTTGTTTAGTTTTTTGGAGCAATGATTTCATGGAATAAACAAAGATTTCTTAGAACATTTTAGCATCTTAAAATACAAGTTTTTAATTACCCACTGGATACTCTGATAAAAGATTATATTGCTCGAGATTAACGATTTCCTTACTGTTTTTTTTTTTTCCCCAAAGGATTATTAGATTGGATTATTTTTTAGAGTACACCATTATTTTAAATCTTAGAAAATTAATCTAAGATGAACTAGGTTTTACGGGATGTAGTCAGATATAACAGATTGATAGTAAACTTTATGTCCTTTGCTGATTCCAAAAGAAAACATTCGAGAAGCCCACACATAAAGATGACCCATAATGACTGTATATTGGTAAAGAGTAAAGAAAAATTTGAGAGAAATTTTCTAATGTTAAATTTTACTTATCTTTTTAGAAATAACTTCTGTATTCTTTAATTCAGTCTATAAACACCTGGGGACCATCTGAATGTGGACAACCCTGCACTCTGCCAGCCAAGTCAGAAATGGAAACACTGAATTTATCTATACAGAATCTTTATAGACTCTTTACTAGACTTGTCATTTTCCCTAGAGAACTGAGGTCCATAAACCAAAGAATAAATTACTATGGGCGAAACACTTCATCGATGACAAATGTGATCTTGTTCAACTATTACTCTTTTTATATCAAGGAAACGTTTCAGTTCTCCCACATTAACTTTTTAGAGTATTAAGGGTCATGACATTTCTTCTTAATACATAAGCAACAAGGATTTGGTATTTTGTGGGTTTTTTAAAAACCTCATTTCCTTAGAATAAAATTAGGAGTATAGCTTTTATTCATTTTCTGGATGTACTATCGTTTTTTTTCCCATTCATCTACTGAAGGACATCTTGGTTCTCTCTAAGTTTTAGCAATTATGAAAAATGCTGCTATAAACTTTGTATGCAAGTTTTGTGTGGACCTAAGTTTTCAGCCCCTTGGGGTAAATACTGAGGAGCGAGATTGCCAGATCATATGTTAAAAGCATTTTTAGTTTCGTAAGAAACCAACAAACTGTACCATTTTGCATTCCTGCCAGCAATGAATGAGTCCCTCTTTCTCTACAACCTTGGCAACATTTGGTGTTGTCAGTGTTCTGTTTTTTTGCCATTCTAACAGGAGTGTAGTAGTCAAACTGAACTTTGATACCTGCAAATTAATAGGTCTTAGAACATCAGTCACTCAGTATTATAAGCTGTAATTTAAGATGAAATTGTGGGATATGATTGCTATTATTTTACATTTGAATTTCGAGATTTTATTTTTATTGCTTTATGACCATTTAAATCTTATTAGTGACCAGTTTTAAAATATAATAGTTTACTTTTACTCTTATTTATTACATATTGTTTATTATTTCAATGTATATATATTCATATTTTTTGATCTTTTATTAGTGTTTCTTTAAATCCATAGTGTAACAAAAATTATTTTTTCATTTAATAGTATTAACATTGTGCCAGATTTTTTAGAGGTAGCAATAAAATATTCCTTCCTATTCATGGATAGGAAGTTCTAACATTTCTATTTTTTTTTTTTACAAGAAACTGCATTATTTATACTTGTGGTTCTAGCTTCAGTTTTTGTATTCAGATTCATGTTTTCTATATTTAGCATTCCCACTTTATACCAATTTTTACCCATGTAGCCTCAACAAGCAACATGTTTCTACTCGTAGTTCCCCAGCAAGCTATCACAGAGTATCATTTATAGTTTTCCCCTGGGCATATTTTCATAGAGTGAGAATCTATCATCTGCTGCCCTTTACTTCAGGATCTTATCTGTTTTCAGAAATTCTGAACTAGTTTTCTGTCACATAGACAGCTATCTGTAGAACTCAGTTTCTCAGTTAAGCTAAATACTAAATACTATGCAAGCTCTGGCTTTCCTATTGAGCTTTAACCGGTGACTTACAACCTTTCAGCAAGGTTCACAGTTGATGTAATAAAGTACCATATTGAGGAGGCAGTAGAGTGTGGTTATGTGCGTGCCTTCCCAGGAAGATGTTGTATTTGTTAATTGTTCAGTTGAGAGAGTTCTCAGGGTGACACAGAAACTTTTGTCCTTTGTTAGAGCCCTGGGCTGCACAGATATTATTGTCATGGAGCTCAGTGTCAGGTAAGGTGAATGATCCCTCATCTCAGCCCTGATACCCTTCATTTTGTATAAGGTTGATAAAAACAACAATGAGAACAAAAATAGAGATGCTAAGAGACATGATGGAAACCCATAAAAAAAATCTCATATATCAGTGGAGATTCAATTTTCTCTAGTGAAGAAAGACTCTATGATGATGTGGGGAATAGTTTCTAATTCTAGTTTCAGAGGGGGAAAAAAAGAGGTTGAAGACATTTATTTATTTATTTATTTATTTATTTATTTATTTCTTTATTTATTTATTTATTTTTACTATGCAAGTCATCATGTAGAGAAAGAAATTTAAGAATTAAATCATTTAAAGGAAGAATCTGAGATCTCATAGATCTGTCCTCAATGTAATCCCTGCTCTTGTGTATGGGGGAAGATGATCTTAGTTTTCTGACCATTAGAAGTTTTGATGATGACAAGAACAATAATGATAATGACAAATGGCTAAAATATTTTGAGCATCTGAAATCCAGTTCTCATTATTCTACTCATCTAATCTATCTTGCAAGATAGGGACTATTTACATTTTACAGAAGAGGAAACTGTTATTCAGAAGATTATGTAACATGTCCAAGGTCACAAACAGCAACATCCAATGAAGGAGCCGACATTGGAATCCACAGTGCCAGTCTTCAAAGGTTGTGATTTTTCCGCTACTGTAGGAATCAAATTTCGGCTAGGGAAAACATCAGGTCCTAAGTGAATTAACGTTTTTAGTATCTTCGATGCTTGCTGAAAATTATACTTCTATTTTTTTAATTTCTCCTTCTAAGAATGAATGAGTAACGTGGCTAGTTGAATAGGAATGATCTTTCTAGGCATCTGGCTATATAACATCTTCTGGGATAAATTCAAAACTATGTTCCTTAAAGAGTTCTTTATAGTGAGTAACAATGCCAAAACTATCATTTGCTCCAGAATGATTCAGCATTCCTTTTGTGGGTCAGGCTAAGACATTTAATCTCAAAGTTAGTTCATAATAGCTTTACCAACTATCTCCAAATAAAAACAACCGTTTTTCAAATATTAAAAATAGTATGAATGAGTTCTAGTTCTCTCTACTTAAGAAACTGGTTCTGACACTCACCAGCTCTGTGACCTGGGGCAAATGATTTAACTTCTCTAACCTTCAGTACTCAGAGTGGTGCCTACACTAAGTAAACATTAACCGATTATTATTCAAAGATACAGCCCAAATGGCCTAATTCGAGAGGATACAAGAAGCAACATATTCCACAGGAGTACATTTAAAAAGTAGTTTTTAGAGCATGCCTTAAACTTCATGATAGAAGTACCAAAATAAGAATGAGAATATCCAATTAAAAAGGTATTATTAGTATAGGTGCTAAAGCTGATGTGAAGTAACTGGTATTTTGTGCTCTCTACAATAGGTAACACTATTGTAAAATGGCAGCACCTCAATGAGAGACCAATGTCACATGAAAACAATTGAGCTGTGTGGTGGAGTTGGGCATTATGTCTGTTATTATTATTAAATAGCAAATTGGCCCATGGTCAGTTGGTATTTTAATTTCAGGTGCTCTAGTCCTTTCAACATCAAAGCCCAGTTACAGTCCCATTAGTTGTTGATATAGAATGTTCAGACTCATGAAGTTTCTGCCTTGTCAATCAGAAAATGCTAAAGGAACAGCATGATCTTAGTGCTGAACTCAGTATGAACAAATCACTGATATTGGACAGTTTCAACAAACTAATTATGCTTTCTTCATCTTTTTAGTCTTAAAAAACAGTTTCTCATACAATTGCGAGAAAGCTAAAAATCAGTTTTTTGAGGTCTGAAACTCGACTCAGCCAATGCTATCAATCCTGAAAATATGTGAAATGATTAATGTGGTGTTTCCACAGAGTTTGCCTGGCAAGTAACGCTAGGATGCCCCATTTGAAAGGTCAATGACAAATTTGTGTTCTGGGGAAATGACATAGTAGGTTCTAAATACCAAGTCCTTGATACAGATCCTGAGGTGTAGAAAATTCCTCAGGCTTTTGGTATTATAAGAAATTGGGGAAGCCTCTGCTTTCTTAATATTCTACTAAGGAAATTTTAGTTTCCCTATAAGATGGACCCAACTTAGCAGTAATGTCAGGAGCCATTTTTATTGAGATCGTAGGAGTCCTTTCTTGGGACATTGGTCCTTATAAGACAGTTCTATTTTTTAAATTTTATTTTATTTATTATGGTGATATTGGTTAATGAAATCCAGTAAATTTCAAGTGTACAATTTAACAATAAGTCACATATATATAACATTGTGTGCTCACTTTCCATAGTTAGATTTCTTTCTGTCACCACTTATTTGATTCCTTTTACCCCATCTACTTCCCTCTTTCCCCTTCTACTCTGGTAACCACTAGTCTACTGTGCATGTTCATGAATCTCTGTTTGTTGCTTTTAGATTTATATCCCACATATAAGTGATATCATGTGGTTTTCAACTTTTTCTGTCTGGCTTATTTTGCTTAGCATGATTATCTCAAAATCCATCCATATTGTTGCAAGTGGCAATATTGCATCTCTTCTTATAGCTGAGTAATATTCCATAGTATAGATGTACCACAGTTCTTTAGCCAGTCATCTATTGTAGGGCACTTCAGTGGCTTCCATGTCCTGGCCACTGTGAATAATGCTGCTATGAACATTGGTGTGCAAATAGATATGAGTTTTATAGATATGAGTTTTCAAGTCTTTGGGGTAAATACCCAGTAGAGGGATTGCTGGATCATATGGTAGATCAATTCTTAGTTTTTTGAGGAACCTCCATACTGTTTTCCATAGTGGATGTACCAATTTGCAGTCCCACCAGCAGTGTATGAGGATTCCTTTTTCTCCACATCCTCTCCAACCCTTATTATTACTTGTTCTATTGATAATAGCCATTCTAACAGGTATGAGATGGTATCTCACTGTGGTTTTGATTTGCATTTCCCTAATAGGTAGTGATGTTGAGCATCTTTTCATATGTTTGTTGGCCATTTGTATGTTTTGGAAAAAGTGTCTCTTCAGGTCCTCTGTCCATGTTTTAAATGAATTGTTTTTTTTTTTTTTTTTTTGGTTATTAAGTTGTATACGTTCTTGGTATATTTTAGATATTAGTCCCTTATCAGAGGCATTGATTGCAAATATATTTTCACATTCAGATGGTTGTCTCTTTGCCTTATTGACCATTTCTTTTGCTTTGGAGAAGATTTTTAGTTTTATATAGTCCATTAATTTATTTTTGCTTATAATATCTTTGCCTTTAAGGTCAAATTTATAATCTTCTTTGAGTCCAAGTTCCATGAGTTTGGTTCCTATATTTTCTTATATGTTTTTTATTGTTTCAGGTCTTCTATTCAGGTCCTTAATTTATTTTGAGTTAATTTTGGCATGTGGTGATACACAGAAGCCTAGTTTCATTCTTTTGCAGGTGGCTCTTCAGTTTTCCCAGCATCATTTATTGAAGAGGCTTTCCTTTTTCCATTGTATGTTTTGGCTCCTTTGTTGAAAATTATTTGCCCATGTAAATGGGGGGTTTACTTATGGACTCTCAATTTTGTTCCACTGGTTTGTGTGTCTGTTTTTTTGCTAATACCATGACATTTTGCTTATTGTCACTTTGTGTTATAATTTGAAGTCGGGCAGAGTGATGCCTCCAGCCTCATTCTTTTTTCTCGGGATGGCTTTGGAGATTTGGAGTCTTTTGTGCTTTTATAAAAATCTGATGATTTTTTGTTCTATTTCTTTTAAAAGTGCCAATGGAATTTTGATGAGGATTACATTATTCTGTAAAATGCTTTAGGTAATGAGATCATTTTAACTATGTTGATTCTTCCAACTTAAATATACAGAATATCTTTCCATTTCTTTTTGTCTTCTTCAATTTCTTTTAATAGGGTCTTATAGTTTTAATTATTATTTGGGTCCTTCACACATTTTGTTAGGTTTATTCCAAGGTATTTTATTCTTTTTATTGCAATTGCAAAAGGCATTGGTTTTTTTTTTTTTCATTTTCTGATCATTATTAGAATATAGGAACACTATGGATTTTTGAACATTGATTTTGTATCCTGAAACTTTATAGCATTTTTATTATTTCTAGTGGTAGTCTTGCAGAATCTTTAGGGTTTTCTATACAGAGAATCATGTCATCTGCAAATAGTGACAGTTTGACTTCTTCATTTCCTATTTGGAAATCTTTTCTATCTTTCTCTTGCCCGATTGCATTCGCTAGGACCTCCAATGTTATAATGAATACCGGTGGCGATAGTGGACAGCCTTGTCTTGTTCCTTATCTTTGAGGAAAGGTTTTTAGTTTTTCACCATTAATTATAATGTTGGTTGAGGGTTTGTTATATATGACCTTTATTATGTTAAGGTACTTTCCTTCTATACCAGTTTTTTTTAAGTGTTTTGATCATAAATAGATGCTGTATCTTGCCAAAGGCTTTTTCTACATCTATCGATATGAGCATATGATTCTTATTCTTTATTTTGTTAAGTGGTATATCGCATTAATTGATTTGCATATGTTAAACTATCCATGTGCCCCTGGCATGAAGCCTGCTCAATCATGGTATATGCTCTTTTTAATATGTTGTTGTATTTGGTTTGCTGGTATCTTATTTAGGATTTTTGCATCTGTGTTCATGAGCAATATTGGCCTGTAGTTTTCTTTTTTGGTGTTATTTTTTACTAGGTTTTGGTATCAGGGTAATAATGGCCTTATAAAATGAGTTAGGAAGTATTGCCTCCTCTTCAATTTTTTGGAACAGTTTGAAGCGAATAGGTATTAAATCTTTGAATATTTGGTGGAATTCACTAGTGAAGCCATCTGGTTTTGGACTTTTATTTTTTGGTAGGTTATCAATTTCCATAGTGCTGATCGGTCTATTGCCAGAGCCTGCCAGCAGAGATCGAACAGCACCTGAAAGAGGGGGGTGAAGCCTAAGGGAAAAAAAAGAAGACAGAAAAGTTCCTTAGGGAGGGCCTATAGTCAGAACTGCAGCCTCCAGTTTATTTAACCCAGCTTATTTATACCTAAGCACAGAGTACATTACCATAGGAATGCTGACATTTACATAAGTTCTTATACACCCTTCCCTCAGGGTACAAACATTCTTGTTTTCTGGGCTGTAAAACATTCCACCATCTTAAAAGGATTTCCTTAGGAGGCAAATCTCCTCACCAGGGTCAGTAATGATTAACTTAAAACCCTGCTTCCTAAAACCATTGTTTAAGCAGAATTAGCAGCTGCTTCAGTGCCTCGTAATGGCTCCTGACAGTCTATTTAGATTTTCTGGTTCTTGATTCAGTCTAGGAAGTTTGTATATTCCTAAGACCTTGTCCATTTCTTCTAGGTCATTAAATTTGGTGTTATATACTTTTTCATAGTAGTCTTGTATGATCTTTTATATTTTTGTGGTATCTGTCATAACTTCTCTTTCATCTCTCATTTTGTTTATTTGTGTCCTTTCTCTTTTTCATTTAGTGAGCTTCTGATTACGTTGCTATACCTATCTCAGTGGGGTCACTAATTTAAGTTTTCCCAAAGGAAAAACATGTGTAATCAATAGACTTCAATTAAATTCAACTGCCATATTTGGGTACTTGTCCTTGAAGGAAGAGGAGGTGTTTTCTGGCAAAGAAAGCAGCCTTAGGAACAATTTGGAGATCTGAACATTCTGTGTTTGAGCAATGGAAAATAGTTTGGTCTGTCATTGATATTGAAGCTGGAGTCTAGGAGGGAGGTCAGTAAAAGAGGAAAAATGGACTTCTGGATCTCTAGAATAAAAATATCTTTGAAGCATAAGTCACCTCTAACTCAAAGGCTTCTCAGCTGTGTGCACTTTTGCTCTTCACAATTTCTTCCTGTTCTGTGCAGTTGGTCACTGAATTACTGTGGTAACTCTGGTCTTGAGTAATGGTTGTGGCATGGCTGGATCCCTGTAAATCATGTCCATACTTGCCTTCCTATTCTATATATTTCTTTTACTCTTTTACCTGAGACTCTCTTGACTGAATCCCACTTTTGCTTTTTAGGCACTTTGATTTTTTCTGGATTGGCTCCTAATGCCTTTTCATTTGTTTACTAAGTTCTGATTGTTTATATTGGATGGAGTCTCTCTCCCTGGCTTTCTTTTCTGTCTATACCAGATTCTGCCCCCATTCTTCTGTACCTCCTGTATTCCAGCCATATTCTCTCAGGCGGAATGAATTCTACACAGAACTCACTATTGACTTCACCTCCCTGCATCCTGCCTTGCATCAAAATCTCTCACTTTCACTTCCTCTTTTCTTTTTATAAATTCCTCCAGGGAAAGGCCCAACTGTTATTTATACTTCACAGGATTTCATATAAAATATTCGATAAGTGTTTATAGAGTTGAGTTCTATTCAATAGTTGACATTTTTATTTCCTGTTCTATCCAGTAACTCAAATTATTCCATCGTTTTTACTCCTCAGATTTGTTAAGTTATAATTAATTGACAAATAAAAATTGTATATATTTAAGGTATACAGTTTAATGTTTTAATATATGTATGCATTGTGAAATGATCACTACAATCAAGGTAATTAACATATCTTTTGCTTCACATAGTTACCTTTTTTTGGTGATAACATTTAAGATCTACCCTCTTAGTAAATTTCAGGTATACAATACAGTATTGTTAACTGTAGTCACATTGCTGTACATTAGATCTCCAGAATATACTTATCTTGCATAACTGAAACTTTGTACTCTTGACTAATATCTCCCCATTCCTACATCCCTCCAGTCCCTGGGAATCACCATTTTATTCTCTGCTTTAGTGAGTTTGACTATTTTAGATTCTACGTATAAGTGAGATCATATAATATTTATCTTTCTGTGTCTGGCTTATTTCACTCAGCATAATGTCTTCCAGTTTCATTCATGTTGTTACAAATGACAGGATTTCCTTATTTTTCGTGGGTGGATAATATTACATTATATATATATATATATATATATATATATATATACTGTTATATATATAATATATATACACACGTATAATATTTTATATATATGTAAAAACAACTGCTTTATCCATATGTTGATATACACTTGGGTTGTTTCTATGTTTTGCTATTTTAAATAATACTGAAGTGAACATGGGGTGCAGATATCTCTTCAACATAATTGTTTTGTTTCCTTCAGGTATTTACCTAGAAATAGAATTGCTGAATCATATGGTAGTTCTATTTTTCAAATTTTAAAAAATTAAAAAATATTTAATTACAGTTGACGTACAATATTATATTAGTGTCAGTGTATAACATAACAATTAGACATTTATATAACTTACGAAGTGATCACTGTAATAAATCTAGTACTCATCTGACATCATATATGGTTATTATACTATTATTGACTATATTCCCTATGCTGCACTTTACATCCCCATGACTGTTTTGCAACTGGCAATTTGTACTTCTTAATTCCTTCCTCTTTTTCACTCATTGCTCCAATCCCTTCCCATCTGGCAAGCATCAAAATGTTCTCTGGATTCATGAGTTTGTTTCTGTTTTGTTTCTGTTCTGTTTTCACATATAAGTGAAATCATATGGTATTTGTCTTTCTCTGTTTGACTTATTTCACTTAACATAATAAATATACTCTAGATCCCTCATGTTGTCACAAATGGTAAGATTACATTAATTTTTATGACTGAGTAATATTCTATTGTATATATGTACCACCTCTTTATCCATTCATCTATTCACAGACACTTAGATTGCTTCCATAACTTGGCCACTGTAGTCATTGCTATAGTGAATATAGGGTTGCATATGCCTTTTCAAATTAGTGTTTTGAGTTTCTTCAGATAAATACCCAGATGGAATTACTGATTCATAAGGTAGTTCTATTTTTAACTTTTTGAGGAACCTCCTACTGATTTCCATAGTTTCTGCAACAGTTTGCAATCCTACCAACAGTGCATGAGGATTCTGTTTTCTCCACATCTTCGCCAACGCTTGTTCATTAATTTTTTGATGATAGCCATTCTGTCAGGTGTGAAGTAATATCTCATTGTGGTTTTAATTTATGTTTCCCTGATGATTAGTTAGGTTGAGCATCTTTTCATATGTCTATTGGCCATCCGTATGTCCTCTTTGGAGAAATGTCTATTCAGGTCCTTTGCCCATTTTTTAATTGGATTGTTTGTTTTTTTTGGTGTTAATTATATGAGTTCCTTATGTATTTTGGATATTAACCCCTTATCAGATGTATCACTGGTAAATATCTTCTCACATTCAATAGTTTGTGTTTTCATTTTATTGATGGTTTCCTTAACTGTGCGAAAATTCTTTAGTTTGAAGTAGTCTCATTTGTTTATTTTTTTCTTTTGTTTCCTTTGCCTGAGGAGACATATCCAAAAAATTTTGATAAGAGAGATGTCAAAGAACTTACTGCCTAAGAATTTTATGGTTTCAGGTCTTACATTTAAGTATTTAATCCATTTTGAGTTTATTCTTGTATATGGTGTAAAAAAGTAATCCAGTTTGATTCCTTTACATGTGTCTGTCTAGTTTCCCAGCACCATTTATTGAAGAGAATGTCTTTACCCCATTCTATATTCTTGCCTCCTTTATCGTATATTACTTGACCATATACATATGAGTTTATTTCTGAGCTCTCTATTCTGTTCCATTGATCTATGTGTCTTTTGTGCCAGTACCATGCTATTTTGATTACTATAGCTTTATAGTATACTTTGATATCACGTAGTGTGAGATGTCTCACTTTGCTCTTTTTTCTCAAGATTGCCTTGTCAATTCGGGGTCTTTTCTGGTTCCATATAAATTTTAAGATCGGCCTGGTTCTGTGAAAAATGCCCTTGATATTTTGATAGGGATTGCGTTGAATCTCTAGATTGCTTTGGGTAATATGGACATTTTAATGATGTTAATTCTTCCTGTCCATGAACACAGTATGTCTTTCCATTTATTTGTATTTTCTTCAATTTCGTTCTTCACTGTCTTAGAGTTTTCCAAGTACAGGTATTTTGCTTCCTTGGTTAAATCTATTCCTAGGTATTTTATTTCTTTTGATACAATTGTAAACAGAATTTTTTCTTAATTTCTCTTCTTGATAGTTCATTGTTGGTATATGAAAATGCAACTGATTTCTGAATATTAATTTACATTAAAGACTTAAAGGAGTCTATAATCTAACCCATTTAAGCAAAATGGAGAGAAAGAATAAAATTACAGCTACCAGGCTTTTTGGTTTTCCTTTTCATTTTTTTGTTGTGATTTTAACATAGTAGTCTCATCCATCCTTTCAATCATTCTCCTAAAGTACAAATTGCCAATTATAAAAATAGTTATGTAATGTAAAGTACAGAATAAGGAATAAAGTCAATAATATTATAATAACTGTATGATATCAGTTGGATATTAGACATCAGAATAATCATGTTGTAAGATATAAAAATATGTATCTAATCACTATATTGTACACCTGAAGCTAACATGATATTTTATGTCAACTATAATTAAAAAATAAATTAAAAAAAAACTGGTACAGTTTTTTCTAAAAAAAACTCTCTTCCTTAGCCTCCCAATTCCAGCCCTTCATGCTCAAAATGATATGTGAATGTTCCATTAAAACATTTATCATATTGTATTGCAATAATGTGCTCATATGGGCACCACTGGACTTTTGAGACTGGAGTCACACACATCTTCTTTATGTTTGGTCATCAATAACCTTAGTTGTCTGAATTGTCATACTTGATGATTTTTGATTATCTAGGGAGGCTGATGGTTCCTGTATGTCTCCCATGATCAATTTTTGGTGATTAAAAATATGAACCAATGTAGATATTAGTATAAGACACATTTGATAAAGTGATTCTGTTGGGAATCCTATGCACAGTATTTTATTAGCCATATGTAAATAGTATTTTTAAAAACATATCCACTTATTTATTTTAAACATACCCACTTGTTTATTTTAAACATATCCACAAACCTTTATTACTTTGAATATGAAGGAACGAATTTATGTAAAATTATATATTTTCTCCATTTAGGTTAAATAGATGAAATAGGAATTTTCTATTAAACTATGTCCATCATTATGTTTTCAAGTAACATAAATGGGACACAAGATTCTATAGAACAGTGAACTTCAAACTTTGTTGATTATATACACATTTCTGTAAAAAAAATTTAACATTACATTAACTTCTTTAAATATTAAGGTTTTAATTTAATTTAATGATATTTATACAGAATTTGTTATGATCAAGGCACTGTTATAAGGGCTTTACAAAATTTAATTAATTTTTCTTCATAATAACTCTGTGAAAGAGGTATTATTATTATCACCTTTTTACATGTAAAGGAACTCAGAGACAGAGAAGTTAAATATGTTGTCCATGTTAGATAGTATTAAGTAGCAGAGCTGGGAAGTCTGGTTACATATTCATGCTGTTAATCCAGTAATCTGTCTTTATAATAAATAAAAAATAATAATTGTAATGAATGTGCTAACAAATTTTATGTTTTATAAAAACAAATAAAAATTAAAAAGAATAAGGCAAAGAGAAACTAAGCTATTTTAAATTGTCAGGTTAATTGTAAGGGCAACACATTATCTGACTAAATATTGCAAGGAAGGATTTATACATGAGAACATTCATAATTGAATTATTGTGCATATATAATAATAAATTGTTTTGATAATTCTGAATTTTTAAAAATTTTATTATTAGTTTCAAGTATACAGCATATTGGTTAGTCATTTATTTCGAAATCTATTTCATCTGATATTAGTACCACTACGCCCGCATTTCTCTGAATGCCATTTGCTTGAAATATCATTTTCTACCCTTTCACTTTGAGTCTATATTTGTCTTTGGAACTGAGATGTGTCTCCTGGAGGCAGCATATGGTCGAGTTTTGTTTTTTGATCTACTCTGCATGTGCCTTATCTCCATTCCCCTTTGTGAATTTGGATCTTTGAATCTTCGTTTTTTCAGTCATTGTTATCTCAATTTGTTTTTATGTATGCTGAATGTTCATTACTATCTTGATGTAACCCAAATGGCCCACCAGCAAATGTGAGCTTGAGATCTGCACATAAGAGCTGCCACAGGTCAGAACTGTAGGTATCGGGTGGTGAACTGGGAGAAATAAAGAAGCTGCCTACCATCTTCTTTTCCCTGGCTGCCCTGAGAATTCTGTCTTTGTTGTTGATTTTTGATAACTTTAATACAATGTGTCTTGGTGCAGACCTTTTTGGGTGGAGATAATTGGATGTACTGTTGACTTCTTAAATTCTAAGTTCTAGCTCATTCCTTAGGTTTGGGAAATTCTCGTTATTTGTCTGAAAATGCTTTCTAGTCCCTGCTACTTTTCTTCACCTTTGATAATGCCCATTATTTTTATTTCCTCTCTTGATGATATCAGCTAGTTCTTGAATTTCTCATTCAGTATTTTTTATTCTTCAGTTTCTTCTTCCTTCTAATTTATTTCTAGATTTCTGTCTTCGATATCTTTGATCCTTTCCTCCATTTGGTCGCCTATATTTCCCAAGCTTGCAATTTTAATATTCAACTCTTGCAGTGTGTTCTTTATCCCCATAAGTTCTATTTGGTTCTTTTTGAGGGTTTCAATCTCCTTGTTCTGCTCATCTAGGTATATTTTCAGTTCCTGAAATTGTTGATATGACTTGTTTCAGAACTCACTGAGTTTTTTCAGACGTACCATCCTGAATTCTCTGTCATTTAAGTTACATATTTCTATGTCTGTAAGCTTCTTTTCTGGAGATTTTTCTTTTTCTTTATGAGATACTTTGTCATTTTGGTTATTCATGGTGTTTAATGGACTATTTCTCTTCCTGGGCATTAATCAAAATGTATGTTGTTTTTTTTTTTTTTTTTCCAGAAAGAAGATTTATTATATGAAAGTCTCTCTTTAGCCTGCTGCAAAGAAGGTGCTTTTCTTTTGGTTTCCAGTAGGTGGCTTCTAAGCCTCTTGGATCCCTGCTTTATATAAAGCCTTAAAAATGCTTTTTATTTTCTTATAGATATTTACTTACACTTGCTACCCTTAGTTTCAGTCTCTGTCAGTGTTATCAACAGTTTCAGGGTGTTTGCTCAGATTCCCCTGGGGCTCAATGGTGTTTGGTCTTGGAGGGCATGGGGGGAGGGATTCTCTTTATTGGGAATTGGGGGCTGCCACTCAGCCTTGGTTTTGCAACTGCGGCTGGTAAAAATCAATTGTTATTTCTCTGCCATCAGGATCTCTGCTTTCTGCCTGGGTCCTGCCACCAGCGATGTGGAGCTCCGAGCGCTCCCAGGCAGGGCTGTTCAAGGAAATCGGCATACCTTCTCCCCTCCCCCTTCTCCTGTAGGGAGCTCCAGAGACTGGGAGAGGCAGCTTCTTTATTTCTCCCAGTCTACTGCTTGATACCTAGGGTTCTGACCTGTGGTAACTCTTATGTGCAAATCCCAAGCTCAGATAAGCTGGTGTGCAGTTTGGGCATTTTTTGTTGAGTTTTAGATGTTCAGCTTTTTGTTGTTTCAAAGGGAGAGATCTGGGGACATCTCTCACTCTGCCATGTTTCTGAAATCTGGTTAGACCTTTATATAGTTTATAAAATGATTCCCCTGATTGGTCTTTCTCTCCTCTGGTTCTATACCTAGCCATTGCACTAATGCTGACTGCATTCCCTATGCCATGCTCCCCATCCCTGTGACCAGCTATCAACTACTAATTTGTATCTCTTTAACCCTTTACCCCTTTCTCTCAACCTTCCAAACCCTCTCCCCTCATAATTTTGAATTTTTTGACCAACTCTTTGATCTAATTAGATCATGTTTGGTTTTATACCATAACATGGACAATGAAGAACTTATACTAGTAGTAGAACTTTCCATGATGCTGTTATCTTGTTGACTTATATGCTTGCATCACTAGTATTATCTTTAACATGTGGTATCTTTGCAGGAATAGTTTAAAGTAATTTGCTCTTCTTGTGAAGATTAATTTATATAAAACTTGATGATGAAATACGAAAATACTCTCAACTAGTTTTTTTATACTGTTGTAGGATGTTAACATCCTGAACTTAGAGAGTGAATTCATGAGGAGACCATCATTTACCCCTCTGCTCCTGGATCGTTCACACTTCTTTCAGGATATTTTGCTCAATGTATGAGATATGATGCCTCTGATGTACTTACTGACCAAGGATGTCATTAACAATGCATGTACAGTTGACCCTTGAAAAATACGGGGTTTATGGACACAACTCACACATTTGAAAATCTGTGTATAACTTTTGACTCCCCATAAATTTAACTATTAATAGTCTGCTGTTGGCTTTACCAATAACATAAACAGTTGATTACATATATTTTGTATGTTTTATAGATTATATGCTATATTCTTACATTATAGTAAGCTAGAGAAAAGAAATATTATTAAGAAAATCACTTATGGAATTTTTCAAAAAAATTAGTGTATAAGTGTTGTTCAGATGTCAACTGTATTAAATATAGACTCTTACATTATTTTTTATTTTTAGAAAAAATAAATGGTAATGGAAATTCTAATATATATTTTTTATATATCCCCAAAGGATTGTCTTGTGGTTTTCCTGGAGGTATGCACATCCTCTTTTGGGTTAGAATACCTTGAAATGCAACTGAAGAAGTCACCTAAATGTAAGAACTCAAATATGAAGTCACCTGAACAGAGGATTCAAATATGAAGGATTCAGTATATGTGGCTGAGGGAGGCAAAGGGTGATTATAGACATGAAACTCAATAGAATTGCAGCAGAAATTTGGCCTACAAATATAGACATTGTTAACCTACCAAAAAAAAAAGGTGAGAAAAGTTTAAGTAGCACACTAGCTAGCTCTTTCTGTTAAAATCTTTTTTTTTAGTCAGCCAGTTCCTTCACAGTTAATCCTTAGTGCATATCTTTTGATTGTGTCCTAAAGGCACATTGTGGAGTTAACAAAATGGGACATACCCCATTGCCTTTTTCTTTACACTGCCGCTCTGGGATCCATTACTTGATTCCATGCACTAATGAGCCATGAAATATTATTATTCTGCTAACTTAACTCAGGGAGGCCACTGGGATATTTTAGAACAATTGGAGAGGGATGGAGTGCTTGGCTTACAAATTAGCTCACTAAAATACATGAGCTTTTTCTTTAAAAAAAACAACAGTAAAAAAAATAATAAACTGAAGAAATCGTAGAAGAAAAGCAAATTGAAACCATAATGCATGATTTTCAAAGTGTGGTTCCCAAAGCAGCATCCACATCACTTGGAATTTTTTGTGAATACAAATCCTGAGCCTGGCCCAGACCTAATGAATCAGAAACACAGTTTGGAAACTGTGGAAATGTATCAATCAACAAATTTGAATTTAACAAATAGAGAAGTACCCATTCTCTTCAACTGCTTGGAATATTTACAAATATTAACGATTTACTTGGCAATCAAGGAATTGTTGAAGAAAACTCACTGCTGCTTTAGGGTTGGAGTTTATATTTCTTTACTTGAACAGCTAGTAAGGAGAAAAACTAGATGCAGGAGTAAGAAGAACCTACACAAGTTAGGTGGTCATGGAACTTATGAACATAGTTCATCAACATAAGTAAGCAAATTTCCATTTCCTACAACTAGTTTACGAATTAATTCAATAATACATTTTAGATACTTTGAAATGACTATTGCATTTAGCTGATACACAGAAACTTTGTATTTGGCATTGAATGAAATCCCAAGAATTTTGCATTGAATAGTTCAGGAAGAATCTACTCTTAACTCAAAAACTTATAACTTCTTTTTCTTCATAGCAAGAGATAATGCATAAATATAAGTAAATGTACATGAGACCTTCCCCCACCTCCCACAAAAAACAACAGTTAGGAAAGTTGCATGGCAAAAAACTTTCACACAGTTTAAAGCAATAATTTTCAGAGAAATATTATGTTATTTAGTCACCATATAGACACCAGTTTTTATAAAATAATAAAATGCTAATTTCCCTATAAATTGCATGGTCTTTATAGTTTTTCCCTTTTTAACCATTTTGAACCAAGAAATCTCACTTTAACAGTTTGATAGTTTTCACTTTCCTGATTTTATTTTACCTTTTTGTTGTTCAGAAAATTTAAATCAGAGCAATTAATAGGTTTGTCATTATCCAAATATGAACATGTTTGCATATATGTTTGGATAAATCAACAATGAGAATATCACAGGAAAAGTTAAAACTTTCTTTTGTTTGTTTAAATTTAATTATTCTAAGAAAAACACTAGAGTGGTATAATTGAATAAATTGGATTTACAAAGAATAGTTTAAAAAAAATTATTATTTATGCTTAGAGCACCTGGCCTTCCTAGGTGGTCTCCCATCCAAGTACTAACCAGGCCTAACCCTGCTTAGCTTCCAAGGTCAGATGGAATCAGGCTTGTTCAGGGTGGCATGGCTATAGACATTGGACTGTGGCTCTACTGGGGTGTGAACCCAGGACCTTCTGCATGTAAAGCAGATGTACTAACCACTACACCATGGAACCATGTCCAAGAATACTGTTTTTTAAAAATGTATTTATCCCCCATTTTCACCAAATTAAAATTTTTGATTTTCAAGAAAAGAACAAATGGCAAAAATATTCCTTCAACATACATAGTTTAAGACTCATTCATTCTCACATATTTTTTTAGAATAATTCCTGCATGTGAAAAATCAAATAGCATAATAATGAGAAGCATTTGTCTTTTCCCTCCCTGCTGCAAATCCCTGGTCTCCTTTCCCAGAAGCAACCATTTTTATTTGTTTTGGCTGTTTCTCCTGGTATTTTCTTCTATATTACCTGTTGATTTCCCATCAAGGTAAGGATCTCTGAATTGGTATCTTACATTCTTTCTCTACACTTTATTTTCCTGCCCAACTAACCTTCCAATATAATGATATAATAATTTGGAGGGCAAGTCTCTATTCAGTTTTTACTTTATTATGACTTTGAAAATATTATTTATTACAATCCAAGTGGTAGTCTATGACTTTTTTATAAAACATTTTTTGTAGATAATAACTTCCTTTTTTTTTCACTTGCATTAGTTTTCATTGTACTCACCATCAATTTATAAAGTCTTTATCTAATGCTTATCCATATTATTTTCCAAGTGTGAAACATTTCAGATAGTCTATCATGAATTCTTGAATGTTTTAGAATTCCTTCTCAGATTCTTCTATCTTTTTTTCCCAACTAAATTTGTTTGTTTCTACTGCTTGCTGGATTTTATGTCTTCATCCTTTTTTTTTTTTTTTTTTGAATTGGGGTGGGTGGGTGAGATTTTTAAATTTTTTTCTGAGGCACATCTTCCCATGGCTTCTTTGGAAAAGGCAACTTCTAAAGTTAATTGCAGATCCAGAATTTCATTTTACTTTATCCTCACACTTGATTGGTACTTTGGCTGGATATTGTATTCTAAGTTAAAATAATTTTTCCTTAACATTTTTAAAGCATTGAATTTCATGCCATTCTAAATATAGGTCTTTCATGTATGACCTGATCTTTAGAAGATTTTAGATTCTTCTCTTTACCTCTGGTACTCTGAAATGTCATCAAGATGTTCCATAAATAAGTCTTTTCTCTTTCTTTGTAGTCAGTATTCAGTGAGACTGTGTACTTTGTAAACTCATGTACTTGAGTCTTTGTACATTTCCTTATACAATATTTTTTTGATAAATTTCTCTCCAGTTGTTTCTGTTCCATCTTTCTGTAACTTCTATTATTTAGATATTAGATCTGATGGATTAATCCTCTAGGTCTCTTTTCTCAAACATTTCCCAATTCTTTGTCTAATCATTTTTATTTTCTGAGAGATTTCCTTCACCATGTCTTATAGATTTTTTAAAAATTGAGTTTATTGAGATAATATTGGTTAATACAATCATATAATTTTCAGGTGTCCATTATTATTTGATATCTGTATATTCTATTGTGTGATTACCACCCAAAGTACAGTTTCCTTCAGCAACCATATATTTGATCCCCTTTACCCACTTCATCCCTATCCTACTCCCCTATATTTGACCCCCTTTACCCTGTATACCTCTTCCCTCCTCCCCCACTCTCTACCCTCTGGTGACCACTAGTCCATTGTCCATGTCCCTGAGTCTCTGTTTATGGTAATAACGACAAATCTATCAATAATTACTTTAAGTGAAAATGGTTAAATGCTCCAATCAAAATATATGGTGGCTGAATGTATAAGAAAACAGGCCCTTACATATGCTGCCTATAAGACTCACTTCGGATCAAAAGAGACATAGACTGCACATAAAGGGATGGAAAAAGATATTTCATGAAAATGAAAACAAAACAAAACAAAAAGCTAGTATAGCAATACTTTTACCAAGTAAAATAAACTTTAAAACAGAGGCTATAGCAAGAGACAAAGGACCCAGCAATCTCACTTCTGGGTATTTACCCAAAACGCTACTTTGAAGGGACATGCGAATCTGTATGTTCATTGCAACACTATTTTCAACAGCCAAGTAATGAAGGTAACTTGGGTATCTACCAATAAATGAATGGATAAAGAGGTGGTACATATAGACATTGGAGTATTTCTCAGCCATAATAATGAATAAAATCTTGCATCTGTTACAATAGGGATAAACGTAAAGGGTTTTGTGCTAAATGGACAGAGAAATACAAATAAGGTAAATAAAGACAAATGCCATATGATTTCACTTACACGTGAATCTAAAAGGCAAATAAACAACAACAACAACAAAAAAACAGAAACTCATAGATGCAGAGAACATTTTGATGCCTTCAGTTATGGGGGTGAGTGAAAAGGAGGAAGGAATTAAGAAATAAAATTGGTAGTTACAAAACAGTGATGGCGATATAAAATATGGCATAAGGAATATAGTCAATAATATTGTAATAACTGTATGGTGTCAGATACATAGACATAACTTTAATAACTAGATTATAAATTTAATAAATTTATAATAACTAGGCTTATTGGGGTGGTCACTCATAAAATATATATGTGTCTAATCACCCTGTCGTACACAGAAAACTAATATAATATTGTATGCCAACTGTAACTAGAAAGTTTTTATTTTTATTTATTTACTTTTATTTTTTGTTATTATTTTTTGAACATTTTCTTTTTTTTTCTTTTTTTCTCCCACCCTCCTCCTGCCTAGTAACCACTATTCTATTGCCTGTGTCCATGAGTCTCTGTTTGATTGTCTCTGTTCATTTGTTACTTTTAAGTTTATATCCCACATACAAGTGATATCATGTGATTTTCAGCTTTTTCTGTCTGGCTTATTTTGCTTAGCATGATTATCTCGAGGTCCATCCATGTTGTCGCAAATGGCAGTATTTCATCTCTTCTCATAGCTGAGTAATATTCCATTGTATATACGTACCATGGCTTCTTTAGCCAATCATCTATTGTAGGGCACTTCAGTTGCTTCCATGTCCTGGACACTGTGAATAATGTTGCTATGAACATTGGTGTGCAAATATATTTCTAGATATGAGTTTTCAAGTCTTTGGGGTAAATACCCAGTAGAGAGATTGCGGGATCATATGGTAGATCAATTTTTGGTTTTTTGAGGAACCTCCATACTGTTTTCCATAGTGGATGTACCAATTTGCAGTCCCACCAGCAGTGTATGAGGGTCCCTTATTTTTCCACATCCTCTCCAACATTTGGTACTGCTTGTCCTCTTGATTATAGCCATTGTAACAGGTGTGAGATGGTATCTCATTGTGGTTTCAATTTGCATTTCCCTAATAGCTAGTGATGTTGAGCATCTTCATATGTTTGTTGGCCATTTGTAAGTCCTCTAGAGAGAAGTGTCTGTTCAGGTTTCTGCCCATTTTTTTTTTTTTATTGGATCATTTGTTTTTTTGTTGTTGTTATTGAGTTGTATGAGTTCTTTGTATATTTTGGATATTAGGTCCTTATTGGAGACGTTGCTTGCAAATATAATTTTCCACTGAGATAGTTGTCTCTTTACCTTGTTGATGATTTCTTTTGCGGTGCAGAAGTTTTTTAGTTTGATGTAGTCCCATTCATTTATTTTTGCTTTTACTTCCCTTGCCTTTGAGGTCAAATTCATAAAATCCTCTTTAAGTCCAAGGTCCTTGAGTTTAGTTCTTATGTTTTCTTCTATGCATTTTATTCTTTCCGGTCTTGTATTCAGGTCCTTAATCAATTTTGAGTTAATATTGGTGTGTGATGATAGACAATAGTCTAGTTTCATTCTTTTGCAGGTAGCTTTCCGGTTTTCCCAGCACCATTTCTTGAAGAGGCTTTCCTTTCTCTACTGCATGTTTTTGGCTTTTTTTGTTGAAAATTATTTGCCCATATAAATATGGATTTACTTCTGGACTCTGGATTCTGTTTGATTGGTCCGTATGTCTTTTTTACTGCCAATACCATGCTGTTTTGATTATTGTCACTTTGTGATTTAATTTGAAGTCAGGCAACCTCATTCTTTTTTCTCAGGATGACTTTGGCAATTCGGGGTCTTTTGTGCTTGTATACAAATCTGATGATTTTTTTGTTCTCTTTCTTTAAAAAATGCCAATGAGATTTTGATGGGGATTGCAGTAAATCTGTATAATGCTTTAGGTAATATGGTCATTTTAACTGTGTTGATTTGTCTAGTCTAAGAACATGGACTCTCTTTCCGTTTCTTTGTATCTTCTTCAATTTCTTTTAATGAGGTCTTGTAGTTTTAATTATATAGGTCCTTCACATGTTTTTTTAGCTTTATTCCTAGGTATTTTATTTTATTTTTTGTTCCAATTGCAAAAGAAATTATTTTTCCCACTTCTTTTCTTACACTTTGTTAGAGTATAGGAACACTATGGATTTTTGATTTTGTATACAGAAACTTTACTATCTTTGCTTATTGTTTCTAATAGTGTTCTTGTGGAGGCTTTAGGGTTTTCTATATAGAGAATCATGTCATCTGCAAATAGTGACAGTTTGTCTTCTTTGTTTCCTATTTGGATGCCTTTGATATCTTCCTTTGCGTGATTGCACTCACTAGGACCTCCAATGTTATATTGAATAGCAATGGCAATAGTGGACAGCCTTGCCTTGTTCCTGATCTTAGAGGTAAGGTTTTTAGTTTTTCACCATTAGGTATAATGTTGGCTAAGGTTTTGTCATATTATGGTCTTTATTATGTGAAGGTACTTTTTTTAATACCAATTTTAAGTGTTTTAATCATAAATGGATACTGTATCTTGTCAAAGACTTTTTTTATCTATTGATATGATCATATGATTCTTATTTTTCAATTTATTTATGTGGCGTATCACATTAATTAATTTGTTTACGTTGAACTGTCTCTGTGCCTCTGGGATGAAGCCCACTTGATTGTGGTGTATAAGCTTTTTAATATATTGCTGTGTTTGGTTCACTGGTATCTTATTTAGGATTTTTGCATCTGTGTTCATGAGAGATATTGGTCTGTAGTATTTCTTGTGTGTGTTACCTTTACCAGGTTTTGGTATCATAAATATTGGCCTCATAAAATGTGTTGGGAAGTATTGCCTCCTCTTCAAGTATATGGAAGAGTTTGAGGAGAATAGGTATTAAATCTTTGAATGTTGGGTAGAATTCACTGGTGAAGCTATCTGGTGCTGAACTTTTACTTTTTGGTAGGTTTTTGATGATTGTTTCAATTTCCATACTGCTGATCAGTCTATTTAGATTTTCTGGTTCTTGATTCAGTCTAGGAAGTTTGTATATTCCTAAGAACTTGTCTATTTCTTCTAGGTTATTAAATTTGGTGTTGTATACTTTTTCATAGTATTCTTGCATGATCCTTTGTATTTCTGTGAAGTCAGTCATAATTTACCTTCTTTCATCCCTGATTTTGTTGATTAGTGTCCTTTCTCCTTTTTCTTTAGTAAGTCTAGCCAGGGATTTGTCAATTTTTTAACCTTCTCAAAGAACCAGCCCTTTGTTGCATTTATTTTTTCTATTTTTTTTTTGTTTTCAGTTTTAATTATTTCTGCTCTAATTTTGATGATTTCTTTTCTTCTGCTGACTTTAGGTCTCATTTGTTCCTCCTTTTCTGTTTTTTAAAGATGAAGCATTAAGTTGTTTATTTGGGCTTATTCTTGTTTTTGGAGATAGGCTTCTAATGATATGAGCTTTCCTCTTATGACCACTTTTGCTGTGTCCCAAAAGCTTTGACATGTTGTACTGTCATTATGATTCATTTCTGTGTATCTCTTGATCTCTCTTTTTATTTTTTCTGACCCAGTTATTCTTCAGTAGCATGCTGTTTAATCTCCATGTTTGTGGTTCTTCCTGCTTTCTTTTTGCAAATGATCTCTAGTTTCAAAGCATTATGATCAGAGAATATGGTTGGTATGATTTCAACCATCTTATATTTTTTTGAGGCTATTTCTGTGTATCAGTATGTGGTTGATCCTTGAGAATGTTCCATGTATGCTAGAGAAGAATGTATAAGGAGCTGTTTTGGGATGGAAGGCTCTGTATACATCAATTATGTTCATTTGGTCTAATGTGTTGTTTAAGGATGTTATTTCCGTATTAATTTTCTGTTTGGATGATCTGTCCATATCTGACAGTGGGGTATTTAGATCCCCTACTATGATAGTGCTTTGGTCTGTTTCTCCCTTTAGTTCTGTTAGTAATTGCTTTACATATTTTTGGGCTCTCTGATTGGGAGCATAGATATTAGTAAGTATTATGTCTTCTTGGTGCATGATTCCCTTTATCATTATGAAGTATCCCTCAGTATCTTTCTTTACATTTTTTATTTCAAAGTCTATTTTGTTTGATATTAGTACCACTACTCCCACTTTTCTCTGAATGCCATTTGCTTGAAATATCATTCTCCACCCTTTGGGTCTATATTTGTCTTTGGAACTGAGAAGTGTTTCCTGGAGGCATATGGTTGAGTTTTGTTTTTTGATCCATTCTGCAACTTCGTGCCTTTTTATTGGTGAGTCCAGTCCATTTACATTTTGGGTGATTATTGAAATATGAAGTCTTCTTATAGCCATTTTATCTTTTGCTTTCTGGTAGCTCAGTGTCTCCATTGCTTTCTTGTCCTTGTGTTTCTGTTTTCTTTATTTTGGTTAGCTTTTGTGGGTTTTGCCTCCGACTCTTCTTGTTTTATGTTATATACTATAGTTCTGACTCTATGGTATGTGGTTACCATTACAAATATGAAAAAGATATATGTATATGTGTGTGTGTGTGTGTGTACATATATATATACACACACACACACACACACATATATACATATATATACAAAGATATATGTATATATGTGTGTGTGTATATATGTACACACACACACACATATATACATATATATACACATATATATACACACATATATATACACACATATATACATATACACATATATATATACACATATATATACACATATATATATATACACATACATACATACATACAGTAGTACATTTTCTTCTGTGTGTGCCTTATCTCCATTACCCTTTGTGAATCTAGATCTTTGAATCTTCGCCTTTTCAGTCATTGTTATCTCAATTTGTTTTTATGTATGCTGAATGTTCATTACTATCTTGATATAGCAATTCTCTTCTTATTATTTAAGCTTGTGATGCCCTGTTCCTAGTAATGTTCGTACTCCTCTGTTTATATTTACCTGATAGTCACTTTATTCCTAATTTTGTTTTAGATGAGCTGACCTCGTTCAGAATTTTCTGTAATGCAGGCCTCGTAGTGGAGAAATCCCTCAATTTTTGTATGTCTGGGAATGTCTTAATTTTTTCTTCATAGTCAGAGGAGAGCTTAGCTGGATACATTATTCTAGGCTGGTAGTTCCTTTCACTTAAGAGTTTTAAATATTTGATTCCATTCCTTTCCCCTTTGTAAGGTCTGTGCTGAGAAGTCTGATGAAAATCTAGTGGTTTTCCTTTATACATTACTGTTTTCTTTTCTCTGGCTGCCCTGAGAATTCTGTCTTTGTCATTGATCTTCGATAGCTTTAATACAATGTGTCTTGGTGAAGGCTTTTTTGAGTTGAGATAATTGGGTGTATTGTTGACTTCTTGAATTCCAAGTTCTAGCTCATTCCTTACATTTGGGAAATTCTCATCTACTATTTGTCTGAAAATACTTTCTAGTCCTTGCTCCTTTTCCTTGCCTTCGGTAATGCCCATTAAATTATGTTTCCTTTCCTAATGGTATCAGTTAGTTCTCATATTTCTTTTACATTATTTTCTGTTCTTCAGTTTCTCTCTCCTTCCTTCTGATTTGTTTCTAGATTTCTGTTTTTGATATCACTGTACCTTTCCTCCATTTAGTTGACTTTATTTCCCAAGCTTGCTATTTCATTTTTCAACTCTTGCAACGTGTGTGTGTGTGTGTGTGTGTGTGTGTGTGTGTGTGTGTGTGTTTAAATCCAGAAGTTCTATTTGGTTCTTTTTTTAGGATTTCAATCGCCTTGTTCTGCTCATCTGGGTGTTTTTGCAATTTCTGAAATTGTTGATATGACTTGTTTCGGAACTCACTGAGTTTTTTCAGATGTGCCATCCCGAATTCTCTGTCTAATTTAAGTTGCATATTTCTATGTTTGTAACCTCATTTTCTGGGGATTTTTCTCTTTCCTTCTGAGATATCTCATCACCTTGGTTATTCATGGTGTTTAATGGACTATTTCTCTTCCTGGGCATTAATGGAAGTATATTCTGTTGTTTTTCCAGAAAGAAGTTTTAATATATAAAGCCTTCTCTTTAGCCTGCTGCAGAAGAGATAAGACATGTAGATGGATTACAAAGTCTTACATACCGTATAAAGGTACAGAAACGGTGCTATAGTTCAGAGGATGGAGAGAACACTTAAAGTTGGGGCAATCAGGGAAAGCTTTTTAGAAAAGGTATTATTTCACAGTGACTTTGAAGATATGGTGAAATTTAGACATATACAACTAAGGGCAGCAGATATTTCTGTGGAGAAAAGGCACAACTATGAGAAAACCTGAGGTATGTTTAGAAGTACTGAGGAACTCGGATTGGTTGGAGAGATGGGCTTGGAAAGGGATGTAAAGCTCAGGAGGCGAAATGACACAGAGTTATCAAGAACCTTGAATGGCTTTAGCTTTTAGAATTTCACATACATATTTTTGAAGGCTGGCCTACCTCCTGATAAAGCACATGTTAGTTTGTATTGGGTTGCTATAACAAAGTACCATAGACTGAGTGGCTTATAAACAACAGAAATTTATTTCTCACAGTTCTGAAGACTGCGAGTTGCAGATCAGGTTATGAAGACTCTCTTCTGGGTTGCAGACTGCCAGTTTCTTATATCCTCACAAGGAAAGATGAGCAAGCTAGCTCTCTGGCCTATTCTTTTAAGAACACTAATCCCACTAATAAGGGATCCATCCTTACTACCTCATTCTGTCCCATCTCCAAATACTACCACATTGGGGATTAGATTTCAACATACCAATTTGGGAGGAACACAAACATTCAGTCCATAACAGGACATTTTGTTCTTTTAGATTTTTAGAGAAATTAAATAGCATAGTACCAACCAGACAAATGTTAAATCAAAATGATTGTTATATAGATGTATTAAATCATGTGTTATGTCAAGGTCTCATCAGTACAAATAGCTATTAAATATAAAAGTAGCAATAAATAAGTTGCTAGAACTCAGAATTAGTCTGAAGCTCCGTTGATGTCTCTGGCAATCTCCAGCTATATGGAGGTCAAAAAGGTGGATGCATAGCATTATAAGATCCATAATATCTCAATATAAAAACTAGAATTCCCTATTTTGTTCTTTGTTAGCACTTAGTTTCCATTAGCTATATAACTATTTCTTTGTTTTAGTGCTGGCCATATAGGTTCTGACCGAAGTACAGATTGTACGCCTCTAATTAGCAAACTTATTGTAAAAGCTTTTTTTGATGTAATGCTTATTTGCTCAAATGGTTCATTTTAAGTGGTACAGCAATTAGAATCTCTTGTGATAAAACTAAAGGCTGGGAATATGCTTTAAAACATTTGATTGAAAATAAATCTAGACCCAATTTTAGAAAGAAATTTTTTCAGATTTAAATCTGAGCTGTATCTTATAATTATCCTGTTCTTTTTTTATAACCATAAAAAAGTTCCTGTCTGTATTATTCCTCAAAAGTTCTTGTAACACCTAGACTCCAAAAATTAAACACTATCTTCTGGGTAAGGCTTTTCATCAATATATAAGCTTTACTTATTAATCTATTAATCTGTGTTCAAACTTGGGTTGTTAACCCAGCTGTGCATTTAAAAATTTTATTTGAAAGAATTGTCAGACTCAGTTGGCTTCTCAATCCCTTGGTTAAAGAATTAATAAAACCACTGACCCTAGCAAGATTTTTTGGTCTTTGTTATATTTTTGTTTTAGAAAGGTTCTGAGTATTCCAGGTGCCAAACTCCTTAAGGAGAAAACTGAGAAGAGAGAATGTAAACTACTGACAAGGTAGCAGTCTGGATCTGTCCTCGCCCCCACAAAGGAGTCAATAAGAACCTTCTCCTT
Source organism: Rousettus aegyptiacus (assembly GCF_014176215.1). Lineage (NCBI taxonomy): Eukaryota > Metazoa > Chordata > Mammalia > Chiroptera > Pteropodidae > Rousettus > Rousettus aegyptiacus. Next base: position 123,339,758 of record NW_023416284.1, on the reverse strand, counting down.
GGGTTATAGGATGTCCTTGGTGGGAGAAAACCTTACCTTAGTGCCCTCAGGGGCAAATTAATAAATGATAGGATTTTACACTTTGTCATTGTGTCTGGCTAGTAATACAGAGAAACCCAGCCCTTATAGATATGAAAAAAGTTAGGGTCATGCTGTGGATTAGGTTTTGGCTTAAGAGGATGTTGTGGCTGGTTGGATCTTTTATCCAGATCAGTAGAATTTTCTCCATATCAGCAATAAGTCTGTTTTGCTTTATTATCAGTCATGTATTCGCTGTAGTAGCATCTTTAATTTCCTTCAAGAACTTTTTCTTTGCATCTATGACTTGGCTAACTGTTTTTGGCCTATCTGAACTTTTGACATGCCTTCTGTACTAGGCTTAATCATTTCTAGCTTCAAATCATTAAAGAGAGATGTGCAACTCATTCTTTCACTTGAACACTTAGAGGCAGTAGCACAGTATTAACTGCCCTAATTTCAGTATTGTTGTGTCTCAAAATAGGGAAGCCCAATTGGGGGTGGGAAGGGAGAGAGATGGACAGATGAACAGAGAGACAGACACAAACAGGCAGGCAGACACGTGGAACAACTAGACGATGGAGCAGTCAGAATATACATGACATTTATGGATTAAAGTTTGCTGTCTTATATGAGCATGGTTTGTGGTGTCCTTTAACAATTTTAATAGTAACATAAAGATCATGAGTCACAGAGCACCATAAAAAATGTAATAATAAAGAAAAATTTGGAAATATTGTGAGAATTATCAAAATGTGACACAGAGACCTGAAGTGAGCAAATACAGCTAAAAAATGGTGCTGATAGACTTGCTCAATGCAGGGCTGCCACAAATCTTCAATTTGTAAAAAATGCAGTATCTGGGAAGCACAACAGAGAGAAGCACAGTAAAACAAGACTTACTTGTATATACAGTTGCATTTTCTTTACCTTTTGTAGCTATCATTTTCTCTTTGATCTTTAAATATTTTCACTTAAAAAATTATTCTTTCACTCCTCTCTATGTGGTTTCATTTTAAAATTTTTATTAATTTTTATTTTATTATTTTATTTTTAATTTTGAAATTACAGTCAACCTTGACTATTATATTAGTTTCAGGTGTGTAACATAGTGGTTAGACACTTATATAATTTGTGAAGTTATTCCCCCTGATAAGTCTAGTATCCCACTGACACCATACATAGTTATTACAATATTATCGACTATATTCCCTACTCTGCACTTTACATCTCCATGACTATTTTGTAACCACCAATTTGTACTTCTTAATCCTTTCATCTCTTACACCTAGCCCTCCAACCCCCTGGCAACCATCAAAATGTTCTCTGTATCTATGAGTTTGTTTCTATTTTTTTTTTATTTGTTGTTTTTTTTGTTTAAGATTCACATATAAGTGAGATCATATGACATTTTTCTTTGTCTGACTTATTTAATTTAGCATATTACTCTCTAGGTCCATCCATGTTGTCATAAATTGTAAGATTTTATTTATCTTTTTATAACTGAGTAATATTCCATTGTATATATGAACCACTTTTTCTTTATTAAGTTGTCTATTGATGGATACTTAGGTTGCTTCCATATCTTGGCTCTTGTAAATAATGCTGCAATGAACATAGGGAGGCACATATTTTTTCAAATTAGTGTTTTGAATTCTTTGGATACATACCCAGAAGTGAGATTGTTGGTAGTTCTATTTATAGTTTTTTGATGAACCTCCATATTATTTTCCATAATGTATGCCCCAATTTGCAATCCCACCAACAGTCTATGAAGTATATTTCATTGTGTTTTTAATTTGCATGTTTCTGATAATCAGTCAGGTTCAATATCCTTTCGTAATGTCTATTGGTCATCTACATGTCCTGTTTGGAGAAGTGTCTATTTAGGTCCTCCACCCATTTTTTAATTGGATTATTTTATTTTTCTTTGGTATTAAATTGTATGAGTTCCTCATATATTTTGGATTTTAACTCTTTATTGGATGTATCACTGGTGAATATCTTCTCTCACTCAGTAGGTTGTATTTTAGTTTTGTTGTGTTGTTTCCTTTGCTGTGCAAAATATTTTTAGTTTGATGTAGTACCATTTTTAAAATCTTTTTCTTTTGTTTCTCTAGCCTGTGGAAACATATTCAAAAAATAAAATTACTAAGAGCAATATCAGAGAGTTTACTGCCTGTTTTCTTCTAGGTGTTTTATGGTTTGGAGTCTTACATTTAAATCTTTAATTCATTTTGAGTTTATTCTTGTTTATTGTTTAAGAAAGTGGTCTAGTTTCTTTTTCTTTCTTTTATATTTTTGCTTGGATCTATCCAGTTTTCTTAACACTATTTATTGAATGACTGTCATTACATCATTTTCTACTCTTGCCCCCTTTTGTCATAGATTACTTGACCAAATACACGTGGGTTTATTTCTGAACTCTCTATTCTGTTTCATTAATCTTTGTGTCTGTTTTATGCCAGCACTATGCTGGTTTGATTACTATAGCTTTATAGTATAGTTTGATATCACGTGTTGTGATACTTCTAATTTTGTTCTTACTCAAGATTGCCTCGGCAATTCAGTGTCTTACTCAAGATTGCCTCGGCAATTATGTGGTTCTATGTAAATCTTTGGGTCATTCGTTCTAGTTCTATGAAAAATGCCATTGATATTTTGATAGAGATTGTGCTGAATCTGTAGGTTATTTTAGGTAGTATGGGACATTTTAACGATGTTAATTCTTCCTATCCATGAGCATGGTATATTATTCCATTTATTTGTATTTTCTTCAATTTCTTTCTTCAGTGTTTTATAATTTTTTGAGTACCAGGTCTTTTTCCTCCTTGTTTAAATTTATTCCTAGGTATTTTATTTCTTTCGATGCAATTGTAAATGGAATATTTTTTCCTAATTTCTCTTACTCTTAGTTTGTTATTGGTGTAAAATGCATTTTTTTCATGACTTCTCTTGTCTTAATTTTTGGTATGGCTTTATTTTTCTTTCTCATTTGTTGTGTCCATTTGCAAACTTTATCTTTAACTAACGGTGTTGTTTTGCTGTGCTCTCCGTGAGCTTTCATAATTCTGTTTTGAAGTCCTACTCAATAAGGACATTTGTTTTACTAAGTGTTTTATATCCATCATTTATATTTTGCTACAATTTTCATGTATTACATGGCAACATTAATATGAATATTCTTCATCTGTCATTTGTTTTTCATGCTCTTTTCCTCTATTTTTATTAATATATTGATATGAATCTTTTGTTGGCTTTTATTTAATTAATATACCAACTAACTTCAGAGATGCTCACAATGCAGAATATACTTCTTCTACCCTGTTTCATCAGACTGCTCTGTATATGTGAGTCCTCAGTCATTCCCCTTTCTCCTGTCCTCTCTGAGAGTGCCACTGACTTCAAAGAACTAAGACTTTTCAACTTTGTTTGAAATTTTTAGTCTTTTCCTGAAAGCTTCCCACATTCCAGTTTACCTTTTGCTGAACTTGGTAGCCCTTTTCCATATTGTAGTTGGAGATGGAGTTTCTATTTCTGTTTCTTCTCTTTTGGAATGACAAAGGCAAACAGGTCTGTCTTTACAATGACATCTTAATACTAAGGATTCTTTGGGATTCATAAACTAAGAACTTTATGAAGATGAAGATAGCCAAATTTTGTATAGTAACTATATATAGTCTCTGAAACGAGTGCTAAACATTAATTTAAACTCATTATTACATATATTAATTTAAAAAACAAACGTTTTTGGGTGAAATATCATCTTTCCGTTCATCATAGATAGATATGACCTAAGAAACAGTCTCTGTTCTGGTCTATTTTCCAACTCTTCTATTGTCTCAATTATTCTAATATCCTCTATATGCCGCATAATAGTTTGTTTCATACTGCTTGCACTGTTTTTTTTTTTTCTTCCGTATTTTATGTTTGCAGTCAGCCCTAGGACTATGATTCTGTCAATGATCAAAGTTCATGCTAAAAATGACTTTACCTCTTTTTGAGATGGTCTGAGAATTTCAGGCAGCTAAATTCCTTGTTAATGTAGAAATTGATTTTATGGCTTGCTTGGCCTTTTGATTTTCTCTGTAGCCCAAGTTCTTTTTGTTTTGATTCTTCCTTCTTTCACTAGTGGCTGCATTTTCTGTCTTCTACCATAATTTGCATTGTCTGGTCCAGTTAGGCCCTGCATCACTGGGAATGTTGTTTAAATCTCTCATGGTGGAGATAGTCATTTCCTATATAAACTGAGTATATGATCGCCCAACTTATGGCAAGAAGAAATGCCCATTAACCATCATTGACCTTTTCTGCATATCTATAAAAGCTCAGGGAAGAGTGGATGTTTAATGTTATATAGATTATATTATCTTTTCTAAGTATCAGTTGCACTTTTGCAGAATCATTCTGGTGAAAATGCTGAATATAAAAGAATAACTTTAGATGTTGGAATTTTAGACTTTTCAGCAAATTAGTAGTAGAAAAGGATGGGAGTTTGTGTGTCATTTTATTAAACAGGTGGGCAGTCAGCCTCATCCATTTGTAAGTAGAAAGAACCAAAGTCCAAGGATTAGGTCTTTCTCCTTTATATTGATGGGATATGAATGGTCTGTTGGGGAATGTTTCATAAGAGAAGGAAATAAAATATAGTACAACAAGGAGAGGCTATGGAACAACCTAGTGAGCAGGTTCATTGTTGCCTGGCAGCAATAATGATGCTTCTAGGAAACTCTAGTCTTTGGGCTTTATAGCCTCTGGAAGTGTTACAAAGGTATTACACTGAGAGGCAATTGAAAAGGCTGTTTTTAAAGAGATACCATTTTTATGTGTTCTTTTAGATACCTGACACAATGTAGGTTTAATAAGCAGTACCTAAAATGTTGCCTCTAGGGAAAAATTACATTTTAGATCTTTGTTTTCTCTGTCACAGAACAGAATGAACTAAGGCAAGAGAGGTAAGGATTTATATCTCAGTCTCAGATGTACATTTAATATGGTGCTAGAGTGTTAAGGGTAAATGTCTTCTGTTTGGGGGAAAATCAAAACAGTTCTCTCTGAGATCATTTTCAGATTTTCACCAATATTCTTTTTCAACTCTTTTTAAAGAATGTATGTACTGGTATATGGATGATTGTGGAGAAGAAGAAATTGAGGTTTAAAGTACCAGAGGATTAGACTTCATTCACTTATTAGGTCAGTAAGACCTAGAAGATTGTCTATAAAATGATTTCCATACATGAAACCTGTTCTTTTGTTTAATAAAACACAGCTGACAAGCAGACTTACCTATTACCTCTGAATGGATGTGGCTATATATTTTGTGTTGCATAGTGCCAAATGAAAATGCAGAGCCCCTTGGAAGAGTTACAGTGGAGCATTAAACTAAGCTTGGGTTTCTTCTAAGTGCAGAGCTCTGTGTGATTGAATCGAGCCCTTCCTTTGGCTGTGCTTGCACAGGATGCCAGGGAGGTAGTATAATCCTCCAGATATTTACCCATATTCTTCCCTATTCTACTATTGATATCTGTCATTCTATGTTGTACACTTATACCCTCTCCTTGATAAGATACAATTGTCCCTAAGTTATCAGTCACTATAATCCCTGTGGTTATAAGTTTTGTAGATTTTCACAGCTAAGGGTAGGTTCGATTTATGGTAAGATAGAAATCAGTAGTAGGAGAGAGGTGAAGGATAGGAGACCACAGGATAATGCCAGGGCATGGCATGATGACTGCCTGTAGAAGGAGGTGTCCTATTGAGGGGTGGGATCACTCAAATGGGCTACTAGGAATGAGTTGAAGGAAAAAAGTGTTTACATTTTACTGTTTTACATGGGTTTTATGTTAGGGTGGTTCTTTTCAGATTGAGAAGTTGGTGTTGAACTAAACTGCTGATCTTGATAAGTTTAGGTGTCTATGATGACATGATAGAAAGTTATTAAGCTGGAGGGATAAAGGAGGAAAGGAACCAATATATTTTGCAAATGTTAGGTTTTCTTATGTGCCTCAACATATCATGTGGCAGTTTACTCACTTTCATGCCTGGCCACTCCAAAGTTGGTTCCTGAGAAAAGCTTTCACCCTGCCTTACGATATATCTGCTAATTACTTTAAAGCAGAGGTTGTATCTTTTAATGTGGGAAAACATGGAACAATCTCAACTTTCATACTGATACATCAACTATCCATATATCTATGTGATACACAAACCGTGTTGATTTCTTCTGCTAATATAAAGCAGGGCAGGATATGTTAACTGTTATCCTTATAATGCAGTATAACAAGCAGCTAAAAAAAACCTTGTAGTTTGCAACAGTAAGCATTTATTTAGAGCATCAGTACAAGCTGTTCCCTGCCCTGGCCTGGGCTTCGTAGAGCTAGCTCATGTGTCCGTGGCTAACTCTACACGGCAGCTAGGCAACTCTGTTCTTAGTAGGGTTTGCTCCCATTATGAGACATTGGCATGCTGTTGGTTGATCTAGACATTCTTTTATCTATCTATCTATCTATCTATCTATCTATCTATCTATCTATCTATCTATCTATTTGTTATCTATTTATTTTTCTCCTGTAACTTCCCCCCCAGCTTTATTGAAATAAAATAGACAATTAGTTGCTTGTATTTACATCGTACAATTCAATAATCTTTTTCACTTATAGTTGGCATGCAATAATATATTAGTTTCAGTTGTACAGCATAGTGATTAGAGATCTATATAACTCACAAAGTGATCACCCCACTAAATTTAGTACCCTTTTTCTCCCTTACATATCTATTATGTTGTTAACTATTTTCCTTATGATATACTTTATATCTTCATGTCCATTTTATAACTATCTGTTTGTACTTCTTAATCCCTTTGCCCTTTTTTATCATTCTCCCCAGCCTCCCTCCCATGTAGTAGCCCTCAAAATATTCTCTGTATCTATGAGTTTATTTCATTTTTTTGTTGTTTATTTTGTTCTTTAGATTCCATATGTATGCAAAATCGTGTGATATTTGCCTTTATCTGACTTATTTTATTCAGCACAATACCCTCTAGGTCCATCAAGACAATATCTTTTCCATCCCCTTCCTTTTAGTCTGTGTGTGTCTTTTAATCTGAAGCGAGTCTCTTATAGGGAGCATTATGTAGGGATTTTGTTTTCTAACCCATTCAGCCACTCTATCTTTTGGTTGGAGCACTTAATTCTTTTCCATTTGAGGTACTTATTGATAGTAATATAGTTGTTCCATTCTTCATTCCTGCTTTTGATACATGTTTTTTCTTAAGTGTTTCCAACATTTCCTGTAATACTGGCTTAGTGTTGATAAATTCCTTCAGCTTATTTTTGTCTGGGGAGCTCTTTATCTGTCCTTCAACTCTAAATGATAACTTTGCTGGATAAAGTATTCTTGGTTGTAGATCCTGGGTCTTCATTCTGTCAAATATTTTTTGCCAAGCCTTTCTGCCCTGCATAGTCTCTCTTGAGAAATCAGCTGCCAGTCGTTTGGGTGTTCCCTTATATGTAATTATTTGCTTTTCTCTTGATGCTTAAAAAAAATTTTCTTTGTATTTAACCTTTGGCATTTTAATTATGATGTGTCTTGGTGTGGGCCTCTATGGATCCCTGATTTTTGGAATTCTCTGAGCTTCCTAGGGTTTTATGTCAATTTCCTTCTCCAGGTTAGGGAAGTTTTCCATCATTATTTTTTCAAACAGCTGTTCAACATCTTGGCTTTCTTCAGTTACACCGATCAGATGGATATTTGGACCCTTAATAGCGTTCCACATGCTCCTTAAATTATTTTTATAGTTTTGGCATCTCATCTCTTGCCATTCTGTTTGCGTGTTCTTTGGCTTTCCCATCGTCTAGATAGGGCATTTGATCCTTTTTTAAAATTCACTTTGTTTATTCCTTTGTTTGTTCCATATAATATACTTCTCATCTCAGATAATATATTCTTCATTTCAGACTGGTTCCCTTTTATAATTTCCATTTCCACTTTTATGTCTTTTTTAAATCTCTTTGTTAAAGTTCTCACTGAATTTATCTACACTTCCCAAAAGTTCAATTGAGCATCTTTATAACCAGTGTTTTGAACTCTGCATCTGTTAGATTACTTGATTCCATTATATCTGTATCTCTGTTCTCTTCTCTCATATGGTTTCTGCTTCTTTATCTTCCCATTTTAGCTGCCTTTCCATGTCTGTTTCTTTGTACTAAGCAAAGCTTCTAAGTCTCACAGTCTTATTAGTGTGGATTTGTGAAGTAGATGTCTAGTGGCACAGTCCTGAGAGAGGTTCAGCTGCAGGCCAAACTTAGCCCAGGCCTCTGTCTCTCCAGGGCCACCTGTTGTGCTTATAGTTGCCTCAAAAGGCCACACCAGAAACCAAAGCCAACTGACTCCAGTATGAGTCTAGATGCTGCTCAGCAAGGAGCACCTGACTCGTTGAGGATATACCTAGATGTGGCTTGGATGGAACTGCGAGTTGGGGGAGGCAAAGTTTCAAAGAATCCCTTGGGTGGAGTGACCTCTGTTTTCCAGTTTGATGACTTCAGGGCTTTGGTGGTGGTGTGTCTGATGCACTGGGAGGTGGGGAGGGCTCAACAGAGGAACAAAGGATACCGAAGATACTTCTGTACAGAGCGAGCCTCTCCTCAGTCCTCACTCCAGCAATGTCTCCCTGTAAGTACCTAGTGACCCCTGCACGCAGCCTAATTGGCACTGGTGCTCAGAGCGAGCAGGTTTGTCACCAGAAAAATTTGCTCACAGACACGGCCCCTTTAAGAAGCTTCTGCTTCTGCTGCACCCTCCATCTCACTCAGCCTCTGGAGACTGGGCAGCCCTGCGTCTTCGCCCTGTCCTACCTTCTGGCATTGCAGGATGATATCTTGGATTTCTCCCTAGTTGTATGTCTTATTCATCTAGATCCCAGGCAATTTTTCCTTGCTGCTGCTCCTTGTTTCCATCACAAATTTGATTTGGTTGCCAGAACAGAGCCTCTATCATCTATGCCATTTTTTTTTCTTCCTCTGACAATTCATTTTTAAAGGCTGTAAGAGTGATAAAGAGTGATAATGTGAGTGATAAAGCTGCTGGTCCTAATTCTGGCCAACAAAGAGCTATTGGTGAAATGGAAGTGATTGAAATTTTGATATAAAGGAGTTTTTTTTTTTAATGTGACAATTTAAAAAACTACAGAAAAGTAGTGAGTGACAAAACAAACATCCACGTACTTATTACCTGAATTTAATAATTATTCACATTTTACCTAGGGATCAGTTCCTTCTCAGGTTTGCTAATACTGCCAAATACCAATATGGAAAATACTAAGCGATAACAGTTTGTTTTAGTCCAAAATAAAGGAATGAAGCTATTATCAGGATAGTACTTCCTCCTGATTTTATATCATACCTAGTGTTCATTTTTGCAATTCTGTTGCCCATTATGGGTGGATTTGTTTCTGAGTATTTCATAACTAATCTTCATGTCTGTAATTACCCTTCTTTGAAACAACTGGGTGGTCTTTCATTCTCAGTGGGATGCACTATTTTTTAATATGGAGAAAAGATTATTTCAATGAAATGTTTCAGATCTGGAAACCCCTTACAGAGAAAAGGGAAGTAATTAATAATTTCATTTTTATTGATATGGAAAGTAATGATTTTGATCAATATCTGTATATATATATATATAATAAAATGGTAGTGTGACTTCTACTTCAAAATAAATTTTGAATATGTAAATAAAATAGTATTTCATCTTTATGTAATACCTACTATTCCTTCCAAGAGCTTAATTTTTTTTCAAATTTATTTCACCATTTATTTTCATAATTCTGTGATATAGATAAGAAGGATAGATATAATTTAATTATTAACACTTTAAAGGGAAATATATCTTTTGGAAATTTTATTTGAAACATGAGAGAATATATCTTTCTAAGACTTGTGAAGACCATCGAATATATTAAAACATATATAAAAAAGTTTAAAGGGTAAGTATCCTTTTTTTTCTTGAAAATTTGTATAATGGTGTTTATAACCCATAGAGTAGAAAAATGAAACACATAAAAATACCATTTGCTTTGTTTTATGACTGTAAATGGTGTGATATGTCAGCATACTTCTGATAAAAAAGCATTTGTCTACAGAAAACCTTGAAAGCATAAAATACATGCTTTGATGAAAGTAGTACATAGGGAAGAATGTTAATAGGCTTGATGAAGTCCTGTTTAAGATAATACTCTATAATTTTATGATAATTGAAATCCCGTACATGTAATTCTCATTGATGTGTGTTTAAAATCATATCTTTCACTGAAGATTCTAGGCTAAAATATTATTAGTTTTGATTTATTCTTATATGGAATATAGATAATTTTATTTTCCTATTTATATTTTTTATTTTTTTTCTATTTTTAAATATATTTTAATAATAACAAAGAGAAAAAATATGTATTTTCTAAAATAAAGTCTCTGTAAACTCTTAGAAATTTACTTGTAAGAGGAATCCAACTTCAAATAGTACATTTACCCAACCATGGCATCGGAGAAAATGGAGATTCTTCATTGTTCTTTTAAGTTATTGCCCTTATAATTCTTGTATGTTTAATGACTTAGGATTCTGATCCATCAATTATTATTTGTTAAGTACTCCTTATGTTATTAACATAATATTTTTGTGGGGCTAAAAAAGGATGATAAATCATGGAACTTTCTTGTAATGAGCACAAAATCATTTTTATAGACAAAATATACACATAATAAAAATTAGAGAATTAAATGCAAAACTACATTACTGAGAATATAGAAAATGTAGAGATCAGTCTGAAGTAGGCTGAGATTTTATTAAAAAGAGGTTTGAGCTTGGCTTTGAAAGAAGTACGATTAAAGAACCTCAAAATTCAGGACATAGAGAAACTGTTTTGTTGTTGTTATTGTTGTTTCGTTTTGTTTTTATGTAGTAGGCAGTAAAGAATCACCATCAGTCTTAAAATGAATTATGGGAGAAATTCTGTTTTAGGAGGATTAGTCTGGCTGTTATCTGTTGAATAGGGGTCAAAACTTGGGGAAGAGTGGCAGAAGAGACTGGTTGTCCTTGATTTCCTTTTTCTCTCTTTAACTGGTGTACCCTGGGGTTTTTAATGGGGTACGTGGCCATTAATTCCCTAGCTTTCCTTCCACTAAATTGTGGTCATGTGATATATTCTAGCCTGGAGGTTGTGAGGGAAACATATATGATAGATACTTTCAAAGATATGTCCTTAAAGGGGGGGACTGTGCTCTTTATTCCTCCCACCCTCTTCTTCCATCCTGCTGCTGTGTGGGTAAAAAAAATTATCTTCTATCTTTTTAAAGGTATATTAACTCAAGTTTCTATTTCATGCAGCTGAATCTATATTCTACCTAATGTAAAATTTGGTATGTGAAAGTGGAGTAAAGCACATAACAGAAACTTAAATAGGTACATTTGTTTGATAGTTTCAAGGATGCAGACTTTGCAGAATGTAAAGGGGTTGCATTTTTTTATGGTGTCAAAACAGTGGCAAATATGCCTCTGATATTTGGACAGGCAGATTACAGGCCAAGTGAGCCAGCAACTCCAGGGAAAATAGTGGGGAAAATACAATGTCCATTGGCTACTTCATACCTTGTTTAAAAGGCCCTATGCCAAAGAAAAGAGCTCAGGCTAGAACTACTAGTTTGTAAGTAGGAATGGAGGAAAATACAACTTTGATGAGGGACTCTGTGTCTGAGGCAATCTCAGAAGATTTGAGTTTTGGTAATTTGGTGCCTTAAAGGTGAAAATGTCAACTGATTCTGTGATCCAAATCAAGCAATTGTACAACTGTCAGTTTTAGCAAGAGATACGAACAAGACCCCAAATCTTTTTAAGCACCTCTGTCAGACAATGGGAACCAGTCCAGTTGCAAAGATGCAATTAAGGTGTTGCCTTGCCACCCAAATCTCAGTTGGGTCCAGTAGCTGCCAGAGTGTTCTAGGCAGAGTACAGAGTTAGTAAGTAAAATGTCAGTCCTCAAGTCTTGAAATAATTTGTCAAGGAAATCTTTGGCTGTGTTTATCCCTTGAAAACTAAATGACTAGAAGCCTAGTAAGTTTTTCAGGGACTGTTATTGCCAGATAACCCCCATATCAGGCCTGCAAAAGCCCATGATATTTTTTTAACTTTAAAAGCAACTTGTAAATCTGCAAACCTACATTGGTGGGAAGTAGACTGTGAAAGTTAAGCAGCCTCACTTCAGATGTGTCCAAAAGGGTAATGGACAAGAAGGAGACCCCTAGAGGGAAAAACTAGAGGCCTCTGAGGAAAATGGACAAGTGGACAGCAGAACTTAGGTCTTCTAGATTGGCTAATGGAGACACTTAGGAGCTCTGGGAATTTTTGCAATATGGGCCCATATTTTTTTTAAATTTAAGGTTAATATTTAATTTAAGTATACATTTCACATAAAAGTTTTATCTCATAAAATATACTCCATGTTAAATAATTTTAAAGATAATTACTTATATGAAATGCTTTCAATCTAGTTTATCCATTATCAGGAATCCTTTTGGTCCCCAAACCTGCATTTGTTTCCTCTCCTAAAGCCTGATGCAGAATATAATTGGCCTCATGCTGCTAGGGAAACCAGTCTCAGTTATCATCGATGATGTCACGAGGCCTTTAGCACCATGACCATGTTATTAAAATGTCAATTAGAAAATAAGCTATATGAGCAACCTGCATGAGGTTTTTCACATTAAGTATATTTCACATTACTAATGATGCTTGAAAATTCAGTAGCTTTTATTGTGGTTATCCTGTACCTTCTCTCCCATTGGGTATATTGGGTAAGATAACTGCCTTTTTTTTTTTTTTTTTTTTGATAAGAGACTAGATCACACCTGGACCTGATATAAAGGAGTGCATATCACTGAAAAAACAATTGACTTTTTAGCTGATGCAGTAATTAGATGAAACCTTGAGGTGGTGTCCTTAAAGGTTTTGGTGAGTGTGTTGCATATATTGGAAGAAGCATGTTATACCACTCACGTGTCTTTTTAAGAGAGCTTTTGCAGCAAGGATTGTAGTTAGCTGCAGTGCCTTTGAGGTCTGTCAAAGTGATGGAGCAGAGTACTCTCTCTCCCTGACTCTCTCTGGACAACTCTAGCCAATGATTGAGAATGGTGAGGGTTTAGGTGCTAGCTGTTGCTGTCCAACATTAGATTCATGCAAAAGGCATTTCTTGCTTGTAGCTCACTGTTAGGCTTGCTAAGAGTTTCTTTTAGAGTGGTTCTTCCTACCTGAGTCTCCTTTCTTCCTTTTCTTTTACAGATGTCAGACCTACACTGAGCGCTGAAAGCTTTTCCTGCCTACTTCTACTCCCTCTATCCTTTATATTTCACAGGCATCTCCACTTAATTATCTCTTAACTCTTCCTCAACCACTGCTTCCTAGAAGGCCAGAGCCAACACAAGCACACCAAATTGTTCACTGTAGAGTAAAGTAACATGCCAGTGTTACATTTCCTTTTTTTGTGGGATAAAGTTATTACCACTATGCCTTTCAGTGAAGAATATTCTTTCTGTCAGTTCAAATAAATTCTCCTTTTTATATTTTACCAATGCCTTTGTTATATCCTTAAAATTTTTCAAATTCCCAACCATATTATCTGTTCTGTTAATTCTCATTTTTTCCCCTGAGTCTCTCCAATCTCCTGTCTCCTGGTTTCAATCTTTACTAGGGCTCTGTAGGACAGCTATGTAGCTGTCATCCTGAAATTTCACTTCTCTGCTCTCTTGAATTGGGAATCACTATTTTGGGGGAGGCTCTAGACCACCTTTTTTTGTTTTGATGGAGTACTTATTAAAATACATGTTCATTCCTTAGAAAGGGTGCATTTAAGGTAAACTTCTGAGTCCTCACCTGCTTGAAAATGCCTTGTTATTAGATTGTCTATAATTTTTTTTTTTAGCCTTGTTCCATTGCCTTTTCATGTCCTATGTTCTAATGAGAAAGCTAATATCTGTGATTTTCATTCCCATGCAGATAAGTTGTTTTTTCTTCTTGGTAGCTTTTTGGATAATTTCTTTATCCTCAGAAGTATGACATTTTGCCAGGACATATCGAAGTGCTGGGCACAGAATGAATTCTTTGGGTTTAAAGACTGGATCCATCTTCAATGAAATCATCTGTTAAACCTCCTGTGATAATTTTTCCTGTTTTCTTTTTTCTCTCTTTCTTGAATTCTTTGGATACAAAATATCTTAGAATAATCCTTTGAATCCTTTGTTTTTTCTTCCATGTTTTGGTCTCCTTGTATTGCAATCTGGGAGATTTCTTTAAATTTATTCTCTAAATTTTCTATTGATTTTTATTTGGCAATGAAATTTTAATTTCCAAAAGTTTTTTTTTGTTATCTGATACTGTCTTGTATGTACTGTCTTGTAGTTATTTTATAAATGCAATATTTTTTAAGTAGTGAATAATTTTTGGAGAAATACTTTATTCACTCAAGAGTATACACACACACACATACACACACAAACATACAATAAACATATAGAAAATGAAAGCCCTTATACCTATCACCCAGGTAAGAAAGGAAACAGCAGTACTATAGAAGCTTTGTGTTCTCTTTATCATATTCTCTGCCCCTTCAGAGGTAGCTCCTACAATGTAAGTTGTGTTACTTATTTTTTCGCTTTTAAAAATAGTTTTGTCATCTACGTATGTATTCATAAACACTGATAATTTAGTTTTACCTGTTTTTTAACTTTATAAATGGATTTATATTTCATATTTTTCCTTTGCGAATTTTGATTTTTAGGATTGCTTATTCACCAATACCTTCCATTCTCTGCTCTTTGTAGTTGGAAGTTTATATTTTTTACAAAAGCTATTATCATTTTAATTAAGCCTTGGGAGGGAGAGGAGGTAAATGTGTGTGCTTAATCTGTCATATTAAACTAGAAGCCTAGATGAGATTTTAAAAAATAGCCCGTGAATCATGCTATTTTATTAATTTATATTCGATTTTATTAGCATACACATTTATTGCTACATGTGAAAGAAATAATTTAAAAATATTTTATAATTAAAAATCTGAACTAAATTCTCTTGAGGGGATAGTGAGAGGTAAAGTTTAGGATCAGTAAAACCTGTGTGAAAATCCCTATTCCACCACCTTTTAGTTAGAGATATTGGGCAAAATATAGTAGCCTCTAAAATCCCAATTTCCCCCTTTGTAAATGAGGATAAAAATACTTATGAATGGTGATTAAATGAGGTAGTTATGTGAAGGATTTAATCTAGTGCTCAGCATTTAGTAAATGCTCAATAAACATAGTTCCTCTTCCTCCCTCTCATTAGAGTGAAGCTTTTCTGTTCTAATGATTCTCACAAGCAGGGATAGTTTAATGACCTGTATAGTCATGTAAGGATTTGTACTCAAAGGGGCCTATGCTTAGTTTAATACTCTACTGTCACCGTCTTGCAATTATTGATAATTTTAATTTTGAGTTTAGTTTATGTAAGATAAGTCTGGTAGGGCAGTGGAGCATGTGTGTGAGTGAGGAGGTACATTTAATATGTGTGTTCACCTTTTCTTACCACTCCATTCGCATAAAGTGCTCACAATGTTCGAAGAGCACAGAATTCCAGTGAATGAGCGATGCATGGGAATTCAGTGAGACGCAAACAAATACAAGGCGTTATGTCTATGACCAAGTTGAGGTGCTGGCTCAACTTTATGAGCCAGAATTTGCTCTGATGTAGAAGGAAAGCAATGGCATCCTAAGAAACACAAACAGCGGTGGAAACCTCTACTGGATCTCTACTAGCCAATTACTTATGCTAGAAATGATAATGTAGAAAGGGAAAGATAGTTCCTTTTTCTTTCAGTCCTTCCTAACTTATTAGTAAGCCAAAGATGAGAAGGTTGGTAGAATGTGCTGGTACCAAGAAATGAAATAAAAACAGTTGTTAGTTTTGTGCAGTGTTTTCACTCTTCAGCTAAGAATGAAATACATATGCATGTACAAGCTATGAAATATGAATTGTGTAATTTTAATGATTCTGAATATCGCTTAAATGCTCTTGTATTTAAACTGTTATTGCATAATATAAACATGAACAGTAAAACTCGAGAATATTTTAAAATTTTGATTTATGTTAACTTAGAAGGATGTTAAATAGGAAATAAAAACACCATAACAAGATGAGAGATCATGAAAGAAAGGAAAAAGCTTTATATTTCAATATTTCAACAGAACTTTTCCTCCCAGCATTTTGGACAAGGGATTTTGTGCTTTCATTTTACTCTGGGCCTCACAAATTATGTAACCAGTTCTGCTCACAAGAACATTACTAAATTCAAAGCCTGCTCTTTATCAGTGCAATCTGGAAAATGATAGCTAGTAAGTTGAATTTGCAATTTTCATTTATGACAGATGGAGACAACATCATAGAACAAAATGTAATCTTGCTTTTAGGTAATTAATTGCTTTTGCTGAATTGATGAGTCTAGGACCAAATAAGCCTATTTAAATGAAGTGAAAGGGGAAGAGACAGTAAATTGTTCATTGGGCTTTAATGGTTTTAGGAGAAGGAATTAAAGAACAAGATTGTATGGAGGAGGTGCAAAATATGAATCCGTTTTAGGGCTATTTTATTCTTTTACAAAAGGTGGCTTGTAAAGTGTTCTTAGATGGTTCTAGAATCCATTGTTGCCTCAAGCTCCTCCCACAGTCTCGATAGTCTGATAGATATTTGGAGGCTAGAAACATGGCAGAAAAAAACGAAATTGAATTTTTTCATAATCCACGAGAAAAGAATTCATATGAAGTTTATCATCTAATTACAGATCAAGGAGTAACTGATGACGCTGGTCTGTCAAACCCATTTTTGTGTTTTTTAAAATAGAGCTTGTTATATTTAAAATAATTTTTTTTAGATAACGTGTAAAAGTAGGTAGGTAGTGGTCAAGATAAAAGCCATTGACAGGAGAAAGAAGAGCAGAACTGAAGGGAAATTTCAGAAACTTTTCTTGTGATTACTTACTTCTCAAGAGAGAATAAGGGTAATGGATTGTTTCGGAACCTGAGCCATAATACGTGATTATGTGGTATTTGTTTCACTTTAGAAAGGTATTCAAATGTCACAGCAATCTGTGGTTTGTTTGCTCTAAAATGTGTAGCTGCCACCATGGAAAATAGTATGAAGATTTCTCAAAAAACTAAGAATAGAATTACCATATGACCCAGCAATCCTTCTGGTTACCTACCCCTAAAATTTGAAAATATTTATCCAGAAAGATATATGCACCCTGATATTCATTGCAGCACTATTCACTGTGATCAAGACATGGAAATAAAATGTCCTTTGATAGATGATTGGATAAAGATGTTGTACATATATACAATGGATTATTACTCAGCCATAAGAAAAGATGAAATGCTGTCATTTATAGCAACATGGGTGGATCTTGAGATGATATGGTAAGCGAAATAAGTCAGACAGAAAAGGTTGAGAACCATATGATTTCACTCATGTGTGGATATAAAACTGAAAACAACAAATTAACAAGACAGGCAAACAAAAACTCATAGAAATAGACAACAGTTTAGTGGTTAGCAGAGGGGAAGTAGGGACGTGGGGAGATAGATAAAGGTAAAAAGGGTCAAATATATGGTGACGCAAGGAAATTTAACTTTGGGTGGTGAGCATACAATGCAGTATACAAATGATGTATTATCAAATTGTACACTTGAAACCTATACAATTTTATTAACTAATGTCATCCCCAATAAATTAAATAAAGAAAAAATAAAATGGGTAGCTGCCATTAGGTGGCACTACTTGTATGTTTGTGCAGACCAGAGTTGTTTCAAGGAGGCTATTTATGGAGAGTTAAGGATCTAAAAAGAAGGATTAGGAAATCAAAGATAACTCGTTTTGTTTAAAACACATTCAAAAACAATCTTGTAGAAGCACAAGTTTATTCAGACATTAGTGCTTATAAATATGTGAGGTTGGCATAAAGATACATCGATAGTCTATAAAAAAGGTTAAAAGACAAGATCTAAAATATAAATCAATCAAGAAAGTAAAATATATTTGTCTATTTTAGATACTACCACCTCCTTTTTAGTTTTTTCTTCTTATTGACAATTGCCATTTATTACATTGTAATATTGCTGGCCTGTTCCTAACAGATCACCCCTGGAGAGATCTTTGCTATCTGAGACCCTGGAAGCATTTTCTAGTTAGTCTGACTGCTTTAATAACTTGCGTGGTATGTCATAAGTAAGCAAGAAAGAAGGTACTTAAGAATTAAAGACTTCAGACTTTTTAATCATTGCATTAATACTTATCTTCTTAGGTCCCTTTAAAAATTTTTTATATTCTGGAAACAAAGTTCTCTTTACACATTTTCTTCAGGTAAAAACTGAAGCTTCCAAAGAACTAGGATGGGTGAGATTTGTAAATCTTTCAAATTTGTAGTTTTATAAAATAAAAGAAAGATAATTCATTATAGCTGTATTTTTATTCATGATGATCATTATTTTTGCTCTATATGCTCATGGACAATCTCTTTATTATTTTATAACGACTATAATAATAATAACAAACACAATTTATGGTGCTTACTATGTGCCAGGCACTACTAGGCTTAATTCATATAATCCTTGCAACTACCCTATAAAGTACTTACTATTCTTATTTTACATACAAAGAAAATAAAGCACAGAGGTGTTAAGAAATACGCCAAGGCCACGCATCTAGTAAGTTATGTATGCAGAACATAACTCAGGATGTCTGGTACCACTACACTATACTACTTTCTTAACTCTTACCTATAATTTTATAATTTAGGATCAATTTTTTAAATGCAATGAAGTGATATTAGCATATGACATTAGCATATGATAATACATATTAGCATACATATTCTGATTATAATGCATAGTATTTTGAAAGTTAGAATAAGAATAAAAATTCCTGTTTAAAGATTTGAGAAGACATGGAGACTTTATTACATGGTCTCTGGGTTCTGAGAGAAAACTTTAAGGTCTCCTTATTAGATGTTATACTAGAAATGGAATTGGTAACTATTGCTATCATGGCACTGAATTTGATTACATTGAAATCCTGGGCAGGAAGATTTTGCCTCTTGCTTCTCGATAGAGTGGAAATTCACATAATTATATGTGATTGATACCAGTTGGCAATAAGAGAGTCTGAAGACAGCACTTGCAGAAATATTAGAGCCTCACAGTACTTTTAGGAAAAGATTGCTTATTGGCACCCTGCCAAAAATGTAGAGTAATACAAGAATCAAGGATGGAAAATATGGAGAGCTTTAATAAATATTTGTTGATTTGATATTATTTGGCTCTAAATTATTTAAAGATTATTATTCTTGTATCACTTTAGTTATCTTTTTCTGTGATCTTCTCGTGATTAGCCAGTCTCCTCCAGTGCTTCCCTCATGTATTTGTGGAAACTATATTTATGCATTATTAGTGATGCATCCTTAGGAAGAGAACATAATGCAATGGTACTGAAGAAATAGGCTTTTTGTTGCAGTTACATATCATATATATTGAAGCATAATAACCAGAAACCTCCAAAACATGGCAGTGTGTAATTTATTATATTACCAGATCCATAGGAAATTCTGTGTCAAGGAATAAGGGTAATCCTCAATATTAGTAATATAATATTCGATATGGTTAGCAAATGAGTTTTGAAACTAATTTAAGAATTAAATTATTAAGTATATTTGCCCAGCTACCAAAAGTGCAAATAAAAGAGACCCATTTTAATTTATCAGATTGGGAATAAAAATGAATTTTATTCAGTGATAGTTGGTGTAAAAAAATGGGCACTCTCCTATATCCTTGAAGGGGGTCAACTGATATAATATTTCTAGAAGGCAGGTTAGCTATATATATGTATTAGAAATCTTAAAATATTTGTACTCTTTGACACAGTAACCCTACTTATAGTACTTTATATTCGGGCAGCATTTCATATATGTGTATAGTCACGCACTGCATAAGGAGTTTTCCATCAATAACGGATGGCATATACAGTAGTGGTCCCATAAGATTATAATGGAGCTGAAAAATTCCTATCACCTAGTGATGTTGTACCTGTCATAACATAATAGTGCAATATATTACTCATGTGTTTGTGGTGATGCTGGTGTAAACAAAACTACTGCACTGCCAATCATATAAAAGTATAGCACATATAATTATGTATTGTACATAATACTTGATAATAATAATAAATGACTGTGATGAATTATGTATTTAATGCACTATACTTTTATTATTATTATTTAAGAGTGTACATGTACTCTTCTTCTTATAAAAATTAATTTGCTGTAAAACATGCCTCATTACACTGGCAGCAGCCTCATACATCTTGTGTTTACTGTATCTTTTGATTGCATCATTCTCTCTTGTGCTTGATTTAATCTTATGATGTTTTATAGAGTAACATGCTATACAGGCTTATAGCCTAGGAGCAATAGGCTATTCCACATAGCCTAGGTTTGGAGTAGGGTATACCATCTAGGTTTGCGTAAGGACACTCTATGACAAAATCGGGTAATGATGCATTTCTCAGGACACATCCCCATCATTAAGTAGTATAGATAATGATAATTATCTAAATAACCCAAAATTGAGAAACAATCTCAGTGTCCAATATTGATAATTTACTATTAAATTATGGTAACTGTCTAAAACAAAATAATATAGGAGAAAATATTTAATGGCATGTTTACACAGATGTTTATAAGATATTTACAATATATTTTAAACAAAAAAGAATACAAAACTATGTATATATTATAATCATGTTTGTGAAAAAATACTGTAGAGTAAAATTAACAGAAGAATATATATCAAATAGCTAACTGGACTTATCTCTAGATAGTTTCTTTTTTATGCTTTTTTAACTTTCAAAGTTCTGTAATGAACATATATTATATGGATGATAGTTTCTTTTTTATGCTTTTTTAACTTTCAAAGTTCTGTAATGAACATATATTATATTTGCAATATATGAAATACATCAAGAGTTGCATTTTTTCTCAAAATAAAAAAATATAACATTTTATTGTTATTACTTTAAAAACCACATAATCAATTGTTGAATCAATACTCTTTAAAACGGTGTTTTTACATATAAGCCAACTTCCTTTCCCAGGTAAGAAAGTAGCATGTATCAAAGCTAATTTCTCATTGAGATTAACTAGAGATGCTGGCTAAATCACAAAATATATTTGGGAAAATGTTTGTTTGAAGGCATAGGAGAGCTACAAGGCAACCTGGATTGAAGGCCAGATATCCAAGAGAAATAAAAGCATTTAGATTAGTTCAGTATTCTGTGATGCTTGTCCCTTGAGGGATTTACTAATTTGGAAGCAAAAGTTGAGAGGTTGAAAAACTGAGCAGAAAATTGTGATTAAAAGGCAAACAATCTTAGCAGAACTTTCAATTATTTCTATTCTTTGAGAAGACAAAAATTGAAATTCAATGCCTATTAAAGAGGAGGAGCCTTGACAAACTATGCATGTAATTATTTGGGAAGCCTGAAGGACTAAATTCTAAGAGTAATGGCAAACTAGAAAGAAACCATCATAAAGGCTTTGAAATAGATAATCACAATCGAATTAGTTAACCAGACTTTATTTTTTTTTGACAGAAGCATAATTAAGTACTCTTTGGAAGCAGATAACATCTAAAGTCTCAATTTATTCCCACAACTATTCATTCAAAATGCTTGTTATTAAATTAAAAGCTTAGTGGGCATACAAAAGACTGGCTCAAAAAACAAACAAACAAACAAACAAACAAATAAAAAGAAAAAAGAGACAAAGGCAGACAAACAAATAGATAATCCAGGTATTGGATGAACCAGATGTGGACTTAAAAGTAAATAAAAATGTTGAGAATGGGAATTTGAGATAAAAACAAAGAAAGAAAGAAAATTATATAACTGAAAAATAAAATAAATTTAAAAATAAACAAATAAAACAGAAGCAAACTCATAGATACAGAAAACAAATTGATGGTTGCCATATAGGAGAAGAATTGGGGGGGATAGGTAAAAAGGTGAAAGGATTAAGAAGTACAAATTGGCGATTATAAAAATAGTCATGAAGAGGTAAAATACAGCATAGAGAATATGGTCAATAATATTGTAATTCTATATGGTATCAGTTAAGTACTAGACTTATTGAGATGATCATTCATAAGTTATATGAAGGTCTAATCACTATGTTGTACACCTGAAACTAATATATCGTTATCAACTGTAATTGAAAAATAAAATTATTTAAAAACCTCAATAGGTGAATTTAACAACAAATTAGACACTGTTGAAGAATTAGTGAATCAGAAGTTGAGTCAACAGAAAATATTCAGAAGCATGGAAAGGAAAAATACAGAAACAAAACGAGATGTTTTGACAGTTCCGATGTTTTGAAAGGTCCACTATATATGTAATTGGAGTCCCAAAAGGAGGAAGGTAAGAGAATAGAGTAGATAAAATATTTTATGAGTAACTGTGTATTTTTTAATCAAAACTGGAAGATAGCAATTTATAGATACAAAAAGTATCACAAACCCCAAGCAGTAATGATACAAAGAAAACCATACCTAAGTGCATTATAATAAAACTGCTGATAACCAAAGATAAAAAGAAAAATCTAAAATCAGCCACAAGGAAAAAGGAAAACCTTCAAAGGAGCAACAACTCTGACAGCTGACTTCTCCACAGAAATAATCAAGGCCCAAAAGCAATATATATGTATAATGTTCTGAAAAGATATCTTCCAGTGTAGTATTTTTTCCCCCAGTGAAAATATCCTTCAAATATATTGAAGAATAAAACATATATTTGAGGGAAAACAAATAAACAAACAAAAACTCCCCACAAAAAAAACAGAAGACTATTTTTCCCCAGCAGACCTGCATTAAAAGAAATATTAAATAGTAGAAAGAAAATAATCTAACACAGAAACATGATAATTCAGATAGAAATAAAAAACATTGGCATGAGTAAATATAAAGGTAAATGTAAATGAATATTGCACACAATAATAATGTTTTGTGAGTTTAAAAATATATGTCAAGTCATGCCTGCTAAACAATGTGGATGCATTCTGAGAAATGCATTGTTAGGCAATTTCATCATTGTTCAAACATCATAGAGTGTACTTACACAAACCTAGATAGCATAGCTTCCTACTGTAATTGTACGTGCTATGGTTTCATATGATTGGCAATGCAATAAGTTTTTTTTACATTGGAATCACTACAAACACATGATTACTGTGTTGTGCTATGATGTTACAATGGCTACAGTGTCACTAGGTATTAGGAATTTTTCAGCTCCATTATAATCTTATGGGACCACCATTGTATACGTGGTCTGTCATTGACCAAAATGTCATTATGCGGTTCATGACTGTATAGTTAAGATGCATAACAATAAATAACATAAAAGAAAAGTTTCTATTAAGTAACCAGGCTTTATGTAACCATTGTCCGGGAATTAGTAAAAGTTCTCATTTATATTACTCAATAATATATAAAGTAGTCTGTAGGGTAACCACTAAGAAAAAGGAGAGAAATGTAAAAATTAAAAGCTAATAAAGGGGAAAATAAAATAATAACAAAAAGTTAATTCAAAAGAAGACAGGAGAGGAGAAAAAATATATAGAGCAGTGGTACAAATAAACAAATAACAAGGTGGTAAGTTTAAACCTAAATATATTAGTAATTATATTAAATATAAATGGACTAAAATTTTCATGCAAAAGGCAATGACTCTCAGACTCACTTTTCAAAACAACAAAACAAAACAAAATACTTTATATGCTGCTTTAAGAAGCTGAACTTAACTATAATGGCACAGAAAGTTGGAATGTAAAATGATGGAATAATATATGCAATGTGAAATTATAAAAAAGAAAGCTTATATCAGATAAGCTTATATTAGACGGTATAACAAGAAGTATTATTAAGAATAAAGAGATGTTTTCAAGTTATAAAATGTTCAAACAGGTAGATAAAAAACTTTTAAATGTGTATGTGTATAAAATAACAGCATCATAAATGATAAAAATAACAGAATAGGAGAAATATGCAAATTGTGAGAAATTTTAATTATCAGTAACTGATACAACATGCAAACAGAAAAATAAGATCATAAAATTTTTAATTAAATGATTAATACACTTGAAATGGTTGAATCTCAATAAGAACAGCAAACTTTATGGTATTTTAACTTACCCCAGCAGTCCCATCTCCTGCTGACGTTTGTTTAAATTTAATTTACATTCAAGCCTGTGGTCGATTTTAGAAAACAGTCCATGTGTAATTGTAAAGGCTGAGTTACTTCAGCCTTTCATTAAGATCCAGAGTTCTGACAGTTTTTCATCACTTTTATGGAGGGACAGAATTTTGGAGTTTCTTACTCCTTCATTTTAACTGATAGCCTCAAAAATATAACCCATAGTAAAAAAAATACATTCCAATGATGCTATAAAATGTATTGACTACATAATAATTATAATACAAAATTTGTGGGACACAGTTAAACCTGAACTTAGAGTAAAATATATAGTTTTACATTTATATATTTTAGAAAAAGGAAGAAAAACAATAAATTCAATGTTTATCATAAATTAGAAAATTTAACCCAAATAAAATTGAAGGATGGAAAAGATATAGGGAAGAAATTTATGAAATACTAAAAATTGAATAATAAAGAAATCCAAAAATTTATTCCATATAAATCTAATTGATAACTATTAACAAAGTTTATCAGTAATATAGAATGAAGTTACAGGTGTCCAATATCATGAATGAAAATAAGGTTGTCTATCACTACACATCAAAATTAACTCAAAATGGATTAAGGACCTCAATAGAAGACCTGAAACAATAATGCATAGAAGAAAGCATAGGAACGAAACTCAAGGACCTGGGACTTTAAGAGGATTTTATGAATTTGACCTCAAAGGCAAGGGAAGTAAAGGCAAAAATAAATGAATGGGACTGCTCAGCCAAAGAAACTGTCAACAAGGTAAAGAGACAACTACCCAATGTGAAAGTATATTTGCAAGCAATGCCTCCAATAAGGGCCTAATATCCAAAATATACAAAGAACTCATACGGCTCAATAACAGCAAATAAACAAATGATCCAATAAAAAAATGGGCAGAGGACCTGAACAGACACTTCTTCTTAGAGGACATATAAATGACCAACAAATATATGATGAAGTTGCTCAACGTCGCTAGCTATTAGGGAAATGCAAATCAAAACCACAATGAGATACCATCTCACACCTGTTACAATGGCTATAATCAACAGGACAAGTAATAACACATGGAGAGGATGTGGAGAAATAAGGAACCCTCATACACTGCGGGTGAGACTACAGATTGGTACAACCACTATGGAAAACAGTATGGAGGTTCCTCAAAAAACTAAGAATTGATCTACCAGATGATCCAGCAGTCCCACTACTGGGTATTTACTCCATGACTTCAAAACCCATATCTGTAAAGATATTTTCACACCAATGTTCATAGCAGCATTATTCACAGTGTCCAGGACATGGAAGCAACTGAAGTGCCCTACAATAGATGATTGGCTAAAGAAGCTGTGGTACAGATATACAATGGAATATTACTCAGCCACAAGAAGAGATGAAATACTGCCGTTTGCAACAACATGGCTTAACCTCAAGGTAATCATGCTAAACGAAATAAGCCAGACAAAAAAAGTTGAAAATCACATGATATCACTTATATGTGGGATATAAACCTAAAAGCAACAAATGAACAGGACAGAGACTCATGAACATGGACTATAGTGGTTACCAGAGGGTAGGGAATGGGAGATGAGGGGGAAGTAGACAGGGTCAAGGGGGTCAAATATAGGGGGGCGGGGAGGGTAAAGTGAGTAAAGGGAACCAAATATATGGTAGCTGAAGGAAACTGGATTTTGGGTGATAAACACAGTAGAATATACAGACGTCAAATTATAATGTACATCTGAAAATTTTATAATTGTATTAACCAATGTTATCCCAATAAACTTAATTAAAAAAGAATGAAAATAAGAATGGTACTACTTATCATACAGTATTAAAAAGTTGATAAAAGACACCTAAAACACATGAAACCAAAGGAAAAAAGATAAATTGTACTTCATCAAAATCAAGAACTTGTGTATATCAAAGGCTGTTATCAAGGAAGTGAAAAATAACCTACAAAATGGGAGAAAATATTTGCAAACCATATACCTGATAAGAGATTAATATCCAGAATACATAAAGACCTTGTTAAAAAAACACCCAGTTCAAAAATTGACACAGGACTAGAGTAGAAATTTCTTCAAGGGTGATATATAAATGTCTCATTAGCACATAAAAAGTTGTTCAGTATCATTAGTTATTAGGGAAACAACCCAGTGTCCATCAACAGACAAATGGATAAACAAATGTGGTATATACATACAGTAGAATATTATTCAGCCTTAAGGAAGAAAGAAGTTTTAACACATGGTATAATATGGATGGATCATGAAAATATGCTCACTGAAATAAGCCTGGCACAGAAGGATAAATATTGTATGATACTGTTGATATAAAACTAAATAAGACCAAAAGTAGTATAGAATTTAGCAGGAACTGAGGTGAGGAAGGAATAGTGATTTGTTGTTTAATGTGTACAGAGTTTCAGTTTGGGATGATGAAAAAGTTTTGGATATGAATAGTGATGATAGTTACACAACATTGTGAATATATGCAGTGCCACTAAATTGTACACTTTCAAATGGTTAAAAAGTCAATTATGAGTAACTTTATATCAACACATTTGAAAAAGAGGATGAAATGGACAAATTTTTGAAAAATGCATATCATAACTCATCAAATCTGCCATAGGAAAAAATATAAAATCTATTAAAATTAAATCTGTTAAAAATTAAATCCATAATTAGAAAACTTCTTATGTCTCAAAAAAACTTTATGCCCAAATGGCTTGACCAGTCAATTAATAAGACAGAATAAATAACACTAATCTTGCATAGATTCTTCCAGGTAATATAAAAAATAAGAGAATTCTTTCTAATTTATTTTATAAGGCTAGCATAATCTTGATACCAAAACCTGACAAGGACATTAAAAAGAAGAAAAATTAATTGGATTTTGTTGTTGTTATTGAGTTATATAAGTTCTTTGTGTATTTTGGATATTAACCCCCTATCAGATGTATCATTAGCAATTATCTTCACCCAAACAGTCAGTTGTCTTTTTGTTTTGTTGATGGTTTCCTTTGCTGTAATTTGTTTATTTTTTCTTTTGTTTCCCTTGCCTGAGGAGATATATCTGAAAAGAAATTCCTGTCAAAATGGCTATTATCAATAGATAAAAAAACAACAAGTGTTGGTGAGGATGTGGAGAAAAGGGAACACTGATACATTGTTGGTAGGATTGCAAACAGATATAGCCGCTATGGAAAACAGTATGCAGGTTTCTCAAAGAATTGAAAGTGGGTATACCTTTTGACCCAGCAGTTGCATGTCTGGGTATTTATCCAAAGACCACCAAAACAATAATTCGTAAATATCTATGTACCCCAATATTCATGGCAGCACAATTTACATTAGCCAAGATATGGAAGCAAACTAAATGCCCATCAACATATGATTAGCAAAGAAATTATGGTTCATATATACAATAGAATATTACTCAGCCATTAAAAAAAATGAAATCCTACCATTTGCAATGATCATGGTTGGACCTAGAGGTTCTCACTCTGAGTGAAATAAGTCAGACAGAGAAAGATAAATACCATATGATTTCATTTATATGTGGAATCTAAAGAACAAAAAGAACAAACTAATGAAAAACAGACTCACAAATATAGTGGACAATTTGGTGATGGCCAGGGAAAAGGGGGTTAGGAGGGCTGGGAGAATGGGGTGAAGGGTTAAAGAAGTACAAATTAGTAGTTGGTAGATGGTCACAGGGATGGGGAGCACGGCATAGGGAATGTAATTAGCATTAATATGATGGCTATGTAGAAGGCCAGGGGAGGGAGGGAACGATTAGGGAGATCATTTTATGAATTATGTAGATGTCTAATCAATGTATACGTGATACTCGAGACTAATTTAAATAAATAAATTTTTAAAAAAGAAGACTTATAAGCTAATCTCTTCCATGAGCACAGGTGCAAAAATTCTAAAAAAACAATAATATCAATTGAATATAGAAATCTGTAAAAAAGATAATACGTAACTAAATGCAATTTATTGTATGAAGGTAAAACTGGTTTATACCTAAGCTCAATCACTATAATTCAATCAATATAATTTATCACATTACCAGAATAAAGGAAAGAAATTTAATAGAGTAAATAGATAAAATTTATGGTAAAAATAATGATAAAATTCACGATAAACAAATTAGGAATAGAAGGCAATTTCCTTGGTTTAAATATTTACACATTCAAATTTCATATCTAATGATGAAATATTGAAAGATTCTTTCTCACCCCCAGACTGGAAAATGTTTTTACCACTTATAGTCAACATTGTAATAAATAACTAAGTCTAGTAAATATGAAAGGGAAATACTAATACTTCAAGAAAAAACCTTGAGAGAATATTTTTATGAATTTGGGTAGGCTAAGTTTTCTTAAACAGGTAAAAGAAAGCTCTAACTCTAAAGGAACAAATATTGCATTAAAATCAATCAAGAACTTTGATTTATCATAAGACAGCAAAAAGAGACTAACAGTAAGCTATAGAGTATGGAAAGATATTTTTAATGCATATATTAGTTTTCTAGGGCCGCCATACAAAATACCACAGACTGAGTGACTTAAATAAGAGAATTTTATCTTCTCACAGTTCTGGAGGCTGAAAGTCCAAGATCAAGGTGCCAGCAGGTTGGTTTCTCCAGATCTTTTTCTTCTTGGCTTACAGATGGCCACTTTCTTACTGTGTTGTCATTTGGCCTTTTTCTCTGTATACAAACATCATTGGTGTCTCTTCCTCTTCTTACAGGACTATCAGTCATATTGGATTAGAGCCCCACTCTAATTACCTAATTTAACCTTAATTACCTCTTTAAAGACCCCATCTCCAAATAGTCACGTAAGATATCGGGGTTAGCACTTTAACATAAAACTTTTAGGGAACACAATTCAGTTTATAACATGTACTTAACAAAGGCCTTGTATTCAATATATCTTGCCTCTTTCAAGCCAATAATAAAAAGAAAACCTGATAGAAAAACAGGCCAAAGTATTTAACAGTACTTTTCAAAAAAGTAAATTTGAAGGTCATTAACTTATGAAGAGATGCTCAACACTATTACTCATTAGTAAAATAAAAATGTATATCACAAGAAACCCAATACAACCACTTTAATGGATAAATTTATATACTAATAATACCAAGAGTTGTCAAAGATGTTAATTAACTGGAAATCTCATATACTGCTTCTAAGAGAATGAATTGGTACAAGGGTGAATTTTAGAAGACTTTTGGCAATATTTACTAAGGTTGAGCATGAGTGTGTTCATGTCTAAAAACCTTGTAGTTCTACTCTTAGGTATACACCCATGGGGACACATACATATGTGCACCTAAAAACATGCACAATAGTTTTCATACTGGCACTATGAACCAGTGCATAACTGGAAACAGTACTAAGTTTCTATCAACAGTATAATGAATAAATGTATTGTGATAAATTTGTACTATAGGATCCTATATGGCAATGGAAATGAATGAACTGTAATTACACAACAGCATGGACGAATCTCAGAAACAAAATTTATTGAGAGAATTAAAAGAATTTTTCTGCATAATTTTATTTTATTTTTATTTTTGAAGTTTAAAAACTATGTTAATAGAAGTCAGGATAATGGCTAACTTTGGGGAAGGGGAGTTGTAGTGAATATCTAAATCATGGGAACAGGAGCAGTGTTTTAGAGTGCTAATGATGTTCTATTACTTGGACTGGTTGATGGTTACCTAGGTAGGGGTACTTTGTGAAAATTCATTGTTTTCTCTCTCTATATATACTCCAAATGGTTTATTAAAAATACAAAAGTTCCTTGAAAACAGTGAAACGTTAATACATATATTGATATGTGGTGGTGGGATACTTTTGGGCAGGAGGTCCTTAATTTTGAATCTCAAATATCATCCAAATCCCTCCTTTCTATCTATATAGGTTTTATCTGATGTAGGTTCTATTCTCATACTCTTTTAATTTTACTTCCTTCGCAGGATTGCTTTAGAGAAGCTGACAATTAACCTATGCCACTTAAAAGGATGTTTAGTACTATTATGTAATATATTAAAAACATGAAATGTGATTGTTTGCAAACAAAATAATTTAAAACTGTAAGGAGTATTTAGTAAAATTATCTGGCTGGCAGGTGGCAAGAGTTTTTGAGCCCAGATTTTCACTAGTACATAAACCTCATGTTGATAATTTATATATTCTTTAATATTACTCATAACCTGTGTTTATTTAGACTTAGAGAATTTCCGTGTATAGCTTTGTCCTTCTGTACAAGCACAGTTCTGTGAAAACCAAGAAGTTAATGCAGAAAACCAAGAATTTAATGTAGAAAACAGTTCTGTGAAAACTAAGAAGTTAATGCAAACTTATTTACATTTCGTAGGTCTAGTGGGTAAGTCTTTTAGTTATGGATCGATAATAAATGCCAAACACTTGTAGCTAGACTTAGATGCATTATACTTCTCAGGAGAAAAGAAGGAGACTGGTGAAAACGTTTATCACATATAAGTTGTAGTACTTTTTTTTTTTTTTTTTTAGTTAGCTTATTTAATGTTTGCTAGATGGCATATTTCTTTCAGACAGAAAATCTTGAGGCTCAGAGAATCTAAGTAACTTACCAAGATTGTACAGTGAGTAAATGGCAGCTATAAAATTTAATCCCTTTATGTCTGGCTCTAATCTCATGTTTCAATCATGCTGCTACATAGTTTCTTAGAAATTACATGCCATTTAGATTTTCATTTGCTCATTTGCCATTCATTCATTTGCCTACTCAATAGGCATATGTTGAATAATTATTGAATGGATGATACTTATTTAATGAAATCTGACAAGCCATTCAGATTACATTAATACAAACTAGACTACAGACTTTAGTCATGTATGAGACATGTGGTTCTCTCTTATCATCATCATATGCAGATTTCTCCTTTTACCACGTATCTCATGAATCACTAGAATTCTACTTATCTCTGTTTTTTTTTTGTGTCTGTAATGAATGTAGATTTAGATTGCTACTGAATTGAGAGGTGATTCAATGAACATACAATCTGTTTTTATGCCTAGGGATGTATTAAAAACCGTGTTACTTTTTCCTGTAGTTGTTTCAGGTAAATGTGTGTTTCATCGTGAAATGTCAATATAATAATTCTTTTGGAATTTGTGAAGGGGATCCTTGTACTTTGTGACCAGAGAAACAAAATGTGTGTTTATGCTACTAGGATTTTGATTTTAGTTGGACTGTTTTTCTCACCTATGTTTTCAAATTTCTACAAATAGTATGTTCACAAAAGGCAAAAGCTTTACAAATATAATTGAGTAAATATTTTGGAGGTCCATTACATTGGTGGACACTTGATTAATTGCGTATTCTATTACTTTACCAGTATTTGCTTTTAATAGTGTGATGTTGATTTTCTCTTGGCATGGAGATCAGGGTGCTAAACCTCTATTATTTGCAGTGAAAAAAGAATACTAAAATATCTATCACTAGAAAAGCAAGTTCTTTCTCAGTCATCGAAATAAAGGAAACACTAGTATAAAATATAACTACAGTTAACCCTTGAACAACATGGGTTTAAATGCATGGGTCCACTTATATGCAGATTTTCTTCAATAAATATACAGGAGGCCCTTCATGTCTCCAGGTTTTGCATCCACAGATTCAACCAACCATATATCGAAGCAGTACTTTCAGTCAGTGGTTGGGAATCCACAGTTGACCTCAGAGTGCTGACTTAAGTTATACGCAAATTTTTGACTATTGGTGGGAGAAGTGAGTGTGTCAGTGTCTCTAACTCCCATGTTGTTTCAGAGTCAACTGTATATTATAATATGACAAGGAAATAAGAGTCAAATCATTATTTAAACTTTTGTTATTGCTTAAAAATATTTCTGATATGCCTTTTACAGAATTTTCCTCAAAGTCAGTTAATCAATCCACACAAGAATTAATTTTAATTTTTGACTTATTGGACCCTACTCCTGAAGACTGTAAATTCAGTGTATTCTGTAGGAGGGCTAAGAATCAGTATTAAAAATAAACATTTCCAGGTAATTTTGGTGAACAGCCAGGTTTGAGATACACTGGTTTAATCTGTATGATTATGAGTATGATGCTTAATCAGGAATGTTAATTTGCCAATGAGTCCTGTTGCTTCTAAATGAGCCCTGCTTTCTTGGTTCTTTCCTTTTGAAGCATCAGATTGTAGCTGCAATAGTTAGGTTGGGTACACTTGAGGCCAAGAAAACTCACTCATTGTGGGTTTTAGTAGTCTTGTTAGAAGCACTTTGTCTTGGGAGCACTTTCTTGCATCACAGGAATTTACACCCCAGCAAGGACCCCAGGGGATGGGACAAACTTGCTATTGAGGTAGCTATGGAAACATAGAATGATGGCCACCTCTGTGGAAATGCCAAAGTTACTCTGGTAGGTGGTATAGGTAGGAAGAAAGAGGCCGAGGGAAATGAGCATGCTAGACTTGGATATATTATGTAAAACACTGAGGTTGCCCTTTCCATGGGCTACTTGTAGTGGTTAACTGAGTGTGGCAGCAATATTAAGATAGTTCGTGTCAGATACAGGACTCCACTGAAAGCCAGCTTTGGCTTGAGGACTCCCTGATGGCCTTGCTTAGATGGCACAACAGTCTAATATTCTTTAATTAAATCTTCCCTCAGACTTGCATTGAGATTGACAATTTCTTCATCTTACTTAACACTCATATAAGCATTTTCTCTAATACACATTTTAGTAGTTATAAATTAGTTTGAACATTTGTCCTTGTGAGCTGAGAGACAAGTATTGTATACCTGCCCAGATATCTAATTAGTCAACTCTTGGCTTCCCTGGAGTGAATGTGTAGAACAAGTTCTCTGTCAATAAGAAATCTCAATTACTGTCACAACCACTTTGTAGAAAGGTGATTGAGGTTTAAGGTAATTTCCTCATGACCAAATTATCATCACAATAAAAATATTTGATTATGTCTAATATGGCTTTATATTTAGTATATTCTATATTATGTTATATATTACTATATTATATTAATTATATTATATTAATTATATTATATTATTATAATGATACTGTGATTCTCTTTTAAATAGATGACCTAACTAAAGTACCTTAACCTATATTTAAATATATGGAACAAAACCAGTAACTATCATGTTTAGGGATTATGGTGTCTGGGGGAAAAAAAGATGATTTGGAAAAAACACACATCATAGTTGTAGTTCAAAAATGAATAAGTGTGATAGGAAAAAAATGGCATGGATCATAGAGGCACCATTTATCCCTCTGGCGACCAAATCAAAGTTGTGATGGAAACAAAGAGCAAGCATCAAGAAAAATTGCATGGTATCTTGATGAACAAGTCATACAACTAGGGAGAAATCCAAGAAAGCACTCAGCAACGGGAGGAGGTTGTACGCAGTGAGGGCATGGGGCTGCCCGGTTTCTAGTGGCCGAGTGAGACAGAGGCAGCGGCAGCAGCAGAGGCAGAAGTCTCTTAAAGGGGCCATGTCTGCCAGTGGATTTTTGCAGTAACAGACCTGCACCAGTGCTGATTTGGCTGTGCACAGGGGCACCAGGGACTTACAGGGAGACATTGTTGGAGCCAAGGTGAGATTTACATTGTACAGAAATGCTAATGGTATCCATTGTTCCCTGTTGAGCCTTCCCTGCTCCCAGTGCATGGCCACAGTGCTGCCATAGCTGAGTAGTCATCGAACTGGATAACAGAGGATTCCCTGAAACCCCACCTCCCCCAACTTGTGGCCCCACCCAAGCCACATCTAGTTATATCCTCAGTGAGTCAGGTGCTCCTTGCTGAGCAGCACCTAGACTCACACTGGAGACAGCTGGCCTCGGTTTCTGGTGTGGCATTTTGAGGCTACTGAAAACACAGCATCTATGGATTCCTTGCTTAATCTTAACTGGTGGTCCCAGAGGGGCAGAGGCTTGGGCTAAATTTGGCTTGTAGCTGAACCCCTCTTAGGACTGTGCCACTGGACACCTACTTCACAAATTCACACTAATAAGACTAGGAGACTTAGGACCTTTTCTTAGTACATAGAAACAGACATGGAAAGGCAGCCAAAATGGGAAGATAAAGAAGCAGAAACCATATGAGAGAAGAGAACAGAGATCCAGATATAATGGAGTTAAGTATTCTAACAGATGCAGAGTTCAAAACACTGGTTATAAAGATGCTCAATGAACTTTTGGGAAGTGTAGATAAATTTAGTGAGAATAACAAAGAGATTAAAAAAACATAAAAATGGAAATGAAAATTATAAAAGGGAACCAGTCTGAAATGAGAAGTATATTAAATGAAATAAACAAAGGAATAAACAAAATGAATAAAGAAAAGGATCAAATGCCCTTTATAGAGAATAGGAAAGCCAAAGACACTTCATCAGAATGGCAAGAGATAAGATGCCAAGACTATAAAAATAATTTAAGGAACATATGGGACACTATTAAGGGTCCAAATATCCATCTGATTGGTGTAACTGAAGAAAATTAAGATATTGAACAGCCGTTTGAAGAAATAATGATGGAAAACTTCCCTAACCTGGAGAAGGAAATTGACATAAAACCCTAGGAAGCTCAGAGATTTCCAAAAATCAGGGATCCAAAGAGGCTCACACCAAAACACATCATAATTAAAATACCAAAGGTTAAATACAAAGAAAGAATATTAAAAGTGGCAAAAGAAAAATAGATAATTACTTATAAGGGAACACCCATACAACTGGCAGCTGATTTCTCAAGAGAGACTATGCAGGGCAGAAAGGCTTGGCAAAAAATATTTGACAGAATGAAGACCCAGGATCTACAACCAAGAATACTTTATCCAGCAAAGCTATCATTTAGAGTTGAAGGACAGATAAAGAGCTTCCCAGACAAAAATAAGCTGAAGGAATTTATCAACACTAAGCCAGTATTACAGGAAATGTTGGAAAGACTTCTTTAAGAAGAAAAAACATATATTAAAAACAGGAATGAAGAATGGAACAACTACATTCCTATTAATAAGTACCTTAAATGGAAAAGAATTAAGTGCTCCAACCAAAAGATAAAGTGGCTGAAAGGATTAGAAAACAAGACTCCTACATATGCTGCCTGCAAGAGACTCACTTCAGATTAAAAGACACACACAGACTGAAAGGGAGGAGATGAAAAAAGATATTGCTTTGATGGACCTAGAAGGTATTTAAGTCAGACAGAGAAAGGTAAACAATATATGATTTCACTTATATGCAGAATCTAAGGAATAAAATGAACAAACTAATCAAAAACAGACTCACAAATATAGTAGACGATTTGGTGACAGACAGAGAGGAGAGGGGATTGGGAGTCTGGGAGAATGGTGTGCAGGGTTAAAGAAGCACAAATTAGTAAGTAATGGATGGTCATAAGGATGGGGAACACGGCATAGGGAATGCAGTTAGCATTAATACTAGGTGGAGGGTCAGAGGAGGGAGGGAGCAGTTAGGGATCGTTTTATGAACTATATAGATGCCTAACCAATGTATTGTATACTTGCAACTAATTAAAATAAATAAATTTAAAAAAATGAATATGAGATTTCAAAAATTTTTAAATATTTTCTGTAATTTTCTGTAATGGTAGATACATATCATTCATTATACATTTGTCCAAACTCATGGAATGCACAACACCAGGTAAACCCTAATGTAAACTATAAGCTTTGAGCGACAATTAAATATCAAAGTAGGTTCATCAGTTGTAGCAAATACGCCACTGATAATGATCTGATTATGGTGGAAAATGTTGATAATGAGGAAGGCTATGCATGGATTGAAGCGAAGGGTATATGGGAAATCTCTGTACCTCCCCCTAATTTTGCTATGAACCTAAAACTGCCCTAAAAATCAAGTCTATTAAAAAATAAAGAAAAGAAAAAGAATCTCAAAATATATATATTTTTCTCTACCTTTTAATTTGCTAGAGAAAAAAAAAGCTGAACTGGAGTTGTTAACTGTTTTTCCAAATGAAGTAATTTTCTAGTTAGATTCTCATTTCTCTTAATGTAATTTTAAGAAAGTATGTAAAGAACTAGTTGTACCCATGAAATCTCAGGTGTTAGCTTTCATTCCTAATGACTATATGGGTATCAAACCTATAATACCCTTTTAAAAGAGCTTCGTTACAGTTCCAAATGTTTCCAGATGTTTGAGACGGCAAATGAAATGTAGTTATACGATCACCCTAAATTGAGCTCTACTCCATAGCATCTATGTATAATAAAACATTTATTTTTTCTCTTTAAAATAAGTAGAGGAATTCACTCTTTCAAAAACTATCTGCTTTTATGTGCCTATATTAGTGAGATGTATAATTTCACTTATCATTTACCTCTATTGTCACTGATTTTTAAGAATTCTATTTTAAACATTAATTTTTCCTTCATCATTCACCTTTGAAAAATTGCTTTTAGCTCTTTTACAACACCACCATGTATTAGTAATATACAAAGGATAAATTTCTGGAAAAAACACATATACATACATATACATCTCACTTCTGGAAATATATGTCACTGAAACTATTATTTCGACAAAAGAGAAAATAGGCCCAAGTTATGTAAATGAGTCATTATGTATTCCTGCCTCTATTTTCTGATTTCAAAGAAAATGGTGATTTTGTGATTTCCAGATATTGTCTGACATGCTAACCCCCATACTCAACCTTACAGCTCCTTCATTTATTTCTTCTAATTTAATGTATATGACTGTTTACATCTGTACTCTGTCCAGTTTTCATTTATGTAGCCCCCTTCTAATTTATATTGACTTAATTTTCAGAAGCCAATCACACTTTGAATTTTCCCACCTTGGAACCTATATTTTATGAGAAATTGCTTGCAAAACCCTGGTCAAGTGAGTGGACACATTTTATTCAAGGCCCTCCTGACTCAAGCTCATTCAGTCTCCATTCGAATCTCATTATACAGGAGTAAGCTCAAATACCTACTCCAAGAAGATTTAGGTGGAAAGTTTGATTGAAAGCTGAAGAACAACCTTGTTATTGAATCATGATTTCTGGAAAGTCCTCTCTCGTTCGTCCTCCACAACTTTACGTAAGACTGACTAAAGTCTAAATCACTTGCTTTGCTTTATTTTATCTATCTATCGATCTATCTATCTATCTATCTATCTATTATCTATTTTTATTTGCTTTATTTTCACTATTGATTTAGTCACTTTCATAGGCCCATCTGAATGGCTGTGACCTTGTACTAAAAGTCCCTATGTTTTGGTATTTTCTATCAAAAGTACATTAAAGATGTGTGAGGGTTGGCAGTAGAGCACACATGTATGGATCAGGGTTAGTAATTACTAGTTTGTGACCTTGAGAAAGTTATATAACTTGTTTGACATTCAATTTCTTTTGTAAAATGGGCATAATAATGCTCACACTTCAGGATTGTTAAAGTCGTGAGCATATTTAGTCAGTGCCAGGCTCCTCCTTTCTTTTTCTTTTTTTTCAGTAGATCTTCTCGTTATGTAAATGTTCCATACATGTTTACCTGCAATATCATGTTGTGTATTCAATGCTCACATGACTCCTATTTTAACTGAGTGATACATTCTAATGTGTTTCATTGTAATCGTATTCCCTTCTCTACTTCAGTCAACAACCATCCCCTTCCCCACCTATCACTTGCCTAGACCTGGCCAGAATGTATGCTGACGTGATTATGAACTTTTTGAAATCACTGCATCTGCCATTTATTTGCCTCTCATTCTTCCAGCTCCTTGTTTACTTGCACTGTCACAAGAAGGATGAGATTTACTGTTAAAGTAAATTAACAGTAAAACCAGAGATGGATTTACTGTTAATTTAATAAAGCTTAAGTTTCAGGGAGCTCCACTAGCAAGGGCAGGTTTTTATTATTATGAGGCTAGGAAATAAACTTTGTAAAATATGTTAACCAAACAAATTTTTATCACTGTTTTTAGATGACTGATTTATCCTCTCCAGAAAATAGTATATACAATTGTAATAAAAAAACTGATCAAAGAATAGGAAACAAAGATGTAGAAAATATATAGTATCAAACATTTAATTGACAAAAATATTATTTTCTAGATTAAAAGATGTGTTGTAATCAACTTTTAAATTTTCTAAGTTGTGATTTATTTTCTCATTTTCAATAAGCATTTACTTGCATATCTAATTTTTTATTTATAATATAAAAATTTTTTTGGAGACAGTCTCTCAAATTTATATACACCATGAGCCCCACAGAATCCGGATCCACTCCTGAAGCAAAAGCAGCAAGGCAAGAGGTTACTGGCTGGGGATGTGCAGTGGGAATAGATCTTATTGTTTGAATCTAGTACTGAGTGAGAAATTTTCTAGAACTACCAATGATAATATCTACAAAGAGTCAAAGTTAATTAACTAGGTTGGGAACGTGAACTGAAGACTGTGGCTTGTTCTTACAGTAGATAGGATAAGTTTTGCCTCACAGAAATTTAGCATGTTATGTAATTTAACCTAGTAGTCTTTTTCTTTATGATTTCTCAGTTTGAGTCTTACCTAGTAGACCTTGTCCACCAGAAGACTATGAAAAAATATTCTATATTTTCTTCTTGTCTTTTTATGTTACCTCTATATTTCTGTTTTCAGCTTGTCTATAATTTATTTTGTATTTGCTGTGAGATGCAGATGTTCACCATATTTCCCCCTCAAATGTAGAAACACTTTTTATTGAATAACATATCTTTTTTTCCAATAGTGAGGGATATTTACGTGATTTATTATTCCTTATAAATATTTATACAATCATTTATAACAAATTCTTTTGGTTAACAACAGTTCAGGTGAGTATAAATTCCCGAAATATGTTGAATTAAAAAAATCTATTAGAGATTTGAGGTGTGTAGTAATTTGAGAGAACTCGGTATGAATTTAAAGAAAAGAAAATATTTCACTTTTTTGTAAACACCCAATGTTGAAAGATAACTCTTCTTATTGAGAAGTCATTGAATAGCTTTTGGTCAAACTTTGACCCCCTTTCCCTTTGCTTCCTTTTCTGAATGGTGGTCAATAGACCAAGGGGAATTTTTGTCCTCCCTTCTAGATTTTTGTCTGTGCATGTGTGACTTTCTCCT
Organism: Rousettus aegyptiacus; assembly: GCF_014176215.1. Taxonomy (NCBI): domain Eukaryota; kingdom Metazoa; phylum Chordata; class Mammalia; order Chiroptera; family Pteropodidae; genus Rousettus; species Rousettus aegyptiacus. Next base: position 123,300,236 of record NW_023416284.1, on the reverse strand, counting down.
TTTTTGGGTCCTCTTTCCATCCAGTTTCTTATGACTGCCATAATGCTGTATTCATTGATAAAATACCTGATGAAACTTTTTTCTTTAAATCTAAGAAAACATTGGCCGATTTCAGATCTTGTTAACTTGTTTCTCAATTTCTCATGTTCTTTTTTTTTTTTATTCTGTTGACCAATTGAGAAAATTTTGAGATATTTTTAGTCTTGTACACATATTTTGTTTTCAGTGTTTAAAAAATGGTTTAATTTAGTCATATGGGAGTGGAGTCCATTCCATTTTAGAGAAACAGAACTAATACGATATGTATCTCTAAATATCTTTATCTATATCCAATGTACTTATCAAAGCTAGTGTTAGGCTTACATATATATTTATACATGGATAAATGTAGAAATTGGCTCATGTGATTGTGGAGGCTGAGAAGTCCCCATGTTTGCAGTTGGCAAAGTTGAGACCTAGAAAGCCAATGTGTAGTTCCAGTACAAATCTGAAGGCCTGATAACCAGGAGAGCCAATGGTGTAAGTTCCAGTCTAAGAGCTATTAGACTTGAAACTCAAGAAGAGTTGATGTTTCCGTCTGAGTCCAAAGGTCAGAGAAGACCAATATCTCAGGTCAGTCAGGCAGGTGGAATTCCCTCTAATTTGAAGGGGAGTCAGCCTTTTTATTCTATTCTAGCCTTCAACTAATTTAATGATGTCCACCCATATTAGGGAGGAGAATCTGCTTTACTCAGACTACTGATTCAAATGTTAATCTCTCCCACAAATACCCTCACAGGCACACTCAGAATAATATTTGTTTAAATGTCTCTGCACCCCTTGGCCCAGTAAAATTGGCACATGAAGTTAACTATTATGCTTGGTGTAGGAAATGATGGCTAGAACTATAACTTAGTAGGTCCTTGGTTGTTATCCCAGCTCTTGGATTAAGATACAATGTAAAATTTCTCACCCTTTGAGATTTTTAAAATATTTCTATTACTTAAAAATAAACATTTGAAACAGATATTCTAGGTTCAGTTCTCTTTCGGTATTCGGTTATCTTGTAATATTTCATGTATTGTTTGGAATTGAGCATTTTTAGATGTCTAAATTATTCAGTAAACATATTTATAGAGTCAAGTTGTTATGATATAAATTATAATAATAATAGGTTAGAACCTCCCCTAAATTTTACATAATGACAAAAAGATATCATTTCATCTTATTTACTTTTCAGTGAGGCTTATAATCTTTTATAAATATTGGTACTTTACTACAGTGATGAAATTATATCATTTTGCAAATATCAATTAACACCAGAGGGAATTCAGGATAAAAATCCAGTGTACTGATTATAGCTAGTATTAGGCCTAGTCATATGTGGTCACCTCTAAGGTTCATTTTGAGGAATGCTGACAAAACATCACTCTAGTTGGAAATTCCTGCCATTAGGAGAGTAAAGAAAGAATCATTTACCATCTGGAGATTGTTCTTGGTTAAATATGTTTTTCTGTGGAGAAAATTCCCTTGAGAAGTTTAAGTATATTCTTTTTTAATGCCAAATTAATCAAAATAATAACTTATCTTGGTGACTGGGAATTTTGGTTAATAGGAGGGAATAGGATAAGCAGGAGAAAAAACAGGACTTTAAATTCCTTTTATTAAGAAAAACTTGTCAGTGGCCAGGGAAAATTGTGACATTCTACCTAAATCCTAGTTGTTCACTCTTTCATGTAACATGTCCTCTCATTTAACTATGTAAGTTTCAGTTGAGCTTTGATGAATCTTCTCTTGCAACAAGCATACAAAAGAACAGGTATCTTGGTACAGTAAACATGATTTTTGCCCATATAGCACTGATTTCCCCTGATGTTCTCACATGTTATAATTCCCTTTGAAGCTGCTTTGGAAATTTAGCCTTACAAGCATCTTACCAGTATTTCCTCAGACGTCTATCTAATGAGTCTGCAGGGAAGATGTTAGATCTTTGGCATTTAGCACAATTAGCTGAGGATCACAGAGAGCCAAAGAAATAAAGTCTCCTTTTTTTGTTGGCATTTTCACATAGCACCCACATTTTTTTTCTCAAAGAGCCCTTGCTGTGTTTGCAGTCTTGTTGCACGTGCACCCTGTCTCCCTTTCTTCAACATCAGGCATCTCTGATAGTGTCATCTAGTCATGTACACACTCTCCGAGATTTCAAAGATCAAACAGTCTCTGCTGTTACAGGTCAGGGAACAGCAGGCCTCACATTGTGTTGTCTTTAGGAGACTTCGAAGCTCTATTTTCTCTCAATTTAGGCTTGCTGTTCAGTCCCTGAAATACCCCCTGTCCTGATTTGCCAATCTTCAGTTATGTACATTTATTGTCCCAACATGATTCAAAATTTGCTACCTTTTTGATGCTTTCTTTTGTTGCTAGACTTAAAAAAAAGGTGAAAAACAATGAAGCCAAAACAAGCAATCAAATGGATTTAGTGAAAAATTAGTTTAGCCTCTTTTTCTCAAACATTGAATTTGTCTAGTTTTTTACTTTTGAAACTGTGAATTTGGCATCTTGTATGCACAGCTGTGTCACTCATATGTTGGAGATGTCAAGAGAAATCTGATATTTCAAGTGAGCATCAAGTGTTTGTGTGTAGTCCAATTGTCCCTTACATCATTCAAATTTCATTATGGTTGAAATGAGACACAATATCTTTCACGTTTTATGGTTTCCTGTTTTTAATGTTAATAGGAACACTTGCAACAGCTTTTTGCTTCTGTGTCACTTGATTCTTTTGTTTTCTGTTTATTATATTTCCAGGAATGAGACAAGCACAAAAGGAAGAAATCGACAAGGTAATATTTTGACTTTTTCCAACCATCTAACTTGGAACTCTCAAAGCTAAAATTTTATCTTCCTTGTTAAAAATAGAATTTCTTAAAACAAAATAATTTGTGTAGGTTTTGTTCATCATAATGTCCAGCAGAAAGCAAAATGAGTAGCATAAGTATTCATTTTCTAAAATTTGGTTGGCACCTATTGAGTGCCTACCTACTATATATTGTGACAGACTCTATTTTGCCATTGGAACAACAGCAATTACTGCAGTATACTTAGTGCTGAAGCCTCGTTTAACAACTTTAATAGACTCGGTTATAATAACAAAAGGAATTATAGCTCTCAGGAGTAAAGGGCCTTTCATAGATAATGCTGTTTCACTTGTTTGGTGCTATCTAAATAGCTAATCAGAAAAAGTATCAAAATCAGGAATTGATGTCTGGAATCTATAACTATAATGAACTCTGTAAGATGTATTGACTATATAATTTAGAGTTTGCAATTCCAAAGTGGAAGATAATAGGGTATCATGATAGATCAGAAAATAATGACTTCATTCTTTACCCATAGAATATGCCACTAACATGAACTCATTTTGAAGGACAACTTGAAGATTAAAAGATCGAATTTAATTCACAGTAAGTAATATGGGATTTTTTATTATTCCTATTGAGAAAGGTCAAATAGAGAATTTTTCTAGAAACCATCTAAATTGTATTTATAATTTGTAGACAATATTTAAAAGATAAGACCTATTGCTATATGGTTGAAAACAAAGGAAAACATTGTAGTATCTTATGGCACTCTGGCTGGTTTACTTATGAGCTCTGTGACCCTGAGAAGTTATTCACCTCTCTGGCATCAGTTTTCTTATCTATAAAATATGTTATTTATTTATTGATGACGATGATGAGAATCCAACTGGGTACTACTATTTACTAGCCTTTTGAACTTTGGAAATTGATGTAATCACTTTGTTTTAGTTTTCTCATTTTTCTGGCTCATCACAAGTACTCATCAAAAGTTAACTGTTATTAGGTTGTACTCTTTAATATAATTAACTCTGCACAGAGGGATGCTAGGTAACTATCCTTTGCTGGGTATGTTTTTTGCCTTATTTTAGAATAGGTGCTGCTTCAGTCAAGGTTTCTTGGTTACAAATAACAAAATCCAATGCAGCTAATCTTCCAAAAAGGGTTTATTAAATAATACTGGTTTATAAAGTGATATTACCTGAAATCACATTGCTGGATTGCTCCAGGGAGATCCTGTAGGCACTATTGGAGGATACAGGCCTCAGCTGATACTACCAACACTGGGCATGCCCACTGGGCAGGGGGCATGTGAATAGAGATGAAGCCTGAGACAGTTTCTGCACCCTAGGTATAAGGAGGGTTAAGGGTTTGGGCTTCCACTTTCAGAAGGAGCTGTAAGGCTGGAAACTGCTCAGACCTTGGTGGGGTATTCAAAAAGTGCTGAATAGTCAGAAGACATAACACTAGACACAACATGCCCTTTGCATAAATTATCTATTTTAATCTTCACAACTACCTGGTGAAATGTCATTATAATTGCCCTTTTCTGGACAATGTAACAGAGACTCTAATATAGTATGACCTTTTTAAAGCTCTCAGCTAGTAAATAGCAGATCTAGGATATAAGCCTAACTTATCTATCTCCAAACTTCACACTTTGATATCACTTTGCATCTTCAGAGTGGATAAGGATGACACATTCTATCCTGACATTCTTAGCCAGTAACCAAAATAAATTAAGATATGAATTTTTAAACAGATTGATTCAATATACAATAGAAGTTTCCTTCGATAAACCAATTTCAATACAGTACAAGCCAAATAAATTCTTATTTCTTAGTTATTGCTGCCTCTAAAATGACCTTAGATCCTTAATATTACTAATTAGAACATGGTGATCCTTCAGGCATAGTAAATAGGTATTTTGGATGATGGGATTTTTAATATAGAAAAAAGGTTTGCTATACCTACAGGTTCTGAGTGAGGTTGTGAGAATGATTACTGAGTGCATATGGTAGATTTAAAAACTATAGTCTTTCATATTTCTTTGTGTTTCTAGAAATACTTTCTTAATACCTAAAGAACCTGCTTAATAATTCTCTTTTCTGAGTTTTCAATAAAACATAAAAGAACTATGGAATTGACTCAGGACTCCCTTGGTAAATTTCCTAGGAGCATTGTTTGATTTGGCCACTATTATTTAATTGTCTCAATGTTTACAAAAGGATTGGTATATCTGTCATTCTTATTGGTTAATAAATGTATTTTAGAGGGAGCTTGGAATAGTTTAAAGGACATAAACCTTGGTTTAAACTTCTGTCCAACCACTAACAAATAGTGTGACCTGGGATGAAAACTTGACCTCTAGTGGCCTCAAGTTCTTTATCTAGAAAAGGGTAAGTGATAGTTTATTTCTCTATTTCACAGGGATTGTTGTAGATATTTTAAAAATGAAATCTTGTAGGAGAGTACTTGTATTACTATGCCAAACTACTGTGCAAATCAGAATTATTATGAGACTTAAATATTGAATCACATGAGTGGCATTTAGAAAGGAGGAAATATTTACTTGATCTAGTGTTTTCTTTCACCTAGTTTTTAAGCTGCTGCTCTTATTATAACCCAGAAATGACCAAATTCATGCATTGCAATCTAAGGTATATGGAGTGAATGTTTTATTTTTTGTTCGTTTGTTTATTTAAAGTCTTGTGTCCCCAAACAAATAAAGCACAATGTTTGCTATTTTTTTTTTAATTAGTGTTTTTTTTTGTTGTCGTTGAGGAAGGCAGAATTGGACTTTGAACATTTCCTTCAGGGCCAAATTGGGACTGAAAACCTAGACTAAGTTCTGGATAGGTAAGAGAAATTACTAAAATAATGGGAGATAAGTATTTTTCTACTACTAATAAGTATCACTTTTTGAACTTTACTACATGCTAGGTACTCCCATGAGACCTTATCTAATTTTACAACCTTCTTCTAAGGTAGGTATTATCCCAGTTTACAGATGAGGACACCGAGGCTAATAAGTATTAAATGATTCGCTCAGCGTCACATACTTGGTGGTGGAGCTGTGATAAAAACTCAGGCAGTGTGAATCTTGAGCTTGTTCACCCAACTACTCTGTTAGCCTCCAATAAATACATAATACCATCTGCCAAGCCAAGCAGATAGTTATGAAATGTCTTGCCAAAAGCTTAAGATTTTGCATGGCAGTTTTGGTAGTTGTTACTAGTTATTCTTGGATATCTAATTTGTAAATCTGTATCAGAGGTTTGATACTGGATAAAGCTTAGAATAAAAATGATATAGAGACAACAATAGGCTTTTGGGTATACAGAGAAACATGTTCATAGAAGAAGCAGTCTTTGCAGATTTGGTCTTTGACAGTGCAGTTTTATTTTAGTAATTGCTTATTGAGCATTTGCTATGCCAGTCATCACAATATTATTTTTTTATTTTTTAAGTAAAATTGGTGACTTGGGAAGAGTGTATTATAAGAAAGCTTGTGTCATATTTGCATCATCGTACATAGTTTTTCCACACTTTTGGAGACCAAGGGAAAAGTGTTGGTTCAGAAAGCTGGAAAACAAAGGGGAAATTTGACTTAGACACATTACTTATAACTTAAATACCTGGCAAGTAACCTGTGCAGCCCCATCTCTCTGAATCCACTGACTGAAGTGAGGATGTGTTTACAGCAGGTAGAGTACCACATGGTACCTTGCAGTGGCCTCAGAGAGTTTGGCTCTAAGCCTGCGTAAGAAACACTGAATTATTTGAAGTAAGAAACACGGAATTATTTGAACTATGCCATGATGGACAGCAGAAAGGCCTTTATTTGAAAAAACTCTATAATGGTAGGGAATAATTGCAATAAATGGGAAGCCATTATGCTGTAAAAATTCTCTTAGCATTCTCAAAGGATAGAGCACTACAGTTTAGAAGACAGAAAAACCACACTAATGGAATTTTCTTGTCCATCTCTTAGGTCAGCATCAGTCCTGATATAGTCATCTGACTTTTTAATCATTAATTTTCTCTAGGGAATTACTGTATGTCTGCCTCATACACACATTTATTTTTCCTTTAAGAACGTAAAAAAGGATATTTCATGTTATTTCCTGTTAGTATTTAACAAAAGACTGTTTCAGTAATGTTCAACTATCTGTGAATCATTTTACCAGATGATTGTTATTAAGAATGAGCATTTGGTGGTAATTTATATATTTAAAATATTTAGAAGAGAATTAAATGTTTGGCTGAGCTGTCTGTGATCTATAACATGTGAAAATCTCCATTTCATATTTCTTTTCTTGAAACATATCCACTTGAACTACCACTCTAGTTTTTCTTGTCTTCACCAAGAGTTGGAAAAAAGTGGTCTACATAAGCTCTCTCTTTTCTTTATTTTCTATTCCCTCCTTAGGTCCTGGCATCAACCTCTACCACTATACAAAAATTTCTCTCTGAAAGGTTGCATTGTTAAATAATTTTTAATTTGGCTTTATCCTCTTCCATCATGCTTATAGTATTTCACAGTGTTGACAATCTCTTCCACCTTGAGTCACCTCTTGCCTTTGTTTTTCTCCTGCCCTATTCTCCTTTCTTTGGTTCCTTTGTACCTGTGACTATTCAAGGAAGGATGGGAAGATGAGAACCTAAAGATGTCCTGGTGCTTTCTTGGGCTGTTCAAAGTCCAGGAGAAGTCCATAGAATTCAAGGAGGCTACACAAGAATTGCTGCCTGATTGAGCCTTTGGGGCTGTAGCATAGATTAACTTCTATCCCCATTGAATGCTGCTGGGATATCTAAGAACTTTCCTAGCTCTGGAGGCAGCACAAACAATTCATCTTTAGTTCTGAAAAGTCTTAGGACCAGCTGAGCTTCTGATAGCACCAATTAGATATAGTCTGCATGCCTCAGTGGTTATAGTCTAATCTCCATCTCAAAGTTGTCCTTTCCTATAAGGTTATGGAAGAGAGTGTTAGTAAAAGTAGCCTCTTACTTCGCTAAGACCTGAAAGGGAATTTTAGTTACTTGTTCCTTGAATGCTTCTGAGGGAATTATCAATATCAGAAAAACTGCAATTATATAATCAGGCAGAATGCAGGAAATGCTATACATAGTCAAGACTATATTTGACAATATAACCTTAAAAGCATTGATTATAGGAATGGACAAAAATTTGGAAAACTATATTTTTAACAGGCAGGGAATTTTGTAGAAATATCACATTCAGCTTTCTGTTACTTCAATGTAAGACTGGTTGTATAATTACAGCTGTGTGGCAGTCACTATGCAACAGGATTTTCCCTTCTTATATAACCCTAAATTTGTTGTGAAGCAATGAGCTATTGTCTAAGCCAATCATTACAGTTCTGTTTTTTTGCCACACAGTCAATCTCTCAGACTCCCTTTCAGTTAGGAGGGTTCATGTGACCCAGTTCTCTCCAGTGCCACACAAAGGGAACCCTGCTGTGGTGTCTGAGAAAGTTTTCTTTCCTGTTAAAAAGGAGAGAGTAGCCTGGCTACTGATTTACTCTTGCCTTTGCATGTGGTCATAATGCCTGAAATTGTGAGACCATTAGACAATGAAGACAAGATTAACATGCTAACATGCTGATAATGTTTGATAGGAAGAATGGAAAAGATCTGGGTTTTGACGATATTGTTGAATTGCCAGACCAATCCTTGGTCATCTATATCTCAACTTATTAAGTAAATAACAGATATCCTACTTCTTGTTCCTACCATTTATTGTAAAAAAACATTTCTCAGTGACATAAGAGATAGTCTTGTCTTCACTGTCATTATCAGTAATGCATTCTTATAAAAGCATTCATTTGGGTTTATTTGAATATATTATGCTCTGTGATCATCTTTTAATATGCTCTTCTAAATGCTTAGCCAATTTTAAAAAATATTTACTTGTTCTTCATGGATTTATATGAGAACCACAGTGACCTCATAGGTATGTAGCAAGCGTTGGGGTTCCATTATGTGGGGGACATTTCTGCATACTAATAAAGTTAGTATTATGGCTTTAAAATGTGTTCCAAATGCCCTGATATATTAGGAAAAAATAGTACATTTATTTTTATTTTATCTAGTTATTAAGGAAAAATTTTCCTGTTGATAGAAGAAAGTGAAAGTGGGGTATTTAAAATGGCTTATTGATTCAAGGCCTTAGTTGTTTATTAAATAAAAAATCAAAGCAATGCATCTTCATGTCTTCCAGCATGTACTCCCTTTTATTCTGCTTGCCTTTTAAAACTACTTATTAGTTTTAGATCCCTTAGAACCTGAACGTCAGAGTATGTTCTAAAAATTAAATAATTCTGCATATTTCTTCACTGTATCAGTAGGACTGAACTGGGGTTTTGGTGGTTGGTAGGTTCTTAGGATAAAGTATCTTGAGACCATCTGAAAATATATGAAGAGAAATAGATTAAAATATGTAAAAAATGGATTTTAAAATATGAGTAGCGCCATACAAATGTAACAATGTTTCACTGATGAAAATGAGGATATAAAGCACTATTGAGTTGTGATTCAGTGGGTCCATGGTGAATAGAAAGGCTCATTTGTTAATTCTCTCAACATGATATAAATATAGTCTTGGAAAATTTTTAAAAATTAAATACCAGGTGGATTCTCTTTAATTTAAAAATTAAGTACCAAGAGGGTACTATTATGTGAAAGGTATACAAATTAAGATTGATTTTCTTTAGATACATTTATTAAAACTAATATTTTTCTGTTTTAACCATGCCAATTAAACTTTGTAAAACCTATAGGAAAACCTTGTTTTCTTATTTTCCAGACTATGATAGTCTGAATCCATGATGTGTTTTAAATATTCTTCCTATTACAATAGTGTATACTTACTCTGATAGTCATATAAAATATTTAAAAATATACATTTATAATTTAGCCTTACATAGGAAACCACCATCAATATTTTGTTGTACTTTATCTAGTTTTTATTCTTTGCATTATGTATAGTCACATATATAATATTTTTTTTATTATAAAACTGGGTGCATGCACAACCCTTTTCAATTATGATTTTAAAACATTTTCCTCTACACAATTAAAATGTTTTGAATCCATACTAAAAATGTATGTGTTGTTTAATTTACATAGTGTAAAATGCACTTTTTAAGTGTGTAGTTTTATGAATTTTGGAAAATGCGTAGAGTTATGTGTCCACCTTTTTCATGAAAACCTTTCACATATTATAATTATGTTATAATCTCATCTGATAGTTTCAACATCTGTGTCATCTTAGTCTGGTTATGTTGATTACTTTGTCTCTTGACAGTGTGCTGGGGTTTTTTTGTTTGTTTGCTTTAGCTTACTACTGAAAGACAGATATCTTGTATAAAATAGTAGAGATGAAGTGAATAGTTTTTATGCCTGTATATGGGTAGTCTTTTTGCTAGAACTTTAGTGTGGGATGTTGAGTCAATCTAGTCAGGGGTTTAGCTAGGTTTGGGATTTCTCGTTTCTGTTGTTATTCTCAGGGCTTCATGGGTTTCAGCTTCCTTTGGTATTGCCGTGTGTTTCCCAGGAGCTATCTTTCCAGGGGATTATTCTAAATGTCTGCTCCATATTCAGCTTTAGGTTTTCCTTTACATTGTGCCTCAGAGAGGACCTCTTTCCATGCTCTTGCCCTTCCCCTGGCAACATATTTCTGTTACTAGTTATTTTATGCTATTAGCCTCATGGTGGGGTGACACCATATTTTTTAGTCATGTTATTCTTTTGTGAGAAATGTTGATTGTTTTTACTTTGTTGTTATTTTAGTGTTTTAATATTTTGATATTGTGAAGAACATTTATGTTTTGTTTTAAAATTTTGATTATGTGATCCAATTTGTATTTGAAGGTGTTTTCGTTTTGCCAAATTTGAGTTTGTAATTTCTTTTCAAAAAATGTTCTTTGAGTTCTTCTTGGCAGAAACTAGCTATTAGTCCTTTGTCCTTTGTAAGTTGGTAGTGTGACGTGCTGTTAATTCCGAATGCATGTATTAACTGGCATGGTAACTCTTGCCAGTATTCAATTTCTTGATTTTTCTCAGTTTTAGAAGAGCTTCCACTTTTAGAGTGATTATGACCATACTTTATTCCAGCTTTTTGCTAATAATATTCTCTCTGCCTTCTTTGATATTAGTTTTTCAGGTTTGTATCAATCCTAAACTGTCGACTTAAGTGGAGTAATAAAAAAGACTAGTCATGTTAAAGAGGACCATCATTTACATTGTTGAAATTTTTATAAAGCCTTGTAGATTTTTTTTATTATTGCTATAGTGGAGAAACAAGGATGAAGATGATCAGAAGCATGAGCAAACTTGTTGCCTGCTTACTGGAAAAAAATCTTTACCACCATAGGTCTCTTCAGAAGTATCTGCCACCTTGGGATCCTTCACTTCAAACTCCCATACTATAAAGTACCCTCTAATTCCCTTTTCTAACTTTTCCATTGTACATCGTGGGTTTGATAGTGGAATTTAAGTGAGGTCAGACCATTTCTCATTCCATCCTCTGATTTCTCTACAGAGTGTCCCTAATGCACAAATATGGAAATGTTAGGAAATTCTGAAGGAATAGATTTTCTCATAATTTTAGTAACAGTATTAGGACACACACTGAGATTAAACATTTTTCTTATCCACATTCCCTATTCCACAGCCTTTTTGCTGTAAGATTGCATAGTATATATCTTAAGGGCACGGCTTCATAGTGAGGATGACAGTGTGCTGAGTTTTACATGACTGATGGAGCATAGGTAATATTCTCATAAAGATCTGGGGAATGAGAGAAAGATGGAGGACTTTTGTCATGGGTAGATTGTTATTATGTAAATATGAAAGCAGCTGTGATTCTTGGTGGCCCATTCTTAACACAGTAGTTCCTTCTGTGTTGTGTATTTATATAACATGCTTCCCAGCATGCAGCCTTCCGTTTTAATTCTTGTTATTTACTTGAAGAGCAGAGTGTTCTCTCTGTCTGGTTGTTCTTCATTTTCGTGAGAGGCTCCCCTTGTTAGAGTGACTTCATATTTTACTAATATGTTTGAAAAGAGCTCAGTATTTGTTCTTCCTCATGCTTTCCTCAAAACATTTATAGACGTTTCAGATGATGATTTAGACAGCATATATGCATACTTGTTTGCTCTTCACAAAAAGCAGAAGTGTGCATGTTAAATTTTTAAATCTTCTTATTCTAACACAGCAATTGCATTAGCTTAGCACATTACTTGCAGCTTCCTTTGGATTTTAAAAATAGGACTTCTGGCACCCTGATGTCCTCAAATTGTAGTTATATATTATTCACTAAGACAATACTATATTTCTTATTGTAGCATGTTTACTATTTAATAATAGACATGGTTATCTTTGAGCTCATGTCCTATGTCTGAGGGAAGAGAGGGAGGTTTGGATATTTCTTAAGCAAGTTATCATGGAAGAGTTCAAATTAATGGGTGAGTCCTTATTAGAAAAGTCTGTATTGGAAGTAAGTAGTTTATTGGTCACATAGCTAAACAGTGTATCACAAATATTTTTGACCATAACCTATGGAAGAAAGGCATTTAACCCTGTGATCTAGTTTCCCTATGAATTCACACACACACACACACACACACACATACACACACAAACACACACACACACACGTACACACACGTACATGAGGCATAATTTTTGTAAGATGATGCCATTATATAAAATAAGCTGGTCAAACTGATTAAATAGCTTTTACCCACAGTGGTTTGTGATGCACAGTTTGGAAAACATTAGTTTAGATTTTCATAATTCATACCTTGGAGTCTTTGGAGCCATAAAATTTTCTGTGTTTATGTGTGGATTTGTTTTTCTGGATATAAGGTTTTAAGGTTTTATCATATTTTCAAAAGTTCTATGGACTCTTACATAAAGATACATAAAGGCAGGTTTTTTAGGTCTATGCTGTCAGATCTAATTTCTGTCCCATATCTTACTGTGATCACTTTCTCTCTATTTTTCTTCTCTTACTCCTCAACTTTACTATCATATCCATCCAAGATTCCTCATGGATAAGGGAATCGTACATACTGTTTTTCATGAATATAATAACAGCAATAATAAAAGTAACAACCACGTATTTAAATTTATTCTTTTTAAGAACTGTATTTGGAGCATCAAATATTTTATTTTGAATTCACATAGTAAATACTGAAGGGTAGCTCTTCTTATCCCCACTTTTCATATGTATAAGCTGAGACTGAAGTAGTATAAGCAGTTTGCCCAAAATCTCATAGGGTAGAATTCTAAAAGATTCGTGAGACAATAAGCAGACACACTGCCTCTTATCATGTACCTGGTTTGCTGGGAGACTTATCTTTATAGGTGTGTATTTTTTAGCTGAATCAGAGATTGAGGTTGTGGATGAGATAATTTAGCTATGTGGGGGTTAATATACTGGATAGGAGTATGAGGCTTAGTCTAGGGAATGTAACTGCTGAAAATACCCCTCATCGCTTAGGTAACCTGAAGGAATTATTCACTTTAATATGCTCAGGCTCGAGTTCTGACTCTGGGAGATTTCTAAAACTGACCCTTTTGGATCAAGAGCTCACAGATCCATCACTTCAGAGAGTAAGTCTCTCACTTCTCTGAACAGAGCTACTGTTAGATAAAGGGAGAGAAGAGCCTTCTAGAGTATCCATGGAATTTGTTCTTATTCTGTAGGTGATTTTTCTACCAAACAATAATAGATGATTCCGCAGAGTGATTCACATCAGCAAGAGATTCATAAAAATGAAGTTGTAGGAATTGTAGCAAAATAGCTTAATTTATTGCTCTGTAAGCATGTGATTGCAGAGCAATCACTGATGTTTTTAAGTGCTTCCTCTGTGCCAAGGACTCTCCTAAGGTAAGTTAGGTGCTTTCCTCAACATCATTTCCATGTACAGATGAAAAAACAGGCCTGAGAATGCACAGCTGACAAGGGGTAGAGCCAGGATCTCATAGCTTATGGATAATCAGCATATTGTCTGAGTACTCTAACCTCTAGACATATAACCTAGTAGTGTCTCCTACAAAAGAATATGAGATCATAAGAAGTCTTCAGCTGGTGTAGATTATAGGTTTGGTGCCAAATTGCATCAAATTCAAGCTGACTACTTAGTCAAGAAAGATACTGTAGCTTATAATCATTACCCTGAGGCACGTACATTCTCTTAAAATAGGCTGAGAATCAACATCATAGCAGAAATATCTCCAGTGAAGAATGTAGATTTGCTGTTGCCTTTTTGAGGCCTCTCACTCTGAGAAGTGACTACTTGGTGACAGATTTTTAATGTTTGTTCAGTTAAAAATAAACACACACACACACACACACACACACACAACACACACCCCTAGTTCAGCATAAGTGAGCCTTTACAAGCAAAAGCACCTAGAAAAAAGGCTACATTTTTAACTGGTAGAGAAAAGATTATGTAGGTTTTATTTTTCAAAGCTTCTACTTCTCATGGAATTTCCAACTCTCCTTTCAAATCAGAAGAGAAAAAAAGCAAGCCAGGAGGGAGAAGTGATACAAAATTAAAAAAGAGAACAGAGCAGCGTGTTTTTTAATATTTCAGATAAAAAATTTGTTTGAGGGAAAACATTCAGAAAGAAATAGGGGGAAATATCCTTTTTAGAACAAAAGAAGTAGTTTAAAAATGCAATTTCAATGAACTATCAAATTTTAAAAAGAACCACGGCAATGTATTTTCAATTCCATTTTCATATTAGCCAAGTAGAGGGCATCCACTTTTATATAACATTATATTTTTTAGAGACTAAGAAGGTCCTCTGTGCTGTTTAATTCATTCTTTTATTATTTTTTCTAAATTGTTCTGACACAAAAAGACTGCTGATTTGAAGATGCACCATCATAGCCATAGGGGCTCCTCTCTAACCAGAGAAAAGGCTATTAGAGTAATGGGTCACAATTGTGGAAATTGATATTTTCTTCTTCAAGCAGAACTCATATTCATCTCCATGTGGGAAACCCATTTTGTTACTCAGTATATGTCAATTCTCAAACAGCAATGATGACATTTTGATTGCTCTATAGAAAGATTATATATGCTGATTACCCACTATCACCACTGTGCAATTTATTTTCTGTAGGGTTACTAGATTTGTATCAGTTTACTCTTGCTCTTTTACTTTTGTCACCAGAGGGTGACTGCAGTAAAAGTAACAATCTGATGTTTGGAAGAGATCACAACTACTTTCTTCAACCTGGAGATCAAATGCATGACTGGCCTCTTATGATATTCCTCTGACCATCTTTCTATGGTGCCCTGAAAAGCGCTTTGGAATCAAGGTACACAGGGCAGTTGTTCAAAAAGGTATGAACTCACTGCATAGAGAAGGTGGAGTGGGAATAAAGAGGTTTTGTGCTTCAAATTAATGTTTGGGTTGGTTTTAGTCCCAATAATTGCATGTCCTAATGATTTTTTTTTTATTTAAATTTTGGGCACTAGGAAGTAGAGTAGAAAGTGTAGGTAGTATTAAATTTGAATAGCTTCATAGCTTTAGTAGTCTGTCTTATTAAAATCTGGGAACATTACCGTAATTAGATATATTTTGTGAGGTCACTGGCTATTGTACAAACGTCACCTGACCCTGCAGCATATGTGTTAGGTTTGTTCGGTGGTGTTTGTTTATTGGTGGAAAACTCAGGGATACAGGAAAGATTGTTGTGTTCTAAGGTAGCGCACAAAGATCTGGCAGGGCTGGAAGTCAGATTCCAGGGGAAGGATTCTAACCCTTGGGTTGGGGATTTTTTAAGCTGCGTGATTAAGAACTACTGGTTATCTTCTGATTGATCAAGAGCTGGGCTGGAATCATGAAAGACTGTAGTGAAGTCTTGACTCCCACCCTAATCTGCCAGTTTAGCATTCATGGTTAGGGAAACCCCAGATGTTCCCCTGATGTAACATGGAGGTTGGGGTTAAGCCTTGCAGTTATGCCTGTATGGCATAGTAAGCTAGTAGCATGATTCATTACCTCAGCTTTCAAGAATGCACAAGGGGAATATTGTATTCCGATGTGAGCAGGGGACTGTGCTCTTAGCCTTGAAGTTGACCAGGATTGATTTTCATAGCGCTGCTAATGGCTGAGTTCCAAGGTACATTATAGGAGGGTAACACTTTTTCGAGAGGCCAACCTGCAGGGGATCACTTGTCCAAGAATTAACTTTTACTTCTCATAGAACCTCAGAAATAGAGAAAGAAACTTAGAATGTTTGAGGAAAAAGATCAAATTACCTAAAATGGGTAAAATATTAGAGTGGCTTTAGAACTTTACTGGAGACATTCAAAGTTGGGATCAATGAAGCCTCTCAGTCTCCCAAACTCCCACCATTTGCAAAAATCTTGAGATACCTGTTAGACTTTCACTGGCCATAAAATTGGGGGAAGAAGGTACAAACCAAGATTTGTGTTACACATATCATTTTCTACTCAGTGACACACACTCCTCTTTCTCTCTGTCTCTCTTTCCTGTCTTTCTCTTCTAGTTTATTATTCTTTCTGGCTATGTCTTATTCTCATCTATGTTCTTTCTGTTTTCTCTCTGCTTCTTCCAGTCTCTGTATATTTATTGTTTATTGTCATGCTAGTCACACAGAGTAATGGAATGAAAGTACTTTTTTTTTTTTTTGTAAAGCTGAAGGGGTCTTCTACTTGCAGAGTATACTATTATTAAGATAGTTTTGGTAACTTGTTAGTATGGAATTTTTGGAGACTCTGAGGTATACCTTGTCATAATTGTCTCCACTGTTTTTTTTTTTTTTAAGGTAAATAATTTACATTCTGTTAGGTAATGCTAACTCATTCAGATTTTTTGAAAAGCAAAACAGCTTTTCTTTCTAACAACTGGAGTCAGCTGCCTATTAGGTTAAGTTAGTTTGGAGAGAAAAATGACTTGGATTTGTTGTTGGTAATTAATGAGACAACGAATGAGCATAAACAGAGACTGTAGTTTCCTTTGGTAGAAGATGAATAATGATAAGCAGTTCAAGTCTATATTATAGAGGTCTAGGTGCTTAGATCAGCAAGAAGATAGTATATTTAGAGCACTAGGATACACTGAAACTATCCGAACTGAGTTTATTCAATCAGAAGTTGTCTGGTCCTAAACCTGAGGAGGAAAATGGGATGGGATGTGCTTCAGACTCTTCAGTAGTAGGAGCAAATGAGCATCTGGTAGAAATCTAGAACAATGGTTCTTAATCTGGTGACTTAGACCCCTAAAAATTCAATTGATGGTTTCATGGAGTCTATGAAGTATTCTCAGTATTTTGAGTTTAAATGCATTTTCCTAGTGAGAGACTGCCTCTTTAAAGGAATGTGTTTTAAAAAGGTAAGACTCACTCGTATGGATGGCTCATGAATGTCACCCCAGTACCACTGAATTTCATATTATTTCACAGATCATATAATGGACCATAGCTGCCTCAATGGCCTTGTGTAGTTTTGAGACATCAGTGATGTAAAAATGTATTGAGCTCTTGATGAGCTTCAGTCCCAAAGTTTTTTTGTTGTTGTTGTTGTTTTCACTGTTTTTAGTAAGTTCCTATATATAGAATGATAAATTGTGCCCTAGAACAGAGAAACTCACTTGGGAAAAGATTTTATCCAGTAGAATATTCTAGATGTATTCATTATCCATTAACAGTGGATTTTTTAAAAAATTGGCTACATGCATAAGAAGTAATCAATTGTTGATGTATTCTTCATTAATGTTAACTGAAGATAATTGTGATATGTTCAAACTAAGACATCATTAATAACTATAAGAAGATGTGCTATGCAAAAATAATTCTGGCAAGAAACTCCAAGTGAAAGTTTGCAAAGAATAGATGGCATCAGGGTTGAGTCTTCTCTATACCATGTATGAGGTCAGGCCCATCACCTTCGCAAGAAGGGACTGGCCCACCTCCTTCACCAATGCCACTTAAGCTGTTGTAATTTCAGGGGCCCTCTTCAGGTTTCTCTTGGTCTTGGACATAGATATCAGGTTCTTAGGCATCCTCTGAAGTTTTACCTGACTGCTTTTCTGCTTGGGAATAAGTGTTCCTTAATCTGTTGACTGACTCAGATTGCAGCATCTTCCAAAAATGACAAAATGGAGGGAAGGGGACATGAAGGGCTGATGCCAGTACCCTGCTTTTCTAATCCAGAATCTGGGACAGAATTTGCCAAGAATAGGTTCAAACACCTTGTGGGAAATGAGCAGCCAGGTAGAGATCTGCTTGGAGAATGTTTGTCACACCTCCTACCTTATTCCCTCTCTTTCTCCAGCCTCTGTTGTTGGATGCTTTTGCCTTGGCTTAGAAACTGTTCTGGTGTTAGTATCCAGAAGAGCAAAGGGCTTTTCCATATTAGTTCTAATTACATAGTAGTTCTAAAAGTAAAGTGGAGATTAGGAGTAAGTGGAGCCAAAGAATATTAGATACAGACTTACAGTGGTGGCTGTTTGGTATGTCAGCTGCTCAGTTGAGATCCTTATTGACTCTGCTTTATTGATATCTCATATCTCGAGGAGGTTGGGTGGCAGACCTTTCTTTTGTGTAGCCCTATAGCCCAGGACTACAGCCAGCTTCTACCAGAGGAAAGGGGGGGAGGGGTGGTTGTTTAAAGGGAACTCTCCTAGAAGTACTAGCACATATTTTGTGAATCTTTACCATTGTCCTGTTATATTATAATCTATATGTTTTCAGTATCCTTGGGATTCTTCAGTTGAAGAAAAGCCAAATAGTCTTAGGTTCTTAGTTTATTCCTGAGAGTATATATCTCCATATTTAGGCTTGAAAGAACATGAATTAGCTTCTGGTCAGGTTGTGTGGTCAATTTTTCCAATTTTTTAAAATTGTGACAAGGTACACATAACGAAATTTACTATCTTACTACTTATAGATATATAATTCAACTATATTAAGTACCTTCAGAATGTTGTAGAACCATCACCACAATTCATCTCTATAACTCCTCATTTTGTAAAACAGAAACTATGCCCTATAAACAATAATTCCCCATGACCTCTTCCCCCAAGACCCTGACAACCATCATTCTACTTTCTATCTCTATCATCTTGACTATTTCTAAGCACTTCATATAAGTGGGGTCACATCGTGTTTTTTGATGACTAGCTTGTTTCACTTAACCACAATTTCCTCAAGGTTCACCTGTTAACTTTCTAACTGATATTTTAACATTCATACCTATCTCCTATTTAAAAATCCAACCCTCTTCTATTCCTCGTTCTTCTCCAGCCTTAGATTTCTCCTTGATGGCCAAAAATCTTGTAAGAGTTGCTTCTATGCACTGAGTACCATTCTTTATCCCTACACAGTCTAACTTCTGCCCCACTGCTCCTCAGAAATAGCCTTCACCAAGGACACCAATGGCCCACATAAACCACTTTTTATTATATTTGTCTCCTTGGCAGCATTTAATGCTATGGACATCCCTTCCTTCAAACACTCTTCTGGTGACTAAGGTGATGCACCACACATACTGGTCTTCTTTATTTCTGGCCACTTCTCAGTTTCTTTGGCAGGCTCCTTCTCTATTCACCTCTTAAATGTGACTGTTCCTTATGGCTCTATTTTGGGCCATTTCTTCCTCTTTCTCTATTATAGATAATCTTGTTTATTCTTGTGGCTTTATTCCTTCTGGCAACTCCTGAATCTATGCCAAGACTCAATTCTTAAGCTCCTGGGTCATAGAAACACTGCCCACAAAACACTTGCACTTGAGATATCTTCTAGGAACCTTGCACTCAACATGTCTGAAATTGAAACTGTCATCAATTACCATTACCAAAAACCACCACTCCAAGAAATCCATGGTCTGCTCTTGACTCTTGCCTTAAATTTATCTTACTGACACTACAGTTGCCTGTTGCTTAACCCAGAAACCTGGATTCATTATGAATCTTCCTTCCTGCACCACCAACCAATAATCGCCAAGTCCTTTTGTATCTATTATCCACTGCTGTATAAAAATCACCCCCAAAACAATGGCTGAAGAAGATTTAGTCTTTTTTACAATTCTGAGGATTGTCTGGCTAACTCTGCTGTTCTCTTCCAGGCTCGCTCATGGAGCTACATTCCCCTAGCTGGTGTCTGGGCTCAGCTGAAGACACAGCAAGGTCCCTCCACATAGTCTTTCATCTTCGCAGCATGGTAGATGGTCTCTGGCTTCCAAGAGAGGAGAGCAGAAGGTGCAAGTTTTTTGAAACCTTGGCGCAGAACTTCCCCAGTGCACTTCTGTCACATTCTTTTGGTCATAGCAAATCACAAGAACAGCCATGTTGAAGTTATATCAGGTCATTGGAAAATTGTTGATTGTATCTGAGCCATTCCCCTGATATTTGCTCAGATTTTGACATATTTTTTTCTTTTTATTATTATTTATCCATCACAGTTTCTTGTGCCTTAAACCAATATATATGTGTACACACACACACACACACACACACACACACACACACACACATGATTGTGTGAGAACTTAGAATGAGCTCGCTCTGTGGAAGTGCATTTCCCTCTCTCTCTCTGATGACCTTCAGGCTAATGACAGTGGGAATATCTCATGCATGTTAAAAGCTGATGTACTAGGAGAATTAGTCAGCATATCCTAGATTTATTTCCAGTCTCTTGTGAACATAAAACGAGAGAAGCCACTGCACAATCAGCACATTTTAATGCTGTGCTGACCGAGGTCTTTACTCTGCCCAGAGAAGGAATGGCCTGAATGGATTGGAAGAAGGCTAATGTCAATGAGAACAATCCTTCAAGTCTCTTATTTGGCTAAGTTATCTTCCAACTAATAGTTAACTTCAAATAAGACATCAGCAGAACTCAGTGAAAATGTCTTCCCTGAGATTTTCCAATACTCTAAAAGTTCTTCATCAGAAAATGAATGGCAGATGGCAGATATGAAACTAGCCATAGTTGCCTCTGAGTCTTACATAATGTTTGACTTTTAACAGAATTATAGGCATAAAGATGTCAAAATATTTTCTTTGATTTAAAAATGTGATGGATTCTTTATTTTTTTTAATTTTAAAAAATTAATTTATTTTTTATTATGGTGACATTGGTTAACAAAATTTCATTAAGTTTCAAGTATACAATTCAACCGTAAGTCATATATATTTTGCATTGTGTGTTCACCACCCATAAATAGATTTCTTTCTGTCACCACACATTTGACTTATTTTACTCCATATCCCTCCCCTCCCCGCCACCCTCTGGTAACCACTAGTCTACTGTTCATGTCCATGAGTCTCTGTTTGTTTGTCATGTTTGTTTGTTGGTTTTAGATTTATATTTCACGCATAAGTGATATCATCTAGTTTTCAACCTTTTCTGTCTGGCTATGTCACTTAGCATGATTATCTCAAGGTCCATTCATGTTGTCACAAATGGCAGTATTTTATCTCTTCTTATGGCTGAGTAATATTTCATTGTATATATGTACCACAGCTTCCTTATCCAATCATCTATTGATTACTTTCATGTCCTAGCTACTGTTAGTAATGCTGCTATGAACATTGGTATGCAAATATCTTTTTAGATATAAGTTTTCAAATCTTTGGGGTAAATACCCAGTAGAGGGATTGCTGGATCATATGGTAGATCAATTCTTAGTTTTTTGAGGAACCTCCATACTGTTTTCCATAGCGGCTGTACCAATTTGTAGTCCCACCAGCAGTGTATGAGGGTTCCTTATTTCTCCTCATCCTCTCCAGCATTTGTTATTACTTGTCCTGTTGATTATAGCTATTCTGACGGGTGTGAGATGGTATCTCACTGTGGTTTTGATTTACATTTCCCTAATAGCTAGAAATGTTAACCATACTTTCATATATTTACCCTTGTCCTTGAGGTCAAATTAATAAAATTCTCTTTAAGTCCGGGGTCCACGAGTTTTGTTCCTCTTTTCTACTATGCATTTTATTGTTTCAGGTCTTCTATTCAGGTCCCGAAGCCATTTTGAGTTAATTTTGGTGTGTGGTGATAGACAACAGTCTGGTTTCATTCTTTTCCAGGTGGCTTTTCAGTTTTCCCAGCACCATTTATTGAAGAGACTTTCCTTTCTCCACTGTATGTTTTTGTCTCCGTTGTTGAAAATTATTTGCCTATATAAACATGGGTTTACTTCTGGACTCTCAGTTCTGTTCCACTGGTCAGTGTGTCTGTTTTTCCTTTTTCTTTTGTATTTTTTTAAATGCTTATAGCACCTGGTATTCCTAGGTGGTCTCGGTGTGTTTGTTTTTCTGCTAGTACCATGCCGTTTTGATTATTATTGCAAAGTGATGCCTCCAGCCTTGCTCTTTTTTCTCAGGATGGCTTTAGCAATCAATTCAGGGTTTTTTTTGTGCTTCCATACAAATCTGATGGGATTTTGATGGGGATTGCATTAAATTTGTATTAAATTTGTATTAAAGTATTAAATATAATACTTTAGGTAATGAGGTCATTTTAACTATGTTGATTCTTCCAATCCAAGAACATGGAATATCTTTCCGTTTCTTTGTGTCTTCTTCAATTTCTTTTAACAGAGTCTTATAGTTTTCATTATATAGGTCCTTCACATGTTTCCTTAGGTTTATTCCTAGGTATTTTATTCTTTTTGTTGCAATTGCAAAATGAATTATTTTTTCCAATTCTTTTCTGACTCTTCGTTATTAGAGTATAGAATACTATGGATTTTTGAACATTGATTTTGTATCCAGAGAATTTACTGTATTTGCTTATTATTTTTAGTAGTATTCTTGCTGAGTCTTTTGGTTTTTCTATATAGAGAATCATGTCATCCACAAATAGTGACAGTTTGACTTTTTCGTTTCCTATTTGGATGGCTTTTATATCTTTCTCTCTTGCCTGATTGCACTTGTTGGGACCTCCAATGTTATAGTGAATAACAGTGGTGATAGTGGACAGCCTTGTCTTGTTCCTGATCTTTGAGGAGAGATTTTTAGTTTTTCACCATTAAATATAATGTTGGCTGAGAGTTTGTTGTATATGGCCTTTATTATGTTAAGGTACTTTCCTTCTATACCAATTTTAAGTGTTTTGATCATAAATGGATGCTATATCTTGTCAAAGGCTTTTCTGCATCTGTGATATGATCTTATTCTTATTTTTTCATTTGTGTTATGTGGAATATCACATTTATCAATTTGTGTGTATTAAACCATCCCTGGGCCCGTGGAATGAAGCCTACTTGAACATGGTGTATAATCTTTTTAATACAATGTTGTATTTGATTCACTGGTATCTAATTTAGGAATTTTGCATCTGTGTTAATGAGAGATTGGTCTGTAGTTTTCTTTTTTGTGTGTTATCCTTACGAGGTTTTGGTATCAGAGTAATATTGGCTTCATAAAATGAGTTAGGAAGTATTGCCCCCTCTTTGATTTTTTGGAAGAGTTTGAGGAGAATAGGTATTAAATCTTCTTTGAATGTTTGATAGAATTCACTGGTGAAGCCATCTGGTCCTGGACTTTTACTTTTTGGTAGGTTTTTGATGATTGTTTCAATTTCTATACTGCTGATTGGTCTATTTAGATTTTCTGGGTTTTCTTGATTTAGTCTAGGAAGGTTGTATCTTTGTAAGTACTTGTCTTTTCTTCTAGGTTATTGAATTTGGTGTTATATAGTTTCTCATAGTATTCTTGTATGATCTTTTGTATTTCTGTGGTGTTTGTCATAATTTCTCTTCTTCATCCCTGATTTTGTTTATTTGTGTTCTTTTTCTTTTTTCTTTAGTGAGTCTTGCCAGGGGTTTGTCAATTTTATTAATCTTCTCAAAGAACCAGCTCTTTGTTGTTTATTTTTTCTATCTTCTTTTTGGTCTTCAATTTCATTTAATTCTGCTATAATTTTGATTTTTTCCTTCAACTAATTTTAGGATTCATTTGTTCTTTTTCTCATTTTTAAAAATGAAATGTAAGGTTGTTAATTTGGTCTCCTTCTTGCTTTTTGAGATAGGCCTGCAATGATATGAACTTTCCTCCCACTGCTGCTTTTAACATGTCCCAAAAGTTTTGATATGTTGTATTATAATTATCATTTGTTTCTATGTATCTCCTGATCTCCTGTAATCCTCATTTGTGGTTTTTCCTGCTTTCTTTTTATAGTTGATCTCTAGCTTCAAAGAATTACGATCAGAGAATATGATTAGTATGATTTCAACCCTCTTATATTTGTTGAGGCTACCTCTGTGTCCCAGTCTGTGGTCAATCCTTGAGAATGTTCCATGTGTACTAGAGTAGAATGTATAAGCAGCTGTTTTGGGATGAAAGGCTCTGTAAATGTCAATTATGTCTAGTTGGTCTAATGTGTTTAAGGAAGTTATTTCCTTATTGATTTTCTGTTTGGACAATCTGTCCATATCCGAGAATGGGGTATTTAGGTCCCCCACTACGATAGTGTTTTGGTTTGTTTCTCCCTTGAGTTCTCTTAGTAATTGTTTTACATATTTTTGGGCTCCCTAAGTGGGAGCATAGATATTGATAGGTATTATATATTCCTGGTGTATGATTCTCTTTATCATTATGAAGTGTCCCTCAATATCTTTCTTTACCTTCTTTATTTTGAAGTCCATTTCATCTGATAGTACCACTATTACTGCTTTTCTCTGAATGTCATTTGCTTGATATATATCATTTTCTGCCCTTTCACTTTGAGTCTATATTTGTGTTTGGAATTGAGATATGTCTCCTGGAGGCAGTATATAGTTGGGTTTTCTTTTTGAACCATTTGCAACTCTGTTCCTTTTTATTGGTGAGTTCAGTTCATTTACATTTAGAGTGATTATTGAAATATGAGTTTTTCCTATATCCATTTTATCTTTTGCTTTCTGATAGCTTGGTGTATACATTGTTTCCTTATACTTGCATTTCTATCTTTTTCTAAAAATTTTGGTTGGGTTTTATGTCTTTTCCCTCTGGTCCTTCTTGTTTTATGTTATGTACTTCAGTTCTGAATCTTTTATGTGTGGTTACTGTTACAAATATGTAGAGGATAGTTATACACACACACACACACACACACACACACACACACACACACACACAGTTGTCCATTTCTTCTGTGCCTGCCTTATCTCCATTCCCTTTGCTAATTTGGATCTTTGAATCCTCCGCTTTTCTATTATTGTTGTCTCAATTTTCCCTATGTATGCTGAATATTCATTGCTATCTTGCAATAGCAAATCTCTTCTTTTTGTTTAAACTGTAATACCATGTTCTTAATAAGGGTTGCACTACTCTGTTTCTGTCTACGAGTTGCCTTACTCATGGCTATTTTTTTTTTTTGTCATTTTATTTTAGGTGAATCGACCCCTTTCAATATTTCCTGTAATGCAGGCCTCGTAGTGGAAAATTTCCTTAATTTTTGTATGTCTAGAAAGGTCTTGATTTCTCCTTCATATCTAAAGGAGAGCTTAGCTGGATACATAATTCTTGGCTGGTAATTCCTTTCATTTAATGGTTTGAATATTTGATTCCACTCCTTTCTGGCTTGTAAGGTTTGTGCTGAGAAGTCTGATGATAATCTAATGGGTTTTTCTTTGTAGGTTACCATCTCCTTTCCCTGGCTGCCGTGAGAATTCCTTCTTTGTCATTAATATTTAATAATTTTAATACAATATGTCTTGGAGAAAGCCTTTTTAATTTGATATAATTGGTGTTCTATTGATTTTTTGAATTCCAAGCTCCACCTCATTTCTTGGATTTGGGAAATTCTCGTCAACTATTTTGTCTGAAAATGCTCTCTGATCCCTGCTTTGTTTCTCTCCTCCTGGAATACCCATTATTCTTATCTTTCCTTTCCCAATGGCATCAGCTAGTTCTTGTATTTGCCTTTCATTAGTTTTAATTCTTTGGTCTCTCTCTTCCTTCTGAATTATTTATATATTTCTGTCTTTGATATCACTCATTTTTTCCCCATTTGTTTGACTCTGTTTTCCAAGCTTGCTATTTCATTGTTTTATCTCTTTTAGTGTATTCTTCATCTTCAGAAGTTCCATTTGGTTCTTTTTTAGGGGTTCAGTCTCCTTGCCAAAAAAATTCATTCTGCTGATCTAGTTGTTTTTTCAGCTTCTTGAATTTCTTAAAAATTAATTAATTTATTTTAATTATTTTCAGTTATACAGCACATTGGTTAGACATCTATGTAGTTCATAAAACCATCCTCCCAATCGTTCCCTTTATTCCTTGGTCCTCTACCTAGCCAACATATTAATGCCAACTGCATTCCCTATGCCATGCTCCCCATCCCTGTGACAGTCTATCAACTGCCTATTTGTATTTGTTAATTTGAATTATTTTGAATCTCATTGAGTTCTTTCAGAAGAAACATCCTGAATTCTCTGTCATTTAAGTCACATATTTCTATGTCTTTAAGCTTATTTTCTGGAGATTTTTCTCTTTCTTTCTGAGCTCCCTTGTCACTTTGGTTGTTCATAGTGTTTAATGGAATATTTCTCCACCTGGGCCTTAATGGAAGTATATTCTATTTTTATTATTTTTTTTCCAGGAAAATGTATATAAAGATCTCTTTTTAGCCTGCTGCTTAGATGGTGTTTTCCTTTTGGTTTCCAATAGGTGGCGTCTAAGCCTCTTGGATCCCTGCTTTGAGCCTTAATAATGCTTTTCTTTTCTTTTTTCTTTCTTTTCTTTTTATACATATTCAATCACGATCCCTACTCTCAGTCTCAGTCCCTTTCAGTGTTAGCAAAAGTTTTGGTAGCCTTTGCTCAGCTTTTCCTGGGGCTCTGCGGTATTTGGTTTTGGAGGATATAGGTTGAAAGATGAGAGTCACGGCTCAGCCTGGTATTTTGCAACCGTGCCTGGTAATAATCAGCTGTTGCTTCTCTGCCATCTCCATTTTGCTTTCTGCCCTAATCTCTTGGCTCGACCACTGCGTGGAGCTCACAGATCTCTGATGCAGAGCTATTCGGGGAACCTGCCACACTTTCTCCTCTCCCCCTCCTGCAGGGAGATCTGGCTGGGAGAAGTAGCTCCTTTGTTCCTCCCAAGCTATGCTGCCTGACTCCCATAGTTCTGACCTCCAGTAGCTCTTTTGCGCAGATCACTCACTCAATGTGCTTGTGTGTAGGCTGGGTGTTATTTGTTGAGTTTTATATGTTCAGCATACTGTTATTTCAAGGGGAGAGATCTGGGGACATCTCTCACTCTGCCATGTCATAAAGAACTCCGATCAAGTTCTTTAATTTCTTTATCCATTCAAAAATATGACATACCTGCTATCTACTGGATCTATGCTAAACACTGGGCAATGGGGGCTCCAATGATGTTTGATCTTCCTTATAATAGATCTTCTGTAATAGAATTTCATATCCCAATGAACATTCTGGGATACCAGATGAGTCAGTGAAGTTTTATAACAGAGGGAGGGAGGATGGTTAAAGATGCTTTCAGATTTTGTCTCCTCAGAGCAAAATTTTCTAGCAGTAGCACACTGTCACTAAGAGATGAAGTTGAGTGTCTGAAATGATTTTTCATGGAAGAGGGTAAAAGTCTGTGCTCTGCAAGAATTAGCCTGACTTGATAAACTATTGGAGAATGGACTTCACAATCACCAAAAGACAGTCACAAGAATGAAGGTGAGGTAAACAGAAGGAAATGGTAGTGATTGACTACCTTTCTCAATGCATCATCTTATTTAATCTTCCCAAGAAACTAATGAGGTATGGGATATCCTTCTCAGTTTCATCTGTTAAATAATGTAATCATATTCTCCTCTAATTCTTAAAAATTATGACAATTTCTGAGGATTTATATTAGTATTAGATAAGGCATGAAAAATGCTTAAAACAATTCCTGGAACAAAATAAGAACTTAATGTAGAAAATAGATTATTATATGAAACAACATGATAGCAAGGGGCAGTAACAGGAAAATGAAGGGAGAAAAAAAAAAAGAAGAGAAAGTTTTACTGTGGGGCCTGAGAAAAAGTTAGGGAAAAAATTCTATTTGACTCTGCCCTAACTTATACCTCACTACTTAGAACTATTAGGAAAAAAGGTGAAACGGGCAAAATTGCCTAAGACTTTCCTCTTCTTGTTCATCTGTCCCTCTTCAACCCAAGTCTCAAGGCCCTGATACAGATAGCTATCTGGTTTTCCAGAATATGTCATGATTTATCCATAATCCCCTCTTCTCGGCTATCCTCAGTTTATGTTTTTAAGTTTACAGTTTCTAACCCCTAAAATCTGCTTTCTCCTATTTCATTCCTTCAGTAGTCAATTCACATCTTTGTTAATTTGAGATATGGATTTATAAGTTATTCTGTCAGTGGATGTTTTTGTTTATTTTCCTTAAAGGAATACATTTATATTTTATTAGATAACTTATGCAGACCAAACCTTAAATCAAAGAGATGACTTTATGAGTGAGTGTTTTAACTTCTATGCCAGGAAGGTTTTACAGACAAAATTGGATGAAGGTAGCCTTTCACAGTGTCTTTCAGATCACAATGCATTAGATCTCTGGTTTCTGAGACCAACTACCTGCTTCCCTACCTAGTACCTTTGAATAAGTGAAATGTCACATGCATTTTAATGGCAGTTTGGTTAATCTCCAAGGTGGTCCATTTTTAATATCTGGGAGGGGAAAACTGGAGAAATCCTAATCCTTAAACATCATTCATTCATTCATTCATTTCTTCAAGAGCTTCTTGAAAGCTCTTGATTTTTCATAGATTGTCTTGTCTCTAGTTGTTCAGTAGTCTAGTTATGGAAAGAACAGAAATAGCCAACTGTAACTGCTTCAGGGTAAATGAATTTATAATATATTATATTTTGGTGGACTTTTATAATTGGATAAATTATTTTTCATCCCCCAAAGTCTCTCTTTATTAGATGGCCACAGGACACATCCCTACTAGTAATACCTTTTTGAATTAGTCTTTTTGGATGAGTGCTTTCTCTGTGGCTCAGTGCTTTGGACCTGTCTCCCAGTGTTTGGACAAATGAGAAACTCTAGGTCAGTTTTTGCAGTGTTTTAGTTTTATAGAGTACTCAACTCATATTCCTAACTGGGGTTTAGGGAGTAACACTAAAGAAATTGAAAGTTTTATACTTTAAACACTTTCTGATTTATGTGACTTTATGCTTTGAAGTTTTCCAGCATTCTTATCAAGGTACTTTGTGAAGAGAAATATTGGTCTGGTCTAAAATATGCTTCTTTATTGGCCTACTTGGAAAAACAGAAAAAGGTTTTATTCCTTTTCACATATTTTGTTTCTGTCTACTGTACAACTGTTTAAAAGTTACTTCCTTATCTACTCTGCTCAGAATTAAAACTGAGAGTATCACTTTTGTTTTTATCCACAAACTGCGTGACTAATTATACTTATATCCATGTAGTCATTAAAAGATTTTAGATTGACTCATTAGAAATTTTAAAATGAAGTGTTACTTTTTATCCAATGTACTTTCTATGAAAGTAGAAGAAGCTCCTTGTAGTTGACTTGATAGAGAGCTATGTAGTAAGAATATTCTTTAAGACTCAATTTATGAGTTCTAGAAAGTCTCTTCGAAGCCTCATGGAGGAGCAAGCACTCCAGAAATTGTTGCTGGAAAATGTATTGCTTGCTTTATTCTAAGATTTTCTAACAGTTCGTATACAAATTTGGCATAGGAGAACCCTGTTTTCTCTAGAATTGGAATAGATACTAGCAGCTTCTAGAAAGAAAATTATTTTAATAGCAGTGGTCTACAGTGGAATTTTCCTGAGGGTAGAAATGAAATATGTAAAATAGGAGAGATATTTGCAAATTTTTGGTAACATTTTGCATAGTGTGGTGAATTTTCTTCTACTTACATGGACTAAGTCTTATTTTAGGTACTTTTCAAATTAAGATTTTATCATTGCTCCTTCAAGAGAGAACTAGCTAAACTTTTTTATTCTTCTGTCAGTGCCTCTGTAATTGGGTTAAATTGCAATTCTACCAACAGTATATAGGAGGGCTCAAGGATAAAATACATTGAAAGAATGATGAAAGCTACCTCCAAACTTTCTTTAGGCCAGAGCATAGAGAAGTTTTTAGAGTCTATTAAAGGAACCCAATCATAATTCTGTTTTTTTTTTTATATATTAAAATCAGAAAAAATAGAAAAGATAATGTTGCAGAATGAAATCTCTATAGTAGAGGCAATGATTAAGGTACATAAACATTTTATTTAGATGACAAATACATTTTCAACCTTTAATGAGATTGTTGTACTGACCAAAATACAATTTAAAGATAAACTGCCATTTTACCTTTTGTATCCCTGCAATTAACTCTTGGTGGCTTGAATGAAACTGAGGTCCCCATAGGGCTGCTGGTAGAAAGTTTGTTTGTTTGTTTGTTTGTTTGTTTGTTTGTTTTTGCACAGCGTCAGGTTATCTCCTAGTGCAGTTCCCAGATCTGACTTAAAGTTTTACATGGTAAAAAAATAGTCATCAAATGTATGAAAAACTCAAATAGTTTTATACTTCACTGTTATATTATAGTTGTGTTTCTAATAGTTTGAATTAGCCAATTATCCTTCCATAAGTTCCTGTATGTGTCTAAAACCCTGCTAAGCCTTTCACATAGTTAACTTCGCTTAATACTTATGACTCTATTGACACGCATGCAATTGAAACATTCAGAGATGTTAACTTGCTTACCTGAGATCACATAGCAGATAAACTAGCAGAGCCATATTTTTTTGACTGCAAAGTCTGTGTTCTAACCCAGTGTATTCCAACATCTTTCGCATGAGGGCTTCGGCTGCCCTAGCAACAACCCCCATCCCCTGTCTCTTTGAGGATGAGACCTAAACGGTTTAGTATTGGCAGCCATTGGTTGGGAAGCTTGGCTGTTAAGCCAATATCTCTCTCTGTCTCTGTCATCTATGATCTACATCTATCTTTACATCTTCTCCCTAAACAGTACCGTTGTAGTCGCTTCTTATACCCAATTTATTTTTCTGCTCTAGCACTCGTACATGTGCAATATTGATGCCATTGTCAAGGTTGGAGAAATAACCTAGGATTTCTGAATTTCTCATTGCTCCCTGGCTACTTTCCCTGTGGCACTTCTTCCTGCTCCACCCTTATTCCCAAAATTTGTATCAATTCTTATCCATCCATGAAAACTATTAAATTCATAGTATATTTATTTCAACAAAGAGTTAGGAGGCATCTAATTGAGTGAATTAATTTTAAGTTGTAATCTCCTTCCTACTTGCTTAGAAATTAAATTAATTTCTGCATGTTGTAATTTCAGTCAATATGGAGATGGCAGTTGGGACTGATTACTCACCATCTTCATGTATGAGCTCTTAGGACAGGAAGGGGAAAGAAAACTTAGGAGCCTTTGGTATCTCCTAGCTACTATGAGCTGGACAGGAGGTAACACTCATAGATGGAGGACTGATGAAATTAGACCCCTCAATCTATGTAGATCTTTAGAACAGCTTCAGAGCAGCTTTATGCATGTCTCGTTTTCCTCTTTTCCTTCAATAACTAACCCCTGAAATACCTTGACTGCGTGAAAGTATTAATAATGTACAGTCATTAAAGTCACCTGCTTATAAATCATGAGTAATTGTATTACAGCCAAATATACCCATTTAAAGAACTTGTATAATTTATCTGCCTGGAACACCTCTTTGATAGCAGCCCTAAACTTTTTTCCCCAAGATATTCAGGCTTCATGTCTTATAGAGATCTTTTCCTGCCAAATTAGAAATTTATGATCAGATTACCCTGTGAGTTTGCTTTAAGTTAAATTTATTGCAGAGTCCCATTTTTGTTTACAGATGTGTTTTGGGGTGAGGCAGGAGACTTTGGTGTTGAAGGCTCAAGTCCTAATTTCCTGCTCTGTTCTTCCACAGACCTAGATTGGTTTTTAGTTGTAAAAAAAAAAAAAAAAAAAATTCTTAATGGAATAAACCAAAACTCAGAGAAATTAAGTGGCTTTAGTGTGAAATTACAAGGTCAGAGCAGAATCAAATTAGAGTGTTTATTAAATTTAAAGTTGGGAAATACTTACTCCTTGTGTTTTAAGCATAATTAGGTCAGAACTATTTTGGTAACACTTCCAGGATGCACACATATTTGTGTGTAAGATTAGTGTGGATGAAAAAGTGGCTGTATAATGAATCTGACAAGTTCTGTGACTGAAATAAACCCATAGGGTGATCTGATCATAAATTCCTAACTGGGCAGATCATGGTGGGTAATTATTTCCCAGGCTTATAACTTCTTTAGTGAAAGGTTTATCTTTGCCTTAAGCAAGCCCTATCCATTGTTTTTGTGCATTTGTGCTAGCCCAGCTTTGGAATTCTAGAGTAATCATCTTTTTCAGACCCCTAAGAGGCATAACCACCCTTAAGAGAGCACATAATCTTGTTAATTCTCCTCTAATCCAATCATAGAGATTTTCCCTTCTTGCTTTCTCAGACTTTCCTATAATCTTCCTTACATTCCTTCCTTAATTCCATATATATGTAATGAACTGCAAAACCGTCATTTGTCATTTGGCTTAAATAAACTCATAAAAATTCTCTACAGATTTGGATATTTCCTAAATCAACATCAGAAATTAATGTATGTAAAACTACATAATATGCTTCACTAGAAAAGACTCTTTGTTTCTTATTCTGCATTACCCTCTGAAAAACATATAGCCTAGACCTGTGGATAAAGAAATAATTTACATTAAAATTGTAACTGCTGACAGTTCATCATCCAGGCTGATTATACAGCTGTATAATACAATCAGTAATTGGAAGGGCCAGAGGATTTAAGGGGTAAAAAAAGGCATCCATAAATACTAAGGGGAAAATGTAGCTCACTGAAATGTGGGCTGCCTAAAGCTGGTAGGAGGTATCTACATGCCTGTGGCTACAGATACTACAATTATTAAAGTTTGTCTTCGAAACAAACAAAAAAAACCTATAATAAACCAAAGCAGAATTGGTTTCAGCTATGAGGCTGCGAACTGAGGTCCTTGGGTTCATTCACCTCGATAATTATTTGTTGAGCACCTACAATTTCCTAGCCAATACTAAGTCCTGGTAAAAAATAATTAGACATAAATCATGTCCTAGAAGGAGTCACAGTGGTAGGTTAGGAAGGTCAAGATAAGCATTGGATTAAGACATGTACTCTAAAGTCACTAATGTAGAAAGTGTTAGAAAAACCACTGATTTTGTGCTCACCTTTCTCCATTGGAAGGGAAAATCTAATACCAAAGGCATAAATTAAGTTAAATAAAAAAATTAGAATTGGGGTTTTTGAAGAGTAAATATAGGGAAGAGAGAGGATCGTGTGCAGAGAGTTATGAAAGATTAAGTGCAGGAGACAGTAAGTAGTTGAGCCTGGGTGGAACTCAGGGACACTGTGGTAGATGGAGGATGAGGAAGTTAGACAGGGATGTAGCTTCCAGACATTAGCAGAGCTTTTTCATTCTTCAAATACAGAATGTTCATCAAAAACAAAAAGAAAAACAAAAAACAACAACAACCAAAAACATGATTTCAGATTTATTCCCTAAGCAAAATGATTTGAAAATGCAGATATTATATTAACTGTGTTTAGCTGGAAGAGATCTTTTCCTGCCTGTTTTAAGTTCATTTTAATTGAATCCAATTATAATTTGTGTTGCAACTACAAAGAATTTTTGAAAAATGTCTGTCTAGGAAGGCAGAAGTACAAATAACAAAAAGCTTCTACTACCCTGAACTTGATAATGTAGAAGAGTAGGCAAATGCAAACTCCAATTCAAGAAAGGATCTGAGAAGTGCTGTTTTCAATGCTAATTGATCATAGAGCAGAAAGCAGGACTAACTTGCCACATGAGTAGGGGCAAAGTGTGGTGTCGCTGCTCTTGGAGGACAGGGGGTGAAAGGTGAGTTTTGAAACATGAGGAAGTTTTCAAGAGGCATGTGGGTGATAGAATAGGAGAAAAATATCTGGGTTGAGTGATACTCTTGAGCAATCTAATCATCAGTGTGGAAAATGCAGGGTAGATTCAGATATGTAGAGTAGTATGGTAGGGCTACATAGTAGGTGATGGGATTGTGGCAAATAAGTGAGAAACCTTGAAAAGCTGTATATTTTATTGTATAGTTCATTCATCCAATTCATTCATTGTTGTACAAATACTGAGCTCCCAGGTTATATGATGCATTCCAAACTTTGGTGTAAGGAAGACAGGCTATGGTCCCTGACCTCAAGAAGCAATAACAATGGGAAGACACAGAAGATTTCTGAGCAGGAGAGGGTTACTACATTACTTCCTGAGCTACTTCTCCTACTTGAAGTCATCCACAGTCCTCTCCCCGACTTCTCCTGTCATGTTCTTGCAGTATTTATGCAGATGTTTCTTCCAACATGGTCTACTCTCTCAGTTTCTTGTCTTCCTCATGGCATAATTCATCTAGTTGATCAGAGCAGATACCTTTGACTGGTCCTTCACTTTGTTATTTCATTACCACATACAAATCTTCAGCAAATCCTATATGTTTTATATTAATATATCTTGAATTCAGCCTTTTCATTCCTTCTGGCTCTACGTTCCTAATCTCTTGCCTGGACCACTGTCCCTGCTTCAACTTGCCCCTTCCAGTCTTTTCTCAACTTCGTAGTCAAAGGCATACTTGCAAAAATTAAGTCAAATGATCTTACCCCCTGCTTACTACACTGTCAAGGCTTCCAGTCACATGTAGAACAAGTCTTTTCAAAGTCCTTTTAAAGGCTTTTAAAGCTTCGCATAATTTTCCTTTGCCTTCAACCTTTATCCCTCTCTCTTAACACTCTCCTTCTTACATACTGAGCTCTAGGTATATTGGTGTCTTTTTGCTGTGCTCAGAACATAATCAGGATATTCTTACATCCAAGTATTTGAACTCTTATTTCTGGAATTCCATTCTTTTGTACATACGCTTAGATTTCTCTTGCACTTCCTTTAATGTTGTTAGTGTTCTGTTCAAACATTACTTTCTCAAAGAGTCCTTCCTAGATTACTTGTCTAAAGTAATAGCCATCATCCTTGTCTCTCCCTTGTCTTATTTTATTTTTCTTCAAAGAACTTAGCTACTTAATATTATTTTATGCATGTATTTGCTGACTTGACAATTTCCTTCAGGAGAATTAAGCTTCTTGAGGACAGGCAACTTGGCCTTCTTGTTCACAATGTTATCCTAGTTTCTAGAATATGATCTGCATTGTACAAGATTAAAGAAGTACAGCCAGTAAGTGAAGTAAATTTTTACAGGGTTTGTTCTAAAAATAACATAATTGGATGTACTTCAAAGAGGAAATAGGGTTAAGGAAGGCTTCTTTTGAAGGAGGAGAGATTTAATTATGTTTAAAAATTGATGGGAGGCTGTATGATGGAAGACTGTACAGAATACATAGTATATCTCCAAATTTCCTGGAGGAGCATGGTGGAAATGGAGTGAAGAAAAGAAAAGAGGGGAGGAGTTTAGGACATACTTTCCAACTGGTTTGCATCATCACATTTATGGGCCACAAATAGAGTTTTGCTGAGACACTGATCTCTTCATCTTCTAGGGTGGCTGGCTGGGGCCTGGGTGATAGGTCACCTCCAGCTATAGACAGTTTCTTCTGTTTACACCAGTGAGCCAAATGAATATCATTTGCTACATGTACCATGATGTGAAAGAACCTGGGAAGTTCTGAAGTAGAGAAAGAGTAGGAAAATTTTTTTGATTTCTTAAAGGGTGAAAGCAATTTAAGAAATGTGGTGAAGGGGTCAAAATATACACACCCATATCTTTGGTAGAAATAAAAAAAGACTCACTAGCCCGGTCTTATCTCTGTATTTTCCTTTCTTCTTTCCTCTATGCGTGGATTTTTGATTGAATGTTTGCTATCTGCCACTTTCTGCACTAATGACTAGAGATACACATCTTCAGGTCAAAGGTAAATTCTCACCTTCTCCAGAAGACTTCTTTGAACTACCCAGACTTGGTTCAGGGCCTGCTCAAGCTCTCACTCATGATAGGTCTGAGTATCCATAGTAGTTTCTCCCACATTGTGTTGAAATGATCAGTTGATGTTCCTGTCTCCTCTGTTTGTCCATAGCAACCTTAGGGACAGTGTTTTCTCATTTGCCTTTATAGCCTGACCATTTAGCTTGGATCCTGGCACAGAATGCATGCACATTAAATAGTTGTTGAACTGAAACTGTACCAAGGTAAATAAGACACAGTCTTTGATATCGAGTTGTGCACTGGCTATTTGGAGAGGTAGGTGTATAAATTAATAATTATGCCACAGTGTGTTAAGAACTATAACAGTTATATATATATATATATAAAAAAAGTGCAGCTGGAGCCCAGGGGTAGGGACAGCTAATGCTGATGAAGCAAAAGAGTGGTCACTGTGTTTCTTTCCCTGGTGAATTCAAGCAGAATTTATGTTCATTTAGGAAGGGAAGAACAGTTACTGCAGAGATGTTAGATTGTAAAGTTATAAAGCTCTTAGAAGCCCTCAGATGAGAAGTGCTAAATAGTGAAATATTAACTTCAGAGCAGCAGCTGGCAAGCCTGGTTTTCATGTGCCTTAAGGCGCATCACTAAATCTATTGACGCTTATAAAGTTTCCTCCTGGTGAAAAAAGGGGTTTTATAAAGGTTAGCTTCTTTAATGTTCCTTTTACATTATCCTGCAAAGGGTATTTTTCTACACAGGAAAGGTCAGAATGATTAAATAAGTCAGCTAATGTGCCTAATAACAATGAAAATGAGCAAGCTCTTTACCCCCCTTGTGGTTGGGGATGTTAATTGTATATTCTCTATTCTGAAACTACTGCAATTGTTATAAATGCTTCAAAATAGCTTAAAGCTCCTCTGTCTTTACACTGGGCATACTGATTCCTCAAACTACCACAATGCTTGGTGGAAAATGTTCACTGAATGTATTGTGGAGGTACCCTGGTTTGATGAAAACACATGAATTTGGAAGTTGGATCCACCTCTGTTAGAATCTCATCTTTGCCTCAAGTAAGCTCAGTAGTCTTGTGCAAGTGACATAAAGTCTCGAGCTTCTTTTCTTTCTTGTAGCCACAATACTTACAACATTTAATAAGCAAGGTTGTTTTGAGGGTGAAATGAGATAATGTATGAGGGGCTAATACAATGTCTGGAAAAAATATATTAAATAAGTGTACATATTTCTTTTCTTTTTATATAGTTAAGACATTTTTACTCAGAATTCTCCTGTATAAATATTTCAAGCTTCTTTCAGATTTCACATTGAAAAAAATATTGCCTTTATGCTTAATACCTTAGGTTTCTATAATGATAATATAAGAACAAATACTTATTGGGTATATATCTTGTCAAACTTGTACTCTATAAGTAATTTACATCAACAATCTAATTTCTTTCTTATTTATTTAGATCTGTTTTATGGATGAAGAAAATGAAATGTAGAAAGTTCAAGTGATTTATCCAAGGTTAAACTAGGAAACTTCAGGGTCAGCGTTCAGATCCTCAAAGTTTGATTTCAAAGCTGTATTCCTAAGGGCTGCCTCCTAATAACAGTATTTAGTTTGTATCTCTTCTCCCACCATGTTAAACTGTACTCCATCAGAAAAAGAGGGTCATGTAGAGACAAAAACAATCCTTTTCCTATTACTTTTATAACTCCAAGCCAGAGCCAAAGAGCAAGATCAGAAAGGAAAGGACATCACTGCTGGAAGGCCGGTGGTTTCAGTGTCCAGTGGTGGTAAGAGGGTCATGGGAAATCTCAGATGGAGGAGGAGTCGTGATGGTCTCTTCAACCTCAAAAGAACTCTCATGGTAAAGTGGCTGGACTAACGGTTAGCCACAGATCCTGGGTATTCAGCCTCACTGAGAACTGAGAATAACTATTTTCCCGTCAAATTAAATCACTGAGTCTGGCTATGACAATACCTATCTCGGGTCATCTGTACCTGAGGAGTATTCTGGGGTTCAGAGTAGAGGGCAGTTCTCTGTTTGCCTAGTCACTTGAAACTTAAGACTTTGAGTCCAGGGACTCTTCTGGACAAATTAGATGGTACAGACTGTTTAATTCAAGTGCTGTTTTTTTTTTTTTTCTTAATCAAAGAAATCAAAGTTCAGAATAGAAACTGTTATCCATGACTGTTTACACCAGTAAGTTGTGAGGAAATCTAATAGGTACTCTGTGGGTTGTGGTTCTTGTCACCTTCCATACTGTGTAACACATTGGTATGGAAGGTGACAAGGCACTGTGTACCTGAGGATCATAACTTAAAGACTCAGGCCTGCATGGCACAAAAAATAAAGGGCATTCAAGCATAAGTCTTCAGCTTCATCTCTCCATTCTCAGGAATTTTTTCCCTTCATTGATATGTAAACTGATGTTATCCATCACTTCAGGTTGTGGCTTGAATTTTGAATCTGTACAGGATGAATGAGTACATTATATACACTTGAAATAAAGGATGTTTAGTTGGCTGCATAGAAATTTATGTAAAATTGGTAAACTAGCAAACCACTGATTTTTTTCTTCATTTCAACTCTCCTTTTCTAAACCCAGTTACCTAATTCCTCCTTTTAGCAGCAAGCCTTGTTTGTGAATAAGACTGGGATCCCTTGAGCCTGTAGCTTTTGTACACACTGTTAGAAAATGTTTAATTGAAAGAAATTGAAACTGGGATTTTTTTTACATTGTTCTGCTACTGCTGAACTCCTGCTATCCCTGTGTTCCTACCAATTACCATGGACAGAGGACAACTTGTGCTAGTGCTTAGCACAATTCTAAGAGAGAACAGTATAATTTCCATTTGTGATGAAAACCCAGAATTTTTAAAAATGTTATAGGACTTTCCCAAAGTCACATGGTTAGTAAGAGTTAAAGCCAGAAGTCTAAGGCTTGTGTACACAAAACTCCCAACTAATGAGTGTGCTTTTATCACTCATTAATTTTCTTTAGTCTTGCCAACACAGAGTTTCTTGGTACTTGGTGTTTTGAAAAACTTACCAAATAAATAAATCTTGGAAAATAATGTTTTATTCATCCTACCAGGGACTTAATTTCCAAAATCAGTGAATAAATAGCTCTCAAATTGATGATGAAAGCAGTACTACTAAATTTTTATGGTGTTTACTGAGCGAGTATTCACTTTTATAAATAAAAACATCTTTTTCTCCACCTTAATGTTATCTCAAGTTAGCAGAATGTGGGAAGCAGTGAAGTCCCTGACCAGTAGTTAGTGTTGTGTGGGCATGTGCTAGGTAAAGTAAAGTTATCAATAGTCAGCATGAGTGCTTACTTCTCTGACTATATTCCCTCCTTCTTAGTCAAACAGTATTTAAAAGGAAACATGTAAAAACAAGACATGAGACAAACAGAACAACAAAGAAGATAATACAGAGGTGAAAGGAATCAAAGCTGCTTCCTTTTCAGAGGAAAAACATGTTTTTACATGTTGATTGAACAACAGCATGATCAGCCTTTCAAAATCCTCAAAGCAAAATTACCGAAGCCTCAATTTTGTATCTTTTTGTCATTTCTTACCTTTAATTCTTTCCTTCTCTATCACACAAGGTTGCAATAAGAATCAAATTAAAAAATCGTTATGTGAAAAGTTTTTGAAGATTACAAAATACTATACAATTGCGTGTTTATTACAGAAAACCTGAATATAAAATAGAACTTCTGGCTTTAACTCTTACTGACTCTGAGAATCTTCATAGTAATTTTAAAGAGTTTTTTTGTAGTTCTAAACTTTTCTTGTTCTAAGAATCTTAATTTTAATTAACCAAGTATCTCTCAAACTTTCGATCAGGTAATATCTATTTACATCTCAGAGAACTAGAACAGGAATTAATGAACATTTTCTATAAAGGGTTAGATAGTGAATATTTCAGCCTTTACAGGCCATGCAGTATCTATTGCAACCACTTAACTCTGTCGTTATAGCAGAATTGCTTGGAAAAAGCAGAAATAGACAATCCATAAACAGATGAGCATGGATGTGTTCAAATAAAACTATATTTAATAAAACAAGATTTGACTCTCAGGTTGTAGATTGTCTACTTCTAAATTAGAGTTTAAAGAACACATGTTGGAGAGTACTGAGTTAGCTTTGAGACACATAAATGGCAAAGTCATTCTTAACCAATTTTCAATTTCCTAACTTAAAACATAGCATTTGAGAGTTCTGAAAAGTTCTTCCTCTTAACAGTACTGTATTTCAACCAGCACCTATTTTTTGAGCTTGCCATTTATATTTCTACAAAATTATATTTTTCAATCAGGAAAGGGTTTATCAAATCTAAACATAGGTCATATTTCCAGTGAAATTAATTTTCTTAGAACTTTCCCCCTGGAGACTTTGTAACCATCCTCCAAGGTGGAAACTGAAAATCTCTATGAACAGACTAAAGCTAATGTTCTAGGCAGACTTTAGGATGCTTTTCTTTCTTTTCAATAACACCAATATTAGAGGAATTTTTGAAGATAATTCCTTAGGTAAAGTCTTCACGCATTGCAATGATTTCAATTTCTGGTAAAGCAAGATGAAAAGAAAGCCTGGTGCTGAGAAAGATTTTGGGTAGGTGGAGCAGTTTTGTCAAAGCACTATGTGCTTCTCACTCTCTATTCTTCCTATTCAAGAAGAATAGAGAGTGAGAAGCACATAGTACTGTGTCTACAGTGATTAAGTACTGACCCAGCCACAAGGAAGGAAAGTTTCCAGTTAGAGCGCATAAGCAAATTATTTTGCCCAAACTAAAATGAGTAATTCAGTTGTATTTACAATATGTGCTCCTTGTTGCCGGCTAACCCATTTTTTTAAAGATATATATCCTTTAAATATTTATGATTAGTTATTCAGGCTCAGAGTAAACTATTATTTAGTTGAGGTCTACATAGTGTCTTTAATCTGTCAGTCAGTGGTATAAAGCAATATCTCTATTTCTCGAAATACTTTTTCAACTCTCCTGTGGATCTTTTTATTTAATCTACACCTTTGTTACACTAAGATTCCCCAAATTAAATGTAATATCTTAGGCTTATACAAGATGGACCATTATTTTGTGGGCTTGTGATATGTTATTTGTTTATTTGGGTCTCAAGTAGCTATGACCTTTGTTTCATTGCCATCTCTCACTACAAATTTATCTAATTTGATGTTCCATAGCACCTCTGAATCTCTTTCTCATGATTGATTTTCAAGTCTCCTCCATGCTGAGGGGAACTCAAATACTTTGTTTCCAAATTTTGTGATCCCCATAGAATATTCGTAGTTTTCAACAGTTAACTGATTTGAATTATTTCATGCCCAGAATTTTAACTTTTCTCAGGGCTTGCCTGAGTATTTATTTCCCTCTTCAGATTAAACTATCAACCCCCCCCCCCCCCATTTTAGGACCTATCTGTGGGCTGAGGAGAGTCATAGACCAGACTATAAGGTTGTTCAT
This sequence comes from Rousettus aegyptiacus, assembly GCF_014176215.1. NCBI lineage: Eukaryota > Metazoa > Chordata > Mammalia > Chiroptera > Pteropodidae > Rousettus > Rousettus aegyptiacus. Next base: position 123,258,872 of record NW_023416284.1, on the reverse strand, counting down.
GGCCATCTGGATGAAGATAAGAATAGAGAGTGAGAAGCAGTCTCATCTGTCATTTCAATGAAATGATATCACCCCTTGTTGTGAAAATGTAATTATATCTCAGAGGCTTACTAATCATATTTTTCCTTTTACTTTTAAGAGTGTTTAGAGTTTAAACTTTTCACTTCAACACCCTGCCTCCTCCTCATTGGGATGGGAGTGGAAGGCTCCACTTTTCCTTTATAGAAAGTGAGTAAACAGAGACAAGTGATTTTCCAGTAATGACAAACTGTTTCTTTCTGGATAGCTTGCTTTGGCACTTCTGTGATTCTTTAATGGCCTTTTGTAGTGTCTGCATTGAAATCATTTTCTAGACCTGGATTCAAAAAGCTTCTCCACTTTGTGTATACCCGAAATGGCACTGTGAGGTGCTGAGAGTACCCTATGTAGCTCCACAACGTGGGGTCAGGCATTATATTTTCTATGCTTCAGTTTTTAAGTTGTAACACAATTTTCAGCTTTCCATCTGCAACTGTAGAGCAATTGCTCCTCTGACTTCATTTTTTGCCTTCCTGGTAAATGTGATATTTGCCACATTTCTCTTCTACTTTAGACTCTTGACTAAATGCCTAAGTCATCATGACTTAGACTTCCATTTTTAAAACCTCTTCCTGACATGTGACACCCTTAAGATGGTGACATAGGTTATTCCTATCTTCAGTTCTCACAAGGAGATCAGCTAGGAACTATCCATAGACAAGACATTATTGCGAAAGTCCCAGCACCCTCTGTTTTTAAAACTCTCTTTCTGACATGCTATATCATTAAGATGGTGACATAGGTTATTCTTGACTTAAGTTCCCCTCACAAGAAGATCAGCTAGCAACTATCCAGAGACAAGACACCATTGTGAAAGTCCCATTACTCAGGGTGAGGCTGAATCACGCCCCCCCCCCCCCAAAAAAAAACCCCACAGAAACCGAGAAGGATTGTAGTAGAAAAGTAAGAAGAATGGTTTCATTTTGACCACATCACTAATCCTCCACATTGTCATAGCACTGTACCAAAAGTGCCCCCCACCCAGGCCTATGGTTTCTCCAACGAGAAAAAGAGAACTCAAGGTGGACACTCAACTTTCCCAGCATTGTGGAATGCTTTGCAGTAGGCCCACTTGGGTCTCATTTTATGAGAATCACTGGAGGAATCTACAGAGTTCAACCACTGGGGATCAAATAGTGACAGAGAAGTGGGGTGGCGCATACAGCAAACAGCACTCAGGTCTTGGTGAACTGCATTCCTGTTGGGGTGACACCTAAGCAGAGATCCCAGTCAGCAGCTCTGATCATCTTGAGAGCTGAGCTGGTAGCCTCATTTAGGCAGGGAGCTCAGTTGGCAATTCTGTCTGATTTGGATTCCTAGCCAATAGGCGATACCAACTGTGGAGACCATTCTATGGCTCCATCCAGGAAGGAGAGCAAATTTGTAATCCTGCCCAACTGTTGAGAATAGCCTCTTGTCTCACCCCTCTAAGAATCCTGGCAGCTGTGGAGCACATCCTGCAGTCTGCCCATGCAGGGAGCCAAGCCCACAACCCTGCCCAACTGATGAGCATTGCCTCTGGATCCTCATAACTAGGAAGCCTGAACAGTGACCCTGAGCAGCCTCTGAGCCCAGCCTATAGTACCACCAATCTTGGGTCTCAGCCTACAACCCCACCGGAGCCCAGCCCATGACCTACCTGATTGCTGAATACAACCTGTCACCTGGCCCAGGCAGGGAGCCAAGCAATTGACCCCACCCAATTGGGGCGCGTAGCCTGCAGTCCCACCTGACCAGAGAGCCTGGATAGCAACCCAGTACAACCATGGAGAACAGTCTCCAAAGCCACCCATCTGCAGGGTATAGCTGGAAGCTCCCACTGACCAGAGAGCCTGGCCAGTGACCTTGCCCAACAGCAAAACACAACCAACAACCTATATAGTTCCAAAGCCTAGCATGTGACCTTGCCCAATGTCAAGGTACAACCTGCAGCCCCACCTGAACAGAGTCCAGCCAGTGGCATCATCTGGTCAGGGAGCACAAGTCTGAGACTCCACTTGACCAGGAACAATTGCAGAGAACAGCTCTGCCAACATACATATATGAATGTGTAAAACTCAGTGGTAAATATGTAGTCAAGTTCATATTTACTAATGTTGTAATGGTGGCACATAAATCACATAACTCTCATTTAAACATTATAAACCAAATGTATTAAAAATAACTAAACTATAATTTATTACTGTATACACAATATAAAAATATAAATTGTAGCATTAATAACCTAAAATTGGGGACTGAAAATATAAATGAAATTATAAATGAGAGAGGAAACACTGCAATTGATATCACAGAAATGCAAAGGATCATAAGAGACTACTATAAAAAATTATATGCCAACAAATTAGACAAACTAGAAGAAATGAATAAATTCTTAGAAACATAAAACTACCAATACTGAATTCCACACACACACAAAATCCGAACGGACCAATAATGAGTAAGGAGATTGAATCAGTAATCAAAAACTTCCCAGTAAAGAAAAATGCAGGACGTGATGACTTTACTGGTCAATTCTACCAAACATTTATAGAAGAATCAATCCCAATCTTTCTCAAATTCTTCTAAAAAAGAGAAGAAAAGAGAACCCCTCTAAACTCACATGAGGCCAGTGTTATTATACTGATATATAGGCCAGATAGTGAAACTACAAGAAAAGAAAACTACAGGACAATATTCCTAATGAACATAAGATGTAAAAATTCTCAATAAAATATGGAGTCAAAATGTAATAGAACATTATAAGGTTTATCCATTATGATCAAGTGAGATTCATCCCTGTGGTGTAAGTATGGTTCAACATATGCAAATCAATAAATGTGATACATCACATTAATAGAATGAAAGATAAAAATCATATGATCATCTCAATAAATGTAGAAAAAACATATATCACAAAATACACATCTTTTTATGATAAAAAATCAACAAATTAGATATAGCAGTACATACCTCAAAATAATAGAAACCATATATAACAAGTCTAAAGCTAAAATCATGTTTAACAGGGAAAGTTTGAAAACTCTTCCTCAAAGAACAGAAGCAAGACAATGATGCTCATTCTCAAGACTCCTATTCAATGTAGTACTAGAAGTCCTACCCAGATCAATCAGGCAAGGAAAAGAAATTAAAAAAGCATTCAAATCACAAAGAAGTAAAATTGTCTGTAAACAATTTTACTTTATGATTCTATATACAGAAACCCTAAAGACACAACCAAAAAAACTGGTAGAACTAATAAACAAATTCAGTAAAGTTAAAGGATATAAAGTCAACATGCAAAATTCAATTGCATTTCTATACATTAACAACAAATTATCTGAAAAAGAAATTAAAAAAAAATCCCATTCACAATAGTGTCAAAAGGAATAAAATACTTAGGAATAAATTTATCCAAGGAAGTGAAAGATCTGTGCACTAAAGAAATGGATGAAAGAAATTGAAGACTCAAATAAATGGAAATAATACCTTATGTTCACAGGTCAGAAAAATTATTGTTGTTAAAATGTTCATACTATCTAAAGCACATAGATAGAGTCAATTCCTGTCAAAGGTCCAATGGCAATTTTACAGAAATAGGAAAAACAATTTTAAAATTCATGTGGAACCACAAATGACTCTGAATAGCCAAAGCAATCTTGGGAAAGAACAAAGATGGAGTCATTATGCTTTCTGATTTTAAACTATGCTATGAAGCTATACTAGTCAAAACAGTATGGTACTGAAATAAAAACAAACATAGACCAATGGAATAGAATCAAGAGCTCAGCAATAAGCCCCTGCATATATGGCAACCAGTATTTGGCAAAGGAATCAGAATACTCAATGGGGGAAAAGATAGTCTCTTCAATAAATGCTGATGGGACATTTGATAACTACATACAGAAAAATGAATTTAGACCCCTATCTTACACCACTTACAGAAGTTAACTTGACATTGATAAAGATTTAAACATAAAAACTGAAACTATAAAATTCCTAGAAGAAAATATAGAGAAAAATCTCCACAACATCAGTCTTGGCAACTATTTTTTTTTTTTTAATATGACACCAAAAGCATAAGAAACAAAAGCAAAAATCAGTTAGTGGGACTATATCAAACTAAAAAGCTTTTGCACAGCAAAAGAAGTGATCAGCAAAATTAAAAGCCAGCGTATGTAGTTGGAGAAAATATTTTCAAATCATTATCTGATAAGGAGTTAATATCAAAAAATATAAGGAACTCATATAGCACAATAGCAAAAATACAAATAATCTGGTAAAAAAATAGGCAAAAGTCCTGAATATACATTTTCCCTGAAAGTTTTACAAATGGCTAATAGGTACATGAAAAGTGCCTCGACATCATTGATCATCAGGGGCATGGGAATCAAAACCACAATGAGATATCATTTCATAACTGTTAGAATGGTTATTGTCAAAAAGACAAGAGATAAAGTATGCTGTAGAGCATGTGGAAAACAGGAAACTTTTATTTACTGTTAGTGAGGATGTAAATTGGTACAGTAACTATAGAGAACAGTATTGTGGTTCCTCAAAAAATTAAAAATTGAACCACCATATAATCCAGCAATCCCACTTCTGGCTCTGTATGTGAAGGAAATGAAATCTATATTTTGAAGAGAGCTCTCACCCTCACATTCAATTGCATCATTATTTACAATGGGTTTCATACATTATGGCTGCTGGCAGTATATGTGATTAAAGTATATATCTGAAATACCTTCCTGATAATGATCTCCTGTGAAAATGCATACCATGTGGTAGCTCTGGGATTAATTCACCGTGGAAATTTGTTTGTGTATACTAAATACTGCAAACATGTTGGCTTTCTGAATTTTATGACTGACAAACTATGCTTGCTTCTTATGTACCAATAGAGAATAATGTAGGGTTAGTATAGATTTGGCACAATTAAATAATTTCAGGACTTCAATTCTCAGGAATTTGTTTAATGAAAAAGGCAAATACCCAATAGTTAATTAATGTACAGAAAGAGCAACAGAGAACATGAGGTAGTCTAAGTTCCATAATAATGACAGATAATGCTTTGTGCTTCTGGACTTTCAGTTAGGTAAGACATAGAAACAACCCAAGAGTTTCTTGATGAATGATGAAGAATATGGATGAAACTTGAGGACATTATGCTAAATGAAATAAGTAAGAAAAATATAATGTATGATCACACTTATATGTGGAATCTAAAATACCAAACTCATAGAAACAGAGATTAGATTGGTGGTTACTGTGGGAGGCAGAATGGGGGAAAGGGGTGAAGGTAGTCAAAGGGTACAAAGAGTACAGCATTCTAGTTATAAAAAAAAATAAATTATGGGGATCTGGTGTACAACATAGTGACTACAGTTAACACTACTGTATTGTATACTTGAAAGTTGCTAAGATAGCCGATATTAAAAGTTCTCACCATACACATACAAAAAGGTAACTGTGAGCAACGGATGTGCTAACTTACTTTATTCTGGTAATTAATTTCACAATACACATTCTTCTATAACCTCATCACATTGTACACCTTCAATTTACACTATATGTCAAAAAACTGGGAAAAAATAAACCTTCTTCCTCTTCCATCCCATCCTCCATAAGAATTCATTTCACGGAGGATATTCTTCGGGTTTCTATTCTATACCAAGGCTTTCCTAATCATGGAAATATTAAACTTCAAAATCACCACAAAGAAAGAAAGTGAAACAGAAAAGTAAAGAACCAGACAACATTAAATACAAACCAAAATGTGACACTTATTTTAAAAATTTCTGGCTTCAATGTTCCCATACTAGGGATGTTTTGGAAAGTTGAACTGGGAACACCAAGATACCAGGATATTGTGTAGTATTTTATCCAAATAGTCAAGAAGGAAAAGTCTGAAAGTTTGGAAAAATATAATTTTAAACTGTGATAAATTTAGCAGACAGAAACAGAATGAAATATGGCTACCTAGCTCCAAAGAGGTGGAAAATATAGTTTTTATGTCAGGAAGCAGTACCTTGAAATAAAATTAGGGTACAACTAAGAAAGAAAGTGAAAGGGGAATTGGATAATATTTGTCAGGCTCTTCCATACCATAAAAATAATTTGATTTACTGCTAATTTTAAGATGTAAGATGAAAATGATTATATAATGAAAGTTCTCAACTAGAGATTCTATTGGCTATAATGATCAGTTATTGGGTGTCCAGATGCACTTCATGGGAGTAATAAAACATGATTTATTTCCACTAATTAAAACAAAGACTATTTTGATTGTTTTATTGTTTTTTCAGTTTGTGATGAAGACAACTTCAGAAAAATTCTCTTAAGATGGTCTCTTGAACAGAAAGCCTCAGATTTTTTTCCTATAATTTTGTTCAATAGAGAAAAGAATCCAACAACCTTAGCTTATAAACATTTATTCCTTATTTTCCTCATTATGCTTTTTATTTGTTCCCCAAGCTTGGACTTTGTGAGTACTTTGTTTTGACATTAGTGAATGATATTTAATTTGGAAACATCCACTAGAAGAACATTACTCCTCTGTGGAATGAAGAGAAATCTCACCCCAAAGCAAATCTCTGAAAATATATCATTTTCTACCTTAGTCCCATCTGATGGAGCCTAAAAATATAGTCTGCAAAGCCTAGGAAACAAAGATTTACCTCCATGCAAATATCTGACATACATTTATTTACATAATTTAAATTTTCTACTTATTTAAAATATAACAACATTTTGGAAAGCAAAAACCCTTGGCTCATCATTTCCCTTTAATGTGCTCAGATTTTAATGGAAATTGGTGATAGAATGTAATGTTTTCTATATAATGGTACTAATATATACTGTGGTAAAATTTGAGGAAGTATTTTTAGCATAATAGTTTACTTATATTCTCTGTATCATTTACATACTAACAACTTACTTATTGCAAACAGCTATTTAAATGTGGAAGGGATATATTAAAGTATGAGAAACAGATAAAAATAGAATTTGGTGTTGCATTCTGTTGTTCATTTTTCAGGTTTTTATTTAGTTCCTACTGTGTGTGTGAAGCACTGTGCTAAGGTTGATTGGAGAAATAATGACATAGACTTAGAGTCATTCCTTCAAATTGATGGTCCAATGGAAATTAGAACAGTGGAGTGGGGACAGGCAAGCAAAATCCAGTTTGAGTCTGCACTGTAAGTACATACAGCCCTGTTTGATAAATTCATGTGCATGCTGGAAGTCTATTTCAATCAAGACTGTAAGCTTTTTGGAAATGAGCTCATTTTATGAGAAAGAGAGACTAACCTAGCAATGAGGCTTTAGTTGTCCCATGGGAGGAGAGAGCTTTAGTATAACAGATTAGTTTCTGGCTCAGACCACCATGTTCTCATATCCATAGATAAGCAATATATAGACACCACATGTACTGTTAAGTAAGATATTGGGAACTCAGAACTAATTTGGTAGCCCTGTATTTGAGTGTAATACAAAAGGAACTCAAATAATTCTTTCTTAGTTGGACATGGACTATCATGCTATAGGTAATTCAAGAATCTCAAAGTGGATTCAGAAGTAATTAGTGGAAACCAGAATAGAAGTGGTGGTGCTGAAGGAGGAACATCATATATTAGGGCTAGCAAGGAGATGTTACATGGTATGTAACTAGAATTGTTACCCTGGGACACTCAAAGAATTAGTGATGGTGGCAGTGGTGGTGGTCGTATGTAAAACTCCTTTAGGGCAAAGTGTGTATTTGCAGAAAATTATAAATATCCTAAAGGAGGTATGTATAGATTGCTATGAAAGTTCCAATGAGTGGAGAAAGTACTAGCTGGGGGGGAGGGGGAGGCAATAAAAAAATCATGAAGAAGGCATTAAAATAGGTCCCGAGTAATATGTTGAATTTGGGTATTCAGAGATGAAAGTACTTTATATATTTAGAGAAAAAAATCAGGCAATTTGGTTCTGGCATGAAAGGGGAGAGGTGGAAGAGAATGCCAAAAAATTTATTGGGGGTGAGGTTATATAAAGGAAGGAATTGTTAATTGGTCAAATGATGCAGAAATAAGAAAAGACTAAAAAGAGAGGATTAGATTTGTTATCAACAAGAAAGGAGAACTGGTGAGAGTATCGAAGATTAAAGATTGATTGGTGAAAAAGTATAGACAATTGTTTTTTAAATAAAAATCTAATAGATTTTACTTTTTATCAATCCAAATAATTATTTCTTGAATTCTATGGCAGCAACGTACACAGTTTGGCTAAATGACAACTGTAGATCGGGACAAGAACTTAAGCCTCAACACCAATATTTTTTCCTCTAAGTGACACGATTTATTTAAAACTAGTTGTGTATTAGATTCTTGTCATTAAATAATCCTTGTATCACTCTATCCAAATAGCGAGATGACTGGTGTCCACCACTGTGTCCATCTTTAAAGATGACCTTGTAAATTCAATTTTAAAGGCAGCCACTAGAGGGCATTGCTTTTTTTAAATTTATTTTTATTTTTTTTATTAATAGGGGAGTTATAAGTTGAAAATATTGTCCTACTTACTTAAAGCAATACTTTCGAAAAAGGACCTAATCTAGAATAAAGGAAACTTGGTTATACTCACAAGATTAAAGTTCTAATCCCAGTTCTTTCACTGTCTTGCTTGCCTTTAAATTTAGTTTTCCAATGTCTTTGATTCCTGTTCTATTAAATACATGCTACTCCTCACCCCAGAAGAAATAAATTTCATAATGTAGTTTACATACTTTATTTTTACTGATTACCTATTTTTTTTCCTAAAAAGACGATTTATCTTCCTTCTCTTCCAACACACATGTTTGTGTTTGAGCATGTGTGTATACACAGACTTTCGGAAGAAAAGATTTGTTGCTTATAAATGAAGTACAATGTAGTATCTTATTAATATGGAACTTTCATTTTGCACATAAGTGATCGATTTGACTATCTTTCTTTAAGAATTTCGTTACGGCAGGCCCTCAATCAAGTCATTTCAATATTCTATTTCTCCTAACTGATATGCAACCAACCCTAATATACAGCTGACCAAGGACAAATGAGCATTAGAAATATGAATCTAAAAATCTAAAGATGACGTTTTCATGTTTTTTCCTAAAGATAAGTTTCTCTATTAATTTTTGACACAAAGGAAAATATTACCTTATTAATTTAGGTGGAATCCAGAGAGAATAGAAAGCTTGGGTATATATTTCAAAATCTTCCCAGTTCTACTATTGACTTTTACCTGACATTGGACTTTTCCAGTGAAAAACAAAAATAGGCCCAGGCATTAGCAGGGTCAGGTACAACAATGAGCTCTGACTAAAGGACTGAAGTAGGAAAATGCTGTAATGATAACAGAGATCCTGCAGTCTCCTTTCTTGTTTAATGTCATTTTCTGTAGTTTGCTGAACTATTCCTCAGGCTATATTAAGGAACTTTGAGGCCTTCTCCATATATAAGATTCTATCATGTGTTTACATTCAATATATATGGCAATACACTGCTCAGGACCCCAGCTGCAGATGAAAAAGAGTAATATATTCTAGATTTGAAAAATAGAGAGTAGTATTTGGGTTACTAGATCCAACTTTGTTTCTTTTCAGGAAATTTTGAAATAAATCAATTATTTTAGCATACCTAACTTGTTCAAAAGCAAAAGTAGTAGAATTTTAGCGAATTCGACTATAGAACTTCTGTTATTTCATTTCATTCTATAATAATCTTATTAAAATATATACCATTTTATATTGAAAATTACATTTTTGTGTTTTAATCTGAGGCTCTTACTCACTAATCAGTTCAGGTGAAAAGCAAATCGGTAGGTTTTAATTCTCTGTATTCTAAAATATTTTATTTATCAGCCATATTTCAATTCAAGTAAATGCCTTTTTCTAAACAAAGTTATATGTAGGAATAGGCTTTTTTAGAGGGCATACTCAGGTTTCCTCAGACTGACATATGTGTCACCTTTACTTGATGATAATTTAAAAACTTTCTCTCAAAACGCTGGTCAGATCTTTCTAACTTCAACAACAATGAAAAACTTTCCAAGTTTTTCACTTTTAGTTCAGTTGTGGATTCCATTAATATCTCACTTGAGTGTGAATAATAAGACATGCTATATTTAATCCTGAGAAGTTAACACTAAACTCCTTTTATATTCATGTCTAAAAGAGTCTTAAATTCTTTTATGGTTGTCTTTCACACATCCTGCCTAATGCTAGGAAATTTTTTAGATCAATGTAGATGTCAATCTAAATTTAGTCTTGTTAAGATTTTAATTCATAGTCACATTTATCATCTTTAGCCTTGCGTATTTGATCAGTCTTGACATGGTTTCACTGCTATTTCCAGTTTTCAGTTCAACTCAGTAGGACTTTATTTTAAAATGTTTGATGCTTTTAAAAATACTCTTAAAATTTTTTATACAGGCACTTTGTAAAATGAATGTTCTCATCTAGCATGTAATTATGCCATATAGCTGTCAAATAGTGTAACATTTAAGTGTCTGTTTAATAACACAGTAGCAATATGCTATTATGCACTTCTTGCTTACCTTATAGAGTGCAATTATTTACGTTTAAGGTGAAGAGCATCACTTACTTTCATGCATAAGCAGGTACATAATGAAGCACAGAAGAGGAGTTATTCCATGGTCACAGCTCTAATCAGTATATGGCTCCTTTTTAAACCTGTAATCCAATTCACAGATCAATATGCCAGTTAGGCTTCAAAGAAAATGAAGAGTTGGTTTAATTTCTCGGTTTCCTGATGTCTTAACTTTTAAGAGATCCATCAGTCATCTCAGACTCTAAATGCGTGTGCAACTGTTATATATTCTTTCTCTCTGTCTCTCTATGGCTTTATAATCAATTTGATTAGTTAATTTTATACTACTCATTGTGCGTTCAACTTTAACAAAAGGTGCACATGCCTGAAAGAGAAAGTAAACTTTTTTTCATTAGGGCCAGCTAGAATGTGATAACCAAATAAATATCAAATTTTAATTGAAAACCAATCATTTCTTTAATCAAACAAACCCTCTCAGGTATTCTATTTGTAATGTCAAGACTTGAAAGATAGTTTCAGATTTCTTTTCTCATCTACTCTTATGTATTTTATCTTGAATTTATGTATGTAGTCGACTTGTGGTTATCTATGAATATCTATCTAATGAGAAGAATGAAACACTTTGGGAGGCATCCCTGTGTCCTTGTTTTCTAACTCTAGCCACCAATTGACTGCCCACTAAGACAGGTCCTGGGCCAGTCAGTGACAATAGTGAAATACCAGTAAGAAGAGGAATAAGGAACTTGCAAATGCTTCAGTGTCTATGGGTGTGTGTCTCTGCCTGCCTTGAGCTAGCTGGAATTACAAGTAGTGAATTACTGATCATTCTGATATTTAAGCATGATCTAAATGATTTGATTACAGGGATGCTTTAGGCATGGTTTCTTTATGTGATGTGATGTTGACCTAATATATATAAATGATGGTGTATTTATGCAGTTATACTTTTCAAGATACTTATAATTTTTCCATTTGATTTCATAACAATGTGGGGGAAGTTCTGTACATTAAGAATTATCATTTATTTCTATCTGTGGGAATCCTGAGGATTAGATATGTTCAATGACATGGTCAAGGTGAATAGTAAGGGATGAAAATGATACTGAGATTCTGATTTTCTGATTACTGTTACTACTATTTCTCTCAGCTTCCATTTATCATTTGTTTTCCTGTGTCAGTACAGGTACTTTAGAAATGTGATCTCAGTGAATCCTGTCAACAGTGCTTTTAGGAAGGTACTGTTGTATTTTATAGAATCCAGTGCTTTCTCCAACAGTTCCCTTCCAAAAGCTAAAACTTGAAGCAACAGTTATAAATGTCATCTTAGATTATCATTGCTTTCTAAATGCTGAGTTGATAACTCTAATCCCCTTTCTCTACTTTGAGATCAATTTAATTATTTTAAAAAAATTACAGGCCTTTATGTTCATGCTCATCTCCTTCATAATAACAGTTGGTAAAATTTACATCGTATACCCCTTATTTTGCTCTAAATAAGTTGAAGGAAAGACTAGCAGACAATTCTCTGCACCAGAAGATGTTATACACATAAATTATAGAACCCGGATGACACTGGTAAAATGCAGTCCTCTCAACAAAGACAGAAGTTACTGAAGTTAGAGATAGAAAAGAAATATGTTGGTTATGTGCCAAAGGATATATTTACAATATAATGGTTTGTAGGTCTCAGTGAAATACTTGAAAGAAAAAAAAGACATGAAAATTTACTTTCTTGTTTACTTCTGTAGTAGATTGTTAAATGACAAAATGTTATACTGACGGCACAATGGAAGATTTTCCCCGCATGGGTAAAGGGCCTATGCATTCAACCATAGCTCCATAAGAGACACATTCATTCAATTTCAAGCCAAATTGCAGCCTTCCCTACAACCCCCCCCCCCCCAAAAAAAAAAATCTAGAAAACACAGTCTCCAAAATATGAGACCTACATTTGACATGATAACAAGAACATCTAGATTCTAAGTTACAGTAATAGCTAAAATTGAATTTGATCTTTGATCTTAAGCGAGTTTTCTAGGTTCTTAAAATTCTAAAGCTGTTTTAAGGTTGGAATGATGGTTTGTTGCATGGTAACAATGCTTAGAGTTTTCCCTTCTCTTCTTGTGACTGTATGGTTTTCATTTTCGAAATGAATGTAATTATCCTTATTAATCACAGACAAGAAACATATGCTTTGAATAAATACCAGATTCTCTAAAATTTGTGAATTAATCATTATCTGTGTATTTCTAACTTTTCTATTCTACAAAATGATATTTTTAGTTCAGTCAAACAAACTTTATGCCTTAATTCAGAGAGGTTAAACATGAAAATATTTAGTGAACTTGGCTTTCTGGCTGTGAATTAGAGAATGAGTAATATTAAAACATACTAGTAGATGTCAAACCTGGCTTAATCTATTAAGAACCATTAATAACTAAAGACACATGATCTTAAGAAATTGAAAGAATAATTACCTTTCAAATTGACTTCTAGAAGTAGAAGTATAATAAGAGTTGAGCTTCTGGTTTTAGACCCATTCTGTCCTTCATTGTGACATGCTCTTCCCTGGCAACATTGTTGAAGAAGCATGAGTGGTCAGGAGACTCTGGTGCAAACTAATTTAAATAGACATTTTTTTCCCCATTTTGCATGGAAATGAAGAATAACTAGACTAGGTTATATTTTACTGAAAGAGTTTTTTCACAATCTGTTTCTGAGCCCTAGTTATTAGGCTCTTCTCTTTGTTTTCTGTGTTCTCGACATTTTTATAGTTGCATTAATTTAACATCTTCCCCACCTTTTACTCCAATTCCTCTTTTATAAGTCAATTAGTCCAAATATCAACAAATTAAACTACAGTTCTTGTCTCATCTTCCTCATTTGGAAAATATCATTGCCTGATAACCATCCCGAAATAGAAATTAATCAACACTATTTTTTAAGAATCTTCTATGATCAAGATTACTATGGAATAGTTCTCAACTTTTAAGGAACTCAAAAATTCATATATAATATATAAATGCACTCATATATACTACAGAAAAACTTATGTTCAGTATCAAAATAGAAGTAAAGTACAATGGAAATGAAGGAAAGCGATTTATTTGAATTAACGGATGTAAGAAAAAGTAGCATTTGAATTGGACATTGAGGAATGAAGAGGAGTTAGGAGGAAGAGGAAACCTCTAGCTGAGATAATAACTTAAAAGCCACACAGAGTTAGCGAAGTGCATGTTGAAGGAAGGAGAGGAGTGTGTGTGTGTGTGTGTGTGTGTGTGTGTGTGTGTGTGTGTGTGTGTGTATCTGGTGTACGTCTAGTGGCAAATAGTTAAGACCAAGTCTATATTGTAGGCTTTAAACTCCATGTTGAGAAGATGCATAGTATTTTGTATGTAATGGAAAACAATGTAAGAATTTTGAACAGAGAATTAATTATTTACAAGTTACTGTTTTAAGAACACAACTGGTGGCAGCAAAGCACAGGATAAACCAGAGGGGCAGAGATTAGAAACATAAAGAGCAACTGCAAAATTGTTAGTATAGCTCAGATGAGAGAGAGAATGGAAGGTGGACTTTAGCAGAAAAGATAAAAATGTGTGCAGAGAGTTTATGAGAGAAAGGACAGAGGAACTCATGTAGTGTGGTTGGAGCCTGAGTCTTCAAGAGGATAGTGATAGCATTAGCCAATTTGGAAGGTACAGAGAGGATGATGTGTTGATGTGTGTGATGAAATAGTTACATTGAGAGTAGAAAATAAGAAACAATAGATAATTTCTGCAAATCTTTGGGTACTATTTCTATTGCTATAATCTGCAGCATTAGGAGAAATAGATTTGATTGTGATTCAAAAGGCTGTAGCAGTTTTATTTTTGTTTTGTCATTCATGTTTGAAATGTTTAATTTAGATAAAAATTTGGGTACATAAACTTTATAGTAAATGATGCCATAGCACTGTTAGGAGCTAGTAAAAGCCATGAGGAAAGAATATTTTTGACCTAACCCTTATAATCATAATCTCAAGTGTTTTGTTCAATATTCTGTACTTTCTCACTTCATAATCAATTTCTAAAGGTTGTTTTTACTCCCATAACATCTAGAGTATAAAAAATAGGAGAGAAAGCTAGAGTATGGTTTCATAGGAAGGAAAAAAGCTTATTTCATTTTAGGATAATTATATACATTTCTGGGATTTGAGTCTTCTCTATTCTCATAGAGGATAATTTGTTAAATGGTAGTTGTGAGAAATGAAATACTAAATAACATGTAAATTTATATAAATAAATTATATATAAGTAAATATTAAATTATATAGAAATATAGAGAAAATTTGCATACGATATATAATTATATAACTATTAAATTATATAAATATATAAATTATATATCTATAAGTGTAAATTTACTTGTTATCTTTTCAGTATTACCACATGAAATAAATGTACATACAGTAAAACCTAAAGGTCAAGCCCAAGTCAAATAAAAAAGTCTTAATTAAAGTCAACTAAATAGTTATATTCCAGTAATAAAATGAAGGAACTGTACAAATGTAGATTTTTAGATCTTTTAATTTTCCTCCTTATTTTAAGTGTCTGTGCATTCACATATGCTGCCTTTTTACTTCTGCTTTCAAATACACTTGAGAGGAAAAAAATCAAACAAAAGCTATCCATTTTGTCATTTGTTTTTTTTCTGTAGAAGTTTACTCAGTGCAAACAACTGGGGCTTTAGGCTGAGTTTTCCTTTTTTTTCTATTGTGTCTTTGGTATATAACATTATGAATTATTAGTTTCAGGTAGGTGGCATAATAATTTGATCTTTGTATACAGTATGAAATGATCACTACAATACGTCTATTTGCCATCTGTCACCATACAATTGACCCTGTTCATATATTTCACTAACCCTGGCAACCCTATTGGTAACCAGCAATCTGTTCTCTGTACTATATGTTTTGTTTTCTTTGTTTGTTTGTTTGTTTGTTTTTTAGGTTCCACATATGAGATCATACAATATTTGTCTTTCTCTGACTTATTTCACTTAGCATAATACCCTCAAGGTCCATCCATGTTGTTGCAAATGGCAAAATTTCTTTTACTGTGGCTGAGTAGTACTCTGTTGTATATATACCACATCTTTTTTATCCATTTGTCTATGAGTGGACACTTAGGTTGTACCTTAGCATTTGTAAATAATGCTGCAGTGAACATAGGAGTGCATATATCTTTTCAATTTAGTGTTTTTCATTTCTTTTCTTTTTATTAATGTATTTTAAATTATAATTGACATACATATTAGTGTCAGGTCAGCATTTATATACCTGACAAAATGATCCCCACAATATGTCTGGTACCCATCTCTCACCATACATATTCATTATGACGTTATTTACTCTGTTCTCTATGCTGTACATTAAAGTGTTTTCATTTTCTTCAGATAAATACCTAGAAGTGAAATAGCTGAATTATATGGTACTTCTAGTTTTAATTTGGGGAAACTTCCCTACTGTTTTGTATAGTGGCTACGCCAATTTATATTTCCACCAACAGTGTACAAAAGGTTCCTTTTTTCCATATTCCTGCCAGCACTTTTTATCTCTTGTCTTTTTGACGACAGACATTCCAACAAGTTTGAGGTCATATCTCTTTGTGTTTTTTTCTTTCCTGGCTTTATTGAAATACAATAGATGATCAGCTGCTCATATTTACATTGTACAATTCAATGAGTTTTATTTTTTCAATTACAGTTGGCATATAATAATATATTAATTTCAGTTGTACCGCATAGTGATTGGAGATCTATATAACTCACAAAGTGATCACTCTACTAAATCTAGTACCTCTCTTCCCCCCTACATATTTATTACAACATTATTGACTATTTTCCTTATGCTACACCTTATATCTCCATGTCTATTTTGTAACTATCCATTTATACTTCTTAATCCCTTTGCCCTTTTTCACCATCTCTGTCAATCTACCTCCCATTTGGAACCCCCCCCCCCCAGATATTCTCAGTATCTATGAGTTTATCTCTGTTTTTTTTTTTTTTGGTTGTCATCATTTGTTTGTTCTTTAGATTTCACATGTACATAAAATCATGTGATATTTGTCTTTCTCTATCTGACTAACTTCATTCAGTGCAATATCCACTAGGTCCATCAGGGCAATAACTTTTTCCTTCCTCTTCCTGTGCGCGTCTTTTAATCTTAAATGAGTGTCACGTAGGCAGCATATGTAGGAGTCTTGTTTTCTTATCCATTCAGCCACTCAACCTATTGGTTTGAGCACTTAATTTTTTCCCATTTTGAGGTATTTGTTGATAGGAATTTAGTTATTACCATTCTTTATTCCTGTTTTTGATACATGTTTTTTCTTCTTAAAGAAATCTCTCTATCATTTCCTGTTTTTAAAATTGGCTAAGTGTTGATAAATTCCTTTAGCTTATTTTTGTCTGGGAAACTCTTTATCTGTTTTTTGACTCCAAATGATAGCTTTGCTGGATAAAGTATTCTTGGTGTAGAGCCTGGGTTTTCCTCGCGTCGAATATTTTGTGTCAAGTCTTTCTGTCCTGCATAGTTTCTTTTGAGAAATCAGCTTCCAGTCTTATGGGTGCTCCCTTGTAGATAACTAACTGCTTTTCTCTTGCTGCTTTTAAGATTCTCTCTTTGTATTTAACCTTTGGCATTTTAATTATAATGCGTCTTGGTGTGGACCTCTTTGGGTTCATCTTTTTTGGCATTTTCTGGGCTTCCTGGGGTTGTTTGTCTATTTCTCTCACCAGGTTAGGGAAGTTTTCCATCTTTATTTTTTCAAATGGCTCTTCAACTTCTTGTTTTCCTTAAGGTACCTCTATGACCCAGATGTTTTTACATTTAATTGTGTCCCACAGTCTCCTTAAATTATTATTATAGTCTTGGCTTCTTTTTTCTTGCCATTCTTATTGGGTGTCCCTGACCTCTCCATCCTGTAAATTGGTGGTTCAATACTCTTCTTTATCTACTTTGTTGATTCCCTCTAATATATTCTTCATATCAGATAATGTGTTCTTCATTTCTGACTGGTTCACTTTTATAATTTCCATTTTCATTTCTATGTTTTTTATACCTTTGTTAAAGTTCTCACTGAGTTCATCTACACTTTCCCTAAGTTAATTGAGCATCTTTATAACCAATGTTTTGAACTCTGCCTCTGTTAGATTTTTGACTCCATTATTCCTGGATCTCTGTTCTGTTCTCTCATATGATTTCTGCTCATTTGTCTTCCCATTTTGGTTTTCTTTCTCTATCTTTTTCTATGTACTAAGCAGAGGCCTAACTCTCCCAG
The DNA here is from genome assembly GCF_014176215.1 of Rousettus aegyptiacus. Classification (NCBI taxonomy): domain Eukaryota; kingdom Metazoa; phylum Chordata; class Mammalia; order Chiroptera; family Pteropodidae; genus Rousettus; species Rousettus aegyptiacus. Next base: position 123,240,901 of record NW_023416284.1, on the reverse strand, counting down.
TCCTATTAGTGTGGCTTTTTATAATAGGTGTCTAGTGGCACAGTCTTGAGAGGGGTTCAACTGCAGGCCAAGTTTAGTCCCAGACTGTGCCCCTCTGGGGCTACCCATTAAGATTCAGCAAGCAATCTACAGATGTTGTGCTTATAGTTGCCTTAGGAGGCATGCCAGAAACTGAGGCAAGCTGTCACCAGTGTGAGTCTTGGGGCTGACTCATTAAGGAGCACCAGACTCACTAAGGATACAACTGGATGTGGCTTGGGTGAGGCTGTGAGTGGGGGGAGGTAGAGTTTCAGGGAATCCTCTGGGTAGAGTGACCTCTGTTATTCAGTTCCATGAGTCTTAGCTATGGCGGTGCTGAGTCTGCACACTGGGAGAGGAGAGGGCTCACCAGAGGAACAATGGATACCACCAACACTGGTGCCTAGTAGAAAACCCCGCTTCTGACCCTCTCTACAACAACTCAGTGTCCCCCTGTATGTCTCTGGTGCCACCCACTCCCTTCCCCCTAGCCCGTGCAACCAACTAGGCACTGGTGCTCAGAGCGAACAAGTCAGTCACTGCTTGAGTCTGGCTGTAGATACAGCCCCTTTAACAGGCATCTGCAGTTGCAGGCCGCTGCTGCTGCAGACTCTGTCCCACTTAGGCACTTGGACTGTGCAGCCTTGGGTCTTTGCCCCTCCTCCCTTCTATTGTTGCAGGTTGATTAATTATTTTTCTCCCTAGTTGTAGTGCTTTTGTTCATCTAGATCTCAGGTGACTTTGCTTGCTGTTTGCTCTGTGTTTCCATCCCAACTTTGATGTGGTTACAAAAAGGATGAACAAAGCCTCTATTATCTACACCATTTTTAGGTCTCTTTCCTATTTTGTTGTGGTTTTGATATGCATTTCCGTGATGATTAGTGATGTTGAACATCTTTTCATGTGCTTTTTGTCCATCTGTATGTCTTCTTTGGAAAAAATGTCTATTTAGATCTTCTGCTCATATTCTGCCCATATTTAAATTGAATTGTTCGTTTTGCTATTGAGTTGTTTAAGTTTTGCATATTATATATTAGCCCTTATCAGATATATGATTTGCAAATATTTTTTTCCTATCCAGTAGGTTGCCTTTTCAGTTTGTTGATGATTTCCTTTGCTCTGCAGGAGCTTCTTAGTTTGATGTAGTCCCACTTGTTTATTTTGCTTTTATTGCCTTTGTTTTTGGGGTCAGATCCAAAAATTTAATGCCAAGACTGGTAAAGTAGCTTGCCATCTTTCTTTTCTTCTAGGAGTTTTAGAAGACTTACATTCATTTTGAGTTAATCTTTGTGTGTGGTGTAAGACAGCTATCTAGTTTCCTTTCTTGCTTGTAGCTTGCCAGTTTTTCCAACATCATTTATTGAAGAGACTGTCATCTCTACATTATATATTCTTTGTTCTTTTGTTATAAATTAATTACCATATATGTGTGGGCTTATTTATGGGCTCTCAATTTTGTTCCATTAATTCGTATGTTTATTTTTATGCCAGTACCATACTGTTTTGATTATTGTAGCTCTGTAATATAGTTCGAAATCAGAGAGCATGTTATCTCCAGCTTTGTTCTTTCTCAAGATTACCTTGGCTGTATGTATCTTTTATGATTCCATACAAATTTTAGACTTATTCATTCTAGTTCTGTGAAAAATGCCATTAGAATTCTAATAGGGATTGCATTGAAACTGTAGATTGCTTTTGGTAGTATAGACAGTTTAATAATATTAATTTGAATCCATGAACATGGATTATCTTTCTGTCTATTTGTCATTTCTTCAGTTTCTTTTATCAATGTCTCGTAGTTTTCAGTGTACAGGTCTTTCACCTACTTGGTTAAAGTTATTCTAGATATTTTATTATTTTTGATGTAATCATAAATGGGATTGTTTTCTTCATTTCTTTTTCTAATAGCTTGTTAGTATTATATAAAAATGCAACAGTTTTTTATATTGGTTTTGTATCCTGCAACTTTGCTGAATTTGTTTATTAGTTCTAGCAGTTTCATGGTGGAGTCTTTAGGTTTTTCTATACATAGTATCATTTCAACTTCAAATAGTGACAGTTTTACACTTCCTTTCTAATTTGGGTAGCTTTTATGTCCTCCTCACCCCCTTAATTTCTGTGGCAAGGACTTCCAATATTATGTTAAATAGAAGTGGCAAGAGTGGGCATCTTTGTCTTGTTCCTGATCTCAGAAGAAAACCTTTAAGCTTTATACTGTTGAGTATGATCTTAGCCATGAGTTTGTCATATACGGTCTTGATTATGTTGAAGTGTGTTTCCTCTGCAGCCCTAGAAATATAGTTCCCTCCTGGCTACCAGAGGCAGGTACTCAAGGGGCATCCCTTGTGTGTACTCTGGGAAGGGCTCTACCACAGGCCACATTCAGCCATAGCCTGTGCCGTGTCCAGGGCCACCTGGTATGAGCCACCAAACAATCTGAAGATGGTCACCACCCACACTAGGCTTTGATGTGCCTTGAGAGGCCAAGCTGCAAACTTAGGCCAGCTGTTGCTCGTGCTTGGCTTGGGGCTGCTCAGTAAGAGGTACGGGGCATGCCAATGCCAGATGCTGCTTGTCTGGGGTTTGTGAATCTTTAAAAAATTTTAGGAAAGTGTAGCATGAGCTTTGATAGGCCATTTCTATGGAAAATCCACTGGAAGCAGCTTAGGTGGGTGAGGTGAGATCTCAGGGAATCACCAGGGCAGGGTAGTCAGGCTGATGGAAATTCAGATATGGCTACAGCTTATGTCTGGACTCCAGGTATGAAGGGCTGAACAATGGAGTAATGGGCTCTGCCTACACTCTGTTTGAGAGAAAGCTGCCTTTCCATCCCTCACCCTGAAGCCAGACAATTCAGTTCCTCACTGTATGTCCCTGGTACATTTCAAGCTGTCACCTCAGCACTGGAGCTCGAGCAAGTGAGTCTGTCAATGAGTAAGTCTGCAAGTGGATCCCTTAAAGAAATGTCTCACTCAGTCTCACTCACAACCTCCCTGGTTTTCACAGCCAGAAATTTGGAGACTTTCCTTCCCGACATTGGAACTTGGTTGGGGAACCCAGTGTGGAGCTGAGACTCCTCCAAGTGGATCGTTATAGCCGTGATATTGCTCTGATTTTCAACCACCACATGTGAGTTGAAACCAGTCTGGTCCATGCCTTCACTCCTTCTACCAGTCTCGAGGTGACCTCTTCTGTTTGTCCCTGATTGTAGGACTTCTGTTTCGCTAGACTTCAGGTGACTTCCAATTATGGCTGTTCTGTAGGTTAGTTGTAATTTTGATATGGTTGAGAGAGGAAGCAAGCATAGCATCTACCTACTATGTCATCTTGACCAGAAGCCCAAAAGCTTTTGATGTGAGCTAAACAGAGCCAGAAGTGGGAATTGGAGTAAGAATCAGAGTGCCACTTGTCCTGCCATAATTTATAAGCAAGAAGTGATTATGCTATTGAAAGATGGCAGATTTTACAGGTAACATCAAAAGATGATGTCAGGTTGAAATCTGCAATAACATTGCCAGATAATAAAAGGAGAATGTCATCCTTTGCAATGAAAAAAAAAAAAGTCTAGATGTAGATTTTTTTCTAGGAGGGAGATAGCATTTGACATGTAAGTCTCTGGTTATCTTATGATCAGCGAAGAGTAGATTTGTGGTTGTCAACATGTCACCTAGCAGGAAGAGGTCATGGAAATACAAAGTAGTGTCTTTGAAAAGGGAAAAGGAATGTTATACAGAGTAAAATGAGTATTCTTTAGAGTTGCTTTTGTACAGCAAGAAAGGTGTATAGCTTCTCTAAGCACCTGGCAATTCCTACACTGGGGTAGACTAAGCAAATTTATTTATGAATAAAAATTAGGCTGTGGTAAAAGAACAATAAAAATAGAATCTCCCCTAGCCTAGTTATTTATAAAGAACAAAAAATCAGTCTTTCTTGGAGTTTTTAAAAAAATCTTTTTTTTTTTATTAAAGAGGCAACATGCACATTACCTTTTTAAATTTGATAACTAAAATTTGGCAACTAAAACACAAAAAACATTTTTTGACACTCTATGAAATATTAATAATATATAAAATAAATAGTATTTACATGATATATTTGGACATAATTATTAAAATTTTTTTAATGCTAAGGTTAATGATTAAAATGAAAGAGGGATCATTCTATCATAAAATAGATATAATATCAAAAACTTAAATCAAATTTATAAAGAAAAGTGTCATTTCTTGTCTATAAATTTGCATCTGACAAATGTAGGCCAAGAGATGGCCCTATTTGATACAGTGTTGTTCAACATAGAGAGTTCTCGAACAGGCTTACTCAAATGTTCCTCCAACTCATCCACGCCCCCCCCTTTTGTTCTCGTATTGATCATTAACCTGGAGTGTCTCTAGTCCATGAATGTTTTTGTTTATGTCACATCTGTGAGCCTTCCCTGCTGGAATCAATTGCTCCTTCTTCAGTACTTCCACTAATACATTCTGTCCAGTATTCTAGTGTTAATGTATATAATTGTCTATCACTACCACAATTTGTATCACTTATTGCTTATAGCAACTAGCATATGCCTCACACATGACAGACATTACATAGCTATTTGTTGAATGAAAGGGAAATGTTATAATTAATGGACTGTACATAGTCACATCGAAACTATGTGAAGTTCTGAGTGAAAGAGATTCTCTTGTTATCCTTCTCATGAAATGACATTAGTATACCGCTAGGTATAGATGTTGCTATACTGATTTGTTGAATCAAATAAGTATATCAATTCCTTTTTGATTTTGTGAGATGTCTTCAAGGTAGATCTTAACCCATAATTGGAATTGAATTCTCATTACACTTTAATAAGAAACACACCAGATTCATATCTCAGTTTAAAAGAGAGCGCTTTATGGACTTGCTCAGAATTCTCCTAAACTCTGGTAGGAGAGTGCATAGAACAGGGCATTCTAGCACTAAGGCAGCACACCTAGGAGATATGAAAGTTTATATTTTGAACTAATTGCATGTGTCTTTTGTTAGGTGGACATGTTTAATGCTGCAGATTTGAGGTATTCAAATGTAAGAATAATAGGAAAAGGAAAAAGTAATTTAATTTAGATTTTTTCCACCTAACTACTCCTCCATTTATCAAAATTAATGTATCCCCGTTTTATCATTCGTAGTCACTGCCAGTAGAGTTCCAGAAGATAGAATATAATTTTTTTCTTCAGATCCACTGATCTTTACCCTCCACTGAGCTTTAGTTCGACGGTAACATAAAGCTATTTTCAGTGATGCCTTTCCATTAGCATAACTACACATCATATGAAATTATGCTTCACCATTTGGGGTTATGCTACAATGGCAAACTCTGGAATATAACCATAGCTATCATTTACTGAGTGAATATATATGTCAGACCCTGACCTAAGTACTTTACATATATTCACTTATGGACTCTCACAATGATCCTATTTATCCCAGTCCCATAGTTAGTGAGGCAGAACTATGATTTGGCTCCTGAAAGTCTGGCTTCAGAACTTGTTTCTATTGCCTGTCAGTGAAATGTCCTCATTTGATTTAAACATCCTTGAATCCACTCTCCTAGCTCCCTACTTCTCTTGCTCATAGCCTTTCATATAATATCCAGCAACTTGGTTCTTCCTTCTTTCTTTCTTGTTCTTTCCCATTCTATCTGACTCAGCATGGATTCAATGGTTGTCTAGTGTAACTATGCACTTGCTATCACCCAGAAGTCCTCCGCCCCCCTCAACATTTTATTCCACCTCTCCTCCTGCCCCCCATCACTCTTCAAAACTAGGCAACCAATCACCTCCTCAGTTCCCTTTCTTAAGGAGCCAACGCTTGGTCACAAAATTATGCTGAGTAAATGCATTAAAAAGTCAAGATCTCTAACCTTATCTAGGTCTTGCTATTGTTTATTAAACTGTTTATTCAGTCCTTTGACCACCCTTTATTATCTTTCTTGGGGCAAGTACATCTAAACTTTTCTATGTGTTTTAAGTACTCAGTATTCTCCAGGCCTATGTCACATTCAGCAGCTAAACTCGGTTTTTCTTTTATTGAGAAATATATGTACGGTTTCCTTCTCTGTCTCATAATTTTAAAAAATCTCTTTACATTCTTCTTTTGTCCCCTATCTCAGAGCAAGAAATTCTTCTCTTTCAAGGCTGACTTTTTAGTTTTTTGGTTTATTCCCATATAGGCTCTTCTAGGAAGTTTTTTTTATTAATTACTCTCTCCTGATTTTTCATCCTTCTTACTAATCCCCCTCTCCCAGAAATTAACTCATTTGAGTCATCTTTACTTTAAAAATAAAGTAGAGCAGAATACTTCTGCAGTTTAACCCTCTACAGTTTAATTTACCAGTCTCATCTCCTGCCCTTGCTTTCTTGACAATTTCTTGAAAGGGTAGTTTACCCTCACCATCTTTTCTTAATATCATTCCTGTGGATATCATGTCATGAAGCTGAGGTTAATTGGCCTAAGGCATTCCTCAATATTCTCTTTTCTCATTCTGTCCCTGGTTAGCCTTCTAAAAGAGGGAGAGAAATTTGGTCCTGACAAAATTGTAGAAAGCTCTAACTGCCCCAGATTCATGGGAGGAGGGAGACTAGAAATCAAGAGCACTAAGCAACCCTAAAGGAAGGACCCTGAGAGAAATCACTCAAATGTAAGCCATCCACAAAGAAGTAAGAACTTTCTACATCTCCAAAACCTTTTCCACTTGCATTATAGACCTGTCGTATCTTGGCCTTGACAGTGATGAAGGAAGCGGAGACCTGAATGCTCTCTTTAGATGGGAAACCGCTGCTCCTTTTGGGGTCATTTCATTACTGACTAGTCATAGGCAATAATAAGTCATTTGCCAAAGAGTCCACCTGAAAGCCTGATGGATGACTTGAAATTATACGAGTTCTCAGGGCTTCTATTGACTAAGCTCATGTGTCTTAGATGGCGTGGGCTGGCATTCTATCTGGAATTATGAAGTATATAGGTGTGGGTAAAGAGTGGTAAAGGCCATGATTCATTACCTTTAAATCTATGTGGTTATTAGAGCACTCATTTGACTCTAGATATACCTTGCCACTTTTGGGACAACCCTGAGGCATGATTGCACTCCAAATTCTTTTTGCAAGCAGGCCGAAGCTAGGTTAAATCCTATGTCAGGTTAAATCTACTTCATAGAACAAAAATCCATGCATTATATTTAGAATTATTAAAACACCAAACCAAACCAAACCAAACCAAAACAAAACATGAATTTACCATTTTGAAAAAAACTTGATCCTTCCAGATTTCTATATCTGCTGTTACTTTGAAATGTAGGAAGGAACGTTTGCAATGGGCTTCATGATTTATAAAATTGGGAGCTCAGACAAAGGAAAAAGAAATGAAAACTTTAAAATGTATTATAGGAGCTACTTCTACTTATGACAAATGAGCTAGCAAGGCCCATAGGGAATTATTTTATTTCATAAGTGTGGCTTTTTTTATGGTGAGAGAGTTAGCATGTCTTTAAACGAGTGATATCAAATCTCTCAAATGTCTAAAGCTTTTACCTAAGTTTGTGTCTGTCACTCTTAGTGGTTATTTTGTAATGTACCAAGTGAATTGTCATAATATCTATTATAAAATGTGATAAAAATTCCAGTGAGCTGTCAAGTCTCTTTGAAATCTGAAAAACTTTATGACTAAAACTAATATGTTGACATTTGATGAGTGATAATTAGGACATAGACATCCACTCAAACTCTTAGAATCAGTACTTCTCACTAAATATTTTTTTTCAATAGAACAAAGTGAGTTTTATCATAAATATGTATATTTTTTAAAATGGAGCTTTTGAAAATAAAGGTACATTCAAACACACTTTAGATAATTGTCAGTCAGACTAAAAATAAACCACCACCAAAACTATCATGTCATATGTACACTGGTAATTAATTTGATAAACATATTTTTGAACAGCTCTGTTCTCTAACTTGCAAGTCCTATCATACTTCAGCAAAAACAAAAGCTATTACCTTGATTGAATGAAATCACTTGTCTCACTACTATATTAAATCATACCTCTGTTTTTAACTCACTTTTTAATTCTAGAGATAAGAAGGTATCTTGAATTGAACGTTGCTTAACATCACCTTCACTCTGCCCCTGGTTTAGCATGTAGCTATGAACAATTTATTTTATGAATTAAACTTAGATTACTTACCTGCAAAAGTTCATTTTTCATGAACTTACATTATTATTTGCAAACTAGTGTGATTGAATTAGATATTCTTTAAGATACCTTCCCCCTCTGCATATCAAAACAATTATTAAAGAGGCTACTTTTATTACCAGTTTTCAGAAGGGGAATAAGAAACCACAGCACACAAAAGTTAATGTGCCCCTAGTGATGTCATCAGGAGATCATCATATCACTTCAATGGCTTTTTCTACAAAGCGTGGGGGCTAAAGAGAGCTGCTTCAGTACAAGTTCACGTGTCTGTCAACAATGATTTAAGAGAAGTGGTTTCAGGCATTATTTTCTTTTATTACTGAGTGAGTTTTTCAAATGCTTATTGAGAGACCTAAGAATCAGGAGAGAAAACAATGAATCACTGATGAAGAAGAAATGAATCTCAACGAGAATCCTAATAAAACAACATTTATCATTCTTTCTTCTTGATTTATCTTCTTAGTCTGAATGAACATTAGCTTATTCCTCAGTGTTCCTGATGCAGCTTTGAAATGGAATTGTTTTCTAACTAAGCATGGTGAATGAAATTCAAGTCCCTCTGATGAAACAGAATAATAAACACTTACAGCTTCCATCTCCCTCTACTATACTTTGGTCAATTTGTAAATAGCTCCTGTTGCTTGAATCAATATTTTAGTATGATAAGGTGGAGCAAATCAGGAATCTCTACTGGTTTGGTCAATCTGTTCTCTTTAGCTGACCATTATACAGTTTAAGCATCATAGAGGAAAGATTGATGGCCATCCTGGTCTCTGGCAAATTATTTTCTTGTCTACATATTAGACAAAAGTCTGATATTTATTGATTTCTTTTTTTGGTTTCCTTTGTAGCCCTTTTGTCACCCCACTGGTTATTCAGAGTTTTTAACATAAAATTATCTACTGAAGTAATTCATATTAACTTTTTAATGATTTAATATTCATTCTTTCCTTAGAGTTAAACTTTTTCAAGCCAAAGAGAAGACTGCTTCTGATAGTAAATTATCTGGAAACGAGGTAGCTGGGAGGAGCTGCATGATTTTCAGATCCCATGTTCATGCTAAGGTGTCCTCTCAATGGCCTTGCAATCATATCACACAGGAGAGTGGTTATTAAACTTGATAATTCTGGGACTCCATATTGGATATACTGAATTAGAATCTCATAATCTTATAAAAAATATTTTTAAAGATCATAATGTGGTTATGATGATCAGCTTTGTTGAGAACTTTTGATATTCATGTCTGTGCATTTTGCCCATGAGAAAAGTCACATGTTATAGAAGAGTCTTGAGTCTCAGAGATTCTTTCTTTGCCTATCGTAGGATTGCTCAAGGATTTGGAAACAAACCCTGGGAGTGTTTGCTCATAGAACTACTCATTGGTTCACTTATTCATTTAATACATAATGTATGGAACATATACTATGGCAAAGTATTTTGGCAGGCCATGAGGATATGAAGAGAAAGAAAATAGGTGCCTAATTTTGAAGGGCTGACAGTTTAATAGGCAATATCATATAGAGAAAGTTATAACATATTCTATAATGCAACTATGCATAGAGTGTATCAATTATAGCCTAAACTCTAGCCATATTTTTTAAACTTATTTTAAAAATTGAAATAGCTCAGAAAAAGTTGTGGTCATTTTACTGAAAAGAGTAGGAGATTTTTTCTCCCACATTTAATATAGTTTTAAAAGTAATACTTCAAAACATATTTAAGAGTAGTGTTGCTAAAACTGTAACCTAATCAAGCTTTGTTTTTTTTCCTCAAAAATATGGTTAGAGTAGATGTGTTCCAAATTGAATTACTTCATAAATAATAACCAGAATCTTTGATGAAGAATGATTTCCAAACATTAAAAGTCAATACATGAATAATTTTGATTTAATATAACATAGTTTACCAGGCTTTGTATAAGCTGGCCATAATTTTCAAATAGATACATAACTCCCTTTTGAACAAAGGAATTCATATAATGTTTCACATTATATGAATGACTCAAAAGCATATAGCTGAATCACCTAGAAATTTGGAATTAAGCTTTCAGATTCCATTTTTACCTAAGGTATGTGGACAGTGTCATATCTCCTAGCCAGAACAATCTTTCAGTATTAATGCGGACTATGAACACTCAGATCAGAATATATTTATCATTTCATTAGAAAACTTCCAATTTGTGTTAATTTTCAATGGAGATTACATTATTTACTATTTTGAGAAAAAATGGAAAAGGGAAAGATAAGAGATTTTGATGGGATACTTTTAGCAACAATTCTTTTCCAGACAATAGAGATAAATTATAAATGGTAAGAATGAAGATAAAAATACTGACCTGAAATTGTCATGAGCAAAATGTCCTGGAATTAACCAACCCTGTTTTGTTTATTTATTTTTTTCTTTAGATTCCAGATCATATAGTATTTGTCTATCTCTGACTTTTTATTTAGTGTAATACCCTCCAGGTTCATCCATGTTGTTACAAATAGTAATTTTTTTTTTTATGGATGAGTAATATTCTATTGTATATGTGTACCTCATCTTCTTTATTCTGTTGTTTATTGATGGGCACATAGGTTGCTTCTATGTCTTGGCTATTATAAATAATGCTGCAGTGAACATAGGGGTGCATATAATGGGAACAGACTTGTAGATAGAACAAACTGATGATTGTCAGATGGGAGGCTGGATGAAAAAGTGAAGGAATTAAGAAGAACAAATTGGTAGTTATGAAATAGTCATGGGGATGTGAAGTACAGCATAGGGAATATAATCAATAATACTGCGATTACTATGTATAGTGCCCAGTGGGTACTAGATTAATCAGGGAGTTCACTTTGTAAATTATATAAATGTCTAACCACTATACTCTACACCTGATACTAATATAAAATAATATTAAATGTCAACTCTAAATGAAAAATAAAAATGAAAAAAAGTCAGAGATAAAGGAGATACAAATTAATTGATGACTGTTATTTTTCAAAGTACTTGTTTTCAACTGGCTATCCTTCCTCTTTCTGGAATTATCTTCTCCTGATCTTTGCTTTTCATCTGCATGATTTTTAGATACCATAGTAAACCTCACCTAAGCGAGGCCTTCCCTAACATCGTATTGAGGAAAAATAAAAAGAAATAAAAATCCAAAAGAACATGCCAATTCATAAATAGTGAATTACCTTATTTTATTTATGGTGCAAAACAAATATCCTGAATGCATACAGATAGCCAGCAAGTGCCTGCAAAGCTGTAGTTGATCTTTAGCTCTTTCTATATTATTTTAATTTATTTTTCAGTTATAGTTGACATACAATATCATATTAGTTTTAGGTGTACAACGTAATGATTAGACATTTATATACCTTATGAAGTGATTATCCAGATAAGTCTAGTACCCATTTGGCAGCATACATAGTTATTACAATGTAGGTTATGGAGATGTAAAGTATAGCACAGGGGATTTTCAGCTCTTTTTATATGAAATTGAGGCTACAATTGTTATATGTTATCCGACTTTCAGTAAACGGTTGGGGATATTCAATTAGTGATAGTAGTTACGTTGGGCTTATCTAGATGTCCTGTTTTACATAATTATTCATCACTAGAAGTCCAATGCACTATCTATTATACCACATATCTACCTCTGGCTGTACATAATTCTTTAGTTGTGTCTTCAGTGGTTACCTCTGACATATACTTTGGCATTTGACTAGTCACATCCTTCAACATTTATCAGTGAGATTAAATTAAATTCTATTTTCCACACAACTATAATAATCACCTGGTTGATCTCTTATCACTTCATGTTAATTTTCTTCATAGCACTTTTTGTTCTCTGGTGTTTTTTTAAATTTATATGGTGTATTTGTCTGTCTTTCTATTTTAGGCTATTACCTCCAATGACAACCAGTAGATTTATTAATACTTGTGAGTCTATGTTGAAGTTATAAGCTTTAAATCAAATAGAGAGACAATTATGCATGTAGAAATTTAAATATACTTAAATTTTTTCTTGTTACATATGTAATAACAAAAGGATAATAATTTTTTTGCCAGCAGCAAACAAATGCAAATAGATTTTAAAATGCTAGTTAGTAAACGGATAATTTGATATTACTCTTTGAAATTTCAGACTTGTGAAACTCCTAACATATTTGTGAAGTATAAATATATTTTCACTTACTAACAGCTATAATCAAGATAATAGACTTTTCTGTAGCTATTAGAAATGTAGCAATTACTTGGATATGTAACTTAAACACAAGCACAATTCCAATGTTTGCTGATGACTTTTCCCTCTTTTCAATGAATCAGTCTTGGATAGATAATTGATGTTCATTTAAATTCACTTTGCTTCAAGATAAAGGCCAAAGAGAAAAGCCAAAATATAATATTAAGTTTATTTAGCTTTTTTGGTAGAACAGCACTGGAAAAATGAGGAAAAGAATGAGTAAAAGTCTTAAGATTTTCGACTTTTTATTTGTGAAGCTATTTAGACTACTTTGCCTCTTTATTTTACCTTCTCTTCCCAGTGCTGATTGATTTTTCTGTTTTTTTTTGACTTCTGTGTTATCCATATTGCTGGTGAGGAGGATTTTCCTGACTAAGGTGCAGTCTTTATTTTGCTCCAACTGTGCTTCTTCAAGTCCATTCCCTGGTGTTGAGAATGAATGATTAGTAAATTGAGGATTTGGAAAGAAATTAAGTATGTGCATAGAAAATTTGCAAACTCTTTTGTGCTCATATGTGTAATATATAAATAGCATTGAGGCTTTTATGAGCTTTTCAAAAACAACAGTGTGATTTCTGGCATAAATTAGTAGATAGCTTAAGGGCATATGTATTTCCCACACTGTTAACACATCATAAGCATAAAGGAGATTCCAGTATAATAGTAGTAGTTAATTCAATTTTCTCTTTAAGTGCATTTGGTTTTATAGCTTTGTTAATCATCACAGAGTCACTTTATGGCAATAATAAACACAATTTACTTTTGAAAACCTAACTATATCTCTATTCAATTAGTATATACATATATGTACATACACACATTATTGTGTGAATGCGTACATACACATATATGCAACAGTGTGCAGAAATTTTTAGGTAGGTATTTTTTCAGGTTTTCTATTTGTGTAAATAGAGCAGGCAGAAATGTAGATAAATACAGAGTTCAATGGGTGTTATTTACACTTTTATCTTCCTTACATACACAAATCAAATAATTACCTGAAAAAGAACTACCTGAATATGCATGCAGATATTGTGTATATATATATGCACTATATATATTTTTAACATCAACATATTCTTTAAGATTTTTTGCCTCTATTAAAAGTTAACTAAAGTATAGAAAGAAGAAAGGGACTGAAAGGATTTTTTTTTTTTTGTACATTTAGGTTGTAGATACATAATTCAGGAAGAGCAACTCAACTTTCTTATGGATTTTTGGGGTTATTCATTGTGAAATGATTTTAAAAATTGTCTAAAACTTTAATTTACTAATGTAGCATGCATTTGGAAGAAAGGGTATATAAATTAAAAAAGAAAAGCTTGCTGAACACAAAAATCGGTTATGTTTTCACTGCTAGAGGTAAAGAAACAAACTTTTACAAATATGTTGTTACTATTATTACTAAATAATTCACTGCTTATACAAACAATTATTTCCATTTCTATTCATTTCTAAAATTTTTATTTTTGAAATTTAAGCAATCAGGTGACAAACTAAGGAAGAGCTCAAAATAGTGCTAAATTTTGATTTTGCTAGATCAAATCAAACTTTCAGAGTATCAGAGAGAGAAAGAGAGAGTGAGAGAGACAGAAACAAGAAGAAAGACAAGGGGAGAGAGGTGGGGGATAGAGAGAGGTGGGGGGGGGGGACGAGAGAGAGAGAGAGAGAGAGAGAGAGAGAGAGAGAGATGCTCTCATAAAGAGAAATATTATAAGCACTGAGGTATTCTTTTTCTCCAGGGCTTCTAACTAGCAGCATCAGTTAAATATTTCCTGTGATGGAATATGGAGTATCAGAAGAGAGCTGTCACTGCCAGAGTCTGATATTTATTGAAATGGAGCAGAGGAATTTGAGGATTGGCCTACTGTATTAGAAGACCTAGTTATTCCATTATGACAAGTGGTAACTTTTAAATAAAACAGTGATCATTTAGAGATTGACACTTGATTACCCTGTGTACCCACTCTCCACTATAATTTGCTGCCTCCAAACAAGGCAATAAAAAGCACAAAGTAAGAGACTACATTTCTAAAGTTGCCAGGCAGCACAGTTAGTTTTAGGAAACATTTTCAGAAAAATATTGAAACTGCTTTTATGAAGAGAACATTGAGAAAAGCAATCTCAACAGAAATAAAGTCTGCTGTCGCAGTCCTAATGTTTCTTAATTGACACATTAAATTGGGTTAATCCCCATAGGACTTTGGCCCAAGCCAGTATGTTGGGTAGTCGAGTCAAGGGTCACCTTCTCTGCTGATGGTTTTCTTTAATATTACTCTTTGATTGCTGGTACTTCAGTTGGTTCTGTTTGTGTGTCCTCATCAGATCTAAATGCTTTGGCTCTGTTCCTGTCTCCCTTGCCTTAGCTCTCAAGGTCCACTTTACTTCCACACATATATGATGACCACTAAATGTGTAACTGAAGCCAATCTCTGACCTGGGCTCTGGGTCCTTTCCCCTTTTGCCTCCTTAGGAAGCTCTCCAATTTCCATCACTTTTCACTCTCTCTTTAGCATCTTCCTTTTAGGGTTTTCTTTATAGAAGTATTTAACTTTACTCAAATCTTGCCTATGTTAAAAGAACAACAGCAAGAAAACAAATTTTAAAAATTTATTTTTACCACACTTCTTCCAGCTATTGCTCACACTGGCTTCTTCTCAGCAAGCTTTCTTAAATTATTTGACTGTACCATCTTTGTATTTCCGTTCTCTGTCTCATGGCTGCCTTACACTTCTGCATCCACCTCACACCTGGAGGCAGGGCCAGCCTCACAGCCGTGAGACAGGGACAGGTTTCACAGGGCTTCCCATGCTTGGAGTTTGATGATCTGTAGTGGCTATCTTGATATTCTTTATCTTTGAATACATGGTTTGTAAATGAAGTCTGATGAAATAGTGGATCATGTTTCAGACAGTGGATTATGCTTTGGGGTTTGGAGCTTGACTCTTGCATGTGGTCACCTCTCACAGCTACCCTGCCTCCCTGGAAAGCTGGCTTCCCATTTCTGTCCAGGGACTGCTGTCACTCTCGGTCTCAGATGGCCACTAGATTATTTGGATTGGAGGAGGAGGAGAGGGGCTGCATTTGCTGCCACCCTCTTCCCCTAGTGGCCACCTGGGCACAAGTGTAGGGAGAGTGTGTCCCCGTACTGGGAGGTTGGGATGGTGTGATAAGACAGCAACTGTTTCCCCCCATCACCAGCGCCCCTACAGGTAACACCACTGATGTGTTGTAGTGGTGGTTTGGGGTGACTGACATGGGCCTGTTTCTAACCCCATCCAGGTACCTAATACATGGAGACTGCAATTCCTTGAGGTTTTCTGGTCCACTATAGGCGGAGCCATGGAAAGGGAAGATTGACTTCCCTGACCCTGGCCTACCTGCACATTCATTTTGCGCTGAGCCCTGCAAGTTATGTAGCCCTGACTAGAAGCTGTTCTCCTTAAGGTCACCATGACCTACATGCTACAAAACTCAGTGGTTTCTCACTGGGGCTCTTCCTCCCCGCTCACCTCCTTAACCCCTTTCTTCTCTATCCTTCAGTTACCATTGCATGTCACTGGCTTTTTGTCCTATGTCTCCCTCTCAGTCTGCTTTGTGGGATTCTCTTCCTTAGTTCTTGCTTACTGTTAGAGCTTTGGGGGTGGAAGGTATGGGATTGATTTGGGGGTTTCTGTACTTCTCATTTATATACTCCTTTTTCATGGCTTTCATTCTACGGTGTGTTAACTGCTCTGCTCAAACCACGTCTTCCGCTTAGACCGAAGCTTCAGCCCTGGCTATGCTACTGTGTCCAGTGACCGCATCTTATTTTTGAGAGCCCACATGTTCTGTTCAGGCAGCGGAGAGTTCATCTTTGCTAATAATAGCAGCTGCTTATTCTGCAACTCCTAAAATATAGACTTACTGTTTTTGTACTTCATTTCTAGGACTCCTAATTTTGTTTCAAGGTAAAAATTATTATATACATTTTATAGATGGAGAAACTATCTCAAAGGGCTTAAGAAACCATCCTGAGGTCACACAACTGCTAGATTGCAAGTGTTGGTTAAATTCTAAATTCTAAATTCTTTCTACTATTTAAGTTTTTTTGCTTTAGCCAGTACTGTAATGATATTTGTATTAGATGCTAATGAGCTATCTCGTTATCTTTTTTAGGTAGAAATAGTAATAAACATTGGTTATGTACCAGTCACCATGTTCTAATTGCTTTACATTTGTTAACTCATTTAATGAAGAATCTTATGAGATAGATACTGTTATCGTAGAGTTGGAGAAACTGAAGCACTTGAAGGGTTTAGTGGCTAAGGTCCCACAGATAGTAGGAGGAAGAAAGCCAGAATTTTAGCCAAGGCAGCCAGCTTCCAAACTCTAGGCCACCACATCCCACTGCCTTTCCAGCTCTGTTCAGTCACAAACCAACTCTGAGGAGTTTGGAAAGCGGCTTCTCCATATCTCACATTCTCTACATTTTAAACAATGGTAATAGTATATTTTTACTCTATCTTCACTGGGAAAATATCTAGATGAGACATACCAGATGATATATTAAACATAATTTTAAAATCTTGTTCCGCTTCCTGTAGTGCATTTCTCTTTTCTGGGTAGAGAACTTGAGCATCATATAGTTCTAAATTATTCTTTTGAAGTTTGAATTAGCTGTAACTATATAATGTGAGGGAATAATAAAATGCTAAAGATGCTGAGATAAGTACTATGGAGGCAATATTATAAAATACATAATTAATTAATTCATTAAATATTTATCGAGTGTCTGCTATGTGTCAGATATAGTTCTAGGTTTAGGGGAGACCACAATGAACAAGGCACAGTTCTATTCATTTAGGTTTCATTCTTCCAGAGAAGACAGAAAAACACAGAGGCCATAACTTCATGGGTACATGGAAGAAAGGATCTACAGAAATCCCCAGGCGGAGAAAACCTGTCTGCTGAGGCAATGACAGTTAAAGAGCCTCAGACAAGGTATACAAGCAGTAGACCTGATTTTAACATACTATTTAACCTCTCAATGCCTCATTTTTCTCATCTGCGAAACGGATCTCTGCCTCATTGTGCTGCCTCATTAGATGAGCTAATTTATGTGGTGTTCAGAGCATGATAAGCAGTAACTAAATGTTAACCAATATTATTACTATTATAATTATTGTTATTAGAACTGAGGCTGAGCTCAAGAAAAGGTAAAATTGTCTCTCATAAAGGAGCATATTATCCTAAACTACTCCCACCCACCTAAAGGATTCAATCAAGTAAGCATTCATAGCATTCGAAGGGACAGGCCCCATCTGGTCTTTCCGTCACATTGCAGATTCTCAATAACTGTGGCCGGAGATGGAGTGGGTAGAAGCAACTCCTACTGAACCATGGCATATCTGTTTCTGAGCTTCTATTTCAGTAGGTTGTTCTAGCCAGAGCCAACAAATAGAGTCAGTACTCAAAGCTTCATCTGAACAGGTGGTATGAGCATATCAATATCACTGGCTCAAAGCTCGGGCTTCTGGTAATGCTCTCCCCAGGACTCTGTCTTTGGAAGCTGAGAATTGCATCTCACTGATTCATCTCCCCTGAGTATGATGACTCAGAAGCAAACATTTTTATTTCTATCGGATTATGCTTCTAAATTTATTTTAAAAAATACCAAATAAAGTGACAGTAGAAATAAACTCACATTTTACTATTTAGAAAATTATTCTTATTTTTAAATTAATTTTATTGGAATACTTCTTATTTTTCCAAGATGAGACCATTATAGCCAAACTGTAAAGACAGAGTGACAGGACAGTCCATCACTTCTGTAGGAGTCTCCACTTGTGTCCTTTATCAATCAGGGAAACAAAATACATGCTAGGGACTTTGACAGAAGTTAAGGTAGAGAGTTGGTTAAGTGTTAGAGAACTGAAAAAGCAAAGAGGAGACTGAGGGAACACAGATAATAACTGAAGCCAGTGGCTACTACCCATTGGGCCAGGGGAACAAAGAAGAGGTTGAGTTATTAGAATCTAGAAGCTCAGTGGTGATGTACTGGGACCCCGACTTCTGAGGAGCAGGGGTCACTGTCCTGCTGCCGATAGTATCTTGCTAGAGGCACTGAGGGACTGTTTCTGAAATGTGAAGGGAAAAAAGCCGATGAATGAAATTAACCATCCCTGCCAGGGTGAAGGGCCATTGGTGAAGCAATTTAAGAGGAACAAGAAGCAAAGAAAGGAGAAGCACATCTGTTCTTCCTTGCAGCTGTCCAGTCTCCTCCAGTGCCCTTATAGCAGAGCCCAACAGCAGCCCACTACCAAGGGAGCAGTGGAGTTGGCTGAATCATGGCTTGGCATCATGAAGCAGAGTGCAGAGGAGTGGGTTTGTTGCTGAGAGAAATTTGCTTAATAAATGGAACAAGTCCTTTACCTGCTTTAACGTTAGATCCCCGGGTATGCCCAAATCCCTCTGCAAATGTGGCTGCTCTGCTTCGGGGCTGACTGGCTGCATAGCTGCTGAGCTGGGTACTGCTGTTCTTTGGTACTGAATGCTGTTGAGAATAACTTTGTGAAATTAGTTCCCTGAAGATACTGCATATACTTAACATAATTTTCATCACATTCACATGGGACAGCCACTTCAAACTGCAGACATGCATTTTATGTCTTATAGAACAGAGATCCTTTTTCTTTTCCATATAACTGACATTATTGCTCAAGCTCTGGGTCAATTGTCTTAGTTTCTCCTCCTTCAATCCTCACATCTAAGCCAACATACATTAATGTCACATCTATCTATCTATCTATCTATCTATCTATCTATCTATCTATCTATCTATCTCTATCTATCTATCTATCTATCTATCTATCTATCTATCTATCATTTATCTGTCATCTAATTATCATATGGACAAATTAAAAATAAAATTAAAAATAAAAATAAGTTTAATTCTCTCTGTTGAAAATAAGGGAAGAGACTGACCACCTCTTTCCTGTTAGTAGAGCATTTACTTTAGAATACTTGTAAGTTCTTTCTCTATCTCTTTGAAAAGAATATCAGTCTTTCTGAAAACGAAATAATATCTTCATAGCTTTATGACCTAGGAATGTTTTTCTCAAAGACCAGGGAGCTATCTCTTTGAAATACAAACATCAAGGGAGATAGCACCCCTATCTCCGAGTCTCTGTGGGAGAGTAGGTATGTAACTTAGCAGTACCTCACTGCAAATTGCAAAAGTATCTCCTTTCTAATAACATGAGAAGTTTATTTTTCCTTGGGATAAAGCCAATTAACAAACACAGATGGCTACCCCAGTTATCGGGTGAGTCTAGAATGAACTATCTGTAATAAATGGTTCTGCCAAGGCCTCTTACTTGGAGACTAATCATTGTTAATCTTGAGAATATATATGGGACAGGTTGTATCTTCTCAACTGTATTAAAGGCTGAGATTTCTTTCTGTTTGCAGTCTCATAGCAGATTGCCTGTGATGTGCATCACAGTCCTGTTTAATGTTCATTCAATAATGGAAAGTGTTTTCTTTCTCTACTACCTTTGTGGAGAGGTTTTCTGGGCTGGGAAGAGATTTTGTTTTTAATTACGTTTCTCTGTCTATTTACCTATCTCTTTCTCCATTTCTGTCACATCACCTTATTTGCCATATTTGCCTGCCTTCAGTGTTTCTCTCCTTGCCTTCTCTGTACAATCATTCACATGGCCTTTGGAAAATGCAGCTTAGGTTATATCATTCCTCTTTCTAAAATCCTACAATGATTCCCATTGTGGTTCAACTTAAATCCAAAGTCCCATAAACTCTAAGCAATCTAGCTTCTTTCCAACTTGCCCACCTCAGCCCCTGCCTCTCTCCTACTTGCACATTGCATTCCAGCCATGTTGTCTGTTTATTTCAATTCCTTAAATGTTTTAAGCTCCTTGCCACCTAGGGCTTTTCCACATGCCATTCACTTGACCTGGGATACTCTTTCCCTCACTCTCTATGGTTTATTACTCAGTCAATTTTAACCTAAATGTCTCCTCCACAGAGAGGCCTTCCTTCACCCAATCTGAGTATATTGGTCTCATTACTTATGATATTATATCCTTTTTATCATCAGAAGTCTTATTACCATTCATAACAATGTATTTGTTCTGTGCTTGTTTATCACATAAAGACCATGCTTCCCGCCCCCTCCCTTCAACATGATACATGCTCAGCAGCTATTTGTTAAATAAGTAGATCTCCCCTGAAGTTTATTCCAAAAGGAAATGTCTCTTGATATTTTTCTTTTTTCTCCTGTTTATGCTCTCTCCTGTTGGAGGGCTGAACTGACATTTGAAACATTAAACTTACCAGGGAATATAATAATTTCAGTGCTTTAAAGCCTCTGAATCCCAGTTGAAAGCTTTCTGTTTTCTTTTTGTTGTTGTTGTTGTTGTTGTTTTTTACTAGCTCTCTGTTAGTTAAATTACAGATCCAAGAGTGGAGGACTGCAGCACTGCCAGGCTTAGTGGCATGCTGGGGAGACAAGGTTTTCCAGAGGAGTGAAAAGCTCTCCTCCATCCTAGCCTGTAGAAATGCTTTACTGCCTGGCATTAAAGGTCAGCACTTTACTGAACATAGCAAAGGAATGGGAAGTGTGGCAGGACTCCCACTTCAGCAACATAGAAGATGGTGCTGGGCTTTACTGTGGAAAGGATTGAAGGCCACAACAGGTCACAGAAGACAAGGCAGGTCACTGATTATACTTGACTGCAGAAATTCAAGAAAGATTTGAGTTTAATTAAACAGAGGCTTAGCTTGTGAAGCATGTAACCATGCAAACGAGATTGTGGTAGGTAAATAGGATTGTAAACTCTTTTGTTAAGTCTTTTCCACTTTGTTCTATTTATTTATTTTTTACTCCACTAGGTTCAAAACATTACTAGTTTTATTTTTCAAATGCCCTTAACATTAATGATTTTTCATAGCGTAAGTGATGATAGTGAAAGATCTTGCTTAATTTTATTAATGAGGCAGAGAATGCTTTAAATAATATGATTTAAATAGAAACATTGTTTACCTCCTCCCCATCCCTCTCAAGTTCTGAATAGGAAGGATTCTGGGGACAAACAAGTTTGTCTTCATGCACAGACCACATGGTCCCCGTTTATAATTTGATATTTAGATTTGATTAATTAGAAGAGCAGACCTTTGGCTCTGACTCTAGGCAATTTTTGCTTGCTTCAGATCAGCCATGGAGTATCAGACTGTCCTTGGTCTATGGCCCAGATTTCTGCTTCCGTGCTTCTTTGGAGCAGCCAGGTCTGCTGCCCATTGTTCTGGAGCCCCCAGTCTCCAGGTCAATAATGGAAGGTGAGCCAAGTGTGCTGTGCTGTCTCTGAAATTAGATTCTTCCTCGCCCTTTCAGTCTCTGAAAATGCTGCTGCAGCAGTTGTGGTCACTGATGCACAGAGTGAAAAGTATCAAATGCTATCAGAGGCTACCTGTCTCCCGCTCAGCTACTCACTACAGACAAAAGAGGATTCATGTCAAGTTCAACCATTGTCAAGAAGAGAGAAGTCAGTAATTTCCTAAGTGCATCTTTGGAAAATTGAATCTCATCCCAAGTCCGAGTTTTTGGACTTGAGTCCCTGGCTGCAGGTCAAAGGAGCTAAGATTTAAACAACTAAGTCTATCAATCTCTTATTTAACTTTTATCTGTCTAAGATTGGAAGCATCCTTATGCTTCTAAAACCCTTTATACAAATTTTTAATTGTAATGTTAAAATTTCTGAAAACATGTTGCATTAGAATTATCTAGGAGCTTTTGGGGTATTTCCTAGTGTAGCCCTATCTACCAAGTCAGATTCATGGGTGGAGCCAGGAATCTTTTTTAACAGGCCCTCACAAATATTCTTTTTTTTTTAATTTATTTTTTTTACGGTGACATTGGTTAACGAAATTCGATATTTCAGCTGTACATTTTAACAGTAAGGCATATATATATATATATATATATATATATATATATACACACACATATATATATTTACATTGTGTGTTCACCTCCCATAGTTAGATTTCTTTCTGTCACCACATATTTGACCCCTTTTACTCCGTCTACCTTCCCCCTTCCCCCTCCCCTCTGGTAAACCCTAGTCTATAGTCCATGTTCATGAGTCTCTGTTTGTCCTGTTCATTTGTTGCTTTTAGGTTTATAGCTTACATATAAGTGATATCATGTGATTTTTTTTAACTTTTTCTGTCTGGCTTATTTCGCTTAGCATGATTATCTCGAGGTCCATCCATGTTGTCACAAATCGCAGTATTCAATCTCTTCTTATGGCTGAGTAATATTCCATTGTATATATGTTCCACAGCTTCTTCAGCTAATCATCTATCGTAGGACACTTTAGTTGCTTTCATGTCCTGGGCATTGTGAAAAATGCTGCTATGAACATCAGTGTGCAAATATCTTTCCGGATATGAATTTTTTCAAGTCTTTGGAGTAAATATGCAGTAGAGGGATTGCTAGATCATATGGTAGATCAATTCTTAGTTTTTTGAGGAAACTCCATACCACTTTCCATAGTGGCTGTACCAGTTTGCAGTTCCACCAGCAGTGTATGAACGTTCCTTTTTCTCTGCATCCTCTCCAACATTTGTTATTTCATGTCCTGTTGATTATAGCTATTCTAACAGGTGTGAGATGGTATCTCGTTGTGGTTTTGAGTTGCATTTCCCTAATAGTTAGCGATGTTGAGGATCTTTTCATATATTTGTTGACCATTTGTATATCCTCTATGGAGAAGAGTCTGTTCAGGTCCTCTGCTCATTTTTTGGTTGAATCATTTTTTGTTGTTGTTGTTGTTATTGAGTTGTATTTGTTCTTTGTATACAAATATTCTTATACTTATGAATGAACATTTGAAATTCACTGAGGTGCATGGCACAGAGTAGATGCCTCCAATATAGTAACTGTTAATATGTTTACCTATTGGCATGAAAATTCAGAGGAAATAGGGGAAAAAAGGCCACTATTCAATGCATTATATAGAAACTTTCTAGTTGAGAATATAGCCTGTTTAAACAAGGCAGATGACTCACTGTCCCTTAATGAATTATTTGATCGTAAGTGCAAGCAACATGTTCATCATCACAACTTTGTTGATTTTTGTAGATGCTAAATGTATACTTAAGTTCATGATTAATGTTACCACAGCAATGAAATAATGTAATTTAGGGTAGAAATTATTTGGTGACAGAATTTATTTTAAAAGCTTTATATATTATCTAATCTTTTTATAGAATCATTAAGGGTTTGAGTACTTAAATTGCTCAGTTATAATTTACTACCTTCAAAGGGGAAAATTATATGTTATAAAAGCTTTTCACACTTGGACTTGGGGACCATAAATGTCTTGGAAGATATTTATCATAATGTGTATGTGGGGCTTTAACAAACTTCTCTTCAATCACATTCCATAAGGAAGTATCAGTATATCTGAATAATGTAGAGACTTACAAGAACTGATTTTCTTTCCCTTTGATGTGAGTTATAAACACTGTGATGCTTATACTAGTGGAAGGCAGATTGTTGAGATATTATGGAAAGTAATCTTGGGGTCCCCTTAAGTAATTTTGGAGGAGAATTTTCATCTTCTGACATTTGCTATAATTGCTGAGATGTTAAAATTGGCTATTTTCTGGGGATAGGATTTTTACTTGACTTGTGTTTTCTGAGCTATAATTAGCACCCCATTCCTAGAAAACCCCTCACTTTGTCAGCTGTCTTTTACTGGAATCTAGAAGATAAATTCTAAAGGATTGTAAACAGTTTGTAAATCAGTCAGTGTAGCTAGGCTAAGGGACTTTTTACCCTGAATGGCTTTTCTTGTATTAATTTGAGTCAAAGGCTCTGTGTCCAGTGGTTGGTACAATGTTGTTTTGTGCTCTGAACACCAAAAGCACAGAGCTAGAGAGGGCTTTTAGAGGGCATTCAGTTCAATCATTTATCCTCTATCAGTCCCCTGAGTAGAAATGACAGCCTTCTTTCCTAGTCACTCTCATATTTTTATACATTATTAGAGTTACAGAGGACAGACTTCATATAGCAGATCTTGATTATGGTTGCATATTGTATGGATTACAGAAAAATAACATGGCACAAAAAGGTGATAAGAGCAGAACTTTGTATTTTGGGGCCTCAGGACTGTGAATTTTGCTTTCTCAATGTGTAAACTAATGTGTACTTGGAACAAGTGGAGGGTTCTCTCCAGACAAAAAGAGAGAAAGACAGAAAAAAAAAAAAAAAAAAAACAGAAAAATTTGAGTCATTTTCTGTTTGTTCCCAAATAGAGTGACTAGAAGAAACCCTTGCTTTATACATAAGGAAAGCTTAGCATTTCTTTGTGAAAATTACACATTGTCAAACCTTTCTTTCCTGGATTAATTTTCCCCCTGTGGCTGTTTTAGTCATTAAATTTAATCTTTTTAATGATTGATAAGTAGTGGATGAAAAGCAGAAAGCATTGATCTTGGGAAAAGGAAAGAGTTTATGGCAGAACCATGAATTTTGTATTTAAAAAGAAAAAAGAATAGGGAATGAATAAAATTTCCTTTGATCTAAAGTGCCTAAGCCGCATTGTAGAAACTTTTTAAAATAAATATTTCTATATCTGACTTGTTGCTTTACTTTAAATTCTACTATAAGAGGTCAAAATGAGCACACTTTTTTTTTTTTTTGTGAAAGAGAGTTTGAAAATTCCAAGTTTAAGGAGTTGTCCCCCCCAAAATGGATATAGTAGAAACATTTTGCTTATGTAACAGGCTACAGATCAGTTAAAACTTGTGCCGCTTACTTAAATTTCAATTAGATCCACTTTTCCTCATTGTTTCTTTTCTTATTCTGTACAAACTCTTTCACTCATACAATTTCAGCTATCAACAATGAACTAGTAAATCACAGGTTAGATTTTATTTGGACTGTTCATATGAGAGCATTTAATATTGCCTTGTAGAACCTAGCAGGTAATGCTTTATTTTACAAGAATCATTGGTATGTGGTGATTTAAAGAAAGAAATATCTGTTTGGATTATGGTGATATTATCTAACAAAAACTCTGCTGATTTTTAACTTCTTTAATTATTCAAAGGTTATGATTC
Source organism: Rousettus aegyptiacus (assembly GCF_014176215.1). Taxonomy (NCBI): domain Eukaryota; kingdom Metazoa; phylum Chordata; class Mammalia; order Chiroptera; family Pteropodidae; genus Rousettus; species Rousettus aegyptiacus. The sequence goes on along the minus strand of NW_023416284.1, from coordinate 123,215,297 downwards.
TTATTACAAAAGCCATTATTATTTGTTTTATATTTGATCAAGAACAAACATTAGATGCAGTGCAAAACATATGTAAGTAGATTCTAGGAACTATGAGGTACTACAATGGAGAAAACAAAATTCTTTCCTTTAGGTGATCAAAAATTATGTTTTGTTTTTACCTTACCATCTTTGCCTTTGAAGAATGTAAGTTTGATACACATATTTTTTCTTCCTTTCTTCCTTTTTCTATGCAGTTACTCATCCTAAATAAATAGGTTCATTCAAAGCATTTTTACTAATGTCTCATGTGTCTGTTAGATCAGTACAAAATGGTGCCATTCATATATATATATATAGATATAGATATATATATATATATATATATAGATATAGATATATATATATATTTGGCAGGGACCTGGGCAATTAGTAATAAGGGGTTGGTAATTGGTATAAATCTATAATTAATGACTGCTTAATGGACTACTACCCATGAGGAAATAAGTCTATATATAACTTAAAGTGCAAAATCTACTCATAAATTATTCTTAGTTAGGCTTAATTTTAATGGTGATTTTGAGGTAGCTAATGACTCTTACTTATTGTTATCTCTCTTTATCTTGGTTATTTTATTTGCCAGTCCCTCAATATGTTGATATCACTCTTCAGATATTCAATAAATATTTTTAAATGAATGACTAATACTAAAAGGACAGTCCAGACTTTGGAAATTCCAGTTAAAGATAAGAGAAGGAACCCTACAATGGGGTATCTGAAGGTTAATATTGAATCTCCCCACTTCTGATTTTAAACTTCTTTTTCTAGAAGGTTAAAAACACAAAAACAAAAACAAAAACAAACCATCTCTTTTAGGAAGTAGCTTCTTTTTGGATTATGTACACATCTCTTTGTTTGCCTTGTCATGCTCACCATGATTGGTAGATTATTTTTTATTGCTTTTTATTTCCAAGACTCTGTAAAGGTCTTAAGTTGAAAGACACTAACTAAATACAATTGAAATAGGACAGATCAAACTTACTTTCTAGAATAAACATTCTAAAAGTCTAAAATGATGTATGCTTTTGGGAGCAAGGCCTCACAAGAAGGGGTTATTTGTATAATTATAAACTAATTTAATTGCTGATTTCTTTACTACCCTGAAGGGTTTCCCTCAACATATCTGTATAAAACCACCACTGCTGTCAGGAGGAAGTTACAACTGTCTTGCTGGAAACCTTTCCTTAAAGTCAAGAGAGGGAGCTGAGAGGGGCTAGAGTGGGCTGGGCTGCATTTTGCTGGTTACTTGAGATAGTTTCTACTGGACACAGAATGGGGAATAAGGGATAGCTCTAATTTCAGGGAAAAGTTTTTTAAAGGAAGCTTGCCTTTATGATCTTTTCAATTTTGTGTTATCTCCCCTTTCTTAAAGTACTGGGTTTCATTCTGATATTTGGCTCACTGCCATCTCAAACAACTTGAACTTTGAACTTTGCCCAGCTCTGCTCATTTAAGAAAAGCTCAAATTAGCTCCAACTTGTTTTATACCCTCTGTTTGGCCTTTATTTTCATGATTCTGCCCTTTTCTCATCTTCTAAATAAAACTTTCAGCAAGCTATTCAGAGAAAATAATGCAAACTTGGAATTCAGACAGACCCTAAGCTCAAATCATCACTTTTTTCTTTTTTATTAACTGTTATGGGCAAATAGCACTCTGATCATTAGAGTTACATGGGTGAAATTGTCCTGATTATACATGTATGTATATGTGTGGCGTGTGTGTGTGTATGTGTGTGTGTCCCAGAATGAAACCAATCTTATATGCACCTACTTAGAAACACATGAAGAGACTGGAACAGTGCAAACAGTTCTTTTATGTCCCCTTAGGGTCATATCTTAGAGCCAGCTTCACTTCTTGTGGGCACCGAAACTGGAAGCCCTCTTGACTGTCTCTCACCTTTTCTCCTTTTCTTTGCTTCTTCCTGCCTAAGTTCTGACCCCCGCCCATAGACAAAACTCATTTATCTTTAAGAATGTCGAGGTACCCCAAATCTTTAAATTTTTTGGAAAGGAACAGCTATAAAATAAATTATTTTGTTATTATTTTATTAATATTAATCTGTCTCGTGGGATAGTTTAATGCATTTTTATACATAAAGTCCTGCTATCCTCCAGGATTAAGGGTAGAGAGAGACTGATGGAATAAATGAGACGGGGAACAGTAGACTGATTGTTCAACTGGGCTAGGGGAGGATGGGGTGGGACAAATGTGTGACAAGGCATAGAACCTGTTTCTGCCACATGTGTGAAGTGCCCACACTCAAGAGAGTCCAAAACAGACAAAAAAAATCTTCAGCTTACACTCATTTTTCCATTAACATCACATATTAACAAAGTATTCTGATTGAATGGAATTTCTATTAAAGGATTAAAATGCATATAGTAGGGAATGGAAGGGAGAGGGCCCTTTGCTCTTGATCTGTACTATCATGTGAGTGCCAAATGGTTGTGAACAAGGCAGACCGTTCCCTGTCTTTTTGGAGGCTACCTTCCATAAGACTCAAAGGAATCTTTAATATATACAGTTTGAGGCTATTAGGAGAGAAATTTAAGTATACTGAGTCCTATAATAGCTGGGTCATTTTGATGTTCGTATAGGAAATTTCTATCTTTTCTTATTCTCATTTACCAGAAAAAAAAATGTGTCATGAATTTTGTTCTAAAATTTATATAATTAAGCCAATCATATTTATATGTACTTAAGCTTTAGAATTTATAGCAAATTTGGTATATTTTCCTCTGCAGGACTCAGAGGGACAATTTTCCTGGGCAATATTTGTTAAGTGTAATAAAGTCTAGCATAAAAAAAAAGGAAAGTCCCTTTGATAAATTACTTATATGTGGTCTGTACTTTCTTTTTTTGTGAAATGTTTCCATTCATTCTTAAAATATTTTTCTTTTTGTTCCCTTTTATTCAAGATATTTAGTAACATACCATCATATGATTAAGGAAGTGATTCTTTGGATAGTCAGAGGAAGTGACAGAAGATAAAGATAAAGGGGTCAACATTACCCCAGGAATATCAGAAAAGATTTTTTTCAAAGTTGTGAGGTAGTCTATCTCTAGCCCGTCACCATACTTCCCAGACTGCTGTGAGGCCTTTGTCTTTTTTCCTCCTCAGTTTTATTTAGTTCTAATTGACATGTAACATTGTATTAGTTTCAGATGTACAACATAATGATTAATAGATGTATATATTGCAAAATAATTACCACAGGTTTAGTTAATATCTATTATCTCACATAGTTACAATTTTTTTTTTTTTTTTGGATTAGAACTTTTAAGATCTCTGTTAGTAACTTTCAAACATACAATACGGTATTGTTAACTGCAGTCACCATGCTGTACATTATATTCCCAGAACTGATTTATCTCATGAGTGGAAGTTTGTGTCTCTTTCTTTTCGTGTACGTGTACCCTGCTCACCCTCAATTTACTCTTACTTCATCCCCTCAAGACTGAAAGTTATAAAATAGGCATTCTTGACAAAGCAGTGTGTTTTATAATGATTTAAATTTTACATAAATACAGGAAATCTGTGCTTAGTCCTTTTCCTGGTAAAGAAATGTGGCATAAACTTTGAGCAATTTCTGCAATAACTGCTTGGGAATTCTTAATGTTTTCTGAATGAGATGAGCAAACAAAATTTCTAAGTGAGCGATTACAAAATTGATAGGATCAAAAAATAGAGATAATTATTACTCTCTAGGGTTCTTAATAGAGAATAAGAAAACCATAACTATTAGAGACTGTGATAGTGATGTTGATTCAGATATTTAATAAGCTTCAACTACATGCCAAGCACTATGCTATATGCTGTGTACAAAAAGATGAGAAAATTGTTCCCACATATGAAAAGCCCACAATCAAGCTAAAAAGACAGGTATTAAAAAGAAAACAAAACATTTAAAAATGTGGCACCTGTTTTAACAGTGACATGGATAAAATGATGAAAGAATATGTTTTAAAAGTACTAATTTACAGTCAGCTGGTAGCTTAGACATTGAGATCATCTGGATGTATATCTGTTTTAAAAAGGGGTACATCAAATGGTATCTGAGGCAAAAGAATTCTGCATAGGAACTGACAGAGGAAGGTCAAAGATGTTAGTGTGCAGGTTCATGCAAGATTATTTATCAAACCATCCAATTATAAACATGTTGGGCAAGGTGTGAAATGCTGAAGAGTGATTTTAACTCTAATTTAAAGAGATTTGGAGGAGACAGAATCTGACAAATGAACTGGAGTTGACCAGCATATATCCTTTAAGGACACACTGGAGGGGAAAATGCCATGAATGTTTCTGGCAGCGATAGTGGAAATTTCCTTCAGATGGCAGGTACATTCAACTGGAAGTGGATACCAGCTCAGCTGTTTATTTTCCCTGCCACTTGCTCAACTTCTCTGACCTTCAGTTTCCTTGCCTTTGTACACCACCCTCATAGAGGTCATAGAGCTTTTGGAAGAATCTGTTTATTCACCTATCTACTGGGCATTATATTAAATGCTTTTCATATTTTATCTAATATAATCTTCAATAACCTTAATATATTATCCTCTTTGGGCAGGAGAAGAAGAGGAAGTAATTAGCCCCAAAACACATGGCTAGTAAGTTGTAGAGGAAGAATGAAATCCTGATTTATTTCACTTCAAAATCTAAGCTTATATAAACTATGTCCTCATTTGATAAACATGAAGACACTTGAAAAATGTTAGTTCTACTTAATCAATCAACAATTATTTAGTACCTCCTGTATTCAGAGCATTCTATCCAAAGCCAGAAGTAAAAAAGAACATATCAATAGAGATTTCAGTGAGCTAAAAATGATTGATCTGCTATCTGTCTAGAATAGAAAATGATAAACTCAAAGGTCAGATCTCATCTTCTGTTGGAATTAATTTGTTAACACTGGGAAATTTCATTGATGATTACAACTGTTAAGAAATCAACTTAAAGAATAATTTTCAGCTCTAAAATTTTAGTTATACAACATTATGGCATTCTATGGATATAGAGCTGTAAATATACATATTAAAAGATGAGAATTCTAAAGACAATTTCTAGGAAGAGTACAGTGTGATTTATATATATATATATTCATATATATCAACTTACATATCTTTCTATATGCCATTATATTAATCTTTATGTATCTGTGTCTTGATACATATCAATATATCTCTACATATCAAGATAATATCAGAATTATGCAGGAAAAATAGTGAAGACTTGATAACCATTTATGAGTTTAAAATAAAAATAATAGTACTTATTAAGAAGGAGTTTTGTATAGTTGAATAGGATGAATAGGAGTGGGTCAGCTGTATAATGATTGAAAGGATGATTTAGCAAGCAAGTGCTATACAAAAGCATGAACATGTGAAATTAACACAGAATGTTAGGTAATTTTAATTTGTTATTACTAAAATATGAAGAATAAGGCAGTGATTATTAGGAAGTCAGTTGGAGAGATAGAGAAGCTATTGTGATTTTATTGGAGATTTGCACTGCTGAAATTTTCTTCATTGCATGAGTTTTTCACCATAGCAAAAAGAGACAGAAGTGGACAGCAGTATAGCCATAGAAGCATCAGCATTGGTGCTGGGAATATACCTGAACAGTATACATCAAAATAGTATGAATATAAAAAAATCAGAATATAATAACCAACAATGACAAAAGAAGAGGACCCATGATAATCTTAAGGTCTATTCATGTTGTCAAAATGGCAATATTTCATTTGTTCTTGTGGCTGAATAATATTCCATTGTATATATGGACCACATCTTTATCCAACTGCAACAACATGGATGGATCTTGAGATTATCATGCTAAGCAAAATGTCAGACAGAAAAAGTTGAGCACCATATGATTTCACTCATATGTGGGATATAAACCTGAAAGCAACAAATGAACAAGACAAACAAACAGAGACTCACAGATGTGACAACAATTTAGTGGTTACCAGAAGCAAGGGGGGAAAGGGAGAGGTAGGTAAGGGTAGAGGGGATCAAGTATGTGGTGAAGGAACAAAATTTAACTTTGGGTGGGGAACACACAATGCAATATACGTATGACATATTGTTGAATTGTACACTTGAAACCTGTGTAATTTTATTAATGTCACCCCAATAAATTTAATAAAAAAAGGAAGGGGATCCAGATTAGCATTAAATTTATCTGCACCTCAGAAACTCCTGGTTAAGATTTTTGCTTCCTATTGAGGAGGGGCTGATGATTACCACAAACCTTCACATTATAGTCGAGTCGAGATGAGTTGATATAATTTAAAATACATATATACATACACATACATGTATCTATATCTACATTTAATCTACATAAATTCTTTATTGTAAACTTAAGTAATTGATTTCTTTGGTTTTTACAAATACATAAATTATATTTAAGTATAGTCATATACTGCATAACAGTGTTTTGGTCAATGTTCAACAGTGTGTATAATGGTAGTCCTATAAGATTATAATGGAGCTGAAAAATCACTGTTGCCTAGTAATGTATTAACTGCCATAACTCAATGCACTACTCACATCTATTAATATAGAATAAGGATATAAAGAAAGAAATATTTTTGTATAGCTGTACAATGTGTTTGTATTTTATACTAAGTGTTATAAAAGTTGAAATTTCTTAAAGTTTATAGAGTAAAAAAAGCTACAGTAAGCTAAGGTTAATTTATTATAAAAGAAAGAGATATTTTTTATAAATTTAGTATAACTTAGTATGCAGTGTTTATAGAGTCTACAGTAATGTACAGTAATGTCCTTGGCCTTCACATTCACTCACCACTCACTCACTGACTCACCCAGAGCAGCTTCCAGTCTTATAAATTCTATTCATGGTAAGTGCCCTATACAAGTGTGCCATTTATTTTTTATCATTTATATCTTATTTATACTGTATCATTTCTGTTTAGATATGTTTATATACACAAATAATTACCATTGCATCACAATTGCCTATAGCATTCATACAACAGTAGAATGTTGTATGGATTCATAGCCTAGGAACAATAGGCTATACCATATAGCCTAGTTCTGTAGTAGGCTATATCATCTAGGTTTGTGCATTCTATGATGTTTGTAGTGACAGAATTGCCTAATGATGCATGTCTCACAACATATCCCTGTCATTAAGTGATGGATGACTGCAGTTAATTCAGTAAATAATCTTCAGTAGTATGTTGTTTGATCTCCATGTATTTGGTTCTTCCTGATTTCTTTGTGCAGTTGATCTCTAGTTTCAAAGCATTATGATCTGAGAATATGGTTGGTATGATTTCAATCCTCTTATATTTGTTGAGGCTAATTCTGTGTCCCAGTATGTGATCAATCCTTGAAAATGTGCACTAGAGAAGAATGTATAAAGAGTTGTTTTGGGATGGAAGGCTCTCTAACTGTCCATTATGTCCAGTTGGTCTAATGTGTCATTTAAGGATGGTATTTCCTTATTGATTCCCTATCTGACAGTCAAGTATTTAGGTCCCCTACTACGATAGTGTTTTGGTCTATTTCTCCCTTTAGTTCTCTTAGTAATTGCTTTACATATTTCAGGGCTCCCTGATTGGGAGCATAGATATTAATGTGTTAGGTCTTTTTGGTGCATGATTCTCTTTATCATTATGAAGTGTCCCTCAGTATCTTTCTTTACCTTTTTTTTATTTTGAAATCAATTTCATCTGATATTAATACCACTACTCCCACTTTTCTCTGAATGCCATTTGCCTGAAATATCATTTTCCACCCTTTCACTTTAAGTCTATATTTGCCTTTGGAACTGAGATGTGTCTCCTGGAGGCAGCATATGGTTGGGTTTTGTTTTTGATTCATTCTGCAACTCCATGCCTTTTTATTGATGAGTTCAGTCCATTTACATTTAGGAGTGATTATTGAAATATGAGGTCTTCTTATAGCCATTTTACCTTTCGCTTTTTGGTAGCTTGGTGTTTCCATTGCTTCCTTGTCCTTGTGTTTCTGTTTTCTTTATTTTGGTTGACTTTTGTGGGTTTTCCCTCTGGTTCTTCTTGTTTTATGTTATATACCTTAGTTCTGAGTTACCATTATGAATATGTAAAGGATAGTTTATATATATTATATGTATGTTATATAATATATATATAGTTATATATATTATGTATATACAGTCTTCGCTTTTCTTCTGCATGTGCCTTATCTCCATTCCCCTTGTAAATTTGGATCTTTGAATCCTCCCTTTTTCAGTCATTGTTTTCTCAATTCGTCCCTATGTATGCTAAATGTTTATCACCATCTTTCTATAGCAATTCTCTTATTATTATTTAAGCTTATAATGCCCTGTTCTTAGTAAGGGTTGCACTCCTCTGCTTCTATTTGCCTGATAGTCACCTTACTCCTAATTATGTATGTATGTGTATGTGTATATATATATATATGTGTGTGTATATATATATGTGTGTGTGTATATATATATTTGTGTGTGTGTGTGTGTATTTTTTTTTTTGTCATTTTGTTTTAGGTGAGCTGACCCCTCTCAGTATTTCCTGTAGTGCATGTCTCGTAGTGGAGAATTCCCTCAATTTTTATGTGTCTGGAAAGGTCTTTATTTCTTCTTCATATCTAAAGGTGAGCTTAGCTGGATACATTATTCTATGCTGATAGTTCCTTTCACTTAATATTTTGAATATTTGATCTCACTTCTTTCTGGCTTGCAATGTCTGTGCTGAGAAGTCCAACAATAATCTAATGGGTTTTCCTTTATAAGTTACCATCTTCCTCTCCCTGGCTGCCCTGAGAATTCTATCTTTGTCACTGATTTTTGATAATTTTAATACAATGTGTCTTGGTGAAGGCCTTTTTGGGTGGAGATAATTGGGTGTTCTGTTGACTTCTTGAATTCCAAGCCCCATCTCATTCCTTAGATTTGGGAAATTCTTGTCCACTATTAGTCTGAAAATGCTTTCTAGTCCCTGTTCCTTTACCTTGCCTTTGATAGTGTCCATTATTCTTATGTTTTCTCTCCCGATAGTTCTTGAATTTCTCTTTCATTATCTTTCATTCTTTGGTTTCTTTCTCCTTTCTTCTGAATTATTTCTAGAGTTCTGTCATTGATAACACTGATTCTTTCCTCCATTTGGTTGACCGTAGTTTCCAAGCTTGTTATTTCATTTTTCAACTCTTGCAGTGTGTGTGTGTGTGTGTGTGTGTGTGTTTTTCTCCAGAAGGTCTGTGCTGTTCTTTTTGAGGGTTTTAATATCCTTGCTCTGATCATATAGTTGTGTTTTCAATTCCTGAAATTGTTGCTATGATTCATTTTGGATCTAATTGAGTTCTTTCAGAAGTACCATCCTGAACTCTCTGTCATTTAAGTTGCGTATTTCTATGTTTCTAAGCTTCTTTTCTGAAGATTTTTCTTTTTCCTCTGAGCTGCCTTGTCACCTGGTTGTTCATGGTGTTTAATGGACTGTCTCTCCACCTGGGCATTAATAGAAATGTGTTTTGCTTTTCTCCAGAAAGAAGACTTATTATATAAAGGTCTCTCTTTAACCTGCTGCATAGAAGGTGTTTTTTTGGTTTCCAGTAGGTGGCATCTAAGTCTCTTGGATCCCTGCTTTATAGAAAGCCTTAACAATGCATTTTTATTTTCTTATAGATACTTAATCATGCTCGCTTCCCTCAGTCTCAGTTTCTATCAGTGTTAGCAACAATTTCAGTAGCATTTGTTCAGATTTCCCTGGGGCTCCACAGTGGTCGGTCTCCAAGGATTAGTGGAGAGGGGTCCTCTGGATTGGGGGTTGGAGACAGTGGCTTAGCCTTGGTTTTGCAATCACGGCTGGTAAAAATCAACTGTTGTTTGTTTCATTGCTATCCTACTTCTCTCCCTTCTGCCCTGATGACTGGACCCTGCCTTCGGTACGTGGAACTCACAACTCTCCAAGGCAGGGCTGTTCAGGGAACTTGCAGTAAGCTTTCCTCTCTCCTTCCTTCTACAGGGAGCTCCAGCTGCTGAGAGACAGCTTCTTTATTTGTCCCAGTCCACCACCTGGCACTCGGGGTTGTGACCTGTTGTAGCTCTTATGTGCAGATCCCATGCTCAGATGTGCTGGTGTGCAGTTTGCATCTTTTTTGTTGAGTTTTAGATGTTAAACTTATTGTTGTTTCAAGGGGAGAGATCTGTGGACATCTCTCACTCTGCCATGTTTCTCTAAACCTTCCTAGACTAAAAGTATGTTTTGTTTTGTTTTTCAGCAAAGTAAATAAACACTGATATCCATTTAAAATAATCTAAAAATATGTATTTGATGATTAAATTATTTAAACAGAAAACTGAAAATTTAATGTTTAAAATTTTTGGTCATAATTTTGAGAGTTACAATGTATCTACTAAAAATGTTTATTAGTTTATAAAAATAAAAGTGAAGCCATTTCAGAAGAAAACAATGTTACATAATACGATTAGAAAAACCATTCTCTGACAGATTATAGTTTTCCTATTCACAGAAGAAAATATCAACACAGTTCATCCCAAAGAGTAAGAAACAGCTTGATTGATTTTTTTTTGTTATCATAAGAAATACATAATATGAAATCCACTCTTAAAATTTTAAGTGGAGAGTACAGTATGACAACTTGAAGCAGAATATCATATATGTATATTATAGGGCTTTGGTGCAAAATTATATTATTTAACCAGGAAAACCTCCTGGTGAAGATGCTCATTTGATCTATTCTTTAAAAATATTCGCTTTTATTTCAGAAAACATTCCAGAAAAACTTTATTCTCAAATTCTTCCAAACCAACCACTTCTTCATTAATGATTAACCTCTCTCTATATAGCTATTTTTATATAGATGTTTTGTTTGAAATTCACCCATAACAGTTTGCAATTTGTCACATTGATTTTAATCATTTAAAAACTTCTGATCAAGAATAGGAGAAAAAGGCCACCATTCAATGACATGTGTCACAGGAAGCAAAGTGGACTCATCTTGCTCAATTAGGTTGTATATACCAATAGCAGATGGTATTCTTTTTTTCTTTTCTTTTTTTTTTTTACTAAAATTAGCTTCCAGGTTAATCCTGCTAAAATCCTAGTTCTCTGTGCCATGTCTCACTCAAAATTATGCAAAGACCCTTCTTTGAGATTATTGCACATATCCAAATTCCTTTAATGAAGCATTTAAGACTTTCTGAAATCTAGTTTCAACTTAACTTTCCTGCCAAGCCTCAACTATCTAGGGCCAAAATATAAATGTTTACTTGCAGTAGCACATCACAGAAAGCAGGAATAGGAGAGAATTGAAACCTAATTAAAGAGTCACACAGCAGGACAGGAGAGGGTAGAAGATAGAGCCTACACTAAGGGATTGTTCTGGTGGAGGGATAGCCAGGTGGTCTCAGAGGATGGCCAGCCATTTCAGTTGCAACTCTGGAGCCAGTAGTAGAAGGTTCAACCAGGTATGACCTGTTTGAAGAGAACCCAGTGGGCAATACCAGAGACCACAGGGTGAGGGATGAGAACTGGTTTGTGCCAGTAGTTTGAGAATAGTACCAGATTCTAGTGTACTGAAGAAATGGTAGAGAAAGTGGCTCATCAGAAACAAGAAGAGGCAGGGGATGCTCCCAAAAGAGGTAAAGGAACAGGTGCCAGGTTTCATCTAAGGGCTAGGTCCAGAATCCGACTGGCAGAGACAGGAGAGTGGTAGTATAGGAATCTAGTGGTCATGAAAAGTCATTGGATTTTTGGGTCTGGTTTTGAGGATGACTTAATTTTAAGTCCCATCAAATGGAAAGGCTGGATTATTGATACACATTTTGCCTTAGTCAGGACTGGCTCAGTGACCAAAGTAGACTAAACACTTAAGAAAGAAATATCAAAAAACTTAGTTGTGGGCAGCCAAGCACATCAGAGAAAGAAGAAATGATCAGAAGCTGACATTTTCAGCCTTACTTCTCACTCCTCCAAAATGTTTACTGTCTCCCTGCGTTAGCATTCTTTGCACCTAATTCGTTTCCTCATTCCTCAAGCATGGTACTTTGCTGTTGAAGTATAATGTCTTCCCCTATGGCTAACAACTGAATTAAGTTCCACAAAAATTTATTAAACAAATGCTGCATGCCAAACACTCTGCTATAGAGATAAAAAGAGCCAGTATCTGTCTAAATCCCACGTTTTCCTAATATTTTGCCTGAACTCTTATTGTTTATGCATTCTCTGCTAATTTCTTTAATCATATGAATCAAAGTATTTTATATATTTAAGTAAATGTTAATATTCAGTTCAGAATATATATTGCCAACCACCATTACTGGATTGCAACTTATTAAAGTATAGATATTAATGTGTATTAAAACTTTTTTCCTTCTAGCATTGTAGGAGCAATAAAACCTTAATAAGTGCTTGTTGATTTATTGGCTCTTTTAGTCTTAAAGTTCAGTGGTTATAAATTTTGCTAGTCACTAGAGCTTTTGCATTAGTTCATATCAATATTTATGCAATTTTCTCGGATATTTTTAAATCGATTAAATACTCTTTAATTTTAGAGAAAAAGGTTGAATTGTGAAAACAGAAGCTTTGTGACAAACAATTTAACCTTTGAGATTTTTTTTTTAATCTTTCAAATTTATGTAGGAGATGTCTTAATTTTATGATCTAATTGGCATGAGTTTGCTTCCAAGGTCTAACAAAACCTGTGGCCCTGCAAATCTGAGGAGAATTATCTAAAGTCTTTGGATGTATAATTGAATAGCTCAATCTTAATGCAATGTTAACTTAATTTTTTTTTATTGTCTTGTCTTGTCGCTTATAACATTATTTATTGCCTGTAACGTTAAACTTATACTTAAGGGTTAGATTGCATTAAAATTTAAACTATTATCTTAATTAGATATTAAAGCAGGGTTGTGTAGTCACTAATGAATCATAACAAAATTTAAATATGAGAGATTCAGATAAACATCTTAGTCAGTTATGAAGAAAGTTATAATTGGGGAAATGTACTCCAAATAGAAGCTGACTGTAAGGAATTCAATACATAATGCAAAAGCAGTTGTGCTGGCTTTTTGAAAAATTATACTTCTATTTTTTTCTTCAAATTTAGAATTTTTCCTAATAATTAATCAACTTGATAGTTGAGGCTAGATATTTTTCAATATAGTTGAATATGCATAGGGTATTTTTGATAACCAATATTGACTAGATTCTAAGATGAAAATAAAATTCTTGAATAGACTTTTCATAGTGTGGAAACTTTCTGGTAAAATATAATTTGTATGACACAAGTTATTCCTATTATATGTTATCTATAGAATATTGAGTAAAACAAAATATATTCATTGAAATGATGTTCTTTCAATTCCTTCCACAATAGCTGTGCATTTCTATCTTACTATACTTTTCTCCAAATCCTAATAAGGGCCCAGGCATTAAACTCTTTGAAATTAATTCATTTTATCTGATTTTTATAAGGGCTTAATAAGAATGACTCCATTGTGTGTGTGTGTGTGTGTGTGTGTGTGTGTGTGTGTATGTGAAGAACCTTAGACCAACATATTTATAGTCACATTTCCCCTTTAAGATGATGCCTCTGTTAAAAACAATGATTCTTTTGGACTTCGTAAAGGAAAAATCCTCCTGTGCTTCTCTACTACTCACACAAAATACTTCTATGACTAGATGTGCTGGTTTTCACACCAAGCTATTCTGTGACACCAGATGGGTGTCCTGTCATCCAATTCAATTCTGACACTAGGCAGAGTTAGCATAGACCCCACAGGTTAAATGCTCAGTTCCATGACACTGCTCCTTAATTTAGATGTCACTTACAAGTCCAGGTTGTTACCTGTGCTTCTGATGGAACAGCTATAAATCACGGTTCCCATGACCCCCAGTCTCAGGTTTAAAATTTGCTAGGATGGCTCACAGAACTCATAGGAAACACTTAAGTTTACCAGTTTAATAGATATAATGAAGAATAAAGATGAATAAAGAGGTATATAGCGCAAGGTCTGGGAAGGTCCTGAGTGTGGGAGCTTCTGTCCCTGTGGAGTTGAGATGCACAACCCTTCCAGCATGTGGATGTGCTCACTAACCCAGATGCTCTTCCAACCCCATACTTTTGGGATTTTTTTGGAGGCTTCATCATGTAGGCATGATCGATCATTAACTCAATCTTTAACCCCTCTCTCCTTCATAGCTTTCAGTCATGGCTTGGTCTTTCTGGTGACCCAGTCCGATCATGAAGCTTTTCAGGAACCCACAAAGAGTAGCCTCAGTAGAACATAAGATACTCCTATCATCCAGGAAATTCTATGGGATTTAGGAGCTCTGCATTAGGAAGTGGGGCTGAAGACCAATTATGAGAGTAAAAGATGTTCCCAGTGCTCCTACCCTATAGGAAATTACAAGAGTTTTAGTAGCTCTGTGCCAGGAACTGGAGGCAGAGACCAATATATAGATTTTCTATTATTTCACAGACTTTCTTCCACAAAGAACACTGCCTTAATTTACATTATTTAGCTGCATATCTGTTATAATAAGTATTCTCTTTTTGAAATGAAATCGTCTTTTCAGGATCTACTTTTGTTTTCGCTCCCTCCACCCCCTACTCTTTTTATTACCTGTTTACCAGGAAAATGAGTAGAAGAAGGAACACACTTTGCTTACCCATTTGGGAGAGTGATTTGCATTTATTTGGTACCTATCACATTCTGGATCATTTGAGTAACTGCCTTATACTCTGGTAGAAGAAACACAAACATCTAAAGCACTTACAAAATAGGAAGTGTTAGAAAGTGTCATTGTGACTCTGAAGTCCCTTAAGTGATACCCTTCTCTGCAGTGAAGGTGAGCTGGTGAGCACCTTAGCACTCCTTATGAAAGAAATAGGACATGAGTGAAAGTATAATAATGATAGTGATAATATGGCAGATACTAATTTTTACATGCCTGTTATATGCCAGTCTAAGAACTTTTCATATATTATTTCATTCAATCCTTAGGACAATTGTTCAGTCATCTTAATATACCCATGCTCTTTCTTATGCAAAAAAACAACTATACTGTTAGATCCTTTTGCGATTTTATTCGTGGAGATTATTTTGTTTGGTTTTCTTTCTGAAACATTTCAATGAAATGCCAATAAATCCAGAATTGAATCAACAGCTACAAAAGTAAGATGCTATGGAAAATGCTGACAAAATTATTTTCTACCATTGAACACTTTTCTAGATCCCAAAGGGAGATGCAACTTCAATGAGAAGTCCTGAGTATGATGCTTCTTGTTTTATAGCATCTTTTCCCTCCAACTGACATTGACTCAAGCCCTTAATTTTTCATTTAACCATCAAAGAAAATTTCCAATAATTTTTCTGAGACTTCTGCATTTGTTATTCTACTTGCAGTGTACTTTTTCCCACAGAATCATCTGAAATTTTTTCTTAAACACAATCCTAAATGTGGTGTCTTTCCTTCAGTAAACTTTATCTTTCCTTCAGAGAACTTCATGTACTGCTTACAGAAAGAAAACTAAGCTCTTTAGTATAATGTTCAAGGCCCCTGTCCTCTTGACCCTATCTATCTTTTTAATGTTTTAATCCTTTCATTCATTCTACAGTCCATCGACCCCTGACTATTTTTCAATCCTAAGGAAATCTTGTGTTTGCCTCTGGGAGAGGTGAAGAGTCCAGACTTTGGAGCCAGATACTCAAGGGTTCAAATCCTGGCTATGTTTATTCCCAGCTGTGTCTTTAGGCAAGTTACTTAACCTATCTGTGACTCAGTTTCTTCTTTATAATAAGAATAATTTTGGTATCTATCTCAAAGGGTTATTGTGAGAACTAAAGGAATAAGTCTCTCTATATATATACATAGCCCTTAAGACAATGATTGGAATAGGAGAATGCTATGTAAATGTCATTCATTATTTTGTACCTCTCTTTATTCTTACTGTAATATTGACCTAGAATATCTCCCATTTCTACCTCTCACAATTTGTCCTTCAAGATGCTACTTGGATGTTATCTCTACTATTATCTTTCTAAACTCACCCTTCCATGCTGGTAGTTTTTTATTCTACCCCCTCCTTATCTATGCCTATATTTTATTTGATTTACACATCAAGTACATTGTCTCTATACACAATACTTTCCCTCAGGAGATACTGTTGCTCTTTGAGAGCAAAGTCCATATGCTCATTGTGTGGCTTAACAGAGAAAGCAATATATGGATTCTCAGAAATTCAGGTTCAAATTATTCAGTGTGAAGAGTACTAGATTACCTAATTCCTATAAGCCTTAGTTTACTCATCTTTAAATTGGGTAAATAATATCAATTTCATCCGGTTATGTCATTATTATTCATCATTGTGATACTAGCTCTAGCCTCCTAGATATTTTGATAAGTTTTATAGTCATTTTCTTCATTGTTCTTATATATTGATATGTAAGCAAGCATTGAAGTTTAGGTAGATTGGGTAAAAAAAGAAATGGTGAGGATTTACCCAATAATTAGAAATATTAACATCAGGATATACTTTCCCCCCAAACACTTGAAGTCACACAGTTTCTCTGAGAACATTTTATGCCTTTCTTCATTTATATGACATGGCTTTTCTCTTTGTTGAATAATACCATCAGTTATAATCTGGGCTTCTTTTCCTTCATGTCTCCTCAAAATTCTTCATGAACCAGTGGTTTGAATGAACACACATGGATTATCTTCGATCCTAGAGGTTTTGAAGTTTCATGATTTAATAATTTTGGAGTACTTCTTTTTGGAATTAATTTACTTAAAGCCTACTCAATATAATATTTCTCTTTATGCCATTTTCTGTAAAGGCTTTCCTCAGAAAATCAGTTAAGATTTCTGCTCAGTGCAAAGTCTATGAACAGAGTGCAAACGTTCTCTATGTATGTTCATAAAATATTCTTCAGATGGGATGAGAGAGATTGTATTATTGCTTGCATCTTTCAGATAAAAAAATTAAAGGATGAAGAAGTTGCAGATGGACTGAAGAAAGAAATGTATAGCAACTTCATGCCTTTGTACCTGTTAATATCTACTCATCAGGATGAAGTTTTTCTCAGTATTGGACTGTATTTTTTTTCAAATATTTTTCTCTAACTCCATATATTATGGGGATAATTCACTGGAAAAATATAAATAAAAACAATATGTTGAGATTTTTTTTTATTTTGATCATTGTTTTTCCATTTTTGAAAGCTTTGATTGCTTTGATAACCTGTCTTTAGAAATAACAAAATGGAAGTAAAATATAAATCAATAAATGTTTCTCGCTGTTGCATTAGTTAGGATTATCTAGAGGAACAGAACCAATAGATTTTATTACAGGAATTGGCTCATGTGATCATGGAGGACAAGAAGTCCTACAGTCTGCCATCTGCAAACTGGAGAGCCAACGAAATTAGTGATTTAATTTAGTCTGGTCCAAAGGCCTGAGAATCAGGAGTGCTGATATCGGAGGGCAGGAGAAGATACATATCTTAGCTAAAGCAAGTAGAAGATTTGTCCTTCTTTTGCCATTTTGTTCTATCCAGGGCTCCAACAGATTGAATGATATATACCAGCATTGGGAGGGCAATTGACAGAATTGACAGTTGTTAACAGGTTATATTATTTTCTTCAAATCTTATTATAAACATCATAGAAAAAATTGTCTCCATAAATATTATATCTTTTTGAACAAAACAAAAAATTAATTTAGATTAATTGAAAATGACCTATGAAATGTCAAATACATATAGTCTATGGTAATACAAAGCATAGTCACATACACTTCACTCCAAATGATATACAATCAAGTTCTGCTATTAATTACCAATTAATTCGAATTGAAATTATTGAAAACTTTTAGTCAAACATTTAGTTTTTCTTTGTATTTTAAAATGATCAGTCTTTCATGATTTTTTAGAATTCAATTTAAAAACATATATTATCACTTATAAGTTACGTCATTTAAGATTAAGTTGGCTGCACCTAAGCAACTAAGAGAATACCACCAAATAGTGGCTTAGGGAAGATGGAAGATTCTTTTTCTCTCATGTAAGAAGTCTGGAGGAAGGTAATCAACCATTATTTGGCAACTTCTTATTTTCAACAAAAATGCAAGCTTCCATGTCACATTCTTCATCTTCGCCTCTGGCTTCTTTGATTCAGGTTATCTTGTGGTCCGACTTACAGCCTCATCTCAAGCAGCAGTCAACTAAAAAAGAGAACATTACCATGCAGAATTAAACCAGGGTTTTATAATTAAGAGAGAATGGAATAATAGATATTAAGTGAGGACCAGCAGGCATTGTATCCTTCCACATAATCTGCAAAATTCAGGCTGCCAATCAATTATTATAGCTGAAAGCTTATTTCTTTATTTGTGTCGTGCTGTGGCTTTGAGCAGTATCTGTATGTTTTTGCTCAGCTGCCTTTGCGTTTTGCCTTTGAAATGCAGTGTTTTTTAACTGAAAGAAAAGTAACATCCTAATTAAATAGGTGTTATAATTCCTTTATTATGCGGAAATGTGGATACTGTAATACTTCCTATTTAAAACTATGAAATATCTTCCTCAGCAGGCATATTATTGTAAATCATCACACACTTGATAATTTTAAAGATTATACAGTAATGATATTCAGAAAATATACTGAATATCATAGCTATGTCATGATATTTTTAATTATTTGCATAATATATCACTTACTATTTGTCAGGTTCTGTTTTTAAGTCCTTTTCAAATATTAATTCATTTGTCTTTTTCCACTCTCATTTTCTCAAGATTATATAGTGGAGTTTCCCAGAGGCACAAGACTTGTGATGATATCATCTATCTGATGGCTAATGGAATGTACGCTTGTTATTCTTTTTTTAAAAAAAAAATTTATTTTTATTATGGTGACATTGGTTAACAAAATCTAGTAAGTTTCATGTGTACATTTCAACAATAATATATATATATATATATATATATATTGCATTGTGTGTTCACCACCCATAGTTAGATTTCTTTATGTCACCACATATTTGACCCCTTAGTTATACTTGCACTTTAAAAATTTCTGTTTTAATTTCTTACACAGTTGATATAATAGGTAAAATCTACATAAACAATAGCTTTTTGGGGTCCTCAATAATATTTGAAAATGAAGTCCTGGGACAAAAAAAATAGTATTAGAAAGCTAAATACACTACAAAGTTTGATTAATATAGTTACTCTATACTCCATCTATTAATCAATATTTTGAAAACCTATTAACTATGTGCAGAATATATAGTATGAAGGTAGAAATGGAGACGTATGACATTACAGTTCTGTCGAGATAATTGAATGTGTGTGTGAGCTGTTGGACGTGATTATAACATATAATAAACCATACCAAAACTAGTGGCTTAAAGCAACATGCACTTACTATTACACACAACTCTATTGATTGTCTGGCATGTTCTGCTTATCTTGGCTGGATTCATTCATGTATGTACAGCTGTAGATTAATTGCAGGGCTGGGACTAGGAATGCTTCAGATAGGATTAAGGAAGATACTGCTTTTCCCCACATATCTCACCTTCTGAAAGAGTAGACCAGGTATGTTCTCAAGGTTATGAGAACAGAGATGCAAGAATAAAAATGCTAAGGCAAGCAAGGGTAAATGCTCATGGGTTTTGTAAGCATTTGTCTGGTACCGTGTGTACTGATAGTCCATTGACCAAAGCGAATCACGTGACCAAGCTCAGCATCAAGGGCTGGAGCGCAAAACCCCACTCACAATGAAAGAGAAAGAATTGGGGCTATCGGTGCAATCTGTGTACTGCTGTGTGTGTGTGTGTGTGTGTGTGTGTGTGTGTGTGTGAAGATATAATTTAAAATTATATTTAATATGTATTCATTTGTAAAGAGAAGTATGACACTGTAGCAGTAGGAAGGACATAATACATGATCATTTTCTTGATTTCTTTATTCCACAAACTCATGAATCACCTTTAAAATAAGAAATGGGCATGTCTTGTATGATAAACTTAAGTAACACTTTATTTTTATAATAATTAATTTTCTCTCATCTCTTTAAAAAAGTTGAATTTTTAAAAAGAAATATAATATCCATTTTTACTATGGTGAGAACTGAGGTAGAATTGTTAATATGGTAGCATTATTAAAAATAATTTACAGAATCTCATGACTTAATATTGAGAAACAAGTTTGCTGCCTAAGAAATATAAACAAAGCAATGCAGTAATAGATGAGAATCCAGTAAGTATACTGCTTTCCTAAAGATTGGACGGCCTCTTCATTAAATTCTGCCCTCTCAAATCTTCAGTCCTTTGCTCCTTTGACTTCATGGTGTCTAGACCCAGCCTTTTTCTTCAATTTCTGGGGACTTTCACCCTTAACTCACTTCCAACATCTTTGGTTACCGATGAAAACCCTAAAAGCCATGTCAAATTTTATTTCAAACTCACAACTTCTACTTTCTCTTTGGGAATTCTTGCTAAATTTCTAATTTTATCTTTTTATTCTGTGCTTCCATATTTTAATGTTCTCTTTGAAATCTTGTATCTCTTGTACAAGACTTTATTAAGGGAACAGCAGGATCATAACTCTTTCACATTTGATATTGGAGAAAGCCGTGCTAAATTCTAAAATGGCGTTTTGTCCTTTTCTCCAGTAGTGTTTATTGTTGTTGTTGTTTTGTTTCTTTAGTATTCCATATGCTATTTTGTAACCGTACCCTAAATCCCTCTTGCTGCTTGGAAGATGGGATCTATTTAAGGACTCCACACTATAGTATTAGTGACTAGAATAGTTTACCCTTTTCAGGGTGGACTTTCATATAATAAAAGACAGCTGAAAAGGGCAATGACATAATACCTAATGGTGGAATTTAAAATTATTTTTGAGCCCATTTGTGAATTTTTCTTGTTCGTAATAGTAACTACCATCTATTGAATACTTTCTATGTACCAGGCACTATACTGCATTATTTTACTTAATTTTCACATCAGTCATTTAGGTGTTATCTGTATTCACACACAGACATTGAGGCTGACATCAAAACACTTGCCTAAAGTCACAGTACTAATAAGAGGCAAAATTTCAGACTTTAGAGATTACAAGTTATTTCAAAAAGCTCGCCTTTTAAGGAAGGCCTTTTTCTGTAACCCTCAAGAATACACTGGGCAAACTGTGTATTGGATTTTGAGAAAGAGATGCTCTGCTATATCTTTTGTATCAGAGTACTTCTTTTTTGCCCTAAGTCTGTTTTCCACCCTTTTATGAAGCTTAGGTGCTTCACCATCTTGCTCTTCTTGTGCTGGCTACTCTTGTCCTTAGATTCATGTTCTTCTTTTCCCTTTGTGACTTTCTCTGCCTTTCTTCTCACTTTTGCCTTCTCTTTTCCTTCTGTTTCTCTCTGTCTCCTCACTTTATTCACTCTAATTTTTGTTTACATTCATATTATCCTATCACGAAGTAGTCCCTTCTTATTTATCTCTAGACTTAAGTATTAAAAAATGAATTATGGTTTTGATGCATCAGGCAGTCACGATTTGAAAAACAATCTAGTGGAACCGCTTTCTACAGACTAAAGAATCCTTTCGTAATGTAAAAAGAAATCACCACTTAGTTTTAGGGTCTTAGTTTTGGGGTTAGGATTTCCTTTAGTCCTAATGATTGGAATAAAAAATGGCCTTAAAAAGTAAGTTCTGCTTTTTGTTTATGGTAATGGTTATATTGCTTCTCCATACTCAGCATTCCTCAAACAAAATTTACTTCCATTTTCCCCCCAAAACATCCTTCCCTCATCTTGTATGGATGGCATCACTGGCTTCATGTTTGCCTAGATTAGGATCATTAGTCATTGTCATGTTCTCCCTGTCCCTTTCTTTCACATTTAAGGTTCTCTTTCCCAAACTTTTCTCTCATTTTTCTTTCTCCCATTATGACTACCCTATCTTGATTTAACATTATTATTTCTTTCTTTAGTTATTATTAGGACCATCTCCTAACTGTCCTCCATTTTTCAAATGCTTATTTTTCCAAAATTCCCTTCATAATTATACTTACCCTTTCTAACTATGTCCCAGTCAACCTTCCCACCCTCAACTTCTTTATTATCCTTCATACACTATTATGCTCTGGCCCACATTTACCCTTTCTACAGTCCCAACAAGCATGTTTATCTCTCCCACTCTCCAGTAATTGGCCAGCTATCTGTAATAGCCCAGTATACCCATAAGCATACAGAAGGGTAGAGAACTAATAACATCAGAAGTGAGAAGCTCCATAGGGAGGACCCTAAACTGGAACAGTAGTCAGCAGTTTCCTCATTATATAATATTTGTCAATAAAATTGGAAACTTTCAGGAGTTGACCAGGCCTAAGATTCCTTACTCTAAACAACATTCCACAGATTTGAGCCTGGTAAATTTGTCAGCCCTGGCCAACTGGTTCTTTCTATGGGCTGAGCTCTATTCTTGTGCCCACATCCAGTCCCTACCGCAGTTACTTCCTCCATGGCTACCACCTGAAGTCCTGTTTTAAACCAGAGTTCCCTTCTCTACAGTTCCTTTACTCCCCATCTTGCTGCTAGATCCCACTTTCCACATTAGAACTCCCAGATATTACTACTCACCAGGATTGAGCCAAGCAATCCTGGTGAGTTCTCCAAGCTTGCAAAGGACATTTGGTTTAATAAGATGTTTAAATCAGTTCCCTGTGACTTCAGTGTTCTTTGTTAAAAGTTATCCTTCACTTATGCCTTTAAGGCAAACTCTTATCGCTTCTCCTCCCATCCCCACTCAAAACTAGGGCCATATCTATGGCAAAGTAATTGCAAGAACAGAATGGAGCCCTAAAATATCTCCCTGCTTCTCTCCCCAAATGCCTTTCTGTCTAGATAATTACAATAGAACTTGCTGAATGGTACAGATGAAATTGTGTGCAAGACCCTATTGCAATAATAGCATTTTAAGTGCTTGTCAAACCTGGGTATGTTCTTATTCTTTTTGCTCACTTATGCTTTTATATATATTTTGATAATTTGCATGAAAATTTGTTACAGTCCCTGACCAGCAGATGTTTTCTTATTTGCGGACATAATACACAATTCAAAACGCCATTGATATTTTCTTTACACCTCCAAAGAAAACAATGATCTCATCTTAACTTTTTTTTGGAAAAGGGAGAATATCCTATTTTCCATTACAAGGAGGAATGCAAAAGTCTATGCTAGTGAATATTCTAGTTCAAGCCTTTCCTTCAATCTTTGATAATTTTGTTCCCTGTCAAAGTAGTTACTCCTTTTTTGCTTTGTACCTACAAATCCATGTTCATATCATTATTTAATGGCATTTTTTATATTTTATTATAATTGTTTACTCATTTGGACATGGGTATTTAAATAGCAGCTCTAACTCAGTATTGCACTTTCAGCAGTACCCTCATTACATAACCTTTGTCAATAAAATTAGAAACTCCCAGGAGTTGGCTGGGCCTAAGATGGCACAGAGATCCACTTTCTTCAATCTCTATTTTTCTTTTCCCATATTTATCTTCTTAATCTAGGTTTAAGTAAATGTAGTCTTTTCTTACCAAAATTATGACAAGGCTACATACTATCAATTTAAGATTCTATAATTTTTTGAGCTACGTCTGTGTAGTACACTTTGTGTTTTTATGGATAGGGAAAGCAATGCTTATTTCTAAGAGATGCAGAGGAATATATTTATTGCTTTTCTAATAGTCCACCGTACGTATGATTATAGCTTACATACCATTTTTCTATTTAATATGATGTTTAAGTAATTTTCTATGTTGAAAATAACACCCTTACACAAAATTTTTACTTCTGACTATTTTCTTAGAAATGGAATTACTTGGAGAATAAAAACTCTTTTTAACAGCTCTCTATAGATATTTCTAAATTCTTTTCAATCAATGTTTACATCATGTACATCAGCAGTTGGTGAGAACATGGATTTTAATGGTTCTTCAGATTTTTTTTTTTTAGCATTTTAAGAGGCTTGCTACTTTGATGGTCAACAAATGACATTTAGATAAATTTATTTCTGTAAAGGAAGAATAATTATGCATATGTTTAACATCTATGTATATTTCTTTTCCTTAAAGCTATCTATTTATGTCTTTGTTGTATTCTCTATAGGAGCTTTAGTGTTTTATTTTAATATTGATCTATAAGAGTTTTTATATTTTAAAATGTATTCCTTTGTTATATATCTGATATATCTTTTTGTTTCTCTTTCCTCAAGTCTTAATGTGATTATGGTGGGAATGATTTCTACTACTTGAAATTCATCTCCCTTCCAGTTTTTAAAATTTCCTATACCTTAGATATTTTGCTTGCATTTCTATAATTTATATATATATAACCTTAGATATATTTCTTGCATTTCTATAATCTATAACCTTAGCATATTTATTTCATCTGTTTATAGCATAGACAATACATACTTTCATCACTTTTATGCAAACCTGAACTCAATTTTCATCAATAACATTTCAGAGATTAGATTAAATATGGCGGAGTGAGAGATGTCCCCAAATCTTTCCCCTTGAAACAACAATAAGCTGAACATCTAAAACTCAACAAAAACACCCAAACTGCACCCCAGCATGTCTGAGCATGAGATATGTGCATAAGAGGTACCACAGGGCAGAATCCCGGGCATTGGGTGGTAGAATGGAAGAAATAAAGAAGCTACCTCTTGCAGACACCAGAGCTCCTCAGAGGAGGAGGGTGAGGGGAGAAGGAGCAGTGAGTTCCCTGAACAGCCCCGCCTGGGAATGCTGTGAACTCCCCATGGCTGGTGGCAATTCTCAGTCATCAGAGGAAAAGCCAGAGAAACGGGGACAGCAGAGAAACAACAGTTGATTTTGACAAGCCATGGTTGTAAAACCAAGGTGGAGCTGCAGCCCCAATCCTACAACCCAGAGGACCCTTATATAATAAATCTTCTTTCTAGAAAAAAAAAACAGAACACAACCTCTATTAATGCCCTGATGCAGAAATTAAACACCATAAACAAACAAGGTGGCAAGGCATCTCAGAAAGAAAGAGAAAAATCTTCAGAAAAGAAGCTTACAGACATAGAAATATGAAACTTAAATGACAGAGAATTCAGCCTGGTACTTCTGAAAAAACTCAGTGAGATCTGAAATCATATCAACAATTTCAGAAATTGAAAAAACAACTAGAAGAGCACAGTGAGTTCTTTAGCAAGGAGATTGAAACCCTCAAAAACAAAACAAAACAAAACAAAACAACAACAACAACAAAAATGAATGGATCTCCTGGAGATAAAGAACACAATACAAGAGTTGAAAAATGAAATGACAAGCTTCAGAAATAAAGTTGACCAAATGGAGGAAAGGATCAGTGATGTCGAAGACAGAAATTTAGAAATAAATCAGAAGGAAGAAGAGAGAAACTGAAGAATGAAAAATAATGAAAGAGAAATATAAGAACCAGCTGATACCATCAGGAAAGGAAACATAAGAGCATAAGAGTAATGCATATTCTCGAAAGGGAGAAAAAGGAGCAGGGATTAGAAAACATTTTCAGACAAATAACGGACGAGAATTTCTCAAATATAAGGAATGAGCTGGAGCTTGGAATTCAAAATGTCAACAGAACACCCAATTACCTCAACCCAAAAGGCCTTCACCAAGACATAGTGTATTAAAATTATCCAAAATCAACTACAAGGACAGTATTCTCGGGGCAGCCAGGGAAAAGAAGATGGTGACCTACCACGGAAAACCTGTTAGATTATGGTCGGACTTCTCAGCAAAGACCTTAGACCAAGAAAGGAGTGGGAATCAAATATTCAAACTATTAAATGAAAGGAACTACCAGCCAAGAATAATCTATCCAGCTAGCTATCCTTTAGATATGAAGGAAAAATTAAGACCTTTCCAGATATACAAAAATTGAGGGAATACTCTACTACAAGACCTGCACTATGGGAAATACTGAAAGGGGTCGTCTCACCTAAAACAAAATGACATCAAAAAATATATAATTTAAAGTAAGTTGACTAGCAGGCTGATAAAAGCAGAGGAGTGCAACCCTTACTAGGAACAGGGCATTATAAGTGTCAAATAAGAAAAAATTTGCTATTACAAGATAGTAATGAACTAAGCATACATAGAGATGAATCAAAATATCAATGACTGAAAAAGGGAGGACTCAAAGATCCAGATTAACAAAGGGGAATGGAGATAAGGCACACACAAAAGAAAAGGGACAACTGTATATATATAACTATACTTTACATATTTGTAATGGTAACCACATACCAAAGACTCAGAACTGAAGTATATAACATAAAACAAGAAGAACCAGAGGGAAAACCCACAAAAGTCAACCAAAATAAAGAAAACAGAAACACAAGGACAAGAAAGCAATGGATACACTGAGCTACCAGAAAGCAAAAGATAAAATGGCTATAAGAAGACCTCATATATCAATAATCACCCTAAATGTAAATGGACCGAACTCATCAATTAAAAGGCACACAGTTGTAGAATGGATCAAAAAACAAAACCCAGCCATATGCTTCTTCCAGGAGACACAACTCAGCTCCAAAGACAAAGTGAAAGGGTGGAAAATGATATTTCAAGCAAATGGCATTTGGAGAAAAGTGGGAAGAGTGGCACTAATATCAGATGAAATAGACTTCAAAATAAAAAACATAAAGAAAGATACTGAGGGACACTTCATAATGATAAATAGAATCATACACCAAGAAGACCTAACACTTATTAATATCTATGCTCCCAAACAGGGAGCCCTGAAATATGTAAAGCAATTACGAAGAGAACTAAAGGGAGAAACAGACCAAAACACTATTGTAGTAGGGGACCTAAATACTTCACTGTCGGATATGGACAGATCATCCAAACAGAAAATCAATAAGGAAATACCATCCTTAAATGACACATTAGACCAATTGGACATAATTGACATTTATAGAGCCTTCCATCCCAAATAGCTCCGTATACATTCTCCTCTAGTGCACATGGCACATTCTCAAGGATTGACCACATACTAGGACACAGAGATAGCCTCAACAATAATACGATGGTTGAAATCATAGACCATATTCTTTGATGATAATGCTTTGAAACTAGAGATCAACTGTAAAAAGAAAGAGGAAAGAACCATTAATACATGGAGATTAAACAACATACTACTGAAGAATAATTGGGTCAGAGAAGAAATAAAAAGAGAGATCAAGAGATATATAGAAACAAATAATAATGATAGTACAACATATCAAATCTTTTGAGACATGGCAAAAGTGGTCATAAGAGGGAATATAATATCATTACAGGCCTACCTCTGAAAATAAGAACGAGCCCAAATAAACAACTTAACTCTTCATCTTAAAAATCTAGAAATGGAAAAACAAATGAAGCCTAAAGTCAGCAGAAAGAAAGAAATCAAAATTAGAGCAGAAATAAATGAAATTGAAAACAAAACAAAAAAAAAATAGAAAAAATAAATGCAACAAAGAGCTGGTTCTTTGAGAAGGTTAATAAAATTGACAAACCCCTGGCTAGACTCACTAAAGAAAAAAGAGAAAGGACACAATAAACAAAATCAGGGATGAAAGAGGGGAAATTACAGCTAACATTGCAGAAATACAAAGGATCATATAAGAATACTATGAAAAAGCATATAGTACCAAATTTAATAACATACAAGAAATAGACCAGTACTTAAAAAAACAACCTTCCTAGACTGAATCAAGAAGAACTGGAAAATCTAAATAGATTAATCAGCAGTATAGAAATTGAAAGAATAATCGAAACCTACCAAAAAGTAGTAGTCCAGGACCAAATGACTTCACCAGTGAATTCTACCAAACATTTGAAGATTTAATACCTATTCTCTTCAAATTCTTCCAAATAATCAAAGAAGAGGCAATACTTCCCAACTCATTTTATGAGACCAATATTATTCTGATTCCAAAACCTGGTAAGGATGACGCAAAAAAAGAAAACTGTAGAATATTTTTTATGAACACAGAGGAAAAAATCCCAAATAAGATATTAACGAATCGAATACAGCAACATATTAAAAAGATTATACACCATGATAAGTGGGCCTCATCCCAGAGGCATGAGGATGGTTCAACAAATGCAAATAGATTAATGTGATATACTATATAAACAAATTAAAAAGTAAGAATTATATAATCATATCAATAGATGCAGAAAAAGCCTTTGACAAGATACAGCACACATTTATGATCAAAACACTTAACAAAATCAGTAGAGAAGGAAAATATCTCAATATAGTAGAAGCCATGTATGACAAACCCTCAGCCAACATTACACTTAATGATGAAAAACTAAGATCAGGAACAAGGCAAGGCTGTCCACTATTGCGTGTTATTCATTATAACATTGGAGGTCCTAGTGAGTGTAATCAGGCAAGAAAGATATCAATGGCATCCAAATAGGAAACAAAGAAGTCAAACTGTCACTATTTATGGATAAAATGATTCTCTATTTAGAAAACCTTAAAGACTCCACAAGAACACTACTAGAAACAATAAGCAAATACAGTAAAGTTTCTGGATACAAAATCAACGTTCAAAAATTCATAGCATTCCTATACTCTAATAATGAGGCATCAGAAAAAGAAGCAGAAAAAATAATTTCTTTGGCAATTGCAACAGAAAGAATAAAATTCCTAGGAATAAATCTAACAAAACATGTGAAGGACCTATATAATGAAAACTAAAAGACCCTATTGAAAGAAATCGAAGAAGATACAAAAAAATGGAAAGATGATCTATGTTCTTGGATTGGAAGAATCACCATAGTTAAAATGACCTTATTACCTAAAACATTATACAGATTTAATGCCATCCCTATCAAAATCCATCGGGATTTTTTAAAGAAATAGAACAAAAAATCATCAGATTTGCATGGATGCACAAAAGACCCCAAATTGCCAAAGCTATCCTGAGGAGAAAAGAACGTAGCTGGAAGCATCACTCTGCCCAAATTATATTACAAATAGACAGTAATCAAATGGCATGGTATTGACAGCAAAACAGACACACAGACCAATGGAACAGAATCGAGAGTAAATCTATAAATATATGAGCAAATAATTTTTGACACAAATGCCAAAAACATGCAGTGGAGAAAGGAAAGCCTCTTCAATAAATGGTGCTGGGAAAATTGGAAAACTACCTGCAAAAGAATGAAACTAGACTGTTGTCTATCACCACACACCAAAGTTAACTCAAAATGGATTAAGGACCTGAATGGAAGACCTGAAACAATTAAATGCATAGAAGAAAACAGGAACAAAACTCAAGGACTTTGGACTTAAAGAGGATCTTATGAATTTGACCTCAAAGACAGGATGGGGGGAAAGTTTTTAAAATAAAATAAAACCTTAATCCTCAAAAAACAAGTAATGGCAAATAAAAAAAAAAAAAGACTCTGACAATGAGCATTAACATTTACTTGTTTTGAGTTTCTACATGACAAATTATTTTGATAGTTGAAAAATACATGCATGAAATTAAAAAAAAAATAACATTTCACACAAAACAGTGCTTCATTAATACACGTATTTCATGTGGGTTTTATGTTATTTCAATGATTGGACAGAATAGGGGAGGAACTCACATTTTCTTTCTACTGTAACAACCAAAGATATGCTCTGTTTACCTTATTTAATTTATATTTCACAAAAATGAAATGAATTAGGAATTATTCTTCTCTTTTATTTTCCAGTTGTAAGCAATGAGGCTCAGAATGTTAAATACCTTCCTGAGTGTCATACACTTTACAGACAGTAAAGGCAGGTAGGTATCTATTGTCTTTATCATATTGCCTCTTTGTACTATAAATGAAGAAAATGCCAGTTTTATAAATTAATACTGTAGAAGAAAATTGTTCAAGGGACATTTAAATTGCTTTAGATATTCGAACAATTTTCTTTAATTTCTCAGCTTTTTTAAAATACATTTTTCATAGAATAATGTCAATACAAATATTTTATTAATTAAACCAAGTTTTCCAAGAGATATTAAAATAGTTTAATTTCAAACTTGTGCTATATTCAGAAATATTAAGATTAGTTTGCTTGAAAATACTTTTACTTTCACTCACCCCACATGAGAGTGGCTGTACTCCCCTTGTTTAATTTAGTGAGCTCTCCCTCTGCCTTGTAATTGAGTAGGAAGCTCTGTCAAAACAGTGGTTGGAGTATAAGGAAGCCAAGTAAATTTTGGGAGAGAATTACATGCAAGCTCCATCTCCCAGGTGATAACAAAATAATCATAAAGTCTGGCAAAGAGCTTAATGTAATATATCTCATGCCCCTTGAGATATATTCAATTTTTACTTAGCTAGATGGCCTAGAGTCTACACTACCCAGTTGACAGGCAGGTGTTTCCTTGGATTTTTTTTTTAATGAGTTTTATTCTGTGGATTCACTGTGAGTGAAGCCTACAAAGACTTAATTTCTCTTCATTTTTGAACCCATACTCCATGGAAAGGATATTGAAAATAATCTCTGTTGTTCCCTCAAACCCACTCGAGTCTTTAGAAACTATTTCAACCAGCCTGAGGCAGCCTAGTACAAATATGAAGAATATTGCTGTATCAATAAAAATATATCATTATAGTTCTGATTGTAAATAATCCTCTTTACTAAAATCAATTTGAAATCTCTAAGGATAAAATAGAATTTCGGTTAAGATAGGTTAGTTTTAGTTAATTTCATTGGAGTTTTACTAACTCAGTCTCAGCCACATAAATGCATAAGTATTTTCTAATTTTCTGTATGAAAGCATGTTTATATCTAGTTTTTTTCTACTGTTCTTGAAGACTGATATACTTCCTTAGAAAACTAATAAAATGAAACTAATGAGATTCTAGGTTCAAAAATACATTTGATTTTTATTGAACTATTCTGTAATATGTTTGCTTATTCCATGTGTTTTTCTCCTTTAATTCTGAAATGCAACTGTTATATAAAAATATTTAAATGGTTCACAGTATTTCTTTTTCTTAATATATGCAGATGATTCTATATCTTAGCATTCATGTAATAACTTACAAAGATTTTACAATTAAAGTCTCTCAAAGAACAAAATATTAGATTTTATAAAAACATTAAGTGGAGCAATAAAGCTCATGGATAGGGTCTGGATAAATGTCCAGAAAACCATGCCAGTTAATTATGGTTGAAATGCCTGTGTTGCTGGTGGAAAGCTTACGTCATTCAGATCTTAACTTCTTAATCAACACATGCCTACCATGTGACAGAAAAATTTTGATCCTCAGTATAATTAAGATCTATGATAATGTAAACTTTGAGTTATAGCTGAAAAGCTATATCAAATCACTTACCTGGGTAACTTCCTACATCCAGTTTTGTTCCCAGTCTATTTCCCACACAGCAGATAGAATAAACTTTGAAAATATAAATCAGACTAAATGCCCTCCCTGCTCAAAATTCCTCCAAGAGATTGCAATTAGAATATAGTGAAAAATCCTTATTGTGGCCTGTTG
Source organism: Rousettus aegyptiacus (assembly GCF_014176215.1). Classification (NCBI taxonomy): domain Eukaryota; kingdom Metazoa; phylum Chordata; class Mammalia; order Chiroptera; family Pteropodidae; genus Rousettus; species Rousettus aegyptiacus. The sequence continues at coordinate 123,183,687 of NW_023416284.1, read as the reverse complement.
GGTCACATACAGTTCAGTTCCTTCCTATAGCCCAGACTAGTTCGATTCACTCTTCTCCAGCCACCCCAAACTTCTGGCTCTTCTGCCAAACAGACCAAACTTCAATCACTTCCTGGCCCTTTACACTTGCTGGTGGGCCTGCTCTCAGATCTGCTGACAGCTCATTCCTCTTCATTTAATTCTCTGCTCCAATATTACCCCCTTTGTGGGACCATACCTGACCACCCATTGAAAACAACCCTTTCTTCTCTATCATACCTTTTCCCTTTCCCCGATTTATTTTTCTTCCTAACATTAGTTACTGCTTAAAACTATAATATTATGTATTTGCTTATTTAGTTAACTGCCTTCACTAGAATGTAAGAACTTTGAGGGCAGGGTCTTGGTATCCACTGTATGTCCAGAGCCTAGACCAGTCTATGGTAGAGTGGACACTCAGAAAGTATCTGGTGAATGAATGAATCATTCAATTTGAAATAAAATTAGCAATGTTTTACTGAATCACTGGTTGGTATTCTGAACCTTATTTCTTATCGCTTCTTTAGAGTGCTCTCTCTCCCAAATTATACCTTCTATGTGCTCTTTTTCCATCTCTGACTCCTTATGAGAAACTTTTTTTTTCTATTGTCAGATAGCCTTAATTGGAATCCTGTTTTCAGAACTTGCTTCTAAGTGGTATCTTTCTAAAACTCTTGTTTTCTCAACTTTAAAGCATAAATAATAATAACCTCATGGTTATTCTGAAAATTTATTGTGGGTATTTATCTTATATTATTCAATCAATCAACAGCATTTGGTATACTACATTTTTCTTGAAATACTTTCTTCCTTTAATTTTAATGATAACCTACTCTTCTGGTTTTCATTCATTTTATTCAGCCCCTACCTCTCTATTTCTGTTCAAATTCCATTAGTGTGTCCTGAAGTTAAACTGAGCCCTCTTCTGTTTTCTTCTCTGTCTCTCTCTCCCTCCTCATCTCTCCCTTCCTTTCTCTCCACTACTCTTTCTCCTCTTCTCTCCAATATGTCATCCTTTGGCAATCTAAACCATTTTCATTCTTTGAATGACTTCTATTTCCCAATATGCTCCAAATGCTTATCACCTATTTGACTTCAGATTAATAAATCTAACTGCTGATCTGATGTATAAGACTTTTACACTTAGATGTATAAGTCACTGTCCTTGTTCATAATTAGATGTACATCTTTCTTTATTTGCTCAAAACAATTGTCTTGATTTTGCTCCTCCACACCTTCCCCCGACCCCAGTTATTTTTCTCTATTCTTTATTAGTGAATGACACCAACATGCTTTCAGTTATTCAAACCAAAAACCTAGGTTTCACTTTTACTGTTTGCTTTCATGATTCACACCCAATTGACCAGCAAGATTTACATGTTCTACCTCCAAACTATATCTTCGGTCATCCATCCACTTTTCTTCATCTCTTACCACATCATTGGGGAAATATCTTCCAACCAGCCCCTCTATGTCTATTCTTGAACTGCCCTCCAAATCTACTTTCTACCATGCAGCCAGAGCATGTACTTTCAATCATGTTACTCTCTTGCTTAACAATATCTCAGTGGTATCCCTTTGCAAGTTTAACAATACCAACTTCCTTACTCTGGTTTTTCTAAGTCCTCCATGTCCTGACCTTTATTACCTTTCCTAATTTGTGTTTTATCTATCTCCTCCTGGCTACTGATGCTTCAGCCTTTTTCATCTTTTCTTTTCTCAGACAAACTAGACTATTTCTTGCCTTAAGATATTTTCACTTGTTCTTCCCTTTGCCTGAGGCAGTTATTTTTTTTGGAACTTTATATGACTGGTTCCTTTTCATCCAGATTTTAGCCTAAATGTCATTTTCCCAAAAAGGTCTTTCAACCTACCCTGTGCATCCTGCCTCCATATTCTTCTATTATATCTCCCAACTTATTTCCTTTATTATAGTTGCACAATCTGAATTTTGCTTCTTTATTACTGATTACTTTGTTTACTGCCCATATTTTTTACAACCCTCACATCCATGAGGAGAGAACATGTCTATTTTGTTCACTGTTGTGTCCCTGATGCTTAGAACATTGCCTGAACCATTCATTCAACTAGTGTTTGTGGAATAAATGAATGAACAAAATGAGATAATGCATATAATTTACTTAGAATTGTGTTGGCAAATGGAAAGTGCTCAATAAATGCTAACTCTTATTATCAGAAGTACTGGGTTTTTTTTACCTTCTGAATTCAATGTTGAATTCTGATAGGTGGTGAAGGGAGCCAGAGAGAGCGAGAGCGAGAGAGGGTGAGAGAGAGAGGGATTGCTTCAACTCAGTTAATTAGATTTCCATCTCCTTTTGAAATAAGCTTTGGAGAAAGATATTTTTTTTTCAGCTTCTACAGCAGGAGAACTGCTTGGCCATGTTATAGTTTTTGGTCCTGGTAAATGTGGGTTGAGGTACAAATGTTCATGCATTAATTCATCATTTATTTAATTTTTGTTGAGCCTCTAGGATGGTCTCATGCCTACTGTAAGTCATTTAAAAGTAAAAATAATTCATATCATCCTTCCAAAGTCATATTAAAGTGACAAAAATAAATCATGAACTTCATAACAACAATAGATGAATAACACAGACAATGAGTGCAGGTAGGGAAAGTTTGTTTTCCAGGAACAGCATCTGGCATGAGTCTTGAAAAATAGGTAAAGGAGGAAGGTTCCTGTAATGACCATTTCAGGCGGGTCTTTTATGGAGAACTTCTCCAAAATGTGTCCCCTCCCCCCAAACTCTCCTTTCTGGGATAATCAACCAAGAGAGAAATGACATATCTACCCCCACGCAATGACCAGACAGGGTTGATTCTTTGTCCATTTAGTAATTCCCTTTCTTTGTATTCCTGTTGTTACTGCCTTTTTTTTTTTTTTTTTTTGGCACATGGTCATCCAGTTCACCTTCCACTTTACTGTCACAATAAATTTTCTAAAACAGAGACCAGTTATGTCACTGTACTACTTAAAATTTCTCAACAACCATCGATCGCCTTTTTGTTTGTGTGTGTGTATGCGCCTGTTAGATGTCAGTGTTGTATTCTTGTGATACTACTTCTTGTGACTGTAGATCTTTTTTACACTGTTTTTCTCATTACTCTCTTCCTGTGAAATCTTTGTCTTTCATGTCTGTGTTTTTAGTACCTGTCACAGTCCATGGTGCACACCAGGCCTCCTCCTTAAAGAAACCTTCACCCTCCACTCTAAAAAATGTTGCTTGCTATCTGAATCTCTTCCTCATATTGCTGTTTTGTGATCTTTCTAGATCATAGCATTTGAGAACTACCTTCTATTAATGTTTAATTAAATTATCTGGACTTGATGAAGTGCAATTATGAAATCGTATTCATTTTCTCCCTCTGAAATTGTCAAGCACTGTAGGCTTTTCCTGTTTTGTCTCAGAGACATTCCTTAGACAAATCTCATAACTTTTCCCATCTCACTTATGCATTAGAACAATCTCAATTTTAGTTGTCAAAAAGTCTGGTGAAATTTCAACTGCTTGTTCAGTTAAAAGATTCTCCCCATTTTCTCAGTTCAGAACTAAAGTTGACTCACAAATGTGCACTTTAAAGGGTTAGGATTAAGATGAAAGCTTTGTTCTTTTCCCGTCTCTCCTTACTTTGCTCTTTTACTTTTCTTTCCTTCTCAGTACACTGCTTTGGCTCTGTTAGAGGTGCAGCTGGACCATTGTCATTCTCTCTGGCTGTCATATCTACTCTGTCTTGGTAGGTGTTCAAAACTTGGCTGCTTCTCTGAGGTGTATGTTCTACATTGGTTTCCAGAATTACCCCATAGCACTAAGCTTTGGTTGTCCACAGTTATAGCTAGCTGGCTTATACTTTGGTGACTGCCTTCTTTTTTCCTGTCATCTTTCCTCACTTTCCTACCCAGCGTTTTCCGCACTTTGCAAATAAACAACATACTCAAATATTTGTCTCGGGATCTTCCTCAGGGCAAACATTGATTAGTCTCTTTGAAAATGCCAAATAGTAAATTTTTTAGGCTTTGTGGACCATGTCATCTCTGTCTCAGCCATTTAACTATGTCACTGGAAGCCTCAGAGCAGCCATAGATAATGTGAACAAGAGAGTGTGCCTGTGTTAAAAATAGACAAAGAAGTGATAAAATCCACTTACTATCATGGTGAAATCGACCGTTTCTTTCTGTATCAATTTTTGCTTTATATATGTTATTTTATTGGACCAATTGAAGTTTAGAACTATAATATCTTCCTGTTGAACTGAACGTCTTATCATAATGTAGTGTCCCTAGCTATTCCTAATGATGCTTTCTGTTAAAATTGTTATTAGCTGATATTTAAATAGTGAATCCAGCTTTATTATGCCTAGTATTGGCCAAATATATAAAACTAATCTTCTATCATTTTAAATGCAGTTTCTCTATAACCTTATGTATTGTGTATGTGTTCCCACAAAATCCATATGTTGAAGCTCTAACCCTCAGTGTGGTAATATTTGGAGATAAGCCTTTGGGAAGTAATTAGGTTTAAATGAAGCCATGAGAGTAAGGCCCCTATGCTGGAATTATTGTCTTTATAAGAAAAAGAAGAGAGACTAGCACTCGTTCTCTCTCTCTCTCTCTCTCTCTCTCTCTCTCTCTCTCTCTCTCTCTCTCTCTCCACCTCTCCTTTCCTCTCTGTCTCCTCCCACCCCCATGTGAGAATACAGTGAAAAGGTCACCATCTGCAAATCAGGAAGAGAACCTTTGTCAGAAACAAAACTGTCAGCATCTTAATCTTAGATTTAGTCTCTAGAACTGAGAGATATAAATATCTGTTGTTTAAATCACTCAGTTTATTCTGTTATAGCAGTTTGAGCTGGTTAAGGAAGTGTGCCTATGTACATTGCATATAACTAAATTTTTAAAATGTTTGAAATTTTCTGTATTTTACTTAGCAAGAGTTTTTCTTTTCATTTATTTGATTACTGATATATTTAAACATGTTTCTATCATCTTTGTGATTTCCATTTTATTCCAATTTTTTGTTTCTTTTTTATCCTTTCTTGCTTTCTAACTCTTTGGATAGGCCTGTCTTTTTTTTCTCATTCCATTTTCTCTCTTCTATTTCATATTTATACATATTTTTCTTTTCAAACAATTATTCTTAAAATTTTATCTTATGTATCTAAGTCTACATATGTCAAATTATCTGTCCCAAAGAAACATGGACTATTGAATATATAAACTTCAGTCATCGTTTCCTGACTTATGTAGTTCTGTCTTTTTTTAATCTCACAAATTCAATATTGTTTTCCTTTTATTTCTTAATTCAGACAGTGTTTATTGAGAACTAGCTACATGTTTAGCAATTATTTTGCTCATCATTTCCTATTGCATCCTTTTCCTGTCATTTTTCTTCTATCTGTAGTACATCTTAGTAGATTTTTATTGTAGCTCTGTTGATAGTAAACACTCAGTTTCTTACTATCTTATTTCAAAAAACAGTTTTGCAGGTTCACAATTCTAGGTTGACAGTTCCTCTTGAAATTCCCATGGCATCATTCAACTGTCCTTTGATCCTGAGTAGGTAATTTAATCTAGGACTAATTTCTGTAGTTCATTGAACAAAATAACCCAAATGTAACTAAAGGCTTTTTGCTGTGGGTCATCTGGACAAAGAGCTTCCTGAGACCCATTTCTCCCTTTCAGTCAATGGGAGCAGCTACTCCTGGGACTGAGTATATTTTGGTAAAAGGAGAGGCTGGAATATCTCATGGGTCTCAAGGTTTCTAGGGCCTAGGAGCTGGCTTACTAGAGAACTTCCATAAACCGCTGGAACTCAAAACCAGATGGCACCCAAAACAATCACATGATTTTCCCCTGACAAAACTACTATATTTTACATGTCCTGTTAAAGGCAAAGAATATGGAATCACACTGAGAGTTCAGCAGAGTATCTTGCTCAACTTGTCTTACTGTTAGGTAAAGAGCAGTTGGGAACTCATACCTTCTGTATGCTGACTCTTGCTTTTTATATTTCCCCTGCCCCCTAATAAACCCATTCTGTGTGATTTTGTAGAAGTCATCTTAAATCCTAGTATATGATAAGTTGTCTGCCCGGCACAACAAATTCCTCACCTATATCACGGTAGTGCCGACATCATTTAGTTGGTGTAAAAGTTAAATAGCATAATACATTTGGCATATTAAATACCTGATACCCAGAAAGGACTTGCTCATTGTTGGGTGATATTTTTATTATAAAAAACATGAAAGGCCCTTTACATTATTAATTTCTCTTTAAAATGTTTCATCCTTAATAGTATATAGGAGTTCTATCCTAGATGGGTAGATGGATTTTTTTTTCTCTTCATAGTCATAGGTTGCTAGAAATAATCACTGGCTTTTTAGATTAAAAAAAAAAACAACAGTAGTTTCTAGACAGCAGAGTCTTCGCTAACACTTGGATAAAAACATTTGCTTAAAAATTAATCCCATCTCTGCTATTAATTATGAAACGCTTTAATGAACACAAAATATGTAATACTGTTTATTGTTTTTCATTTGAGAGAGTGCACCCATATCACAGAAGCAGAAAGAATTAATTAACAATTGACATGACAGCATGCCATCCTATACAATTTATACAACACCTGCCCTTATTAGTTTTTAATCCATGAAGGAGGACAAGCATAATAAACTGGCATTTGACAAACAATCAGCCTAATTAAAAGGCTGTTAGGGATAGCAAATGGAAGAGAAATGAATCAGAAAAAATACTATTTGTTAAAGTTGGCAGATTATTACTACAAAGCAAAAATACTGGTACATAAAATAACTTTATCTTTGGAACGTATATTCTAGGTATAGCTTTTGGCGGAGGGCTTAGTTCAGCAAATTTACCTATTATTTTTAGTTGCTTAGGGGCACATGTGGAAGACCAGATTCCATTGTTGTGTCTATTTACAGGGTAATGGGGGAGGCATAACAAAATATTAAGCAATTTACTTAAAGAAGGGGATTATAAGAATGGCAAAGTAGTTCAAGAAAATTTTCACACTGTTGATGGGCCTTAAATTGCCTTTGAAAAGTATAGGAAAGAGATAAATAAAAGTAGGTGACTGAATGTCAGAGTTATTGTGTATTTTTTGTAATAGATGTTTTCTGATATTGTATATGTATGTATCTGAGTATGGGGGTTGGCAGAGAAAGCCATAATCTTATTAGGGATTTCAAAGCTTCCAGAGTACTTTAATTTTTCCTGTTGCTAAAGCTCTTAATTCTGATTCTGTGTCCTAGGGCTTCTAATGAATTTTGGGTAAGTAGAACAAAACTAAGTTAATATGTTAGAGTAGATGAAGGCAAAGATAGTTATTCACTATATCTGTGTAATACTGGAAATTTGCATGCTGTTTAGTTTCCTGGACAACTTCTTCCTTATTTTGAGCAGTGTTCCAAGCTCAGGGTTCATCTTTATTCAAATCTTCTAAAACATCTTGGGTCATACATGACTTTGACTGGAATTCAGAAAGTGAAGCTCAGAAAAAATGGGAAGAATGTCAAAAGTGGCTTAAATATCTTAAATTGGCAATAGAACAAATAGATAAATGGGTTGCTTGACATTAATAATATAATTTTGATTAATATTAAAGAAAATAAATATTTTGCTTCCATCTTTTCTGCCAAGGTGAATTATTTTCTGAAAGAGAATTCTTAATGACTAATACCTAGCCTATGTTTGAATGAGTCCAGTGATGGCAAGATTACCCCCTTTGAAGTTGTTCATTCATCTTAGTAGAAAATACATTGTAGAAGGTGGCCATGAATGAGGCTGAATGTATATGAAAATGTAGATAATGGTAGGAGGTGCTAGAGGAGAGCAGCAGACAAACAGATTTTTATAAAAGTGTAAAAATGCAGAGTTTATAACTGTAGACTTGGGAGTTCAATGTTAATCTTAAATATAAATCTAGAAAACATTACTACAGAGATTTACAGGTATAAACTTAAATATAAAATTCTAAACTTGGATCCAAATGCTAACTTTACAAATTAAGATCTGAGGTATTTGTCAGTATCACATATGAAGGAGAAATTTTTCTAGTTGAAACTGAGAGTAAGTTGAATATGTTACCATTATAGTTTGTCTGACAAAAGAGATGAAGCCATTTTTTAAAAAAAATTCTTTCACAAGATAACTTTCTTTGTTAAAGAAGATGGAAGCATAATAGAATTTCTATTTTCTTTATTATTTATCAGAATTATATCACTGACCTCAAGAAGTCTCTTTGTCCCTTTTGTTTGCTTTACTGCTAAACACAGCCATGTGAGGCTGCATTAAAAGAAATGTAGTGCCTACAATGGGGACATGGCAGTCCCTCTGATATCTGCTCTTTCAGTATAATGTTCAGATCTCATTTGGAGCAGGGCATTCAACTTTTGGAAACCAGATTATAAAGTTACATGAATAAACTGCAAACATTTCAAAGAATGGCCAGAAGAATGGGAAGACTTAAAATCAGATCCTATAAAAGATGGTGGAAGGAATTGTAAATATTTAATTCAGAGAAGGATAGATGTTAGAGAAATACGACATTGAATACAAGCATATTCTGTCCTGTGGAAATGGATTTTGATTTTCTTGAATAATCCACTGGATCAATGGTTGGAAGCTGAAAGGAGATACTTTTTCTCAAGGACGAAAATTCTAAAATTCCAATGTATCTGGAAATCAGTGGTCCTCTCCAAGAGGAGTGAACTTACCATTAGTGGAGAGAAGTTCAAGCACTGAGTAGATGATCTCTCACCAGGGGTATTATGGAGGATGTTAAAGCATTAAAAGTGTCATCAGAAGTGATGAGTTAAGTTCTTTCTAACCCTGAAATTCTTTGATGGTGAACAATTTCATATATTAGCATTTTACTTTTTTAATTGGACTGCTACTGTCCAATTAATTGGACTACTGTCTTTAGTAAATCACATAGTTTATTTCATAATTTATTCTAAGAAGCTACCATTCTAAATAGAATAATCTCATAAAGTATTGCTTAGGGATATGGTGACTTTAATTTATTGACTCAAACTAATACTGTGGTAATGCTTGATAAAGCCAAAGGAGAAAAATAGTTGTACTGGAACCACTTAATAGGCCATATTTGAAGTTTATTATGAATTTGAGGCCATAGTTAGTGACATTCAGTCTGTGTGTTTTAGTGGTTCTCATCTCTCAACCAGGGGCAACCTTGCAACCTAGGAGACAACTGGCAATGTCTGGAGATTTTCTCGACTGGAAGTAGAGGAGCTATTGATATCTAGTAGGGAAGAGGCCAGGGGTACAACTAGACATATTACAATGCACAGGATGGTTTCCTACAACAGAGAATCATCCGATTCAAAATATCAGTAGTGCCCAAACTGAGAAATTCTGGTCTATGTAAGAGGGTTTTTTCCCTCTGCCATCAATTTAATTCCCTTTCTTCATCCACAAAATCTCTTTTCATCTGTTAATGTTTTATATTCATTTTTATTTATTTATCCTGACAAGGAACACAAGTTTTTTAAATCAGAAAATAAACAAGTTACTTTTCACAGAGCATCTTAGTGCCGATTCCCCAGGGCCCACTTACCCACAGAGTAACACTATGAAGCCCTGATATCCTTGCACATATACCACAGGAGAACCCCCAAATTATAAGTCTTGGAGCTTATATAGAGTGACTGATAGAGCTCTTCATTTTCCCCTCAGAAGATGTAGAGAGAGCTTTGCTCTGGAATAGTAACGATTCCTCTCTGGAGAGACAAGGGCAAATCTCATTGCACACACTGGAAGGTAATGGGCTTTGAGGAGAGTTTAGGCTTTATATCTCTCTGGAGTTCTCTGTTTTAGGGCTGTTGTTCAATTGTTCTTTAACAAAGATTGCTAGCAGTCTTTGCTCAGAAAGTCCTGACCATGCAGAAACTTGAGAATATTCATGGAGCATTGAATCCTGACACTATCTAGGTAGGAGTCATTCCTTTTCTTGCCCTCCCTCACTTAATCCTTTCTTCCCCTCACATGTGCCTTTAGGGGAGTAGCATTACCTTGACCACTCTACTCATGATATCCAGAGCATCTTGTGTTGTTTAAATGGAGCTACAAACTCTTGAATTACCTTAAAAACAAACAAAACCTCTCTAAACTAAGTTTGTGTTTGTTTTTAATAGAAACATGTATAGCTTGCTTTATTTGATTTCTCATTGAAATGTAGTGATTTTCACAGATTATCATCTACTGTACTTTGGGCAATAGATACATTCCTGAAAAATGTAAAAATGCAAAATTTTATAAATTAAATAAAATGATAACTGCATGAAAGAAGTGATACATTTAACAGAATCCTATGATAAATCTTTTAGTAAACTGGTCTTCTTGGTTTTTTATTTTTTACTTTTTTGTATAAATTGGAATGAATTTTTAATTTATCAGGTGTGAATATATTATAATTGTGGTGAGAATAGGGTTTTTGTGGGAATATCACAGAATTTTTGAAGCAAAAAGCAAATTACAACTTTAGAAAGAGAAAAGGGTGAGAGAACTTTATTTTTAGCAAGGTTGGTTGTCTTCTTTCGAGTTTTGTTATTTATCTAAATATTGAAGTTTAGATCCAAAATCACTGAGTAAAAACTATTAAACCTAAATTGAAAGCTTAGAAAAAGTTTGTGAAAGTGTGAACTGAGTGATGATGTCTTGAGAACACAAGGTACATAATGGAGAAGCAGGCATGGTGTTGCATATAGATGGGACTAAATAAGCATTAACTGCACTGAGTTAAGAGAAAATATTTGGATAATTTTTCTAAAATATTATTTGTATGTTTGTTTATCCTTGGTTTTTGTCTATTGTCTAATTTCTGTGTTGATTTATATTAAACTTCTATCATGAGAGCACATATGAAAACAAATTCAAAGACACTTGTTTCCAAATTACTTTCTATTTGTCTAGTTCTTAGAGGCTTTTAATTTTATACACTGAAAACAGTCCTATGTCCTGCGATAATTTTAATTGGCTCTCTGATAATATTTATAATTAAAACAAAAGCTCTCTAACTCTGGGCGACTGTGCTACTTTGTTGAAGAGGCTCTCAACGCCCATGCATGCTATTGCCCCAATCTTGCCCTCTTTACTACCTGTTTCATTTTAGGGCTTATGCAGCTTAGATGCATTCAGCAGTGTATTATCAAGGGCTTATGGTATGTGGAGATTTATTCAAGACAGTCTTTTTGCAAGACATCTGGATTGTTTTGGAAAATATTCTAAAATATATACCTTTTAAAAATATAAATCTTGTTCTGTTTTGTTCCTTATATTCCAGCAATAATTTACTGCTATCTGACAGGATTCCTTCTTTAGTTATAAGCAAGTAGCCATAAGGTTATTTATTAAAGCACCATAACATCAGGTAATGCCACAGAGAATGATCCATCAGCTACTATTGATTGGCTGGTTGAGAAAGGCCTCTCTGGAAATGGCATTTATTCTGAGATCTGAATGATAAAGAGATAGCCATGCAAAACTGGGGCTTGAGGTAGGGGGTGTGAGTGAGAGCCTCAGTGCAGGGACTCTACACAGAGAGAACAAGTTTATTAAGTTTGGGAAACCTGAGGAGTGGGACTGGTGGTGAAGGGTGAAGATACAGTGGTAGGAGATGAAGTTCCAGAGGGAAGAAAGGGCCACTCTTGTAGGGCTTGGTAAACCAGGACAAGTGGTTAGAATATTATCCTGAATACAATTGGAAACTGAAGGCTTTTAGTCAAGACATTGAAAGGTTGTTATTTGCTCAGTCCCTTTATCTATAAGATGAGATAATTATATATATTCTCTCTTTTATTCTATCTTATTACATATTCCACTTAAAAAATAACAACCTATAATATAATGAATGCTCAATAAATATAGAAACTATGAAGCTGGTATCTTCAAGATTTAGAGAATAATAAAAATGACAACTACTTTTTGAGTGCTTATGGTATGTTTATATTATCTGATTTAATCTGCATTCTAACTTTCTGCAGAGGAAACTAACTTTTAAAGAAATTAAGAAGCTCGCTCAAGGTTACACAGCTAATATGGATAGAGCCAGAATTTCAATTTCACTGTCAATTTTTCTGACTTTGAAGTTGATGCTCTTTCCTCTATGCCATGCTGCCATGTGGAGAATGTGTGCCCTGTATTCTCTTGATGGCCCATGGTTGTAGTGGATGATCCCTTCTCCAAGGGCATCTGGCTTTTACTGAGTGGAATTTTATGAGCATTTTGGCACATACACCATAAATCACAAAACAGTCTGCAGTAATTTGTTCTGGGTATCACTGTATTTGACTAAATGATCCTATAAAGTAATATGTATAATTCAAGAATTCTGTCCTCTACATCACTCTATTTTATATGTAAGCGTCGAAGGAAAACTATCAAAGAAATAGCAATCGACTGATGAGAAAGTAGTGGTAAAGGCACTGTTTAAATTTAAGATTTTTTTATAATTGTTATTATTAAATGGATTACTGGGAGATGAATGCAGTAATAAAAGGAGCATTTCTCCAGCTACCTAAACTGATGAATTCTGCATGAAAGAGAACTTTCCTAAGGCACTAGTACAAGGAAGATGATTGAATGAAGGGCTTTGTAGTGGGGAATTGAAACAAGCCTGGGACAGGAAGGCTGTGCACTTAGGTTTTATCGATTTGAAAAGCCAACGGAGACAACAGTGGTCTGCTCAGTTACTTAGAGTGCAGGCGACATGAGCTGCTGCTGTTTCTGTTTAAAGCTCACATCCACTTTTATCTTCACCTTTGCCTTTTTGTGGATCTGAGAGCCCTTGATGCTATTGGGTTTTGCTTTGTCAGTATGTGGAAGGCTTTAGAAATTCTGTTGTTTTTCAGAGATGAAGAAATACTGACAAATAAAGAATAAAGTAGACTCTGTTGTTAATATGGGAAAAAAGAAAAGGTTTTCCCTCATCTGCCTCTGCTCCTCTATTATTAAATCAGTTATAATAATCTTTCCTACAAATATTGCTATTTCTTTTGTTTGAATTCTAAATATCTTTCTAATGAAAGAATTCATATCAGTTGGCATGAGTATTTCTAGTATAGCTCATTCTAAAACTGGAGCTTTTTAATTATAAGCAGGTACAACACATAATGTACAAATGTAATTTATATGTACAGATGTGTCTCTCCTTTCCTGTCCTTATTCATCATACTTTCTTTCTTTCCATGAGACTAGAATGAGGGGTTTGGATTTAGAAGATTTTAGGTGATTTGAAGTTTTTTTTTTTTTTTTTTTTAAAAAAATGCTTTCTACATACCTACCACTGTTCTAAGTTTTTTAGTAAATAGCAAGAAGAAAGATCCCTACCTTTGTAGGGTGGAGGCCCACTCTAGCACAGTGGTAGGCAATAAACTGTAAATATGAAAAATACCAAAATTATATAGTCTCTTAGAGTTGCTTCTAGAATGAGAAAAAAGAGAGTCAAGATAAAGGAGGTGAGCATGAGCTATTAGGTATATTTAAATAGACATCAGTAAAAAGGAAAAAGCTAATTTTGCCTATGCCATAGAAAATGGACGAATTTGTGCAACTACTGTGCAGAATTTTAAAAACAAACTTTGCAGGAGGCTGTTTTCTCCTTGGTGAACTTGGCATGCCTTATTTAAATTACTTATCATAATCAGATGTTGCAAGAAAAGATGTTGTCTTCTCCACTACTGGATGAACGTGTTGTATGCACTTCCCCCTTTTGTTCTGAGTAATTTATATTAACTCTGATAAAACCAAGCAGTAACTAAAATAAAAATCCCCAATATTTTGATGAGAGAAACCAGAACCCAGAATCATGTTACTTTAGAGCAGAACAAGTCATTAGATATTATTCAGTCACACCTATTACATTCTAACTGGGTATTCTGGCTCCAGCCCAGTAGTTGATCTGACCACTGAGGTTGGTCTAACACCTCTGATCTGTAAAAACAGTGACTGCTTCCCAAAGAGAAAACTCTAACGTTCCTGAAAGACATGCCTTAAAGAGCTCTTGAATCTTTGATGGACAGGACACTCAGAAAAACCCTAACATCTTATTTTACAACACACAACTTCTTGAAAGAATGAGAATAATTTATCCACACCCTAGAGGGCAAAGCTGGGCAAACCGTTTCATTCTTTAGAGAGTTCCAAGGTGATCTAGCAAGATAATAAATGAGCTTTTATCTCATCAAAGCTCTCAGATTGAGGTCACTGCTGTCACATACCTTACTCTCTGAGAAAGACCCCTGTTCTACAGAGTCTGATCCTCGGAGCAGCAGCAGGTGCATCACCTGGGAGCTTGCTGAAGTATATAATCTTGAGTCTCCCCAGAGCTTCTAAACAGAAATCTGTATTTTAACAAGATTCAGGGTGATTCAGGTGAAGAGTAAGACTGAGATGCACTGGACTGGAAAACTTCTGCTAGAAGCTATCCTGACCTGCTTTGAACTTGTTCTTTGAATCCCAAAGAATAATGCCTGTCAGCAGCCAGCCCCATTAATGTTCTGTCAGAACTTTACTAATTTTGTGCTAATAAATATTAGACCAGTTTAACTAATTACTGTATCTAGTGCCCAATTTTGGAAGGCTTTTAGGGCAGTTCTTGAATACATTTTCCTTACAAGGAGGTGTAGATGAGAATTCCAATGAGGCAAGAGAGGACAGTGCCAGTTCATTTAGAAAACTTGCACTGTGGCCAAAACCTCACCTTTGCCTTCTCCCCTGTGGGAAGCCCTAATGTTTCAATCTTCTTTCTTCCTCCACTAGAGAACCTGACTCTTCTTAAGACAGTATTCAGTGATACATCTTGTCACACATTCGTTAAACATAATTGGAAAGGTTAGGGGATATTATGAGCTAGAGTTACCTTGGTTTAAGGACAAAATAATACTGGGAAAATTCTTCTATTTGCTTTAATACATTAACTATTCTTACATCTGTATCCTGTTCCTCTCTGGTCTATATTGACTTTGATTTCCAAACCATTCCTCTGTCTGTCTTTTAGAGATCTGAAGCTAAGTAGACTTTGTTCACCTCATCATTAATGCTGTTGCCTTGTGAAAAGCAATGTTGGCTGCTCTACATTGCCTGACTTCACTAGCTAGGCACTATTCTTCTGGCCTTAGGCTAAGTACCACACAAGTTCCCACTCTTTGTCTCATTTGCTAGATAATAATCCTACGAGGTAAGTAACACTGTTATCTCCATTTTACAAACTGGGAAACTAGAACTCAAGAAAAATTTAAAGGGTTTTCTCAGTGACACACTTCGAGTTTATTGCTGAAGTAGACACATTCTGATGATGGCTAACTTGAGCAAAGATTCAGAGTTTAATCTAATTTTGGGTTTTATAAATATATGATTTAGGCAGATTATTTTGAGAAATCATAACATATTATAGAACCCAAACCTTGTGCCAATGATTATTCTAATGCTTTACATATATTTAACTCATTCTGAACAATAATCTTATTAGAGAAACACTATTATATGACTATTTACAGATAAGCAGAAAGTTTAGAAACCTAAGAATTACCGGAGCTTGGGTATGAGCCCAGATAATCTGTCTCTACTCCGCTATATTATCTTGCAATACTAAAAAATAAGACACAAATATGGATGTTTCCAATTATTCATAAGGCCCCTAAAGAATATGAAAGTTTTGTAAAGGACAGGAAGCTCAGTTTTAGAAGGGCCAGATGCAATAAAGCCTTATGTTTGTATGAAGCTTTTCTCCAAAGAGATCAGTAATTTGCTTCATATCTCTGCCTACCTTCTGACCTAAGGCCTTTTTTTGTTAATAAGGAAAAGATGAAAAGAGTCAAGAGAAAAAAATGCATCCTCTATTTAAATAATCAGATGAAGTGGTGATTGCAGTAAATACTCAGCTAAAAACTTTAGCAGTCAAATGTGAACTAGCCTGAGATTAAAAGAATTTAAAGCTTTCAAGCAAATTCGGTGAGAGGTGGATCAAGGTCCAGTGCATTAGAGCTGATCGTAGGTGGATATTTAATAAGCAGATGAAAAGTCTTCTTGAAACAGATAAAATCACCTTTGAACAGATAAAAACAGACTTTACATGTGATTGTGTGTTTCACAATCCTGTGCCAGAAAGAGGAAAGGAGTCTAGCAGCGACAGAGTGATTCCAAGATTCTCTGAGATGCACTGATACCTTGAGCTGCTGTGGAATCAACAAAATGTGATAGCTCAGCTCATCTCATTTACTTAGACATGCACAGGGAGAGTGCCTTGGGGAAACCTATGAAGTCTGATGCGCTGCTTCAGGTCTTGTACATTCTGAACCACGTTTAGGTGTTTAATAAGTGTGAGAAAGGACAATTTCTAGTATGTTCCACAATGAGGATGGAAAGGGACCTCAGAAACCCCCTGAGCAATCAGTAACCCATCAAGATGTCCGCTCCTGCAGTATCAGTAGACGAATGAATTGTGGGGACTCTGGAACATCCTCCTAAGGAAAACCTGTCTTACTTTGCCTCCAGGGTGCTGTGCTTGCTCAGGATTTGGGAGTGGAGAAAGGAATTGGTGCAGGTCATTTGGGAGATGGCCCCAGAGCCACTCTGAGCTCCAGACTGTGCTATAGAGGGATATGCCTTAGTTCTGATACAAGTCCTTAGGGGTTGTTTGTGTCTAGTAGAGTTCAGTGCATCTCTGACTTTCATTGTCTTCTCTGAAGCTCAATGAAAGCTGAGAGGAAAGAGAGAAAGTAGGAAAGGAGCATGAGAACTCAGAGGCCAACTCTCTTTGGTATCCTTTGGGGTCCTCCGGTTCTGCTGATCCTCTCTAGAGCTGTCACAGAATGCCAGTGCCCCAAACAAGTTCTTTAGATGATGTCCCTAGACATGCTCAATGCCACTAAAGCTGTTGGAGCAAAGCGTTGGTAGCAAGAGGGCTTCAGACTTCATTTTTTGAAATATAAATAAGTACCTGGAAGGCTGTTTCTTGTTTGTACCATTACTTAATAGTACATGCATTTATAGAGCAGTCTTTGATTTTAAAGAAATCAAGAGCGAGAGCTGGGTTATGGGCATTTCAGCTGTAGGAGTTGCCAACTGAAACATTTCTAGTCATTAATCTATTTTTTTTTTGGTCTTATTATTTCTGTTCTAAATCCTTATAAATGAGATAAAACAATAATTCTTTATTTAACACCCTCTAAGATTTCTTCATGTCAGCCAACATGCGAGTATAAATTCTTGTTCTTAGGATCTTAATGGGGTATAGAATATGTACATATATCAAACAAAAGATAAGAGGCGTTCTCTTACCATTTAAATAAATACGTAAAATATAGCAAGATAGCATGCACAAGAAATATTACCTCCTAAAATCCTTTCTTCATTTTGTAATTAAAGTAACATTTCTCTCAGAAATATAAAATGAAATAAAACTCTATTTCCCATATGGAAACATATATCCAATATAATAAATAAAACCGACATTATAAGCTACTGGCTTAAAAATGTTATTCACCAAAGGTTTCTTAAGGACTGATAATGGGCCATTTACACAGTCATTTCATTCATTCTTTGCTTTAAGATATCTCAAAATGGCCCCTCCTATTTAGGTAATATTTGCCAGTAAGAAAACAACTAGAACAGGCATGTGTATACCTTTTACACAGATACAAATCATCTTTTCTTTAAGATACTGGCAGCGACAATCTAAGAATCAAAACTCAGAATACTTTTCATTCTAATAAGAGGCATTTTGGTAAAAAGCTTAAGGACCTGAATTGGAATATTTTCTCTATGACTTGTTAGGGGTATGTTCTTGGATAAGTTACTTATAGTTGTTAAACTTTTTCATCTCCTGGAAATGAGAAAGGAATGGATTCTAGTGGTATTGTGAATCTGTAAATTATATAGAGAGTATAGAGTATATAAAGTACTTAGCTCAGTGCCTGGCTCATGATAAGCATCCAATGAATGTGTGCTATCATTGTCATTATCATTGATATATCTATATATGTATCTATATGTATGTATCTGAAGATTCTAAAAAGATTTAGACTTTTCACTTCAATTTGTGTCATTTTGGTCCAGAGTAATATTGCACATTTCGCACATATGTTAAATAATACAATTTCGTATCACCACAAATTAGAATACATTTATTTTCTTCTATGAGCTTTGCCCATGGTATATGTTTTTGTGGAGAGTTGTCTTACTAGGTGAGTCTTCTAAGAATAAGTCAGTCAAAGACATGAAGTGGTCTAGATTTCCTAGAGAAACTTGGCTGCTGGAGTGGGTATTGGAATCCCATCATTAGCTAACATCAGGTGTTAGCAAAAGGGAAGTAGGGAGAAGAGCTATTAATAATGTTGCTTCAGACAAATCATTCACTGTAGTAGTGTAGTTTCCTCAGAGGAATTATGTCTGTTCTTATAAGCAGTTCTCCAAAAAGCCATTGAGTAAGATTGTGAGAGCTCTTATGTCCCTCAGAGGAGAAAACTTTCACCTTTCACTTCTTTCCCAGTCTTACCGTTTATAGGAGGAAGAAGTGTGCTCTGAATGGTCTGACACAGACGTTAACAGGGCCATGTTTTCCTACTGAGGGAATGTAATGAAGTGTCACTATATTAAAGGGTGAAATGTGCCCCCAAAGCAGGCATTCCTTCCACCTCCTGAGGAGCCTGAGATAGAGCTTGGCTTCTCAGGAACTCCAAACTGCCAGTTTCTTGATTGCTCCTTTGCACCCTGCCCTTTATCCCAGGACTCATACATCTGCTGCAGGAAGAGCCTTAGCATCCTCCTCATCCATATGGTAGCTTGTGCTGGACTGTTTACCAGACATGGATCAGATAGCATATGCCACACACTGCTAGGTGCTGGGGGGAAACATGGTCTTTCCTATTGTCTCTCTTCTTTCTTTTGTCCTTGCACTGGTGTGCAGGTTTTGTGTTGTACTTTCCTTAGATTGCAGCAGAAAGGTCTCAACTTCAGATTTAGCAGGGGTAATATACCCAGAGACTCATTGGAGAGGAGGGGAGGAAGTAAGAAACTTCATTTAGGAATTCCACAATAAGTTATGACCACCATCCAGCTTTCATTAGACCATTGTTTTGAGATGTTTAATGGCCTTCATCAAGCTGTTTACAAAGTTGTTACTTTGTTTCCCATTTGGCCTTGTGTCTGATTTTCTCTCTTTCCCAGTTACTTTCAGGTATTGATAAATAGAACTATCATTTTTTTTCCAGGTTAAAAAGCCTTGATCTGTCTAATATCAAATTTTCACAATTTTCATGCAATCCAGCCTGTCTTCTCCAGGTCAGGCCTGATTCAGTTCAAGGTCTGCAATAGGACCTTGGTCATAATTGCACAATTATAAGAGTGCAATTTATCTTTATTAAGAGTGTAGCTTATCTTTTTCATTATCCCCCCTCATATTTGTCTTCTTCCCCAGTTTACTACTTTTAGTTCTTCAGGGGTTGGGGAAAGTGGAGAAGATATGAGACAGGTAAAGGAGGCGAAAATTTGTATGCGCTTGGGGGGAATTGAAGTTTCTTGTGGTAGTTAGAATTCTCTCATTTGGGACAGGTGTCCAAATGCTGACTTTCTCTTGTAGACTATTTTTTCTAGGTTGTCCTTTTGTAGGTGTCTGTTATAGATAATGTTCCTATCACTTGACACTTCTTTCTAGAGATCCATTCCACCAGATTCTCTGTAGGAATCAACTTGGGGATACCTTGCTCCTTGATATGATCCTTGGCAGGCTGATATCTGGTCGATGGGAAAGAAGCCTGCTCACTGTGTTGTCAGCGCAAGTGCAGCTCACTTCCATTCTCGCCCTGGCCCTCTCTCCTCCTCCTGTCTTCAGGGAAGCTGCAGCCAACTTCTTGACTATAGAATTTTCCAGGTAACCAATGCCATCTCTCTGTGTGGTTGTCGCAAGCCACCTTTTTTAGCTTTAGGTGTGGCAAATGACTCCTTCCTCTCTGCTATTGGAAGGCGAGAGATTCAAGGTGGGTGATAGCTAAGTGTTTCAGAACTAGTTCCTGAAACTCTTGAAATCTAAGCATGACCTCCAAAAGTGATATTTCATTGATTATTTCACAGAAACTCTTGAGGAAACAAGAAAAGTCAAATTTAACATCTTATTACACTTACATATAGTTACACAGTATATGGTTACTCAGTGGAAATTTTATTCAAGTAATTCTCTTGAACTCTTAAAATTGGATGTGACCCAATCCTCCAGCAGAATTGTGCAGTTATAACCATTATCTGATTCTCAAGAAATGGACACTCACTAGTTGGTTCTAAATCATGTGATAGATAATAAGAATTCAATGAAGGCAGTTGCTTTTTTTCAGATTACTAAAAGGAGTTTGGAGTTTGAATAGTAGAGGTTAACACACCTGCAGGTTAGGTCTCTTAAGTAGCCTACCCTTTCCTAGCTATATAGTTGAAGTCTGAGCTGCACATATGGCATAACTAATCAAAACATGCTCTTTGTCTTTAGTGCTTCATTAATTATTACTTATTGCAGATATTCACATAAGTGGACATTCCTGGGACTGAGAGCAAGTGGAGGTTCTGACAACTGTTTAATAAAGTAACAACTGAAAATATGAAAATTTATAAACAAAGAACATAATTTATTAACTTTCACCAGGTTTATTTATTAACTTTCACAAAGTTATTTCAAACTTTCCCTGGGCGGTGAAAAGCAATTTATCAAAACACTCTTTGACAGGAATTCCAATCTTCCTCCACAAATCATGCCTAGCTAATCTAAGTGAACATTATTTTAAAATAAATACATTTAGAAATGCTCTAAGGGAATACTTGAGGAAACTTGGTATAATCAGGATTAGTTCAGAAAATTCAAGATGGGAGCCTGCTTTTTATTAACTATTTTCTTTCAAGATCTATCCATTCTTAGGGAAGAAACATTTCACTTCATTCTCTAATATTTCCATAAGTTTTATTGGAGTCCTTTTTTCAAGTAATGTCATAGAAGAATATTTAATAGATTTTATAACTCTGGCCTTCTGGATTCCTCCATATCCCAGAGTCACAAAGTAGCTTTTTCTTTTTCTCTTTCTTATTTACTTCTTTTTGGGAAAGATGAATACATGTACAAAGTCTGAATTTGGGTTGTTTAAAAAGTAAACATTGATTCCATTTATTTTCCATTTCCATGCTTAAAGTTTTAGAGAATTCTTATAGTTGTCAGGAATTGTTATTTTCAGGAAAGCCATACATTGTATATAAAAGATTAAATAGATTTCCTGAGGAGTCTGTTTCTAAGATCTGGAGCTGAGCAGAATTTCTAGGAATGGATATGTTTGGATTGTTTCTCCTGTATTATAATTTCAGATAGACAGAAACTTACTGGAGAGTTTTTTAATACTTAACAGATTATATTGCTTTTTGTTGTTGGAGATATATTTATTTTCTACATGCCTAAGAGCCCAAGGATCCTTCGACCTAAAGCTTAAAACAGTGAGGGGTGGCTTTTTAACTGCAGTTGTTGTGGCAATTAATTTGGTATGATTTATGTGAGACTTTCAATGGTAAGGAGCAAAATCAAGTTATTGAAATCTTGTGCCATTGTAGGTAATGAGGAAAAAATTATCTTCGACAATTTTAGCGTGAGTATAGGTGTCAGAATCAGGGGAATGGGAAAGGATTGAATCTCTGTAATTGTAATTGTACTGTTTGTTAGAAAGGCCATGTTGTTATTTAGGACAATGGTTATTTTAGGGATTTGTCTGGGTATATTTCATGAGAAATATGTTCTTAAACCTGATCTGACTATCAGTTTAGACCTGCCTTCACTTTGTGTATTCACTTTGAGGCAACCTCTGGGGAGATGCTTACTTAGGAGATAGTTCTCTGGAGTTTGCATTATGTCCAAATTGGGAACTATGTTTGTACACGTCAGCTGTCCTTTGCACGAAATCAAGCACAGTGTTATTTTTTGAGATAACAGTCTGTGTGCAATTATTAATTTATTGGCTCTCAGGTCTAAATTTATCCTTCAATATATGTGCTGTGATAAGAGAGGGAATTCCTTGAGGCATCTCTCCTTCACAATGAACGATATTAACTTTTCTCAGTAGAGGACACTAAAGTAGCTTTGCAAGGGAGGGGCTCTCCAGTTGTTTCATGCTTCAGCAAATGGAGGTGGGATTGGGTTGTCTCAGTGATATCAGAGTGCAAACATCTAGTGGAGCTCTGCCTCAGCCATGGGCCCAGAATCCTTGACCGCCTTGCATCCTCTACCTGGTGATAACCATTCTATGTCCTTCTTGAAATGAGAACTGGTGTCACACAGGCTTCCTACCTGCACCAGTGTCCAAAGTCCTCCCAATTCTGTTGGCTCCTTTCCTATGTAACCTGGAGGAGTCCAACCGCTTCTACATGCCTAGACCACTAGCACTAATCACCTGTTCTTTGCCTCAATTCTGGAGGGATGCCTTCTACTTGCCCATGAGTCTGCGGAGTAGCTCCAGGCTGGACAAACCAGTAAACTTTTCTGCTTTTCCTTTAGGCTGAAAATACCTTCTTTATAAAGTCTGAACCCCAGCCTTGGTAAGGGGTCCCCACTTCCAAGTGTGTTCTTCTTTGGATAGTCTCCCTCAGTGCTATAATGCCATATAGAGTTTTCTAATATTTTTATAGTCCTCTTTTATCAAAGCTTATTCTTTATATTAATCTTCCTCTGTTTAACCCATTGTGTGGTTTCTGTCTGCTTCCAGGCTGCTACACATTAAATCTTATTTGTTCACATGGAAATTAAAAAAGTGACTTCTAGAGCATCTGAACTGAAATGGGGACACTTTCATGGAAGCCAGCATAGTACACTGAATGTGATGTCTTTTTTGAGTCAGCAGATATTTCATGTTGTGGTGATGTTAGAGATGGTCTATAGATGGGTGCTCCTTGGGACCATCCTGCAAGGTTGATGCCTCCTTGAGTGTGTCTCATAGAGAAGGCTCATGAAGTTTCAAAGACAAAACCTGGAACTATGAGGCAAGTTTCAGTGAAAAAGTTATTCATTCAATAAGTTTTTACTGAGTGCCTACTATATGCCAAGCATGGTCTCAGGTACTGAGGATATAATGGGAAAACAAAACAAAATGAAAAAAAATCCTTACCTTTTTTTAGTTAGATAGTTCCTTCATGTTATCTTTTGCTAACTGACACTTCGAGTTGGTGCTTCTCACTTTGTACTGGTTATTCTGTAATCAGTAGAATAATTCATTTTACATAATGTGGTGACAGTGGTACTAAAAGTGTGTATGTAGGGGGAAGTTTGGAGCCATGTATTATGTGCCAACAGCCTCTTTGAAGATAAATTTAAGCTAAAACATCCTACTTTTGGACAAACATTTCAAAGAGGTTTTATTGTCTTCAGATTAATAGCAACATGTGATTGGATAATTAAACCTATGTAGTGTGTGAAATTTGCTTTGAATTTCTTGTTAAGAGTACTCAGTGACCTGGTTGTTCTAATTACATTGGTTGGGATATTTGGTTATTAGTCAAATGAAACATGCAGCTACCTTCAGGACCTCAGTGGTGCAGGACCCTATTTCTTGGATTCTTGCATTATTTTCTTTCAGGTGTATTTATTTCACCCTTTCAGAGATCTGCTTTGTTAGTTATGAGAGTGACTAAATCTGTCATCGGTGTTTTGATAATAGGACATTTTGACAAGTTAGTTCAGGATAGTCAATTGTTTACTTAACTTCCAGTCAACAGTAATTTTGACTTGTTAGAGAGGTTCACATATTTTCACCAAAGATAATCAGTGCTTTTTTAACAAGAAGAAACTGGTGGGAGGATATTTTTAGATGTTTTTATTTGTAATCCAAATGTCCTGCGGTGGAGGGAAACTGATAATTTAAACTTTTTCATTTCTTTATTTTCACATCCCCGGTGTGTTCACATTCTCCAGGCAGGTGTGGGCCCACTTTAGCCCTCTTTCTCTTCACCTTCCCTAAAATAGGAAGGAAGAAGGTGGTCAGTGGAGGAGGAAAATCCTCTTAACATACTATGTTGTAATAGGAAAAAGAGATGCAAAATTTTATATTTTTCTCATTGCAACTTAGTTATTATGTAGATAAACCACTGCTAAAACAATTATTACCTTTTTTTCTTAAGTTTATCAAGTTTAATGCTACCTGATTGTTAGGGAAATACTTGCAACTCTTTAAATAAAGTGACAGTATTTAAAATCACTTTAAGCTTTATGTTATACACTTTAAAAATAACATTTTCCTTGAACTGATATTTTTATGTTTAAATTCCATGATTAGAATTTAATTCAAAATCCCTATTTAAGTGATATTATAGAGCTGGAAAATTAAAATTTCAATAAAGTATTTCAGTAAAGTGAATATAAGAGGCTTGAACTCTGGAATCATTTCATATCAAGAATTAATGATCCTAATAGGTTTTATTTTACTGTAAGTATAATTTTAAAAATTAAGAATATTTTCAAAAATGATTTTGATAAACCTTTAATATATGCTTTTTAGAACCATAATTATTTACTGTAACATTATCTTTCATTTATATCTTTCTTTTGCAGACCTTGACATATAGGATCAGTAAAGATGAAGCTACTATTATCACTGTTTTCAAATAAGTCTCAGTGTACAGAATCAGGAAGTGCACCATGCATGCAGTACAGTTATTTAGAGAATAGACTATGATATCTGTGCCTTTGGAACAGCAGGCTTAAAGGGTTAGTGTCAGAAGAACTGTTTTATTGAGGCAAGATAGCATGGAGAAGATAGGACTCATCCTAGAGATCTTTATTCCAGTTTCGGCTCTGCCACTAACCTATATGTGAACTTTAATTAACCTCTCTGAGCCTTGGTTTCATCATTTATAAAATGGATGGATTGAACTAGGTGCCCTCTAAGATGCTTCTAGTGATCAAATATGATTTCGCCTCTTTTGGGGATTTAGTTTTTATGTCTGTGAGATTATTATTAGCCAAGTGCAAACCAAGAGAAAGGCACGTTAAAGTGATTTGCTAGCCTCAGATTTAGTAGTCAAATTAATAGTATTCCAGGCTCTGCAATTTTTATATATTGATATAAAAGACCTTACCTCACAATTTTGACATTCAGAGCATCTGCAAAAAAGCATAATCCATTTGTCTCTCCAGGAACTGGAGAAAACTGGTGATTTTTGTCAATTCATCTTGGCTTCTTGTAAAAAAAGCAATTGTATCCAGGAGCTTTTAAAAAGTTGCTCTTAATATCTTTAAGTAGAAAGGATATTTAGTGAAAACAGCAACGAGAGGATGTTTTCTTAAGCTCAGTTCGATAAACACATATCGAGCTTCCTCTACAACTGCTCAGTATTTATAAATCTGAAATCCAAAAAGCTCTAAAAAATCTGAATTCATTTAGTGGCAAAACCTGGCTTGAATAGATATGAGGCTATGTGCACTTTTTATTTATCCCATTTAGGGTGAACACTCATTTCTGTGCCTGAAGAAACCACTATGTATTCAGTTTTGGAGTGCCACCCCATAACCTTCCAGGAATATTCTGAATGATATAGTACATGGCCTGTAGTGGCAGTTCTAAGCTCTGGAAGTTTCGAATTTCAGAGCTCCTCAGGTGCCGAGAGTTTGGGTAAAGGATTATGGACATATATGTGAGAACAGTGAAGGTGGGTGGAAGGATGGCTGGAGAGGAAGTGGGTGAAATGCAAAGGTAAATAGGATAAAATCACTGTTTTAAGGAGTTCTCACACATATTCACCAATACAATATGATATATTTTATTGAAGGGATGTGGATAATATCTAAAGTCAGTCACAGAGGGAGCAATTATTTCTGCTGGGATTCAGGGTATATCACAGAGGAGGGTATATTTGAAGTGGGTCCTGAAGGATGAGCAGGTGTTTCTCACAGAGAAAAGACATTCTAATCGGAAAGAAAAGCATGCATATTTATGGTGCATTGGGGCCCCATGGCTTCTCTGGGGCTGAATAAGAGAAGCCAAGGAAAGATGTTATGGGGCTGAGTGTCTGAAAATGAGATTGGGATTATTATTCAGTACCTTTTTTGCCATGCTAATAACCATCCATTAATACTCACTCAGGTTGTGTTCCCCAGAGGTGGTTCCTGGGATGGATATTTTTTAAATAATTTGTTAAAGAAGCATACCCAAGAAGACCTATAAGGAAATGGAGCAGCAGGAAAGGGAAGGACAAGAAGTCAAGTAAGGGAGCATTCTTCTTAGGCAAAGTTCCAGATGGGTTTAGCTTAATCCTCAATGGGACAGTGAAAGGTAAGCTTTAAAGACTGCTGAATCTGTCAGTCATTGGGCCTTGGGGTTTAGGGTGAGTTGGTGGTGTAAATTTCCAGGCATTTAACCTATCCCTGCCTGGATTCTCCTAGAAGCAAGTGTAAGTGCTGACTGAAGGGGAGGTGGTGGGTAAATTACAGCAAGATGGTGAATGCCGATCCAAGTGTCAACATTTTCTGCCACAGTAACATTTGGTGACCTTTTACTGAACCTCAGACTTTACACTGAATACTTCAAACGATCATGTCATTTAATTCTCAAAACAACTCCACAAGATAGGAGATATTTTTCACCTTAGAGATTGGAATTCTGAAGCTTGGAAAGTCAACAGGGCAGTCTAGTTAGCAGAGGCCTGTGCTTGGATCGAAGTTCTTTCTGGCCCCAAATTCCCTGTGATCAGCAGGATTCCCTAGATCCTCAGGGTTTCCCACTCACCCCTACTTTCTACTTGAGCAACTCTAATAATCTATTTTACATACTGCTTCTTTGCAAACACTTTTCTATGAAGGATTGTTCTGAAGTTTTTAAAAAGTTTCCAAACTCACAAATCAAGGATAGCTAACAGGTTTTAGAGAATTGTGAAAACACTTCTAGAAAAACACCCTCTCTTTTATGATATTTAGTTTATATTTTATTACATTTTATTATATTTTAGTTCTAATGGATGTGTTTAAGGGTTTTTATATTATAATAAAGTAGAATAGACTGTCTTAAAGTTTGACTCAAGAATATTTTCAAATCAGGACTGGTGCTTATTTGGGGATTGCTATGTTTTATTTTCAGTTTGGAATTCCTTCAGAACTTTTTAGGAACTAGTTAAGTTTTCAGTGGTCAATAAATGGAAAGAAATTAGTTGATGCATTTAATTTCTGAGTGTTCTGAGTTATGTTCAGTTCCTCTTGAATTAGATAACCTCTAAGTCTTTCATTTCTGGTAGTTAAACACATCACTTTCAGTACTTTTAAGCAGGATAGTCAGAGAGGCCTCTCAGAAAGATTGAGTATAGTTAAGTTTTTACAGGATAAATCTGTACATGTATTAAAGCACTAAGAACATCTCTCTCTCTTCCTGTCTCTCTTTGTCTCTTTGTCTCTTTGTCTGTCTCTCTCTTTGTCTCTCTCTCTGTCTCTCTCACACATACACATACACACACACGGGAATGCCAAGCAGGTCAATACTATTTTGTCATGAATTTAACAAATATTTGTTGAGAACTTATTATCTACCAGAGAGCCAACAAAATAGTCAAGATTTATGCTCTTATAGAATTTATAATCTAGTAGAGGAGAATAATTTATAATTATATCTCATTGCTGTTATTGCAAACAAAGGAAACAGGACACAAATCCTAAATTCTGGTAATTGAGAATCTGAGGGAAATATTTTTTTTCCTAAGAATTATCACTTCATGTTACACTTTAGCTGTAAAATAAATAAATCTCCTGAGAATTGATCTCAATGAATATTTATGGAGCATCTACTATATGCCAAGCACTGTTAGCATTGTTAGAATAAGTGACTATAATTTTTTTGTTGGCTAAAATAGCCATGGCAAACTAAAGCCCTGTGAAAAATATTTTCATGTGAGTGACAATCTCTTAAAATTTCACTAACTGCCAAGATGGAATTCATAGATGACCCTTTAAAATAGAACATATACACATAGACACCATATATAGCATCATCGAGATTAAAAAATTATTACAGAATAAGCTTTATTCATAATGAAAAACATCTGGGAAGAGCTTGACTTTCAGTGACTTCTTTATTTATGTGCAGTCATTCCTATTGATTATTTCAGAAATACTATTTTATTGTTTGTAGAAAATCAGCAGGATTACAATAGTTTTCACTTTCAATACTTACAACATTTTACTCAGCTTTATTCCATCTCATCTCTTCTCTTTGGTAAGAAAAGAGGCTTTTTGGTCTTTTCTTGTTGTATTTTTATCAATCATATAAATATTGATAAGTCAGGAAGAAATAAATATTACTAAAAAATAAATCTGTTCCTGTGTGTTTCTCCCAGACTGCCTCCCAGATTCATCACTAGCATCAGCACACTTGACTAAAAAATCATGAGCCCCTGCCAATTCAGCTGCATTAACTTTACCATGACATTCTGAGGAAGGACTTGAATTTCAACCCACTGAACAGTTAGTACAAAGTATTTTCACTATGCTGTGTTCAATAGAAAGAAATATCAAATTGAAATATATTCACAGAGACTGTGTCATCTTTTCCTACCTTTCCACAAAGAGAAGAGCTTTCATTCTTGTTCACACTGCCAGTCTTATTTCTTTCCCATCCACCTCAAGCTCCCTGCTCTCTCTACTACATTATGTTTGGTTAGCCCTGGATTCTCTTGCAATTTGTCTTTGCCAACTCAAGTACTGAATTTATATTCTTTTCACTTATTTAAAACCAGCCCATTACCAAAGGGCTAAATCAAATTTTACCTCTTCTACTAAACTTTCCCAGTATCAGAGCACAAGATCTCTAATCTCCATGAGTGATTTTTTTTTTGACTAAAATCAGATAGTATTAACATTTTCTCCAATGTTTTAGAGAAAACATTACATGCTAAAGTTTAATTTTCCCAGTTATTCAAGAGTGGAAGCTATTTTTCTTCTTCAGGTATATGTCTCATAAAGTTTAATACTCCCTCTTCTGTTTTCTCTACTACAGTGTGAAATTATTCGCCACAGAAAAAAACTTGACTACCTAATTTGTGGCTGGGTACCATGTAAGGCACGTGTGCATGCACACACACAGCACACACACACATGCAAAACATAAGGTAGCTCCCCAGGATTTTACAGTCTAAACAAGAAAAGAAACATGAAAATATTGTAACAAGATTGATAAAGAAGTACATTATTCATTCATTTATTCGTTACTGAGCACTTTTCAGTTGGTGAGCAACACATGCAAAGGCTCTGGGGCTCTTTGCCTACAGAACCGAGGAGTATCAGAAGGACTGCAGACAACCAAAGGAAACAGAAAGTAAGTGCTCTCTCTCCCTCCCTTTCCTCTGTGATAAGGAAAGAAAGAAAATAAGGTAATGAGTAACTATAAAAGGGATCGAGTTCTATTTTCTTTAGCAAAATCTGAGAGGCTCTTGCTCTGAAAATGTCTTTTATCCGTAGGCAGATAAAAAAATCTCATATTATCTGCTGCCTCCCAGAAAGTGGGATATCCAGAACTTATAGGTAACTCGAAGTGTAGAGAGTAAAAGAAAAACAGAGAAACCAAAACCACAACCACAGTCACCATCACCACGATACTAAAGTGTCTTTAAGACTCAGCCTCTGCATTGGAGACAGAGTATATTAGAGTGCTGAACTCAGAAGTAGTAAGACCGCATGTTATCACACCCCAGCAGAAGAAAGTTATCTCGTTCCCTCACTTTCCATGTATGCTATTCCCATTACAAAT
This sequence comes from Rousettus aegyptiacus, assembly GCF_014176215.1. Lineage (NCBI taxonomy): Eukaryota > Metazoa > Chordata > Mammalia > Chiroptera > Pteropodidae > Rousettus > Rousettus aegyptiacus. The sequence goes on along the minus strand of NW_023416284.1, from coordinate 123,153,875 downwards.
TGACCTTTGCCTCCACCATTTTACAAGAATTGTTCTTTAAAAAGTCAGCAGTTGCTAAATGGGCATTTTTGGTACTCATACTATTGAATTTGATTTTTCTGATCTCTATTTCTTCAAACTATAAGTTTCAAAACTTGAATTCTGTGGTACTGTGGTATGTTTCTTTTTCCTCTAGACTCTTGATTCTTTTTGTATATGTCCTCCACGGGTGAATTTTTTATTCTCAACCACTTTTTCTCTTCCATCTATGTACAGCAGTCACCTTTATTTGCGTTTTCGCTTTCTTTGGTCTCAGTTACCAGTGGCTAACTGTGGTCTGAAAGTATTAAATGGAAAATTCCAGAAATAAACAATTTATACAACTTAAATTGTACACCATTTTGAGGAGTGTGATGAAATCTTGCGTCATCCTGCTCTGTCTGGCTTAGAACATGGGTCATCCTTTTGTCCAGCTTATCCATGCTGTCAACACTACCTACTCTTTAGTCATTTAGTAACAGTGCCACAGTGCTTGTGTTAAAGTAACCCTTATTTTACTTAATAATGGCTCCAAAGCACAAAAGTAGTGATGCTAGTGATTCAGATATGCCAAAGAGAGGCTATAAAGTGCTTCTTTTAAGTGAAAACATGAAAGTTCTTGATGTAATAAGGAAAGTAAAAAATCATGTCCTGAGGTTGCTAAGATCTATGGTAAACATGAATCTTCTATCCGTGAAATTGTGAAGAAGAAAAAAGATATTTGTGCTAGTTTTGGTATTATTCCTCAAACTGCAAAAGTTAATGCCACAGTCCATAATGACTACTTAGTTAAGATGGAAAAGGCATTAAACTTTATCATAGGTATGTATGTACTGGAAAAAAAACACACATAGTATTATATAGGGTTTGGGCATCCACTGAGGGTCTTTGTTGGTAAGGGGGATACTGAACTCTCCTAGATTGATCTCATTAGGCCTCATTGTTTTAGGTATATCCCTATTCCTGACAAATCTTTCTTATGTCTAAATTCTTCAACTAACAGTTTCAGCTGTATATCTTACATACTGACATTTTCTTTGACATTAATGATTTTTTTAAGATAAGCCTTCGGGGCTTAAACATGTCAGAAAGATTCTGAGAAAAGCAGGCTTTTTATCATCCAAGACTCCTCTTGCAGTGTGCTTGTGTGCACTATTTGCAGAGTATGTTGCTAGGAGAAGAGACAGAAGCACAAATTCTTATTTTGCAAACGTCTTATTTTGCAAATTTGTCCCTAAAGTTTCTGTGCCTTCATTCAGACAAAATTTCGTATTGAGTTCTTCCAATCCTAAATTAGGAGACATGGGTCCTTGGGACTTAAAATTGCTCCATTTGCTGAAGCTCTACATGCTGTGGTTCCCTTCAGGAAACAAGAATTATTTATTATTACAAATGGTTACTAGTTTGGTGACTACCTTTCCTGTCAGTATGTTATTCTCTTACTGTACCTCTACCAATTTGGTGTGAAGAAGAAAGGCAGATCCCAGAATTTACTGATCTCGTTCTTGGTTTGGCATGGCTTTAAAAGCCAAATGTTTTGGGGGAACCTTTACCCTTACCTGAAAATTATATTTAAAGAAGAGTGAAAAGGGAGCAGAGTTTGTTCAGACTTTTACAGGGAATGGTATTTTCTCTTACTCTGTTCTTTTTAAATTATAATGATAATAGTACTTCAGTGTATCAGTTTGTGCTGTGGATCTGACAAGGCACTGCTTATTGAGTTGGAAAAACTACATGTATGAAACTGTTGTCGAGCCAAAAGAGAAGCTACTTATATAAAAACTGAGTTGTTTTTTGTTTGTTTTGGAAATGAAGCATCACTTTGGAAAATCCTTTCCACTAGTCTGAATTTATTACAAGGAAAGTAGAATATAAACCGAACAATTGGAATTCGACTAACTTGCATCTTTGCTATACTGTTATTAATCGGTGAAATGTAGTTCTCTGTAAACTTTAAAAAACATATTTTCTGAATTTTTTGCGGGAAAAGCAAAATTCAGAGAATACTCAGAGGATAATTCAGAATATTATATTATTATAGATAATTTGATCTTGTATCCAGGAGGCTCTTAGAAAAGTAAATATTGAACTAAAACAAGAAAGTATAACTGGACTCAGAGAACAGACCATCATTTGGTATTGGTAGGAGAGCTAGATGATCTGGAGCTGATTTTAGGTTCTATGAAGGAAATGATTCATTTTGATGAAAACTCTTGGAATGTTTATAGAGTGAATCCAGAAAGTGGAAAAAAAAATAGGGCTGACCATTCATGTTTTTCATCTTTTAAAGTTGGAAAAACACATTTGAAAATTTCATAGCTAACTGCAGTCCTGGCCAAAATTTGATATGAATGTAATAGGTCTATGTCTCTATGGTCTCCATTAAAAATTCTTCTGTTGTCTTGGGTTGGATACCTGCTTCAGAAATAATGAGTATCCTAGTGTGCATTGATACTTGAAAATGTTTAGCCAATTATAAATATGCTGCCAATGTAATAAATTTGCTAACCAGCATATCTCTAGCCCTAGAATAATACTTAACACATATCTGCTATTAAATATATATTTGTTGAATGAATTAATATATTTATTAGTGTGTTTAAGTTTAATCTTCCTAAAAATAAACATGAGAATTTTCCTTGGGGGGTTAGGTGTTGTTATGGACATCTAAAAATTCAAATGAATACATTAAAAGGAACGGAGAACACCATAGAAAGATTGGTCGGGTTGAAGGTTGAAGATAGCCACTAAGGTAATTTTACCCTGGAGTTCGAGAGTCCTTTCTTAAATTCTATGCAAGTCACAGTTTGCACAATGAATAGGTTAGAGGACAGGTTCTCAAACTTTCTTGCTCCCAGTGCCTTGAATGTCTTGGCGACCATATTTATGATACTCCTAGACTAAAAAGAAAAGCAAACAGTCTCATTTATTAAGTAGTTAGTTTTAAACAACTTAATAAATATTGAAGTCTTAATAACTTAATAGCCATTTGAATAAATAACATATATGCATTAAAAGAAAAAGACAACATTCTCATTTCATTTTAATATAGCCACAATTACTTACTATTGGGATGTGTGTGCATGTTGAGTACTGTGCAACTTGTTTAATTTTAGTATTGCTGTCACTCCCATTTTCCTTTCCACATTCTCACGCAACACTTAGTTTCTATTTCAGCAACTGCTGCAAGCTCAGTTTCACAAAGATAGTATGTTTCAGAAGAAATGTAGCAATTTAATGTGAAAATCATCCATGCAGTGTCTGACCGGTGTCAGGGATTGCTGGGTTTTCCTCAAGAATTTAAAATGTCCTCCTTTGCCTTGTGAGTTCACTGCAGTGTCCCAGAGTCCCTTGGGCTACATTTAGAAACCATAGGGTTAAAGAAATGAAAAATATGCATAATAATATTAATGTCAACTGCTGACTCACCAAAAAAAAGCACCAGCACTTAAAAACAAACAAACAAACAAAACGCATTCATTTTTAAACCAGTAAGGGGGATCAATAATTGCTTTTTTTTTTTTTTAATATGATAGCTTTATTGTTTTTGGTACAAATTATCATTTTTTTCCTTCAATTATGTAAAACAGAATTTTGACACTCATTTAGTAATTTTGATTTTTATGGGAGATCAGATATTCTACATTCTATGGGTGGCTACATTTTACAAAGCAAAATCTGATAATTTTATCATAAGGGATAAAAATATTTAAATATTTCAAGCAAGAAGTATTACAGTGTAGGTGGAATGATGATACATTTGAGGGACCTTATCAAGAAAAAAAAAAAAGAGAAGACGACAAGACTCAGATATGTATCTGTGATGAGAAGGGGAATGTCAAATAACACTCCTCTACCTCATTCTTAAAAACTAAGATGATTGAACTGATGTTTTCAGAATTATAATCTTTTTTAAATATTTATTTTATTTGTTTATTAAGTTTATTATGGTAACATTGGTTAATACAATTATATAATTTTCAGGTGTACATTATAATTTCACATCTATATATTCTATTGTGTGATTACCACCAAGAGTCCACTTTCCTTCAGCTACTATATATTTAATCCCCTTTACTCACTTCACCCTCTCCCAAACCCCCTATGTTTGACCCTGCTTTACTCTGTCTACCTACCCCACTTCCCCCACCCCCTGCCTTCTGGTAACCAATAGTCCATTGTCCATGTCTATCTCTTTTTGTCCTGTTCATTTGTTGCTTTTAGGTTTATATCATACATATAAGTGATATCATGTGATTTTCAGTTTTTTCTGTTTGCCTTACTTCACTTAGCATAATTATCTCAAGGTCTAGTCATGTTGTCGTAAATGGTAGTACTTCATCTCTTCTTACGGCTGAGTAATGTTCCACTGTCTATTTATAACACAGCTTCTTTAGCCAATTATCTATCATAGGATACTTTGATTGCTTCCATGTCCTGGCCACTGTGAATAATGCTGTTATGAAAATTGATGTGCAAATATCTTTATAGATATGAGTTTTCAAGTCTTTGGGGTAAATATGCAGTATAAGGATTGCTGGATCATATGGTAGATCAAGTTTTTAAGGAAACTCCATACTGTGTTCCATAGCCGCTGTACCGATTTGCAGTCCCACCAGCAGTGTATGAGGGTTCCTTTTTCTCTGCATCCTCTCCAACATTTGTTATTACTTGTCCTGTTGATTATAGCTATTCTAACAGGTGTGAGATGGTCTCTCATTGTGGTTTTGATTTGCATTTTCCTAATAGCTAGCGATGTTGAACATCTTTTTATATATTTCTTGGCCATTTGCATGTCATCTAAGGAGAAATGTCTGTTCAGGTCCTCTGCTCATTTTTTGATGGATCATTTGTATTTTTGTTGTCATTGAGTCATATGAGTTCTTTGTATATTTTGGATATTAGGCCCATATTGGAGGCATTGCTTGCAAATATATTTTCTCATTTGGATGGTTGTCTCTTTACCTTGTTGACGGTTTCCAAGGCTGAGCAGAAGCTTTTTAGTTTGATACAGTCCCATCTATTTATTTTTGCTTTTACTTTTCTTGCCTTTGAATCAAATTCATAAAATCTCCTTTAAGTCCAAGGTCTTTGAGTTTTGTTCCTATGTTTTCTTCTATGCATTTAATTGTTTCAGGTCTAATATTCAGGTCCTTAGTCCATTTTGAGTTAACTTTGGTGTGTGGTGATAGACAACTGTCTAGTCTCATTCTTTTGCAGGTGGCTTTCCAGTTTTCCCAGCACCATTTATTGAAGAGGCTTTCCTTTCTCCACTGCATGTTTTCGGGTTTTTTGTTGAAAATTATTTGCCCATATAAATATAGATCTACTTCTGGACTCTCAAATCTGTTCCACTGGTCCGTGTGTCTGTTTTGCTGCCAATACCATGCCATTTTGATTACTGTCGCTTTGTAGTATAATTTGAAATTGGACAGAGTGATGTGTCAGCCTTGTTCTTTTTTCTCAGGATAGCTTTGGCATTTCATAGTCGTTTGTGCTTCCATACAAATCTGATGGCTTTTTGTTCTATTTTTTTTTAAAAAAAGCTGATAGGATTTTGATGGGGATTGCATTAAATCTGTATAATGCTTTAGGTAATAAGGTCATTTTAACTGTTAATTCTTCCAATCCAAGAACATGGAATATCTTTTTATTTCTTTGTATCTTCTTTGATTTCTTTTAGTAGGGTCTTGTAGTTTTCATTTTTAGGTTCTTCACATGTTTTGTTAAATTAATTCCTAGGTATTTTATTCTTTCTGTTGCAATTGCAAAAGAAATTATTTTTTCCACTTCTTTTTCTGACACTTCATTATTAGAGTATAGGAATGCTATGGATTTTTGAACATTGATTTTGTATCCAGAGATTTTACTGTATTTGCTTATTGTTTCTAGTGGTGTTCTTGTGGTGTCTTTAGGGTTTTCTATGTGGAGAATCATGTCATCTGCAAATAGTGACAGTCTGACTCCTTCGTTTCCTATTTGGATGCCTTTGATATCTTTCTCTTGCCTGATTGCACTCACTAGTACCTCCAATGTTATATTGAATAACAGTGGTGATAGTGGACAGCCTTACCTTGTTCCTGATCTTGGAAGGTTTTTGGTTATTTGTCATTAAATATAATGTTGGCTGAGGGTTTGTCATATGGCCTTTATTATGTTGTTACTTTCCTTCCATACTGATTTTGTTAAGTGTTTTGACCGAATGTGTGCTATATCTTGTTGAAGGCTTTTTCTGCCTCTATTGATATGATCATATAATTCTTACTTTTTAATTTGTTTATGTGATATATCACATCAATCAATTTGCATATGCGGAACCATCCCTGTGCCTCCGGGATGAGGCCTACTTGATCGTAGTGTATAATCTTTTAATATGTTGCTGTGTTTGGTTTGCTAGTATCTTATTTAGGATTTTTGCATCTGTGTTAATGAGAGATATTGGTCTGTAATTTTCTTATTTTGTCTTACCATTACCAGGTTTTGGTATCAAAGTAATATTGGGCTCATAAAATGATTTGGGAAGTATTGCCTTCTCTTCAATTATTTGGAAGAGTTTGAGAAGGATAGTTATTAAATCTTTGAATGTTTGGTACTCACTGGTGAAGCCATCTGGTCCTGGACTTTTACTTTCTGGTAGGTTTTTGATGATTATTTCAATTTCTATACTGCTGATCAGTCTATTTAGATTTCCCAGTTCTTCTTGATTTAGTCTAGGAAGGTTGTATTTTTCTAAGTACTGGTCCATTTCTTCTAGGTTATTAAATTTGGTATTATATACTTTTTCATACTATTCTTGTATGATCCTTTGTATTTCTGCAACATTAGTTGTAATTTTTCCCCTTTTACTTCTGATTTTGTTTGTTTGTGTCCTTGCTCTTTTTTCCTTGGTGAGTCTAGCCAGGGGTTTGTCAATTTTATTAACCTTCTCAAAGAACCAGCTCTTTTTTTTGTATGTATGTATGCACGTATTTATGTTTTAAATTTCATTTATTTCTGCTCTAATTTTGATGGTTTCTTTCCTAGTGGAGAAATCCCTCAATTTTTGTATGTCTGGAAAGGTCTTGATTTTCCTTCCTCTCTAAAGGAGAGCTTAGCTGGATACATTATTCTAGGCTGGTAGTTTCTTTCACTTAAAAGTTTAAATATTTGATTCCATTCCTTTCTGGCTTGTAAGGTCTGTGCTGAGAAGTCCAACAATAATCTAATGGGTTTTTCTTTTTAGCTTACCATTTTCTTTTCCCTGGCTGCTCTGAGAATTCTGTCTTTGTGATTGATTTTTGATAACTTTAATACAGTGTGTCTCAGTGAAGCCCTTTTTGGTTTGAGACAATTGGGTGTTCTGTTGACTTCTTGAATTCCAAGCTCCAGCTCATTCCTTAGATTTGGGGAGTTCTCATTCACTATTTGTCTGAAAATGCTTTCTATTCCCTGTTCTTTTTCCTCGCCTTCGATAATGCCCATTATTCTTATGTTTCCTTTCCTGATGATATCAGCTAGTTCTTGAATTTGTCTTTCATTATTTTTTATTCTTTAGCGTATCTCTTCTTCCTTCTGATTTATTTCCAGAGTTCTATTTTCGATATCACTGATCTTTTCCTCCATGGTTGAGTCTATTTCCCCATCTCACTATTTCATTTTTCGACTCTTGCAGTGTTTTTTGTTTTTGTTTTTGTTTTTGTTTTGTTTTGTTTTTTATCTCCAGAAGATCTATTCTGTTCTTTTTGAGGTTTCAGTCTCCTTGCTCTGCTTATCTAGTTGTTTTTTTGAATTCCTGAAATTGTTGATTTGACTCATTTCAGAACTCATTTTTTTCAGAAGTACCATCCTGAACTCTCTTTCATTTAAGTTGCATATTTCTATGTCTGTAAGCTTCTTTTCTGGGGATTTTTTTCTCTCATTCTGAGACACCTTGTCACCTTGGTTGTGCATGGTTTTTAATAGGTTATTTCTCCACCTGGGCATTATTGAAATGTATTCTGCTTTTTTTTTTTTTTTTTTTTTTTTTTTTTTTACAGAAAGGAGATTTATTATATAAAGGTCTCTCTTTAGCCTGCTACAAAGAAGGATCTTTTCTTTTGGTTTCCAGTAGGTGGCATCTAAGCCTCTTGGATCCCTGCTTTATATAAAACCTAAATGATACCTTTTTTATTTTCACGTAGATATTTAATCATACGCACTACCTTCAGTTTCAGTCCCTGTCAGTATTTCAGTAGCATTTGTTCATATTTCCCTGGGTCCCTGAGGTGTTCGCTCTCAGATGGTATAGGAGGAGGGGCCTTCTGGATTAGGAGTTGGTTGCAGGTTTTGTGACCATGACTGGTAAAAATCAACTGCTGTTTCTCTGCTGTCCCATTCTGCTTCTCTGCTTTCTGCCCTGATGACTGGACTCTGCTGTTGGCTGCATGGAACTCACAGCACTCTCAGGCAGGGCTGTTAAAAGAAGTAACTGCACCTCCACCCCTCTCCCTCCTCCTGCAGGGAGCTCCAGAGGCTGGGAGAGGCAGCTTCTTTATTTCTCCTAGTCTACTGCCCAATACCTAGGGTTCTGACCTGTGGTAGTTGTTATGTGCAGATCCCATGCTCAGATGTGCTGGTGTGCAGTTTAGGTGTTTTGTTTTGTTTGTTTTCAGTTTTAGATATTCAACTTATTGTAGTTTCAAGGGGAGAGATCTGAGGATGTCTCTCACTCCGCCATATTTCCCAGCAGAATTGGGAGATCTATAATCTTGTTGAAGTTTTAGTAACATTTCTGATAGGTGAGGGGAAGGAAGGCCAGGATATTTGTGAGATTTTTGAAGTCTGGTTTAGGGAAAGTTTTTCAATGCAATGACCTGATTGGGATTCAACAAGTGCTTGACATAGAATTGGTGGCTGCAGTGAGGCAAGGATTTTGAGGGATAGTGGAAGCATAAGTAATGATTCGATAAGCCAGTTGAATGGTCTGTTGTCCTGAGAAGGGAGGTAATTAAGGCTTGTTGAAAGCTTGGGTATATGGATTTAGGAGAAGTTCCTGAAATTAAAAAAAAAAAGTTATTTGTGTTTTCATTTTCTTGGACAAAAGTTTCTTGAGCAAGTAAAATCATGTTAATGTAGACATTGGACTATATGATCTTGGTTCTCAATAATAATGATAAAAAATAGCAATAGCTTACACTTATTGAGACTTTTTCTTGATAGTTATGGTTCTCAGCACTTTATATGTATTCTATTTTAAAATAGTCTCAACAATTTTATGAAGTATGAATCATTATCCCCATTTTTACAGAAAAAAGGTATGAAAGAAGACAGAGTGGTTAATTGAACTTACCTATAGTCATGGAATGAGATCAAGACAGAGCATGTACTTTTTTGTTTTTGTTTTTAAATAGTGAAAAGGCACTGGCTAGTATGATGAGAGTAATTCACTGATTTGTGCATTGAATATTTATTTCAAAGCATTTTTTAAGCACTCGTATTTTTCCTACTGTGGCCTTAAAATGGTCTCTGGGCCTCCCTATACCGTGATAGAGAGGCTCCTCTGGTTTGTAATTTGGGGATCATTATACTACTCTTTGGATACAGCTTGTTTTAGCTTTCCTATTTACCAATCTTGGAAACAGTGACTAACTGCCCTGGAGCTGACCTTAGGCCTGGCACTGCTGCTGAGCTCCTGAATGGCATCAAAGCCTGTGGACATGGAGAACAGGCCTTCATCTGAGCAGCACAGCAAGAGTGCACAGTCTCCTACTTTATGGCATATTAATTGCTTAGTTATTGAGCTGTGTTATAGATTGTGACTTCATTCTGAAAAAAAAAAAATGCAATGTTAAAGTGATTTACATCCTTGCTAGCTTAAAAAGTATTTTACTTTAGTTGTCAGTATGATGTAGTAAAAGAACTACATTTCCAAGCTGTGTGATGTTAAGCAAGTACCTAATATCTATGAACTTCAAGTCCTTCTTTAGTAAGTTGTAGTGAATATATACTTTGCAGGATTGTTAGAAAGTTCTTATAAGATAATGCTGAAGTTTATTAAAGAGTTTTTTTGTATAATAGAGTATTATACATATGTTAATAATAATTATTATTATGTGATTCTGTGAAAGATTGGTACATATAGTCAATTACTAGATATTCCTATGATTCTATGTCATGCTATTTCATGCTAATGTTTATTCCGTGAGGCACAGGAGTTCATATGAATCATTCTCTGATGCTGGGAATGTTGTAATCTAATGCCCTGGCAGCTCATTTGCACTAGACTGAAGTTTTCTAAGCATAAATGAACACTGGATTGATAATCATTTCTCCAAACTATATTTTGAGTTGATAATTTAATTTTCATGCAGGCTTTTAACTGCAGGATGTATATTATATGTGTCAGCTTAAACACACACCCACAGATACATTCACACCATCACAGAATTGCCCACACTCTGAAATTCATCTTTAGAAAGCTTCCCCACTCCAACGGCTAAGCTCAGGGGGATTTCACCAAGACCAGATATTCTCTGAGGGAGAGTCTTACTCTTGGATTTTCTTTTCAGTCCTTTAAGATGTACAGCTCTCATTTAAATAAAAAAAATTCTGGAGGTGATGGAGGAAATAAATAAAAATATAAGAAAAACAATACTTTTGGTTCTTCCAAATCACTAAACTCCACTAAATTTATTAAGCATTTTTAAAAGGTCAAGTTATCATTCCTATTTATCAAATCAAAACATAGTTCCTTAGTTTATCCCATAGATTTTGACTATGAGTCTAAAATCTTAGAATATATAATTTACCAATTAAGGATTCACTTCAGAGTTTCTCGTATTGAGTATAAAAGGACACCTAATTTGCAATATGACCCTGCTCTTCCATTTAACATTAATTATAATGTTTATATGCCAGTTGTCAGTGGGTCTTGGGTAAATAAAATATTAATTATGCCTTTGTGCATAATGATTTATTTTGTTTTTATAAAAAAGGAGTTCAATTAGAAAGATACAGGGTTCTCCCATGCAGTCAAGGGTAGAAGGGTAGTGGGGGCATCATGACAGGAACTAGAACTGGAGTTCACCAGGACCCAGGGCAGATTTTCTTAGCATGTGCCTCTGTCTGGTAATACATGGGATCATTTCTAGGAATCTCTCATTGTCCTTTTCACCTGAAAGAATGATTTCCTGTACTTTATTTACACTTCTCTATCATGGCTTCCTCAATGTGGGATTCTCTGACCTCGGATTCCACATCACGTGACAAAGAAGCATCCACCATTAACTGACCTTTCTGTTCTTTTATCCAGTTCTACATTCTTTGGAGAGAGACTATCAGTTGCCAAGCCCAGTCTTTTGATTACTAGTCCTTATGTAAACTGCCCAATTGGCTACAGCCATGGAAAAAGGGCCTGAGGTGCAAACATGACTCTAGAGGCAGGTGATGGCAGTTCTCAGAGAAGGGTATTATGGCAGGATAATCAGTACCAAATCACAATAACATAAAAAATATTTTGATCATGGAAACATTTTACTGTTATCACAGGGATATTAGCATGTAAAAACTCAGGTTTACAAAAATCTGGGTTTAGTTTATGTTCTTAGTTTTATGTAATGACCAAGTTTGTAAACATTGTTTCAGCCAATCTATTATAGTGCTTGTAATAGTTATTTAAAGGAGTTATATGGATAAATTCTTTTAAAAATAACCAATTTATTAACATGCCTTTATAGAGCATATCTTTATAAATATACTATTTTATTTATATGATTTCCTGTGGTAGATTGGTATAACAGTTAACAAAGAAGTAATTTACTTGATAGTATTAGAATAGATACTTTATAGTTTCATAGTTCCTTAAGCCATTGAGTTCTGTATATTTGGTCATGAATTTTTGGTGGTTGCTCCTCCATTTAGTCTGTATCTGCTTGTATACAGTCTGTATATTGAATTATTATCTTAATTCTAAAATAAGTATAAGAAAAAGGTCGAAGTTCTAGAAGAACTGAAGGGAAGATAAATGTGACTATAGTTTAATGAACAAGGGGAGTGATGTACATACATAAACACCAAGAAACAATCAAGACATATCAAGAAATCTCTATATGAATGCTATGATTTTTGTTTCCAGTGTATGAATTTCCTGTTTGTATCAGAACTCAATGAAGGCCTGTGCAGTCTGCAAAACTCACTCTCAAGAAGTTTCATTATTCATTAAGTTAGTAATGCTTTCTTGGAATGGAAGAAAACTCATATAAGGCGCATTTAGACCCCAAGTCTCTCTCCCTTTCTGGAAACTGGGTGACTTTCCCCCAAGTAGGAGATCAGTCAGAGGAAACTGAACTTGAGAAGTTCTGAACACAAAATGTGACAATTAAAAACAAAAACAAAAACGAAACACAACAAAACACAGAGACAATACAGGGAAGAGTAAAAGACACTTAAACAAAAGGAACTTTTGTAATTAAAATCCTCAGAACAGTGACGAGTCATGCATTCACTATGAACAAAACATAAAAGTAAAAATATGATGTTTATGTAAAGAAACGATCAGGAAAAGTTTCTGGAAATTAAATAAAATTATTTAGAAAAATCCAATAGAAGTTGAGAAAATTGCTGTAAAAATAGAATCAAAAGATAAAGAAATGGAAAATAGAAGAAAAGAAGTAAGATAATTAAATGATCAACCTAGGAGTCCCAGCATTTAGCTCATAGGTATTGCATAAAGAGAGAGCAGAGAAAATAGACGTTAAGAAATTATTCAAGAAATAGAACACAAAAAATAGTTCCAGAATTGAAGTATAAGGCCCTCCAAGTTAAAAGAACCCAGGAAGAATCCAGAAAGAAAGGATTCAAATTAGAGCACACTTTTTTGAACATCTGGAAAAGCAGAGAATCACAAAACTTTCCAAAGAGAGAATTAAAATGAAATAAAAAGAAAGATAAAGCCCATATACCTACAAAGGCTCTAGAATCAAAAAGTAGTTAGAATTGTCCAAAGCAACACTAAAGTTAAAATATTATGGAAGGACAGCATAAACTTCAAAATGAATGGAGTTTTCAATATATAATTACATACCCAGCCAAACTATTAAAGTATTTGTATAGAATGAATATATCCCAAGAATGCAAAATACTCATTTGTGACTCTTGCTTCCCTCCCCCCCACCGCCCCAGCTTTGTCGATGCATGATTGACAAACAAAAGTTATATACATTTAGTTTATATGATGTGATTTTTAAAGGTGTACAATGTGATGATTTAATATATGTATACATTGGTTAAGCTTCCAGGGAAAGGAGGTCTGATTCCTAAAAAAGTCCCTCCCTCCTTCCCTTCCTTCCTTCCTTCCCTCCTTCCTTCTTTCCTTCCTTCCTTCCCTCCTTCCTTCCCTCCCTCCCTCCTTCCCTCCCTTCCTTCCTCCCTCCTTTCCTCCCTTCCTTTTTATCTTCTTTACTTCCTCCTTTTCTCCATTTTAGTTTTAAGATGGTACCAAATTTTGAATTATGTAACCTGGACTATGTAGATGTGTACGACTCTTAATGCAATAGCAATTCCCTTGGTCCAAAATAACTTTTGGCATCCTATTTTTAATGAGTCCTATAATTATTGACAGAAGGGTGAAGAGATGATCCCAAGAGTAGTTTGGCTAGTGAGATGCATGAAGGCGGGGAACACATGAATTGATGAAGCAAATAAGGAAAGCAAATTGAGGCCTTCAGGAACCAGAATGAAAATTTTAAAAAAATATGTGTTTTCCCTGTACAGATAGGAATGGAATTAAAGCTTAATGAGAAAGGTTGAAGTCTTAGCTTGCAAAACATTGTCAGAGATATCAAGGTATTTCACATTTTTATTAGAATTTCTGCATCATCTCTTCAGAACCATGACTACAAATTAACTTCAAATATACTGAGAAGCAGATGAGGAAAGTTTGTTGTAATGACTTCGCTGCATATAATTTTAGAAAGGATAATTTTAGAAAGAAATGGATAATTATTTTATCATATATTGCCACTCATACCTACAGTTAACTTGTTTTTATATATGTGCATTGTTCTATAATTCATAGTAATGAAATAGTAAATTAAACCAGTTCTTTAGCACATTGACCAGATATTATGTTTTTATCAATAAGTTTTCCACTGGGGAAGGATAACTCAGATGAAGCTATTTATTCCATTTCACTGTATTTTTATACTACAGCTTTGCTATAAAGGACAGAATAGGAGAAATTGAATGGTATCACAAGAAACTGAAAGCAGAGTTTTTTGGCTGAGTGACTGTTCTCTTTATGATAATATTATATGTATTATCTGTCTATATTGATTTGAGAGTATGAGAATTAACTAGTAGTGATATATGTTTATTAAACACACTGAAGAAGTTGAACATTTGAGAGACCATGATACTTGTGTCAGGCTTCGCCTGTATTAGCTACAGCTCCACGGAAGGGGCAGAGCCATGTTTGTGACTAATTCCTTGACATCAGCTGAGTGGCCTGGACGAATTCTAAAGTCTTCTTATTCTTTTCCTTCCTCAGCTGTCCTGGTATCCTGTCTTCCTTTTCCTGTCTTACCACTATCTTTTTTCTCTCCAGGTAAGCAACTAAGGTATGTTCAGGCCTCTGTGTGATCTGTATACCATGTTTAATATTCAGCTAAAGTTTGCCTTCACTTAAGAATCCAAGGAAATTACACTTGCAAGATTGCAAATGGCACAGTGGGTGCTATTTCTTAAAGAAACAAAGCTTGTGGGGTTTATGTACATTTTTCTGAGCCAACAGCTAAATAGTTAGAGTGTTCTGAAAAATCTTTTTCTTGTTCAGGGAAAAGCTATTAAGGAGATTAATAAACAGTGGTGAATATCATTCTATTCAGAAGATTTATTCAATTACACTCCATTTTTCTTCTCTTTCCACCTGGCTGAGCTGGAAATTTTTGTATTTATTTTTCTGAGTCTAAGTATTCAATGCACAAGAAGGCACAACTTAGTAGAAGAAAAGATGAGAAATACCAAAAGGGCAGTTATGCATATTTACAAAGTTAAAACTTAGCTAATGGTTTTGAGTATTGAAAATTCAGCGGGGTGTGTGTGTGTGTGTGTGTGTGTGTGTGTGTGTGTGTGTGAGAGAGAGAGAGAGAGAGAGAGAGAGAGAGAGAGAGAGAGAGAGACAGAGAGAGAGAGACAGAGAGAGAGAGACAGAGAGAGAGAGAGACAGAGAGACAGAGAGAGAGAGACTATATTATTATAGGGAACCTCATATGTTTTTTCTTTCAAAGGTTGGGGTTGTATATGGCTCATTTATGTCTGAAGTGAGGTGTGGCATGAGGCTGAGTGTCACTTGAATGTCGAATCTTTCATTGGCTATGTACTATCTCTAGAAATTTTATCTTAGACTGCCATGGTTTAGGTCCTTATCTTTCAAATTCCTTGGTCAGTGTGTCTCAGAAGCTCTTTCTCAAAAGATTTCCTATTTTGTTCATTGTATTTGTTATTAGCACAGATAGTTTCATGTTTCTATTGCTAACACATGTCTTTCAAGTGGTCAACTTTAGAGTTGGCTTAGAATGCAATATTTGAAATATAATTTTAATATTATGAAAGAGGTCCTGTATTTTAATTTTAGAGGTTTACTAAAAGATATACGCTATAATTTCTGCAACCTATTATAATTATAGACTTAATGAAATAAATTTTTGGGAGAAGAATATAAATATGTAAGAAGAGATTATAAGGAACAATTGATGACAAAAATAGATGCTGAAATCAATTGGGACTGGCTTTCAATAAAGAGTAGAAACAAATCTTACTTTCAAGGGGATGAAGATATGAAAGAACAGATAGACTTTGAGAGAAAATTGAAATAAAGAGAAACTGAGTTGAAGAAGTTTATGTTTATGACTCTTATCTATTCATAATTGTCCCTTCTCCTCCTCCAACCATCGTTCTCACTCTATCAACCTTGTTACTTTCTTTCTAACATCTACTACTACCTGAAATTATTGTGTGCTCAGTATTTCTTTAGTTGTTTTATGTCTACCAGCACCTGTATAATGTAAACTCCATGAGATCAAGAAGCTGTCTTGTTCATACTGCATACCTAGCATGTGTCTGGCATATAGTAGGTGCTCAATAAATATTTAAATGAATGGACACTATCAATAAACTTTCATAGGAGAACAAAGGAGAAGTATATTAGAAAAATTAAAAGCTTTGGAACGTATACTATAGTGAATGATCTACCTAATATTCGTAGTATTAATTACAGCTATCATTAGAGTACCTATTATGTGTTATGAACCAGGCAAAGCAATTTATATATACTAAGTATACTTTTTCACAATCACTTATGAAAAACTGTTACTATACTTAGCTTAGAATGGGGAAACCGAAGCTTAGAAATATTTGTTTAAAGTTAGGTAGCTAGTTAATAATAAGGAAACAGATTTTTAGTAGTATTTGTGACCCAGTTTTTGCTGAAAACATAAGCTTTTAAAGGATCTGCATGCATAGTAAAATAGTTTTCTCAGTTTACTTCAGGCAGTCTAGAATCCAAAGCGGAGAAAACAATCTTCCCAGAATTTCAGATAAAGAAGGAGAGGATTTGGTAGGGAACTTTGGGGACTATGTGAGAGGTCAAAATCTCAAGTGTGACTGAGAATAGACACAGTGAATGGACCATGGGTTCAGACCAAGTAGGAAGACAAAGAAACCTGCGAATGGATGAATAGACTTGTGTTCATTGAGGCCATTCCAATGGGAAGGATTGATCAAGTGAAGTTAACTCATTTTCTCACATCTCATGGACTTTCTAGCTTAACTTCAGTCCTTACTACCTTACCAAAACAATGCTTTCCATTGTTCCCATTTGGCATTATGAAAACATTTCCTCATAATTTACTTCTTTTCTGTCATCTTCATTTCGAATCTCTCTACAGCACTAAACTCTCTCAATAGTATACTTTTAGAAAGTCTTCCCTTGATATATGTGATGCTGTATTCTATTGACTTAGCTACTATTTCTGAATACACTCTTCATCCTAGTGTCTCTTTCTTCATCTCCCCTTAGGATATAAGTATTTTACAGTGTTGGTGATTTTTTCTGATTCTGTGCTTATTTACTGACAGTTATTTATTTTCAAGATGTCACTATGTCAGACATGTTTCCTCTAATAACTAAGCGCCACTAAACATCTCTCGCTAATAGTCAGACTCAATATATCCACACTAAAATTCATTTTTTCTTGATTTTCATGTTCCTATCTCTCAAACCAGTGCCTCCTATGCCTCCTATATACCCTGAGTTGATGATTGTCTTGGTAATGTAGGACAGATACAGAGATGCTCTTGTCTTTTCTCCCCTTTATCTAATCTCTCACCAAGATCACTTGGGTCCTCATTTGAATGATCTTCTCATATGTACTTTTCTTCTGTTTTTAAGACTACCTGTCTTGTATTATTATACTACCTCCTAACTCATCTCCTTGTTTCTAAAGTTTTAACTCTGTAATTTATTATCCTTACCCCTTCCATATACACACAGAGGTATCTTTCTTACAAATATAAATCTTAAATGCTTCCAATTGCCTACTAAACAAAGTAAAAATTCAGGACCTTAAACTAATTTTCTATGTCTTTTCATTCCAGACTCATTTTTTTCCCCCACTACACTTTTGTCTTAGATTCTCTTTTCAAATCCTCCAATCATAAAAGCAAGGATCTCGAAGAACAGTTAATCTGAAATTTATCTATGTGACATTTTAATCCATGATGCTGGCAATTGAGATGACTGAGAAAATGTTACATTCCATTATCAGAAGTTGAGAAGCTGTGGAGTTAATGGTTCAGAAACATGCTTGATTTCAAGGATAGGACATCTAGGTATTAGGAATTTATATTTGATAAATAACTCCAATTACCCCTTCCTTCAAAAAAGAATGCTCATAGATTTGAATGTGTGTAAGTTTTGGCTTTACTTGGGTTAAGAACTATGCTACAAAAATATTAAAAAGTAACTTTCTCTTAATGTTTGCATGCTTTCTTTGACACATCCTAAATGGCACAAAAGCCAAACATAAATCTGTTTTGGGATGAGTTTTGGCATAAATAAATAATGAAATGGGCTTGTATAAAAATAGCTCAAAGGAAAGCACACTGATGGGACATATGCTCCTATTATAGTAATGAGTATGATGATAATTTTAAAATATTACTAGAATTCTGTAACAATTGGGACAGAGGCAAAAAAGCACCCCTTTCTTCTGTGTGATTGTGGCTTTTCTCTTCTTTTTACATTTATTGAAAAAATATACTACTCTCTTTTGGAGATATCAATTAAAAATATGAGCAAATATTTCTAAAATACAGATTGTAAGATGGATATCCCATTTATTTTCCATGGTAATAACTTAAATTACATTAATGTGGCATTCTATTGTCTCTCATCCTAACCTCCAGGTAGGTTAATATAACTTTGAAAATTTGTAACAAATGAAAACTTGCTTCGTGAATTTTGTGCTCCCCGAACTTCTCTTTTGACATCTTATCTCGGTCCTTAGAAGTGTAGGTGTTTGAGTTGTACCATCACCTATATTCTTTTTTATACAGTATATAACTCTCCAAAGTTTTATTCATGATATGGTAATCCAAGTATGTTTTTAGTATTTTTTCCATTGTTATCAAAATTGATAATATTTAGCTTATCAAGGGTGATGCTTTATAAATGTATAGTCAGATATCAAC
The DNA here is from genome assembly GCF_014176215.1 of Rousettus aegyptiacus. Taxonomy (NCBI): domain Eukaryota; kingdom Metazoa; phylum Chordata; class Mammalia; order Chiroptera; family Pteropodidae; genus Rousettus; species Rousettus aegyptiacus. The sequence continues at coordinate 123,135,152 of NW_023416284.1, read as the reverse complement.
AAAAAGAATCATAATAGTGATTTATAAGTAGAAATCAATCTCAACATAAATTAATAAGCTGTAAGAAATTTATTTTTTATTTCTTTTGCTACTTCATTACATACAATAATGCCTTAAATGGAAAGCTATTACTTATTCCTTAAGATCTAGTTGAATCATTTGCCAAAACAGGTTATATAAAAAAATTCTTTGAGATCTTCATTAGTCTTCCATTAACATAATTTGGCCAGGCATCAGTTTTTTTTCTGTATTTGAATTCTGACTGAATAATTCAATGTTTTTTGAGAAATAGACAACTTGGCTCATATCTGGCTAATGTTTCTTTCTTATTTTCATCAAAAGTGGTACTTGCTAGGCAGCTGTGAAGTACCCCCTTGAACTTTTAATAGGGGTAATGAGATTGTATTTTGAAAATTAAACCATAAAATTAATAGATAGTGGATCAGAGCACAGATATGTAGTCATCTAGAAAAATATAGGTTTACTGGTAGGGTCGGAGCAAGACCTGTCTGAATACATAAGTAAATCTAAAGAAAAAAATAGTAGTCAATGGGAATATTATTCAACAACAAACTCAGGAAAAGTTGACCTGGGAAGAGCAAACACTGGCAGTGCGCATTCTTAACATAGAAAGGACATATTGGCCAATGACTTTACTGTGGAGATCCGTGCTTCAGGCCATTACCTAAACTACATAACTTACTTTTGTTTTGATTCTGTTCTCACCAAAGACCATTACAATAAAAGTTTGACTTTCCTTAAAGGTCTGCCTTTGGGAGTGACAGCTGGTTACACTGATGTGAGTGTTTAAGGAGGTACGATAACCATATTTCTATTTATAAATTGGAATTTTAATTTTATACATCATTCTCTGTCTAATAGGTGAATGAAGTTCACCCGTTGGAAGATGGATTGATTTTCAGTGTACTGACATTTAGGTTTTTTCCACCAGCTTTATTGAGATAAAATTGACATATAACATTGTATAAGTTTAATGAGTACAACATGATTTGATGCACATATATTTGCAAGATAATTACCACAATAAGGTTAGCTAGCACACCCATTACCTCACATAATTACCAAATTGCCATTTTTTGTATGTATGTGGTGAGAACTTTTAACATCTACTCTCTTAGGAACTTTTAAGTATATAATACAATACTCTTAACCATAGTCAACATGCTGTAGATTAGACCCTCAGAACTTATTCGTGTTATAACTGGAAGCTTATACTATTTGACCACCTTCACCCATTTCCTCCAGCCCCATTCCCTTGCCACTGGCAACCACCAATCTACTCTTTGTTTCTATGATTTTGGTTTTTTTTAAATTCCACAGGTAAGTGAGATCATACATAGAGTTTCTGTCCTTCTCTGTCTGACTTGTTGTGCTTAGCATAATGCCCTCAAAATTCATTTACGTTGTTACCAGTGACAATATTTTCTTCTTTTTTAATGGCTGGACTCCCATTCTCTCTCTCTCTCCCTGTCTGTCTGTCTGTCTGTCTGTATCTCTCTCTCTTTGTACATATCTATATCTATCTATCTATCTATCTATCTATCTATCTATCTATCTATATATTACATATGTAATATATATATTTATGTACTCATTTGTAGAGGGACACTTAGATTGTTTCCATGTCTTGCTTATTGTCAATAATGCTGCAATAAACATAGGACTTAAGATCTCTCCTTGAGATCCTGATTTCTTGCTATTTGGATATATACCCAGAAGTGGAAGGGCTGGATCATATGATAGTTCTATTTTTAATTATTTGGAAAACCTTTATACTATTTTCTCTACTGGCTATATCAACTTAATGTTTTCACCAAAAGTGCATGAGACTTTCCTTTTCTCTACATCCTAACTAGCACTTGTTACCTCTTACCTATTTGATAATAGCCATCCTAATATGTATGAGGAGATAGCTTTTTCTGGGTTTGATTTGCATTTCCCTGATGGTTTTGTAATGTTGAGAATCTTTTCAAATACCTGTTGACCATTTATATGTTATCTTTGAAAAAATGTCTATTCAGGTCCTTTGCCCATTTTTTATTTGGGCTATTTGGGTTTGTTTGTTTGTTTGTTTGTTTGTTCATTTTTTGCTATTGAGGCTTATGAGTTCCTTGTATATATTGGACATTAACCCTTTTTAGATATATGATTGGAAAATGTTTTCTTTCATTACATGTGTTGCCTTTTCATTTGTTGATGGTTTCTTTTGTTGTGCAGAAGCTTTTAGTTTAATGTAGTCTCACTTGTTTATTTTTGGTTCTGTTACTTGTGCTTTTGATGTCATATCCAACAATTCATTGCCAAGACCAGTGTCAAGGAGATTTTCCCTTATGTTCTCTTCTAGGAGTTTTATGGTACCAAGTCTTACACTTAAGTCTTTAATCCATTTCAAATTAATATTTGTGAGTGGTATAAGAGAATGGTCCAGTTTTACTTTTTGTTCACATGAATATTGAATTTTCCCAACGCCATACTTTGAAGAGATTATATTTTACCCCATTGGATTTCCTTGGTTCTCCTGTCAAACAGTAGTTGGTGGTATATGGGTGGGTTTACTTCTGGTTTCTCTATTCTGTTACATTGGTCTATGTGTCTGTCTTTATGCCAGTACTATGTTGTTTTGATGACTATAGCTTTGTAGTATACTTTGAAAGCAGGAACTGTGATGACTCCAACATTTTTCTTCTTTCTTAAGATTTCTTTGGCTATGCTGGGTCTTTTGTTGTTCCATACAAATTTCAGGATTATTTTTTCTATTTCTAAAAAAATACTACTGGAATTTTTGATAAGAATTGCATTGAATCTATAGATGGCATTTAGTAGTACAGTCATTTTAACAATATGTATTCTTCCCTTTCATGAATACAAGCTATCATTTATTTTGTATCTTCTTCAATTTCTTTTATCACTGTCTTATAGTTTTTAGTGTATAGTTCTTTCACCTCTTTGGTTAAACGTATTCCTAAGTATTTTATTCTGTTTGATGCTATTGTAAACAGGAATGTTTTTCTAATTTCTTTTTTTTTTGATAGTTTTTTGATAGTGTATAAAAATGCAACTAATTTTTATATGTTGTTTCTGTATCAGGCAACTTTACTGAATATATTAGTTCTAACAGTTTTTGATGAAGTCTTTAAGGTTTTCTATTCATATAATCATGTCTGCAAATGAAGAAAATTTTACTTATTCTTTTCTGATTTGGGAGCCTTTTACTTCTTTTTCTTGCCCAATTGCTCTAGCTAAGACTTCTATTACTATGTTGAGTAAAAGTATTGAGTGGGCACCTGGTTCCTGATTTTAGAGGGAAAGCTTTAAACCTTTCATCACTAAGTATGATGTTAGCTGTGGATGACATTTCGATTATAAGCTTAAGTTGCCCAGAACCCATTCCTTGATGATTTTACCACCATAAATGTAGTTCTGAGATCTCTGAGATGAGACGAGACGAGAGAGAGAGAGAGAGAGAGAGAGAGAGAGAGAGAGAGAGAGAGAGAAACAGGGGAAGAGAAGAGAGGGGACGAGAGGAGAGGAGAGGAGAGGAGAGAGAGTGCTTCTTACCTGGTGAAGATCAATTTCATTATTTCCTTTGAAACTTCTCTGTATAAAAGCACATTGAAACTTGTTCTGGCTTGGGAAACCTTACTCAAAACCTGGTCTAAACTCTATGTCATGTTATGCTTTTGCTGTAATCAATTCTTTTATCTAGTATAGATCAGTGGTTTATTCAATAATATAAAAACAAGGTAGGCTATATCAGAATACTATATAATGGTTTTCATTTTCACCTTAAAGTATTTATTTTGTATATGTGTCGAGAGGTAGTTAATAAAAGAGATGAGCCTCCATATATAAAATCTGTTAGAATGACAGCCTCTTACTTTTGGTTAGTATTTTAGAGTTTGTAAAGCAAATAGAGGAGGTATTATTTTCAATTCGTAGATAGGGAAGTTATAGCTCAGATCATTTAATCAACTAGGCAAGATTACATAATTAAGAAATGAGAGCCAGCACAAGCAAATATACCTCCAAGCACTAATCCAGTGTTCTTCCAATTATGTTACTCTGCCTTGTGCATAGAATTAAACATTTTTTAAAAGGTTCCAAAAGTTAAAGACTGAATAAACCTGTTTTTAGAAAATACCTCCATATTTGACTAAACTGTGATCAGAGGGAAAAAATCATTTATAATTAACCCATTTATGAAATTTTTATCACACACCTTTCATGTGTAAGATACTGAGCTAGGTACTGGAAGTACGATAGAGTACAAAGTAGGTACAGTTTATTGGGAAGGCCGTCGCGCACATAATCAAACAAATGACTACGTAAGTGTGATTGTGATAACAAGCTAGGGGCTTGAGAGGCATTCCCTCAGGAGTGGCAGTGACATTTAAGTTGATGCCTGTTGGGAAATAAGACAGGCACAGAAAGGGCTGAGGAAGGAGTTCCTTTATTTAGAAACCATTATCAATTTAACTTAATTATCTTATATAAAAACAGGAAAAATTGAGTTCTTACCACAACTTTTTGTCTACATTCAGATTGCAACAGCAGGGAGAAGGAGGGTGGTAGGAAGAAGAAAAGACAGTCTTTTGAATGAGTTGATCCTTGGTAATTAATTACCACAGCTTCTTGGCTTTCATTAGTATAGTTTAGCTGAAATTTGAATAAAAAAAGCCCACAAGATTCAGGGATGTCTAATAGGATATTGTGTCACTGTAAAAGCTATTAGTTGGAAGTCTAAACTTAATTGTCTTAATAAATCTCTTAATCATTCACGATAGACAAGAAAAGCCACAAAGGACCACAATTCTAAAGCTTTTCAGTTTTAAGTTTTCAAAAGCTCATTAGTAAAGCAGAAAGTTGAAGAGCAGGATGTAAAATTATTTTATCCAGAAATCTTAGTTATTGTTATGGTACATCTGTGGTGGTGATTTGTTTTAATCCTGCTTGGTAGCATGAGGAAAATTTTAAAGGAGTGCCTATACAGAGATAATAATAGGCATCATGACAAAACAGAACTAACCAGAAATTACTTTGAAAATAAAATTTGACTATGAGTAGCTTTCATTATGAGTAAAACAATAAATAGAACCCAGATCTTGATTAACTGAAAGCTTGGGAATGATTTTTTTTTGTCCAGTTATTCAAAATACTTTAAAAATTAACTCACCTTTTTAAAAAGGATCTTTTTATGCTTGTGTTATTAATGATTATAGTAATATATGCTTGCATTAGAAAATTGGAAAATAAAAAAATTTTAATTAATTTTATAGAAGAAAAAAATAATATCCAGTGATTAAGTTAAAGTAATTCTACAACCAGGTATCAATTACATTTTAATATAGTTCCTTCAGGTCCTTTAAGAGTATGTACACATAATTAAATATGTGAAAAATATCGACATGGTATTGTATATAAAATTTCAGATTTTTGTCAGTTATATTATGAAAATTTTCACATATTAAATATTTTTGAAATGATTTCAAATTTGTATTTCTTTATGCTCTTTTAACATGTAAATGTGCCACACTGTTAACCGTTGTTCTTATGCTAGATATTATGGATGTGCCTTTTTATTCTTTTTGACATTCATAAATAGTGCTTGAGTAAATAGCCTTGCTCAAGGGTCTGTTTTTTTTTTTTTTTTTGCCTAGATTCTTATAAAGGAATGTTTAAAATTTATTTGAACACTTAACATTTAAAGAGTATGAATCGTTATTTAAAAAAAATTATTATTTTGTTTTTTAATTAATTTTTTTAAGTTTATTGGGGTAACATTGGTTAATACAAATATATAACTTTCAGGTATACATTATAATTTCACATCTATGTGTTCTATTGTGTGATTACCACCCAGAGTCCAGTTTCCTTCAGCTACCATATATTTGATCCCCTTTACCCACTTCAGCCTCCTCCTACTCTCCTATATTTGACCCCCTTTACCCATCTACCTCTCCCCTCCTCTTCCACCCCCTACTCTCTGGTAACCGCTAGTCCATTGTCCATGTCTCTGAGTCTCTGTTTCTTCTGTTCATTTGTTGCTTTTAGGTTTATATCCAACATATAAGTGATGTCATGTGATTTTTCTACTTTTTCAGTCTGGCTTATTTCGCTTAGTATGATTATCTCGAGGTCTATCCATGTTGTCGCAAATGGCAGTATTTCATTTTTTCTTATGGCTGAGTAATTTTCCATTGTATACATGTACCACAGCTTCTTTAGCCAATCATCTATTGTAGGACACTTCAGTTGCTTCCATGTCCTGGACACTGTGAATAATGCTGCTATGAACATCGCTATGCAAATATCTTATTGAATATGAATTTTCAAGTCTTTGGGGTAAATACCCAGTAGAGGGATTGCTGGATCATATGGTAGGTCAATTCTTAGTTTTTTGAGGAACCTCCATACTGTTTCCCATAGTGGCTATACCAATTTGCAGTCCCACCAGCGGTGTATAAGGGTTCCTTTTGAGTATGAATCTTTAAAATGTATTTACGTATATTATAAATTACCTGCTTGCATGCCTCGTTTGTTTTTTTATAACAACTTTTACAAAACTTAAATTTATTTCTATTTATGCCCAACAATACTAAATAAAAGTGCCCATTTCACTATGTCTTATAAACCTTGAAAATTACTCATTAAATAATTGAGTCAGTATAGTAGACTGAGATGATATCTTTATATCCTCTTTGCCTGAAATCCTTAAAGTTGCAGAAAATTTACTTTTAAAAATTTAGTCTATGGCAGCACCAATACAAAAGAAAGAAAGCCATCAGCAGACAACATTGGTAGGAATTCCTGAAAATAAGAGAGCATGTGGTATTAGGATCTCAGATAAACAAGAGAAAAACACAGCTCCAAACAGTTGGGGAAATGATTGCAGAAGGAGAAGCAATTCCAGGACAAAGCAAATGCTGTGTATGAAAAAATTATCAACATCAAAGATTTCTTGTGCGTTTGTCCTCAGTCCCTTGGAGTTCTCCAGAAGTGAACTAATGCATCTGGAATGAGCACCTAGAATGAATGCTTTGATCTCAGAGAGAAGTAAAAAGAAAGGAATATGTTCTCATCATGGAAACAGGTTAAATTGTTCTTCATGTTCACTCATTGCAAAGACCTCTTTATTTTAGGACTTACAGGTATTGGTCTATAGCTTACCCATCAGCTTCCCCCATGCTCTCCTATAAGCACACTTAACTGAGATACACAGAGACAGCACTCATCCCTTCATTCCAAGGGAAGCCTGTTGGACAGCCAGAACTTTACAAGTGGGAAAGACAACTATGCCAATTGACATAGTCCTTGGTTGTAAGTATGAATCACCAACCAGAGATTGCCAGACATTTGAGGAAACTCGTAGCATTTTCCTTTCATCTTTGAGTTGCCTTGGCACCTTGATGGAGATTGATTGACCTATTTCTCAATACTCTAGTATGTTTCATTGATCTTTATGTCTATTTTTTCACAATATTAAACTAATAATTATGACTTAAAATCATGTAGGGTATGTGTTTCAAATTTGTTCTTCTTTTAAAACATTCTTTGATTAGGAATTCTACATTTTCCTACAAATTTTAAAATTTGCTTACTAATTCCTACAAAATGCCTGCTGAAATAATTAATTGGGAATGCATTGAATCTACAGATCAATTTAGGAAGAATTGACATATATTGAGTCTCAACCCATGAATATGGTGTAGCTCTCCATTTATTTAGATTTTTAATTTTTCTCAACAATATTTTGTAGTTTTTACTGTAGAAGTTTGGGGATCCTCTTTTTATATTTATTCCTAGGTATTTTATGATTTAGATATTATTGCAAAAAAAAAAAATGCCCCTGATTTTGCCATCCTTTTTACTGCCAGTATATAAAAATACACTTGATTTGTGAGAGATAAACCTTATCTATCAGCACAACTTGAGCTTCTAGTTCCCAAACATTTGTGGTTACTAGTCTTTGGAGGTATGCCAAGACCTGTCAGTGTCCAAAGAGGGGAATCACAGTCAGCACCTAGGCGCAGGCTTATTAGAAGCTGGACCCTTAGACTGCTGCTGGGGCAGTGTGCAGTCAAACTCCTTTTGGGGAGAAACTGGGAAATGGGAATTTTGCCTGCCTCTCTCCACACTAAGCCTGAGTTTATAGCTATGGGAAGGGGGGGTGGTGCTCCTGTGTTCAATTAAAAGCTGCCTTCTTTTCTTGTTGTAGTCCTATGGGACTCATGAATTCAATCTCCATTGCATGTCAGAGTCAGGTTATTTGGGAGTCCATCCCTTGGATGGAATCCATGAAAGGTGGGGTGCTAGATATATGGACATGCTTCTTCTACAGTGATGTTTCTGACTTATTTTTGTTGTTGGAGCAAGCCAGAGGGAGACAATGAGAGAAGTGTCCACTAACCCTTTCAGGCTTTGGGAAAGTTTGCAGTCATCACTGAAATGCATGTTAAATAGAAGCTGGATCCTCAGTTTGTAAAGTATGCAGTCAAACTCCTTCCAAGAAAATACTGGGAGATGGGTGTATTTGACTGTCCCCTCTATACTGAGCCCTGGAGCCAGGGTCGAGGAGTGATAGCCTGTGCAACTGTTCGCTCGCCTATTAAGTACTGTTTCTTTGTTTAATCTAGTTTTGTGCGACTTGGTGATCCCAAGCACTATTGCCTTTCAGAACTAGATGATTGGGGGTCCATCTCTCCAATGGCAGTCTCAAAAGTTGGGGCACTAGATGAGCGGTCCAAACCTTTTGTTCTTCAAGGAGTAGCTGGGAGTTGGAGGATTCCTCCCAAGTGTATGGCACTGTGCCAGGGTTGGGTTTTATGTTGAGAGTATTCAGCTTTTCCTATCAGTTTTGGTGTGGGTATTTTCTGAGTCATCTGATGTGTAAAAGTCCCTCAGCTCATTTCTGGATATTTCTCAGAGGGAATTGCTTCATGGGTAGCTGCACATTCAGTGCATCTGTGTGAGGAGGAAAATTCAGAAACTTCCTATGTTGCCATCTTGGTCCAGAGTCCCTTTACCATTTATTAGTAAAATATCTGCTGAAGACAATTTTTTTTTTTCCTGAAAGGTCCCAGGCCTGGCTGGTCCCAGGTCTGGCTATGATTCAGGCTCGTGGCTAGGAATTGGACTCCGGATTTAGAATGTTACATTAGTGTAGTAGAGTGCCTGCACCTAAAATATGTAAACATAATTCAGCTTATTGTGTTATGCATGTGTGGCTGAATGACATTATTGTATTCTGATATGTACGGAGCCATGCGGTGTCCTGGGGAGCAGAAGGTGAGCACAAGAAAAGGGAGCAAAAGAAGAACAAAGGCAGAAGTGCACTCCCTGCAGTAGAACAGCACTCCCTGTAATAGAACTGTGTTCCCCACGCTAAAGTTGGTGCCTGCTGTTTCATTCTCCTGTCGGTCCCTTGTGCATTCTTCCAACTGAGCTTCTCACCACTGAAACCTTCCTTCCCTTCTCAATCAGCTTGGTGCTTACATTGTCTTTATTTATTTATTTATTTATTTATTTATTTATTTATTTATTTTCTGGTGTGCAAATATGTCACTCCCCCCCCCACCCCCAATTTAATTGCCTACATTGTCCCTTTCACCTTCAGGGCGAAGCCATGAGAAGGAGCAGAATACACCACTCCAAAATATGCCACTTTTGCAGGTGGATTGCTTTTAGCCTAAGGCAGTTAAGACTCAACAGACTCAGGAAAAGTTTTTTATCTCTTCTTTAACTGCCTATAAGAGTTTAGTTGAGCTTCTACCAGAAAGAAAGCTAATACCAAAGATAAATTTTTATATCAGAAAAACTTATCTGCATGGCATGGCAAACATTTCTTTACCAGACATTTGCTCTTCTCACTGTCCTGGGATTTGTCTTTCTTGCCTTTGAGACACCAAATCTCTACTTCCTTCTTCTTAGCTCAGGGTGGTATATAAATCTCAATTACCTGGCTGCTGGGAAGCCTCTCATATCTTTATGGGGCTCCCATACATCCAAAATTATATTTGTTTTTCTCCTGTTTATTTGTGTTATGTCAATTTAATGATTAAACCAGCCAAAGGACTTGGAAAGGAAGAAGGAAAAATTTTATGTTTCTACAGATATAATAAAAGGAAGAGGGAAATTCTAGTTGCTTCTCCAGCTGACTCCAAAGTATACATGCTTTAGTTATTTATTAGGATCCTTAGGTAGTTGCATTGCATTTTGCCTGTAGTTTTTAATTGTTATCAGTGTAAACCAGAACATTGGTCTGAACAGGGGTCTGTCACATCACCATACTAAAGATGAAATTCTGTCTTTAGTTTTTATATCTAGCATAATAGGGTAATAATTTTGCATGATTGCTACTTTTTAACATCTTTTACTGAAATTTGTTTTAAAAGGTGATTAATTGAATTATATCCTATGTAAAAGAGTGAAAGTTATATATTAAAATAAAATTATTTCTAAGAAACATTGAGTAACATAAGCAAGTATAATTTGTTTCAAAACAAAAACAAAAATAGGAAATGCATATTTGAGTATACATATCTTTTTAAACTTTAGCATAATTTTAATGTCATGTAAAACAAATGTTCTCATTATTTCTTTCTCATTTTTTCTTGAATATGCTGGCACATTATTTTCTCCTATATGAATTTTAAGAGCACATTGATAAGTGACCATTGATCCATTTTTCTTTGAGTATTTTTAAAAATATAATTGGATATTGTCATATTCTGGCTTAAGACTCTTTAATACTGTTCTTTAAAATTCATGATAATGATAAAATAATAATAGATAACATTTATAGAACTATTTTTAAGTGGTAAACTACATGTCAACATCTCATTTCATCCACTTTTCTTAACCTGATTTAGATACATACATAAATACGTATTTACATTTCTTAGTTCCCCAGAGAAAATGACAGCCGCTATCTAAACCTTTAGCTACTATGCAGTGAGTTTTCCCATTGGACTTAAGAGAAATATGGCCTATATATCAGTCAATATAGTGGTTAGAATGGAATAGACTTTTCTATTTTAACAAGCAACCACAAATTCTTCTTGCAGAAAATTGAATATCTATTGAGAGCTAGATTATTACTTAATCATTTTCATCATTAAATAGTTTGGGAGCTGGGCTCATGTGAGAGGAACATGACACTACACAACTGAAAAGAGGATCGAGAGATATATGAGGAAAGGCATTGGGAAAAATACAAATTTCCTTCTATAATTTTTTTTTAACTGAGAATGGCTCTGTACCATGACTCTATACCGTGAATACAAAAAGCAAAGATGTTTTCTCTTTTTTCTTTTCCTTCTAATGCTACACGCCCTAAACTGCTAGCATCTTGGACTTTTCTGAGTATGTAAGAATTATATCCCTGCTACTTTATGGGTAACTACCTTTTAAAAATCTCGTCTTAGGCTGTAAGCAATATTATAATACAATTTTCATATTTTGAGAAATTTACTTGAATAAATTGGAAAGTTATATATATGAGAGTTGAGGAGAACCTATACAGTGCCAGCACCTGGCTGACTACTGGAATTTTTCCTTTTTATAGTGTATGTAATTTATAGAAACTCTCTTTTCTCCATGAGACCAATGTGAATTATTTTAGTTATTCTGACTTAATGGCATGACTCAGTTTTCCATACAGTTTGTAAAAACACTTACACTTCCTCATATGTATAAGAGAAGGAAAATAGTTAAGTTGGTTTAAGAGTATAGAAAAATATGACTTTAATTAAAATATTTGAACCTAAAACCATCAAATTATGTGGGGAATAATCTTTGTGATGCTTTCTATTAAATGGAAGATGTTATAGCATGTAAAGAAATTTAAAGTGGTTCTCAATGATATTATTATGAACAGCCAAGTCTTATTTTGACTATTGCCAGTCATGAACTTCATGATAAGCATCTGGAACATTTATAAAACCTACAAAACACATTTGGTCTTAAATTAAAAAGAACAGTTAACATCTAAGAAAATGACAGATATCCCTTAAGCAGTTGTCTTGTGCTCGGATAATGTTGCATTCAAAGCCAGCTCAGCATTTCCAAGAGCCTGATATTTCATCATGGCTCTGTCAACACAACTTGATCAATGTCTTCAAAGGAAAGATGAAGGCAAACGGATGATTAACTTCAAGCATTTGTCACTGAGACGAAACTTGGAGCTGTCCTGGGCAGTGTGATTGATGTTACAGAGAATCCTCTTTATATCTGCCAGTCAAGTGGAGTAACTGTGAAAGTATTTAATGATATAGAAGAGTCCTCATTTCTCACCTTCAGTTTCCCTGAATTTTCCTGGTCAATATTTATATTCTACATTGCCAGATGATATAGCCAGAAAGGGGGAATTTGGGACAGAGACAGAAAAAAAAGGCAAGATACATTCAGTTTAACTTACTTCTATGTTTGGCTTTACTAGAGACCATTTTCTCATCCACCATTTTACAAAATAAAATACACACATGTATGTGATCATGTAATAGTACAGTAGAACAAGCTTAGGATTTGGATTCAGAAGACTCAGATTTTGGTCCCAGTTCTGACACTAACAAGATGTGAGACCTTCAACAAGTCATCTCTGTGTTTCAAGTCATCATTCTCACCAATAAAATGGAAATAATAAGCCTGCTTCATAGGATTTTATGAGGATTAGTGTATATACAAGTACTTGGTACATAGTAAGAAAGGCCTTATAAAAATTTAAAAGAACACATATAAACGTATATTTGTTCATGTATATATTAAGAGGAAGGCCAATGGATTCATGTCTGTTATACTTTCTAATATGAGTCAAGCCAAGAAGAGGATGTTCTTGGGCACTTAGCGACTGCCACTGAGCAGTTAGGACTCCCGTAGTTTGTGCACCTTGCTCTGCTTCCCCTGTAACCATGTCTGACAAACCCTATATGGCTGAGACTGAGTGATTCGATAAGCTGAAACTGACGAAGATAGAAACACAAGAGAAAAACCTACTGCCTTCAAAAGAAACAATTGAGCAGGAAAAGAAAGCAGGTAAATTGTAATGAGGCATGCACCACTACTATGCATAGTACATTCCACAAGCATTGCTTTCTTATTTTACTTCTTTTAGCTATTTAACTTTGTAAGGGACAAAGAGGTCAGATAAAATTTAAAAGACTGTGCTGTCCCTTTTCACATCAAAGAACCACTGACAACAAAGGCCACATCTGTCTCTCCCATCTGCCTGTTTGGCTGGCAGGGAAGGAAAAGAATTTGCATGTTGGTGAAGGAAGAATCTGGGTGGAATGACAGAGAGATCTAGAGTAAAAAGCAAGCTGGTCCAAGGTGTCCTGCAGGCTGTAAAATGCAGTTTAATCAGGAAGCCATTTTTTATTGTTCAAATAATTGTAGTTACTGGAATGCACATTTTTAATATGCAAATAAAACGTTTTAAATCCTGAAAAAAAGCAAAGACCACTAGTTTTGACATTCTTTCGCTAGAGTACTAATTACCCCTTTTGGGGTAATTAGATGACTTTCTAAAAAGTACAATATGATAATGACATTTATAAGCCATATTATTTTACTAAATAACCTTCAGTTCCATTCAGTGACTAAATATATTGCTTTATATATACTTTGCAAGATGACTAGTTTCTTTTTTGATATTTTAATGGGGCTGTTTGAGAATGATTTTACTTCTAAAACTCTATTTTGCTGTTGAAAGATTAAATACTTATCTGTAGGATCACCTCAGCCAGAGAGGATGGTTCCTTTGACAAAGATGCTGTACTGTGTAGGATTCATTTAATTCAAGAACATTGTGGTTTCTGTTTCATTCCAAGGAAGTGGGGTGGTGCTAGATTGAAGGAATCACAGTCTTTGCCTATAGAAATGGAAAAATGCATGTCTAATTCCTGGAATTAGCTGACTTCAACCTCAGTTGGTCATGGGTAGAAGAGAAAGAGAAAAAGTGAATGAAAATATAGCAAAGAACAGAAATGTTCCTATACCTACACATATATACTTACTGTGAAAGAGAGAAATTAAAAAAGAGGAACACAAAGGTACAAATAGTAGGGAATAAGTACAGGCATTGATGTTTGAAATCTCACTGTTCTTATTTCCCTCTGGGAAACACATTGTATCTAAAGGAAAAATTATGCCTTGGAGGTCATTGAGCACACAGAGTCATCAGATCCTACTTCAGATGGGGCCAGGGCACTAGGCATTCCAGGAGACTTGATCAGATGTGTAAATGATGCATCATTGCCCTACAGGCTGACGTGCAGGGCGCCATGGGAACCTCTCCTAAAGAAGAAGGAACTAAAGCCATCCGGTCTCCACCAGACACTTCTAAGATGTAGCCATGCAGATGAAGTGATTCCAGATGTGAAGCCACTAGGCAGAAAGGGGAGAGACCTCATGAAAGCAAAGTGTTGAGGTAGATCCTGAGGGACTGCCCTGTGCCTAAGGAGTGTAACCTAAGTGACTTTCTGTAGTAGTGCTCTGATCTCATGTAGGAGTAGGAAGAAGGAGCAACTCAAAATTCTGTTCTAGGTGGGCACAAATGTGCCAGTACAAACTTGAAAGTTGAAAGTTGTCCTGTCTTTCTTCCTGTTCCTGTGGTGTCCCATCTTTCTTCTCTTTTTTTCTTTTCTTTTTTTAAATTTAAGTATAAGCATATACGTATATTGTATTGGTATGCAATCTTATATTGTTATATTAGTTTTAGGTGTACAATATAGTGATTTGGCATTTTTATACCTTACAATGTGATCACCCCACTAATTCTAGTAATCATCTCTCACTATGCAAACTTATCACAATATTATTAACTATATTCCCCTTCAAATGTTCACCCATCTCCCCACCCACTCACTTCTGGTAACCATCTCTTTGGTCTCTGTTTCTATGAGTCTGTTTTTGTTTTGTTTGTTTTCTGTTTTGTTTTGTTTTTAAGTTCCACGTATAAGTGAAACCATACAGTATTTGTCTTTTATCTGCCTGACTTATTTCACTTATCATAATACCGTCTTGATCCATCTATGTTAGATGGATCTATTCAAACCTCACAAATAGCAAGATTTCATTCTTTTTTAAAATGCTACATGATATTCCATTGTGTATGTGTATGTGTGTGTGTGTGTGTGTGTGTGTATTACATTTTCTTTATTCATCTATCAATGAATATCTAGGTTGCTTCCATAACTTGGCTATTGTAAATAATGCTGCAGTGAACATGGGGGTGCGTAATTTTCAAATTAGTGTTTTCGTTTTTTTTTTTTTCTTGGATAAATACTCAGAAGTGGAACTTCTGGGTCATATGATATATACATTTTTAGTTTGCTGAGGATTCTCCATAGTTTTCCAATTTACATTCCC
The DNA here is from genome assembly GCF_014176215.1 of Rousettus aegyptiacus. Taxonomy (NCBI): domain Eukaryota; kingdom Metazoa; phylum Chordata; class Mammalia; order Chiroptera; family Pteropodidae; genus Rousettus; species Rousettus aegyptiacus. The sequence goes on along the minus strand of NW_023416284.1, from coordinate 123,119,768 downwards.
ACCAATAGTGCATAGAGTTTTCCTTTTCTTCATGTCCTTGCTAGAACTTATTTTTGTCTTTTTGATCATAACCATTCTGACTGGTGTGAGGTAGTATCTCATTGTGGTTTTGATTTGCATTTCTCTGATGATTAGTAATATTAAATATATTTTAAAATGTCTGTTGGTTATCTGTATGTCTTCTTTGGAGAAATGTCTTTTTATGTTTTCTGCCCATTTTTCAATGGATTGTTAATTTTTCTGTTATTGAGTTGTATGAGTTTCTTATACATTTTTGATACTAACCTCTTAGCAGATATATCATTTGCAGATATTAAGTCTTTCATTCAGTGGATTGACTTTGTGTGTTGTTAGTTTCCTTTGCTGTGCAGAAGCTTTTTAGTTTGAAGTAGTATCGTGTGTTTATTTTTACTTTTGTTTCCCTTGCTTGAGGTGATATGTCCAAAAGGATGTTATTTGGACTGATGTCAGATAGTTTTTTTTCTGATGTTTTCTTCTAGGAGTTTTATGTTTTCAGGCTTTTCATTTGTAGATGACATGACACTATATAGAAAGCTCAAAGATCTATCAAAAAATTAATAGAATTAATACAAGAATTGAGTAAAATAAGATACAAAATTAGTATACAGATATCTGTCTCATTTTTATACACTAATAACGAACAATCAGAAGGAGGAATGAAGAAAACAGTCCCATTCACAATTCCATCAAAAGAATAAAATACCTAAGTATAAACTTAACCAAGGAGGTGAAAAGCCTATATTTTGAAAACTGTAAGATACTCCAGAAAGAAATGGAAGATGACAAAAATAAATAAATTGTGCTCATGAATTAGAAGGATTAATATTGTTAAAATGATACTACTACCCAAAGTAATTTACAGATTCAATGCAATTCCCATAAAAATACCAATGTCATTCTTCTCAGAACTAGAACAAATAATCCTAAAGTTTATATGGACACAGAAGACCCCAAATAGTCAAAACAATCATAAGAAAGAAGAACGAAGTTGGAGAGATCATGCTCCCGACCTCAAACTGTACTACAAAGCTATAATAATCAAAATAATGTGGTACCAGCACAAAAACAGATATATAGCTCAATGAAACTGAATAGAAAGTCCAGAAACAAACCTTTACTTACATGGTCAGCTAATCTATGACAAAGGAGGTAAAAATATACAGTGGAATAATGACAGTCTCTTCAGCAAGCAGTATTGGGAAAACCGAACAGTTACATGTAAAAAAAAAAAAAAAAGAAAAACCCAAAAAAAGAAAAAGAAACTGGACTATTCCCTTACACAGTATATAAAAACAAACTCAAAATGGGTTAAAGACTTAAATGTAAGGCCTGAAACCATAAAACTCCCATTTTTTTTTCACAGCTGGCAGTCTGCACCAACAACCGAAAGGAGTTTTATGCTGAGACATATTTGATACAGAGCTGCATGAAATACAAAGATCAATGCTGTTTGACTGCATTTGTAGATGAGGAAATTTCTTACATTTTAAATAATCATCTTTTTTAGTTCAAGCTCTCATTTGCTAATTAATTCTTAAAGTTGATGATCTTAAATAGCTTAGTGCAGTTTAGTGCTTATTGTAAAACTCTAATGTTTTTTTAAAATCTTACCTTTCTTAATTTCATCTACACTCCCAGATTCCTGATTTTCTGACAAAGCTAGCTTGACTCTTTGTGAGAATTGAAGTTAAGAGAGTTTAGAGCTAAAATGAGTGGTTTGAAGAGCTAGAATTTTCAGCTCCTGGCTTAATTTTATATAAAATTTCTAAGAGGCAGTGTTGGGGCATCACCCACACCTGGTGTATTTAATGACACTTTTGTACTGTGTTGTCTCCCTGAAATAGTCTGAAAATATAAAAATCTATAAGTAAATTGCATGGAAAAATATTTTTATTATAAAGCTCACATAAAGCCCTTCAAACCATATATATTCATATTGAAAAAAAAATCTTTGCTTAATAAATTGCTTAATCCTATAATCCTTCTGTAACACCATTCCCATTATGAAAACAATTAGGAAAGCTTTTAGGATATATTATAATTACATATATTTATATATACATATAATTATATATAAGTATATATACAATATAAATGTATACATAAATAGGTACATTCATATTTATATATGTATAAATATCTATTTTATTTAATGTGTATTTGTGTGTAGAAGATATTAAATCAAGGCTTTTACTTTTCTGTCAGCTGAAGTTCCAATGCAAAATGCTGAATTCCAAGTATGAACTTTGTATTAACAATTGTCAATTGTTGCAGTAGATTTTTGCTAACAGAAAGACAAACACATCTTTTGGGTCAATAAAATAAGATTTCTTTTCCAAATAATGTAGAGAGAAGTTTGTGCAGTCAGCAATAATTCTCAGGACAATTCTGGAGGTGTTTCTTCCAGACGCCAACAGAGTAGATCGTTGTACACGGCAATGTCCAAGTCAAAGAATTCCTATCAGGACCTCAGAAAGCACAACTGCCAACCCCATTCCCCAAGTCATCATTATATGTATACATAGGAGCCTAGGATGTGTCTACAGGGTATATCTAAAGTAGTCTGAATGTATGTTGAGAGCACAGCCTCTTCTGAGGTGTATTTATCTCACGGATCTCAGGATTATGCAATATACAATGTGACTGTTGAGTAAAATGAACACTCAGGCATGAACATCCCTTATCTATTACCCCAGGGTCATATTCTCCCCCTGCTGACTAAGCCTGGTCCTGGTAAGCTCCTGAACTTAAAGCTGCAGAACAGGAACCAGGGCTGATTACTCAGAGCTCTTTGGACTTTGTATTAACAAAACCTTAGACCTGCCAATGGCTTATTCTTCAACCTCCAATGAGGCTATACTGAGTTGTTCTGCTCTTTCTCTAACTTGATAGTTTATTCTTGAGTTTCACTAGTGATTTCCTTCAGGTTTTCGGACATTTTTTTTTTCTTTCTTGAGAATGATTCAGAGTCCTGTGCCCTAGTAGAACTGAACAATGTCTAACACCTTCCTTTTGTTTCTCCATCTCTTCACTGTTCAAGGAAGTTTATCCAGTTAAAACAGGGCAGTGTGGGCTGGCACAGTAAACAACAACAAGGCAGTTCTGTCAGCACTCTTAGGGTTAAGGTGACATGAAGAACCACAATGCAGGCGATTTTTAAAATAAAATAGTTGACAACCATCCTAGTAATCTTCAAATCTTTACCTAATTCACCACTTGGCAGTTAAGGCATTCACTATTTAAAATAGAGAACGAGCTTCGAAATGCCTTCCTATGTCAGATAGATAACATCTTGAGCAAATATTGGGGAAATAAAAGCACTTCTGGATAAATTTGAGACCTAAACTCTTAATAAGAAAAATTATAATGATATAAAACCAAATAACTATGGAAGTGGTCCTACAGATACAACCTAGATATATTTACAGTTTTAGGTGTGGCTAGTGATCTGTGTTCTTCAGTACAGCATCTCAGTGGGACAATAATAGTCCTTGTTGGTGTGGGTGTTGGCTTACATTCCCAGTATTACTCCTATCTATATGCATTCTCACAGTTTGCTGACATGGTCCTTGGACTCATTTCCCTTCTACAGTAATTCCTTTCATTTCTCAACTACTGAATATCTCACAAGGGTTGGTTGGTTATTATCCATCAACTAGCTCAGTGAATTATGTGTACTCTTCCACGAGTGAATCAAGCTAAAAGACATTTAGAGAAAAGAAAGGGGAAAAAGTGAGATGAGTTGGCATGTACAGCTCTGGCTTGTATGAAATTTCAATGTAGACAGTCAACATAAACACAAAATGAGTCAAAGGCTGTTAATATTTGAAGATTCTCAGCTTCTGATATTTTTTCTATTATAAAAAGCAACTTCAGGGCAGCAACTATCCACATGAATTTCCCTCTACTGTTTTGCAATGACGATTTTTGCAGAGCTGACCAAAGGCAAAATTAAAAAAAGAGGTAGCTTTCATTATTAGGCTTCTGGGCGTTGCCAGTGTATAATGTATGATTTTGATCAGTTGCATAAATTCTCTGGGTCTCAGGTTTCTCATCTATAAAATGAATGTAATACACACACACAGACACACACACACACACACACACACATTCTATCTTTCTATATACATGTTTTAGCCACTTAAAGAGTTCTTAGGGCTTAGCCTGATCTGATTCAGGTAGGTTTCTTGCCTCTACATAATTCTGCTTGCTGTCCAGAGCTCTACCAGCCTTGTTTTTCGGGGTGGTGATCTCACTGTTAAATATTGTCCTTGGCTATTACAGTACTCAGTGCTCTCTTGGTTTCTTCTGCCATGCAGTAACTGAACTTTTTCTCTCCCTAAGATCCCTAATGTTCTCCCCATTCCCAATTGATTTCTTTCTCTGCAGTTTTACTTCAAAGTGGACCTTTCCTTTTAAAAGTGAAGATTTACTGGATATTTTTACATTCTACTAGTGATTTAGCCTCTTGTGTATTATTTGAATTTCTTATGTCTTCCTTAGTGGTCCCCTGGTTGTGCATTAACCTTTTATTTGGAACCTGGGAAGACTTCTTCAAAGTTCATCAGTTGTTTTTAAATTTATTCATATAGAGTTCATTCACTATTTCTTTGGGAGATGGTATTTATTGGTGATTACTGTGTTTTATGGCTTAAACCATCCTTCCGCAGTTTTTATTTTACCATTAACACTAGTTAGCTGTTGATGCTAGAAGATCTGTACTGCTGTTGTTTTTTTGACCCCTTCTGAATGTTCATGAATGTTCTTTATTATCTAGTTTTATTAACAATGTCATTGGCTGTTTATAGTTTCTTCCAGTGCTTTAAGCGTTCCTTTAGTATTTTTATATAAGGGAATTTGAGGAGATTTAAACCTTGCCTCCATATTGCCCCCAGAATCCTGTCTTTGCATATTTTTTTTGGAAGCTTGAAGAATCTTTTTGTTTCTACTGTTAGGACATTTCATGATAGTATGTCTTTGAGTAAGTCTGTTTTTATGCTTTCATTGGGTACTTTCTGCACTCTTTCAAACTGGGCAGTCATGTCTTTCTGTACTTTGAAAATCTCTTAAATAATTTACTTGGTTTCTTCTCTCTATTTTCTCAGTTCTTTTTTTCTGGAATATCTATTAATTGGATGGATGTTGAGTCTACCAAATGTTTTCTAAGATTTTTTTACCTTACTCTTTTATTTTCCACTTTCTTGTCTTTTTGGCATACTTTCTAGGAATTTTTTTTCAATTTCTTCTTCTAAACTGTCAACTGAGTTTTTTATGACTACTCTTCTTTCAGTAAACCATGAAGCTATTACTTTTTGTTTTCTGAGTGTTCCCTTATGTAGCATTCAATGCTTGTTCATGGATGCAATAACATGTCTCTCAGGGTATTAATGATAGTTAAGATTTATTAGTTTTTAAAGTTTTATTCTCCTTACATAGTTATTTTTTTCTTTTAATCCGAATTCCTTCCTTCCTGTTTTGGTTAGTTTCTGTCTTTGATTTCATAGGTTTCCTTTTTTTTCATACATTTTCTAAAAATGCCTGACAATTCTTGGTTGACTGCTTATATCTATAATTAAAGTAGTAAAAAGTTGATTGAAGCTCTGAGTATATGGGTTGGGCTTATTAATTTTGATTTTTATTGTGGGATATTTCTTTGGGGGATACTTGATGTCTGTATCTTAGATTCTTTCTCCTGAGCTGTTTAGAGTGAGTGCCTAAGGGTTTTTCCCATTCATCTGCCTGGATGATATGTATGTGGCTGCCAGAGTTTTGGGAGTAGGGTGAAAGAATAGAATGAGGCTTTCCATATTCACTATGTAAATTTGTTAATTCTTCTGTATGTATGAAATCTTTTAGGGCAGGAGACTTTTTATATTATCTCAAAAAACATAAACCTTTTAAAATGCAAATAAAAAACACAATGATACTACTTCAAACCCATGAGGATGTCTAAAAGAATAAGACAAATAACAAGTTTTATGAGGCTGTAAAGTTGGAAATATTATGCATTGCTCATGGGGATGTAAAATGGTGCAGCTACTTTTGAAAAAAATGTTAATTTTTTAAAAGGGTAAACATAGAATTACCATATGCCACAGAAATTCCACTCCTATGCCTATACCTAAGGGAAATAAAAACATATATTGGTACAAAAACTTGTACACAAACATTCATAGCAGTTTTACTCATAATATGTAAACAGTGAAAACTCAATGTTCATCAATGGAAAAATGTGTAAACAAATCATGGTATATACATACAATGGAATGCTATTTGACAATACAAAGGAATAAAGTACTGCTATGTGCTACAATATGAATGAAACTTAAAAGTGTTATGCTAAGTGAAAGAAGCTTCATAAAAGGGCACATAGTGGATTAATCAATTTTTATTAAATGTCCAGATTAGGCAGATACATAGAACAGAAATTTTAGTTAATCTTAATTAAATAAATAATTAATTAAAATTTAATTAATTTGAAAGGTAATTACTTTTAATTAATTTGATTAACTAGTTTCTTAGAGCTGAGAAGAATGGTAGATTTGAGCATGATAGTTAATAGGTGTAGGGTTTCTTTTTGGGGGTGATGAAAATTCTCTAAATTGATTGTGATGACACTAGCACAATTCTGTGATATATACTCTAAACCATTGAATTACTGTAGTTATAAGCAGATTTTCAACTCTGCAGGAGGTGGGCACTCCTAATTTTTATATTGTTCAAGGGTTAACTGTATATATTTTAAATGGGTAAATTGTATAATATGTGAATGATATCCCAATAAGGCTGTCAAAAATTATACATGTAGTTCTCTGCAAGTGTATTTGAGAAACAGTTACCTAGAGACTTTGGAATAGAGAAGATCTGGGTCTTAATAATTTTTTAAGCAAGTTTTTAACCAATTCTTATGCTTTTTAAGTGTTAATTTAATCAATTTTTGAAAATATCTTATGCCAGTTCCTCAGGTGTTTAAGGATCTATGTTTAAGCATGATTGCTTCTTGAACTTTTTATATGGGTTTCAGATTCAGCTTTCTCAGTTGCTGAGCTAGTTACAGTTAACCATCTTTCCATCTAGCTTCCAGCTTCTAAAATAGTTGCTCTGTTTTTTTCTCTCATTCTGTTTATTTTAATGGGTTTATCTATTAAAAGGTTTTTCACCGAAGTTTTATTTTAGAAAGAGGTAAAAATAATGCATGTGTTTATTTATTCAGCACATGATAAAGGTCAACCTGGCAGCCTTTAATAAGCTACATTTGTGTGCTTTTTAAAATTTATATTAGAAATAAGTTTGAATTCTTAAGATCTGTCTGCTTTTATACCTGGAAATACTCTGATAGATGTTTAGTTTTCATGATTGGCATTGGGAGTTTATTAGAAAAGCAGTCAGAGAAGATATTATTTAAGTCTTGTTTTTCCTCTTTTTACTTGGGCTATGGCTCAACAATTATACCAGAACTGAGTTACAATTGGTGATATTCCAACAAAAAGTTGTTTGGGAGTTAACATAAAAATATATAAATTACTTGCTGATTTATTAAATTGTTTATTAAGTCACTGAAATTATTAGCTAATTTAAGTGACTATATTTAAAATTAACTTTTTAGTTAACTTAAAAAAACTCACCAAGCTACATTACTGTACATATTAATAAATTCAGATACTGAGTAGTTAGTTTTCGATTTTAAGAAGTGTTCTTTTCCTCTGGTTAGCACTAATATTCCTCTTTCTTAATCATCTATGTTATAATTTCTGTTCTGACATACACTGTATTATGTACAACACCTTTGGTTTATGTTTTAAAAGATTGTAAATACAATATTTAGGACTTTCTTTTTACTTTTTCAGGTCTGGGAGTTTTCTTGGCCTCAATCTGTGAGATGCGCATAGGAGTAAAGAACTAAGATGAGTATCCAAATCATGTTTCTATATTCTGTGCCTCTATTTTGTAACTATTTCATCTCAAAGCACTTTTCTCTTCGTTCATTTATGCTCAATTCTTGGTCATTATTCTCAATTCTGGTCTTTATAGATACCTATATATTGTTATGTATTTTCTGTTGGTTCATAATTCATGTATTTCATTTTCAGAATTGCCTCATTTTTAGAATCAAAGTACCAACAGACCCTTCTGTAACAGCTAAAATTCTAAACTTCCTTCCTCAAAATCTATTAGATAATGAGGAAAAAGTAATTTAAATAGTTAAATAAATTTGAAATTGAGGGATATATAGTAGAAAAACTCATGCAAGCTTAGGTAGTTATTTTTTAGAAAGGATTACAGAGTAATTTTATTAAGTTTAAGAAAGATTATTATTGACATGTCTTTAAGATAAAATAGTAAAGTTAAGGATATGTTATTATTTGTGTGTAAGTGTGGCGACAGTCCTGCCTTAATACAAGGTCTGGCTGGTCCAAGGTCTAGCTGTGATCCAGGTGCATGGATAGGAATGAGACCTTGGATTTAGAATGTTATGTAAAAATAATTCAGCTTATTGTATCACACATGTGTAGCTGAATGCCACTATTTTACTCTGCTATATGTGGAGCCATGTGGTCCCCTGGAGAACAGAAGGGGAGCACAAGAAGAGGAGCAGGGGAAGTGCACACAATACCACGCATCCCCTGTGACAGACTGCACTTCCCCCAATAGAACTACACTCCTCATAATAAAGTTGGTGCCTGCCATTTCATTCTCATGTCTGCCTCTTTTTCATTCTTCCAACTGGGCGTCTCACCATTAAACTGTTACTTCTCGAGCAACTTGGCGCTGATGTAAGGGCCATAGAGGGGATAATAATATTGGCTTACAAAATGGAGGGCAATGGAAGAAAGTAATTACCAGGTGAGAGAGCAGTAGAGTCATGAATCATTAGGTCCTAAATTCAGTGAATTTAAGGAAATAAAGAGAAATAAAAACTCTTTAGAAAAAAAAAAAAGGCATTTACCCAAAGAAATTCCATCTAAAACACTGAGATAGAGACTATTGGTAGGAGTGAGAGGGAGAAAAATTGTACAGAAAACTAGACAAGAATGTGAAGAATGAGAAAATTTAGACAGTTACAAGTGGTAAGATCTTGATGCTCATAGGAGAAAAATGGGAGTATAGGAGCATTATCATGAGAAAGAATGATGTTGAGATGATAGAAGATGATAATTTGTGGACTAGGAACACAACAATTGAGACCAAAGGGGCCAAATTCCTGAGAGATTATATGAAGTCTGTACGTAGGTGCATGAAAAGTAAGACCCTTGTGGGAGCATCACTATGCGCTATAGAGTCAGTGACAGGGTCCTGGCTTTTGGCGGCAATGTGGAGATGTAGGACTGTGTTCAGAAGGCTGTGGCATACCATGATATTCAGAGGGTGGATATTGAAATGGAAATACCTGCTAATAGACTTCTTCTAGAAACTTTCTCTTTATGTCTGTGAAATTCTGCTTATGGACTTAATCTAATTAGCATCATCATTTGTTTTCTTCATGAATAAGCCTTCCTGTTAATTTTGTTTATGATCGAAAAATACGGTGTAAACTATTTTTAAAAATATATACTTTATTGATTTATTCATTATAATAATTTGTTGCTGAAATTGAAATATCCCAGTCAGTAGGAAAATATTATCTTTAGCTTTCCCCCTATAGTAGTTATGATTCTGGATCTCAATCATAAGTTGAACCTTTAGGATGAAAATACATAACTATTTTATTTTTTTATACTAAAGATTTACTATGTTTGCTTGTAAGAGTAGCAATTCTGCTGTGAAGCAATTCCACAATCATATCAAATCCAGGTACCTCATAAAGTGTTACAGGACTTTCCCAGCAATCTTTGTCAAAAGTAGAAAGCACACACATTCACAGTGCTGACTATTAACAGTCTATCAGAGTGCAGGTATAAATGTCTGTACCTTCCCTGCCTTATATGTTACCTCCTCTTGGATCCACATTTTAGTAGCCCATAATCATTAGTAACTTTGTTCTGAAATCATATGTGATCTCCGAAAACTACAAAGCCACACAATAAAATGAACAAATGATCCCAAATTTATTTCCATTCCTCCTCTAAGGTCACCAAGCTTATAGATTTAAAAGCAAAAAGAGAAAAATGTGACATAACATGACATAATAAAGATAAAACTATATTAATGTAATTCAATGTAGTAAATCTCTTTAGCAGAACATTTGGTAAATGTCTTTACTAGTGAGAAAATCTAGGAACATTTTATGAATTGTTTAGAAAATATGGAGGTGGCTCAATGCACTATGAATCTATGAGAAATTATTTAGTTGCTAAGGTGAGCAGTTTTATATTTATGCTTTTTTCCCCATACTTTAGCAACTCTGCCAGAAAGTGATACTTATTTTGTTTGTTTTATGATATTTCTACTATAAGTTACTGTATCAGTCATTTTCCATTTGTTAAAATAGCCAAATGTCTGTTTTAAGTCCCCAGATCTATTGCTAAATTATGACTTTATCCAGGTGTCTCTTATATTTTAAAATATATTAAGTTTCTACATATTATTTTTTGGTAAATATACCTTAGAAGGTTAATTATTATGTGAAATTTTAAGATTATTATACCTAGTATAGTAATCCACAGAAGTAGAGTGTGAACTTTGATATGTATTTATTACTTCATTAGATGCTATTGATACCTAGTCCCATTACTCATCACCTAGACAGGTGTCTCATCCAAATCAATCAATTTCATCACACAAGATTGACTACTTAGTAGATTTGGACTGCGAGTTGCATGTAGAGTCTCTTACATGAACTTAGCTGAGTTAATGGAATAATTCCCACAAAGCTTTTGATTGCAGCCTTATTTTTCACCTGGGATGCTAGGATAGAGTTTGTTAACTCTATCTACTGCCCCTCCAAAATTCATATGTTGAAGACCAAATCCCCAATATCAATTATTTTGGGAGATAGGGTCTTTAGGAAATAATTAAGGTTAAATGAAATTATGTATGGATTAGAGTCAGTCCCTTAGAATAGAATTAAGACCAAGGTAAATTTGTAATTAAATGTGTCTTTAAGAAATCAATTTCATTCTTATTTAGCTAAATGCTAAATTCAGAGTCACACATTATTGGCTGCATCTGTTATCTCTTAATTTTCATGATTTTCTTTTTTGTATGATTTCCTTGCTTCTGGAATAGACTAATTACTTTCCTAGAATTAATTTTTGAATTTTGTTCATTGTAGTAATGCATATTTTAGAACTTTTACACAATAATACGATTTTCTGTTATGGGAAATTTATATGTCATACAGTTTCAACACCTACACTACCCAGGTTTGTTAGAATCCTGCTGTTTAGGGGGAAGAGAGAATGGGAAGGGCACATGGAAGCCATCTTGTACAAATCCCACTTCTCCCGGTGTACTTATTTTTAAATTGATTAAACTTCTCACTTTTCGCATAATATATTTAAGAAAGGTGATTGCTACTCTGGACATTTAAAAAAAAATTTCTAGTGAATATAATGAAATTAAGTTGAAATACATTCAGAAACATTCACAAAGATATCAGACTCACAATTTTAATTGACCTCATTAAGTAATTGAATTTTATATTAATTTTTTATTTATTTTTATTTTTTATTTTTTAAATGCCAGTTTATTATTTTTTCATATTATATATACGCATTTTTTTAAACATTTTATTTTTTTATTTTCTTATTTTCCACTTCCTTCCTTCCACCTCCTCCCTCCCTTCTGGTAACCACTAGTCCATTGTCCATGTCCATGAGTCTCTGATTGTTTGTTCTGTTCATTTGTTGCTTGTAGGTTTATATCTCACATATGTGATATCGTGTGATTTTCAACCTTTTCTGTTTGGCTTATTTCGCTCAGTATGATTATTTCAAGGTCCATCCATGTTGTTGCAATTGGCAGTATTTCATCTTTTCTTATGGCTAATATTCTATTATATATATCTACCAAAGCTTCTTTAGCCAATCATCTATTATTGTAGGACACTTCGGTTGCTTTCATGTTCTGGCCACTATGAATAATGCTGCTATGAACATCGGTGTGCAAATATCTTTTTGAATGCGAATTTTCCAAACCTTTGGACTAAATACCCAGTAGAGGGATTACTGGATCATATGGCAGGTCAATTCTTAGTTTTTTGAGGAAGCTCCATACCACTTTCTATAAAGGTCATACCAATTTGCAGTCACACCAGCAGTGGATGAGGGTTCCTTTTTCTCGGCTTCCTCTCCAATGTTTGTTATTACTTGTCCTGTTGATTATAGCCATTCTAACTGGTTTGAGATGGTATCTCATTGTGGTTTTGATTTGCATTTTCCTAATAGGTAGCAATATTGAGCATCTTTTCATATATTTGTTGGCCATTTGTATGTCCTCTAGAGAGATGTGTCTGTTCAGGTCCTCTGCCCATTTTTTGATTGGGTCATTTGTTGTTTTTTTTTTTGTTGTTATTGCATTGTATGAGTTCTTTGTATATTTTGGATATTAGGTCCTTATCGCAGATGTTGTTTGCAAATATCTTTTCCCATTTGGATGGTTGTCTCTTTACCTTATTGACTGGTTCTTTTGCTGAGCAGAAGCTTTTTAGTTTAATGTAGTCCCATCCATTTATTTTTGCTCTTTCCCTTGCTTTTTCCCTTGCCTTTGAGGTCAAATTCATAAAATCCTCCTTAAGCCCAAGGTCCATGAGTTTAGTTTCTATGTTTTCTTCCATGCATTTATTGTTTCAGGTCTTCTAATCAGGTCCTTAATCCATTTTGAGTTAACTTTGGTGTGTGGTGATAGACAACAGTCTAGTTTCATTCTTTTGCAGGTAGCTTTTTACTTTTCCCAGCACAACTTATTGAAGAGGCTTTCCTTTCTTCACTGTGTTTTTTGGCTTTTTTGTTGAAAATTATTTGCTCACATAAATATGGGTTTACTTTTGGACTTTTGATTCTGTTCCACTGGTCTGTGTGTCTATTTTTCTGCCAATGCCATGCCATTTTGATTACTGTCACTTTGTAGTGTAATTCAAAGCCCGGCAGAATGATGCCTCTAGCCTCATTCTTTTTTCTCGGAATTGCTTTGGCAGTAAGGGGTCTTTTGTGCTTCCATACAAATCTGATGATTTGTTTTATTTCCTTAAAAAATACCGATGAGATTTTGATAGGGATTACATTAAATCTGTATAATGCTTTAGGTAATATGGTCATTTTAATTATGTTGATTCTTCCAATCCAAGAACATGGAATATCTTACCATTTCTTTATATATTCTTCAGTTTCTTTTAATAGGGTCTTATAGTTTTCATTATATAGGTCCTTCACATGTTTCGTTAGCTTTATTTCTAGGTATTTTATTCTTTTTGTTGCAATTGCAAAAGGAATTATTTTTTCTGCTTCTTTTTCTGACACTTCATTATTAGAGTATAAGAATGTTATGGATTTTTTAACATTGATCTTGTATCCAGAGACTTTACTGTATTTGCTTATTGTTTCTAGTAGTGTTCTTGTGGAGTCTTTAAGATTTTCTATATAGAGAATCATGTCATCCACAAATAGTGACAGTTCGACTTCTTTGTTTCCTATTCAGATGCCTTTTATATCTTTCTCTTGACTGATTGCACTAGATAGGATCTCCAATTATATTGAATAAGAGTGGCGATAGTGGACAGCCTTACCTTGTTCCTGATCTTAGAGGGAAGATTTTTAGTTTTTCACCATTAAGTATCATGTTGGCTGAGGGCTTGTCATAAATCGCCATTATTATTTTAAGGTACTTTCCTTCTTTACCATTTTTCTTAAGTGTTTTGATCATAAATGGATGCTTTATCTTGTCGAGGCTTTTTCTGCATCTATTGATATGATCATATGATTCTTATTTTTTAATTTGTTTATGTGGTACATCACATTAATTGATTTGCATATGTTGAACCATCCCTGTCACCCTGGAATGAAGCCCACTTGATTGTGGTATATAATCTTTTTAATATGTTGCTGTATTTGGTTCGCTAGTATCTTATTTAGGATTTTTGTGTCTGTGTTCATGAGAGATATTGGTCTGTAGTTTTCTTTTTTTGTGTGTTATCTTTACCAGGTTTTGGTATCAGGGTAATATTGGCCTCATAAAATGAGTTGGGAAGTATTGCCTCCTTTTTGATTTTTTGGAAGAGTTTGAAGAGAATAGGTATTAAATCTTCTTTGAATGTTTAGTAGAATTCACTGGTGAAGCCATCTGGTCCTGGACTTTTACTTTTTGGTAGGTTTTGATGACTGTTTCAATTTCTATACAGCTGATTGGTCTATTTAGATTTTCCAGTTCTTGATTCAATCTAGGAAGGTTGTGTTTTTCTAAGTACTGGTCCGTTTCTTCTAGGTTATTGAATTTGATGTTACATACTTTTTCATAGTGTTTTTGTAGGATCCTTTGTATTTCTACAGTGTCTGTTGTAATTTCCCATCTTTCATCCCTGATTTTGTTTATTTGTATCTTTTCTCTTTTTTCTTTAGTGAGTCTAGTCAGGGGTTTGTCAATTTTATTAGCCTTCTCAAAGATCCAGCCCTTTGTTGCATTTATTTGTTTAATTTTTTTGTTTGTTTTTAATTTCATTTATTTCTGCTCTAATTTTGATGATTTCTTTCCTTCTCCTGACTTTAGGCCTTATTCGTTCTTTCTTTTCTAGTTTTTTAAGATGAAGCGTTAGATTGTTTATTTGAGCTTGTTCTTGTTTTTGGAGATAGGCTTGTAATGATATCAACTTTCCTCTTACGACCACTTTTGTTGTGTCCCAAAAGTTTTGATATCTTTTACTATCATTTTCATTCATTTCTATATATCTCTTGATCTCTCTTTTTATTTCTTCTCTGACCCAGTTATTCTTCAGTAGTATTTTGTTTAATCTCCATGCATTCGTGGTTCTTTTTGCAGTTGATCTCTAGTTTCAAAGCATTATGATCAGAGAATATGTTTGGTATGATTTCAACCCTCTCATTGTTGTAGAGGCTATCCCTGTGTCCCATGTGGTCAATCCTCAAGAATGTCTCGTATCCACTAGAGAAGAATGTATAAGCAGCTGTTTTGGAATGAAAAGCTCTGTTAATGTCAATTTTGTCCAGTTGGTTTAATGTATCATTTAAGGATGTTATTTCCTTTTTGATTTTTTGTTTGGATGATCTGTCCATATCTGACAGTGGAATATTTAGGTTCCCTACTATGATAGTATTTTGATCTATGGTTTTGATTGCATTTCCCGTTTAGCTAATGAGGTTGATACTCTCTTCATATATATGTTGGTTGTCTGTATATCTTCTTGGGACAATGTCTGTTAAGGTCCTCTGCCCAATTTTAAATTGGATTGTTTTTCATTGTTATTGCTCTTGCATTGTATGAGTTCTTTACATATTTTGCATATTAGCTCCTCATTGGAGGTGGCGTTTCCAAATTTTTTTTCTATTCTATTGGTTGCCTTTTTTTTTTTGGTGGATGGTTTCTTTTGCTGTTCAGTAGTTTTTTAGTTGGATGCAGTTTCATTTATTTATTTTTGCTCTACTTCCATTGCCTTTGGGGTCAAGTTCACAAAAACCCCTCTGAGACTAAGGTCCATCATTTAAATGCCTATATTTTCTTGTATGTATTTTAGTGTTTCAGGTCTCATATTCAAGTCCTTAATCCATTTCGAGTTAATTTTGGTGTATGGTGTCAGATCAATCTAATTTCATTCTTTCGTATTTGGCTTTCCAGTTTTTGCAACATCATTGGCAGTCTCTAATATCAGCATTTCTTCTCCTCTTCAGACTCTTACTCATCCTCCTCCTCTTTTTCTCTTCTCCTCCTCTTCCCTCTTCTTCTTCTCCTCTAGGTCACCTTCCTTTTCCTTTTGCTCTTCTAGACCTTCTAACTCTTTTGTAATCAATCCCCTATTTGAATAACGAGAGAGGTTTTATTTTTAAAATTGTTCTCGCAAGTTCAGTTGCTTGGACATGAATTTTAATCATGTTGGGGACCAATATAAAATCATATAAATTTTTGTTAAAATTATAAATAAAGAAAAATGGCACTCCTTTGTTCCCTTGATTCATGCATTTATTTGACAGGCATTTACTGAATAATTGTGACAGGATTGGCTCCCTGATATGTTTTACATAATTAATTCATAAGGAAAAAAAAAAACTTGAACCAAAGAAGATTGAACAACAAAGAATTAGGAAAATGATAATGAATCAAATTTTCCAAGATTTAGAGTCTTCATCAGTAATGTGACAATAATGACAAGAACTCACAGTACCCTTACGAGGATTTAGTTTATGATAATACTTAATTCTAGAAGAATCTTACATTCCTACCTCATGCTTTTCCATTACTCTTCCATCTGTCCCAGATGCCACTTTTTCCTTCTACTCTATTTCCTATATGCTAAACTTCTGTTTATTTTTTAAGGCTCAGCTGAGGAATTATCTACTTAAGGTAAGATTTTCTAAGTTTTTCTAGGCAGGTTAAGGTGTTCGTTCTTTGGATTTCTCTAACACATTTTTTTTAAAACTTCCTTTCTTATAAACTCAACAGTTTGCATTTTCAATATCTATTCATGTATCTATCTATCTATCTATCTATCTATCTCTGAAACTCTGTCTTATCTATTTTTCATCATGCCTTTCATATTGCCAGGTAGGTTAGCAATACATGTTACCTGAATAAATGAATAGAGTTTAACATTGTAAAAATCACCTACATTCTTGATAAAAATTTTCAAGGAAGGCTAGAAAATATTAGGGCTAATAAAAAATTCAATGAGCTTAAGATCCTGGAAGAATTGAGAAGTAGGATAGAAAGGACTGTTAAAATAATAGTGAAAATGTCAAAGATTCCAGAGGTTATCATGAGAATAAGTTTAGCTTTCTCTGCAAGATTTCCCAAAAGCTATAAATGATAGCGTTTTTGAATAAGGAGTTGTTTCAAGGGGACTTCTGCATGCCTGTTTACCTGGGAGAGATTCTTTTTTAATATTAACATGTAGCAACATTTCTCATCCATGAAAATCAGGGAAAGAAACTCAAAAAGTTGGTGGGCAAGGCAATTTTGAGAGTGTGCTGAAAGTAGTTAACAAACACTGATGCTTAGTTTACTATTATTCCCTATTCAAAAATCATTTATTAAATTTTAAGAAAAAAACTAGGTGGACGTATTTTGCTTAGGAGGACTATTTTCAATATCTGTATTCTTTTCACTTTCTAAGTAACAGATGGAAATCAGGTACCTTAAAAAATGTATCTTTCAGGGGATCTCTATATCATTCTGTTTGTTTCGGAGATTTTCTTCACCTATGCTTCTGCCATCATTCAAGAAGTTTTCTTCATACCAAATTTTCCAGGTCAATGATGTTATGCAGATATATGTTGAAGCATCAATTTATCCCCTAATTTAAATACCCATAGACAGTGGCAAAACTAGAAATTTTGAGTAATTAAGCCAGGGAAAATTGGAAGTTAAGGATTATGTGGAGAGAAGCTCAGCCTTAATTTTTTTACTTTGTTATATGTAGAGCATGTGAATTTCAAAGGGAGCTCTCTAGAGGTTAGGCCCAAATGAGGCCCATGTGAATGAACTCAAGGTGTGCAAACCTTGAGCTCTAGAGTCCAACGGACATGGATTAATATCCTAGGTTAATCCCCTTAATCACTACGTATCCTCTAAATTTTCCTTAACTCCCTAAAGCCTCAGTTTCCACAACTGCAAACTGTAATAGTAATATTCACCTAGTAAGGCTATCATAGGGATCTAGTGTATGCAAAACATTTGCCCAGGGCTTGACACATACTGTCAGCGAATAATACTATCATTGCGATTGTTATTAACGATTACAGAGAACTTCATTACAGATGCCATATTGGGTTCTGATTGGTAAAATCACTGGCTCTCAATCTCAGTATGCTGTCCCCAAACTCTGGAATCCAGATTTTATCTGTTAGAAAATGTTCAGTTGCAAAAATAAAACTTCTATCTTAACTTAGATTAAATAAGATAAAATATATTTTATCACATAATGATTAAGTTCAAAGGTAAGAATCACTTCAGGCTTGGTTAATTAAAATACTCAACTATACCACTATACCAATGAGGACTCAGGTTTTTTTTTTTTTTTCTTTACCATCATGAGATCGATTTCATCCTATGGCTGATTGTCTGTACGGTCTTAGAATGGCATCCAGAAGCAATAGGGCAAATGGTCCTTGCTCAAGTTGGGGGAGAAGAGTGATAGAAAGTGGTCAATTGATTGATCGATTCCTGGATCCCCAAGCAATTCTTTCCCCTATGTCGCTCTCAGTCTTTCTTTTCCTTCCTTCTTTCCTTCCTTCCTTTTTCTTACATCCTCCCTCACTCTCTCCTTCCCTCCCTCCCTCCCTTCCTCTTTCTATCTTCCCATTTTATCTTTCTTTTTTTCTTTCTTTGTCTCTCATTCTTTCCTCAACAATTATTTATCAAGTATCTACTTTAGGCCTGTTATTCTTCTGAGTCATAGAAGTGCACATCAGTGCACAAAACAGTAAAAAATGCTGCCCTCATTTAGCTTACATTCTAGTAGAGCCAAGTTGCTCCCATAAATAAAGAAACTGCTGGCCAGAAGGATGAGCTGACAAAGGTTAGAGACTAACCAGTTGGATTGGTATAAATGTTGAGAAGTCTACTGCATTGGCCCAACACATCTCAAAACATATTCTTGAGATCTCTTATAGATATCAAATCTTTGAGAATCTCAGAGTCTATGGTAAAGAAAAACCATGCCCTATTTCTAAATAGCTACCTTATTTTCTGCTTCTTTGACAAAAAAGTTAATATTTTAATGGTGTGTAATACATAGTAATTATCGGACATATTTGTTTATTTTATGTTATAATATATTGTTAATGAAATTCAAGCTCATTTTCTTTCTTTGGTTGTCATTTTAAATCCCAGACCTAGCATTTATTTTGGTTAATTATGTAAAAATAATTTAATGTTTTAATCATAGACTGCATGATATACTATAATGATAATCTTTCAATGCCCATTTCATTAAAATTTTATGCTGCACACAAGACCTATAAGTCACTGCTGCTATAGGAAATCATTTCATAACTTTATTTAATAACAATGTCTGGTGATGATTTTCAATTAAATTGAGTCACTCCTAATACATCAGAGTAAATGTATCTGAAAAAAGTGTTGCTTATTCCACTTGTGCTGTGTCTTCACAATCATGCTAGAGCAAAGTTTTGCCTCAATTACCACAAAATCCTGACTCCCATCAGAGTAAAGCAAGCTGTGAATAGCCCAGAATTAAATTTTTTTAAGGATAGAGTATATCATTATTTTATATGCCTAGAGCACTAACATAATGGTCTGTGTGCTAAGTACTCATGGAAAAAGTTGATTTCCAAAAAGTATTTCTTCATGCTGTGGTCAATCACAATCATCTTTTGGGGACTTTCTGGTCAAGGCAGAGACAGCTAGAAGGAAACCAAAGATTTCACATAATAATCTAAGAAAAAAAGTAATAGTTTTACTTTGAAACATTAGTGGGCTACAAGCTTGTACAATGTGTAACTCCTTTGCTGCCATTTGCTTTCTGTCATTGTCATATCACATTTTTTAAAGCAATGGTGAAGAGGGCAGAAAGTGGCATGGTTAATATTTTTTCTCTAAAATATCCATGTCACGTACCCTTACTACATGTTGTTAAATCATTTAACTCTTACAGAAATGCTAGGAGCTTGATACTGTGGAAATAAGGAGTCTTACAAATAAGGAGTCTCAGCTCACAAAATTTAGCAAATTTGCCCAAAGTGCTACACTATTTACCAGTCTAACCTGCAGTGAAGAACATCAGAACATAGCACATATGCTATTTTTAAAGAACCTATATGTTAAGTTAAAGGACAGTTTACCTTAAAAAAATGAAAGTCTCCTTTGAGAAGAAAAATAATCATAATAATAATTATACTTTTGTGAAACTTAAAGCTAAAAACAATATTAAAATTAGCAATTAAGAAATTACTCCTACCTCCAAAAATAAGAACAAGCCCAAATAAACAACCTAATGCTTCATCTTAAAAAAATACAAAAGGAAGAACAAATGAGGCCTAAAATCAGCAATCTTCTATATCAATCATCTATTGTAGGACACTTAGGTTTTCTCCATGTCTTGGCTGTTGTGAATAATGCTGTAATGAACATAGGGCTATGTATATTTTTAAGAATAGGTGTTTTCAAATTTTTCAGGTAGATACCCAGAAAAGGGATTGTTGGGTTGCATATAGACCAATGTCTCTCATGAACACAGATACAAAAATCCTAAATAAGATACTAGCGAACCAAATACAGCAACATATTAAAAATATTACACACCACAATCAAGTGGACTTCATTCCAGGGTCAGAAATAGAACAAACAAAAAATCAGATTTGTATGGAAGCACAAAAGACCTCAAATTGCTAAAGCCATTCTGAGAAAAAAGAATGAGGCTGGAGGCATCACTCTGCCCAACTTCAAATTATACTACAAAATGACAATAATCAAAATGATATGATATTGGCAGAAAAACAGATACATGGATGAGTAGAACAGAATCAAGAGTCCAGAAGTAAGTCTGTTTCTGTATGGGCAAATAGTTTTCAACAAAAAAAAAAGCCAAAAACATACAGTGAAGAAAGGAAAGCCTCTTCAATAAGTAGTGCTGGGAAAACTGGAAAGCCATCTGCAAAAGAATGAAACTAGACTGTTGTCTATCACCACACATCAAAATTAGCTCAAAATGGATGAAGGAGCTGAACAGAATACCTGAAACAATAAAATGCATAGAAGAAAAGATAGGAACGAAACTTGAGGACCTTGAATTAAAAGAGGATTTTATGAATTTGACCTCAAAGACAAGGGAAGTAAAAGCAAAAAATAAATGAATGGGACTACATCAAACTAAAAAGCTTCTGCTCAGCCAAAGAAACCATCAACGAGGTAAAGAGACAACTATCGGAATGGGAAAATATTTTTGCATGCAATTAGGCCCCAATAAGGGCCTAATACCCCAAATATACAAAGAACTCATACAATTCAATAACAACAACAAAAAAACACAAATCATCCATTCAAAAAATGGGCAAAGGACCTGAACAGACACTTCTCCCTAAGGGATATACAAATGGCTGACAATATATGAAAAGATGCTCAACATCGCTAGCGATTAGGGAAATGCAAATCAAAACCATAATGAGATACCATCTCACACCTGTTAGAATGGCTGTAATCAACAGGACAAGTAATAACAAATGTTAGAGAGGATGTGGAAAAAAAGGAACCTTGATCCACTGTAGTGGGATTGCAATATGGGGATTCCTCAAAAAACTAAGAATTGATCTACCATATGATCCAACAATCCCTCTACTGAGTATTTACCCCAAAGACTTGAAAACTCATATCCGAAAAGATATTTGCACACTAATGTTCATAGCAGTGTTATTCACTGTGGGCAGGATATGGAAGCAACCGAAGTGTCCTACAATAGATAATTGGCTAAGAAGCTTTAGTACACATATACAATGGAATATTACTCAGCCATAAGAAGGGATGAAATACTGCCATTTGCAGCAACATGGATGGATCTTAAAATAATCATACGAAGTGAAATAAGCCAGACAGAAAAGTTTAAAAGTCACATTATATTAGTTATATGTGGGGTATAAACTTAAGAGCAACAAATAAACAGGACAAACAAACAGAGACTCATGGACATGGACAGTGGACTAGTGGTTACCAGAGAGGAGGGAGGATGGAGGAAGGGGAAAGTAAAAAAATAAAATTTTAAAAATAAAACAAATAAAAAAATAAATAAAATTTTTTTAAAAAAATCACACTGTGATTTCACCTCATACCTGTTGGAATGGCTGTTATTAAGATAAAAAATAATGTGTGGAAAAAAGGGAACTCTTACATTTCTGGTGGAAATGTAAAATTCTTTTTAAGTCCAAGGTTCTTGAGTTTTGTTCCTATGTTTTCTTCTATGCATTTTATTGTTTCAAGTCTTCTATTCAGGTCCTTAATGCATTTTGAGTTAATTTTGGTGTGCAGTGGTAGATAACAGTCTAATTTCATTCTTTTGCAGGAGGCCTTCCAATTTCCCAGCACCATATATTGAAGAGGCTTTCTTTTTTCTACTGTATGTTTTTGGCTTTTTTTTTTTCAAAAATTATTTGTCCATAATAAAGGCCATATATGACAAACTCTCAGCCAACATAATATTTAATGGTAAAAAACTAAAAACCTTCCAAGATTATGAGCAAGACAAGTCTGTCCACTATCGCCACTGTTATTCAATATAACACCGGAGGTCCTAGCGAGTGCAATCAGACAAGAGAAAGATATAAAAGGCATTCAAATAGGAAACAAAGAAGTCAAACCGTCACTATTTACGGATGACATATTCCCTATATAGAAAACCCTAAAGACTCCACAAGAACTTAAAGTTCAATTGAGAAATTCTATTTTCCATTCTATGTGGAGGGTTATGGAAACATTATCACTTTATTATCTGGTCAAGTTCTTTTTTTTTTAGTAGAATAAAATATGTTTAACATAGTATTATGACATCCTATTCTTTAGACTTTAATTTATCCAGTTTTATTCTCTTTCTGTCTCTTTCTAATCTCTCACTCTCCATGGTATGAATCTACTCTCCCAATTTTAGGAATTACCTATGAAATACCATGGTTGAGATAGTTGTAGAGACATATTCTGAACTATGACTGAGCATAATAAAAGTCACAGATATATCCTTATCTATTGGTAGAAAAAACCCAGTTGGATTTAATATTGATTCCACATAAACCTTTTTAATTCTCCTATTTTACTTAGATTTAATGCTGATACATTTCCTTTGTCCTGATGTACTTTTGACATTTTCTCCTTTTACTTTCTTTCCTAAAATATATCAGCAATTCTTCAAATGTCATTGTATCATGCATTTGAGATCTTTGTATTATCTCAAGAAATTGAGATCTTTAGAAAGAGAAATGTGTTATTGAAAAATACATCAGAAAATTTTGTTTTAACTATAGTTTATATTTAAGAATATGGTATGTTCTTTCCAGAGGTAATAAAACAATGTATTTACAGTTAACTCACTATTACCATTCAGCTATCCACAGTTGACATTAAAAACATCAGTCAAAGCTACCCATTAGTTGTCAGATTATGATAAATCCAGAAAGCAATTCTTAAATTAGCAATGACTTCTTCTGACATATCTGCTCTTCAGCTCGGTTAATCCATTCTCACATCAGACATGACATTGACATTGTGAGAGATAATAGACATGCTGTGATCATTTACTGAAGCTTCTGAACTGAAATAACTAAAATAACAACCTAATTATATAAATAGGGAGGAACTATTTATCTAAAGATTAAAATACATTATAAAAATGAGTCTGAATACCTTCAATACTTCAGAGAAGAGTTTATCTTGCCTGAAAGATTGTTTATTGAATCATCTCCTAAGAGAAAAAGTTTTGTGTACAAAATCAAAAGCATGCAATATTGATACCACTACCCCACTGCTGTTGTTGTTTATGCTTCTTTGAACCTCTCAGTTCTATTGCCTAGTGTAATTTTACCTGAAAAAAGGATTCCCTCTTAGAGTTTCTGGGCCAATTCCAGTATTTAAAAACCTGTTTTACTTATTAGAAGCAGTAAAATAATTTTATTAACTTATTTACTGGCTAAAATACCAAATTATAATACAATTTGCTTGTTTATGATTAAAATTCCATCAGCGTTAGCTGAATTTTCAACATCAATGAACTACCATTGGTACATTCTCATTAATTTTGCACCCAAATTATCTACAATGTCCAGTACAGAGGAAAGATTAGTTGAATCATTAATGGATTGGCTTGACTATATTTCCTACCTAAATTCCTTCAAGATGTGTATTCATTGCAGACAAGTATCTTCTCTTGAAGACACAATGGATCTTTCATTATTTCCATTACAGGAATTGTGAGAAGATAGAAGCAGCATTTTCCTAAATGGTGACATGGCATCCAGAGGTAGCTCAAGTTTTTTAAAGAAGCATCAGAATATTTCACCCCAATTCTGAGGCTAAAATGAAATTCATTAAACTTCAGTAGGTGAACATATGAAATTACAGTTTTGGTTAAGTTTATTAAACTTTATTTCCTGGATGTCCTATGATTATTTTAGAAGGAAGTAACTTACTTTGCCTATTTATCGTACTTTCTTAAATTCAGGGTATGTTTCAATCTCCTGTATTAAAATATATATAGAAAAATAAATGAACATGTCTTCTCTGAGTGAGACTTATGGTGCATATAACTAATGATAAATTATCTCAAAAACTTCCACTTCCCAGTAGTACGATATCTTAATTCCTCTCTATCAGTGTAGGAAAATTGAATTACCGTTTCTGTTATCTAAGTCAGTGGTTCTCAACTGTAGGTGCTTTTGTATCACCCAGAGAATGGTTTAAAATGTCTGAAGGCATCTTTTTTTTTTTTACTAAAAATTATTGAGGAGACATTGATCAACAAATTCCCCTTACATATTTATTACATTATTAACCATCTTACCCATGCTACACTCTATATCTCCATGTGTATTCTGCAACTATCCATTTGTACCTGTTAATCCTTTTACCTTTATTTTCCTGTCCCTCATTGCCCTCCCATCTAGTAGCCCTTAAAATAGTCTCTGTATCTATGAGTTTCTTACTGCTTTTGTTGTTGTTGTTTATTTTGTTCTTTAGATTCCACATGTACATGAAATCATGTGATCTTTGTCTTTTCTTGTCAGACCCATTTCATTTAGCACAATACCCTCCAGGTCCATCAAGGCAATATCTTTTCCATCCACTTCATTTTAGTCTATATGTGGCTTTTAATCTGAAGCAAGTCTCTTGTGGGCAGCTTATGTAAGGGCCTTGTTTTCTTATCCATTCAGCCACCCTATCTTTTGGTTGGAGCACTTAATACTTTTCCATTTGAGATACTTGTTGATGGTAATGTAGTTATTTACTATTCTTTATTCATGTTTTTGTTACATGTTTTTTCTTCTTAAAGAAGTCTCTCCAACATTTCCTGTAATACTGGCATGGTGTTGATAAATTCCTTTAGCTCATTTTTGTCTGGGAAGCTCATGATAAAGGTTAAAAAGTAGGACTTTTACAAGCCATACTCCTTGTTTATAGTAATTCAATTAATACAAAATGAACAAATTAGAAAAGATTAATCCCATTAACATTAAACTCATGGATAAAAAATGAACAGAAAATAGAAGAAATTTAAATTATATAGAAATTAATGAAAATATGAATATGAATGTTCCATAGCTAAAGCTTAGACTAAAATATGACTTTAAAAGCTTTAATCAAAAAGCAAAGATTGAAACAAATCAGTGAAAACTTAAGTAACTAGAAACATACCAAAAATACTACAACTGAAATAATTTTGGAGAATAGACATAGTAAAGATAAATTTTGAAATTAATGGAATATAAAGTGAAAGATTAAAACTTATTGACTAAACTATAAAGTAATTCTCCAAAGAAAGACAAAGAACAGGTAATTCAAATAAGAATATATTATAAATGTAAATATAAAGCTCATAATTGAATGCACATGATGAGATTGTTTTTTCACCTAGTAATTTGGCAAAATATTTTTTAAAATATCATTTTCAGTGAGGTTGAAAGGAAAAGGCTATCTCATACATCCTCAGTTGAATATAACTAGCTAGCAATACTTGGTGCATCAGATAGAATTTTTTCCAAATAAAAAGATAATCATATCCTTTTATCCATCAATTTCTCTTTTAGGGATCCATCTTACAGAAATGAATGCATGACTATGCAATCAGTACCTACCTTAAATTCAGATCACGGGGGTCCTTGCTTCTGGCCCTGTCTTTACCAGGGGTTATTCCTGCCTTTCTTTCCATATGGGGTGGATAGTTGTTGGGGTCAAGAAGTCATTCCAACATGGAGCTTGCAATTCCCCTACTCCCATCCTGGATCACATTCCATATACTCAGGACTCAGAATTCTCTGCCAAATGGTGCAAGTCACTTCCAGGTTCTGAATGGACCTTTTGCCCAGCTTGTTCTCTCTCAGCACCTCTAGGCTCAAGGAGTGGTCAAGTGGAGGCTATTTGAAAGAGGAGAGTCTATCAGAATTGTGCAGGTGGAGTGAATGTTAGACCTGGAGTGTCCATATGTAACAACACAAGGCAAATTGTGTGATAGGACTGTCCCCAGAGTGGACTGAGAACTGGGGCAGGTGGAGGGCAAATAGATGGAAACTAAGACATCTGAGAAGTGGAAATTTCAGATTGATCTCCCAGGTCATTATGAGTGTATATTTGTTAAAAGAGGAAGATAGAATTTATTTTATTTAACAACTCGTTAGCTTGATTAATACATTTAAGTATTTAGAGATGATATGTGACCCTCCATTTATATTTTCCTGTGGCCAACAAATGTTAGGAGTGGACCTGTATACAATAACATAGATTTGAGAATATTTTTTGCAGTATTTTTTTAATAGGCTAATTTGCCATTAAAAGAGCAGTGATTAAATAAAATGCAGAAAGCATAAACTATAGGACACACTGATTTCTATACCCCTCACCTGGTCTACTCCAGTATTACACACCCTAGGAATCAGCACAGTCACTCACTGTGTTATTAACTCACCAGAAATTCTTCCTTGATTCTACTTCAGTGTTAGCAATTTTTCTTTATCTTCACTGGCTCAAGAGTAGGTACTATCTCCGCTCATAAGGAACATTCAAATAGCTTCTCAACTGGTTTCCCACTTTTAGCTTTCTCCAATATATATCCCAAATAGCAATCGAAGTGCTCTTATGAAAACTAAATCAGATCATATCACTTCCTGCCTAAAAGTCTTCCATGACTTCCCATTGTTTTGTGAACAATATCCATACCACCTGGGTGACTAAAGACCCCGAATAACAGCTCCCCTCTCCAACTTGCTCACTGTGATCAAGCTTAAATGGCCTCATTTCAATTCATCACACATTCCCTTTCCTACCTTAGTAGCAGCACAAAGCTATTCTTTTTGTTGGAAATGTTCTCCCTGCACATGATTTCTCTTCACTGCAGTCTAACTTTAAATGGTACATCCTTAAAGTAGTTCTGTCCATTTTCCCTTAGTAATTTGATATTCAACATTCTTCTAAGTTTGTACTCACGTAATTACTTACATGTTTAAATACTTTTTATCGCATTTCTCACTAGACTTGAGTCATGTTGTTATCATTCATCTCTGCTCACATAGTGCACTGCTGAAAGTAGGTGGTTAACAAGAATTCATTGACTGATGAATGTAAGATGAGACAGTTAAGTGTTCAGAAAAGGTATCATACATGTATGAAAGATTTCCACAGTCTTATATAAATAATGCCTCATTAGAATAGTTATTAAATGCTTTTTACAAGCACTGAAGTCATGTGACAAAATATAATCACTTGGAAAACATAGAAGAAAAGATCAAAACAAACTATTTCAGACCCCATTATAGTAGCTCAATGAATTATTTCCAGTGCTACTTTTTTCTCCTGGCTATCTTAGATTATAAACAAGCAAGGAGTATTCTAGACTGAAGTCTACCTCCTGTGATCTCTAGAAATGGGAACAAAATTATTATGGAATATGTAAGGCTATTCTTTTTTTTTAACTCCTTCTTCCTTCCTACTCTACCTTGCTCTTTTTTTCCTTCCTCTTCTTTTTTCTCAAATAATAGATGAGTCAAAGCAATACTCCTTCCATTATTTATAACAATAGTGCATGTCGATAAATCAGAAACCCAAATAGAATCCATATATAGGCAAGTAACTATCTTAGAATATTTAATTCTTTATCAAGAATGAGAATAGGATGTCTAAATTTATAAGACCTTTCTGATATGTGATTTGGAACAAGGAAGACATGAGTGATAGAAGAGAAGAAATGGCAGAAAGAAAACATATTTCAAAGAGACTTGGAGACTCATCGAATATAGAAGATAAAAGAGAGAATGGTTAAAGATGATTCTAAGTCTACTGAACACTTAAGATCTATGGATTTCTTTGATCTATGGACTTTTTTGTGTGTAAATTATACCTTAATGAATTTTTCTCAAAAATTAAAAAAAAAAAAGATGATCTGTCTTCAAATATGAGCCAGTAGTCAGAAAGGCTGAAATGCAGGGCCAAAGGAGCTCAGTATTAAACACCTAACATCTGCTTAACATGGATTCTTTGATTGCAAACTATTTAGATTTGCTTAAATAATCGTGAATTCTCACTCCAGTTATTATATGGGGAAATAAAGTCAGGGACATAGACAGCAATGCTCAAAAAGAATTCTTAATGTAAGAAGTAAAATAAGCCTGTCAGGTGGAAGGAAAATTTTCTAAGTTAGACATGACATAGAAATTATATTCATGGGGACAAGGAATAAGAGGAAACACCACTTTCCATATAACTTTAATAAGGCAATGATACTGTATTGCTTATCTTCATGAAGATTAATTTTCACTAAATGTAAACTTTATTTTGGAAGAAAATTTAAAAACAAAACCATTTTGAGAAATTTTAAATGCATTTCTCTTAGGAGTGTTATAATCTAGTTTTTAGATTAAGCTGAATGTCAAAAGAAAACTGAAAACGGCCTACTGATATAATAGAATTGACAGTAATGGCAGAAAGCTTCAATCATGAAAAGCCAGTTTCTCTCATTTAGCAGCTTTAGGAATTATCACTGACATATCCATTTTTCTATATTACTCCAACATCTGGTTTACAGGAAACATAATTTGTCTGTCTTGCCAGTAGACAGAGCTAATCAGTAAATTAAAACTACTGAAGGAGAAATTTTGAAATACCACAATAGTTTTCCATTTTTAATAATATCTTTTATAATTTCTAAAACAAATTTCTATGTTTTGTACGAAACATGGATTTATATGGGATATGGTTATCCTGCTCTAAAAATGTATTTTTAGAACATTTAATCTGTGATTGAATTCATATGTCAAAGATCTCTGTGTCCCAAGTGACTTGGATTACACATTGGAATTTATTACATTTCTCTTAGCTTAAGCCCTAACCTTTAGGCAGTTGTGTTTCCCCCTTGCAAACATTTGAAGACCAAAAGTTTTAATGACCAAAATTATATTAAAATTTATGTAAGGACATGTCTTGCCTCCTTGACAGTGACAGAGGGTTACTTTCTGCAGTCCCATCTCCCTACCTTGATTTTTATTTCTGGAATTAATGGTGTGGTCTTAGATTCATTTAGAGCTAAGGTTACCATATGTCCCCAGTTTGTCCTTCTAATTTCCATTTATATATCTTGTTTGGCATCCTATCTAGTTAGTGCTCTTTTTTTTTTTTTTTTCTCAGAAGTCTTCTAATTTGGATGATAAACTATCTGGTCACCCTATTACTAGCTGAGTAGGTGAATATGGAATCTCTTACTGAGTTCTCTTCTTCCCAAATGCATGTGTCCCTCATGTTGCTTTTTCTCAAAAATGTTGTTTTAAAATTTCTGATCTGTCTCTTCTCTTTGTCAGGGACTGAGGACCAGATCCACTAAAGTTGGAATTTCTTAGACTTGAGAGTTGATAGTTCTCAGCCAAGGCAACCAATGAGGTAAGAAATGAAGAAACTAGAGCTAAAGTTGTACAGGAAAGCTATGATGCAAAAGCCAGCATGGGAGACTTTAAGACAACAAACAAACAACCAAATTCTTCTGACATTAGAGTCTATGGTCCAGAATTTGGTCCCAGAAATGACGACAAATATAAAACAGATGAAATTTACTATGGTTTTTAGCTAGAAAGAATGCTGTTGAACATCTTTTCATATATTTGCTCGTCATTTGTATGTCCTTTAGGGAAAAGTGTCTGTTCAGGTCCTCTGCCCATTTTTTGATTGGATTGCTTGTTTTTTCATTGTTATTGAGTTGAATCAAAACCACAATGCCATCTCACACTTGTTAGAATAACTATAATGAACAAAACAAGTAATAACAAATGTTGGAGAGGATGTGGAGAAAAAGGAACCCTCATACACTGCTGGTAGGACTGCAAATTGGTACAGCCACTATGGAAAACAGTATGAAGATTCCTCAAAATACTAAGAATTGATCTATCATATGATCCAGCAATCCCTCTACTGCATATTTACCCCAAAGACTTGAAAATTCATATCCAAAAAGATATTTGCACACCGATGTTCATAGCAGTATTTTTCACGGTGACCAGGACATGAAAGCAACCAAAGTGTCCAATGATAGATATTTGGCTGAAGAAGCCACGGTACACATATACAATGGAATATTACTCAACCATAAGAAGAGATGAAATACTGCCATTTGCAACAACATAGATGGACCGTGAGATAATTATACTAAGTGAAATAAGCCAGACAGAAAAAATTGAAAAATCACACGAAATCACTTGTATGTGGGATATAAACCTAAAAGCAACAAATAAACAGGACAGAGGTTTGTGGAATGGACAATGGACTAGTGGTAACCAGAGGGTGGGGAGAGGAAGAGAGGGGAAGTAGATGGGATAAAAGGGGTCAAATATGTGATGACAGAAGGAAATCTAACTGTGGTATGTGAACACACAATGGAAATATGTGTGTGTGTATATATATATATATGCCTTACTGTTAAAATGTACAGCTGAAATCTACCGGATTTCATCAACCAATGTCACTATCAAAAAATAAATTAAATTAATAAATAAATATAATATACATGTGATTAAAAAAAAGAAAAGAAAAGAATGCTGTGTTTGAGGACTCTTTTTAAATGACCCTGACAGTGTGTCACTTGGGGTTTCATTTTTGTTTAAAAGGTAGAGATTGTTTGTGTAGCGTTTGTTTTAAATACATCATCGCCTTAATAAATCCACATATTCTTTACAAGCCTGTAGACTTTTCTTTTTGTAAAACTTTCTTAGTGAGCCTCATTTTCCATAGTTTTCTGCTATATGATTATTCAAGTTATAATTTAGTTTGTCACCTTTGTTATATTGTTTAATTGTCCTTGGGCAAAGAAAACAGTTGTCTGAACTAAGAGTAAAAAGGATTCTATCATATAAACACTCCCTCTCATTTTAACATTGATTGTGGATTGATAGGGTGATTTATCTAAGTCTAGTGACCTATTACTGCCTTTAGTCCTCCGTGTATTTCTTGTCCTACTGGTTCCTTAGCTCACCTACTCAGTCCTAGGACTTGTACACAAAGAAGGATGTGAGGATCTCTTTCTAAATGCCAGCTCTGCCCCAAATGCTCTGCCCCAAATGCTCTTTCTAAATGCCAGCTCTGCCCCTTGACTTTCATAATTAACTACACCTCAAAACTTCAGTTTCCTTTCTTCCTCATTTCCTTCCTTCCTTTTCTATAAAACAAAACAAAACCCTTTTAATTTATAAATTGAATATTTTTCTCTATTTATCCTTATACTGATTATCACAGCTAGAATTAAAAAAATTTCTGCTCTGACTACAAAACATTGGTCAGAGTTTGTATTTAGCCATCATACTTTCTTTCCAGCTGATTTGCTTCTTTGTTTTCTTATTAGCATGCTTTTCCTGAGACACTTATTCAGGCTTTCTTCATTTTGGTTCCTTCACAGTCATCCAGTATAAAGAGAAAACTCTTTGAAGCATCACCTATGACATATTCAATGGGTAAGATTTTTTGATGCTTAGTTCTATTTCTAGCTTCTCCCATAAATAATAAGAAGCTTTCAAATGCAGCACTGTCAGTCCCTACCAAATGAACAATAAATCTACCTCTCCCAAACAATAAGAACTATTGTACGAGTTGTGAGATAATGATAACTACAACTACATTTCTGATATTAGTTTTGAAAGCATGGTTTCATCTGAAACAGAAATGAAGTTGAGTCTAAAATATGAAAGTAATTCAATAGCTGGAATGAGAGAAATGTTTACAAAAACATATCTTCTTGGCTTAAGTTATAAATTTTCTAATTCAAAATCTAAACCTTCATTCTACCAAATTTCAATGATAATATATGGTTCAGCAGAGCATGATGAATGCAACTGAATTGCCTCCAAGGTATATTATTAGTAGACTATATGAAATTTATAATTTCTATTTCTATATAACATTTTATAACTAACTTTTAACATAATTTGTACAGGGATTAGTTGAATGTACAAATATAATTTCTTGGTTAATGGAAATAAGCATAAGAAAACCTAAATTTGGAATATTTGACAACCTCGATAAAGATCGGTTAAATCGTCATAGAAAGTTGTGGAGTATTTTCCACGTCTTGTACACATTTTGTGTTTTTAAATCAGTTGGGAGACCAACATGAGTAGAAAACAACAGATTTCTCTCACCCTGGAAACAGTGTTGTGGCTTGATAGCTTGAAAACTTACTTGACCTCTTTCATGGTGGTGATCCAACTCTACCCTGAAGATAAGGCCTTATTTTACTATTTAAGTTATTAAACAAATAACCTAATTTCTTGTTATATATATGTTTTAATACTACATATTTACTAGTTAATAAAGCAAGTAGGGATTGAAGAAAAAAAATTCTATCTGTCTACTCTGCAGTGTTTTAGCAAATGCCAATTTGTTTACACTGGCAAAAGGAGAAATTTTATTTGATGTCCCAGTTGAAGGATCTGTTCAAAGGTCAAGGGCGAATTAACTCAAAAATGGATTAAAAATATAAACATAAGACTTGAAACCATAATACTCTTAGAAGAAAACAGAGAAAGTTTCTTAATATTGGTCTTGACAATGATTTCTTGGATGTGACACCAAAAGCACAAGCAACAAAAGCAAAAATAGATGAAAGGGACTACATCAAGTTTAAAGTTTTTGCTCATCAAAAGAAATAATCAACAATGTGGAAAAGCAGTCTATAGAATGGAAAGCAATATTTGTAAACTATCTAATAAAAGGTTCATTCCCAAAATGTGTAAGGAATGCCTAAAACTCAGTAGCAAAAACAGAA
The DNA here is from genome assembly GCF_014176215.1 of Rousettus aegyptiacus. Lineage (NCBI taxonomy): Eukaryota > Metazoa > Chordata > Mammalia > Chiroptera > Pteropodidae > Rousettus > Rousettus aegyptiacus. The sequence continues at coordinate 123,086,704 of NW_023416284.1, read as the reverse complement.
ACAAATAACTTGATTAAAAAATGAAAAACATACTCAAACAGACATTTCTTCAAAGAAGGCATATAAACAGCCAACAAGTATTTGAAAACATTCTCAACACCACTAAATATCAGAAAAATGCAAATCGAAACTACAACGAAATGTCACCTCACACCTGTTAGGATGGCTACTATCAAAAAAAGAATAATAATAATAAAGAAAAAGAAAGAGAGGAAAGAAAGGAAGGAAGGAAGGAAGAAAAAGACAAACATTGATGAGGTTATGGAGGAATGATGCAGTGTTGGTGAAAATGTAAAATAGTATAGCCACTATGGAGACCAGTGTGGAGGTTCTTTAAAAAATTAAAGCTAGAACTACCATGTGATCCAGCACTCCCACCTCTGGGTACATACTCTAAAGAATTGAAATCAGGACCTCGAAGAGATATCTGCACTCCCATGTTCACAACAGTACTGTTTATGATAGCCAAGATATGGAAACAACCCAAATGTCCACTGACAGATGCATAGATAGAGAAAATGTGATGTATACATGCAAAGGAATTTATTCAGCCTTAAAAAAAGAAGAAAATCGTACAATTTAAATAACGTAAATGGACCTGGAAGACATTACGCAAGTTAATTAAATCAGTTACTCTGGGGAGATCTGCATTATTCCTCTTATATGAGCCATCTAAAATAGTCAAACTAATAGAAGTAGACAATACAATAATGATTGAAGTGGCTGGGGGAGAGGGTTAAGGGAATTGTTGTTCAGTTGGTATGAAGTTACAGTATATACAAGATAGGTAAATTCCAGAGATCTGCTGTACAGTTTAGTGACTATAGTTAAAAAAAAAAAAAAAAGATATTGTGCACTTAAATTTTCAGAAGATAGACATGATGTTAAGTGTTCTTACCAAAACAAAAGAAACAAAATGACACAAGGAAGTTGGAGGTGAAGGATATCGCCTTGATTATGGTAGTACAATTGTATATGTTAATTCTGTGTGATTTTTTTATAAATCAATTATACCTAAAAAAAAATAATAATAAATAACTGGGAAAAAAGAAAAGGTCAAGGGAAGCTGCAAATGCTTGGAAAGGATTATTTCCCTAAATAAGTGGCTTGATTAATTGCATTTTTGGAAGATAATTATACTTTCTGCATATGTAAGCTTAAATGCTGAAATTATACTTTCCATGAGCTATTGAACGACATAACATTCTCTATCTTTTATGTGAGACTAGGGTAAAACTTATTGGAAGGTTATTATAAAGTTGAAAAAAATCCTCAAATATCATCGAGAACCTTTTAGAGTTTTACTCTCCATTTTTAGCAGAAGAATGTGCACTATTTTAAACTGTCCCCTACAGAAGAGATTCTCTTTTCCAATAATTCATACCATGAATGCAGTGTTCTTATCCAAGCTCCTGCTGTAGCTTTTGCAGGATTGCAATATAGAATGTGTTGACAAATTTTCAAAATAGTGTCTCCTTTTTGTTAATTAATTATATTAATTAATTATATTCAGAGAACTGTATTTAACACAAATCATTCAGGAAAAACTTGATAAAAAGAAGTGGCAAATTTAATTTTCAGTTATACCCATTTGCTGACTACAACTAGAAGAGTAATATTACCTAGTCATTAGTTTGGGTTGCTCAAGGGCTACTCTTCATTGAAATAATGAATCTTCAAAATAAATCCCCCCCCTTAATTCTCATATAGTCCTTTTTAATGAAACCTGGAGAGGGATGTCTTATTATAAATACTAATTACCATGTTAAGTTGTCTAATATCACATTATGTAGAGAGATTTTGTTATTATTTTATTATGTGCTTAGTTATAACTGAAATTAAAGATAATTTTCTCATCCTTTGGTAAAACTGGATGATTGAGTTAAAGTTCATTGACTAATTTGATAATTTTTTTTCAAATACTATTACAAAATACTATTGGCCACTAAGAAAATAATAGGTCTAAAGTCTTGAATAAAAAAAGAGAGATCTTAGTATTTATAAAGTGAAAATAGTACTTATTAAAATAGAGTCAGAGCATATCAGAATTGGGTTCTTTTTATTGTGTTGAATGATAATTTGTCCTCTATTTAATTTGATGATAATTAAATATGGAAAAATCATCAAAGTTGAGTTTTAGATGTAAGGGTATATTTATACCTTTTAATGAGTATTTGCAACATAAAAATTGTCATTTATCAGCTAAGTAAGACTTTCACACATGTTGATTTTATGTTATATATATTTGCTAGAAAAATGGGGCCTTTAACAGCCTCACTTTACACATCCTCCATCCAAGAATTTATTGCATGAGTTGTTAGCAAGATGAAGTTGATATTTGAATTTATTTATTTGTTTGTTTGTTTGTTTTTGATATCTGAATTTAAAAGCAATTGATTTTATAGCAGAAATACATGATGCTAATTGACATTTTCACTCTGGATTTTAGGGTATCACATTGAATTATGTAGTATTAATATAAATTTTTCATCTCTTTTGGATACGAGGGCACACATTCTCCTTGTTTGTCTCCTACTTCTCCAGCCACTATTTTTATCTACCTGACCTCTTAATGTTACAGTGCTTTAGATGCCAATGGTATGTTGATGACTCCAGTATATTTATCTCCAATCTTGATCTTTTCCTTGAATATCAGTGAGGCTCATCCAATGCCTATTTGTCATTTCTGTGTGAATATTTTAAAACATCTTCTCAAACTTAATTTGAAAAATAATACCTCTTCTAACACATACTCCACTTCTTCCTATTGCCTTCCATTGTCACCGAATGGCAATTTATGTCTACCATTTCCTCTGGCCAGAAACTTTAGTGTCAGATTTGACTTCTCTTTTTTTCTGACACCCCAGGAAATGCTTTCTCTACCTTCTATATGTATCTGGGATCTGTCTTAGTTCATGCCATAATTACTGTTTGTCTGGATTATTGCAATAGTTCTCAATGGTCTCCTTATTATTTCTCTTGCAAAGGGAAGGGATTTTTCAAAATTAATGTCAGATAAAATTTTACATCTGCTTCTTTTTAACTTAAGTTAAAATCTGAATGAATACTAATTGCATTAGTTTTCTAAGGCTGTTATAACAAAATATTATAGACTGGGTGGCTTAATAACAAAAATTTATATTCTCACAATCCTAAAGACTGGAAGTCTAAAATCAAGGTATCAGCAGCTGTTGTTTCTCCAGAGGACAGTATAGAATCTAGATGGACGGTTTTTATATTTATTATTTATAGGCATTACTCCATGGTGTTCCATCTTATATACTTCTTCATTAAAAGTCCACTGTTCTAAAGTTTATTTTTCCATATATAATGGATCTGTTCTCTGGCCACTTTTAAGATTTTCCATTTACCACTGGCTTTCACAAATTAGCTAATTACATGCATTGGTGTGTTTTTCTTTGTGTACTCATTATTTCTTTTAATATTTTTCTGTCCCCTAAACTTAGTGAGACTACCATGCTCTCCTTAAGGACTCTTTCCTATATTGGAGTCCAGACTGTGCCTCAGGGAAGAAAGGCAGGTTGAATGTAGGATATACCACTTTTTCCCTCTTTATTCATAAATCACAGTTCTATGCTAACTTTTGTCTAAAATCAGTTGTTTCATATAGTTTGTTCGGTTTTGTAGTTTTATGATAGGCAGGTAAGTCCAGAGTCCATTATCTATCATAGCTAGAGAAAGAAATACCTTTTAACTTCTAAAGATTATTTCAATAAGTTTGAATCTTTATTTTTGTTTCTGTTTGTTTCTGTTGCAGTGTTTTAGTTTTATCATTTTTACACATGGCTTATAAATGGTGGACAAGGGACAGGGTCACAGAGAATGGTAAATGCCTTTTTCAAATAATTTATTTGGTATTTTCAATGTGTCCCTTCCAAATTCATATGTTGAAATCCCCACCCCAAAGGAGATGGTATTAAGAGGTGGCATCTTTAGGAGGTAATTAATTTGTGAAGGTGGAGCCCTCATGAATGAGATTAACGCCCTTTTAAAAGAAGCCTCAAAGAGATACTTAGCTTTTTTATTGTTAAAGAGTAAAATGAGAAGTCTGACTCTGAAGAGGGCCCTCACCCCAACGGTGTTGATACCCTCACCTTGGACTTCCAGCCTCCAGAACTGTGAGAAATAAACTTCTGTTTTTTTATAAACCATAGTCCATGGCATTTTTTTTTTTTTTTAATAGCAGCCTGAACAGACTGAGACAATATTCTGAAGGGACTAGGTACTTTTATTTTAGGTTTTCTTAATACATACTTCCCCCCAAATTTCTTTAATGTTAAAATCTTAAAAATATTTATGGTAACTCAGAACATTTTATGATTTTCATTTATTTTAAAAAGTAATATAAATGGAGCCACCTTAAAATGGAATTGGAGCTGCCATGCCAGAGGAACTGCCTTGCATATCTTACGCCTCAAACCCTTTCTGCTCTGCCTTCTAAACTGGAATGTTCAAATAGGACAAAATAACCTTTAGCCTGCGCCTAAAGCAACCTTATGTCCCAAAGAACTGTTTGCAAAGATAACAAGAAAGCAGATATTACAACTACCAGACTGAAATTTAAAATCACCATTTAGAATTAGGCTCACTATATTAGCTTTTCTGCACCAAAAAATTGCTTCTTCTATTGATGTAATTGTTCCCCTTCCCTTTCTTATAAATACCTCTTACCTTTGTCTCCAATTGGAACAATGTTTGGACTTCCACCTGAATCACTGCTTTCCTGAATAGCTATTGTTTTTGATATAAAATAGATGCTTGTTACTTCTCACTTTGAAAGGCTTTTATTTTTAGAAAAACATATCCCTTTTTATTCAATAATGGTCTTTAGTTACATTTTAAAAAACTGGAATGCTGTTAGTTTCTCAGAAAGGAACACATGTGAACAAGGAAGGTTTTTGATGGGTATATCCAGAATGTGGGGCAAGGTCCAGGGGTTGGTTTTAACATAGTGAGTTATCTGGTACAGTAGGTCACTGGGTCCAGACTGTGCCAGCAGTTTGGCTTTTTCATCTTTAATATGCAATGGAGAATCATTCAAGATTAGGGCAGGGGAACAAACCAGCATGAAATGAGGGAGAGAGTATGATATTTAATGCTGGAAGTTAAAACAGTGAGGCCTGACTCCATTTCTTACTTCATGATTGATTTTAAGCATGTTGGTGATTTCTTTGAGAATGTGTTTCACCTGAAACTAATGGAATCTATTTTGCATATTATTATGTTAGCTAATTCAGATGATTTACATGTAAACACTTGGTCATTTGAAAAAACACTATAAATGAATGTGTTGTTATAATTGTTATGAAGAGAGTGGCACAAGCAATATTTTGGGAAGACCACTTTCGGTGATGTATGCCGGCTGTAATGGAAGAGAGAAGCCCTAGGTGGGAGATGGTAGTTTGATGTCCTCTGTGGTGTAAGAACTCTTCAAGTCTCTGCCATAGCTAATGTTTGCTGATAGGAGGGGAGAGGACATTCAGATCTGGGACATTACTTCTCACTCTTTAATATGCATACCAGTCACCTGGGGTGCTTGTTCAAATGCAGATTTTAACTAAGAGGATTTGGGTGGGGCTTGAGATTTTACATTTTTAAAAGCTTCCAGGTGATGCCAATTCTGTTAATCCAGAGAATACGTTTTCTGTAGCATGTATTCAGGAGTTGCAGAGGATGGAGACCCAGAGGTAGTACAAATTCCAGGGGACAGCTTGCTTTTCTTTCAGTTTTGGTTAATTCCAGGTAGTAAAAAAAAAATCAAAAGTCTCTCTCTGTGAAGGGTTTCCCAGCTATGCATAGTGAACGTTTATAGTACATTCAAAGAGCATCTCTTTCTTTCTTTCAGTGCTATTTTAATGGCTGAAAAATGACAGCTAGAAATTTATTACTTGCAGGAAAATTACTGCTTGGCTATGCCCATGGGAACATGGTTATGTCCATGGGAACATAGGTTGTTACCCATAGGAACATAACATTCTAAACAAGCTTTTTGCTTCTGTAACCCCGCTTACACATCTGACCTGTGAGTTGACAGGTAGTGAATAGAAGAAGAATAGACCTTTGTATTTAGACAGAATGAAGAATGGGATTTTGGACTTAAAAACCCTGTACCTCTACATTTCAGGGCTGCTTGATTTGGGATCTGCGTACCCCTGGCAGACCCAGCTGGCTGAATAAGGAGTGTTTCCTATAACTCACTGAGTTCTGATGGTCCGTGTGTCTTTCGGGGGCTGGTGGCTACAACACTATTTGTCTTTTTCAATTTTTCTATTCCCCTTTTTAAGGTAACGATAATATGAAGGAGAAATAGTCTACAACAAATAGATGATGATAATATAAATTCAAGGGAAAAAAATGCCAACCACCAACCTCCTGAGATAGTGGTGGTAAAAGCTCTTATGTAAAAATTAAAATTAGTTTTCTGTCTTCTGAGCATTTAACAATGGGAATTCCTTCTTAATATTGACAACCTAATTATTAAGCTCTCTTGAATTTGAAGTTTACCTTTTAAGGACCTGAATTTTAAAACCATGACTGACATACATGACCATGAAAATAGATGTTATTTGTTAGGTCTGCGGGGCCTGCCTGGAGGCTTCCCAGTTTGACAGTGCATCCAGACAAGGGCCCACCCTAAAGCCCTGGTGCCACCACCCTAATCTGGATGCTTAACTGACATTTCCCATTCTATACCCTAACCCCACATACCCCTATAAAAACTACGCCCTCCTGTCACAGGGCAAGACTTCTCTGGCCCCTCTCCTCGGGACCAGAGAACCTCACCCGGGAGCCCTCTCCCAATAAAGGCTTGTTTTTAAAACCTCTTTTGGCGTGTCACGCGTTTAACTTACATTATTCTTTCTTACTGTAGATTTTAGAACTTTCCTTTGAAAGAAAAATACGTGACTGAAAATGAATTATGTTGACTTTGTAAATATGACTTGGTAAATATGTGCTTATCCCTTCTTATTTTGCTTTGAATGTAAATTATCACAAAGCCATTGATTGAATAGTGGCTTGTATCTTGTAGTCTTCAATAGTTAAAGTATAGGTTGAGCCTAGGGTGACATAAATAGGCTGTATATATGGAATAATTGTTCATCAAGCATCTCTGGAAAATATTTTAAGTTCTCATTAAAGAGCTCATTGTAATTTTTATGCAACTACGCTAAAATATTTTCTGTATTAACAACATCATTTGAAGGAATTAGGACGTGTTCCCATTTTAGTTTTAGTTTGTTTGAAGTTTACCTCATTTAATTGGAAGTTTTCTTTTCCCTTTACAATGTTTTGTAAAAGTATTTCGAAGCTAAAATTAGTTGGATGAATCTCTTTAGGATAACAGCTTATATTTCCATAGGCTATAGCCTGCCTTAAGATTTTGTTAGATTATTTGTTTAATTGGAATATTTAGAATAGGTAATCCATGGACATAGTGAAAGTATCAAAATGTACAAAAAATTTTAAGTAAAAGGTAAGTCTCCCTTTTAACCAGTGTCAAAGCAAAAATTTCATTAAACAAAATTAAACACGCAAAGAAAACTTGATTCAAGTCTGTTGCAACGGGAAAAGATCCCAAAGCTCAGTTTGAATTCAGATCCACCCAAAAAAAAAAAAAAAAAAAAAAAAAGTGGTTGAGTTTTTAAGATCTGGGCTAGGGAAATCTTAGTCTACCTATTTTTGCTAATTGACTTTACCCAAGGAAAAATTAAACTTTTTCTTATCTTCGTGTGAGGAATTAGTTTTATAATTTGGAGCAAGCCACCTCCCTAGGTGTTAGGCTTATCTACCTTTCCATAGAGACTCAGAGGTAGGGGCAGTCTTCCTTGATGACTACATTTCTAAGAGATGGCTCCCGGGTACTTTAGAAAGATAGTTCTGGGTTATATACCCGGAAATGGGCTTTTAAAAATATTTATATCTCAAAGGAACAGAGAAAGAATTTACAAGTACAAGTTTTCTAATGTGCTAGAAGAAAGATGTGGGGAAGTAGCCTTAGGTGTAGTCAAGTTGAAAGGAATGATAAGGCGATCTTAGTCACCATATGTCCTCCCTGGAGAAAACTGCTGTCAAGTTCTTAGATGTCTCTTTCAAGAAATGATCTATGCCTATTGAGTGTAGATGCATTATACATTTTTAAATATACAAATATTCTATAGCTTGCTTTTTTCCACTTTACAATCTATATTGAAGACTAGTATAATAAATAGTACAGTAAATTATAAAAAATATTCTATTTTATAGATGTACCAAACTAAATAGATCTCAATTAAGAGAAATTTAGGATGTTTTTAGGCTTTTATGTTAAAACCAGTGTTGCTACACATTGGAACATACTTTGTTTTGCACTCAAGATGGTATTTCTTTAAGATAAACGGCTAGAAATGATATTGCTGGGTCAAAAGGATACATTTCAAATTTTGCTAGTGATTACCAAATTACTTTCCCTATGTTGTACCAATTCTTGTTCATATCAACCTTTGCAAACACAGCATGTTATCAGACTTTTTGATTTTTGCCGGTGTAATGTGAAAAGTAGTGACTTTTTAACTTTAATTTACATTTTATATTATAAACATCCACACTATCAGTGCAGACATTCAAACTGTGCCATGAGTTGTCAGTTCCCAAGTAGAAATAGTTTGCTGTGAATAACTACCCATTAGCGATAAAATATCCAAATTGTGCTAAGAAAAATGTCAAAAATTATAAAGTATTTAAAGGACATTTTCCTTTTACAAAAACCTTGCAGAGTTCTGTCAAGGTAAAGGACAATCGTGGATAAAGGAAATCTTCATACTTTTTTCTTTTTACAATCTCTAACCTCACTATCATGTTTCAGATTCAAGCTATTTTTCCTTAGTGTCTTTGCTGATTCTTTCCTATGCTGTAGATAAATCACGAGATTAGAAAATTTGAAGAAAAGGGATATTTTGAAGAAAATAATTATTGGAAACTCTATCCCTTGTTTCCCCTGAATCACCTGTAAGAAATAAGAAAAAAAGTGAGGGAAGGAGCATTACTATTTGTTAAGCAAGGTCCTGTTGAGTTTATTTTTCTACACAAGTGTTATTAATTTCCAAGAGAACCTTCCAGATAGGTGATGTCATATTCATATGACACATGTGCAACCTGAGGTCAGAGGAGTGAAGCAGTTGGACAAGGTCACTCAGCTAGGGGATGAAGCTGGAATTGGATCCCTTTTTCCATGTCACTGCGAAGCCATGCTTCTACCACATCGCATATTTTCTCTGTCTGTGCCATGTTATATAGAAAGGATTTGTCAGTTCAGTATGGCAGGCATCCTATCCTAACTCAGAAAGACCTTTCTGGCTTTTCTGGGTTTTACTATAGTGAAATAAACACGGATATTCTGGAAATTCAAATGTTGATAGATATGAAAAAGTGAATAATATTAATTTAATGAATTTTTTTAATAGATAAGTAGATGAATATGTGGATATATGTAACTCACTGACAGAAACTATTTCGTTGCTGTTTGTAAAGGCTAAAAGAATTAATTCTTCTCATCTTCTAAGTTCTAGCTTGTCTAATAGTCAAATTAACAGAGAAAGATTAATAGGTGAAAATAAACAATTATATTACGTGAACTTGGGGAATGAAAGCTTGGAATGAAAATTCCAAGACAGTGAGGTTGCACTGGGTATGTAAGACATTTTCGTCAAAGGAGAAAGTGGGGAAAAGGGGAATTAGATTTCAGAAATGACAATGGGTGGTTTACAGATAGTTGAGGAAGAATGGAACATACACTGCAGCAAAATTCTTGCTAGGCAACTCAGAAACAACGGAACATGGGGCTCTAGCTAACAGGCTTGAAGTCCTTCTGAGTAATGCTGGGGTGAAAATTCTTAAGGTGATTAAGCCCAGGTTTCCTGGCTAAAAAGCAGCTTTCTCTGTCTAAATCTCTTGGGCAGGAAAGAAGGGGAGGCACAAAGGTTATTTCTGAGTCTTCCTTCTTAATAAACAGCTTAAAGTCAAATATCCCAAAAGGCAGCTTCTGGATGGCAAAATTTTTTTTCCCTTCATGTTTAAGTTGCATATGCTTTTTGCCTGTCTTTCCCAGAAGAATTCTGTAGATAATATCCATAAGGGTATATTATGATTCTATTGACCAAGCATCCTGTTAATTGAATTACTTACTTTTTTATAAGACATTTTAGCATTACATGGAGAAGGATGTACCAGCTTGTATTCTCTAGGACATGGTTTCTTCAGAATGTTAACAAAGGTCATGGGAAAAAGGCATGTATAATATGTGAATTTGGGAAATGATGTGCTACAAAAAAAAAAAAAAATAGGAAGATTGACTTTTTGAGGCTTTAACATCCTAACAAACATTGCAACTTTCAGGGGTGATTTTGGAATGATGAGTTTCCCAATCACATTTGACCTGGAACTTCCTTTCAGTGAGCATCCTATGGGACTAATGTGCAGGAGGAGTCCACTGGGAAAAGTTGGTGCAGAGACAGTTGTCAGTAAACGAGGATTGCAGATACCAATCTGAGTACCAAGCTATGACTCATTTTATACAATGGTCTTTTGGTTTATTGATTTTGCAGAAGAAATAAAATACAGATAAATTTGTTTTAGAAACAGATGTTTCTGGGAGTATTAGTCAAATTTTGTATTTTTTACTTTTTAAATCCACTAATGGAGAGGCTAGTCAAAGGAAGCCAGTGGTAATTCCTCAGTAAAACAAATTCAAGATGTAAAATTTACTTTCTAAACTTATCAAGTTTATGTTTATCTTTTTTATCTAGATTAACTTAAAATGAAGCATATTGTTTTATTATAATTTCTTGAATTCTCTGATCATTAATGTGTGTATAGGTAAGTAAACACTAATTTGCTATTTTGCACGTTATTGTTGCAATAGCACCATCAGATATTTATGTTCAAACATGTAATAGGTTATTTCTGTGGGAAAAGGTTTTATTTTTCTTGTTTCTGTAATGACAATGAATGCCCTACAGCTGACATTCTCTGAAACACGCTTACTTCAGCCATCTATTTCTGGCATTATGCTTTGTAGATGCAGTTGTTTGCCAATATAACTAATTATTTGTTGACTAATGGTTCAATAATTTTAATACTTTTTTTCCTTTTCTTTTTACTGTCTCATTGAGTTTCAAACTACTGAAGTCACAGTGAGTTAATAGGCTACTCTCAGATGTTAGCACTAACAGCAAGGGAGAAGATAGAAAATTCTGTTGCATGAAAAACTAATGAAAAGGTAACATGGACTTTGGATACAATAAATTTTAGCATATTTTCTTTTTTTTTTATTCTTTAACGGTAAAAATGTATGTCACATTTAAATATTGAATACTTTTAATATTATACTATAATTTTAAATTTTATTAACTTTATTACTAATCCATTTGGATAGAATGGCAGAAAAATTAAAAATATCATTTTCCTCATTTATCAAAATTTATAAGTACTGACATCTTATTTTATTCCAAAGAAAGGCAGACTTAGAGCATAGTATTGGGTGTTTGTTATACATGTAAATATTTAAACAAGACAAAAATATTTCTGAAAATAATTTATTTTAAAAGGATGATATGTAGATCATATTTTTTTAAGGAAGTAAATAATAAAAATCTGCATCGATAGTACACCGCAAAAGCAGTCTTGTGAGTATTGACTGTAGAATTAGTTTGTGGTAACAGATGGACTCTCCTCTCACAAAATCTTCCAAGTGAAACACAGTGCCCAAGAAAAATGGACTCTCATATCATGAATCATATGAGGACTCTGGACATTTAGAGAATTTTGACTTCTCCAAACCATTTTTCCCTCTGAAATTTCACATTGTTTTCATCACAACTATGAGATCGTTATGGCAGCTTCTTTTACACCTATTTTACATATTTCTCTTCCATCTGTGATAGTCTTGCCATGTCTATACAGCCATCATGTTGGCTCAGGACTGCATTACTTAGCACACTGACTAGGAGAGTCTGTTCTTTTCTGGAGGCCCTGCCTCTGATCTGATCTCACTGCCAACTGCTATCAGAGTAATCTTAATCCAGGGCACTGAATGTGGCATTCCTTTTCTTCAAAACATTTGCTAATGTCATTGCCATCTGTATTTTTATAAAGTTCTTTATGTGACTTTGATATGCATTTGATTTGCTAAGTGGTTTAAAATATTCAAAATTCACTAAATCCATTCATGAGGCCAAGAAAAGAAATGTAGGCAAATGGTAGAGTATTTAAATAAACAAAATATAATATTTCAAGGAAAAAAACAAATTATTACAAAAGCGTTTCATATTTGATGAAAGGCTTATCAGCATACTTCTAGTTAGGGAAATTTAGCTGTAAAATGATCAATAATGAAAAGATTGTAGCCTTCTAAAATGTTGACTGATGGATTTTGATGTGCTAATGAAATTGGCATAATATTTTAATGAATTCTAACTGATAAAATGAGAATAATGAGATCTAGAGGTAAACTAAATGAAACTGATTACATGGGAGATAGAGTTAAATTTCTCATAAAAGATATCTGATGACAAAGTAATTATCAAATAATTATGTATTAAATTATATATTTTTCTCTCTGCCAGTGGGAAAACTCTATTTGCTGATTAGTTTTAAACTTTGTTAAATAAACTTCCAGTAAAATTAAGCAGCATGTTATGAACAAATTTGAAAAAAATTAAATAAATGTGATATACTAGAAAAATTAGGATGAATTTACTAATTATCCTAATTCTACATTTTTAAAAATGAATTTCAACTTCCATCAAGTTACTTAGGTTACTGACATAATTTTGTAGTTTGAATAGAATACATAAGGATATTGTTTTGTTAATATTGTGGCCTAGAATTTACATTTCCAAGGCTTAGGAATTTGTCTCTTTGTCTCTGTCTCTGTCTCTCTGTCTCACATACACACACACATCTTGTACATTAAATAAAGTTTTACAGAATTTCAAAATTGAGGAAGACTGAACCCAGTCAAATCTAATGCTAGGATCAGTGGTTTTAATGATATGCATATTCACCAGGATCCCTGCTCACATTTGTCCTTATTTCCTGAACTAAAGCCACATTTCAGACATCCATCACTTGAATACAACTACTTGTATTCTGTTCTCAGGCTGTGAAGTGTTATTGGATAATTCTCCATGATAAGCTTCACAAAACCTTATGCTTTCTAGCTCATTGGCCCTCCCCCTCACCTTCTTGCAATGCTTCTTTATAGTCTTTTCTTCCCATTACTGGTCATGTTCTCTGGAACAGACTATAGTATCTTCCAAAATTTTGTTTCTCTTGTCAATGGCATACTTCACCTTCCCAATGTTATCAAGAAGAAAATATGGTCATCAGATAGGACCTGTTCTTGACTTTACCTCTGTATTTAAGATATGACATCACCCATTTTAGCCTCCTTCTCTTCTGTTGAAAGAAGAAGAATTGATTGTCCTGTCCCAGTTTAACTATTCCACCCTTACCCAGTGTGGTGGACAAAATAATGATCCCCTCAAAATGTCAACATCTTAATCTCTGACACTGTGAATATTTTGCCTTCCATGGCAAAAGAGACTTTGCAGATGTGATTAAATTAAGGATGTTGAAGTAAGGAAATTATCCTGGATTATCTGAGTTGGCCCAGTTTACTCACAAGGGCCCTTATAAGAGGGAGGTAGGTGGGGTCAGAGTCAGAGGATATATGAAGATCTGATAATGGAAGCTGGGGGTAGGGGAGAGGAACAGTGGAGAGGGGGGGCGGAGAGAGAGAGAGAGAGAGAGAGAGAGAGAGAGAAGAAGGAGGAGGAGGAGGAGGAGGAGGAGAGAGAGGAGGAGGAGGAGAGGAGGAGGAGGAGGCGGGGGAGGAGGGAGGAGGGGGAGAAAATTTGAAGATGGTATGGTATGAGCTGGCTTTGAAGATGGATGATGAGGCCCACAAATCAAAGAATGTTGGTAGCCTCTAGATTCTTGAGACAAGCAAAGGGATTCTCCCCTAAAACTTTCAGAAAGGAGCTCAGCCCTACTGGAATCTTGATTTTTAGCCCTCTAAAATCCATTTTAGACTTCTGACCCCCAGAACTACAAAATAATAAATTTGTGTTGTTGTAAGCTACCAAGCTATAGCATCAATAAGAAGCTAATATACCAATATTTCAGTTTCTTTCACTTATACGGGAATTTTATCTCATTATCTTCCCTATACTCCACCATCAGTTTTACGTATTCTTTTAGCTCCTTTTCAGGTTGCCACAAAAGAAGCCTTCCAATAAACTTCTGCTCAACCTACTGCCGTTATTGCTCTTCTCTCTTTCAGCATAATTCTTATGAAAAAAATTAGTTTTATGTCTTTCATGCCTGCCCCTCAAACTTAGTAACCTAGTCTTTGACTCTTACATTGCTCTGAATGGCTTTTCTAAATTTTATGGCAGTTTCTTATTTGACAAATTTAACTGAGCTCTTTCATCTGAGCATTTAGTTTTTGATAGTGATGGCCTGTTTTCTCATGGCTTATTATTTCGATTTTTCTATCTGGAATTCTTCACAGGTTTTTCCCCACCCCTGGCCACTACTTATATATTGGTAGATGACTTAAGGTCCGCTCTTTTCCTCTTTCATTATACTTTCCTTGATAAACTGTGGGTGATTCCATCTACTCTCATGGTTTTAATTATCAGTTCAAGTGGACAGCTTCTAATCAGTCAATCCCAACTTTACTCTTGAATTCCAGGTATATTTATCTACTAAACGGTTTACCTAGACTCACCAAACATTATTTAAACCTAGAGAGATTCTTCTCATTTTCAGTGTCTCACAGAAGAAACAGAACATTATCCTTAATGCCTTCATTCTACTGATTTTCTCTTTCCACTGTGCTTGGTTGAGTCTATTTCACTAATATAAGCCAAATTAATCTTTGTACCCCACAATGCCTCCACCATTTGAAAGGTCATCTAATCTTTTCTCTAGGAGATTTTAAAAACTCCTAACTGGTCTTTTACCGCAAACTTTTCTCACCTCCAAACCCATCCTCATCCTGTAACTAGAGTGATTTGTTACTAAACTTAAATCTGATTATCTCTCTGCCTTATTTAAAGATTTTTTCTATATTTGTGTTGCCACAGATAAAGTGTACATTTCTTAACATTGCTTATAAGATCTGTTCTGGTTCTCTGGCTCTGTGTTCCATACACAGAGAGTAGCTCCTTATTCACTAGGTCTGCCCAATCCTTTCTTGACTACATGTCTTTGCACACATTCTTCCTATAATATGCTTCCTGCTTTATTTATCTGGCCAAATCTGCCAGTTTGTTAAGCTCACACATCTCCCTTTCTTTGAATCTTTTCTCAGATAGCCAGAACCAGTCACTAAAAATATATTTTCAGGTCACTCTTTTTCTATCACAGCACTTACTGCATTGTAATGTAATTAATAGTATTTGTATTCTAACTGGTCTTTGAATTATTTAAGGGCAGACTACATCTTCTTTATGTTTATATATTTAGTACCTAGCACCATGCTTGACACATGGGAAACCTTAAGTAAATGCAGTATGGATCAATAAAAATCATAAATAGGCAGGAATAAAAGGTCATATAATGATTTTTTAAAAACAACAATGATGAGTCTTTAAGTAAAACTAGAGGAAACTGAAAGAATTGATTATGAAAGGAACTATGTTATGGTTGATGTGTCAGGGAAAATAACAGTCCAAAAATTTGATGTTCCTTGTGAGGAAAGCCCTCTATCTTCCCTTAGAGGTGCACAGATGAATAAGATTCCATCTACATTCCCAAGAGGTTATAATTTATAATGAAAAACAGTCATGCAAACAGTTTGGTGGAACAGGGGACAGTGAAAGCTATGATAGATGTGATACTGGATGCTAGCGTCATACAAAGAGAGGGTGATGAGTTCTTTATCTGATTAGATAAGGGTGCCTAGAGGAAGTAATTAAATCAAATGAAAATGTAACATTTTTGAGGGAAAAAAGGCAAATACTAATACTAGAAATTATAAAATATATAATGGATAATCCTTTAAGTGAAGCATTGGTTTTGTGTTTCTCTTGTAAGCCAGTGGAACATGTGTCATCTTATGTTCATTTATATATATTCAGAAGCTGTATTCTGATTTAAAATTTTGTTTATTACTAATTGTTGTGTCATCAATTTTATTGAGCAATTATATTGAATTTGTGACTGGCTAAAGGAGAAATCGAGATATTTCATTACAAAGTCTGAACCAGTTATGGTGGGAAGAGATCAAAACATGGAGTCAGGTGAAATGATAGAGTTCCCACCGAGCCTGGCATCATTTTATAGAAAATTTATTCTTTCTCTCACATTTCTAGGTGTGTGATCAAAGGCATTTAGATCTCTCAGGTCACATAATAATGAAACTGACAATCACCTCAGAGAACAGATTCTGAAAAGTCTATGAGAACATCTTTGAAATTAAACAACTATCCCTGATAACAATCATTAAAATTCATACAGATAATTAATTCAACAATTTTATTCTGTAATTATTTAGTCCCATTGAGAGAAAATTAATTTATATGCTAAAAATATTGTTTTAATAGTTATTGCAGTTTTGACATACAATGATGTATCCCCAGAAGGATACTTCTACTTAAGGAAAAAAGTAATCATCATATATAATGAAAATAAGATGGTTTGAACTTTATTATATCTGGATAGGAAACGTCTTCAAACTTATTTGTCTTTTTCGTTAGGAGTGTCTCAGCTATTCTTAGGTTTTTGTACATTCATATTAATTTTATAATCAGCTATTGAAGTGTCTTTGAAACAAAATTTTTTTATTGAAATCACAGTAATCTATAGATTAATTTTTTAAAAATTGGAAATTTATGTCAATTGATGAATGTGGTACATATCTCTATTTTTATTCTATTTTTCTTACTAAGGTTTTAAATTTGTCAATAGAAAGGTAGAATACTTTTGGTAAACTTATTCTTTAGTATCTATTTTCACAGTTATGATTTTTATTCTAAATGGTGTGTTGACTTACTTCACTCCTATCCTAGGAGCCTATCCAAGGATTTTTCCAGCATCATTATTATTTTTAGTTGCACAAATGACTGAAACTAAATATTTATTGACCAAAGAAAGTATAAATTATGTTCTCCCTACCCAATGAAATATTAGACATAGATAAAATTGAGTGAAAAAATATATTACAAGTAAATCTCAGAAACACAAATTCAGAGGGCTACATGCAATATATTATTTTTATAAGCTCAAAAATATGCAAATTGACTATTATTATACTCAATTATATATCTTATATATTTATATGCATCAAATATTAGATGCTATCCTTTTATGCAGAAGGAATAGCTCAGTGATTTTTTAAAATGGTTAAATACTCACAAATAAATAACAGATCACTAAGAATTACTGTAAATCCTTCTACTGCTGACTTGTAATCCTCTTATACAAGGCTTGTGAGCAACAAATCCTTGGAAAGAGGCTATTATGAGCTTTGTATGCAGCCTTAGACATAACAAGAAATATGTTTTCTTAATACATTAAATTGATTCTGTGATTGAAAATATGATGCTCTTTGAAAAAAGTGAAATATAGCAGTGCAGTATCAGAATAGCAGTATTATATATTATATTACTTTCTTCAATTCTTTACAAAACTATTATCTTTTAAATGAGCTCTACTCTGACTATCCTATTACTGCAAACTGCTCTCCCAATCCTCTAATGCTGATCTTTTTTTTCTTTATTTTATTTAAAGCATTTAAAACATTCAACCATACTATATACTTTACCTATGATATTGTTTAATATCTATTTTCTTTCACTAGAGGCAGTATTGGAGTTAGATTCAAAGATGGCCCCCTATGCTCCTTCACCTCTCCTGGTATTTATGTCTTGGTGTAGTACTTACCCACTTTGAATCATTGATGGCATATATGACAAATAGAATATCGTGGAAGTGGTATTGTCTGACTCGCAAGATTAGGTCATAATTAATATTTCATTTGCTTCCTTGTCTCCTTGTTATCTCTTGGACCATTTACTCTGGGGAAAGCTATCTGTCATATCATGAAGATAATCGAGCAGCCTTGTGGAAAGGGACACATGAAGATAAACTGAGGTTTCCTGCCAACCAGAAACAACTTGCAAGCCATGTGAGTGCTCTACCTTGAAAGTAGATTTTCTACCCCTAGCTATGCTTTCAAATGCATCCCTTGCCCCCATTTTCATCACAACTTCATGAGAAACACTAAACCAGAATAACCCAGGTAAGTTACTCCTGAATACTTGACTCAACTATGTGAGATAAGAAACTGTGAGTGCTAAGAAATGCTTATTTTTTAAGGTAGGAAATTATGATTTAAAAATAAAACCACAACTGTGATGATAAAATCCTTTGTTAAAACCTCAACTAAACAGCAAGGCTTTGTTCTCACATCCTCAGCTTAACCCAAAAGTAGGCAAATATGTTATATTGAAGATGTTTATGTGTGTGGCTTTTGTCTAATGAAATGAAACCAGTAGACATTTTAAGAAAATTACAAAGACAGAAACCCTGCCAGCTTGATCCGAAAGGAAGAGAGACAACAGAATAAAAACAAGAATTTGGATCCCCAATCATTTTACATACAGGAAGCAAACTGATAAAATGACTCAGCTGCAAACATAGGCTACATTTCCTGACATGAAAACAAATAACTGGAAGAGCAGAAATAAGGGCCCAGAGTGCAGAGAGAGAAGAACCATAAAGAATCATGACTTGGCTTTTAATCCTAATGAAAAACTGGAATTATGTGCTTTATGGGAATTCAGAATTGCTGTGGGCCAGTGACTCCTACATGCTTCCCATTGTCTTTTTTGTTTCCCCCAGTTTATAAGGGTTATCCTTTGCCTATCCCAAATGTTGAGTATGGTGCACAGATAAATTATCTGCTTAGTTCATAGATCCCCATTTGCACCTGGACCTGATTTAGATGATAAGATTTGGGACTTTGATGCTGTAAGGGAATGAGATTTTTGGGGTCTTCTTGGGAGGAAATGAGTGTTTTGCATATGGGAGAAATTTGAATTATTGTAGTCCAGGGGGCAAACTGAGATAGCCACCCTCCAAATTTACCCCCAATATTCCTCATATTCTGGTAGTTATGCCCTGTGGAATCTCCATCCACACTGAGTTATGGCTGGCCTACGTAGCCAATATGATATTATTAAAATAATAGATAGTTTGTGACGTGTAACATAAGCAAGTAATCTTGCTTTGTTTGACAGTTTTAATCTCAGGTGCCTAGAAGAGTTCCTGGCACATAGCAGGTAGGGAATAGATATTTATAAAATATAAAGATGTACAATATATAAAATAATGTTGATTTATATGTTGGATTCATTATAATACATTATTTTGAAATAATTTTGTATTCCTAAGAGAGAAAGAGCAGTCTCTAGCCAAATTAAACAATAGATTTCCCAGCCTCTCTTTGCTAATATCTAGAGTCCTACCTAAAAGCTAAATATTTTCCCAGACAGATGAGAAGATAATTTGGTTTGACAGTGGAGAACCTGGATATGAAAGTATCTCAAGAGTTTGTAAGGTAATTGAGAAATATTGTTGTGGGGCGTTATTGGGCTTAAAAACCTAACATTCTGGTTCAGAATAACCACTATTTATGGATTTTTTAAAACTTATTTTCTAATGCAAATTAAACACAAAAAACAAACAACAAAACTAACCTGAACTTGAAGGTAGTTTGTTGTTTAATATTATGAACAACTTGATTAGTTCAGCTTATAGAAAAACAATTGAGTCTATGGCTATGCCACCCTGAATAAGCCTGATCCCATCTGATCTTGAAAGCTAAACAGGTTCAGGCCTGGTTAGTACTTGGATGGGAGACCACCCAGGAAGACCAGGTAATGTAGACATAAAAAATAAAAAATATGGGATTGTAAGGTGACAAAGTCCTTGCAATCTGTGAGGTTAACCAGGGGTTACCTCACCAAAAAAAAAAAGAAAAGAAAAGAAAAAGAAAAACAATTGAGGCAAAAATCATCAGATTTCGTCTACTAACTTTCTGTAGAAACAGGTATATTCACTAAGTAAAGCTTTAATAACTGCCACAACAGAAAACAAACAAAATTTTAATGACCTAACACAAAAAAGAGGATTATTTCTTTTATATGTTTCATGTCCCACATAAGTTTATAGGGATTGTGAAGAGATCAGATTGACAGAGTCATTCAGTGACTCAGGTTGATGGAGATTACCTTTTATGGGTATGCCATTTGGATCACATGATTCTGTCATAGAAGGGAAGAGGGATTCAGGAGGTATGCTAGTGTGTACCTGTCTGACCTCAAAGACACATGACCCTAGTTAACTGCAAAGGAAATGTAGAGACCCACATGCCTATTTTCTATTGATTATTTGAATTCACTAATCCTATCTTCTGCTGACTGTGTCTCATCTTTTTGTTAAACTCATGGAGTGAGATTTTATTTTTAGATTTGTGTCATTTTTCTTCTGCAATTTTCCATTGATTCTTTTTTACATATTTCAATTAGCTAGTTAAATTTTTCATGTTTGCATTTATTTTGTCCATTTCTCCTTTATTTTCTTGAACACACCAATCATAATCATTTTAAAGGTCTTAAGAGATAGTGCTAATATCAGGATCACCAGTGGGTGTGCTTCCATTGTTTATTTTCTTCCTTCTTTTGTCTTGCTAAATGATTTTTTAATTTAGTGCTAGGCATTAAATAAAAGGGAATTCTCTGCCTCTCCTGGGCAGAGAGATTGGTAGCTGATCACCTTACTTCAACTAGATACTATGCACAGTCACTGTTGAATTGCAACCCTGAAAAAATTTAGTCTACTTCATCTTTATACCTGTCCCTATAGTGTTTTCAAATAGGAATCTGTATTCTTTGTAGAATAGGGACCAAATTCTAATTTTTGTCTCGTGAATTGTTTGCTTTTCGAATGCTTTTCCTTTTTGTTAGCCTGCTGATCCATAATGCCTCAGTTTGGGCCATATTAGTCATGTAGTTGACATACTCTAAATCTCTGCTTCCACCATAGCAGTCCTCCACTATAGTTTTCACTGAATTTTCTACCATCTGTCAGTACAAAGAAGCATTAAAAGATCCCAAATAAAAGTAGCTGTAGAAGCTATCTTATTTTTGTCCCCAGAGTCTTAGTCCTTCTATTTTTCTTGCCTCAGAAGCTTCTTGCTACCTTCAGGCGAATGAATGCTATTATTTTCTTTGCCTTCCTAGTTGCTTTAGGTAGGAATGCTAGTCTGCTGTTCAGGTATTGCATCAGTTCTAGAATAGACTTCCTTGGTAAATGCATGGAATATTTGGTAAACACTAGTTATCTCTGGAACAGTCTAATACATTCTCTCTCTCTCTCTTTTTTTTTTTTTCACATAAAGAAAACAGATAACTCTTTAAGTGAGACAACCTAATGTTCCAACAAATTGCTGAGTAAAATTCAAATCCATAATCTCCAGGAGACATATAGTTGTTACATTATAAGTCATCCTGAGCTAGAGATGTATGAACTGAAAAGACAAGTTATCTACTCATTGTCTAAATCAGTGTGTAAAAATGGGATAGAAACAAGACAACTGTAATAAATAATTCTACCAGGAAAAAGGCAGACTGGGTGGCAGATAGCAGGCACTAGTCTGTAGGCAATTCCAGAATCTAACTGGATAGACCTTTTAAGACCTCCTACACTGAGATGGCAGAGGTTCCTTGATTAATTTTCTTGCTCTTCTCTGGAAGACTTCTTATATCTATTGTTCTCCCTATTCTTTGGCTCTGCCTTCTGGGATGGTCCATCTTTTTAAATATTCCTGGCCATTTGAAATAGGATTTGGAAACAATGCTCAATAAAAAGCTTTATCAACTGACTTTTTCCCATAATTTTGAGGGCTCAGTATTTTCTTATTTGTTTGTTGGTTTAAGTTTGAAACAATCCAAGGCGTTTTATAATCCAATATTATAATAAACATTTATTTGAAAATATGGTAAGCTTCTGATTTATTGGTTTGCAGTCAGTTTCATAAATCATGATTCTAGAATCTGCTTTTTCCTTTTCTTGTTCCATGTATCTCTCCCTGCATATTAGAAGCTATCCTGGGGTTCTCTGGAACATATGTGTCAGCCACACCTGTAATTTGTTCTTTTCTCTATTTTATTTTATCCACTAGAAAAAGTATACTGGCCTTTGTCTCTGAAAGCCAATTTTAATCCATTCTCTCACTGTTGGAATCTGAAAGCTGTAAGTTTTTCCAATCATGGAAAGCTCAGATTTCGGCTTGCAAACTGGCTAATTATTTCTGTGCCAATAACTTTCTTGTAATATGATGTCAAACACAGCCAATAGCAAATAATATACATTCTTTTCCTGGAATTTCTGTTGGTTCACAAATTGGCTCCTGTACACAAAGGACAGAGAGGGACTGAAGAATAAGACAGACCACTCCAGATTGGTAGAGACAGATTTAATAAGCAAGGGAACTACTCATGAGATTTGTCTTGGACAGCTGCAAGACAAGTAGATTTCTGCACTTGCCTGCCAGAATCTTAAAAGTTTATATAGAGGCCTTAAAAAGTTGTCACGTACACTGTCCAGATGGTCTCAACAACACATTGTTGTCTCAAGACTGCATTCTTGAAAATGGTTTCCACTGTGGAAATGGGGGCAGAATGTATATTTCAAGGACAGGGGTTGTGGTGAAGAACCTCCACTTGCTCAAGTCCAGTTCACAGATCAGCGGCCACATCCTTTCGATGACCTCTTCTAACAACTACAAGTTCACTAGTACATCATCTTTCTCCTACTTTTCTAGTTATCAAATATATTCCCTATGCAGAATTGTATCTCTATCTTTCCAGCTCCTGATATCCAATCTTGTCTTGTGATCATAGATCAATCTGAACAATTTTAGGTTGTGTTATACTAGAAGCATATTTCATGCTATATGTGTTAAGTTAAATAATGTTAACTGCCATAGCAGACAAACCCCAGAATGTCAGTGCTTTAACAGAGCAACTTTTTTTTCTTATGTTTCTTTTCCAATGCAAGTTGTCAGAAGTTACACAAGGCAGGTTTCTAAAAGAGGAGAAGAGAGAGATGGAGGAGGTAAATTGATCTTAAGAGCTCAGTTAAGAAGTAATGTATTACTTTTATTCATTGTCCATTGACTAGAGCTAGTCACAAGGCTGCAAGCTAAGTGCAAGGGAGTATGGGAAAAAAATTAAGAAGTGCATAAATAAAAGTAGAGATGAGATAAATCTTTAGTTCCTCCTCAATTCAAATTTTTATTGCTTAACAATAATCTATAGTTTAAGTTTTCTTATAGATAATCTTTTCAGAATATCTCAGAATATACTGAGATTGTATTTCAAATGTTTTCCTTGGTTCTTACTTGGTCTATTTATGTTAGTTCTACATGGAAACCTCTAACTGGAATTTAGACAAGACATCCTTAAGTTCTTTTGGTCTCCAGGGTTAGTATTCCTTCCGGCTTCATAGTATTACTAGCTACATATAAACTGGTATCAGTTTGTGAGAGAAGTCCTTGAGTTGTTTTTGCCTATCACATTAGGAAAAAGAACTTTTTAAAAATGAGTGAAATAACTCCCAAGATATATCTTGTGGACAAACCGTCATTAGAATGCTCAGGGCACAGACAGAGCCCTGGTCACTTTGTAGGGTCATACTTATCCCTCAGCTTAATGCTTTTCTCCTCCTCACTTGGAAACTGAGGGAAACCTCATCTCTTGATATCCCAGTGGCCTGAAAACTCTGTGTCTTGAAAGACATGGAATTAAAATAAAAGCAAAATCCATAAATCGTGGCTATTCCGTACCAGAACGTTAGTTTTTTAAGCCCAACAGTGCCCCACAATGGTATTTCTCAATTACCTTACAAACTCTTGATGAGATGCTTTCATATCCAGGTCCTCCACTGTCGTACCAAATTATCTTCTTCTCATCTGTCTGGGAAAATATTTAGCTTTCAGGTAGGACTTTAGATATGAGCAAGGGGAGCATGGGAAATCCGCTGCTTGATTTGGCTAGAGACTGCCCTTTCTGCCTTAGGAATACAAAACTTTTTATAAAAATATTCCAGATCTAGTTCCTTATCTTTGAAGCTATTCTAATTATTTATAGTGATCAGCAAGAATAATAATGTGAAACCAAATCATTGCTTGATGAACAGTTAATTCTGTGAAAGGGATGTGGGGGCAAAGGGGTTGGTACAGAGTTGAGTTGTGACAAAATGAGAAAAGTTCTTTGTTTCTATTACAAATAGAGTGGCTCTGGTGTCGCTAGCACTGGAGAAGTCAGAAAGGACACATATAGATAGCCAACACAGTGTCTCTAGAAAAAGACTGCATAAAGAGCTAGAAATCGTGCACAATTAATAAATAATTGCAGATGTTTGAGAAAAGATTAGAAATTTAATAGTAAACTTCTGCAGATGCAAACAGAGGCAGACTGCTTTGTAATTAGTTACAAATGTCTTGGATAAAAGGAGCAACCATTTCAAAAGGGGACTGCTGGTGGCAAAGGTTTATGTGTAGGAAGGTCAGTTGAACAGGAGAACCTAGCCCTGTTTAGACAAAGCATGATAAACACTACTAAATCCTGCCAGAGATATGCTTTGTTTGTCTAGCACAGGTTTTGAAAAACTTCAGTGTGAATGCTTTTATTTGGCACTAATATTCCCAGTTTATTGTCACTTTCTATCTTCATAGATTTATCCCACTTGTACACTTATGTTACCTGCATGACTCCTGTGTACATGTGAACTTGTGACACAAGAGGTATTTTTATATGTTCCTAGAATGGAGAAACAGGTATACTTCCACTGGTATACTTAGAAGTTTGCTCTATGTAATTATGCTTAGATCATTATGTGAATAGTAAACAGTGTATAGTTCTTATTACATAAGTATTTTAAATACTTGCTCTGCTGTTTTACAAAGTGTCCTGTTAAAACTCCCTTCAGAAATTCATCATTAAAAATATATGTATATGGGGGTAGGGTTGACCTCATTGATCATGGCAGTTGAAGTACCTTCAAATAATCCTCAATCACAAAATGCCATCTCAACTATGATTTGCGCAAGCTCCATTATACTACTGATAATAATGCCTACGGTTCTTTTCTCCTTTCTGCCCCTCATTGTTTTTGAAGTCCAGCTTTTGTCCTGAGCTGACTGTCACAAGTCCATTTTCTATTTATCATCAGAACTGAAGCCGTTTCTCCCCAATCCTAATCACTATCCTATCCCTCTCAACAGGGTGAGCATCTTTTCCCCAATGAATGATTTATTTTGAAGCTAACAAATTATTCCAATGTTTTGTTCACTAATTATATCATATGTCACTGAACATTTCTTTGTGAAATGCCTCCTAAGAGGATATATGCACACACACACATATAAATCCATATACATAAATACACATATGTGTGGATGTGTTTGTGTGCACCCTTTATAGAGAAAGGTAATTAATAAGAACGTATGTTTCAGGTGCTTTATCTACTTAACTCTCACCACAATTCTATCAGTTAGGTATTTAATTTTTTAGAATAATTTTATAATTGAGAAATCTGAGACTGAAAGAGGGTTAGTGCTTCTCTAGGTAACTCAAGTAGTGACTAGCAGAGCCAGGATGTAAATGTCTAAATGGATTACATTTCTATTTCACAGTGCTAGTTCATGTTGATCTTGTAAAACTGGTTAAGATGGTCCAGATTTCACTTTTCTTTACCTTACACTGAAAAAAGAAAAAAGAAAAAAAGAAATCATCTATTTGATTATATATGTAAATATTTTTATTATCTAAAGAAATAAAACAATTTTTTTGTTGTTGTCATTAATGCAAACAGAAGAGTGTCAAGATGATTTCTGTTTAGTTTTAATAGGTAATGAAATCAGAATCCAAATCTGCTGAAGAGAAATGATCTTACATGAAGGTGTACATCAGAAGTCATTTCGAGTAGCAAATCCTTGTCATATCTCTGAGACTGCTTTTGTCAATAACCAGCTGTCAAGAGTGTTCATCCTGTCACTTTTATTGATGGTAACAAAGCTTGTTTGATGGAAACACTTTCTCTTGAGGAAAAATAATATGTTTTCTGCTTTGTCCTTGTAAACGAATGAAAAAATACTTGTCATTTTTTTGACTTGGCAAAGTAGTGAGATATCTTAGTTGAAATAACAAAGAAAAAATTTTTTTAAATGTTCACAAATTTTGCATTGAGGAGAGAGTCCTCATAGTCATTCTGCTGATTTTCTTTTAGAGACCAGATTTTTAAAATTTAAAACAGTTAAAATTATTGTTAATTTACATTAATTTGTTTTACTTATTTTTAAAATCAAATGTGTTAAAAATTCACAATATTTGTGTCCTAGTTCTGCCACTTGATATACATGTAATACATGAATTATGTAAAAGTTTGTTGTACAATAATTTTATTGTATAATTACTTTGTTTTTTATTCTCTAAGCCAAGAGATGAAAGTAAAGATCAGAGTACATTATCAAGCACAGGACCCTAATCTTTATCTTTCATTGGGACAGAATAGATTTCCACGATGTCACTTTCAGTATTTATCTTCACTTAATAATAATAATTTACCTAAAACAAATTAAATTAGTTGACATTAATAATATACTAATACTGAATAATAAATCATTGTCTTTCACTTACTAATAAGGATAAAATAAATAAATTTTCATAGAAACATGAAGAAAGTTTGTTTCTACTAGACTCTTGCTAGAAGAGCTTTGAAGGATGTACTTCAGGAAAAACAAAAAATTCAAAAGGTAACACTGAGAGCAAGAAGGAGTGATAAACAAAAAGAGAAGGTAAGCATGGTTATTTCTAAATTAATATTTTTTATTAAAATAATGTAAAATTTGGGAGATAAAAACTAGAGAGAACTAAATTTTCTGAATAGGAAAATAAATTTGAAATTAAAGTCTCTGTGTTGCCAAGAAGAAAATTGTTATTTTCATTAACTTTGGATTTATAGTGAAATATGTACATATAAAAGTCAAGAAGAAATTACTGAAAAAAAGAAATAGCATATAACATTTTCCTTATAGAAGTAAAAAAGGGGAAAGGTAAAAGAATTAAATAATCCAATATCAACTAAGCATAAATAGAAAGAGAAATTGTGATAAAGACAATATCAAATATTAGTAATTACAATAAATGCAAATGGATTAAATATTCCATCTATAAAAAGAATCTCCAATTGGATATTTTACAATCGAGCTATATGCTGTTTCAAAAAGACAAATATAAAGCATAAAATGTTAAGGGCAGAGAAAGGCAGAATGTGTGACAGTGGAAAAATTGTACTTGAGAATCATTAACAAAACTAAATGTAGAAGATTAATACCTAATGAAATATACTTTAAAAATTATTTTTAAGGATAAAAGATTAAATTCAGTAGGAATAAAAACCATTTATAAACTCAGACATATTTAAAATAGGCTCAAAATATAGAAAGCAAAAATTGACAGAACTACTATGGGGAGTTGATATATCCACTAAGAGTAGAATTTTAAAACACATTTCTCAGTGATTGTTAGATTAATAAGGTAATGATAAATAAGGATATCATAAATTTTTTTTTTGCTTTTTCCTCAGATAATAACTTATCCTGAATTTCCTTTAGTCTCTACCCAAATTGTATCTCCTCAGAAGTGTTATCCACCGTATCTAAATAGTCTTTCCATATTCCCATCATTCTTTCTTTTGTATCTCGGCCTGATTTATTTTTTTATAATATTTTATAGTGTTTTAATGAACATATGCCAAATATTTATTTATATAAGAACTTTCCACTTCACTTCTTATGTCCCAAATGCCTAGAACACAGCCAGGTCTTGGCAATGTTGTTCTCTTTGTGGGTAAGCTCTTTCCATCTTCCCTTTTTCTGGAAGACTCCTACTCACCTTCTTAGCATTCAGGTTTCAGATTCCTCAGGAAATCCTTTCTTGTTCCCTTGGCTTAGATTAGAGTCTTCTATTTTATGCTTCTGTAGAACCATATAATGCCCTTTTGTAAATTTACTTAATCATTCACTCAACAAATATTAGTTGAGTGTCTCATGTATTTTAACCTTTATTCTAAGCCCTGAGGATGCAGTAGACACAACAGATATAATCTCAACTCTTGTGAAGTTTATATTCTAGTGGGTTTGGGGTGAAGGGGAAACAAGAAGTAAACAAGTAAATACATAGTACTTTATGTAATTATAAGTAGTACAAGGAAACATGTATCAGGATTAGGGAGATGAGAGAGCCAAGGAAATAATAGTAAGGGTGATTTTTTAATATAGAGAACCACGGAAGTCCTTACACATTGGATATTTTTAAAGAGAATCTCTAAGGAAATGAAGGTTTGGCCCTGAGGATAATTAGGAAGTATAAATGCCTTGAGGCAATAATACTCTAAAAGTGTTGCAGAAATAGCAGTGAGCCCAGTGTGGCGGGAGCAGAGTGACTATGGGAAATGGTCACAAAAGATTAAGTCAAAGAGAGACTTTGCTTTGACAAGTGCTGTCATTTTAGTTTGTACAGTTACCACTGGGATGAGCAGGGCAAAGCGAGAAGGAGTACGGTGTGGGTTCTGGCCAGATAGTCCTAGGAATGCCAGGTGCCACCTCAGGAACGGTGCCAGGGTGGCGCCAGGCTGCACGGACAGCTCCAGAAAGTGTGGTATAACTCTGGACGCTTTGAGTCTTAGTGATTCCAGGGGACTCCAAAACCAGCCCTGCACAGGGATGGTGGGTCCAGCAACCCCTTTCTCAAACCTCAGAGGGGTTTCGCTCCAGTCTAGGGAATCCCAGACCTAGAGTCCAGGGCCTGGCCTCGGTAGTGACCATCTGTTCCAGGTGAAGTTCGGAGGTTCAACCTGGCCAACACGGTAGAAGGTCATCACCCAATGACTTTTCATGCTTCTGGGGTGGTCATGTCAGGGAGTCTCACACCATTACTTTAAGGCTCTGGGTAATACTGTGCCAGAAATTGTAGCTGTGGCTGCTGAGGGTCACAGTGGCTGCTGAGGGTCACGGCAGTCGCCTTCTGGAAAATAAATGTTTTTGTGGAACCCAGCCAAGAACGCCAAGTAGGCCAAGGCACCCACAGGCTGGATGAGGCTGAGGCCAAGGCTGAGGCTGAGGCTGAAGCTTGATATTTAAAGAACTTGACTTTTACTCTAAAATACTAAAGCCACAGAAGGGATTTACTTTGAACAAGCTCTCTTAGAGGGTAAAGGGTAGACAGGGAGATTAGTTAGAACTTAATTAAAAGAATCCAGATCAGAGATGTTAGGAGTTGGGATCCAAGTAGTAGTGGTTGAATTTTGGAGATACATTTGAAAGACTTGGCCAGCAGGATTAGTTGAAAGATTGGATGTAGTGTGTGAGAGAAACAAAGCAGTGCATGATGAGTCAGATGTCTGGCCTGAGTCTCTGGAAAAGTGAAACTTCACTCTTCTGAGATTAGGAAGATTATAAAGGAGCATAGGGGGAATGGGTTAGTCTAAGAGGAACATAGATTTTGGACATGTCAGGACATCTGTTAGATATCCAAATGAAGAGTTGGCAGCTATATATAAAATTTTAGAACTCAAAGAAAAGCCCAGAATGCAGATATAAATAGAGGGGTTATCAATATATAGATGATATTTAAATCCATCTGGAGGATGAAAAGACATGAAATTTGATTACTCGACTCTGGAAAATTACAACATTTAAAGGTTGAGAAGATGAGGAAGCACCAGCCAGGGTGGAAAATCAAAAAAAGTTTGGTGATCAGAAGTCAGGTAAATGAATATTTTAAGAAGATGGGAAGGATTACCTTTGCGAAATGCTAGTAGGTAAGGTTAATATGTTGTCTGGGAATTGACCATTACATCTAGCAGTGCGGAGGTTGTTGGTGGCCCTAACACTGTAGAAGTAGCAGAGAAAAGCTTCATTTAGTGTAGGTTCAGTGGGGATGGGAATAGATATTTTAGGGGGAATATGAACTACTTTTTCAAGTTCACTTTCAAAGGGAGCAGAGAAATAGTATAGTAGCTAGAGGGAGATATAATATCCACCGTGCTGAAATTCCTATGTCTGTAAGAATGGGAAGAACTACATGTTGTATTAACAGCTATTTCCATCTTGTTGACTGCTTTTTGCCTAGTACAATGCTTAACCGAAAGCAGTTGTACAATTAAATATGTTCAAAAAAATAAATACAATTTTTGTAGATTCCACATCTAAGTGAGAACATACAATATTCGTCATTCCCTGTCTGACTTATTCATATGTGTGTGTGTGTGTGTGTGTGTGTGTGTGTGTATATATAAATTTTATATTAGTTTCAAGTATACAGTGCAATAGTTAGAGATTCATATAATTTATGAAGTGATCCCCCGATTACTCTATCACCCATCTGGTTCTGTCACACAGCCGTTATAATAATAATGGCTATATTCCCTATATAGTACTCTACATCTCTATGATTGTTTTGTACTTCATCCTTTTACCTCTTTCACCCAGCCTCTAACCCCCTTCCCTTCTGGCAATCACCAGTTTGTCCTCTGTATCTGTGAGTCTGTTTTCATTTAGTTTGTTACTTTTGTTCCTTAGATTCTGCATATAAGTGAAATCATATGGTATTTATCTTTCTCTTTCAAGTTATTCACTCAGCAGAATATCCTCTAGGTCCATCCATGTTGTTGCAAATGGTAAGATTTCATTTTTCAGGGATGAGTAATATTCTATTGTATATATGTATCATAACTTCTTCATCCAGTCGTCTATCGATGGACACTTAGGTTGCTTCCATATCTTGCCTATTGAGAAGAGTGCTGCAGTGAACATAGGGGTGCATAGCTCTTTTTGAATTTTTGTTTTAGTTTTCTTTGGATAAGTACCCAGGAGTGCAATTGCTGGGTTGAAAGATAAGGCTATTTTCAATTTTCTGAGAAACATCCAAACCTTTTTCCATAGTGGCTGTACCAACTTGCAATTCCACCAGCAGTGTACAAGGGTTTCCTTATCTTTCTTTCTTTCTTTCTTTCTTTCTTTCTTTCTTTCTTTCTTTCTTTCTTTCTTTCTTTCTTTCTTTCTTTCTTTTTTTTGCCTAATTGCTCTTTGTAGGGCTTCCAATACTATGTTGAATGGAAGTGGGGAGACTGAGCATTCTTGTCTTGTTCCTGAGCTTAGAAGAAAAGCCTTTTGCTTTTCATCAGTGAGTATTATGCTAACTGTGAGCTTTCATTTATGGCCTTTATTATATTGACATATGTTTCTTTTATAACCACTTTGTTGAGAGATTTATCATAAATGAGTATTGAATTTGTCAAGTGCCTTTTCTGGATCTATCAAGATGATCGTATGATTTTTACCCTTTATTTTGTTAATTTGGTGAATCATATTGATTGATATGCGGATTTTGAACCATTGGTTCAAAATTCTACTTTAATATAATACACAATCCTTTTAATGTAGGTTTGCTGATTTATTTTGAGAATTATGGCATGAAAAATATTCATGCATTTGAAAATTAGAGACTAAACATTTTTCTCAAGCATACATGAATCATTTAAGAAAACTAATCATGAATACTCCATAAAGCAAATTTCAATGCATTTTAAGAAATGAATTTCAAACAATTAATTATCACTGATTACAAAGCATCTCAGTTACAAATAAAAAACAAAAGATATTGAGAGAAAAGTATAAATACATTTCTAAATAAATAATGAATGAGAAGAAATTATAATGTAAGCAATGAAATACTTAGCACTGTATGATCACAAAAGTAGAAAATTTCAAAACTGTAGGATGCATCTACTAATGCTCTTAATGCATATATAATAATTTTTTTAAAAATAAAAATGAGCTGAGCATTCAAAAAGAAAATCTATTCAAAAAAGAAATAATAATAAAGATAACTTCAGAATTTTATAAAATGTAAATATAGAATGAAAAGAATCAACAAACAAAATATTAGAAAAGATTAACAAAATGACAAACTTTAGGCAAAATTGATCATAAAAAGTAACAAAGATATATTGTTATTACAAAGGTGATCATAACAAGTGGTACACCAGGTATAGTAATTTTATGTCAGCAAATAGTGTTTTATAAGAAAATTCTATAAATAACTATGTCAGCAAATTTGAAAGCAGATAAAATTAACATGTTCTCAGGAAGATAAAATTTATCATCACTAAATCAAGAAATATGCAAAATTGTGGAATTCTGTTACAAGGAAATTGAATCAGTGATTAAAGTCCATTCACAAAGTTCATTCACTCTAGGTGATTTTAACTTTTTAGAAATTATTCCAGAGATAAGTAAAGCAAAAACACTTCACAATTCATTTTATGATTCTAGTTATAACTTCTAAAAATCATAAATGAACTATATAAAAATTAAAAATTATAGCTAAATTTTATTTAAGGAAATAAATATAAATCTTATAAAATGTAAGTAATCTCAGCTCTGTAGAACCTAAAAAAATAGTAATAACATACAGATTATTGTAAAATGATTTAGTTCAGTAGTACAAGAATGATCTAACATGAAATTTCAGGTAATTTATATAACATATAAAGAATAATGATTATATAAT
The DNA here is from genome assembly GCF_014176215.1 of Rousettus aegyptiacus. NCBI lineage: Eukaryota > Metazoa > Chordata > Mammalia > Chiroptera > Pteropodidae > Rousettus > Rousettus aegyptiacus. Next base: position 123,053,996 of record NW_023416284.1, on the reverse strand, counting down.
ACTTTTCTTTAATATGTGAAGAAAGTAAAAGATATTATCATCTTTCCTTCCCTCACCATTATATTTGTCCTAGCCAGCACATACAAGAAAAAAAAAAATCCAAGAGTAGGAAAGGAGTAAACAAACCTCTCCTTATTCAAATACAATATACTTATTGCAAAACAACCCCCAGAGCATCCCCAGTATGTTTTTTTTGACTTGATAAAAATGCAAAAAAAAATTTGCTTATATAATAAGATCAACACACACAGGCACACACACTCACACACATACCAATTACATTTATGTAATCCAGCAATAAACTTTTAGGATATATAGTTTAAAAAAAAAAGTATTTAATATATTGAAATAAAGGATACATAGGAATACATTTATCAAAAGTTTGAATGATCTTTGGAAAAATGCAAACTTCTATTATAAGAAGAAGATGTAAATAATGTTATACCATATTCATGGCTAGAAATACTGTGGCAAAGATATCAGTTTTCCACAAATTGGTCTATATTTTAAATATAATTAAAATCAAAATTATGTCAAAATTAGAATCTTGAAAATATCTTTAATTTCTACAAGGCAATAAGGGAACACCAACAATTCAATAGAAAAATGAGCAATTCATAGAATAGGAAACAAAAATGGGTAAACATATAAGAAAAGAGTTTAATATCACTTATAATTAGGAAACTATAAATTGTAGCCACATTGAAATGCCATTTTATGCCCATCACATTAATAATTGATAAACAGGTAAGTAGAATGATAGTATGTGCTCCACAAAAATAGAGAACCAATTAGAATTCTTATACACTCTTGGGGTAGTATAAATTAGTTCACTTTCCTTGGAGAATAGTCTGGCTATCTGAGAATGTGTGTACCTTATAATTTAGCAGTTTCTACAGGTATGTGTATAGCGTGCTTATGTTAGCATTTTGTTTTGTAATAGCAACAAATTAGAAACAATCCAAATATTAATATTTAATTAACTGGAGAATAAACAACTTTTGGGATATTCATATAATTGAATATTATATAGCATGAAAGAATGAATGAGTGAGCTAACTATGTCAACATTGATAAATCTTTCCAACATAATATGAATGAAAATAAATCTGTAAGTTGTGATTCAATTTATAGAAAGTTTAAAGATAAGTAAAATGGTATTACATATTATTTAAAATATATCCATATTAAATAACTACATAAAGAAATGTAGTGGAACTATAAACAACAAATTGAATAAACATAGACATAGGAAGGGAAAAGAATACCATTAGAGGGGGGTATTCAGGAGACTTCAAGTGTATTGCTAATGCTTTGTTATCTAAGTAGTGTGATGAATATGTGGATGTTTATTAATCTTTATGTCATTTTTATATGTCTTACGTATTCCTTAATACCTGTTTATATTATAGGAAAAATGTGTACAGGAAAGGGAGAGAATGCTAAAGGAAAGAAAGTTGGAAGGGAGGTTGGAGAGGGGGAGCAGAGGGAAAGGAGAATAGGTTACAGAGCCAGGAAGAACACCAACTTCACATTTCTGCACAAGTTCTGGTGTCAGTGAGAACTGAGTTTAAATCCCAGCTGAAACATTTAGTAGCAACATGATCTTGGGCAATGTACTGCACACCTCTGAGCCTTATGTTCTCATCTATAGAATAGGATAATTATAATGCCTACTTCAACAAGTTGCTCTGGTGACAAAATAAAGAAGTAAGTAAAGCATTTAGCAGAATTCTTATCATATATTAAATATGCAATAAATCTTATAACTACTACTTTTTATCCTTCAAGCCACTACTGAAATCAGTAATCTTCTATCAGCAGTGCCTTCCATTTGGCAGCTAAAACACAGTCTGTAGTTATTCCATACAGCATCTGTAGAGATGGGTAGGAAAGGTATTCTAAAGATCAACTGACTTGTCCAAAGTCCCTCTAATGAGCTGGAACTTGAAATCATTCTCCATTTTCCCCAAATAGTGTTCTTCCAGTCCATCATGACTATCATCTTTAGTTAGGTAATGATTTCTCTGTGAATAGAGACTTATTCTGTTTTGCTTTGTACTCACCATTGCACTTGCCTTAGAACTCTTCAGAAAGCATGTGCCCCACAAAAATAGAAATTGATTGCTGAAAACAGCATTAACCATCGTTATCACAGTAGGTTTTGAATTTTCTTCAATTACCAGTACTTAGCAAGAGTTTTAAAGCAAGATGGAAACAGTATGGTGAAATTGTGCAGCACTTGTTTGTGGCAGAGGTTTGAGTTATCAAGAGTGAGTAAGGAAAAGAAAAGGTGTGCTGAATGAACATCGGGGTTACGGAACTGTATTTTATGTCTATTTCTCTCATCTTTGGGATTTATCTTCTCTTTTGAATTAGCAAAATATGTTTGAGATTTATTAGGAGTGTGAATCAGTGGTATAAAAGCAAGAATTAAAATATCGAGAAGGAAACTAGCCATACTGTGAATGCAAGGACAAGGCCAGTTAGGTTTTGAATTGACACAAAGGCTACTTTACTCATGCAGAAGGGAAAGACTAGAGCTTCTTACAGAGGCAATAGTCCAAAATGGGACCCTGGTGCAGGCTCCTAATGTTTGCTTTCTTCAGTGATAACAAAAGACACATTTTTAATTGAGGAAAAAATGGCTTCCCAAACAATGCCTGTCCAAATAATCACAGTGTGATGACAAAACCTGGGAAACAGGGACAGGTATGAAGACTTGAAAGATGAATTACTGTTCCTTAGGTGACCAACCAAAATGTTCTTTAAATGACAGTGATTGAGATTAAGAGGCTGTGGAACTAAGGTGCAAGTGAGGAAAAGAACCAAATTACCTTTGGATGGTTTCCCTCATGATAGAGTAGAATCTATCTGCAGATGTATTCTATTTAACAATTTTATTACCTCCAAAAAAGTATTATTAAAATGGAGTATAAACAATAGATCAAGTGTATGTTGAAAAATAGTTTATATATGTGCATTTAATATCCATAGAAGGTGCTGCTGCAAATGGCTGCATATAAATGTGGATAACTGGAAAATGTGTAACCAGTGTTTTTTGAAGATAGTACACGTACTGCATACTATGAAAAAATATATAATAACATTTTTAAATGTTACAGTCTACCCTAGCCTACTCTAAAGGATTTCCTGTATTATTGGCATAGTAATTGGGATTTCTTATAGAACCCATTAAATATTTAGGGATTTCAGACTGGAAAAATGTTTTTGTTGTACACAGATTTCTGTTGCAATGGCATTGACTGGTATGATGAGAAATAGGTGCTATAAGTTCATACCCTGAATCAAACACTGGAGAAGTGAATATAATTTTTCCATGTTGAGTAAGGGTGATCACTCATTTTACTTCTCTTTTCACTCTGAAGGGCTCAAATCTCAACCGAATGAGAACTTCCATAGAAAACTGATCGAGAATCAGAGTTCTCTTCTGCTGTATTAAATGCTTGTGTCCTGAGGGAGACATCTATCTTCTCTGCTTCAGAAATCATCAGACATCTGTAAGTGGGTCTAGACCTGCTGGTTAGTTCCCAAAGCCTTCATTCATTTTTCACTTAGGAAATATATTATTAATATAATTTCAGGCTACTTGAAGTAAGTTAAATAAAGTACAGTAGTATAGAATGCATACTACTGGCGTTCTGATTCAGTGATAGTTCTTCCTAACCCTAGCTTCATCCTCTTACTGCTATCCTACAAGTTACAATATTTGAGCAAGAAGTATTAATCATCTCCATATTGAAAATATGGAGTTATGTATCATTGTGTGGTGAAAAAAATATTGTGGGGAGAATCTTTTTCAGTTATATGGTAAAGAACTTGAATTTCAGAATAGTAAAAAGGCTTGTCCATTGTAGAAATTTTGAAAAATATATTTTAATGAGAAAAATCATAATTCCACCGCATGGAACTAGGCTTCATTAGCATCTTAGCTTTTTAAAAAATTTGGAAATAGCCTCTTTTATTTAACAGTAATCTGCTTTTTAATTGAGTTCATAATGAAAATTTCTCATTGTTCTTCACAAGCATTGCTTTCATGGTTTCATAGTGTTCCCTAGTAGAAATATAGAGTAATTTACCAAACTAGTTACTTTTTATTGTAAATTTAGCTTTTTTCTACATTCTACTCTGCTGTGATAAGTGTCTTTTTTCTAAAAATTATTTTAAACATGTCTGAATATATTTTCTTAATGTTTCCTGAGGATAAAATTTTGAAGAGAAATGATTAGATTTAAGGGTACAGAGAGTTCTAAATATCACTGGTACACATTTTAAAACACTACTAACTTGAAATACTTTTATTCTATCTATCTATCATCCATCTATCTATCTATCTATCTATCTATCTATCTATCTATCTATCTATCTATCATCTATCTATTATTTCAACAGATGTATACGAGGTCTTTTGATGTATAAGATACCAGGCTCAATTCCTCAATATGATACTGTCTCTTACATCAAGGGGTTTACATTCTCCTGGAAGACACATACAAATAATTATAATTCAGAATCTAAATTTTACTTTAGAGTATGCATGGTTTTGTAACAACATAAACAGAATCGAAGGACACAAAGAGTTTAGTCGTAGTGGTGAGTAGACTGATTATTGGGTAGCGAGAAATGGGTTTCTGTGAAAGGGCTCTCTTCACCCTGGGGGTGGGTAATTTTCTTCATAGCATTTTAAATGTCAAAAAACAAGAATATTTCATGAAATGATACTTTCCTGTGGTATATTACCTAACATTGCTGCATTGGAGGCAACTTATTGCTCTGTATTTAAAAGAGGAGATATTCAGTGGGAAGACAATTCTATGCTTCATTTTCACTTTGAAACTCTTGCCCTACCAAAGTTATATAGTGCAAAGATGACATCCTCTGATGAAGCTCAGAACTCCTAATTTTTCCCTCTGTCTATCAAAAGCTTAACAATGGGTGTAGCAGTAGCATGACTAAGCTCCCTAATGGGATCAGCTGTAGTCTGTGGCCAAGGAAGGAGCAGAGTTTAGTTTATAAAGATATCCAAGAAGTGAGCAAAATCCATACTGAGGTAACTGTGTTGTTAACCAAGAAATAATTCTGCAGTGATTTTTTTTACACAATTGTCAATATATCATCAAAATTAGGAAAGGGATATCAAGAGATATCCAATGTATCATCTCAGTTGCAAATGTATTCCTCTCTGTCACTATTGTGTAATAGCAGCCCTACAGCATCCTCATGATTGGGGTCAGTTTTCTCGGCCACGATGTCACCATTCCTCATATGTTGCTCTCTTTGCTGCTAGACTTTTTCTGTGTCTGTGGTAGAAATGTTCTCTGGTGAATCAGGGCCTTCACACCTGCAGAGTTGATAGGTGAGGATAGGAATCCAAATTCTACAAGTAGGTCACTGAGAGTGAGGATAAGCAGGGCCCCTCCAGCTTTCACCCCTTGGGTCATGGACCTTTGCATTCTACTTAGTGGTAAAAAACAGAACAACCAACAACACCCCACCTGTCCACCCCCCCCCCCAAAAAAAAACATTGTTAATTTAGGATGTATACTTTATTTGGAGGATATTGCTTGACTTTGCATGGTATCATCTTCAGGTTCACCCCAAACCGTGCTTTCAGAAGTCCATTCCATTGCCCTATTGGATGGTATGGTATGTTTTAAGACTAGTAGATTGCATGTTTATATGCCTGCTGTTCACCTTCTGTTCTATAAAGTGAGTTACTTGGTCCAGTGCAGTGTTAGGTGGGAAGCAGTGCCAGAAAAATCAAACAGTTTAGCAGCCTTGAGACAGTGGAATTGGATCAGTCACAACAGGCAGAAGAGAATATGTGCCAATGAATTACTGCCCCTTCCAAAGTGGAACAAGTTCAGTGTGGTCAACTTGACGTGGAGGGGCTATTGGGCTACTAAAGGAGTGATAGATGGCCTACTAGGTGACAGCTCTGCGTTGGTTTCTCTAGATGGCAGGTTGGACATTCAGCAGTGGCAGCAGCCAGATACGCATTGATAAGTGGAAGCTCATGTTTTGGGTTCATACATAAATCCTCCACCCCTGCCCTCACGATTACTTTGTTTCCACTGTGCAAGCATGAGTGTCCGGTGGTGTAAACTGGCTAACATCAGATGGTTGAATCATTATGTCTACTAAGTTATTTAGTGTTTTTGTTTGTTTGTTTCCTGGTAGTGAATGCTCTCTGGTAGGGAATTTCATATTACAAAAATATCTTCACACTTTCTCTGCTCCTATAGATAATCCACATGCCTCTTGTCCATAATCTTTCATTTTTTTTTTTTTTCCCTTCCAGGTCCTTGAATAACAACCCAAGCCATTTTCTACTGTCTATAAATCCATATATATTCCTACTTTAGGCTACTTTTTTATACATGAAATCGATGACCAGGTGCACAGCCCAAAGCACTTTCCTGTGGGCGGATTACCCAGTCTGCTGTCTTTCAGAGACACCACTGAGTAGGACTGTACTACAGCAGTACTTAATATTTGGCTTACGGCAACATCAGAGTTGAATCATATGTGAACCAACTTTGCCTCTTGTCCACTTCCATCAGTTGGGAACTGAGGAAGACAAGCTAGGAATATAGTGGATGACATAGGGGTCCATATAGTTTATTTGTGCTCTCTGGTCCTGTTATGCCCAATTCTGTGTGTGTCATTTCCATTTTATGATGGATTACTACTTGACTTTCCCAACCATGAGATTTGGTAGGCCTGAAAAAATCCAACACATTTCTGGCTGCATGTTCGCTTGATTTTCGTCCACCAGAACCCAGTGGTATAATAGTAATGGTTTATTCAGTGGTGTATAATTTCTGCTGAAGATGGCATGGTCTTGTCCCAGAACCCTAGGGGCCTCAGTTCTGATTTTCCTGTTGGGAATTGCTATAAATTCTATGCAGCAAAATTTTCTACCGCCAGTACCTCTAATCACAAGGTCTTCTGATTCATATGGCCCAACTGAAAGGGCTGCTTGTGCTACAGCCTGGACCTGTCATAGAAAGCTTGCAGCCTTCAATGTCAGTTGGTAAGTATGTTGGAGTTATATTTCCAAATGTGGATTATTTTGCTTCCAATATGTGTGAAGAGGCCCACCATGTCTCCTAGAGTTGGAAAATGCCAAGTATGATCATCTGAATTTTACTTTGAGAGGGGAGGTTATGGTATACCTCTTATTGAGGGACCATTAAATATTCATTGATGCAATAGGTATCTAAATCTTTGTAGAATTTATCTTTTACACTGTGGAATGCATTTATTTTACCAAGGCATCCAAAATACTTCTCATTTATTATTTTTTTTTCTGATAAAATGATATCATCTTTAAAGTGAACTAGCATGATGTTCTCCAGAAGGTCTGGATAGATGGTCCAGGTAATTCTGGGCTATTTTATGACAGGACAGGACTGTTAACATAGCTTTTAGACAAGGCTTTGAATGTATCCTGTTCTTTCTCCCATTGAATGTGAACTCTGTTTCTCCCGATAATTTTGGAAAATGAAGCATATAGAAAAACAAAGTCATCATATTACATTCCTAAGGCCATGTTAGTCTGCTCTAGCAAAGATGCTACATGTGCATAATAGTTGGATAGTTACAATTTGTTTGAGTTCGCAGTCATCAGCTGTTACCCCCCAGGATACATCTGGGTATTATAGAGGGAAAGACTGGGAAATTAAATGGTATTTCAATAGGGAGCACAATCTTTACTTCTCTTAGGTGTTTAATAGTGGCATTAATTTCTGTAATTTCTTCTGAGATACAGTATTGTTTTTGATTTAGTATCCTGCCAAGGGATGGGTTTTCAGAATTTTCCACTTGACTTTCCTGCTATAATAAACTCTTACCCTTTGGAGTAAGAACCCAAAGTGGGGATTTTGCCAATGATTAATATTTCCATTTTAACCATATATTTGGAGACCAGGAGAATAACCACCAAATAGGTATATGGATGTAATGGGACTCACTGTGAGCTTGATCAGTGCCAGGACTTCACATGATTCCTGTGCCATGCCTTTCCCTTACCCTCCCTCACCACTAACAGGAGGACTATGATGGCATTTCAGATCCTTAGGCCAACTTGGACCATATCTCCAATAGAGAAGTCTGGATATTCTCCATTCTGCAGTATAGAGTAGTCTCTCCTTATCTGTAGTTTCACTCTCAGTGGTTTTAGTTACCAACAGTCAACTGGGGTTTGAAAATATTAAATGGAAAATTCCAGAAATGAACAATTTATAAAGTTTAAATTGCGCACTGTTCTGAGTAGCATGATAATATCTTGTACTGTCCAGTTCTGTCCCACCCAGGATGTGAATTGTCCCTTCATCCAGAGTATCTACATGGTATATGCTCCCTGTCAGTCACTTAGTAGTGATGTTGGCTATCAGTTTGATTATCATGGTATTTCAGAACTTATGTTCAAGTAGCCCTAATTTTACTTAATAATGATCCCAAAGCCATTTACATAACTTTTATTATAGTAAATTGTTACAAGTTTTTCATTTTATTAGTTATTGTTGTTAAATTCTTACTGCGGCTAGTTATAAATTAAACTTTATCATAGATATGCATGCATAGGAAAAAACAGTATATGTAGGGTTTGGTACTATCTGTGGTTTCAGGCAAACCCACTCGGGGTCTTGGAATGTATCCCTTGTCGGTAACAGCGACTACTGTATGTTCACCCATTGTGGAAGGACTGGGAGAATCATCATCACGTAAACCTTCTGTGGTGTTGCAGGGTCTTTTCTCCTGAGGATTTGGACTTTCCTCCAGTTGGTAGTTTCCAGGTCTAAAAATGGCCAAAGTCCAGAAACTGGGCACATATTAAAACATCTTATTGGAGCAGCTACTCTCAGACTTCCAATTGTTTATTCTTCATTTCCATTCATTGTATAGATAAAGAATTCTCTAGTTTATTGCTCATCTATTTACCATTGGGACACTGTGCTCTGTATACTATTATCATAGCTGCTGGTGGATTTGGCACCGTGGTTGAGCAGCAGTCTTGCTGCTCATTATGATAACTGAATCTACCTTGTGATGCATAAACATTGCAAACTGACCTCTAGTATTTGGCGATATTATTATCTTTATTGCTATCAGGAAGCATTTTTTTTTTTTTTTAGATATTCCTGATGTGATTTCAGTGTGTTGCCAAGTTTAGGAATAAATGATTTGACATATTAATATGATTTTGAGTTTAAATATGATATTGTGTCCTGTTAACATATGTCAATGGGCAAGATAATCTATAAGATGATATGAATTATTTTAGATCAATTGTTTTAAAAATAGGACCTGATTTAAGATTTATTGTTGAGTCACATATTTACTGATCAGTATACCTTTTTGGAATGTGTTTGAATCACTATATGTTTTTGGTTCAGTTTGTTGTAGCAGGTAACCTAACTCTAAATAATATAAATTTCAAACTAAAAAAAAAAAAAAAATAGGATCTCTAATAAGAGCTTTTTTTTCCTGTCAATTTCTCTCCCTTGCTGTATGTATATAATACACATTTTAAATATACATAATCTTATTAGTTTCAGTTTATATCTTCTCATCACATTTAACATTTATTTACCGTTTGTCATGGAAATCTCATATTTTGTCATTTCATGTGAATTGTTTTTTTCAACTTTGGATAATGTATATATTAGGTAAATATATGCCTATGCTTTTCTCTAATTTTATTGGTGAAACTGTTTAACGGGACAGGGCCAAGGGCAGAACCCTGCAGTTTACCTCCTTACAGTGACAAAGATCCATGAATCAATATTGCTTTCTGGCTACAGTTGCTCAACCAGCATGATCCACATAGTTATTCTTTATCCAGATCACATACATTTTTTCCACAAGGAAATCATGAGAGTTCATCAGATAACATTGCTGAAACAGAGCTATTATGTCAACAGCAGTTCCTTTGTTATAGTAAAACAATCATAATAGTTACCCTTTGATAAAGGAGCTTGCTGAGCACTTTCCTTAAATTATTTCATTTGATTGTCATCACTTCATTAGAAATTAGGCATTGTTATTATGTTCATTTTACACATAAGAAAACTGTGGATAAAAGAGGTTAGGTGATTTGTCTGCAGTAGTTTAGCCACTAGGTTCCTTCATTTGGCAGAATAGCAATTGGATTAAAAAATAAATTGATAAATAAAAATCCAAAGTTGTCATTTCGTGCAACTTAAAATTACCATTGTCATGGTGCTATGCTTTTTCTCTATTTCATGTTTTAAATTCCTGATTTAGTTTCTAATTCATTTATATTCTTAAAATATTTTCAGGAAAAAAATAAAAAACTAGACCTTCCATTTAGTTAGGGCCAATATTTTAAATTAACCATTTAGAAAGTCACCATTGGGGGAAAAAGTCTTCTAAGGAATTCCTGAGATTGACTGGAAATTCCAATTAAAGTGAATAGACTTATCTTGACAAATATTGCAATACTGGCAACACTTCTCTGGATATAGGTACTACTAAGATTGATGGCTTTCCAGTGATTTTATCATATATATTAAAAAATAAAAATTTGTCATATTCTATTTCATTTTTATTAGATATTTAAAATTAATTTTATAATGTCAATATAAATTATTGCATTAATTCCTTTAACAATCACAGTGTGAACTGTAACATCCCTTCCATTTATTTTTATGAAGTTATTAAAACCTTTATTCCTATTTAATAACATATGTTTAGTTGACATCTTTTCAAATAGACAAAGAGTTTATGGGGAACAGGAAACATAAGTTTCAAATGTTTTTGTAGCCTCATATCTTATCATACAGTGCTTTGCCATAATAGCAGTTCATAATTAATTGTATTGATTCTGTTTGAGATCACACCAATTTTCTGCCATATAAAAGTTTATACTAACTTATTAGTTGGAATGCTTTTTTAAAATATAGCAACACATAAGCTAATTTCTATTTAAAATTTTTATTAAATTGTTCTGCCCAAATCCAAAATACAGAAGGGGCTTCGTGATATTTAAACATTTTAAAACTTAATATTGATTAGTGAAAGAAATCTATTCTCTACAGAGTCAGACATAATTCCTAGGATATCATGAAGTATATTTCATAAAATTGAGAGAAAAATATATATGTGTAATTATAGTGTTAGATATTTTAAAGGGAGAATATAGCTAAATAATGATGGGAATTCAAAATTAAAATTTCATAAAATTTCAAATTCCAAAAACCTAGAAAGTTTAGGTATCAGAGGAAATAAGTAAGCTTTTAAAATGAATTTTCTTATAAGTTCAAATTTAAATAAAATATAAGCAAAATGTGGATAGAATATCTACTATTGCATTTTCTATAGGAGTTTTCATGAAATTTGGAAGAGTATGAATTTTCATGCTTGGAGTATATTATGACAACTTAATGGGTCCTTTCATATGCTAATGCGCAGCATAATTTTTAAAGAGAATTATATAGTATGCAGTAATTCTCATATTGATTTGACATTGGAAATCTTATCAAATCATTTTTACAGATCAGTTGTCTACTTTGGGAAATGATGCTCTGGTATGACCATGCAAGAATAACATGAATTTTAATATTGGTGTTAGGATGGTCACAGCCTATGCACACATAACAACGTAACTCGCTTTGCAGCATTACTAGAGCAGGAATAATAACAAGGGAAGGACAAGTCTTCTTCTTGGGACAAGCAGAGAATATTAATAAACGACAACAATACTCATATTTTAGTACCTCTGCTAGTAAGGGGTGATCTTCAAAATGGCTCAAGTAGAACATACATTAAGGGGGAATAGAAAATCCAAGAAAAATGAGCATAAAGAATATGTTTAAATCCTGAGACTTTAAAAAAATTTTGAGATAAAATCTTGGTGCTAGTACTAGTATGTTTTGAAAAAATCTTGGAGAATATAAAATGTGAGAAATATGTCAATGGTGACCAGATACTAGAAAACTATGTAGAAGTGAATTTAAGAAAATGACATTGTGTTACTTAATCTCTCTTGGCGTTAACTATAAAATGAAGTAATTACTCTAAATGATTTCTAGAGTTTCTTCCAGAACTGACATTGTATGTTTTTGTGTTTCTTAAGTTTGTGTGAATTCTTGGAAAGAATCATGATGAATTTTTAAACAGATGGAGCTTATGTTTGTGTGGTGTATGTGCACTTAAAAAGGCATGTGGGTGGGTGATAGGGAATGTCTGGGTTAGTGTGGTGCCAGATAGACAAGCACATTCTTCCAAATTTCCTCACAAATACCCATGGAAACATGCAAAAGAAAGAAAATAGCAGCAAGAGAACTTGAAACTGCATAAAATGAATAGTGAATATCAGGCACAAAATTTAGAAGGTATTCCACTGACTGAATTAGACATGTAGATGGATTTGAAAGCACAATTTGGACTCCACACAACATATGCCAGTCTCTTAACCAAAGCATGATAAATGACTTGCCAAAAAGTTAACTAAAATATGACGCTGCTTCCAATTGGCCATATAGTTCAGAGACACAGGCATTGCATTATGTAGTTTCTTAGCCATTTTCTAAATCTGAAATTACCCTTTGAGCCACCTAGAATCAGAGTCATGCCACCATTATTTGTTTCCTGTTGTCTATGTCTTTTCAGAGTCTTCTTCCACAATATAAGACCATTGGATGTGGAAGGGGAAAGAAAGGGTCTAATTTTATTGCAGGATGATAGGTTATGAAAGGCAAATGTTAAAAGCTGGAGTGGAGATGAAAGCAATCATTGTATGCCACAAATGTTTTCATTGACCTGTGTATTAGAGGGTAATAGATCATGGAGGGCCTTGCATCCTATGTTAAAGACTTTTGAAGAAACTGAGATCACTTCCTCCATTACTTCAAACTCTCTCCTTTATGCTTGCTTTTTATCTTTTACTATAAAGAGCCACCAAATGTAGCATTTGGGATTAAAAAGCATTTACCTATTGCTTCAGGAAGATTTTTATATGTAACTTTTTCAAGCTCAATACATGTCAAGTAAAAGAATCAGGGGTAGATTTTTTTTCTTTTTTTCTCCAGATAAGAGAAGAAGGACTAAAGGATATAAATTTTATATTTATATTTCAACACGAGAAGGAAATTCTAACATTTCTAATAATAGGATGAACTTCTTTACAATATGAGTCACTATCATTGGATATTTCTACTTAAGAGTAGATAGTTTATCAGACTGAAAGGATAAAATTGATTCCTTCATTCATTGAGTATTCAGCAAAATGACCCCAAAGTCCATCCCAATTCTAAAAGTTCAATAGTACATAATTTGATGGCTTTCCTGTATACTTCAAGAGTGCAATATAAATCAAGTTGAAGTTGCTGGATATTATTTGGTCCTAGTTGAATATCCACGGAGAAGGTTAAAAGCTTATACCTGTGGCACATCATTTAAACAAACTTAAAAACTATTCAGTCTGTAGACACACACTCATGAGACACAAGGGTATCCAATCAACGATGACATATTTAGTTGTAAAGAAAACTACAACAGATCCCTCCGGACATGAATATTAGATGTTGGAAGACAGTTGCAAAGATGGAACCAGCCTGGTATACACAAATGACACAGAGACACTAAAGCCACACAACACATTCAGTATATGTTGATGCAAACAGGCAAGTAAGAAAAATATCATGTTTGAATAAGGTCATGTTATTTATGTATCAATTCCTATTAATGTGATAGACAAATGCTTTGTAGTGTCAATAAGGAATAAGTTTTAACAAGTTATATGATGTGATTTTCTAGTATTAACTGTGACCTTCTGAAGGATATAGGACTGCAAGTCTGGTTCTGTGAAAATTTCAAAGTAGGAATTTGGGTTAGTCGATTAAACTCCGTTGCCTCTGTTTAGGAAACCCATTTCCTGTTTGTCCTGAGAATAGTCACTGGTGGCTCTTGCAGCTGCAGCATTTACCCTGAGAAAATTCATGAATTACAGTCTTAACTTTTCCCCCAGAGTTTGCCACAAACTCTAGCATATCAATAGTCTTTGGAAACAAATGTCATCTTTCTGTTTATAGCATTCTGTTTTTAGTAGCAATATTTCCATTTACAAAATGTAATTCTCGATCGCTGAAAATGTCAAATCTTAGAAAAGGTAGCATTTCTCTACACGTGACATTAAATTGACACTGGCAGTGAACTGCACATTTTTTTTTTAATGGGAAAAGGGTTAACTGCCAACTGAAAAAAAACTTGAGTGGTCAGTGGAGTAGGCTCCACTAAAAAGAAAATAAAAGTTTCCACGATCATATAGTTTGGGATATTCTACTCAGCAGCCTCCAACCTTTTTGACACTGGTAAGCGGCTACAAATACATGTGAAGCTTTGCTCACTTGCTGGCCACTCACCTCCTGCTCTGTAGCCTGGTACTAGTCTGTGGCCTAGGGGTTGGGGATCCCTAAATAGACTATAGCAGGGTCCCCTAACCCCCAGGCCACAGACCGGTACCAGTCAGTGGCATGTTAGGAACCTGGCCTCATGGTCAGAGGTGAGCAGCCGGAGAGCGAAGCAGCTTCTGTATTCACGGCTGCTCTGCAGCACTAGCATCATAGCCTCATCTCCACCTCAGATCATCAGGTATTAGGTTCTCATAGGAGCACTGGTCCCTGGTGCTAAAAAGGTTGGGCACTGCTGGATTGTAGAATATTAAGACTTAGTAAAGAAATGTGTTGTTTCTTCAAAAAAACATTTACTTATTTGGCAACTCTCCTTTCTTCTTTATCTGTCTCTGCCTCTTCCTCCTCTTTCTCCTTCTTGTTCTTTTACCTCATACTTCTTTTCCTTTTCCTTATCCTTCTATTTTTTATTTTTGAGACTTACTGACATCCTATTTTCTCTAAAAAACTTTTTGAGAAATTTCAGAAGTTCTTAGTCTCAGATATGGATGTATGTATGCAATGTGTATGCCAAATCTCTGAAACAAAGCTCTCATGAGCCAGGCTTGCTGCTGCTGTGAAATTTAGGACTTGAAGAATTCAAACATAGTTTTGATATTTAAAATTTTAAATGGCTAGCATCAATGAAGCACATGGAGAAAAAATTCTTGTTTGGAATACAGGTATATATTGAAACAGTAAACACATTTATCCACTCTTTTTTTCTGCTAGAAATGATCTGGGATTAGTTCTTTAATTATGATCTATACACATTGAAGACAAATTTTGTTTTCTTCATTGCTAAGCTAATGATAATATTAGCTATATTATTTGATTGCTTATTTTGTGCCAGCCTGGTTTCTGTCAGTAGTCAGAGGGGAAAAAGAATGCAGTGGTTTTCTCTACATTACAGATGATGAAACTGAGGATTAGATAGGTTCAGTCACTTGCTTAGGTCATACACAATAAGTGTCAAAGTTACGTCTTGAAACTAGACCTGTGTAGAACATCAACTCTCCAAAAATACTCTAAACTGCTCTACTTTTTGTATTATTCTAGCAGCAATTTAAAAAATTAAAAATTAAAAACTAAGGTTCAAATTTTAAATATGTACCTTTATCTTGGTAAGTAATGAGTACTAAAGAAATTCTGGGATGCTGATGACAACAGAATATTCAGAGTTTATATCAGTACAAGACAGACCTTTTTTCTTCCTGAGATTGGAAGCAACACTGCATTTTTAGGTTTCTCAATGGTAGTTTAATATTTGCTCTCACTGTCTAAATTCCTACCTTTTCCTTGATATCACTGGCCTGCCTGTCACCTAGAGTGCTTCTCCACATCTCTTCTTGAGTATATCCTGCCCTTCATTCAAATTCTATTTTAGATATCATCTCTCCATTGAAAGTTCCCCTCTTCTTGGAAATTACAACGGATATCACAGAAATACAAAGGATCATACAAGAATACTATGAAAAAGTATATAACACCAAATTTAATAACCTAGAAGAAATAGACCAATACTTGGAAAAATACAACCTTCCTAGACTGAATCAGGAACTGGAAAATCTAAATAGACTGATCAGCAGTATGGAAATTGAAACAATCATCAAAAACCTACCAAAAAGTAAAAGTCCAGGACCAAATGGCTTCACCAGTGAATTATATCAAACATTTAAAGAAGATTTAATGCCTTTTCTCCTCAAACTCTTCCAAAAAATCAAAGGGGAGGCAATACTTCCCAACTCATTTTATGAGGCCAATATTACCCTGATACCAAAACCTGGTAAAGATAACACAAAAACAGAAAACTATAGACCAATATCTCTCATGAACACAGATACAAAAATCCTAAATAATATACTAGCGAACTGAATACAGCAACATATTAAAAAGATTATACGCCATAATCAAGTGGGTTTCATCCCAGAGGCACAGGGATGGTTCAACACACACAAATTGATTAATGTGATATATCACATAAACGAATTATAAAATAAGAATCATATGATCCTATCAATAGATGAAAAAAAGGCCTTCGACAAGATACAGCATCTATTTATGATCAAAACACTTCACAAAATCAATATAGAAAGTACAGAAAGTACCTTAACATAATAAAGGCTATTCATGACAAGCCCTCAGCCAACATAATACTTAATGGTGAAAAACTAAAAACCTTCCAAGATTAGGAAGAAGACAAGGCTGTCCACTATTGCCACTGGTATTCAATATAACATTGGAGGTCCTAGCGAGTGCAATCAGACAAGAGAAATATAGAAAAGGCATCCAAATAGGAAACAAAGAAGTCAAACTGCACTATTTATAGATGACATGATTCCCTATATAGAAAACCCTAAAGACTCCACAAGAACACTAACTAGAAACAATAAGCAAGTACAATAAAGTTTCTGGTTACAAATCAATGTTCAAAATCCATAGTGTTCCTATACTCTTAACAATGAAGTATCAGAAAAAAAGTGGAAAAAATAATTCCTTTTGCAATTGAAAAAAAGAATAACATACCTAGGAATAAATTTAATAAAACATGTGAAGGACCTACATAATGAAAACTACATGTCCTTATTAAAGGAAATTGAAGAAGATACAAAGAAATGGAAAGATATTCTGTGTTCTAGGATTGGAAGAATGAATATAGTTAAAATGACCACGTTACCTAAAGAATTATACAGATTTAATGCAATCTCCGTCAAAATCCCATCAGCATTTTTAAAGAAATAGAACAAAAAAATCATCAGATTCATATGGAACGCAAAAGACCCTGAATTGCGAAAGTCATCCTGAGAAAAAAGAACGAGGCTGGAGGCATCACTCTGCCCAACTTCAACTTATATTACAAAGGGATGGTAATCAAAACAGCATGCTATTTGTAGCAAAACAGAAACACGGACCAGTGGAACAGATTTGAGAGTCCAGAAATAAACCCATATTTATATGGACAAATAATTTTTGACAAAAAAGCCAAAAACATACAGTGGAAAAAGGAAAGCCTCTTCAATAAATGGTGCTGGGAAAATTGGAAGGCCACCTGTAAAGAATGAAATTAGACTGTTATCTATCACCACACACCAAAATTAACTCAAAATGGATTAAGGGCCTGAATAGGAGACATGAAACAATAAAATGCATAGAAGGACCTTAGACTTAAAGAAGATTTTATGAATTTTACTTCAAAGGCAAAGGAAGTAAAAGCAAAAATAAATGAATGAGACTACATCAAACTAAAAAGCTTCTGCTCAGCAAAAGAAACTGTCAAAAAGGTAATGAGCAACCAACCAAATGGGAAAATATATTTCAAGCAACACCTCCAATAAGGGCCTAATATCCAAAATATACAAATAACTCATACAACTCAATAACAATAAAAAAAAGTGATTCGATCGAAAAATGGCATAGGATCTGAACAGACACTTCTCCCCAGAGGACATACAAATGGCCAATAAACATATGAAAAGATGCTCAACATTGCTAGCTATTAGAGAAATGCAAATCAAAACCACAATGAGATGCCATCTCACACCTGTTAGAATGGCTATAATCGACAGGACAAGTAATAATAAATGCTGGAGAGAATGAGGCGAAAAAGGAGCCTTTATACACTTCTGGTGGGACTGCAAATTGGTACAGCCACTATGGAAAATGGTATGGAGATTCCTTAAAAAAACTAAGACTTGATCTATCATATGATCCAGCAATTCCTCTACGGGATATTTATTTCAAAGACTTAAAAAATTATATCCATAAATAAATTTGCACACCAGTGTTCATAGCAGCATTATTTACAGTGGCTAGGACATGCAAGCAACCAAAGTGTCCTACAATAGATAATTGGCTAAGGAAGCTGTGGTACATATATACAATGGAATATTACTCAGCCATAAGAAGAGATGAAATATACTGTTTGTGACAACATGGATGGAACTTGAGATTATCATGCTAAGCGAAATAAGCCAGACAGAAAAGGTTGAAAATTACATGATATCACTTATGTGTGGGATATAAACCTAAAAGCAACAAAGAAACAGGACAAACAAACATAGATTCATGGACATGGACTATAGACTAGTGGTTAGCAGTGGGTAGGAGGGTGAGGGAGGAGTGGGGAAGTGATCAAGTAAAGGGGTTCAAATATAGTGGGATGGGGGAGGGTGAAGTAGGTAAAGGGGGTCAAATATGTGGTTGCTGAAAGAAACTGGATTTTGAGTGGTAAACCCACAATAGAGTATACAGATGTTAAATTATAATGTATGCCTAAAAATTATATAATTGTATTAACCAATGTAACCCCCAAAATTTAATTATAAAAAAGAAAACCCCCCCTTCTTAAATAAATCTAAATTTGCCTCCTCCTCAAATAGAGAATTAGTACTTCTTTCACTATTTTAAATTAATTGCCTACTACATGAATTTAAATTAATTGGCTACTATTAATTACAGACATGTGCTCTCTGGCACAAGGGATCAAAAAATAAATAAATATGGTCTCTTCTCTTAAGGAAGGTGCATTTTAGTGGATAAGTAGTTGCCTAAACAAAATAAAAGCAAAAAAAAAAAAATGAATGAACTAAAATTAAGATGAGCATATATTACTCAATCTAGGTCATTTTTGAAAGTAAAATAAAAATTAGTAATTATGCTTGAACAATAGGCATGACTTGAAACTGTTCTGGCAAGTCCAGATGTATTGCCATCCTATAATGGATCTGTGTTTATGGTGAATATGATTATAGAAAGGAGTGGCTAATCCTGTAGAGGGAAGCTTATAACAATTATTGCTTCCTGTCTTGTATTACTTTCATTTGTGCATGCAGCATATTTTACCACCAGTCTCTTAAGATCTTTGAAGGTGGGTTCTATATCCTGTTAATCAGCTTGTATCCCATAATGCTCACAAAGCACTTCCTTGTATGTAGTCACTTAAGTGTTGAATGGATATGTTCGTTTTCCTGTCAGGTATCAATGCTGTCTTTCTGCCAGTTTAGAAATGTATGGTCGTAATTCTCAGGTACATTTCCACTGTGTGCATTTTGGCCAATATTTATTTTTCAAATTTATTTCTTTATTTGCAAAGCAATTTAATTATGATGTGTGTGTTATTTAGTCCCTTATAAATTCTATGTTTGCTTGCCACCAATAACTAGCTGTATGTCGAAGAAACAGGAGGAAGTCAGCATAATAGGTCAACAGATGGTGAAGAAGTAGTCAGAAGGAGAGTTGGAGGATAGATTGTACTGTGTGAGATCGGGAAAAAGACAATAAAAGAAGCCCACTATTGTCAGAGCTCTGGCAGTCACTCAGAAAGCCTCTTGAAACTCACACTCCTAATTTTAAGCTTGAAGGTAAGTGACTGCTTGTTTCAGCCCAAAGGAGGGAACCCAAAATCTTTGACAAAGGGGAAGGAATTTGATTTCTTCATCTTTTCCCTATAGGATGTGAGAGATCTGCTACCCTGCTTGGAGCAGCCCACCTTCCTCTCTCCCTGGATGACTCTTGCTTTGTGTGAAATAAGGCATTCATTTCCAGGAATCCACAGACTTCCATTCTGAAAGGAGCTGTAAAGATGACTTGGTGCACTTCTTCATTTTACTGGAAGTTTGGAGGTAAGGGGTGGGAGAACTTAGGACCAGGTAGAGGAGGTCATGAAGCCAAAATGAAATAGATGCTTTCCAGCAAGCAAACCAGCATAAATGTTATAGATTTACAAACATGTGTTGATAATTAGCAATGTGTTAATTTACAACCAGTTTTCTCTAAATAATTACCATAGTTTAAATTATGAAAAACATTAATATTCTATCAAGCATCCTGAGCCTTTTTGAGCCCCTCCGCGACCTCCTAGAGCTCTCTAATGATTCAGAGGATTGAAATTTGCATCTGGCACAATACCTCAGCATTGACTCTGGGCACTGGCATTGAAGGGTTACCACCTACATTAGTCAGGAAACAGCAAGAAGTGTCTGGGTTTGATCAATCAGTAAATAGCCAAATCCATGAAGTCACAACTGGGAAAGGACCACAGTCAGTTGAAGGCACCCAAGTAGCACGTGGAAACTAGCTGTCTATCTACTCTAACTACAGACAACATTCCAATGGGCGGGAAGTGTCGTAGGTAAGAGACTGGCATCAGGTTCAGATAGACTGAGTTCAAAGCCTGATTGTGTCAGTGGCCTTTACAAGTAATTTAACTTCTTTATGCCTTAGTTTTTTCATTTTTAAAATAGCAATAATGTTAGCATCTAGCTCATAGAGATATTGTAAATATTATATTAGATAAAGCATGTAAAATGCTTAGAATGCGGTAAGCACTCAATAAACATTGTGGTTATGAACTTTATTACTTTAGTGCTACTACTTGGTATCCCAGAGAAGTTTTCTAGCATAAAGGGGAGGGACAAATCAAATAAGGGACATACAATGTAGGAATTAAGAAATATCAGATTCACACATCCATTTTTTTGTACTCGTTCTCATTATTTACTAAGTCTTAAGACAGTGAAATGTTATTGCTCTTTAATATTGTTTCTTGATTATAAGAAAAATGTTATGCTGGTATTGATAGTGAAAATTTTGAAATAAAAAATGAAAAATACCTGCTTAAAATATTTGTTCATTTGTTGCTTTTTGTTTTCTATCCCACATATGAGTAAAATCATACAGTTCTTATCTTTTTCTGTATGACTTATTTCGCTTATCATGATACTCTCTTTACAGGTCCATAATAAACAAACAAACTCATGGATACAGGAAACACAGTGGTGGTTACCAGAGGAAGATGGGGTGGGGGAGGAATAAAAGAGTAAAGGGGATGAAATATATGGTGATGGAAGGAGACTAGACTTCTGGCAGTGAGCACATAATGGAGTATACATACGGATGTTGTATTATTACGTTATACACCTGAAATTTATGTAATGTTATTTACCAATGTTACTCCAATAAATTTCATAAAAATAATAAATAAAATTACCAAAAAGATGACACTACATGGAAAAACAATAATTTTAAAAAGTTAATGAAGATTAAAGTGTCCTTTCATTGTGCTCCTTCACATGTAGAATTCTCTCCACTTAGGAAGTTACAAATTCCTTATGCACTGATATTCAGAATCCTGTTGTTTGTTTGTTTGTTTGTTTTTAAATCTGTTAGTCTAAACAGCAAAATTTGAGTTAATTGATGTTATCAAATTGTTCATGCTCTACAAGCAGTAGTATTTGGTATATTTCTGTTAATCTAGTAAAATGGTTCTGGGAAGTTAATGTTCTTTCTTTCAAAGATTAAAGGTTAGCATCTCAGCAAATTCACTTAGTGAAACCAAGATTACATACAGATCAAGTACTACACAGCTCATGTAATTCACTAAGGCTCACATGGACACTCTTGAGTCTCTACAGGTTAAATCTTCTTAGAACAAATCCAATTGCAACAACAACATCTGAATAGCCAAACCTCATTGGAGCCAGGTGATGCCATTCTTATTGTTAACAGCATCACTACAAGGGAACTTGTAGTCCATCCACAGCAATAAGGGAATAGAATCTATGTTGGAGTTTGTGGTAACGGTATTGAGCTCTATCTAGCTGCATAATTTAAAAGGAAATAGTGGAAAAGCAACAGTGAAATAGTCAAGTAAGAGATGGAGGCTACAATTTCCTTGGCAGCGAGAGAGGAAATAAATGGCTGCCTTCATTCAGAAGAGCCCAGTGGCCCAGCTGCTTAATCAGTGTCATTCAGGTACAGATTCTGCAAATATGAGTTAGAGATTTTGATAACATGACATTGTAAGTCACTGAAACCACAATGGCATTAAAAGTGTATGCTGTTGGTTGTAGCCCAACAATTTCTGAAGTCAATAGTCTTGAGCAAGCATTTTTAAAGACCTGTATAACATAGCTTTAGGGCAACATAATTCTAAAATCAACTATATTCATCAAGATAATAAAAAATAGATTCAAATAGGAGACAAGGGAGCAAATAAACAACATGAAAACATTATGCAATCTACTTGAACAATTGCTGTAGTCAACCTCCACTGGAGGTTATTTAGAAGAGGAAGAGGAAAAGAAAGTCAAACTGAGAGAGTAAAATTGAATATGTTTGCTATAACAATTGGTAGCATCTTTTGATAACCAACAGGAAGTATTTTCACATTGTCAAATCTGGCTCTACCTTAAGTCGTATCTCATTGCTTGCCATCTTTCCTGTAACTTTCCAATTCTTGGCTGGTGGCCCAAACAGGTGGCAAAGACGGGAGTGATTGTCATTCAGCAGTCTACAGTTCTTAATTAACAGAAGCCCTCTGAGGATATTTTGTCTTTCACTTCCATGTTGATTAAAATACCAAAATGAGTTCAGTATATGAACAAAAGTGCTGCTTTTTTGGCTTATTTTCCTAAAATGCTAGGTCTACTCTTTTGGCAAAAGAATCCTGCATCAATTCTTGGTGTCTTTTTGTTGTTGTTGTTTAGCATGGCCTATTTATAATTAATAGACAGTGTATCCATATCGATAAACTTTCATGAGATAATCATTCTGAGCAAGAGTTAGAATATATAATGTACTCTAAACACTTGCTATTCAAAGTGTCTGCATATTAACACTTTAGCATTACCTGGGAGCGTATAAGAAATGCAAAAGTTCAGGCTTAACTTCAGACCTATTGAATCAGAATTTTCCAAGATTTCTCTTGTATTTACGCCTATGCATATTAATTTGAGAAGCATTGCCCTAATGTGAATAAGGCTTTTATTTGGTCTTAATTTATGTAAGAATTGTCTGTACCTTACCTGTTTACTTGTTAAAGATATTTAGAGTTATGTCTCAATGTTTAGAAATGTATTAGAGTATTTTCATGAAATTTATTTTTTTGAATTTTGCTTAATCTGTAGTTAGAATTACTTACCTTTGAAACTTAGTTTGAATGTGTTTTAATATACTTTAAACTTTTTTTTCTTTTTAAGAGTTTAGTGTTTATTTTTTTCTTGTTTGGGCGGGATAAGCATAATATAATTATACTGAGTAAACATAGGGTGGGTTTGGGAAAACCTCAACCAGAAGAGAGAAAAAATATGCCAGTTTTACAAATGCCTACTTGGCTAATTTCAAGGTCATGGGGAAAACCTAATTTCCCTCAAATGTTTTCCTACCCAATTTTTAGCAAATGCCTCAAGTTTCTCATTTGTCTTAAATATTTACATTTGCAAATAGACCTGAGCAGAAAATACTATAGGCAAATAACTTCTAAAGTATATTCTGAAGTCAGGCTGTTTTTAGCAACTTACTTTGAAGAACAAGAGTTTAGAGTAGTTAATTCTAATTCTTTTTCAAAATAGTTATCTTCAGAATACATAATCTATTAAATCAGTTTGGAAACTACTGTTCAGTATAGGTTCCTTTTCCCAATGCATACCATCAAGTTAAAGACTCTGGGAAGTCTTGCAGTGAAAAGAATTACATTTTGTTTGGCACAACAATAACCAAGCCACTTATCCGCTGTCATATCAGTTGAAATCCTATGGAACTTAAAAAAAAGCCCTAAAATATATGTTGCTATGAGTTATTTTTACATGATTTTTAATGAAAAATATAAAAATGAGAGGAAAGACTTAAGTCATCTGAACAGATGGAAG
Organism: Rousettus aegyptiacus; assembly: GCF_014176215.1. Lineage (NCBI taxonomy): Eukaryota > Metazoa > Chordata > Mammalia > Chiroptera > Pteropodidae > Rousettus > Rousettus aegyptiacus. The sequence continues at coordinate 123,029,911 of NW_023416284.1, read as the reverse complement.
GGATTTGAATTGGTGGGGATTTGAACACAGACAAAAAGGTTACAAAACTCTTTGACAGTGTACTCTAGTCAGTCCTGTGGTCTGGCTTTGTAGTGTAAAATAGAGTTCAGGATGGGTGAATCACGTGCACGGATGCGTGCATGCGTACGTGTGTGTGTGTGTGTGTGTGTGTGTGTGTGTGTGTGTGTGTGTGATAATGGAGATAGATGAGAAGAGAGGAGCTAACCAAGGACACTTCTATTTGGGGTTAGTGTTTTGTTCGTTTATATTGACCCACAGAAATAGGTTTATTCTCTAGAATGTCTGTAAGGACTTAGGTTGGCACAGGAAAAAAAATGTTCTGGGAGGAATGATTTACTTAGTGAGAATGAATGGAGGATTCTGGAAATAAAATAATGTGTTTCGAAATCTAATAAATGGAGACCTAGAGTGAAGTGGAGGGATGAACACTGGCTTCCGTGAGCCACATCTGATTTGCATTCTGTATCAACCTGTCAGAGTGGCATCGAACACACACACTCTGATTTCTCTGAGTGCCAGTTCTTTCATAAGAAACATGAAGAAAATTTCAGAATAATTGCAGGGGTTAGAGACCATAACAGTAAAGTTTCAGGCACATATTAGGTCTTATTAAGTCCTTCATCAGTAGTAACATTATCCTTTGTTTTAACTGAGCACTTACTAAGGGCCGGTGCCAGGAACTGTGCTGGGCTGCTGCTGTACAGCTTCGTTTAGCATCTGGGGTGGTAGAGGTGTTGTTAGAAATGGCTTTGTGTGGCAGCCAGATGCATCTTGACAGACCTCTTATAATGTTTTCTAGATTACTGGGATAAAATAAAGCACAGATCAGAGAAATTTCATGTGTGTTCAAATGAATATTTAAAAGAAAATACTGTTCCTTTTTGACCAGACATGAAAAAAAAATTATTTCAAAGCTCATATTTGGACTCAAGAAATATCTGCATTTGTAAAATCTAAATTATTTCCAGCCATTTTACCCTTATATGTTTTCTTAACTGAGAAGTAAGCTAAAAATAAATTCGACTTGAAATATACTTGAAAATTTATAGGTACACAAGAATATTATTGAAAGATTCAAGAGATTCGAAATGTTTACAGCTAAGTATCTCCCTCCCTATGTCATAGACATTCTCTTTCCCACTAATATATTTTGACTATCTTTTTAAAGATATTTTATGCAGATGTCATTATGCAAGTCTATCTCTGCACACATTTTTAAATCGTAGGCAATATACTCCATATACTGTCCATTCTACCAGCAAAAGTACCCTTTTTCTATAAAGCATGATAAATTTTCCCCAGATAAGTAAATCATTATAGTTTAAATTTGCTTTTCTTTTATTATGAGTGAGATTTAACGTATTTTTATGTATTTAAGATATTTCGGATATCTTATATATTTAAGATATTTTCATTTTTCCCTTTTGCAAGCTGTCCAGTTATGCCTTTGATCTTTTTAAAAAAATACTGTTTATTGTTTTTGGAGATTTGCAGCAGGCTTTATATATTGAGAAAATTAGTCCATTATCTGTAATGTAAATTGTCAATATGTATTTTATCATTTGTCTTTGTCTACACTGCTTTTGTTTTGTGATTGCTTTTTATTTTTTTGTAGTTTCATTTATCTATCTTCCACATTTGAGTTTTGTGTCACACTTAAGATTTTTAATCTCTTGTGATTTTTTGTAACACATTTACAGAATATTTTCCAATATAAATCTCTGACTCTCAGAGATTTTGTTCTGGTGTGAGGAGTGAGATGGACTACTATTTTTTTTTTTCTAAATATTTCTCCAATACAGTTTGTTGAATGATGCCTTATACTCTACTGATATATATTGCCGGCAAGAATAGCTTGGGTCTAGGCAGGAATACAGAAATCACTTGGTATTACAAACTGAGAACTAATACAGGGAATATGTTACGCATGTGGGGGAAATAGGGTTATCAAATAGGGCAACCCAGAGATTAGCAACAGGAAGCTGATGCAACTCCTACTACTATAGGGACAAAGCAAAAAGTTAGTAATCAGAGCTCAGAAGTCAATGCTTCCATTGAGAGAGAGCCATTTCAGGAGATGCCCAGTGGGAACCGAGGTCATAGATGTAGTGACTGTCCCACAGGATCAGGAGCCATAGAGAGTGAGCACACCCAAGATATATCCTGGATTTTCCTACTCTCTCCTCACCAAGCTCTGCCAGTACTTTTTATTGTATGAACCTAACCAGAAGACTGAAGACACAGGAGACTAGGAAAAGTAGTTTTATGCCATTCACATAAGAGAAAAGCAAGTGTGTATAGTTTGGGGTATCAGAGTGAAGACTTATCTCACCAGCATACCTTCTGTTTTTGTGTTTCATTGTTTGCTTATCTATTTAGGAATCAGAACAATATTTTTCTAAAAATTTTTTTTCTGTAACTTCATAAAATCCATCTCAAAAGACTAATTCCTTCTGGTTATTTTTTTAAAATTAAATTTGCATGATTTTTCCCATGCTAGTTTTTCAAATAAAATTTAGACTAGCTTGCTTACTTCTAAAAGAAATCTTGTTGTAATATTATTATATTTCTATTTAATGTATAGGTTAATTTAATATAATTAATATTTACAATGTTGATTCATATAGAGAAACAAGGTAATATCTTCCTATTTATTCAAGATTTCTTTGAATCTCTTAATAGAGTTTAAAATTTTCTTCACATAGATTGTACATGTTTATTTCTAATAATTTTTCCCTTTTTGGTTTTGTTACTATTATTTTTTCTTCTACAATGTTTTAATTTGGTTGTTGATGACTACAAGAAGGCTGTATTGTGTATTCAGATGTCATCATGAAAGTCTATCTCTGATTTGTGACTAATCATCTTACAGAATTATTTTATTGTTTGTTATAGTTTTTAGTTGATTCTCTTAAGCTTTTAAATATTTAATATTATCAATTGCTAATAATGGGAACTTTTATTTTCTTTACAAATTATACAACTCTTATTTCTCCTTTTGTCTTTTTTTGTTTGTTTGTTTGCTAGTTCCTCCAGAACAGTGTTCAAACATTTTGGTGATAGTGGTCATCTTTTCCTAGATCCTTGAATAGAAATAATTTCTTCATATCAAACACAATGACTTCTGTGGATGTTTTTCTTCCGTTTTTCTCCACTGGAGCAGTTCAGTGATAATTTAAGGTATCAAATCCCAATTATTTTTTTCAAATTTATTTTGCAAATTAGTCTATAAACAAAGACTTTTGTAGGGTAGTTCTCTGACAAAATCCTTTCTTCTCTATTAATCAGTTTAGTTTCTTATATCTTCTGGGAATGATTTTAGTATTTTATGTTTTCCTTGGAAATTATCTTTTTCAGTATTTTTTGAATCTCATTTACATAGATTTGAACAATGTGATCTCAAATTATTCTTGTAATTTTCTCTATGTATATCGTGATTTACCTGTCGTCATTTCTTACTTTGTGTACTTATTTTCTCCTTATTTCTATAAGTAGATTGATTATGTTTTATCTTTTATTTTTAATTATGAAACACATTCTTAGATTTATTTATTAGTTTCACCATTTTTCTTTTCTTCTAATTTATTAATGTCTTCTGTAACTGTTATTATAGCCTTCTTACTGTTTATTTTATGCTCAGGATGGTCTAAACTTTGAAAATCTGCAACTTGAAATCTGCAACCACCAGAGTTCAGTCTCTGGCTGGTCTTATACTTCTGTGTGTTCTTCACTGTAACTGTCATTCTGTTATCAAATTCTCTATTATAGGATTATATGTGTCTCCTGGATTTAACAAAGATGAAGTTTCTCTTTATTCTATTTATTATTTTATCTCTTAGTTTTGTCAAACTGTCTTGCCTTTCTGTTTCTTATTCTTATCATTTTGGTATGATTTATGTTATGAGACAGTAGCATTGAACATTTTCATTGCCACCTTAAAACTGGAATACTCCTTTAATAAGTAAATATTATTATTATGGCATTTGGAGCCTCTTAGTTTTAAGTAGTTCTCTTTCACTATTCCAGAACTATTCCTAAGCAAAATTTATGTTACTTTAAAATTTCAAAATATATTTTTTTAAATAAAACTTTATTTCCTTAATAAATTTTTGGAGATGTTCTCATTCTGTTGTAAATAAAGAATTTCTAAAATGTATAATGGATCTAATTAGTTGCATAAAGTACTAGGATTCTGGTCCAAGGGGAAAAATTCAGGTAATTAAAAATATCATTGCTAGCTATTTTATCTTTCTGAAATTTAAGATTTCACCTTGATAAACTTCTATGAAACAAAATGCTTGTTTTTGGTTGAATCCTCATAACGAATTTTAGAATCTCTATTTAACAGCCCATTACCATTTATCTAATATTACTGTGTACTAGAGATTCTACTAAATGCAACATGTCATTTAATTAATCCTCACCCTGACTTTATTAGTTGATATATTTTCAACAGCCAATTGTCGTTTATATCTTGAATATCTGGCAGGCTCTCAGGTACAGTATATTACAAATTAAATCTCATTCTCTGCCCTTTGGAACCTACTTTCTCTCTTGTGTTGCGTTCCTTATTGCTTTTAATAACACTACCAAGTCACTAATTATCTAGGGTCAAAATCTCAAAGTTAATATAAATGCCTTGTCTTCCACTACATTCAAAGTGTGTTGTATTTATGTACCTTTTCCTTTAATTGTTAGCATCATCATAATTATTTTTCAACCTCTTTACTTCTTCCTGTAATTTTAGTGATAACCTCTAAATGCTCTTTGAATATTTTGGAAACTCAGTTCTCATCATGGTTTTCCTTTGCACAGAGACTTTCAGTGTCTCCCCACTGTGTGTAGGATTAAATCAAAATGTCACAGCAAAGTCCATCGTGACTAGTTCTAATATAATTTTCTATCTTAATTTCCTGTCATTCTTCTGTTAGGCATTAGCTACTTTAAAAAAAGACTTGAAACATCTTGAAACATGAGGGAGGGGCAGTCTTGTGTAAAGATGGAAATTAAGAAAATTATTGTGGAGTTTACAAAAGACAAACTCTATCTCAAGACTTTGCATGGTGCTGGTTTTAACCTTAGTGTTCTTTCCATTCATTCAAGCCAACATTCCAGCACTAAAGCCGTCCCAGATACTAATCTATCCAAGAACCAACGCTATTATAAAATACCTTTCAGAAATTTCATAATCTTTCTTCTTATATCTTAACTTTGCAGTAAGAACTTTGTGTTCTTTTGAACAAAACCACTGTGTACCTGTGTAAAATTCTGTTTGTTATACCCTAAAGCACAGGTGGAGAAGATCTAGGCAAGGTCAACTAATCAAAGTGATTGGGAATTTTCCATATGACAGCAGAGCAGTAAAACTGAAATTCTTCAATCAGAAAATAGGTGGTGAGATATTTGGACTGTAATCTTTACTTTTGTGATGGATATAGAGAATATTAACATGGGATTAGTTATTGAATATTGAAATGCTGGAAATAAAGAGTGTCTCCTTGACTCATGAAAGAGGCAATTTTATAGCAAATACATGTAGTTATTAAACAAAGGTACTCATTAGTCTAGATGGTAGAAACAGAAACAATAAATAAATTATAGAGGGATTTTGATGTATTCATTGGTGATAATGACAGAATTGATGTATTAAGGTAATCTAGTTTGAGGGCTTTGGCAACCTTATGAAGATATACAACAGAGAGCAAACATGTCATCCCACAGAGCATTTCATGAAGTTATTTCTTCATTTATGTAAGAAATATATTTAAACACCTACTATATAGCAGGTGTTAGGCACCGGTGATGAATAAGACAACCAAGGTCTTTGGTATACAAAGGAGATAAAAATAGTACCATGCGAATAATATGAATAAAACAATAATAGGATGTGATTAAGGCTATGTAAGGAGAAATAAAGAATAACAGGAAGTGCACAAGTGTCCACTGTTAATGCCTGTATCCTCGGAGATTTTTCTTAAAGTTGCATTTATATAGAGTTCAGAAATTTTCACCTACATTGTGCATTACAGTGTGAAGTTTAAGAAGCTGAAGAAAATGATGAAGGTGGGCGACCAACTCTAAGATGGCCTCCGATAACCCCTTCTTCTTGGTACTCACTCTCTTCTGTAACCCTTGAGTATGGGCAAGACCTATGGCTTGCTTCTAGCCAACAGAGTATCCTTAATGTGATGGGATATCACTTTTATGAAATGGTTATTATGTAAGGTTCTGGCTTTGGGCTTGCTATTGGACCCTATTTCTTATGGGTTCTGATGAAACAAGCTGCCATGTTGCATACTGCCTTATGCAGAGGACCACGTGGAAGGTATGAACAGTAGCCACTAATTGGCAGCCAGCAAAGGCCTAAGGTTCTCAGCCCAAAATAAATCCTGCCACAACTACATGAGCTTGGAAGGAGATCCTTCCCCAGTTGAGCTTTCAAGTGAAACATTTTGATTTCTGTATTGTGAGAGACCCTGAAGCCAAGAACTCAGCTAATCCATACCTTGTTATGACTCAGACACTGTGAGAGAGCAAATGTGTGATGTTTTAAGCTGTGAAGTATGTGCTAATTTATTGTACAACAATAGACAGCTACTACAATGAGGATTACAAAGCACCTCCACAAAAAAAAAAAAAAACAAAAAACAGTTAATTTCTGCTACCACAGATTGGAAACATTTGTAGTATTTAGATGAGAGAATTGATAACTATCAAAATTATGATGGGGTTTTCAAGAGATGAGAATGTATTAGAGAGAAATTTAAGAGGTAGAATGGGTAAGACATGGTTAATTTGATGAGGAAGTTGAGGGAAGAGAGCTGTCTAAAGCAAAACTCAGGTCTGGCTTCAATCATTGAGCAAGAAGGCAGTAGTGCTGTTCACCAAGACAGAGAAACAAGGCAAGATCTGTAACTGGAGCTTAAATCAAGGTATTCTCTCCTCCAGTCTAGAGTTTTGTTTTGTTTTGTTTTGTTTTGTTTTGTTTTGTTTTGTTTTGTTTTTTCAGCATATCATGTTACATATCAGGAAATAGACACAGCATGGTATTGTTTATATAAATCATATATATTTATTAGACAAAAACCATAGTTCTGAGAACTAGTGAAAGGACTGTAAATTGAGCTGGAGAATTCTAACATTTGAAAGTGAAATAAGGTAATTGAAAGTGACCAGCAGCTCTTGAGGGCACAATGGCCTCATCTGTAGACTGGAGATAGATATCTTTTCTGTGTGTGCTTTAGGGTCTTTACACTGAAATGTGAGAATGCACGTGTGGATTTGGGGAAATTGCATCACAAATACATGTTATAACTTAGTTTTTCTATTATTCTACAAAAACATGCATTTTAAAATCATCTACCTAATATTCAAAGAGCTATTTGTTAACATCAGATAAGTAAGATAACATAAAAGGAGAGATGGCCAAGAAAATCTCAGTTGTTCATATCATAGTAAATGAATACAGAATAATATCATCCTCTGTTAAAAGATAAAACCCCAGATATATGCTCAGTATTTAAACCCCAGAGCTCATTCTGCCAGTATGTGAAGAGTATGGGTACTGGCAAAGACCTTACATAGATCTAAACAGCAACCACTATCTTCATGTGGTTGAACATGCCAGTAGTAGAAGTGGGACTTTTGTTCTGTTATTTCCTTATTGTTTCTTTGCTTGACTGTCTTGGCAGGGTGTGTGGACCAAGGCAACTAAACATCAGTGCTATACAACTAGTACAGTATAAAAATAGATTCAGAGGTTTTATAACTGCATTATTAAAACTACTTTTAACCTTTGCATCTATGATAGCAGCATGAGTTTTACTTTCAGATAAAAAAGGGAAATTATTTTTCAGATGAGCTTTATAATAATCTTGCAATATTAAATTCTAAGTGACAAACCTGTTCATTCAGTAGGTCAATTTCTTTTGTGTATTTCATTCATTCGATAATGAAACATAGTTACTACTCTTGGAGTGAACACTTGGAGATTATAAAATGCATATTATGATTTTTATAAAGTAGAATTATATAATTTTTACACTTTTTTTTCAAATTGAGACATCTTCAAGGCTCTCAGAAATACTTATTTTTAAAATTTGACACACAGGTTCTTGTTAAGATCGACTTTCAGTGGAAACTTTAGAAAGAAATAGAAGTCTTGGACAAATGACACAATCTGTATCACATAGGGTATATTAAAAATGTTTTCAAAAGGATGATTATATTCTTTCAAGGGACCTTGATGTCAATATATCTTTAAAGCAAAAACACATCTGAAAATTCAATAGTCAGTTCACTATGTAGTTAACACTTTAACTCTGTAGAACTTTTCAATTTATTTTTGTAAAGAATGGCTTTTGCCATAACTCTCTGCCACTGTTACAAATTAGACTGGAAAATAGTGTATTCCAGTTATAACTTTTTATCCTCTAAAGCCCAGGCCTATTTCTTCAAGGACAGTATCTTGGGGAATAGAATAGTTTTGTAGAAATATTATCATGCAAGGTAGTATTTAGCTTAGAAGGGCTGGTTCCATTCAGCTAGGTGTTATTGCATGTTAAATCGCAGATCATTCAACTCAGCACAGAATACAGAAACCAGAGTATCTATCTATCTATCTATCTATCTATCTATCTATCTATCTATCTATCTGCCTATCTATCTATCTATCTATCTATCTATCTATCTATCTATCTCCTACCTACCTACCTACCTACCTACCTACCTATCATCTATAATTTATCTTCTTTTGACCATTTGATGATTTACCAGGAGTATCTTTCTCACCCTTGTTGGCGTGGCTCACACCTTCTTACCTTTGAACTCTTGAGAGTCTTCAGTATTCCCTGAACCTGCAGACTCTGTTAAGTATTTTATTATGTGTGCCAATAACACCAGGGACATGTGTTTGTTACGGTAATCATTCTATTGTAGGAAGAATAATTGTTTGTGACTGTCACAACTTAATTAGGCTGCACTCCCTTGAGGACAGGGCAGTATGTCATATCAGTAGCCTGTACTAAGAATTAAGCATAGTTCTTGACACCTGGTCAATAACTGCTTGCTGATCTGATGAATTTATCAAGGTTATTTGTATGTAACTAAGTAGGTTGTAAGAGAAAAAAATGCAACAAGCTGAGAAAATCAAATGCTAAACATACCCAGACCTAAGAGCTATTCAAAACTATCTCTCCCTAAGACTGGCCCCCATTTCTTCCCACCAGTTGCTCCTTTTTATTGTAATTGAACTTCTTTGTTAATAAAGAAAATGGTGAGAAAGTTAGCATATTAAGGTACTCTAATGAATGCATGTGAATTTGTTTCTCAGATTCATTGTGTCAAAGGCAAAAAGACTTGATGGGAGAGCCAAAATTTGAGAAGACTGAGAGAGAAGGCTCGAGATGACCACTGCAGCAATGGGGAGCCAGTGGCAGTGTGAAGAAAGGGTCTTTATGATGCACCTTTTTCAGACTTTACAGCAACTGGAGCTCCCGTAAACCAGTGTGTTGAATTTACTGCTTCAACCAGAGACTCTAATCATCTGGTTCTGAGCAGCAAAGCTGGTCATGGGGGCAGCACCTCAGTGGAGTAGTGTGGAAATCCTCTTGCTCCAACAACACACAGCCCTTATAATTTAGGTTACAGTGAACCACCTCATTTCTAGTTGACAAGAAACTTGAAAGCCTCAGATACAGAGATGAATGATGTTGGGACATTTATTCTTGATGTACTTTCTGCACATGAGCTTGAGTTTTACTGGTATTCAACATTTTCTCACTCTCCATCAAAATACTCAGTGGCCATGTCAGGTCATGAACTAAAATGTTTACGTTTAGAGAAGAAAAATATAAAAGATGGAAATTATTTATGCTGCTGTTGTATACACTCTGAGAAATGGGCTTTCCAGTATGTGAACTTCCAGTCTGGTACAAAAATGCTATGGTCAGGTCCTCTGCTTTCCACCTGTTACATAAGCAGGGTTCATGCTCTTCACTAAAATATCCTTTTATATGTTCACTAGGGCATTTTCATTTCTCAGTGTTTCAGCAATTCTCTCCTTTTTCCTTTTTCTTCTTCATTACTATATTTTTCTTCAATCCTAAAAATTTATTTTCCCTTGTGCCTGCTTCCTTAAATGTCTGCACAACCGATTTCCTCATCAGCTTTAAGTCTTCGATGGAATGTCACCTTCCTGAAGAGATTTTTCTTTATCACCCTATTTAAAGTTGCAGCTTACACCCTTTCTTCATTGCACTTATTCTGTATTTATATCTTTCTCATAGAATTATCTTTTGCAGCTACATGGCGCACTTATTAGCTATTTTTTGTCTGTATCCTTATAAACAAAAGCTGCAAGAAAGCAGGGATTTGTGTCTTTTTTGATTATTACTTTCTGAGTTCATAAACTACTTCCTGATGTTAGTTGGTGCTCAATAATAATTGTAGAATGAATGAATTCATAATAACTCATTCATTCCATCCCTTGAGAGACTCGGTCTTAAGATTTTCACTATAAAAATAAAATTTCTTAACTAAGAATCATCTAGTTTCTGTTACAAAAGTTAATCTCTTTTCTTATTTGTGACAAGGCTTGATTTAATTTTTGGTTCTAGAATTTCCATGTTTTCTGGATTTTGTTCTCTTCCAGGTAGTATCTGAAAGGGGCTTGTGGATCAACAAAATCGTCTACTTTGCATCTATTACAAAACAGAAGAAACAGGTCTTTGAGGACTTTTAAGAGGGCTCTCTTGTACATCCAGAATATACCCATTCAAAGATTCCACTCTCCCAGGAGCTTCATTCCCTTTTGGAGCAGGCATTTACAGAGAACTTACTACAGATTCATTGTTCATAAAGCTGGCCATCTTGATTAGGAGAAACTGCCTCAGTGTGTTTAAACTGACTTCATTTTGTCGAATAGATCTTCACTAATTCCTTGTTAAATTGAATTCAATCCCTTAATGAGTTTCACTCAGCTAGTAAGCCAGCAAGTGCTGGGGACAAGACTAGTAAGATTCAATGAAGGACTATTGGGAAGGATATCTTAATGTGACTAAAAACTCCATCTTTAGTAAATATTTAAAAATGAAGTACAGGACCGAAATAGAAATTTAACAAAATCTTAGCATGCAATCGCTATTTTCACAGACTTCCTCTTTTCAAACCATTTGGTATTGCTTCTTAAAGTGTGTGCTGACTCTAAATTGCATTTTTCCCCTTGACTTAAGACAGAAATTATGCTTTACTTTTGTTACATCTGTGCTCCCCCTGATAGGAGAGTTGTAAAAGTCTTCTTTTAAACCATTGCTATGTCTGTGCAGGCATGTGCAGGCACATGCACACACACACACACTCACACACACACACACATACACACAGAAAAAGGAGAGAGAGAGAGAGAGAGAGAGAGAGAGAGAGAGAGAGAGAGAGAGAGAGAGAGAGAGAGAGAGAGAGAGAGAGAGAAATGAAAGCTTTGTATTTTTCATGTGTAGGACTCCCGTCCTGACGTTTGCCAGAGTAAGAGAGCTGTTTTAACTTAGAAAATGTGATGGGTTTCTGTTCTAAGACATTAAAGAAAAACAAAAAAAAAAAGAATATTTTATTTCCACCTCAGACCCTGTTCTCAACCCTGTTTGTACATTAAAATGATCGGAGAGAAAAAAATTAAAACCAGTACATGGGCTTCATCTCAAACCAATTGAATTGGAATCTCAGGAAATGGGGTTCAGGCACTTCTTAAATATCACATTCCTTGTAATAAATTCCCATTATTAATGGACTTTATACTTCTTTACTGGTAGATTCTGATTTCTGCAGCTCTACCTTTCACAACTTGCTGGAACAAAGTTTATCTACTTTGCCTCATCCATAAATTTTTAAAGTTTGCACAATTTCTCAAATACAAAAGAATATCTTGAGGCATTTATTCTAGCCATTATCTTTATTGCAAATTTTTTTTTTTTTTGAAAAAGCATAGTGGCAAACAAATGTTCCTTGAAATGTATTCAAAATCTTTTTGTGGTTATATTAAATTTGTGATGACAGAGAAGTCTGGGATGCTGGAGGTTATTTATACAAAGAAAAGAAACAGGTTGCATGCTTTTTGTCTTATTTAAAATAATTGGCTCATCTACTGTAGATACCTACTTGCATTGCCAAGTTCAAATTGGAGAACAGATAATCTCTTAGGGTACCTATTAGTTGTCAGGCATCCATGCATTCTCTTATTTTTTTAAATGAATAATCACACTCTCTAAAACTGCATTTAGATTTTAGAGAGATAAGAATGGTAAATTATACAGCAATAAAGTTGCCAGAAGAAACACTAGGCTTGAAAGTTTTAATTAGTCTTTTTTTTTTTTTTCCTTCTGATTAATAAGTTACAGAGGGAGAGACTATGGAGGTGTGGATATGTAATCTTTAGAGGAAGGTAAACGTGGGTTTGAATCTCATATTTTTCACTCACACTCACAGCAGATGTACTGGCAAGTCTGAATCTGACCACTTCTCACCATCCCCTAGTCTGAAACAACATCGCCAATCACCTGGACGCTTGCAACAGCCCCCTGCCCTCTCTGACCCCTCTCTTCCTTCCATATCTTGTCCTTCAAGAAATTCCTCCATGCAATAGCTGAAGAAATTCTTTTTGTCAGTGGTATTTTCTTTTTTGTAGTTTTATTGAGGTATAATTGACAAATAGAAATTGTATATATTTAAGGTGTACAATGATGATTTGATATATTGTGTACATTGTGAACTGAGCATTGCAATTAAGATAATTAACATACCCATCATCTCACACAGTTGCCATCTCTTTTGCTCTCTCTTTTCTTGTGGTAAGAACGCTTAAGATCTACCTTCTTGGCAATTTTCAAGTATATAATACACTATCGTGTGGACACTGAGAAAGAAGTCACCTATCCTGAAGGACTCCTGCTGTTAAACTGGGCTCAAATTTAAAAAACAGAGCCTAGCAGCCATTTCTACACAGGGGCCTCTCTTGTAAACTGTGCTTCAGGGAGAAGCTTGTACTGAATTGCCTTCCTCCTGCACTGAAATGCCTGCCTGCACTGTATTCCTTAGCCAGCCCTTATAAAGGACTTCCTGGAATTGTATTTCAACCAATAGGACTGAGACTTTCTCCATCCAATCAGAACTGCACAGCTATATCTTAACCAACCAGTTAGAACAGCTCCATTCTGACCAAATCAAAAGGGTATCTTTTGGACCAAACTGAGACAATTTGGAGTCTTCGTTTGCATGAAGATAGACCAATCAGGAAATACAAAGGAAATATAACCTGGTTAGAAGAGAATGCTTTCAAGAGTCCTGGAGAATTAAGGCTAGAATTTTGTTAGGTTGAGTCAGGCAGGAATGAAGAGGTGCAGATTGGGAAGTGGAGAGATTGTTGCCCATCAGAGGAATTTCTTGTTTGACTTTTTCCTTTAAAATCCCATTATATTAGTTGATAGATTGTTTTTTCAAACTCAATTCAGACCCTAGGTATAGAAGAGCAAATGTGGTGAAATAGCTATATGTAAAACCCTTTGAAGTAAAATATTTTATTTCTATATGCTTATAATTATTTTCTGTCTTATTTAGAATACTGTATAGTTTGAAAATTCTGGAGCTGAAATTTGTATTCTCTAAATATGCATGAAAAAATGTTTGGTCCACCTCAATAAGAAATGTGTGTTGATTCATTTTTCCTTCAGCCAGCCCGATAAACAGAAAGATTGTCACCAGTAGAATTCTGGTAGAGGAAGATATTATAATAAATCCATCTGATTTCTTAGTGTAGATTTCATGTTAAATGCAAGGTGGCGAAGATCTACCTTTTTTGCTCAAGAAAGGGAAGAGCTACATTGCTCACTGCAAATACCTAAATAGGCTCTTGGTTTATATTACATGCCCTAAGTTATCTTACTCATCTTCTTTTCATGCTTTCCATGCCACAGTCAAATTGAATAACAATATTCTTGTTCTGTCTTTTATTTACCAAGATCTTTGGCCTGTATACACAGTTACTTCCACCTGCAGGGTGTTACCCTCGTGTCCACACACTCAAATCTAACTCGTTATCTAATCTCAGTTCAAATGCAGCTGGTCCTTTGAAGCCTTTGCTAATATTTTCAAGAAATAATCCCAACTCTGTGTAAGATGCCATTGGGCTAAGGTCAGAGAGAGCAAGGGGGAAAGAATTTGGGGATAAAGTCATGGAGGTGAGGAATAGGGAGTCATAGAAGAGCATGAGGAAAATAAGGCTGAGTGTGGAGATGCTTATAATGACTGACTTTTTCTCAGGGTTAGATGACATTGAAGGGTTTTGATCACCACCGAGGTGATCAAATTTATATTTTCACAGAAGCAATAATGCAGCAGCAAAAGGAGGCAGGTTCTGGAAATATTCTTAAGATGGAACCTATAGAATTTATTGAAATACACATCACACAGAAGAAAAAGAGGAGCTACTATGATTGAAAGGCCTGTGACCTGAATAATTGGAAACAAGGAGCTGCTATTAGTTGAGTTGGAGAGAGCTATAAAAGAAACAGGAAGTAGAATCAGGCATTCTGGTTTGGACACATACGGTTTAAGATTACTTTCCTGTCCATCCTGTCAGTTTGATATTATATAAGTTTCAGGGAGCAACTGGGTTGCTGATACAAATTTGGGTATAAGAAGCATTTATTATATTTCTTTTTTTTTGTTCTATTCTTAATATTTTGAGGAAACTCCATATTATTTTCCATAGTGGTTGTACCAATTTAATAGGTGTAAGGTGATATCTCAATGTGGTTTTGATTTGCATTTCCCTGATGATAGTGACGTTGAACACCTTTTCATATACCTGTTGGTCACTTGTATATCTTTTTTGGAAAAGTAGCTATTTATGTCCTTAGTCCATTTTTAAATTGGGTTATTTGTTGTTGTTGTGGTGGTGGTGGTGGTGGTTGTTATTGAGTTGTATCCCAAATACACAAGAAACTCATATAACTATTGAATATGTGGTTTGTAAATATTTTCTCCCATTTCATAAATTGCCTTGTCATTTTCTTGATGGCTTCTTTTGCTGTGCAGATGCTTTTTAGTTTGAAAAGAAGGCTTGTGCTATTCATTTTTGACATGCTGGATTCTATTCTCTTTCTCTCAACCTATTTTCTGCTCATATTCATTTTTAAAAGTTTTGCTTCAGGATATTCTCATTGAACTGCACAAATTTTGAGAGAAGATGACAACATACATTGAATTTTAGATATGACCTTGTTCTTAAACTTGAGATGACCAGTTCACAGCCATTCACTAGAATCTGCTCTAGGTGAGTGCTACGCTCAGTGCATTCAATGGGAAGAAAATAGCCCCTGGTCTCCAGGATCTGATACTTTACTCTAAGAAGCAACCATTTACCAAGGCTAAATTTTAAAATAAGCCTTCACTCATTCCTTTTCCTCACTCCAAAATCCAAATTACTTCATAAAGTCTCTTACATTCTAATATCTCATCCTACAGCCACTAGTTAGTTCATAATCATTCCAATAGCATTCTCACTTGTTCTGCTGGCTTTAGTCTTATCTCCTAATTTACTCTCACTGAGAGAGATTTCTTCCACTCTT
Source organism: Rousettus aegyptiacus (assembly GCF_014176215.1). NCBI lineage: Eukaryota > Metazoa > Chordata > Mammalia > Chiroptera > Pteropodidae > Rousettus > Rousettus aegyptiacus. Next base: position 123,014,273 of record NW_023416284.1, on the reverse strand, counting down.
CAACTTACTTTGGAATGCATATAGTAAATTTTATTAATAAGTCATTACATATAGATAAAGTAAAATAAAATTAAGGTGATTCAGTCCATGTACACATAACTCATCTCAATCAGTCAGTATAACTTGCTGCACACTTGGTCTTTGTCCTTCACAAAAGACTGATAGGTCCAGGGTTGAAATCTGATGATGTCATTCCCATTCTTAGTTTAAAAACTTTTGATATGCCCTCAGTATTCTTAGATAAAGTCTAAACTCTCGTACTTGGCCCTCGAATTTTTTGATGTGGTGTTGCCTTGTTCCCTGGGTCTATCTCTAATCCGTACTCTCATGTGCTGAAGGCTGCCATTTTAAATTACTTGTGTCATTCACATCTTATACCCTCTCTTGACCGTAGGATTTTGTACATGCTGTTTCTTCCCTAGAAGTACCATCTCTTAATTTTACTTGTAAATTCCTACTTTTTCCATGGCCCAATCTAAGAACTAATGTTCTTTCTCTTAAATGCTCCCATAAAAGGCTGTACCTCTTTTTATCATAACTCAAATGGTATTGTATTATTATTGTCAACTTATTTGTTCAGATTCCTACGGAAACTCAAACTCCTTGAGTACAGGGACTATATGCTTTCTCCTTTTGTGCCAACTGGTTAGTATCTAACACATAGAAATATGCAATAATTATTTGTTGAATTGAAATTTATAGAAAATAATTTATGATATAGATAAAATGTATTTGTGCCAAATTAAGAAAAAAATATTTTAATGTTTATTAAGTACTTGCTGTCTAACAGACATTGGTGAAATCAGGGTGAATATGATAAAATTCCTGTCATCTAAGAACTCAGTTTAATGGATTACTTCCTTTTCCTGTAAATCTTACTTAACTGCCACATTTGTTATTATCATCTTTTTAGAAAATATTTAGAAGAATCCCAGATTTTAACCCAGGTCTGCCTTACAAATAACTGGTAGAGTTAATTAGAAAAGGCTGAAATTTTTTCTTGAAATAAAATTTCCATCAATCTCTTAGAAAGAAATTGGGCTGTCCTTTTGAAAGGGATGCATAGTATGGAAAGGAATATAGAAAGACTTATTCGAGATAAAAATGACTGAGTAGTTTGGTTAGAGTAAACAATCTGAAGGGTAAGTACAACATATGAGGTGTTAGGATTGTAAATGGGATCTGAGTCATGGAAAAGGATTTGGAGAAATGAAGACCTTAATCATTAAGCTTTGATCAAGCAGAAAATAGATTATTCTAGTAGACTGATATACAACAATATAATGATGATTTATAAATGATAAAGAGCCTTTTTAAAAAACATCTGGGTTATAGAAATATAAAATGAGAAAGTTGAAATTACAGTGAAAATTTGAAAATACATGAAAACATCTCTAACAATCTCCAACGATGACAGTACATTTCAGAGCCTAGTAATTTTAGTTCTTAAAATTTTAGCTAAATGCTTGTGCTGGGATGAATAACTTTGGCTTTTAGTAATTTACTTTAGTGGCTTCAAAAATTATTACAATCTAGAACTTTGTGAGATTTTTGTATTTTGAGCATGAGAGAATTTCAAATATTCTTCAGAAGTGTTGTCTTTATATATTTGAAAAATATCTAAAGAGGATGTTAACTTCCTGATCTACATCCTCACTTAAAATAAAATGAAAAGAAATGTGCCCTTATTGGAACAGAGGAGAGTTGAGAAGGATATAAGAAAAGCTTGCACACATTAGAAATTGCTAAACATATTTACTTGGACCCTCAAAAAGGAAGTTTTTTGAAAGTAATGTGTGTTCTAATATACAGTTAAAATGCTTTTTATAATCCTATCATTTTCAAGAGAGAATAGTACAGGGGTCACTATCATTTTCCAGGCCAACTTATTTAATGTTCATTTTCCATTTGAGAGTTCATCCTAGTTTCCACCAAGAAAACGGAAAGTTCTTGGAGTTTGATTAATTAGCAATAGATGCTTTGTTGTAGCCGCCAGCCCCTGAAAGACACACAGATCACCAGAACTCGGTAAGTTATAGGGAACACACTCTTTATTCGGCCAGCTGGGTCTGCCAAGGGTACACAGACTCCAAATTAAGCAGCCCTGAAATGTAGAGGTACAGGGTTTTTAAGCCTAAAATCCCATTTTTTATTCTGTCTAAACACAAAAGAGCTATCTTTCTTCTATTCACTACCTGTCAACTCACAGGTCAGGTGCGTAAGCGGGGTTACAGAAGCAGAAAGCTTGTTTAGAATGTTATGTACCTTTAATCAAAGGCCTATGTTCCCATAGTGATAGTCAAACAGTAATTTCCAATAAGAGTCATTTTTTTTCGGCCACCACAGCTTCATTAAAGAATCATCTCTGAACATTAGCCATATGTAGAACATTGCTTTAAAAGAGTACACAACTGCTGAAGTAGGTAGTGATAACTTTATGTAGAGTATTTACTCTTCCAGATTGCTGGAAATTTTTACTTTTGAGAAAAATTTTAATTTAGTCCATTGAGAATCTTTATAAGACAGGAGGATAGGTCAAGGAGAAAAGAGAATAGAAAAAAATGTTAGAAAATGGATAAAGAAAGGAATAGAGGCAAAAATAAGAGACGAATATGGAAGATTTGAAGAATTACAATGTACGTTGTGTACCAGTTCTCTGAGACTAGCTACTATGACTGACAAGTCAGACCAGCAGCACCAGCTGCCCCTGGAAACTCATTATATATGAAAATTATCAGGCCCAACCCAGAATGCCCGCCTCAAAACTCCTGGAGAGGGGCACATCAATCTGTGTTTTAACAAACTGATTAAACTCCTGGGAAAAGGGTGTCGGGGCTGACACACACGAAATTTGAGCACCATTTGTTTCTCGTGCATGGAAGTGTTTATTGAAGACATTCAGCAGGTGACCTTCAAGAGTTCAAGACTCAGATTTAAACACACTTTTGGCTATACCTGCTTCTACATTCACACAGCCCTTTCTAATCAGCCCATGATTAGATGCCGATTCTGCTTTCAGGGAGGCACTCCCTTATCCAGTGTTCAGAGAGGACCTTTCTTGGGCATTCTCCTTGGCCAAATCTAAGGTAGGTGATAGGATTATGCTCAATTTATTTCATAGTTTTACAGCTTGAACAACCCTCCTTCTGTTCATGCCATTTCAGGGGACTAAATGTTGTTTTAATGCCAAAATAGCCAAATTTTGCTTGCTTGTTTGTTTTATCCAGGCTTGTGGTTTCTTAGGCAATAACATATCTTCAAAAATGCCTTATATAGTCTGATTAAAAATGTGGTTTATAGGCTTCTAAGCTGTTCCATATGCTATTGTGCCAGTAACTACACCCCAAATTCTTTTCTAAACATAATTCTTAAGGCAGATAACTTTTCCTTTTTAAGCCTTCTTTCACATATGTTTTTCTCGAGTTAATGACGGCTACCTCAGGGTTGCCTGATACAATGTGATTAAGTAGAGAATTACTAGACTGGATTTTGCTGCAAGGCTGGCTGTCTTAACATGATTTTATTGCTCAAAACCCTTTAGTCTCATTTTATACTTTATGAGGTTTAAAAAAATGTTAGTTTTTCAACTCTACAAGATCTCAGATTTCTGGATTTTTTATTTCCTTATTTTGTTGGGTTCTTTTTTCTTTCTTTCTTTTTTTAACTTGCAGATGGCTCACTGTTTGCCTGAGGTTATCTTTCCTTCTACATTTCTAAACAAAGCTGGTAAAACTGACCACTAAAACCTGGCATCTGTTTTTCAACCTCTTCCCCTAGAGTTACAGGCAAAGTGTTTTCCCACTATGTTAATGCAGGTGAAACTTTTGCCAGATATTTTATAACAGCATTAGTATGGCTCTCCAGTTTTCCTGCTTCCATAGCAGTTTTCTCACCACCTGCCACCTGATCAATAAGTCAGTGCCACCATATCCCATTTCAGGGTACCAATTCCTGCAAGAGTTAAAGTTATGTGAGCTTACGTAAAAATAATCTCTGAATCTCAATGGCTTTATGTTAAAAAAAAAAAGTTATTTTTGGTTACATAACAATTCAACACAAGTATTCACAGGTGTTCAGGGACTCAGGAGCCTTTCGTCTTATGGCTTTGAATCCACCCTCTCGCTCTCCTGCTTGTCTTCTGAGTCCTGTGTAATCTGCCAATGAGTGGAGAAAGACCAGAAAATGACATCAAGCCTTCTAAGGGCCAGACCTGCAATAGTGTTTTCACATTGCTTAACTTTCATGGGCCAGAACTCAGCCAAACTTCCAGGGAGGCTTACAAGTATAGTTTAACTGTGTGTCGAACAGTAAAAGGGAAAGTGTTTTATTTTGTGGCGAAAGATCTTCCAGGCTCTGCCTCATGAAAGAGGAATTACATGTAATAGTGAAGGAGAGTATGGAAAAGCAGTGAGGGGAAAAAGTGTTGAGAGATAAATAGATAGCATAAAGAAGAAAGGGAGGTTAGGAAGAATTAGTCATTTAATCTTTAGATTTATGAACTGAGATGGACTGCATTTCCCCCTTTACAGATACAAAACTGAGGTTTCAAGAATCTGAGAACTTATCTAATTTTATAGAGCCAACAAAGGTTATTCTTATATTCAAATTCAAAGATGTCTGAAAAGAGAACTCATGCTCTTTCTACTAGAAGACACACAAACACACCACACCCATTAATATCCAGTAGCATTATACCCCATGTAGCCAAGTGATATTTGATGCTATCCTGATAACTTCATTATTCTACCTGTAGTTTTTCTTGATTAGAAGTATAACAGGCATAGCATGCTTAACAGTTGTTAGTAATTTGATTAGTTAAGAAAATATGCTCAATTAACTTGAATATAAATTGATATTAGTGCATCATAAATAATCAAGACTTTCATTAAGGATGCAAAATAGTAAATAAAATCTTTTTTAAGTGGAGAGATTCATCTATTGACTCTACATTCTAAATGTTGTTACATTGCTCATTCAATAAAATGCACAGCATTTTATTTAATTACTATAACTTGTCTGCAAAAGCAAATATTTGCAAACTGCCTGAATTCCTCAGACACTGTTTAGCTTTTTTTCTGACCTGGGAAAGCAAGTATCAAACTGATGGCTTTTGTTTAAAAAGACACAAATATATATATAAAAATAGATGACTAGTTTTATTATTACACTAGAACAGAAATAAATGAATTCTCTTTATTGAAACAACAGGATTTTTTTTTCTCTACTTATAACTTATTTGGGAGCCATGGGCATTCTGGATGTGAAGCAAACTTTTTGTTTAGTCCTTTAAAAAATGGAAATGTTTCTAAACCACATGTAAACAAGGCTTCTCTATCAATTGTGTATATTACTGTCCTGACTGAAATTTTAAGACTCTTAACAGGACATTTATGTTACTATGTAAACAAAAATACAGACATCTATATTTTTTCCATATTCTGGTCTTTGGAGAGAAGGTCATGCCTCATAGGTAGACTGCTGACAGCACTCTTTTGGACAGGCTGATCATTAATTAGTCTCCTTGCTAGTGGAGGGCCTTGCCTTCAATAGTAAAATATTCAATACCTGTGGAGTGCAATAAAACAAAGTATGTCTGCGTATCTTTTTCTCTTCCATTTCTTATTAGCTATGACACAAACTGCATAATGTGGGAACTTAAGGAACAAGGACTTGACTATGATAGCATGTTCTGCAAATTGCTGTGAACATTGCCAGTGAATCCTGTTGTAGTTTCTTTTCTCATAATCGTGTCAATGAGAGGATTTCTTAAAATACTAAATTGTTTATGGGAAAGACTTATAAAACTCTTAGTCTTCACTTACTATTCAATAAAGCATCATTTTGTATTTACTTCCTCTGTTACACTAATAAACATTCTTCTCTGTTGAGATGAGATTTGCTCTTTAAAACTTTTTGCACAGATAACTGAATGTTGTTAAAAGATAAACTGTGGAATATTAGAAATTTAAGAGTTTATATGAGCAGAAATTGGTTTGAATTGGACAGTGCCAAATTGGAAGTAGTTAGGAGTGCTCCCACAACAGGAGCTTGGAGAGAGACTTTTGTAGAGAAAAGATGGATGCAAAGTAAAGAAATTATTGATTGGCTATATCTTAAAGCCTAGTTAGCTGCTCGTAATTGGTCATCCTCAGTGTTTTGATTTCATAACCTTGAGGCATTTACAGGCTTAGATTTTGGTTGGCTTATGTAGGCTACAAGGCCAGTAAAGTCATATCAGTCTAATGGCCTCTTTGTTAAAATAATTTAACAGTGTGTGATTAAGGATAATTTAAATTTAAAGTGACCTCAGAGACTTTACACTTCATTTTCCCTGTCTCACAGAGTAGGAAATAAAGAAGATCTTAGAGAGCCATGCGATTTGTCCAGACTTTATGGTTGTAATTTTATTATTTTTATTTTTCCCCCCACTAATTCTTGCTATTTAGTATCTTTCTCTTAAAGAGGTAAATGGAGATATTTGAAAGTCATTTCTCTACCTCCACTTACTTGGTTCTACACTTAGAGTGAATTTAAGGTGCACATAGAATAATCTAACAAGGACTTTTAATAAGTGTCATGCTTAAGCATAGATATCCAATTCCAAATTATAGAGGCCTAAAATATATGGCCAGGAACATTTATTAAATAATCCCTAAAATAGTCAAATTTCATTTCTGGCAGTGTCAACTCTTGCTAGCTGTATGACATCAGACATCAGATAATGTACTTTAATTGATAAAATAAGTAATTCCCAAATATCCAGTTTTGTGGCACTATATATATAGTCAATAGAGTCAGACAATTTGTACAATTCATAGATATGTTTGGTAGCTTGTAGGAAGCCTTTGAAAGAAAAATTGGTGTATGTTATGGGATTAAAGGCTAAAGATAGTAGTTGGAGCAGATAAGCATAAGGTACTAAGTGGATTTATAGCAACATATATCAATATCAGGTGCTTGGAACTGGGTTCTTATTGCATTCAAACAAAGAAATATAGTTGAAAGTTAAAAACATTTTAGAAATAGTTTTTAAAATAAAGCATATAACTCATGAATGAGATAAAAATCTATATAATAAATATTTTTATAGTAAAGTAGCTATAAAATTTTCCTGGTCAATAGGAAAATAGATATATTTTAAAGTAAGAATAAAATAATGTAATTTTTGTATATAAAATGTTAGCTTTTCTCAAATTGTGAGGAGAAAAAGAGGTAAAAAAAAAAATGCTCAGTGTAATACATTAGGTAATAGGTCTTCATTAAAAAAAAAAAAAGGAATTAGTCAATAGAAAAGAAGAAAGATCATTTCCTTGAAGTTTTTATCATAGCTCATAGAACTTTATAGATTCTTTATAGAAAAAAGACCCTTTTAATTGACAGTTAATTATAAAAGTACCCATCTTGTAAAATAGTGTGTCTTTTGTGTTAATTTTGAAAGGAAAGTGAATATTAGCAATAATGAGTTATTAGTCAATTGCTAACATTAAGAACTGGCTATTAACTGTGAAATAGTACACATATTCAAATAATTCTTGCAATAGAATTTTTGTTTGGGGTTTGGGGTTCCTAAATAGTATAACTTTATATGGATGTCTCAGTACCAATTTAATTATGTTTCACTTTGGAAATAGTGTCTTTATAAATATCTATATACCTTAGGTTAGTGAATAATACACTGAAATATTACTCATTATGTTATATTAAAAATTCAGTTCACTAGAAATTCCTTTAAATTCTTAGTCATCAAAAAAACAATAAAAAAATCTAAGGTAAAAATAAATTAGAGTATTAGAAAGGTTATCAAGGGAGGGCATTTGTAACTTTGTTTAAATATTATAACCCGTTTATAATCAAATATAGTGAGAAAATAAAATATGATATGAGTTATAGAGGATAGGTGTTTATGTAAGAAACAAAACAAAACCAGAAGTCTGTTATCAGAAGCAGAGAATTTGAAGAAGGAATTTTACATGTTGGACAAAATAAACAAGATCAAAAACTCTAAATTTTTTATAGTCATAGAGAGATATATTCAATTATTTAACAATCTAAAGGTATTACTTGTGGTTAAAATACTAAGTAGATAAATATTATTCCCTTACACTTTCAAACATATACCAAGGTGAAAAGATGAAGATATTTCCAGGTGTTTCAAAAGTCTAGTTCAGCTGTGGACTACTACGAGGGCCTAAGGATGTCAATTAGAATCAACTCTTCAGAAAACTAATTGTCTCGTTAATCTAGTTCCATGTCCCTTTTTTTTTCACTGTTTGTCTTCTTTTCCTCCCTCCCCTTTAGCAAAAAGGAGAGACAGATGGCTTTGGAAATGAAATTAGTTGATTTTTGAATAAAATTCTAACTTGAATTTTAGGTATAGCTGGGGGTTAAGAAGATCTTTTAAATAGAGATAGAGCATCCCTTGAAAATTTTACTTATTCATGCATTTTACATCTGAACAAACTACTTTTAATTTGTATGTTTATACCTTGCAATAAGATGTTGTCAAATAATACCAGAAATACATTGCAAAATAATTTTTTTCAATAAATATATAAGTATGCAATGAGGAACATATTATTTTAACAGTACTTTACATATTAAATTCTTGATTATTTCTACTGTTAAACAGTAAAGTAAGGTATTTTTAGTTCAAATCAGCAAATGTTACTTGATAATAGACTTTAGATTTTGTTTTGTCCTGAGATATTCATTTCGTAATTCATACTGTAACTACATCATTTTCTTATTCTATATTTGACTGTAAATTAGTCAATAATATTTGAACTAGGATTAAAATGTTCTCCCTGATTTGCTCCCTAAGTTTCCAATTTATTGTGTAGGTAAAATTTCATTATAGTTTCAAATATTTTTATATTTATGAGTTTGATAGTTTTCCCATCAATAAGTGATAACTGAAAATAATAGAAGAAACATAAGTTTATAATTTATTATATTTAATGGTGAGAGTAAAAGTGAATATCCATTTTAGTAATTACAAAATAAAAACTGAAAGGAAAGATAAAGATAACTTTATCTTTTACTTTGCAAACTATTTGATGATCTCATTGTGCCAAATAAGATAATCATTTATTATTTCAGTATAATGGAAATTAATGGCCTGGATAAAATGATGGAAATGATGGATTTGAATTTCTTCATTTCAATCAATTTCAACCAGTACCTTACATAGTGACTTTCACAGTCAATTTCAAGTGATTGAAATGAGTTCTATTGTTCAATAATAATTTTAAAAGAATAAATGTTTTGTGTTTCTAATAAAGTTTGATAGGTAATTTGAGATTATAACACTCCCATTAATACTTTTGCCTACTTTATAGGTTATTATTTTTTACCAAAATTGCTGTATTTAATGGCTTATCTTTTTGTACAAAAAGACATTCAGACAATCAATCATAAAGATAATTAGCATTTCAAAGAAGAGAAGAGAGACGTACACTTATGAATTGTCTGTCCAGGTTAATTGCTCATTCTCCATAGGAATTATTTATTTGTAAGAGACTGAACCAACCATTAACCCTTTGATAATATAGCCTGAGAATTAGACACATAGGTATGAACCAGATGGCTTGAGTTCAAATCCCAGCTCCACCTTTTATTAGCTGAAAAATGGGATAATTTTCTTAACTCTTCTTCACTTTTCTCATTTGTAAAATGATGACACCACTACATATCTCTTAGTATTGTTAGCAAAGTTAAATGCCCAATTCATGTAAAACACTTAGAAACTCTCTATTCTTCAATTTACTCTTCCATGAAATGAGGATAATAATGCCATTTTATAGTGCTACTAAGAGATTAAATGCTTTTATATATGTAATCAGAACAGTGCCTGGCATTTGGTAACTGCTATGTAATTGCAAGTGTTGTTATTGTTGCTTTTATTATCATTACCATATTATTATTTTAACTATGCCTAATAGGATAATCTCTCTATTATTATCTAGTACAAATAATTGGTTTATGGTATTTTCTGAAGTTTTCCATTTTTATGTAATGGTAACATTTTGTAGAGATATATGGTAGTCATGCTATTGCATTCTTTACGTGACTATCTTAATTGACTTGGGCTGCCATAGTAATTACCATAGTCTGACTATCTTAAACAGCAGATACTGCCAGCCCTTTCCAGCACAGAAGGAGAGGGGCCCTTTAGTGTGCAGCACAAAGAGGGGTGGGTGCAGACCTTCTCCCGGTATCAGCTGTGGGTGGAGACCTGCTGGCTATGGGAAATCAGTGTTCACTATTGAACTTGACCTTGCTCTGTCTCTTTAAAGCAGTGTTCCATTCAGTACTTGTGTGAGTTATGTCTCTCTTGTCTACCTTAGTGCCTGTAAACTATGAAGTGGGTTGATATCTGGGATTGCTGCTACAAGGGATAAGTACCAGATATCACTTGCTCAGCAGTTTCAAGTGAGGGCAATGAAGCACACTCTTTTTCCTTAGAACTACCCCTTTATTTTCAACTGTTGGCAGTTCCTGGTGAGTACCTATTTCACCATGATTATTAATAAGTCTTCAGGGCAGATACTGGTATTTCCAAATGCTGATATTCAGTGAGTTGTTTTTGAGATGATCAACATATAGTATGTTCCAGAATGTATAAAGAACAACAAGAATTTTTTTTCATTATGTGTTCTAGAAAGAAAAACGTAATATATAAAGAAGACATGTAAAAACATTTATTTATAATTCAGAATTATTCTGGTGATTGAAAAATATTGCATTTCCAAAAGTAACTTGTTCAATACTTTTAGTTTGATTTTTACCTCATGTTTGGGACTAAAGATAGGATAGAGTCAGATTTGGAGAGTTATAAATGTTGCCATCATAATCTTTTACAGATATCTATTAAATAATTATTTTTGATGGAGCTTACTTTTAGATAGCACAGCAAAAGCCTACAGTTAATTTCAGAAGATAAACTGACAGCAAATTGATAAATAGGAGCAGGATGTAGCATGTGCTAATTGACAAAGGCAGACTGGCAATAGATGCTGCTGTGGGTTGATGAGCAGGGAATAATTAAATCAAAGCAGTGTTTTAGAAATAAAAATATACCTTGTTCTAATTTAGCCTAGACCCCTGTACTATTTTGTGAATAAATAATTTAGCTCTTGATTGTAGTTCCTAGTTATTGCGCAGGAATGTGTGCCATTTAATGAAACAGCCACGTTTTAAAAAGCATTTTTAATTTACCACTTCAGAAATCTGACTTCAGTAAAGATTGACTATTCTAATATATATGTGTGTGTGTCAATATGCACATTTGGAAAATGAAGTAAATACAGTCTTTTGGTATCTGTTATCACACAGTATAATTTAAGGCTTTAGGTTATATGAAAATCGGTTCTGTATGTACACATACATAAAGATTCTTCAGATGCTTTGATTTATGACTGTACAACTCAATTGGTTCTGATTCACTGTAAAATCTAGGAACATAATAATTTTTATGGCCCATTATTACCTTTTCAATGAATTCATTCATTCATTTAAAAAATATATTGAGTTCTCACAATGTGCCAAGCGCTGTTTCCAAAGCTGGGGAAACAGCAGAATAAGACAAGTCTGGTAAGGTACATGTCTTCCTGGAGCTCACATTCTAGTAGAGGAACAGAAAAGACAATAAACAATAACAATGGCACTAGTTAAGATAATTTCAGATTGTCGTAAGAGCTATGTATAAAACAAATTAGTGGTTCTAGGGTGAATTGGATTATTAAAGAAGACGTCTCTGAGGAGGTTACATTTGAGGAAGAAGTTAGGAAGTTAGTATAGTAGTTCAATAAAGAGATTATGGTGGCAAACCTGGGGTATTATTAGCACTGGGATGAAAAAAAGTCAATGGATTCAGGATAGATTTTAGAGGTAGGGTTATAGGGGTTTCTGGAGATAAAGAAGGAGAAGTAGAAAAATCAGTTTTTCAGTTCTTAGATTGATTAATCCACAGAATGAATAGTTTTTCCATTTATAGAGATACCGCTGACTAGATAGGAATGGATTCGAGGGGGTGATTAATAATTCTAATGTGCCCATGTTTCACGTGATCTATGTGGATTTGTCAAGTATGCAGCTAGTTTTAGTAGTCTAGAGCTCAGTATAGAGGTTGGGGTCAAAAAAAATATGTGACAGGAGTAAAAAGGAAATTTAAAGCCACAGGACTAAATGAGAGGAAAGTTTGAGGTGAATACAGGTACACTAACATTTTTTCACTCAGAGGAGCCGTAGCAAGCAAAGTGATGGAGAAAGAGTAGTGAGAGTGATAGATACATTGTTAAAGAAGCAAAGCCAAGGGAATGGTTTCAGGAAAGATGGCTAGAGTGACTGGCCAGCTGTGCTGCAAGCTGTTAGAGCTGGAATAAGAAGAAGGTAGACCCAGATAACCTGGGAATGGTGATGACTTTTCAAAGTATCCAAATAACTCTTAAAACTCAACAATGACAAGACAAACAGCCCAATTAAAAAATTGGCCAAAGTCCTAAACAGACACCTAACCAGAGAGGATGTACAGATAGCAAAAAAACACATGAAACAATGCTCTATGTCATATGTCATGAGGGAAATGAAAATTAAAACAGTGAGATGGCACTACGCACCTGGCTGAATGGCCAAAATCTGAAACATTGACACCACCAAATGCTGATGAAGATATGGAGCAATAGCTGGTGGGAATGCAAAAAGGTACAGTCCTTTGGAAGACAGTTTGGCGGTTTCTTACAGAACAGCTCGTACTGTTAACGTACGATCCAGAAATCAAGCTCTTTGGTATTTACCCAAAGGAGTTGAGAACTCATGCCCACACAAAATCCTGCACACAGATATTTGTAGCAGTTTTATTCATAATTGCCAGAACTTGGAAACAACCAAAGTATCCTTTAGTAATTGAATGGGTAAGGAAACTCTGGTATATCCAGCCAGTGGAATATTTTTCAGTGCCAAAAAAGAACTGTCAAGCCATGAAAAGACATGGAGAAACTTAAATGAATATTGCTAAGTGAAAGAAGCCAACTCGAAAAGTATACATGCTGTCTGATTTCAACTATATAATATTTTGGAAAAGACAAAACTATGGAGACAGTACAAAGATTTTGCCAGGGGATAGAGAAGAGAGGGATGAAAGGTGGAGCATAGAGAATTTTTAGGCTGGGGAAACTATTCTGTGTGACACTATAATGGTGAATACATGTCATTATACATTTGTCCAAACCCAGAGTATACAACATCAAGAATAAACTGTAATGTAAACTATGGCCTTTTAGTGATTATCATGTGTCAGTTTCATCAGTCATAACAAATATACCATTCTGGTGGGAGATGGTGATAATAGGGGAGATTGTATATGTGCGAGGACAGGGTATATATGGGAAAGTTTTCATTGGTCCCCTCGATTTTGCTGTGAACCTAACACTAAAAAAGTAAAGTCTTAATTAAAAAAAAAAATTTTAAGAGGTAGAGACATAGCTATTGAGTTTGACAGCATGAGTGTTGCTTGTTTCTGTGAAATGGTGGGGATAAAAGACTGATTAAAAGGGTCTGAGTGCATGAGGGGTGAGAAAGAAGAGCTAGTGGATATGGACACATATTTCGAAAGGTTTTGTTGAATGGGGTATTAAATGAATAGGAATAGGAGGACAAAGGACATGGTGTTCAACGAAGTACATTTACATTTATAAAGTTTATATACATATATAATCTAAGAATCAGAACACGAGGTGAAGAACATGGGAGAAAGAGGGGAAATTGATTAACCTACATTAAAACTATTTTCATTCAATGATAAATTTAATTTTTTAGTTCTCTGTTTACATAAAGCCCAGAATATTGAGTCTATGTTACTTTAAAAATCTGTCAGTATTTCAGAAAATTTCATAAGCTTAGTTTTTTAAATTTTTTCTTTTTGTTATTTTTATCTGAAAGTTACAATAAAATGTGCTCATAATCACAAGAATTCTAGTTTTAGAGTCTTTGTGTTCATAAAGATCAATACAAAACTCTTTTTATAGACTTTTATATATAGTTTGTCCATCCCCAATCTACTGTTTAAGTTGCAGAATAACAAAAGTAATAGTGTATGAGAGAAATATGAAGGCAACAAAAGTTAAGCCTTTTTAGCTAAATTTATGGCTATACATGGAACTCATGGAATAGAAAGGAACAAAAATCTATTAAGTGGATAGTATGGCAGAGAAAAGAGACACCCATTTTTATTGAGATTTTGTGATGGGTGTAAATGAAAATGAGATGTGTGGTAGCCTGAGATGATATCTGGATGGTTAACTAGAAGGTCAGAGATTGTGAAATTAATGGTAAAGTCATGTTTGGCCAAAATATAACAGATAATACTAAATCTGACTCTCTTGAAACTTGCTTGTCCAGGAGAATAGACTTTGTCATATTGTTTTATGGAAAAGCAATACACTTAATAAATAGTCTCATTCATTTTTGGTCAAAGTTCAGTTTTTTTTTTTTAACTCATTTATCTGCCTTTATCCAATTGCTTTTGCTAGAGTAAAAAGAAAATGTTTTTAATTTTCAAAAAATTTTATATTCAGGCGATTTAGATTGTGGCTCCTTACCTCTCACTCCACCCTCTTTAGATATTGAATAATCAGTGACTCACTGACCCCTGTAAATAACTTTAGCCATGTGGTTAATTGAAGGTCGAAGTCTTTTGTTTATTATGCACATACCATAAAGGAACACCTTACACCTAGAGCTCCCCTAGCACATTATCTACATAGCCTTCCATAAATGCGTGTTGTACAACTGAAGACCTTATCCAGGAGGCTTAACGTATGGAGCACTGTCCCAAGTTTTAATATTAGCTATGCTGGTTGTGAAGTCTCAGTGAAGTCATTTGATGTCCTTGTTTTAGTTTCATCTATAAATTTAGGATAATGCTGCTGATGGGATAAAAATAAAAGGTTTGAGATAAAAGCTAGATATTTTATGTTGATTTGGCTAGTTGTGTAAAGGTGGCCTTCCATTTCTTATTTCATCATCTGTCAAATGAGAGACTTTCTCTTTTTCTTTTTTCTCCCTCAACTCTTAGAACCGTCTCCTGTTCTAACTACAACTATTGGTCTTTTCCCAGTTTCTGAACTGAAGACAAGGTTGTCTGACCTTGCTGCTCGTCCTCGTTGCATTATTTCTTAGCAGTGACTTCCAAGACACACATGTACTTTATGTTTTGTTTATCTACACACTCCAAAATAAAATGACATTTCCTCAACTCTATACTGACTTTTTATTTGTTGCAGGTAAATAAAATCTTCCAGGTTTTCATTCTGATTTTATTTAAATATTATTTGTTGAAGAGTCATTAATATTAAAATGAAGGTCCATATATGGCAGTTAAGTAAAGTTTATATTTTAAGAAAATTTAAAAGGCCAATTAACATATTAGTAGTTTCTAAAGAGTTTGGATCTCAAGCCAAAGGAGATTATTATGCAAACTTAGTAAAAGGAGGGAAAAAACTCAACATTTTCTATGCTACATAAGAAAAAAAAATCAATAAATGAAAAAGAGAGGTGTTACAGTTTAATGCCACTATTGCTGTTAAAATAATTTATTTTTGACTTTTCTTAGTAATGAAAACATATATTTTTGGTTTGAAAGCATGTATTGATTTGTTTTCTCTTTCTTTTGACTAAAAGATGCAGAAAATGCCTTATTTTTGTGTGACTGAAATACGTTTTGAAACACAAAGTTGACAACTCTTAACAAGATGAATGGGTTTCTGGGCTTCTTTTCTTTGAGAAGTGCATTCTGATAATGATCCATTCTATCTCCTTGGGTGATATGAGAGAAGCCAAGTCTTCTGATAATAAGGTTCTCTGATGATGTTTTTGAGTGAATTTTGAAGTTTTCTTTTCCCCGAAATTTAGCAGCATGTTCTTGTGTTTGAGTTGTTTTGATCTTTGTGATTTTTTTTTTTTTTTTTTTTTTTTTTTTTTTTTTGCAAATATAAAAATAACTTCGGGCTTTAAGAGAACTGTTTTCAACACTATGGCTCTTGAGGCAATGATATGAGATGACTCAGGATAAAGCTAGACAGACATTTTTCATGTGAAATGATTTGCATTTTGAGAAGGATCACCTTTAATTTTACCTTGGGTATAATGGAAAAGAAATACCACTGGGCGTTGAGTTGACAGACACTTTACCAGAGAACAGAAGAGTCAGAACCTGAAGTAAATCTTGGTCATCTGTCATGGGCTATGCAGTGGTGCCTTCTGGTTTGATTCTCTAAGAATCCCCACATATTTTTCTCCAGGAAGATAGACTCTGGCAATATTTTTATGAAGATGTAGATAGATTGTAAACAGAGAGGAGTATTCCTTTACTCATTTCTCTCCCCCAGGATAATTTAGTCTGCTTGTAATGAGTACAACTTTTTTGTTTCTGTTTCCCTCTAACAAATGTGGAAAGGCACTGTAGAAATAGTTTAGAGTATGTGCCAAGGAGACCTATATTTGAATTCTTGGGTTTATCATTTATATGTAGTATAAAATCTGTGCTCTTCAGTTTCTTTATGTGTAAAATGGAAAGAACATTACACTTTTCTTATAGAGCTGCTGCTTAGATTAAATATAATGTTATCTAATATAAAGATTTTAGTGTTTTGGAGGCACATAAAAAGCATATGGTTTATATTAAGCTAATATCATCCTTTTGCTTTCCTCATTCCTGACCTGGTTTTGGATGAGAGAAGATAGATTAACATTTTTTTTTAATTTTGTTTATTTTATTTTAATTTTTTAGATTAATATTTTAGACCATTGATTCAGCCTTGTGAGTGAGCCATCAAAGCTGTGTTTCCTTTTCCTCTGCCTGAAATTCTCTACATCAGCTTCTCATCATCGCCACGTAGAAAAGCTAAAGCCTACCTATCCTTGAACCTGGGTTAAATGCCTTTCTGTTTTATTTGACTAAGCAAGGTTAGGTTTTTCCATTACCGGCTCCCATAACAATCTATACATTTTTGTATGCTCACCACAATTATAAATGATTGTATAATTATTCTTCTCCACTCTATCAGCTCCATGGGGACTGTCTTTCTAGTTGACCAGTGTATCAGCAATGCCTAGCATTTTATGAGCTGACAAGAGATATTTATTGAGCCAGTGTACTGAAAAGGACAATGTCAAGGCCTCTGCTTTTCACTTGTTCATGCACAGGCTGTAGGATGACTACGTGTTAAAATGCATAATGAATCAGTGATCATTGTGAAAATCCTAGCCAGTCTTGGTAAAGCTGACTACTACTTTGATGAAATTTCTTACTTTTCACAGATTACACACCCATTTCCTCATCTTTGCTGCGTTCATAACCCTTGGCTCTCTCAAACCAGGGGAAACATCAGTGCCACTAGCAACCTGTCTTTTCACTGAGGCCAAGAAAGGAACTAAGGTTCAGGTAGTTCCTGAACTTGATCACTTTCAGCAGAACTGTCCATTCACTGTTACCACCAAGGCAGTGAGGAGACTGCATTTTAGAAACTATATGTGTGTGTGTGTGTGTGTGTGTGCGCGCGTGAGTGCATAAATATATATATATATATATTTTGTCTTATAATATTCTTTATATTACTCAGTAGGAGTCTACCACTCTGGAGTAAGGGAAGAGTGGAGGATTTATTTGCTAAACTGGGATGTGTTCAGACATGATTAGTTCTTCTATCTCAGCTCTGTGAACTCACTCACATAAGCTACTTTTCTGATCCTTGGTTTCCTAATCTGTAAAATGAGGATTATAGTAGTACCTATTCCATAGGGTTATTCTGGCCATTACAATTAATATATTAATATTTAGAATAGTTTCTAGTTAGTACCTATGAAATGTTAGTTATTATAACAATGTTGTTGAATTACAGATATGTTTTCTTACACGAAGGATTTGAGTAGCTGTGTGCTCACTTGGTATTGTCAGGAAAGTAATCACACAAATGCAAAAGGATTTTTATGTCAGTGTTCTAATTTATTCCAGCAGTAGAATAACAATTGCTCTCAATTTAATTATAATTTGTACTAACATTTTTAAGCTACCTATAAAATATCAAGTGATATTCATAGGATAACTTGAGTGACATTTAAAATCATAGTTATTTTAGTCAATACCTTTACAGTGTTCACAGTATGTCAAGCACTGCTGTAAGTGCTTTTATATATTAAGTCATTCTTACAATGACACTGTGAAATAGGCCCTATTATTATTCCCATTTTCCATATGAGGAAGCTACATTTTATAGAAGTTAAGCAGCTTTCCCAAGATCATCTAATTAGTGCAAAGTTAGACTACCTAGAGAACATTGAAAGGCAGCATAGCAGAGTGGTCAGGAGGATGGAGTCAAGTCATGTGACCTGGTTTACAATCGTAGCTTTACCAGTGATGTGAGGAGGTCACTTATCCTCTCTAAATGAGGAAAATCATATCAACAGTTCTGGGATTAGCCTTACTGAAATAATTTTTTCTTTTAAAAAGTTATCCTAATGTAATGAGAAAATTAGAATAAAGTAGCTATGGAAACAAATACATGTGCATAAATCCTCAGCAATAGTACAATTTGCTGTCAAGATTCTGATGGTAGTTATCACACATAGGACAGCTGGCGAATGCAAAGATATATCTCAAACCCTTACCTTTATGTTGTACTTGTCACTAACTTTAATTTTGATAAATCACTTTTGAAAGAACTACAGGAACCATGAAGGTGCCATATGTTAGATATACCTAATATCTCTGCTGCTTACAAGTAGCTGGCCAATAATATTCACACCATAAATTTAGCCTGATTGCAACAATTGAGGAGAATCTAAGGTTAGAACAGATGGACACATTCTGTTGCTTAAATTCTATATATTTTATTAAATAAGACAGTATTTCAAGGCATAGAATCTAGCAGGAGAAATAACTTAAGCAACATTAAAATAAAAGGGAGCTGTACACTGTGAAAAAGATCGGTAGAAGAAAGTTGAGTCTGTAATTTAGGTTCTACTTCTTGAATGATCTTGAATTTTTAGAAACAGTATTTATCAATGCAGTGCGGTATTTGTTTAGTGTATGAATACAGACTTTAAATTTTGCTCATAAAAGCAGTATAGATTTTAAGGTAAAGAGGAAAATAATCCAAAAGCATATTGCAAATAATGTTTTAAATTGATATGTGTGCTATCTAGTCTATTTGGTTTTATGGTAGGGATAAACAGAAATAAGATAAAGAGTGGAAAATTGAGTTTTGAGTTCTATGATAACATCACAGATATAGACTACAATGGGGTCACTGACATTTTTGTGAGTAAAAACTTTCCAGTGTTCTTGAACAGAGAACCTGGAGAGTTACCAATAGCCAGATTACTACACAGTAGAGAAAAAAAGTGCAGCTACTATTTCATGTCTTTTCCCTGTTGAAAAATCTATAGCTAAAGTAAAAGAAGCATGGAGATGGTAGTAATCAGCTTGGAGTGTGCCAAGTAATACTTGTAGTGATACTCAGAAACCTTTGGAATAAAGCTAGTGAACCTTTTATTAAGTGTCCAAGGTAATAGTGACCACAACTACTATCATTTAGTAAATCTTTACTCTGTGATGGGAATGTTAAGTGTGCACTCAATACCACTATCATTTAATATGCACCAAACTATATGAATCACATACTTTTTAAAATGCTCATTTTGAAGATGAGGAAACAATCTATGCTTAGAACTCTTAAACTATTAATTGTAGTTATTTTAAATTTACTATCTGGTAATTCCAACATTGGGATCTTTTGAGTCAGACACATTTGATTTCTATATCTCAGTGGGTTCTTTTTTCCTTATTTTTTGTGTCTTATAATTTTTTAAAATTGAATTCTGGATATCAAGGACAGCATAGTACAGACTAAAGTGTATAGTACTTTTGCATAGATACGTGTGTCTCTTTCACTATGCTGATAATGTGTGGACTTAAGTCAATCTGGTCATGAGTTTAGCTGGTTTGGGATTTTATTGTTGCTATGGTTACAATCCATGTATCACCAGCTTCATATTTTTCTAGTAGTACTTTAGGGCAGAAACCAGATTGCCAGAGTGTTTTTCTTTATGTTCCTTATCCGCCCTCAGCTTTTAGTCTTCCCTCTTGCTCTTGCACCTGACTGGGGGTCTTCCATATCCCTGTCCTCTCTCGTAGAAGACTACTAGTACTTATTACTTGGTGTCTGTAATTTTAACATTACAATGATTTTAAGCAGGAGGCAGGTTTTCTCTTATTTTGGGCCAGGTTCAAACTTAGTCAAGCTTGATTTCAAGGTTGGAATTTTCTTAGTGAACCTGCCACACTGCTTATGGCAGCCACACTCTGCTGTGGATTTATAGTAGGTCTTGCAGGAGAGAGTCTCCTGCCTGCCCTTCCCTAGTGGTCTAGTCCCAGGACAGTTTCTTATTCCTACTCCAGGGAGAGAGGTTATTATTTTTCATTTTTACTTTTCTCATCTTTATCTTCAAGTATACCCTGGAGTGATGATTTGTGCTGCAACATCCCTGCTGGTTAAGGCTTTTGTTCCATGGAGGAGGCGGCTTTAAACAGGGTTTAAACGTTTTCTGTAATGGTGATACTCTCTCTATTCAAGCCTGTACAACTATGCTTCTCTCTCTTTTTTAATATATATATGTATTTTTTAAATTATAATTGGCATACAATTTATATTAGTTTCATGTGTACAAGGTGATGATTAGATATTTATGTAACTTATGAAATGATCAGCTTGATACATCTAGTACCCATCTGACACCGTACATAGTTATTATAACATCGACTATATTCCTTATGCTGTACTTTACATTCCCATGACTATTTCGTAACTACCAATTTGTACTTCTTAATCTCTTCCCCTTTTTTACCCATCCCCTACCCGCTCTCTGGAAACCATCAAAATGTTCTCTGTATCTATAACTTTGTTTCCATTTTGTTTGATTTGTTCTTTGGGTTAGAGGGAGAGTTTCTCTTGAATCCCCACATGGCCCCTTTCCTTATTTGAGCCCCAGCAGACCTCTGTGGAGAAGAGCCTGCAAGGAGTATGAATGCCCCTGGTGTCTGTGACTCCCAGGAGTTCTATACCCTTATGCCAACTCATACTTGGACTCGATAAATTTGTTTACAAAATACATTCTTTTTAACCACTCGTATAGCACTTCCCATGCTCTGCCATTGTGTTTCAGTATGTGTGTGTCTTCTCTGCATGGAGACATCTTTCTTTGGATTCCGAACTAACTGGTTGCCCTGAGACCTTAGTTCTCTGATAGGTTCAAGAAAGTTACAATTTTATAGTTTAGCTAGCATTTTCCTAATATTAGCATGGGAATAATGCTCGTTCTGACTTTCTACATCCTAGGCATAAGGGAAACTCTTAATTCTTAAATTAATTCTTAAACTAATATTATATATGTAGTTGTCTTAGGCCAGGTTCTTACAGATGAAGATAATGTGCTAAAAATTCAAGTGTAAGTGGTTTATTAAGGAAGTACTCTCAGAAAAAACAAACAAACAAACAAACAAAAAAACAAGTGTATGGGAGAAACAGGGAAAGGGAAGGGAAGAAGCCCAGAAAGGTACGATTTGGGTGACATAGAGTGTTTAATCATTTGGTGAACTCTATAGCATAAGTTATACTTCAGATTGTATCCTGACTTGAGGAGCTGAGTTTTTGTCGTCCAATAACAGTTGAGCAATAGCTGCAGGCATCTCTGGGGAAGTACTAGACCACCAAGCACTTCTGTTTCTCAGTAAGAGTCACTTTCTCCAGTGCCCGATGTACTGCTTTACCAATACTAATGATTTCTCATCTTGAATGCTATTTTATTAATATTTTTGGTTACACATTGATATAACATCTTTTATGTCTTTTATTTTCAACTTTTCTATATGCTTATTTCAGTTGTGTCTCGTAACAAATGCAGCTGTTTATTTTCTCCAATTTTATCATCGCTATCATGTAGTGAGTTTAAAATACTTACCTTAATTGTGATAATTGATACATTTAATTCAGTTCTACCATTTGAATTTAATAGTTCTGTTTACCATCATTTTTTGGCTTTCATTGGACCTCTCTATTTTTAGGAGAATTTTTAATTATTTAAATGCATAGCTAACTTTTTTTCCTGTCAAATTGATAATAAGTACTTGCATAACCTAACTATGTTCCTGGTACTATCTTATAATTCAGAGATAAAGTTATCATGGAACTTACATTCTCATGGAAATAGCAAAGTTTAATTGTTTTATTGTTAGTTAAATTCAGTGATGTGTTTTATCTACTTTTGTGCACATTGGTTATATTCTGTGCCTTTCTTCTAGATTAACTGTATAAAAACTAAACATATGCTTGTTAATTTATTGAATATTCTATGAGTAGTAAACTCTTAACATTTGTGTGCCTGAAAAATGTCTTGATTTTCTTAAACACTTGAAGATAGTTTAGTTGGATATAAAATCTCAGACAATTATTTTGCTTCTACACTATGAAGATATAACTTCTTTATTTTTTGACATCTGTTGTGTCAGTGAAGAGTCTGGTTGCTTCGTTGTCTTTTGTAGGTAATGTGTCTTATTTACGACACTTTAAATACATTTTCTTTATTACTTATGACACTTTAAACTACATTCTCTTTCTCACTATTATGTGCTCTAGGCTAGGGTTTATTTATCTCTAGTACTCGAAGTGCAATCTCATAACTTAGTTCTCAAGTTATCTCTTTCTATGATTCTGTGCTGTCATTCCCTTCATTCTCTTCTTCTGGAAATCATACTAGCCATGTTTAAAGCCTCTCTTAAAACTATTTTTTATGTCTCATACCTTTTTCATGTTAAAAAAATTCATTTATCATGTTGTGTTTTGTTCTGAGTGAAAGTCCTGTATTATATTCTAATTCACTAATTCCCTTTGGATAGTGGCAGAATTTTAGTTTAATAGTTTGGGGCATGAGTTATCTATTGCTAATGGTAACTACTTCTCTTCTCCCTAAAACAAAATTTATGATTAAAAAAATCATTTATTTTTTCATGAGTCTTCAGTTTTGCCTGGGCTTCACTGGGTGATTCTTCTGCTGATCTTGCCTGGACTCGGGAATGCAGATATAGTCAGCTCAACTGGGAAGTATGTTTCAAGAGAGCTTTACTTAACTTGTCTGGAGGTTGGGCGCTGTCAGTTGGCTGAGATGCCTTGTTCCTCATCTTTGTAGCCTCTCATCCTTCAGTAGGTTATGTTTGGCTTATTCATATAATGAGGGAAATAGTCTAAGAAGTTGAAAGCAGAATTTTCTAGGTTTCTTAAAGCTTAGATTTCAATTGCACAACTTAACTTTTCCCACCGTTTTTGGTTAAAGCAAGAACAAGGCCAGACTAGAATCAAGGTGGTAGAGAGTTAGATTCTACATGTTAATGGGAGAAACTTTAATGTCATACTTCGAAAGGGAGTGGAGAGAGAAATGTCTCATATTTTTCCCACACATGAAATATACTTTGTTCCTACAGTCCCACAATTTTATCTGATCATGGCATTATAATCTGCAATAGTTAAATTATAGATGAGAGTCCTAATATGCAGCTTTTCAGGTACAGCCACTCAATCTAGAGAGTTAAAAAGTGAAAGGACAAGTTGTTTATACCTTATATACTCAACACATAATAGTTATACAAAAACAGAAAAACTGTAATAGACATAATCAGTCAAAAAGGGGAGAAATGGGCTGAGGAATATCAGTCAGTAGACCATAGCAATTCTGAAATTCAGTCATATTCAGGTTTCCAGAGCCTCTCTTTTTTCGGGTAAGGAAAAAATCCTAGTAAGGACTTAATTCTTCTCTAAATGATGTTTTCGGTCTGTTTCCTGACTATAGAAATTTGGGATCCCAGAGGTTTCATTTTATTTTAAACTGTCTCTACTCCCTATATATGAGTCTGTTATAATGCCCTTAAAAAGATTTTGTACTGTTTATGAATCTAATAGAGATTTCCTACATGCCTTCAAAGCCTTTTCCATAATTCTTTTGAACTAGATCTCTATTTTGGGCCATATGCAAGGTCATTGTGAGACAATCTCCTTATGATTCTTAGAAACTCTTTGTCTAGCTGTGAGGATTAACTGGACATTCATAAATCTCTTTGTTCTTAGCTAAGGGTTTTATAGCCACACAGATGATTTAATCTTTACTTGGATACCATAGCTGGAAAATCTAGAAATACAAAATGTTTTCTTTTGTAATCCAGAATTTCTTGATTCTTTACATTTAATGCCCCTGAATTCTGCTTGCCAGTTGAATTGTTCTCTTTTTAGCTCATCTCTCTCATTCTATATTTATCAGACACAAAAAAAACCAATTGTCAGTTTCAACATTTTGCCTGATATCTCCTTGGCCAGGTCTATTTGTACATTGGGTACACATTCTATCTTCCCAGTTTTTTTTTTTTTTTTGAAGGCTTAAAGTTTTGCCAGTAGTTTTGAATCACTGATCCTCATCTTTCCAGACACTAAGAGCATTTTATCAGTTTTTTTCTACTTATTATTTATAGTGTCTTCACTGTGTTAAAGCATTGTAAAGATATTTACTATAAAAATATTTATCAAATACTTTTATGAATTGACTTCATATGGAATGAATTTACATTCTAGTTGCTGGCTTTTGTTTGGTTTTTTATTGATGTATGCATCTTTCTTCAAGCAATTCAAAAATTTTGGTTTGCAGACTCATTTGATTGGAAAGAATTCTTTCTCCTCACCCACGTCTTCCGATGTGATTTTTCTGTTGAACAATGTTCCATAGTAATCAGCATCAAAAATCATGCTATCATTTTTTTTTTTGCACCTTGTGTTTATTGTGGATACAGTTTGTTACAGAGCGAGACCTTGTTTGTTTTTTATTTTTGAGACTTTTATATCTTCCCATCTCTTCAGCCCACATGTTCTTATGAGCCCAAGCCACAAATGGCCATCAGTGGCAGTTGTTCTTAGCTTCTTTCTTTAAGCAATGAGTAAATTAAATCTCAGATATACAAAGGACTCTTTTGGTCCCTGTTAACTACAAGAAAATTTTAGTCTACTACTACCTTCTCTTAAACCTGAGATTTAGCAAGTCTTTGGCTTTATTCTCCTCACTGCATTGTGTTTATGTTTCATTTCTAGCTTACCAATAAAGTTTATATTTTACCAGATAATTGTTTGTTTCTTTGATATTATCTTTTTATATTTTATTTATTGCTACTATGTGTATGCAGTTAAGAGAATACAAAAATTGTGGATTTCTTGTACCAATTTTATCCCATGCCTTCTTAGAGTTCCCTAAATTCTAAGAAAAAAGAAAATATGTGTTACTCAAATGTATAGTCATGATTTCACTTTGAGCTGAAATTTTAGTATAGAGTCAAACTTTTTGTCTCTTCAATGATATTAAGTCAAAATAGTATCCGTTTAATGGCCTAGTGGACAAAGCTTACAGTGCTATGGGAGTATTTTTTAAATGTTTCAGAATGGGTTGAATAATATTACATTTACCCTTAGGATAACTTTATTTCACACAAAATGTCATCTAGTATCTAATTTGTCAGTGTATCTGATGAGGAAAGTCCTCAGGGTTACCCAAAGCTACAATATCTAGGGCTTTAGAAGAGGAAGTGTACTATTAAGGCTACTGAAATCCATTCTTTTCAAGTACATTCTTATCATAAGCACTCAAGGCTTCGAATCAATCCAGGAGGGTGCATTGCATTTATGCAAAAAGGACTATCATGTGTCAGTATAACTATATGGTTATAATCATTTATCTGATATATAGTATTGTTTTTTTTTTTTTTTCCAAGATGGAACTGAGAAATTATGTACAAGGATACAAAACAGCAGAACAATGAGCAATGTAATGATTGCTAATTGTGGGAGAGAAACTAGTTACTTTTTTGCAATTTACCATTTGTTATTATGTTCTGGTGAGTGGATTGACCTTTGGTGGTGTAATTGGGATAAGAGAAAAGATAAATGTTTTCACTTTTTCCAAACTTTTTTCATGTTATAAGAATGGACTATGAAGGAAAAACTGGGTTTTTCTAAAATGCGTCCAGGAAAGGCTGTTTTCTATCTACTGAAACTCATAAAGTGGCAAAGACGTTGGAGGAACATAAATTTTATATTCTCTCCATATTTTAAGAAAAATTGAGTTAAGAACATTTACCAACATGGTAATACCAACAAATTTGCTGATTTGTGGTTACATGCACATTACAGAAAAGTTGTATGAGAAGGTCGATAGGAAGATATTTGGTAGCTTTAACAAAAATTCCGGGAAATGAGGGCCTTCTGAACAATCTAACATTTCCTCTCCATCTATATCTCAGATTGTCCTTTTGATAATGTAACAAAGTGCTGCAATTATGTCACCCCATGATGAACCATGAAGAATTGGATGGGAGAGTAAATGCTCAGTTTTTGCTTGAGATTTCAAAAGATGCAGTACTTTCTTGCCCATGCTCTTCCCACAGGAACATTCTCAGTGGGAGGTTTGAAAACATCCTCTAAAAGTCTTCTTGGAGTTTCTCAAGCTACTGGTAACCCGTTGTTATATGTATGCAGGATTTCCTTCTTTCCTTGGGCTTGCTCTTAATTGATACATTTGCTGTTTAACATTGTTTCCCTAGTGAATGGGTACTATGGGTTTATGGAGCTAACATTCAGCCCGTCAAATTTTATTACTTTAACAATATAGTTTTTTTAAAATGTATGTTCTAGGTAAACACATCTAATAGTGTAATAATGTAGTTTATTCTATTTTCCATTTGTAATCTGAAAGTCCGAAGCTGTATTTCCCTTTTGGTTCTCTGAATTTCAGAGTGTATTGGGGATCCTGGGGGGTTGCTAAATTAAATTAATTAGCTAAATTGAAAAAAAATTCACATTAAAAAAACGTAGGTGTTTCCTCATAATGCAAACTCACATAAAATCTAATATGATGAGCGTGTACCAGAAGTATAAGTATGAAATATTCTAGGTGAAGTAAAACTAGTTTTAAATCTTATGTGTGTTTCCTTAAGTTTTACAAGGGCTTTTCATATAATCATTAGAGATACAACATATAGGACTATACATTTCAAGTGAAAGTATAACCCATATAAAATATATTTATTAAATTTATCCATAAAAAGTACCTTTTCTTTCCTGTTTCATTTAACTCCCTCAGCATCCTAGGTACTTATATTTGGAAACTTCTCAAAGGACCTTCAGTAGAGAGCTGTGTTTCCACTGAGGATGTAAAAGAGATGAGATTGTTACTCTCATTTTAACAAGAAGAAAAGGCCAATCTATAAAATTATACCTGTTTTCAAAATGATCAGAGCTGAGGTCTCAAGTCAGCCAGATGGTCTAAATCCCAAAGAGTGGCAGGCCTTTCTGAGTAGAGATGGAACAGACGAATTATTTCATCTTTGGCACATCATGGAATTAAGAGATAGCCACTATCAAATCTGGTAAGAAGAAAATAGTTAAAACTTAAAATGTCATTAAAGGTTGGGTTTGGGCGTGCGTGAAAGTTCAGATCCTCTGAGAACTCAGTGGGAGTGGGCATTCACTTGCCATCTGGCTTCCACCGGATACTCATGAGAAAGATTAGGGGCAGGGCAGGAGGGAGGTATCCTCAGTGGTGCTAATGTCTTGGATCTTTTCATTATATGAAGCAAAAGTCTCAAGCAGCTTGGGACAGAACCCAGGCAAAGTCTCATTGATTATAGGGGAAGTAGAGAAGCAAAAGTCATCTGTTGTTGGAGGAGGATTAGACACAAAACCTATTTCTTCCTAAGAGAGGAAAAGGAAGCCTCATGTGGTTCCCACCACAAGTCTACTAATGAGGAAGAGCAGGATTCTGGAGAAAACCTCTGTGGTTCAGGTATGCAGGTGCTGCTAAAAGCTGAGAGTGGAACAGAAACCCAGAGAAAAGTTTTTGGGCAACAGAAATACAACACTAAGCACAAGCTAGCAGCAGCCTGGTGCTGGGGGAACTTGACGTTTGTGATGCTCAGAAGGAAGCTCTAACCAACTCACCTAATGATTAGGTCGACTTGATACCCCCATGCTCCGCCACACTAATGGTTGACAGAACAAAATTAGATATACCAAAAAGCAAAACTAAGCAACCCATTGTTAAGAGGTGAAGAAACAACATAACCATATATAGATACCTGTAAACTTAAAATAACTGCAACTAATAGGCTCAAAGTGTATAACATGCATAAAAATTTCAGTAAACAGAGATAACTATAAGAAAATTAAATAGAACTACAAATAATAAAAAATGATATCAGAGATGAATAATTTTTATAAACTTATGAGCATACTACTTTAAAAATGTAGAGAATTAGTAAACATAAAAAAATTGATAGAAATAATTTAAACTGATACCAGAAGAGTAAAAAAGTGTCAAAAATGAAAACAAAAACAGAATAAACAATCCTAAATTTGTCTGCAACTAATAACACAGCCTTAAATTACATTTAGCAAAAACCGAGAAAATTGAAAGTCAAATGGAAAATTAACAATTATAAATTGAGACATCAACAATTCTCTCTCAGTAATTGAACAAGTAAGCTAATGTCACTAATGATATAGAATACCTTAATAATACTGTCAACCAACTTGAACTAATTCTTGTCTACAGATAACTGAACCCAGAATACAGATTCTTTTAAAGTACACACTCACCAAGATGGATCATGTACTAGACCATAAAAAGCAGTCTCAATAAATTAAAAGGATTGAAATCATGTTCTGTGAGTGTAATAAAATTAAACTAGAAATCAACAGAAAGATAGCTGAAAATATCCCAACTATTTGGAAATTTAAAATAATAAAACACATGTCTATGTAATTTGGGCAAAAAAAAAAAGTGGGAATTAGAATGTACTTTGGATTAAATGAAAATAAAAATATATTAAAATTGTAAGATGAACTAAAGTGGTGCTTAGTGAAATATATATTGTTTAATTCTTTTTTGCCAGCTTTATTGAGATAATATTGTAAGATATTTAAAGTGCACAATGTGAAGATTTTACTTGTGTATACACTGAAAGGATTACCCCATCAGGTCAATTAACACATTACCTTACATGTTTACCTTTTTGGGGGTGATGAGAACATTTAAGTTCTACTCTCTGAGCAAGTTTCAATTACACAATACAGTATTAATCAACTATAGTCACCATGTCATACATGGTATACATTAGATTCTCAGACCTTATTTATCTTATAAATGAAAGTTTGTACTCTTTTACCAACTTCTCCCTATTTCCCACACACCCAGGCTCTGGCAAACACTCTTTGACTCTGTTTTTATTAGTTCGACTTCTTTTTTTTTGTGATTCCACATATAAGTGATATTATGCAGTATTTGCCTTTCTCTCTGTGGCTTATTTCACTTCGCATAATTCCCTCTAGTTTCATCCGTGTGCTCACAAATGGATATATTCCAGGGGGTGTGGGTGGGTGGTGGGGTGAGGGTGGGTAGATGTGTGTGTGTGCGTGTGCGCGCGCACACAGAGATAGATACAGGAAACTATATCTATCTATATACATCTATCTTCTAATCTATCACATTACATTTTCTTGATTCATTCATCCATTGACAGACACTTAGGATATTTCCATATGCTAGCTTTTATGAATAATCCTGCAATAATGGGAGTACAGATAACTCCTCGAGATAATTGTTTTGTTTCCTTTGGATATATACCTGGAAGTTAGATTGCTGGATCATATGGTAGTTTTATTTTTAACTTCTTGAGGAACATCCATACTGTCTTCCATAGTGGCTGTACCAGTTTATATTCCTACCAACAGTACACAGGAGTTCATTCACCTTTCTCCACATCCTCACCAGCATTTGTTATCTCATGTGTTTTTAATAATAGCTATCCTAACAGGTGTGGAGTGATGTCTCATTGTGTTTTTTATTTTTTATTTATTTTTTTGCTATGCAGTTTTTTAGTTTGATATAATCCCAATATCCATTTGTTATAAAATGTTTAAAATATTGCATCAAACTTAGAAAAGAAGATCTTTTTTTATTGAAAAGATCAAAAGCGACAATGGATATTTAAAAAAAAAAAAAAACCTACAGTTGACATCAGACCCAATGATGAAATACTGAATCAATTTCCTCTAAGCAAAATGCCCGTTCTTGCCACTTTTAGTTAAAATTTTACTGGAGATTTTAGTGAGTGCAATATGATTAGATATAAAAATAAAGGGCTGAAAGTAGAAAAGGAATAAATTAAACTATTCATTGATAGCATAACTGTCTATGTTGAAAATTTCAATGTATCAACAAAAATTACTGACAGTAATATAGTAAGTTCACAATATATAAGGTCGGTATGTAAAATTTATGTTTTCTATAATTTGTCCATGATCAATAGGATACTGAAATTTTTTTTAATGCTATTAAAACAAAATTTTAGGAACATATCTAATATTCATGCCAGATATTTGTATTAAAACATAAAATCCTAGTGAAGTTAAAAATCTAAGTAAATCGAGATCTATACTATTTATATGCATCAAAACCTCAATATTTTAAAATATTAATTCATTTTAATAGTTTATAAATCTGGCACAGTCCCAGAAAATCTCAAAAGATGATGTCACAATTATTAACAAGTCATATCTGTAACTTATATTGAAATACAAAGGACACAGAATAGTAAAAATAATTTTTAAAATGAGTAATAAATTTGACTAACTCATTCTATCTGATTTTAAGACATAATATAAAACTACAGTAATCAAAATAGCGGGGCTTTGGAATAAGGATAAAAATGCAGATCAGTTGATCAGAATAGATAGTACAGAACTATTGTACATGTATGTTAACTGTTTTTCAACAAAGAGTCCAAAGTAATTCAGTTGGGAAAGAATCCAATTTTAAATAAATAGTGCTAAATAATTCAATAGCCATATGCAAAAGAACTAACTTTTACCCTTGTAAGTTCATGAACTTGAGTGGGCTCCAACTCCTGGTGACCCTATGAGTGAGTTATGTCCACAGTGTCCTGTCCTCAGTGTTATGTCCACAGCCCCGCTCAGCTCCTGTAGACTCATAAGATTTATTCTTATGTCATATAAAATTAACCATGAAATGGAACAGAACCCTAAATTTAAACTATAAAATGCCTAGAATTCAAGTTTGGCAAAGATGCGAAGTAACTGGTACTCTTATACATTGCTAAACTAATTTATGAAAGTATTGCTACTGAGAACATAAAATGGCATAGCCACTTTGGAAAATTGTTTGGCAATTTCTAATAAAGTTAAACATAGACTTATCGTATGGCTTAGAAATTCTGCTGCTGTTATCTACCCAGGAATAATGACAGCACATGACCCACAGCATGATTTGTGTATGGTTATTTTTAGCAGTTTTATTCAAAATTGTCAAATTCTAGAAAAATTCAAATGACCATCAACTGGTAAATGGGTAAGCAAATCGTGGTACATCTATACTATAAGATACTACTTAGCGATAAAAAGGAACAAACTTCTGCTATACACAGCAATACTAATGATTCTCAAAAACACTATACAAGTAAAATAAGCCAGACACAAAAGACTACTTTGTTTGACTCTATGAATATATTATTTTTGAAAGGGCAAAACTATAGGAAATTAGGCAATAAGAAATAGGAAATCATATTTATGATTTCCAGGTAATGCAAGGAGAGGGGAATGGTTTGAATTCACAGGAACAAGAGGGAAAGTTTGGGGATGACAGACAGACATTTTCTAGATCTAGATCATGGTGACGATATGTCTGTTTTTCAAAACTTATTGACTGTATACTTCAAAAGGGATGATTTTACTGTCTTAAACTATACCTCAATAAGCCTCCCTTAAAATAATTTTTAAATTAAATTTATACAGGAAGAACAAGAATTCTGTGATAAAATTACTTTTCATGTTTTGTTCAGTTCTGTGTCAGGTTCTCTAGTAATCTAAAAAAGTATTGCTGCTCTGGAGGAGCCTATCACCCAGTAAGGAAGACAGAATTATACATGAAACAATAAATTAATAAATATTTGAGCATTTTCTATATCGCCGCACTCTAATAACCACCATCTTTGCAAGGTACATGTGTGAGCATGCACACACACACATTTACATATAAATGTATTATATGTTAATGCATATTAGTATGTATATGTGTGTATATGTATGTGTGTGCACACACATATTTATGTATGTATGTATGTATTCATTTGCTAGGGTTGCCATACAAAATACCACAAACAGGGTGGCTGAAACAGTAGGAATTTGTTTTCTTGTGGTTCTAGAGGCTGGAAGTCCCAGATCAAGGTGCCACAGGAGAAGGATTTGTCTCTAGGCCTCCGTCATTGACCTGCAGACAGCAACCCTTGTGCTGCCCCTTCACGTGGTTGTCCTTCTGTGCACACATGCCCCTGGTATCTCTCTTTGTGTCCAAATTTCCTCTTTTTATTAGGAAACCAGTCAGGTTGGATTAGGGCCATCCTAACAGCCTCATTTTAATTTAATTTAATCTTTAAAGGCTCTGCTTCCAAATACAGTCACATTCTGAGGTACTGGGGGTTAAGACTTTAGCATATGAGCTTTGAGGGGAGACAATTCAGTCCATAATAACAATGACAAAACTTTTATTCCTCATGACTGTTAAATGAGATAGATATTATTATAGCAATTTCATAGATGAGGATACTGAGACTTGGAGTACTAAAGGAACACCTGTCAATAATTATAATTGGATTTTCAAAAAAAAATATTTTGTTCTTATGTGTATTTTTTAATCCCCCTTTCTACCACTGTTATCTTTAACCACAACAGCTAGTCTGAAAGGGAATTATACATATTATTAACCAAAGCATGTTGTGCATTCAGAAAGGAAAGTTAGGGTTACAGTAATAGGCCATTGTAGTAAAGTCAGTAGGAGAACCTAACAATGCAGCCTTGCTATTATTTGTTGTGTTCTAAGAAGCAGTTCCTTAAGAGTAAAATTTTTTACTAAAAATATACCTTGATGTTATCATGGGTGATTTTTAAACATGTTCAAACCAGTGACCTGAGTTTAATGTTGACATGGGCAAATTCTACAGGGAATTTTGCTTTATTCACACAAATTAAGCATATATCTTGACATTTGAGGAAAATAAACTAAAATAAAAATGCTGTCATTAGCCTATTTGGCTCTGGAGTCAGTTTCCATTAGAATCAAAGCTTTATCTGCTTCAAGCTATTTTGGGTTAATCTGTTAACATCTCTAAAGCTTAGTTTCTTAATTTTAGAATAGGAGATATTGTTACTGCATGGGATGACTGGGAAGATTAATTGCTTTCTAATTTATGAAAACATTAATTCATTGTATGGAACTTAACATGTAAACATTTAATATTAGCTATCATTATCATTCCCATCACTCTTTTATGCCCGTTATCATTATCATCATCACCTCATCATCATCATCATTATCACTACATCCCATTATCACCATCATCACTATTCATAAAAGAAATATCTTGTATACCCTCTACATTTAAATTTATACGACTGTCATGTAAGATACAATGGCATTTATTTTAAAAATTAGACAATAGAATGAGTTGTAAAGGGTTACATCTGAAAAGTGAATCAATATATGAAAATGTAATTTAAATGGTGAAGTTTTATATCATTTATAAAAACATAAATTTATTGAGAAATTGGGAAAGCTAAATAATTATACTAAAAGGAGGTATCATAGACATTTGTACTAAATATGTACAATATTTATATATATAAATATATTTAAATTTACATAAAGTTGAACTTATTTTTAGTGGATAACTATTTAACCCAATGCATGTGGCATTTCAATGGAAACGAAAACTCAGACATGATTTTTTTAAAGTGGGTTTTAAACTAAAAATTCATAAAAAACATAAATCCAATAAACTTATTATGTACAATACCTATGCTAAATGCTATTAATAAAAAAAGACTAGTTTCTTATCTACAGTGTAAAAAGAAGAGTTAAAGAACTCTATTGTGAATAATAGTTTACATTATAATTTCCAATGACATTATATCTTTTAAAAAAATCATCAAAGATAGATAATATTACTATCCCTGAGTTTTTAATTCTGGAAATGATCTTAGAGGGGTTAAATGCTTTGCCCAAAGGTGTATAAGTATACATAGCAGAACAAGGACTAGCATCCTAAATTCATATCTACTTCTAAGACCAGTCATATCACCACCATGCTCCACAAATTAGGGAAGGGCTTCTTGGAGTACAAGCATCAAGTCGGAGTGTTTGACAAGAATCTATGGGTTACGTTGCCATTATGAGAACTCCAGCAGCCCTCAAATATCCTTGGTTTTCATGGTCTTGGAAATACCAGAAAAATATTTCATGCACAATTAAATGTGGATAGCAACATATTCATCCATAAAACATGGAATAAGTGATTTTCCGCACAGTTTTTACTAATGTAAAATCTACTTTTTTCTTCAAGTTATTTTTCTGATTTCTAAGAACTTTCTGATATAGCAGCATAGGGAACAGTGGGTTCACATGCAAGGAATTACCTGCCTAAGATGAAGAATAAGGTCTCCAACAATATGTGCAAAAATATATTGTTAAATCGAAGTCAAAGGACAGTGGATCCTTTTAAAGATTAATATATGAATAGGTATTTGCAATCCACAGTTGGGAACCACACATGTGGAGGATTGACTTGTTTCACGTGGAGTTTTGACTGCATGGGAAGTCTGCATCCCTCACATATGCGTTGGTTACTGTAGTTGGTGGTATTAGTAATAGAATGCAGTTTGGTGGTAACATTAGCAAATAAAGGGCAACAGAAAAAAATTATGTGTGTACTACCAAAAATGGGCTTTAGAAAATAGAATTTCCTAATTAAGCTTTTTACATTATTTGCTGTTTGCTCTGGAACAGTCAGTTAACTTGACTTCGGCTATGTAATCCTGACTAATAAATGCAAGAGCTGAGTGAGTTCATTCTTGGTTACTCTTGCTCTTAGCAAGCCATGCGCTTGGGTTGAAGACTGCCTTCTTTTGAAGGAGCTATTTTAAATCTTAGTATAGTGTTAGCTAGCTCTTGTAACAACAGATTTAAATCCATATTCTCCAACTAGATTGTCACTAAGTAATTTGATACTTTGATTTTTACCCGCCTGATACCAATGGATTTTATTCTAAATTGTATCCAAGCCTAGGATAAGGATAAAGCGTGTTATTTGTTGGACACACCAAAACCCCAACTACCAAATGGTAACTACATCTCTAAATGATCAGGGGAACCCACAGCTCTTCTTTTGATCACCTGCTGTATGTATGTGTTTGTATACATATATATACATTGCTTTTTATTGGGTATCAAATCACTTCTGGATTCAGTTTTCTTGTAATATATGAGAACCTGTGGTATAAAAAGGCAGCAAAATATGTACAAATGCAAAGCAAACAAAATAAACAGCATTTATAAAAATAATCTGATGATTTGAAATCAGATGGTCTTCAAATGTTGGCTCTTCTACTTCCACATTTTAACATCAGAGTCTTGTGAGAATTAAGTACATGGAAAGTTTCTAGTGACAAGACTGAGGCAGAGTAGGCATGGGATTTATTATTTCCTGTTCCTTCCTGTCCTCACTTCTCATTGACTTTTTGCCTTCCACAAGCAGTAGTTCAATAACCAAATAAATGAATTTGTCATGAACTTGAGACCACCACACTGCACTGAGAACTGAAATAGAAGCACACAACTTCAAAGTCTTCTGTGGGGAATTTATTTATTAGTACCAAAATAGGCACAAGCAATCCCTTGAACATATAAAAGCTAAATAAAATCTATTCAGCTGTGCTAAGTTTTCAGACAAATGCACAATTCTCATTCATTTGTAAGGCTCTCTCAATAATATTTGTCCAACTGGTATTTTATTTTCTATCTGAACAACCCCAGAGACCTCTAACCTTATGGAACATATTGCCAATAAAATCTGTGGGAGTTACGTCCCTACTCTGCTTTACTGTGGACCTCAGGTGAGGGAGTTCTCACACTATATGAAGATCTGTAAAAGATAAAGCTAGGCTAAAGGAAAACTTCCTAACACTATAGTTGTAAATCATACAAATCTCTGTGTTCTTATTTAAATGTAATACTCTTCAGGAGCAGCCATGACGATGATGATATATTTATATGTGAGTTTCCAGAGGTGCCTTTTGGGCTTCATAACTCATAAAATATGACTCAGTTACATCCCTGAGGGCTTTCCATTTGAGTTAAAATAAAATCATTGAGACGTAAAAAATATCAGTAGAGAGGTCTCAAATAGTACCTCCTAAGGTCATCACAATGATCATTTTCCCAGGAAAATGCCCATGAGCATCCATGAAATCTTTCAAATGTTATCTTATTTCTAAAGCTGGAAGCATTGGAGGAGTTGTAAATAATGATATAGATTCACAATAAATGCACATGGCAGTATTATGGAAGCAAATAACTAGCAAGGCATATTCATTATTCTTTATTACCAAGAATATGTTACTGATATTACCTATTGATTCAATTTGAAATAATCCAACAAATTCTTTCAAAAAACCAACTG
This sequence comes from Rousettus aegyptiacus, assembly GCF_014176215.1. Classification (NCBI taxonomy): domain Eukaryota; kingdom Metazoa; phylum Chordata; class Mammalia; order Chiroptera; family Pteropodidae; genus Rousettus; species Rousettus aegyptiacus. The sequence continues at coordinate 122,977,609 of NW_023416284.1, read as the reverse complement.
GGTGAATTGACACTAAGATGTTTTGGAAATAAAAAGATAATTGGAAGTGGGCCCTTCCTTCTCTGAGCTTACAGTTTAGATTGAGAGGTGGATATAAACACAAATACATTGCACAGGGATAAATTCTTAGAGTTAAATGTGTTTAGTACTATCTGGCAGAAAAAAATTTTCAATTTTGTCTATTGAGATCTCAAAAGGCTGTATATAGTAGGGAATTCTGCCTTGAGGACAGTCAAGGCAGAATGAATATTTTTGAACAGCTAGAAGAGCATTAGAGTATATTCAGACAAAAGTGAGAATACCAATGCAGTAAAAACAATGAAGCCTTGTGGGAGAGCTGGAGCTAAGACTGGCATTTAGGTGGGCTGGAATACAAAGGGTCTTGAATATTAAACTTTAGCAATTCATCGAAAATAACTATACAGAGAACTAACATGATTAGACATTCAAAACAGTCTTCCAGTGATGCTGTTAAAGATGGTTGAACTGGGTGTATGATTTACAGGCAAGATTAAAAGACAATTTTAGTTGCCCTGGCAAGCATTCCTCAACTTTCTTAAATGTGCATTCATATCAAAAAGAAACTTTCCCCCTCTACTTCCCAATACCGGTATATGCACTTTCTTAAATGTGCATTCATATCAAAAAGAAACTTTTCCCCTCTACTTCCCAATACCGGTATATATACAGTATACATATATTTTACTGACTTCACATGTACATTATAAAATCACTCAAAGAATTTTGAAAATGAAAAAAAAAGTAGAAATAAAAATTCTACTCTTGTTTTAATCCTGGTGGATCATCCGGTATCTCATTGGAGACAAGAAGACAATAAGATGATAAACTTGGAAATATTATAGTAGGATGAAAGTGACATGCAGTTTTGATCACTCTTATGCAAAGGAGACGATGGGTCAGCCTGCTTCTAATTTTGGAAAATTGACTGTTTTATCCTAGATGATACTTAGATTTAAATAAGAGAGGTTCCCCATCTGACTGCTGATGGTTTGGCATGGAAATCTTCAGAAACTCTTCAGAAATAAAACAATTTTAATTAGAATTGTGTTCAAAGACATGAGAATGGGGAGGTTTCTGGCTAGATGGTATACCCAATGATGTTTAAATGTTACAATATGAAATTAAATACCTGTGACCTTAGCTCTTCTCTTCAGTAAACTTACCTGGCTAGATCTGATTGAAAGGTAAAAGGTTTTTCTTTAGTTGTATGCAGAGAGGCAAGAGTTCTCTAAAAAATTTGCTCTGTAGGAGAGGCATCAAAATGTGTCATTTCACTGAACACCTAGTGGGCAGGAGAAAATAGTATTTTCTCACTAGCCAAGCTTGGTCTTTAAAAGTTGCTTCCTTGGATATGAATGGCTATTAGGTCAGCAAAAACAAGCTACACATCAGAGCAGTGGAAAATTTACTTTGTCACTGGTGCAACTCTGTGAAGAGTGTGTGAAAGAATATATTGAGTTTACATGTTATTCAGAAAATGAAAGAGAAATTGATCAAAATTAAAAATAAATTAAAAAATAGTCATTCCCCATGTTTAAATAGAATAGAAAACACAAGTGAATTCAATAAAGTAGAGGTATACCTTTCAAATGAACGTTCTTAACTTTATGTCCCCTCAGCAATTTCCATTAACACCTCTTTCCCCATTTATGTGACTTTTCTGTAGATAACCACCAGTTAGAATTAATAGGTATGATTCATCAACACACCTCAAACTTTCTGCATATTCCCCTTAAGATACTTAAATCATGTACCTAAAAACCAAAAGGTGGATATATATGAAACAATGATATTAAGTCTTTGATGTTTTTTCTTCTAGGCATGTCAAATGTACAAACTTTGTTTTACCAGCCCAAATAATTGCCTTGTTATTTCAAAGTTTCTCATGATGACTGAGGAAATTTTTAGGCCAAATATTTTACAAGGATGTTTCTCATTATTGGAGGAAGTATTAGGTGTTAAATTAATGAGTTTGACTGCTTATTTCTATTTAAGAACTTTCAGATGCATAGACTAGGGTAAGTAAAGCATGTTGATAAGAACTAGAAAATGCTAGTTCGATTAAAAGCCACATCAGATGGTCAGAGGGGTAAGAAGGTAATAATTGAGGAAGTGAGACAGAAAATATAATAAAAATTTCAATTGTAAAGTCTGACTCTATTCACTGAGCTTAGTAACCACATATAAAATTAAAGTATGAAATGTAAGGGAAGAAGGCCAAATGGATGCTACTAGTTCAAGGAACTATAATCTTTTTAATGCATTTCTTTCTCTGTGTTAATCCATCATTTCAGCACTCCTCACTAGCCATGGTACTTATTTGGGCAACCATGAGAGATGAAAGAAAGGAATTGTATTTTAAGTGAGGAAATGGCTGTTGAAGTAAAGGGGCCATGGAATGGAGAAGAAACTTCTAGTTTGTCTCATGACCCAGATACTGTTGGCTGATCCCTACTCCTTTAGGTAATAGGGGCATACATAGACATATGCCTCTGTGTGTGTGTGTGTGTGTGTGTGTATTGGGCTTGAAGAACTGGATAATGAGTGAATTCAGAGTGGGGCTAAAGAGATTATGGAAGGCTTTGTTCTAAGTAAAAAAAGAGCCCTTTGAGATAGGTAGTTCTTGAACATATATATGTTTCAAAAATATAATGATAAATTCTATATTGGTAGAGTAAAATATAAAATTACTAATTTCATTGGCAAAGGGAACATGTCAAAGACTTTGAAAAGCTTCATTTTGCAATGTTAAATTTTAAGCAAAAGAATTCTACTCAGTAGTATCTATTTTCAAAAGTTCAGTATTATAGTCATGCACAGAATGTTTTCTGTAGTTTCTGAAATCTGAGCCAAAACAGTTTTCTTTTTTCAGTGATGCAGAAACAACATAAAGTGTGTAAGTGCTTTTATAAATATTGTTTCCTAATTTTAAAGAATTTTAAAAAGATAAAATGAAAGAATTTGGCTCACATAAAATTCTCTTTTCTCCACCAAAGGTATAATCCAAAAACTTACTTTTCTCATAGCAGCAAAAAGAAAAAAAAATCACCAATTATAAAAAAACTGAATTAATGAGATATGATACTCTTTTTTTTTTTCTATTCCCTTTCTATCTACTCATTCTTAAGCACTTTCACTGATTTTCAGTAAGCTCTTGGTCTTTTCCACACCTAATACTTCATTTTTTAATTTAAAATTATAGGGTGACACTGATAAATAAGTTTCAAGTACAACACACACACATACATACATACATACATACATACATACATACATACATACATACACACACAGAGTTCTCTGTTTAAACCTCATACTTGATTTGTATCGTCTACATCTATGGATCATCAAACATATTGACTTCCGATTCTGTATCTATAGCTCAACTTGCTTTTATAGACTTCAGGCCAATACATCTGATTGCATATTTTTCATCTTCACCTGGATATCTTACACGTTCCACATATCTAAAACGAAACTTGTTACATTCTCCAAACTGTTTCTCCTCATATAATTTGTATTTTGATCAATGCTCCCAACATTGATCCAGATGCCTATGTTGTAAATTGAGGAATTGTTTTACTCTCCTTGCTCTCTCCTAATTTTCATTATTAATTTTAATTGATTCTGCCTTTTTAACCTCTTTTGTATCTTCCCCTACCACTACTCCTACCTTTATTGTCTTGGTTCAGACATGTTCCATTTATGCCAGAATTGCAGAAAAAAATAATAAATAGACATGGGTTTATTTATAGAACACCCTCATGGCGCTCACAAAATGCAGAATGAATAAACCAGCTGCACTGTAAATGGCATTCTTAGAATGAAAGATAAAGAAATTCTCACTGTTGTTATTGTAAATCTGCTCTTTTTTTTTTTTCATTATTTCTACTTGGATATCTCACATGAATCTCAAATTTGCTATGACCATTAGGAAAAATATTACCATCCATCATGTAGCCAGAGCCAGAAAACTGTCATTTTATAATGCTACCCCCCTTTTTATTGTCTTATGCTATCAAATACCAAATGCTGTCAATATTATCTCCTGCATATTTCACAAATGTTTGTTTTTCTCCTGCACTATCACCATTATGTTAGACAAAGCTATCAAATCTAGCCTGGACAATTGCAACATAGCTCTATTTATCTCTCTCAGTTCAGTAGATTCAATCCAGTCTGTTATTAACTTGGCAGAAACAATGATCTTATAAAAATGCTTTTATAGGGACATCTGGATTTGGGTCATGGGCTAATATCAGTATTGTACTCTTGCTTTAAACAACTATAAAATTATTTAGAATATAAGGAGCAACTAATTAAGGGGTTAAATAATTCCGGCCAATGACTCAGAAACTACAGAAAGGGGAAGCACACAGGTGGAGCTGGATTCTTCCTGCAGATAGTTTTCAAACCATGATATGGGAAAATGAAGCCCAGAGAGAATTGGTCTCAATGGATGAAAGAAATAGAATCTGGGTAGTGGAAAGATAGATCATAATTTGGAGCTGCTAAAGTTGCTGGAATTGGCAGGTCAGGCCACTGAAAGTAGTAGGAGGGAAAAAAATGCTCTGGAAATTTTAGGAGTTATATTCATGTCATTGTCCAACTCTTTTCAACTAACAGTGCATCATTTCTGAGATAAAAATTACTAGATAATAGTTTGTAATCTTTTTTTGCTGGTGCTAGAAGGAGAATCCAGTGCATTTTTTTTTTTTTTTTTAATGAGGCAACTCTTGGTTTAACTCACAGATTGCAAGTACCTTCTCAGTCTCCAATCCCTTATTTTTTTATTTTTTATTTTTTACACCTACAGCACCTGGTCTTCCTAGGTGGTCTCCCATCTAAGTACTAACCAGGCTTGACCCTGCTTAGCTTCCAAGATCGGAGAGGATCAAGCTTGTTCAGGGTAGCATGGCCATAGACTGAATCTGGTGCATTTTTTTCATTTGTTTGTTTAAATTTAATTTAAGACTTACAGGGGGAAAAAAATTGAGCAAATAAATACAGAGTTCTTATTTACTCCCATGATCCTTCACTCACATTTCTTTTATTAACATCTTGCCATAGTGTGGTGCATTTCTTATAAATAGTGAACTGATATTGGTGCATGATTATTAGATAAAGTCCATAGTTTTCATTGAGGTTCACCCTTTGTGTTGTACAGTTCTATAGTTTTTGACAAAAACATGATGTATATGCCATAAGAGTGTCATAAAAAATAATTTTACACATTTCTCCTTTCTTGCATGTCATTGCAGTTGGAACCATACTTAAGAATTTTCAGACTGACTTTGTTCACTTAATAATGTGTATTTAAAATTGTGTCTCTTTTTGGTGTGTGTGTGGTTTGATAGCTCATTTCTTTATATTTATGATAATGTTCTATTGTATGGATGTGCTAGGACTTTATTATTCATTCACCTATCAAAATGTTTCTAGGTTACTTCCAATTTGGGGCAATTATGAATAAAACTGCAATAAATGTATGTGCAGGCTTTTATAAAGACATTTTTAACTCAGTTGGGTTAACAGGTAAGAGTTGCTAAACCATATGGTAAGACTATTTTTAGCTTTGTAAAAAACTACTGAATTACCTTACAAAATGGCATGCAAAGTGAAATGCAAAGTGATATTTTACATTCTCAGAAATAAATGAGAGTTCCTATTGCTTCACAGCATAGTATTTGGGATTGCCAGTGATTTGTTGTTGTTGTTGTTGTTGTTATTTTTTATTTTAGCCATTCTAATAGGTGTTCAATGTTATTTCATCGCTGTTTTAATTTGTGACTCCCTAATGTCATACCTTGTTTTATCATATCATGAAACCTACTTTTGATTTCACTCATTGTCCTAGTTGTTTTCCTATTTTATTCTATTTATCTAACTTTTCCTATTATCTTTCCTCTATTTTATGTTTTATTTGTTTTTTCCCCCCTAGTTACCTGAAGGGAAAGCTTTAATTATTGATTTTAGATCTTTCTTCTTAATATAGATATTTAAAGCTCTAACTCCTCATGCAAGCCTTATTTTTGCTTCATCCCATATATTTTATATGCTGAATTTTAATTTTTATTCAGTTTAAAATATTTTCTAATTTCCATTTTTATTTTGTCTTGACTCATGATCATTTAGAAGTATGTTATTTAATTTCCAGTTATTTTACTGGTTTCCTTTTTGTTTATGTCTACTTTTGATTTCTAAATTACTTTCATTATGGTCAGAGAACAGATTTTGTATTACTTCAATCCTTTTTGATGTATCAAAATTTGTCTTTTGACCTAGAGTACGGCCTATCCTAGATAGTGGAAGCAGCTCTAGGCAAGAAGGCTTCTGACTCCTACAGTCCTTCCTACTGGTTTCCATGGGGCTCCTTCTTTATATTATCAGACATACGTTTTATGATCAGCTGGACTTCAGGTGATTCTCCCCATCGATTACTTTTTAATTTGGTTGTAATTTCAATGTGGACCTGGGAGAAAGCGAACCCTGCTTTTACTTAGTCCACCATCTTCCCCTACTCCCCGACTCCCACTGTCCTTAGTTGGAGTTCTATTACCTTTTTCTACACAAATACTTCTTAAATCTTGGCTTGCTTTGATCTGTTTTTAAATGCCTGAAATTACTTTGATAATTTTTTGTAGTTTTATATTTTTTGGAAGTGGGATGAGGAGGATTTGCTAACCTCTTTATACCACCAGAGCCGGTTGTCCCTCTCTGGTGCTTATTTCTGTATGAGTAGACCATATTAACTTGACCTTTGCTCTTTATGGATTGATAATCAAACTATATAGGTTTAACCTCATAAACTGGATTATAGCCTGATTTTATTTTGCTTCAGCTACTGGTACATTTAGGGATTGGCCATATCTCCAAGATATTTGTGTTTCAATATTATTCAGGTTCTTTGCTAGTAAATCACAGTAGTAATCATAATTCTAAGATGTTTGGACTTTTGGTGCAATGTTATTTTAGAATAACAAATTCAACAGCTTGCTTTGTTCCTTGATTCCTCAGGGGTAATCTGACTTAAATCTTCTATCTTGTATGTTCTCTTTTTAGACTTTTGCTACTAACCACAGGTTAAGTGATAATTGTATACATGCATTTTTGCTCCACAGTTTGAGAGAAAAAAAAAAATCCATCTTATAAAACTACGAGTTCTTAATTCCATAGGCTTTGCTCTTCTCAAATGTGTAAGAGCCATTATTTACAATAGTATTTCCCAAAGTGTACTCTGAGAAATTCTGATTCTGTAAGGACTCTGTTAAAACAAGTTTCATATTCAAGTATGTTTGGGAAATGCTGCACACTGTATTGTGTTCTTAGAATTTAAAAATTCATGTTAGAATACTGATGTCTTTGAGATGCCCAGGAATTATGAAACTTGTTAAAACTAACATTTCTTAATCATAATTGAACCCAGAACTTATTTTTCACTCATTTACTTATACCATGAGAAGTTAGTATTCTGTAGAAAACACTCTGGGAAAATCCTTTGTATGGCTTTTGTTTTATTAACTCCCAGTTTCCATTGATTGAACACCTTGGAGAGGTCGGGTAGCTTGTCTAATATAAAGTGAGTAGTGAATGATGCATACAACTTTGGTCCAGGCATATGTAGTTTCTTTGGGGCCAGAAATCTCAGATATAGATCTAGAACTAAATGCAGTAACAGGATCACTATAAGAGTATGCATAGACACATGTCAGGACATCATAGATCCTCATGCATGTGATTCTCAAGACTGTATTTTTATTATTTAAAGGTTTGTATGTAGTCTTTGTAAACATACTCTTCTTCCTTGCCTATATTGTGTTATTGATTTGTTTCACATTTAAATGGAAATACTAAGCAATTGCTTTTGTTAACAAGAGAAAATGCCTATTAGAAATCCAATTTAGCTTTGACTAGTTTGATAAGATACTGGTAACTTTAAAGGCTAAATGGGCTACAACAGAGGATGCATTTGCTTTTCCACCCTCTCTAATACATCATTAGATTTCATTAAATTTTAAAGTTAGAGATGTTTCTACTACTGAGGCAAAGTAACATTTTCAAATGTAATTTTAATATTAGTCACAAATTCTTCAACTCACTGACTCTAGGAAGAAATTCTTGAAAACTTTCTTTTTTGTTGAAATGATTCACCTCTTTTTTTCCCTTTGAAAAATGATATTAAACAAAAGTGTTTTTTTCTGAATAAAATTTACTAGTATATTATGGTTTCTACATGAAGAAAGTTAAAATAAGTATACAAAATATTGCCTTATGCAAATAGATTTAATTTCATTAGCTCTATAGTGCTTATTTCAGGGAGCTGTTTTAAAGTACTATTTAAAATATGATTTTGGGTAAATATTTGCTGTGTCCTCACAGTTAATGACATTACTAGTTTAGTTTTTTGGATATTTAACTTAATTTTAAAATTTTTCTTGAGGTTATGTGTAAATTAGTAAAATTTAGCTTAAAAGAAACACACACTCACATGCCAACATGCATAATGGGAGATTGAAATTGACTGATAAAATAATGATTTGGAACCCCCAAACCAATACTATATGGAATCTTTGTTTAGAATTAAAATAAGTGTTCTTTTCTAAAGACAGTTCCCTATCTGTCAGAAAAATTGCAGTAAAAGTATGCACCTAGAGTGTGTACTTAATACATACCACAGTATAAGTGGTACCTCCTTAGACACGCTGGTATTGTGCACCGTAATCTCTACAGCCATAGGCAGTTGGAGTTACTTTCTGCTCCCTCAAAGCTAAACTTTACACAGCACTTGATTGATTTATATTCACTTTCTACCTTGTTAGGCTTTGCTTTGGTAGTGTCATCTTATATGAAGCAATTTGTGTTTGACTCTTCAGTGTGGCCAGTCTTTTCTACCCTGATTATCACAGGCCATCAGTCAAACTCCTTTTTTGTCACAAACAAATTAAAACTCTAAATTCCCTGCATTCTAAATAGGGTCCTAGATAGAGCAGTCTGTAAGACTAAAATAGAATTAAAATTTCCTGGGAAGAAACACAAATCTTAACAGAAAAGATCCAGATGGTTTTTCCTGGATTGATCACACTTTCAAAAACTGTTTCTTTGCTTTGAACAATTTATACTTCAATAGATACATAAAAAACCATTTCCCAGTTTCCAAAAAAATCTAAATATTTCAGATAGTTACAAAATCAGAATAGTCCTATAATCACTACTTTCAGGTTAAAAAGGAAAAATAAATGCTTCGATGTTATTACGTATTACCTATTCCAATTATCATAGCTTATAAATATATTAAAAGTTGTAAAGAATCCCTATCAGAAACCACCTAGAATTCATAAAACTAAGTATGAATTTGAAGGCCCCTTGGGTGTACTCAATTTGACCAAACTGTGCACAGAATGAGCCTGAAGTTTGATCCCATTAAAATATCTCCCACCACAATACCATTTGAAACAGAGGACAGTGACCTTTAATACGAGTCATTTTTTCATCCAGACCAATGACCTCCTGTGTGTATTAGGGAATAAACTGGCAGGAACCACTCTAGGTGAATGAATGTAATTATGCATTCAAAATGTACCACCACTGTGATGAAGCCTCTTTAAGTCTCTATGTTAAAAATCTTGTTAAGATTTTATTTAAATACCTATGAAATATAAGCTAATATCAAAAATGTTCAAGCTTTTCATAAAGCAATTTAATTTGATTCAACAAATATTTATATACAAAGCAAGTTTTAAATGCCATAGCCTATGAGAGAACAGCTAAATTGCACCTCTAATCATTTGTGTTCCTTGAAGCATGTCATTAGCTCCACTATGCAAAGTTCCCATAGGAGAGAGCTGGAAACTAGAAAGAATAAAATCGTCAGGGAAAATGGAGCAAGGATAAAGGTAGGCTCCCTAGCGATGCAATTTTGCCCAGACTCTCAGTTCTGCAGCTGCCCTGGACATCAAGGCAGCATCCGTGGAATCTAAAGAACAAAATAAATGAACAAACAAAATGGAAAACAGACTTACAGATACAAAGAACAAACTGGTAGTTGCCAGATAGGAAGAGAGTTGGGGGACTAGGTGTAAAAGAGAAGGGATTAAGAAGTACAAATTGCCAGTTATAAAAACAGTCATGGGGATATAAAATACAGCAGAGGGAATATAGTCAATAACACTGTAATGACTATGCATAGTGCCAAGCGAGTACTAGATTAATCGGCAAAGGAGAGGACTCATTTTGTAAATCATATAAATGTCTAACCACTATGCTGTACACCTGAAACTAATATAAAATAAAATTGAATGTCAACTGTAATTGAAAAAAAAACAGACAGCATCTGTGGTTTCCGTAATATTACTAAGCTATCCATATTCTATTCTTTGGGGACCTTGCTTCTGTCTCATCTAAAAAGCTGTTGCTTGGCTAAACTAACTTTTGTTAGAATTAGAAAAATTGAGAATATGGTTGTACTGTACATAGGGGGTTTTTACGTTGTACTTGCCTCAGACCCATGTTTGCTAGTGATGCCAGTGTCCTGCATTCAGCCTCTCCTCCCGTTACTTAACGGAGGTGGTCTGTTCTCATTTTTCACTCGTACTTGATGTTCAATGTACTTGATGTTCGGGGTGCTGTCTATCAAATCTATTATCTTTCTCCGGTATCATAAATTTTTAAAAAATGTATCTTCATGTAAACATACTCAGCTCTTTCCGATTTTGTAAAAAAACGTTTCCTCATGCTGTACCTTTAACAACTACCTCATTAAAGCGAAACTCTTTAGAAGAGTTATCTCTGTCACCAGTTCCTAACCTCTTATTCAGACATTTTCGATTTTACTATTTTTAAGCAAAGAGAAAACATAAGTTATAATGTAATGAACACCACATGCCAGAAAACAAATCTAACAATTGTTAATTTTTGCTGTTTCCTTCATATGTGCTTTTCTAAAAAATAAATTATTACAGATAGATCCTCTTTGTGATTCTCACTGATTTCGTTTTCCTTTCTCTTATATTCTAATATCAGTGCTCATACTTGTCTGTGTTATACTAAACTACATATACATGTATATAAATGTATAATTGATTTATATATTTATAACATTTACATAAACACCATCATAATTTATATCCATGTAAAATTGTATTTTAGTTATTCTTAGCCCTTTCCCCTGCCAGCTTTATATATATATATATGTATATATTATATATAATAATAACATAATATATATATAAATAATCTCTGATATTTTTGATTGGAATTATCCTGATGTAGAGATTAACTAGGAAAATAATTAACATCTCTATTAGCTGTATTCCTAAGTACTATATAGGTTTTCTTGCTATTTTAAAATGGAATATTTTTAGATTTACATTTTAATTGTTGCTGGTATGTAGGATACTATTGACTTTTTTTATAATGACTTTATATCTGATAATTTTAATCAAAACTATTATTAGCTCTAATAATGATCTATAAAGTTTCATGAATTTTTTATATAATTTACCATACTGAGTGTAAATAATGACAATTTAGTTTTTTGTTTTCAAGCTTTTTACTTCTTTATTTTGTGAGCATATTTTGAATCTTGATTGATTTCTTTAATTCTGAAACATATTTGCATCCATTTTATAGTTAATTTGGATTATTTTCCTAGAAAAAGTATCATTCTAATTCTATTAAATTGTTCAGTTTTTTTTCTAATTTTTGAGGTGAGCATTTAGCTTATTGTGAGTATTTTCTAACATTTCATATTGTAGGCTGTACATTTCTCGCTAAGTACCCTTGATTAACAGTATTCCATGAGTTTCGAAACATGGTTGTTTCATTGTAGTACAGTTTCAAACATTTCCTAAATGTCCATTAAAAATTTGTTTCTGACCCATGAAATACTTATTTTGCTTCCAAATGTATGATTTCAACTTTTCCCTTAATTATTTTTTGTATAACAATATAGTTATGAACTAGTGTTTATATACAATTCTTAGATGTTTGAAACTTTGTTTATAGTAGTTTAATAAAGGCTTCAGATGTGCTTTCAAGTAATTTGTATTCCATATTTATTGGCTACTGGCTTCTGTGTTTGTTCATTAGATCATACTTCTTATTTATGTAGTACAACCTTCTCATGTATTTAATGATATTTTTGCTTAATCTATTAGCTTCTGGAAAAAGCATGTTAAAATCCCTCGATCTGACTACTACTCATTTTTCCATTTCTTTTTATAATTCTGTTTTTGCTATATATATGTTAAGACTTTATTTTTAACCATATACAGGCTTAGGATTATTACCTCCTTACATGAATTTATCCTTATTATTATTAGTTAATTCAAAAATACTTTTTTGGGGGGGAGGGGCGTAGGGCCAGTTTGATTAGATATTAATATTACTAAGCCACATTCTTGTTGTAATTTTTAGTATTGATAGATGTGTTTTCTACTTACTTGCATGGAGATATACTAGTAAATGTTTAAAAACAGACCCTCTGAAACAAAAGCCTTAATTTGTAGCATTTGCTTGTTTCCCTGGTGTAAATACTTTCAACATGGAAGAATTTAAGCAACCAACATGAAGTAATTGAAGTTAAGATGAGCAGAGTTTGCACAGCAGCTCTTGAGAGACTTTGTAACTTGGCTCTAGCACATCATTGAAATGCATTTTCTTTTGTTCTTTTTTCTCCTTTCCTTTTTTGTATCAGATTTACCAGATTATCTTTATTCTCTTTTTCCTGTGTTAGAATGGAAGTAATACATTTTATGTTGTTAATTTGGTGATTGCCTTTGAGGTTTTTTTTGTTTGTTTGTTTGTTTATGATGCAGACTAATTTAACAAGCTAATCGGTATCTTTCTTCTTGAATAATCTAAGGAATCTTAGGTTGCTTAGTTCTGATCCCTTTTCCCCACTTTCATGTCACTGCTGTCTGGTATTTTAGTTCATGCTTTTTAAGCCTTTCCTAATTAGTCAAAATATCATTCCTTAAGAATTTTAAACTGTATTTGTAGTGCCTATTTGAGTTGTTATTATCATGTTCATAGCAGCCTTTTTCAAACTCGTTTTGTGGAACACAGTGATATCATGTAGGTAGGTGCCTTAGAGGTTTCTGATGTGAGCATGGAGAGGCCACATAGGAAAGGGTTCCAAGTTTCCATCTCAACTGTAAACACCTGCCTCTTTTTAGCTGTGTGTTTTATTCCAAGTACTCTTTTTTAAAAAAAAAAAAATTGAGGTATAATTAATATATAATAAAAATTACAAAGTTTTGTGCAATTTTGACAAATATATATATATATATATACACATATATACTCATGTAACCACTACCCTATAAAGGGTAGAACTGGCATTCAGTATCTGAAACACACACAACACACAGCTGAACTTATTGCTTTTTTAAAGTGAGGGAGCTGTGCTTGTCAGGCCCTGTCTCTAAACAGAGTAGAATGTCTATCATCCATAGCATGTTTGGGAAGCAGGAAGTTCAGTGATTAACTTCACTGAAGTTCAGAGACATGAATGAATTAACATTACTGCATTACTGTAGATGTATGATTATTTGGATAAGACTGTTGTTGATTGGCTAGTACTCAGAAGCATTTTCTTTGAAATGAGTTTCTTGATGGGCTGCTTTTCAGAAGTGAAGGGCTTTTGCTCTTTGGTTGGCTTGCATAACCATGTTTACTGAAGTGCACTGTCATTGGTTGATTAAGAAAATTTAAAACTAGCTCCAGTGGTTTATTTTTATGATGACCGAAAGGCTTTCATTTATTTATTAAGCAAATTAAAAATGAGTTTTGGTTGCTCTTATTACCATGGCAACAGAAGATCAGGCTTTTTCTAGTGTTTAGGATATTTTTTATTCATGGTACTATCTTTTGGTTCTTTCACAGACAACTGGAGTAAAGACTATTATGAAGTGCTCAGATCTTCATCACTGTTGATTCTCCTTGAAGATGAGGGTTGTTTGTGGAGGTACGATTTTTGATTTGATTATTGAACAGCATGATTATAGTCTGCTTTTGTCTTTGAACTTTTTGTTGAATCATTTATCATGGTGGAAACTGATAGAGCCATTTAGGTTTATGGACAACAGATATCAAACAACTGTGAGCAAAACAAAAATAATTATGGGATGGAAAGGCACTACAGAATCAAAACAAAATTTTTCAGCCTTTACAAAGCAATTCCCAATGACTCCCTGAATCTACTTTAGATAAATTGACTTCCTATTTCACTTACATACATGAATAGTGTTAATTCAGATACAAAAAGATATGTTAACAATGGGACAACTTTTTGTCTGGTAGCTAAAAGAAAATCCTATGTTACCCAATTTTTGTATAAAGAATTTGAACTTATTTTTGTGTTATGTTACCTATTACAACATTCAAATTATAGACCAAAACTTTTTTTGCCCATTTTTGAGTTTCCTAACTCCTCTGTCATCTATTCCACTAATTATTTCTTCACAAAGGATTTCATATCTTTGGGCTCTTGGTAAGTCCAATACTTGGAGTGATCTAACTAATAGTCTTATAGAACAAAAATATTTGGTCCTGCGTGAACCCTGAAGAGCCTCGATTTTCAAGTAGGAGAAAGAATACAGGAGCCACATCAGAGAAGTAAACAGCTTTTGTGAAGCTGGGAGTGTAGTATCTTTAGGATTTTATTGAGACAGTCATTTTGATATTATAAGACTACTTGTATCCCCTTCTTCTAGTGTCTTAAATATATTTTATCCACAAGAAATTCATTATTAATAAAGTCAACATAACATATCCTTATATTATTTTTTCAAATCGGGTGACCAGCAGTAGCTTGGAAGAGCTATTATAGAGTTATGGTAGAGATTGTCTCTAGCAAATCTTGAACATAAGCAAGTTTACATTATCATAAGGGAAACATGATAGTATAAATCAGAAGTATATAAACATAAACATGGAAAGAGAAAAACATAAATAAAAGGATAATGAATAGAAGTATACAAAGGAGAGAGTAATAATCAGTGGTTTCAGGTACTTAGGAGAATCTGGTTCTGATGGTCTTGATTATAAGCTCTGTACCATATAGTCATCACTTATTCTGAGAATCTTGGGCCAGTAATAGAATTCCGTGAGGTTTTCTGAAGATCTGCCACTATTAGAACTTGATTGGTTTAACGTACCAGTTCCTATAAGATCTTTTTTGATATTCTAAGAGTTTCATGGTAATGAAGACAGTGAATATTTTTGAGCAAGGGACAAACCCATGCAGAGTTCATGAATGATAATGGTAGTAAAAGAGTCCTCTTTTACTTGATAGAATAGTTAGAATGTTCAATGTAGGAAATAGGATATTCAGTATCTTTTAGCTATTATCTGTTCTGTGGCTGTTTTAATAAAAGACTTTCATTATATAAAGTCATTACATAAAATTCAGTTGAAAATGCTTAAATGTTTTCTCAGAGCATAGTTGTAGTCTATGCCTTGCCTTTATACTCTTTTTTTTTTTTTCAGAATTATGTTAGTTATAGATGAAGTTATATCTTGTTATCCTTGAATATTTTATCCATCAGTGTTTAATATTGTAGTCATTTTGTCTTTACTGCGATAGATCTAATGGAGGATTTTGACAAGTGTTCAGATTTTATCAGATGTTACTAGGTGGCCATTCCAGCTTTGGCAGATCTTAGCCATATAAATTTTTCAATAAGATGGTCACTAATATTTCTTTTCAGAATCTAGGAAACAAATCTAGAGTATCTGTGATGGAATTTTTGAACCTCTTCATGGATTTGACTCTATGTTTTGTAAAAGTACTTGCATAAAGACTGTTAGAGCAGGCTATTTAGCAGGATGATCTGTGAAAATGTTTCCTCTGTGTCCTCGTATGTGCATGTGTGTTTGTATGTGTGTGTTTATGTGGCTTCCTTCCTTCAGGACAATATTTTGTTTTGTTTTTCATAAAAGGATTTTGTTCAGATAACATTTATTCATAATGGTTATTAGGGTGTGTGTGTGTGTGTGTGTGTGTGTGTGTGTGTGTGTGTATAATTATATTTTTAGTTATTTTACCCATCTATTGCTTGACCTGAATGGATTTGACTTTTGGTAAAGAATTGGATTCTACAGCATGGAATAGATTAATATATGTGCAATCTGGTATTTAGTCTTTTAATTTCAAAAATAAAGCCAACCACCACAACTAGAACAACAACAAAAACAAAAACAGTAAATAAGGACATGGTTACAAAATGTCCAGATAATCTATTCTAGCCATGGACACTTCTAGAATTCAGAAACCAATCATGAGATTCTCCTTCATTGGTAGGATTACTGAATTGAGATGTTATACCAGTGCAGGTGGTACCATCATATTTAAAAGGAATCAGTATGATATGTGAAGATATCTTTTACTAATTTGAAAACTGTAATTTCTTTAAGATTATAATCTGTCTCTGTACACTTAGGGCAGAAAGTATGCAGAGAATAAATATAAGTGAATGTATTTTGGAAGTATATATATATTCTTCATTGAAACTTACATCCTAATATGCCTGAAAGAAATTATAAAAAAATCTCATAGTCTTCTGTTGAGCAAAATTCTCTAAAAAATAAAGTGAACAATAATGATATTCTACTTGTAATGAACTTACATACCCTCACAAAGATATATATAAGTGTATATACATACACAGTGTTCGATAACTGAAAAATTTTTCTTTACTTGTTCAGTTATCTTAGAGGAAAACATAACAAATTTTCCACTATTAATTCACCTCTCATGAGATTGTAAAGAATTGTTTATATTACGGAGTGATATAACATACTCTTACATTTAGCCCATAGGTTTGTATAAATCCTTTCCCCCTTCAGGAACATTAATAAATATATAGATGTCTTTAATGAGACCACCATAAATATTTTTCTAAATTAGTAAATTTTATATTTTAAATTGTTAGTTTTAAACTAAGCAAATTATATATGATAACACTATATACTTTAAATCTGACAGAGCTTGAATTTTTTTGATATCTTTATACCCTTCTCTCCAAAACAAAGACTAAATACATCAACAACAAGCAAACAAAAGCTAAACTGTCATGTCAGTTTTGGGAAATAATACTATCCTTTTATTCTTTATAGTTAGAATAATTATTGTAATTTGTAATGCAGGGATTCTTCTACTTTATAAAGCCCATATTTTCATGCATAGTATATGGGTAATTCTAATTCTTTTATTATAAATATGTTCTTCAAAATCAATGGCAATTATCGCAATGTACAAAGATGTTAGTAAAACAAAGCGGTTGTATCATAAAAATTTTTAAAATTTTCAATCATATAGCTCAAGATTTCAGGATGTTTTGCTCTAGAATCCTTAGTGTCATAGTGAAAAAATGAAGATCTGTGAGCAAAGCTGTACAGAAGTAGGAGTGGATGAGTGGCAGTCCTCCACCAGGGAGTACAGTTTGAAAAGCACTGGTCCAAAATCTTCAAGACTTCAGCATAAAATAAAATGCTGCAAGGGTAAAGTAGTGTTAGCAAAAGTTGTAGTACCTGGAAGTTATTGCTGAGTCATCTAGAATTCATTAAATTTTCAAAATTTCAGTAGCTTATGTATGTAAAGGGAATTGTGATAGTGAAGGGAGATGAGTTTTTAAAAGGAATGAGTTTTTCTTTGGTTAGAGTTAATTCATCAAAAAACAGTGTCAAATTTACACAGTAAGATATGTAAAGATCTGTATACCATAAATCCAAAATCCTGTAAGTACCAGATGCCCTCCTCCCCGCAATTCAACTAATGATTATTATCAGTGATTAGTTTCTTTACTTGCAATTGTTTCTCAGGTTACTTGGTTTGTTGCCAGTTGCTTGGTGTAGTACAGGTTACATAAATTTGGAGTTTAGCTCAGATGGAAGAAGTGCCCTGCAGGGCACTGATGGCATATGAGACTGTAGGAAAGGGACAGGGGATGGCAGTACTGGGGAGAATCAGGAGGTGAGAGTCCAGAAAAGAGAAGTCACTGCAGCAAAGAACTAGGGGTAGGCCACAGTGGGGTTCGAATCTTGGATTCAAGAAGTGTGCCCTTGGGCTATTCCTTCCTTGTTTTCTAATCACTAAAATAAAATGAGAATAATAATTGTAGCCACCTCAATAGAGTTCTATTGTAAAGAAATAAGTCAAAACAGTGTGAAATATGTCCTCTATTATAGCTATTACCCAAAGGAAGCCAGAAAGACTAAAACAGGATTGAAGATAACTTTCAGTCACTTTTCAGGTATGTTTGCTATTGACTCCCAAAAGTAGAAATACTGAAGAATTCTGTTTTTTAATCTCAAATGCAAGGATGTGAAACTGATCTAGAAAAGTTGATGGTGGACAATCCTCAACTTAAAGATAATTAGTAAAAGAAAAGAAAAGATCAAGAGTAGATTCAAAGGAACCTTAAAGGATTAAGTGTTTGGTGGAACAGAAGCACTGCCAATGAGCTGTTTGTACATTTCCATTTTGGAGGACTTAATGGGCAAAGGTTTAGATAGGAGTTCAGAAGGTCATCAACTCAATAAACGGTCGTGCAGGACATGTGTCTCCTGAGAACCTCAGATCTACAGTTCTGTGTGGCATCTTTATTAGTATTCCCATGTCTGTAGCGACTGCCTTTCCATAAAATCTCCATCTTAGCAACTCATCAGGGATAAAGTGTATATTTCTCCCACAAAACATCTTAATGTTATTTACGAACTCTCATGATGCTGCTTTGGAAGCAAAGAAATATTTCATAAGTCACTATACTCTGAAATAAGAAGTGTTATGGTACATGACAGTGTCACAGCCTTTCTGGATTTAGCATTAAGAGATGTCTTAATCCTTACTTTGCTTAGTTTAAGAAGTCATCCTAGAAAGTGATATCAGGCAATCCTCGTTTTTTTTCTCTATTCTACTAAAAAGTCCCCAAAGACACCAAAATTAAAACTGCTATGTGAAAATTTGACTGCTTGGCTATAATTCTCTTTTAATAAAAACTATATAATGTTGAGTTAAAAAAAAAAATTCTTGCTTCCCTCTTAGAGAAAATGAGCTCGAGCTTGGGAGAGAATTGCAGGAAGTGGTTAGACTATTTTTCTCAGCCATCAGAGTGCACTAGAAACTGAGCACAAGTTTTCTGCTTTCTAAGTTGCTGTAAGATTGGGTCATGAGAAGGCATCATTTAGATAAAGTGGAAAATTAGTGAATCACATAGTGTCTCTTCTATGCAAAAATAATTTTGTCAAATGACAACTCACACAGAGATTTAAATATTTTGATGTTACTACCCAAACTATGTAAATAATAGCTTTTATTTTAGGAATAAAACCTGCTTTAATCTCAAAAATAAATTTAGTGTTATATTTGAAAAATCATTAAGGGTCTAGAGCCCATTTGCTACATTTTCTGGGGAAGCGGTATATGATATTTGCAATTTGGGAGCTCTATGAAGATCTTCAAATATAGTGTTTCTGATTGCAGTGTTCTTTTTTTGAAAACAATTAGATATGATGCAAATATAAAGATTTTTGTTTCTTAAGAACAGAAATATGTATCTCGAAGACATAGAACAAAAATTGCAGGCATGAAAATCTGTTCAGTTTTAAAGGTATGTTCAGTTTTAAAAAATCATATTTTTAGTTAAGACAATTGGAAATTATATTATTTTGGATGTAGTTTAAGAAAGCTATTTTGCTAAACAAAATTAGAAAAAGGTACCATGAGGGGGAAGGACTGATAGAGCCATTCACTTTAAGATAGATGATCTGAAAATAAATAAAGTCTTAGAATTATCTAGGAGATTATGGTAGGAATGAGTCTACTACATACTTGTTTGTCAATTATACTTCAATTAAAAAAAAAAACCCACAAAACTTGGGTCCATTGAATAATTGTTTTAAAATTAATCGCTTTTCATAAAATTAAATGCTTATTAAGTTGAGTTCCTTGGGAGCAAGGATTTTATCCTATGCCTTTAGTTAATCTCTACTTGTTATATTTGTATGTGTGTACATACTGATTTGACACTTTATGACACTTTTCACCAATATCCTTCTTAACTCAGAGAAATAAAAGTAGTGATGTTATTCCTTTGAAAATATGAATGTATTTGTTATGTTACACATGGCAGAATATTGATTATTCTCATTGAAACATTGCTTATACTGCAAAAATTAAATGAGTTCCCTTAAAGAATCCTAGAAATGGGTATTGATTGATGAATGACAATGCAGAAAAAGCCTTTAGATCAATGAAAGAAATCAATATGTAAGAATCATGGTTAGATGTCACACTGATTTGAATGTATATTATGTGAAAAATGAACTCCAGAAACACAAGGAGCTCTTCAATAGCACATACAAAGAGGCCTTGACAGAAAGAATGGCCTGGTGGTTTCCAGAAAGATTTCAGAGAAATGAAATTTGCAGATACAGTTTCTTTCTTTAGAAAGAAAGGAGAATAACTGCCCTTTACCCTCCCTATATCATCATAAATAATTAAAAGAAAGAAGAATAAATATGTTAACATAATCTCGAATGTAAATAAATGACCCTGTTCTTAAATTGTCTATTCATCCCTCCTCTCTTCCTCCCCCTCCTTCCCTCCTTCCGGCTCCCTCCTTCCCTTTTTCCCTCTATCTGTCCTCCCTCCCTCCCTACCTTCCTTAATTAAGGTTGTGTACTGGGATTAGGACAGGTATTGGCCCTTTCAAAATAGGACAGAAAGTATTCAGAGCTTCAATATCCTTCATGTATTATAAGTTTCTTAGAAACATTTTTATGGTCTACTTATATGGGTGTATCTATAGATCATTTGCCATTTAGTAGTCAGGATGCCTTAGTAATTATCCCACAATTAGATTGTGACATTGAGTCAGAAATAAGTTTTATTGCTGTAATTGTGGGTTGTTCATTTTAGATGTTAGCCTTTCCACAATTATATAAGAGCCTAGTATGCATGAGTTACTAAGACCTAGAAATAGAGCAGAGGAGAAATATATCTCTTCTTTCATAGAACATGCACTACAAGGTGATGGGGAAGATAGTAAGTGAACAAAGAAATATAAACGAGAAGCAGTTAAGTGCTAGGAAAAACAATAACGCAGAGTTAGAGAGTGATGTTGAGATTCAATTTTATATGAAGAGATCAAGTAAGATCTCTTTAGACAGCTGACATTCATACAGAGGACTGAAGGAAATAAAGGAATGAACCAGGCTTATAACTGGGTAGTGGGGGAGGTGAGGGATTCCAGGAAGAGAATATAAATTACAGACATGCCAGGTTGAAAGTGAGCTAGATGTAGAACAGAAAAGAGGTCATGTTACTGAAGGCTCTTGCCCAAGAGGGAGAATGATTAGAGATGAGGCCAAAGAAGTAGAGATGAAGCCAGATCCCTTAGGGCCTTCTAATCCATTGGAAAAACTTCAGATTTTAGTCTGGTTGAGACTGGAAACTATTGGGAGGTTTTCAGGCAAGCAGGGGCATTATCTGCTTTAAACTTTAAGAAAATCTCTCTGGCTATTTTGTGGAAAATAAAAGGAAGCATCTGTCGATTGAAAAGTTCCATTAGGAGATGCATCCCCCACACCAGATTTATTCTCTACTCTCTTCTGCCCCATTCTATGCCTGTATGGCCTCTCTGGACCATATCAGTAGGCTCTATGGACAGCTGATTTCAGGTGGGGCTCAGCCAGTAGGGAACAAAGAACAGAGGTCAAAAGGTCAGTAAATTCAGGATATTTATTCCTCACTCTTCTTTCTCAAGAGCAACTGCCTCAAGCTGGGTCAAGTTTCTATCAGGCATCCCTCTCTGTCCTATAAGAGTACCCTTCCTCTTCAGGTCTAGAATAGGATTGAGCCCTGTGTTTACCATCTCCTGAGTGGTGCACTCTTCTTTGTTTCTATAAATTTTTCTAAACTTTTGGTTAATGATTTTGCCTAGGGCTGTAGTGGTGGAGCTAGTGAGAAGTCATATTCAATATATATTTTGAAAGTACAGCTGGTAAAATGTCTCATGGATTAGATGTGAGGTATGTGAAAAAGAGGAATAAAAAGAAAAGTTAGAATTCTAATAGGATAAAAGCAAATTCATCCTTCAGGATCTTGTTCTCATTACTGTAGAAGAAATAAATTATGGTTTTTTTTTTTTTAGCATTCAATGAGAATATAGTTTACCTGAAAAACAAGCCCAGGCAGATTTAATTGATTCATTAATTTTTTTCATTCCATGTAATTAACTCTTAGCTGCTCCGTCATAACTCTCATCATCTAACTTTTATTTTCTTACCCTAGCCTCTATTCTCTTTCACATGTTCCTTCTTTCATTGACATCCTAACGGACTTCTTATATTCACCACAGTTGTGAAGACATTTCATTGTCTTTTTAACCAGCTTAGAATATCTGAAGATACCGTTTCATGCCTATAATAAACAAAGTTACTAGTCTTAGACTTTTGGTGGAATCATTACAAAGTTTTAACAGTGGTATAAGGAGATTTTATTCTAGAATTCTTTTCTCCAGAGTAGCTAATATGTCTCAGCTAATGTTGATCTTAAATTATTTACTGTATTAAACCAAGTAGCTTGAATTTATCCATCTTGCTTTTGGGACTCCAAAATACTGAGTGGTAGCTGTGAGGTGATGGATATATTAATCAGCTTGAGTGTTTTGATTATTTTGATTATTTCACAGCGTACATATATCAAATCATCAAGTTGTACACCTTAAATATATACAATTTTTATATTTTTTATTTTTCAATTACAGTTGACATGCAATATAATATCAGTTTCAGTTGTACAATAGTGATTAGACATTTATGTAACTTACAAAATAATTGCCCCGATAAATCTAGTACCCATCTGACACCATACAGAGTTATTATAATATTGACTATATCCCCTATGCTACACTTTACATCCTCTTGACTATTTTCTTACTGCCAATTTGTATCTCTTAATCTATTTTTCCCCTTCACCCTTCCCTAACCACCCCCTCCCCCGCAGTCTGGCAATCATCAAAATGTTCTCTGTATCTATATGTTTGTTCCCGTTTTGTTTATTTTTTAGATTCCAAATATAAGTGAAATCATATGATACTTTGTCTTTCTCTGACTTATTTCACTCAGCATAATACCCTCTAGGTCTATCCATGTTGCTGCAGATGGCAAAATTTTATTCTTTTTTTTTTTTTTTATGGGTGAGTAATGTTTCATAGTATATATGTACCACTTCTTTACCCATTCGTCTGTTGAGGGATGTTAGGTTGCTTTCATACCTTGACTATCATAAATAATGCTGCAATGAACATATGAAAGCACATATCTTTTCAAATTAGTGTTTTGGGTTTTTTAGATACATATAAAGAAGTGGAATTACTGGGTCCTTCTTTGTCTCTTGTTATAGCCTTTGTTTTAAAGTCTTTTGTCTAGCCTAAGCATTGCTACCTCAGCATTTATTTATTTATTTATTTCATTTCAGTCCCTTTATTTTCAGTCTGTGTTTGTCCTTTGATCTAAAGTAAGTGCTTTTTAGGCAGCATTGATAAAGATCTTGTTTTCATATCCATTCAGTTATCCTGTGTCCTTCGATTAAAGCATTTAATTCATTTACATTTAAACTAATTGGTGATATGTAATTATTGCCATTTTATTATTCATTTTTTGATCTTTTTTTTTCTTCTTCTTTAAGAAGTCCCTTTAATATTTCTTGTAATACTAGTTTGATGGTGATGAACTCCTTTAGCTTTTTCTTGTCTGGAAAGCTCTTTATCTGCCCTTCGATTATAAATAATAGTTTTGCAGGGTAAAGAAATCTTGGTTGTAGGTCCTAGTTTTTCATCACTGACTATTTTGTGCCAACCTCTTCTGGGCTGTAAAGTTTCTGTTGTGAAATCAGCTGACAATCTTATGAGAACTCCCTTGTAGGTAACTAGATGCTATTCACTGCTTTTAAGATCCTCTCTCTGTCTTTTAACCTTTGGCATTTAACATAGGGTCTAAAGTGAACCTTGGGATATTAATACAATAACATTTTAAAATAAATGTTTATTACGTGCATTTTATTATACATATTATAAACATACAAAAACACAAATGTGTATATTGTATATATCTATATGTATGTACATTTGAAACATTTCTCTCTAGATAATGTACATATGTGTAGAAATGTGGAATATAAAGAAATATATCTAAAAATGTATACTATTCAGCAATGAGAAAAATATTTCTACATACAACAATATGAGTATGTCTTCCCAGTAAAGTATTATGTAAAAGATGTTGGGCATACAAAATACTTATTGCATGATCACATTTAAATAAGGTTCAAAGTAGTGACTTCTGTCACTACATATTATTGCATTGAATGATTAAACTACAACTTATTTAATCTATACTTTTATTGATAAATATATGGGTTGTTTCCAGTTTGCTTGTATGAATATACTTGCACATTTTTTTGGTAGTTATGTATGCCAAATAGTTTTCCAAAATGGTTATAATAATTTGCTCATAAACCAGCAGTGTACGAGATTTCCAGGTATTTAAAATACTCATCAATTCTTTGCCTTATTAGTCTTTTTAATTTCAGATAGCCTGAAATATGTGATATTTCATTGTCATTTAAAATTGTATTTTCCTGATGACTAATATGACACACACACACACACACACACACACACACACACACGTACATACATACATGCCATTTGGACATACTCTTCTGTGAATTTCCTATGCAAGTCTTTTGCCCTGCACATCTGAAGCTTAAGAGAGATAAAAAGGACCCTAGAGAAATTTTTATAGAAAATTGGAAATTTCTTCTCAGTAAATACCCCTCTCTTTTTTTATCCTGTTTTCACACCACATACTTCAGTAGCTTCAAATCAAATTTCTGTTTTTTCCACTCAGTGATACCAACACTCTCTGCTTGTGTTGTATTTTCCTGGGCCATATTGGGAAATGTTTTTAGGGAGAAATCACGAGTGAATATAAGCTCATATTATGTGCTATTACTTTTCAAAATTTATAGTCACATGTTGGTTGTTATCCATTGCCTAAAAGAGGTGTTTTATGGTTTTTTTTTTTTTCATATAGTCGTAATGGTAGTTTATGGTGCAAGAATAAATCTGACATAGTTACTCCATTATGGATGGCACCAGTGGACCTCAAGTATTATTTATTTATTTATTCTTATTTTATCTTTTTAGTTACTTGTTCTTTGTTTATTCTCTTAGCGGTACCCTAGAGACTACAGTATCCATTCTTTGTTTATTAACATTGAATACGAACTAGTATGTTTTCACTTTTGACAATGCTTGAACCTTCAAACTTTAAACTACACTTATTCCCATCTCATCTTTTATGTTATTATTGCCATGTATTTTATTTGACTCTGCAAGGTTTTTTATTGGTCTTTAAACAGTAAATGATTTTTCATACTTATCCACATTTTTATACTTTCTAGTATTCTTTTTTTCCCCTGCAATTCTGTTCTTTGATTTAAGATTATTTTATTTTTACTCAAAAAATTCCCTTTAGTGTTTCTTTAATTTCTTTCAATTTTTGAATGCCTTATTTTTTGAAAGATAGTTTGACAGAGTCTAGCATTTTAGGTTGGCAGCGATTTTCTTTTGGTATATTAAATATGTCATTTTATTGTACTGGCTTTCGTTTGTTGCCATCAATTTTCTCTTTTGCTCTTATTTATTGTTATCGGGTGACTTATAAGATTTGACCATTTTTATTTTTTTAAATTTTTACTATGGTGTATCTAAATAGGATTTTCTTATTATTTATCCTAACCCTTCTTGAACTCTGGCCTAACTACTTCTGAACATTTTGAAGAATTTTGATGCACTGTGTCTTCAAATAATCTTTCTTCCCTGAAATTTTTTCTCTCTAACTTCTAGAACTCCAACTACATCTATGACCTTTTTCTAATGACCTTTTTCACTGTGTCCCATATATTTTGCATTCCATTTTATATTTTTTTATTATTTTACTTTTGCTATTTCAGTCTGAATGCTTTCTCTTGACATACCCTAAGTTAACTAATTCTTTTCTCATCTCAATCTAATTAACTGTGATGATATCATGCATTGATTTTTAAAATACCGTCGATTTATTATTTATTTATTTTTTTAGATTTTTCTATTTCATTCTGCTAGTGAACTATTTCAGCTTATTATGTGTTTTCTTTAAGATATTAACTGTAGTTATCTCAAAGCCTATGTCTAGTAACTTCAAGATCTGGATTATCTGAATTCATTTTTTATTTCTGTTATCTGGTTTTTCTCTTTGTCCTGTACCTTGATATTACAGGTAATTTTTAAACGAATGTTAGAATGTGTATTTAAAATGTCCTAGTTGCTTTGGCACCTCCTGAGTGATTTCTAAGAACTTTAGCAATATCATTATCAGATTTTTGACTTCCAGTTTTGCAAACATAAGCTTATAAAGTAACACAAATGTCAGAAAGCCTTTTTATATATTACATCCTTTCCATTATATGTTGTATTATGTGTACGTATATTATTATTCTACATTAACTTTATTTCTGCCCCAGCGACACAAGTATTTTTCTTGTTAAAAACTGCCTTTATTACATGCGATTTATCATTCTACTTATGAAGCTGAATTGTAGCTATATAAAAACTTGAAGCAAACAAAAGTTTTCAATATGGGAAGCAGGAACAGGTACTTCTTTTCTGCCTCCTATGTTTTACAAATTTATCAGTTTATACTACAAAACCTTTTCCTCATTCTTTTTTTTTTTTTTGATGATGATGATTCTTTTACTGTCTCAAGGCCATCATATACAGATAAAAAGAAAATTAATTGTACCTTCTTTCCTTTCACATTCCTCAAAATCTTATAACATTGTGAGTTTGGGCTCCATTCTATGTCTACTCTATTCCACAAATCAGAAAATTAGATTTCATAGTTAGACTTTTTCTTTCTGGCTAATGTCAGTCTTATACTTGTCAGGGAAAAGATACTATTTTAAAGCCAGATTTCCCAGCCTACCCCACCCCCGGGCAAAAGGGCAGAATGTCTTCAATGACAAATGTATCTTATTAATATGTATGCCTGAAGAAATCATGTAAGAAATGGTTATGAAGGTTGTGATGGGGTTGTCAGCCTCCTTAGAGTAAAAAAAAAAAAAAAATCGATAAGCTTTTACATTAATATAAACACAGTATATCTAATCCTCAAATGGTATTTACTAAAGATACTTTGCAAGAAGGCTTGTCATCAAAGAGAATATCTAAAGAAAAGCAAACTAGAGGGAAGTATACAAGGTAAACAGGCCATCACAGGTGTACATATTTGGGATCTAATTATTTTCAGAACATTTCTGGGGACTCTTCTAATTCTCCCCATATTGACTAGTACAGATCTAGGGTCAAAATCCTAAGAAAGATTCTGCAGAGAAATATATATCCAGAACTAATTTTTTTCTTGCTATGTTGAATTTCAATGATCTAAGCACCACTGTAGGAATGAGATTTTCCAACTAACATGAGAATATGATGGAGAATATGATGGAGAGCCATCTTGATCCTTTGTTGCTGAAATAATTACACACACACACACACACACACACACACACACACACACAGAATGATGAAAATAGTTCAAACAGCTATAATACTTTGAGGAGACTGAGGACCTGGCTGTCCACTTAAATACCACATGAGAGAACACAAAATAAATGAGAGGATGTAGGCCCTCCTGTGAAAATCTGTCCCCGGAATTTAAAAGGTGCTTTAGATATGTTGTCCTTGAAGCACAACACAATGGCCGGCATTGAGAACAGCTAGCTCACAAGACAGCAGAGATAAGAACTGAGACCCTGTACCATCAGAGTAGATTTAAAATATTTGAATTTCGAGAATTGATTTCGAAGTTATTATGGCTCCTTCTGTCTGCATTGACCTTTCTTACTCTTTTTTTTTTTTCTTTTCATGAGGGAAAGCATATAGTTCAAACCCTATAGGATTGCTTTCAGAACACTGTAGTGGATAAAATTATGAAATGTGAAGTCAGATAGACCTGGGTTCAAGTTTCAGCTGCCACTTTCTAGCTCAATGGACTGTATCAATATCCTTAATCACCCTGAATCTCAATTTCTTTATGTATAAGTTTCTGCCCTATAAAATTATTACATCTATTGTCAATACACTGAACTAAGCCTTGTGGATAAATATATAAATATTTTAAAGAGATATTTGAACAGTCAACTTTGTGCTTTTGGAATCGAGATTGTGAAATATGGGCTGGCCAAAACTGAAGAGCAATCTTTCAGACCATGACTTAGCTAGAAGACATTATATTGTTTTATTCCCATCAATGTAGGATCTGTGACAGCATATTTTAAGTGGTCTGTGTAATATTAGTATGAGCCCTGTATAAGCAGGAGAACTATTCCTCTGCATTCTTTGGAGAGCAATTATTACCTTCAACAAAGATTTATTGGCATCTGATACATTTAGGGCAATGGGTTTAATGTTGGGAATTTAACTCTCTTCAGGTCAGCCAGGAGCTGGATGCCTAATTAGCACTGAATTACAATCATATTTCCTCCTAACGCATGGACACAAAGAATTGTTATTGCTAAATTATGTTTAGCTGTGATAACATCTGCTTTTATTGACAGTGTTATAAGAAGGATCCCTAAAAATTTGTTGAATTTTGAGAATGATGTTCACTGAATCACAAAGTGTTCTCTTTGTAAAATTCCCAGGATAAAATTCTGCCTGATTCTAGTTTAAAGAGTAGTCATAATTCTCTTAAGCAATCAATTTCTTTTTAACCAGTGGATATTGTGACTTGTTAAGTGACAAGGTTTCCTCATTTGCAATTGGTTTCTGGAAAATACAGTAGAAACTATGGCCTAATCATGATAAATATGTAAGTCATAATAATAAAAATATGTAAGTCATAATAACATAACATCTTGTTCTAAGTTATGTAGTTTTGAAAATCTCTTGAAATATATTCTGAAATATTGACAGGTGCAGATAAGCACCTAATAAACTGATTCTGAACCATTTTCACAACGTATCAGGGAGAGGATGGCTGGTACTTTCACTGAGCTATATGAAGTGTTGTCTACAGATGAGAGTCAAACGAAAAGAAGATTTTATGCCCCAGCACATTCTTCTGCGCTTTTTATACCTCAAGGCCACACCAGAATTTTTTAGAAGGGAAGAGTAGAATAAAGAAAGAAAATATACTGTTGGCCACAAAGAAATGCTGGAAAATTTGTCGAGGTCCATGCTGAGCTTTCAGATGGACAAATCTGGAAAATCATGACACCCCATGAGTTTTAGTTATTGCGGAAACCAGGAGAATGACATCAGAAGACATAGTCACATATCTCCAAGCACAAGCTCTAATTCCCTTACGACTGTAAAACTGGGTCCTGGTTATCAGTCTATGAATTACATTTGTATATTATAAATCAAACTGTTTAGCACAAAACAATTAGAGGTAAAGGCTGCAACAATATTTTCTTTTTTTTATTAAATTTACTGAGGTGACATTGGTTAATAAAATAATGTAGGTTTCAAGCATAAAATGCAATAGTAGGTAATATATATATATTGCATTGTGTGTTCACCCAGAGTCAAATCTTCTGTTACTATATATTTGACTCTATTTACCCATATTTGCCTCTCCCTCCCCCTTTCCTTCTTGTAACCACTGAACTGTTGTTCATGTTCATGAGTGTCTGTTTATTCATCTTGTTTGTTTGTTGCTTTTTAATTTTATATCTCACATATGAGTAAAATCATACGGTTCTCAGTTTTTTCTGTCTGACTTATTTTGCTTAATGTGATTATCTCGAGATCTATCCATGTTGTCTTAAATGGCAGTATTTCATCTTTTCTTTACGGCTGAGTAAAAATCCATTGTATATATGTACCACATCTTCTTTAATCATTTATTGAATAACACTTCAGTTGTTCCCATGTCTTGGCCACTGTGAATAATGCTGCAGTGAATATCAGGGTGTATATATCGTTATGAATAAATGCTTTCAAATTTGGGGGATAGAAACCTAGAAGAGGAATTGCTGAGTCATATGGCAATTCTTAATTTTTTGAGAAACCTCCATACTGTTTTCCATAGTGGTTGTACCAGTTTACATTTCCACCAGCAGGGCATGAGGGTTCCTTTTTCCTCACAACCTCTCCAACACTTGTTATTACTTATCCGTTAATAATGGCCATTTTTACAGGTGTAAGATGGTATCTCATTGTGGTTTTGATTTGTATTTCCCTAATAGCTAGTAAAGTTGAGCATCTTCTCATATGTCTGTTGGCTGTTTGTATGTCTTTTAGGAAGAAGTGTCTGTTCAGATCATCTACCCATTTTTTAAGTGGATTTTTGCTGTTGTTGTTGTTGTTATTGAGTTGTCTGAGTTCTTTATGTATCTTAGATATTAGCCCCTTATTGGATATATTTTCCCAGTCAAATGGCTACCTCTTTGTTTTGTCGATGGTCTCTTTTGCTGTGCAGAAGCTTTTTTTAATTTGATATGATCCCATTCATTTATTTTTGCTTTGACTTCCCTTGCCTTTGAGGTTAAATTCATAAAATTCTCTCTAAAACCGGTCATTAAGTTTAGTACCTGTTTTGTTTTCTTCTATGCAATTTATTGTCTTATATTTAGGTCTTTGATCTATTTGAGTTGATTTTGGTATATGGTGATAGACAACAGTCTAGTTTTATTCTTTTGCATGTGACTTTCCAATTTTCCCAGCACCGTTTATTGAAAATGGTTTCTTTTCTCTACTGCTTTTGAGTACTTTGTAGAAAATTATTTGCCCATATTTGTTGGGGTTTATTTCTGGGTTCTCAATTCTGTTCCATTCATCTATGTGTCTTTTTTTTTCTGCCAGTACCATGGTGTTTTGATTATTGTCGCTTTGTCATATAATTTGAAGTCAGGCAGTGTGATACCTTCGGTCTTGTTCTTTCTTCTCAGAATTGCTTGGCTGTTTTGGGTCTTTTGTGGTTCAATGCAAATCTAATAATTATTTGTTTTATTTCTTGAAAAAGTACCATTGGGGTTTTGATGGGGATCGATTAAATCTATATATTGTTTTGGATAATATAGCTGTTTTAACTAGACTCAATATAGTTAAAACACGGAGTTGTAACCACGGAATATCTTTCCATTTCTTTGTGTCTTCTTTACTTTCTTTTAATAATGTCTTATAGTTTTCAATACATACATTCTTCACATCCTTGTTGTTTATTTCTACATATTTTATTCTTTTTGTTGCAAAAGTAATTGCTTTAAATTTTTTTTTTCTGAAATTTTGTTTTTAGTATATAGGAAAGCAGTGGATTTTTGTACATTGGTTTTTGTATCCTGAAACTTTACCGTATTTGTTCATTGTTTCTCATAGGTTTTTTTTGTTTGTTCGTTTGTTTTTTGGTGACATCTTTAGTGTTTTCTATATAAAGAATCATGTCTTTTGCAAAAAGTGACAATTTGACTTCTTCATTCCCAATTTGGATGCCTTTTATTTCTTTCTCTTACCTAATTGCTCAAGCTTGGACTTCCAATACTATATTGAATGAGCATGGTGAGAGCAGATAGCTTAGTCTTATTCCTAATCTTAGGGGGAAAGTTTTTAGTTTTTCAACACTGAGTATATTAGTTAAAGATTTGTCATATATGGCCTTTATTAATTTGAAGTATTTTCCTTCTATATCCATCTTATTTGTTTAATCATTAACGAATGCTGTATTCATTACAAATTGTCAAATGCTTTTTTGTATCTATTGATATGGTCATATGATTTTTATCCTCTATTTTGTTTATGTGGTATAGTACATTGATCAATTTATGTTGAACTGTCCTTACACACCTAGGCCTAACTCCACTTGATTGTGATTTATAATCTTTTAAATGTATTGTTGTATTTGATTTGTTAATATTTTGTTTAGGAGTTTTGCATCTATATTCATCAGAGAGATTGATGTAGTGTGTGTGTGTGTGTGTGTGTGTGTGTGTGTGTGTGTGTGTGTGTTCCTTACCAGGTTTTGGTTTCAGGATAATATTGGCCTCATAAAATGATTTAGGAAGCATTGCCTCTTCTTCAAATTTTTGGAAGAATTTGAGAAGAACAGGTATTAAATCATCTTTGACTGTCTTGTGTAATTCCCTAGTGAAGTCATCTGGTCCTGGACTTTTACTTTTGGGAAGGGTTTTGATGATTGTTTCAATTTTTTTTATCAGTCTGATTATTGATCTATTTAGATTGTCTAGTTCTTTATGACTCAGGCTAGGAAGTGCAACAGCATTTTCAGACGATGCTTCTGAGATACAGTTTCATATGAGCTATTCAGGGATGATAATCCTCAAAAATTGTCATGATTTAATATACTAAGACTATTTTAGGCTGATCAAAGATCTTTAAAATATATTTGTTTTGATGAATAATTTCTCTTAATATACTTTGTAAATATTCAAGAGAGAAATGTAGTAGAATGAGTCCTTTTCCAAATTTATTTGCCCACAGAACATACTTTTTCTTGACTAAGAGCTACTAAATTTCACAGAAGTCTAGAGTTCTGTGGAATACAGTTTGGAAGACAATTGTTTTGGTAGCAATAGTAGAGTGCTTTGAATTTTAATGAACTTCAGAAAATGTGTCATTTTTAAATAAATTTTCAATGTAGTAAGAACTTTTTAAAATTTAAAGTTATTAAACTATAAGGTTGGACTAAATATTTTATGATAAATCCAATTTATCCCTAAATTTAAATTATTTTTTAAAGAAATTTTTGTATGTTTAGCGAATTTTTCAGTACCACTTTAATATACAACTTTCCCCTAGAAACACATACACATACACAAATCCCAAAAAAAAGTGAGTCAGCATTCAAACATGTATAGAATACTTCTGAATGCTGAAGATCTGCAATAAGACTTGATAAAACTCATACTCACAAGATGGTATTAATTACTATTAGTTAGCTTACATAAATTCCATTTATAATGAAGTTTAAGTTTAGACAACAGTAATAATATAAGTGATAGATTTGAAAATTCAAAATATGTTTTAAAATAGTTTCAATTTTTGTTTTTCTGTGCAAGAGTTTATATTACAGTGTTTTTAAAATATAATGGACATTAAAAACTCCTGGAGAAAGGCTTCTCATTCAAGATCTCAAACTAAGCTCATTCATTTACCTCTCTTCCTCCCAGATCCACAGTAAAATGATCATAAAATAATATAAAATGGTATACATGCCAATAGCCATGAGGATACCAGAAGGGAAATATCAGCAGATGGAGAGTCCAATAAATTTCTAGTAGACATTGTGTCATAGGCAAAATAATGGCCCACAATGATGTCCACACCTTGTCTCCAGAACCTATGGATATGTTACCTTACATTGCAAAAGGTACTTTGCAAGTGTGATTAAGCTTGCAGATTTTGAGATGGGGAGTCTATTCTCGATTATCCAGGTAGACACATTCTATAAACATGAATCTTTAAAAGCAAAGAAACTTTCCTGCATTTGGAGAGGGAGAAAGAAAGAAGGAGGAGGAGGAAGAGACTGAGAGAGAGGGAGAGATATGCAAAATTACTGGTTTTGAAAATTCAGGAAGAGGGTTATAAGCCCACAAACGCAAGCAGCCTCCAGAAGCTGGAAAAGGCGAGGAAATAGATTCTCCTCTAGAGCTTCCAGAAAGGAAGGAAACCCTACTGACACTTTAATTTTATTCATGTGATACATGTGTTGGACTTCTGACCTCTAGATCTGTAAAGTAATAAATTTGTGTTGTTTTAAGCTACCGTGTTCAGGTAATTTGTTGCAAGAGCAATAGAAAACTACTATACAATTAATGGAGGGATATTGCTTGATGAAGTAGGACAAAGAAAGCTGCAGTCTAGCACTTTTAAGTGTGGGGAAAATTACCAAAGAGAAAGAAAAAGGGAGGAGATATTAAGTTTTAGAGGATAAGTAAAATGTCTTGATAGCAAACTACATGAAAATCCAAAAAAAGAAGATATGGGAAACAGAAGACAGAATTTATCAAAGGAGTAATGTAAAAGAAGTTCCCAGAATTGAATGAGGACAAAAGAGTTCCTATTAAAAGGACCCATGGGTGGTAAACACACAATAGAACATACAGATGCCAAATGATAATGTACACCTGAACATTATATAATTATATTAATCAATGTTACCCCAATAAACTTAATAAAAACTGTAAAAAAAGTAGATTAAATAAATAAAAAAATAAATGGATCCACCAATCATTCAGCACAATGAATGAATGAATTAATGAAGACCTACCACCAGATATGTCACTATGAAATGTCTGAGTAATTTCAGAAGAAATTAGGCTAAACATCCTGAAGAAGAAAATAAATGACGTTAAAAAAGCAGAGAAAAAAAGATTGTCAAGAACAAGAAACATCAAATGTTGAAGGACAATGGAGAAATACACTCGAAGTTTGAAGGAAAATTATTTTTATTCTTGATTTTTGTACCAAGGCTAAATTATCCATCAAATGTAGTGACATAGAAACCTTCTCAACTGACAAGAAGTTCAACAACTCTTCTCACAGACATTTTCTTAGGAAGTCCAGGAAAATGGAGCAATAAACCAAGAAACACAAGATCCAAGACAGTGGCACCAACCCAGGAAACAAAAGTAGTCCTTGGATTATGGATCATCTGTGGGCTGGCAGGGCAACAAACCTGTTGGCACCCTTTACTGGGTGGGGTTGGGGGGGGCCAGGGGCCTCCAAAAGGTAGGCCTTTTGGAAAGAAGATGCTTGATTCCAATTCCAACTATGCCTTACTACCAGCATTGCTCCACCTTGTACAAGCCATCATTATCTTATCCTATGTCTGAACTAGTACAGTGCCCTTCTAAGTTCTCTCTGCTTCTAATGCGCCTTCTATTCTAAATAAAGCATCCAGAGCTATCTTTTCAAAACACAAAACTGAACATGTTACTTGTTTGCTCAAAACCCAATGGCTTCCCATCATACTTAGAGCAAAATTCCATTCCATAGCTGACGAGTGTCTAAATATTCTAGCCACTGGCTGACACACATTCCAGTTTCATTTGTTATTCTTTCTTTTCTCACTTTCTTCTAACCAGTGTCCTTTTGGGGGATATGACAAGCACCTCTTAGTATCTTCACCCTTGCTTTTTGTTTATTCCAGATACCAACATTGTTAAAGCTCACTTTCTTCAAGACTCTGCTTAAGTGTCTCCTCCTAAGAGAAACCATCTCTAATCACTATCTGGAATAACATCCCCATTATCCTCTCTCACCCTACCTACCTATATCTTTCTTCTTTATTGCATTTATCACTGCCTGCCATTAAAATCTTCATTTGATTTTTGTATAATTTTCATCTCCCATAGCTTCCTCAGGGCAGAGATTGTCTTATTTTGTTTACACCTACTGTAAGAAATGATAATATAAGTATGTTGCTCGAAGTTGAGGAATTGACCAAAAACAAAAACAAAAAACCAAAACTGAAAATAGGATATACTTTGAGGAAGCAAGGAAGGGAAGGTGGAAGGTGTTTAGGTGAGATCTCCTAGTATCACTGCAAGAAATTTTTTTTTTTTTAAGTAGATACCTGGACTCAGTGCATCAAGCGTTTTGATTTTAGTACATATGCTGTGGAGCCCAGAAGTATGCCATGTTTTTTTGTGGGCAAGGATGATCTTGCATTCATTTTTTCTCTGTGTGTGTTTTATTGTAACATTGAGTCAAGTGGGCTTTTTGATGTACAGTTTTATGGATTTTAACAGATGTATAGGAGTGAAGGAGATGTGACCATAAAGGTAGCATTAGGGTTGGGGCTGATAAAAATGTTCTGTATCCTGATTGCATCCTGTATCCTGAAATATACCATTTTAAGAAGCATAGCACAAATTAATAGGTGTGTGGTTTACAGATTACACTTTGAACACTATTTTTATATTTATTATGTCATTATTGTGCCAAGTCCGAATGCCACTGCCTTGCTCATAAGCCCTTAATGGCCAAGTGCACTCCACCTTTATCTGCACTTACTTCCCTATTCACTAATAAGCATGGCAGACTCTCATTGAACTCATCGATTGTCCTACATCTGTGTCTTTGTCTGTGCTGGCCTCCTTCTCTGCAATGCCCATTCTTTTTTTCTCACTCACCAAATTCCATTCATTCACTTAGACCTCAATCCATGTCTTACCTCCACTGAATTTTCTCAAAAGAGTCCAAATAAACTTACGTCTTTTTTGGATCCTCAGTCTTATTCTACTGTATTTAGTCTCATAGTTCAGTTTTTAATGGTTCTCTAATTAGTTCATAGGTTTTTATTTTATCCACCTATAATAAATAGAAAACTTCGTGAATGCCTTCCTTGTTCTTCAGCCCCTTCTACAGTGCTTGGCAGAGAGATGAATAGTCAGTAAGTGGTCAAAAACAGTACTGATTGAACAATGGAGTTATACTGCAAGGTCATATTTAGGAAGGCTGTGTCTGAAGAAGGAAGGAATTTGAAAGGTATCATAGGAAGTTGTAAGTAGTGCAGGGTCTTTAAGACAGGCATTAGAAGAAAAAAATATTTTGAGTCAGAGACCTGGGGATTGATAAGGAGGAATGCATAGTGAAGGAAATGTCTTTTAAACGTAGCTGATTTTACACAGAATCTGGAAAACATACATAACCTGGGATATGTTTTTTACACTAGTAGGCTTCCAACTGCCATAAATACCTCATGGCATTTGGGAAAAAAAAAAAAAAAAAAGCATCTAATAAGAGTTATGGGTCATGGCTTCCCCTCCCGCAATTTTTCAAAAGATGGAATAGGCAGTAAGAAAGGCCCCTGGAAACTTGGAGAATTGAACATTAACCATTGGCATGGTATGTTACAAAACCCAGTTAGAGAAGTGAGATTAAATGTAGGGAGGACAGTGTGGCTCTGAGTTACCTAACGCAAATTGGCCAGATGACCCTCAGAAACTCTGCATTATTAGTCTTCCCCTATGAAAGAGGAGAAATAGGGCCAGATAATGGACAAAAATGCTTTAAGTTCTAACATACCATGATTTTAGTTCAACCTTGTTGTTTCTCGGAATTGTTGGCAAAATCCTGGGCAGAATACAAAACAAAACAATTTCTCTTTGCAAGCTCATTTGTGTGTAATCTCCACAGCACCTTATATTTTAGTCCAGAACACAGTATCCACTCAGATTAACTCCATTTTTTCACATTGAGTAAATGAAGTGTTCATTTGAATCTTATCCATGTGTATCTGACTTCATTTAGGAATTATATTTTATTTCCTTCAGTAGCTTGTATCTTCTTGCAGATTGTTTATTTCCAATCACTTCCAACAAGGGCATGTGTTTTGTTGTAAAATGTTGCACGTTCCTAATGGCCTTGAATTGAGGTTTCATTTGCGTTCTAGGATCTACAGGAGGGCAAGAGAAGTACAGCCTCATGACTAGAAGGTGGGAGGAAGAAAGGGAGAGGGAAGAGGGAAGGTTATCAATCACATGCCAAGGAAGGAGCCTGTCAGACCAGTGTGAGCCAAACACGCAGTGGGGTTGGGACAGAAAAAAGCTGAAATCACACTCAGGGCATGTCACCAAATCCAAGCGGCAAAATGAGCTTGGCAAAGCAGAATTTTCTTTAAAAGGCAAGCTTATAAATCTCTACTTGATATAGAAGGCATTTTAGAGACTTTCTGTATATCCAAGCATGTTTACCCATAGGGAATACTGTTGATATATACTTGCAGGTAAAGCATCTTTATGTCTTATTTCTTGCACTCTCAAAATGAAAGGTTAATCAAATGTAGGTCTGCAAGTAATGAGATCTCAACTTTAGTCACACAAGGCCAATGCAACACACTACTGACTACTTTTCATTGTGTATGTTACAATGAACAAACTTGTAGCAAGCCTAAATGAAACACTATTTCACTCTGAATAGTAATAGATTTTCTGCTATATTTAACATTGGTCAAATACAAACAGCTTTTACAGCTTTAAGAATTAATACAATTGAATTTGGTAGTTAAACATATTACAGTTTCAAATAAAGTACAGATATGTTCTATTTTGTGCAAGCCCAGTATCAAAAATCCACATTTATAGTGAACAAGTGAAGGCATTTTCCACTTTCTATAAAATTTTTCCAAGGGACCAAGCAAGGTCGAGGCCCCACTAGATAGGGAACTGGAGGCTTGTACTTCTTGCAGAACTAGAGTCAATAATATTTTGTTGACTCTTCTTGTAGGATCATACTGCCCCACTCCAAAGGACTTCTTAATGACAAAAAGTGCTGGAATGAAGGTAAATCACACATATGATCCCTGCAAAACTCTGTAGCAGCAGCAGAGAACCAGACAAAGCCAGGAGTGGCCAGGGAATATTTTGTACCCCTGCCAGGTGCCTAATTACAGAAGATGCTTGCTGCTTACCTATTCCTTCTCCCAGCTTCAATATGGGGGAATGGGGCTTCAGAATGGAAGAGAGAAGATTCCAGAAACCTCCCTTATACTACTATAAGATGTTGGAGTGTGAGAGAGGAGCAAATAACTGACCATGCTACTATAAGGACCCTCTCCAATAAAGACCGGCAGATTCAAGATGAGGGATACAAATATTAGCTCTTATATTCACACTTCTAACTTTCATTCTCCAAAAATGTCAAATTATGCTTAAGATAACAAAATATTTTAATTCCTATTTAAAGCCTGCTTAGGAAGCTAAGATGTATATTCCTCAGAAATAAAAGGAATGTGAAAGATTGGGAATAGAGGAGAAGGGAGGTCTGAGGGAGAAAGTAGTGAGGTGGATACCGCAGTGCCGCAGAGAGTTGGGGTTAAGAATGGAAACTCTGGACTTAAACTGCTAGACTTTGAATTCACCACTGTTAGCTGACATTGGGCATGCTGTGTGACGCCCATCTCTATTCTTGAAGCTCCCCCATTTCATAAAATGAAGCCACTTCTTTATAGAGTTATTGTGAGGAGTTACCATATTAATATATGTAGAGTACTTAAAATAGGACCAGCCTATAATAAGTGAATGAAATTTTTGAATTATCATTACCTATGAAAAGAAAAAAAAGATAATATTTTATAAAAGGTAAGATAAGGAAGGCACCAAAGTCCATACAGAGAAAATGAGGTGGGGGTGGAGAACAGGAGAGGAAGGCTTTCTGTTTCAGAGCAAGAAGAATTAGAAGTGCAAACTTCTTCCATTTCTTGGGTCAATCTGTGTCTTGGGACAAATGGTGTCTCCTATACATTAGTGAATGAAAATAGAGCAGAACAACATATTAAATACAGTAAGCCCCAAAGAGCTTGAGTTATGATATTTTGAATTATTTGGCACCTTGGGGGAGCTCTTTCTTTTGAAGAAGGGATTTGAGCATTATTGCTGAAGATATCAGTTCCTATAGCATTCACTTGTTTGAATAATGAGATATAACTAAAAGTTTTTGGCTTCATTGAAGCTGTGACCTTAGAGTGATGATAGTATCTTCTACTCAAGGTGATTATGATGGTTATAAATCATATATACACATCTTGTGTTACTTAATCCCTGACATTGGGTAGGATTCCCTGTTGAAGCTCTTTGAGAAGAATCAAAGAGAAGACAGTTGACTTTCTTTCAGAGAGCATTCATCATTTCCTGGTGGGGGAAAGAACTTTTTTTTTTTTTTTAATGAGTTTTAATTCTGAATGGATATGAAAAGTTTTTTTAGAACAAAAAATGTTGGTGTTGAAAGATAGCATAAAAAGGTGATTCATTATTAAAATAAGCTGTAAGCTACTCAAAGATTTTTTTTTTTAAGGCAAGGCAACCCTTCGTTACCTCACAGATTGCAAAGACCTTGTCAACTTATAATCCTTTATGTTTGTTTATTTTTTTTTTTTTATGCCTACAGCACCTGGTCTTTCTAGGTGGTCTCCCATCCAAGTACTAACCAGGCCCGACCCTGCTTAGCTCCCGAGATCAGATGGGATCGGGCTTGTTCAGGGTGGCGTGGCCATAAACTAAAAGATATTAATGTAAGTGTTCTAACATGAAATAAGAAGATTGTATCCAGAGCAGTGTTGGCTCTTGAAGCACAACTCTGTGCATGGCTCTCATAGATGTTTATGAGGATGAAGTAGTTTCTATAGGAAGAGCACCTTAGTGACCACAGAATCCTTCCAGATTTACTTTCCAAAATCTGGTACCCTAATGCTAAATGATACGCTGAGCAAAGAAAAGCTGTATTTCTATATTCAGTGTGACTCTGTAAGTTTTCACTTACATGTTTTCACTTTTTGACTGCTTGGTTCTGGTGAAGCCTTAATTTTACACTTAGAAATAACAGGAAGGTCATTAAATCTGGCATCGCATACAAACCTATAGGTTTCTCACATGCATATTCAAAATTATATGCTTAAAAATTTGTTAAGAGGGTAGGTCTTATGTTAAGTGTTCTTACAGTAATAATTATCAGCAGCAGCAGCAGCAGCCTGGGAAGGACTGCTTTCCTCCATGAACCCCAGTTCTCTTCCCTTGCATGCGTAGATTACCTTCTTCACAGGGTTCCTCTTACTTACCAACCTTCTCCTCTCAAGTTTAAAAATATGAAAAATTTTTCTGCATCCTGGGAAAATTATGTTTCTTTTTTAGCCACACTGATCAATGTGTATAACATTTGAAAGCATTCAAGGTCATCTGTCTCATCTTAACTTCACAGGGTAATGCTTTATATATTTAATTATATATGTCCAAATACGTTGTATTCTTGTCACATAGCAAGACTTCAAACACATTCTTTGTTATTAGAATCAGTGTTTTATTTTTAGTGCTCTATTTTTACTTAAATATGAAAATGACATTCGACTTGGATTATATTAAATGATTCTTTGCTTTTTAAAGAAATAAGCACCCTTAAATAAATAATGTACACAAAAAGACAGAAAAAAAATGATTTTAAAATAGAATTGTCATACTTTCCCACTTTTTGAGGTATGCGTAGCTCAGCTTTTTCTTAATGTTGGTCAAAAGATGAAAGTGCAAGTGTTTTAGTCAATACACAACATGCACTGAGGCATGAAAGAAAACAATGCTATATCCTGCCCCACCCCCAAACACACACACACTCCTGACTCAGCTGATTTTGATGCTTCTATGAATTTCTATGAGCTTTGGTGCTAATTTTGATGCTTCTGTAAGCCTTTCCTCTCAGGGGTGCTTCTTGAACATGTTCCTTCTTCTGTTACCGAGGGCGATGTGAGGGATGTGGAAGGGGAAAGATAGTAAGCATTCTCCACACTATTCCCAGAAGTTCTTATCCCCAGGGTCTGGGTTTGCCAGAGGGCAGTGGGCACATGGGGAAGTGAGAAGAAGTAGAATAGAACCAACCAACGACAAGTTAGGTGCACAGTCTAAAGATGGGTATAAGGGGTTCATCTCTTCTACTTGTTTTTTTCCCCAGTAAATTTTCACATACACTAAATATGATTTTTTTATATAAATATTTGAAAATATTCTGAGGAAATCATAGATATGCACAGACATGCATAATAAGCTTGCTTTACTTCTAGACCTAATGTAATACTTCAAAATAGGCAACAAATGGAGTGTCTAACATAGGAAGTTGACTAAGTAAATTATGATGTATCTGTATAAGAGGATATTATGCAAATGTTAACATATATGTTGTGAATATATTTGACAACATGAAAAATATTTACAAAAACAGTATTTCAGTTTGACCCCATTTTAGTAAATATTTATACTATATAGAGAGTTCTAGTTTTCACTTTGATCTGTAAAGAACTTGGAAGTCATCACTCCCTCCTCACAACAAGAAAAAAGCTGAGTAAACTGAATGTCAACAACTCTTCTTAGATTCCTCAGAGAATTGTAGTTCCGGAGCAAACTGCTTCTCCAAAAATTGGAGAGAAAGGCATATATTAGGAATTATAGCTTACTGGG
Organism: Rousettus aegyptiacus; assembly: GCF_014176215.1. Taxonomy (NCBI): domain Eukaryota; kingdom Metazoa; phylum Chordata; class Mammalia; order Chiroptera; family Pteropodidae; genus Rousettus; species Rousettus aegyptiacus. The sequence goes on along the minus strand of NW_023416284.1, from coordinate 122,935,578 downwards.
AGCTGGTCATTGGAGCCAGTACTGGAAATAACACTTAAACGGTAATGGGAAAATTGTCAGAGGCTCACTGTGGACAGCTTGAGAGTTAAAAACTCTGGTGACCTCATCTTATGGGGATGCCTATGCTTTTGTGAGTTTTACGTCCAAAACCCTACCAGGTTCTCAGTGAAGATCTGAGAAAAAGCCCCTCATTCTTTTAGTAGGTGAAGGGAGAAAATAACCATTTTTGAAATATGCTCAGAGAGCTATGTTCTCCTTAACAATAGCCTGTACTCAAAGAACGTATTTTCTGAGAACCTAACAAATATGGGTTTGAGTAGAACCTAATTGATCTGGGAGAAGGGTAGTACCCAACTCTAGCCCTCCCTAGCCTTTGACATGAAGGAGGAGAAATACCCAACCTTGGCCGTGTCTAGTCTTCTTGTTTCACATAAAGGAGGGTTATGGCAGGGAAGCTGAGAAGCACTTGTGAAGGCCTGGGGATGTAGATTCACTGAAAGACTAAGGCCTGATTGTAAGAGCATGGAGCACTCCTCTTTCCTCCACACCTTACCACCACCCAGTCGGGTTCCATATTAGAACAGTGGATTACAGCTGAAATAACTGCAACACTCATCTCTATTTTAAGGAGTCTCTAAGGAAACCCAGAGGCAAAGAACAAGGGTGCTGTATCTATTTGCTGAGAAAGTTGTGAAAGGTCAACAGTAGCCTCTTTTGGGTGATAAGATTAAGATCGTTTCTGAAATTTTCCCAATATACATACTTTTGGGAAGTTTTTAGTGTGTGTTCATAGCTAAAATCCTCAGAAAAAGTAACACTGACTTTATAGGAATCACTTTATCGAAGCCATAGAAATGGGCAGCTAGCTAAAAGATATTTACATTGGAAACAGGATGCTCAGTTTGGACAGAAGGGCAAACAATTGAGGCGGCGTCAGGCCTGACCAGGCCCTGGGCTGTGGGCAGCCAGTGTAGAGTGAAGAGTGCCTGGGGTTCCAGGTTGAAGAGAATGGAGCCAAGCGCAGACAATAAGGAGCTGAAAATAGAGGGTAGTATGGATCTAATTACTCTATGTAGAGATAAACATTCTCTTTAAGGTTCTGAAAGAAGTGAGCTATGTCACATGGAAGAATCTGTCGTTAGCCCTTGTACATAGGATCAGCATCTGGATAATAATGTACATGAGCTAGACACCATCTAAGGTGCTTCCTGCTCTAAGGTTTTGGGATTCTAGCACTAATTCATAGAGGAGTAGATCATTGGCTGTTGGTTTTCTATGGGCATCATAACAAATAAATATATAGACATTATTATAGGGTCATTCTCCCCACAAACCACCCTCTGGATCTGTCCCACATACAAAAATCACTTTTACCTCATCTCAAGGCCTCAAAAGGTGTCATCCCATTACAACATCAACTCAAAGTCCAAAATTGCACCTAAATCTCATCAGTTTTAAAGTCCCAAATCTCACTACCTAAATCATCTAAATGAGTTATGCCTTAGGCTCTGCGTGTCATCCATCCTGGGACACAATTTCTCTTCATCTGTAGACCTTTGAAACTAGAAAACTAGTTATCTACTTCCAAAGTACAGTGGTGGGACAGACATAGAATAACAGTTAGAGACATTATGGTTTAAAAAGGGAGAAAATGGAAAGAAAAAAGTAAGTCATCAGTCCCAAGCAGTTTATAAGTACAGCCAGATAAAGTTCATCAGGATCAAGGCCTAGGAATAATCCTCTCTGGTTCCTGGCCCCACCTTCTGGGCTCATGGCTTTACTTTTTAGGCCATTCTTCCTTTTTTATGAGGACTATCCTGTATTTGTAGCTGAATCGATTAATCAGCCTATTTCCTGCCCATGCAATTTTGAGGATTCAACAGCCTCCTTTCATTTAATGTTCTGGCCTTGTCAGTTCAAGCTGGCAGTATTTTTTGCTGATATAAAATTCCCAAGCACATTGTGGGGCTCCCATGTCTGTCACAGGGATTCACTTCCTTAGAAAAGAGGTTTGTCCACAAATCATTTCGAGTTAATCCCATCTCTAATTTTGTATTTTGCTGAGATGGCTGAGGGACAACGCCCTTAAAGCTAAGATGTTCTTTGGTTTGATTGAGGGGATTTGCGACTCACACCCTTGAATTCTTTGTGGATGAAAAAGCGGGTAGGTACTAGTTTAGTGACTGAAGGTAACTTTACAGGATGTTCTGATTATAAATTCTTAACTGGGCAGGTCATAGTGGGTAGTCACATCCCAGGCCTATAACTTCTTTAGTAAAAGGTTTTTAAGTCAGCCTTGTCCATGGTTCTGTATCTGGGTTAACACATCTTTGAAATGCTGGAAGCAATCCTCTTTTCCAGACCCCTAGCAGGTGTATCCATCCTCAGTGGAGCACATACTCTTGTGAACTATCCTAGACCTTGTTGTCCCATGCCTTCATGTCACCTTCTTTAAGTTCCCTCTTCAATTCTAAATGTAAAAAGAGAAACTGCAAAGCCATCATTCTCTGGAGCCATTAAAAAATGACTCAAATAAATTCTTCTAAAAATTCTCTACAGTCTGGACATTTACATTGACATCTTCAAAAAGCCTTTTATGTGAATGAATACACTGTTCTTTCTCACGCTGTTGTAACAGATTTCTATGGATGTTGGGGCTCGAAACAGCTGAATTAATCTCACAGTTCTGTGGATCAGAAATCTGATATGGGTCTCGCAAGGAGTCCATAAGTGGCATTGTTTCCTTGCAGCTTCAGAGAGGCACATCTTCCCTGGTCACACAGGTGGCTGGCAGAATTCAGGTCCTTGCAGTTGTAGAAGCAAGGACAGCATTTACTTGCTGTCTATAAACTGAGGGTTCTTCCCAGCTCTTAGAATCTACATAATCCTTACCTAATCACTCTGTATTAGTTTGCTAGGGCTACCATACAAAGTACCACAGACTGGCCTAAATAACAAATTTTTATTTTCTCACAGTTCTAGAGGATAGAAGTCTGAGAACAGGTATTGATAGGATTGACTCGTTCTAAGGCTTCTCTTCTTGGGTTGGTAGATGACCTTCTTGGTGAAGACCTTCACAAGGTCTTCCCCCGTATGTGTCTGTGTCCTAACCTCCTTTTCTTATAAGGCCACCAGTCATATTGGATTAGGGTTCCCCTAAGGACCGAATTTTAACTTAATTACCTCTTGAAAGTACCTATCTTCAAATACAGTCACATTCTGTGTTACTGGGGGTTAGTTACGACTTCTATGAATTTTAAGGGGGGACACAGTTCAGTCCATAACAGCCCCCGTCCTCCATATTCAAACCTAGCATAGTTTAGTTGAGTCCTCCTGTTGCATCTCTCCATCTCATGTTCTGTCTTCCTCCTCTGCTTCTAAGAGCTCATATGATTACATAGAGCCCATTGGGATAATCCAGGATAACCTCCCTGTTTTAAGGTAAACTGATTAGCAACCTTAATTCCATTTACAACCTTATTTTCCTTTTGCCATGTAATATACATATTCACAGGTTCTGGTATTAAGGCATGTACCGCTTTTGGGAGCCATACTTCTGCCTACAACGCTAACCAGGAAAAGAATTCACCCTACCTTTCAGCAAATACCCATTCTTTCATCAAAGGCCACTTGGGCCCAAACTCAGGGAAACTTTTCTTTATATTTTTCCTTTTTCTGCTGAGGAGAGGACTACTGCTACTCCTTACCCATACAGAAGCTGTGAGCAAGTATATTTCTGCCTCCTTCACCACACCAGAATACATTCTTCCTCAAAAAAGTAGAGGTCATTTGTTTAACTTGTCTGAATCCAGTACATCCATTTGGCTGGGTTAGCAGATGCTGGAGTTACTGTACTGAGGGCAGAAATCAGAACTCACATTTTCTCTTACTCTGTCTCATTAACCAGTAGAAAAACTAGCACCTTCTCCTCTGGTAGAGGCATCTCTTTTCCAGTCTTCCCGTTTTTCCTTTTACTTTCTGCATCCAACCTGACTGGCACCCTTTTCCTTCATGAGAAGTAAGCGACTAGGTCAAGTTAGACTTGCTGCCTACAGCCTCATCTTCTCTGCAGTGCAAGAGGAGAAAAGAGCTGCACTTTGTTCTGAGGTCTGAGTCGCATTCTTCCATCTAGTTTTTATCCAGAGCCCTGCTCTGAGATTATTAATTTTTTCAAGTGCACACCCATCTCAAAGCAGGACTCTCTAGATAAAGGGTGTTTGCAGGATCATTGTCAGCCATATTTCCTTTCAGATTCAGCACAAAATTCTCCTATGATGTCTGTCAGTCAGCTTTTAGAGAGGAGGAAGAATAGCATCTTGAAATTCAAACAAGTCCATCTGTTTTACTCTAGTAATGCAGCTGTGTAGAAACCAGAGATTTACTTGAAGTATTCTAGAGTTTTCTACAGGTTAGTTTGAAAGGAGGCTGATATAGAGAATCCCTACCTACCCCTACTTTGTCCATAAAAAAACTCAATTTTATCAATTTGAATTTCATATAAGCTTTTAGTTGAACAATATTAGCTAGGATTGTCTACAGTCTATTGTGATGGTATGGGAATTATCATATGATGATATCAAAGACAATGAGATGTAATGAGACTTTTTTTTTTTTTAAGTATTGGAGGGAAGGTACTTTATTTTTTTCCTACTGTCTTGTACTTGGAGGGGTGTAAGCCTGAAGTTCTTTACAGCCATCCTGCTATAACATGGAACCTAAGAATGAAACCACAGAAGGAAAGAGAGGCTAGGAGATAGGGTCATGATGAACCTCAGAAATTAGTTTTGCCTTTAGTTAACCCACCCTCGGACTTTATATAAGCTAATGAAATTTATTTATGGTTAAGGCAGTATGATTTTGTTTTGTTTTGTTTTTTAAATCAAAAGAGGCCTAACTCTTGACTAGCTACCAAGTAGATAGGTTCTATAATAACAACTTAAACCCATCTCTGAAGAGTTCTTAGTAATTTTTGGAATTAGACATACAGCTTTCATTGTCACACAAATAAGTAATACAGTAGAAGATGTCAAAGTGTATAGTTTAAGAATGATGTCTCAGTATGTTAGATTATTAAATATGTGGATTTTTTCTTAAATATAAAGCTTAAACTCTGTTAGAGTTTATACTCCCTCAGCAACTCAGGTAGAGCTCCCAAAAGAGTTGGTCCTATGAATATTTTGGTTGTGTTTTGAGAATCAGGAAAATAACTTTTTTCTCAAAGTAGTATCTCCACAGATTTGCTCTGCTCCCTGAAATACTGATAAATAACTCAACATATTAGAATGAAGATGCTGGAAGGGACCTAAAAGATTATTTAGTCATCTCGTTTTAGAACAAGGAAATGAAGAATCAAAGAACAAAATTTGTATACAGTAGCCTTACTTGTTAATGGCAGAGTGGGACCCCGCCTCCATATTCCTGCTCCAGAGTGTGTCTCTTTTCCTCTGCCCCTAAGATGTAGATATGATCATTATTTACTTACCACTCAAACATTTACATCAGAATAGAATCAAATTAATACCTTTTATTTGTTTCCGTGTTAGCAAACTAGTCTTTTTAAGACAAAGCTAGCTGTCTGTGAAATTAGTCATATATAGCACAGCCACAAATGACCTAAATGGCTTTTAAGTTAGTTCATTTAGTGTCAGACTTCTATATAATCACACTTAAAAGTCTTACTGTTACATGCTATCGTGAATTTCAGAGGAGTATTCCATTTACATATTGTGTAACAATACTTCAAAACTTAACGGCATAAAGGAGGCAACAATAATTTCATTATACCTAAAGATTTTTGTGTGTCAGGGATTCAGTGCAGTTCTTCTACTGTACATGTTATTGACTGGGTCACTTGGTGATTGTCACTGGCTGCCGACAGGGTCTGGAGAGTCCAAAATGTCTTTCCTGACATCCTGCCTGATTTTTTGGCGAGGATGGTGAAAGGTGAGGCTCTCCTAGGTCCTCTGTCTTCATAACAGCGCTCCTTTGCTGTTGTGATGGGTTTTGTGTTATGAGTTTGATGTCTCCCTAAATCCATATGTTGAAGACCCAATTATCCCCAAGACCTCAGAATGTAACCTTTTTTTGGAGATAGGGTCTTTATAGAGGTAATCAAGTTAAAATGAGGTCACTAGGGTAGGCCCTAATCCAGTATGACAGGTGACCTTATAGAAAAGGGAAGTTTAGACAGAGACACCCATACAGGGAAGACGACGTAAAGCGACAAGGGAGAAGGCGGCCATCTACAAGTCAAAGAGAGAGGCCTGGAACTGATTCTCCTTCATAGTCATTAGAAGGAACCAACACTGCCATCTCCTTGATTTTGGACTTCTTGCCTCCAGAACTGTGAGACAATACATTTCTATTCTTTAAGCCACCCAGTTTATGGTACTATTTTACAGAAGCCTTGGTAAACTGATATAACTGGGGAGTTATACTTCTTATAAAGTGGCTCAGGACTCCAAAGGCCAAGGGAGAAGCTGCCTGAGGTGAGGCCCAATAGCTTACTTCTGCCACACTCTCTTGGCCGAAGCAGTCACAGCACAGCTCAGATTTATGGGGAAGAAATAGACCCCACCTTCTAATGGGAGAAATGGCAAAGAATTTTCAGCTCTTTTTAATCTGCCACAATGAGGAGACAGATGAGGATACAATGAGAGTCCTGACTTTAGAGAACTTATACCAATAAGAGCACCTATTCTTACATTGCTAAGCATTTGTAAACTTTATGTATTCTTACTAAGCTTATAAAGCTTCAATCCCAGTAAATGCACATGTTCTCATCAATGACTGGGATTGAGGTAAAGCTAACCTGGAGACCTGATTCCCAGTTTGGTCACAGCCTTACAGACAGTTCTTCCAGTGAGGGGCCAAGTTTGGGCTGGATCACACTGAAGCCTGACTGAAAGGGTATAGAGAACCTGCTTCCGGTTTTAAACTGACCTCTAACAAGCTGAGATAACACGGGCAAATCAATTTATCTCTTTGCATTTTAGTTTCTTCATTGAAAAAGAAGAGAATACAGCTTCTTGAAGGCTTCTTCCAGCTATGAAATTGTGTGACTCTTGATTAATTTTTTTTACTGAATAATAAGAATTTATTATTAAGAAATCAAAATTCCCAGAAATGCTTTTCACTGAATATATATATTTTTAAGTTTGCACTCATTATTCTGCAATCTGCTGCATCTCTGAAGAGTTGTGTTATCTCCTACATTAATTAATTTTAAATATTTATGGTCTATATCTGCTTATTAAATATTTATAATCTATATCTACTCTACCGCTCTACTGAAAACTAGAATATCCTCTAACTATTTGGAGTCTTCCTTGCTGAGGCTTGAAAACAGAGGACCAACTGGAGCAACTTTGCCAGGAACTCAGACCACATGCTACTTGTCTAAAAAACTCCCAACGAAGAGCATGTATTGACTTCACAGCTCATGTGCAATCAAGGTCACTCTGAAACTGCCCTCGCCAGGAACTGTGACTCACAGATAAAAGATCCCATGGTTAGTGAACTCTCCTCAGAACCATCACAGAGACAGAACACTTTTGCAACACCCACATACCTTGTATTTTATGCTACAGATCGCATTTTAAGCTTTTACTGACAGTCATTGTCAAACTCGAAGGTCAGATTCAGTGAGTAAAACAGGTATCAATTTAACAAGAACTAGTGTTTGAAATACTTTCTTTCTTTAGTAAATTCTCTGAGCCCTGTATATGCCTGTAACAGGTCCAATGGAACTCTTTAAACCACTAAAATCTCATTTACACACTCCTTATAACTGATCCTTTAGTTCAAGACTTTTTTGAGCAATTGCTTTCTTTATACTAAGCTGTAGAGCGTATGCTCTAGCAAAGCAATTTAAAAGGTCTAACACTTTTGAAGAAAATCAAATGCAGAAGTCTCTTTGCTGACCTTATGGTATTCTGCTTGAAATAATTCTGCTTAAAAATGACAGAAGGCTTATCAATGAGATGTGAATGTTCTGCTTCCTTTAGGACATTAAGGAACAGAGCTGTTCCTCCTTATTTTATCCAAGCACCTAGATCCTATCTACAGATTTTCTATTAACAGAAAGTGAACAGTTCCATGGAAACATCAAGACAATTCTCAATCTCAATTTCACTTCTCCCTTATGACTCTCTAACATGTTTGGATTTGCCGTTCTTCATCTCACTGGCATTATGCATTTTCTGGATGCTCAACAAATAAGCCTTCTTTTACACACTAAAGGCCTTTCCCATAAGAGTCTATCACATCATTTTCTGCCCTAACCCTAACCACAACCTATACATGATGTTTAAGAAGGATAGGCTAAAGATACTCCAAAGCAGTTTACAAAAATTTACCAGAGTTATACATTCTTTTTCTCTCCACTTTAGTTCATTTTAATTTTTATTCAGCTCTTGAATTTATTCCTGCATGTTTCTATCCCAGAACATCATTTTGTAGTCTTGTTTTTCCTGTGTTTGATACTACATGATTTTTACTTTTAGTTTAGCTTACATTTCTGGGAATTTTTTTCTCAAGGCAATCTTTTGTAGAACAAGTTATTCCAGGTTCAGTCCTCTGGATCCAAAATCTTAGTCATGGTTCCTTTGGCCAGTAATTAACTATCTTCCCAGCATGTTGAGGAGAGGGATTTAGAAATAATTTTGTAAAGAAGGACATTCCCTGTATGCTGCCTATATTCTGGGTGCCCACCCTTCCAGCCTTTTCATTCCTCATCTTTACTTCTGTCAGCCAGCTTTAAAGGCTGCCTTGATGCAAAGGCATGATGAGTCTTACTGCAGCCCAGGCTTTGTCTCTGGGCTAGGGAATCAGAGCAAAGATTTCTTTTCAACCTCGAGACTGAATACATTACTATAGTGGAAACCATTGGCTGCTGAAAACTCAGCATTGATTTCCTCTCTGGGAATTTCCCTCAGGCTGAGGAAAGCTGTGTTGTCCAAGTTATGCTTCTGCCACAGGGACATCCAGAATCTTATGACTGGTTGATTTGGAGATATCGTGCCCATTCCCCTTGCCTTAAATTAGAACAACTCTAATGGGCCATCGCAGCTTTGAATCCCTCCTACTTACTCTCTGTTGTTACTGCATCACATTTCAACTTCTCCTGCCCAATGCTGTTTCCTTTGCTTCCTCATGGGGGTTGTTCCTCCTAATGAACAGCTCTGATAAAATCTGCACTCACATCGCTTTATTGGAGTCTATTTCTGAGATGATGGTGATCTTTTCTTGCAATTTAATGTAAGTTTGGGATGTTTCTGAAAACAATCATTTCAACAGGTCATGGCATCTTATATAAATTCATAAGTTGATGTCAAAATAATGGATTAAGTATCATCACAAACAAAGTAACACATGTTAATAAACATGACTGAAAAATATCTGAATTTATATGCTTTAAACCATATTAAGACTACAACAGAATAGATAGCTGCATAGAGCCTTGAATGTTGAAGTTACTCAATATAAATGATTACATTGTGAATGGGTGTCAATAGGCATCCTCCTAAAGCATGAAGAATGCTCAATTTTCCATTAAAAAACACATGAAGAAGAAAATGTTTAACAAGTTGGTAGGTTAAATGCAAGAAGCAAGATACAGATCAGGCTTCTCGCTACTAAGTATAGTGAGTAATCTTTTTACAGTTTAGGAGATGGTTAGAAATTATGAGGAAATTGAGCTGCTTTATAAATTATCTCTAACTCATTTTTGAACCTCACACAAAATTTGGAGAATATATGTGTGTATTTGGGGCAAGTGTAGGAATTCAGGTATAGAGCATTTTCAAGATAATGGTTTAGATTTTTAAATTTTAAAATAGCACATAAATGTTTTATAATCCTACCCCCCCCCCCACACACACACAGTTAAAGCTCGTTTCTAATTATTCCTAGGGATGACTTGTCTCTTTCAGTTTCCCTAGCTGTACAATAGAAATAACAATATTTACCTTGAGACAATGAATTTTCTAATGTACATAATGCGCTTTGAAGATGAAAAGCTTCATATAAATGTCATGTGTCATTATTATGCATAAATTTATGGGAGATCACAGGTATATAATTCTGAAGAATACATTAAAGCTAAAATTCATTATGAATAACCTTAGTGGTTGTAAACCTGAATTAAATATAAAGGTAAAAGGCAATCTTCTAAACATTAACCTTGGATGGTACTGATTTTGTTCTGGTTTTCCTTGCACATAGGTTGGTTATATCTTACAATTAGACAAAGTGCTAAATAGGCATAAGTTAACTTTTAAAAATCATATAATTCTCATTAAAATTCTCAATTAGAGAAGTTTAATGAAGAGTGAGTTTTTCTCACTTAGTATACTCCTTCTGCCTCAGAAACAATAAATCCTATTACTATGATGAAGGCCTTGTTGAAATTCTCTTGGGTTCATAATCAAAGTGACTCTTGTACGTTTCCTGACTTTGTGTGCTACAATAATGTATTTCAAGGACAGATGAGAGATATATTTTTGCTTACCTTATGACACTTGGCATTTTGTTCCCAGACAGCTATCTGCTTGGAATATTATCTACTTCCTTCTTAGCTGTATCCACAAACCCTGAGGGACCTGGGCTCAGAAGCCAAAGCATGAGCCCAAAATGAATGTCAGTGGCAGGCATCTTACTGGGCTCATTGCACCGTCTCTGTGCTAGAGCCTGAAGCTTGCCTTTCATCCACTATTAAGCAGTCTCAAGAATAGAAAGATTTATTTTGCTTTTTTAAACTTTCAACTACTTTAAATGCAGATGTTTGGGAAAGAGGGGTGGCCTGTTCTAGATGTGGCAAAGAACTGTCTTGCTGAGGACTGCTACAAAAGCAACAACCTCACCTCCTCTTGCTTCATTTCACTTTTGGAAGAAGTTGTTATCACTTATGACCAATCTCTAGCCAGGAGAATGTTCAGACCAGTGATACATACATCTGGCAAACAGTGAAAATTTTTGTTCTTCCTCTTAACAGTTGCATTAATTTGTTTTAAATGTGAGAGCTGCTGACTAGTACAATAGACAAAGTCATTTACTGAAATAGGGCTTCATTGCCTTGAAAGCTAATGCATGTCTAGAGGGGATGGGATTAACTCCATGCTCACTGGAAGCATCGAGTTGATTTTATGAAGTATTTTAAAGAAGTGTAAATAAAGGCAAAACATTGGTTTGCCAAGGGAGAGCATAGCTATCTACTTTGAAGGCTGCTTTTGGAGCAAGGTTGAAGGTGGGCATTTATTTTCTTATTCACTTAACTAATTTTTATATTGAGTCATTCCTGTATGTCAGGACCGTGATCCATGAAGGATACGAAGAAAAACAAAATAAAATCCCTGCTCCCCCAAATAGTATGTCTTGTGGAAGGAATCAAACAGCTGAGGGGGTAAAGAAACCTTGTGTCTATCCACAGTGTAGGCCATTCCATGTGTCACTCAGGATGGACTATCTGGGAGCAGGTAGAGAAAAAGAAGCTGAAAGAAAGAGGGAGAGGGAGGGGAAGAGGAGGGAGATGGAGGGGATACAGAAGCAGCTAACTTTTCTCAAAATGTAAAGCAATATCTCAACAACGACAACAACAAAAGCTAATTTAACTCCTAGAGATTCAGGACAGATGCCAGGAAATCCCAAGTGTCCACATCTATAGCCATTTGATTTTTCTTTCCTTGGCTTCTGTTTTGGGAGACTCTGAACTGCTGCTCTGTCCTAATTTCACAGTGCTACGAGTCAATGGAAGATGAAGAGGATGCAATTCTAAGAGAAACTTTGAGACAGATCTAATTTTAAAACATATAGAACATTTGATTTGCAAACCAAGATGCTTTCTTTATATAGATAGTTTATTTACTTGGAGGAAATGGTCCAGGGACTGGTGTATTTTTAATCTTTGGTTGATTCTGAGACTTACCCAGTGTTGAAATCCACTGTCCTAAACCCTTCCACTGCTCCTCTGGAGCTCACGGTCTGTCATCCTAACATCTCTTGTGTATTTATCTACTACTTTTGGAGTTTCCTTCTTGACCTAACAGAAACCAGGTTGTTTCTTGAAAATACTGTTTCCTCTGTAGCCTTGTACTTCCTTCTCAAGCTCCCAGCACCTCCTCCCTTTATCACATTCAGCTGATGCCTTTTACTAGTTTATTTCTCTACTTACAGAGAAAGAATAACCAGAGGGAAATCTTTCATCTTCTCATCACCCATCTTTCTATCTCTCTGTATCAGCACCTGTCACTGTCTTCTCTGCTGATAACATGATTGACCTGGCCATGCTGGCACAAAAGGCCAGTCCTTCAATTTCTGCACTAGCCTTTCACCTACTCAAGGACTTTGATGCTTCAATTAATCATTCTATCTCCTCTGACACTAAACTTTCCCTCTTTGTTAGATTTCCACATCAGCAGAAGTGATATTCCAATAATATCAATGTAAGGTACGAGTACTGATGAATCATTATGGAAGTGAATGGAACCACCTGTGTTCCAGGTGGATAGCATCCGTCTTGGTCATCATAAAGCAAGCATGTTTCACTATCACTAACCTTAATAAACACTATTCTTTATCATACAAACCATCCTCCTTCTGCCCTTCTTCCATCCTCCTCCTCTGCTCATTTTTTTTTTTTTTTTGCAAAAATCCTCACATTGTGGTCTCTGTTTTCTATCTCCTGATCTCATTCACTTCTGTACTTTCTTCAATCAGACTATCACCTCACCACTTTAGTAAAACATTGTACTAATTATACTATTATTCTCCACACTACCAAGTAGAGGAGGAGCTATTGGATCTTAGTCTTCATCTAACATTACCTCAGCAGCATTTGATATCACTCTGTTCTTCGAAACACTTAAATACAATTATAACAAAATTGATATTTTTGTACTTACATGAATTTTCAGTTAATATGTTATACTTATTGTTTTGTAATAATGATTAACACAACTGGTTCAAACCTTAAAAGAAAACACTTGAAGACTCCTACAAAAATGTCAAACCATGAAATAATGCTTTTTTTTTTTTTTTATAAAAGTATGTTGGTTAAGGCACAACTGTTTGATTTCATTACTTAAACAAATATATCCAAAAATACAACTGTAGGACTGAAAATGTGTAACATAATTAGAAATTTTTTATCTGTGTATTCAGAGTCATGAAATGTCTGATTATCTGAACTGATGAGAATCAAAATTTAAGTATGTCTCAAGTAGAATACAATATGGAATGAATCTTCCATAATTCGATTTAGGACATATTAAACTTATTTCATGAAATGGAAATACTTCATCAGTCTAAACATTAGGGCCAGAATACATTGAACTATGAAAGGTTTACTGAAAGAATATATTATTGAAAATCTGTGCCTTGAAAAACCTGAAAGAAGTCAAGAAATCAAAGTTATTAGTTATAATAAAGTAAACACAAAAGTTATTTTTGTAATGATGCTTTTAATTAATTCCCGTTATTGCAAATCTAGCCAGGCAAACTGTGTAAAGTCATAATGTGTAAGGTGTTCACTATGGCAGAAATTGAAAATATGGTTTTAATAATAAGATTAACCAAACTCTCTGAGACTTATGAACGCAGATGTGATTGCCCCTGGTAGGTCACTTTTTTCTCCATTCCCGTCTTATGGTTCACTTTGTACTTCAAAACAGTTCTAAAACCAGATTCAATTTGATATGCATTAAAAAGAAGAGGCAGTTATTTTCCTAGAGGTTCCATAAGGACACGAGGAAAAGTCTCATTATATGTCCCATCTCAGAACATAATAAAATCTCCTTTTAAAAAAGTCTCTGTTGTTTCTCTGGAAGTGGGCTCTTTTGCCAGTCACCTCATTTTTTTCACTTATTGCTCCTCAACCAGAGGTTTTCAAAGCTCTTTGCTGCTTCTGTTCTTTCCTCCACTTTGAGAAAAATGCCCAGTGGCAGCCAAAGAATGGCACCTGACCCCTGGTATTCCCCAGGCACATCCTTCCAGAGGTTCATTACCCTTCCCAAGTGGCTCTTCAAGGTACAGAAATGTACAAAAATAACTGCTAAGAAAATAAACCTGTCCTATAACATTATACCACCTTAAGAGTTTGTGTTAAATTGCCTGCATTTTAACCACTTAAAAAGAAACTGGGTTTACTTCAACTAAAAGTCTCAATAAATCAATACTAAGTTTTCTATTCACAGTTACCATAAAGGGGCTCTGCACCTGAGGCATAACAGGCGAACAAGCCGAGACAAAGAGTGTCGGAGTCCTGTCAAGAGCCCTGAGGGTTGGGCAGTTGTGTAGTTCGGAATAGGAGTGATGACATTTGTGCTAATTCCTGGCTATTGGAGGCCTTGCAAATACTCAACTAAATACTTTTAAAAATATAATAGAGGTGTTAAATTCAAATCAATTTTAAATAGTGTCTAATGAATTGAAAGCATGGCATAACCATTTAAAATGTTTACTGATGACAAAGTCATTTTATGAAACTGACAGGCTACACAGAACTGTAGCAGCAAAGCCCTATGAGCCTTTTCCTCTGCCCTTGACAGACACAGGCAGCCTACGACCCAAGTCTGAAGGTAAGAAGTGTCCACATCAGATTCAGACATGTAGGGATTCCTGGAGCTCTTAGGGGTGGCCATAGAGAAGGGATATATGGGAAGAGGAAGTAGGCATATCAGACTGTCTGAAAGCCTTCATAATCCAAATGTAGAGGCAATTTAAAACAAGGAAATCGTACCTGTCACTTAGGTTTGTTCTGGTATTTAGCACTACCCTTACCTCACATGCGTGCATGTGCATAAATACTCTCTCTTTTCCAAAATATTCTAATCTGAGTCCTGGGTAAAACTGTGTTGTAAGAAAGAGTTGAAAGAGCTATTTTCACTAAAAAGACAATTAGGGTAAAAAATATAATTTAAAAGGAATTGAAAGGTATTCTTTCTACTTTTGTGAGGGATGCAGAATTAATTGCTTCAGAGTCTGGAGGACTCCTGAGAACAAAGCATCACTTTGGCACCAGAAAGCCTCAGGGTATCAGCAATAGAGTTCTCTAGGGTGTTGACAAAGTGCCAGATGGTAAGGAAATGCCAGCAGGAGCAACAGTACCTAGAAAAGTAGACGAGATGCAGTGCAGTTGGTGAAGTCAGCATTCTTCTCTAGGCCCTGAAAGTGGAATGAAGGTTTCATTCACCTTCGTCCTGTGCTAGGTGCTGAGGCACAGCATATGAGAAATTAGGCCCCAGCCCCTAGCCCTCCCAGAAATAAAACTGAATGAAGAAGATGGGCATCAAACAAATAATGAAATACATGATTTTAAAGTTCTATTTTCAATAAATGCTCAAAATAGAAGTACAAAGGCTATAATGATATGTATAAGGAGAACACTAATCCAGCTTGGAGGATCAGCTGGAGTGTTAAGAGGCTTTAGTGGGAGACATGTTTACAGAGCTAAAAGACCAAAGTAAACCACCAAATACTATATTGGTAGATGAATGACTTCTATTGTCTGTGTGATATTTCCACTATGAACTGAAGGTTTGGTCTTGTAATAACCAGAGAGGGAAAAGGCCGTGGAATGTGATTATTACTATGTGAATGATCTTTAACCTCAGGTTTTGATAGCCAGACATTGTTCCTTATATATCCTCAATTATATAATGTAAGAGGGATATTTGAGACCCAGTAGTGGGAGATACTTAACTAGATACAAAATCTTGATCTTAACAAGTAAAAAATATACACTGGCCATGTTTCTTCAAACAACTTTAGTAAGTCATATTACAATGGGTACTATTTGCCTTCCCGCTTATCCTCTATTTCATTCATTAAAGTGGGGGAACGTTTTAAAATTTCGGCCTTCACCACTCACCTCTTTTATTGTCATTCTTTTCTAAGTCTTTCTCATTTTTTTCAAAATTATTTTGCATCTCTATTTTCACCTTCCCATTTCTTTCTGATTTAACCATTTCACATTTACTTATTATGTGAATGAGAGAGAATATAAATAAAAGAATGGTTAGGAATGAATATTTATTAGATGGAAACAGTGAGAAACAGCATAAGAGAACTTGAGGAAATTGAGAAACTATAGAAACTAAAACTTTCCAGTAGTCAACCACGTGATGATCTTACAACAAAAAAGCATATTCCTATTTCTTGTATTATAATCAGAATGATTACATCTTTTGTTCTACTGAAAATGTTAAAAAGAAATGAAATTGCATTTAAAGTTCAAAAACTTAAATATCTCTTATTAATAATATAAAGTATGTGTAAAAGTCTAAAATTAAAGCTATTTTACATATACTTTCAAAAATTTATTTTTCTCATATTGAAATTATTTCCATTTAATAAAAAAGTTCAATGTTAATTAATAAACATTGAAATTTAAGAAAAATCATTTAAATATAAAATTTTAATTTAAAAATGTATTTAAATTTTATTAACTATTTTAAAATTATTTCCAGGTATGGTGCTCAATATTCATCTGTTTGCCAATGGCAAGAATTCATGTCAAGACACATGATATGTCTGGACCTATACTTATACAAATCTAAGAGAATTTTAATTCTTTAAGAGAGTAGAATATTTCTTAGGTGCCACATACAGTGTTTGTTGCAAATACGATGCCAATTTGTGAGTGCCTTCGGAATTATACTCTGGAACTGAAAGATTTAAGAAAATGACTTAGCACAACTGTGTAATGAAACATTGTTATTCAAGAAACTGTTGAATTTGTGGTGCGTTAAGTATTTTGTTTTCCCTCTTACCTGAGCACTCAGCTGCTTAGATCCTCCTGGCACTCTGAAATAGCACTACTCTCAAGCATTCATGACATTTGAGAGCAGTTGACATATTTTTGAGGACATAGGTCAAGAGATGTGGAGAAATGTTTTCTTAGAGTCTGAACAGTGTTAATCAGGAGAACTAATCTCAATGCCAGTCTGCTACGATAAGCACAGAAGGCTGCATGGCAGAGTGTATGCATGTTCTTTAATCTTGTGTCTGTGGATGTGTCTATCTGTGTGATCTGTGGGGTCCCCTCGCATAACATTTAGAGTGAGGGATCCTTCTGCCTTAGCCATAGGATAGCACTGATTAGTTAGTCTGTTCTCTTTAAAATAGTATCGACCACCAATATTAGTCGATTTACCTAATGGAAGTATGCTCATTAACTATAATTTGTGGCATTCTTTTAACATTTAAAAATGTCGGCAAAAGATATATTGAAAAATAATTCACTATAGGAAGATCTACATATATAAACAAATATATATATATAGGAACAAATTTAATTAGAATTAGGTTTGGCTGTAAGAGAGAAAGCCAAAATAACCTACTTAAATAAGATGAAGTTAATTTCTATCTCACACAAACAAAATCCAGAGGTAAGCGGTGATCCAGGGCTGATTTGGTAGCTGTGCACCATGAAGTCCCCAAAACTCAAGATCCTGCTCACCACTCTGCCATCCCTAACATGTAGCCTTTGACCTCATGGTCCAAAATCATAGTATCTGTAGTCCAGGGAGCAAGACGAAGGAAACTCTGACAAGGGGAGAATAAACCTTCGGGAAGTTTTTTCAGCAGCTGCCACATAACACCACTTTTTATATCTCGTTGGCCAGAATTAGTCATATGGCCACACCTAACTACAAGGAAAGCTTTATTCTGGGTGACAAGAAACTCTCCTAGTGTAGAAGGAAGGAAAAACAACTCTAAGGGATAATTATCACTTTGACCACACTTATTTTACATGTATAGATTATGTAATAGATAATACTACAAAATAATTTGTGTCCATAATTTTTCTCTAGGATATTGATAAAACCCTTTGTTAAGAATTATCTGAAATCTTAGTCTGACATATTTTCTATTCCACCTTTATCATGGTCACTCCATTTTGCACACTTATCTACCTGCATATCCGTGTCAGTTCATTCTGGATCAGCCAGTTTATTCAGCACTGATTAATATCCTAAATGCAAAGAACTTAGTTTCTACATTTGCACTTGTGCTAATTTCTCTCTTTAAAGATCTCAACTACATTTCTATTCTGTTTCATTTCATGAAAGTATTAAAATTTTGGAGATATGATACTACTGATGTCTTATTCAAACAATATAGAATCAGGTGCTATGGTAGCAGAGGTTTTAGAGTGTGTCTATCTATAGGACATTAAACATAATGTCTGGTTTGAGTATTGACTGAAAGATTTTGCCATCATTAGACATCCTTCACTCTGAGATTAGTTCTGTTATTCATTAATAAATACTTGCATCCCCAACAAGCACAGCTATACCAATTAGGATTAGATTTATTATTGTGTAAGTCTATTTTGGATTTTACTACTTTTATTAACACTAATAGCATTCGTTTAATTGTTTTGTGATTGCTGTGATTGCTGATGAATTTTATGTCTTTCTAGATTCTATATTAGGTGTTAGAAAAGTATATCTAACAGTGCTTGGCACATAGAAACTAAAAAAATATATATTTAATTTATTAATTCATGATTTACACTGTATGCACATTAAAAACAAAATAGTTATGACATTATTAAAAAGAAGAAAATTTATTTAAAAAATCATCAGTTGTTATCAAATCAGGAAGAAGCAAATGAGGCAATGGGGCTGAAATGCTATAACCATTAACTAGGAAATAATAATAATCTCTTTATTCCAACCTAGGTTCAAAATGGTAAAAGAATTCCATAAATGCAGGAAAGTTTCTGACATATAGTTTGAATAAATACTAGAACTTAAAATTAGTGTAGTATAAAAGAGTCATAATTCCTAAAAATCTTTAAGAATATAATGTAACCAATCGTTTTGAAGTAGCCTTTGGATCTTTAGAGTATCTCAAGTACTTATGATGTCTCTTCTAGCCCTCTGGTTCTACTAAAGGTATCCAGAAGCATAGTATCATATCTAGGTTGTTTTAGGACAGTTTGAGATAAGGGAAAACCTTAAACGTCCGGGGGCTTTGATTTGCCAGGTAACAACTTCAGTCAGTTACCAATATCATTTTTTCTTTAGGGAGTGATACAAGTATTTCCACTTAGCAAGTTGGCTATCCGTTTCATATCCCATCCTGTCTGTTATTGTAGAACAACTTATTCACATTTCTAGCAAGTACATTTGGCAAAGGTCATTCTATATGTCTCCAAACTTTTAGCTTGCCCTACAGTTATCATGTACAGTGATATCTATACTCATAGACGGATTTTGAGATCTCTATTTTCCCCTCATTTCCTCATTTTGTGAAGCCTGGATTTCCCATTGTTCAGGTATAAGGAATTTATGGTTATGTAAATAAGTACATTTAAAATAATGTATAAATTAAATTTGGACTATGAAATATAAAGATGAGTCGGAATTCATACATTAACAGCTCTTGCTTACACTTTTACTACATGAATTTAACAAATGGAAGGAATAAATGGAGTAAAGTGTGGAGCAACTCATTTTCCTAATTACTATAATATTTTTCCATAATAATCTTAATTTTTATTTTTTATTTCCTTGAAAATTAAAATTGAGATGATCAGATTTTCGTTTCCCAATTTATCTGGACTTAGCATTCCTACAAATTTACTACTTGTAGTTATGATATAAAAGATAAATCTGAAAGGTTTATATTGAACATCAATTCTACTGAAACTCATTTTTTTGGTCCTCTAATTGTATGTGTCCTATTTTGTAATTGAAAATTTGATGTTCGAAATAATGAAAAAATGATATGCTTCTCCTTGTTTATAAAAGGTCATTGGAAAATTATTAATATTCTACAAATGACAGAACAAGTAACAGTTTCTAAGAAATGCATTTGATTTTAATAAGGATAATACATAGAACTGTTCAATCCTCAAGTGATTTTCAAAGCATTTGTTAATATTAATTTTTGAGATCAATATCTGTTAGAGGTTGTTATTGATATATTAGAGAATCTATATTTACTTGCATATATGTGTATACTCATTAAAGGCATAGAATTTTTAAAAATTTGATTAATATGGTATATACTTAAGACTAAGTGCTTATTTTAAAGTTTTGTCCACTTTGTTAATTTTAAGTTTAGAGAGATTTTTACTTTAAGGTTTTTAAAATTATACCTTATAGTTTTCATGAGTTATCTGGTATTCAGTGAAAAAGTTAGAACAAAAGTGGGCTCAATCATCCTTAAAGTCATATGAGTATAAGAACTGTTATAAAAGCAAAAGTCAATTACAAGGGTGATTGATAACAATGTAACATAAAGCAAATTAACTGAAAAGATTAGCATTAGACTTCTAGAGACTTATAAAAGAAATTTTGAGGCACACAACTTATAATCAATGTCAAGATTTATTCAGATCTGTCAACTGAGTTTTTTGTTATGCTCTCAAACAGTTGAGAAATATAGTAAAAAAATTGACAGAATAGTATCACTGCCATGTTAATTGGTAACAGCTGAGTCAGGCTGCCATGTGCAGAAGATAGGGAGATAGAGAAGCTTCAACTACTCCTACTTGGTGACTTAATCCCATATGAATACATGACCATCCTTACCAACACCAAGGAGGCCTCTCAATCTTGAATTTTATTTAATTTTTAAATTTTTAAAATTTAAATATATAAGTACAGTATTATGTAATCTTATATTGGTCATATTAGTTTCAGGTGTACAATATATTGAGTCAATATTTTTATACTTTACAGTGTGATCACCCTGCTAATTCTAGTAATCATTTGTCACTGTGGAAATTTATCACAATATTAGAAGTGAAAGGAATGATGCTGAAAGAGAACGATGAATCTAAATAAACAGAAGCAGAGTATAATGGGTCCAAAGCAAGGAAGTGGTTTTAAATAGCTCTGTTGGGATCTTACAAAGATGTTGTTAGACTCATAGTTTCATTTAGAAAAACATGTTCTCTGATAGGAGAGTTTATTAGAGAAGTTTATCAAATATTTACTCAATGTAATGGAGTTTAAATGGAATTGAAAAATTATATAAAATTCTAAATCTTTTTAAAGCAAAAACCTTAAATAAGTAAAGAAAGTATATAAATTTGACAAGAGGGTTGTTGAAGCAACATAAAGTGAGGCTAATAAAAGAATGTCTGTAGATGCATCTGTGAAGGTAATTCTGAAATTTAAACAGGGCTATGGGGCAAATGGGAGAATTTTTAACTGGGAGATTGCTTGAAGTAGATGCAGCTTTTTTCTCTCTTCCTTACATTTTTATCTCTCTCTTGGCTCTCCTTTCCTCTCCCTGTTCCTGTCTCTTTCCTTCCACAGGAATTCTGAACTTCTGGTCAATTATCTGCTCATTAGTGAAGTGCAAGGCAGTCATTTAATCATCAAGTATTTACCTGGGTTATGGAACCTAGTCATTTTCTGACAAGGAATGGAGAAGTACATGGCAATTCTCCAAAACAATATGATTTAAAATTTTTGTTGCAATGTCTAAGCTATCTATTTAATTTACTTAGCGAAATGAATGTTTTGGCATTTATGGGACTATTTTTACCTCTTAGTTTCAGCACATATATGAGGAAAATGAGTTTCCATAGTATCTTCCTATAAGACACATGCTCCCAAATATTTGGTAGCAATATTTAAATATCTGTTGATAGAAGATTGTTTTACTAAATTATTGTATTTTTATTAGGTGAAATATTCTAAGAGCCCTATTAAAATGATATCTATGAAGTCTATATAGAAACATGGAAATGTTTTATGTTGTCCTGTTAAGAGGGGTGGGGGGAGAAAAAAATCATTTTACTAAAATTCTGTTCTCTATGAGATTAGTGAGATGGTATGGTATTAAATATCTGGGTAATAAAATGCCTCATATAGGGTGACCAGAGTGTGCTTATTGGTTTACATAAAATATATCTTATTGCTCATACTGATAAACAATGCAGGAATTCAGTTTTACCTGAGATACAATCTGGAACCAATAACCACAAGGGAACAGAGTGGCTAGCCTCCTTCCTGCCCCACAGCCTTGGAAGAGCAGGAGCAAGACTCATACTCAGGCAATGAATATTTCTAGTGCTAGACTAGGTAAGAGAAATCATTTTCAGTAATAAGTAGCTAGAGAACAGGATTTTCCAATGGAATAAGACTTCTTTAGTGATACCGTTGACTAACAAATAAACTTACTTTAAGGATCTTTCTGTAATTGCAGATTTAAAGACAGATCATTTTCTGCAAATAATAGTAAAAGCCTTGAAGGAGGAAAACAGCGTCTCAATGCACACCAGAAAGGCAAAATACGGTACATACAGAAGAGGAATTTAGGCTGAATGGTGCTATTTCTCTGCCACATTTGTTTTTATTATCTCCTTAATGGGATGGAATGGGAAATTAATATCAGAGTTTCACTACTATTCATTGAAAGTTGAACATTTTTATGTTGGATTAATCACATACTGTTGTTATTCCATTTTTAATTGTAACTAATTTTTATTGTCTTTATACAGAATCAAAGAATCTCTGAAAGTGGAGTTCTAGATAGTTATCTAGCCTAAATTACATTTTACCTATCATGGTAAAATTTCTTGTTTTTAATTGATAAAATCATATAATCGACTCCTTTTTAAGATGTTGACTTGCATCTATCTAGTTATACAACATAATTAGAATTATATATGAATATGAACACGGGATACTAGGAAGCAAGGGAAAAATATAAATAATTCCATTAGTGAGATGAGGGTTAGGACTGACTACCCCTTTTGTAAGATATATATTATTTTTGTTCTAATTTTTATATATTATTGTTTTAGTAAAAAGTGAGAACATGTAACACTATTATCTGTGAAATGTTTTTTAATTTAGTTACCATAATATCTTATTAACATGTCTATTATCAACCAACATCATGATTTTTAGCTACTCCTTTCTGTCCTGTGGTGCCAATGCCCTTCAGCCAAAGACCACTAGAAATTCACCTGCAGTCAAAGAAGTTGGAATTATTATTCACTGTAGTGAGGGAGAACACATATCATGGGGAACCGAGGAGCACCTCAGTAAAAGATTGGAAAGGATCTATTATGGCTTTTGGACTTTGACAATTCAGTAATTGTGAGGAGAGTCTAAGGAAGTGGGGCTTCTTTCTAGACTGGACGTTGTCAGGAAGCTGGAATAATTCTATGACTGGCAGTCTCGGTAAATCTTATCTGTGGTATGTATGATATAAAGCTACATTTGTTAAAGAAGCAACAGTTACTCATATTAGCTAGAAAAGGAGGATGTTTTCTATTTTGCTATTAGCAGAGACCAAAACAGACATTGTTTCTATCTTTCTTTATGATGATCACAGAGGAAATTTGTCTGAGCTTGGTAGTCTGTGAGAGTGTCCAACATGAGAGCAATGTGGACTAGCTGTGAACATCAGACAAATTCTCAGATATCAGGAGGTACTGGTTTTTTGTTTGTCTGTTTTCTCTCTCAATGGTAATGTATTCTAAGGTGTTACCCTCATGTCTATTTTCATAAACTTCGACATTAGCCTGAGAACTTTAGCTGAGTCTAGCCAGACTAAGATCCCTGGAGAATAAGCTCTAAAAATATAAGCAATAAACATATTTATTAGTCAATTATATTTCTAAAGATTCCTTATTTTTTGTAGAAAATGCCTACCTCTAGTTATTACTGGAGATGGTTTCTCTTTCCTGTTCTACTATTCGAGATATCCTGTAGGCATATATTCTGACTGTTTTTCTCCAGTTGAGAGATATGAGCCTCAGTTGGCCTGGGAGGAGTCAGTTGCTGTGGGTTGGGAATATATTTGGATGTTTTAGCAGTCTGCACCAAGGAGAAGGAAAACATCAGTGAAACAAACCAAACAGGAATAGGGAAGGGATTGTCACTGCAAAAATACAGAGCCTATCAGGCCAAAGGTCAGGACTGCATGGATGTCAGGATTCCCATGGAAGTCAAGTCCCTGTGAGGAAGCAGGGCCCAGAAATGGGGTGAAACAAGGAACAAGAGTGAGGCACATGGGAACAAAGTCTGGCACAAGACCTTCACCTGAGGAACATGCTGCCTCTGGGGAACTGTTTGTTCTTCCCTGTCTGTTTTGCAGGTGAAGCCCATCTGCTAAAAGTGGCCACATATTCAGGTAGTCACCAAAACCAAAATATGCAAAGGAGAGAGAGACTATAAATACACATATACGTCTAGGAGTAATTTTAAAAGAACACACATTGACCCCATTAAAGATGTTCACATAAAACTGATATGGTTGATATGTGTTGTTTTCAAAAGACCATTTCCAAAGCCTCAAAACAGAAAGAAAAGAAAAAACTCAGAACCAAAACAGAGGATATATGAGCGCAGAGACTATGTATGGAATGCTTTGAAGGTGGCACCTGACCTCCAGAAATAAAAGCCTTGGTTCCTGGCACCAAGAGCTAACTAGCTAGGCTTGATCTTTTTCTACCTGAATTATTATCAAGGGGTCTCTTGGCTTCCCTTTATCCCTTCCTTCACTTAGCAACCGGGATGACTTTTGCTAAGTAATGTTATGTACCAACTTAAACCCTTCAGTGACTCTTTCAACTCCTTATTTTATATGGGAAACAACTTATCTAATTGTTTTCCATGAATATTTTTGAGAGATGTTAAAGGGTACGTTCCATCTTTTTTAAAGTTCTTTGGGAAAATAAGTTAGAAAACACTGATTCGACAGTGTTAAAGAGGATTGCATACCGTAAGATTTTTTTAGAGCTGTGATGCAAATACAGCACAATATTCATGAATTCCCTCTTCTTATGCTACACATATAGAGACCATAAGGACCTGGCGTACCGAATAACACTGTGAGAAATGTCTCTGAGAAGTCCAGAATCATTTATCTCATATCTGAGGACATTTGTAATTTAGTCCTTGCCAAGCACACCAATCTCATATCCCCAAACATGCCCATCCACACACATTTTCCTGTGATTTCTTCAAGGTACCTAATTCATTCTGGCCATTCCTTTTATATCTCCTATATGTTTCACCATTTAAATGCCATTCACTTTCTTTGACAGCTTCCCCCTCCCCAAAAGATGATTTCCTAGAAGGCAAGCTCCTGTCATGTGTTACTAGTAGTTTTCTAGTATAGTGCCTGGCACTTACTAGGTTCCTATTCAGTGTTTGGTGAATGAATTCTTCTTATTTAAGTAAGGGATTTCTTCTTCAGAATATCTGCCTGGTATTACTGAGTAAACAGTTGTTTTTATAAAGAGAAAAGGAAATAGGTTTTTAAGAAAATATTTTTTTTCTTTAATATACTATAAACCACTAAGTCATAAGTATTGTAACACTTTGTTTCAGTTTCATTCAAAGCTTATATTTAGTCATTTTGGTTAAAAATGGCCTCACGGATATGTATCTAGCATAAGGGATTTAATAGAAAACAAGTAAAATGCTGCCAAGAAATATAGTCATAGGAACCAAGT
Organism: Rousettus aegyptiacus; assembly: GCF_014176215.1. Classification (NCBI taxonomy): domain Eukaryota; kingdom Metazoa; phylum Chordata; class Mammalia; order Chiroptera; family Pteropodidae; genus Rousettus; species Rousettus aegyptiacus. The sequence continues at coordinate 122,910,143 of NW_023416284.1, read as the reverse complement.
TCTATATCTTTTTTTATTATTACTATTACAAAGTTAAATGCTAAACTAATGAAAAACTTATAGAATTATAGAATTTCAAGATTCGAAGAGACTTTACAGGTCATTTAGCTCATTTCTTTCTTGAATTCCACTATTTTTGCTACTGAGTAGTTGTGCATCTTCTGTTTAGATATGACAGTTCCAATGGTGGGAAATTGGGCTTAGTCTCTTATGATAAATCTGGCTGGTGTGTGAAATATTTCTATTGATCTGAAAAAGAAAGAAAATTACACATACATATACATAGCTCTACTTATAATCCTAGTGTTGCCCTAAAGAACCACATGGAAAATTTTCCTATCTCTGCCACATAGCACTCTTTAAATAGTTACTATCACTGCTTCCCATGCATATTCTCTTATCTAAAAGTAATCAGCCCAAATCTTCCACTATTCTACATATGTTCCCCAGTTTAGCAGCTCATTGCCTACCATACTCTCTTATCTCATCAATTATATTATTTTGTAATTTTTAAAGAATGGCATACATAAATGAATCCTAAACTCCAGGCGTGCCATAATCAGTGCATCTTCTGTTCTAACTCCAAAGTTAGAAATAGTTTGAGTCTAGGTATAATATTCTAATAAATGTTATTTTGGAAGAAGGATAGTATACTGTTACACTTTTAAGATTGTACTATCATCTAAAATCTCTTTCGTCTTCATGCATGCAGTGTGCCAGAACATGTGCTCCATTTATGTAGTCATGAATTTTGACCTTTGGAACCATATGTGGAATCTGACATTCTATTCTTCTAAAGTTTATTTTTTAAAACATTTCTTTCCCCTAGCCTATTATTATTTTCTATCATGGCTTTGTTTTCTATTAAACATTTACTGAGCTTCTAGAATGTTTAAGATCCTATGTTAGGGATGAAAAATCTAATGCCTATTCCTTGCCTTCCAAAAATTAGAAGCCTATATGAGATGACAGACAATAATGTTAAGAATTATAAGATAACATGGAAACAGCTTTAACCAAGTTATTAGTAAAAATGGTTAACAGACAAGGTTCCTGGGAGCATACTGGTAATAATTTCCCTTGAGAATTACCTCTAACAGTATTCTTTCTCTGCATATATGTTTGGATATGTATGTTGAAGTATACTTTTCATGCTGTACCTAAGTAGATGGATGCCCTGAGGCCACTGGTTAATTTGGGCTAAATCACAAAGCGACGTTAATTATCTAGAGCAATTCTAGGCAACATAGTAGATGAAATTTTATGTGTAGCTGCCTATTCCAGCTTCTTGTGATTAATTTTAATTCTTCTTTCCCAAATTTACAATTATCTTCCTATTAACTAGGAAGAAGGGACCCAAATCTCCTTAAAAATGATTTCTTATGTATCATTAAATAACCACGCTTTGTTATTATCTTTTCAATAAACTAAGCATGTCCAGTTTCATGAACCTTTCTTCAAACACTTTACTTAACACTTTCCATTTTATTTATGACACTAAAATCAGTTTTCTATTAAAATGACAAAATATAATCTGAATATAATATGTTTAATATGATCCAGTAAATGCCAAATGGAATGGAACAATTATTTTGTTGAGGTAAATATGGGATATTTTTCTTTTTCAACACCACATTTAGTAGATTATTTTCTAGAACTTCATCCCAGGAATTCAGTGTTTTCAATCCTTATTTTCTGCTCCTATCCACTTTTCTACACAACAGTGGAGAAGGTGGTGGTGAGGCAGTCATGAAAGGACTTACTATTGGCCTTTTATTAACTCAATTTAACAATTTTAGACCATTGCTCCAACCTGTTAAACTAGCCACATTTTCATAATTTTCTCTTTGCTGGAAGTTAAGTAAAAGATTTTGCTAAGTTATGTATCATCATCAGCAACCTGGGGAATATGCATAGAATTAATTCTGATTATTCTAAATCAAGAAGAGGGAGAGATTAGGCTCATTTTCCTCATAACAATATGCTTAGCACAGTACAATTCAGGAGGTCTTTAAGACCTGAGGTTCAAGAATTCACTAAAAGGAATCATAGAACTCAGAGCTATTATATACACTGTTATAGTTAATTGCAGTGAACAAATAGAGATTAAAATCAGCAAAGGAAATCAACGGGATGCATAGGTTAGGAATCAGAAGAGAATAGGTGTAAAACTTCTACTTGTCTTCTCCCAGTGTAGTCACGTTGACAATGCTTATTTCTCCTACCAATGATGTTTGACAATATGCCTACAATATTGCCACCCACAGAAGCTCACCTATGCCTGAGTGTCCAGGGCTTTTATTGGTATTGGTCACATAGGCATGGATGACTAACCACATATCCTACCTTAGTCTTCAGCCTCTCCAGAGGTCAAACTCATACTGTATAACAGTAGGCCTTCGTCATAAAGCACATTGTTAGCATAAACTATCTGGTTGGTTCAAGGCCTCCAAGTAAAATAGACACTCTTATCAGGTAGGACATTTTAAGGGATTAGAGATTACTTTCCAGGAGCTAGGAAAGTGCCAGACCCTCCTTTGAGCAGTATTGATTCTTTATTGCATAGATCAATTCTAAAGTGAGTGTGGAGCATTTTGGAGAAAATAAATTTGTTTTGTTTAATAACTGAAACATAGAGACTGTGATGACATACCTAAATTTGGCAAAAATATATAAACCAGGGATTTCTTGGAACATACTCAAAGTCTTAGGGAGAAAGGACTTAGGGAGACTGGATTCGTCAAGAGAGACTCAGTGGTCCACTCTCTAACCATGTCTATTGAGAGGGCTCAGAGAACCCTCTTATTGTCAATAAATTGAGGAATATATTCATTTTCTTTCTCTCTCTCTGTCTCTCTCTGTCTCTCTTTCTCTCTCTTCCCCTCTCCCTCTCCCTCTCCCCCTCTCCTCCTCCTCCCCTTCCCACTGCCCCTCCCTCTCTCAACACTTGAGATTTATCATTCAGCAAAGCAATGATTCATGCCTTTTTGAAACTTTCTTACATTCCAGTGGTGGCAGAGGGAAGGGGAGACATACTATAAATGATAAACAAACATGACAAGTGAGAAAATTCATAATATGTCATAAAATGACAAGTACTATCTAAAAAAGAAAGAAATAGGCCAGGATAAGTAGGGTAAGTATCCAGTGCTTTGGTACATTACAGTATTAAATATTAAATGTGCATTAGTGAGATAAGTACCATATTTGAAAAAGAATACAGACAAGCAATGCTGCCATTGAATTGGGCTTTCCATTTGGTGGAGATAATGAAGCAGCAGAGTGTCAAAATGCCAAATGACAGCACTTAACCACCAAAGCAAGAACGGGTAATACAAAAGGTTTTGGCCAGGAGGCATCATTAGCAGATGACAGTTGTTCATGGGGGACACTAAGATGAAAAGGAATTAGACACCCTTCAAAAATCCTACCTGACTTTATAACTGAAAAAACTATTTCCAGCATACAGGACTTGCTTGAGGTAGACATAGAGTCATGACCCCTGGCAGTTTCTGAATAATTCACCAACTCTAGGTTTTATTATTCTTTATATTCACTGACAATGTAAAAGCGAAAATATGTTTTCTCATTATTGTTTAACTTGAGATTACTAGAGGGTTGAACACATCTTATTTTCATCCTTTGTTTTTAAAGAATTGCTTGTTCATCATTTTTCCATTTTGACAATTTTTCTTTTCTAATTCATTTTTAAAATCTTTTAAAGATATCAGTCATATTTTCTACATATTATAAACATTGTTCACAGTTTATGCATTGCCTCTTTATTCACAAAGTTAGTTCTTTTTTCTACTCTAATCATTGTTCTGTTATAGTTTCTGCCTGTGGAGGCAAAGGAGAAGGGGAAGACCTCATTTGAGTTCATATAAAGATGACTTTTTAGCATTTGCTTGGTCAATTTTTATATTCTGAATTACTTAAGTGTATACAGAATCAGGCAAGAGAGATAGAAGATTGTACTTCAGATGTCTCAGTCTGGAAAGACCACCCTAGTTTAATTTCTTGGATGTAGTAAACCTACAAAAACATATGCTGGCTAGTTGGCTGGCTGGCTGGCTGGATAAATGAATGGATGGATGAATACTTGGAACTGATTTGGGAGGTGTGAATAACCTGATCTCTAGCTTTAGATATAACAATGGAATTTAATCAACATCTTGGTAAAATCTGAGAAATAGCATGGGGAATCTGTGTATACTACTCATTAGTAATTATCAGAAATGAATATGTCTGTATTAATTCAAGGATATATAAACAGGGGGAAAATATTTTCTGTAGCACAAGAGACAATTTCATCTGAATAACTAGCATTATATTCATTAGCCTTTAAACATGCTTTAGAAATTCTGTCTTTAAAATTTCCTTTCATGATCCTTTTTCCTCGTTCTTTAAGTTCTCGAAGTGATGATTATAAGCAATAACTCCATTTCACACCCACTTATTCAAACCACTGAAATCCTAATTCCAAAATCCTAATTCTGCTTCTTTCACTGCTTTTACAAAGGTCAACAGTGATTTCTGGTAAGGTCACTAGTGCCAAATTGAGGAAAACATTTCTGTTCTCGATGTAGTCAACCTTTTAGAAACATTTAAGTTTATCTAATCAGTCTTCTTGAATCGCTTCTCTTAGTCTTCACTCTCTCTTAAAACTATTGGTATTATTATTGCAATTTAATTAAATTCATGTATTATTTTTAGAGAATTATGGATTTCTGATTTTTAATGTACTATATTAATGTATATGGTAAATTACAACATTTTTGTCAGGTCTTCATTATTAAGATTTTGAAAGCTCAAGTTAGCAAATTGTTTACTTATTTTGGCAGTCTAAGAAACAAATCCATAAATGTTTATATGGAAAGACATGTGACCATGTAGAAAAAGGGATTATGAGCTGGGAAGTAAAGAGGAACTGGATAACACTGGTTTCCCATTCTAAGGAAATATTGTAGTTGATATATACTTGCTTTTGAACATCTTTCTAATAATGAAGTAACTCGATATTAAATATAAATTTATGGTCATTTTGACTGACCTTTAAGTAAATGATCAAAATTAGGTATCAACAATTGATTTTTTTTTTTTTTAAAAAAATCAAACTAAAAGTAACTACTCCTAATGCTTTGAGGCTTTATCTTGTATTTTGATGTAGTTCTTAATTTTGTTCTTGTCATAGTTTGCTTTTTCAGTCAGCTTATTTCCATATTCCATAAGACTGTGTAGAGAATCCTCTAAATCCACTTCCTTTTCTAACAGATGAATACAGTTTATTTCTCTCAGGGATCTTACTTGTTTGCTTCTATTTTCTCTTTTCAGTGGAGAATGTTTTTCATATAAAGAAATAAAACATTATATTAGTTGGTTTATTATATTCCCTAAGATTGTCTCTGCCAGTAACAAATTTAGGTAGCATGTTTAGATCATTTTTGTAGGTTGGTGTAACATTCAATACCCTACTGGTTTTTATAATAAACTAAAAAGAAAAAGTTGGAACGCTTCTAAGTTTGTTCATTTTAGTTATTTCATTTGTGATATATTTGAAATTCATTTTCTGTATTCTGTTTTCAGTCCTTTTATTCACGTTTCCTTATTCCCCATCAGCTCTTTTTCAAGCTCTTCTTCTCCTTGTGTCCTTCAAAGTGTTTTAATCCTTGTATCTGTCCTGGGGGTGATTTGCATCTCATTTCAAACTTCTTTGCAATTTTATCTACTCTGATATCTCTGGTTTGCAGAGTCCCCAGATGTTTCAAGTTCTAGTCTCCTTAATTTCAAAATCCCTACTGCATAGCTCTTCCTGCATTGATCAATACCAAAGTCAGCCTGTTTATAATGCAGGTAAAATCATCATGTTTTTCACAAATTATCCTTATTCTTGTGTTACAGGAACCCATTAATGGTAACACCATTCTCTTGGTTTTTCAAGTAAGAAAACTGAACATCATCCACAACTGTTTACTCTTCTCTGCTCAAATGTCCAAGAAATTAGAGATCTTGTCCAATTTGCATTTTTTTATTCTCAAATCTGTCCAGGTTTTCTACCATCACAGTGACTACCTGTATTTAATTCAGTATTGTCTCTTACTTGAATTATTATAATGACATCTAAATTAACCTGTCTTTCCTCTGATCTATCTCCTACACTCTGATTAGATCATTCGCCAATTTAAAACCTATGTAGGATTCTACTTTGCACTCAAAAGTAATCCCATTATTAAGGTTCAAGATTTCTTTCATGGTGCCTTCTTAGCTCTTGATCATCTTCCCCTTGCTGTCCCTAGACTTGCATATCTTGACAAGCCAGATTGAAACACTTTAAAATTCTCAGATATGCCATGTTTTTTTCTTATCTCTAGGCTTGTTCACATGCTTATTTATTCTTAGGACATTCTTCCCCAGTCCTAATTTGCATTAAATGCTCTATATTCTTCAAGTTTCAGTTATGCTACTTCCTTTAGAAAACCTTTCATAAAATCATCTCCCAAGTCAACCTGTGTGGGTTTAATCCAAAGTCTACCATTACTATCCATGGGCAAATTAACTTTCCTGTCCTCAGATTTCTCATCTATAATATGTAGGAAAGTATCTCAAGGTTGTTTTATGGATTAGCTACTATTATACATATAAAGAACTTAGTACAGAACTTAAAAATCAGTAAATGCTAATTATTTTATTATTTTAATGGTTGTAATTACCTCATCTTTTCTGTGTCTTGTACTCCATCTTAGCAAAGATCTATATGATTTGTTATTTATGACAATATGACTTTTTATAAGTGTAGGAGCTCAAAAATATTTGTAGAATATGAATGGATAAATAGATGTCAAATGACCAAGGATAAAAGGTACAAAAAAATGTCTCTTCATTTTGTTGATTTTATTATTTATTTTTACCATAAAAGCTCCAAGGTCATATCATTAATACAAATTGAGGATGAATTTTAAAACTTGAGTCCAATTTGGGATTTAAAAATATTTTCAGGCATCTCTGCTTCTGACCTTTGGTATTTGGGATCACTTTTAAATTCAATACCTTAGTTTTAGTAAATTATAAATCTTCTGAAAATTGTACTCCTTTTTGAGTGTTTTATGGAAAATTTGTCATAAATAGCTAATTTCTCTCTTAGAAGCAACTTCTTTAGCCCTAAATATTATATACATTAGTCAAATATACTAGAGTAATATTTCTTCATCCATAGTCATCCTAGGGGTTCCTAGAATCTCCTGAAATCTTGTCTTTATATTCGGTTGTATATCTGCACAGAAAAGAGCTATTGCTTTTACCACATTTTCAAACACTTCCAGAATTAAGTTTCTGTACCTAAGAGCCATTAGTGACTTAGAGTTGAGGGAAAGACTATCCTTTCTGCTGGTCAGTTCCTTAACATATGTAGGGGGTTTGTTGTTTTATTTTATTTGTTTGTTAAAAAATTCTTAATGATTGAAATATTTGCATTTATGGTCTTTCTAAACACAAGTACAAACTCCCAAATGTATAACACGATGACTACAGCTAACACTGCTATGTGATATACAGGAAAGTCATTAAGAGGAGAAAGCATTATCCAGAGTTGCTATACTATATTATCTAAAATGTTCAGTTTTCAGCAAAAAACAAACAAACAAACAAACAAAAAAACGAGACATGCAAATAACCAGGGAAGTGTGACCCATACACAAGGAAAAAACATGCAGCAGAAACTGCTTTTGAGAAGACCCATATGTCAGATATACCTGAGACATGTGAAAGCTATTATAAATGTTTTAAAAACTAAAGAAAACTATGCTGAAAGAAGAGAAAAGTATGATGATAATGTCTCAAAATAGAGAGTATTAATGAAAATATAGACATTTAAAAAACAGAATTAAATGTAGATATTCTAGAGAAATACAATAGCTGACATGAAAACATTTTTTCCTCTCTTCCTGCCTCCCTCTCTTTTCTATATTACACAAAGGAAATTAAAATATTTTACTTAACTTTAAATTATCTTGTCCAATAATTTTCAATAGTTGTTCAATAATTTATAAATTATTTTTTTCATTTTTTCAATTATCTATTCAACTCAAAGTATATAGTCTGGAGACTCAACTCAAGCACTATATATATATTCTAATAGTGCGTATCTGCATATTTACTGTAATTGAATTAGCACCATCTTTAACTGGAAAGAGCAAAAGTGAAATAAATCAGGTGGGCAAGCAGGGGTTATTGAAAGTGGGTAGCTCTAAAGTATAGAGCTTGCATTCATTATTCGATAAAATAGCTTTTTAGCACATTAAGTGCAATATTCTGCTATTTCCTGCACTTCCTACTGAGGTAATTGTTTCGCTCCTTATATTGAAAACATGAAGTTAAGAAATAATGTTTTACAAAGTCACCTGATCAGCATTGATGTTAGAGGTCAGAATTATTTTTTTTGCCTAAACATTATTTTTTAAGTTTTTTAAATAAAAATGTGCACTTAAATTTTAGAAACCAAATTAATCAAATTGTCATGTCTTTGATATTCATATTATATTAAATACTATTTCTAGATAAAATTAATCTTGTCATTAAATGTTTTCAAGTTTGAATAATTTTTAAATTTAACGTAAATATACAGTCTGATACAATAACATATTTTACTTTTGTTATGTCATAGTATTTGTTAGAACATTTAAAAAATTTTTAAAACATTAAACTTTCATATATATATTTAACATCACAGAATTTAACAGGCAGTAAATTCTACCCTTCTCTTTTATGAAGAAAAAAATGTAGTGTGAAAAAATATGCAGGGATAAATATGATTATACTCACAGAATTCTTCTGTAAATGAAAAAGCAGAATGAACAGATTATTAGTTCTTTCTCTCTGTAAGATCTTATATATAAAGTGGAGGCAGCTAAACTTTATATCGTAATTACATTTAGCATCCCTTGTTCCTTCACTTCGCAAAGAGTTTTCTAATGGGATTTTTCTAGTCATTCGGGGTGATTGACATCTCTATTCTTTTTAAATCTGATAAATGATATATACTTAGAGATGTGTCATACTTCCTGTAAATTTATTCAAAGTATTGACCCATTTTGTATTTGGTCTTTTATTTATGTCTACAAATATTTTATAGTGGAATAAATGTCCTTATTTTAGTAGTTAGCCCATGGACTTTGAAGCCATATTCAAGCCTGGTCTCAAATTGTGACTCTATCTTCTATTCTTCATGCTTTAGTTTTCTCATCTCTAAATGGAGTTAATAATAGTTCTTATATCATAGAATTATGAGAATTAATATGTTAATATTTAAAGTGTTTCAGACAATTACTGGTATATTGCTTGCTATTTCTTCCTTAAAAAACTCAGGTTCATGCATGATTTTCAAGTATGAATTAATGTAACTTAATATCAGGATAGTTTAAATGATATATCTGACAGAATATTGAGGCATGAAAAATGACACTGTATATATGTAAGATATTGAAAAGAAATATTGTGATCGGAAGGTATCTTCTTTGTTGCTATAAATATTCTCTAATTTTATATCCCATCATGGAGACAAGCTATGCTTTCTAAATCACAATCTCATTTTTTGAAGACTCTTCAAAACAATTTGGAAACTTTTTGGTTCATTTTTATTATGTCGGGTTTTAAATCATGTGAAGTCATATTTTTGAGAGAGTAATAAAAAAACAATATTTTCAGTTGATCTATACTATCACAACTAATACAAATGTAAAGATAGTGAAATCTGTCTCTTCACTGAACTGAGTCCCAAAGGATCACAAAACAATTCCTTCCTACCTTTTCCCCTTGAAATCACTCACACATAGAAGGGAAGAGCATTATTTCAACACCATTTGAAAAGAGTAGCTAAGAAGGATTAGAGTCAGTTGCCAATCACACTATATCCAAATTTGTATCAATATATTTTATATTATTGTATTTTTATGATTGATATCACTGCTTTAGAGTTAATCATCATGTTCCATCAAACTTTTGTGCCTCTTAAAAGCAGTCCCTATACCATTCTGTTGGTAGTGATTATGATGGCTATGGTCCTGGGTATTTAAGAAACTTACATTGCTGGCTTTTATGGCCCATGTAAGTGCCTACTGTCCATATCCTTTACATAGCCATTCATTTTGAAACTGCTTTGATACACTTTTTATGATGATGTGGAAGGTGATACAGTTTTGTGAGTATCATACTATTGAAAATTATTTCCTGAGTTTTAAAAAGAAGCACATATTTAATATTTACTGCCAACAGATGTGTTTGACCCATTGTTGATGAATAGTTCACATATGTCCTAAGAGACTTCACCACAGAAAATCAACAGGGCTACCATACAGCAAGACACTATTGAACAGGCAAAGCTTGGATACAACTGGCATTAAGATCTCCAGTTACCTCTAGCTGAAAGGGAGAAAGTTTCTAGGTGAAAAAAAAATAGAGGTTCTTTCTGAGTATACTATTAAACCTGGTTGAAATAACTCTTTCATAAAAACAAGGAGTTATGAATTCTCACTGGTGTGCAACTTTGATAAAGTGATTAGCTTAAAGTTGGTATGTTAGTAAGATAATAAAAGATGAATATCTTTGCAACCCAATCCTAGTGTTGATACTTCATATAGCCTCATCTCTAGGGAAACTATGGATCACTCATTTCTCATTGTGTGCATCTACAAAAAAAAAAAAATGATGGTTATGCTGAAATTTGGAAGTGAAGAGAAGGACTCTGAGGAGCAGGGGAAGTTCTGAGGATCTGGCATGCCCTCTTTCCCTTGAGAAGCATCTATTCTGAAAAAGTACGAGGGTCTGTGCTCAGAACCTTGAGACAATCGCAAGGCCTAAGCATCGAGAAGATACAGAGCTGTTCAGAAATTTCATTCAATGATGAGATAGGGTTGGCAGGAAGGAGGGAGACCCTGGCATCCTGTAAGGGATATAGGGATGATAATTTCTCTGAGTATCTATGAAGATGAGAATATGTGTACACTGGAATCCTGGACTCATACATCCCAGAGAAGGAGGAGACTAATTCTCTCATTGAGATGGAGGGAAAGTATTGGTAGTGCCATGGAAAAGTCAAAGGCTGCCTATGTAAGGAAAGACCTGTTATGTGCAGCCAGACTGGGCTCCATTCATTTTAAATAGAAGAGTAGATTTTATGTGGCTGGATGGTATGACACTCGCTAATTGAGCAGAAACAGACTTAGAGGGTACGTCTCTGGTTTTAATCGTAATCTAATTCTGGAGAAATCTTTCCCAGTTTATCCACCAAACAATATGGCAATACCTATTGCACAGCAGAGGCAAATTTCTTTACACATGAAAGAAGATATACTTCTCAAATTATACATCTAGCTAGGCCAATTGTACTTGGAATAAACACATTACAACCATAGAACCCTAGGACACAAAGGGCCAAGAAGTCTTAATTCTGTTCTGTAACAGAACATGGCCTACTATAAAAAGTTCAATATAATGAGGCTCAAATACAGAAAACATGGTCTACAAATATTTTAAAAATTAATACAAGCTTCAGTTTTAAGAAGTTATGATTTCTTAAATTTTAGCTATTAAAACTGAGCTACTCATTGTCTAAAGGCCTCAAGTACCCATACACTTCACAATTCACACTTGTCTGATCACTGATATTCTGATTTAATTAGTCTCCTCAGAAACTTCAGAGTTCAATATCAATTATGTAAAACTTCATGTGATGATTATTCATTAAGGGTCCTAATATTCTATTCCAAATATTGGTTGTATAGTTTTGATTAAATGTATTATATATAAGCATTCTAAAAGACATACAGCTACAGAGATGAAAACTGCAGTGTTTATAATAGAGATTTTGGTAATATTGGCCAGGGGCAGATGAACCCTCAGGCTTCACTGAATATGTCTTGTGGTCATCTTGTACAGATCCTATTTGAGCTCCTTCTTTTGATATGCTCAGGAATTGTCACGATCCTAATTTAATGATTTTATAAAGATTGTGAAATTTTTATTTAAAACATGTGCTGAATGTTTCAAAACAATACTGAATTGCCATCAAAGGAAATAATGTTAGATGAGAAAGCTGAGGAATTGGTTCAAATGAGAGATACTGGTACATTTCAAAAAGTGCTGTAAAAAATTGATAGCTGACATTTCAAAGCTGGGACATAATTGCATTATCATCAGCAGTTTGGAGTCTATGTCTAGAAAGCAGAGGAAGGAAAAGTTCAGTGAAAGTTTTGAGTCTTATTCAACAGTAGTTGGATTATAAGTAACAACCCCTCACCATATAATTGTAAAAATATCTGAAAGGAATGGAGAAAATGCCAGCTTTCAGAATTGTAAAAGAATCTTCATTTTAGCAATGTAATACAAGATGCAAGAAATATGCTGTGTGTCTGTGCTGTCGGTTTTCTGAAATCTGCTGCTCATTCCTTTACTTTCGAATTGACAATGAACAGAGTACGAGTAAGTAATCAACTAATCGATCAATTAATATTTATGGAACAAATGCAATATTAAGAGAATTGTATCAAGTGGTACAAGAAATATAAACAAACAGAAATTCCCTCCAAGGAACTTACCAACTTATTATAATATAACTTTTAAATGCATGACTTCTCAGTAAGTGTAACTTTTATTGAATGGCATGAACCCCATAGAGCATAAATAAGAACTTTATTGTCCTTTTACTAGGACCTTAAAACATGCTGTTAGATCTCATTTTCTCACTTTGGGTAACCTTTTATGGTCACTTCGGAGAAATTTCAATATTTTATTTCCAGGTATTAAAACACCTGTTTGCCCTACCAAATGGTAGGGCTTCTTCAATTGCTGACATTGTAGGACTACTCTCAGTAACCTCTTTATTTATGACTTCAGTACCTGAGAACACATGTGGCCTCCTAAGAAGTCTTTCATGTTCAACTCCAGTAACAGCATAGGCCAGACATTTGGATATCTATAGGTCAGCAAACATCTAGCTAGGATAGAAGGTATCTCTCTTTCCAATCTTTTGGATCCCCCTCCATTTTGGATTATTTGGTAAGAAAGCTGACAGAACTCGCTACTCCTATAAATGTCATTCAAAAACCTCAATAATAAACCTCTAGCCTTCTCCTACAAAGGCTAGTTATGGGCGAAAGAAAGTAGTCAAAGGACCACCTGGGTTACCTCTTAGTAAATCCCCACGGATATGTCTAAGAACTCTGTTTAGAATTTAAGATATTTCTTATTCATTGCCCTTAGCTTTAAGGGGTTGACCACAATTCTGGGATAACAGAGCTTGCTCCACTGTGTATTCTTTTAAAATAAATGTTTAAACAAAGGACTTTCTTAAGCTATGGCAGCTGATTTACCTTAAAGCTTAATGAAACAAAGTTTAGGACATCTCATTTACCTCCAATGTCCTGTGACTCATTTTGTATTTATAATTTTGTATTCTTTCCCTTGTCCTGTGCCTCATTTTGTATTTATAATTTTGTATTCTTTCCCTTAAAGTACTCCCTCCCAAAACTTGGATTTACTGCTGAGAGTGAATGATTAGTTGACAGTTATTAAGTTCTCAAAATTGAGTGGTGCCAAAGTCATTAGCTGGAGCTTTCTGGGAAGGCTTTATAGAGAAGGCATTTAAAGACTTTTAATTTTATCAACAGAGAGAACCAGGGAGAAACCTTATTAAGGGAGTTAGCTCCTTCTACAGATCCCAGATAGACAGAATTTTAGTGGGCTTGGAAATAGCAGAATATCTAAAAAGAAAAACCTATCTTTACACGATCTCCAATATAACCTTTACATTACAATGTTTTGCTTCTAAAAATGGACATACTCATCTATTTCCAAGTGTCATGAGTAATGCAACTATTTTGCTGCAAATCATTTGGGCATTTTATTTGACCCTTAATCATAAATGTCATTTTTTTTTGCAGTATATAGAAGCCATGAGGTCCTCTGTTCATACTAAATTTAATCTTAATTTCATATGCATCAAATACCTGTGAATCTTTCCACATGTGTTTTTTTTTTTATCTCATTGATATTGTACTAACTTCTTCATTTTAATGGACTATTTTTTTCTTCTAATTCTTTCTATTATTTGATTTCTATTTTAGTGTTCACATTTTATGTTTCTGTAGCAGTTCAGAAACATACCAAAAATTTAAAAATTTTTTTTGGTCTTGGTTTTATTTTTGCATTTTTCCTCAGACATTACTTTGTTTAATGTTTTTCACGTAACTTTCAGATTGCTTTGAAATGCTTTTCTTTCATATCAAACCCTGCTTTCTATCAAAAAATAATCATTTGTTATTCTTAGTTTAATTCTTCTGTATTTGTTAACTGCTGCTGTTGCCTTAGTAAAAGCTGAGCCAAATGGGGCTCTTTGGTGTACTTTGCCACAGGGATATAAGAAGCCTTACAATCATGAAGTAGTTGATCCCGCAGCATCAGGCTCTCACTGCACTGCACTCACCTGGCACCATACTGAAAGTAAGAGAGGCTGCTGCTTAAACACAATGAACTTCAAGCTCTACAGCTTTCCACTGTCTCTTAAAGACACCACTCTCTATGCTCATCAAGGAGATATTGCTTCTGTCTGATTTTCCTCTCTGTTTCTTTCAAACATGTCTTGACCATTTTTTTCCTAGAAACGTGACAAAAGATGAATTTGGAGTCTGGAGGCAGATAGGACTATAAAAAATGTGGATAAGTGGAGTTTTTAAAAAAGACCTTTCATAATCATCAGTAGAACAGTATTATTCTCACTGTTTGGAGAACCCAAAAAGCTCAGATAAACAGTGTTTTGATGGGAAGGTGGTTGTTCATTCAGTAATGTGCAAACAATGAGCCAGTTGTTGTTTCTCTAACAAATTCTGTCTCAAAGTTTTACACCTCATGTTTTATGGGACAAATTGATCAGTTTGTCTACACATCCATCTATCAATCAATCTACTTTATAGATGTAGCTATACACATGTATACACGCATATATGTATATATGCTGGCAAGAATACAGTAGGTAGTTATACATTAAATGAGACGCTTTTTTTCCTTAGATTAAAAAAAACTGAAAAAATTTTAATCTAATTTCAAGGAAAAGATTCATTTAGAAGCTTGGTGTTTACTCATTTAGGAATATGTTTCATGACACCCTGTGAATATCTGTACATATAAAATATATACTTTTTTTGTAGAAGGGGGAGGTATTGGTAGCAGATGCACATTTTTTTTTCCTTTTTAAATTCAAATCTGTATACTTTTTAAATTAAACTTTATTTCTCTTACCCCATTTTTGGCAACCACCAGTCTGTTATCTGTATCTATGAGCTTATTTCTTTTCTTTTTCCTTTTTTTTTGTTAGATTCTACATATAAGAGAGATCATACAGTATTTCTCTTTCTCTAATTTATTTCACTTAGCATAATGCCCTTGAGGTCTAGTCATGTTGTTGGAAATGGCTAGATTCTATTTTTTTTTTTATGGCTGAATGTTATTTGTGTGTGTGTGTGCACATACCACAATTTCTTTATCTATTCATCCATCAATGGATACTTAGGTTGTTCCCATATTTTGACTATTGTAAATAAGGTTGCAGTGGACATGGGGTGCATGTACTTTGAGTGTCGGTGTTTTAATTTTCTTGAACACCTAGAAGTAGAATTGCTGAATCATATGGTTGTTCTATTCTTAATTTTTGAGAAACGTCCATACTGTTTCTCATAGTGGTTGAGCTACAAATTGATCTTTCCATCAACAGTGCACAGGTTTCCCTTTCTCCACATCCTCATCAACACTTATTTCTTGTCTTTTTGATAATAGCCAAACTAACTGGTGTGAGGTTATATCTCCCTGTGGTTTTCATTTGAATTTCCCTAAATTAGATTTTAAGTACCTTTTCATATACCTGCTGGTGGTTTCTATGTCCTTTTTGGAAAAATACCTATTCAGGTCTTTTACTCATTTTTTAAAATGAGTTGGTTATGTATGTATGTATGTATGTATGTACATGTTTGTTTATGTAGCTATTGAGTTGTGTGAATTTCTTGTGTATTTGGATATCAATCCCTATTGAATATGTGGTTTACAAATATATTTTTTTATTTTATAAATTGGCTGTTTATTTTTGATGGTTTCCTTTGCTGTGTAGAAGCTTTTTGTTTTGATGTAGTACCACTTATTTTTGTTATTGTTACTTTAGCTTTTGGTGTCAGATTGAAAAAAATCATCTCCAAGACCTAAGGAGTTTATTGCCAATGTTTTCTTCTAGGAGTTTTATTGTTTCAGCCTTATGTTTAAGTCTTTAATCCATTTTGAGTTAATGTTTATGTATTGTGTAAGATAGTGGTCCAGTTTTATTCTTTTGCTTGTGGCTGTACAGTTTTTGTAACACATTTATTGCAGAGCATGTCCTTTTCCCATTGTATATTCTTGGCACTTTTGTCATAAATTAATTGACCATATACGTGTGTGTTTATTTCTGGGCTCTCTGTTCTATTGATCTATATGTCTGGGTTTGTTTTTGTTTTTGTTTTTAATGTTGCTTTGTTTTTCTATTTCAAAACTTTGGCTATTTGGGGATATTTTTGTGGTTCTATACAAATTTTAGGATTGTTCATTCTATTTCTTTAAACAATGCCATTGGAATTTTGATAGGGATTGCGTTGATTCTGTAGATTGCTTTGGGTAGTATGGACATTTTAACAATATTATTTCTTCTACAATATGAGCATGAAATATCTTTTCATTTATTTTTGTCCAGTTCAATTTTTTCATTAATGTTATAGTTTTCCATGTACATGTTTTACCATCTTAGTTAAATTTTTTCCAGGTATTTTGTTATCTTTCATGCAATTTTATATGTGATTGTTTTCTTAATTTTTCTTTCTCATAGTTTGTCATTAATGCATAGATATGTAACAGATTTTTGCATATAGATTTTACATTCTTCAACTTTACTAAATTAATACATTCTAATAATTTTTTAATGATCTTTAAGGTTAGATGTTTTGAGGGCTCATTTCTCAGATGCAGGTCTGAAAGCTGAGGAGCCTGATATGAGGTTAAAACCCTTCCTTCCTTAGGGAGAAGCTTAGGTTTTGAGTTTTCTCACTCTGTGGCTTGCATGCTGAGGATAGGGTTTATGGCAAATTTGTGTCCTGGCCTCTTTTACCTGCTTGAATATGGTTTTCTTCTTGTCATCCTCAAGATGTATAGTCATTACTAAGTCAGCGATTAGGTGTTTTTTAAAGAAGAAATCATTCCATATGTAGGTGTAGACTCAGTGTGACCATAGGAGAGGTGAGTTCAGAATCTATGTCACCATCTAGAACCAGAACAATTTTTGAGTGAGCAAAATGCTTCCTTTATTCTAAGATATGTTCATTTTTTGTAGACTCTTTTTTATTGTATCACATCTGAAAGGCATATTCAGTATCTGAAGTTGATGCCAAACTCATATCAAAGCAAAGATAATGAAAGTGATATTGCTTTCTAAAAGTATGTAAGCAACAGCAGCACCTGGGCAAACTAGTTCTAAAATCTAATGTTGCATTTTAATTTTGTCCCTGCTCCCTCATATACATACTCACAGTACATATTGAAACCCTTAGAGTTATTTTTTTTGTAGACTATAACTAAAAATTGGTATCTTTAGAGAACCTAATAAAGTGTTTCTAATCACAGATTTGTGGTGTGTTCCCAATATGTTGCTCTTCTAAATTGAATGCCTTAAAATTGCAATTGCAGTGCTCTGAAATCTAATTTATTACAATGACAATAATGGAATTAGAGGATGAATGCATGGATGTAAATCTCTTTGCTAAGTGAAGAATAATTATTCATGCTGGAAAATTATCAGAAACAATTTGAGCTTGTAGAATAACATGCTAGATAATTAGTTATATTGAAGGTAGTTGCAAATATTTACCATTTATTAATTCCTATAAAATCCAGTATAGCATACAGGTGAGATTAGTGAGGGAGTATGAATGTTATATGAAAAAAATCATATAAGATTTACTTTAGAGCTGAAATGAACTTAGTGGTAATCTAGTCTAAACTTCTCATTTCATTTATGAGTAAACCATGTTCCAGAGAGGTTTAAAATAATAAGTAAAAGATTATGTTACTAGTCTGTGGCATTGTTAAGATAAAAAGTTAGTTTTCCTAACTCTGGGCCTAGAGGGTACCTTCTATAACTTCCCCAAGAACTTACTATGCAGGCAAAATTGAGAACAGGGGTTAGTCAGTGAATAGATAAAGTCCTGGACATCAAGACAGGCAACTTTTACTGATATTTTTCTCTCTTCTTTGAGTAAGCTATTTGTCTCAGAAAAAGGCAGAGCACATTGTTTATCAAAACACACAAAATACAAGCTTGTATTCCTGCTTCTTTTCGAGGTTGTCTACATTTTTATAAATTATAAATTGCCATTAACTTTGCCCCTTCTCCCCAGTTGAAATCAATACAGATGTCCAGTTGTTGTGGTTGAGTTGAGATTTACTTATGTATTGCAGCCACTAAAACTGCTGTAGATCTCCATGCCCAATGACTTGGCCATTTTCATTCCTATGTGCATATCCAACAGAAATGCATATGCACATGCATCAAAATAAATGTACAGAAACATTCATAACAGCTTATTTATAATAGTCATTAAGTTGAAATAGTCCAAATGTCCAGTGACTTTAATACAGATAAATTGTGATTCAGTCATGAAATGGAATAGTACATGACAATGAAAATGAACAAACTTTAGTTATACTAAATAGCATTAATATATCCTACAAACTCAGTGTTTAGTGAAAGAAATCCAGACAGACAGGGATAAAATACTGTACCTTGCTGTTTGTACAAAGGGAAAAACAATCAAACTAATCTCTTGTTAGAAGTCATAATTGAGATTATCTTTGTGTAGAAGAGAGGTGATAAGGTGATAGTTATTTGGAGATAATAAAAGAAAGGCTTGTGGGTGCTGTTAATATTATATTTCTTGACTAGGTGGTGTGATAATTTTTTAAAGTTTTAAAATTTAAGATTAGTACACTTTTCTATATGTATGTCATACTTCAATAGAAGCATCTTAAAATTCCGTGGAAGAATGTATAATGATAAAAAATAAATAAACATAAAATTTTTAAATTACAAAAATAATTTTGTTCAAAAAGAGATCTTAATTTTATGCTAAAATACTGACATGTAATAATGAGAATGTTAATCATAATTATCTTTGAGCAATAGCATTGCAGATGAATTTAATTTTTCTCTTTTTCTTTGCTCATATTTTGATTGATTTATATATACTTATTTTCTATTTTTCCACTTAATTGCCTCCATGATGGCAGGGAGCTTGTCTGGCTTAGTCACTACAGTGTCCCCAGAATGATGCATATAAAAGACACTCAATAAACACTGGTTGAATGAATAAATGTTAATGTTTGTGTGTGTCTCCCTCTTGAACTTGGAAGCCTTGAGATTTCTCAGCATGAATTTTCAGAGAGCCTGCATCTGCGGGCTCCTCCCATCCTTGCTGATTCTCTTCTGTCTTTCCGTCTTTAGAAAGCCTTCCCTGATGCCCCTCTAGCCTGGTTAGGTTTCCCTCCTCTGACAGCTCCCAGACTTAAATGGCCTGTTTTGCTCATTTATACACACACACACACACACACACACACACACAAACACAAACACACACAAACATATACATACACACACATACATACATACATACACACATGTAATATATATATTATGTTTAAATACAAAAATATATATTAATGTAAATATATAGCTTTCTAAAAATATATATAAACATATGTAAAACTTTCTAATGAGAAAGTATTGTAACATTCACATAAATTATGCTTAAGTGTATTTTTAAAGAAAACACAGAGATTGCTTCAACATCTTTTCAGCTATACAGGGGAATTCATGTACTAAGAAGGTGTATATTGTTTTTCCTTTTAAATCTTTGAAGTTCATTTTAGGCTATATCTACTGATTTCTACTTTACTTACTCATTCTTATTAATTAAGATTCAGTAGGAATATCTTTGCAAAAGTTAATGAAACTCAAGAATATGCTCAGTAGGTATAAATATATAGACTGTAAGAAAGGGGAGTATGTGTACAGCACTTATTGGGTACATTGCTGTGCTGTTTGCCATAATTCAGAGTATAGCACTGACCCTCAAAGAAAAGTCATTCAAAGCCAGAGTGGTTCCTAATTTTAGCCTTAGCTGGGTATCAACCAGCCAAGTGAAAAGCATTGATGTTAAATTTGATTGCTTAATTGTTCTGTCCTTGATTTAATGGTACACAATAAAATCCAACACATCTTGATTTTTAAGATGTGTTGATACAAAGGGTTTTGGTTCCCATTAATGTCCATCTTAGAAAAAGACATTTGGAGGCAAAATGCCCAATGACTTCTGAACCTATATGTTGAAACAGCACAAAAGCCCCTCAAAGAGGACAGACTTAAAATGTTAAACTTCATTCATATTAATTCACTTAGTTTTCAAAAAGTGGAAAGAATTTGAAATTCATCAGAATATAAATGACCTTGAATCTAGGATACAACTTCTGTCCCACAACATCCATCCCAGGGGGCTAGATCATAACGCTCTTTTTCAGATCAAACCCCTCCTACTGTGGTACACTGGGTGCTTCACTGACTATCCTTTCTTGGATGAAACACAATATAGACTAGGTTTAGGATTGGCATCACCACTAGCTGGAACGGATCTCTCAGTCTGTGCCCTTTAGAACTGATATTCCATATTAATGTTCCACTTATTAAACTCTAAGTCTAATATTTAACACTCTGTTTTGATACTTATCAGTTATAGTCTCTTACTTAATTAAATAACTTCTCTGAATCTTAGTTGATGTTTTTGTTTTACTCCCCAAAATGTGAGCATTTACCTAGAACAGTGGTTTGCCGAATATCCCTGGTTGTTAGGATCACATGACTGCATTTTAAATTTATAGATTCCTAGTTGGAGAATGAAAGCCTATGATTAAAATTGTAAAAAGCTGTCCAAGCTTGGTAACTCCTGATTTATATGGTCCTGAAGATGACTTCCAATTATAAATGTCAATGATCTATCAAAATGCTGGAAGTGTTCAAAATGATGTTCTGTTACTGCTATAGTGGTTATCATTAAGGATTCTGTTCTTTGGGTTCCTCTCTGTGAAATTCTCTTTTAATATGCAAATGTGCCACTCTATAAACACACGTATAAGAGGAGATCCATTATTACACTAACAAATAACATTCCAAGGTTGGATTAAAAAGAAAAGAAAAGAAAAGGTCAAAAAAGGATGGCAGTACAAAAGTTCCCTGATACTCTGAGTGGCACTCAACTCTGTATTCTTCACTTTTGTTTCCTTTGATGCTATCATTTTGGATCCCTTGGTTTTAAAAGACAGTCCAGTTAAATGTCCAATCTTAATGTTATGAAAAAAACCATTCGCCTTTTTATCCCACTTGAGCAATGTTTTGCCAACCTGCCATTTCCATAATTAATATTAAAAATATTTTTTTCAAGGAAATATAGAGATAAGCAAGGAGTGTCAAAGATAAGTACCATAGCAAATAGTAGGATTTATAAAATGCAGTCAATCCCAAATTCAACCTCAAGAAGTTCCTTGTGGTAGGAGGATTAGTAGAAAAAGAATTTATAACCTTATGGTAAAAGAAATTTGGAGAACAAGTATACAAATACATTTTTGAATATTTTAACTTACTGAAATAAAACAAGAAAAACATCATACTAAGTGAATATTCATAACAGTTTACATATCTGTAGTTAGTAATGATGTTGAGAGTAGTTATTTATATTCATTATTACTAGAAAACGTATCCCTTTGAACTTTTAATACTTAAAAATTACAGATATTATGTATATTTAAGTAGATATGTTTTATATCATTTCTTAATCCAAACTTTTATTTCTTTATAATTTTATCACTCAGAATTATTGACTTTCATCTCTCTGGTTCCAGTCAATTACCAAGTATTTTCTATGCTACCCACTAATTCTTTTTATACTTTCATTGCCACGCTTATTGCTCAACTGGACAATTGCAGTAGACTCCCAACAGATCAACTTTAAAGTTTTTGATAAGAGCTTCCAGTCATCTTTGAGCGCTTCACTGACATGCAATAGCATATAGACAAAGAGGAAGGAGTCTTTTAAAAAATAATTTTATAATATTTTCAATACTTAATTAGACACTAACTTTCAGTTTTGTATAATAAAAATAAACAATGCTCCAAGAGGATCAATTTCCCACTTTCCTGTAGGGAATAACATTCCGAAGTCAAGAGTACACATAGGAATTTATTAGGTAACTTTTCTATTGCTAAAAAGAACAGTCAATAAAAAAGATAGGAGACCAATAACTAAAATATAAGTGGTTATAGAAAAATAAGAAAATGTCGTAGAAGGAGGACTCAGAGGCAATTAATATATATTTTGCGTACATTAATATTATCTTTTAAAATTTTTTCTTTAAAAATTTTAATTATCCTTGCACCCTTGAATGAACCCCACTTGATCATGATAGTTTTATTAGCTAATGTCACCTCAGTAAATTTAATTTAAAAAATTTTTAATTTTTAAAATTACAGTTGATATACAATATTATCTTAGTTTCAGGTGTATAACCTAGTCATTAGACATTTATATAACTTATGAAGTGATTACTCTGATAAGTCTAGTACCCATCTGACACCATATATAATAATCATGCTGTTATTGACTATATTTCCTATTCTGTACTTTACATCCCTGTGACTCCTATCTTAAAGCCCTTAAAAAGGGCTTTACCCTTTTTGCCCAGGTTTTAACAGTGTTGCATAAAAAGGTTCTTCTTAAATTTTTAGCAAAATAAACTCACAGACTACAAAGATTTGCATTTAATTAAATTAATTAAATTAAAAATAAGACACAGAAGTGATTATTGTCAAGAATACTTTGGAGATTCCTTCACATTCAGTGGGAAATGTTAGGCATTTGTGATCCATTCTACTCATCTCCAATTCAAGAGTAGCTATTCCTGCTCTTCAAGAATGGAATCTTGCCATATGTATTCATTTAACTAATATTTTTTAAACACCTACTAGTTAACACACATTGTTCTAGGCCTAGGGAACAGTGGTAATAAGATAAAATCTCAAAGCTCATTGATAATCACAGTGCAGTTAGAGGAGAGTGTGTGTTGTGGGGGAGTGGCAACCAAGCAAAAAAAAAATGAATACAATAATTTCAAATAGCATTAAGTGTAATAAAGAAACTATAGTGTATTAATTGCATATGAATGAACAGTCTTGCAGGCAAAGGAATAATTTAGATAGAAGCATCTTTGTGGACTTTTACCTAATAAGTAAATAAGGAGGAAAAAGACAGTTAAAATTCTGGAGAAAGAACATGCTGAGCAGAGGAAAGAGCAAATTGACAAAAAATGTCAGAGGAAGAAATAATCTTAGTGTGATCCAGAAACAGAGAGGGGGATTCAAAAACAAGGAAGGCTAATGTGGACAAGAGGGAGACTGATGGAGAGGTAAATAGCAGTCTAATCATGTTCTATTTAAGAGAAGACTTTATTTTTTTTTTTTTAAGAGCAGTTTCATGTTCACAGTAAAATTGAGGGAAAGGTACAGGGATTTCCAGTATATACCTGCTCTCGCACATGCATCACCTCTTATTAACATCTCCCACCAGAATGCTACATTTGTTATAATTGATGAACCTATATTACACATCATAATCACTCAAAGTCTGTAGTTTACATTAGGGTTCACTTAGTGTTGTACATTCTATGGATTTGGACAAATGTAGAATGACATGTATCTGTCATTGTATCACGCAGATTATTGTGTTCTGCCTAGTCCTCATTCCACTCCCCAACCTCTTGCAACTGCTGAGATTTTAAAGTCTCCATAGTTTTGCCTTTTCCAGAATTCCAGGCTATTAGTTGGAATCATACAGTATGTATGTAGCCTTTTCAGATTGGCTTCTTTCACTTAGCAATATGCATTTAAGCTTCCTCCACAGCTTTTCATGGATTGATAGCTTATTTCATTTTTAGTGGCAAAAATATTTAATTGTCTTTATTCATTTACTTACTGAAGGACATCTTGGTTGCTTCCAAGTTTTGGCAATTATGATTAAAGCTGCTATAAACATCTATCTACAGAAATAGATAGATACCAGATTGTAGCCAGGTTATGTGAGATCATGTCTTAAATCCTCATTATTTTTAGTTCCTAGTGAAAATTATAAGAAAGACAACAGTAAATTTCACACTAAATTTTAGGATGAGAATCTCATCTACTTGGTGTTCAGATTAGTTAGGTTGGGGTAGTGCCCAAGTGGCCATTGCTGTAAGGTCCATTACTAGGAATATCCAAAGAGAAGAGGAATAAACCCCAAGTCCAGATGTTCAGAGGAAAATTTGGCTTCAGAATGTTGAGTAGTCCTCAAGATTTTAGAGTGATCTAGAAGTATAATTAGAGTAGTACAGGAAAAAAAATAAAAACTAAGGAGGATTTAGGGACAATTACTATATTTTCATTTAACTTTATTGGTTTGAGCACATGATCTGTGGATGTATAGAGATGAGTTACAGGAAGAGATGAGTTAATTGTGTTGACTTGGCTAGGCTATGGTGTCCAGTTGTTCAGTCACAGTTTACATGGTGTTATGAAGGCTTTGTGTATGTAAGTGCTATTAAAATGTATAATTAGTGGACTTTAAGGGAATTACCCTCTATAATATAGATCAGGGATCTCCAACCTTCAGGTCACGGACTAGTACCAGTCTGTGGCCTGTTAGGAATTGGGCCATACAGCAGGGGGTGAGTGAAGCTTCATCTGTATTTGCAGGCACTCCCCAGTGCTAACATTACCTCTTCAGCTCCACTTCAGATTATCAGGCATTATTAGATTCTCATAGGAGCACTGGTCCCTGTTGCCAAAAGCTTGGGGACCGCTGATGTAGATAAACTTTATCCGATTGTTTACAGGCCTTAAGAACAAAAACAGGTTTCCCAGTGAAGGAATTCTGCCTCAAGACTGCCTGAGTTTCCAGCCTTCTGACCTGCTCTCTCTCAGACTTGCCAGCCTGTAAAATAACATGAACCAATTCCATAAATCTCTCACTTTCTCTGTATGTATTCTACTGATTCTATTTCTCTAGAGAACTCTGACTTACATATTAAGGAAGGCCTCCAATGCACATTCCTCTCTGATTTTCTTAGTTGTCTGAAGAAGGCAAACTCACTTTTACTTTTCTCTGTTAGGGTCTATAACAGCCAGGTTCAGTCACTCTCTCCATGTTTCGCTTCCATTTTTAAGATTCCCTATGGGATCTATCTACTTGACCAGTGAAAGGTGAAGTCTCACATCTCATTGGCCTGGACTAGCCTCATGGCCCCACCCAAAACTAGGGGAGCCAGCATTTTTTAATTTTTGAAGGTAAATAACATATCTGAATCTCTGCTATAGCAATCTTCTCCACTATTGAAATTTAAATGATTGACATTGGGAAATTGATCTCAGATAAGTGTAGTGGAAATTTGAACACTTATGTAACAGATCCACTTTGGGATCTAAGCAATCTAGACAAATCAGATGCCAGAAATGATTAAAAAAATAATAATGAGATATGAACATTTTTATCTTTCTCTATTTACTTTAGCTTTTGATTAGGAGAAATACTTCTAAGTCCTTTCAAAGTAACCTATTTATTTTGCAAAGATCAGGTCTTGCACATTCAAAACAAAATGAAATAAGGGAGTCTTAATTTTCTAAATTGGCTGTCCACAGAAACTCAAATCACATTTCTGTTCTAATTTGGCTGAGCATTTTTGGTGATGAGCTATTGAGGAGCAAAATGTAAATACACCCAAATTAAATCAAGTGCAACATTTAAAGAGTGACTGTTTATTAGTTTGTTAGTAGAAACTCAAAATAATTTTGTGTCTTACATATCTGAATTTGAGGCAAAATGCCTAGTGTTTAGGAGCATAAGGTCTGAAGCCTAACTCCCTGGATTTAAATCCTGACCTCACATTAGCGATACAACTTAAACTTCCTGCCTCAATTCTTCCATCAGGAAAATGGTGATAATGTTAACATTTACTTCATAGGGTGGTGTGACAACAAAGCTCATAATCTAGTATCTGAAACATAGTAAGCACTTAAAATATTGCTTGTTATTATTAGATACTGTCTAATACTTACCAGTGCTTTTCATCAAATAATTACTGAATCAGTTTTTGTATACAGCATTCAGTTAGCTGTTTGATGGGGAAAAAATCTAGACTTAAATTTGAGACTGAAAATAAGAGGTACAGTGACTTTGCCAAGCCACCATCTGTGGTTTCCTGATCTAGGAAGTGGACCTGATATATGCCATACCTATATCGTTAGGAAAATCAGGCGTAATTATATTTACTAAATGTAAATTATAAAATCTATATGGCTATGAAGGCCTGCTATCTATTTGTTTAATCAGTTATCTTCAATATAGTTAAGACTGCCACCAGATTTTGCAACCAGTGTTCCATGTTTAAAAAAAATGAATATCAGAACATCCACAGTTATTTTAAAGATATAGCATTCATTTTCCTTACTTATCAAGGAAAGGAAACTGACCTTTCCAACCAACTTAGTAGTGAAACTTAATTATTTAAGCATAGCTGGATTTCTCCATAGATTTTCCTCCATCCTTTCACATTTTTTTCTTACTTTGTTGAAGCACATAAACTCCAGGAACTAAGTGTCGAATGTCCCTTCCCTGATTCCATGTACTCATCAGGCTCTCTACCCTGAACGTGCTTGGGTGGTTTTGCTTTTCTCTTCTGACTTAGTCAATATCAATGTAAAATGAAGTATCATCTGAACAGAAGATAATGAAAATTCATCTTCCAGTTTAGCACCCGAACACCTACAGTAATGGACTGAATTAAAGAATATTCATGTGTAAGAAAATCTAATAGTCACACTAAAAGCAAAGTAAGCTGCATTGTGATGGAGCCACACCTTCAGCTGTTTGAATGCTATCCTCTTTCACAGACGTTAACTAAATTCACATCATGGCTTTACTGTTTTGAGTTTCACATATTTTTCAGAAAAAAAGAAAAACAATAATGTAAATGCTTTAAAGTTGTAGAGGCTTTATATTAAAACACAGTGGAAAAAACTATGCAGCCAAACTGGAACACTTTGGTCTTCTCTTCTACTTTCATTCACTGTCAAATTCACAAAGGAATTTGACAGGTAAAAAAGAATAGTAATTTAAAATACCCAGACAACTACTTGTAGATTTTCCTTTTGTTCCCTCACTTTATCTAATTTCATAATCCCCCATATCCTAATTGCAAAAAACCTTTCATAGCCCTAATGGAGTCTCCAGTGTTTAAAAAATAAATGTCATAGGATCTTCATATATAAGGAACCAGACTAGATTTCAGAATGTATGAGGTGATTGGTCAATATTCACAGACTCTGCCATGAACATATGTCTCTATTCTTCTAGTTAGATAGCCTTTTCTCCCACACTTTGCCAAGCATATTATGGCCTCATTTATTAAATTCTCTCATAGCTCCTTCAATGTTTACCATTCTTCCTTGCCCCATGTCTCTATCTTCAGAAAGTATAGCTGTTTTGAAAACCCAGATCAAAGTGAATTCTTCCATCAAGTCTTCCTGATTCTCTGGAAGGAATTCATCTTTTCCTTCTTTGATTTTTCCGATTTAAAAAACCTATTTAATGAAAATTGCCTTACACAAGTGTGACTACCAAAGCAGATTTACACTGGAGACTTGGTCTTTGTCCATCTTATTATATTCTATATCCCCTCATACAAAGCCTTGCATGTAGTTTGTTAATAAATATGTGTAGGAGTAATTTTAGCCAAATAAACTTATTGAGTAAAATGACAACTAGATGAAAGAGTTATATCACAGTTATGTTGCAAGGGAAATGACATCTGGTTTCCAATGACGAAAACTCAAAGTCCCAATGAGAGAACACTGAGACAAAAACTTGTTCAAAGACACAAAAATAAACTAACATTCATTGAGCATTATATTCGTTTTCTGTGACTTTTGTAGCAAATTACAACATACTTGGTGACTTCAAGTAACAGAGCTTTATTTATTTATTTTCCACAATTCTGGACACCAGAAAGACAAAATCGACCTCACTGGGCTGAAATCAAGGTGCCAGCAGGGCAGTGCTCCCTGTGGAAACTTTTGGGGAAAAAGTCATTTTTTGCCTCTTCCAGCTTTTGGTGACTGCTGACAATCTTGGTTTATGGCCAAATAACTTTAGTCTCTACCTCAATGGCCATATTACCTTCCTCTTTTTCTCTATGTCTGTTGTTTTCTTAAGTAAGGGTACTTGTATTTGCATTTATGGCCCACCTAGATAATCTAGAATAATCTTTCCATTCTTAATAACATCTACAAAAATCCTTCGTCCATACAAGGTGATATTTACAGTTCCTGGGGATTAGAATTTTATATTTTGGGGGGTCATTATTTAGCCTGTTACAAACACTATCTAGACATGTTCCGCAATCTACACAGCTAATCTGTGAAGTAGTCATCATTGTCCTGATTGAACAGATGAGATCACTGATGGCCAAGTGGTTGGGTGATTTACACAAAGGTACATGCAGTAAGTGGTTGGATATTTGACTCAAACCTAGATCTGTATGAATTCAACTTGATTTTGTTTTTTCATTATATCATAGCAGCTTCCCAAGTGCTAGCCACACAGTATATTCTTAATATATGCTTGTTGATATGAAAGAAAACCTTTATTGAGATTTCAAAGTTTTCTGCTTTATCATTATGTCACCATTTCTAAAAGTTCATTGATTTTAAAAAGCATTTTTATACATTGGAAGTCTTTTCAGAAAGTGTTTTCTAAGGTGAATGCTTTGTTGTCTCCAAAGGATCACCACTGAGAACTGCAGGCAGGTTTGTCACTGTAATTCAACATAAAGGATGGGAAGTGTTCATGTAGAAAGCAAAGAACAATTGAAAATTTAAGAGAGTGAAAATACATACCAAAGTCACTAGTCTACAAAAGCTGAGAACATACATCCTCAATCCAATCCAATGCAAAAGGGAATCAGCTCTATTATCACTATGAAATAATGAAATTTCTGTAGGCACTGAACTTAAAGTTAAAATTTATTCAAACAGCGTTACATATTCTTTATGATTTCCCTTAACTCTTAGACATTTGTGAAGTTGATTACTGGGTTCTGATAATTCACTATTAACTATCTAGTGAACACCTTTAAAACCACATTTGATAAAGCTATTTTAAAAAATGTAGGAAGCACTGCTGGGTCATTTCTACTTTATTAGTTTATGCTGCCTAATGTTTGAATACTGGTTTTCTTGGCTTATGAAGGCATGCATAAGTTTTTTTCCCTACTGATGTAACAAAGCACCACACTTTAGCAGATTAAAACAGTCTCTATTTATTATCTTATAGTTCTGTAAGTCAAAAGTTCAGGCACAGCATGGCTCAGCTAGTTCTTTACTCCTGAATTCAAAAGGCCAAAATTGTTGGCAGGACAGCATTTCTTTCTGGAGTATCTGGAAGTGAATCTACTTCTAAGCTTCTTCAGGATATTGGAAAAATTCTGTTCCTTGTGGCTGGAGGACTGAGGTTTCTTTGCTGGCTGTTGACTGGGCATCATCCATGGCTTCTAGAGATTGCCTGCATTCCTTAGATTATTGCTCCCTTCTTCCATCTTCAAAGACAGCAGTGATCAAGTTCTAATGCTTTAAATGTTTCTGACTTCCCTTTTTGCTTCATTGTTCCTCTGCTGTCTTCTACGTGTTCTGACTGATTTTTCTACCTTTCTCTTTTACTTTTAAGGGCCCATATGATTACTTTAGGTTTACCAGGATAAGCTCCCTATCTTAAGGTCAAATGATTTATAACCTTAGTTTCATCTGCAAAGACCCTTACCAGAAGTGACTAGTGGTGTTTGGTCGAATAACCAAAGGATAGGAATATTGGGAAAACACTTTTTCTAGATTTCAAAATACAGATTCCCCAGTACTTTTAACACCAGAAACATGGAGCTAGCAGCCTGTTTTCCTGAATACAACTGATGGACAGAATATTTAAAGGTTTGGATATACTTATGTAGCCACATTTTTATCTCACATATGAGTACTAGGTGGGAAGCAAGATTAGAGACAAAAAAAATAAGGGATCTAGATTTATCCAGGTGATCACTTCATAAGTTATGTAAATGTTTAATCACTACGTTGTACACATGGAACAAATATAATGTATGCCAACTGTAATGGAAAACTTTTTAAAAATTATGAAAAAACTATTTGTTCTTAAGAGTTTGAATATCTAATGCACCAGGGATGATAAGTGTGGCCTGTGTTCAAATGGAAAGAACAAGCACATATTGGAATCTTTAAGACAAGATTTGATAAGGACAAAATGGTTGTGAAAAAGGGTGTTAAACCACATTTCTGTAAGCTGTTCAATAACTCCCGGTAGATCACCTCAGCATTATAAAGTTTCTTATATTAAAATCACCTTCTATTCCTTTCAATTGCTCCTTTGGAGTCATTTTAGCGAACGATAAGGGACAATTCTCCAGGAACCAATTACACATTGAACAATAACTACATGTGATAATTTAGTGCTTTCATTCATCAACATGGAAAAACATTATGACCACTCAAAAACCTGATACAATTAACATCATAGCTTAATTTCCTAATGTGAATGTTCTTAACAGAATTCAAGCACAAGTAATGTGGAAACAAAGCTTTTTAGGAGCAGGTGAGTTTCCTCCCTGTTCAGTTTCCTCCTCAGACAACTAGACATTGAGTTTCAGACAGTGAGGAGGTGATAGATGGAGGGGGCCTGGGTCACTGGATCTCCACATAGAGGAGACCTCCTATCAACTAGGAACACCTGCATTGGATAGTGAGGTGAGCTAGAAATATACTTCTGTTGTGTTTAGGTCCTTCTACCTTTTGGATCTATTCTTTCTAGCAGCTGGTTTTATCCACACTAATACATCCTGCATTTATCCTACATTAGAGTTCATAGCATAAACTTCATCCTGCAAGGTCTCTAGTTCCTGGCTCTTTAGAGTTCATAAATTCTTAACCCTCACAAAAGTTTTTTTTTAAGGATATTGTTTTCAAGAATGTTATAAAGGTCAAGAATATATTTTTAAGCTCAGAGCCAAGGACTTGAAAAAAATATTATAGTTTTTTTGCACATATTTTCACTGGAGCAAAACACTTACACCTTTTTTTTTCCCCTTTCTTTCTTAATGTGGAAGGTCTGCAGAGCACAGAGAAAATTAAAAGTAGTAAATAAACAAAAGTGCTAAAATATTATTATTCTCTTATACAAGGTTAACTCAGTACAAAATGCTCTGGGTATAAAATTAGATTCAAGAGGAAATGAAGGCAAACGCAGGTCTTCTTTTAAGTGGACGGGTCTGCATTCAGAGATTTATTATAATACAGAGGTTAAACATGATCACGCTTATAATATTGTCCTTCCAGAAAAGGAAGGGATCTTTTTTAGTCTCAGTAAGTCAGGTCAGTGAATGCAAGTACCTACGATCATGGGGTCCATGCTGATTTTCTGCCTAATACAGCCAGGTAATTCTTTCTTACAGATTTCTCATTTGAACAGGAGGTTTTGAATAAGATGTAGGAAGTTATAGGAGATAATTTCAAGGTAATCCATACGTGACAGAGTTATCAAAAGTAAATCTTAGAATTGGGCTGACACCTGGGAATAAGTTTACTGGGTCAATAATTGCATTAACATTCATTGCCACTACTACTTATAACATCTTTTACATCTATAATTTCTATACATTCTTTTATATCTATAATTTCTCAACAAGCATGAATATATTATTATACATTGTAAATGTATGAGAAAACAAGCTTAGAGAGATTTCCAGCCAACAAACCAATGTCATAGAGCCTCTATGCTCAAGTTTCAGAACCAGGAATTGTGTCAAGTTCTTCCATCATTAAAAGTAAAATGTCCTGATTAGGAGTTTCTGAATCACCATAATAACCATTAACAAACAAGGATTACTGATAAACTACATGTCCTGAGAATTTTAAGGTTATTTTTATTGTGCCTATTTCTACTGGTTTTTAAAAAATTTATGTCAATACCCCGGTCTTGAGTAAAAAATAAATCACACTACTTCTGATGTGCTTTCTTGAATAAAGGGTTATCTCCTCTGAAAATTTAGCAAGTCCCTATTTTTAAAAAAATAATTTGGACATATATAGAATGATATTTTAGGATAAAAGTAAGCGATCAGTGTTTCAAGATTTTTCATTTAAGAAATGCAATATCCAGATTAAATACTTTTTCTGATTTAAAGTATTTTTTAAAAGTCAGTTAATACGCTATTTCTGGTTACTATATTATCTAAAGAGTAAGGATTTTAAGAAAGCCA
Organism: Rousettus aegyptiacus; assembly: GCF_014176215.1. NCBI lineage: Eukaryota > Metazoa > Chordata > Mammalia > Chiroptera > Pteropodidae > Rousettus > Rousettus aegyptiacus. The sequence continues at coordinate 122,877,635 of NW_023416284.1, read as the reverse complement.
ACTATTTTACAAAGAGAGCAAAGCAAATGTAATTTGTAACCATAGTGACAGCTTAATTTAAATTTGGTCTTTTATGTATGATATTCAGACTTAAAGTAATTTACAAAATCCCATTATTGATTATTCTAAGAAAAGAATGAACATTTCTGTAAATGAAGGCAAATTTATTATGTTCATATAACAGCGGGTTACATGTAACTACAGGGAGACTGATAAAGATGGTGGGGAATTAGATTCAAATAATTAATCAGAATATTCATTAAGAAAACACTCTCAAGAATTTGATTGTTAAATCACTTGGATTTTAATAGTATTTAGTCATGTCATTTAATAATAATTTATTGTTGTACTGGGAACGATAGTGACATGTTGCAGATGCAGGAAGCATGTTTAGAGAAACAAGGCGTACTAAGTCCCTGCTCTCATAGTGTTCATTTTCTAATAGAGACAAGAAAGGAAGCAAGGAAGAATTGAAAGGAGGGAGGGATGAAGAACTTACAAATAACTTTCAAGCGTTGACTGCATTAACTGATACAAAATAATAATAAAAAAGAAGTGTACAAATGAAAATACTCTCAACAGATCAATTAGGCTTCAGTCAAGGAAATAGAACCACTATGAGTATTACACACAATCAGGAATTTATTATAAGAATTAGACATGACACAACTGTGGGAAAGTGTCCAAAAAAGTGAGCTGGAAGATTATTTAGCAGTTGTAAGTCATTAGGCAGTTCTCCTGAAGCACTGGGTGGCGTAAGGGGAACATGTTAAAGGTTATAAGAAACCTGGAAGTAAGGGACATCTAGCTGCCATAGTGAGCTGCAGTGGGGGTTGGTGTAGGATTATGAGGTAAGCTATTGTGTCTTCACAATTCCATCCCTGTGAAATTATTGCCAAGCATGTCATGGACCTGGGAGTCTGTGGTGCAAGAGGGCCAGTGGTCAGGAACAGAGCAGAATTCAGAGAAGGGAAGAAGAGTGAGGATAAACTGGGATCCATCAGTATCTTTGCAGCTCTCTTTCTCTCCCTTCAACTATATGATGCGTGCTGCTTCACTGGTCCAAATCTCATGCAAATTTATCTTGTGGCCAGCTCCAAGCTAGAAACATACAGGCAAGATGATTCTGAGAAATGTAGTTCTTAAAAAAAAAAAAAAAAAGTAAAAGAAAAAAAGAGAAATATAATTCCAGATTAGCCAAGCTGACATAATGTAAATACTCCCATTAGAATTTTAGGAGTATATTGAATTTGACTTTTATCCATGCTATGCAGTATCTACATTTTCTATTTATAATATGTGATTTCAAAATAAAGTCATAAGCAAAATAATTACTTTTGAAAATGATGTTAAAATCAAAATCAGTAAATACAAATCTATAAAGTTATACAACCTCTTTTGAATCTCCTCTTGGTGATTTTACACTTTGTTCTGTTTATTTACCTAGTGCTTCATAGTTCACAAACATCATTTCAAATTCTAATAAAATCTCTACAGAGTAATAGCAATTTACCAGAGCATTTTTCTCTCACTTTTCTAAAAAAGAGTAAGTGAAGTGAAAAATATAGTGGCTTATGCAACATCCATGTTGGGCCGAACCCCCATAAGATGTTAACCTGATCTACTCACTGGTCCATGCATTGAGGACAATGTTCTCTGATGCTAGACATCAGAATAGATATCAGGGTATGGGGTCAGTTGATCTGCAAATGTAATATGTATCTCATTCCTCAAATGCATGGAATAAGTCAGATAATTTTTCAGAGAATATTAAGGACTGGCAGCTACATCCGAAATTCTGACAATCTTCATAGTGTGAAAATAACTCATTGCATACTTTAAACTGAACTAATGGGCATGTGTATGATTTAATAAATGTTATTTTGGATGTTTATGAATTCACTTCATTTTAGTAATTTCCTGGAGCCTGGCTATGACATTAATATTACTTAATTCTCTAGAAATCAATAGCCAGATTCAATTTGATTTTTTAAACATGATTCATCTAATGTCTTTGGACAGTACCTATAAAAAAAAAAGTACTTCAAATTGGAGAGGTATTTGATACTGAAGACAAAACCTTAATTTATAGTTAAAACATATTTTTATATTTCCAAATCTAATATCATCAGAATCCTATAAAATACCAATGGAACACTTGAAATGGGCAATTGCTATAGAATTGAAATAGAGAAATACAGTGTTTGCTTCAAAAGAAATACTACCTTAAGTTCAGGCTAAATGTATTTTTTCCTCCACATCTATCAGGTGGATTTAGAGTAGTATGTCATTAAAATGAAAGTAGCTTCTGTATGTCACCTTTAGATATGGATGGGAAAATGCTTTAAGAGGAGGTAAATTTCATGTCAGAGTAACCAGTTTTACTAAAATGTGAGGCTTCAAGTGAAGATATTAGACAAACATGCTAGTTAGGTTTTTACTGGTATGTTCTTTGATAACAATTGGAAACCACTGTTCGTTATGCTAGTATAACAAAATGCCTCCACAGGGTGTTGACAGTGACCCTCCCTGGAGTGAAAATAACTTACACTATGGTTGCCTTTGACGTAAAACACTTATTTAGAAAAATCTTTTTTGGAATAGTTTAGTATGAAAGTGATCACACCAGAGAAAAGAAAGTTGTCAATAACCAAATCTGATCTGCTATTTTTATAGGAAGCATTCTGTGTCACAATTAAAGTTCCATATTCCGTAGTGACAATCACAATGATGAGGACTTCATTAATACCAAAGAACACTAAGTTGGATTAATATATTAAATAACTTTAAAAAAAACTGTCAAATTCACTTTCTTCATCCATAATTATGGACTAATTCTTACTTAATTCTAAGATTTATGAAGATTAAATGAGATAATTCATGAAAAAATACCTAATATCCATTGATACATGGTGTATGTACACTAAATGTTTATTTTTTCCCCTTCTTTCATGAAGTTTACTTATTATAGCATAATTACCAAAGTTAATGTACTTACTTCAAAGGTTTATATTCAATAAAAAGGGCCAGTAAGAACTGTGAGAACAAATGTTAGATTACCCATTTTTGCCAAACTATTTTCTTCCTGGAGCAGAAAAATATTACTCTCACAGGATAGGAAGAAATGTTACTGTTCTCTAAAACTTGTATTTCTTACTAAGTCCCAACAGTATGTCAACACCTAAATTTATTTGACCAAATAGGGACTGATAATCCATTTACCCCAATGTTATTTCCATGCCTGTCACCACCTTCTCTACTTATTTTTGACCAAGACAACCTCAACCTTCCCCTCAGCTTGGCTAAACTTTAGGCAGGTTTCTTCCTGACAATAAGCCTTAACCTTTCTTTTCTTAGAGTATTTACTTTAGTAAACTTGCAATTGTAAATTCTTTCTCTGCCCCTTTAAAATGTAGATAAATCTCCCAGCCTCTTCCCTGTTTTATAGTCCAGAAATGTCTTTCTCAGGATCTGGGTGCCATTTCTCTTAAATATAATCATCAAAAAAGAAAGAACCCCATCTCCCAGTGGGCGGGCAGCAGCCTAACTTGATATGTGTCTAATTAGCAAAAAGAGAAGGCTTAATTACAAAGAAAAAACATTTGCAAACTTAGGAATGACTCACCATGCCAGACACATCCCATCGACCAACCCAACTCCTTGGTGTCCTCCAGTACTTTTCCACTAGCTGACCACAGCTCTTGTAATCCTTCTTACCTTTTGTTTCACTGGAGTTGAGTCCAGTCTCTCTCTCCTGTAGCAATAGTCTTGAACAGTTTCCCTTGTCTATTTAACTCTATATAGTTCACATTTTCTTTGACAGTTTCCTTCTTACTGAATAAATTCTATGTTTCATTGTTAAAGTAACACCTTTGCTAATATCCTCCATTTATTTGCCCCTTTTTTTTTCCAAACCCCAAATCTGGATAATCAGCCTCTCCAGTGGTTTGATTGGAGAAAAGAACACAGCCAGCTGACTCATTTCATTCCTTGCTTGCTGACTTCAATCCTAGAACACTATTTCACCCCTTCGTCTGCCTTAAATGCCCCACTCACCTTACCCACACTCATTTTCAGCAGGTAACGTAATTTCCAATTATTCCACAGAGAAAATAGAAGCAATCAGAAAAAAAATGACCACTAGTTTCCACCTCCCTATGCATCTACCCACCTGCATCTGAAAATTTATACTCTGCCCTTCCTGCTGTTATTATTGATAAGTTGACTATGCTTAGAGTACAGGCTGTCCTCCCACTGAATCCAGATCTCATCCTCCTCCATCTTCTCAAGAATTGAGCTGTAGAAACTCTCCCTCATCTACTCTGTATTACCAATTTTCCCAACTCTATTCAGTCAGTTCCCTCACCCTGTAACATTTTTAGGTTTTCCCCCAATCTTAAAATAATCCTCCTCCTCCTCCTCTTCCTCCTCCTCCTCCTCCTCCTCCTCCTCCTCCTCCTCCTCCTCCTCCTCCTCCTCCTCCTCCTCCTCCTTTTCCTCCTCCTCCTCCTCCCTCCTCCTCCCTCCTTAATCTCAAATCCCCTTCCAGGTACTGCAATAGATTTCTGCTCCTGTTTTTAGCAAGTCTTGAGAAGGTGTTTACAATTCCTGTCTTACCATTCTCTTTTAAATTATACTATTAGGTTTTAGGGTTCTATTCCTAGAGATTATGTGAAATATCATCCTCTCAAAACTCTCAGCTGCTAAGAGAGAATTAGGCTCATCAGGTTGAGCCAAGCAGATTGCAAGATCTGCTTCTTAGTAGCGTTCCCCTGGGTAGGGATCTATTTCTGAGGGTTGATAATTCTAAATCTTCAAGCCATTCTATTAAAATCAGAAACAACCTCAAGAAAATATTATTTTTGACTAAAGACTCGATTTGTTAGTTTACAATAAAGAATGTTTTTTTCCACTTATCAAGAAACATGTTTTGCTGTAATTCATCTCTAATTTCTCCTCCATAATAATTTTCTATTAAGAAATGTGATGTTAAAGTCTTGTTCTTAAATTCTTTTTAATGATTCTCTATTACTTTCTAGAATAAGTCCAAAATATTTATAATTATGCAATTATTATTAAATATCTGGTCTCAAAATCAACTTTTTTTTTTATACCCCACCTAATTTCTGTTTCTATTTTATTATTGTAAGTAACAACCTCAGTTCCTTCTAGAGTTACCACCACTTGTCACATTCACCTCTGGGGGATTCGTTACAGTATCTGGGTCTTATGTAGTGTTGAAGTAAGAGTCAAGGGAAGAGGACAGTGTGGCGCTTGGCTTTCTTCTAGTAGTTTGACAGTGAGAGGTGTGTGTGTGTGTGTGTGTGTGTGTGTGTGTGTGTGTGTGTGTCACTCCAAGTGGCTTGGCTACTCCAGGTTCAGTCACTTGACATTATTCTGTGCCACATGGAACAAAGAATACTTCGGAGAAATTATACAGGGTTTCATTTTCCTAAACATACCACACATTTCTCTCTGATGACTTGCTACATGCCCTTGGAACTGCCAAAAGGCTGCCCTGTTTGCAAGACCCACCAACACACACATCTCCCCTGCCCCCAACTTTTCTCTCCCTCCTTCTTCCTCCCACACTCACACCCCCATCTCTCTTTCTCACTTTCTAACTTTATAGTTCACAGTTTAAGGGACCTCTTTTTAGTCTTGAGGGATGTAAATGGGAGCCTCATGCCTCCCCTCTGTTCTCTCAAAACATATTGTTTATATCAGGAACCTTTCCCCTAATTTTGATGCATCTAGTTTCTAGAAATAAAAGTTTCAAGAACCTACAGGTTCTATCTTACTTTCATCTATGTTATATCCCTCCACCAAAACAATGAGCATAGAACCTATAGCTTCTTGAATGGAGAGATAGATAAAATGGGGGAAAATTATTATGCTTTAATATCAATATCACAATTTAAAATTAGATTACCACTTTATCTCCTCATCCACAATCTCCCTACATTGCTATACATCAGATGGTTCGCAGCTTCCTGAATGAATATTTCCAAATCTTTGAACAGTTTTATTTGTCTTTTGTCTGCTTTGAATGACTCTTTATGCGTAAACAGAAATGTAATGATGAAAAAGAAGTTGAGGATCTAACTGCCAATGCCTTCATATATCTGAAAGATATCTCTTCCCAGAGGGTGGCAGCTAATTAACCTTGAGCCAATTAAGAAGTCAGTGTGAATCTCTGCGTTAAATGGTAGTATAGGTTAATAATTTTTTTTTCAGATAAAAACAAACATGTGTGACTATATATGCACATGTATGTATGTGTGTATGTGTATAGACATGTATGTATGTTTAAAAGTGGGAATATTTCATTTAACTTCCACATGGATCTGTTGACCATTTTGTGGACTGTATGGGATGCATACACCCTACTTTGAAGACTTTTATTTAACATACATTTATTTTTAACATTATATGTATTTAAGCTGCTATTTTAATGTCCTGAAACAAATTTTTCACACGTGTTACAACTCATTATTCCCCTGCTTACCTTACATTAATTACTTAATGAGTTTTGGGAGACAAATTATTCTCTCGATATTAATTATAACCACATTAGTATTATCGACAGAGATTCAGAAAACCATTTCTTCCATGGCTTACCTCTGGAAAAGGATTAACACATATGTTTTAGGAGGATGACAATTACATTCAATATCATATGGTGACAGTTTCTGACTTTGCTCCTGAATTCTGAGGATCCAGCTCCCTACGCACTGATTAGAGCCCATCTTCATAAATCCCCAATTAAACTTGGAAAAGAGTTTTTAATAGTAAGGATTTAGATTTTTATCATTTAAAGATATTTATTTAACCTCTGCCTACAATGCACACCTTTATACAGCTCGTATTTTCATGGTTAGCAACTACAGGTAGGCACTCAAAACAGCCTAGAGATTCTTCTAGGCTCAACAGTCAGCTCCATCTAACTTTGTTCAAGACATTTATTCTAAATCTTATCAAGGTCATTAGTGATGTGATGTTGATGAATTATATCATCACCTTTAGGTTCTTATATTGACCCATCAGCAGTTATTAGGCTAGTTTACCCTAAGAAGGCCATATTTCTCCGAGAAGCAGCTATCTCAGTAATCAAACACTGACAAGTTAACTCTGTCAAGGATTCAATAATGACTCCTTGCAACAAAAGACATTTTTTCTTGATCAAGGTTATACCTATTTATATAGCCTTGAATACTACCATTCTCTCCTCTTACTCTTTATTCCAACCATGCCTAATTTCCCCGTCTTCAAAATTTTGCAAAAGCAACTTCTCTGTAATGTCCTTTCCACATCCTTCACATTTAACATGCAGCACAGATGTCTGGAAAGCCATCTCTATATACTCACAATTATACCCCTTTACCTGTCTGGTCTCCAGCCATTTCCTCTGTGATAGCAATTTTTAAATTGTCTTATTATCTGTTTATTACTGGCTTTTCTAGAAGATAGTGTTTTATATTTAAGAACTTGTAGAGAGTAGCCATCAATAAATGTTTGGTGAATAAAGTAATGAATGAAATCTTCATACTTTCCCTACATTTCCTTTTCAGATATTTTGAAACTTTATTTTTTTATTAAAAAAAAATTTATTACCTACAGCACCTAGTATTCCTTTGTGGTCTCTATTTTGAAACTTTAAAAGTGAAATTATTTTTAAAAATTATACTCATGTTCCATAGTATGCTAATATTTTTAACAAGAGAAACCATATTTTTGTTTTCAGTTTTAAAATTATTTGATATTGCTGACGTTAAAAGCAAAATTATTTTCTCATATTAGAAAATGAATTAATAGATTAAATAAAATAGAAATTAGTTCTTTTTTAATCATTTAGTGTTTTAAAATTTAAAAATAAGAAGCACGAATTTTTGTTTTTCTAAAATTCTCTATTTTGCTTAGAGATCTTTCTAGTATTCTATATTTTCTGCAAAGTTGCAAAATAATTTGTACGATAGGATGATTTAAATACTTGGCTTTTCTTATTAATTTCATGAATTTGAACAGCTCTTAAAGGAAAAACAACTACATTGTAGCCAGGCTTGTGTCCTTATATTATCCTGCTATATGCCTAAGGACATTGAAAGTACTCTAAATTAATTTTGGGGAGTACACCACAATGTTTCCTTTAATCACAGAATCCAAGAGCAGTATGCCCCTTGGTGCTCTGTTATCGTGTTTTTAATTTTCATAACGTGATTCTGTAATGTGTTCTACTTATAGAAAAATTTTGTGATTTTTTTCCCCCAAAACTGTTTTTTTTTTTTTTTTTGTTAAGCTTGGCAATAATATGTACTTCTTTGTACCTCATCGCAATACTTCTCTGAAAGGAGAAAAATGGTTGTTTGTTTGTTTTGTATTGTTTTTGCCTCATATGTTTAATCAACCTGTCTGCTTCCAGTGTTTAAAGATACCTTTAGGGTTGCCAATAACAAACAAGTAGGGATGCTCATATGTCTGAAGAGCCGTGTGTACTTTCGAAATGGCAGAAAATTAGAGTTTAACCTGTGTCAAGCACTGAAAATTTTCACAGTAATGTTTCATGTGTCATCACTTAGTTTATAGATAAGGAAGAGAATTTTAGTAACTTGCCCAAGTTAGTCAGTTGGTATGTAACTGAAATATGATTTAATAGAGCCCAACTTACAGGAAATGTATGATCATAGATGATCATCCCATCTTTACATTCCTCCTACAAATTAAACCAAAATGAGCAGAAAATTATTAAAGCTAGTAGAAAAATTTATGTCATGAATACTAGGTAGAAAATGACATTAGTATGCTACCTATTCCAAAGAATTTCCAGATATGCAGATATGACTAAAAATAAGCCATTGAGGAGAACTGTTACCTCTTGTAGAGAAAGTAGTACCATATTCCTGAAAGCAAATGAAGGCAATCCTAAGAGACTGGGAAATACTAGACGGTCTCCTGAGGCAGCAGGCTATATCCTCCATAAGAGACACAGGGACACAGTCAAGGAGAGGAAGCCAGCTGAGTGAGTAGAAGGCTAGTTATGAAAAACAGCTCTTAGGTGCAGAAATTCCTCTAAAGAGAGAGAAGACTTGAAGAGGAAGTACATATCCACCATCAGCTCACTCACCACTTTAATCAGGCCAGTTGATCAATTAAAGGGAACTGACAGATTCCCAGAAGAACATTAGAAGTAGAAGAAAATAGTATTATAATAAGAATGTATTTGGTATTTCTGTTTCTCCCATTTTCTCTTGATTCTGCTCTAATGTGACTTTTCTCTCTATCTCTTTACTAAAATGTCTTTTGTCAAGATCACTAATTACTTCAGTGTTGCTGAATCAAGCAATCACCTTTTCTGGTTCTCATCTGACCTGGCCTATTAGCAGCATTTGATCTGCCTGATAATTCCCTTCTCTTAAAATTATTTCTTCACGTGGCTTTCAGGAAATTACACTCTCCTACTATTCTTCATACCACTTGTTTCCATCTCAGTCTCCTTTACATTATACTCCTTATCCTCCTGAATGCTTAATGTTTTATTGCCTCTGGCTTAGTGCTTGATTTTCCTTATTCCTCCCTCCTCCCGCTCCCCCCTCCACCCTCCACAATCAGTTTTGGTGATCTCATTAGTCTCATGGCTTTAAATACCATCTAATCACTGATGATTCTCAAAAGTATGTCAAAAAAAGTATGTCACAGCCCGACTTAATATTTATCTTCTAAATAGACCATAAATTTTACCTAGAGCAGAAGACATTGTAGCCATAAAGTGGCTGGAATACTTGAGTAATTTTGACAAATTGATGGAGGTTTAGTCTAGACTAGGTAGCATAAAAGTAAGAAACTCCCGGGGGCTATAATCATAGGGACACACCCCCAAAGTTTCATGGGTTTTACCTATAGGAAGCCCACTAGGTTCTCATAGTGAAGATCAGAGAGAAATCCTCTCATGTGTCTAGCAGGGGTAGGGGAATTGTAACCATTTGGAAGTAGTCCAGAGCATGACAAAGAACTTCTCTTCAAGAGAAACAACTTTATCAGAATCTTATCTACCCCGAGGAAGGGAAATGAGCCATATGAGGCTCTAGCTTCCCTATCTCCCCTAAGGAGAGGAGGGAAAAAATAAGAAATGGATATGAAGGTCACAGGTCAGAGATATAGGCCCACTAAAATACTGATATTTAATTCATAAGGTTATAGAACATTTCTCCTTCCCTCATCTAATGTCTTACCACATCAAAAAAGGCTTCAGAATAATGACTGCACTACAGTCGAAAGAACTCTAGGACACAGACTCAATTTAAGGAGTTTTTAAGAGACATCAAAAGACAAAAGAGGAGACAAAATTAATGTCACTGGAGGTCAGTAAATCTATGGGGCCTTCAACTGTAGCAAACATTAAACATAACCCTACTTCTAGACAAATTAACATAGAATTTCACACTAAAGCCTTATTTACCTCAGTTTCTATTACTGAATACATTATTATTAGCTTTCAGCCAAAAATTATAAGGTATGCTGTGATGGTTAATGTGTCGACTTGAGTAGGCGAAGGGGTGCAGATATTTAGTAAAACATTATTCTATCTGTGAAGGTGTTTTTAGATGAGAATAAATGAATTGGTAGACTGAGTAAAATAGATTGTCATCCCTAATGTGTGTGGACCTCATCCAATCAGTTGAAGGCATTAACAGACCACAAAGACTGAGTAAGAGAGAATTCCTTCTGCCTGACTGCCTTAGTTGGGACATGGACCTTTTTCTGCTTTCAGACTCAACTGAAATATCAGCTCTTTTTGGCTATTGAGATCAGATTTTGGGCTATACACTAGTAGCTCTACTGGTTCTCGGGCCTTCAGACTGGGACTAGAACTACATCATCAGTTTTGTTGGGTTTCTAGCTTGCTGATTGCAGATATTGATATGTTTTGGCATCTATAATCACATGAGCCAATTCTTTGCTATGAACCTTTCTCTAGATAATAGATGATAGATAGATAGATAGATAGATAGATAGATAGATAGATAGATAGATAGATAGATGATAGACAGGCAAACAGACAGCCAGACAACCAGATAGACAGTGTTGGTTCTTTTTCTTTGGAGAACCCTGACTAATACATATCCTAAAAGACCATGAGAAAATAATCTGAGGAGACAAAGCAGACATCAGAAAAAGACTCAGATATAACACAGATTTTTAGAATTATCATTCAGGGAATTTAAATTAATTATGATTACTACATTAAGGGCTATAGTGAAAAAAGTAGACAACACGAAAGAACAGATTGGAAATGAAGAATGAGAGAAGAAGACCCAAAGAAACATAGTGGTAGAAATAAAGAATGCCTTATAGAATTCATCAGCGGACTTAATACAGTTGAGGAAAAATAAGTGAGCTTGATGACGTCTTAGTACAAATTGCCCAGACTGAGGTGCAAAGAGAAAAACTTTGTTTTTTTTAAAGGGGGATTTCAAGAACTGGAAACAACTTCAAAAAGTATAATTGGAATTCTAGAAGGAGAAGAAGTATTTGATGTTATAATGGTCTAGAAATTTCAAAATTTATGACAGTTACCAAAACACAGATCCAGGTTGCTCAGAGAACACTAAACAGGATAAATATCAACAATTTATGCATAGACATTATATTCAAATTGAAAAACAAAAACAAAAACAAGCAGACAAAGAGAAATTCTGAAAGTAGCCAGAAGGGGAAAAAATCTTACTTAGAGTGAAATAATAATGAGAATTACACTGATTGCTGTTAGAAACCATGCAATGAAAGAGAGGATGGAATGAAATATTTAAAATGTTGGGGAAAGAAGAGAAAAAGCACACCAACTTATTGTATATCCCATGAAATTAGTCTTCAAAAGGAAAGAAGAAATACTTTCTCAGATAAATAAAAATTGAGGGAAATATGAAGTTCTTCAAATGTAAGAAAAATTATATGTCAGAAACACAGATCCAAATAAAGAAAGAGTACCAGAGAAGAAAAGAATAACGGAAAAATAAAATCTTTTATTTTTTTAAATTCTTAATTGCTATAAAAGACATTCATAGTAATAATAAAAATGTACTGGGTGATCATGGCATATATATAAGTGACAGGAATGACAGCAACGTTGGATAGGAGGGAAGAATTATACTTTGTTATATGGTACTGTGGAGCGATATAGTGTTTTTTAGGAGTAAAGTAGATTAATTATAAACATGTCTGGTAAAATCCAGAGTAAAAAAAAGAATGAACAATATAAATAATGTCTATTAAATTTTAATTATAATTTTAAAATCTTAAATAAAAAGCACCAGGCTCATATGGTTTAACTGATGATTTCTATCAAATATTTATGGAAGAAATTCTACCAAGTTTTTGAAATCTTTTCCAGAAAATAAAAACTAGAAACACTTACTAACTCATTGTATGAAGTTAGTATTATCTTAACAGTAAAACCAGGTAAATATATTACAAAAAGGGAAAATTATAAACCAATATCTCTCATAAACATAGATGCAAAAGATCCTCAAAAATTAGCAAATTGAATTGTAAAAATGTATTTAAAAAATTACATACTACAACCATGTGAGACTTATTTCTGGCATGTAAGTTTGGTTCAACAAAAATAAATCAGTATAATCTACCACATTAAAGACTGAAGAAGAAAAATCAACGATCATATCAATTGACACAGAAAATGCATTTGACAAAATCCAAAATATATTTAAAATAAAACAAACTTCTTAGCATTCTAGGGATAGAGCACAACTTCCTCAAGTTGATAAAGTATACCTACAAAATAACTATAGCTAACATCATACTTCATGGTGAGGAACTGGATACCTTTCCTTCTAGGTCATGAACAAGGCAAAGATACTCTTTCTCACCATGCCTTTTCAAAATACTACAGGGAGTCCTAGCTAGTACAATGAGACAAAAAAAGGAAAAGGAGTAAAGTTGTCTTTTTTCACAGATGACATTATTATGTGTAAAAAAAAAAGTCAAAGAATTGACACAAAAAACTCCTGTAACTAATAATCACTTATAGAAAGCTCACAGTATACAAACTTGAAAACTCAGTTGCTTTCTTATATACCAGCAATGAATGAGTGGACTTTGATATTAAAAACACAGAATCTTCATTACAAATCTTTTGTAAACAGAAGCATCATTTTATAATGAAAATAAATTCCTTTAAATTAATGCCTTTGCTAATTCAAAGGTTTAGGCTCTTTTTTAACATGGTACACGATTATTATGGGGTAGATATAGTGACAAGAAACAATGTATCTTAACGTTTTATAGATATTACTAAGGGCAGATCGGGGAGAAATAATAGGCTGGAGATTCTGCTGAGTCATGAAATATATTATATTTTCAGGAGTCTTGATTGGTCATTGTGAACATCTTTTGAGTGATAGCCTGGTACAGTAACGGTGACCTGACTTTATCCTTCATCTTTTTCCTTCCTTCAAAGTCTCAGTTTACATATCTGTAAAGTAGAACTGGACATATCTAGCTTGCAGGGACTAAAACACTAAATAAATGTTAATGGGATATATTCAGCAGAGCAGCTGCTGTTTGATGAACTGAAAGATAACGTCAGGAACAGGGTGAAGAGAAGACATTGATTAACTCTACTGAAGCCCAGTTATGAATAATAAGGCATATAGGTGAACACAGCCCTCACCCAGATGCTCACACATGAGATTCTAGCTAAACAAAGGTTTTAGAAAATCCATCTGGGAGTCAGAGGCAGGGTCCATATCGCCATCAGCTGGGCCTTGTCAATTAGAGCTTCAGTAACTAATATTTATGAACACCTAGTAAATTCTGGCCTCTACCATGTATCTTATATGAATTCTCTAACTGAATTTCTAAAACAATTCTGTGAGGTAAATCCTTTTATCATCATTTTGCAGATACAGAAACAGCCTTAAGGGAGCTCAGTAACTTGATTACAAACTAGTAAGAGACCTAGTGAGGACTTGAAACCAGGATTGTCTAACTTCAGATCCCAAATGCTTAACCACTATTGTTTCTTAAGATGCTGGCTCTCAACAGCATAGAATGAATTTATTTCAAGAATAATATTAGCTAGTATCTATTGAGCACCTAATATATCCCAGATACTGAGATATTATTTCATTGAATTCTCATTAAAACTGTGAGATTTTTATTTAAGCTTTATTTTTTCCCATTTTACAAAGGAAGACTGAGGCTTATAGATATTACGTTACTTGTTCAACAACATAGGCCCACAGTACAAGAGCAAGGACTGGAATCCAGTTCTATTTGACTCCCAAATTCATGTTTTTACACTGCAAAAATCAATGGCTTTATAATTAGACAGGATGTCACTTGTTTTTAGAGATCCCTATTATAGCAACTATAAAATAATATGAAAACTATGACTATAAAATAAAATGGCAACCTACAGGACCTGCCTTATTGCTTTACAGTCACGCTTCATAATTATTTGACAAATATTTCTTGCTCCCCTTTGAACCATGTTAAACATTATGTACCTGGTCAATCAGATTAATTTCATGATACCTCCAATTCAAAGACTGGTTTGATTTTTTATGGTACTTTTTCTTTATGCGGCTATATTTTTGTCAGAGTTGACTTCTCTTCCAACACAGCTTAGCTCTGTCCTTGCTGAAGCAACACTCATCATTATGATTTGGGCTACAGAATGACAGCTGGCCCAACGTTGCTCTGTTTCCCAGGTGAGGAATGAGCATGTTCACAACATTGCAGAGGAAACAGAAATCTTTCAGGATGAAAAAACTCACATCCACATTCCTCTTCATTTTTTATCTTTTAACACAGCAGTTGCTCTGAATTTAACCAAAGCAGAAAATATTATTAGAATGAAAGCAGTATTAATTAAAATAGTCTATTGAGTCACAGGGCAAATTTGCTATTACAAGTTAAAGCGAAAAGAACAAGATGCTGTGCTGTTTGTAAGATGGAGGTAATTTCCTGGGGTTATTTATAAATCATTAGCAGAACTTGTTTGCAGTTGTCAGGACTTCTGCAGAAAGGGACTCACTTTTAAAACAATTATTAGAGCCAGGATAATGTGTAGGCAAGAGAATTTAGTTTGATAAATAAAGCTATTAAAATAATAACATTTATATTTCACTGATTATTGAAAGATTACTGGCTGACTGTAGAAAGCTTGAAAAACTCAGAAAAGAATGAAGAAATAGTACAAATCAGCTCCCAGGGACAACCACTCAGCATTTTTAGGTTTTTTAATCTTATATAATTTTACATATTTGAGCTTTAAGTGGAAACTGATTTTAATTTAGCATTTGATTATGAGCATTTCAGCAGTCTTCATAGCCATCATTTACTTTTACCGGATAATGGATGTCCTATAACTTTTTAACAGTTCTGCTATGGTAAATCATTTACAACTCCAATATATTTAGCCAGATAGCAGTTATGGCATAAAAACTTTAATTTGATCTTTAAAAATAAGTCATACAGTATAATTATTTTCTTTTCGTTAATATTAATTGATAGTTTCAATCAATTGGTAAACTGTCTCTTCCACAGGAGAACTAGCCACTGTTCTGATTAAAATAATCAGTGTGTCCCTTTAATATGAATGCTTGCCACCACATTTACCATCAGATAGTTTCCTGTGGTCAGATCTGTGTGTGTGTAAAATATGTGTGGTATACATGTATATGTATTTGTAAGTTGGATGAAAATCTTTAGGGAAAAATAATTGCAATTTTCTCCTTTCATTTTTGTTTTTTAATAACCTCTAGGTCTGTGAGATTAATTCTTATTCTGATATTGTGGAAGAGCCTGAGTTTAAACCTTTAGCAATAGAAAATAAAGCCTTTTTCTTCTTTTTTAGTGGCTGTATTATGATTCCCCCCCTAAAAAAATGTAATCTTCATATATTTCATACTTATAGCTATTAGGAAAATTGGAGAGTACCCTAAGAAATACTTCTACTGCTTGCATATTACCTTATTTTATACCTATCATAGTTCTTATCTGTAGTTTCTTGAAAAGAAATATAATACATGATGATATAACTTGAAATTATTAAATATGAGAAGCAAAATAAGTGTGCAATAAATAAAGCACTAAAGAAAATTAGTATGGTGTCAATTTAGCTAACTTTGTACTTCCCGAAAGTAACAAGAGTAACTAATTTATTGATAAATTAAGCATATTTATGTTTATTTGAATATATGCATATTTAATGGGAAGCTTCACTTTACCTGCATATCATTTGTGTTAGAAAGTTACCAATTAGAGTTTATTTGTAGGCTGATAAGCCCAGAAAAAAAGTAGAGGGCCTAAAAGGTATTTACATCAACCATAGAGGAGTATATATTTCTTTATAGTGCAGTCAGCCTTATGTGACAAGTTCTTATCTTTTCATACCTATTTTCCATGTTCCAGAAAGTAAAGCAGCAACAAAATATCACAACTATAAGAGAATCATTTAAATGGAATTCCCTTTCAAATTTCCTTCTACTTCTTTCTGGATGAGAATCCATGTTAAAATTGTACACAACATGCCTGTAATCCCTGTCATACTTTCTCATATATATCTACAAAAAACAAACATTTCTTCTCTCACTTTTGTGTATTTTCTCCTTTGTGAGAATTTTAGCTCTTATCTCTTCATTAAGGTGCTAAGCTATAATGTCAAAAGTTTCACCGTGAATTAAAGGGCAATTTGGTGAGGAATTAGTTCAGTTTTCATTTTATAATATATTTAGGCCTTTTTAACATACTACCTACATATTATACCTTTGATATACTATTTTATTAGAAATTTAATATTCTGAACAATGGAGCTTTAAATCAAGTGATATGCCAGTAGATCAAGCAGGACATCTCTAATGGAAAGAAGAGATAACAGTGCCTTGTGCATCCATTCAAATATCCTGTTTATGTTTTTGATGATTATGATACCTAAAGTAGCTGCTGAAAAAGGAATAAGTCAACTAAGCACAGAATCAGGGATATCTTATATGCAAAATAAATGCTTATGAAATAAATTATCTCAAAAAAAACTATGTCTAATACCAATATGTAAATATATGTTTAATTTATTTTTGTATACTACTTCTGAAATATTTGTTTATTCAAAAAGTCATTCAAGAAGTAAGACTAAGTCATTTAAGAAATGAGATTGCTTTCTTCTTCACTTTAGGTAATTGAGGATGTATTTAAATAGGAGTAACTTACTAAGGGTCCCTTCACTTATATGGCAAGTAGGAACAATTGTGTCCTTTCAGACTGTTCTTGAATTTCACTTTTGTATATGTAAATACTGGATCTTAACTACTAAAATCTTAATTTTGCCATCATTAGACAGTAAACACAAATATTTCCAGGAAATTTGCTAAGTGGCATTCAAAAAATTTTCTGCTATGAAATTTTCAAACACCCGGAACATGACTTAATTTTGAAATTCCAATGAGGACTAGATAGATATAAAGAAAAAATATTTTAATTTCTATATAAACATGTAATATATACTTAAATATATAATGTAAATACATAATTAGATATAGTTATATCTTAATCAAATTTAAAAGACAGACATAAACCTGGAGAAAATATTTGCAACCATTTGCATGCCAGGGAAATATAATACCATTGTATTATACCTTTGATATACAATTTTATAGTTGACATGATTTTTTGATGGTCTATTTGAAATATCCCAAAATTTCTATTAAGCACTTTTAGCATACATAAAACTATAACTCTTGATTTGCAAAGAATATATCATTCCCTGGATTTTTCCAATTCTAGTTAACTGTACCTTCACATATTCCAGTGACTCAAACTCTACTGCAAATATATGGAATAACCTTACTGAATTGGGTAAGGCAAAGAGGTGCTGAACTAACTTTGAAAATCAGTGGAGACTTTCAAACTAAAGGCTAAAGGAATTATACATAGCAACTTCTTCTAGTTGATGGAATTGTTTCTCCAGGAGTAAGGATAACAATTCTGAAACCTCTATGTACATGTATATTGGATTTGATCAATTAAGTCACGCTTCTCACTGCTAGAATGGGAGGTTACAGATAACCACAGGGGGATGGACAAAATTGGAGACATCAAATGAATTTATATACAGTTCAGTATAGATATAGGTAGATATGTATAGAAATGTTTATAGATATATGTGTATATCTATAGGTTGGTAACAATATCCCTGTTCTACCATTGAGAAAGGGGAGAAGTGATGATAACCCAGTAGCAGTGAGCATAACTAGCTTTTGGTTTCTAATATCACTCACATTTTTTTTTTCATTATTAGATTGTGGTTATGAGTTTTGGGAGGAAACTACAGAGGTAAATGGTCATTCTAATCACAGTCTATAAAGAGAACATGCTATTAAAATGCATTTACTGGTAAAATGGCTGATTCAGGTCTATTGAAGAGAATCTATAGAATAAGGTGGGAGAATCTTGTAGTTCCAGAAAATTAAGGTGATACTCATAACAAACAAACAAATAAAAACAAAACCCAAACCAAAACAAAACACCCACAAGTATGAGAATATATCAAAGGGACAAAGGAGCCAATTGAAAAAGCTCCAAATGGCCAAAGGTGGAAAAAATAACACAGTATTGTGTTATAACTCCAAATTTAAATAAATAAATGGAGATTAGACAAATCTTTGAAGAAGAATTCTAAATAATCTATGTTGGTACTTGCAGAACACACTTTAAGTTTGGCTTGCTGTTAGTGACTTCCTCCCAAAAGGTACAACATGAAAGTGCACGGAAAGAATTACTTTACAGGGGACAACCCTGATAATCAATACTTCAGTCAGGTGATTGAAGTTAACATCAATAGAGTGAAGTTCACTTTGATAAGATGGGATGTGATTGGCACTTTACCTCCATGGTCTTTCTCCCCAAACCTGTAACTATGGTGTAATCATGAGAAAAACATCAGCCAAATCCTAGCTGAGGAACATGCTACAAAATTTCTGAGCAGTACTCTTCAAATATGTCAAGGTCGTCAAAAACAAACAAAATCTGAGAAACTGGCACAGCTAAAAGGAGCTAAGATGATATGACAACTAAATGAAATGACTAAATGTAATACAATATCCTGGATGGGATCCCGGGACAGAAAAAAAAGGACATTAGGTTAAAAAGTAAGGAAATACGCATGACATATGACTTTAGTTAATATTCATGTACCACTATTGGTTCATTAGTTGTAATAAGTGCACTACATTAATTAATTACATATTAACTAATTTAAGACTTTAAGTATAGGAAAAACTGGGTGCGGGGTATGTGAGGACGCTCTGTACCATCTTTGCAATTTTTCTGTAGATCTAAAATTATCCTGAAAAAAAGTTTATTTAAGGAATACATTTGGTGAAATAAGCCAGATACAAAAGGAGATATATATTTATACATATATATTTATATATATATATCTCCTTTTGTATCTGATATATATATATATTTATATTTATATAGACCCATTTGTATGAAAGTCTAGGAAACATTATTCTAATCTCTAGTGATAGAGAGCAAACATGTTAGCAATTGCTTGGAGCCAAGGATGGAGATTGAGACTGACAGTAATGGACAGGAGGTGATAAAACCTTTTATATATTATTGTTACACCACTGTGTGTGAGTGTGCTTATGCATACACATGCATGTATTTGTTAAGACTCACCAAACTCTACACTTAAAATGTGAGCATTTTATGTATGCAAATTATACTTTAATAAATTTTTCAAAAAGAAGCTAGAATCCCTTTCTAAATATGGATACTATAAGCATACTTGTACTCCTGGGAGGAGGGAATCTATGTGTAAAATTGAGAAGATTCTTATTCCTTCACATACTTAGTTTGTGGTAGGAAAAAGCTGATGACTGATATGCTTTGTCTTTCTTAAAAAAGTGGTTTTGTTTTTAATGATTAGAGAGTTTTTTTCCCTGTGATTTTGCTTTGACCTTTTTATTATGTGTCTATGTCCTTTGTAGGAAATGATGCACTCTGAGGGTCTATTAATAATAATTCATATAATTAATTATGCTATACAAAATTAAGAGAATAGAAATAGTTTATATGGATAGAATATATATTTCAAATAATATAAAGAGCTTCATATATGCCATTCAGCCTGAAAGCATCTTCAGTTTTAGTAAGATGTCAAGAGAGCTATTATTAATGAAAGCTGAATACCACAGTGAAGCGTGGGTGCTGACTTCTTAAACTAACAGGAAAAGAACAGCTTTTTAATTGGACTGGATGCTGTTTTGTTGGAGTCACTAGGAGAAAAAATCATTATGCTTTGGCAGCAAAATACTTTGTCCATACCAATGATAAAGAATGAACTAAAACATTTTCCTTTCTTTTCCCTGTCTTTATGAGCTCCTGAAAACCACATGTGGTCATTCAGGTTTCAGGTGTTTATTGGTCACCAGGAGGTGAAGAGTATGGTACGCTAGATATGTAGATACACTTTAATATTTATTTTAAATATCTATAATGTTTGGTGGAATGCAAATTGATGATAATTTCAAGCAAGAAACTTCTTTGCTTTATACTTCCTTTCAGAGCCTACAAATAATCTAACTTCTGTGTGAACACAGGTTTTCAAAGAGCAAGGCAATATTTGCATTGAATAAAGGTCATATGCTTGAAATATAAAGGTTATACTTGAAATAGAAAGATTTTTTAATTATAAAAATATTCTAGCCCCATAAACATCTTAACCAGAAAGCTATTCATGTAAATTAGGTATTGGATTTATCAAATGGTCTGTATAACAGTTTATGAGTGCTAAATAATATAAATAAAATGCCCTCTGCTACCTTCCTTTTCTTTCACTGAAAATACATTTATACTTTATACACACACACACATACACACACACACACACACATACATATAAACAAAAAGATAAATATTAGTAGATTTTCCTTCTGAGTTAACTGTACTCTAATAAAACTAATGTTCAGAATTTTATTGTCATGAAAATGTTTTCATTGTAACTAATGGGGCATTTGCTGATTCAAATCAAACTTTCCTCAGGTATAAAATAAAGATATTTAGTGGGTTTTTTTTGCATGAAAAATGACAACCATATAGCCTTGGAATTAGTAATAAGGTAACCTTTACTAAATAGAAACTCAACAAAATACAGAATATAGTTATCATTCTTATAAACAGGAAACTTGATACCATGTTGGCCAGTGGAGTCTAGATTCAGATAAAGTGACTGAATTCAAAGTATATGATTTTTTATTCAAATGATCTACCTATAACTGAATGCCAAAATATTGGAAACTATTTTCAATAAAATGAAATAGAAAGCTATACTTTTTAAAAGTTGTAAGAAGATCTTATAAAATACATTGATGAGATTTCTAATCAATATGGTATTGAAAATTCATGCTTAGGGTGTTCCCATGCTCTCCTGGTTCCAATCACATAACATAGATGGAGAAAATTAATGAGGCAGACAGTGTACCAAAAGTGGAATGGAAAACAAGTCAGAAGAAAGTCCTGAAAGAAAAAAAAGAACAAAAAAAAAAACACTGTGGTCCTGTAGAGTAAGAAACTGAAAGTGACTCACATGGGGCAGTGAATGAGAGGCACTCGCCATTTGAACCAGTGATAGGGCTCTCTGTGCATAGAAGAGGCTAAAAAGAGCCAAGAGTGATTTCTGCTTGGGTCTCAGGTTTCTATAAGGTGCATTCCAAGGGAGACATTAATAAACTGTCTCATAGTCAAAGCCCAAAGCAACTCACCAAATAAGAGGTCCATAGGGCCAGATGAAGGCAACAAAAGAAATGCTGGACAAATAGTAGATATAATAAGTTCTAAGGCTTATTGAAAGCTTATCTGCCCAGAAGTGGTCTTAGTGACTTATACTAATATATTTCATGCTAATACTCCTATGAGGAGCCCATGCAGCACATCCCCACTGCCACATTCAAGGTGAATCTGCTAAGAAAAGTCCCAAACACATCAGGAAAATAAATGAAAAGAAAAACAGTGAACAATGTTCTGTTACTCAAGATTGGATTAAAACCACAGATCAATTTGAAAATGACTTTTTTCATTTAGGCTATCCTCCTTTCCCTAAAACAAAGCAAAACAAAACAACAAAAAACTGAAGAAAAGGATATTTTGAATATATATAAATAGAAATACAGAAATAAATGGAACAGCTGGTAGTTATGAAAGGAGCCTATTAAAAATATTATAAAGGAGAAATATATTTAAAAATTTAAAGATAGATAAGAGAGAGAGAGAGAGAGAGAGAGAGAGAGAGAGAGAGAGAATTAAAGAGTAGGAAAAGAAACTAAAAATTTTTCTTTGTTGTAAATTGTTACACTCATGAAGTAACACTACATAAACATATGTGTAAGAATACGGAAAAAAGGTGGGATATAAAGGAGGAAAAGAAGGCTATAAAATTTTATTTAAAAAAGTTCTGAAGCAAATATAGCACTTATATTTGTTTAATCTGAGTGGTGGATATTTGGTTCATTATATTTTTTAAATTTATGAATATTAAATAATTTATTTTGAAGTACATCAAACAAAATGTTCCACCTTTTTTTTGTATTTTTTCAGTCTACTTTCAAATAACAATATAACGATTTATGGGCAGTGTGAGTACCTTATAATATCAGAATAATCCTAATTCTTTCCTCCCGTCCCTTGTATCATTGCTGTCATTCACTTTACACACATGTAATTATAAATAAGCATGTTATAGATATACACGTATATGTGTACTTATATACACATATATACTAAGCATACATAATTAAATACATTATTACTATTATTATTTTAAACAAGCTGTTATCTGTTAGACCAATTACAAATAAGAAAATTAAAGTTTATATATACATTACCTTCACTTATTGCTTCTTTGATATTCTTCCATACTACATGTAGATCTGAGTCTGAACTATTTTCCTTCTCTCTAAATATCTTTTAACTCCTTGCACGGCAGGTTTTTACTTACAAACTCCTTCAATTTTTATTTTTCTGAAAAAGTCTCTCTCTCCTTCACTTTTGAAGGATAATGTCACAGAGTAAAGAATTCTGTTGGTGTTTTTTTTTCCCCTCAATTTAAACATTTCACCCTACTCTCTTCTTGCTTGCATAGTGTCTGAGAAGTTGGGTATGGTTCTTTGTTCCTCTATAGGTAAAGTATTTTTTTCCCCCTTTGTTTCTTTTCAGGGTTTTTTTCTTTATTATCATTACCTGTAGTTTGAAAATGATATACCTAGGTACGGATGAGGTTTTCTTGTTTTTCATTTTTGTTATTATCCTCTTTGGTGTTCTTCCTGGATAGGTGGTTTTGTGTTTGACATTAATTTGAGGAAAGTCTCAGTCATTATTGTTTTAAAAATTCCTCCTCTTCTGTTCTTTCTTAATTGTCTTTCTGATATTCCCATTATGTCTATGTTATACCTTTTATGGTTGTGCCACAGACCTTGGATAATCTTTCTCTTCTTTTTTTGTCTGTATTCTCTTTGTTTTTCAGTTCAGGTGGTTTCTATCGCTAGATTCTAAAGCGTGGAGATTCTTTCCTCAGCTGTGCCCAATCTACTAATAAGCCCATCAAAGGGTTTCTTCAAATTCTTTATTTCTGTTGACAATGCTTTTTTGGTCTCTAGCATTTTTTGTTGTTGATGTCGATTCCTTCTTAGAATTTCCCTCTCTGCTTATATTGTCTATCTTTTCTTGCATGCCGTCTCTTTTAACCATTAGCGCTCTTAGCATATTAATCACAGTTCTTTTATATTATGCTCTG
Source organism: Rousettus aegyptiacus (assembly GCF_014176215.1). NCBI lineage: Eukaryota > Metazoa > Chordata > Mammalia > Chiroptera > Pteropodidae > Rousettus > Rousettus aegyptiacus. The sequence continues at coordinate 122,853,823 of NW_023416284.1, read as the reverse complement.
ATAATCCAGTATCCCTGATCTGACTCTGGTTCAGATGCTTGATCTGTGTCTTCAGTTGTTTTTTGGATTTTATTGTGCCTTGTGATTTATACTTAATAGCCAGGCATAATTTGCTTCTACTGGGTGAAAGGAACTGCTGCAAATAGGCTTTTAGTAATGTGATATTTAGGTTGTAGGGATGGGACACATTCTATGATTTGGTTTCAGACTTTTAGTGAGCCTATGCTCCAGGAGGTGAATTTCACAAGTCTTTTAATTTCAACTACGTAATTAAGAGAGCATGGCTAGTGTGGGCTGCAGTTGGCTATTCCCTTCTCCCACGAGGAAGGTTACACCTGACTGGAATCCAGTATTCCTCCTCCCGCAGGTGAATTAGGTTTTGATAATTATCCCAGCAGGTTCAGCTTGTTACGTTTCCCCTCCAGATGCATTAGGGGATTTTTCTCTGATAGTCACTATGAGAACCTGATTGAGCTCCTGTAAGGAACCTCACAAAATCGTGGGATCAACTTATGCCTGGGTTTCCCTGGACTTTCTAACTTTCAAAGTTGTCCACACTGAGCCTCCAGTAATTCATCGGTTGCGGAGTAGGTTTTCCTACCTGGCATTGACTCCTGAGGCAGTTTGCACTCGTGATTCTCCGTTCCAGGTAAGCCATGGCTCCTTGTAGTCTCTTGTCTATTTCCCCAATCCTGGTGGGGAGATGCTTGCCCTGTCTCCTCTTCTCTCTTTCATATCCAAAAGTTGTTTTTTTAGCCTGTTCAGCTTTTTACTTGTTAGGATGGCATGGTGTCTTCTAAAGTCTTTATATGCGAACCTTGAACCATATTTGTCAATTTTTAAGGACTTTTTCATGAGCATATTTTCACATGGGAACAGGCAAATTAGAAAACATAATGATTTTACATCTACGCATCCCAGTTTTCTCATCCTGGCACACATGTGGCTCAGCCTGAGCTTCCCTCTCCTACTTTGACAGTGGATTCAATTCTCAAATTATTGTTATTTTTTGGCAGAATATTAATTTTTATTTTTATTATATTAAGTTTATTGAGGTAACCTTTATTAATACAATTATATAACTTTCAGGTGTGCAATATAATTTGACATCTATATATTCTATTGTCTGTTCACCACCCAAAGTCCAGTTTCCTTCACCTACCATATATTTGACTCCCTTTACCCACTTCACCCTTCCCCTTTATCCCCTGTATTTGACCCTCTTTACCACATCTGTTTTCTCCACTCCTCCAACACCCCCTACCCTTTGTCAATTCTCAAATTGTAACTAGACAGTCTCTCAGAATTTTTGAAAATATATCATCTATTCTTCTTACCTAAAGTCAAATGCTCCTTCAAATATATGGTTATCCCTCTTTTCATTTATAGTTTTGAAAAATATTTTTTCTGTATTGTATATCTGGAGGTTTTTTACATTAAAATGTAAAGTCAGTGATTTTAAACTGCCTGTTTTCAAGAATTACTATAAAGCTATAGTAATCAAGACTATGTAGTATTAGCATAAGAATAGACATATAGGTCAGTGGAACAGAATAAACTGTCCAGGAATAAATTCACACTTATAAGGTCAATGGTGCATGTATGTATATGTGTGTATTTATAGATATGTATCTGAAATGGAATATTCAGCCATAAGAAGGGAAATTTCGCAATATGTGACAATATAAATGAACTTTGAGGGAGTTATGCTCAGCAAAGTAAGTCAAATAAATACTGCATGATATCACTTACATGTTGAATCTAAAAAAGTGGAACTAATAGAAACATTGAAATGATAGTTACCATGGGCTAGGAGGGTGGAGTAGGGGAAATGAGGATATGTTACTCAAAGGGTACAAAATTCTGGGGATCTAATGGACAACCTGATGATTATAGTTTATAATACTGTATTTTATATTTGAGAGTTGCTATGAGAGTAGATCTTAAATGTTCTCACCACAGAAAAGAAATGGTAATTATGTGATGTGATGGAGCTGTTATACAAATGCTATGGTGGTAATTATTTTGCAATATACAAATATAGCAAATCAACATGTTTTACACCTTAAATTAACACAGTCTTATATGTTAATTATCTTACTAAGGTGAGAGAGAAAAGGGAGAAAAGTTATCATATAAGTAATCTAATTTTCTACCTTGAGAAAATAAAACCTAGTTTTTCTCTGTCTAGAAAAATAAATGCAAACTAAACCAAAACGAGTAGGAAAAAGGATGTAATATAGATAAGATATAATTAAAATTGAAGTTAGAAAATACATAAAATCAATGAAACCAAAACTTTTTTAAGGTAAAAAATTGATAAAGTTTTTGCTGGCCTGACTGAAAAAAGATAGAGAAGAAATAAATTACTAATACCAGGAATGAAAGCTATCACTCCAAGGATACCCCTAAAAATCTCACAATAATTAAGTAGTTAAGGGGATTACTATAAATAATCTTAGGCATGTAAACTCAAAACCATATATAAATGGGGCGATTCATTGAAAGATAAAAAACTACCAACTTAGACAAGAAGTAGAACACTTAAATAGTGCTGTATCTCTTTAAAAAGTTTAATTTGTAGTTAAAAACATTATAACATGAAACTCCTGTCCTAGATGTTCCCATGAAAAATTTTACTAAAATTATGGCATAATTTTCTTTAGAAAGGAAAAAGGAGGGCAGTGTTCTCAATTTACTTTATGATACCACTGTTACCTTGATACCAAAAATATAAAGACAGTACAAAGAAAGAAACTAATAACCAATATCTCACATGAACATAAACACAAAAAAATCTTCAACAAAACATTATTAAATTCAGCAATATGTGTGTGTGTATGTATAAATAAAACATCATGACCAAATGTGGTTTATCCCAGGCTAGTCAGCACTCAAAAATTGATCAATGTAATCTACCATATGAAAAAACTAGAGAAGAAAAAGTGCATGGTCTCATTAATAAATGCAGAAAAATCACTTGACATGTATCAACATCCATTTGTGCTAATAACTCTCAGCAAACTGGAAATACTAGAAAAATTCCTTAACAAGGCTAAGCTTATCTATAAAACTATTGATACACTTAAAACCTATAACATTATATTTAACAGACAAAACCTGAAGACTTTCCCCAAAGATCAGAAACATAGCAAGAATGTTCATCTTGTCACTTCTATTTAATATCATATGGGAAATCATTGCTAGTTAAATAAGTCATGGAAAAGAAATAAAAGGCATACAGAGAGGAAAAGAAGAAATAAGACTATTTCTATTTTGAAGACATGATGTATAGTAAAATCTTGAGAAATCTACAAAAAAAGATCTCTTAGAATGAATAAGTGAATTTGATAAAGTCACAGAATATAATAGACAAAAAAAATCACACTTTTACATACTAACTTTGAACAATTAGAAAACAAAACAAAACAAAAAACACCATTTACGACAACCAAATCTATCTAATATTCAGGTATAAATGTGTCAAAGTACAGGTAGAAGCTGAATGTTGAAACAATGTTTCTGAAAGAAATATAAAACAAAAATATTATTAAAATATCAATTCTACAGTTGATATAGATTTTATACAGTCCTAGCAAAACCCAAGCAGGATTTTGTAAAGGTATTGACAACTTGATTGAAAATACATTCAGATAGACAAAGAGTCTGAAAATAGCTAAATGATTTTGAAAAAGAACAAAGTTGGATTCACACTACCTGTCCTTAAATATGACTCTAAAGCAGTAGTAATCAACACAATGTAGTACTGACAAAAAATAAACATATAGATTAATGGGAGACAATAGAGATTCCAATAATAGACTCACACAATTATGGTCAATTGATTTTTGATAAATGAGGAAAAGCAATTCAATGGTGATAGAATAGTTTTGTCAACAAATGATGCTGGATCAACTGAATATCCAATGTAAAAAAAAAAAATAGGCTCAATCTATACTTCATACCACATAGAAAATCAACTCAAAGTGGTACACAAATCTAAGTGTTTACCTAAAATAAAACTTGTAGGAAAATAAACAAAATCTTGAATTCAGGTTAAACAGAGATTTTTTGGTTACAACGCTGAGTGTGATTCATAAAATTTTCAAAAGGACAAAAGGACTTCATCAAAATTAAATACTTTTGCTCTGTAGAAGGTGCTGTTAAGAGAATTAAAAGCCAAGTTATTAACTAGGAGAAAATATTTTCAATTCATACGTCTGACAGTGGTCTTATATCTAGAATGTATAAAGAACTCTCAAAAGTTAGGAATAAGAAAACAAACCACCTAGTTGTTAAAAATGAATGGCCAAAAGATTTGAACAGAAACTTCACCAAAGAAGGTAGTGGATGACAAAAACACACAAAAACTATTTAAAATTGTTAGTCATCAAAGAGATGCAAATTAAACTGTAATAAGATACCTATTATAATGGCTTAGTAAAACTGCCTATACCAAGTACCCACAGATATGGAGCAACTGGAGCTCATACATCTTCAGTAGAAATGCAAAATTGTACCCTGCCTCTGTAAAAGAGTTTGGCAGTTTCATGTGATTGAGAAATTTCACTCTTAGTAGTTTACCCTAAAGAAATGAAAATTTATGTTCCCTCCAAAATATGTACTTGAATGTTTATAATATTATTAATAATAACCTAAATTTGGGACTAACCCAAATATCCTTTGATGAGTGAATGGATAAACAAACTATGGTACTTTCATACAGTGAAATACCACTTATCAATTAAAGGGAGCAAACTACTGATACAAACGCAGAACTGATGAATCTCAAATGCATTATGCTAAGTGAGGAAGCCAGACACAATGATTTTCAGTTTTGCATGATTCCATTTACATGTCAAAACATACAACTTTATACCCAGTAAAGGTGAATTTTACTGTATACAAATTATACAAAATTATAACTAACGAAATTATCTCAATGGGTTATACTTTTAAGATCTATACATGTCACTGTATATACATTTATTTCATTAAAAAATAGATAATTTTCAAATGCATCTTTATGGAGACTTTCCATCTCTAAGATTTATCCTGCTTTTTTCCTATTCATATTAATATATTCATACTCATCCTTAATTAGGTCAGTCATCTTTCATCTGTAGTTGCCCCTTTATATATAATTGTTGAATTAATAACGAGAGTCCCCTAAGAAAATTTAAATCTCAGAAAACTCATCTCTACATCAAGTGAGGAATTAGTTGTACATCTAAAATTTCTTTTAGAAACATAAGCATTACCTTTTCAAATCTTCTCATGATTGAAGATTGGTCTGAGATTATAATCCTCAAAATGTATTTTATAAGCACTTTCTTTAGCTTTGCTAGATTTAACATTTCAACAATTAACATTTAAATTCCATTTTCTCCTTATACATTGCTCTTCTCTTGTATCATTATCTCTGTTAAATTTACTAAAATAATGTTTAGGTCTTTAGTTCTTTAATTTTTGTTCATCAGAGAAAAAATAGAAGGAATATAGCTCTCATTTTTATTTCTTAATGTTAAACAATTATATACTAAATGCAGCTTTCTAATGTCACATTTGCCATCTCATTAATGAAAACATCCAAAATTAATTTTTTTCTGCAAAAGTGTATTGTAGTTCTTGGCTCCCATGTTTTCATAATTTTTACAGGTTTATGAAAATTAAAATGGAAGTATCGAGTGATCTCTGAACCATTCCTGGGGTTATTTTTAAGAAGAGAAAAATCTTTCTATAAAATATATAATTCAAATGTTTCAAAATCAAATAAGACACCCAGAGACTATCTTAAGCCTAGTTCCTGAAGAGCTGACATTTTTCACTCTGTCTGTCTCCCTTTTCTATCACTATTCTCCTTCCTAGGTTTATCTTTTATTTTAAATAGAATTACCACATTTCTTCCTCATCTCTCAATCTAAACCACATGTAGATTAAGTAGCCTTCTATATGAAAATGAGAAAAAGAGAAGTTAGTTTTGAATCACAAGTTCAAGTTATCTTATTGAATAAATCACATTTGCCACTATAACAAGAAAAAAATAAAACAATATTTAATTTAAAAAAAGCCCTAAACCAACCTCCATTACTCAGGAGATAGCTGCCTGGTTCGAATTTGACTCTACCCCTTATTGGCTATGTGAACTTGGGCACAGTAATTAACTTCTTTATGCCTTATTGTCTTCTCTGACAAAATGAGGATTTTAGCACTACCTAACTCCTAAGATTATTGTGAGGGTTAAAAGGATCAATATCTGTAATGCATAGAACAGTGTCTGGAACAAATGTTATAAATTATCAAATAATAGTAATATAATGGTAACATAATAACAATGATGATATAATAAACAGTAATAAAAATATTTCCACTATTTGATTTTCACCAAAACTGTATAAGAAAAATAGTTCATTATGCCATTCCTCAGTAGTGTAATCCCCTCCCTGCAAGGAACCTGTATATATAGACAATATTACTCTTCTTTAAGAATCAAACATGAAATCAGCATGTAAGATTTAGAGAAGATATATACAAAGAACTGAAAGCTCACAGGATAGCTGGACTTCCCTATAACTTAATATAAATTTTAAAATGTGTAAAAGAAAATAAGTCAATTAGAATGAGATTTCTTAGTCACAGTTGTTGAAAAGAGACCCAGTAGATCTCGTAAAAGAATGTGAATTTGTCTGGTTCTGATAACTTGCATATTCTTATTTTATAAGTAAATATATTTGGGAATCTTAGATTAATGTACAACAATGAACCACAGCACATAGAGGAGGGCTGGTCTATGGTATGTGATCTATAAATCAGAGGTCCCCAACCCTTGGGCCTCAGACAGAGCTGCACAGCAGGAGGCAAGCGAACAAAGCTTCATTTGTTTTTGGAGCCGCTCGTCAGTGCTAGAATCACCTCCTCAGTTGCGTATCAGATCATCAAGCATTAGATTCTCAGAGGAGCACCCGTTCCTAGTGCCAAAAACTTTGGGACTACTGCTATAAATGATGGCTGTTACTATTTTTATATTTATTGGCATTATTATCATCATAATTGATATTAACTCATTTTTGTATTTTATTCCCAGAAAATAAATGTCAGACCCTAATTTGATATAGTATAAGTGGTGTATACCTTCACTGGAAGAATGCATAAAACAGTAAGTGGGAAGAATAGCTAGTCTCTGTGGGAGATATAGATCTTATACTGACATTGTACAGAGTGGAAGTTTAGTCAATGCGCCTGAACTAAGAGCCAGCAAATTGGTTTCTGAGGTGACAGGGCTGAGTGCTACACTCCTGAACTTGACAGAATCAAAGCTAATGGGAGAGCTATGAAAAGGCAGATGGAGAGTAATTCTTAGATAAAAACCTAACTGCACTTCTGACCTTACATAAGTTTCCTTTATGAAACTTCCACAGCCTACCTTCTACAGTGTCAGATTTCTCTAAACTTTTGTTTTAATTAAGTTCAGTTGATAAGTTTCCTTCGAAATACTTCTGCAAATATCATTTGATCAGAATGCCATCCTGAAATAGTAAAATCTTGATCATAAAGTTTTAAATATATATTAATTCTATTTAGTCATTAAAAATATACATACAATCAAATTTTACTCTGTACCTTTCATATCTAAGGCACCATGCAGAGTGCAAGGACCCTAAGGCTGAGTAAGACAGAGGCAATTGGACAGTGCAGATAGGTAAACTAATAGGCACAACAATCTGTGATATTAGTAGCAGCTGTAGGGAAACACAGGGGGAAAAGCATCTTAAAAATGTTAAAAACTGGAACTAGAAATAAGCTAATAAGATCCTAAACCACATTTACATTATTGTTCATGCTTTAGTGAAAAGATAAGAATGATTTCTAATTAGTCTTTCAATTGCTTGGTTTTAAATATGTACTTCTAACTTGCAAAAGTGTTCTTAAAAGTAGTTTCCCTCTCCATTAAATTAAGTACCCTCTGTAATCTTCTTTAAACTATTAAATTTATTTTAATAAAACCTTTCTTCATAGATAATATAAAGGTAAATGAGGACTCTGAATTAATGGAAAAGTATAGCCTTTTTCATATTAACCACTTTCAGAAAACAATGTCCTTAGTATAGTCTTATATGCCTCTGAATTGAAGGTCAGTATTCTCCTTCAGCTGTGCAAGACCATGTAATGTTTTAGTCATTTCTGAAACCATTAAATTAAACTCCTAAAAGCTATTTCAATATTGTTTTGTTTTATATAAGAATTTTTGAGAAAAACTGGAAGTATAAAGCAAATTTTTTAAAGTATATTGTAATTGTTAGAATAATATATACACTTACTAAATAAATGTTCTGTGTTTTTAAGCCCTGAGTTTCTGTTAGCATGACAGATGATAAAATGGGGACCAACTTATTTCAAAGTTTTAACTCTTGAGTATTACTGGTTTCCTCACTAAAATTTAGCAAAAATTGTTGCAGTATTCTCAAAAACAACCAGGATTTTACCTGACTCCTAAAAATTCTGAGATACTGTCATTTTTAAAAGGTCATATATCAAGTCCTGGCTTCTGGTAATGGTAGTAGAGTAGCTTAATAAGACTAACCTTACTTCCAGTAACAATAATAAACTCTGAACAAAATATTTATAAGGAACTATTTAAAGAATAGTGCAGGTAGAAGCTAGAAAGGATATGACCCTTGAACTGTCCGTGTCGATTTTTTTCCTTGGGGCACTTGCCAGTCCCCAGAGCAAACCAAAGATAAAACTCAAGCACAAAAATCATAGTTTTATTGGGTTGAAGAGTCAGTATCTGGATTTCAGGACCGTCATATAGGCTAGAAAATTTAGGGAGATGGTATCCCAGAAAGGGGGATCGCAGCCAGGAAAGCCTAAAATTTTTATTATCCACCCATCCTTGATACTCTCATGAGCTGTGAGACTCCAAGGAGCTCAGAGGGAAAATAATACCTAAAGGCTGAAAGGTTAAACAAAGATGTTAACAGATTCCTAGTGAAAGGAAGAAAGTTTGGAGTTCAATCCTCCAGATTAAAGAGGCTTGGTAAACATTCCAGGTTTTTCATTAATGCTGCAGAAGGGTCAGAACTCAGAACTAAGGGACACAGGCACAAGGACACATCTCTCAGTGGAATTGGAAGGATTGTGGGAAGAGGATAGAGAATGGAAATGCAAGCTAGGAAAATAAAGTCTTCCAGTTTTTCTGAAAACATCAGGAGTGGGTTCTGAAAACTGCGATCGGTGATTTTATTTCAAACTAAGAAAAAAATTCTACAGAGAATTATTAAATATTTTACATGGATTGCATATTGTACTCAGTTTATCCTCCCACCAACTCACACAGTATCATTTTAAGTATAAGTATACAACGTTTTATGGTAAATTTGGTAAAATCTTAAAACATGGAAAAGACAGGTGCTCATAAATTCTTCTAGAAAAATTTCCTGCAAGAATTGTCTCTAAAGTTATGCACAGATATGCACACAAGGATGTTCATTGGTATTACTTAAAGTAGTAAAATATAGTAAACAGTCTAAAAAATCATCAATGAATGTATTTATTAGAATTCTTTCCAGAAACATTTCTCACTCACATTGTGTAGTTTGAAGATAATTTACTCAAGGAACAACTTAAAAATATGTTGCAAAGTGTTAGCAAGGAGTAAGGGAAAATGGTACTAGAGATAGAGGGAGCAGTTACCACCTCTGTGCCAAAAAGGGAAAGAGAAGGATCACCAGAAGAGAAAGGGAGAGGGCCACTTTTATAAGATCTAAAACTTTTGGTCAAGGGATGCAGCCAGCCCAAGACAAGCCTTAAGGGAAGGAGGAATGGCTTTCCCCTCTTTGATCTTATGGCTCAACCAAATGAAGTCAAGTGATAAGGGTACCTCTTGATGTGATCCATGCATGCTAGCTTCCAAAGATACAAAGAAGGTGGCAAGGGTGGCAAATAAATCTAGAAAGGCAAATAGAAGATATTTAAACTTGCTACAAATTACAGTGTGATTTTCATTTATCCATTAAAATAAATTGGCTTATTTAAAGTAAAAAAAGGCAAGTAGGCAAGTAGTTGAACAGGAAGAATATATCGGATAGTTGAGTGTGTTAATAATAAACAGTAGACATGATAGATGGATAGTATAAAACATTCCACTTCTGTCTATATCCACATTCAATATATGGTATAATTAGCCCCTCTTCTGTATGTTTGAAAATGAATATAAAATAAAGTATGTTTAAAAAAGTATTAACAGTGTTACAGGTAGGGAGTTGTATATGGGCTTTGAAGAGGATGGAAGACTTTTATGTTCCATAATTTTGTGACTTTTGTTTTTATATGAGAATGTATTTTATCATTTTTTGATATTATTTTTATCATTACAATTTTATCATTATTTGATAAACCTAGAACATCAGGAGAAAAAAAATCATAATCACTAGGATCATGCATAATTTCAATAAGAACATATTTCATCACCTTATTTCAGTATATACAGGTTTAACTAATCTTGTAAATGAGAGAACTATGGTAGCAAAATATTTGACAGTTTCTCAGGTTGTCACTGAGGACAAGCTTGAAGGAATGTGTTTTCGTTAATCATACACCTAGAAATCTTTGAATCCCAAACCTAAATGACATCTATAATGGCGTGCTCTGTCTTCTGCCCTGTTTTGATCTCTTAATGACATATATCACATTATTAAATGATGTGATGAAAACACTGCTGAGCAAGATATGTAATCTAGTGATGGAATGAGGAGCCAAAAAGATACTGACAAACAGAATGACAAACTAATAAAATAATACATCGTCTGATGTAAATGTAAGATCAAACAAAATTAAGATCAAAGATCAAACAAAATTATGTATATCCAGGATCAAGTAAATGTGGCTTAACAGCTGTATATATTTAATTTGAATCGATTCAGTGTCAACGTGATATGGCTCACTACAAAACTGAACCACTTTATACCACATTTATAAAACATTAGTTGCAGGAAGGCTAATGAGGTTATACTAAGAATTTTAGATTAAGTGGAGCATGCTCAAAGAAGAGCTCTCATGCTGGTAGCAAAGTTTTAAAGCGAAATCTTATGGGCACTGGTTAGAAGATTTGCCTGTATGCTAGCCCGATGTAAACCACATGATAGCACAATAGCTGGATCTGTTGTAGAAGCCTCTGGGATACAAGTGGTTCTAGAATTAGGACCAGTGAGTCATGGGTGTACAGAGATAGAATCCAGTTAAATACAAAGAAATTTATCCGATAGTGTTCTCATCAGAATTAACTGCCTTAGAAGGTAATGAGCTTTTGGAAGATAATTTATATATGAGATTCAGCAACTTACACCTTTCAGATGCTTCCCACGCTGGGATTCTGCATTTCCACGTATTTCCCTTTTTTTGTGTGTGGATGAAATAAGACTTCCTCTGGTGTCCACATTAGCAAAATGATGCTGAATTTGTATTAGTCTGGTTTCTATTTTCACCATATGATAAGCACCTAGGATATGAGGAGAATTGTTATTAAAAGGGCCAATTTACTGGGCTGCTGTATTCCTGCCAACCTGCAGGTAAAATGATTTTCAGTTTTTAAAATTCTTAATGGATTCTTCCTTCTATTCAGACATAATTTTCTATCTGTGAATATGCCTGCTTGCTTTTTCTGTTCCTTTTATCTTTTTCTCCTCAGGTGTCTTCTGAAACTTTTTCATTCTGAACTATTTACCTCCTATGATTTGCTAAGTTTTACTTTCAGTCTTTGACTAAGCTGTAGCAGGTCCTCTACTCTGCTGACCTTTCACCTCTCTTTAAGACTTTTCATTATAGATATCTGAGGGAATATGTAGTTTAAATCTTTTCAACTTTAATTCTCTTCTTACATTACTATCTTTAAATTTTGTTCATTTCTTTCCTTTTAAAAAATTTTCTATATTATTCACATGTGATCATTTTATCTAAAAATGTGTGCTAATTATCTCTATTAATTTTTGAATGCAAAGTCTTGTCAATGCAACACTTTGACTATGACTAGTTTATTTCCCCAACTATGTAATATAAAAATACTTTTCTGTATTTATCTCTCTTTTGTCAAACTGTATTTACCACAATGGAGAAGAGGTATTCAGCTTATTGATATTTAATAACTATTAGGAACAATTCGCTATAAAACTGATAGCTTTTATTTTAATAAGTCATGCATAATAATTCAAGGGCAGATGGTACCCTTACTCTTGGCTACCTAAGCATACAGAGATTCCAGAAGAATTTTCAAAGAGACCCAGTATTTGAACCAAATTTGACTAATGTAATTCAAGCCATAATATGTTTATGGGATAAATGTTGCATGGAATAACCAAAGTGATTTTTTTGAGTTTATGTAATTTGCCTTCAGCTCCTAAATGGGTATAGGACTAATGTTTTAGACTTTTAGGATACCTCATACAGTCACCCTTCTTGTAATCTATAAGGAAAAGTTTCCCCTTTTTAAGGGACACCTTCCCCTTTTCGGAGGAGGACTCATGAACCTTGATTCTTTTAGATATTAGCTTCAAAATGGTTGTCTGGTTTGATTCAACACCAAAGATTTACTTTTTAACATATCTCTTATTAGATGCAGAAAGAATCATTCTCTTAATAATGAGTAACATATGAAATGAGTTAAGTATCTTCAGTATGTGCTTGGGCCCTACAAAGACAGTAAGGGGGCCAAAGGTTGACAAAATAGGTTTTACACAGGGATAATATATTTTTTCCTACATTTCTCAAATTTCATAATTTTAATTGCCACAATTTCCTTGTTTTCCATACGTGCACTTGATAGTCCATTGAAATCAAACCTTGAACATATGCAATTACACTTAAAAACCAATTTTAAAAGATAAAATACATCAAAATAGTGATTCTAATATCTAATAAAGCAAGCCTGGGAGACTTAGCTGTGATGGTGGAGAATGGTTGATGAGGGAAGGAGATTTTGGCCACAAAAGGCTTCAGACCAGTGTTCAGAGATTGGTGGGTTAGTGAGTACCCAAAAAGATGCCCTTTTCCTCCTTGCCTCTAAGATTCAGATTGCTTTGCCTGAAGTATTTTAACCATATTGTACCTACTACCAGCAAGTTAAAATTTACCTTAAAAATTATTGGAAAGGATGGCATTTCTACTTCAGAAAAATAACAAATACTACCAATCGAAACCAAAGGTCATTTGTGAGCTTTTGTGCTGTACATTTTTGTTTAGTTGTTTGTGATAATTAATCACTGGAGAACTTTACAAGATATTAGTTTATAATCCTTAGCGTGGCAAAATTCTTAATGATGGCTTTGCTGAGTATGGGCCTTCAAATAAAATCCAGTGAGGACTTAATAAAATAGTCATAATTTCTTTCTGCTCTCCAAAGTTTTTCTCTCTCTGTGTGCCTTTTAACTAAAGTATCAAAAGGAGATTTCCCAAGAAAATTAATTAAATAGAGACCATGATTTTAGTATTTAGAAATCCTTGGATAATTTAAACTATTTATAGTTAGTTGCATCAGAAGTGATCCTTTTACTCTTAAAAATTATAAGTATGAGCGGGTGCAGAGAGGGGGCGGAGATGGGGTATGTTTCCCAGCCCATAATGAGAAATTAACATAAATCTGGAGAAAAGGCTTTCTAAATTTGAAATTATATCTGCATATGTTACACCTCTGATCATAAACATTCAGGAGCTCCTCAGGATAAAGTTCGCATTTTTGTGAATGATTTTATAATTTTAATTGCCACAATTTCCTTGTATTCCATTCTACTCCCAACAGGTTCCTCTTGCAGTCATTACCTGCTTTCCTCTTGAGTTTTGCACATTTCTCCCCTGGACATTACTAATAGATGTTTCCCTATCTGGATTATCTTCCTGCTGCCACCCTAAATTTATAACCTCCCTGCAAGTCCCAGTTCAAATCTAATTTCCTGCTTGAAACCTTCCTAGACCTCAGCTAAGCATAGGCGATACCTGCTTTCTGGAAATAGCACATTTATTGCCTATATCACTGATTTTACATCTATGTACATACTATTTTTAGTTTGTCTTGAATTGCTGACTTTTTATTTAGTTTTTCATATTCTGTGTCATATCTTCCACACAAGGCCAAGGTATTCCACATCGTTCTACGTAATTAACAGTTTTACATATATTAGTTTTGTTTAAAACCCTGGAGGAGCCATCACAGTAGTATTATGTAGGAGATCCTTAATGAATATCAAGATTAAGTCAATGAATGATTTGATTCTCTGAGGGGAAAAATTTAGCTATTCTTAAGTTTTATAGGAGTAAATTTAAATATACATTAAGGCACTATAAAAATACACAAAGTGCACTAAATGAATACAAAGAACTATTTATACAGATTTGCTCTAGCAAAGAAGTCAGTCACTATCGCTTGCATTTGGCAATGGCTCAAAGGTAGGCAGTCAAGGGAGTTGAAAAGCTTTACAGCCTGGGGGGGGGGGGCCGGGGGGGGGGTAGAAGGCTTTAGGAATGCTCTTACTGAAGATTGTTAGCAAGGGAAGTTGAAGGTGGGCTAACAAGGCAACAATCCTATGTGATTGGCTGATAACCATTTTTGGCTTTCTCTGGTTGGTTCTGAGTTGGAGCGTGGGAGAAGGGTGATAAAATAGGGGGAAGATGGCAATTATTGACCAAGTTTGACAGCTTTGGACCAAATGCTGCAGAGGTTGTGGTTTGGTTTCCTTGACTGGTTGCTACAGAGGTTGTGAGTCAGAGTTTTATTGTCATATATGGCCTGGCCATATAGGAATGTGAGTGACAGCTAAAGATGAAATATTTCCAAAAGGGGTTAATAGAAGGCAAAAAAGTATCAGCCTCTCCTGTTGGAATTTCAGTTCATTTCTTTCAGCCTGGATGCACCATCTACATCAGGCAATTCGTTGCTCTCTGGGATGTTTACAGTCTAATGGCAGGGAGACACTTATGAAAGAAGCTTCCAACTTGATGTAAAAAGTGTATTAGAGGAAGACTTTTCAAGACCTGCCAGGAGACAAAAGAGAGAAGAGTAGGGGCTCACTGTTTATCAAAGTGTAGTTTACCAAAGTCCAGTTAGCAGAAACACTGATTGAGGGAATAGTGCTTGAAGTAGGAAGAGCTCCAAAGAGATAACGATATAGGAATACCAGGTGCTATAGGCATTTAAAACAAACAAAAAAACAGAGGTAGCAATAATGCAGTCACTCAAGGAACTTCTACTACTCATTGCTGCCTTAAGGCTGGAGAAAAAGTGAGAGGGATATAAAAGCGTGTGAAAAGGAAAATGCAGGCTTTATATAGGCCCGGATGGGGACATAAAGAACAATGAGTGAGAAAATTTATTTTAGGATTGATCGAAAACATAGTGGCTTTGCTTCCTTTCACCATGGGTCAACTCTTGCCTCCTCTGAAAAATACTCCCTGATTTCTTCCTCCTTCTCCATCTATAAGATATATGCATGATTCTCCTGAAATTTGACCCTCTTTACTAATATGGACAAATACTATTGTGATAGTGGTGTCATTATCATTGATACTGATTCATTCCACTCTATCATATCCTTCTCATCCTCTTATTAAATAACAAGCCTGTCATACTCCAAAATTTGGTCATTACTATAATTTATGGAAATAACAGCTGCCAGACAACTTCTTATAAATGCTAATTCTTTCATGTCTGAAAGAATTTTATTTTGTTTAATGGTAAGGAAATTCTCTAAAAAGCTCATACACACTTTCTGTGCCACAGTGACAGTTGCCTTTTCTGCAGACTCCCGACCTTTGGGTTCACTCTAAATTCCATGGAAGAGTCATCCTTTCTTGATAGATATCAGGATGCTAATAACCTAAATAGTGGCTATTGAGAGATGAATGTACTGCATGTGGCCTGCTTATGGCCCAATGAAGGAACAGTGACTCTTCTGTGTTAGTACAATGCCATCTCTACAATTCCTACATGTATTCCCAGCCCACAAAATACCAAATGAAGCCACTAATTTGGAGAGTTAGTGACTTCATCAATAGGAAAGTTAAACTGAAACCACTAGGCCAGAATAACACATATCAAATAGAAATATTTCAGCTTTAGCTACCACTTACATTCCTACTTGATTCGCAGTGTATACATATCTGAGGTCTATTTTTCAGTGATCCATTTAAATTTATGAGAGTAGAAAGCACAATTTACAAGTTAGCTCATAGAATTCTCTAAGTCATGGATCCCTAACCCCAGGCCGAGAACCAGTACTGGTCTGTGGCCTGTCAGGAACTGGGCCACACAGTGGGAGGTGAGTGGGCAGCAAGTGAGCGAAGTTTCATCTGTATTTGCAGCCACTCCTCAGCGCTAGCATCAGCACCTCAGCTCTACCTCAGATCATCAGGCATTAGAGTCTCATAGGAGCACCTGTCTCTGGCACCAAAAAGTTGGGGACTGCTGCTGTAAGTGTACTCTGTAGACCATGTTTTTGACTGTTTCTATTCAGTTACATGATCAGAATATAACAAGGAAGATCATTCAGTTCAACCCTAGTGATTAGCTATCCAGAGACTGTTGTTTGCCTGATCCCTGACCAATGAGGGTAAACCAATGGCATGGTTTCAGGGAACAGGACTCGGTTGTGTCAATACACAGCAATTCTGCTATTGCCTTCACAGATACACATGACTTACAGCTTTAAGAAACATGAGTATAATTCCCTTTCCCTATGTGTTTCTGAATGATAAAATAGAAAATAACCTTTTCTAACTCTTTACCATGATTAATCATACCCCATTCCTTCGAATAGTAGGAATCTTTGGTTCTATTACTATTGCGGCAACCGTTATCATAGGATAAGCTGCCCCCTCCTAGGTGGTTTTATTTAATTCTTATCTGAATTCTAAAGTGAGGGACTATTAGCCCCATTTTGCAGGGACGTGGGGAACTGAGGCAGCTTCACAGAGGTTAAATAAACCACCTCAAGTTTCCCAATTCCTAGAGTGAAGTATAAAGGTCTCTCTTTTAAGCCTTTTATTACTTCTATGTCAGGCAGCCTCCTACCACATACACACTTAATAGCATCCTGATAGTTGTATTCTATAAAGAAATGTGGTTGTTTAGAATTAAGGTAAAGATATTTTTTAAAAGATTGCTTTTTGCTCTTAAAACTATGGAAGCAATAAATGCAGAATTCTTAGGAAGCAGAGCATGTTTTTTTAATTGCCTCTGCAAATCCTTTCCCCTAAGTTTGCTGTGGAGAACCACAGTCTTTCAGGCAAACAGGCTTTACTTCACCAGCCTTACTTCCTCAGGTTCATTTATTAGATGTGTGTGGCTAAAAAAAAATCAGTCAAATCATTGGTGTTTATGTTTTTAAGGTGTAATGGTGTACTGAAGTTTGACCAAAAATTTTGTAAAAAAGACTCCCATATGAAAATCTGTGCAGCTTTTAATGTTAGAGCGACCATACCAGAAAGGATTTGTGTGGGCAAAAAATCAGTTAGACACTTCAGAATTTCTTTTTCTAAGGCATAATTATATACAAAGTTTTAAAAAGTATTCTGAAAATAACAATGAATACGACATAAAAATATGAACAGCTTTTAATGTTAGAAAATATTTTGAAAATACTGTAACTAAAAAATAGTTTATTAAACAGGTTTTGTGGGAAATATTTGAAGAAAATATTTCTTCCAGAGCAACAAGAAACTTAATTCTTTAAAAGCCTGTTGTATGGCTCTGTGTGTCTGTGAGGCAGCAAGGGCATGTTCTTTAGCCTTGTCATCTTTCTTTTAGAACAAATTGAAAAAGGATATTAGAATTAACTTTTATCTTCCTTATCGATTTTCAGGGTTATTAATATAGACTCACATAGAAATGTCTGAGACATCAGATCCTTGTCATTTCTCTACATTCATAGCAGCTACAATTGTTAAGTGTGTTACCTTTCAGGGACAGAAGTTTAACGTTGATGAAATGCATTTATGTGTTGTAAATCCTGCTAAATTGAAAATAGACTATGAAAATGGACTACGTTGCACTGGGGTCAAGTAAGTCAAACAATTGAAAGAAAGGCTGTTTCAGGTAGAAGATTATTAAATCCATGGGTTAGGGAAAGCAGATACTCATTTCATATAACTATAATACATGGCAAAATAGTGCTCCTCCCTTCAATAAACTGATTTCAAAAGTGAACAAAAGGATATATATATATACACACAGGAGAGGTTTCATGGAGGATTGATGGTGACATTAGAGAGATGCCTTGAATGATGAGTAGGAATCAATAAGTAGGGATGTTGCTATGGAAGTGTTGCATTAAATGTTGCATTTAAGTTCTAGAAAGAGAAAGCAGATCAGTACTAGATCGGCGAATCATTTTTTTCTAAGGAATACAGTAATCAGAGTACAAGGATCAATCTGTCAGCATGACTAAGCTGGACAAGTGAAAACAGGAGGCAGAAAAACCTGTCTCTTGGTAGAGGAATTAACCATTAGTTCAAGTGAGAAGAAATAAAGCCTAGAAAGAAGTGAAGATAGTAGAAATGAAATGAGAAAAGCTATTGCAAAAATATTGTGGAAAGCCCTATGATGGTAGGAAACATTACCAGTTGGTCACCACGGTAGCTCAACACCTAGTTTAGTGCCCACAACTTAGTAAGGACTGATTATTTATTGAAGGAATGAGTGACTGAATAAATAAGTAGATGAAAGCTTTAATTTATAGGACGTAAGCTCTAATTAAATGAATATAACTAAGTGAGAGTGACTATAAGATGAGTCAGGCTTACTGTGACATTAACAGAAATATTAATTTAGGAACAGGAGCCAATTTCAGGGGCAAGGGATGTGTTCATTTTGGACATATTTGGGTAAAAACAACAACAGGATATCCAGGTAGAAGTGGCCTCAGTGTAGTCAGACTTCTTACACGGTAATTGGCTTTCCCTGGAGTGAGTAACATCAAAATCATGCAGTATCGTTTTCATCATATTCTATGGGTGAAAGCCCAAATTCAAGAGAAGGGGACTACGTAAGTCCATAGTTCACTGAGATTAGTAAAAATTGAAACATTTAATATACCAAGGGTTGGTAGGATGTGGTGCAATGATGACTCACAAACTTGCAGATGAAAGTGTTAGGAGTTTTGCCACTTGGGAAAGTAGTTTGAAGATTTTTATTCCTGATGTACCATCAATTCCACACTTAAAAACACAGGCACACATGTACGCATTAATCTGGTGGATAAGTATTGCTCTTTCAAAAGCATTGTAATTTTAATTTACTTTTGTTACTGAGGGGCAGTAACTTTTTTGTATTTATTGACCATTGAAATTTCTTGTCTTTGGAAGACTTATTCAGGTCTTTTCCTGTTTTTGTAAAATATTGTCTCTTTATTTTATCTATTTGTAGACATTTTAATATTTTATGGGTAGTACTATTTTGTGAACTTTTACATAGACTGCATCTTAATTCAAATTTATCAATGTTATCATTTACCCCTTCATTAAAATGATAATTTGAAATCACTCAGTCAAAAGTGGGAATGTGAAATATTTAAAAAATAAAAGGCATTAACACACTTATTTTTTAAAAAAATCATATTAAAGCACCATAATGAATGGTGTGTTCATAAGAGAGAAAGAGAAAGCAGAAAAGAGAAGAGAATCATGGCTAAAAAGAAAAAAGTGATGCAGAGAAGGAGTAGCCTGAGAGGTTAGGGCAACAACCAAAGTGCCTCAAAAGAAGAAAGGAAACAATGCAAAAGTAAGGGATATTGTTAAGAGTCGTAACTGCTGCCCACAGTCCAAGGAGCATGCCCATTGTTTTCTTTCCTTCCTTCCTTCCTGTTCGTAGCAAAGTGCTGCTTTCCAGCCCATCAGATTATATACAAGTTGTCAGGAGGCCACTTTTCTCCTAGCAGCCCTTTGGCTCATCTGATTTCCTCACTGTGCCGCTCATGTTGCTGTGAGAGTCTTAAGATCCTTCTGTGAAGTGAGCCAGTCACTCTTAATAGATGGGGACATTGGGATACAAGGTATATATGTCATTCAGAATCACCGAGACAGCCAGAAAATTGGGCATTAGGTAACTTTTACTATTGGTTTTAATATGAGACACTAGTCTTTAGTATTCTGGCTCCAGTCATAACCAAGACTTAGACGGCAGCTTCTACCGTTCAGTTATTTGTACTCCAGGGAAGTTAAGAGAGAGGTCAAAAGGCAAACAATCCCAAGATTATGTTTAGAGATCATTAAAGTGACAATATGTTGTAGGGTACAGTGAAAATGACTTTAGAATTAATTTTAATAAATCTGTTTGAATCAGTTTTTTTCATTTGGGGATAATATGGCCATATTACCAAACAACTAAATTTTGCAAATATCTAAAAACTGACACAGAATTTACACTCCTTTAAAAAATGCTGTTAGAGGTAGATGAATAAACATCACCCATTACACTGGGTTTTCGGCACTGTAGTAGGAGAGATGGCCTATGTGACTAATGGCACATGATTTATCTTTATAACTTTAAATAACAAAATAATTTTGATGGGTTATTTCTCTAGTGATATATATATATATATCCATCCATCCATCCATCCATACCTACACCTGTATCTATGTTAATATCTCTATCCATCACCTGTATCTAGCCACTTATTTAACCTAAGGAAGAATGACAAGGTAACTATTTTCCTAATAAAATATATTTTATGGTCAAGTTTTTTTTTTGAAACTTTTAATGGAGTTAACTTCTGAGGTTTTTATGTAAAAAACCTTTAAATATTTTTCTAGCTATTACCTAACAACACTATAATCTATGAGAAAAGTGTAAGTGCCCATTATTGTAGTGGAGAGTAATAGAGTTCTTTATCTCTTCTTTCTGTGCCTGCCTTCAAACATCAGGCTGTCAAGAATCATTCCGATGTAATTGCAGTTGTGAATGATGTTGCCTCCCACCACCTGTTTGTTTTCTGTTTCTTATCTGCTATGTGTTCTGCAAACACATAAGAAAAGCTGCTTTGAAATTTTAGGGTAAAAAAAAAATCTAGAAGGTTTTAAAGAAACTTGAACCTAATAGCTAAAAATAAAAGTTAATATTTTCATATTCTACTATTGGGCCAGTGTTTAAAAATGGACATGTCTCATGTTTTTTTTATTTTTATCTCAATCCTATAAGATAGATTTTGTTGTTATCCCTAGTTTATAGATGAGATAAATGAGGCTCTGATAGGTTATTCTCAAATAAGGGAATCTCCTGGGTAGTCTTTTTGTATTTCCAAATCTTCCCTTACAAAAACTGATGGAACAACGATATACAGACGCAAACAAGCAAAAAACCTGTGGGTAGCATCTACTATAAAACAAGGTAACAAGAAATTCTAATAAATTTCAAAATATGCATGAGAGGGGGCCAAATAGTAATATAGCAACTGGATGCAGATGATACTAGTGGCTGTGTGTTGCAATGCAGAAAAAAACATCCAAAATAAACAACAGAAAGTTAAACTGGACATTCATGAACTGAAATGGAAACTAGCAGGGGACTTTCTAGGCTTTGACTCCTTCAGTTCAGAGAAGAAAAGGACAGCAGGAAGGTCTCAGGATGTTTGTAGATCTGGACCCTGTGAACTTGCCCAACTAACCCAATGGAGCTCCTTGCAGTTTACAGTCCCGTACCGAAGAGAAACTACTGGGAAAAGAATTCAGATTGAGTTTCTTAGCTTGATTTATACCTCTAAAATAAATAGACATAGGTCTGGGAGTTTTCATTTTGATTATTACCTTGGGTCTTGCAGATGTCAGTGGTGGGTCTTATCCTGAATATCAAGGACGTAGCTGCTATCTACCTTCAAGTTCAGGGGCCATGGCGAGAGCTTCAGAACATGGCTGTGCAGCTGCTTTTCCAAACCACCAGAGTGTGGCCCTCCCGCCATCTTAGAAAATCCATTCTACTTTAGCTGATTCAAGTTTGAGAACACAAATATTAATTTTCCTAACTATATAAGTATAGGTCATATTTTAGTGGCTGTTTTTTTTTTTTTCTTTTTTCCCCCAAAGCAGAAGAGGAATCCTCTCTGAGAAGTTCATAGCTTTTCTCTTATATTCTTTAAAGGGCTTTAAAGATACTCAGAGATAAAAATGTGATTAAATAATATTTGTCATAATGTGAAGAATTTTCTTTGTGTACTTGACTAGACCTCAAATCATGAGAAAAGTGATTCCTGACCATATCCTCTTCTTTTCGTATATATACATTATTGCATATTTTTAGTCTTCTTATTTATAAATATTTTCACACCATAGTGGTGATGGAGTTTTGTGTTATTTTTTTTTATCACTTTCCCAAAAAGAACTCATTTATTCAGTAAAAAGAAAAGAAGGGCTTTTAATATAGAATTTAAAAATTATCACAATTTTAATAAGAAATACATGGCACAAAAATAATAGAAATCATCTCGTGAGTAAGCGCCCAGCCTAGGAGCTGGCATTCTTTAGGCTTTGGCCTAGCCTCCAAAAATATGTGATTGTAACACAGGATAGCTTTTCTCACATAATTAGCTTCAAAGATTTGGCCTGAAGGACAGAACTACTAGGAGACTCAATTATTTTCCTGGGCCTACCATGACAAATTACCATGCACTTCATGGCTTAAAACAACAAATTTATTCTCTTACAGTTCTGGAGGCTGGAAGTCTGAAATCAAGGTGTTGGCAGGTTGCCTTCCCTCCAAAGGCTCTAGGGGGCAATCTTTCCTTTCCTCTTCCAGCTCCTTGTGGCTCCAAGCAGTCCTTAACTTATCGCAGTATGACTTTAAAAACTGTGTTCATCTTCATATGGTCTTTTTCTGTATTTGTGTCCTCTCTTTTTCTCTATGTCCTCTCTTTATAAGGACACTAGTCATTGGATTTATGGCCACCCTAATCTAGGATGATCTCACCTCGAGATCTTTAACTTAATTACAGCTAAAAAATCCTTTGCCAAATAAAGTCATTGTTTCAGGTTCTAGTGAACTTATCTTTTTTGGGAGCCACTATTCAATCCTCTGTGGAGACTGATCTATAAATAAGTAAGGAAAGTCTTTTATATACTTGAAAATCTATCGGTGGGAAAGATTATACTACACTCAACAATATGAACAAAAACAAAAAGACTTATCAACCTATTATATTTAATGAAAGGAGACATTTCCATCTTGAGTTGATTCTCAGTCACAGGAAAAGTAAATACAATTTTATTAGGATGAAATAAATTTTATTTTTGAGAAAATTGGTACTTCATTCTGAAGCTTCGCAGAATTGTAAGTTATACATCAAATTAGTGTCTTGTACTAGAATGTTAAAGGGATAATCTTGTACCCTAGAAATAAAGTCCAAATAAGAATATGCCAGAGACATTTTTACAAAATAATTTAGTTCAAATATTTCTTTCAAGCTCTATATAGTAAATTTCATCACCTGACGTGACCGTATGGGAGTTTTGGCAAAACGAAAATTTAAACTCGTGTGTGTGTGTGTGTGTGTGTATTCAATGAAACTAATCAGATTTGAAAAATTTACCAGAGCTCTGACACAGTCATATAAATTACTCCCTTTTTTGTGTGTGTGTGTGGGATTATATGAAACTATGGCCTTGTTCTTAGGCCCTATGGGCCTCCCAATTAACTAAGCCCCTTCTTTAATAAGTTTTCACATCTGCATTGAAACATCACCTGTTATTGATCTTGATAGGAATGTAACTAGTTTACTAATTACCAGTATTTATTAAATTTAGCTTATTAATTTTTACTAAAATAACTTGCAACCCCAAGACTCTTTGGGCATTAAACTGCACATGTATATCAAGGCTATGATAACTACTAGTTGTACAAGTTCTCAGTAAATATTGGAAACCTATACTGGTTAGAGTTAAGTAAGTGGGAACTGTACGAACTTCTTCAGTCAGGATCACTGACAAGCGATATAGTTTGATGAAATCATATCCCTGACTAAATTCTCCCAAGCAGGAAGAGAAATAGACTCACTCTTATAGTACATCCACATAACATTATTAAAATAAGTTAACATACATACAATTTAACACTGCTTCATGAAGTTACTTTATGAAATAAAGAGATGGCAGTTTTAAAAGATGTTTCCTGCTGCTTCATGTGGGTAATATGAATGGGAATCAAGGTGAGGGAGGAGACTATTTCTTTGCTTCTGTCATTTTTCTAGTGCTGCCTGACATTCTTTTTTTTCCTATTGGTGACATATTGTATATTGGAACAATATAGATTTGTATGATCCAGCAGGTAAAATCTGTTGCAGGATTTTCTTTTTGTTGTGGGTTTCAGAAAATAGTAATCATCTCGAGTTGTTGGGACTAACCCACGAATTAAAGAAAAAAGTCAACAGTTAACTATATTTATTTGCAAATTTCCATGCTTTCAAATTGTACAAATGTGTCATTCTAAAAAAGAGTTTTATTCATTTAAATGATGATTGAATGGAAGCACTGGGAGACATACGGATTTTATTTCAACAAAAATGTTATTTGTGAAAGGTAATAGAAAAGTATATTTGTAAATCCATGATGTAGACTCTGAAAGTTCCCCAAAAGGTACATTCTAGGGCCCGGTGATGACTGATCCACCATTTACTGTATCTATGGAATGACCTCTTTTGCAGGAGAATTAAGGCAATATAGTACTAACATGAGTGATTAGATCTTAATTAAACTCCTGGGCTGGTAATTAGTAGGCAATAGTGGCGATATGCTTTTTATTATTAACAGGCAGCTGCACATTCACTTATTTTGGTCATCTAGTGCTCTTAGCACAGGGTAAAATAACCTGAGGAAATTAGCAGCCATTCTGATTTTACCTAAATAAATTTAGCAAGTTAGTTTTATTGTTTAAATTCAGTTTAGGCTGGCTACTGAGGCCGATTTTAAAGACCAAGGAGAATTTTTTCATGCAGAGTATTTAACAAAAAGAGTAAATCCAATAAGTTTACCCTACTGCTTTTATTCCTGTCTCCTCCCCACCCCTATCCTATACACAAAGTACTAATAGCACCAGTTCATTATTTCCTGAGTTCCCTTTCCTCATAAGCTTTCATTTCCTGAAAAGTGAAAAATGATCAGAGACCAGTGATAAACTAGTAAAATGCCATGTTTTACAGTCAATTTAGTCTTCTATTAAAAAAGAGATTCTTAGTAGACGCAAGTCTAAAGGGGTTTGGGGGTGGGGTGGGAATCTTTTTCCTGATGTGTATTCTCCCACAGTAATGGAAGATTTCACTCCCTTTTAACAGGCTCTCTATGAATACTCTTTGAAGAGAAAGTCATAGTGCTTTTAATAAAAGTCCTTTCAGTTTCCTTTGCAAACTGCATCTGTTTCTTTTTCTATAGCCTGATAGGTCACAGTTTACTAAAAGGTTTTTATCTACAAAGGAGGAAAGAATTATTATGCCACTTTAGGATCTGTTCCTAAAGGGAACAGAAATGTAATAGTCTAGAGTCTAGTCTAGTTAAAGGTAAATAGAATTATAGGTAAAATATATTTATAATGTATAAAGCATTATATATATGCGTACATATATCTGTACAGATATATAGCTATTATAACTACCTAGTAAAATAAGTAGTAACCAATAGATAATTTGGAAAACATAATAAAATACAGACATTAATATAACAAAAGAATAAGCACTAACATTTTCTAAATGGATACATATAAACCAACTACAATTTTGGGTTTATTACACGTGTTGTATAATTTAAACTTCAAAATAATACAATTAGTGGCTACTTTTATTATCACAGTCTTACAGGTGAGGTAACTAAGGCACAGCAAAGTTAATTATGTAGCATTAGGTTTAATACTTATTTTTGGTTAATTGAAGTAACTACCAATCAAAAATGTATTTAAATACAGTCATCTGCCACATAACGATGTTTCAGTCATTGAAGGACCACATAAATGACTTAGTCCCATAAGATGCTAAAGGAGCTGAAAAATTCCTATTTTAAGGTAGTAGCTCTAGCAGTCTACGTTGTAGCACAAGGCATTAATCAAGTTTGTGATGGTGCTGGTATAAACAAACCTATTGCACTGCCAAGTCATATAAAAGTATAACACATACAATTATGTATAATATGTACTACTTGATATGATAATAAACAGCTATGCTACTAGCTTATGTATTTACTATACTTTTTATCACTATTTTAGTGTTCTCTTTCTATTTATCAAAAAAGTTTGCTGTTAAGCCAGCAGCAGCCTCATACATTTCATGTCCACTGTTTCTTGATTGAATCATTTTCTTTTATGCTTCATTTAATGTCATGTTGTTTTGTTTATCATGGTCCCTAAGCATTCACATAACCATGAAATTATCTGATGATGCATTTCTTAGAATGTATCCCTGTTAAGTGACCGGTAACTGTGTGTACTTATATATTAAATATAAATTTATATAATAAATTAGATATTTATATTTTATATATTTATATTACTATATACATACATACTAGGTTATATATTTTATGTATTCAATTAAATTACTAGTTGATTAATTAATTCAATCAAAATAAGTATTAAGCCCTATTATATAGTAGTTAATCTTGCTGAGCCTTACTGTGTGTGTGCATATAGTAGAGAATATATACATATATGTGTATATATATTTATATATACATACTAAGGAGAGGGAGAAAGAAAATTTGCATCTCTGTAAGTTTCTTGTATTTTCATACATCTTGCAAGTGAAACCTTTTACCCTCTTTCGTTCTAAACTATTTCCTTTTCAAGGATATTTATATAGTAAGCAGCCTTGGAAGACAGAATAGTGTCTTTGTCTGGAACAAAAACAGGCTTGCTTACAGCCTTGGAAGACAGAGATAGTGTTATCTTCTGGAGCAAAGGACAGGCATGCTGTCCCATATGAAAGATTTAAATTCCCTAAACTCAGGTTCCTCTCCTGTAAGGTAAGTCCATTGTGTGTACCAGTGTTAACTGATCCTCTTCACATTATTATGGGAATTAGGTCTGGGGAAGAAGCATAATAAATACTGATAGTCTGACTACTGAAATTGGTGTGAGTAATAAGATCCTTGGTCTCTGACCCAGGTGTCTTGTGTCTTTTGCCAGCATTCATGAAACTGTGACAGGCTAACTTGTTAGGTTACAAGTAGGGTAAAACCTCAAATCCTTATAGGTTCTTTTTCTACTTTCTGATATACAGATATATTTTTCTGATCTTTCTCAAAGTTCAAAGAGCTGCAAAATTCACTTATTAATGCCTTTATCTCTCTTTTAAAAATTCCCACCAAATAGTGGAAAGGGCAAATGGAGAGGAACATGAAAGGGGACTATAACAAACAAAAGTCTCAAGAAATGACAGTTTGGCCAAACAGACACACGAGCATAAACTTTGTGACTGTGGCTTGTGTGTCTTACTCTGTATCGCACGCTCTTGGAGCATTTGGGACTAACTAATCTGCTAACAAGACCTATCTTCCCCTGGAAAGGTAAACTATTGCACATTGCTGTCTCTACTAAGGTCCTGAATATTTCCTTCATAAAGCATAAGCTGATAGCATGAATATAATTTAGTGATAGAAAAGCTCTTTAAAAGTGCTGTTCTGTTGAAAGATAGCAGTTCCCTGGAAATCAGGTAATAAATACCAGGTCCTTTTTAGTGACAAATGAAACACCTTTCCATCTTAAACCATTTCTTTCATAATCCTAGGGGTATTATAAAATGATATTCCTAACAGCAATTGCTGTTCTTAGGTTTATATCTATAATGATAAATGTATTATATAATCATATACATTTTTTTATTACTAGAATCAAAACATCACTATGATTTTTAAGGGTGATGACAGTATTTAAAGATAATGTTAAATGTACATAGATCTTTTATTTCTAGCTGCAGGAAACACATTTAGAAAAATTCTAGAGTGACTTTTATGTTTTTTATTTATACCCATAATAACTGGTTTACTTTGGGTTTGTTTGTATAGATTGACTTAACTATTTTAATTAAAGGCCAATGCTCAAGTTTTCCCTAATCTCTGCAATTCTAGATTGCCCATGACTTGTGAAGCTATCTCTTCTTTTTTCAGCAGCCTTGGGTAAATTGTGTCTTTGCTGCGTTAGGTAATGCTTGATATTTTAACAAACCTTGCAAATTTCAATGTCCTAATTCAATCAGTGCTCATATTTCACTAATATAAAGTCTTATGCAGATCCTTTTGGTTGGTGGGGTGGAACATTATACTTCATATAGTCATTTAGAGACCCAGGATATTGGAGGTTTTACCATCATCAACACATGTCTTCTAAGGTCATTTTGCATTGATATTCAGCTGGCAGAGAGGGAAGGAGCAAGTACAAAAACTGTCCCCACTTCAAAGCTAACTTTACTCAAAGCGTCATATAACTTCTGCTCATATCCCATTGGCAGGAACTAATCACAAGGCCCCAGTGAAATATAAGGATGACTGGCAAGTGTAAACCATGACTAGATAAGCACTTGAAAATAACTTCAAACTACTGAAGTGGGTCATGTGTATTTGGTAGAATAGTCATCCCTGCCTTATTCCCCACTCTCCAAGCCACCTTTGGTGACCTCTCAATATTTGCATTCATTTTATTTTTATGGAGTATTGTGGTCGAGCCTGAAAATCATCCTGTTGCTATGTGGAACACTGATTTATTATATTACAAATAAAGTAGTGTAAAGTTACACAGATTTACACTGATTATGATCAGCATAGTCATGCATAAAATATAATAAAATCTAAAAATTATTCTTTCCAGTTATTAATTTTTTTCAGAACAGTAAGTAAATGTGCATGTTCAAGAAAGGGAAGGGAAATGAATAGAATATGTTTATTCATAAGAAAAAATAACTTAGTTCTCAAAATATGTAGTTACTAACTGCTGAATAAGTCCATTGAGTTTTACAGATGGGGAAACCAAAAGCTAGGAATTTAAGCTGTTGTTTATGGTCATGCCACTTATGGTAAATAAGAGCTGAAAATCAGTTTCTCCAGCCCTGTGCTTTTTCTGAAACCATCTGGCATCCTAGGCAGCTTAAAGATGTTTGGAGCCGTTGTGATAGAAAGCCCTCAGGTTTATTCTGTGGCAGCCTCTAAGTCTCTGTATTGTAGGCTACAATAAATTAGAGTGCCATGGGCTGTAAGGAGTAATAATAAGAATGGATTGTTTTTTGGAAGTGTTTTTATTTGTCTCTTGCTATTCAAAAATATCTATAATATTAATAAAAAAACATGAAATGTCAACTTCACAAGAGAAGAGAAAAAAATATTTCCAATAGTTATTGACATAAGCAATACAGTAGAAATTTCATCATTTGAGGTCAGATACTGGACCAAAAGGTGTCTTATATAATGTTATCCCATGGGACCTCAAATAATCTCTTACAGTGCATAATATCAGCGTGTATTATCTATATTTTACATATGAGAAGATAAGTAACTGAGTAAATAGGGGACAAATTTGGCCTTCATCTTGAGGAATGTCTTAACTACAGGTTATTCCCTTTCCTCATGTTCATACTTTGTTCTCATGAATTTCAGAAGAGGACATATGGCTAATTTGGTATATAGTACTACTAGTAGTGGATATTTTTAAGCATATTGGACAATGGCTGATTGTTGTATATGTAATTAATTTTTGGTGCTTGAACTGAATTTTTGGTGCTTGAACTGAACATTAAAATACCTGAGACACTGCGGAAGTTGTGTTTTAGAAAGTTTCCTTCGATTGATCGTACATGATAATTCACAGGTACAAGGTAATTTTTAGACTAATCTTGTTTAAGAAGGTAAAAGCAAGGTTCAGTTAATATGCTCATTCATTACACATAGTGGACTTTCCTTAAAGTACAACAAAATTTCTAAAAATAATTTTCATAAAGTATTGAGTAAAATAAATATACAACATGAAAATGTCATCAGTCATAATTTAATTTTAAAAACTGAGAAGAACCACTATGCTCTTGAGAATAACTCCCTTTGGCCAGCTCCTTTATTTCTCATTTGCATTAATTAGTACACTCGTAATTATTTGTCTATTGTCTCTGCCTAGATAGACAGTAAGCTGCCTGAGGACAGAATCCAAGTCAGTGCTAGTTATCAAACAATGTTCCTGCCTCCAGCACAGTTTCTTTTTCATTTTGTTGGCTCTTAATACCTGTTAAATGAATTGATGGACAAGGTAGTGGAACTCATCAAAACTATTTAAATAAATCAGTACATGCTAATAGTAAAATTCAAGCAACACAAAAAAAGTATAAAGTACTTCCTACTACCCAACTGCATTCCCCAGAAGAACATTTGTTAATAATTTCTTATAGAATTTTCTGAACTTTTATAAGCATGTATTTACTTCTTGGTACATTCAATGATCAGATAAATATGCTTACTTGAAATGTAAATATTTATATAGTGTCAAATCAGTGATTAAGAATATAGGTGAAAGATATAGAATTTGGTTGCGTTCTTCCAGTCCCTAATAGGTTTATTCTGCATATTTCTAAAAACAAAATCCTCATGTCAGCTCCTTTCCTTGTGATTTATCTCTTTATTAGCATGGGAGCAAGCTGAAGGTAAACCAAAACAATTGCATTTCAACATTAACTGAACTTCCAGGTTGTTTAGAGTCAGGAGAAATAACAATAAATTTAAAGATTTTACACATGGCATACAACACAGGTTCTTGATTGTAGTTTGACAGTTTTGGCAGTGACTGAAAAATTCATTGTATCTGATCATATGGTCATCTTCTATTTAAACAGTGGGTTCTTTTAACTAGCAAGCCACTCGATAGTTGCAAACAACCCAGGTAAAAGCCACGGGAGGGCGCTCTGACCCTGCCCTTCTAATTCTGAATTAAATCTAATATTATTTGGTATTAAACTATTTAAGGTTTTTTTGTGTGTTCAGGAATAGTTTTATAAACTATGATTTAAGAAAATAGGATATTTGTGACTTGAAAATTTTTGTTCTACTTTGGTGCACTGTGGTATGGAATTATTTCAGCAGAAATTATAGATGTAGGATACGTATTATCCAGTGACATTTAAAAAGAAATGTAGGAAAACTAAAGCTATATTTTCCCATATAAATATATATATTTGCAACCATAGTAGAATCATAGTATAATCTAGGATATTTTATAATATATAATATTTGTACAAATAACATTTCTCAGTGCAAACCCAGACCTAAATCATGTTGGTCTCTTTATATGATAATTCTTTTCAGAGTTCTTTGTTACACTCTATTTTAATTCAAAATTTATATTTTTATCGAAAATATGTTTCTAAAATCATAATGATGGAAGCTGTCTAAATCTATTTGGGTAGTTTAATTAGTATCTGCTTGCAGCTTTTGTCTTTCTTGTATCTTTGAACAACTAGCATTGGTTTTCAAAGTATGGTTTCCAAACCAACAGCATCGACATTACCTGAGATCTTGTTATAAGTTCAGGAATCCCACCCGACTTAACTGAATACAGATCCTCATTTTTAACAAGGCTAGTCTCTATTTGATTTAATATACATTAACTTTTGAGTAGCTGCCACTGTACTACTACTTATCCATGCCTAAAGAGTGCCTTGGTTTGGGGTGGTGGTGGTCATACTTTTTTCCCCCTTGTGCCACAGGTGACTTGGTCTTGGCCAATCAAAGCACCACAACCTAAAGACCTGTTTGTTTTATTCAGAGATTGTTAAGTGAATAACCCATCCAAATCAGCAGCTCCCATGAAACCTGTGGCAGGACTATCAAAGGCAGCTCTCTTTCTATTAAGGTTGCTCACTTTTCAGAATTAAAGTCTATAATTTTAATGCGAACATTTTCATTATAGAGAGAGAGCCTGTCTAAGGATGAAGCCAACACAGAAGAAATTAAAGCCAAGAGATGGGGAAGGGAGGAATAATAAAAGAGAAATGAGAGAAGAGGAAGGGAAAGGGAAAAAATATCATTAAGCTCCTGAAAACTCTGTGCCTTAAACCAGCATTACCTATGGGATTTCTCAATTATATATGTCATTAAATGCCATTTTAAGTTAGAGTTGGCTTTCTGACACTTGCAAATGATAAAAGTATTTTCGCGAGGAATTTAATTACTAAACTAAAGTCAGCAATCTCTTAGTATTCCTCACATTTAGAAATACGCTTTAATTGTCGGCCTCAGCCTAATTTACTCTCAGATGTATTCAACAAAGCAAGTTCTTGTTTTAAATTCCTGAGTCTCAAAACATGTCCTTTTTCTTGAATAATCAAAAATTTAGTTGCTAGTAATCTTGCTATAACAGCTGTCTCGGTAAGGATTAATGAAAATACTAGGGATTGGTGTTTTTACCTGGTTATTAAAAATTCTTAGATTGAACTAATTCTTAATAATGATTTTAAATTTCAACACTTTCTGAAAATATGTTTGATGGTATTGGCATAGTACAACTAAACAGATTTAAAGAATACAGATGGAAAAAATAACAAATATTTCTTTCTACCCTTCCTATTCCTTGCTCCTTTCTCAGTCAGATTCATCTCCCATTTTTTAACTATTTATCTTCTCTTTCTTTTGACTTTTATTCCTGGACCAAGTAGTGGGCATCATTAAATACCCAAGCCTATTTTTTAAAATCATATAGGAATTAAACAGTTTGTCATTTTCCCCACACTATGAAATTTTAGTTATCAAATTGAAGAGTAGATATATGTCCTTTTTCTGGGAATGTTGAAATATACAAAACATTGCAAAAGAGATTATTGTTAAATACATTCATATCATTGAGCTAATATATTAATTTGGAAATTGTGCTATAGATTCTTAAACTGATTTATTTTTAGATAACATTTTCACAATTTTTCACAAAATGTTTTTACAAAATGTTTAGAATACATTGTCACAATTAAAAAAGTTAAAGTGATTCATCACAAAATAGAAAATTTCAATGTGCAGCACTGTGTGTGTGTGTGTGTGTGTGTGTGTGTGTGTGTGTAACAGAACACATATTTTCCTCCCTATAGTAAGCCAGACATTTGAGTATTGAGCCAGGCTAACAACAACACTAGCTCCTAAACCTCAAAAGAAATACTCTCCCTACCTACCTCCTATAAATCAGTTTTAAGTTACAAATATTTTCCAGAAAGGAAGAACAAAGGCTAATTTTCATTAAGTTAGTCATCAAACATCTGTTGAATAATTTTAGTGTTTTTAGGTCCTGTGGTTAGAGCTAGGGATAGGATAGTGGTTAAGTCATATTTTCTTCTAATAAAATGTGATGTTAGTGGAGTGGTTAGAGCTAGGGTAGGATAGTGGTTAAGTCATATTTTCTTCTAATAAATGTGATGTTAGCGGAGTGGTTGGGGTTGGGAGGAGGAAGTCTTGTAAGTCATCCTGTGAATTTTTATCAAAATATCCAGAAGACTTGATTTTCTCTTTTCTCACCCCAATCTAAGGATGTATCAAAATTTGGAGTGGCCTTTGTGAAAAAGCTTTTCAAGTCCTGGTTCCTTCCAATCAACTCCAATTTGCTTGGGCTCCTCAACCATTTATAACTACTGCGTGGTGTTTCCAAAAAGGGTTCAAGAGCAGAGATAATAGGGCAGTCAATGTTGTACAGAGCAGAATTGGCAAATTCAGTGAAATTTCTAAGTGCTATTATGATTATTACTTTTGTATTTGAGATGAGCCTTGAAGGATCAGAACAATAAAAAAGATGGAGTAATAGGAGAAAGAGCATTTCATCTTGTGGCATCATGATTATTAAGCTTTATTAAGGTTTTATCATATGCCATACATAGTCCTCAGGTTATGGACAAGAAAATCATGAAAGATGGAGCTGGTGTGCGATCCCATTTTTTCCCATCTAAAAAGTGCGCCCTAAACCTCTACACTTGGCTTCCATAAAGGTAGATATTTAAGGAATAATGATCAGTTTGATGCAGCAGGGTCTGTACTTGTGATTTATATGCTCCTTTGCCCCTGTATGCTTTATAAAAGACATTTAAGGGTAATGAGAATTTTTACTCCATCTATAACAGTGTTGGTCAAACATCTGTCTCCTAATATATTAATGTTGATTTCTGCTTTTGCACAGACTACTCTCTAAATTAAAGTATTTATCTCAAATTTTTTCTTTTTTTCTATTACATTTCTGTATGTGCTGAGTCCTCTAGTTGCTTCTGTAAGGATATATACTATCACCAGAAAATGGTATATTCTTGACATGGTACATGCCATGGACTAATGCATGAACATATATGCCTAGCAGCTTATGAACTGTGAGTGAATGAACACCAATGAAATGATCCCTTATATAAAAATTTCTTTCCAAATGGAAGTCAGGTGGTTTGATTTTTAAAAATAGATTTTGAAATGCATATCTACTTTGTAGAGAGAATAGAAGTGTAGTCTCAAATGTTGCTCTCATTCATAAACTGTTTTATTTAGTCCCAAATTCATTATCAAAATCTCTTGACTTTTCATTATCTACCTCTCAATTTTATTGCATGTAGTCTTGAAAGAACAGAGGATATTTCAAATATTAATAGAGAATGAGTGTGTGATTGTTACAGTAGCCAGACACCTTATCTAGCCCTCTGTATGAATTTCCATCTCACTGTGTATATAGAGACTGAAAGAGGCAGGCTTCACCCAGCTCGAAAATACCACACTCTGCCTTGGTTGCTCATCCTCTTCTTGGCTTGTCACACATAGCTCTATGTGCAATAAAGTATGAATTAAATAAATGAAAAGTGGTGTTTTTTTAAAGATGTTTAACACTAAAAAATAATATGTATATTTATTGTAGCTAAACATTACATTCAGCTCATTCAAAAATAATTCAGACAGTGAAACTATAATCCTTAATATATGCTAAGGTCAATGAGACACATGAGAAATTCTCAGTAAATGTTATGTAAAGTGAATTTGTTTATACGGCTTTCCTTTATTTGCACTTCTGTTCCCATGATGAAAATGTTGTTATAAGTAAATGTAACTTTTTCATTGTAACAGATTTTCTTTGGGGGCAAGGCCATCTTGTATTTTCACTTCATGCTTGGTTATTATGTTATGAGAAAAAGGATTTTATAGGACTTACATGAGAAAAAATTGTTTTTACTAACTTTAAAAAGGTATTTTGTTTTGCTTTCTCATTGAAACATGGTTAAAGGCTAAGCTGTTTCAAGGAAAAAGGCAAGGAAGCATCTATCCCCAAACCCCAGTTGAGGAACAGACCTTATTCAGTGGGAGAACTTCATTACTGTGTTCCAAATATATTATTACTAAGTGATATTAGATCTTAGTCTATACATTTTTTAAAATTCTGCATATGCTGCTCTTTCTTTTTGCTTTCATAGGATACCTTCCTTTTGAAAGTAAATTTACGACCCAGTGAGTATAGTTTCTGTCTGTAGAATTCTATTTTCTCATGTAAATGGCTTGCATTAATAAAAAGCAAGGCAACTCTACTTCTATACAGAAAAGAAATATGAGAAGCTTTCTAGGGACATGACGGGCGGTGGTGGGGGGGATCATTCTAATTGTGGTTGATCTTAACAGGAACACAGAGAAGCTATTATAAAGGAAAAGAATCCTACCTTCATTTCATTTTTTTTTTTTTTGCTTGAATTTGCAGAGTAAACAAATAGTGCTTACATTCATTGGGAGGTCAGAATTGAGAAAAGATAATTCTAGGTATATCTAGATTTTTCAACTTGATGCTAATAAATTTTCATTTATTCTCAATGTGACCATTTCTTTGGTTTTGAGATCTGTAGTGTTACTAGTTATCCCAACTGTTTGGCCAGTTCTCTTAGTAGGCAAAATACTGTCTAAAGTCCTGTTCACACTTTTCTTCATTCAGCCATAGCTATGTTTCTTGCTGTTTAATCATACTATTCTCTCAGTGTATTAAGCATTTAATATATGCATAAATAAATATAAGAATTAATAGGTCCGGCCCCTACACATATGTGTGCAATCTTACAACATATGCTGTTTGAGCTGCATTTTTTTTAGCTATAAAACTCTTTTTTTTAAAATGCTAGTTTATTTTTTTCATAATATATATACATAATTTTTTAAAAACATTTTATTTTTTTATTTCTCCCCTTCCTTCTGGTAACCATTAGTCCATTGTCCATGAGTCTCTGTTTGTTTGTCCTGCTCATTTGTTGCTTTTAGGTTTATAGCCCACATATAAGTGATATCATGTGATTTCCAACCTTTTCTGTCTGGCTTATTTTGCTTAGTATGATTATTTCAAGGTCCATCAATGTTGTTGCAAATGGCATATTTCATGTCTTCTTATGGCTAAGTTGTATATATGTACCACAGCTTCCTTAGCCAATCATCTATCGTAGGACACTTTGGTTGCTTCCATGTCCTGGCCACTGTGAATAATGCTGCTATGAACATCAGTGTAAAAATATCTTTTCAAATATGAATTTTCAAGTCTTTGGGGTAAATACCCAGTAGAGGGATTGCTGGATCATATGGTAGGTCATTTCTTAGTTTTTTGAGGAAACTCCATACTGCTTTCTATAGTGGCTGTACCAATTTGCAGTCCCACCAGCAGTGTATGAGGGTTCCTATTCCTCTACATCCTCTTCAACATTTGTTATTGTCCTGTCGATTATAGCTAGCCATTGTAACAGGTGCGAGATGATATCTCATTGTGGTTTTGATTTGCATTTCCCTAATAGCTAGCGATGTTGACAGTCTTCATGTATTTGTTGGCCATTTGTATGTCCTCTAGAGTGAAGTGTCTGTTTAGGACCTCTGCCTATTTTTTGATTGGATCATTTGTGGTTTTTTGTTGTTGTTATTGAGTCATATGAGTTCTTTGTATATTTTGTATATGAAGCCCTTATCAGAGATGTTGCTTCAAATATATTTTCCCATTTGGATGGTTGTCTCTTTACCTTGTTGATAGTTTCTTTTGCTAAGCAGAAGCTTTTTAATTTGATGTGTCCCATTCATTTATTTTTGCTCTTCCCTTGCCTTTGAGGTCAAATTCATAAAATCCTCTTTAAGCCTAAGGTCCTTGCATTTAGCTCCTATGTTTTCTTTTATGCATTTCATTGTTTCAAGTTTTCTATTCAGGTCCTTAATCCATTTTGAGTTATTTTTGGTGTGTGGTGATAGATAACAGTCTAGTTTTATTCTTTTGGAGGTGGCTTTCCAGTTTTTCCAGCACCATTTATTGAAGAAGCTTTCCTTTCTCCACTATATATTTTTGGTGTTTTTGTCAAAAATGATTTTCCCATATAAATATGAGTTTATTTCTGCACTCTCGATTCTGTTCCACTTGTCCATGTGTCTATTATTCTGCCAATACTATGCCATTTTTATTATTGTCACTTTGTAGTATAATATGAAGTCAGGCATAGTGATGCCTCCAAACTCATTCTTTTTTTCTCAGGATAGGTTTGGCAATTTGGGGTCTTTTGTGCTTATAAACAAATCTGATGATCTTTTTGTTCTATTCTTTAAAAAATGCCGATAGGATTTTCATGAGGATTGCATTAAACCTGTATAATGCTCTAGGTAATATGATCCTTTTAACTATGTTGATTCTTCCAATCTAAGAACATGGAATATCTTTCCATTTCTTTGTATCTTCGATTTCTTTTAGTAAAGTCTTATAGTTTTCATCATATAGGTCCTTTACATCTTTCGTTAGATTTATTCCTAGGTATTTTATTCTATGATTCCTATTGCAAAAGGAATTATTTTTTCCACTTTTTCTGACACTTCATTATTGGAGACTAGGAACGCCATGGATTTTTGAATGTTTATTTTGTATGCAGAGACTTTACCGTATTTGCTTATTGTTGTTAATAGTGTTCTTGTGGAGTCTTTAGGGTTTTCTATGTGGAGAATCATATCATCTGCAAATAGTGAGTCTGACTTCTTTGTTTCCTATTTGGATGCCTTTGATATCTTGCTCTTGCCTGATTGCACTTGTTAGGCCCTCCAATGTTATGTCGAATAACAGTGGCGATGGTGGACAGCCTTGCCTTGTTCCTGATCTTAGAGGGAAGGTTTTTAGTTTTTCACCATTACGTATAATGTTGGGTGAGGGCTTGTCATATATGGCCTTTATTACGTTAAGGTACTTTCCTTCTATATTGATTTTGTGAAGTGTTTTGATCATAAATGGATGCCGTATCTTGTCGAAGGCTTTTTCTGCATCTATTGATATGATCATATGATTCTTATTTTTTAATTTGTTTATTTGGTGTATCACATTAATCAATTAACATATGTGGAACCATCCCTGTGACCCTGGATTGAAGCCCACTTGATTGTGGTGTATAATCTTTTTAATATGTTGCTGTATTCTGTTTGCTAGTATCTTATTTAGGATTTTTGCATCTGTGTTCATAAGAGATATTGGTCTGTAGTTTTCTTTTTTGTGTGTTATTTTTGCCAGGTTTTGGTATCAAGGTAATAATTGGCTTCATAAAATGAATTAGGAAGTATTGCCTCCGCTTTGATTTTTTGGAAGAGTTTGAGGAAATAGGTATTAAATCTTCTTCGAATGTTTTATAGAATTACCTGATGAAGCCATCTGGTCCTGGACTTTTACTTTTTTGTAGGTTTTTGATGATTGTTTCAATTACCATACTGCTGACTGGTCTATTTAGATTTTCTAGATCTTCTTGATTCAGTCTAGGAAGGTTGTATTTTTCCAAGTACTGGCCCATTTCTTCTAGGGTATTAAATTTGGTGTTACATACTTTTTCATAGTATTCTTGTATGATCCTTTGTATTTCTGCAGTGTCTGTCATAATTTTCTCTCTTTCATCCCTGATTTTGTTTATTTGTGTCTTTTCTCCTTAATGTAAAACTCCTTTTTTTTCAGAATGAAGGCTTTAGTAAAAAACAAACAAACAAACAAAAAACAATAAATAACATAAGCCTGGAAAAAGGTCAAAGTGGAAAATAAAGATGGCAAAAATGCTTGCTCAATTTTCTTAAAGAAACTTTATTTTTGAATAGTTTTAGACTTACAGAAAAGTTATAGAGTACAGAGAGTTCCCATATGCCCTTCACCTGGGTTTCTCCATTGTTAACATCTCATGTTACTATAGTTAGTAATTTGTAGCAACTAATGAACCAGTATTATTACATTACCCTTAACTAAATTCATACTTTATTCAGATGCCCTTAATTTTTTTTACCAAATGTCCTTTTTTTTTTTTTATCCCAAATCTTGATACAATACTATAAACATCTAATTGTGATGTCTTCATACCTCCTCTTGGCTGTGCTCATTTTTATTTTTCCTCTAAGGATTAGGCTTTAGTGATGGGATTAGGGGAGAAAAACCAGAGTTAAAGCACTTTTCTCATCACAGTGTGTTAAAGGCACATCCTATTAATATGACTTGTCACTCCCGATGTTAGTTTTGAACTCCTGGCTAGGTAGTATTTGTCAGATTTCTCCACTATAACTTTACTCCTTTTTTTCCTTTTTCCACATTATTCTCTTTGAAAGGAAGTTGTTATGTGCAGCTCACACTAAGGAATGGGAAATCATGTTCTACCTCTGTGAATGTAGAATGTTTTAAAAATTATTTGGAATTCTGGATGGGAAATTTATCTATTCTCCTGATTTATTCATTTAGTTTTTCATTTATGTCAGTATGGATTCATGGATATTTGTATTATATTTTGAATTATTACTCAACATGAGTTTATTTTTTTGTTTTCAAACTATTCTAGCTTTGACCATTGGGAGCTCCTTCAGTTGACTGCCATATTCCTTTGGCATATCATCATTGTGGTTTCTTGGGATTTTTTTGGGGGGGGAGAGGGAATGGAGTAAGGGAGGTTAGCACTGCAAGATGCTCCAAGTACATCTTGTATATCCACAGACTCAGCCCTCTTGCAGGACATATTTTTAAGGAATACTACTTTCTTTTATTGGAGAATTGTACTAGAATTCAAGATCTGTGCCCTAGTTGTGCTCATTGCTACTGGAGCGTCAATATTACTAGGCTCTCTTAGCTGACAAAGGTAGTATATGTGTGTATAGTAATATTTGTGCATGTGTGTGTATGTGTGTGTAATTAAGCTAAACTTGAGTTCATATTGATATCTGCAACTTTAATCTCTTTCCACATAGGTCATTCTAGACTTCTGCCCTTGTTTGTCTGTAATCTCTCACTACAACAATGAGAAACTTGCCTAACATCTGCCATCTTTTATACTCTCTTGGTTACAGAAGCTTCATAATAAGTCTCAAAATCTGATAATGTGAGTCCTTTATTGTCGTTCTTCAATATTTTATTGACTTTTCTATCCTTTGCCTTTCTATATAAATTTTAGACAGTGCGTTGATATCTACAGATTTTGATAGTGATTGTGTGGAATAAACAGATCGATTTGGGGAGAACTATCATAAGAATATTGAGTCTTTTAATCCAGGAACATGGAATATCTATTTAGGTCTTTGAATTCTTTCATCAGTGTTTTGTAGATTTCTTCATACAATTGTGTACATGTTGTTACATTTGTACCTAAATACTTCATTTTTTTGGTGCTATTATAAATAGTATTTTTAAAATTTCAAATTTCAGTTATTTATTACTGGTATATAGGAAGGCAGTTGAGTTTCATATATTGATGTTGTGTCTTGTGATCTGGCTCTACTTGCTTATTAGTTATAGGAACATGTTTCTGCACATTGTGTGGCAATTTCTATACAATCCTGGTGTCTATAAAAAATTTTATTTCTTCCTTTTCAATATGTGTGCATTTTATCTTATTTTATTTCATTAGCCAGGACTTTCAGTATATTGATGAACAAGAATAGAGGATCTCTTAGTCCTTTTTCCAGACTTAGTGGAGAAACATCCAGTATGCTATAGTTAACTATGATGTCTAGGTATAGGGATTTTTGTTTTGTTTTTTAATAGTGATTCTTTATCAAGTTGAGGAAATTCCCCTATATTCTAGAGTTTTTATCATGAATGGATATTGGACTGTGACAAATGCTTTTCAGAATTTTTTTTCTTCTTTTGCTTACTTATGTGGTAGATTACACTGGGAGATTTTAAAATGTTTAATTAGCTTTAGATACCACTTGTTCTTGGTATGTAATTCTTTTTTTACATATTGTTGGATGCTGTTTGCTGCTGTTTTGTCGAACATTTTTGCATCTATGTTCATTAAAGATATTGTTCTGTTTTCTTATAATGCCATCTGTTTTACATTTAAGGTAATTTTGTTTTTAGAGAATAGGAAGTAGTCTCTGTTTGTATTTTCTGGAAGAGATTGTATTTCTTCCTTAAATATTTGGTGAAATCATCAGTGAAAACATCTGGACCTGGTAATTACTTTTTAGAAGGCTTTAAAATATGGATTCAATTTTAATAAATATAGAGCTATTCATGTTATCTATTTCTCCTTAAACAAATTTTGGTAGTTTGTATCTTTTAAGCAATTGGTTATTTTATCTATATAATTGAATTTATGAGAATAAAGTTCTTTGTAGTATTTTTTTTTTATTATCAGTTGTGTTGATCCCTTTTTCATTTCTGATACTTGTAATAGGTATGTTTTCTCATTTTTTCTTGGTTGCCTTGACTAAGTTTATCAGTTTTGTTGATCTTTTTAAAGAATAAGATTTTTAAAACTATGTTCTCCGTTGGGTTCCTGTTTTCAATTTCATTGATTTTGACTCTAATTTGCATTACATCTTGCTTCCCCCCGCCCCTGCTGCTTTAGGCTTAAATTTCTCATCTTTTTCTAATTTTCTAAAGTCAAATCTTAGGTTGTTGATTTCAAATCTTATTTTCTAATACTGCACTTAATGCTATAAACATCCTTCTGTGAACTACTTTTGCTGCATTCTGCAAATTTCGATGTGTTTTCATTTTCATTTAGTTCAAAATATTTAAAAAACTTGAGGGGGGATTTATTTAGAGTATGTTTTTTAATTTCCAAATATTTGGAGGTTTTCTGGCTATCTCTCTAAACTTATTTCTGGTTTAATTCTATTGTGCTTGGAGAGCATACTCTGTATCATTTCTGTTCTAAGTTTGCGAACATGTATTGTATTGCCTAGAATATAATATATTTTAGTGAATACTGCAGGTAATCTTGAGAAAAAAAATGTATGTTTTGTGTTGAATGAAATATTCTGTACATGTCAATTAGATCAAATTGATTGATAGTTCTCATTAGGTCATCTATATCAGGTGTCCCCAACCCCTGAGCCACTGACATGTTGTATTGGTCTGTGTGACCTGTTGGGAACCCAGCTGCACAGCAGAATTTGAGCGGTGGGTGAGTGAGCAAAGCTTCGTCTGTATTTGCAGCTGCCCCCTAGCCCTAGTGCTAGCATCACCGCCTCAGCTCCATCTCAGATCATGAAGCATTAGATTCTCATAAGAGCACTGGTCCCTGGTGCCAGAAAGGTTGGGGACTGCTGATCCTTACTGATTTGCTGCCTGCCTGGTTTATAAAATAGTGAGGCAGTGGTATTGTCTCCATTAAGAATGAATTTATCTATTTCTCCCTTCAGTTCTATCATTTTGCCTCATGTATTTTCATGTTTTGTTTTTTGTTTTTTTTTTTTTTTTACGTTCGTATATAATTACAATTATTAAGTCTCCTCGGAGAATAAAAAATGGATTTTTAGCATTATGCAATGCTCTTATTTATCTGGATATTTTTCTTATTCTGAAGTCCTTTTCGTCTGAAATCAATATTGCTACTCTAACTTTCTTTTTATTAATGTTAGTATGGTATTTCTTTCTCCATGACTTTACTCTTAAACTATTAAAACTTTTATATTTAAAGTAGGATTTTACAGACAACATGTAGTTGGGTCACTTTTATTTGTAAATCCACGTTAACAACCCCTTTCAATGGTTTATTTAGACCATTCACATTTTGAGTAATTATCGAAATAGTTGAATTAATATTTGCCATGTTTGAAATTCTTTTTATTCATTGGATTTATTCCCCCCCATCTCTCTCTGACTTCTCTGGTTTAACACGACCATTTTATATTATTCTATCTCCAATCTCAGCATCTTGATTATATTCTTAAAAATTCAGTGGTTGCCCTACAATTTACATTTTTACTTATTTTAAGTTCACTTTCAAATAATACTATACTCAATATGTAATGCATGCACCTTATAAGAAATTAGTCTCAATTTCTCCCTCCTTCTCCCGTGACATTGCTGTAACTTATTTTATCCATTTATAATCACCTAATATGTTGCTATTATTGTTTTTTAAAAGTTATCGTATAATCATTTCCAGTGTTGCTTATGTGGAATATTATGACATCATCATATCAGGGACTTGTGGCAACTCTAGGAGATACAATTCATTTTGCCCAGAAATAGGACTTAGCAAGGCTAGTGGAAAGATCATGAGATGTGAAATAGGATGGGATCACATATGAATCTCAGGCTGGTTTTTATATCTGTGTGTTTTTGGGAGACTTATTTCATCTCCCCAAGCTGTTGTATCTTTGTTTGGAAAACAGTACTCAATAATCATGATTATTTTGATGATCATAATAATATATAGATGTATTGGAAATAAAGCATCTGACACATAGTGTTTATAAAAGAATTTAGGTCTCTCCTTTTCTTCCTCCTCCTCTTTTATTTCTACTTTTCCTCTACCTTCTTTTCTTCTCATTCTTTTTCTTCTCCTTTTTTTCTTTCTCTTCTTCCTTTTCCTTCTCTCTTCCTTATCCTCTTGTTCTTTCTTATTCTCTTGTAAACTAAAGCACTGAATCTTCTTACCTGGGATTTAACCAGAGAGAAAATCAAGTAGAAGATGAAGAGATACCTATGTGGCAAAACTATGCGGTTTACCATATGGGAATAGGTAGAGTAAAAGCAAATGAAATAGAATAGCCAAATGTTTGCAATGTGTGCCTATATTAGAGGGCTAGAATGTAGTTGTTACCAGGCAGTGGGGGCACTGGAACAGTCTGGCTGTGGCAGAAATAGAATTTGGATTTGTCAACATGTCTAGGTTTATACAATTTGGATTCTCTCTTACTGGTTTATTTTTTCTTTGGAGTTCCAGCTTTCTTCCAAAGGTGAAGGAAACATTTGAA
The DNA here is from genome assembly GCF_014176215.1 of Rousettus aegyptiacus. Classification (NCBI taxonomy): domain Eukaryota; kingdom Metazoa; phylum Chordata; class Mammalia; order Chiroptera; family Pteropodidae; genus Rousettus; species Rousettus aegyptiacus. The sequence goes on along the minus strand of NW_023416284.1, from coordinate 122,809,693 downwards.
CCAAACTGCAGAAGGCGAGATCAAGGTAGTATTTTTCTAGGATCCAGTCAATTGGTGTAGGTATAGTATTTAAAATGATACAACTGTAAAGAGCAGGTGAATCTCAGGAAGACAGAGTCAGAGCTACTTAATCTAACAATTCTTCTCTTTCTGTTAATTTTAGAAGGCTAGGTTTGGTTTTATAATGAGTAACCCCTTACAGGAAGCAGGGAACAATGCCTCAACTTTATGTTTAAATTCTGAACCCAGAATTGCACTTTTACCCTTCTGAAATCACAGATCTGGAGAAAATGGAAGTTTCCTATTGAGGTGGGACTTGAAAACAAACATCTTTAGAAAACAATTAACATGTTCATTTTGTCTGTAACTTATTTGCTCAACTCTTAATATGCTCCACTGAAGTCATTTCATAGAATCTTCTCGCCTCATACCAGTGTTCCATTGTTTTGAGCCTTAGCTTTATGTGAGCATCACTTGAGAAACTTTTTAAAAATACTAATGCTAATTTAATTGTTCTGGGGCATCGGTATTTTAAAGCTCCCAGGTGAACCTGTACTCACCTAGGTTTTTAAAACACTACCTTACACAGTTAAAAATGTATTCCCCTTTTTCAATTAGAATTTTAGCCCCTTGTCTCTTGGTTTGTCCTTTGTGTCAATGTAGGACAGTTGGTCACTAGCATTCTAGAACAGTTCTCCAAATGTTTGAGAGTAAATGAACCCCTCAGGCGCTTCTCTAAAGCTAACTTAACCTGTGCATTTTACTTTACCTCTTAGAAGCCTTTCCATTTCTTTTCATTATATTTGTAATTATAATGAGGAGTTCTTACAACTTTAAATCTCATAAAAGGTAAAAGGCAAAAGTTTTGGGGAAATAGGTTTTACTTTAATTAGAATGACAAAATTTATTACTCTTAACCCATATTCTGTCATCAAAACATTTTTACCATGTCTTAACATTTCCTGTGTTTAAGGATGTTATAGTCTATTTAACATCTAGCATTGGCGTCCAGCTTACATTCTGATATAATTCATTTTTTCCTAAAGCTTATATTGGAGATTTTCCTAGTTTTTTGTAGTCTTCTGTTGTGAAGAGACTACTTATCCATTTCATTAAACTTAATGGAGAAGGCATCATTGAGCAATGAGTCTCAAGGAAAGATTCTATGGAAAGCTCATTTTTATATTATTACAGTAACATTTAGATATATTGGATTCCTGCTTTAAATTATGCCTGAAGCTTGTCAGAAGTAAAAGCAAGGAGGGCAGAGAGGAAGTACTTTAAATTTCAACTATTGAGCGAAGAGTAAAATTTCTCCTAAATCAGTGAACCATTTAATTTCTACCAGTGTTATCTGGAAAAAAAATATATATATATCAATAGAAGAAAGTTTAGAAACCAGAATAAGCACTCAGCTTCTAGAGACTACAAAAATTCTGGTTTGGAGAAATCAGAATAGAAATCTTCCTCTCAAAATAATCTTGATTGAATTTTTTGCTGTTATTTAGAAATTAAACTTAACTTGCCAGAAGATTGGCAAGAACACGTAGCTTCTTAGAATTCAAAATCTGCTGACAAGCTCTGTGTTATAATGGGATAAAGACTGGATGACATTTTAATATGTCAAATAAATGACAGTTAAAACTTACTGTGCTTGCTTTTAGGTGAAAGAACAAATAATAAGCATTTGCACATGTGAGCATGCACACATATACACTTAGAAATAAATGCTGACTATTTTTCAGATCTGCCCTAAAGTAAAATTTTCAGACACTGGCTGAGTGGTGAGGCAAAGGGGATTGAGAGGAATCAGTAATGTTCTCGCAGTTTATCTCGGTCAGAAATATTATTGACCACATAATAAGAAAAATATGAAAATAAGTCTCGTGTCTAGGAAGTTTTATCTAAGTTTGGCCATTAGAGGTAGATGTACTGGAAGAGGATTCTATTTAATGTGGGGTCTGGGATACAAGGGGGAATGGAGAAAGCATATAAACTGGTTTTTAAGATTTATAAAATTGAGCTGTGAAAGTTACTGAGATCGATAGTGACTAAACATCATTTTGACAATCATCTAAGATTAACTTTCATGTTGGCAACTAATCTGCCATTTGAATTAAGAAAAAAAAAATTACTGACTTTAATACTGATGATTACAGAGTCAAAAAAAAAGTATCATCTGACTAGAGTGCTCTCCACATACGATATCATAACTGGTGCTGATGTCAAACCTGCTCTTTTAAACACACTGGGATTTTAAGTTTCAATAGACACTTTGGGGGAGTTTTCCTTAATCCTCTTTTCTGAGAACAGTCTCCTACTTGTGGTTCCATGGGAACCACAGTTCTGTCACATTTCCCTGATTCTCTGGCAATATCAGATTGCCCTGGGGTGAACAATTGACTCACACTTGGTTAGTGATGTTTTCCTTTCAGATGTAAACAGAGGGACAGGGCCTGGGGCTTGGATCCTGCATCACTTTAATGGCTGAGCTCTAGTGAAACACCCACAGACTCTTGATGCTGAGTGATTCCTATATTTAGTTTCATCCTTTCTCAAGAGTTGCTTCTTCAATCTCTTAAACTTTTGTAAAATACTTAATATTGTTAAATTTCTTGCTGATAGTAGAGATTTCTCATGTTGGTTCTATTATTTAAAGAAAATAAAAAACTTTACTAAGTAAGCAATCATGACAGTAACACTTAAGAAAAGGCCTTAAGGAGTCGGCTAGTTGTACTCCTTCATTGCATATGAAGAAATGAACACACAAAGAGTTTGAGTCAGCTGTCTAACCTGTAGCAGAAGTGGAGATGTGGGATGAGAACTTAATTCTTACTTTTCCTGAATGTTCCATTCTAGTTCCAGAGGTTTAACTAAGCAACAATAAAGATATGGGAGACAAGCCTCTTGGTTTAGTAACCTGCCCCCACACGATGTTTCCTTTTCCTCATCTCACACTAAATTTCTCACTTTTCAGATTTTTGATTTTCTTTGACTTTCATTGTATAACTAAAACAAAAAGAGCAAGAATTTTTACAAATGCTCTATTTAGCCAAAACACCAAATTAAGTCTTATAGAGTATTATTTATAAACAAAAGTATTTAGGTAGGGAGAATCTGAAATAAATTGATTGATTAATTCAACAAATATTAAATTCTTTGCATATGCCAGGCACTGTTCTAGTTGCTGGGTGATGTACCGGTGGACATAGAAAAACCTCTGCCTTCTTGGAGCTTCTGTTCTAGTGGGGGAAAAGACAATTAAGATATGTATGTAAAACATATGGTCTATTATGTTGGAATCAGTACTAGGACTAAAATGCAACAAGGAAGGGAGACAGGCATGTGTGTTGTGGTATTGTAATTTTAGAGAGGGTGATCTCATCAAGAGGGTGACATTTCAATAAATCGTGAAAGAAGTAAAGTAGTGGGCTGTGCACATACCCAGAGACAAGCACTCCAGAGAGAAACAGCATATGCAAAGGCCCAGAAGCAAAAGTATATCTGATTTGTGCCAGAGACATTGAAGAGGCCAGTATGGCTAGTGCAGAGTGAATAAAGGGGAAAGTTGTAGGAGATGAGGTGAGAAAGGTAAAGGGGTCTAGGAGACACAGATCACATAGGGCCTTATAGTCTATTGATTTCATCTTTTACTTTGATGGGGAACCATACTGGGAATTTGAGAAGGGGAAGAATGTAGTAGGACTTATGTATTTACTACATCCATGTGGATGCTGAGCAGGCGCTAGATCAGAAGCAGGGAGGCAAGTTAGATTATTTGGAATAATATGGAAGAGAAATAATGATAGCAACAGAGGGGTGAAAAGTAGAAAGATTCTGGATATATTTTAAAAATGGAGCTGACAAGATTTAATGATGACTTAGATGTGGAGTGAGAGAGATAAACAGGAATTAAGGTGACTTCCAATGTTTCAACCTGAACGACTCAAAAATAGAACTGTCATTTACCAACAAATACCCTAAGATCGAAACAGATCCCACAGGTAATATAAAAATAAGAGTGTGATAAAGGGTACCAGGAATTAAACCTATTCTAAGTGGAAGTTCTTTAATGTCCATCATATGTTCAGACATCACTGGATGTGTACTTTAAGCCTATGTCTAAATGTGGGTTTGGTTTTAGCCCAAACTTCTGAGAGACATCATAGCTATCTGGAATTACTCATGAAGACATCCTTATCATCTTTCTAGGCAAGGGGACTTGCATGCTTTCATTGTTTGTAAATTTTATAATGTAGTCAAGTGACTCAGACACAGTGACTTGTACATTTTTCCTGAGTTTTCTATTCAATGGATTGGTTTATGAGTGAAACTGATTGTTCAAATGTTACATTTCTGGTTGCAGGGCCTGAATTAGGGTTGTTAAATAAAGTCCCTTACAAAGTCTTGTTACAAATGCTTCTTAGATGATTAATAGTTGTATTTAGGGTTGAAGTTTATTCTTAATTGTTTTTTTGCCAAATGCAGCGGAAAAGAATTTGACTAACAGTTAACAGAAAACATAAGGAATCAGAGAAATTGATTTAAATTCAACATGTTCTCATTTTTGTGCCAACTTCAAGTACATCTGTGGAAGTGAAAATTTTCTTCCTAAATTAATTTCAGCTGAGAGACTAATCTTGTTTTACTCTATCCCAGTAATGGACCATCTGCTCAATGACCTTGACTTTCTGTAAGCCCAGGAGAGTACAGTGCCATCCACTAAGAAAGAAAGCAGGGATAATTATCTTTTTTTAAAGACATTGGCCACTTCCAGTAAATGTTAGCCATTCTTCCTTCTTGTTTTCCATAACCTTTAAAACCAGTTCATCAGTTTTTGGAGAATGAAGCCGCCTTCAGGTTGCCCATTCATTTAGTATTGAAACATGGGTAGAATCCTACCTTTAAAAAACTTTTTTAATAGAAAAATGTGCACCTTTCACTGAAATAATAATGAACATTTTTGTACTGTTTGGAAAGAGGAATGCTTTTCCATTTGAGCTTTTTAACTAGATTCGAGAATCACAAAGCCTATTATTAATTTAATCTTTCCTTCTTTCTTTCCTTCTTCCCTCCCTCCCTTTCTTCCTTCCATAAGCATTTATTGAACATCTAATATGTGCCAGGCATTTGTTGGATACTAATAATATCTCTGCTAAGAGATAATGATGGCACTTGTTTTGTACTCAGGTATTTATTTTTTAATGTAAATTTTTAAAAGTATGACATAATTTGGTTCAACTATTTCTCTGACTTCTCTCCCCACCATCATGTTGTTCAGAACACATTGATCTACTTTCTCCTGTTAGAGCTCCCAAACATGTCCCTGCCTCAGGGCCCTTGCAAGTATTTCTGCCTGAAATAATTTTCCACTTAATATTTTTATGATCCGCTCCCTTCAAGTATCTACTCTAATGCCATCTCCCCAGAATCCTTACCTGATTACCCCATTCCTTTCTATAGTAAAGAGGAAATTAGGGAAGGACTCTGTGGTGTTGCACCATTTTATTTTCAATAGCATTTGTCACTGCTTGACAACATGGCCTAATCCACTTTCCAGATTTTAAGTTTCATGCAGGAAGGGATTATTCTTTCTGTTTTGTTTACATTTGCATTCCCAGACTCTAGAAATGGGTCTGGCACAAGAGAAAGTACTCAACTAATAAGGCTTAAATGATTTCACACGTTATAAAAGCACAGATGGGCAAGTGGAGTGGCCGGCAAGCTGGGGAAGATGGGATAATTCACTGAAGTAGCATGTGACTATGCTATAAATGATGTGCAGAGATTTGATTGATAGGAAAAAAAAGGGAATTTCATGAAAGATTTATGTATATAAGGTAGGTAGGTACCCAATAATGTGAGAAATTAACCCAGGGCATGGAGTGCTCGGGGGAAATTAAGTTCAGTGTACCTAGAAAATACAGCTGTGGTAGTCGTTATCATTAGAGATGTGAGTTAGAGCAGTTGGGTATCTTTAAGGCTAAATATAAGAAAAAATGAAGAGAAATTCCAATGCCTTGCTTTAAAACAATCTTTGCTTTCTCCTAAACTTCTTACTGATACCAAGTATCTCCATTAAGAATTTGCATTCTATTTTAATGAGTTTTTGATAATTAAGTTGTTTTAAGGAGTGAATCTTTTTGTCATTCTATTCAAATTATTCATGTGCAGACAGGTCTACTCTCCAGTGCATGTAGTTTTGATTTAGAAAACTCACTGATACCTTTCAAATTACCTAGAGGCTTTAATTTATATCCTTTTCTCTCTCAGCTCCAAGCACAATGATATGGTTAGGAGCTCAATAAATGATGACTAGAGCAGGAGTTGCTTCTTCTTTTTTCTTTACTCTAAATATTTCAATGAAATTAGCACTAGTTTGAGCATCTCTATAGAATTTTTGTAAAAGGAAAAACTATCTTTCATTTATTCATCTGAATTTTCAATCGCTATGATTATTTAAAATGGGCGCTGACAATGTCCAGTCATCATGTGTGCAATGGCTTCATGTTATTGCCATCCGTCAGTGACCAGGAGAGGTGCCTCCTCCTCCGAAGGACAGGGCCATCTTGTTCTCAGCCCTTATAGTTCTTCTAGGAGTCATCAGCACCACTGCTTTGGTACCAGTCGCCCTGCCTTCTTCTCATAACCTAAATTTACAAGAATGTGTTATAGATATATGAGCAATTAAAACACTTGTTTTACCACCCACCCATATTTGGAGTTCCTCAGGATATGAATATCTGCTTAAGCGTAACTATATCTCAACCATCTAACATAATGTCTTTCATTTATTCAATTAATAAATATTTCTGACACCTATATAAGTCAGGCACTGCGTAGCATGCTTTATATGGGGCATAAGACAATGAACAAAAAGATGAAAACTCTTAATCTTTAGTGTTTTGTAACCTAGTGAGAGTAGATATGAAAATTAAATAAATAAATAACATGTGGCATGTGAGAAGTTGATAAATATTAAGAACAATAAAACAGGGTAGGAAGTTGACGATGCTTGTTCAGGGCAAGCTTGCGAGTTAACATACGGTGGTTTGAGAGGACTTCAGAAGACAACATTTATGAAAAGACTTCAAAAATCCGAGGTCGTACATTTGTCTCTAGACATTTTCATTTACCGGGGTTCCAATGGATATTTGGGAGGAAAATTCTCCAGATATAGAAAGCAACAAATAGAGAAAATCTGAGGTGAGCATGTGTCTGGAATGTTCTAGAACAATAAGTAGGACAGAGTAGCTTCAGCAGAGGAAAGAGAGTGAAAGGAAAGAGGGTCTGACAGACAATGGGCCACTGGAGGATTCTAAGCAGAATGACATGACTTACAGGACTAATTTTTTTTTGGCATCTGTTGAGAATAAAGTTTAGGTGAGTAAGGTCGGACGGACATAGAATATAAAGTGCTCTTGGAATGTCGATCAAACCAGGAGAACTTCACAGATTGGAAAAAGGACTGCACATGAGAATAGGCTTTGTTTTCAGCTCCTGAGTTCCAGAACTCTTAAGTTTAGCCTTCTGGAGACTGAGTTGCCTGTTCTTTTCAAATCATTAGAGCTTTCAACCTATCCCTAGGTCTCCCTCCAAGGAGCTGAATTCTGGCAAGTTTTATCTCGTACATATAAGACATTTTTCACTTTACATTTTTTTCTTTTGAGTGGGGGCAAGGCACATTAAATTGTCAAATCAAAATATACTAATTGTACAATATCTCTTCTAATGAAAACAGATGGTGGTGTTATAAAAAGAATGACTTTAGAAAAATATCAAATTGTGAGTGAAGAATATCTGGAGATAACTTAATGCCACAGTTGGGCCTTCTCTAAAATCCTGAACCTGTCGGAAGTTTGCCTGGTGTTCCGGTGCCCTCTTCTTTCATACTCACCCCTTTTCCAGTCTGTGCTCTGGCTGCTTGGGGCTTGCTCTCTAGGGCATTTCCATCTGCCTCATTCTTAAGTTATTCTACCTGTGTAGGCCCAGTTTTCTCTACATCTTGTGTTCTGTTAGGTACCTAAGAATTGAGATGATTTTCTTATGAGATATGGCTAGGAACAATAATTATGTTATCACTCTCAAGTAATGTCATTCTTTAGTCTAGTTAAAATGACTAGTATAAATTTGAGGAGGTTGGGTGCAGGTAGCTTTGATTTAGAAAACTTGTTGATAACCTTAAAAGGTATCCAGAATGGAGATGCCTATTCAGACCAAATGAGTGACCATTGATGTCCCTGGGAATATTGTACAACCTGAGATATTGTTTTCAAATGTAGGATTTATTATTATTCAGGCATGGTGAGGCCAACAGTACAGAGGATGATTGCCTTGCAAAGAGAGATTGTGAATCTCATAGATGCCAGGAGGGGAGGGGGCACACCATGCTAGGGGGCCGGTGAGGAAGCAGCAAGATTAGAATGCGGCAGACCGAGCAGAGGAGCCCATGGCTTATAGCCTTTATTGTGGTTTCCATAGGGAAAAAATGGTCAGAGCGAACTAAAAAGGTTTAGGGCTGTCTGGGTTGAATAATTTCAGCAGGCTCTGAAATATAGGGACCATCCCTCGTTATCTGATACCTGGCCCTGGTATTAGTCAGGTGAGTAGTGATTCAGAGTGTGAGAACCCTGTGAGAGCCCCCATAAAGGAGGCGATTGGATATAGGCTCTGGATTGGTTGGTTTGCATGTGAAAGGTATACTCTCAGACAGTTTACTACCTCTAGGAATTGGCTAGCTCTGGGTGGCGCAGTCTCTTCAGGGTCATCAAAGCCCCAAATGCCAAAGAATCAGAGACACATGGTTAATATAGATATTGAGGCTTATGTCGTATCTCTAGAAGAGTTCATATCTCCTGGTCACAGTGACACATATCCAATAACTTCCAACAGAAGAAACATGAAATAGGTCTTCTGAACTACAATAAACAAAGCAGATATACTGATGAAGTTTTCAATTTTCACCACAAGAGAGATTTTAAGAGGTTTCAGATTATATTGTAATACCCTGGACCTGACAGACTACAAATCTCTCTACTTGGAATAAAATTCTTAAAAAGATCTTTGACTTAGCCATGGGGGTAGGCAACTTCTATTGTTCACAATAAAGATTTAAGTTATTCTCGACTCATATATGCCTCTTCTAAAAATCTCTTTATATAGAAAAAGAAATCATTGCAGAACACACTGGAATTACACCAAAGTGCTCTTTAATAATGTGCCAGAAGACCACACTGCAACTACTTTTTAAGTCTTCCTCTTATATGTTTGCTGCAATGTTTATTTCTTTATTTCTCTGAACAATATCCAGGTAGCTTCAGGGGAAAATCCATTAATGTCCCTAAATTTACATTTGTATAGCAGCTTTCTCAAATCTTCAACATGGTATGGGAGAACATGTTATGACAGCTCCCATACACACTTCAGAGAAACACTGTGAAGGAAGGCAAGAGGGATCTGTGGAGAATTTGGATTCACTTTCAAAAGTCAGCTGTCGGATCTGCCAAATTGCTACTATCTATCGCATACATGATGCTCATTAAGAAATCTCATTGGCTCATGACTTATTGATTGGAGACCAAATATTCTAGAACTCATGAATTACTCTTTGAATGGGTTCTTAAACTCCTGTCCTACATCCCACCAATCGGTTATGCTTCAGACACATTTGCACCTAACTTAATCTATATGAAAATTTATCCATTCTAATTTCTATCTAATTTCTACTTAGACTGTAATATAACAAGATTATATAGTTGGAATCTATTTGAACAACAGAAGTTTTGTTAATGATATCAGTCATATTAAATACTAAAAATTTTCAAATTTTCAAATAGATGTTATTTCAAATCTAAGTTTTAATATTTGCCAAAATTCTTTCTGGATGTAAGAGTTAGAATATTCACAAGCTGCAGATACTTTTTAATCCAAAGTAGGCTTTCATTTAAATTTTCAAGAGAAGAAAATCTAAATATCAGAATTTTTTGTTTTCTTCTCTAACTCTCCAGATATGGAGAATATTTAATAATTTCTGCAGATATTTGAATCCAAAAAATTGTCAGCATTGTGTGCCAGCACGAGATATGAGAATAAACCAACCGCTGGTTTCCAAACAATTAAGAAGATTGAAACTAAAATAATTCCATGCAAGCAATAAACTGGATATAAGTAGGACAAATGAAACAAAATAAAGAACAGATGGGCAGATAACATGATCTAAACAATAAACAACAGGGTAATTTTTAAATCTACCAAGTTTATTTATTTATTTTTTTAAAGCTAGGTAGAATCTGGAATTATGGTAAGGTAGCGAAAGCATCTTCTAGATGTCATAATTTACTCAGCTTCAGACTCTCATTCAAAAAAATTATTATGGACAGCATGTATTATGTTAGGCATAGAAGAAACAATGGCAAACAAGCCAATGCTTTCTTTTCCATGGAAATTAAAGACTATTTTGAGAAGACAAACTCCAAAAATATTATAATGAAAGGAAGACAAGAGTGAATATTAAGTATGAACTAATTTTGGAAAATGTAACTGGTCTGGAGGATCAAGGAATGAAGACATATTTTCCTGAAGCAGTAAGTTAAGTAGAGATGTAAAGAGTGAATGGTCATTAGTGAGTGACTTAATATAACAAGATAGAGGTCATGGTGGTGGTAGAGGACATATCGGGTAGCTGGGGAAGTGGGTTCAGATAGAGGATTTGAGAGCAGGAACATTAGCTCTGGAGAGGAGAAAAATGATAGTACATCTAAAAACCGAAAGTCAGCACTTTTGGAAACAAGAGTGAAGATATCATGAGTGTAAGGCTAGTCCATGCAGAACCTTAAAGTTCTGTCAGGAATCTGACCTTTACATGGAGTCAAATGAGAAGCTATTGATAGGTTTTAATAAAGAGTTTTAAATCTATATTTAAAAATAGACAAAAGAATCATGCTGGTTGTAGCATGGAATCTGGATTATAAAACAGTAATAACAATGGGCAAATAGATATGGGGCTATTTTATTAAATCACGTAAAAGATGATGATTTTTTTGGACTAGGCTATTGGAAGTGGGGTTCAGGACTACAGAAGCATAGAAGAAGTGAAAACCGCAACACTTGCAAATTGACCACACATGAGTAATACAAAATGGGAAGAAACAGGAAAGATCCTGGAGTTTTCAGATGGAACAAACCTACGGTTTTTGGAGGCAGGAAATATCAAAGGTAGAATAGTTTATGAAAAAGTTCCTAAGTTCTGTTTTGTACATGTTGAATTTAAAGTGCTTGTGTGAAAGCTTCATATAATGACGAGCTCCTAGGTATGTATAATATTAAAAGGTAGAGTCAGAAGAGAGGTCTGAGCTTCTGTCAGTCAGCATGGACTAGATTATGTCACAGGAAAACTTCAGAAAATTAGAACAGCAAGGTTTATTTCTTCCTTGTGCTACATGTTCATTGCAAGTTGAGAAAGGAGCTTTTTTAGATTATTCACTCAGACACCCAAACTGATTAAAACCTTACTTTGTTGTGATGCTGCCACATCTCTTGGGGGCTTCAGTGTTCACCATGGCAGGGCAAGAAAATTTGCAGGAGGCATATTAGCTCAAAAATATAATCTAGCGACACTGTCACTAGATTATATTCCATCAACCGAAGTAAATTATGTAACTGTGGTGACTTCTATAAGGAGGTAAGTGTAGTTTCCAATTATTACCTAGGATCAGGAAGAGATCCAGAACATTTTTTTGTGAGTACTAATAATGTCTACCACAGGACAGATGATATCAATTTAGGCCATCTTAACATCGCCCATGAAGTGGATATTTGTCACTTATGATGGCCCAATATTTTCCCAATATTTTGGTAATTTCTCACATTATTAATCTGTCTTCCCAAGACAAAGGATAGACTATCCATCCATATTTGAGAATCTCTTATAGTTTCAGATGCAGGCATGGAACTTAGATTTCTCCAATCATTTGAACCCACTTGAGGTTTGCATTAAAAAGTTAGTATTGGCACATGTAATAACAGATTTTGTTTTTTTCTGGGGTGGAGAAGAAGAAAGTAGAGCATCAGGTATCTAGTCCCAAGGGCAATCAGCTCCAAGTGACATGGCGACACATCTTTTCCAGAGCAGGCCCTGAGGTGCGGTGTTAGTGCTCCTGGATGGGTAGCTTCACAATCTTGCCCTCTTGCCCTTTCCTAAATTATATGAGCTCCATAATACCCCTCTAAACATTAATTTTCTCCTTAAGTAAATTAGAATATTTTCTGATGTTTGCTATTAAGAATTCTGAGCAACATGGTATTTGGTCCCAGGAAAGGCAACAGCCCTCAAGGAAACGGAAATTAGTTCATGTGTTATTTAAGCTGGTCGAGTTTGAAGGCCCTGAAGATGCAGTTAGTACAAAACTGGGAAATGGATTAGTTAATGGCAGAGTATGTGAAACAGTTGCTTAAATTATCCTCTAAAATGAAATGGCTAGTGAAAACAAGACTTTGGAAAACATGAATTGTTGATATAGAATGAGTAAAAGGACAAAGGATTACAAGAAACAGAAGGAATTCTGGCTGCTTCTAGCTGTACTGGGGAGCTTAGTAACAAAAAATGGTAAAATGTGTTTTAAATTCTTGGTTCAAGGCATAGTGAGAGAATTGGGGACTTTTTGTGTTTGTGTAAAAAGTATTCGTTGTAACAGCAAGATTGACATAGCCAATAATAAAACATCCTGTCTAATGCCCTGGGTTGCTGAATTTCAGATTAAGCTGAATTCACATCTTTGTCAGATTTCTTAGTAACAGCATGTTGAATGGAAATGAGTAGGACACCAGGATCAAAAATAAGGCTTTTAGGAGAATCCTAAACACACATAACTCATAGAGTGTCTTGCTGGCAGAACAGAACCTCTTTTCCACTCTGTTCAGGCTATTAAAGCCTTGTCTTGAGATCCCTAGGAGATAAGTACCTTGTAAGGGGAGTCAGTTTGCCTTATGTCCCTTCCTGGCATCTCTTATTGCCTGTGTTCTACAGCTAGTCAGTCAGAAATTTTAATTGCTTTCTCGGCTGATTGACTGAAACTTATATATAAGGGTAGCCTATACTGAATGAAGTAAAAGTGGCATAAAATTCCTGGAGTTAAAGTAGAAGATCAAGCAAATAAATTATGGAAATTTTAGAGTGGATTTATCATGGGCGACTCTAACTCTCAAATTGGTTCCCTGAGAGGACCCAGCAAACTTCAGTGAAGCTATTGGTAGAAATATATTGGGGAAAAAAAGAGACTCAGTGTTATTAAAAAGCATAATAGCAGTTGTTTTCGATAGGCCTTTGAAGACCTTTGAGGCACTGCCCTTGATATAAGCTCCCTGATTCCAGTGGAGTCTATAAAAATCACTGGAGAAAAAGTTTAAGATAAAGGAGATATGGGCCAAGTTCAACATAGAATGTGATGCATAATGTGGGTAGCTGCATCACCTTTCATAGGGGGAGACAACCATATCTCTATTACAAAGTTGATAAAGATAAGAAGATGATTTTAGATGATGGATAGGTTTCTGTTTGGTTGCAGGAATTTAATTCCTGTTTTTCAAATTTCTATGCAAAGTATGGGGCAAGATATTTGCTGTGAGTGAGGGAAAATGAAAAGTCAGAGATCTAAGGGAAAAAAAGGTGGTTTGAGATAGTTCTTTCAGAGATGAGAGTTAAGTAATGAGAAAAACAGAAGAGATTCAGTGTGCACCTATGTTCAAATTAATAACAATGAATACATAATGGCACAATTAGGCCCTCCCATGTGATTTCTCCAGATATATTCTGCAAATGGGTGTAGGATATGGAAAACAGATCACAGCACTCATCCCGAATTGGAGAACTGTAGCTATATCTGCCACTGTCTTTGTCGGGGAGGACATAGATATGCACACACTACGATGAAACTCAGTACAGGCTATAATGGGATCACAGAGCAGGAAGTAATCAATCCTTTTATTTGTGAATGGCTATTCTATTATAAAAAGATAATAAAGGAAATAAAGAAGGATGAGGGGAACTGTTTTGTAGAGAAGGTGCCCCTTGATTAAATGCTTGGAAGACTTGAGGACTGAGATACATGTAAGGTGGAGGAGTGACTACTTGGGATGAAGGTAAAGCTGTGTGAAAATATATTGGTTTTGAGAATCAACTTTCTGCATCCTGAATAATGTAGGGAAATGGTTCAAAAATATTTCTCACAAAATAAATATTAAACTGGGTTTGCAAATTGAATTCAAGTAATTTAGTGACCTTGTATTTTCATCTTGTCATTGATACTAGGACCAACTAGAGAGTCTGGGCCTACCTACTCTTATACAGCTACAGAAACATTCAGAGAGGTAGCCGATATCAAACAATAAGTAGTGCCTTAACATGACCAATAAATAACTGTGCTCCTAGAGCCCAAGTGGATAATAGCAATCCATTGAATAAACAAAGCAATCAATAAGCATTTAACATTTGATGGTTGCAAACAAAACAAACAAATGAACAAACAAAAACTATGTTTCTCAGCACATGAGGATTTTACCTTCCAATGCTAGATTACGGAGTACATCAGTAATTTACTTTTATACGATGTTTCCTATTATCCAAAGACACTATGACAAAGGGTATTGGTTACGGTGTCTGGAAAGTAAACTATAAAGTGATGGAAGTAACACAGAGGAAGTAAAATGGTCTTCTATGGATATAAAGTTAAATTTCCCAAAATAGCACATGGTCTGAGTTATTTCCATCTATGTAACTTCTAAAGTATTTTATATTTTCACATTATGTTTTTTCTTTTTTGAATAGCGAGAGTAGATACCATTTATTGTTAGTATTTAGGGAATACTTATGAGTCTTTTATCAGAAAGTTATTGGATTTTAAATGTTAATATTATAAAGTTTCTTGACTTCTCAAGTATTATGTAATTGCATGTAGGATTAACATTTCTCCTCAAATATTATGTAAATCATATCATTCAAAAGAGTTGTAAAGGAATTAGACACTTTTTAAAACTACTTCACAGCAAACTTAGCCTTTATTTAGTATTAGCCGAAGGGTATATTTATTTATCCCCAGTTAACTCCCACTTGAGATTCTGGTGGAACTTTATTTTATCTCCTTGCATGACCAAACAAATCCACCAACTCAGGGTAATATAGAATCAGAGTGACAGGACCACTTCATAGGTCTGCTAGTGGCCTTGAATTATGGCTAAAGTATCTGGACTGCCTGTTTCTTAGTATAAATAATCAAATGAGACTTAATCAGAATTAGTACAAAACAGGCTTAATTTAAGGTACCTTTGTAAAATTCGAAGCTATATATTAAATGCTTTCTATATCTGGTTAAAAAAAGACACTATAGTGTGCAATTCAATTTCTTTTCAATTTGCAAAAGATAAAGAAATAAGTCCAGTATTTTTACTAAAAAAACCTCCTGTATAAAGAGGTTTTGCACTTTTGTTCTATTATTGTTGTTTGTATATTTGTTTTTGTTCTGTGGATGTGCGGAATTGGATTAATCATGGTCATGGGGTCAGGCTACACTCTGTCTTTCCATAAACTGCTTTTCTTTCCCATCTTTTCCTCCTTTCTTTATTTCCTTTATTATCTCCTTATAATAGAATAGCCATTCACAAATCTAAAACAAAATCTAGGAAGTCCTTGAAAATAGCCTATACCTAATCATATGATTTCTTTTATCTAATCTCTTCTTTTTGCAAACTTGAAGTTTGCTTCATTCTAAATCAATTTTATTATTTCACAAATTCCCATTTTATATAGTTTATCATATATACATTCATGAACGTATATATTTTATTTTAATTATTTTTAATTCTATGAAAAAGATTCCATGCTATATCATCTTTGGGATTGACTTATTTTTCACTTTCATTGAGATTTCTTAATATCACAGTAGTTCATTTGTTTTAACTGCTGGATACTATTCTATTGAGAGAAGGTAACACAATTTATTTACCCACTTTCTGATTTATAAGAATTTGGAATTTTATTATTATAACCAGTAATACTATGACCATTCTGGAATTAATAAATCTTCCCTTTTGCACATATGCAGGGGTTTCTTCTGATTATATACTTAGAAGTACAATTACTGCATCATAGGATACTTGTTAAAATTGCAGTGCTTATTTGTCAGACTTCAGATATCATAATTTAAAACTAAACTAAATTGAAATAAGATAGGAAAAATAATAGACTGTTGCTTCTTCAATGGTGTTATGAAAGGTATATGATCTATAGTTGGTTTAAAAGAGTTCAATAGTAAATGAATGTAGAAAAATTACTTATTAATGGGCTTGCTTGTACTTCGAGAAGCTCATTTAGTCATGACACTGTTTCTTTGTAGTCACTGAGAAATAAATCATCTTAAATGAAGGTCAAGTTATAACAGTTATAATCAACATTTGGCAAGTATATGATGCTGTAAGGAGATGGACAAGGATCAGTTATATCTGGAAATATTTTAAATATTTACTCATTAAAAGACTAACTTTTGGGAAAGAAAACCTCTGTATCCATAACTTCTTGCCTTATTAAACATTATTTTAACTTTTTATATTTTCAATATTTTCTAAAATGTGATGTCCTAAATGCTTTTGCATTTTTTCTCTACCTACTTTATCATTTCCATAATTGCTACAATGCCAGCAATTTTATTTTCAAAAGTGAAGCTGGTGAAAGTCAAATCATGTTGAATCTTCTGGTAGCAGGGATCCAATCTAGTTCTTGTTATGTAATTGCCTGTTCAGAAGAATACGCTTCTTGTAAACATTGCTTCTATAATATACTTTTTGACATTCTAATGGATTTTCCATATTCCCTCTGAGTAACAGTGTGACATGATGATAGTCCTTTGGACTATTAATAAATTCTGTCATCATTCTGGCAGAATTGATCACATTTACTGCTATGCTTCCCTTGCCTCATTTGGAAGAGAAAATATAGATAAAATATTCCCCTTATAATCCCTTTAAATGCACATTAGTATTAGCCATGAATTACCCTTTGTACTGTCAGCAGAAATAACCATGAGCCAAAAAAGGGTTTATCTGTTCTTTGAATGATTAAAGGTTTGAAACAGCCACAGTAAACAGTGACTCTGGAAATTGAAGGAAAAGTAAGCTGTGCCCTTATTTTCGTACTCCTTATTTTCATATGCTGATGCCCTTCCCATTTGGTTATCTCCTTCTTCTCTTAAACTAGTGAGATATAGAGGAAGAGGCCTTATATAGTGTCAAATGTGTAGAATAATGTAGCAATCAGTATCAGGGCTGTATTGCCTGCCTGGTCCTTCTAATTACTACCAAAATCACCTCATAGGAAATAATAAATGAAGTTTTCTTTCTGTCACCATATATTGACCCCTTTTACCCATCAGGCTTCCCCCTTCCCCACTTCCGTCTGGCAACCACTAGTCCACTGTTCATGTGTCTCTGTTTGTCATGTTTTTTGTTGCTTTTAGATTTATATTCCACATATAAGTGATATGTAGTTTTTGAGTTTTTCTGTCTGATTTATTTTACTTAGCACGATTATCTCAAGATCCATCCATGTTGTAATAAATGGCAATATTTCATCTTCTTATAGCTAATATTCCATTGTATATATCTACCACATCTTCTTTATCCAATCTTCTATTTTAGGACACTTCAGTTGTTTCCATGACTAATGCTGCTATGAACATTGGCATGCATGTGTCTTTTTGGATAAATATTTTCAAGTCTTTGGGGTAGATACCCAGGAGAGGGATTGCCAGATCATATGGTAGATCAGTACTTAGTTTTTTGAGAAAATTCCGTACTGTTTCCATAGTGGTTTGTACAGGATTCTAATTCTAGAGAGGGAGTTTTCCACATGGGTCAACTTGTATCATATAAGCACCTTTCAACTAGGAAAAAAGGCACCTCCATTTTTTTTTTTTTTTTTTTTTTTTTTTTTAGTGTTAAAAAAGACTGTGTACAATGGGGTGAGGACATTCATAAAAGAAAATTAAGATATTATTTGCAAAAGCAGGAGAACTAATGTCCACTATCCTGATAGTGTTCAGGACCAGGATCCAGATTCGAAGGGAACCAGAATGACAGTCAGGAGCCAGAGCAGCAAGCCTGGCTTATAAACCACACCCAAAGGATTGTCTGCCTAGGGTGCAGGCACAGAAAGTCAACTCCAGAGCTCGCTGCTTGGTAGGAAAGAGGTATCTTAAATATACTACTAGTTCTGCATTTCAGTGACTCAGGACCTCAAAGACTGATTTGTCTATGGCAGGTCAGCAAATTAAATGATAGACTATAATAAAGTATGTTGCACAGTTCTAGCACACAGAAATTATGGCTAACATTATTGATATCATGATCATCGTAGTCACCATTAAGGCAAATTAAATGGGAAGAGATTCAGGCAGTGATTGCATTTCAGTAAGGCTCAGCTATGAATCTAAGAATTAATGTAGAAGGCTTGGAATAGAAGGAAATAGGTATGAATAAAATTTGTTTAATACTGTCTTTGTCGCTAGCTGTGTGACTCTGAGCAAGTCGTTTAACCTTTCTTTCTGTGCCTGTATCCTTATCTGTAAAATGGAATTGATAAAAATAATAGTGTTGCCTACTTTATACAATCGTCATGAAGATTAAATGAGAAAATACAGGTAAAGTGCTTACAAGAGTACCTGATACATAATAAACACTGTAATCTTCTTAGTATTTCTATTGTTTTTCTTTTAGAGTTCACAAAGTACTTTTCATTTATTTCATTTCACTCACATAAACAATCCTGTGGTGAGATTATCCTGTTTAATATTTTAACAATTAGGAAATAAACATTTTATTTATTGAATAGGGATAGAGTGATACCCTCTTACCTCTAAGTACTAAACCTTGTTTAATGTGTAAATAAATTTATCACTGAAAGACCTCCATGAAGACCATTAGAAAAGAGGCAAAACTCCTAATGTTGGGTAGTAATATTTAGTAATAATAGGTAGTTACATTGAACAATTTTGGTCTAATCATTTATGTATATATTCAGAAGAAACACATTTCTCTGGCAGAAATATGGACACTCTTTGTTCTTTACACTTTAAAACTGAAAATCAGCAGTCCCCAACCTTTTTGGCACCAGGACCAGTGTTCTTATGAGAATCTAATGCCTGATGATCTGAGGTAGAGCTGAGGTGGTGATGCTAGTGCTGGGGGGCAGCTACAAAACAGATGAAGCTTTGCTTACTGGCCTGCTGCTCACTCCTGCTGTGAGGCCTGATTCCTAACAGGCCACAGACTGATACTGGTCCAAGGCCCAGGGGTTGGGGACACTTGCTCTATATTATGATGATAAAATTAGAATATGAAATTTGTCTTTAGTTACAAGATAGCTGGGCCAATGATGGCCTTTGTTTTTTCCATTCTCCCCACAATCCTCACCTTCCCCATTCATCTCTGCCTTCTACAATGTGTTTTCTTCTGAACTTTGTTATTTCAATATGGTAAAAACAGAAAGGCTTTCAAACAAAACTGGGATGTCATGCTGATTGGCAAGGCAGAGTGCAAGGAAAAGCTCTCACATATCTTTTCCTCAGATCAAATGAAAATGAGTAAATGAGAGCTGCCTAAAGTTTTTTGGAAACATATCACTGAGATATTTTTAATTATGTATTTATTTATATGTTTTCCCTTGTGATATAAAGATATAAAGACATTTCATTTGACCTCATAAAATGGTTTAGAAATGTCAAATATTGTCAACAGGATCATACTGATCAATTCTAATCATGAAATATTTTTTCTTTACACTTACAATAAAAATGTATGATTTTAGAGCGAGTGTAGAGACACTGTGCTTCACACGTATTATTTATTTCCATGTGTAAGACTTAAGAATTCACTCTAATCCATATATGGTTGTCTGATTTTGATGCTGACATTTTGAAAGCTTTAACTTGCATTATCCCTAGAAAGTGTTACTCATACTGGCTTACAAAATAATCACATACCAGAGTAGAATTTATATCTATTTCATTTAAATAAATGCCACTATTCGAAAATCCCTGGCATCTTACTGCACTTTTTTTTTCTTCCAAATATAAAGGAATATTTCAGCCATCCAATTTTACCTAATAGAGTGTAAATTTTGCGCCACTGTAATTATCACAAGTGCATGAGACATATGTCTAAAAAGAAATCTTTAAAAAGAATGCAAACTGGAGTTTTACTGACAGGTTAACTTTATTTTCTTCAGGCAGTTTCTACTTTTGCTGAGTTAGGACATGGCAACTGTGGGTAGCTGAATGCTTGGAGTATAAACTGTTGACTTAGTTGCTTGTTCCATGCTTGAATGCTGACTGATTTTTTTCTTTTCCCACCCTGTAACCATGGGCAAATTACTAACATGTTCTGTGCATACTTCTTATCTAACTGGGGATGATAATATTCTTACCTCATGAGGCTGTGAGAAGAATTAAACAAAATAATAAATTTAAAGGACTTAGCAGAGTACCTGGCATATACTAGGGGGTCAATATGCCAGGTGTTACTACTTGCCTTCATACAGTGGTTGTGCAAAGGCACATGGGTCATATGACATGTGTAGAAGAGATTCTAATTGAAAGTACCTCATGAGCCAAGATCATCCTAGCCTCAGAAATTATTATTTTGAAGTTTTCACATGGAAATAATATCAATATATTCATTTGGAGTTGGAGACATTCTCACATTTATAAAAAGTTGCTTTTAGCACTGATTGTTGTTTATAACTGGAGTGGATGTATTCTCTCGGTCCAGTCTCTGATGCTCTATTGTAGACTTTATCAAGTTGCAATCAAAGGTGCCTGGTCAGCTGTGGTGAATGCTACTTTTTGGTCATGGGCCACTGTGGAAGAGGACAAACCACATATTTTAAAGGCCTGTAGTCACTCCTCTCAGGGGAGTACCCTGGCTCTGAAGTAGTTCTGCAGAGGAAGGTCATGCCAGGGCATTTTTAGGGCCTGTTCCAAGTCCTTGATGCAAATTAGAGCAAAAAGGCACCAATGGTGCAGCCACTGCTTGTAGTGGGGCCCCTTAAAGACTATGAGGTAAAATATAAGAAAGGAGACCTTTTATCACACTTTAACGTTAGTTTCAAGAGTTTTGGATTTCTTTTTACAAAATGATTATTGGGTTGAGTATGCTTTTGAGATTGAAGAAAGAACAAATGCATCATTTCCCTGCTGGTTGACTGTTGGGTTTTCTATTATTCCTGAAATGATTAATCATTCATGAAAAAAGATCTTAGTGGTTAAGTCATTAAATCCAAAAGCAGTGATAGCTCTGTTCTCTCATTATGTCAGGTGTGCTGTTCTTACTCAGCTCTGGAGCTCATCGCAATGTGGTAGAGACTCAATGTGGTGGAAATAAATTAAGTGCAAGAGTTAAGAACAGGCAATTGTTTATTATTTATTTATATCCTACCATATTTCAAAAGGATCGAAAAAAGAGAATTTCATCTGTAGGATTGATAAATATATTTATAACTAAGATATATTTATTTACCATATGTATAAAAAAAGATACCCAAGAATAGAAATAAATGATCTGGTATTATTTGGGGTACCTAATATTTGAACTGAAGAATAAAGTAACATCATGTCTGGATATCTGCATGTTCATCACTGTATATCAGGACTAATGCAGAAAGCTGTAATTTATATTTCTTAAACTCAGATTATAATGATTTTTTTTTAACACCACCAATAGGGATTCATTATTTTATTAAAGGAACTAAAAGCTAAGTGGAAAGAATTATTTAAAGTGTTATTAAATTTGGCTGATATATTTATAAATTTGCTACTGATTTTAAGTAAATCATGAATAATTAAATTCTTCCAAATCCTCCTTTGGAACTTTAAGGCACAAACAGGAAAAGTTAAAAAATTCAGTTAATTTGGGCTGATTGAATTTCCAGTTTCTGAATGATTTTATATGTATTACCCCCCCACCCCCCCCCACCCCACCCCCCGGTTCAGTAAAAACAATGATCATAGCAGTGATTCTCAAACCTTAGTGGGCATAAGAATCACCTAGGGAACTTGATAAAACACAGATTTCTGGGCTTTACCCTTGCCTTTCTGATTATGAAGTAGGTCTGGGGTGGGCCCCTAGAATTTATATTTCTAACGAGCTCCCAAGTGCTGCTGATGCTGTTGGACCAGGAACCGTGTTTGAGAAACACAACCTTATATATATAGATCAGAGACTACTGAATTTAATGTTATCTGTAAATCTTGATGCCTTAATGGACTGGCTATGAAACACAACTACTGACTAAAATGTAATAGAATTCACCAACTAATTAAGCAGTTCCAACAAAAATTAGCTCAAAATATTAGAATATTGCAAATTCAGAGTATATATACCTATGAATTATAAAATGAATTATTTCAGTGTCTTGAATGTTATATTCATATTTTCTTTTTACAGGGTTCGATTCCTATTAATAATTGATTCTTAAAACTACTTAGAGAACTCTTCATATTAAATGAAAAACCAAAACAAAAAAATGTCATTTCCTGTGTGTCAATCATACTCTGATATTTTGATAGTTCTTAAAGAAGCAGCTAATTCATCAACCAGATAAATTTAGTGTTGTCCAATTTCTATAGATAATTTAAAAAGAATGAATTGACTTTCAGGTACTAAAAATTCTATATCTTTTAGTTTTTTCAATATTAGTTCAATAGTATCTAATTATCTCCTTCAGCAAATACGAACTATTGATATCATTGGGTCATTAATACTGAACTCTAAAAGAAAGTTCTGTTTTATAAATCTGATAAAATATAAAACTTTGTATGCTATTTTTAATATATGCAAATAATTGATTTGCATACAAAGTTGGTGATTAATATTTGATGAATAAATGAAACCAGAGCATCAAAAGCCAGAGCTGTCAATATTTTTAAAAAATCTACAAATGTACATAAAAATCTGAAAATGTAAATGGATTTTTTACTTGACTTCCTAAGAATATACTGCCCTTACCTATAGGATGCCAACAAGTATGAATGAAAAATACAATAGTTTTTGAAAGAATTACTTAAAATACCAGCAGTATCTATAGATCCAAGGATAAAACAATCAGATTTGTTTCTTCTCCCTACTGGGCTGAGCAATGCTGTCTGATAATCTACCTACCCCACCTTTAGAGCAATAGTTGCACTTTTTAGAATATTATTAGTTGAAGATTATTTATAATTTACCTAAAGAGTCTTGACCATAGTAAAATACTACAATCCAGAAAAAGACAAATATGCTATTGCTCTGAGATGGTGGGAGACAGGACAGCTGCTCTGTAGGGGTTGAAAAATCCAAAATAAGCTAATACGGAACTGCCGTGCTCTAAGATTTGTAGTTAGGGCATACAAAGCTTTGATGACAATCACAAAAAAGTGTATTTCTGAGAGTTTCATGAAGTGCCAGGATGGTTTGCACTGTACAGACAGTGAGTCATAGTAATAAAGAGAGTGCACTGGGAAGATAGAATCCCTGAAGGTGAAACCTAAGTCTTCCATTTCCTGGTTGTATGAACTTGGGCAAATTGTTTGACATTCCTTTATCTGAGTACCTCAGCTCTAAGATAGAAATCATAATGTCACTTATCACGTAGTGTTGGTGGGAGAATCAAATGAGTTAACATGTAAAATGCTTAGATCAGTGTCTAGTGTCTATTTATTACTAATAATGTATGTAATTATATATAACAAAATTTACATATATATAATTTATACGTGTAACAAGTTGATATCATAGTAATATTAAATATGTGTGAAACATATATATTACATATATAAAATAAATACTATATGCATATTTATTTTAAATATTCATTTCTAGCATTTATTATCATTTTTATTATTTTCTCTATTTTTAGGACTGTTCTATGGTCCTTTTTATTTCCCAAGCCATGTTATATCCAGTTTCAGCACTGCTCAATTTTTATGGTCTCCATTATTCTTATCCCCAAAATCTTAATTGTAAAGTTAGACATTAACTAAATCTTAATTGCTATAATATTCATAATTCTAGTTTAAAACATTCTTTATCTTTCAATGCTTTATTGAAATACATAGATAAAAACGTCTCATTTTCTCTCATTTCACCAGCTGAATTTACAGCACAGTTAACACTGTTACAGACTGAAACACAGAATAATGAAGTATTAGCTTTCATATAATTGACTGAGTTTAGTATTTACATAAAAATAATGCCAAATGGAAATAAAATGTATCTCCATTTTATATATTAATGATGATCCCAACATCTTGTTTGTTCTATATTCAATACATTTCCTGGGCTAATTTTCAGACCTTGAAGCTTTGAAGACTACTAGAATTAAGAAATCTGTTCTAGTTACATTCCTTTATCTGAGTACCTAAGAAAGCTTCTTAGGATCATTATGAGTATGTTGGCTGACTTCAGTGGAAAAGGGCCATTGCTGTTGCTTGCATATTTACTAACCTTCCCTAATTACAGAAGAGAAAGGATGGATGGTGGATTTTATGTAATGTCATCAACTTATTTATGTAAATCCCAGGTATCAAATATTAGAAAAAAAGGCCTCCTAATTCAGGATCTAGAATATCCTTCTTGTGTTCACTGGTATGAGTGGTGAAGTAAATAATTTGCCACAACTCTCTACCTGTATCCATGACCTTTATCATGTAACTTCACAAGTTCCCTCACTCAAAGCGAGGATACTTCCCTGTCCCTTTACTCTGGGTTTGGTGTGACATTTCTCCACCTAGTCTCTTTTCTCCTGCCAATCTGCCATTGCCACAGAAGAGCTTCCCCTGAGCTGCTTTCCTCTCTTAGCTTGGGCTTCAGAATGTACACATGTGAAAGAGACCATAGCCCAATTTTAAAGGAGCCTAGCCTAGTGGAATCTGCAACCTGAGTAGAGCTTTCCAGCAGAGTCCAATTCAGATGAGCTGATCCCCAAGTGACCCAGAAACATCTGAGAAATAAGTACTGCTTTATGTCATTGAGATTTTGGTGGCTTTTTGTTACTTAACAGTCACTGACCGATACATGCATTGAATTTCAGAATTATAAAAAAAAAGGCTTTATCTTTTCTAGAAAGCTAGAAATAACTCCAAAAATAACCATGAAAAATAACAATATGATTTTACATACATTAAAAAATATATCAATGGCATTTAGGAATGGTAATTAACTTATGAAAACAATATCACACATAATGAAGCAAATTTGTATCCATTGTGCCCTAAATTGTGCTATAGGAAAGTTTATAATGTGTGCTCATTAAGCTAGTTGGTTATTATTCCAATAATTGGAAAAAGTCAATGAAACAATGTAACTGAAAAATTCAACCAATAGCTTTAATAAGTATAAATATACTTTCAGTAAGTATGAAGTATATTTCTGGACAGATGTAAGAATTTGTGAAAATTTCCTCAATGACTTATTACATATGACAACTAAATTCCTATTATTTTAACAATAATAAGAATATTATCTATAATCAACAGAATCAAAACATTTTTTTTTGAAAAAACGAACACAGAACATTTAAACAACTAATTAATATTTTCAAAATTATTTGAAAAATGTGTTGATTATGTCAAATTAAAAGCAATTACTTTTACAAACATTAAAGATTTTTTTCCTATGTGAGTTCCCTCCAAGATAATAGACAGTGATATAAGTGAAACTACGTAAGAAAAAAAGTCAATCTAATTTACAACCACTTTAAATATTGTGTTGATAAACCAATAAAACATTTAAGATCTCTTCCGTTACTTTTTAGTATCTATTACATGGAAATATTTTAAAATGTAAATATATTTTATAAGTTAGACAAATAACGGTCCATTATATGGAACAATAGAGCAAGAATGTATTGAGTAACATATTGTAAGATACAGTTGTGTTGGAACAAGGCTGATACTGGCCAATTCTAGTATAGAAATATGACTCATAATCTTTTATACACAATTTACGACTTAAATTTAATTAATGATTATATTTAAAGATCCACTTAAAATGCTAATTTAAAAAATATTTTTGAAAATATTTTAGGTACAAGATCTTCATATATTCAACATCAGTATGTTTCTGATATTTGGTAAATTACTAAGAAAATGAGTTATTCTCAACAGTTTCTATCTCTACGAAGTTCAAGAGAATGCGGAGTCTCCATAAATAAAAAGTAAATAAAGGAAATGAGTCAGAGAGTTGGAAAATAGCTTCATCATGCTTCTGAAGAAATTTCTTGATTTCTTGGTTGTCATGCCCTATACTTGAAGTGCTGCCTTCTTCATTTTCCTTTTGGAGAAGCTGCTCCAGAATCCATAAGAATGAGAAAATATTTTCATAGCGTGTTACATCATAACTGGCTTGCACCTACAAGAAAATAACAATTTAAAAAATATTGTTTGTAGCTCAGCTCAAAAAAAGCCAAATAAAGAGATTAAATTTTCAGACAAAAAGTAAATACAGTGGACCCTTGAACAATGTAGGGGTCAGGGGCAGTGACTTTCTCATGCACTTGAAAATCAGCATATAACTTTTGACTCCCCTAAAGCTTAAGTTGTCCCTCGGTATTCATGGGGGTTGGTTCCAGAGTTCTGAGTGGATGCAAAATCTGCAGATGCTTGAGTCCCTATATACGATGGATAGATCAGTGCACAGAGTTAGCCCTCTGTATCCACAGACCCCAGATCAAAAACAGTAGATAGTTATTGAAAAAAAAATCCATGTATAAGTGGACCCATGCAGTTCAATCCCATGTTGTTCGGGGGTCAACTGTATTTGACTTAATTAACCCCTTCTGCTTCTGTTCCTTTGACCAGAATGTGAGGGAGAAAGAACAGAGAAGAACATTTCCTTTTTTTCAACTTTACGATCTTGAAGTACTTTTTTTTTCTTGCTGGTTTACAAAGCTCCAGAATCCTTTCTTTGCATTATTAATATAATTCATTACTCAGATGATTCTGAGACTACTTAGCAGATTCTTACACATGCCAATTCTTGTGTGTTGATTTCATTGTTTCATCAAAGACTTCAAATGCGTGATACTTCTGCCAATGATAACATAAGGATCTTTAGGAAGAGGATTTTAGGAACACATTTCAATATGTAACTTAGTTTTAGAGAACTTGGAGTTATGACCTGCAAACAACCAGATGTGAACACATCCCGAGTCTACAAAAGTCAGGGAGTAATAGGATTGGATTGTGTGAAATGAGGGAAAATGTAGATGTGTCTTGTAGAAGTTATTATTTGGCCTAGATGGCTAAAAGTGTGATGATTCAAAAGATGGGCAACAGAAAGCATAACATGAGAGAATGTAGAAATCAGTATAAAGATATCAACTGGCTTTATCATTTGCCAATTAAGATATGTGTTGGAAACAGTCACCAAACCTATCCACTGTACTAAAAGATAAATGAAGAAACATTCTTTTAGCACTCAGAGGAATGTATTCTTCAATGAGGTGGTCAATAAACAGAGTCAAATATATACAGACAACTAATACTTTTTTGAGGTATAATTGATATATCAGTTTCAGGTGTACAACGTAATGATTTGATATTTGTATATATTGCAAAATGATCACCCCAATAAAAGCAGTTAACATCCATCACCTTAGTTATAAAATGTATTTTTCTTGTAATGAGAACTTTTAAGAGCCACTCTCCTAGCTACTTTAAAATATTCAATAGTATTATGAACTATAGTCACCATGCTGTACATTACATCCCCATAACTTTATAACTAGAAATTTGTGCCTTTTGACTCCCTTTATCTATTTTCCCACCCCACAACCCCCACCTCAGACAACTACCAATCTGTTCTCTGCAACCATGAGCTTGTTTTTGTTTTGTTTAAAATTCCTCATATAAATGATGCCTTACAGTATTTCTCTTTTTCTAACATTTCATCATAATGCCCTTGCGGTCCATTTGTGTTGTCACAAATGACAAGATTTCATTATTTTTTACGGATGAATAATGGTCTATTGTTTATATATACCAAATTTTCTTTATCCATTCATCTATTCATAAACATTTAGGTTTTTTCCATGTGTTGACTATCGTAAATAATGCTGCGGTAAACACAAGGGTGCATATGTTTTCTAATTAGTGTTTTCATTTTCTTCACATAAATATACAGATATGGAATTGCTGGATCATATAGCAGTTCTACTTTTAAATTTTTGAGAACTCTCCATACTGTTTTCCACAGTTGCTGCACCAGTTTACATTCCCTCCAACAGTGGACAAGTGTTCCTTTTCCTCCACACGTTTGCCAACACTTGTTATTCTCGTTTTGAAAACAGCCATTCTGACAGGTGTGAAATAATATCTCATTGTAGTTTTGATCTGCCTTTTTCTGATGGTTAGTGATGTTGAGCATTTTTCTATGTATAGGTTGGTCATGTGCATTTTTTTGGCAAAAAATCTATTCAGATCCTCTGCCCATTTTTATATCAAATTATTATGATTATTATTGCTATTGAGTTGTATGAGTTCTTTATATCTCTTGGATATTGATCTCTTATCAGGTAGTGATTTATAAATATTTTCTCCCATTCAGTAGGTTGCATTTTTATTGTGTTGATGTTTTTCTTTGCTGTGCAAAAGCTTTTTCATTTCACATAGTCCCACTTGTCGATTTTTGCTTTAATTGCTTTTGTTTTTGGTGTCAAATCTAAAAGATAATTGCCAAGACCAATGTCAAAGAGCTTACTGTTTTCTTCTAAGAATTTTATGGTTTTGGGTCTTGCATTCAAGTCTTTAATCCATTTTGAGATAATTCCTGTGTATAGCATAAAATAGTGGTCCAGTTTCATCCTTTTGCATCTTGCTATCCAGTTTTCCCGACACCATTTATTTGAGACTCTCCTTTCTCCATTGCATATTCTTGGCTCCTTTGTCATAAATTAATTAGCCATATAAGAATGGGTTTATTTCTGGACTCTCTATTTGGTTCTATTGAGCTATATGTCTGTTTTTATGCCAATAACATTATTTTGATTACTATAGCTTTGTAATACAGGTTGAAATCATGGAGCGTGATGCCTCCAGCTTTGTTCTTTGTCACAACTACTTCGGCTATTTGGGTCCTTTTTTGGTTTCCATACCAATTTTAAGATTGTTTTTTGTTTGATATTTTCTGTAAAAACACATGCATAACAAGAACAACTTCTCCAGCTGCACTGTACCTCACAGCTGTAAATCAGACTACACATTATTAGGTGAATATACTTAGTATCTGTATGTTGATTGCCTTGATTTAGAATGACTTCTATCAACCTCTAATTAGCAGGACCCTGGTTAGCATTCAGTGCCTATCATAGATGCCAGGTATCCATTTAGCCTTTCTGGATCTCCAACCCGCCAGCATTTTCATATATTTAACTATGTGCTTTATATTCTGGTTATATACTTGTCTTCTCATCTATTTAGACTCTAAACATATTGAGAGAAGCAAATGTGTTCCTATATCTACAGTTTCTATAATTCCTAGAACGATGTCTTTATTGCTCATAGTAGATCTCGATATACATTTGTTGCTTTGAACTACATAAGAATTGTAATAACTTAAAAGCACTGCTATGGACACAGACAGTAGTCCCCCTTATCCTCAGATTTATTTTCCACAGTTTCAATCACCCATGGTTAACTGTGGTCCATAAATATTAAATATAAAATCTGGAAATAATTCAAGTTTTAAATTGCACTCCCGTGCCGTCCCGCTCCATCCCACCTGGGACCTGAATCATCCCTTTGTCTAGCATATCCACGCCGCATACCCTATCTGGCCATTATTTAACAGCCATTTCAGTTGTCGGATGGACTGTTACAGTATTGCAGTGCTTGTGTTCAAGTAACCTTTATTTTACTTAATAATGGCCCCAAAGTGCAAAAGTAGTAATGCTGGCAGTTTGGATATGACAAACAGAAGCTGTAAAGTGTTTCCTTTAAGTGAAAAGGTGAATTTTCTCAATTTAATATAGAAAGAAAAAAGAAATCATGCTGAAATTGCTGACATCTATGGTAAGAACAAATATTCTATCCATGAAATTACCTAATTTATAAATTAAATCTTATCATAGGCATGTATGTATAAGAAAAACAAAATACATAGGGTTCAGTAGTGTCTGAAGTTTCAAGAATCCACTCGTGTCTTGGAACATATATCCCATAGATAAAGGAGAACTACTGTATTGGTTGTTATCTGAAGGCCTATCACAGTGGAATTTTTCAATATAAAATTACTTTTCAAACACTTTATTCCAAACAAAAAAAAATCATAGAATGTATTTAACTTGATCATGTGAGGAATACTTAAAATATTTTTAAGACTTCTCAGTAATGACCATGAATAGTCCAAATTCCTGTGTAAGTTAACAGATAAGTCTTCTTTGAACCTATTGTTATAAGCACATATACCTATTTAGACATTAACATTAGGTAGTGTTTATATACAAATCTTATAGAAAAAAGGATACAGTACTTTATAATGCCAATAATAGGTAGAAGTGGTAAAAATGATTTTAGAGTTCACTTCTATTGATATTAGCTATATATTCTAGTATTTATTCTATTGGTCTCTTAAAATACATGGGGACTTTGTGAACCAAGTGATTACTTTTTTTGAAAAGTTACTTAGATTAATTTTTAGTTACCTATATTTTTTATGTGCGACATAATTTTATGAACAGTTAAAAATTGCCAGGTTGTGCTCATCCCAGAGTAAAAGGAAGTTCTCCCTTCTGATAAAGGCCATAGCATCCTGGACAATTTCAGGGCAAGTGTGTAAAGCACGAAGAGTGTGTCTTGGTATCTTTCCATTTGCTTTGAGAATCTCACTTAGGGCATGTTTAGCTCTGCTTCAAGGTAGGCTGGGGTCCTCACTGTAGTGTCTCATTTCTCCATGTTGTTTGGATTTTGCTTTTTACTTTTAGCAGAATTTATCTGCCTTGGAATCTAACTCTGTCCTAAATACCTATTCCCATAATAAGTAATGGAAAACTCTTTTGTTCCAAGACATTAACAGCTCATAGAATATGAATTTGAAACTAACTCCTCTCTTTAGAGATAGCATGCACTTAACTTACATGCCTTAGCAGCCCTCCCTCTCAACGTGACTAAAATGGCATGTCTGTGGGGGAGGCCTTTCCTGCAGTTACCAAATTTCATCACACTGGCAGCTGCCTGCTCTGCTAAATCATATGCTCAGACACTTTCTGAATTAGTGCATTAGCTGAATAAAAACTAAAATAAATGATATTAAGATGATAGCTGATTCTCTTCTACCATATTTTGGAGTACTTTTTTATATTCTTAGCATCACATGAGACTGAGCTACACCAGTGTTAGAAAATACCCAAACATAGGTGAAACATACCCACCTGGAAAATAGCCATATATCTTGCCTGAATACTCTGATGGGAAGATTGAATGAGCCCCAGCACACAAGCAATATGGCTGGGTATATCTAAAACAGTGCTATCAGTTTATGTTGCTATCAAGGTCTTTTAGAATTGAAGGAGTCTTGAGGGGAAGCTTCTATAGTCCCATGACTACTACTTATTACCTAATCTCATATTATAAAATAGGGGAATTTCAGAAAAGGTAATACTTTTCTGGTAGAAAAATCACAAGGTATTTTTATAGAACATTTTCAGAATTAAAACATTTCTTACATTTATTTTCCTGTTTCTGAGCCGGGCTGGAGAAAGTTAAGTGTGCAGGTATTTTTTAAATAGTGAAAAATATGAATATTTCTTTACATGCTGTTAAATTTCACTTTCAAATTTAGATTCTGAAGTTAAGGCTATAGACATATAATGCTGATTTCCTAATTATTGTTTTAGTTAGAATTCAGTCAAGATTAACTTGACATTTTTATAAAGACTACCTTTGAAGTAGATATTGCTACTTGCTTACCCCATATCTATTTTCTCCTTTTTTCATCAAAAACAAACAAACAAAAAAAACAGTTTTGTTCAGGGTGACAATGCGGCAACTAAAAAAATGTACATTTTCCAGTTTCCTGTAAGGCTAATTCTGGTAAAAGAGATGTAAATATAAGTAATTGGGTGGGGCTTCTGGAAAGCTCTCTTTAACAGCAGGTAAATCTGTAGAATGTACTTCATGTCTTCCCTCTTCACCACTGTTTCTGCTTGGCAATACGGATGCAATGCTTGGAAGTAGAATAGCCTCTCATGAGCCCAAGGATGAGGACCATTCATGGAATGGTAGAAAGGGCCAGATTCTGGAGGTCACTGTGTTGCTCAGTATACCCACACAGGCTGTCTGTACCTTCCTTCACTATGTCTGGATTCCCTTCTTCCATTTTAGTCTTTTAAATTAGAACCTTGAGACTTCATCTAGGTAAGAAGGGAACTCTTAAGGTTCCTTAGCTTTGCAAAGATGCTCCCTTCTGTCTCTGACATTAAAAGAAGAGCAATGCCTAAATGGACAAAAACAAAGTCCCATTCCTTCGACAGCAAATAATGTAACAAAAGATACTGCACATTGGAGGTGTGGCTTGCAGTTTGGATGTTTATATTTAATGCTGAAATTCACTATCAGTAGTTTACTAAGCAGCTTGCAGCTTCTGAAGACCAGGAAAAAGCACTGAAAGCTGCCAAATCAGGGGCTTAGCTAGAGGCCCTGTGCAGTACTACACACGACCATGTTAACAACAGTGCTTGAGAACAGAGTAGAAGAACCATATGCATATTATATATAACATATATGTATATATGTGATTGCAGGCACATGCGTATATATTTGGATAAATATATACTATCAGTAAACTTATTGCAAAAGCAGCACATTCACTTAAAACTATGTCTCCTACAAAGATTGTGTCATATCCTTTTCCTCTTCCTGTAACTTGGGTGCCTGACCCATACATACTGAGAGAGTATAAAGCACAGGCTGATGAGGGCAGAGAGAAGTTAATTAGGGGAGATTTCCTAGAGATGAATTGTGAACCAGGGCTCAAAGAGAGTGAGTGGAATAGATTGATGAATCATCTTTTGATCAAAGTGCCAAAGAAGAATAAGGATTTAATTTGTATTAATTCATTTTGCTTTATACAGATACTGGTGTGGTCATCTGCTTTAAATGATAGATCCTGAAGACTGGTTCTAAGGGGCTTATGTCTAATTTGTGGGGTAACTTAGATGAAAAGTTCTAAACTATTAAGACTACTAGCATTTGTGATCTTGATATTTTGCCTTATTTCCAATGGGAAATAATTCAACAAGTATGCAAGATTTATACAGAAAGATATTCATGAAAGAAATATACATAACAAAAAAATTTAAACTGTTATGAGCTTGTTTAAAAATGATTTTCTCATTAACCGATATTTCCTATTTTTCTCAAATCTATTTCTTGAGGCTAAGTTTATTTATTAAGGTAATAGCAAAATGATCTGACTGAAAAAAAATGGCCTGTAGTGGAAGAAGAGTTTGGACAAAAATCACAGAAAGTAAAAGGATGATTTGTATTTATTTGACAAAAATATAGACTGAGACTCTCAACAAGTACAGATTTAGCAGTGGCCCCTTGCTGGTTGAGATCTTTGAGAAAACAATCTTACTCAGCAAGACTTTTTTTTTTTTTTTTGTAAAGAAAGGTAATCAATTAAACACATATTCATTGCTTATTAAATCTCAGCTCAGCTATTTACTAGTTGTGTGACTGGGGCAAGGTATTAACTTCACTAACCCTTACTTTCCTCATCTAAAACTTAGAAATAGTAATGGTAACTCCTCCATCAGGTTACTTAGAAGATTAAATTAAATTATACATTTAAAACAGCACAAGAGCACAAATATTTGAATAAGTATTATGTATTACCTGTTATCATCAGCATTATTGTTATGTTTTTACCCAAAGTGAAAAAGATAGAGTCCCTATCCATAAGGTACTTTGTACTTAAAGGAAGGTTACTGTGTTATTATTCAAGTACTGCACTGTGGTCAATTATTGGAAGCATTTCAAGCTTACCATGAATTGTTCATCTAGAGCTGTGTAAGGAACCTGTGGATTCATCTTTCCCCTATCAAGAAAGTCCTTCATAGACAGCACAAATCTAGTAGAGAATTCCTTTTTGCACAGAAGGGTGGTACCGAGGAACCTAAACACGAGATGATTATTTTAAAGCATTTCTGATATTAGAAGGCCATGAAGAAAGTATAAGTGTGGGTTAAACGGTCTTATGGGATATGAACATCTGCAAAAAGGTCCATTCAGCCCAGTCCCTACCTCCAGTCCCCAAACAAGACATGACATTTAAAGAGCTAGCTTGATTGGCTTTTTCTTAAAATGTCATATTCTCCAATTATCTGACTAGTGCGAGATGGATCAACTTATTCAGAAAACTACAGACTAATACCTCTGATGAGGACAGACACAAAAATTCTAAACAAAATACCAGGAAATCAAATACAATAATACATTAAAAAAGATTATAAATCACAATCAGGTGGGTTTGTTCCAGGAGTGCAAGGATGGTTCAACATATGCAAATTGAGTAATGTGATACATTACATAAACAAAACAAAGGATAAAAACACCATCATATCAGATGCAGAAAAAGCATTTGACAAGATACAGTATCTATTTAAAAGACTTAATTAAATGGGTATAGAAGGAAAATACTTCAAAATAATACAGGCCATATAAGACAAACCCGTAGCTAATATACTACTCAATAATGAAAAACTGAATGCTTTTCCTCTAAGATCAGAAACAAGAAAAGAATGCCCACTCTCAACACTCTTATTTAATATAGTGCTGAAAGCCCTAGCTAGAACAATCAGAGAAAGAAATAAAAGGCATCCAAATAGAGAATGAAGTTAACTTGTCACTTTTTGCAAGCAACGTGATTCTTTATATAGAAAATACTAAAGACTCCATCAAAAAGCTGTTAGCAACAATAAACAAACACAGTAAAGTTGCAGGATACAAAATCAACATAAAAAAATCCATTGTGTTCCTATATACTAACAATGAAATTTCAGAAAAATAAATGAAAAAAAAAATTTCTTTTGCAATTCTGACAAAAAAAAAAAAAAACCTAGGAATAAACCTAGCAAAGCATGGGAAGGACCTATACACTGAAAACTATAAGACATTATTAAAATAAATTGAAGAAGACATAAAGAAACGGAAAGATATTCTGTATTCATAAATTGAGAGAATCAACATAGTTAAAATGGCCATATAACCCAAAACAATATATAGATTTCATTCAATCCCCATCAAAATCCCAATGGTATTTTTTAACAAAATAGAACAAAAAAATCATCAGATTTGCATGGAATCCCGAGAGACCCAAAACAGCCAGAGCAATCCTGAAAAAAATAAGGCTGGAGGTATCATACTGCCTGACTTCAAATTATACTACAAAGAGACAATAATCAAAACAACATGGTATTGGCAGAAAAACAGACACACAGACCAGTGGAACAGAATTGAGAGCCCAGAAATAAACCCACTTATATACAGGCAAATAATTTTCTACACAAGAGGCAAAAACGTGCAATGGAGAAAAGAAAGCATCTTCAATAAATGGTGCTGGGAAAATTAGAAAGCCACATGAAAAAGAATGAAACTAGACTGCTTTCACCATACACTAAAATTAACCTCAAATGGATCAAAGACCTAAATATGAAACAATAAAGTGCATAGAAGATAATAGGAACTAAACTCATGGACCTTGGTTTTATAGAGGATTTTACGCATTTGACCTCAAAGGCAAGAGAAATGAAAGCAAAAATAAATGAATGGGAATATGTCACCACTTTAAAACTGAATGCTTCTGCCTGCTTGCACCCCCTTTAGTCCTATTACAGACATTTGTTGGGTACCATCTTGCACCATGCCCTGTGGTAAGTGCTGGAGATACAGATACCCATAGAAGAACTCCTAGAACACATCTAGGAAAGCAGAAAAAGTAAATAGTGACAGTGCAGTGTAAGGGCTATAAAAGGACTCTAAAGCTTGAGAAAAAAGAAATCAAAGCTGGTGAAATATCTGATATATACTGGAAACAGAGATCCAGATGGCTATTATTGATGGAAAATGAATGTCCAAATAGCCAGTGAGGCTAAAACATTCTTCTTTAAGTCTCTAAAGATTAGCTAGGACAATATCAAAACTTGACTAACCAGGCGGAAGGCAGGAGCCAGATTTGCTGGAGGGTAAAATATCCTACAGACTGTTTAGCTAAGCCTTGATAAGTTTGGCAAAGTAAGCAAAAATAACAAAAAAAAAAAAAAAAAAAAAAAAAAAAAAAAAAAAGTATGTATTTTAAGAGCACTGGATCCAAAGCCCAAGATTAGTGGCAATAAGGAGATAGGTTCAAAAGTGATTAGATTCTTTCCAATAATTTTGTTTTGAAACTGAAAGCCAAATTTGGCCTCAGATAATCTACTAATTATCTCCCAAAGACCAACTGAACAGGGCTGGGTTCACAGAAAGAAAGTCAACACATTTGTCTTTTTCTGTTTTTAATATGTATCATCACTAATTCAATGAAATCAGTTTATCAGAACTTGCTATCAAAGGCTAAGTGAAACTGTACAACACACAAGATTTGGAAACACAGAGAAGAAAAAACTATGTGTTCCTATCAACATTTTATCTTGTCACTGAAGTAGAGACTGGGACAATAGCAAAGAACATTTCTTGTTCTTTTTTAAAAATCAATTTAACACCGTCTCTCCTTTTTTAAAATCAAATTTTTTTGAGATGTAATTGACATACAGTAAAATTTAACCTTTTTAAGAGTCTAGTTTTATGAATTTGATAAACTACTTTTAAGAAGGGAGAAATATAGAAATTTAATTATAGAAATTATCTTTATGTAAAGAAAAAGCAATCATGCTACAACCATATGATACTGTCTAAAAAGATTTTAAATGTTTGTTACTTTTTATTTAGTTGATTTTTTAAAATTAAAATATATTACAACATTTAGGTTTTTTTCACTACTACATGAAATACTCCTCCAATACTTAACTATGATTTTATTTAAAGATACTCAGGAGAAAGTTTTTAAAAGAAAAGACCCACATATAATGCAGAAAGCTTAGAAGAAGGAACTAGACTTCAAATTATGAGATAGTTTTTCTGGTTGAACTATTTTCATTATCTTCATGCTGAGAAGCTGCTGGGGAAATTTATCTGTCACAAAAATGCTAAGTGGACCGAGAGAAATATTTCTTATCTTAGTGGCTGGTGAGAGTACTACCTGATGACAAATGTTAAAAGAGAGAGAGAGAGAGAGAGAGAGAGAGAGAGAGAGAGAGAGAGAGAGAGAGAGAGAAAAGGTATAGAGCCTGAGGAGGACTTAGGTTTTGATTAGTTCTCTCCTTCAAGGAACATTTCCTCAGTAGCTACTGTCTGTCACCCACAATACTGAGATGGAAAGTACACACTAATGATGAGAAATATGGCTTAAAATCCTTTAGGCATCACAGTTCAGGATGGAGTTACATATGTAAATAATCACAATACAATGAGATATGTATTATAAGAGGGTTATATCCACAGTGTTATTGGTATTTCTGCTGAATGAGTTGTTAAAAACATGAAGAATGTACTCAGGAAATAATTGCAGTGAAGAATTCTAAAGGCTGCTGTTTGAAATATTAAACTAGCAATGGCTTACAAGGAAAATTAAACACATTATGGGAAATTTACATGTTAAACTCATTACAAAGAAAACTAGGAGAACAACTTAGTATGCATATATTAATACACAGGTTATAAGACTGCTAATCTTTTTTTTTTTAGATACACATTACAAAACTAAAATCAAGTATTCTGAGGAGACACCTGCATTTATAGGACAGATCAATTAGATTACTTAACCAATGTTGTATGGACTTGGATATATACTCTATAAGGTATTGTTTTGAGAAAAAAATATTATGTTCCCAGCAAGTTTGCTACGTTAATTTCAAAGAAATGTTTAAAATAGACATTGACCACATTTTAAATATAATTGTATTTCTTTCTTATTTTTAGTCTGAAATTCTAATAAATTTTATCCTTTTTTAGAAACAAAATTATGCTGCTAACATTAGAAGTGATATATTTTTTATTTGAATTTAACCACAAATGTAATATCTGATCTGACATAACTATGATAAAAGCTTTAATGTGGTATATTTACTAATACAGCAGAAAACCTTCAAGTACTTAAAGTGGCTTCAGCAAGAAAAAATGAATATTTTATCCGAAAGCTTTTTTTTGTACTCATAATGTTTATATATAAAGGGATGTAGTAGTTGCTCAATTTTGGGGAACACAGCCACATTTATCTGGATGTCTAACTTCCAAACATCAAGCATCCTGGAAATTGCAGCCCCTAAGACACTGAACTGGCTACCATGAAACTATTGCTAATAGAATACACATGTGAAGGCAGGGAGGGTCACTGGGTCCTCACTAAGATGCCCTCTCAACTTACATCAGCTAATTCTGATGGTAACAAGGGCAGAAGAGGAAAAGCTGCTAGAGGAAATTAAAAGAAGTGAGAATTCATAGCAAAGGAGAAGTTAGAACAAACCAACTCAGACATGAAAATTTCTGGGTCTTTTAGAATGGAAAATGAGCGCGATATGTTCGAATGTACCTCCAAGGCTGTAACTAATACAGCACAATTCAAAAACATGATGATTCTAAAAAATGCATAAATGATGCTTGATCTACTCTGTTTAACAGAATTTACTACAGAGTTTCACTAAAATGTTAAAATTTAAAAAAATACCTATTCATGCAGAAATTTTCTTATGCAGAATAGTTAATTTTTCTAGGGATCTCAGACATGACGTACCATCAAATGACATTACCTCTTTGAGCCTAACTAATGTATTTCTGGAGACTGTGTTAAGGGAGGAACATTTTCAAGTGAGCCAACTTCTGCATCTGTAATCTGCTTGCTTATTTTATGTTAACTAGGGTGTGGTTCCAGGATTTATAAATTGCCTCTTTTGGGAGCTCAGGCTGCTCTCTAACCCTGCGTGGTAGAGAGTCAGGCACCGGCAGGCTAATAAAAGCTCATAGTTCATCTCAATTGGCTCCGTGGGTCTTAGAGTTAGTTGATCATGTTACAACAACTGTACTCAGAAAATTACTATAAAACAGTTACTCTTAGCAAATATAATAGAAAGTTTAGTAGTAGTATCTTTTCAAAGATTCAGGATTTAAGAAAACTCAGAGAAAAAGAATACCCAAACTATATACACAATTTATTTTATGAAATTGTATGTGTATGTATGCATGTACACATATGTACACATTCATACATATATTCATATCTGTATAAACAACTGCATATAATTAATATAGATATGAAAACTTACTTTAATGATCCATGAGTGTGAATGTAATATCTTGGCAACAATAGTTTTATGTACATAGTCCTGAAGCAATTATGTTAAAACCTGTACAGGCTCCCATGAAATAAGAACATTGGTTTAAAGGTATATTATTTTTCATAAAAATATAGTTTAAAAATGTAGTAACATGTATTGTGTAATTCAGAATTTGTCTGGTCTTTGTCCCTGGTTCCTGCGAAATGACCTCTAAATCCTTGGAATTTCCTGAGTGATAAGCATGTCTGTTATTGATGAGATTATTCATTATTCTCAGCTTAAATTTGAGATTATGCTGAGGAGATGACTAAGAATAAGGTGTAGTCACCTGAAAAATGTAATTAGAGGACTGGGGCTTTCAACTAGCCTGACTTCCAGGGGAGGGTAGGGGCTAGAGATTGAGTTTAATCATGTGCCCAATCATTCTGTCTATCATGTCTACATAATGAAATTCAAATAAAAACTTTGGAAAATAATGCTTTGTGGAGTTTACTGATTGGTGAACACATTGATATGCCAAGAGGGTACTATATCCTGATTCCATAAGGAGAGAGTATGTAGTGTATATGGTCAGGACCCTCCCAGACTTTGTGTCTTTTCATGTGGTTGATCCTGATTTGTATCCTTTATAATAAAATAGTATAGTACTTTCCTGAGTTCTGTGGGTCATTCTAGTAAATTATCAAACCTAATGGAAACAGTAGGAACTCCCCCAAATTTGTAGCCAGTTGGTCAGAAGTGCAGATAGCCAAGGATCCCTCAAATTGTGGCTGGCATCTGAAATGAGGGTAGTCTTGTTGGGGACTATGTCTTTAACCTGTGAAGATTGTACTAATTCCAGGTAAGTATTATCAGAATTGAATTGAATTGGCATACAGTAGTGTGCTGTGAAGTTGAGGCAAATTATGTGAATGTATGGAATGATCTAAGGAAGTCACAAGAATATAAAATAACTTTCACAAGATTTCCCCTTCATGTTGCACATTTAAATTTGAGGTGTAATTGATACTTACCATGTTAGTTAGTTCAGGTATATAACATAATGACTTGATATTTGTATATAAGTGAAATGATCACCACAATAAATCCAGTTGAATCCATCATCATATAGTTACAAAAAAATATTTTTCTTGTGATAAAGACTTGTAAGCTTTACCTCTTAGCAATTTTCAAATATGCAATGCAGTATTATTAACTATAGTCACTATGTTATTCATCCCCATGACTTATTTACTTATTTAGAACTGGAAGTTTATACCTTTCACCCAAACTCTACCCCCAGCACCCACCAATCTATTCCCTGTATTGATAAGCTCGGATTTTTTTTTTTTTTTTTAATTCCATGTTGTTGGAAACAGCAAGACTTCATTCTTTTTTATGGCTGAACAGTATTTCATTCTATATCTACATGCTACATCTTCCTTATCCATTCATCCACTGATGGACATTGGAGTTTTTTCCATACCTCGATTAATGTAAGTAATACTGCAATGAACATGAGGGAGCATATATATATTTTTAATTCGTGTTTTCATTTTCTTTGGATAAATACCCAGAAGTTGGATTGCTGGATCATATGGTGGTTCTGTTTAATTTTTCGAGGACCTCTTACCACGTTTTACATAGTGGCTACATCAATTTACATTCCCACCAACAGTGCACAAGTGTTTCTTTACTCCACATCCTTGTCAACACTTGTTACTTTTTCTGTTTTTGATATTAGCCATTCTGACAAGTATGAGATGATAGCTTGTTGTTTTGATTTGTATTTCCCTGATAATTAGTGATGTTGGGCATCTTTTCATATGTCCGTTGGCCATTTGTATGTCTTTGAAAAAATGCCTTTCAGATCCTCTGCCCATTTTTTAATTGGATTGCTTTTTTTCTCTTGAGTTATATGAGTTCTTTATATATTTTAGGGATTAACCTCTAATCAGATGTATGAGCTGCATATACTTTCTCCTGTTTAGTAGGTAGCTTTTTCATTTTGTTGATGGTCTCTTTGCTGTGCAGAGGCTTTTTAATATGATGTAGCTTCACATTTAATTTTACTTTCGTTGTATTTGCTTTTGTAGTAACCCCCCCCCCCCAAAAAAAAAAAATCATTGCCAAGTCTAATGCCAAGGAGATTACCACCTATGATTTCTTCTAGGAGTTTTATGGCTTTGGGTCTTACAGTCAGGTCTTTAATCCATTTTGAGTTGATTTTTGTGTATTGTATAAGATAGTAGTCTAGTTTCATTTGTTTGCATGTTGCTGTCCAGTTTTACCAACATTTATT
The DNA here is from genome assembly GCF_014176215.1 of Rousettus aegyptiacus. Taxonomy (NCBI): domain Eukaryota; kingdom Metazoa; phylum Chordata; class Mammalia; order Chiroptera; family Pteropodidae; genus Rousettus; species Rousettus aegyptiacus. The sequence continues at coordinate 122,767,970 of NW_023416284.1, read as the reverse complement.
TAAGAGTGTCCTTCCCTATTTTCTATTCTTGCTTCTTTTGTCATAAATTAATTGACCATTTATGCATGGGCGTATTTCCGGGCTCTCTATTCTGTGCCATGACTTATGTATCTGTTTTTATGCCAATAACACTATTTTGATTACTATAGCTTTGTAATATAGTTTGACATCATGGAGTGCGAGTCTTCTAGTTTTGTTCATCTTTCATAAGATCACTTGAGCTATTTCCAGTATTTTGTGGTTCCATCCAAATTTTAGGATTATTTGTTCTAATTTTATGAAAAATGTCAGTAAAATTTTTATAGGGATTGTACTGAATCTGTTGATTGTTCTGGGTAGTGTGGAGATTTTAACAATGTTAATTCTTGTAATCCATGAGCATGGGACATATTTCCATTTTGTGTCTTCTTCAATTTCTTTCATTAATGTCTTCTTTTCAATATACAAGTCTTTCACCTTATTTGTTAAATTTACTTTTAAATATCATATTCTTTTTGATGAAATTGTAAATGATATTGTTTTCTTTATTTCTCTAATAGTTCATTATTATAGTGTAGAAACATAACAAATTTTTGCATATTGATTTAGTATCCTTTAACATTACTGAATTTATTGATTAGTTTGAACATTTTTTTGGTGGAGTCTTTGGGGCTTTCTATAATTATGTAATATATCATCTGCAAACAGTGACAGTTTTATTATATCCTTTCCAGTTTAGACGCCTTTTCTTTTTCTTGCCTAATTGCTCTAAGATTTCCAATACTATGTCGAATAAAAGTGGTGAGTTGTGAGCATCTTTGTTTTATTACTGATCTGAGAGAAAAAGCTTTCAACTCTTCACCGTTGTGTGACATTATCTGGGCTTGCTATATATAGCCTATATTATTTTGAGGTAAGTTTCCTCTATATACACTTTGTTGAGAGCTTTTATCATAAATGTATGTTAAATTTTGACAAATGATTTTTCTGTATCAAGATGATCATATGTTGAGATTATCATATGATTTTTATCCTTCATTTTATTAATGTGGTATATCACATTGATTGATTTGAAGATTCTGAACCATCCCTGAATCCCAGAAAAAATCTCACTTGATCATGGTGTTTGATCCATTTAATGTATTGCCGAATTTGGTTTGCTAGTATTTTGTTGAGGATTTTTACATCAACATTTATCAGATATAGTGCCCTGATATAGATCTAAGGAAATCACAAGAATGTAAAATAAATTTTATAAGATTTTCCCCTCACATAATACTATTTAATTTTGTCACTGTGCTGTTCAAAACCCTTTCATTTCACTTGGAGGACTCTCTTCTTCCTGCTCAAATCCTTTCATTTAGAACTGAAAATGGTATAGGCCTTCCAAAAGGTACATATTTATAACTAATAAAGGTCTTAGGAATATAGAGATATAAACAGCAGATCAAGACTGTTATAAAATAGATACACTTACTTTTTACCATTAAAACCAATGTGTAAAAGAAACAGCAAAGAAATCCAACTGTGTTTGTACTCATGGTATTCTACTAATTTGATCTAAGCAATCAGTTAAAATATCTGAGTCAGAAGTCTTTAGAAAGAAAAACACCAATATCCATTTGCAATAATAATAAAATTTTTAAAAAAATTAGTGCACTTTGTCGACTGTGTTATTTGCTAACACTAAACACAGGAGGTTCTTCCAAGCGAAAGTTTTTTGGAGAAGGTGGAAAAAAGTGAATATTATAATTCTCCCCTTTGATACTCATAATTCATATTGAAATTTTGAGGGGATTTCAATAAATTAGTTTAATATAGCATTTTAAGTATAGAATACCTTTTTATTAATGGAGAATTAGTATTCAGTAGAACACACTGTTGACATTTATAAGTGACGATAAATGGCCATTACAGACTTTAAAAGACAGTAATGGAGTCATATTTAGAAAAAAAAAATCTAGCTATTTTTTAAATATCAAAAATAAAGGCATGAGGGTCATACTTATTTTATATTAGTAATTGTATTTAATTTAAATAAGAAATCATTACCATGGGCTGCATATTTAACTTTAATAGAAAACTTTATCTAAAATCTACTTGATTTTCTATATGTAGACTGTCATATTTTCTAGATTGTGAGCTAAAAGACCACTTCACTAAGGTGAACTCATAAAAGAGAATTTCTGTCTTTTCCTGGAATTGTTTTGTTGAAGAGAAATCCATTAGTAAGCTTTCAAGCATTTTCCTTGTATTTCAAAAAGACAGTTCTATTTCTCCAAAGCCAGCCTGTTTCTGAAGTGTGCAGAAGGAGTATGGGTGGTGTCTTCTTTCATAACTGGTATCACCCAAAAGGTCAAGAAAACTTTGCTGAGTTCTTTGCAGATTCTTTTGAAGTTAGCAAAAAAATGGCTTCTCTTTCTCTTCATACTTTTAGGTTTAACATAAGTCTCTGAGAAAGGCGAATGTTTTCCTTATTAATCCCCCGCCCCAAAGTTATAATTATTACTAACATCCTTTATGCAAAATGACATTAATACAAAGTTGTAAGTTATTTTTTAAAATGCCCTTAACAATGTCACCAAGAGAGACAAACACAGTTCTTGCTATCATAGTACTTATATTCTAAAAAAAAAGTAGACAGACATTAAATGAGTAATTATGTACATAATTTGTCATTCCAATTGTCTTAAGTATTATGATAGAAAAATGCAGAGTTCTCTGAGGGCAGAAAACTCTACTTATTTACACAGTATTTCTGTCTGCCTGTTGTGCTTCTCAGTGACTTTCTGTTTTTCATTAATACTGAAATCTATGTTATTCTGAAGCATAGCTGCCTAACCAGAATAGCTTGTTCTGGGATAGCTTATTTATTTAAGTACATCTAAAAGTCTCTATTCTTTTTTCTTTGGATTTGCTGTAGACACTTGAGGGTCTAAATATGAATTTGGGGGGATTGAATGTGAAGACCCAAATACTAGAGAAGGGTAGTTCTTAAGACAGACCTGAAAGGCCCTTGCTCTCATGCACTTTGACAGATCATAAGAACTTCTAGAGCAGCAGCAGAAGTCAGTACTGCAGATGGTTACAAAGGTCACTGGTATTGGGGGGCATTTTTATCTCTTCAACTAGCAATGGGCCATTCTGCAGCAAATAGGGAGGATTTTCTCTACCTTTATATTGAGAAAAGTATGCTGTTTATCACACAGTACTTGTGAAATCATAGATCTAAGTATATATGGCCCAAAAGTTCTAAATTTGGCCTTTTACGCAGTCTCAGAGAATACCTAAAAACTAGATTTTAAGGAGGAATAAACATTTATGATTAATTTCTAATTTGGTTGAATTTAAGCCTTGTGATTTGGCATTTTAACTGTGGTTGATGGGCATGGTATTTTTTTCTATATACAATACAAAGGGATTCCAAGATATAATTTCCACGTCATCACTTTCAAATTCTAAATGTTTCATTCAGTTTTAGTGATTCAAGAAAGGACAGTTGATATTGAAATTTTTAAAGTATTCACAGCATTTGAATGTAAAACACTCATATTTGTTTAATATATTTAATATGAGTAAATACTATTTACATTTATTTTCAATTCAAGAGAAACAAAATGTTTTTTGTTTATTTGTTTTTTGGTTAACTTGTTTTTCTAGGTAACTCATGTGTTGGGAAACATTATAGCCTTGTCATGGCAAAGGAATACCCCATCTCCTTAACTATTCTATTCTCAGCCTCACTGAATAAATTTGGATTCTGACTATTGTTAAAAGGTTAGCAATTTGAGAATGAATATTTAGGTCATTGACTGTGCATTCCTCATGAGAGTTTAAATACTTTCCACTTTGATTAAGAGTCTGTGCTGCTATATAGTGCACATTCACAAAAACCTAGAGTATAAGTTAATTTTAGGAAGTACAGACCTAGACCTGTATCCTTGTTATATTAGGTTAAACCATATATAATTTTCTGTATTTGATATGGTTTGTAGTTTTGACCTATAAAAACAGCAACTTCATATGGTTCAGTATAATATTATACACAGCAGTTAATAAAATTCACTCTTTTAAATGCTTCATTTGACTAAAACAGTGAAACAACAAATAGAATGACAGACTTTTGATCGAATATCTATAGGTAATTTGAAATTACAACATCTGGTAAAAAATAAAGTAGCTATTTATGATTTAGCTGCTTAATGGTCAACAATTAATTGCATAACACTAACTTTTAAAAAAATTGCTATTCAAAGTTTTCATCACGTTTCCTAATTAGGTTTGTATTATGCTTGCTTTTTCCAAAGACTTATAAGCTTGTCTACTAATTATGCATTTGAGGAAAATATCCATTTCAAATCATTTACAGTATTCTTCAGGAATGGTCCTATAATAATTTGTTTCATATATTGATAATTAATGACATTTAATTTACTAATTCATTTTGGCTATCTAAAATTAGGCTTTAACATCAGAAGGATTGATTGATTTATACATACTACATTTCTCTGTGTGTATGTGTCTGTGTATGTGATAAAATGCTGCTCCTGATGGCCATTCAGGGCCTGGATCAAATTAATCTTTCAAAAATGATTCTTACAAATTATTTGATGCCTTTTATTGCTAATTTGCTATATTAAACTTTAATTATTAAAGACTGAATGTTATTAAATACTTTTTACTTAGTTCCATTAGGTTCAACATATTATGACTTGGTAACCTCTATTTCAAGGTGAAAAGTAGTATATGGTTTTCAGAAAATTCGTATCATGGATTATCTTTTCCAAGCAATCTTTTTGTTCTCGCCTATATCAATTTTTAAAAATTGTGTCCTAATAAGAATAAAATTATTCTCACACCTTCCAATGCCTTTTTCAATGTTCCTTACCCAAGGAGTTTTCCAGAAAGAAGAGGGCTGGCTACTTGGTTTCTGAAGCACAGTATTTTTGCTCTCTCCAAAACGAAACTAGTAGGAGAATAGACTGAATCAATGCTTCCATCAGTAACAGAAACTGATATTTTCAATTCACCCACTTTTAAAATGGCCAGAGTTGACATTTCTGATAATCAGTATTTAAGATGGTTATTCAAGTTTGATCTATTAGCCATCTATTTAGGTATATATGTGAGCTAAAAAAAGTTGGCAAATGTAAGTGTGTGAGGAAATTTTCCACCATAACTAGATGACACAGGAAAAATGGCATAATTTCTCTTCCTTCTGAACTGATATTTAAATTGTCAAAAGATTATCTTCTGAAATATTTGGTGTTGGAAATCTGTGTAATGCCATCTGTTAATGGGCTCATATCAGCATAACTTTTTTTTTTTTTTTTTGGTTAACTTGAATCATATGAGATTTAAAAGGAAATAAATATATGATATTTCAAATATAACATGTGTATGTTTCTGTTTCCAGCTAGTAACACTGAGAGATAAGTGCGATTACATTTTATTTGCTAACATTTGAAATTTTCACTCTGCATTTTCTTTTTCCTTTTCCTTCTTTCCTTCCCTTTCCTCCATGTCACACATTTTCCTCTCTATTTCTCTAATTTAAGAAGCACTCCAAGACATTTGCCATTGGAATTGTTATGGTATTTTGTCTCATATTTTTCTAAGTCTTAGTGACTTGTATATTTAGTGGATTTAACCAATGAAAAGACTGTCTTGGCAGTAACATTGTGTGTTTCCTATTATTAGACTTTATTATATCAGGAAAGGTGATATTTAAGGAAAAGCAGAGGAAACTAATATTTATTGAATACCAATCGATTCAGGCACTGTGCTAGGCATTTGACATACAAATTCTTAAACCACAATGGGTTAGGTGGTAGCACTATCATTATTTTATAAAGAAACAGTGAAGCTGGCCTGTGTCATGGAACTTTCATTCCCTCCGGGTCTCTATTACTCTGAAGCCTGTGTTCTTTCTTTTTCTAAATTCCAGTATCTTGAGGTGTGACCTTGGAGAAATCCATTATATATTGATTTACATCATCACATATCAGAAAAAGTATTTGTGGTAGTTAAATCCAATTCCTCTGAATTAAAGTTTCTTTGTCAAAAATGATGAATTCAAGTCAATAATCCCTTGAATACTGTGGATTGATAACTTCCATATGGACTAGGCCGCCCCCCAAATGCCCAGATTAAGTGGTATATGCATCTCTCATGTTGTATGATATGGATTTTCCCACAAAACATATATTTCAATGCAACTATCAATTCTTTCACATTCTTAAAATGTTAAGCTCTGTTGCCACAGAACTGTATTAAGACATGCATGTAGCATAAAACAACATGGAACAGTATTAATTCAGTGCTTGTTAAATATAGAAATCCCTTTCCAAGATTCTGAATTTCTCATTTTTTGAAGCACTGCAAATCACTGATAGTGGCTAAACTACTCTTCAATTCACATACCCTTTTCAAAGCCTTTTCACAATTTCAGAGATTTATAATATGACTTGAAGGGTCCTACATCCTCTAAAGTCATGTCAAATATAGAAAAAAACTAAAGCCATTGTTAAGCTACACTTTAATCAAAAATAGTTCCTTCACACTTATTATACAGTCATTTATTCATGGAGCCATTCATTCACATAACATTTCCTAATTGCCTGTGATATGCGACATAAAATACTGGCTTTTGTATAGTAGTGAACCAAAAAGATGTAAAATATGCCTTGTGGGAGTTTATAGTCTAGTAAAAGAGATTGGAAATAAACACTAAACACACACATATGTGCAGAGTAATGAGTACTATGAAGAAAACAAATGGAATGTTGTGATAAATCGGGAGATATAGAGCTGCCCATGACAGGATCTTCAGGGGAAGTTGAGAGCCTACAGAGAGGCCACCTTTGTGAAAGGAAGCAGGCAATGCTTCAGGGAGAGAGAACAACATGAATTGGCTGGATGACTGAGTTCATATATAAACTTGGACAACCTCAACTCCCATTCATTAGCTAATGACCCTTCAGCTTTTTTTTTTCAATATTTTTTTCAATTACAGTTGGCATACAATGTTATATTAGTTTCATGTGTATAACATAGTGATTAGATATTTATGTAACTTACAAAGTGATCACCCTGATAAAATACCCATTGGACACCATACATGGTTATTACAATATTGTTGACTATATTCCTTATGCTATAACTTTATGTCTTTTAAAGTAAGTAAATTGAAAATAGGCAAGACCTTCTACCTTCCTAACTTCTTCAGAGCTTACGAAAGACAACTGCACTCTTACATAAACGTTTCTCTTGATTAAGTATAGATGGCATGTTGTGATATCTGTATCTAAATCTATAAAATTAAAATGAATTTAAAATGAATATAATCTACAGCTTGATTATATTTTCTCAAGTATTATTTTTAATAGACTTATAACTTTTTTTTTTTTTTAATAGGACTAAAGAGCACCAGAGTTCAGAGTCCTCGGATTGGTTGTAAGGTATGTAAATCCTGTAAGCGATATCCAGCTGTAAAAACCTGATGATCAGAAAACAAGGTAAGGCTCTGATTAAATGTTAAAGGATCCAACTTACGGTGCTAACTATACAAGTATGAAAATATGCATAGGACATGTATTATTATTAATAGAAGTGCTCTTTAAACATAATTCATAGACATTTGCCAAAAAATGCTAAATTAACTGATAAAATCTCCCTCAAACCAAGCCTACAGTTTGGAACCTAATCTAAAACAGTTGTATTACAGTAGTTATTTTAAAAGAAAGAACTAATTTTGATAATTTGTTGTCAGAAAGCAGTATGATAAGCAGTTACTTATAAATGCAAGACAAGGTTCTTTTAGAAACTATACTTCTTTGCTGCACAAGAAAACCTTTAATAATGCAACTACCTGAGAAAAACCAACATATAGCTTTACTCAAGTGTAATTATAGTTTTGCTAGTTCTGTAACATTCATGTTTGTAAACAGATTGAATGGCACGTAATACCTGTTTTCTCCTAATACTCTCCCTGAACCTCTCTGTGAAATGCCTAAAAGAGTCATTCTGGAATTAAAGTCAAATTAAAGCTATATCCATTGAACTTTACAGTTTGAACATATCACTTTATGAAGTAAAGTGACATTTAGCAGTCAGTATTGTTTAACTCAATCTAAACTTAGTTGGTGGTTCTTTTGTTTGTTCTCCTTGACATTCAAAATATGTATTTAACACACATCATTAAAATGTTTACATGCAAAGGGAACCACATTACCCATGTCCTTTCTGTCTCTCCTCATCTCAGCTGTTCTTCCTAAGATTAGGTACTTATTACAGCAATTGCCCCATTTCCTCTCCAGTGGATAAGGCAATTGCCCTGAAAAGCCCTCCCATAAAGCAGTGCCACGTTTGTGCCCAGCCTGTCCTCAGATTCATTGACAAAATGGAGCATCTGGAGTGGTGGAGAGTTAACAGGTACTCCATTCATCCCTATTCTGCCCAATTCAACAAGGACTTTTTACATACTCATTTCCACCCGTCCAATCAGCCATTCACGTATTCACTAAATATTTATCCCAAGCACTCTGCAGCCTCTGTTGTTGCTGCCCCCTCTCCTTGATATTTTCTTCACCAAATATTCACGAGTCCATTTCCTTACTTTATGCAGGCTAGTGTTCCAATGTATCTGCAGAGAGGTCCATCTCCTGACCCCCCTACCTAATGACATGGCCTCATAACGTTCCATCTCCTCACCAGAATTTATTTTTCTTCATAGCACTTACTATTTGACAATGTATGTATGTATGTATGTATGTATGTATGTATGTATGTATGTATCTATCTATCTATCTATCTATCTATCTATCTATCTATCTATCTATCTATCTTTTTTCTCTGGCTCACTCTCTCCACTGGCATATAAGGGCCAAGAAGTCTTTTATTTTGCTCACTGCAATATTCCCACCATGTAAACCAGTCTCTGGTAGAGTTGCCATTCAGTATAGAAATGCTGTATGAGTGAGTAACTTGTCTGATGACCTCCTCTGCATTAGGCCCTGGGCTGGGCCAAGCAGAAGATGCATCCAAGAGGAAGTCATATCCCAACAGCAAGGGCACAGACCCCAAACAAGGACAGGGGCTGCATGAAGCGCAGGTGCTGTTCTTCCAGTTGCCAATCCCATCCTTTCCACTATATTGTGCTTCATGTGGGCACTGCTGGTTGGGATCTTGGGGATGATCATGGGATCAGGGCAAATGTGAGTACCTATTTCATATATAGAACTATATCAGTTATCCAATCTTAGATTCATTCTCTGGGGAGTTTTGCTCAATAGTTTTGTCTGTCTTTTGGCTTAAAAACAGGGACGACAACTTTAGAGGCAGGTTCTTATTTTCCTTTCTCATTACCTTCACATCTATACTTTTGCCACTCTCAAATACAAATTATATAATTTCTTTTGGAGAAACAAGGTGGGGATAAAGAAGAGAGTTATTGCACAATGCTCTAGATTGTTCTGTCTTTAAAAACTTGTCTAATTATTGCAAAATGAAATATAAGGTTATATATATATATATATATAAATAAATAAATAAAATTTGGGGGTATGGAAGGTTTATTTTATCCATGTGTATATTACTCTTGGTATATAATGGGACAAGTTTTTCCATTCATTGTTAAGTATCCATCAGGCTGATATGTTCACAGAGGCCCTGCAGTCTGTCAAAAGCATATAACATCAGTATCTGAACATATACTGCTGCTAGGGAAAGCATGTCAAACTAATGAATGATCTGTACCCTGAATTTGTCTTATATAATCTAAAAAATTAAAACTACCATATTTACTTGCATAATTAATGAAGTCAGTATACGATATATAACCAAAAAAAAAAAAATGCTACTTCTCACTAATTGCTTATGCTTCTTGGTGGCATTTTTCTTTTTTCTTTTGTTTCCTTTTTCTTTTTCTCTCCTTTTTAAATTTTTCCTTGTACATGTACCAAAGCTTCTCAAACTCACTGACCATAAAACATGTCCTAGAGTGGTGCTTTTCAAAGAGTGTTTGGTTAAAAGATGCTTGATCACAAGATAATAAAAAGATTTCATGGTCAATAGTTTGGTAATATTCCTAGTAAAGGCTCTAATAAGTTCTGTGTCAAATACATATGCATAAATTTATTTAAACCAGTACTTCCTATACTTTTATTTTGAGCGCTTTTTTCAAAGAATGACAAGATCTAGAGATAAAGTGACATGTGGTGTAACGATTTGGGAAACGCTTGCTTCAGAGTGTTTTAGTTAATGATCGTTCTGCTATCATCCCCCTCCTTTTCTTTTCCCAAGTCTTTGCATTTGCCATGACACAACTTATCACTCAGCCCATTTCAAACATTCTCATGTGGGATTACCCTGCATTCCTCCCTCCATCCTCTATGCCCTTCTAATCATTTTCACCTCATCTATATAGGCTCTGTGCTCAGCTCTCAGGATGTAAGACAAGTAAGATCATTAACTACCCTTGAGAAGTAATAGAGGATTGTATATATGTGTAGAGGACTAATTGAGGGAGGGGTAATTTGATATACATGACACATTATGGGCAAAAAAGAGAGAATCTGCAAATTTCACTGCACTCTCTAGAGCATAGGGAGAAAGGAGGGAGATAGACTGAGAAGGAGAATGCTGGAGAGGTAGGAATTAGTGCGATCAGGGAGGGCTTTGCATGTTAGGCACATTGAATTTATCCTCTAAGCCAAAGGTTCTCAAACTAGACTGTGCATTTGCATTACCTGGAGCTTTTAAAAAATGCCTATTCATGCACCTGGCATCAATTCAGATTTAACTTGTCTGGAATAAGACCTGTTTTGTTTTTGTTTTTAAACTTCACAGGTGACTTAACATGCAGCCAGGGTTGAAACAACTGTTAGATGTCTTGGGAACTTTGGAAGCTATTGAAAGGTTTGAAAAAGTATGAAACGTAATCAGATTTATATTTTAGAAATATCACGTTAAAGAAAAACAAAAGATGTCTAGGGTAGCAATGATGTTTAACTTAGTATCCTTGGCACTTAGAAGTTATACAAGAAACATCTGGTGAAAGAATAAACAGCCAAACAAAACATTTGTGCCAGACACTGGAGCCCCTTCTTCCGACCCTTGCTGAGAGAGTAGTGACAGCAACAGGAACATAGCTCTCTAATAAGAAAAGGGGACAGTATTATCTCAAATTTGACCCTTTTTGTCAAAACCTTTCCCTATGCGTACTCTGGTACAGAGGTTAGGAACATGAAGTTGGAATCAGACAGACTGGGGTTCTGATTCTCATCTCACACTTATAACTATTTTCTCTTGAACAAGGTGTTCTCATTAAGCTTCAGATTTAATATCCATAAAATGGGAATAATGATATGATAAATGAAGTGATGCTTAAGAATTATTTAGTCTAATGCCTGGTACAGAGTGAAAACCCATTAAGGAAAAAAACCTTACAACTCACATGCACTGCCTGGGAATTCATCAGGAGATGTCTCTCCCCTTTTCGTTGTATGTGTGGCTGCCATACACACCAACTAGAAAGAGAAGCTTCACCTACTAAGCATAGCTGTGACCACACCTGGTGCATAGGCTGTCTTTTTAAAAGTAAACAACTGCAATGTCAATGTGGCAACGCAAAAACACAAACATAGCTCATAACTGTCCCCAAACTGCACTTCTGTGTGGATAGTGAATGAGGAATATACTCATCTTATTAGCATGATAAAGACAGACGGATTATGGAAGGCTTGGAGAGGTCAGACCAGTAGATGGTATGGCAGGCTGTAGGACTGAGTATCAAAGGGTCTAAACTGAAAAAAGCTATAGATAATATGAATATTATAAAATTTTATAGCTGTTTTAATTATAAAATGGCAACCCGATAGAAAATATAGTATTCTCCATTGTCTCTCAAATACATACAAAAGCCAATCATATATTACATATGACTCAATATAGTAAGTAAACATAAAAAGAAATATGTAAGCCACATGATCTAATTAGAATGCAATAGAAATAGTAATAATATAAATATAAACAATAAGAAAAAGAATAATGATTGAGATTAACTAAATACTACAAACACTGCTTTAGGCATTTTACATGTTTTTATTAATTTAATGCTGCCAGCCACCCCTTGTAGTATTTATTATTATTGTCTGCTTAATTAAAAAGATAAGTGAATGCCTATGTAATTATAAGTGAAGCTGTCATTGGAATTCAGGAAGTCTTATGTCAAAACTTTAGCTTAACCACTATTCTCCATTGCTTCTCAAATTCTTGGAAATAAAATTTTCTTTCTTAGAAAGAAACTTTAAAATATAGGTTTTCTTTTTAAATAACAAAGAAGTGCAATCTAAGCAAGAACAAATTAATAAAGTCAAAAGTAGAAATTCATGAATTAAAGAATAAAAACCAATATACTAAAGATTCATTTTTTTTTTTTGGAGGCATGCACAATGACAACCATATAATCTAATTATAAAAGAATGGTAATTAGCAATATTCCTTCTAGTAAAAATAATAGCAACACAAGAGATAACTGTAATGCTGAATTTATTGTGCATCAGGACTGGGGCTAAGTACTTCATATGTAGTACATTATTCAATCCTTACAATAAACCTTTATGATAAATACTCTAATGATACCCATTTTACAGATAAGGAAACTGAATTGCAGAGAAGTTAACTTGTTTACATTTCCTCAGTTATTGAGTACCTGTGTTAGCTTCTGAACTCATGTTTGCTGGACTCCAGAACCCAAACTTGTATGATACATGTAGCCACTCAGAAAACAAATATCTAAATTAAGAATATGAGAAAGCACATGCAACAAAATCAATGAAGAATATTAAAATTTATAACAGAATATTTAAAGTTTTTGATGCACACAAGTTAAAATCTCTATTAAATAACCAATTTTTCCAGAAAAATGTAATTGACCCAAGTTGACATACGTAGTTTAAAATCCAGTAATCATGCAAAAAGTGGAAGGTGCTGTTAAAAACAAAATTTTTCAATAAAAGAGCTAGACCTAGGCATTTTCTTTTTCAGACTCTGGCTTTTATTTTTGTTAATTTTTAATGTGTTTAATTTTATTTTTAATTGGCATACGATATTATTCTAGCTTCAGGCGTGCAACACAGTGATTTGACATTTATATATTGCACGAACCGATCAGTTACTCTAGTAAACATCTGTCACCATACATAGTTATCACAATATTACTGACTGTATTCCTATGCTATCCATTGTGTCCCTATGATTTATTTTATAATTGGAAGTTTGTACTACTTAATTCCCTTCCCCTATTCTGCCAATTCCCAACCTTTGTACCATCAGGAAACCATCACTTTGTTCTCTGTATCCAAGAGTTAGTTTCTGTTTTATTGTTTGCTCATTTGTTTAGTTTCTAGATTCTACATATAATTGAAATTATATGGCATTTGTCTTTCTCTGTCCCATAAATTTTTCTTAGCATAATTCAATCTAGGTCACCTATATTGTTGCAAATGGCACAATTTCATTCTTTTCTATGGCTGAGGAGTATTCCATTGTATTTATTCTGTTGTATTCCATTATATAAAGCCCATGTTGACTTATTCGATAGATGTGGTTGTTTCCATATCTTGACTCTTGTAAACAATGTTGCAGTGAAAACCAGTACATGTGTCTTTTTGAATTAGTGTTTTCAATTTCTTCAGATAAATATGAAGAAGTGGGATTGTTGGATCATGTGGTAGTTCTAGTTTCAATTTTTTGAGAACTCTCCATACTGTTTTCCATAGTGGCTGCATTAGCTTACAGTCCCACCAACAGTGCACGAGAGTCCCCTTTTCTCTACATCCTTGAGAACATTTCTTTTTTGTCTTTTTGATAACAGCCATTCTGACATGTATGAGCTGGTATCATGCTTTTGATTTGCACTTCTCTGATAATTAGTGATGAGCAGCTTTTCATGTTTGTTGACCATCTGTATACCTTTCTTGGAGAAATGTCTATTTAGGTCCTCTGCCCAAATTTAATTGGATTGCTTGTTTGCTTTTGATGTTGAGTTGAATGAGACTTTATGTATTTCAAATAGTAACCCATTATTAGATATATCATTAGCAAGTATCTTCTCCCCTTCAGTGCATCGCCTTTTCAGTTTGTTAATTGTTTCCTTTGCTGTCCAAAGGCTTTACAGTTTGAGGTAGTTCCATTTATTTCTTTTTGTTGTTTGCCCATGGGGACATATCCAAAAATATATTGGTAAGACCAATGTCAAAGAGTTTACTGCCTATGTTTTCTTTAGGAGCTTTATAGTTTCAGGTATTACATTTAAGCCTTTAATCCATTTTGAGTTTATTTTTGGATATGGTGTAAGAAAGTGATCTAGTTTTTTACTTTTTTCTTTTTCTTTTTTTGCACACACAGGTCAAGTTTTTTCAACACCATTTATTGAAGAGATTCTTTTCCCCATTGTAAATTTTTGCTTCCTTTGTCATAGATTAATTGACCATATAAGCATGGGTTTATTTCTAGGCCTTCTATTATGTTCCATTGATCTATGTGTCTCATTATGTACCAGTAACATACCATTTTTATTACTATAGGTGTATAGTATATTCTGATATCAGGTGATACCTTCAACTTTGTTCTTAATTCTCAAGATTGCCTTGGCTCTTTTGTGGTTCCATATAAATTTTAGGATTCTTCGTATCAGTTCTATGAATAATGTCATTGGCCATTGGTATTTTTCTAGAGATTGTATTGAATGTACAGATTTCTTTGGGTATTATAGACAGTTAAATTTATTAATTCTTCTCATCCATGAGCATAGTATATACTTCCATTTATTTGTGTTTTCTTCAATTTCTTACATCAATGTTTTATAGTTTTCATAGTTCAGCTCTTTCACTTCGTCTGTTAAATTTATTTCTAGTATTTAATTCTTTTTGATATGTTTGTAAATTAGATTGTTTTCTTAATTTTTCTTTCTGATATTTCATTATTAATGTTTAGTAAGGCAAAAGATTTCTAAATATTTTTATCCTGAAACTTTACCGAATTCAGTTATCAGTTCTAATTGTGTGTGTGTGTGTGCAGAATCTTTAGGACATTTCTGTATATATAAATTCTGTTTAAAAAAAAATGGATGTTGAATTTTGTTAAATGCCTTTCTGCATCTATTGATATGATAAATGACTTATAGTCTTCATTTTCTTATGTGGTGTATTGCATTGATTTGTGGATGTTGAATCATCTTTGCATTTCTGGAATAATGTCCTATTGATCATGATGTATTATATTTTTAATGTATCATTAAAATGAGTTTGCTAATATTTTGTTGATGATTATTACATCTAAGTTCATCAGTAATATTGGTCTGTACTTTTCATTTCTTGTAGTGTCTTCATCATTTTAGTATCAGGGTAATGCTTGTAGAATGAGTTTGGAAGCTTTTTTTCCTTTTCCTTTTTTTGGAGTAGTTTGAGAAGAATAGGTATTAATACTTATTTGACTATTTGGCAGAATTTACCTGTAAAGCTATCTGGTCCTAGGCTTTTATTTTTGGAAGCTGTTTGATAATTTTGTTACTAGTAATCTGTCTGGATTTCCTGTTTCTTCCTAATTGAGTCTTGGAAGAGTATATGTTTCTAGGAATTTCTCCATTTCTTTTAGGTAGTCTAGTTTGTTGGTGTTTAATTGTTCATACTCTTCTCTTATAATTACTTGTATTTCTGTGTTATTGATTGTCACTTCTCTTTCATTTCTGATTTTATTTGCTCCCTCTCTCCCTTTTTCTTGATAAGTCTTGCTAAAGGTTCATCAACTTCATTTATCTTTTCCAAGAATCGTTCTTATTTACATTGATCTCTGTATTTTAGTCTTAATTTCATTTATCTGCTCTGATTTTTATTTTTTCTTCCTTGTATTTACTTTGATCTTTGTTCTTCAATTCTAGTTCCTTTAGGTGTGTGTAAGGTAAGGTTTTTTAAATGAGATTTTTCTTGTTCTTTGAGTAGGTCCATACTGCTATGAATTTCCTTCTTAGAACTGCTTTTGCTATATTTCAGAGAGTTTCAATCATTGCATTTCCATTTTCATTTGTCTCAAAATATCTTTTTGATTTCCTTCTTGCTTTCTTCATTAACCTATTGTTTCATAGCATGTTGTTTAGCCTCTAAATGCTTGTTTTCCCAGTTTTCTTCCTGTAAATGATATCTAGTATTACACACTGCAACTGAAGAGGATGCCCAAAACGATTTATCTTATGAAAGTTCCTGAGATTTGTTGTGGCCTAACCTGTGGCCTATCCTGGAAAAAGGTTCCATGTGCACTTGAAACGAATGTGTATTCTGCTGTTTTGGGTGGAATGTTCTGTAATTATCTATTAAGTCCATTTATTAACCATTTAAGGCCACTCTTTCCTTGTTGATTTTCTTTCTGAATGAATCATCCACTGATGTAAGTGCAGTGTTAAAGTCCCCTACTATTGTGATACTGTCCATTTCTCCTTTATGCCTGTTAATATTTGTCTTATGTAGTCAGGTGCTCCTCTGTTAGGTATGTATATATTTACAAGTATTGTATCCTCTTATTGGATTGATCTCTTTATCATTATGTAATGCCCTTTGGCTTCTCGTTACATTAATTTTAATATCTATATGCTTTTTTTTTCATTTCTCTAACCCTTTACTTTCAGTCTGTATGTCTCTTTTAACCTAAACCTAAACCAAATCTCTTGTATGCAGCATATACATGAATTTTTTAAAATCCATTTGATTGGAGCATTTAGTCCATTTACATTTAAAGTAATTATTGGTAAGTCTGTACTTACTGACATTTTAATAATTGTTTTGTTATTTTTGTCATTCTTCTCTCTTCCTTCTTCTCTTGCTCTCCTAGTACATTAGTGGTTTTCTTCAGTGATATGTTTGGATTCCTTTCTCTATTTTTGTGTATCTGACATAGATTTTTTGGTATGTGGTTACCATGAGATTCATATAGAATGAGCTATGTTTGTAGAGGTTTATTTTAAGTTGATGGACAATCTCAAATGCATTCTAAAAGCACTATATCTTTTGCTCACTCTTAGCCTTAGGTTTATGCTTTTTATGTTATTTTTTTACATTGTGTGTATGTGTGTACTCCTTAATATATCATTGTAGTTCGATGTGATTTTACTGCTTTTGTCTTTTAACCTTATTAGCTTTATAATTGGTTAATCCAGAACTTTTAATAATTGTTTTCGAACAATTTAGTGGTGACAAACTCCTTTAGCTTTTGTTTGTCTGGGACACTCTATTTTAAACCCCTTCAATAACAACTTTGTTTAGAAGTGTATTCTTGTAGATTTTTTCCCCTTGAATTATTTTGAATATATCATGACATTTTCCTATGGCTTACAAGGTTTCTACTTAAAAATCAGCTAGTTATCTTATAGAGGAGCCCTTGTGCATAACTAGCTGCTTTTCTCTCACTGCTTTTGGGAATTTTAAGTTTGATATGTCTTAGTGTGGATCTCTTGGGTTTATCTTGTTTGGGACTCACACTGCTTCCAGGAGTCGAATGTATTTCTTACCAAGTTAGAGATGTTTTTGAGCCATTATATATTTTTTAAGTTTTTCAGTCCCTTTCTTTCTCTTCTCTTTCTGGGACCCCTATGATGTGAATGTTGGTATGCTTGATGATGTCCAAGAGGTCCCTTAAATTAACCTAATTTAATATATATATTTTTTCTTTTTGTTGTTCCAATGGCTGATTTCAATTACTTTGTCTTCCAGGCTGCTGATTAGTTCTTCTGCATAACCTAGGTTTTTTGTTTGTTTGTTTGTTTTGATTTTTTTTTTTTTTTTTACCATTTCAGGCACTGTATTCTTCAGTACTGCGTAGTTCATTTTATTATTTTCTACCTTTTTGTCAAAGTTTCTACCTTTTTATTTTTTCCCTGAGTTCACTGAACATCTTCATAACCACTGTTTTGAACTCTCTGTCTGGTACATTGCTCTTTTCCATTTCAGTTCTTTTTCTGGCTTTTCTTGTACGTTTCTTAGGAACACAGTTTTCTGTCTTCTCATTTTGGCCGTCTCTCTGTGTTTATTTCTAAAAATTACACAAAATAGCAGTCTCTCTTGGTCTTGAAGAGTGCCCTTGTGCAGGAGCTTCTCCTTTTTATACTGTAGGGGGATGTCTTTAGCAGGTAGGCTACAGCTGGATCTGGAGTGGGCATGGATTTTGAGAAGACCCAGGACCATGTCACACTGGCACTGCCTTGGCTGGCTAGCTGGAGCTGTAGTTAAAGTAGTCTCAGGCCATGGCTAATCCTGGGGTCAAAGTTCACCAGGGTTGTTTTGACAGTCTGGCTAAAGCTGGAGTAGCAGGGAGTTCTGTGATCAAGACACACAGGCTCTTAGAGCTATAGCTAAAGCAGGCGTGGGTTGCAGGAAACCCTGGGGGCAAAGCTGCACCTAGGCTAGAGCTGTAGCTAGAGCAGATATGAGCTAGAATCTGTAGTTAGAGAAGGCTAGAAGTGGAGAATTCCTTGGAGGGAGTTCTAGGAGTAAGCCACAGAGTTGGTGTGGCCCTGGGATGCGCAGGGACAGCTTTGGCTGGCTTGGTAGAATGCCTGGATCATGCTCTTACTTGTGCAACCATGGTGAATGGAGGATGAAACAAATGGCTCTTTCCAGTGCCTCTGATCCTAGAGAGAATTCCTACAATTCCCTTCCCATTTGACAAATGGTCTAGGGTTAGTAAATGGATTTCCTTCTCATCTAGTCTAGGTGCCTGTTTACCACTATTTTTTTTTTTTTTTCACTGTGTCCCAGGGAATGTGTATCTGCACACAGCTCCTCAGTTATCCTTCCCTTCTGCAGGTTGGTACATTGGGGGTGGTTCCTTCAATTGCCTGCCTCTGTCTTTCCTTTCCATTTCTATGTGCTTTCTCTTTCATTTGTTATGCAGAAGCTGTTTAGTCAGCCTCCAATTCTTCTTCGGGAGAAATTGCTCTGTCTGTAGGTGTAGATTTGTCGTGTTTGTCAGAGGAGGTGAGTTCAGGGTCTTCCTCTGCTACCATCTTGGACCCCTCCTCTGCTAGACAATTTTATAGGGAAATTTTATCAAGCTTCACGAAGCAGATAATTTCATTATCATGTAAATCTTTGCAACCAATCAAAAAGGCAGTATGGAATTACACAGACAAATGGAGATGACATAGAGGAGTGAGACAGAGAATAAAGTAACCATTACTATATAGAAAGATGACTTGGGATAAGTTCCATGAGGGTTATGAAGTTGAGAGGTATTCCACTTCAGACACTACTCCCAGGATAGCCCTTTCAGAAAATGTGATATTCTTATCAAAGTAACATGTGAAAGACAGGAAGCAGCTGGACATGATAGATATGAAAAAACAGTATTCAAGGAGCAGAGAATAACAAAGAAAAACATCCTGAGGCAGGAATGCAAGGAACATGTCGCACAAAATAGAAGAAAAATGAGAAAAAAATATTCACAGTCAATAGGGAGAAAGATATAAGACCATTGCAGAGAGGCAATTTCAGTAATCCAAGTGACAGGTGGTTGCATGAGTTATGGTGATAACAGGGGAGATGGTGAGACATGCAAAGTTTTGAATTATATTTTAGACATGGTGATATTCAATATAAATGTGTAATATGAATACTATATACACAACTATATGTATGTTTTACTCTTAATATGGTCGAAAAGGCATAATTAAAGCAAAGTAAAAATTCTCATTCTATAAGTGGTTTGATATAATGCTATGAAATGTAATAAAAGGTACTGTCAGGAACTCCAAGCTTTAAATGAGTGATAAAGTGTAGTAATAATGAAAAGATGCTCCCTTATAAAGTAAAATCATTTTATAGCATCTCAATCCATCTTGTTGATCCCTATTAATACTTATCTGAGTACGAACAGAAGGTTTTTTAATGAAGCACATTGACAAAAATGCTTGCTAAATCTTTCTAAATTATATTATGGCTCCAACCTCCACTGGAATAATAAACCAACTAAATAATAGAGTTAGGGACACACAGTCAGCTCTTCCTTTCTGACTTTGTTTAAATTTTATTACACAGATTTTTTTCGCTGTCAATTTTAGAGAAGCACATAGTATAGTAGATAGAGCGGTGGAATAGAGTCAGAAAACCCATACCCACATTACCTCTGCTGCTAACTTATAAGGGATGGTGAGTCTGTAATAAGAATCCCATTGACCGTTCTGCATGTTACAGCATAATTGTGAGAAGCAAATTAGATAATTGATATGAAAGGAATTTTAGAAATTTTAAGGTGTAAGATTTGGTTAGTTGTGATACTATATAGTTCTTGGAAAGACATAAGTTCAATAATGCACTCATAGTATAGAATAAAAGTCAATAGAGTCAATTCAGATTATTTGTAGGCTTTGCATTGGCTTCTGAGAAAGGGCAGGTTTATGATGTAATGATCAACCTGCATTGGAAGTGTACTACTTGCTACCAACACAAGATGGGCGCAAGGGCTTTGTCTCTACAAAGTGAGTGTGGCAATCTCTTAAGCTTTGCAGTTCAAATGGATCTTTAAGTACACCAAATCAGTTACTCAGATGAAATCAATACATTGTTTGTTCCATGATTTATTTTATAGTGTGGGTAGCCCCAGTAAAAATTCTTCCTTTACCAAAGTCTACTAAAGTTTGACTTATTTCCCATTAGAGTTGTTTAAAAGGGAGTACCAGAAACTTAAAATTCATTCTTCTTAAACTGTATCTTTTCATATAAATTATAGTCAGTTCTTTTCCAGTAGACAGGAAGAAAGGTACTGTATTATTAGAACCTCAAAAATAACTTGAGATGAAAATATATGGAAGAGAATTAAAAATAAGCAGGCTAAACCCAAATCCTACTAGCTAGCAAAAAATATTATTTCTCTTTGTGATTGAAATTAGTTTCTAAAAGATTTTTATATTCAGTAAACATGTCTTCCTAACTGCAGTCCTTTAAAGACCTTAAATTTCTTTTTAAAAGGCAATGATGTTTTTGAACACTGTATTTAGTCAATAAATATTCATGGAAATCTGATCTAGAAGGATCATGAAGTATTAGAATTAAATGAATGAGAAAAAATTCCCAATTAATATATGCATATATAATTTATTGCTTTAACACAGCTTTAAAACTGTTATAATCAATAAGTTAAGCTGACTTTTACTACATGATCATTTTTGGCATTATAAGTATTTTTCAAACAATAATACTAAAATTCTGATTAATTTAAAATATATATGTTCCTGACCACTAGTAAGCATATTCACTTATGAGAAAGTTTTATGTGCTGTCTAAGACCAGGTGCATTTATTAGGTGACATACTTTTAATATGTCTTGATGATGATAAAAATTAGATCTCATTCCTGTTCAAAAACATGTCAATGGAAACTAAAGTCACCTTATGTCTTATCCAAAGACACTACTCTACAGTCGATGTAAACTATTCCTAACCAAATGCTTTCTGTTAGATAATGAAGTAACTTTATAATTTTAGACAGAAACATTCATGTACCATATATTATGACAAATAGATATTATATTTGAAAGTGATTTTTCATTATTTTAGGCATTATTTACAAATATAAAAATATAGCATTACTGTATCGTTCAATTTGCTAAAAAATACATATGCAAAGGCCGATATTTCTTATGTAATTTACTTAGTAGAAACTGCGAAACGGGCAATATCTGATCAACAGTGTCTCAAATGTCATTCTGCACAGAGTGTTCTCTCAATAAATATGGTTAAAAACATGGTTACATCGGAAGAATTTTGCATTTCAAAAATGAACAAATGTATTCACCAACTGTTTAAAATGACTGTAGAAAGTAACTTCATTTAGCAACATTATTTTATGGATGAAAAAAGACATACTACAAACTAAAGTTAAAAAGTTCAAGTTAAAAAGGAACGAGGAATTTCAGATTAATGCACTTTGCAGCTGGAATGAGCCTTCTGAATAATGTGGTCAAAGTGGAACAATGACCAAAAATTACAAGGCAAGATGGGCTAGAAGGACAAATATAACCAGGTAACCCACGTAGAAAGCTAATTCCATCACAACTCATATACATGTGGCTTTAATGAAGAAAACAATACGTGAAAAAGCTATGGCCTGGAATCTTTGAAACTGCCCCTTCTAGAGAATCATCAGGAATATCTTCAAATTAGTGCCTTTTGAATTGAGAATCTCTATCAAAGCAACAGAAATCATCCTTTTTGAAGTCGGTGTTTCCTTCTCCAATCAATTCATCAGTACAGCTTCCTACTCCTTCCAACTATTTTCTGAATAGCAACCAAAATTAAGCTATATCCATTAAAAGAAAAAAAAAAATTCTCCTCTGTAGGTCTTTTAAGAAGTCAGTAAGTACCTGAATGAGAAATGCTGTCCTAAAATTGACATGACTCAATGAAATAAGACTTTCTAAGGAATACAGATGTTTGAGATTATTACAACATAATCTTAAATTTCTGCTCATGAACTCTCTCTGAAAGAATTGCTTGAGGCTGTACTCCAAAAAAATGAAAAGTGGATTCTAAAAGAGAAAAATATGTAGATATAAAGATGCATACACACACACACACACACACACACTCAGATGTTATATACACAACTAACCAATCAAACCAAAATTGTGTGCAAGGAGGCATGCACAATGCAGTGTTTAGTCCAAGTAATTATTAATATACAATGCAAAAAGTACTAAATATGGTACTTATTATGGAACTAAAATCTCATGTGAACACAACAAAATGGAGAGCAATATGCCTGTGCTCAGAGTAGAAACAGATAGAAAGGATGAGAGTACTTAGGTCCTTTTCTTGTTTGGAGAAATCGTGATTAACTCTAGGCATTGACTCAAAAGTTATACACTGCAATAATATAATAAATAGAATGTTTAACTTCAAATTAATAGAAGGAAAAATACCCTCTAATAGTTATTTAAAAAAAAACAGGAAATGGAAAACAAATAAATAGTAAATAAACAGAAAAAAAAGATGGCAGGAGTAAATACCTAAAGGTAAGATAAAAGACAAACACATCACTGATTATACCTTGTTTAACCTGACCTCCATATTAGATCCCCAATTGCTTTCTCCAAAAGGCTTATCAAAATTTGTAATTATTTTATTCTTTTCTGTTCAGGGTCTCCTTGCCACCCTGTTTCACTAGAATGTAAGCACCACAAAGAAAGAAATTACCACCTTTCTATTCACTTACATATTCTTAGTGACTTGCACAGAGCTATATGCTGTTTATACCAAATGTAAAATAACAAAGTATAAAATAAATGGTTGATACACAGATACAATTGGAAAATGCCAATAAAATCAAACAAGCATGGGTACATAATAGAAAAAACAGAAGTCTAGGTGAAAAGTACTGAATAAAGCAAAAAGTTTTATTTCATGTTTAAAAAAGTTATAATCCATCACAAAGATAGATATTTTAGCGACATAGCTAAAAAAATGAGCAAACAAAAAAAAAAACCTGTCATAGATGAAGCAATCATATTAGAATAATTTAACATTTCTAGATTATAAAGACAAAAAATAAGCCCTATAAATAATATGACTAGATAATTATCACACACAGAACTTGTTACCAACAAGGAAAATATATTCTTTTGAAATAACCATGGAATAGTAAAAAAAAAAATCATAAATTACAAAGAAATTTTTCAAAGCATACTGGAAAGTATGTCCTAAAGGCAAGTGTTGACCATAATGCAATGAAATTTTAAAGAAAAAAAAAATAACAATGCCTATAACAAAATTAAACCACTTGGAAATAAAGATGCATATAGCTAGAAGGAAAGAGTTAATATTGAAAGAATGTCAATTTTTTCTATATTAAAGAATCATAGCAATCCTAGTAAAAAATACTAAAGAAATACTTTAACAATCTCACCAAGTTGATTGTAAAGTTTACCAGGAAGAGAAAATTAAACTTATCAATAAATGGATAAATGAAATATTAAAAAAACACCAACCCCAGAACATGATTTATAGAACTGTATAATACTACAAAGCTTCCTGCTATCCACCAGATGCAGGGTAAATCAGCTGTAGTCAAAAAGGCCACATATCAGTTAGGATTCATTTTGAGACAACATTCTTGTTTTCGCTATTGCTAAAATGAGCAACTTTGGGCAAGTCAGGGAACTTCTTCGGTGTTCTTCCCTCTTTCAGGGAACCTTGAATCAATATTAGGGAACCTTGTTTTGCTGGTCTTAACCTTTTTTATTGTCTGTGTTGATCCCTATTCCTCTCCATGAGCAGTTCTCAGAGTATGGTGCACAAATTATTGGGGCCCAAGACACCTTCAGAGGGACCGTGAGGTTAAATCTATCAGAATATAATTAAGAAATTACTTTTTCACTGTGTTAATATTTGCACTGATTATACAAAAGCTATAATGGGCCAAATTGTGGGCACCTTAGCACCAAATCAAAGCAGTGGTACCAAACTGCACAAGTAGGCATTGTTTTCTTCACCACCTAGCATAGCAGTACAAACAAATAAAATAATAACAAAATGCCAGTTTCAAGAATATCCTTTATGGGGCAGTAAAAATTAATTTTTTGAATAGCAATTCTTGAATGTACATCTTTTTAACAGTATATATGACAAAATTGGAAATATGTGTAAAGCATTTCTGTTGCATGCTTAAGTATGGTTTTCACAAGAAAAATTACTTGGGTGATTATTTTAGTTGCAAGCTGAAATAACTTCTTTTTACACAGAACAGCATTTTTACTTGGAAAAATGGCTAATGGAAAAAATGAAGTGAGACTGTTATTTCAAAGAAAACAAATTATAGTATTTGTTACTGATGATATATTCAAGTAAAAATTAGAAGTTTGAAAAAGTTATCTCCACTGCAGTGAGCTGGAAAGTTTCCTAATATTTAAGGACTTTTTTGATGAGATCAGTGGTAATATTAACAGATATATGTATTTTAATATTATGTATGAAATGTGTGAACATTTAGGAAAATTACATAACTCAGTGATCCAGTATTTTCAAAATGACTAATGCTTAGGGAAAAGATCCATTCAAAGTGCAAGCTAGACAATGGATTTTAAGGTCATAGAAGAGTATGAAAAGTTCATTGCATGGTTTCAAATCAGTTGACATCAAGAACACATACATCTAGTGTTTCTCATCCTTTTGCTCATGTTCTTACCAATTTCTACAATTATCTTCCATTTTCTGTGTCTTTATATTCTTTTCATTCTTTAAGGCATACCATATCTTACATCTAGAAGGTACTAAAAATAATACTTATTTGTATTAAATTGTAACAAGTGCATTACAAGTCAAATCTTTCAAATCTCACCTCAAAGGAAAAAAAAAAAGCCATTTATTGCCTATTTCCCATAAGGTACTGAGCATTCAGAGGTACACAGACTACACTTTCTCCCCAGAGGACAGAAATGCTTCCTGCACACTGTCTACCTGGAAACCCCCATGGCAGCCCCATCCCTGTTGCCCCTTCTCGCACTCTGTCGGGGACATTTACTTGAAGCTTATAGTTAGTTCTATGCTGTTGGTATATACCTCACTGCTCAAAACTGCAGGCCCTTTGAGCACTTGCTTGATAGGTTCTAGCACAGTAAAGAATTCACTTGCTTCCTTATCCACAGATTAAACATGAACATTTAAAAATTACAAAGTTGTCTTTTTGTAAAAGTTTTTGAATTTATTTGTATCCTATATTCAAAAAGTAATCAAACTATACAAAATTGTTAGGGCAATATATATGCTCTAGACATAATACTTTTTTTGTTCAAGTTTTTTAGCATTTATTTTTAATTTCAAGTATACAGCATATTGGTTAGACATTTACATAGTTGATGAAATGATCCCCATGATTACTCAATCTTCCCTCTGGCTCTACACCTAGCCATTACATTACTGCTGACTTCATTCCCTATGTCATGCTCCCCATCCCCATGACCATCTATCAACTACTAATTTGTACTTAACCCTTTACTCCATTATCCCCACTGCCCAACTCCCTCTCCTTTCTGGCCGTCTCAAGATCACCCTCTATATTTGTGAGGCTATTTTTGATCAGTGTCCTCTTTTTGTGCCTTAGATTCCTGATAAGTAAAATCATATGGTATTTATCTTTGTCCAATTTATTTCACTCAGCATAATAACCTCTAGGTTCATCTACTGAATGAAAGAGCTTCCTCCTCTATTATATAAAAACATGAAAAAAATGACAGCAACTTAGATAAGTCATAAGCATCTTCAAAATGCACTAATGATACCTATTAGAAATGCAAATAGCAACAAGCTTTTTGACTCCTTGACCACAATGAGTAGGTCTTTTTCTGCTTTGTGAATCTTGAACATCTAATTTAGAACACTGCATATAAAGGATATTAAAAACTACTTGTTGATTTAATTTATTGTTAAATGCTAAAACATATATACCATAAGCCAAATCTAATCTTGTCTCTTAACTAAAGCTATTCATATTAGTTTATTTTCAAAAAGTAGGAACCACCCTGCCAGCTTTTTCTGAATCAAAATATATCTTAAAAGCTTTCTTCCTATGTTTCATAGCATGAATTTTTTAAGTAATTAGTTGTCCTTAAGATGATTATAGCACCACTTGAAGAAAGGTATAAGATTTAATACAATTTAATTTATTCATTTTTATTATCAAAACTTTTAAAAAACTTTTAAAATGCTTGCCATGTCCCATGAACCTTTGAAGTTTTCTAATACTGGATAGCTGAGGCTCAGCCTTCTAACAGAGGAATATTTTAATTATTAGAGCAAAGGAACCAAGCCTGGAAGGCATTTTTATTTCTACAGAAAAACAAAACAGTGTAATATTCAAGTTAAAGGAGAGAACTTAATTAAAACTTTAATGGAACTTTATTACATTTTAGAATTTTTAATCTGACCCTCCTATTTATAGAACTTAGGTATTCAATTCTTCTTTAAAAATGATATTCTAAGCCCATTTACAAATAAGCAAGTTGTATATTTGAATTGGAATGTATATCTAGGCCATTAAAGGACTGACCAGATGCCATGTCATAATAATGAAAGATTAGTGTTTTAGAGGCTGTCAGTATTTTCCCCTTCCTCAAATCCCTGCTTTCAGCTTCAGTAGGTACTTTCCAATAAACTTTCTAAGAGGCTCAATGCAATAGAATATATAGTATAGTTATCACCGCAGATGCTTAACCATTTTGTACGTGTTTAAAATGTACAAAATGGAGATAAAATTTCTATTACTTTTTAACAAATTCTGCCACTACTTTTACATTTTAATATTAGATGTGCTCATCAGTAAAGGGTTTAAATTCAATCTGCCACATGAGATGAATGTTTATGGAAACACTGCCTCAAATATTCATGTAATATTGTGTAAAATAGCAATTCCCACAAAAACGGTCAGATTCTTCGGAACAAACATGCACTGACTGAGAATCGAAGAGGTTTTCCTGTACTGCTACAGAGAATCACATGAAATTATCACTTTGGCATGCCAAGCACCACTAAAACTCCCTACTCTCTATTATGCACTACAGCTCTATAACCACAGAGACTGTGTAAAGTAGAGGCCTTTCTTCATAAATTTCTTTGGAGTTCTCAGTTTTCCTTATTTGCACTCTTTGAACATCTAACCACTTTCAAGACAATATACAAAATATACAAAAAAATAAACTTTATATAATATCTGTATAAAAGTCCATAAACCATAGGTTATGGTTAAAATTATAATCTCCAAGGAAAAGCATCAGTACAAATATTGGATGTGATTTTTCCCAGAGTAAACAGGAATGCAGTTCTGATTTCATTAATTTCCCTCTTCTCACATGCCCTTAGCTGACCTGAAAATGGTTTCCTTAGTTTATATTCTCACTCCTAGCCAGCTTAAGTCCTTGCTCTTCTGTGAGTTTGTCAGAGGAGTGCCTAGTCACTTTTTCTTTTTTCTTAAATCCTTTTGGACTTGCTCTTGCCACTAAAATATTAACATTCTCTCTATATTTAAATCTAAATATATCAAATAATATATAAACCTATTCCTTCAACAATAATTACATATATATATATTCAAAATACTGATAATCTATTTTGGTTTAGATGCTGCGGCAAGCCTTACTTTTCACAATTAAACTGTAAAAGTCCCATGTGCCTTACCTGAGGACCTTCAGCACCATACTGATCTCACAATAAGAGCTCAATGTATATTAGATTAATGGACAACAACATAGTTTTAAAAGTAGTTATAGTTCAAAATAATATGGTTAATAAATGGGCACAGTACTATCACATTCTAATTAGCATCACAAATTATGATTATAGATGAAACTATTTTCTACGTCTGTGACCTCAGAAACCTGGCCCTGCACTTAAATGTGGAACTGCAGAATTTCCTTGAGAGAGGAACTTAGATAATGGCAATCTAGTCGAGAAGGGGGTGGTATAATAAGGCAGAAGATCTGAGTGTGTCATGTCACAATCACCAAGCTCACTTTCCCAGAGAGCCTGGCAGAGTTGAGCCTGTTGACTATAGTGGAGGCCTTAATCACCCTCATACCACACTTCTCTACTTTCATCCAAAGAATTTTCATTCTCTTTCTTTCATTGATTGAGGTAATATGTGCTCAGGACTCTTGTAGGCAATGATCAAAATGTCAGGCATTATCTCTCAGGCCACTTTCCTTCCGCTTGACATGCTGCCGTCATCTCGAATGATTCTTATGCCCCTGGGATAAACTATCTAAGGCCCTTGACAAACAATTTCTTGGCCTAATCAATTGCAATGAACTTCACACCTATTCCATAACTGACAGCTAGAAGTACCTTAATTCTGAAATCTTAAACTCTAATCTTCCACATGCAGACTACAACTTTCCTTTTTTCTTTGTTTAATTCCTTAGACTTATCACTTGACATGCCTAGGCCATCACTATATCTGTATCACTATACTTTTTAGATGTTTTCGTTTTCTTCCCCCAGGTTTATTGCCATATAATTGACATATAACTTTATATTAGTTTAAAGTGTTTAACAGAATGATTTGAGATATATATGTATATGTACACACACACATGCATATATACATATACACAGATATATATATACATATATATGCATGTATACACACACATACACACACACACACACATATAGTGAAATGATTACCACAATGAGTTAACATCCATCACCTCACAGTTATAATTTTTTTTAAATTAAATGATAAGAACTTGTAGGGTCTACTCTTAGTAACTTTCAAATGTAGAATACAGTATAATTAACTATAGTCACCATGACTTACCATCCTCAGAATTTATTTACCTTATAACTGGAAGTTTATACTTTTTAACTACCTTCACCCATTTCCCCCCACCCGCACCTCAAAACTACCAATCTGTTTCTGAGTTTTATTTTTTAGATTCCCCATGTAAGTGAGATTATACAGTATTTGTCTTATTCTGACTTATTTCACACAGCATAATGCCCTTAAAGTCCAAATGTGTCACAAATGGCAAGATTTCATTCTTTTTTATATTTGAATAGTAGTCCATTGTAAGTGTGTGTATGAATGTGTGTGTGTGTATGTATTGTATTTTCTTTATCCATTCATCCATAGGTGCACACTTAAGTTGTTTCCATGTCTTGGCTATTATGAATAATGCTGCAATAAACATGGAAGTACAGATATTTCTTTGAGATCCTTATTTACTGGATCACATAGTAGTTCTATTTTTAATTTTTTGAGGCACCTCCACAATGTTTTCCATAGTAGCTGCACCAATTTTACATTCTCACCAACAGTGCACAAGGGTTCTTTTTTCTTCACATCCTTGCCAACACTTATCTCTTCTTTTTAATGATAATCATTCTAACAGGTCTGAGGTGGTACCTCATTGTAGTTTTGATGTTGAGCACCTTTTCATGTACCCATTGACCATTCATATGTCTTTGGGAAAACGTCTATGCAGTTTCTCTCCCAATTTTTTGATCTGATTTTTTGGGCCATCAAGTTGTATGAGTTGTATTTCGAATATTAACTCCTTATCATATATATGATTTGCACATATTTTCTCCCATTCCATAGGTTTCCTTTGCTGTGCAGAAGCCTTTTAGTTTGATGTAGTCTCACTTGTTTTTGCTATGGTTTTCTTTGCTTTTGGTATCAAGGCATTGCTTTCTATTTCTTCAATAAGTACTTTTTAAAGTACCAAATATTTGCCCTGTGTTATCTCCCAATTTCTCAGAAAAATGTAGAGAGAGCAACAAAATAGTCTTTTGCCTGAAATCATTCTTTTTAGGCACACAAATTATTTCTGCATTAAAGTGAATATAGTGAGGAGATAGAGATTCCAATGTTCTTTTCTTCCATTCTCTTCTTTTTAATTCTGAGTGAATAATGGGTTAGAAAAGAAGTGGTGTGAGCTTCAGGGTCAATGAGAGTTGCTGATTATGGGTTGCCTCATTTCTATTTAAAATGAAAAAACCTCATTCAATAAACACATTTATTTTTTTCATAGGCAAGTTATAGAAATAGAACAAAGGATAAGATGTTTTAGCTAACCTCAGTACATTCAAAGAAAAAGACATGTAAACGATACTAGATTATAATTATTTCCAATAAAATGTGTTAATATCTATCATATAAAGATAGCAGTAGGAAGGATATGGGTTCCTCTGCCCATGGTGATTAGAGAAGACTTCACAGAGGCAGTAGGTTTTAATCGCATCAGAAAATTATTCAGAACAAATATGATTTTACTTGCCATAGAGAGAATAAAAACAATCAGCAAAAGATATATTATTGAAATACATTTGGAATTTTCTCACGATACTGCAGTGACACTAATGACTTCTTTTAGTACTGACAGGCCTTATCATGACAGTCATTAAAAAGGCAGCAATACAGTCTCATTTTTATGGGAAAAAAGTAAGAATCAAATTTAATTGTCATTTTATTGCTAACAGAGCCAAATACAGAAGAAATAATTGGCTTTATTTTCTGTACTTACTGAAAACTTCTTAAATTAAATATATAGTCTAAGGTATAGAACTGATATGACAGCAACTGTACACCTGGTTCCTCTACAACAGTTTGCTCCTATATAATGACTTCACGAACCATTTTAGAACTTTTAGAGAGAGCACTACTGATTTTTTTATTTAAGAATATTTTTAATTTTTCATTAACTCACCAAAATAAGTAAGGAAATGTTCCCTCACTCCTTCCCACTCCTAGTAAGAACACAGAACCCTTAAAAGTGATAGGGATTCTTGTTAAAAATGACTTCCTCAAGAGTTCTCCAGTTTCTCACTAAAGAATCCATGAGGGCAAAATAAACTCTAAGCAAGAGGCTAACTGAGCTGGACAGAGAAACATAATCCAAAGCCCCCCTCCCATGCCCCAGTTCTTCCATACTTGCCAAACAATAGCGTGAGGGATCAAGGAGCACTGGTGCTGTGTATAGGGTGAGGTATAGCAAAAGCTCTGGAAATTGTTAGTGCTTAGCACTCTCACCTTAACTTTATCCCATAAACTCATCAAAGCACTATGGCCAGGGATGCAGGATTCCATGGCAGGGTCAACACAAAAGCACTGAACATGGGTACCACAACCTGCCCTCTAAAAGAGGAGTGGAATGGGGATTTTTACTGTTACCTAAGTGCACAATGACCAGGGGCAGGAACAACTGACATAGACATTTGTGGGGAAATCCCAGTCAGACCCAATAATTTTTCTCATTAGAAATAAGAGAAAAGGAAAAGTCAATCAAACAACAACAACAAAATACATATCCCACGAAAAACAGTGAAGTGACACAGAAAAGTAACAGTGTCCTAAATACAAGGAGGAAGAGCAAGACTGGAAATGACTTGCTAAAGAAACCAGAATAAGTGCAGAGGAGATGGTCCGATGAGTTAGTGGCATTAAAGGATACATGTCCATTATGAAAAGGTGAATGCCAATAAAAGATAAAGACACAGCATACTGAACTGTGGAAAGCATAAAAAGTGAAATGAAAATGTAATGAGGTGAAATGAGGAATATTTACAAGAACAAAAATTCCAAAAGGAAAATTGAAATACATTGAAGATAATAAACTGAAGAAATATTATAGAAAATTGAATAAATAATGAAGGAAGAACTTGAGCAGTTTACTTGACATATAATGGGTAAGGACAAAGAGAAGGACTGAACTGTCTGGAAAATAAGGATCATCTTCAGGACTCAGGAATAATAAGAAAGATTGACTACAAAGAGATTAACTGGTTGACAGTGCTGAAGCTGTTCCATCAGAATTTGCCAATCCCCACTGACCGACATTTTGGGTTTTACCCTGGCTGCCTCTACAAGGTGGGTCTTTGGACCTGTGCCACCCACCTAAGGCTGAAGCCAGCAGAAGTCTCCATTTATAGGTAAACTACGAAAACAAAATAAAACTTAAAGAATGAAAGTATGAATTCTGGCCTGTTTCACTTGTTTCCCAGTAGATGGGCAAAAAGAAAGATTTCCTGAAAATTTGGAGTCATAGACCTACCCTCACACATGTTGGGGATGAAGTTCACATATCCTTTAAAATTTATGTAGACCGTCTTATTCCTTGTAGGTTAAGTAGTTATAAGTCCAAAAGCCATTTTATGTGATGCTTTTTCTATGAGGCTAGGGAAAGAATGTGGCAATCTTGGACAACTTTCATTTTCTACTGTAACATTATCAATATTTAATATATTAAATTCATATAAAAGTACATAATGAAATATAAAACTTATTGCCTTTAACTTTTTCAACATGTGGCAAGGACTGGGGGATTGATTCAGGCATGGTCACTGTTATAAATATATATATTTATATTCTGATATATTCCCTTTGGAATCAAAAACATTTACTAAATTACTGATATCCGTGTATTTTTAAAAATGTTTTGTATTCATCTCATCATCCTTTAAGATTTCAATTTGCAAGACAATCTTCTAAATTAATAAGCAGAAATTTAGAGAGCTGAGAAAGTTTATCAATTCACAAAGTGACGAGTCTATATCTTCAAGATGGAGAAAATTAACCCCAATTTATTCATGCATTGAAGCAAGACTTCTATTATGTTTTGAAGATTTTAAAAGATGTTTTGCTGCAAACTTTCAACATAGAGAGCTCTGTTTACAGGTATAAAAATAATCAGGCATTCCAAATCTAAATTTTAGAACATGCTTTGTGTCATCATGCACTCTCTTAAAGAATTATTAATATCATGATTGTACCAAGAGAAAGACAAACACAAACAAAATCATGAGTCATTCAAACAAGCATCAGTAATGTCACTATGCTTTGTGTGGGCATGTGCTCTATATAACTCTTGAAACATTCTCCAAACTAAAATGTTGAAATAGCCAGAAGAGTGGAATGATCATGATGCAATTTGTTTGAAGAGTACTCATAAACCACATGTTGGATTGGCTGACACTCTAAGACTTTGATTCAACTGACTAAGAAGTCAAAAAACAACCCACCAAACTGTATTTGACTTTAGAATTATATTCAGAGGAGTAGATTTTCTAAAGCCACTGAACTAGTTAATAATGAAGCTAGAATAGTACTCAGGGCTTCCAACTGGCACTCTATTCTCTTTCTACACATCTTACCAATTCTGTTACATCTTTGCCTTCATCCATGACCAAATCATGAGTAAATTAATGATTATTTAACAATGTCAGCTTATCATATTTAAGAAATAATTCATTTTTATATGTTGAGTTGCACTGTCATGGCCACTTCGGATATGGCTTCTGAAAGAAGAGCACAGAGATCAATATAATACTCACGAGTATATAGTAATATATGCCTTTAGTGATAAATCATCCTGGTCTTGATCTTTCACATGTCAATTATGCCCTCTAGCATGAACTACAGAGAGACTGAAATGGTTATTTTGAACCACTGTTTTTTAATAGTTTTTAAGAACAATGGTCTGCCTACTTGTTTAAGCTCTCTCCTTGGTGGATTTCCTAAACAGGCCTTTTCTCAACTTTGAATTGATACAGAAAAAGAGTAAGATTACCAAACATTTAATGAGAATATTATGATAATGGAGAAAGTTCTGCAAAATAAGGCATCTTTAATTGATCTAAAGAAATTTTACTTTTAAACAAAAATAAAACAAAAATTCAGTTATTTATCCAATATTAAGTTCTCAGCAAAATCTAAGTGGGAGCTGTACTCCTCAGAAATACTGATGGTGTTTTAAATGCTCAGCACTTACATAGCATTCAACAACAAAGGACTTATTCGAAATTAGGATAGTATATAAAACTTCAGGTTTCTGAAAGAGTTAAATAATTCTTTTTTTAATAAACATGTCATCACCTCACAAATAATATAGGCAACTCGATGCAACTTGCCTTAAAAACAGAAAAAAATCAGGATGGCTAATGTCTCTCAAAGAGAATCAGAATTTATGCTTTGTTCCCATACTCACACTCTAATTCTCCTGCTCTCTTTTCTCACTTCTTGCCAGAGAATGGGTTTCTCTCAGCATTATAACCATTCATGCTACTGGTGTGCAGTTATATGGCCTTGACCAATACCAAAGGAACCGCAGAGAACACACACACATCTCAAGGCTTCCTGTCATACTCTCTCCAGCTTATAAAGACCCCATTCCCCAATCCACTTGCCAGAAAGATATGTTTCTGTCCAAGCTTTTGCTATTCTCAAGCACTGTACAGTTCCTTGAGTGGGCTGATATTAGATCAAATCTGGGAGATAAAACATGGAAAAAAATGGCAACATTCCATATGGTGTTTTTGTTCAAGTTTTGACCTCAATTCACATGCTATTTTTTAAATTTCTGTCCTAAAGTAGCTGCTTTTTGTATTATTTTTTTTTAGTTTAATAAGTGAGAGAAAGAGGCTTTAGTGGCTTATACCATCTCATCCAACATCCTCAGTCATGTTTTGGATTTTGAACTTTAAGAATTTAAAGTTTTTATCCATTATGCAAAATCAAAATCATAAAGCAAGCATAATTTGTTTTCTGGGCTGCTATAACCCTCTTCAGATGCTCAGTGCCATAGTTACACAAGTAAATTAAGAAATCACCACCAGACTAATTTTGGTACCTCTTCAAAGTATTTAAGTATCTGTCCAAGGTTTATGTTGAGGGGATGATGAGCATTATAAAATTACATTCCTAGAGTAAATAAAAACATTGTGGTTACCCATACCTGTCTTCCATAGAAGATAGTTTAGAGACCATCAGTTAGTTGTCAAATGTAATACCTAGAAAATTCTTGAAAATATTTCTAATATAATTAATTTTTATAAATGCATATGAATGTCAATGGAGATTTGTATATATTGCTGAATAGTAATAATAACAGCAATTGAAAGCCATTGGACACTTAGAATGTCAAGTTTGCTAAATGCAGATGTGGATTATTTGATAATACCCACAGAAACTCTAAGTGACAAATACTATTGCTGTCAATATTTTAGGAGAAAAATTGAGGCTTATTTTTATTTAATCTTCAATACTTAAATATTGCTAAAACATCACCACAATATTATCACATCTGAAAAATTAACAATTCCTTAATATCTATATAGTGTTCAGCTTTTCTCAAATGTCTCATAGTTATTATACGTTCTGGTTTGTGCAAATCAAAATACAAATAAGATTCATATATAGCAGGAAATGGCAAACCTCTTTTGTAAAGAGCCAGATAGTAAATATTTGATGCCTTGGAACTACTCACCTCTGCTGTTTTAGTGCAAAAGCAGCCATAAAAATCCAGCTTAATAAATAGGCATGACTGTGTTCCAATTAAACTTTATTTACAAAAGCAGGTGGCAGGCCAGATTTGGCCCAAAGACCACAGTTCATCAATATTTGACATACACTGAAGCTTAATAAGTATCTTTAGTCTCTTAAAATATAGGCTTCTGCTTCCTTTCCTTCTACTTCCCCACTCCTTATTATAATGCAATCTATATGTTGAAGAAAATAAGTTATTTTTCCTTACAGTCTGGATTTTACAAACTGTTTCCTCATGGTTAGTTTAACATGATCCTCTGTTCTGTACTGCCCATAAATTTGTAATCCATTCTAGAGCCTTCAGGTTTGATTTGTTGACAAGACAGGCAACTTCTGAGATCACATGGCATTTTAATCAGGCATTTGATTCCAAACAAACCTCATGCTCTTAGCCATAATGATTTAGCTTATCCTTGGAGACCTCCCTTTAAAAGATCTAGCCTAAAAGGGGTCAAATATGTGATGACAAAGAATTTACGGGTGGTGAACATATAATGTAAAATATATGACTCACTGTTGAAATAAAAAAAATTAAAAATTTAAAAAATATAAAGTAAAAAATCGAGCTTATATGTGGCAATGCCTTAGCTTACTTTCATCTTTTGTTGCCAGTTGAGCTCATAGAAGTTTTTCTTACTAAGCAGCAGCTGCACAAAGGAATTTAGCAATGTGAAAATGTTTAGGCAAATCATATATTTGGGGAAATTTTAAGCCTTGTTTCACCCTTACCTAATATTAATTATTTGTGTAAGAAAAACTGGTAAAGGAGAAACTGTGCTAATCTAAAATAGAGCTTATTACCAGGAATTTCTCCTAAGTTCTTGATAAAAAAGGAAAAAGAAAAAAGGAAAAGCCTGAGCTGAGGACTGCTGATCTCTATGCTGTCCACTTGAGCACAGTTTGGTGCAAACTCTATTCTCCCTGATGGGTTAACTACTAAGTAAGCCAGGCTTCCTATATCTTATCTATGATCAAAATATACATAATTTCAGAAAATAGTATGGTTCCCCTCTCACTTGAAATAGGCCAGCTGTTTTTTGCTCAGAGCTATAATTAATTTTCTCTTTGTCTTATTACGAAATGCTATTTTATTGCTACCTTTTGTCCTGATATAGAAAATTAGTTTACTCTGAAGAAAGTATAAACACACACATTCTAGATTCAGAATCTTTATATGTGTGATCTATTTTTATAAATGAGTTGATTTACATTTCTGTAAAATATCCATTAAAATAAGATTTTATTTTAAATTAATATAGTTCTGACATCCAAGGAGACTTTTCTTTTAGACTCTATTTTATATTTTTAATTCTGAGATACTTTTCAACATAAAAATATCGAATAATGCAAAAAAGCATAGCTCCTAAGTACACACACTATATATTTCCAATATTCATTAAAAATTTTTATTTACTTCAGAGTCTGTATTTTTAAAAGAAATTTAAAAAGTATGGATAAACTGGAAAAATGTCGTCG
The DNA here is from genome assembly GCF_014176215.1 of Rousettus aegyptiacus. Taxonomy (NCBI): domain Eukaryota; kingdom Metazoa; phylum Chordata; class Mammalia; order Chiroptera; family Pteropodidae; genus Rousettus; species Rousettus aegyptiacus. The sequence continues at coordinate 122,730,660 of NW_023416284.1, read as the reverse complement.
TGTGTGTGTGTATGTGTAAACAGTTTATATATGTAATTTTCAAAACTGGTATATTTGAGTATCTCTCCTCCTTGGATACTTCATTCTTCCTTATAACTCAGCATTATGCTTTCAAAATTTATCACTGTTATTACAAGAAGACCTAATTTCTTCATTTTAATTGCTACGGAATATTCCTTTTTCTAATATACCACATCCAGCCATCTTTTAAAAATAGACACTTATTTCCAATTACAAAAATGTTAAAATCTACAACCCTGTACAGGTCCCCTTTGTACAGTGGACTCGCTATATCTTAGAGGATATACATCTTTAACTTTACACAGTGATGAACTCCATTTCCCCACAAAATCACTAAAACCTGATATTGTAGTCAAGTTAATTTTAAGAAAAGTATGTCAATATAATCAGTAAATCAGTATGAAACATCTTAGATTGTTTTGTAATTTTGCATTTCCCTAGTACTCCTTTTCCTCTTCTATTAAAAAGCCTTTTCACATCGTTAGTTATTTTTCTATTGGATCGTTTATCTCTTTTTCTTATTGGTGTGTAGTTTGTTATATAATCTTAGTATTAAACTTTTATTTGTTATACACTATACAAGTTTTTTGAGGGAAATACCATAAACTGCTTACCATGTCAGAAACAAATACACTTACAATTTTTTTTCTCAGCTGACGTAGTTTTGTAAACATTCTCCTAGCACATTGAGGCCTCAGGAACTTGATAGGAAGTTGGAAAGAAGAAGATAAAGTTGGTGATACTTGGGATATGCCTCAGGAGAAATAAAAGAAGGCTGATGACTAGGCATATTTCCTCCTCAAGTAAAGATCTTGTTAGTTGCTATTAGGAGGAAATTTTGTCTATTGAATGTCCTTAATAGAAAGTTCCTAGCTAAAGAATTTATACGACGCTGTTCCTTGAAGATGAATACATAAGCTGTAAAATTATCTGGGTTATAAAATGGAGATGTTTAACAACTTAAAGCTCCCTCTGTGTAGGAAACCTCACAAAATCTCACTTGGGGAGCTCTCATAAAATGCTATCTTTGCCACCTTCTTATTTAATCCTCACCAGGAGGCAACTGTTGGTTAATTGAAGCTAGGATTGGAGTTAGGATTCTTTAACATTCATATAAAGATAAACTAAACATTCATGCCTCTTTTTCCATGTCACTTTTCCACACTAACAAAACAGTACTTTTGTTAAAATTTAAAAATAAAATACATAGATAAACTAGCTTTCAGTAGTATAAAATTTTAGTGATGCTGGATCATAAGGCTAATTCTGTGAAAATCATATACCATCGAGATATCTAGAGAAAACTGTAAACTTAAAATTTTACAGACAAAACAGAACTTACTAAAAACAAGTCTATTGCTTTTTATAGAGATAGTCACCCTTTGGATGCTCTGTAACTATTTGTTTACTGGTTGGGTTTTCCTAGCTTGAATTCTATCTGGAAAGAGAAAGAAAGCTTCTCCATGGAATCCAACAGGAGCCACTTTTTCAAAGTTATTTTCGAAATAAATAGAAAACCAAGGTGATTATGTTACAGCTTGGTAAATATGCAACAATCATGATGAGAAAATCCTGTCACTCCAAAAAGAATAGATACAAACTGTTAATTTTAATCAATTGTTAAAGACTCTAAGTAGGGGAATACAAAATACATATTTGTCAAGATTTTAGGGAAGTTTTATCCTCAGTATCACATAGATAATTTTTTCAAGATCCAAGAAAACTACATTCAAGTAAACACAGCTATGGAAAACGATGACAAGATAAGAGGATACAAACCCACTTTCTCAAAAGTCTGGTTCACAGTAGATTATACATGAAGGATATATTAAAATTGACACATATTATCTACAATAACTGTACTTCTTTAATAAGTAGGGCAATATACATATCAGTTGAAGAAGACACATTAAAATATAGAAAAGTGGCAGTAAAATACAAATAACTGAAGCAGTCAGTATGTAACAAAATATTGTGTAGTTTATTTTCCAAACTTGGGAGTCAGACTTGGGTTCAATAACCTGGTGCTATGCTTACTATGTCTGTGAGCTGGCTACTTAAACTGTAATCCTACTTGTCCTCTTTTGAAAAATGGGAGTAATACTACTTCATAGTCTAGATGGGAAAATTAAATGATAGAACATAAAAATAGTTATTTTAAATGAAAAAAAAATATATAAAAGCCTTAGAAGAGCATGAAATGTTTAGAATAGTGTTTAACAGCTTTACTGATAAATATATTACTAATATTTTTATGTTGAAATTTCCTATTTTCCCCTTACATTTTCTTTTCTCATAGTTATAATAGCTCTCTTAGTGATTGAATGCTAATTCCATTATTTCTGTCATTTCTAGTTCTATTTTCAATAATTGCTTTTTTCTTATGGTTATGGGTTATACATTCTTGCCTCTTTACATGTTATAATTTCTGAATGGATGGTAGACATTAATTCCATGTTTTTGAGTTCCTGTATTATTTTGTTCCAGTAGGTGGTTAAGCTAGCTGTGAATCAGCAACTCTCAAGGCTTGTTTCTGAACTCCGTTAGAATTGGTCTAGCACAGGCTTGATTCTAGAACTGTATATTACTATACTGCTAAAGTGTAACCTTTTAGGGTCTCTACCGAATGCTCAGAGTATTAAACAAGGTCCAGCCTAATGGCTGGATAGAATTTGGATTGCTTAAAGCACTGTGTGACCTCTGGCCAAATGTTCAGCTACAGCTTCTTTGTAGTAGTTCCTTCCTAAGTAGTTTTTCTTCACTTGGCCTTGTGGCTTGTCCTTTTGCACATGTGCAGCTTAGTAGTCAACAAATAATCAAGAAAACCTTTGTATAAATTTCCTGAGCTCTTCCTCTTCACAGATTTCTTCTCTACATCACCCTAACCCAGAAATTCTATCTATATTAGTACTCTTTGCTATCTTGGCCCCTTCAGTTCAATGGATTGCTATGATGTCGTTGGGCTCCACCAGTGCCACTCCAGAAGGGGTCTCTAGGCCAAAAGTCAAGGTAATCACGGTAATTACATTGGTTTGTCTCCTTTACCACAGGAACCACAACTCTATAGTGCCTATTGTCTTAAATTCATTAATTCATATATTTGTCCAGAGTTGTAGTTGTTTACATTGGGAAGGACACCCTGTTAATAGTAAACTTTCATGACTTTAAAAATAAAATTTCTCAACTTCCGAAAAAGAATTTTAAAACAGCAATCAGATATTTTGTTACGCTTTTTCGAAAAAAAAAAAAAAAATCAACATGCAAATTTAGATACAGATCACCAATAAGAGTTGAATGCAATTAATGCATTAAAGTCAGCTTCTGAAATGCGTATCTCCATGAATCAGTTTCAGAAAACTTAGTTTTGCATCAGAGGTCAAAATGTATACAGCAATAAATAACCTGTATGTCCAACAATAGACTAAATTGAGGAATGTGAATATCATACTACTCATCACTAAAAAAAAATCACAATTTCTTAGAAAATTAAAATCATGTGAAAAGTGGTCATTATATACTATTACATGAGAAACCAGTACAAACTATATATATATAATTCAAATATTTTTGACAGCAAAAATCTCTGTCCAAGAGATATAATGAAAATTGGACAAAATTTGATTTTAATATTTATAGATTTTATGCAGAATACATATTATCTATAATAGATATATATTATTGTTTATATCTGACAAAAATTTTAAACCTTTTAAGCCTGACATTTTCATCTGCCTACATTTAATTACTTCAATATATCCAAACTCAACTCTGTTCGCAAACAAGCATTCCTTCCCAGTGATAACATTTTCTCTGTCTCCTAGCCTTACAATATTAATGTTTCACTGATTCTCTTCTTCACATTAAATCTTTCCTTGAGTCCTGGGGATAACACCTCCTAAATCCAGTGGTTATCTCTATTGCTACTTGTGGATTTATTGTACCAGGAGTCCCAAGTAAATGGCCTCCCTGTGTTCATGCCTTTTGCCACAACCTGACTCTATCTCTTTCCAGCATGTTACGGAATCTGAGCCTTATAAATGATGTACTCCTTGGCAACTACATCGGTAGTCATTCTATCACCCTTTCAGAGTGGAAAAAGCTGAAAAACCATAAAACTACATTTTCTATACTTCCTTGCTGCTAGGGTGCTGAAGATGTCGGTTGGTTCAGAAACAGATGCACTCACAAAAACTTTGTAGTTGAAATTGAATCACAGAATGTGACAGGGTATACATGTGGCTGTTGTACGTTGTGGCAGAACTGTTTTCTGAACCCTCTGACTATAGCAGCAGCTTCCTGGTCAGGATGGCAAAAGTAGCAATTCCTCTGGTAGCTAAATTATCCGTAGTTAGGAGAATCATTCATGAAAGCAAAGTCTGGAGTTTCTTCAGCCCTCCCAACAATTCCATAGTTATTCATGCAACCTTTTCTGTTTAAATTGGCTTCTATTGTCTACTATTAAGATGCAAACTAATAGCTCCCTTGTCTTTAAACAATACTAACATCTTAAAGGGTTATTAAAAGAATCTATTGAAGCAATTCATGTAAAGCGTATTAACACATATCGCCAGCCAAAAACTAGTTATTGCTCTTGTGTTACTGTTATCCTTAGTGGTATCACAACCATAATGTCAGGGTTTGAATTATGGTGTTAGCATAGATCCTTTCTGCAATCTTGGTCAAGTTGCTTAACTGTTCTAAGGTTTTACTTCTAAAAACTACTTCATGGAGTTTTGTAAAGATTAAATGAGAATATCTAAATAAAATTTTCTTTTCTGTACTTTATTCTCTACATAAAAAATCTCAAACTAAATTTTCCACATTGCTTCCTGTTTTAAATGTCATGTGACCTCACCTTCTTTCTTCAGAATCCTGGGCACATATTTTTAAAAAGCACTCATTGCCTCCCTACTGTATTATCCTCTTCTTTTCAACTTGGAGCTGTTTTTCAAGTTGTTCCTTTTCCATGAATTCTTTTCAGGGTCTTCCAACCTACCTTGATCACTTGATTGATTTTAGAACTCTTACAAACAGTACCATGTATTTTAACACTTCATTTTTTTCCAATAAGTAAATACACCCTATTTGAGTCTCAAATCAACTTTTGGCTCTTTGAGATCAATAAAAATTACTTTTAAAAAATATATCTAACAGTTTGTAAGAGTTTACCATTTAGTAGTCACTTGAATATATATGTATATATATACACACGTATATATTTTTTCTCTTCACCAAAACATTCATACCTACCTGTGATTTCTTTTACTCGTGCTTAACTCTACCATAGAAAGAGCAATAATATTAATATGAGTTAACAAAGTGAACACATAATATACCAGTGCTAACATTAAAACAGACATGTTTGTCAGCAGTGATAGAAGACTTTACATAGGTAAAGAAAGGGCACTGGCTTTCAACCTTAGCAGCACACTGGAAACACCTGGAAAGCTTCAACTACAGTGACCTCCATTTTAACATCAACAGCATATGGCTTGGCAACGAGGTATTTAAAAGTTAGCCAGATAATTCTCAGGAGAACTTAGGAAAAAGAGCCACTGGTTAGAAGCTATTTTCCATTAAACATCCTCTCCTGTTCACTTTTCTTTCACTCCTTGACTTTAGGAATATGCTGCCTGCTGGGAAATTTCAGGCCATTTATCTAAGCATTCCTTTGCTGTCATCGGTGGCACATATGTACAAATAAGGATGATAAGATGGTATTATTTTGAAAACTATTTTCTGAAAATATCTTTCTACAATTTCAGTAGACAGTAACAGTATCCACATACATTAGAAATAAGGTAATAACTAAAATATTAGTCTGGCAAGAAGTGAAGAGACAGGGGAGGAAAAGCCTATATAGCTATATTAATTATAAATGAGAGTTACAGTTTCAAGTTCTAAGTACCTGATTGATGGCACCCAGGTCATCGGTGAAGCGATTCACTTCTGACAGGAGCAGAGATATTACAGATTTTCTCAACAAGCTGCAACTTCCCAGGGTGACCAGACTCTGAGAGACATAATGCTGCACCTGAAACTAAAAAAAAACGAGTAGATTTCCACTTTCTATCAAGTCAGTTCAAATTATATTCAATGGGCATTTTCTAAGACTTTACTACTAAGCTCCATGCTGTGGGGAATACAAAAAGTGTCAACATAATTCTGGGCCAGTCTCAAGCAAAACTGTGAAACAGACAAATGATAGTGATATAAGTAATAATATTTTATATAGCAGTGACTATTTTAAATTATACAGCAAGGTGCTAAAATGAAAGCTTTAACTGAAGTATAAAAAGAATATAATCTTTTAAATGACAGACTATACACAGAATGAATAAAGGATTTTACTCACGAAATATAGACATAGAGATAGATAGATAGAGAAAAAGGGTGAGAGGGAGGAGTTTGAAGATGTTGTTGGAGAAAGCTATTGTTGAACTATGAGTCCCACCTTCACACAAGAGAGGGACAGTTGGGAGGGACTTCTCTATTCTCTACAAGTCAAAAGTGAGCCATTTTAGAGTAAGGAGAAAAAATGAGGGGCCCTGAATTTTTGTCTGCAGGCAGCAAAAGTATTCACCATTAAATACATTTAAAAGGACAGTGGGAGACAAGCTATCTCACATACAGTTATAGAAGAAAAGCCTTTTTATTATTAATCACGTTAAGGTGTATATAATTAATATAATTAATAGCTGGAATTTCATTAACTATGTCCAGTAATGTATTTGAGAGAATGGAGGCTTCAAGGAGTATCTCAAAACACAGAAACAACTACCTTGTAATTGTGCTATATAAGCTTAAAGTCGTATTAAGGAGATACTGCTTTTATTTATAAAATATTTAAATGACAATGCTAAATAAATGATGCCATATAAAACTAGGAAATGTCACCTGGATCCTTTAGTATGAACAGGTAATGAAGATATTTCTCAAATTGACATTTTAATAATATATTCTAAAAGTTAATAACGAATGAACTATAGATTTCAAAAGAAATGTCTATTATAAATCAGGGCATGCATAACTAGCTCTTAATATTTTCTAAATCAACTTATCAGTAATAAAACCTAATCAGTTTATTACCATAGCAATCATAGTTATCACTGTTATCACTTAATAACGTAATTGGCTAAGATACCCTTTGTAACTCTCCAGTACTACTTACCAGATTTCAGATTTTTTACAAAGTGTTTGTTTGTATCTGAAAGAGTATTCTAAGCTCTAAAAAACTACTGTTGGGTATTTCGCTGATGCTTTAAAAGTTCACTTACCTCTTTTCTCAGTAATGTAATTCTTTATGACATAACTTAAAAAGTGAAATAAGAGACTTTAGAGAGAGAGAATGAAATGATGAAAGTAGTGACGGGGTTAGGTTTGTAGACTCTGCAGCTCAATACCATCTGAGTCAAATCTTAGCTCCACTGTTTATGAACTTGTACTAGCAACTTATGTAAACTTTTATGTCTCAGCTACCACATCTGCAGGATAGTGATTGAGATAGCACCCACTTCACACAATTGTGCAGATTAAGTTAGATAATAAAAATAGTTAACATTGTGCGAGATACCTAGTAAGTGCTCAATAAGTGTTAAATATTATTATAGGATAATATAAATCATTGAAGGTTATATAAGTTTAATTCATTGACCCTTGAAACGTTAAATACTAGAAACAAAACCATTTTTCTAAAGTTAAAACAGTCCTATTAGAGAATGATGTTTAAAAGAAAAGTTCATATAGAGATTTTCCATAACATAGGTATGAACTATTATCTCTTCAATATAACTGAAGTTCATATGAAATCAAAGACTAAGTATATAATTATTAAGATAAAAATCTGTAAACATTATAAAAACGGCCTTTATTCTTCTTTACATTTTAAATGACATTGCCCCTCTGTAAATAGTGGCACTTTTGAGAGACTGATGAGGAGGCCAGGGCTGGCAACATTACACGAGAGGCCTCTCTGATGAAAACCACAGAAGGGGTCGCTCAACACTTACGCCATCCCTTTTTGTTCTAGCTCATCTTCCTGTATTTCTGGGACCGGAGAGCTGGAAATAATTTTTCCTAGACCGCTCTGCAATTATAACTTTGGATATGATTTGAGTTCTTCCAGTCAGAAATACATATTTGAAACCTTAATATAGCAGAGCACAAGGCATGCATTTTGTTGGTGCAGAGGTGGCATGGCTCTGGCTCACCCTATAGCTGTTCAGGGGCTTCCTATCTTTCAAGTTCTTAATCTTGGAAGCAGCAGCAAGATGCAACCTTGGTAGCCCAGTAGTTTAGGGACGTCATTCCCATAAACTCAGCCTTCATAAAAGTTCTTTGATCTATATATTCACTCGAAGATTTGAGAGCTCAGTGCCACACTAAAGTCTTGAAGCAGGGATGGAAATTCCTACCACATGCCCAATAAATTTTTCTATTTTACCTATGCAGAAGATAGAAGGATTTCGGAGAATAACTGTGAATTATCATAAACAATCAGGTGGTATTCCTAATTACACACTGCTGCTGTTCTAAATTGTAGTTCCTTTCCTGAAACAATCAATATTGCCCAGGATACTTGTTAAACAGGTTTTGATCTGGGAGGTGTTTTTTGTTTTGTTTTTACTGTCTCAATAAAGATAAAATGAAGCCCTATGCATTCCTCTAGGACATAGCAGTATACTTTTTCTGTCCTATTTAAGGCTATATCAACTTGCTGTCTCTGTGCCAATATTTCATTCACAGGATTCTGATTATCAAAACGTTTCTCAGGACATCATGCTTGTGTACTATACTGATGGTATCATGTTGATGTGGCAGGTGTTTTGAAGGCCTTGGCAAAATACATGCATTCCAGAGAGAGAACTGAGGAATTAAGGTGCCTAATACACTTGGGATGCTTCTGGGTCTGACACATTTTGGAATACTACCTGCACAGTGAAAAACTAGTTGCTTTAGTATGTATTTCCTGTTACTAATAAAAAGATATAATACTTGATGAGCCTTCGTGAATATTTGAGGCAATATTTATCCATTTGGTTTACGTCTTGGATGCATATATTGAGTGAATTATAAGGCTTTAAACTTTAAGAAGGGCCTAGAGTAGTGTATAAAGATCTCTAGCTGCTCTAAGTTGGGGAACAAGAAGCCCTCCTACTTGTACCTCACACAGGAGGGCTCTTTGCCACTCAGGAAACTTTACCATTTCTATCCTCACAAAGGGCTACATCTTTCAGGATTCAGGGTACTGTTAAGTAATAAATGGTGCTGGGAAAACTTGACAGATATATGCTAAAAAATTATGCTAGACCACTTTCTTACACCATATGCAACAATAAACTCAAAATGAATTATATACTGTAAGACCTGAAAACATAAAACTCCTAGAAGAAAACATAGATGGTAAACTCTTTAACAGCACTCTTAGCAATATATTTTTTAATATACCTCCTTCAGCAAAGGCAACAAAAGCAACAATAAGCAAGTGAGGCTACATTAAACAAAATAGCTTCTGCACAGTGAAGGAAAGCATCAACAAAATGAAAAGACTACCTACTGAATGGGAGAAGATAATTGCTAATGATAAAGGGTTAATAACCAAAATATGTAAGGCACTCATACAACTTGACACCAAAAAAAACCCAACCAATTTAAAAATGGACACAGGACCTTAATAGACATTTCTCCAGAGACATACAGATGGCCAAAAAACACATGGAAAAATGCTCACCATCATTAATTATCGGAGATAGGCAAATCAAAACCACAATGAGATATCACTCCATACCTGTCAGAATGGCTATTATTATTAAAACAAACAGTGTTGGCAAGGATGTGAAGAAAAGGGAACCTTCGTGCACTGTTGGTGGAATTAGTGCAGTCACTATGGAAAACAGTATGGCGATTCCTCAAAAAATTGAACTACCACATGACCCAGCAATTCCACTAGAGTATCTATCCTAAGGAAATGAAAGTACTCATTCAAAAAGATATATGCATTTGTCTGTTCATTGCAGCATTGTTTGTGACAGACAAGATACAGAAACAACCTAGGTGTCCATTGACAGATGATAACATGTATATTTATATAACAGAAAAGTACTCAGCCATAAAAAAGGATGAAATCTTGCCATTTGCAACAACACAGATGGACCTGGAATGCAATATGGTAAGTGAAGTAATTCAGAGAAAGATAAATATGATGTGATTTTACTTATCTGTGGAATCTAAAAAACAAGACAAAAAAAAAACAAAAAACCAGAAACAAACTCATAGATACAGAGAACAAACTAATGGTTGTTAGATGGGGGTGGGATGATCGGCCTAAAATGGGAACAGGATTAAGAATAGAAACTTTCAGTCACAGGATACTATGTACAGCATAAGGAATATAGTTTATAATATTGTAATGTCTATGTACAGTGATAGATGGTTACTAGACTTAGTGATTCAACATTTATATACCTTATGAAGTGATCACCACACTATATCATACAGTTGAAACTAATATAATGTTATGTATCTAATTTAAAGAATGCATATATGTATAACGGTGCCTGGGTTTTAGCTTGAATAACAAAGTTAGTATTTATTTTTTACCCTCTGTAGCCTCTAGCCCGGTAATAAGCCAAGTCCTTGATTTTGTGAGGAAAAAAACTATGATATGATTTATAGGCTGATGGGATAAGTGAATTTAGTCTTGAATAAATACAATAATGGAATTCAGATGATGGCAAGAATTTCATCAGGACACGCTGGAATTGAATATTAAACAAGAGATCATTCTAAATAGTGATATTTACAATAAGTTCACAGATCGAAGTATCATTTGAGGAGTAAACCGTTTATATGTTTACTGAAAGTCAACATGTAAACTGTCAATATAAATAACAGTATCGGATTGGATTGGATTGGTATGGGTCATTCAATTCTGGAATGGTACATTTGAACCTCAAAAAAAATTTTCCAATAATAGTTTAAATATTTACTATTAGTAATAACTTAAAATATCTGATCATAAGAGAATAAATATAAAGCAAAAGTCAAGTGGACAGTGTATTAAAATATGTAGGCAAGGTATTTTAGCTTAATTCAGCTACTATTACTGTTTAGGAAGTTGAATTGTATTTAGTTATTTGCCTATGCAAGGGAGAATAACACACATTGCTGAGGATAAAAAAAAAAACCTGAAGCTACCTAGATGAAGACTGGAAGACTGCTTACAGAAATTTTAAGAATGAAAAGAATAAGTAGAAATCAAGGACAAAACAAAGCAAACTTTTATAAATAAGAAAAAGAACTGAATAGTCTAATAAAAATATCTTTGTCATAAAATATTAGTTCCATACTTCTAGTGTTCAACAGAAATGATATAAAAGGTATTATGGGGATGTCTTTAAGGGCTCCGAACCTGTGCTATATATAGTGAGGGCACATTTGGAAATTAGTTTTGGCATCTGGTGGACAATAAATCTGCCTAAGCTCAATAGAAATTAGTCCATGGACCAAAGAAAAGTGAAGACATAGATGAGAAACAAAATCAAATCAAGCAGAGTCAAAGTAAATCATCTCCAGGGATTTCCATGCCACTCTACTGACACAGCCTTCTAGGTCATTCTCTGCTGGATAACTTTGCACACTGTAAAAGCCCCTGGACCCCAGATTCTGACTTTGCTACATCCCTGATACATAAAATAAGTTATTGATACTTTAGGGATGCCAACATCACTTCCTGTTCCTATCATCGCTATCATTTTTTTCTTCTGTTTTCTCATTTGTAGAAGGATGAAACAATACATAGGGAATGCTGATTAAAAGATACACAGACTCTTAAAAATAGGCTATGATCTAGCTGTAAACAAATTCTCAGTTGCAACCTTTCACTTTCATGTTGGAGAAAGGCTATGCCTTCCAAAATTCTAGATTCAAACCAAGGGTAAAATTTGTTAGAAGTATCTAAAGAATATATCCCTAAATGTATGGTCTTCTTTATATGGTTTCTAGTTGAGTCTACTCTTAATCAGGATTCCTATTTTTATTCTCCTAATTAAAACAATGCTCAGTATTACTTCACAAGAAAACCCATTGTCCAGTGTGTTGAAGGCCTGAATCTTCTAACAAGATTCTTTTTGGATTGCCCTCTTCTTACTGACCCGCACATTCTAAGAGAGGAGGCATCCAAAAAATGTGGAGAAAAGGGCTTGCAGAAATGACCTAATGGGCTGTAGATTAACCACACGCTATAGATCTTTAAATGGCCTTCTGAAAACTTGTCACACCTACATGAGAAATGATTTGTAAATAGATAGGACTGATGGTCCTGAAACTCCTATCCCCCTTGCAGACCTCGCCCCAAACTCCCCCTCCCATCCTGAGTCTGGAGGTGCATGTAGACCCTCAGACAAGGAATCACACGCCCGTTGCATGGAACACCACCAGGGTATATAAACTGTACAAAAGCTAACTAGAAGGAGCTTGTGCTTTTGTGTGCTCCAAAGGCTTAATAATCTTTCCTCTAACAAAGCCGTCTGAGCCTCCAAATTTCCTGTCAGGTGCTGCTTCCTGCAACAATTCCTGGGCTCAATCTCTGTCCTGTGCTCTTGCGTTTGCAAGAGTAGGGTAACTACATTATTAATTTTTGTAAATGTTTTCATTGCAAACTATAACATATACAGAAAAAAGCTTTTTACATGTACATACTCATACACACAAGCATTCACATTATTACAAATAGTTAAAAAATAAACACTCATGTAAGGACCATCCCCCGGTCAAGAAATTAACTTGGCCAGTACCTCTCTCCCTTTCTCTCTCTAAAGATAAATACTCTTCTCTCTTTCTCTCTTTTATACTAGTAACTCCTTTTTTGGAAATAATTATGTCAGACAAGAAAAGAAAATTACAGGCCAATATCCCTGATGAATACAGATGCAGAAATTCTCCAAAAAAAAAAAATACTACCAAACAAAATTCAACAATACATTAAAAGAATCTTATGCCATGATCAAGTGGGATTTATTCCAGGGAGGCAAGACTGGTTCAACACCTGGAAATCAATGTGATATGCCACATTAATGAAAGAGAGATAAAGATTATGATTATCTGAATAGATGCAGAAAAAGCATTTAACAAAATTCAACCTCCATTTATGATAAAAACTCTCAACAAAGTGAGCATAAAGGAACATACCTTGACACAGTAAAGGCCATATATCACAAGCCCACAGCTACCATTATATTCAATGGTGAAAAGCTGAAAGATTTTCCTCTAAGATCAGGAACAAGACAAGGATTCTCATAGCATTTTACAGAGAAATAGAATAAGCAATCCTAAAAGTTGTATGGAACTGAAAAGACTCCAAATAGCCAAAGCAGTTTTGAGAAAGAAGAACAAATCTTAAGGCTTCATATTCCTTGATTTTAAACTGTATTATAAATCAAAACGGTATGATATTGATATTAAAACAGATATACAGACCATGGAACAGAATAGAGAGCCCAGAAATAAACACAAGCATATATGGTCAATTAACTGATGACAAAAGAACCAAGAATATAGAATAAAGAAAATAAGTTGCATTGGAAAAACTGGATGGCCCTACGGAAAAGAATGAAACTGGGCCACTAAAAATTAACTGAAAATGGATTAATGATTTGAATTTAAGACCCGAAACCATAAAACTCCAGGAGAAAATATAGGCGGTAAGCTCTTCAACATTGGTTTTGGCAATGATTTTTTGGATATAACACCTAAAGCAAAGGCAACAAAAGCAAAAATGATGTGGGACTACGTCAAATAAAAGCTTCTGCATAACAAAGAAAGCCATTAACAAAAAGAAAAGGCAACCTACTCAATAGGAGAAAATATTTTCAAATCATATATTGGATGAGGAGCTAATTTCCGAAATATATAAATAACTCAACTCAAAAGAAAAAATCCAATTAAAATTAGGCAGAGGATCCTATGAATATTTTTCCAAAGAAGTTCTACATATGGTCAACAGGTACATGAAAAGATGCTTAACATAATTAAACATCAGTTAAATGAAATCAAAACCACAATGAGATATCAACTCATACATGTTAGAATGACTGTCATCAAAAAGAGAAAAAAATGTTGGCAAGAATGTGGACAAAAGGGAACCCTTATGCACTGTCGCTAAGGCTATAAGTTGATACAGCCACTATGGAAAACAGTATGGAATTTTCTCAAAAAATTAAAAATAGAATCACCATGTGATGCAGCAATTCCACTCTGGATATTTATCCAAAGAAAACAAAAATACGGTTCAAAAAGATATATGCACCCACAATTACAGCATTATTTACAATAGCCAGGATATGGAAATTACCTACGTGAACATCAGTGGATGGATATTAAAAAAAAAAAAAAAAAAAGTGAGACACATACAGTAATATTATTAAACCATAAAAACAAAGTAAATCCTGCCACATGGATGGAACTTAAGGGTATTATGCTAAATAAAATGAGCCCAATAAAGAAAGAGCAATACAGTATAATCTCACTCATATGTAGACTCTTAAAAAAAAAAAGGAGGAGGGGGAACAAGCTCATAGATTCAGAGAACAGAATGATGGCTGCCAGGAGTGGGTGGTGAGTGAGTGAGATGACTGGAGTTAAAAGGTTCGAACTTACAGTTATAAAATAAATAAATCATGGAGATGTAATATACAGCATGGCAACTATAGTTAATAATACTGTATTGCATATGTGAATATTGCTAACAGAGTAAATTTTAAAAGTTGTCATTACAAGAAAAAAAATTTATAACTATGGTGACTAGTATTGACTTAACTTATTAGATGATCCTTTTTGCAATATAAACAAATATCAATATGCTGATCACCTGAAACTAATATAATGTTGTGTCAATTATACCTCAATTTAAATAAATGGTATCTTCCAAATGCTCAATGCTTTATCATCTTCCCTTGACTCCACTCCATATATAAACATCATATATATGAGCATAAGCACCTTGACAAAATGAATTTTCAAAATTTTAAAAATAGAGCTAAAATTTCAAATGTTTTAGAATATGATTGAATCCTAGTCTTTCTAATTTATATAAATTAACTTGATTGAACAAATCGATAGTTAAAGAACATTAATGTTTAAAAACCATAGTTGAAGATACTGTCCTTTAGTAAGAGATGGGTCTGAAATATTAGTTATAATTTGCCTAAGTTTGTCCCTTCAATTAACTTCTGGATCTTCATGTTGAATATTAGGACTACAGCCTTCAAAACAAAAAAGGCCTCTCTCTCTGTATGAATGCCTTGGTTAGGGGAGACAGGGGCAACTTTGTAGTTAGTATGCCCCACTATACAGCCTTCCTTATGAGAGTTAAAGGATGGTGGAAGTTTGTTAAAGAGAAAAAAAAATATAACACCATTGGGGCAAATCGGGCCTAAACAGCAGTCACAGGAGCTTAAGAGGATGAGGAAAAACCTCGCTATTTGGCAGAGTGGTGTTAGGCATAATCTTTATGAGATAGATACAATGTAGGGAGCTGGCCAAGAGAACTAAAATATTAAATCGAGCTATATTCAGAGACAGATCAGCCCTGCTGCCAGACCACCAGGAAACCTGCAGAACAAAAATGATTTCTGCTAGGATTGCCAACAACCCATTTCCCCACACCCTGAAGGGAAAACAGGAAAACAGAGTCTTTATGTGGGCCCTACACAAAATAAAACCATTCATTTTCCATGGCTAAAAGCAGGGGGAACCTATGGATTAAAGGCCAGAAATTGCCAGGAGGCCTTTCATGCTACAAACTCTTATCTTTCCTCACTGTATATCCATATCAAAAGAAAATGAGTAAACAAAGTCTTTAAACTATAATTCACAGGAGCTAAAGAATGATATCCTGATACTCAGGGCTTTTCCCCTTGTCTAGGCTTTTTCTCTTTGCTTTTCCCCTTCTCTAATAAACTCTTCATCTGACTCGAACTTTTGCATGTGTTTAAATTTTTTCTTACACTTTACCAAGAACCTTCTTTTTTCTCAGTGTAGGGTTTGAGTTCCCCACCCCCGCATCCCCTCCCCCCGGCTCTTGGGTGTGTGGGTGGGGGGAATTTGCCCTATCCAGCATCAAATTAGATAGATAGATAGATAGACAGACAGACAAAGAGATACATACATACTCACATGCCTACATAGCTACATAGACAGGATTATACTTTAAGAAAGCAAAAATAATGGCAGCTCCCAATCATACATAATAATGTTTTTAAAAGAACATAAAGAATTTTCTAACAGGATGTAGCCAGGTAGAAGTAAAGTTGTAAAATGACAATTCCTCCTTATGCATAATTGCTTTCATACCAATGAATCTTGGGCCCTCCTTTGGTTTTCCCTACTCCTAAACAAAGATTACTGAGGTAGTCATTTGTTGAACTGCCCTAGGCTTGTTGACAGTCTTCAAACCTAGAGTTGCTTCCCAATCCCTTTAGAGTCTTGGAGCACAAGCCCAAACCTTGAATAAAAATTCCCCTCAAGTTTCCTTTACTGCACTGCTCCTATGGTTCCTCTGGGGGTAAACTCTGGAAAGCTGAATATGCCTAACTTTGATTAGAGGTGTATTCTGGTGGTCTTTGGCTACTCTTTGAATTTCTACAACTTAAATAAGTCTTGTGAAAAATCTTACCATATTTAAAAATCTTGAAGGAGAAACTCTAGTCTCACTTTTGAATCTACTCAAATATGATTGATTGCTTAAAAATTTCACTTTGATGCACATTAAGATAAGATTTAGGTCCAATGGTGTCTTAAACATAAACAGATATTTAAAAAAAAAAAAAAAGACAAATAGGCCTCAGCTCGATCTATGAGCAAAACAGTTAAATACCAACTGTGGCTAGAAAGAGATGGTAGAAAGAGAAAATCATTTATATAGATTTGATCAGAGAGCTATGATCAAATGATTTGCAATACTCAAAAGTGGGGGACTTCTAGGGTGCTGCAAAGCTGCTGCCTCTTCCACTGACACTTTTCAGGGAACCTACCCCCAGCTGTCAGTGCTGAAAACCAAAACCAACAAGTAAGCAGTTAAGCATTACTGGAACCAAGCACAATTTCCTAACCCAGTGTTAAACAATAGTGGTACAAAGATTTCTTTTCTACACCTGTATTAAAAAATACTGGAACCAAGCATCTGAAAATTTAACTGATTCTTCCAGGGGATACTTGCTCCTATTGTTAGGTGGTCAGACGTGAGACAAGAGCCAAGGCTCAGCTCTGTAACCATAGAAACGTCCCTTGAAGACCTTCCTTAAGTACCTCCCAGAAATACCTCCCTTTTAGGGTTATAAATTACCCCAAATTCTAGAGCACAAAGGCCATAAAAGCTGCTAGCTAAACCAGATACAAAAAGCACTGTCCGTAATTTCATCCTGATTATACCAGCATTATAATATCATGACTGCCTAGAAGTTCATGAATCTAATTATAATAGATTAAATTCTGCGTAAACACATGCACAATAGGCAAAGTTATATAGATAGCAGCCAACTGTCAGTCAAGATGATCTCATGTACGGATCATCTAAGACCTCCTATCATGGCCCAAATATAAACAGACTATCCCATTTCTGCATTGTTAGACCCAGAAACCCGCCCTGTCCCCCACCCCCTGCCACTTTTGGGACATACTATCTTCTCTCTTTACCTCCTAAATTCCTCTGCTTTGCAGCCTTCCTTAGTGTGGCCTGTCTCCTTCTAAAATGTACTTTCAATAAATCTTACTTTTTCTGAATCTTGCAGATCTATAATTCTTTACTGCATCGTCAAAAAACCGAGAAACAACACACAAAATCACTGTGCTCCACTATCCACCTCCTCCTCCCCAGTGCCGCTGAGTGACACTGGATTTCACATCACCCCAGAAGTGACACTAGTAGATAAAATTGCAGTCAACCAAAATAACTTGTTAATTCTTGCCTCGGATCATCACCTAACTATGCCCATCAACCCAAAGCTATTACATCACAAATTCTTCCCAGTCTCAATCAGTTCACTGGCAAGACCCACTCAAAAATCATTGAGCTTGGGTGCTAAAGTTCTATAAATAGCATTTCTTAATTTTTTAATTTCTTAATTTTCCCATTTGGAAATACTACTACAACCCTGTTAAGGGGAGTGTTGGCTTTGATTAATCATGTTTTGTTTTGTTTTGTTTTTTCTAGTGGTCTGTTGGAGGATTGAGAATCAAAAGCCCATGTGGCTTCACATGCTTTCCTAATGAGTTGGCACCACCATATTGGAAGTGTTAGGCAATTAGGTAGCCATAAGCAACAGGAGTGAAGGCCCAGCTCTGTAACCACAGGAATGACAACAATGATATCCTAACCCAAAGGCTGCCCCAGGACCTCCCAGAAAAAAACTCATTTTTCAATACCCCTACATCCTAGAATACAAGAAAATAAATGACCATAAAACAGCAACCAGTACTACTTGTGAAATAGTACTTGACCTTTTCACCTCAGCCTCATTATACCATCATTATAATATCATTGATATGCCCGGAAGTTCATGAATCTAAGTATAACAGTGATTTCTGGGTAAGAACGTGCACAGTAGACAATAGGTTATATAACAGCCAACTGTCAATCAAAATGACCTCATACACCAATCATCTAGTATCACCCTGTAATATGGAATATTTTCAAATTATCTATAGAAGCTATAAACCTTATCATAAAAATTTTTATAAATAATATCAAAACATACTTCCTCTTTAACAAAAATAAGATATTGAAGTTCAGAAGGGTAAAGTGGCTTTCTCAGGTTTACACAGCAAATAAATGGTGAAACCAGGTGTAAAACCCAGACCATTTCACAATCTGATGAGTCTTATCTCAACTACATGTCAAACTAACAAATACACATGTATGCTTAATCAAATTTGTTTTCCAGTACTAGAGATGCATCTATAAACAATGGGATGATGACTCTGATATCTATTTACACAGCTTTAATAAATTGTTAAATGAAAATTAGGGTACAACTGAGTTTTAATTAAATACTTGACTATCCAATCATGCAATCAATTTCAATATAAGCAGTCCTAATTTTATGTAGATATTTTTTCCTTCTCTTTCTGCTCACAGCAAGAGATCTAATCAAGAGGATATATTCAAATGCATTAATTTAGAGACACACAGACGATGGATTCTTACAATATAAAAAGAAACTGTTTATAACATTGTAAATAAAAAATACAAATAAAGATAGATACTGCTACTTGTGTACCAGAAAAAAAAAAAGTGGATACTTCCTTCAATATTTTGTGACCTATTTATGTATTAACCTTTGATTATTAAGAACTTTGGTTGTCTACAACATGTATTACCCTTTTAATAGCAATAAGACTCTATTAATAGGACCAAATACTAAAAACGCCCCGAAAATCTAAGTTTTATTTTTTACCTTATAAAAATAGTGTAGAGACATTAACACTGAAGTTAAAACAAATGCTTGTGAAATGTACTAACTTGCTTTTACCTTTTATTCTTTGGCACCAGGCAGATGCCTTTTTCACCTCTTGTCGAGCTCATAAACAGTTTTACTTCTATGATCATACTCTTAAAATACCTTCTCTGGATAGCAGCTGGCCTAGAGATCAGTTTCTAATCACGAAGAACTGGGACAAATTGTTCCTATTCCCTTTTTTCTAGAATATTTACCATTCTGAGGCTACAGAAGGCTGCCAGAGTCCCCAACAGGTGGCCTGGAGGAAAATGTGGAGATCCATTCAAGTGTTAACTACATATTTTTGCTGCTTGGCAATAGAAAATGCTAAACCATCTGCTAGATACACCTCTACACTCATTAAAACAATCCTGTCATATCTCTTCTCACCTGGGAAGATTTGGTAGACATTAATGAGATTCCACATCTGATGGTGGGCAACAGATATAAGCCAGACTTGCCTGGTGTGAATCGATTTAGCTCACTTAAGTTCATTTAGGCATGCCCATCAAATTAGGTCTTATATTTCTGGTGTTGCCAATTGCACATGCTATCAGGGGATTTTTTTTCTTTGCAGCACGGGCAGTAAAGGAAGGTGAAAATCTTATAGTGTCATTACAACTAGAGCTGCAAACTTAGCAAATTAAAATACAAGAAATTCAATTATTTGAATTTCAGATAAGCAATGAATAATTTTTTAGTATAAACATGTCCCAAATATCACATTTCATTTGATAACTCTACATGCAATATGATTATTTGAATTTGATAAAAGATATTTAAGCTGTCTCTAATGTCGACTAGTAGGTCAGCCTGATTTGATGGAAAAACTAGTGGAGATGTGAAAGATAGGCATCTCAGCCTCATTTCGCCTCTTACCATACTCTGACACTCAGTAAATCCCCTAGCCTCTGTGAATTCCAGTATCTTTGCTTATGAAATGGGAGAATGATACTTTTCCTGTCATCCTTACATGGCTAAGAATCAGCTAAGTGAAAAGGAGTGAAATAATTCTAAAAACTGAATATAAGACAAACTTATCTATGGCTCAGTATTAATCTGTATGTTTTTAATAAAGGAAGTTGATGTTATGATTTCAAATAGATATCAAAATTTATGTTTCAAAATAAAACTATCACACTCATTGCTCAAACCACTTCATCTACCTAAATCACTCTACTAAACTATTACAGTAAAAGTCTCAAAGGCCTCCTTAAAACAGCTAAGTAAATCCCAACCCTGTATTCTCCATTACTTAACTGTTCATTTGGTCTACTACATTTATTACAACATGTAATAGTCATTTTACATATTTATCCACCAGCACTTAGTCTGCCTGGCACACAGTAAATGTGTTCAATAAATATGCTGAGTAAATAAATAAGCAAAAGTCATTTATCGGTCCTCATTTAGCTTGTCCTCTGTGGTCAACTCTATGATGGGCATCTAGATCCCTATCCACTGAAACGACTGTTGTCTCAGCTGCTAGGAGTGCTGTCAGCAGATAACCTTTAACAGCCAGCTGCAAGGAGCCATCTCACCCAAAGCCATGCTCCTTTTTAGGGTGGCCCTAATTCCAGTGGGAGTATAATGACCTTGCCTTTTGGCCTAACTCAGGACGGCTCCATTCTAGCTCCAGAGCTTCCTTGTAGGGTCAGCCAAACCTACACTGAAGCCCCATTTCTCCTACTAATCCTCCCTCGATCCTTCTCTTCTAGAAATGTTGACCCCGAGAATTCCTGTTTAAACATCCTGCAAATTCTACTTCTTCCCAGAATCTTCCTTCCAGGGGATTCAACCTGCAACATTCTCACAACAGCAATGGCATTTAATAGAGATAAAACTCTCTCTTTGAAAAAAACCTCTCGAGGTTTTCATCCTTTGCAGTCCCCTTTCCTCTTCTTATGAACATCAAGATGCTACACTAACCCAGATCCTCTTTTTTTTTTTTTTTTTAACACTCTTCTCTTAGTTGATCTCAACCATCTTTATATTTCTTGATGTTAAGGTTTCCCACACTGATCTCTAATACACACTGCTCTTCTGAATTTTATGCTTGTATAGCTAACAGTTCACTTGAATGGTGTCCCCATTAGGTGCCATCATCTGGAAGCAGGGACATCCTAGCTGCCTTTTAATCAATTCTTTACATGCTGGCCACTGATCTTTTAAAAATATAAATCAAACCACATCATTCTTCTACTTCGGTGACTTGCCATTGTATTTTTGAATAAAAATTCACACTATTTTCTATGATCTAGAAATAGATTGAATACTTTTCATCATAGTGAGTATTCACTATTCATATTCATTCACATTCACAATTACTGAAACTAGGAACTTTTTAAGAGTAAACTACGATGCTATTAACAATTACTCCAGGAAAAAAGACAACCCCAGAACTAGCCCATTCTATTTATAAGGTGTCCGCTGCACTGCTTTCAGACTTTCAGAAGTTACAGAATGCCTATACATAGTTTTAATGTCCTAATTTTCACAGCCTTAGTATCAATTTAGGTCCAAGATGGTGCAGTGGTCACAAATGTAGCATGTGATAATTGTGTGTGAAACCCGTGACGCTTTCTCACAGAGCCGTGGTATCTAACCAAGCCGGTGTCCCGCAGCCCTGGGTGCTCTTTGGCAACACCCCTGGGACATTTTCAAACTGCATGACTACAGGAGCTTTGCAGAAGCACAGAACTGGTGTCTGGGGTAGGCCCTAGCATGTGGATTCTGGAAAACCTTCCCAGGGTGAGAACCATTGTGCTAAGCCTGTTCCAGTCACTTTAAGTCAAAGGGGAACATACATTAGTACTGAGTGTGTACCCTCAGTACTGAGTAACCTTAGGCTATTGCTTGGCTTCGCTTTAGAATACTCCAGTAATAATAGCTTTTTTTTTTTTTTTTTTTTTTTTTTTTTTTTTTTTGAGGAATTAGGATAGATAAAACATGATTGGCAAATACTGATTATTGTTGAGACTGAGGGTTCATTCCATGGTTATTCATCCCTACTTTCATATATATTTGAAATTTTCAATAACCAAAAGTTTAAAAATAAAAGCCATTTGAAAAACAAATTAAATGATTAATTGAATAAAATGACAGAGTCAAGGCCAGCTAATTATATACCTCAAACTTTAATTTAGACCTTCTTACTGTCACCATTATCTTTATTACAGGCCTTTATTATCTCTCACCTGAAATATGAATTTACTTAAACTCACTGATATTCTCTACTGAATACACTCATTCATTCATTCTTCAAAATATCTTATGAAGCACATCTATTTGCAAGAATTAGTATATGTCAAAAACCTAGTATCCTCTCACTGCTGCCAAAGGTAGTTTTCTAAGTCATATATCTAATCAGGCCATTCTCTAGGAAAAACAAAACAATCATCTGACAGGGATTGGCAAAGTTTCAGTCAGATAATGAATACCTTAGGCTTTGTGGACCATAAGATCTCTGTTGCAACTACACAATTCTACCACTGTAACACAAAAGCAACCATAGACAATCCATAAACAAATGTGTTCCAATAAAACCATATTTACAAAAACAGATGGCAGGCTGGATTTGACCCAAAAGCATAATTTGCCAACCTAATCTGTGTTAACAACCAAAATCCTTAAAATAGTAACCCAAGGTTCTTAACAACCAAATTCCTTTGAAATAGCAGTCCAACATACTTAATGAATATTACACCAAAAGACTCTTAATAGCTGTATTTCCTGCCACAACTCTATGCTCTGGAAGCGCCCCCATATTTGTTGCATTGCCATAGACTTGGTAAACTTTGGTTGAGGAAATATTAATACTCCAATACACAGAACAAATATTACTCTCTAGGTGAAGCCTTTCCTATATTTCCATACTTATCCTGAATCTTGGCAGAGTTAAAAACATTCCAAAGATACATGTAAATATGTTATGAAGATACTTATCAAATATTACAAATTCTCGAAATTCCATAACCCCACCATCACTGGCATCATTAACCTTATAATCAAAGGGTCTATCAAGGGCATCTGTGAGTGCTCTAAAACAACAATTAGCATAGTATTTTGGTTACTGCCAATTCAGCCTCTCAGTGTAGATACTGTACATTTTTTAGGAAAAGATAACTGAACAGTACAATTGTGCACCCTTATCAATGGTGGATATGTTCCAAGCCCTGTACCAGATGCCCCAAACCATAAATAGCACCAAACCCAATATATAGTACTTTTCCTATACATACATACCTATGATAAAAGTTTAATTATAAATTAGGTACAGTAATAGACTAACCATGATAAATAATAATAGAATAGAAAAACTATAATAAAATACTGTAATAAAAGTTATGTGAATGTGGTCTCTTTTTCGTGGGATCTCTTACTAAAGTCTTTGTATAAGCTCAAGCTTTCTGGCACAACATGTTGCCAAAAATTGGAACACATTTTCTGTTCCTGTTGTTCACCCACAAATTTAACGCTTTTTCTATCTTAAATAAGCACTTATCACATGCTATGGCCATAACTTTTGCAGTTTGAGGTGCAAGAGCAAAACTAGCACAAATTTATTTTTCCTTCACAATTTCAAGGATAGACGATTCCTCCTTACCATAAATCTTAGCAACCTCAGTATATGATGCTTTTCCTTTCCTTAGTAAGTTAAGAACTTTTACCTTTTTACTTACGAGAGGCACTTTATGGCTTTTCTTTGGCATATCCAAGTTGCCTGCCTCGCTATTCTTTCATTTTGGGGCCATTATAAGTAATGTGAATGTTAACTGAAAAGAAGCACTGTGATACCATGACAGTTGATCCGATAACAAAGATGGTTACTTAGTGACTAATGAGTGGGTGGTATATACAGCATGGATGCTCTGGACAAAGAGGTGATTCCCATCTTGGGGGGGAAAGAGCAGAACAGTAAGATTTCATCATGCTACCCAGAACGGCACACAATTTTGAACTTATGAATTTTTATTTCTAGAATTTTCCATTTAGTATCATACGGCAGTTGACTACAGGTAACTGAAACTTCAGAAAACTACTATACTGACAAAATTAAACCTTATTTCTTTTCCCTAAAGTCCAAAGTAGTAAACATGCAGATATACGACTTCATGGAAATTAACAGCATGATTCGTGTATATTTTAAATACATGCTTTGTCTTAAAGTCATTCCTTTAGTCCTTTTTTTTTTCTTTGCCAGGACCCTAATGAGGTTTCTGACTATATTTTGTCCTCATGCACAGCAACCTAAAACAGGCTAGATAAAAGGACAGTTAGAGGTCAGGTCATTCATCCCTTGTCTCTTAGGAAGAACCATTCTTAATATACCAAAAAAAGGTGAAGTAATTATATTTTTAGGGATATTGAGAGAAAGATTTTACAACCTCCTCTGGTAATCTCCTCTGGTAATTCTCTTCGAATGCTTAGCAAATTTTGTTCTCAGAAAATAATCTTCATAAGTCCCTGATACTACAGAATAAAATGATTTTTTCTTGTCTTATTCTCTAGAGAAATGAAAAACAGCATACATTACCTGTATAAGAAACTTTAATATGTTTAAAAACTTCATGAAATGATTTCTAACCTATCTTCCCTCATCCTTTTAGAATTTTTCATTTCTTGAAGCAATAATCCTGGTTTCAAACTTCAAAGTGTTAGAAACCTATCCTAAATATTTGTTTTTCTGGTCTAACCTACTAATACTACTTAATTGCTTATACTGGGTTTCCCCCCCTATCTTTTATAAAAACAAGAATTATTCATCAGAATATAAAGTTCTAATTATTACTTAAATGGAATTTAAAAATTATAATTTAAAATTCAACTCCTCTTGTTTAGCTACTGAGCAATACTGTTCCCCCAACAAAGGCTTTTTTTTTTTACCTGATTGTACATAAAAGATTCTTCAAATATCTAGTTTTTATATACTATCTAATTGAAAATAAATGAACAGAGCATTATATAAAATGGGAGGTTTAAATGCTCATGAAATTGTAATGATTCACAAAATTGTAATGAATAAGAAAAACTCATAGCAGGGAATGGTGATAGTATGCAGAACTTCATTTCATTCATATTCAAACCATTCTAGTTCAATTTAACAAGAAGGCAGAAGGGATGACACGGAAGGAGGAAATTCTTTTTTCTGTCTAGGTCTTATCATTCCTCACTTATTCTTTATTTTTCCAACCTAAAGATATTCTCATTTTACTAAAATAATCTTATCTTTATCATCCGAGATGAAAATATCTTCCATTATTGTATTGTACTTTATTGTATATAATAACAAAAGTTATAAAAACACACTGCTCAATATGATTCCGAAGTGTTTTAAGGTTAAAATGTCATAGTGATGCTCAAAGTATAGATTAAACCTAATGACTAAAAATCAATGCCCCATAAACATTTTTGTTATATTTTATAATTAAGATGTCTATGAGCATACCTGTGAATAAAACTATTAAATAAAATTGACAGATGATTATCTCAGAAGAAAACTGTCATGTACAGATCAGTTCCTCTCAAACTGGGTGTACTTCATAATTATTTGAGAAGCTTTTAAAACTATATTGATACCTGAACCCTATCACCCACATACTTTGATTTTCTGGGATGGGTCATGGACATCAATATGTTTAAAAGTTGGCCAAATAATTATAACATACAGCAAGGGATTTAAACCACTGATAGAGCTAGACAACAGAGAGAATTATATAAAAAATGCAAAAAAAAAAAAATGAAAAAAGAAGAAAGGGTTTCACATACTCGGCATGCATTGGGACTGTTATTTCCCTCTAGTCTTAAGGAAAGTTAAAGTTCAAGACATAGAACCTCACTTAACCAGCTCACGTAAAAATGGAATTTTGTTGGCAGGAAAGGGGTAAATGTGTGTATAGGGACAAATGTGCTGAAAGAATAGACAGGCCCATGAAAAATGGCTAGTTTCTCCGACTCTCTTGGGAACCACATGATTTATTGTTTTTACTTTTCTACTCACTCCAGTCTCCTTCCTAAGGTCTGGATTCTACCATTTCTCTCCACTTAACATTTTATTTAATCCCTAGAGCTTACCCTAAAGCTCTTGTGTTCACCATCAGCTGACTCAGGTCCTTGTGTAGCTCTAAATTCTAAAGAGAGAAAATCTGTCTGTCCTTGCTTGAATTAAATATCCTCCTGATATTTTGTGTGTATATCCTGAGAGGTCTGCCCAAACAATTGTCAAATTCATCAGTATTATTTCTGATAGAACATGTGACCAGTCTAACCACCTCATATCTTTGCTTAAATTTATTCCAATTGTTTCCTGGTGTTTGGAAGCTTTAAATAAAGAGTTAAAAAAAAACTCTGAGTAAAAACAGTATCTAAAATAATAGGTAGGAAATAAGCAGTCATATTATTTAACCATCCTTTCAATATTCATCATATTCCTCACAGAGTATCATAGGCAACTGGTATATTTCTGTAGCTACAATCTAAATGGCAACTTATCTCATATCTTCATTAAAAATCATATATATTTTTTACATTTTTCAAATGAGTGATACATGAGAGATGCTAATGTCTCACTTTTAGGTTGGTTTGTAGCTAAATGCACAGCCATAATTCTTTGGAAATATGTCATGGAATTTTTACGACCTCCATATTCCTTATATCCAGAACATGTAAGGGGTAGTTCTGAATAGTATTCAGCAAGCTGATTTCAGTATTTTGTTGTGTGGAATACTATACTTTGTTTATTCAGTCACAAGCAAATGTGCATTTGGGCTGTTTCCAATTTGGGGTTATTATGAATAATACTGTTATAAAAATTTACAAGCAAACATTTTGATGGCTAGCATATAGCCTGTGCTCATGTTTCATGTGATTTTTAAAAGAATTTCCATTCTGCTATTGCTGGCAAGAGTTTTCTATATAAGTCAGTTAGATCAAGTTGGTTGATGGTGTTTGATAGGCTTACTGATTTTGACATACATGTTCTATTATTTATTAGAGAAGGAGTATTAAATTATCTATTACTCTTTTCAATCCTATCAGTTTTGTGGTGCTGTTTTTAGGTATACGCACATATATAAATGTTGTTTCTTCCTGATATACTTCCTGATATCTTCCTTTTATCATTATGAAATGTCCCTCTTTCTTGCTAGTATTCTTTTCTTGAAGTTTATTTCTATTATGAATTCACTGAACATAAATTTTTACCAAATATATGTTTACAGATCAATTTGAAGAGAACTGACATCCTTACCCCATTGTTTTTTCTCTATTCATGAACATAGTATAGTTGTCTGTTATTTTACATCTTTTGTTAATATTTTTAATATTTTTCTAGAGATCTTACCTATAACTTCTAAATTTATTTCTGTACCTTTTTGTTATTGTTGCTATTGTAAGTGGACATTTTTCCTATTCAATTTTCTCACTGGTCATTACTGGTAAAACACACACACACTTTAATTTTGAATGGTAACTTTACATCTAAGGACCTTGTTAAATTCTGTTATCTATACTAATTTGTAGATTCTCTTGGACTTGCTACATAGATTAATCATATTAACTACATATATGGACGGCTTTACCTCTTCCTGTTTAATTCTTATTGTTTCTTTTTCTTGTTCTATTAGATGACCTAGTGCCTCCATTAAAATGCTGTTATAGAAGCAGTGATTCTTGACATCCCTATACTATTTCATACTTTAAAATAAGGATGTTTGAAATTATCACCTCTAATTGTAGCAATATCAGAGGGTCTATTAAAACAGCTGATACCCACTTGGATTCCTCTAAAGAAAGGCATTGATAATTTTTATGCATATTCTACAATCAAGGTTATTATGCTTACAATTTTCTCTTAATGAGACTCTGTTAATAATTAAGAAATTATGCAAGAATTCACTTTCCACTATTACCATGTCATTTATAATTTGCTTAATTTATACATTCCTAATAAAAACCTCTTCATTCCACTATTTTCCCACTTAATGAATTTCCCCCTACAGCTCTAACTTAAAAAAAAAAAAATAAACAATTTAACCAAATAATTCCCGTCCTATATTTTTGTATTCTTTCTACTTTGAAACAGAAATAGTGGATACTTGAAGACATTTAGGTATGTTAAGTCAGAGATTGTCAAAGGCAAAAGAAATAAATAAGATTAAATACTGGCTGTGCCTCAGGATATTTCTGTTCCACTTGTTTAAAATGAAAAACTTCACAGTTACCATCTAAGATTCTAACACTATACATCTGATGGGAGTTTTCTTGGTAATTCTGATATCTAGTGAGAACTGGGGATCTCTGGGCAAACCAACAAAGCTGATGACTACTTACAGTAGGGAGAAAGACAGCTCCTTGTTCAATTTTACTGCTTTCTATATGGCTGCTTTTTTCTCCACTTTTTCCTAATCCATTTTCTTCAAGCTCCATTTGCTAGGTTATTCTTACCCCAGGGCCAAAGGCCTTCCTTATGAAGACAAATAAACTGAAAGCTGTACTCACCTCTCCCATCCCCAAAATACAAATGCTAGTATTTTTCCCACTTCATAGTCCGCTACATAATGTCTTGCTTTTGCTTCTTCATTCCAGCTAACTCCTTTACAGAATCACATAGCAGAGTTAGATAAAAAATGAAAGAAGGAATACTGAAAGGTAAGAAGTTTCTGTTCTGTGTCCTACCATTTTCCTTTTCAATGGCCTCTTACTCTTCTTGCTATGCCTTCCCTCATTCCTAAAAGTTCATTGCAAATATGTAAAATATAATACCTCTGGATATCAAGTTAGGCCTATTATCCCAAAGCTATGACCTATAGTTGAGAATTGCTTCGAGACAAATCCTTACAAGGATTTTAATAATGAACGTGGCCTTTATGTATCATCTCTCATTCCAGAGAGAGCTGGGTTTATAATAAAATATGTGCATCAAGCTTCAAAAATTTACAAAGTGCTTCCATAAACATTTTATCTTCCTCTAACCCATTTTCAAATGATAAATGCAATCACACAAAAAGTTATGTGACTTGCTAGCAAGTGAAAAAACTCTTACTTCCCACTCCAAATCTCCAGTGGTTTTCTGCATTCTCTACTATCTTAACACAAATGTTAATGTGATGGAGAAATTTTAGTGCCAGTGTGTTATTCATAAAGCTAACTGAGATGGGGATGAGTACGGACAACTTTTAATAAGCTTCAATCCTTGAGTAAGTCATGTGCATCGCAATTGATTTCTTGGAAATTGTGAGCAAGCGGCTCATTAGAAAAAAGGAGAAATAGGAGTAATATGGGTTGTCTAGGATGGCGACTGAACAGGACCCACATGGTCAATTATATTTATCATGGGGTGTAAAAGGAGAAATTATTCAAGTAAATACAGTACTCTGAAATACCAACCTGGGGCGAGTCAACTTAATTTGACATTTACATTTAACAGCACTCAGCATCCAGTCATTTGCTGTTACTTACCATATTACAAATTTTAAGAGAGCTTCTTAATAACTCCTTGTGATTGAAATGTTGTTCTGCCAGCTTTAACTGATACTCTTGCACCTAAGAATGTACGGTATTTCTTCTGCATTAATTCTCTTGATATTTAATTAATTCATGGGAAATGAAGCCTCATGTTCATTGGTTTGAAATGCATTAAGGAGATACATTAATCTGTTTTTAAATAGCATCTGTCCATGAAAATCTCCTAGTTGCTGAGTCAGATTATGTCAACTCAATAGTTGCCAAAACAGCCAGCATGTGATGGCTGCTCAACTCACACTTGTCTCCTCAGTAAAAGCTTAAAGTTGACAACACACAAATATCACAGTGAGAGAATAGTGCTTACTTCAGCACTTGAAAACTTCACCTCCATACTAAATCATCTAAAAAAAAATTGTTCTTTCAGTTCCTGAATAGGGTGTGTGTGTATTTTGTTTTTTTAATATATTGCCCCTCTAGCTCGGTGGTTCTCCATCATGCTGAGCAATTGAATTGCCTGTGAGACAATATCAGATGCCCAAAGATTTCCTTTCAGTGGTTCTGTCATGGTATTCGGGAACCAGAATTAAAAAACAAAAAAAAACAAACTAAAAACAGGTGAAGGACCATGTAATTTCATGTCAGTTAGTAGAAATTATTTGAAGATGAATTCCACAGTGAAGCTTTCTACAATTCTAACTTGATTTCTCTTAATTCAATTATTTAAGATGAGTGTGCTACATAAAAATGAAGTTTCAGTACTGTTTTCAAAGGAATTCATCTCCTGGTAGAAGACTGTCACTAAATAAACATGAATAAACATATTTATAACTAACTATATACAAATCTTGGTTTAAATGTAGCATATGTTAGTATTTAACTGTTCTGTTATTATTATTTGATTTTACTCTGAAGCAATAAAATGACCGGACTGGCAGCATTTATTTCCTATCACTTTGTTCAACTTGATTTTCTGTCTCAAGAAAAATTGCTTATCATAAAGTAACAGAAATATTCATGAAAATGGCTAAAATAAAAGGAATCTTTTACTTAGGATAACAGTTGAGCTCATATTTCTGAATAACTTGCTTCCACAATACAAGATGAAACTCCTGGTGAAGGAAATGAAGAGATCTTTCTAAGCCCCTTCTGGTTCCAATTATTTACAAAGCCAAGAATGGAATACATATTATCATATACTTCCTATATACCCTAGCATTTGAAATTATTACATAGATCTCATATAGAGAGATTGGCTTCATCATATTTTCATGTCTTTTTTTTTTTTTTTTTAATGGAGGAAAAAAAAAAATCAAACATATCCAAAAAGTAAAACAAGCTGTTTATCATGAAGGAAAGAGTATTTTTAAATATTTTGCTTTTTGCTCTTTTTATACCCTTAGGTACATACCTATCACAGACTAGGCATGTATTACTATATATGCTCATCTTTACTTGGATCCATACAACTAAATTCCTTTTCTCAGATGAGCCCAAATTCATTGTGTTTTGTGATTGCTAGGAAATGGGAAAGAGAAAAGCCCCTATCTTCCAGACAGTGGTCACTGGAATGTGTAGTAAGGCTCTATTCTTCTGTTTCCAAGACAAACACATAGCATGGTTTCCCCTGAAAGTGCAGATGGGCTAAACATAGCTGTAACTGACAATACAGGAGTGGGGAAAAAATGGATTTACGAGGAAATATAATGATCCTTTCCAAATTTCAGGTAATGCTCTGAAGAGATCTAAAGTCAAAATAAATGGTAGCCTACTATAGCACTACATGTGCTATATTTAATCAGCCCCAGAGTACCATAAATTTGAAGTTGCTAGACCTTTGATTAAAAGTAGCAAGGAATTTTACATATGATCAATAAGCTAGTCATTCAAAACTCACTTTTAATTTGTTACTTTTATTTCTAGTGTACATATGAGCAATGGCCATGCTCCCAGTTCAATCACAGTTATATATGATGATTGTTTTGTTTATAGATGATAAAAAACATGCTAAAACTGTGAAATTAGAAACATAACCTCAGTCTTTGTAATCCCAATCTTGGCTGCACACAGCCTCTGCACCATAAAGATTCCCTGTGACTTCTCCCCTCTAGACTTCTTTCCTTAGCACAACAAAATTCAACATCATTTGGCCAAAATTTCAATCAGTAGTGTAAACTCTCCCACATACTTTCATTTCTGCCTTTTGTGGAGTAAGAGTGTTTATCTCCTGTGAAAAGAATTTCAGACAAAGCTGAGTAGAGGAAAATTTATCAAATTGTATATTTTAGGTATGTGTAGTTTCTTTTATAACTCAAAGCTGCTTTAAACTCCTGAGTAAAGATGTTTTTTTTCTGAGATGGCGATCCTTTTCTGTGTACATAAAATCATATATTTAAAGCTGATATTAGAGATTCACGTACTTTCTTGTTTTAGAGTGCTACTCCAAAAGGGACTCAGGCTCTCTTCTATTCTCTCATCTTTCCCTTAACTCTAACCAATAGTTGGACTTTTACTTCCTTAGGGAATTCTAAATATCAAATTCTAGATCACATTCATAAAATTCTCTCTCTCTCTTCATTCTGCATCCTTCCCCAAAGGCCCGGGTCTCCTCAGGGATGACCATGACAGATAGGCAATCCGTGCATATAGCTCCAAAATCCACTTGTAACCAGGACAGAGAGAAGGTGACTATTCTTCTCAAAGACTTCTCCAATTAGGGTATAGGGAAGAAAGATTCTCTGAGTTCAAAGGATAGACACCGCTCCGGTGGACACAGGGCACAGGACTCCTAGGAGTTGGGGGAAGGGAAACCACAGATTTGGGAAGGCAGCTACTGCCTTATTTAAGAACGGAGTCTCTTGAGCAGAACCATGTGCGTTAGACCCAGGTTCCACCTGACTGCTTGTGGGAAAGTTATTCACCTCTCTATGCCTCATTTCTCCAACTATAAAGACAGTAAAAATACCTTTCCCGGGTTGATATAAAGATTAAGTAAAATGATCTATGAAAAGCACTTAGCGAGAATTCAATAAACGTAGGCCTTAATCTATGGGGAGTTAGAATCAAAATTTGTCTTTTAATGCAGTGCTTTTCAAACTTTAATGTGTATCGAAATTGCCTGGGGATCTTGTTAAAATGCAGAATCAGATTCTGTAGATTTGGGTTGAGGTTTGAGATTCTACATTTCTAACAAGCTCCCAGATAAGATCCCTGGACCACATTTTGAGTTGTAAGGTTTTAATGTACATAGGAGCAAACATTCATGTGCCGTAAGGGAGAGTAGTATGGAATATTTGGGAAATCTAACTGCACCAATGTGGACAGATCATAGTCATTAGAAAAAAAATAACAGAGTAAAGGGAAGGAATGTCTGCTCAGCTCTATAAAAGCTGAATTATCATATAATATCAGAATATATAAAATAAGGTAAATCCTTCTAAAATTAATCTGACAATATATATAATATTGAATATATATATATAATATAGCATTTTGACAGAGAGAATTAAGAGATAAAAATCTTGGAAAGGGGCAAATTATTAACAACATAAAGATGGTTGTGGTGAAAATCTCATATCCTTCCATATTCAATAGTCATGAAAAGAGTAATCAAAAAGTTCATCTGTCTTAAGTCCACACAAAATTATATCCAAATATAAAATATTTTAAAAGTATATAATTTTAAGTTATTATTTGCATTATCTATACTATGTTTCCACAGAATTAACTCAAAATATCAAGCTGTTTATGTGCAAGCAATAATATGACCACCAGCACATTTAGATTTGTCTGTATTCCTCAGAGCTCGGTCCTAGGCCCTCCTTTCTTTCTGCTTGTGATTTGTTTTCCAATAGTTCTAAATAAACTCTATGTGCTGTGGAGGACTAAATTTATCTCCAGAAAAGTTATCTCCTTTGAGATCCAGATTGATAAAGCTAACTGCTTTGCTTTGCATATCTATCTTATAGCCATCTTGCAATTATCATAAAACTTACTATGTCTGAAAGGGCACTGGCTCCCACCCTCCCCAACCCTGTTCCTCCTCCAGTTATCCTTTAATCTGTACATAGCATCTCTGTTCAGCTAGTGGTTAATGATCAGAAACCTAGGGATACTAATGTTGGATGCCTACTTCTCCTGCATGCCCACATTAACTCCGTAGCTAAATCCTGTGGGCTCTTCCCTCTAACATACTTATTTTTTCTAGTTTTTATTTTTATTAAAAATATTCAGGCATAAACTATCAGGTAGTTTTACATAATTCATCCCAAAGATGGTGGTACCTTACCCCTCCTACCATCATTCCCATTTTAAACTCTTCTAGTTAAGTATTTTGGTATTTATTGCATTATTCTAAATAATGCACTTAAAAATATATATATGGATTTTCCGCTATGGAAGCTTAAGATTTGACTGACTTTCTTTGTTCTGAACTACTCTTCTCTCCTCTCCTTTTCCCCCTCTCCCACCCCTCCACTCCCCACACACATATATAAACCCACACAACACACACTCTTTTCATCCATGATTTTGGATATATAACTACTCAATGTTTATATTATTATAACAACATAAATATGATGTACAGCCAAGCTGTGTAGATTACAATATAGTTTCCCTTTCTTGCCTATTTTCCTAAAATTATTAATCATTTTATTCATCGGCTTATTTTTTATGCATTTAATAAAAATCCACCCCCAACTCTTCATCTATTACTAATCTACTCTGAAGATGTCCACGGATATTCCATATTCTATTGATTTCATTTTCTTAAAAGATCTGTCCTGGAATCTTCTGACTTACTCCAAGCCAAAATAGTTGCTCTCTAGGCCCAGTGCATAGCTGTCATCCTGAAATTTCCTTTCAGCATCATCTTCTCTCATCTGTTCTTTGGTTTCCTGTATATTGTGTATTTTTTCTTAGTTTACTAGTTTATTTTGTCGATGAATATCATCTAGTAGTGTTCTGAGAAAGGGTATGTGGGAGAAGTATTTTGAAACCTAATATACCTGAAAATACCTTTATTTGCCCTTACACTTGACTATAATTTGATCAGGCACCAAATTGAGTTGAAAGTAAATTTTTTGAAAAACATTTGGGAAGGTTCCATTGTCTCCAGTTCTACTGTTTTGCTTTTGAAAAATATGAAATATTTGTATTCCTAATATTTTGTTTGTGAACTTAATTTTTCTCTCTTTTCTCTCTGGAAGCATATAGGATCTTTTCTTTATGCCAGTATTCTCAAATTTAACAGTGATGGCCTCAGTATAAGTCTGTTTTCATCTAAGTACAGGGCATTTGGTAGACTTTCAATTTAGAAATAGTTTTGTTTTCACTCTTAAGAAATTTCTTAAATTGTATCTTTAATGATTTTCCCTTATTTTCTTCTATTCCCTCTTTCTGTAATTCATATTACTCAAATGTTGGATTCTAAAAATTGCCCATCTAGTTTTCTTTCTTTTGCTCTATTTTCTGATTTCTTTTTCCTCTAAACTTTTGGGGCAATTTCCCTACCTAAACATCCAAATATTTATTTATTTATCATATTTTTAATTTTTAAAAAGTCTTTATTCTCTAAAGTTTTTATTTTAAGGCACTATTTTTTATGGTTTTTAAACATGCTCTTATCTTTCTGAGAATATTAATATATATGTATGTAAATATACATATATACATATACATGTATACGTGTGTGTGTATATATTTTTTTAACCTAAGTTTTTCATTTCTGCATGCTCTCTGGTTCCACCAAGTTGTTTACAGGATCTAACTTTCATATTAGATACTTTCCTCAGAAATCTGGTAATCCTGTAAGAGCAGGGACTGAGTGCTGACTGAAAGCGGTTGGTCTGTTGGTGGGGTTAGCGCATGTTAAGCTTTAGTGTATGGCAGTCTGGCTGCTTTGGTTCCTTAGGAACCCTTTCATGAATTATATTCACATCTTTCCTCTTGGGAAGTTCAGTTTCCCCAGAAAAGACTTCTTATCTGCTGCCTGAAGAATTAAAGGTCTTGTTGCCAGTGTTCTAGAGCCAAATTGGGAAAGTGCACATATGGTCACTTAATCTCAATTTTTAAAATATTGTACCTTTACCTTCAACTCTAATTTTCCCAATAAATACATTTTTATTATTTCCAGGGATTAAATCTCCAGCCTTTGCCTAGTTGTGGGAGGGTCATATCACTACCATGTGAGATAGGAGAGGAGAGCCAGGGTTTCAAATACTTCCAAAACATACTTCTGATCAGTCCTCCTTATTTTACCTTCCAGCGCCAGGCCCCCATTCCCTCTTCCAGAGGTAACTAGCAGAGCTCATTTTTTTTTTTAAACTAAAGTATAATTGAAATACAATATTAGTTTCACATATATAATATAGTGATTTGACCTTTACATACATTACAAAAATGATCACCACAATAAATCTAATTACCACCTGTCACCATATGAAGTTGGTATGATATTATCATCTATCTATATTCTACTTGCTGTACATTATGTCCCCATGACTTGTTTTATATCTGTAAGTTTGTACTTGATTCCCTTCACCCACTTCATCCACTCCCTGTCTCTGATGGCAACCATCAATCTGTTCTCTGTAACTATGAGTCTGATTTTGTTCTGTTTTGTTTGTTTGGCTTTTTGTTTTCTTTTGTTGTTTAGATTCAAATTCAAAAGGTATTTGTCTTTTCTGTATGACTTATTTCATTTAGCACAATGTCCATCCATGTTGCTGCAAATGGCAAGATTTTGTTTTGTTTTATGGCTAAGTAATATTCCATTGTAGAGTAGAGCTAATTTCTGAGTCTGTCAGATTCTACTGTGTAAATTAGGTTGCTTAATAGTTTTCTCAAATTCTCCTTTATGATTGTTTTCTTGGATCTGCCAAGGGATTTACCAATTATCAAAGTCCTTCCTAGTTTCTAATATTTCATCCTGTTGTCTGGCCTCTCATTTTCCCCATATGTTTATACCTTTTAAAAAAGTTTTTTACTATTGTTTTAATGAGGATAGGAGCCAAATTAGATGTCTGTCCTCAACCTACCAACTTTAATAAGAAATCTTCTAGCATATATATATACATATATATATATATCATACATATATATATTTAACATACATATCTATATATCTATATCTATCTATCTATCTATCTATCTATCTATCTATCTATCTATCTATCTATCTATCTATGTTAAATCTGTGTGTCTATTTCCATTTCTACTTTTACCATCCTGGTTTAAGCCACTATCCTCACTCACATAGACTAATACATGGCTTAAATGTTTCTCTACATCTACTCCTCGTTCTTCTCTAATCAATTATTCCAATGGTATCCGAAGTGAGGTTTTAAAACCTAAATCAATGGCTTCTCGTTACATATCAAATAAAATCCAAACTCCTTACAAAGGCTTATCCAAAAGATGTTTTAGGCTACAAGTAGCAGAAAACTAAACTCGAATCAGCTTAAATGATAACAAAATGCACTACCTCCTATGATTGGAAATACAGAGATTGATTAAGTTTCAGGGTTGACTTAACCTAGCTTTGGCTAGGATTTATTGTGATTCTCTGGGCTTTACCTTTTTATTATGTCGTTGTTTTGCCCTTCAGATGGCTGCAAGATGACTGCAAGAGTTCCAGCTTTACATCACGAGAGAGTAGTCAGAGGAAAAGATGGAGAATTTCCTCTGGGAATCTCCCAGAGAATGAGGAGAAACTTTTCAAAAAGCCTAGAGGAACTCTATTCCAGCATCTCATTGGTCTGAAATGCCTCTATACATATTTCTAGCAAGGGAGATAAAATCAGAATTATCCTTAGACCAAGATGTTATGGAGACAGATGCATGACCTGTATGCAGAAAGAGATAAACATTTTAATAAAATCAAAGTATAAGAGTGAAAATGAATGCTGGGTATGTGTGGTAGGTTGAAAAATGGTAGGCGATACCTCCATCAAGTCCCTATAACATGCGAAGTCCATATAACAAGTCCCTATAACATCTTATTTAGAAAAGGAGTCTTCTCAGAGATGATTAAGATAAGGATCTTGAAATAAAGAGATAATTCTGGATTGTTTAGGGAATTCCTAAATGCCATCATTTATAAATAGCCTGATAAGGGAGAAGCATAGGGATACTAGACACACAGTGGAGAAGGCAACGTGGAGATGAAACACAGAGAAAGGTACAGCCACAAGCCAAGAAATGCCAGGAGCCACCGGAGGCAAGGATCAGATTCTCCCCTAGCATCTCTGGAGCGAAAGTGGCCATGTCAACACCTTTATTTCAGATTTCTGACCACCAGAACTGTGAGAGAATAAATTTTTTTGTTTTAAAACTCATTCACTGTTCAGTAATTTGTTTCAGGAAACTACTACAGTAGGCAACCTACCAATCCATTACAGTCCATAGATTTTCCAAACTCCTTAGGCAGCTCTGTGCCCTTCGCTCTCTCAACTTGAGCACACTGCCTCTTTCAGTTACTCAAATACATCCTGTCAAATGGACATGTGCTATGGCCACTATCTCAAAAATTCTTACTCCGAACTCCCTCTCATTCTATTTAATAGCTACTTCCTCCATGAGGCCTTCCATTCCCACCAATTTAAATTAGGTCTTCTCTTTTATTCTCTCCCATTGCACCCTATTCATTTTTTTCGTACCTGTTATATCATTTTATGTTTATTTGTTCATTTACACAATAGCTATCTAGATTATCAGTTCTTCTTGGCAGGGACTCTATCTTATTGGTCTACTGCAGTATATCCAGTATCTATGACAGTACCCAGCACATGAGAGGAATCCTAAGTTTCATGTTAGAGACTTAGCACTAAAAAAGTACCATGGAAAAAAAAAGTAAATAGTTAATAGTTAATCTCCATATGCTCCAAAGTAAAATGTTCTGCTTTAAACCCATTATTACCTAAAAATAAATGAGAAGTAATTTTATGTTCTCAGAAATGTTTGACTTTTCCTAGTCTCACATTTGATAGTTATGATTTAAGCTTTCCGAACCATTATAAGTATTGATAACTATGGGGAGGGGCTGTTACTTTAAGCAGATTCTGACCTCAGTGGAAAATTATGAACTAAAATATGATCGTTTCAAAATCCTATTTATAAAACTTCTAGAAATTTTAAATATATTTCATAAAATGTGCTAAAACAAAAAAGAAGATATTTTTATTTTTTGTAGACATAAGCAAAACCATGTTGTTTATATTCAATTAGACACTAAGGTTACAAGACTTGATATGCAACTATAATTACCAAGAGACTGTTATTTATAGCCAATAAGAAAAACAGGGAACAGGTGATCCTATATTGTAACAGAGCAGTAATTTTTTTCTTTTTTGCTTTCTATAAACATAAATCTTTGCATAGAAGAAAACACAGCAACTTACCATAGCAAACTATAAATATTCTCCTTACAGAATTGAGAGAAACATTGCTAAGGTCTTTGATTTCTAATGAATATTTTTTAGCTCATAAACTGAAGTCAGCTTATTTCTTTTGCATGTAGGACAAAAATGTATAAATGATTTAAAGAATTAATATGGAAATAAGATAGAGTAGAATAAGGGAAGAATTTGTGGTCATAAATGTAGGTTTTAAACCCAGGTCTTCCATAACTGGTCAATTAAGTATTTTCAGTGAGTCTTTAACCTGCCTATTCTCAATTTTTTCTATAAACTGAAGATAGTAATAACAACCATGACACAGAGTTGTGAGAAGAGATAATAAACTCCAGGTGAAATTGGTTTACAAACTATAAAGTATAATATGAAAGTAGACTATTGTTAATTATTTTAGGAACAGATATTAGAATGTAAAGTATACTTTGAAATAAAATTGAACCAAGTTGTGTTCTATTTCTCCTTCCTGTGCATAAGCATTGAAAATTAAACCCTGCCTTAAAAATTCAAAGAATGCTTGATTTGTGCACTGATGCCATGATCAAAATGAATGTTAAGATTTTAGTTTATAATACCACTTGTTTCAGGAAATGCTTATTAAAGTATAACTGCAGGAACATTAGCTCAGATTTATTTTTTAAATGCAATTCTGCACAGGGAAGAAATAGGACATGGAGTCATAACCTTAGACTCCACTCCTATTTCCACAGGATTATCTTTAAACAAAGCAGACTATGAATAGCCTGAAAATCCTTGAGGTGCAACCGTAAGGTCAAGATGGTAGAGTAGGTAGATACTGAGTTTACCTTCCACACACTCACCTGAACTACAAGTAAATATAGAGTAACCATCACTGAAAATGAACTCAATGTTAGCTGAACAGAATTACTACAACCAAACATACAAAGAAGAAGCCATAACAAGGCAGGTAGGAATGTTAGAAACACAGTCTGGTCAGGACCCATACCCTCGGTGTGGTACTTCACAAGCAGGAGAGATATCATAATCATGGTGGACCCATTTGAGCAGCAAGGAGTCAAAACCCCACACCAGGATCTTCAGTCTGGGGGACTTGGACAGGGAGCATCTGGCTCTAGGAACCAAACAAGGCTTACATTCAAGAGAGCCTAAAGGCTATGGGAAAACGAGCCTCCACTCTTAAAGGACCCATGAATGAACTTGCTTGCTCTGAGCTCCAGCCCAGAAGCAGCAGTTTGAAAAGCACCTGGGTCACATGTGGAGATATACTGCCTAACTTTAGGGTGTGTGTCAGACAGGCAGAGATCAGTGGAACATTTCATTGAGTATGGAAGTACTTTGGGGTCTCATTATTACTGTTTCTTTTATGTTCTCCTTCTACCTGGCTGGTTTGGTGCAAGTGAGTACCAATTCTAACACTCTCCATTAACCTTGCTAATACCATTCACCCTGCCCTAGCATTCCCTTGAGGTGTCACAAAGCCAACCTGCTCACCCTGGCAGGAGCTCCTCCCAAGTGGAGTCCCTTCCAACCCTGTTATAAGTATTAGCCAGCCTTAGCTAAGACTGGAACCTATTCCAAGCAGCTCTAGAAGTGACACACACAGTAGCTGACCTGGGCCTGCACAGGAGCTCCACCATGTGGCCAGAACCACAGCACATGTGGCAGCCAGTCTCAGCTCACACCACAGTTTCTCCCAAGGTGCTCCAGACCAGCATACACAGCAGCAGGCCTTGCTTCTCACCAAAGCCCTCCTATCGCAGATCCCATCACAGAACACATAGTGACTTCACTCAGCCCACACTGGAGCCTCTCGCAAAAGGCTCCACAACCAACACACATGGTGGGAGGTCTCAGATTGCACTGGAGCCCCCCTCCAAGGTGGTGCCTGCTCCTTGGGGCCAGCCCCACAATAATGGATAGTCCACATCAGTCACAGCCAATCCTCATAGGCAGTAGGCTGGAAGCTGAACCCTGACCACTGACTGGCACGCTTGAAGCAATTATGGCTCAACTATAACAAGAGGGCACAGGTGTCCCACACAGGGGACAAACCTGGAGCACCTGACTCTGGCATACCATGGGAATTATGCCATTGGACTCCCCAGGACACCTACATAAGGCTACTCTTACAAGACAGGGAGACATAGCTGATCTACCTAATTTGTAGAAAAAAACTCAGAGACATAGGCAAAATGAGGAGACATAGGAGACAAAGGAATATTTAAAATGAAAGAAGAGTGTGAAACCCCACAAAAAATAATTAAATTGAACAAAGACATGCAATTTACTCGATTAAGAGTTCAAAGCAGTGATTATAAAGAAGCTTAATGAACTTAAGATGGGCAAACTCAATGAGAATTTCAATAAATAGAAAAAAAAAATCAATGAGAACTGAGGAATAACTGAAATGGAAATTAAGCTGGGGTGGGGGAAGTAGATTAGATGATAGAGAAGAATGAATCAAACAAAATAGTGGAAATCACCTAAATGCAACAGCATATGTATATATGTATATATTTGTATTTTTTTTTTTAATGAGAGTACTTTAAGGGACTTCTAGGACAACATTAAACTTAGTAACATTAGCATCAAAGGGGTCCCAGAAGAGAAGAGAGAGAAAGGGACAGAAAACCTATTTAAAGAAATCGTGGTTGAAAATTTCCCTAACCTGTTGAAGCAAAAAAAACATCCAAGTCCAGGAGATAGAGAGAAGCCCAAATGAGATGATCCCTAATGGCACATACTAAGACACAAAAGTAGCAAGGGAAAAGCTGCTACTTACATACAAGGGAACCCCATAAAGATTATCAACTGATTTATAAGCAGAAACTTCATATGTCAGAGGGAAAGGCATGATATATTCAAAGGGATGAAAGGAAAAAAACCTACAACCAAGAGTATTCTAACTGTCAAGGTTATCCTTTAGATTTGAAGGAGAAATAAAGAAAAAGTTAAAGAAATTCGTCACCACTAAGCCAGCAATACAAGAAAAACTAAATGTACTTTTTTAAGCAAAAAAGAAAAAGACAAAACTAGAAATGAGAAAATATAGGAAAGGAAAATCTCATCATTAAAGGCAAATATTTAATAAAGGTAGTGGATGATCCAATTATAAAGCCAATATAAAGATTATATGACAAAAGTGGTAAAATTATGTGTTTCTACAATAATTACTTAAGGGATACACACATGATATAAAATATAACATCAAACAATAAAACATGGGAGAGGCTAGTAAAATGCAGTGCT
The DNA here is from genome assembly GCF_014176215.1 of Rousettus aegyptiacus. Lineage (NCBI taxonomy): Eukaryota > Metazoa > Chordata > Mammalia > Chiroptera > Pteropodidae > Rousettus > Rousettus aegyptiacus. The sequence continues at coordinate 122,688,041 of NW_023416284.1, read as the reverse complement.
TTTAAAATGTGTTCAAGCTTAAGTGACCATCAACTTATAATGGACTGCTATAAAGATAGGTTGTTATCTATGAAGCTCATGGTAATCAAAGCTAAACTAAAAACCTATAATAGAAGAAAGAGGTAAAAGAGAACTATAAAAATGATCAGAAAATGTAAATAAATGTTCCAATCAAAGGATATGGGGTGGCTGAATGGATAAAAAGAAAAGAGCCATAATGTGCTTTCCGTAAGAGACTCCCTTCAGATCAAAAGACAGACTAAATGTGAAGAGATGGAAAAAGATATTTCATGTGAATAGAAATAAAAAGAAAGTTGGGGCAGCAGTACCCGCATCAGACAAAACAGATTTGAAAAAGACTGACAAGAGACAAAGAAGAGCATGACATAATCATAAACGGATCAATCCAACAAGAGGATATAACACTTGTAAACATCTACGTACCCAATATTGGAGCACTTAAATACATAAAGCAAATATTAATAGACACAAAGGAAAGAATAAAAAGTAATAAAATAATAGTAGGAGACTTCAACATGCCATAAAGGACAGGTCATTCAGACAGAAAATTAAAAAGGAAAAATAGCACTTAAATAACACATTAGATCAGATGAACTTTATATTCCCAGAGTATTCCATCCAAACACAGCAGAATACACATCCTTTTCAAATACACAAGGAAAATTCTCTACAATAGAGCACATGTCGGGGCACGAAATCAGTCTCAGTAAATTTAAAATGATTGAAATCATATCAAGCATCTTTTCTGACCACAACACTATGCAACTAGAAACCAATACAAGAAAACTGTGAAAACGACAAACATGTAGAGGCTAAACAACATACTACTAAATCAATCAATGGGTTAACCAAGAAATCAAAGAGAAAATAAAAATATACCCTGAAACAAGTGAAAATGGAAATATAATAGTCCAAAATCTATAAGAGACAGCAAAAGAAGTACTAAAAGGAGACATATAGCAATGCAGGGCTATCTCAAGAAACAAGAACTATCGCAAACAACAAAACCTTACATCTAAATAGGAAAAAAAAAAACAAAAAACAAGGTTAGTAAGAGATAGGAAAAAATAAATATCAGAACAGAGTGAAGTGTAATAGAGTAATAGAGACTTAAAAAAAGAAAAATAGATAATATCAATGAAACTTAAGATCTGGTTTTTAAAGAGATAAATAAAATTAATAAACACTTAGCCAGACTCGTCAAGAAAAAAGAGGGACCAAATCAATAAAATCAGAAATGAAATAGAAAATACAACCTACACTACAGAAGCACAAAGGATCACAAGTGAATACTATGAACAACTACATACCAACAAACTGAACAACTTAGAAGAAACGGATAAATTCCTAAAAACACATCATCTTCTGAGACAAAACAGAAAATCTGAGCATACCGATTACTAGTAATGATAGTGAATCAGTAAAAAAAAAAAAAAAAAAAAAACAACTCCCAACAAACAAACAAACAAAAGGCCATGACCACATGCCTTACAAGTGAATTTTAACAAACATTCGAAGATGAACTAACCACTTATGCTTCTTAAATTATTTGAAAAAATTGAAGAGGAAAAACTTCCAAACTCATCCTAAAATACCAACATTACCCTAATACCAAAACCAGATGAAGATACAAAAAAGAAAATTACAGACCTGATGGACACCGGTGAAAAATTCTCAACAAAATATTAATAAACAAAATTCAACAACGCATTAAAGGATCATATACCATGATCAACTGGGAGTTATTCCAGGGATGAAAGAATGGTTCAATATTCACGAAACCACCAACATAAAACACCACATTAACAAAAACAAAGAATAAAAATCATACAATTACCTCAACAGATGCAGCACACAACAAAACTCGGCATCCATTTATGATTAAAAAAAAAAAACCTCTGAAAAAATAGGAAAAAAGGAACATATCTCAACATAATATAGGCCAGAGATGACAATCCCTCAGTAACATCATACTCAAAAGTGAAAAAGCTAAAAGCTTTACCCCTAATATCACAAACAAGACAAGGATGCCTACTCTCCCCACTCTTATTCAACATAGTAATGAAAGACCTAGCCATAGCAATAAAAAAATAAAAAAATAATAAAAAAAAGAGGAAATAAAAGGCATCTGAATTGGAAAGGAAAAAGTAAAACTGTCTCTATTTGCAGATGATATTATACTATATATAGAAACCCCTAAAAATTCCACCAAAAAACTATTAGAACTAATACATGAATTTGGTAAAGTTACAGAATACAAATTTAATATACAGAAATCAGTGGCATTTCTATACACTAATATGAACTATCAGAAAGAGAAATTTTAAAAATATCATTTACAATTGCATCAAAAACAATAAAATACCTAGGAATAAATTTATCTAGGGAAGCAAAAGACAAATACTTTGAAAACTATAAGACACTGATAAAAGAAACTGAAAGCAACACAAATAAAAGGAAGGATATTTTTATAATGGCTTGAAAGAATTAATATTGTTAAAATGTGCATACTACTCAAATCGATCTATATATTCACTGCAATGCTTATCAAAATACCAGTCAACAGAAGTAGACCAAATAATCCTAAAATTTATATGGATAGACCCTGAAAACCAAAGAAATCCTGAAAAAGAAGAACAAAGTTAATAGTCCCATGCTCCTTGATTTCAAACTACACTGAAAAGTCATGGTAATGAAAACAGTATGCTCTAGCACAAAAACAGACATGTAGATCAATGGAACAGAATAGAAAAGCCAGAGATTAACCCATATATGTATACAGTCAATCAATCTATGACATAGGAGGCAGAAATATAGTATGGAGAAATGACAGTCTCTTTAATAAATGTTTGTAAAAACGGATACATACATGCAAAAAAGGTAAAATTGGATTACTTTCTTATACCATATCCAAAAATAAACTCAAAATGGATTAAAGAATTAAATGTAAGTCTTGAGACCATAAAAATACTAGAAGAAAACACAGGCAGTAAACTATGTGACATTAGTCTTAGCAATATTTTTTTGGCTATGTCTCCTCAGGCAAAGGCAACAAAAGCAAAAATAAATGGTACTACAAACTAAAAAGCTTTTGCACAGTAGAAGAAATCTTCATCAAAATAAAAGACAGCCTACTAAATGGGAAACAATATTTACAAATGATGTATTAGATAAGGTTACTATCCAAAAAATATAAGGAACCCATATAACTCAGCATCCAAAAAAAAAAAAAAAATACAATTTGAAAAATGATCAGAAGACCTGAAGAGACATTTCTCCAAAGAAGACATACAGATTGTCAGCAAACATATGAAACATTGCTCAGTATCACTAATCCAGGGAAATCAAATTAAAACCATCTCACACCTGTTGGAATAGCTATTAAGAAAAAAATCAACAACATTACCAGTGTTAGCGAGGAAGTGGAGAATTGAGAACCCTGTGCACTGTTGCTGGAACTGTAAATTGGTGCAGCCACTATGGAAAATCGTATAGTCGTTCTTCAAAAAATTAAGAAAAGACTGCCATATGACCCAGCAATTCCACTCCTGAAAACACTCATTCTAAAAGATATATGTACCCCTATGTTCAAATAAGAGGTACAAACTTTCAGTTAAAATAAATAAGTAATGAAGATGTAATATAAAGCATAAGGACAATAATATCATAATAACTGTATGGTGACGGATGGTTACTAGACTTATTGTGGTGATCACATCATAAGTTATATAAAGGTTGAATCGCTATATTGTACACCTGAAACTAATATGATATTGTATGCCAACTATACTGTAATAAAAATAAGTTTTAAAAAATTCTTGAGGCAAACTTTCAGAAACTGATGAACACCTATGACAAAAACAAAAACCGCAGTAGATGAGGCTTTTTGGAAATTCAGCACAAGAGCAAAGTCTACGTCATTACTACAATGACAGAGGAACATGTAACAAATGGTACTACTTGAACAGAATTAAATGTGAAAGTTACTATGTTTTACAGCTTGATGTAATTATGCATGAATGAGCTTTAAGATATAACTAAGAGGTACATGTTAGTGAAAAAAGAGACATCTGATTTCATGAACTGTATCTTCAGATTTAACTATGCACTGCCTAAAGGCCACATCATTGGCGATCTAAACAAAAGTGACAGTCTAGGAGGAAATCACCAACTACAAAATACTAGACCAGACATGCAACATGAAACAGCTCTATAGGAAAGGATCAGTGCAAAGAGTAAGTGAAAACATGACATTCAGGTAGTTAACTTACAATAGATTTTCTATAACTAAAATAGAAAAAAAAAATCCATGATGCCTAGTTAGCTTATCAGTCAGTGGGAAGCTGTGGCTGTGGAAGGATCATCGATGATGTCCAGCTACCTGGTACATAGAGGTGCTTCAGGAACATCATTACGTTACTAAGACAAAATTCCCACTAAGGAATGTCCTATACACAAAAATATTGATCAAAAGTGAGAAGATGGTACTTAAGTGTATGGAGGCATATGAAATATAACTCGTCATTTATTTTCATTGTCTTGTTTTCAATTAAAAAAAATACCTCATTTTATTCCTAATATGAGCTGAGCATTATAGCAGGAATAGTAGAGAAAATAGGGTATGGCCCCTTCCTCATGGAGAAGAGTAAAAAGAAACATTTATTAAGCACTGATATGATACCAAATATTATCCTAAGCATTTTGTTTACTGTTTGGTCATTGAAAAGTCTCAACAGCCCTATGAGTAACATGATAATAGTCATATTTATCATCTCCATTTTATAGATATGGAACTTCAGGTTAGTTAACTTGTCTAATATCACTGCTAGTAAATAAAAATTTTGGGATTCTACTTAAGCTATTAATCTCTGTGATAAAAACATTTGAAAGCTAAATATATTTTTTAATCTGAGCCATACTAGATAAGCTGTAATAAGATAGGATATGGCAAATTGAAAAGTAAATTATGTTGACAATGATCACTATAGAAATTCAGAAGAGGAGCCTATTTCAGGATCAAATTGATAAAGAAGAATTTGTTAGTAAAGTGAGATTTGAGCCATGTTTTGAAACATGGGTAGAATTTGGATGAGAAGAAAATATTTACTTGGGGAGGGTGTTCCAATTGGTCTCAATGATTTCCCATTTGTTATTCACTTTTGTAAATCACAGTATCCTTTCAGAATTGTATGAAGACTATGAGCACTTTCATAGAAAAAAAGAGCACATACTCCTATACACAAAATTGTGCATGCAATTTTAAATTGTATACCTAAGATCTTTGGCCTGCAGAAGAAACAAATATTTAACAAAACATACAAGAATCTTCATTACCCAGCCATTTGCCATTACGTCAGGTTCATTCCTTACCAAGTTCCACTCCTTTCCAATCAAACCCTGCAAACTTGTGGCAGTTAAAGGGCCCTCCATGCTTCCTCCTGCTCCATTGTCACTGCTCAAGCAATTTGCATTACCTGCCCAGCATCCTCCTACAAGTTAATTGTCAGGTGGCCATCTTAAATCTTATCCATCTTCCTAAATTAATTCAAGGCACTGGAAAACTTCAAATATGAAAAACAGTGATCAATTGAGATGCGGAAATCAAGACCAGTAGAAAATAGAGGCAAAGTAGAGAACAAAGAAAAGTAAACATTTTATATCTTACTGTTTATAAAACAAGAAGGGAGAGCTATAATTAGGATCAAAAGAATAAGAACTTATAGAAACTAAAAATAGTTCGGCAGAAATAAAAACTTCAGTAGAATAGCCAGAAGAAGACATTAGGAAAATCTTCCAGGAAAAACAAACTTTAAAAGAATAAACAGTACGAGAAAAAAGGTAAGCAATTTAGAAGATCAGACTAAGAGGTAGTCTAGAAAAAGAGAACAAAGAAAATAGAAGGTAGAAATATATGAGAAAAACTATCAAAATTTTTCATAATTGAAGGATGAACTCACAGATGCAAAGACCCACCAAGGACTCATAAAAAGGAATTTTAAAAGACCCACATTGAAATACAACATCCTGTAGTTACAAAGCAATAGGAACAAGAGAGATCCTAAATGCTCCAGGGGTACTACAGGGTGGGGAATAGATTTCATTCAAGGAATTAAAATCAGAATCATACCGGAATTTTCTATTAACCGAAGTTAATAGAAAAATATCTTAAATTCTATGGAAAAATTATTTCCAACCTAGAAATCTATCCTACTCCATTGATATAGTTTAAAGTTGGAAGAAAATATTCTAAACAAACATTTTAAAGTTTTATATCCTATGAACCCCTTCTAAGTGAGTTCATAAAGAATGTACATCACCTAAATGAAGTTCTAAACAAAGAAAAGAAAAATATGAGGTCCAGCAACTATGAGATACAGCATAAGAAAGAAGCAAAATGGAATTCCCAGGGTGGTGATTAAAAGAAAGAAAATATGTGGAATAAAGCTGAGCAGCAGACATAGGGGGCATCAGACTAGATTAGAACAGGGGGGTAGAGGGTTCCAGGAAGTGTGCTTTACAAAAAAAAAAAAAAAGAAAGAAAAAGATGAAACTAATAAATGAATTCCTTTGTTTAGCCATACTGAGAAGATGTTTACAACACTGTCAAAGGGTCTGAAAGAATTATCAGTCTATGGCCATGTTAACCTGAACATGCCCGATCCAGTCTGATCTCGGAAGCTAAGCAGGATCGGGCTTGTTTAGTACTTGGATGGGAGACCACCTAGGATGACCAGGTGCTGTAGGAGTAAAAAAATTAAAAATAGAATAAAAAAGAAGAATCAATTTATAGGTATGTAGAAAACTAATCAAATGAAAAAAAGTAATTTTAAGCGATTATCATTAGGAAAAAAGTTGTGAAAAAGGAAATGAAATCACTGTATATTATACCTCAGTGCTGAAGATTTTAATATTTATAATATATGTAATTTTCATTTAATCAAAATATTATGATACAATAAAAACTATGGAAGGTTGGTGGAGGAGGGAAGCTATATATGACGTAAATTTTTATCTTCTATGATATGAAGTGAACAGATAAAAAAGAAAATAATCTGGGAAATAGGAGTGTAGCTTTTAATTTAAAAACATAAGTGTAAATGGTAGGAGAACAGGAATAAAGATTGGCAGTGGTGACCTCGGAGGGGTGCTACTGAGGAGCTAGGTGGTGTGTAGCAGGGCTAACTCTGTTATAATAAATGTGGAATATTATTTGACTTAAAAAAATACATTCACAGGTTTCCAATTCCTGGAAGTGGACTTACTTGTCTCTACTCCTCTAAGTACAACTAAAACCCCAGGGCATTATATATAAAACAAACCTAAGAAGACTGACAGTTGGGCCAGCTGCACAGCTTAAGACCAAAGGAAGAACAAAGTGGTATGTTTCCTGGTTTTCTTTTTGCCTCATATTTGGAGCTAAAAAAAATAATTACACAGAAATGCCAACAGACATGGAGGGAAACCAAAAAATAAACAGTAACAAAAGCATGCTCTAAGGACATTAAAAAGGCAGCCTAGCAAGATAGAAAGCTTTAAAAAATATAACTTCCCTAATGCATCCAACCACCACAGAAAAAAATCTGTGGCTCACTCCACCCACTCATGCAAAGTCCAAGTGGGAAGCCTAGACTTTTACCCTCACCAGGTTATAACAAGATACCCTGAACCCATCACTAGACACTGTATTGAGCACTGAAGATATAAATTGATTAATGTATGGCATTTGGCCACCAAGACCCTGGATTTCAATGGAGGATAACAACAAGTCAGTAACTACTGTACAATGTGATATGCACTATGATGGATTTATATAAGGGATATTTAATTAGCAAAAAGAAAAGAAGATGGCAGCAGGGTAGGAGATAAAGTTTCTTTAAGAAACTAATCCTAGAGTTCAGTTTGTAAGGATAGGTAGAATTAACCAGATGGACGAAGAGTATTCTAGGCCAAGAGACTGATAGGTACTAAGGTATAGAGGGGAGGAATAAAAGAGAAAGTAATTGAAAAACTATAATCATTTGTCTGACAGGAGTGAAGTGCTTAGGATGGAATGAAGAAAGATAATACCAGAAATGGCTGGCTAGGGGCCAGGCAGAGAAGAACATTAGGGGCTGTGGCGAAGAGTGCGTACGTTCTTATAAAGTCATGAGGAGTCACTGAAGGATTTTCAGCATTTTCTTTTCTTTTTAAGATCAGTTCAACAATGGTGAAGTGGATGTATTGTATTAGAGGAGGATTGCATGAATTAAGAATCTGACATTAGGCTACTGCAGGAATCCAGACAGGAAGAGATAATCATATAGTAGGGGATAAAGGGGTTATCTGCATATGTCCTATCATCTGGGTCAGTTTTACCAAATTTGAGCATTGTAAGGAGAGAGAATGAAGAGGAAAAACACAGACACATTCAACTCTAATACTAGGTGCTTGTGTTCCCAGTGCTATAACGAGCTTTGTGGCCTTGAGTAAATCTCTCTGGGCCTCACTTTTCTCATCTATTAATTGGAAATAAGAATGGCAACCATGTCTATATCACAGTTATTTTACAAACACATGATAAGATAATGGATGTGAAAACACTATACAATGGTAAACATAGTGTATTATTTCCTGTTGCTGCTGTATCAAATTACTTCAAACTTACTGAATTCGAACAACACAAATTTATTCAATCAGAGTTCTGGAGACCAAAAGTCTGCAGTGGGTCTCACTGGGCCAAAATAAAAGTATTGGCAGGCCTCAGTTCCCTGTGGAGGCTCTAGAGAAGAATTGATTTCCCTGCTCTTCCAACTTGCATTTCTTGGCTCATGGCCTCTTCCTCGTCTTTAAAACCAGCATCGTCTTCAAATTCTTATTTTGAACACTGATTCTACTGCTTCCTTCTTTCACTTGCAAGGACCCATGAGAGTGGCCCATGTGGGCAAACCAGAATAATCTTTTCACAAGGTCAGCTAATTAGCAACCTAATCCCCTCCCCATCCCGCTCCTAGGTAGTGTAACATAAGATATTCACAAATTCCAGGGAATAGGGTGTGGTCATCTTTGGGGTACCATTACTGTTTACCACATATACAAAAGATTCTAATGTCCTTTTGGCAGTCAACTGTTTTTTTTTTTTTCTTTCAATTTCACAAATAATATGTCTAAGAATTGTTTTATAGTTAAAAAAAAAATAAGAAATACGAAGAGTGTTTTCTGAGTAACTCACTATTATATCTCTAAGGTTTAGCAACATATGCTAAATACCTAGAAGTTCAATAAAAACCATATTTTTAATATTAAACAATATAATCATTCCCATCTCTTCAAAGCGAGTGAGCATTTAAGACAGAGATAGTGTTGCGAAATCTAAATAGAATCATAGGCATTCTGGTGTTAAAATTCTATGGTAGTAGCCTGGCCTCTAAAGAAATAGGTGGCAGTACAATGCTAGAATTAGTTTATGCTACTTCTAATCATAGAAATAAACACATTTTGAGTTCTGGAAATGTAGGAAAGGTTTGTGCTCAAACAAAGGGCATTAAATATTTCAAAAGTACACACTCCTGACCCCAAGTAAGTACACTGGCAAGTGAGGAAGGTGCTATACTGGGGCCTGCGAGTAGAGGGCAGCTCAGTCCAAGTTAAGCCAAGACTGCTTCCCAGGCCCAGTGCAGACCTCTGTAAACCATCTGGTTTCAAGAAAAGTATCTTCTATATCTGCCAAATATGTATTTGTAAATTATACCTTCTATCCCACCTAATAGTTTTCTTGAAAATATAGTCCCTACTTATGCACAGGGGATTTGTTCCAAAATTCCCAGTGGATGCCTGAAATCACGGATAGTACAGACACCTATATATACTATGTTTTTTCCTATACATACATGATAAAGTTTAATTTATAAATTAAGCACAGTAAAAGATTAATAATAATAATAATAATAATAAAATAGAATAATTATACTATTTAAAGTTATGTAAATATGATCTCTCTCAAAACATCTTACTGTACTATACTCACCCTTCTTGTGATGATGTGAGATGATACAATGCCTACGTGATGAGATGAAGTGAGGTGACTGACATAAGCATTGTGGGGTAGTATTAGGCTACTCCAAGGGTTACTCGAACACAAACTGAGATACCAAAACAGCCAATCTGATAACCCAGATGGCTACGAAGGGATCAATAGGTGGGTAGTGTATACAGTGTGGATATGCTGGCCAAAGGGATGATTCACATCTTGGGTAGAGTGAGATTTATCATGCTACTCAGAAAGTGCCCAACTTAAAACTTATGAACTGTTTATTTACAGAATTTTCCATTTAATATTTTTGAACCATGGTTGACTGCAGGTAACTAAAGCCATGGGAAGTGAAACTGTGGACAAGAGGGGAATTCTGTACAGACATAGGTCTAAGATAACAATTCCTAGAAACTTTATTCTTAAATAAATATAATGTAAACTTCGACATCTGAAGTTCATAGTTTTTATTGAACTTTTAGGTATTTAGCATATGTTGCTAAATCTTAGAGACATAATAGTGAGTTACTTAGAAAATACTGTCTTCATGTTACTTATATCTTTAACCAAGCTAATATCAGAGAATTATTTAAAACAATTTCAAGGACATCTCATTTCAATCTTCCTATCTCTTGACTATGTGCAGCCCTGACATAACTGATACTCATAATGATAACCTCAAGATTTTGAAGGATACTAAGTTCTTACTGATCATAAAAGAAAAACTAGGTTAGATCACAATAATTTTACTACTGAATGTATTGAGAACAAGTTGTTGAGGATTTATATTTTCTTTAAAACCTGACAAATTGGTAGTTGATAGATGGTCACAAAGATGGGGAGCACAGCATAGGGAATGTAGTCGACAGCAGTGTAATGGCTAGGTGAAAAGTCAGAGGGGCGACAGAGTAATAGTGGGGATCATTTCATAAACTGCATAAATGTCTAATGAATGTATTGTATACTAAAAACTAATAATAAAATGCTTAAAAATAAAACCTACTTGTGATTTATATTACATAAAATACCTCCATCAAAATATTAAAGAATTCATACCACACCTTCTCCTATTGCATTGCACAAACATAAGTTCACTTTAATGAAATCAATAGCAGGGTTCAAGTTCTTAAGCAATACTATTTAATTAAACACTTCTGACCTATAAAAACAAGGTTTCTCCAAAGAAGTAATTTTTTTCAAAACTATGGTATTTTGTTTTAATCAATCAAGAGTAGTATCAATAAAAATACAATAATAGGAGCTATCCTATATTTCACGTCAGGATAGATTCTTTCTTGAGACTTTGCTTATTACTCGAGGAAAGCTAAAAAAGACAGAAAAGCATTGTAAAGAGCAATCGTTCTTCAATTTTTCTAATGAAGAAGCTTTATGAACATATCTAAAGAATGATGGTAATAATGGTGATGATGACAAGAACAGAAGTTTGAATGATTTAGTCTAAGATGCTTTTGCTGAGAAGGAAATAAAAATCCCCAAGGAGAATGTCATTAAAACTTATTTATGAATCATGATTTTTAATGTAAATGTAATTCTATTTCCTCTAAATGCAACAATTATCTCTCCAAGAAAAGACCAAAGCCATTCCTTTACCCATTCTTCCACTGCTGACCAACTATTCGACAATGGCTTGCACCATGACAAATGTTATGGAAAATATACTTCAGACCCATCTGTACCATCACAAGCTTCTTCTACATACTCCTTTACTTCCATACAATTCCCAAGGCTACTCTTGCGCAGTCTAATCCTTAAGAAAGATTATGACTAGACTGAAAAAATAATTGCATCATATAGAAACTGATTAGGAATATAAATGCCAGTATCTGAAAGGTTCTAAGTCATATGAAACCTGTTTGTAGTAGTTTTAAAAGAAGCATAAATATGCAAAAAAATAAAAAGATTTAAGGAATATTAAATATTTGAGATATTTATTAATGGTTAAGAAACAGAGTACATATCTCAAATGCCATTATGGAAAAATCTGATATTTAATTCCTGATTGATCATATCGGGTAGAAAAAAATTGTTTCCCCGACAGAAAATTCAATATCTTTCACAAATGCCAAAAACTTAATCATAAAGTTTTCTATACTATTAATCAAATCATACTTTGAGAAGGAAATGACAAATGTATGTGAAACAAATTAGGTTATTAGTTCAAATTTTTTCAGAGATTTGAAAATTCAGGTAAAGCCTACACCGAATTAAAACTCAGCATTAGATAATGGCACTGAGGCCATACACTTGACAATGTTATCTCAAAAGAAACAAGTTCCAACAACCATATATTTTTTTTCCTATGGAGAAATATAGTTAATAAGTAGACAGACTTTCTGATCTCCTTTGTGATATTTTTAGTAGTCAATTAAAAAGGATTAAAATGTTAGGGCATTTGGAGTTTCCCAAAGGATCAGATAGTGAGAAAGATAGAAAGTAATACAAAAAAGAAACTCTCCATTATGTCTGATGCGCCAAACAACAAAATAGCTTCAGGTTACCTCAATGTCACTTGTGAAAAAAAGAATTCCTGAGTCAACCTTTCTAAGCCATGTTAAATAAATAAGAAAAAAAAAAGAAACTATAACAAAGCTGTATATTATGTGTTCCTCGGCCAATTTATTCACTCAACCCCATCTGTAGAGGGTCCATTAGGTATATTATGCCACTTACATGAGAAATTCTAAAGGAAAAGAAAAATATTCTTTGGCTTCCAGGCATCTGCTAGTCAATGCCAGAGAAAGAAAGAAAAAAAAAAAATCAATACAGTACGGGTAATCCATCATGTGGAATTTAACACTCAAAAAAATTATAGATTGTGAAACCATAAATGTTAGTGGCTTTTGAAAAAATATTGAGATTTTTTGAGCAACAGGAAGTAAATATAGGCAGAACAAAACAAAGGAAAAATCCAAGGATACTGATAAAGAACAGAGGTTATTCGAAGTAAAAAAAGGCACAGGCCTGACACAGGTATCTATGCAGAGAACAATGCTGTAGCAATCAGGGACCAGAGGTGGGATCATGACAATGGCTAAGAGCTGCAAAAGCTCCAACTAGAAACTCTGAACCACAAGGTTAAGGGACAGCAAAAGACACGACCCAATGGGAATGTTCATCAAAATTACTGACATTTTTTCATGAAACGAAGAGATTTGTTACTTACCCGATTTAAATGGTTGTTCCTTAAAATAATCTGTAGTAGAGTCTTCTCAAATTCTTCTAACTTCTTGGAACACTTTTTAAGAATATGATTAGATAAGTTATAGTCACTGATCAGTCTAGCTAAAGTATTTACAGCTTCTGTCCAAAAGCTTGAAAAAGGAAATTTGGGTTCACGGTAGAAAGTGATCAAGCCATCTAGCAACTGAAAAACAGAATCAGATACTGTAGAAGAGTTGTTTTCAAAGTGGCTTAAGTCTGTTTTCAGACTTCTGGATTCTGTCCAGTTCTTCAGTTCAAGTAGATGTTGCAAGAATTGCATGTGAGAAGACAGAGGATTTTCTGGAGTAGCACAATGTCTTTTCACAATGGGCAATGGTAGAAAGGGTATGGGGGTAAAGCTCTCCCCAAAATGCTGTGACATCTCTGAAGGTTCAGTTCTCTGCTCATTTGATAAATCACAGCCAGAATCTTCCAGCACAGTTAATGTATTTTCAGAACTTCCGAGTTCCTGAGCCTGCGACTGTGAAGAGAGGTCTCCTGAAATAAAATGGTAAATACAAGTGTTATCTTTCTGCAGCTAAAATATTTTCATATAAACACTAAACATTATTTTTTTTATAACTTAAAATACTAAATGAAGCATGCAAATATGTATTAAACATTGTTAAACAGTAGTGTGAAAAGTGAATAGAGGAAGAACTAAAAAACCGCTTAGGCTAACTCTAGAAAAGGTCTTTATCTTTACTGATAGAAAGCAAAGGTGACTCATGCATGTTACTACCTCTTGTTCAACTATGTGCCCTGCTTGAGATATACAGAGAAGAAACCCTAAGAACTGAAGGAGGTCACCATCCGGTATGGATTACAACAGGTAACTACAAAGTAATGAGGGGTACTACGAAAATAGGAGGACCCTGGTTAGCTTAGTGCTTTCCAGAAGAGGTGTGGTGAACTAATAAAACATAAGTGAAGTGAAAAGTTAGGAGAATGGAGAAAGATGAGAATTAATTACATAAAGCAAAGGGGTAATTAAAAAAGCACAGGCTTATGTAGTGAAAGAAAAGCACTGTGTATATAAGGACCCACAAGTAGTTTGGTGTTCCTTTTACATAAAATATAGGGGAAGAGATTAAGATGGAGAAATATTTAGAAGCCAAGTCATAAAAGATCTTAAAAGACATATTAAAGACCTTAGAATTTATAAGTAGAATGCAGAGTGAGTGAAATTTAAACTTGAATAATGTAAGACTCCTTTGGAAAAATTATATACACACCCACACATATACCTGATATGCAAAAATAAATATAAATAATTTATATATGTAGGTATATTTATTTATAATTATTCTATATTTCTATATTCTCATAGATCCTTGAAATTATGTCTATAAACACTCGAATCTTCTGACATGGGCTGAGAAATACTACAGTTAAGGCTTAACCAAGCAATTTAGGTCATTCTTTGACAGAGATGCCATCATAAACACAAATAAGGTAGCTGTTGTTTGTACAATGATTGTCAACAAAATGTACACACAAAATTGAAAAAGTTTCCTTTAACATTCTAAAGCACTTGTGTATATTTATGAAACCAAATTTGAGAAATATGACTATCAGCAATGGAAGCAGGAATGAGACAATAAATAGTATAATATAGAAAAGTGAAATGGCCTTATTTTCACTTCACAGATCACTCCGTTGGCTATATGAATGGCAGATTGGAGGAGGACACAACGAGGCATGTAAAGATCAGTAAGAAGTCACCTCTCTTAGTCCTAATATCAGGTAATGAGAGAAATGAACCAAGCAGTTGCAGTAGAGAGAAAGAAAGGAATTGACCAGAGATATAAACACAAAACATCAAAATATAATCTGGAAGCCAGCTAATTGACTGAATGTGGGCAATGAAATAGAAGGATGAATAAATGTATCCTGTGGTTGCAACAGGTGACTGGGTAGATGATGGTGCTACCAACTGAAATGGTAAACACACAGACAGAAGAACTGGCTTAGGAGAAATGATGAATGATTCAGGTTTGGTCATGTAAACTCTGAGGCAACTGGAGGAAATCTAGGCAAAGATATTCACCTGGAAATTGGCCACATGAGCCTAAGGGTGGGAAAAAAGTCTAGACTGTACACACAATTAGGAGTCATCAGTGTGTAGATAGTGTCTGAAATAATAAAAATGGTTATGATCACTTAGGGAGAATAGGAGCAGTTACTAGAACAGAGGATCGAAGAAAGATGTTGAAGAGTATTAATATTTGAGGACTGAGTACAGAAAAAAACAATCATCAAGGAGACAGAGAAAGAACAATTAAAGAGATGCAAGAAGAATAAAAAGTCAAGGAAGCAGTTTCAAGGAGAATTCCATGCAATTCTGAAGTCCGGTAAAATAGCTGAAAAACATTGTCGGAATTACCAATCAGAAAATCACCAGTGATTGTGATCCAAAGCAGCTTAGGTCAGTCAGGGTGGTGGGCAGAAGCCAGAGTACATCAGACTGAAGAGGCAGAAGAGTAAGTGAAGAATGACCAAGACTTCTGAGGACTTGGATCAGGTGAGTATAAACTAGAGAGTAACTTCAGGCAAATGTGGCATGACAAATTGAGAGAAACTTGAGCAATTATAGACTAAAAAGAAAAAAAAAATAGAGAAGTATTAGAGATATGAAAAAATTAAAAATTCTAGATGGAGTATGGTCTTAGAGAAGGTAGGGGGAGACTGAGTCAAGGAAAGAAGATGAGAATGTATGGGGATATTTAAAAAATACTTGTCAGATAGGAAGTTAAAGGAGATCTCACTGAACGGTTATATATACTCTTTTAAAGTTGAGGACAAGGTGGAAACTAGTTGGACAGGGCATAAGAAGAATGATATAAGTGACACCTTCTACTCTCCCCACCATACATTTAGAAATCTATCTCATTTGTTGCTCTTTTGTCCTTCAGTACAATTAGAAGCTGATGAGGCAAAATTAGAGAATTGAGCTTTAATTTAGAGTTCATTCACTTACCAAGTGTCTATAATAAGCTCTGCAAATGTGCAAATATGTGCTTGCTAATTATCACAACGATATCTATGCTCCATGTAAGGGAGATAATGCGATAAGTTAAAAAATGTGGTGGTACCCAGAACAGTGAAGTATCAGCAAAACATTTCATGGCATGTGGCTATTTCTATATTAAAACAGGCAGACAGCCTGCTCGTTTTAAGCCAATGGACAGTTTCTTTTTCTTATGAGTAAGGATAAACATTTGAAATGATTTTTCATGGCATTCATCTCACTCTTCACAAAAGTACAAGCGGGGGTTGTTAAAGTAGTTATTCTGGTAGATTTTTTTTTTTTTTTAATAGAATTCAAAATGGTGCTCCACTAAGAAAGTGAATACAAGTTTAAATATTTCATTTACCTACTCAACTTTCCATCAAGGTAAGCTGAACTTCATGGGTGATAATTTTAAGGCAGACTCATGAAATAAACTCTACTAACTATTGGGAAGCAAAAAGCTGTTTTCTTGTTTCTGCTTTTCCCTCATGAGTGTGCCTTTTGACAAGTCAAAACCACTCCATCTCATCTCTTTCATGTGTTGATAGGTACAGATTTGAAGGGAGTCATTCTACCTGTGCATGTGCTTTGGGGATAGGAATACACAAAGCCAAGCACCATTCTTCCTGGCTGCTTTGTTTCTGAACCCTCAGAAAAGAGGGGTCAGTGCATACACTGGAGATGGCACTGTGGAAAACTACAGAGAAGAATCCCCTCTCCATTTTCAAAGGACTGCATAAACTCCACAAAAGAGTACCACACTGAGATGTTGTACAATATGGCTTACATTATTAAAATCATTCAAATTGAATAGAAGAATCTTATACTCACATTTCACTTTACAAAGTGGTTTCATCGAATAATTCAATTGTTATTCCCAACAACATTGTAAGATATGTTATCATCATCCCAAAATTACCAGTGAGTCAAAGCGGGCTCAACTTGATTAAGAGGCCTGAGAAAAGCCACACAGTGAGCAAGTGAAGCCAATTCTGCAGTTCCAAGTCTGATCATCCTCTAACCACAGCAAAGAAATCTGTGTCTCCATGCCAGCTTTGGTACATTCCCATTAGAGTATTCATTGATTTCTATGTGTTATCCACTTGTTTATGAGCTCCTGAATGGTAAAAGTCCCATCTCTTGTCATCTTTGTGGTTGTCTCACTGAATAACAGTATCATCTGTAGTAGACATCTTATCAGGAGAAATGCTAAGTGCTACAATTTGCTGCTGGCTGTGACAGTCCTCTCATCCTTTAATATTCATATTGTCGCTTTTCAACTTATACTCAACCACAATTTTATATATAGATAAGAGAGATAACATAGGATAGAAAGAATAGAATTATTGCAATAATCATCTAAGACATCTCAGAATACTTGCTAACAAATAACCAGTAATGTTTTTTATAGCATCTACTATTTCTTATAACCAAGAACTAATTTATTTCCTCTTCTGTTTGTCCTTGGTGATGAAAACTTTGAAGACTACAAACAGCTTTTGAATTAGAAACCAGAAACTCGCACCTCCATATTGGAAAGGACTCAGTGTCTCATCGAGTAAATAATACTGGACAAATGTCACTATTATATATACCCTTATAAGATAGCAAAGAGATAGGAAAAAAGTTTCTAGAGAAAAGCATTTTCAGTGATACTGAATATTAACAGGCTATAATCTCTGATAACAGTCAATAAGATTTATTCATAAAAACAAGATTTTTAAATATTCACCCTTATTTGAATAATATATAGCAGGGAAATAGTAACATACCCCTGCCTCTTTAAATGAGTCTTACAAACTAGAATCAGATTCTACTCATTTGCTTGGATGGCTTGTCTCATCACAAATCGCAAGGCATGACTAACAAAGCATTATACCCATAAGAGAGAAAAGAAAATAAAGCCATGCTACTGCACCTTTCTTTTAATTTCTGTTTTCCAAGAGGGATTAAGGGGAAGCAGAAGTCAAATGATGCTTTTCTCTTGATTTCTTATTGCGCTGAAGGGATTGAGGACTGTAATATCTCTCCAAGTCATATATCTAACTAACATGTTTGTCATTAGATTTAAAAGAGACAAATACACACATACACACACTTTGATCAAGCACAAGCTAGCATATATTAAATGCACCATAAATTTTAACTATTGATATTAAATGATTATAGACACCAAGAATCTAAATTATACTGAAGTGTGAAATCACATATAAAATACATGAAATAAGATGCCAATTAAAACTATAGATTCTGTCTAAAATATCCTATGGTGCCTCTTATATATTGGATCCCACAGACTTTCATTTCCACTTTATTAAGTCTTTAACTCTTTCATTTTCTTTCACTTGTTAGGTTCCATCTTAACTCCTCTTACCATTTTAGAGTGAATCTCAAGTATACTTGAAAAAAGAGAGCAGGTGTCCCCCTGCCACATATCCTGCCCTAGAAATGCTTACTCCTGAATAAATAGTAAATACATTTTCTGCTGTCCCCCAAGATATTCACGTCCCCATCAATTCTTGATACCTTTTGTCATCCACTTCTACAATCTCTACTCACTTATAAAATTAAACCTACAGAACCAATCATCTAAACAGCATCTTTTTCCATACACCCTAAAGGTCCCACAAAATTTATGTTTATAAAACTGAATAAATCATTTTCACACAGTGCACGCCTAAACATACAATTCATGTTTGGCCTACATCCTGCCTATCTCAGCTGATAGCAAGACTAGTTCCCTAGTCACCAGGTCTGGGGTAAGGGATCATGCTCAGCTCCTTTCTTGATTCTATAATCCACACACAGTGACATGCCATGTTATGCTGATTCTACCTTTGACACATTAGGACTCTCCAGAGGAACAGAACCAGTGGGATAAGACAGACAGACAGACAGATGGCTAGATGGACAGAGGGGGGTGGGGGAAGGGATGGAGAAAGAGGATGGGGGAGAGAGAATGATTGAGACTGAATTACTATAAGAAATTGGCTAGTGCAGTTATGGAGACTGAGAAGTCCCAGGAGCTGTGGTCAGCAAGCTGGAAACCCAGGAGAGCCAATGGTTCAGATCTAGTCTAACTACAAAGGCTGGGAACCAAAATCACCAATAGTGTTAAGTTCTAGCCTGAAAGACAGCAGGCTCGAGCCTTGGAGAGGTAATGTTTCAGGTCCAAAGGCAGGAAAAGACCAACGTCCAAGCTCAAAGGCAGTCAGAAAGAAGGAATTCACTCTTATTCAGCCTTTTGGTTCTATTTGGGAGTTCAACTGATTGGATGAGGCCCATCCACATTAGGGAGGTAAATCTTTTCTCAGTCTATTCAAATTTTTATTTTAAACAAAAATACCCTTAAAAACACATCCAGAATAATGTTTGGCCAATATCTGAGGAATAAGTGGCCCAGTCAAGTTGACACATAAAATTAACCATCATTACACATGTCTGAATCTGTCCTTCCCTACTTCCTTCCACCACTTTAATTCACCCCATCATAATCTCTTCCACTGATTACTGCAATACCCTCACCTAAGTGATTTACCTGCCTCTACTTCTGTCATCTTCCAGGCCACATTCTGAATCGGCTTGAAAGTCTCTGCCAAAATGCTAGTGTGATCACAGAATTTCTATCCAAAAACTTTCCAAAACCTTCCCTTACCTACAAGATACAGTCCTTTAAGATCCTCAACTTGGCCCACAAAGCCCTTCAATATATGGCCCCTGTCTACTTTTCTTGCCTTGCCTCCATCCTTCACTCTAATTTCCATAAAAGCAGTATTAAACTCTTGTCATTTACCAAAACACACAATTCTAATTCACACAAGTATGCATTTGTACAGTTATTCCCACTGCCTAGTGTGTTCTTATATTATAAGCCAGACATGGACTGATTCTTCAAACCCAGCTACAAATCCTCTGTGAAATGCTCTCTGCTCTGCCCAGGGCAGAAGAAATCATACCCTATCTGTGCTATCTTGTACCTTACACATATTTCTATAACTGCATTCATCAACCTGTTTTGAATGTATTAATAACTCCTCATTGGAATGGAGTGATTCTTAAGGAAAGACACAGAGTTTACTAATCTGGGTTTGTTGCCTGATGTCTGTGCTCCTACCTGGTTGGTGGTCTAAATACCATACACACACATGCGCGCACACACACACACACACACATATAAACAAAAAGTAAAATCAAAAAATATCTTTTAAATACAATGAAATGTAATCATAGGCATATTTAATTTGTCACTACCAACTATGATTTCTTAGCATTAATAATCACATGTACTGATGCACTGAACAATTTAAAAGTAATGTTTACACCACCTGGTGGTCAAACAGAAAATGTTATTTTAAAGTACTTCACAATTAATTTGAAATACAATGTTTCACTTTAAAACAAGTGTCTGTCTTCTGCCTCAAGAAGGATATATAGCAAAGCATATTTGAGAAATGCTGACAAGGAAAGGTCGCAGTTTTGTTTAATCCCACTCTAGCAGCCTGAATTGCACTTCTAACTTTAAATACACCAAGGGAGACAGCAATGTCAAATGCATGATATAAGCTAATGGAATGATGTGTCTTAGCTGAATTGTCTTCACTGTGTGGGGTCCACAAAACAGTGTATTTATTTTTGTATCTGTATTTGTCAGCTTGGTTCAGGACAAATGACAGTACAATTCCTGCCTTCAAGGTGCTCAAACTCTAAACTTTCCTGGTTATCCCTTTCTCTCTCCCCCAAATCGTCCTCTAGTTGGTCAATTTAAACCTTCTTCATCATTGTGCCTTTGGCTTCCTTTCCCTGTTCAAACCTCCTAGGTGTTCCCATTTTTACTACAGCTTCAAACAGTTCCTTTAAGCAGATGGCTTTCAAATCTTTATCTTCAATTCTATCTCCTGCTCCAAGTTCAAATCCCTAGGTACTTCAAAATGACTTCACCTCAGCTATTAAAACACTACAGATCCAAAAGAAACCACATCCTTAACTTACACACTTGGTCCAATTCCCCAATAATGGTGCTACTATTCTCTGTCTCCAACATCTGAAACCGGAGTCAACTTTTATTCTTCCCTGATCCCCATATATATTCCATTGACAAATATTAATACTGCCTTGCTTTGTGTTCCTTGAATTACTAAGTTTGCTCCCATTTCAGGGCCTTTGTATTAAACTTCCCCTCTTCCTGGGATGCTCTCTGCAACCCCAAACCCAATTTTCTCAAAGCTGATTCTCTGTTACAATTCAAGAATCTTTTTTAAGTGTCATTTCTTTAGAGAGCCCTTTCCTGACCACCCAATTTACAGAAGTCTTGCACTGCCTGGTTTAGTGCCATACCCCAGAGCCTGGAATACCAAGTAAGAGCTCAATAAATATCTACTTAATAAATAAAAACCTTTTTTGTATCACCTTTTTTTCCATGCCAAAATAATTACATGTAAGACCTGGGCTATGACAATGAGGCTCTTGTCTCCAATCTTCTTTCTCTTCCAAACATTTTTAAACCCAACTACCCAGTTACTCTGCCTAAATAACCTGTCCCTCAGGTAACCTAAAGGAATCACTTTCAGAAAGCATACTGCTTGGCACATGCATAGCACACACCCAATATGTGTTTGTTTCCCTTCCATTTTCCTACTGGAAAATCTCCAAACACTCCTTGCTGCCTACAGAATAAAGCATGTTTTCCACTGGCTGTCACATTTCTTGTTAATAGGCTCCAACCCAGTTCTCCATCTTATTTTCTAGAACACTCCTTCATGCTCTATGCACCACATTCAAATTAAACCACTTGTCAGTACTTTCCTGTATCTGTACTTTACACTGGTTCTTCTTGCCTGAAATGCCCTAGAATTTATAGCTTTCTAAATCCTACCATCCTTCAAGGTTAGCAACTACCTCCAAAAAGACTTTCAGAAGTCTTATGCGCTAAAGTAAAATAATCACTCTTTCCCTTCTCTGAACATTGGTATCTTTCTCTGGACTGTAGAGTCTCAGTGGGTATAATTAGTGATGTGATCTTGTTTCAGATAAACTGTGTGATCCTATCGGTAGGGCTTAGGCCTTCTCTCTGTATTCTCCACATTGTATCCAATAGCTACTGAATAAAAGGGGGCTGAATAAAAGAACAAAAGAATATCTCTAAAGAAAAAGAGTTACATGGACAAAATTAGGAGCTGATAAGAAGCAGCAATCACTCTTCAGATTCAGTCACTGGGGTGACAAAGATAGGTAAAAAGCATAGTTCTAATTTCACTTTTTCACAAACAGGAAGTATCAGATTGAGAGTGGATCCTTATATTGTGATGCCAATATCACAGCCCTATAGAATAACATAAAACCCATGAAAATACAACCCTCTGCCAAGTGAACCAGTGACCCTACCTGCAGAATTGCCATTTATCTGTGTAGATCTCATGAACACCATGTGGAACTGGTAAACACAATAAAAATATTGAAATCAGCAATATAATCCATTAATTGGCCTCCCAATACTGTGAATGCCAAACTGCACAGCTCTCTACAATCTAGCCCCAATGACCTTTCCTGCTGAGATCCCACAGATATATTTCTCCTTGACCAAGTCTCTTTCCAAAAGAATTTGCCTGAATTTGTTTTCCACCAAGCCATGGGAGCCACTGTTTTGATTTCAGCTCTTGACCACCAGGTTACAGCTGCTCACATCCATACTGTTGAGATGTTGCCTTTAAGTTTGCTTGGTCCCTGAGTCTTTTCTGCTAGACAACTGAGGCTGCCATTCATTCCCACTCAGTGTACTATTTCCCCTACCTACACCACCGTAAGGGAACATACTAAAATTAATTATTCCTAGGCACAGGTAATAAGTATTTCCAGGGAAGGCCTCTAGGAACTCATTTTCTCCTTCAAGCTTCCCAGAAATATCTTTCCATTAAATTAATATTTAATCTTTCCAAGTTCAGTTGTATTTCCTCTCTCTCTCCAGGGTTCACCTTTGCCATTTTACTTTCTGTTTTGCAAAACTAAAGCGTTATATATTCTAGCCATTTCCTTCTATCCTTGCCCTGTGCCGATACACATCCCTTAGGAACCACAGCTTCAGACTCCTACCCAGCTCCTACTCCTACTTACATTCTCCACACAGCAGCCAGAGCAAGAAGTTTAAAACTTCTGCTTACTGCTCACCAAAGGATTCCCACTGTTCTTAAAGTCCTACCTACTGGAACAAACCCTACATAATCTGTGCTCCTGTCCTCTCTCTGGCCTCATCTCCTGCTCTCTATTCCTTACTCTGCTCTACACCTACTGACCTGTTTCTGCTCACTGAGCATGCAAGCTAGTTCCTGCCTCAGGGCCACTTGGAGGACCCTACTACTTTGTAATCATCTCAAACACCTTCTTCTAAATGAGGTCTGGTTCACCACCCTGACTTACTAGATCAGATCATTCCAATGAATGGAACCTGTTATCATATGTTAGCTGTCTGTATTCTGCCTTAGACTTACTTCCAAAGAGGAGGCACCACATCAGTCTTATCACTGTAACCTAAGCACTTAGCATGGTGCCAGGCACAAGGCTCAGCAATTTTGCTAAACGAATCTTATAATAGCACTACAAGAAAAGTGTTTGAAAGATAAGAGGTGAAAAGATTATTTCATCATGGAATAACAGAAATGACTCTTTTCTTTAAAAATTCACAAGATTATTTGAAAATTTTGGTAATAACTCTAGACAGAGTGACAGTTCAAAAATAGAAAACTATTGTAAATTGACCAATTTTGACTCTAGGAATTAGGTGCCTTTTATTTTACTCCAGAATAAAATATTTGAAGGATGACATATAGCTCATTTCATGCCTTAAGTGTATGAACTAATTTATAGGCTTTTTATGAAGACCAAGACTCATTCACATGTCACAGTCTAAAGACATAAGCATTTCCATAGTTAACATTCTTTTTTTAAGTATAGTCTATCTGCCACTAAAGCCTCAAATGACAACTTTATAAGAACATATAAAAATGGCCAACAGTCATATACTTAATTCTGTAGAGTCTGATCTCTATCATAAGAGACAAAGTAAAATATTCTTAATTCTGAACAAGAGGGTTAGCCAGAGAGAGTTCAGTACCTAATTATTATATGTGAAATGTTATTAAAATATATTCTTGTGAGTAGTAAAAAGGAGAGCTCAAAGTCAATTTTTTGCAGACACCTACTGCTAACCAAGCAGAACTCATTTCCACTCATTTTTACTATTCTGATATCCTGAAAATAAAGTCCATTCTCAGGGGCTCTGGTTTTCATAACTTGCGAGTCCGAATTATAAAGCAGTACAGCATAGCTTTAGTATTACAGTTAATTCATCCATCACTCACTCTAAAAATCAGTGGTCTAGGAAATTAAATAAACTTGATCAAAAGAGCAGCATAATCTCTTACCACTAAAAAAATGAAATTAGCACACATTTTTCAGAGAGAAAATAAACAAACTAAATATATTCTGCCTTGCCAGAATAGATGATTTCACAGAGCTTATATTATCTGCAATGCCAAAATATAAAGGTGGTAGAATAAAGGCTAAAAGGACTCTAATGGTGTATAAGTCACAGCCCCCTACCATCAAAGAACTAAGAAAAAATCAGGCCAATAACTAATTCTACTATAAGTCAAAAGGCATTCATGTCAAACAGAGGTACAGGTGAATGCTCTATGAACACAAAGGATTTAGTTCAAAATGGGGAAAAGTCAGAAATGTTTCATATAGTGTGAGTATCAAGAATCACAGAGCTTTCATTAGGGAAGTTTTTGTATCGGTAAGGAGTTTGAACAAGGGCGCAGAGGCAGGGGCATGAGCAATGGCTCAGAGAAGGTGTATCTGGAATGAGGAATGCAGAGGCATGTAGAGAGTAGGATACAGAGCTGAAAAGAAAGTCTGGGTTCACAGTGGGAAGGGACTTGAACATGACCTGTTCCTAGATGACAGAAAGACATCCACTGTTTAAAACATGATCTTAATTGTATCTGAGGAAAAACTGCGGAGGATAAAAAGGGTGGCAGATGACCTACAGGGGACTCCTGAAATGGTCAAGAAATGATATTTTATAGATGAGAGAGAAATCAGAAGTCTCACTGCAGAAGAACAACATTAGATTAGAAATTTTTATAACAATATAAAAAGAGTAGAGAATGAAGAGCAAGTACCATCAATAATTAAACAGGAGAGGGGGAAAAATAGTAGAGATAATAGAGGCTCTGTTCATCCCTCTGGTGACCAAATCAAGGAGCAAACAGCAAGAAAAAAATCACCTGAGATCTAAATGAACAAGCCATACAACTAGGGAGAAATCTAAGAAATCACTCCGCAACAGCAGAAGGTAGGATGGGGCGAGGACATGGGACTGCCAGGTCTCAAGTGGCTGAGTGAGACAGGCAGTGGCAGATGCCTCTTAAAAGGGTCACATCCAGAAGCAGATTTTTGCAGTGATGGACCTGCTCACTCTGAGCACCAGTGCCGAGACATTGTCAGAGTGAGGGCCAAGGCAAGACTTACTCTGTAGAAAAGTGCTCGCATGTCCATAGTTCCCTGTTGAGCCCTTCCCACTCCCAGCGCGTGGACTCAGCACCACCATGGTGGAGATATCATCAAACCGGATAACAGAGGTTGCTCCGCCCATAGGATTCCCTGAAACCCCATCTCCTCCAACTCACTTCCCCATTCAAGCTACATCCAGGTATAGCCTTAGTGAGTCATGTCCTCTTGTTGAGCAGCACCTAGACTCACAGTGGAGGCAGCTGGCTTTGGTTTCTGGAGTGGACTTTTAAGGCAACTTTAATCACAGCATCTGTGGATTGCTTGCTGAATCTTAACAGATGGCCCCGAAAAGGCAGAGGCTTGGGCTAAATTTGGCCTGCAGCTGAACCCCTCTCAGTACTGTGCCACCTACTACACAAAGCCGCACTAATATAATAAGACCGGGAGACTTCGGAGCTTTGCTTAGTATATAGTAACAGACATGGAAAGGCAGCCAAAATGAGAAGACAAGCAGAAACCATATGTGAGAACAGAACAGAGATCCAGAAATAATGGAGTCAAGTAATCTAACAGATGCAGAGTTCAAAACACTGGTTATAAAGATGCTCAGTGAACGTATGGGAAGTGTAGATAAATTCAGTAAGAACTTCAACAAAGAGATTTAACAAAACCCATAAAAATGGAAAAGGAAATTACAAAAGGGAACCAGTCTGAAATGAAGAAAATGTTATCTGAGAAGTATATTAAATGGAATAAACAGAGGGATAAACAAAGTATATAAAGAGGATCGAATGACCTACACAGAGGATGGGAAAGCCAAGGACACTCAATCACAATGGCAAGAAAAAAGAAGTCATGACTATAACAATAATTTAAGGAGCCTATGGGATCCTGTTAAAGGTCAAAAATATCTGTCTCATCAACATAACTGAAGGAAAAGATGTTGAACAGCTATTTGAAGAAATAATGATGGAAAACTTCCCTAACTTGGTGAAGGAAATAGACATGCAACCTCAGGAAGCTCAGAGAATCCAAAAAACTAGGGATTCAAAGAGGCCCACACCAAGACACATCATAATTAAAATGCCAAAGGTTAAATACTAAGAGAGAATTAATTAATTAATTTTATGCGAGGTGACCCTCGGTTGACCTCACAGATTGCAAGGACCTTGTTAGCTTACAATCCCTTATTTTTAAAAAATTTTTTACACCTACAGTACCTGGTCTTCCTAGATGCTCTTCCATTCAAGTACTAACCAGGCCCAACCCTGCTTAGCTTCCAAGATCAGAAAGGATCGGGCTTATTCAGGGTAGTATGGTCGTATATCAAAGAGAAAATTTAAAAACCAGGAAGAGGAAAGTAGATAGTCACCTACAAAAAAGCACCCATAAGACTGGCAGCTGATTTCTCAAAAGAAACTATACAGGACAAAAGGGCGTGACACAAAATATTCAATGTGATGAAGAACCAGGATCTACAACCAAGAATACTTTATCCAGCAAAGCTATCATTTAGAGTTGAAGGACAGATAAAGAGCTCCTTAGACAAAAATAGGCTAAAGGAGTTTATCACCACCAAGCCAGTATTACAGGAAATGTTGGAGGGACTTCTTTAAGAAGAAAAAAACATATATCAAAAACAGGAATAAACAATGGTAACAACTACATTACTATCAATAAGTACCTCAGATGAGAAAGAATTAAGTGCTCCAAATAAAAGATAGAATGAATGAATGTATAAGAAAACAAGACCCCTACATACTGCCTACAAGAGACTTACTTCAGATTAAAAGACACACTGAAGGCAGACTAAAAGGAAGGGGATGGAAAAAGATACGGCCTTGATGGACCTTGAAGGTAGTTAAGTCACACAGAGAAAGTTAAATATTATATAATTTCACTTATATGAAGAATCTAAGGAATAAAAAGAACAAACTAATCAAAAACAGACTCACAAGTATAGTGGACAATATGGTATCGGACAGAGGGGAGAGGGGTTGTGGGGCTGGGAGAATGGATTGAAGGGTTAAAGAAATACAAGTTAGTAGCTAATAGATGGTCATGGGGATGGGGAGCATGGCATAGGGAATGCAGTTAGCATTAATATGTTGGCGAGGTTGAGGGTCAGGGTAGGAAAGGAGCAATTGGGGGAATCATTTTATGAACTATATAGGTGTCTAACCAATGTACCGTATACTGAAACTACTTAAAATAAATAAATTTAAAAAAATAATTAAACAGGATAACAAGTCAAATTCCTACAAAAGTTTCTAAGTAGTTCACTCCTAAGAGAATCAGATCAACAGGCCAGCAACACACTGAAAATCTACCTTCCCACCAGCAATGATAGTCCTCTCCCTTTTTTGGTTCTTTCTTCATTTATGTATGTTTATTCTTAAATTAATCATTGGGCATCTATTGGGTGTGAGACCTTGATGATGATCATTCATTATTAAATACTGAGCACGACGCTCTAGGCATTGCCCTTTTCTTTATTCAAATATGTTGTCAGAATGGATGTTGCAATCACATGCATTGCCATTTACTTCCAAGATGCCTCCTGATAAACATATAGATCCATGATATTCATGCTTTAAAAACTAAGTGTCTATCTACTACTTTCCAGTAAATACAGAAAACTAGTTATTTGAGGCGGGGGAGTGTTTACTACAGAAATATCTTTAAAAAATAATATTTAAGAAATTTTAATAGCTGGGAATTCTTAGTAAAGTTGTTAACAATATTAAAATCAGAATCCATATTTTCTTATAAACTATACAATAGAAAATGTCTCTGAATCAACTGATATAGGGTTTCTCAAAAATATTCCAAAGAATTGCTAATAAGATTTCATAACCAGCTGATATGGTGAATCACCTGCAATATGTAAATGGCTGCAATATGTAAATGGAAGGAATACTTGCTTCTTTCTAAAGAGGCATTTTAACTCATCATGGGCTACTGTGTATTACTACTAATTCAAGGACCTTGAACATTATAGTAAGTATAGCAATAATGTAAGATGATGTGTTACAAAACCATACACCCAATTGTTCAATAAGCTATATACTGTAGCAAACAATACTGAAGGAAGAGCAGAAATACAAGTACTCACTGACTTTAAAAATGATATGCCTTATGATATTGCTTTTACAAGCTAGAAGAAACTGTCTACCATTTACCCTTACAGAATAAAAAAGGAGGTTGAAAGAAATGCCAGTTTTTATCCTATAGTTGTTCACTATTGACAAAAAAGAGCTTGAGATCCCCACCAAAGGCCCAACTCTAAACCCTAGCTGTTCCGCCAGCATATCCAAAGATACACGTAAATATCTGGCTCTTCCCCTAGCTGCCTACACACCCTCCCTCCCCTCTCACCAGTGTAGTCTATGCTTATAAATTTCACAATTCAAGTAAATTAGACTAGACTAACTCTACAGTCAAACGCATCCCCGCAGTATGGCCTATATCGGTGTGTTCTAGTGTTTCAAATAAATAACTGCAGCATACTCCTGAAATATGCCAATAAAATGAGGGGATTAAAGTTAGGTGGAATAAATAATGAAAACTTGTAATAAAGGCATTTAGGTTGAACACAGAAAATACAGATTTACCTTAAATCAATATTTCTGGCTGTCCTTTAGAATAATCTATGGATTGTGAAAAAATGCTGCTGCCTCGGCGCAAACCCCTGAAAGTCTGATATAATTGGTCTGGGGTGCAACACAAGCAACAGGGTTTTTAACAGCTCCACGGGTAACTCTAATGCACAGGCAGGGTTCAGGTCTACTGCCTGGAACTGTAGACTTATGTCTATCAACACTAAAGAGGCAAAGCCTCTCAGAAAGTTATTAAAAAATAAAAATACTTGTAATAATTTTAAGTTGCAAATCTAATTAATGGATCTTCTCTTTTTCACACAGATATGTAGGTACAAAAGGCTTAGATTCATATGGTGTTTGCTGTTAAAAAGGCAAGTGAGCAGCTAAGTTTGTCTTCACTGTGTTCATCATCATAGAAGCCTGTGCATGGATAAGGCACTTCTTTAAAGAGAAGTTTCAGAGGGACTAGAAAAGTACAGATCACTGACACACACAGTTCTCTGGGTCCAGTTCCTGCTGTATCTCTTGCCCTGTCAAACATCAGAGAACTGCACAGTTACACAAAGCAGCCCACCAGCATGGACTTGTCCTACTTTACACTGACTCTTGTTTGGAAATTACAGATATGATGAAACACCTTGTGGTTCACAGGATGAAAAATAATCAGATGAGGATAAACACAAAGTATGAAGAAACAACTTCAGAGTTATTAAAGGCACAGTTATTAACAGAATTAGGTATTAAAATATGTGAAATGGAATCTAACCTATATAAAGTGGGTCAAAAAATAAGGTCATTCTATCGAAAATTTTATCTTACAGAAAGAATGAACAAATTGTACTAAATTCCAGGGTAAAGGGTATATGTTATTAGAATAACAATGGAAGGGAGGAAAAATGCCAAAATTCTACAATATTCTGCTTTATTGACAATTTTTTAAAACTCCAAATACAACAAAAGTACATACTTATTATGAAAATTTTTACCAATTACTTTTCACCAAGTAGTTATTTGTCGAACTGATGTAAAATGTTAACATTTTTGTATGTATATCATTTTACATAGAAAATCCTACCTTAGCTCATGAAAATTACTTATACTACAAATATTTATAAGCATAATCAGAGGTGGTAATTTAAACATCAAGGCAAGAACATCTTTGAAAAACTTCTGTGCAGTGTAAGATCTCACTGAATCAAGCACCAAGGGAGGGCACAAAAGCAACTTAGTCTTTGTTCTTCATGTGACTTATTAATTAAAGGAGTAATGAGGAATTTTTAGAGCTAGGATTTTGAAAGCATAAGAACGGCTTTCTCTGGAAGCAATCTTTTTTATTTATTTCAAAGCACAACATTTGGCAGGCATAGTCTGAATGCATTAAAGACACATAGGCAATATTTCTCTCCAACTCTCAGAGAAATGGGGGAGGCCAAAAACAAGAAAACTTATCAAGCGCTTACCATAAAATGATGTGAAATAATGGATTTGCTCAATGGCTGAGAGCAGCTGCCACCTCAATGTCTCCTTCAAAGCACATACAACCCACAGCGGAAGCACTCTCTGATGTATATCACTTTCACACTAACTCTAAGAAATGCTTATCAGCAATTTAAGTTTTAAAATTCTCATAAATCATGTTTCCAAAACAGGAGATTCAATTGTAAAGTCCACTGTTTACCTGCAGTATAAGAAAGGTGTAATGCCCCTCCTTGTAATGAGTGCTGCCACACAAATCACAGAAGAGCCCACACACACCACACCTTCCTCTGCAGAGACTCTCTCCCAAGCACTGCTGGTTTTGTACCATTTTTACTGATACATGTGCTTTGTCTCTGTATTCAAGGTTAGCTAGTTTAGCTCTCAGTATGACCCAGAATATAAAGCAAGTATTTTTGTTTATACTTCCAAGTACACGATATAAAATTTTATTTATGAGTAAATGTGTTTTGTTTTATTGCTTGCAACATGCTGGCATTCATTTATAGCAGTATATTTCCTTTTAGTTTTGTTACTTTATATACTCCTTAAGGATTGGTGTAATAGTATAATGTAATCAAATTTAAGGTTTGCTACTGATTTCTACTATACAGTATACTGCATTTTCTATCTAAAAAATTCCTATCCAAATATTTTTCTTTTAAATTACTTGAAATAGATATAAGAAAAATGATGTTTTCCCTGCAAAAAAAGGGGGGTGGGGAGGTGAGGGTGTGTTCTCTTACAACTGTATGCCTTATATTCCAGAAAATACGGCTTATATTAAGACTCCACTATCACAGTACATATGGGTGCTCATTAGGAAGGGAGGGGAGAAGTAAGGATGGAGGGAGGAAGTAATATAAAGAGAGAAGAGAGAAGTTCTCCTAGAAGAAGAATCTATAATACACAGTCCTTGGATTCCTATTAAGTTTATGTACATATTTCGTTGAACAGTATGGAACAGGTCAAACAGTTTTGAAGGTCATGTTAATGTTACTATTCTTTCCTTGTTCCTCTCACTTCTACTACCTGCCTCAGCTTGACCAGGCTCTAAATGAATACTTTTTCAATTCTTTGGTGCCTAGGGTCAAATATTATCAGTTGGCATTAAGAAATCTTTCATTTCCATGACTATTTTGTAACACAGAGATATAAAAGTACAGCATAGGGAATATAGTCAATAATATTGTAATAACTTCGTATGGTGTCAGGTGGGTACTAGACTTATCAGGGGGAAATAAGTCATATAAATGTCTAACCACTATGCTGTACACCTGAAACTAATATAATATTGAATGTCAACTATAATTTAAAAATAAAAACAAAATTTAAAATAAAATTCTCCTCTGTAAAGTGAAAGTTTTTTGTTTTTTTGTTTTTTTGTTTTTGTTTTTTTTTTTTTCCACAGGCCCACCTACAAATTCCTCCTGATTCATTACACTCAGATATTTTGGATTGGGGATGAATAGGTATCTACTGACCCCTTTTCTGATGAGGTCCTATTATGCTCCCTGAATATATATTTCACTTTTGCTTATACCAGTGGTTCTCAAACTTCAGTTTTCATCAGAGTTACCTGGAGGGCCTCTTAAGCCACAGGTTGCTGGGCTCATGCTCAGAATGTGTGATCCAGGTAAGTAAGGAGTAGGATCTGATCATCTGCATTTTTAACAAGTTTCCACTTGATGCTAATGCCACTGGTTTGCGAAGCTCACTTTGAGAACCACTGGTTTAGGAAAATACCTTAATGTACTAAAAAGGCATCACTTTGGGAACCTAGAGGAATTGCACTTCATTTACTTATCTATTCACCTTTAAGCAAGTGACTTAACTCTATTTCCTCATTTTTCTGCACCAAAGGCAAGAGGTGGGACTGACTTCTTAGACAAGAGTTGAAGCAGCAGAGAAAAAAATGCAAGAATGAAAATCAAAAGGCAGTCTAAAAAAAGAAAGGACAGGACCAGGAGACAGATTTAGAGATAATGGAAGCTGGATTTTAAAAGAGAACTCCTTGAGGAACTACCAGAAACTAACACAAGCAAACCACGAATAATAAAGAGGCACCTACGCCTACCTGAGAAGAGTCTAAGGAGAGGAGATGGTGGCTCTTTCTTGAGGTCCAGGGCCAGTTTCTCCACTTGTGCTCTGTATTTCTTCTGAGTTTCAGGCCCCAAGCCACCTATAATCCCTTTATTATGCTCTCCCTTTTGAATTTTCAACTTTCCTCTCTCTGTGAATTTCTTCCCGACAAAGTATCAGTATGCTGAAGTCTTTTCCATCTTAACAACAAAAGAACTTTCCCTCTACCTTGCATCTTCTCCAACTACCAGCCTTTTTTCCTTCCCTTCAGCAACAACCCTTCCTCTTTATCAGACCCAGCAGAATCCACATCACCTTTGAGCTTATCAAAAGTGCAGAATCTCAAGCCTACTCTCATTTACCCCTCTTTCTCGGATTTCCTTTTTGTTCTGATAATGGAACTGATATTATTCCAATTATTTCCTCAGTAGAAACTACAGTCTAGAGCTATCTATTCACTGCACAGTGATCTTATTCTAAAAAAATAGATTTCAGGGTGTCCGGGATCCAAATATTAAATCCAGAATCGTCAGGGTATCTTTAGAGTTCTAACAGAATCTTAAAATTTAAAGACAGAGAAATAGCAAAAAGCTATTTTAAAAGCCTGCAAAAAATATAATCCTAAGTATCAGAGCTAGATTAAAATTTGCTACAGGTTAATTAAACTATTTTTTTTAAATCACACTGAAAAAAGAACACAAAAGAATACAGAGATCTGAATTTTTTTTTTTTAAATCACACTGAAAAAAGAATACAAAAGAATGCAGAGATTGGAAGTCAACATTGTCACTCTTCATTTATTCTGTTCTGATTAAACCACTGTATGTATATATGGCTCTCTCAAAGATAAGAGCCCTGAAACTCATCCTACCTTAGTGGGTCTCCTTTCCTAGGATGCTGGATCTTGCTCTCTGGATCCGTCTATCACTACAGATCAGCAATGCCATTTTGCTCCATGTATTAACACTCACATACACCATGTCTAAACTTATTCACTCAACAAATATCTCCAAGTCCACCTCCACCTCCACCTCCACCCAGTGCTAACCCTAGGAATATAGTAGTGATGAGAAAAGACATCTGTAAGCATGGAGTTTAGGTTCTACGAGGACAAAAACTGCTTAAACAATTAAAATTAAGCTCATGAATGCTGTGAAAAGTACAGAATAGTATAGTGCTCCCCAGCAGGAGAATCTAATCTAGTTTAGGGAGGCTGTAAATAAAGACAGAAGGTGTATTTAAATTACATTAGAAAAAAAGAATAGCATATAGCCAAATGAGGAGAGAAAGAACATATCCTACAGAGGAAAAAAAATGTGTAAAAGCCTAGCTCTAAAAGAGAATAAGGTTGATTCAAGTAGGTAAGTGAAAAAATTCCACATGTCACAGTGCAGAATGTAGAAGGCATAGTAGTGAGAGTTTGGGCTATGGAGGTAAGCAAGTGCCAAATTGTGGAGAAACTAGTAGCCCATTTTAAATATTGTGGGTTTGTCCTAAAGTAATGAGAATCCTTGAGACTAGGCTGCAATCTAGATTTGAAAGTGACAAGGCTATAATTATAAACATGGAGTCTGATTGGAATAAATCAGGAAAGACCAAGGAAGTGGCACTGGAAATGGAGAGAAGTAGAGAGACTCCAGAAATGTAAAGTATACTAAGCCTACCTAGGGGACTACTTGGGCATTCAAGACACAAACTCTCCTGGAACCCAGCCTGGGCCAAGAAGATGGTTGTATCATACAATGAGATTCAGAGCCTGGTATAAGGAACAGATCTGGAAGGTTTGACGATTTCCATCTGGACTACTGCATATTGTTGGATGCTCAGCTGCCCTCATCTAAGCTCAGCCTCTAAAGCTCCTGGATCTTTGGACCTTCTTATTCCCTATCTTCATACACCATTTCTACCAGAGCCAGCTCCTGTCATGATAACTAAAATTTTACATTTCTAAATCATTGCCTTGTCACTACTAAAGCCATGAAATATTCTGAGCTTTTTAAACCTTAACTTTAATTCCTTTGTATGCTGATGATCTCTAGTATCAAAAGATCATTTTTATATAATGAGTAAAACATGTCTAATATATAATTATCAGTTTACTATAAGTTATTTGGAGACTTTCATTATAATCAATGTTAAATTAAGGGTACATTCTCAGATTTTTATGTACATTATACATGTGTTTTAAATCAACTGCAATTTTAAGCAAATTTCCATCATTGTATTTCATGATTTACATGTGAAAACTAAGAAGAAAATACTTAAGTATTCATTTTCTATGCTCTTTCAGGATCTGTAAAACTGTGAACACCCCAATATATAAATGCTGAGCTCCACGAATATGACTGCAAGTCAATTATTTCCAATCTTTCCTTAGTATGTAGTCTGGGACAAGGAAAAACAAAAATATGGGACAGAGGCTGAGTGGTCCGGACCAGAAAGTAGCCATCAAGAGACAAAAACAAAGTCTACACTGGGTCTGGCAAGGTGTACACAGGTGGCTGGGATATCCAGCCATTGTTCAGATCCCTGGTCAACAACAGTCTAGCTAAAAACTTTTTTCTAAATCCAGAGTTACACAAGATAAGCAGGGTCTGGGGCAGGCAATGGAGCACTGCAAAAAAGCAAGTCTGTCAAAAGCTCAGATGATTGCTTTTTACCTTTCACTGGCCCCTGCCCAACCTTAGAACAATATAGGCAAAACAAGTCTAAGGCTTTAATAGATTAACCCAGTGGGCATGAGCATACTTCTGCCAAAAGAAAACT
Organism: Rousettus aegyptiacus; assembly: GCF_014176215.1. Taxonomy (NCBI): domain Eukaryota; kingdom Metazoa; phylum Chordata; class Mammalia; order Chiroptera; family Pteropodidae; genus Rousettus; species Rousettus aegyptiacus. Next base: position 122,652,346 of record NW_023416284.1, on the reverse strand, counting down.
GGAGTGACTTAGGAGGAAGGAAGTTGGATATTGAGAAGACAACTGATTGTGTCTGCCGTGCATCACCAAAGAGTTTTGAGAAATGTGTCATTGGATATTTGACTTCTTTGATTTTTCTTCCCTTTCTTCCTTCCTTCCTCCCTCCTTCCCTTTTTTTCTCTCTCCCTCCCTCTCTCCCACTACTAAGGAGCATTTCAGTGAAATAAACAAGAGCAAGGTCTAGTTATCCCTTATACAGTCTAGCACCTTTATAAATAAAATAAGTATATTTCTCTTTAAGAAGCTGTAGGAAAATAAATCAAAAGAAATAATGAGTTCCTAAAATGGTGTAAAAATCATATCATACTTTCTTGTATGTTTACTTTGTCATTTCAGCTCTGCTTTAGTTAATTCTGGGTTGTTCTGCTGCTTCAGCGGGTAGTTAATGCTGTAAATTAAGTTCTCCAGCCCCTCAATTTGTCAAGAAGCATGTCACTCAATATTTGTTAAAGGCCTGCTGTCTTTAAATACTTGAGAACAGCTGCATTAGCAAAGCAACCCTGAAAATTCCAGAAAAAAAGTTTTTAATGATATGAAATACATCTGTAATATAGTTTTGACTTTCAGGTATGGAGTTTTCTTAGAGCAAGGCATATCAGCCTTTCAAATTATACATCTTTAAGTAACAGCTGTGTTCCTCCTTTATTTTCCTATCAATCTAATACCTCCACCTCTTAGGATTTTTTTTTTCTTTTCATCTTTAATAGTGGCCTATTTATTTGAACTATCCATTTATTCCTCATTTTTTAAGTTTACGCTAACAGGTGGAGAGACAGATTACTTCCAAACATCTGCAATAAAACACTTTACCTGCAACTCCTGCTGTGAGTAAAACTGATCTTAATTATGTGATATTCGAAAATTCTCTCACAGGTGCTATAAGTGAAAGTTCTCAGTGTTAAGAACAAGTTATCACCTAGGCTCTCACTGTTAGGCACACTCAAGTTCAAAACAAATATACAAACCACTATATTAGTGTTATAAATAGACCCTTCATGATAAACAATAGTTTTGATATCACCGATGTTTATGATAGTCACACTTTAAAATTACTTGAAATTTTTACACCTGTGCCATATCAATCATACAACTTCACAGAAAAAAAAATTTAAGAAATTGATTGTTTGCTACTCACTGGGTATCATACCTGGAAGATTCTACAGAGACTAAAATGTGGCTACAAATTGTATAACACTATTTTGGCTCATACAATAATGAGAGTTTAGTAACATCTGGGTATTAGATTAGTGAGTTTTCCTGATTATTCCCAAAACTAAAATTAGTGAGAACCCTACTACCCACAGTGCTCATGTATGCACTACACCTGCACATTACTAATGAGATAGTCACATGTTTTTCAAGGCTTCTTTTCCTCTGCCCACCTCTGAAATGTTGGAACCCACAATACCCCACTCTCCAGCTCTATTCTCCCCATGAGTCTCATCTACTCACAGTCTCATTCAGCTATTAAATGTCAGTGAATCATAAATCTGTCCCTATAATTCCAGTCTGCTCACTCCCTTTGAGATTCAGGACTTGTTTCCAGCTTCCTATTAGGTAATCCCTGTATGTGCAAGAATTAGCCTAATACTCAGACAAACCTGAACTCAACCTTTTATCCTATAAGTCTTTTTCTGGATTCAAAGCTTCACAATCAATTCAATAACCAGGATTGAAAACCTCATTTATCCTAAATGTCTCTCTCTCTCCCTTAACAACTCTCTGAAATCATTCACAAAGGTCTGAAGTTCTATTCTGAAATCATTCATACTTGTCTGACCTACTTTTAGTTCTATCATAGATCTAATTCAACTTTTCGTTCTTCATCTTGGCTTTAGTGAATGCTTTTAAAACTTGCCCTCCTTGCCTCCAATCATTGTGACAGCCAAAACATCCTCTATACTCCACTTCCACTTGACAAATATTTATTGAGTACCTTCTGTGTGTCAGGCCTTCAAGTGGGCATTTAGTAGAGAGTACTGAGTAAGACAAAGACACACTCCTCAGTGCACTTGGACTCTAGCTCATATTAGGCATCAACCAAGTAAACAAATGAAATAATCCATAGTGGGTGTGTAAAAATTTAAGTGGTGGGGGATGCTGTGTATACAGACTGGACACTTTAGAAAGAGAAGAGGCCAGCCACGAAGAGAGCCAAAGACAAGAGCATAACAAAGGCCTGAGGCAAAAAGAGCCTTCAAGGACTGGAAGGAGGCCTGTGGTGACTGAGTTACAACAGAAAGGTTGCATGAGATGAGGTGGGAGAGGTGAGGAGAGGTGAAATCACCCCAGCAATATAGGCCATGATCACAAGTCTGGGTCGCATGGGAAGCAGATCTGTAAACCAGAGAAGGGTTTTCTACAAAGGAGTAGTGTGATCTGGTTTACATTTTCAAAAAAAAAAAAAAAAAATCACCAGCATTATGTTTCCCAATCCCAACATGAGGTTCAGTCCTCTGCATCAAAAAAGTTATATGGCTCCTGATGAATGAGGTGACCACATGTTCTAGTTTATTCAAGTGAGTCCTGGCTTTTGCCTGTTGTCCTAGTATAATTAATAGTCCCTTCCTTTCACTCTCATAAGGGCCCTACAGACCATAAACTATATGGTCAACTCGCTGATAAGAAATAGGTAAAATAGTCCACAGGCTGACATTCCAGGCCCTTCTTCTTCTTCTTCTTCTTCTTCTTTTCTTTTTAAGTGTATTGGGGTAACATTGGTTAATACAATTATATAATTTTCAGGTGTACATTATCGTTTGACATCTATTGTGTGTTTACTACCCAAAGTCCAGGCCCTCCTGGACCAGATCCTAACTCAACTCTCTTCCTTTCTCGCCCATCACATCTCTACCTTACAGTGTTCTGGTCACTCTGTGAAATGTAATGCTGGCAGTATGCTGAATGGGACATATACCCTCTACTGCTGTGCCTTTGCTCACGCTCCTGCGTCTTCCCGATTGCTCTGTGACCATCTCACTGACTAGTGGCCAGACCCTCAAGGGCCAGATCTGAGAAGCATTTTGAGAAACTAGGCAGAATAAATAGCTTCCCCTCCTGCACTTTGTTAGTACCTCTATTATTATATTCACTATAACTAGGTTAATTATTGGTCTGTTTTGCCTGCTAAAATAGTAATGTAAGCAAGGACAGCCCTCCTCCTATGTTTTTGGGTCCTCATCACCCACAGCATGCCTTGTCCATGGCTAGTACTTAATATATGACTGCTAGATGAATTATTTAATAAAAAAGCAGCATAAAATACATAGTATAATAAAGTTGAACAATATGATTTTAAAATTAACTTATCCAGTAAGCTTAAAATATTATTGCCTTCACATCTATTTTCATTCTCTAACTTCATCCCAATGTCTAATTTAGCCCCATTAATTAGGAAATGAGAATATTTTAATAAATGGCTACACATAAAAAATCTTTATAGGGAGAGAAGTCGTCTTGTTTTAGGATACTAAACAATGGCTAAATAATTGTGAAGCTGAAATAAAACAAATGGATATATTAACAAAAGGCAGTTTCATGCACTCACCACTCTTAAACAATCCAGAACGAATCCTGCTCAGAACAAGTTTTTGACGTAATTGCAGAACTTCAGCTTCCAAAGCTTCTACTTTTGATTTCCACTTAGACTCCTGCCCAGACACCACCCTTGCAAGGTGTTCTGTGTATTCTCTGCTGCTTTTGTCTGCTGGTTTTGAGCGGATAATTGCCAAAGCCAGAGCCAGCTTTGAAGTTCTCAAAAACCATGCTTGATGATCCATCTTGGCTTTCGTCCCTATAATCGATAAGAAAAAAAGGAACAAATTCCTTTTAATTTTTACAGTGCATTTCATTTGCTCAAAATTGATTTGCAGAGTAACACTAATTAATAAGTTTACACTACAATTTAACAACTAATGAAAAATTCTCAAAAAGTAAAAACAGCATGAAAAATATGCAGATGAAAAATGCATACACAGGCGTATTAAGATTCAAAACAGTAGGTTTGAACAATTTGACAAATTCTTGGGGTGGAAAAAATAGACATTAATTTTTTACTGATTTCCAACCAGAGGCATACATCAGAATCTCAGAGGGATGTATAGTCCAATATATATTACATACACATATTTTATGTACATACCTGGTCTATATCCCCCAAAGTTCTAATTCAACAAATTTAGGATAGGACTGAGCATTTTTCTTAATTTTTTAAAAAATTACTTTTGACATACAATTTTATGTAAGTTTCAGGTATACAACAAAGTGATTAGACATTTATATATAACTTACAAAATGATCACCCTGATAAGTTTGAACATCTGTCTGTATCATTGTCTTTGTTTTTTGTTTGTTCGCTTGTTTTGTTTTTTCTAGATTACACATGGAAGTGAAATACAGTATTTGCCTTTCTCTCTCTAGTTTATTCCGCTTAGCATAATACTCACTAGACTCACCCATGTTGTTGCATATGGCATAATTTTATTTGTTTTTATGGTTGAGTAATATTGCATTGCATGTATGTACTGCATCTTCTTTATCCATTTGTCTATCAATGGATACTTAGGTAGCTTCCATATCTTGGCTATTGTAAATAAAGGGGCAAAGAACATAGGGATGCATATGTCTTTTTGATTTAATGTTTTTGATTTCTTAAGATAAATACCCAAGAGTGGGGTCTCTGGGTCATATGGTAGTTCTATTTTTAATTTTTTAAAGAACCTCCATACTGTTTTCTATAGTGGCTGCACCAATTCATAATCCCAGTGCATTTCAGTTTTTCTCCATATCCTCATCAACACTTATTTGCTGATTTCTAGATGACAGTCATTCTGACAGGTATGAGATGTTATCTTATTGTGGTTTTAATTTTTCCTTTCCTTTATGATTAGTGATGTTGAGCATCTTTTCATATGTCCATTGGCCATTTGTATGTCCTCTTTGGAGAAATGTCTATTCAGGTCCTCTGCCCTTATTTTAATAGGACTATTTGTTTTTTTGGTGTTAAATTATATGAGTTGCTTATATATTTTTGGATATTAACTCCTTATCAGATGTATCTTCTCCTTCAGTAGGTTGTCTTTTGGTTTTGTTGTGTGGTTTCTGTTGCTGTATAAAACTCTTCAGTTTGATGTAGTCCCATTTATTTTTTCTTGTGTTTCCCTTCCCCAAGGAGACATATTCAAAAAAATATTACTAAGAGCAATGTCAAAGAGTTTACTGCCTAGGTTTTCTTCTAGGATTTTTATGGTTTATATGGATTATAGATTTAAATGTAAGATCTTCATTTCTCTTTCTGATAGTTCATTATTGGTGAATAAAAATGCAACTGATTTATGAATATTAATTTTGTATCCTACTACTTTACTGAATTCATTTATCAGTTCTAACAGTTTTTTGGTAGAGTCTTTAGGATTCTCTATATATAGTATCGTATCATCTGCAAATAATGAGTTTTACTTCCTCCTTTCCAATTTGGATGCCTTTAATTGTTTCTTGTCTGACTGCTGTGGCTAGGACTTCCAATACTATGTTGAATAAAAATGATAAAAGTAGACATCTTTATCTTTTTCTTGATCTTAAGAAAAATGCTTTTAGTTTTTTACCACTATAATGTTAGCTATGGGTTTGTCATATATGGCCTTTGTTGTATTGAGATATATTCCTTCTATTCCCATTTCACTGAGGACTTTATCATAAATGAATGCTGGATTTTGTCAAGTGTTTTTTCTGCATCTATTGATATGCTATTTTTGTCCTTCATTTTCTCTATGGGATAAATCACGTCAATTGATTTGCAGATATTGAACCAACCTTGCATCCCAGGAGTAAATTCCAATTGATCGTGATTTATGATCTTTTTAATGGATTGCTGAATTTAATTTGCTAATATTTTGTTGAAAAATTTTACACCTATGTTCATCGGTGATATTGGTCTATAATTTTCTTTTTTATAATGTATTTGTCTGGTTTTAGAATCAGGGTAATTCTGGCCTCCTAGAATGAGCTTGGGAGCATTCCCTCTTCTTGAATATCTTGGAATTATCTGAGAAGGATAAGTATTCATTCTTCTTTGAATGCTTGGTAAAATTCACCTGTGAAGCCATCTAGCCCAGGACTTTTGTTTATTGGGACTTTTTGATTGCTGATTCAATTTCATCAGCAGTAATCTGTCTGTTCAGATTTTCTGTTTCTTCCTGATTCAGTCTTGGAAGAGTGCACGTTTCTAGAAATTTACTTCTTCCAGGTTGTCCAATTTGTTGGCATATAATTGTTTAAAGTATTTTTTTTTTATAATCCTTTGTATTGCTGTGGTGTCAGTTGTCACTTTTCTTTAAATTCTGATTTTTATTAATTTGGGTCCTCTTTTTTTCTTGATGAGTCTGCTTAAAGGTTCATCAATTTTGTTTATCTTTTCAAAGAACCAACTCCTGGTTTCATTGATCTTCTGTACTGTTTTTTAGACTGTATTCCATTTATTTCTGCTCTGATCATTATCATTTCCTTCCTTCTACTGATTTTGGACTTTGTTCTTTTTTTCTAGTTACTTTGTGCATAAAGTTAGATTGTTTAAGATTTTTTCTTGTTTCTTCAGATAGGCCTTTATTGCTATAAATTTCCCTCTTAAAACAGTTTTGGCTGTGCCCCATAGATTTGTGGTTGTTGTGTTTTCATTTTCATTTGTCTCAAGGTATCTTTTGATTTCTTCCTTGATCTCATTGTTAACCCATTCATTGTTCAGTAACATTATATTTAGACCATATGTGTTTGTGCGTTCAGTTTCTTCTAATTGATTTCTATTTTCATACCATTGTGATCACAGAAGAGGCTTGGTATGAATTCAGTCTTCTTAAATTGAGACTTGTTTTGTGGTCTGACATGTGTTCTATCCTAAAAAAATGTTTCATGTACACTTGAGAAAAAATTATTGTTTTTGAGTGAAATGTCATAAAAATATCAATAAAGTCTATTTTATCTAATGTGTCATTTATGTCAACAGATATTAAAGTCCCCTACTATAACTGTATTACTGTCAACCTCTCCCTTTATGTTTGTCAATATTTGCTTTATATATTTAGGTGCTCCTACATTGTGTGTGTAGATGTTTATGAGAGTTATGTCCTCTTGTTGGATTGATTACTTTATCATTGTAAGATGCCCTTCTTTGCCTCTTGTTACAGCCCTTGTTTTAATGTCTATTTTATCTGATATGAATATTGCTACCCAATTTGCATGACTTATCTTTTTCCATCCCTTTACTTTCAGCCTGTGTATGTAGATCTAAAGTGGGTCTTCTGCAGGCAACATATGTATGGGTCTTGTTTATTATCCATTCAGCCACCCAATGTCTTTTGAATGCAGCATTCAATCTATTTACATTTAAAGTAACTATTGATAGGTTATGTTGTTACTGCCATTTTAGTATTTATGTTTTTTTATCTTTTTTTCCTCCTCTTCTTCTGAAAGTAGTACCTTTAACACTTCTTGTAATACTGGTTTGGTGGTGATTAACTCTTTTAACTTTTTCTTTTCTGGGAAGTTATCTATCCTTCAATTCTAAATGACAGCCTTGCTGGGTAGGGTAATTTCCATGCAGGTTCTTGCTTATCATCACTTTGAATACTTTATGCTAGTCCCTTCTGTCCTGCAAAGTTTCTGTTGAGAAATCAGTCGACAGTCTTATGGAAGTTCCCTTGTAGGTAGCTAACTGCTTTTCTCTTGTCATTTTTAAGATTCTCTCTCTGACATTAAAACAACCTTTGACATTTTAATTATGATGGTTCTCGGTGTGAACCTGTTTCGGTTTATCTTGTTTGGGACTCTCTAGGCTTCCTGTACATGTATGTTTATTTCCTTTGAGGTTAGGGAAATTTTCAGTCATTATTTCCTCAAATAGGTTTTAAATCCCTTGCTCTATCTCTTCTCCTATTGGTACCCCTATGACGCAAATGCTGGTGTACTTGATGTTCTCCCAGAGGCCCCTTAACCTATCCTAATTTTTTTGAATTCTTTTTCCTTCCTGCTGTTATGATTAGGTGTTTTCTGCTACCTTATCTTCCAAATCACTGATTTGACACTCTGCTTCATCTAATCTACTGATGATTCCCTCTGATGTATTCCTCATTTCAATTATGATATTCTTCATTTCTGATTAGTTCCTATATGGTTTTTTTCCCCTCCATTTTTATGTTTCTTATCTCTTTGTTAAAGTTATCACTGAGTTCATATACTCTTTGTTGAAGTTCATTAGCATCCAGAAGTGAAACTTTTATATTTCGATGAGTCTAGTCTGTATGGAACCACTAAAATAAATTGTTTATTTAATTATAAGCCCTTTTCTCCTCTAATTCATTCTACTAAGTCTTAAAGTCCATGTTTTCCAACTCTGCATTCCTTAATGGGCTTTACTTACTGCCTTCAACCAAACCACTCGATACTGAGAACAATCTTTAAAACATCTGCAATGTTTAAATTGTGACTCTGCTCTGATTCTGCACTTCCAAAGATTTCTAATTGCCACCACGAGCATACTTTTCAGACCAGCGCCATGTGACAATATGAATGTATTTGAGGATAACGTTATAGACCACAACATTCATTAGTTAAATATCATCACCTCTACTGAAGTATAAGCCCCTTTGTGGGCCTCCAAAAAGAGGTCGTCTGTACATAAAATGTGCTACATGACAATTTCAATGAATAGTTGAAAGTAGGCCCAGAAAATTCATGACCTTTGGCTGCCATACCTATCCTACTAACAACTTTAAATTTTCACCCACATTTCAAACTTTATTTCCTCCAATTTCTCAAGCCTAACCTGCAACTGTGGTTGGATCACACTCATAAAAAGAGATGTACACATTTACATCCCTGCTCATAAATTTTCCCTAGGAGTGATTCCCTGACTCTCTTATAGCTGCCAAGGCTCTCACTGCGACTCTTCAAAGAACAGCTCATATACCACCATATAAAGACTTTTCAGACTAATTTCCACCCACAGAGATGTGTACTTATTTGATATCCTATAATTTAGTACTAAAAGTATACACTCTAACAGGTTGCATAAAGCTGTTTCATTATAATCAGAAATTTGTGTAAAGTACAAATAATATAATTTCGTATAATAGAAAACTGGAACCAACAATTAGTTAAGTAAACATTACTTATCTATTAAAAATTGGATTTTCAGAGATTTTTTTATTAGCATGGGACAGTGTTTATGGTACACTGAGTGGAAAAAAGTGAGGACATGAAATTACATGTGCAGAAAGACCTCAAATTATGTAAAATTAGGAAATAGGAAAGAGTAAATAGGATTTATCTCTAACATTAAATTATTGGTGATTCTTATTCTCTAAATTTTCCTAGTTTTATGCAATGAATATATATTGAATTACATTTTTAAAAAACTCACATAATGACTAGTTTTCTAAAAGCAAAGTACAGCTGCCATTTTTTTTTAACCTTTCACAGGTGTAGAATACACAAAGGACTAGATACTGTTTAGTAGGACAAACTAATTAGAATTACAGCTTCACTTATTTTAGCTTTCACAGCAACCATTTTTCTTGGCTGGTTCATCCTCCATCTGTTATGTCAGCAATAGGGTGCGTTAAGCTCTCTGCCTCTCAGCACTTCAGAAAAGAATCCTGTGTGCAGAGAGCACAGAGCTACAGATGACTCTCCCTAAAGATACAAGCTCACTATTATATACAACAGTACTGACTAAAATTAACAACAATAATAACAAAAATAGTAAGTAGCCTACTTAAAGTATATTGGTTGGAAAAGGATCTGACATCAATTATGAATGGTGAGAATCTAGGCTAAAAAAAAGAAAAATAGTTTAAAAATAGTTTATTAGCACAAGAGTACAAAGTTCTCTGGATAATAAAAATGTAGCAAACTCTCTGTCACCTTGCAGAGATATTTAATTGATTTAAGAGAGCGAATAAATGTTCTGATTTTTAAGTTGTCACATGTAATTTGTTAACAGTCTTAAAACCATGCCAGATATCAGTCAACAGAAAAAAAATGATCAAATTATAAAGTCTGTCTGGATCATAACTATCTCAGGGTCACTTGTCTGAACGTTAATCAGAACTGTACCACAAGTGAACAGAAACGAATTGCTAATAGATATATTGGTACAGGTTTCTATGGTATAAATTATACCCAAAACACACAAAAAACTATAAACAACAACCAAACAGAATCAGGTTTTCAAACTGCTTCCTCTGTTTTGGGGAGAGATTATAAACATATGCTGTTCTTATTTTAGGAGAGCATTTCTATCCTCGATGTGCCACTTGAAAGGTTGAGATAATTCTACTTCCCCTAAAATTTCATGGGGGAAAAAAAAAAAATATGAGCTTCCTAAACATATTCTCTGTTCAATCGAGGAAAGACCAGTAGTTACTTGCAGAAAGCCTTTTTAAAATCCTATTTATATTCAAATAATTATAGTAAATAATTAAAATGAACATTTAGTGTTCCCCAGTCAGGTATTTAGTATCTTTGAATTCTTAATGGCTAAAAATATAAAATTTTAATAGTCATTTTAGAATAGGGCAATAGTTCAAATGGGCTTCTTTTTCTTTGCATTTGAGAACAGAGCTTACCATACCAAAGTCCCCCACAGGGCTTTGGAAAAATCTAGTCACATTCCCTGTGACCCCTGGATTCTCCTTCAGGCAATGTGTGCATAAACAGCTATTCTGCAAATAGTATTTTGGTAATTTTTCTCACTCCTATTTCTCCTACCCTTATTTTCTCCTAATGAACTTAAATTTGCTATCAACTAACCAATTCTCTGAACTGTCAAAACTGTTTTGAATTATAATCTTGAATTCTAAAGTTAGTTCATCTCCAGGATCAATGATGAAAATTCTATACATTGGAAAATTCTATACAGAGCCTCACTCTTATGTAAGACTGGTGTAAGTTTAAATTAGATAACCATTCAGGAGAATATTTTCCTAAAATGTATTAAACACCTTCAAATATTTATTCCCCTTTAGCCCAGCGATACAAGTTCTAAAATTTTATTTTAAGATTTTATCTTAAAAAAGTGACCAATACTTTATGGCCATAGATCAGCTTATAGGATTGTTTATAATTTTTTTTTTTTAAAACCTGTCACTAGTTTGAACATCTAGCAATAGATTTATTAATTAAATTGTGACATATTATACAATTGAATTGAAAATATTTTTGAAAACAGTTCAAAGTATGGGAAAATATTTCCTATATGATAACTACAGAGTAAAACATAAGAGTAAATGTGGTAAAAATTGGAAATTTGAGGGGGGAAAAGTCCATAAAGGTTGATAGATTGATAGATTTAGAGACACAAAGGAGGGAAGAAAGGAGAGAAAGAACAGAAGGGCAGGAAAGGAGGAGGAAAGGAGGAAGGACAATAGACTTAGAGTTATTCACCAAAATACAAATAATACATTGACTTTGAGTTGAGGAAGTCTGATTTTATTTTCTTGTTTATACTTTTCTATAGTGTTTAACTTTTCCACAATAAACATTATAAAACATACTACATAAGATATAAAAATATCGATACTAATTCTACACAAATATTTCTCATTCTATAATTTGCAAAATAGAAGTTATAAAAAAGAAAATGAAGACAGGTTTTGAATGAAGCCTCAGAACTCTATACCAGTCATTTTGTGGTTGTGGTAAGAAGCTTCAACCTGTGGACCATGCCTCCTCAATTCTGAGACATCTTTCAGTATAAAACACACCTTGGGAGATGAGGAGGAGGATAAGAATTAAATAATAGCACATTAAACATACTCAGAAAATTTAAATTGTCAACAAAGTGCTTTCGTAATTGAGCAAACCCAGTCAATGGAATGAGAATTTTGTCTCCCACATTCTCTGATCTCCCTTCCTGATCAGCTTTCCTCAAATTGCACCAAGCCTGTGGACTTCAGACATTTTCATGTCCACAGGTAGATGTATGGTGCTCCTTCCACTAATTCAAAAGACACAGTGGATTTTGGAGGTAGGGAAGAAAAATTTCTCAAAATGACTGAGCAGCTAGCTGCTAGTCACTGTGTACCCAATGCCATGAGCGCTGACTAGCTTATAGTAAGCATACTACCAAATACTTGAATGAGTAAGTGAATGAATGAATGAATATATCAATATAAGTCAGGCAGTCAAAGAGGGCTGCTTGGCCAGCTCTCAACCCTGGCTCACATCAGTAAGTCTTTGTCAATTATGTACTTGGGAAAATGGCATTAGAGAGAGAATGGATTAGGAGAGGGATTTAATTAGATAACCTGAAGGTCACAACTCTCTCTCTTCACTTTGTAATATATCCTTTCTTTACTACCAGTGAATCTATTTCATCTAAACTTATGCCTTTCTACAGTATAACCTTAAACTTTCACCAAAAACAATTTCCTAAAGAAAAAAAAAAGATAAAATCTAGTTTATACACAGGTTTAGGTTAGAGGGTAATCTATAAGAGAGAAAGCCAGATTTTCTCATGTGAACCCTATAATAAATACAGTAATTGCCTTCCCAGTAGAACAAGAAACTGAAGAACACTAGCTGAAAGTTCCCTAAACCACAGAGATGAATATGATAAGGCAAAGTCTGAGTACAGGAGGAAATCCCCATGTACCATGATGGAAGAATGTGCATTTATCAGATATCAGTCTGGGGCACAGCAGTACTCTGGCAATGTCAGAAAAGCAAGATATTGCAAGACATTTTAACTGTTAGTTTCAGTAAAGTTTGGACAAAGTATAACACAATTTTTGGATTAGATTGAGCTGACAAATTCTCTAATTATTGCTATAGTTTCAGCACATATTGTACTGTGAAGTGCTCAGCAGATTAAAATCATGTGAAATTTTATGTTAAAAAAATCAAAAGTTATTGAAGATTTCAAAATTCTCCACTTCAATTACTAAGGGAGCCTTTAAAAGCCATCCCAGCAATGAATCTGTGCATGACAAGAGGCTAGGAAAGGTAAAAAGTTGTTTGCTTTATTTTTCCCCTGTTTTGTTTCCATCAAAGCAGACCAACTATCATTTTTTTCTTGTTAACTAAGCACAAATTTTAATTGCCTACAGCTCCTTAGCACTCTTTCTATGCAAACTTTTGTCCCCTGCCTTTTGATAACTCAATACTTTCTTTTTTTTTTTTTTTTTTTTGGTCATAGGGAAGATTTTCTCTGCATTCTGGCAAGGAATACAGCAGAATTTCACACAGGAAAAACACATCAAACACATTTATAAGTGAGCAAAAACTACAGATTCAGATATGCAGATTCATATATACAGAATACAATCAGCGATCATCTTCCACTGTGTAAAAATGTAGAAGGAAGGGAATTGATATCTACTATTAACACATATTTTTTAAAATAATTTGGAAGAATTATAGGTGTTTCCTAGTTATAACACTGGTATTTCACACACTGATGTCGACATTACCAAAACAAACATATTGTTCTTACAGGGTATATAGAAAAATTCTAATAATCTACCTAACTCAAATCCATAAACTCCACAAATTTGAAATCTTTACACTCTGGAAATGGAAAAAGTTGCATGTCATAAAATGAAGATGATTACAGAATGAAGCCCAAACCAAAGAAACACCCAAAGAGGCAAGTGAGAGAGTTTTGGCAAACCCCAAAACAGAGAGGAACAGCACTCCTGGTGACCAGCTCGGCCAGGATCTGAGCTTCATGAAAAACAAGACTGAAGAGGAGAGATAGTGAAGCACAGAGTCCCCTGGAAAAGGTAGATGACACTATTCAAAGAAATCCCATTTTGTAAATGACACATTAGGAAATAAGATTTGTTTTTTAGCTAGCACTATGTAACGCCTTCTTATAGACTTCATTTTTGGGTACACTGAAGCTATGAACTCAAGAAAGCACAAGCAGCCTCACAAAAACATTTTCTTTAAGGCTCATTTTTAAGTCTGAAAAAGTACCCTAATATTCATTTGAATTGCAACAAGGAGACTACCACAAGTTTCAAGGAGCAACCGACAATGCTTCATAGCCTCTCATAAGGCTTCATTTTACAAGTACTTCTTTTACTTTCTACTTAGATTTGCACTTAAAAAATATATGAGTTCTACTTTTACCAGCCTAAAATCACCTACTAAACAAGTGGAACTGTTTCACAAATATTGAGCACTTTTATTCTATACATCTTCTAGCATAGGGGTCCTCAATTCCCAGACCACAGACTGACACATCATGTGCTTCTCTAGCTCATTCTCTAGCACATGATGTGCTTTTCATTTTACCCCTTTAAACTCTACCCCACAACTTGCTCCAAGCTACACACACAGGTGATACAGCTCTTGCTGTAAGTAAGCCTTCACTCAGGAATGGTCCTCATGCTTTCCTCTACAACTGTCTGTTCCAATCTGCTTCTGCCCAGACTCTCAACCTAGTTCTATCGTTGTATATCCTGCAAAATCAGACTGACAGACTCACCTACTGTCACACTACAGAAGTTGTATCCTATAACAGTACATAGCTCTTCTCCATCAAGAGCATGTCAGTTCACAGGATCCATGCTACCTACCTGCCATCCCACTCAGTAGCACTACAACCTCTAACCAACTAAGGAATACTAAGAGACACTACAAGCCAGTCCAAAAGATTGGTACCTTCTACAGTAACAAAAACAGCATAAGGCACATGTCCCTGGGTACCAGGCAAGGGCATTCAGAGCAGGAATTGGTCCTTAGCATTCTTTCTACCATTAGAACTGATTTCTACCCCTACCCATGTAACAGGACCCATTCAAGATCAAAAGTGACAGCAATCCTGTGGTCTACAAACTTACATGTAGAGGAACATTTCATAATGATAACAAGGTCAATTAATCAGGAAGATTAATAATCTTTAATGTGTATGCACATAACAGCAATAACATAACTCCAAACATATGAAGCAAAAATTGGAAGAACTTAAGGAAGAGGTAAACAAATCCACAATCACATGTAAAGATTATAACACGCTTCTTTCAGTAAGTGATAGAATAACTAGACCTAAAATGATGATGATGATGTAAAAGATTTGAAAAATACTACCAACAATCTTTAACTGATTGGCGTTTGCAGAATATTATACCTTATAGATGTATACACATTCTTTTCAAGTTCTGATGGCTCATATGCTGAGATAATAATTTTCTAACCACAAGAAAAAAATCAGAAATATCTAGAAATACCTCAAATATTTGGAAAACGAGCAACACATTTCTATATAAAATAGTAGACAAAAAATATATATATATGTAACTACAATATATTTCAAACTAAATGATATTGGAAACACAACATGTCAAAATTTGAGGGAGAAAGCCAAAACAGCTTGTAAAGGAAAATTTATAGTTTCAAATACTCATTTTAGTAAAGTTTAAATTCACTGACCTATAATTCTACCTTAGAAAATTAGAAAAATAGCAAATTAAAACCAGAAGAGGAAAAATATAATTGAGATAGAATCAGAATGCAAGTTAATAAAAATCAAAAAATAAGGAAAATTTAAAAGGCAAAGTTTTTAAAAAAGATTAATAAAACTGATGTCTAGAAAGACTTATCAAAAGGAAAAAAAAAGGAGAAATAACGCCAATCATATGAGGATCAGGAATAACAAGAAATTTTACTATATATCCTCTAGCTATGAAAAACTAATAAGGCAAAATTATAAACAACCCATGCTAAATAAGTTTGAGAACTTATGATGAAATGAATACTTTCTTGAAAAAAATATACTGAGCAACACTGAGAAAAAGAAGACAATTCTGAGTAGCCCTATATCTATTAAAAAAATTAAATGTTTATTAAAAACCTCACCACACTCATACAAAAAATTCCATTACCATATGGTTTCACTACTGGATTCTAGTAAACAATGAAATAAGAAATTATACCAAATTTATAAAAAATATTTCCAAAAAACAAAGGAGAAAGAATAGAACAGACTTCACAAACTACTTTTGTGAAAAACAGAGAAAGAGGAAATACACAACTTGTTTTATAATTTGATATGCATACTAGTATAGCTCTATACCAAAATTACAAAATATTATGAGAAAAAAAACACTACAAACCAATATGTGTAATAAACACAGATTCAAAAAACTTTTACAAAATATTAGTAAATCAAACCCAGAAATTTATAAAAATCGACACCAAGCAGAGTTTTTCTAAGAATGTAACATTAACATTCAGAATTTGATCACTGTAATTCAACATATTAATAAAATTATTTAAAAAGCAACATAAAAGTGAAATCATATAGTTTTTGGTCTTTATCTGGCTTATTTCACTTAGCATAATATCCTCTAGGTCCATTCACATATATGTGGAATCTAAGGAACAAAATCAACAAACAAAACAAAACTAGACTCATAGATACAGAGAAAAAACTGGTGATTGCAAGATGGGAGGGAGGTTGGGGGACTGAGTGAAAAAGGTGAAGGGATTAAGAAGTACAAATTAGTAGTTATAAAACAGTCATGGGGATGTGGAATACAGCATAGGGAGTATAGTCAATAATATTTTTAAGGAAAAAAAAAGCAACATGATCACTTTAATAGTTTCATAAGAAATATTTTAAAAATTCAAAGTGATTCATAATAAAAAAAATCTCTTAATAAATTTTTAAAAAGAGGAAAATTACTGTGATAAAGACCTACAAAACACTACAGAAAACATTACACTTAATAATGAAACACTGAATGCTTTACCCCTAATACTGGAAAAACAACGAGGATATCCACTCTTCTTATTTCTATTAAATACTTTACTGGAAATAATAGTACAATACAGAAATAAAAAGTTATACAGATTGGGAAGGAAGAAGTAAAACTCTACTTATTAATATACAGCATGAACATCTATTAAAAAAAACCCTAAGGAATCTTAAAACAAAAAAACTACTAGAATTTATTAATGAATTTATCTAGGTCTCAGGGCACAAGGTTAATATGCAAAAAATCTATTATATGTCTACACAAATCCATTTGTCAGAATTTTTAAAAAGCTAAATAATTAGGAATTGATTTAACAGTAGATGTGGAAGACTTCTACCTTGAAAACTATAAAACATTGTCCAGTAAAATTAAAGAACTAAATAGAGAAATGTACTGTGTCCATGGACTGGAAGACAATATTAATATTTTAATCCTCCTTGAATTGACCTATGTACATAATCCTAATTAAAAGTCCAATAAACTATATTCTTAGAATTGATAAATTAATTCTAAATTTTATGCTAAAATTAAAAAAAAATCTAGAATAGTCAAAATAATCTTGAAAAAGAACAAAGCTGGAAAAATCAAACTGCTTACTTAAAACACTTAACACACAAACAAAGCAATGAAGAAAATGTGGTATTAGAATAATGACAGAGCAATGGGACAAAATAGCAAGCAGAACTAGATCCACACTTTTACAATCAATTCATTTTTGACAAAGGCACATGGCAATTGGTAAAATAAAGTCATTTCAACACATAATACAAGAACAATTAAATGTATGAGAATACTGCCATTTATTCAAATGAATACTGTCATTTATTCAAAACTTGCACAAAAATTAAATTTAGCTAAATCATAGCCCTAAATATAAAAACTAAAATAGAAGACAAGATGAATTAGGGGACAGGAAAGATTATTTAGAGAACTCATAAAAAGCACTAATCATTAAAGAAACACTGATAAATTAGAGTTCATCAAAGTTAAGTCTGCTGCTCATCAAAAGACATCATTAAGAAAATAAAAAGCAAAGAATTGTGAGAAAATGTTTCCTATCTCTGACAAAAGACATGGAGACAGCTATATGAAGAACTACGTATCATTTAAAAAAAGACTAACAACAACTAAAAAATGGTCAAGACATAAATATTTGTCATAAAAGCTATAAAAAAAGTCAGTAACCACATGAAAAAGTATTCAATGTTATTAGTTATTAGAGAAACAAATTAAAATCATAGTGAGGTACTGTTTTGCACTCACAAGAAGAGCTAAAATTAAGAAATGTACGAAAGCAACTGAAACTCTCATACATAGCTGGTGGAAATGTAAAATGACATAATCAAATTTGGAAAAGGTTTTACAATTTCTTAGAAACTTGAAGATGGATTTCCCTATAGTCTAGAAAATCCACTCTTATTTACTACCCAAGAGACATAAAAATACATGTCACAAAAACACACAAGAATGTTCACAGCAACTCTATTCTTAATAGCCAAAAACCGGAAATAGCCCATGTATTCATCAATAACAGGATGAGTAAACAAATTTTGGTATATCTGTACAATGACGTACTACTTATTCAGCAATAGAAAGGAATTAACTACCGATGTATTCAATACCATGAATCTAAAAATATTATATAGAGTGAATAATAAATACACAAAGGTGTACATACTCTAAGTTTCCACTTAAATAACATTCTATAACAAACCAATTAGTGGTGAAAAAATAAGATTAAAGTTTCATCTAGGAGATGGAGAAGGGGATTAAATGGAAACAAAAATCAATGGATTTTTCGGGGTGAGGATAATATACTATATCTTGATATGGGGCTGGGATACACAGGTATGTTAATTTAGTCAGAGCCATCAATGGTACACTTAATATTTTCCATTTCATTGTATATAAACTAGGGGATTTCTAGCAAAGATAAAGTTTAAAAGGACTAGATTTACAATCCACCTTAAAGGGCTAAAAAACAAAACAAAAAATATGAAACAAGTTTTCAAACATTGGGCGGAAAGCAGTGCAGGGCTATAATTCCCCAGAGGAGAGAAATAAATAAGGTGATCTCCCACACACAGATCCACTTGTGCCTACTTATTATCTGAAGGCAGTTTACAGGCTACAGTACAAGGTGGCAGAACCCAAACAGATCCTGAATAACAGTGAACTGAAAAGACACATCAGAATTCAGAAAGGCCAGACATACAAGGCTTGGTAAGGGTAGAATGCCATAAAGGAGGGAATTGTACAGAAAAAAAGCTCTGGAAATATGTAGAGTGGTTTACCAAAACTTTTGGCTACCTATTTGTGCATGTATGAAAGCAAACTCTTCAAAGACCAGTGGTTCCAATGTTTTTCCCTAACAGTGAGTAACAAGGGCAAGTCCTTTAAAGGAAAAACATGAGTAAAGATTAGACCAAAAAACTTAACCCCTGGCACCCCACTTGGACCACAAATGAGTATTGCTGTGGGCAAAATATCTAAGAAATAATAGCCAAAATAAGGCAACAGGTAGAAAAGCAATCCATGGAAATCCATGGAAGTGTGGCTCTTCACAAAGCAGTCCAAAAAATAACAGAATCAGTACTTCCTTCTTCTTTATCCCATTTCAGCGGTTCTCACACCTGAACCTGCCTTGGAATCACTTGGAAGACTTGGCACAGTTTCTGATTTAGTAGGTCCGGAGTTGGCTCAATAACTTGGATTTCTTACACATTCCCAGGTAACTAATGCTGCTAGTATGAGGCCTACATATAGAGAACCACTGCCATACTCTATTCCTACAAATAATATCACTTTCAAAAGATTGTAATTATTTTCTCTAAGCAAAGGTCCTTTCCAAAGCTGCTACACTTTCAGTCCTAAAACAAGAATAAAACGAGCAATGGAAAGCACTCATATTTTAGGCAGTTTCACTGTTCATCTCATAATAACCTATTTTGAGTAAACTGGTATTGATAAAATATATATATATATATATATATATTCACTACATGTGAGCCCATTTCAACTACCATTTTTTTTAAATGGTCATGCTTGATATTTTCATGTTTAGCTTTAAAGAACACTTTTAATATAATTTTTATTCTCTCAATATAGAAGACTTTTTAAACTAGAGACATACGATATAAATGAAAAAGGAGGAAAAATTTTTTTCTATGTTAAAATTTTAAAAGTCTGCTCTTAAAAAGATACTATAAATAAAGTAAAAAGGTAAGCCACGGCCTAGGCAACGATATTTTTAACACATATGGTCAATACAGAGTGAATATGCATAATATCTAAAGAATATCTATTAAATCAAAAAAGATGATCCATTAGAAAAAATGGGCAAAAGAGATGAACAAATCACAGAAAAGCTAAGAAAATGGTCTGTAGGCATATGAAAGACTGTCACATATATATGCAAAGAGACATTCAAAATTATTCACTTCACTGTAATAAATTACAAATAATCTAAACATCTATTAATAGAATAGCTAAATAAACTGCTTTATTCATGTAATCAAATATTAAACAGTAAAAAAATGAATGAACCAGAGCTATATACATCAAAATGAATTCCACAGTTAAAAGAAAAGAAAAATGCATATAATTTGATATAAAGAGTATTACATATTATTTAATACATAACCATATGTAGGAAAAATACAAAGAAATGCATAGGGTGATACAGTGCAAATTTAGCAATATGATTATTTCTGCAGGGGAAGGAGGGGATAAAATCAGAGGATGGGTTTCTTCTGCCTTATTACAAAGGTCTACTTTTTAAAGCTGGAATACAACAAATACACTGGTATTTGTTGTATTATTCTTTATGCCTTTTTGTATGTCAAAATGTTAGACATATATGAATTTTAAAATTTTTCTCTTCTGTTGGAATGACTGAATGATCTTATGTGTGATTTAAAAACAAGGGCCCAAAGATAAGATTTGAATAAAGAATTCCTATAGGTAATAGACTCAAGCCCATCCCAAGTGCTAAAGGAAGCATATGGATGTTACCATGAAATGTGGAAAGTTGTATTTTTAAAGCGGTGCTCACTCTTTGAGCAGAGCACTATCTTTCAATCCTTAAGGAGTCAGAGGCTATGTTGTCTTTCCCCTCTTCACTCCTCCACCAATACCCCCAGGCAGGTCTGAATAAGTAGGTATATTTTCTGTTGAATTGGGTAGTGGAGGGACTAAGGCCCAAACTTCAGAATGGAAGGTTTATAGGCTGAACCCAGTTCTGTCCTTTGCCAATTGAATGACAGTAATTTCTGTATCTCCCTTTGTCCATAAAGTAAAAAATATACGGTTGACTCTTGAACAATGCATGGTTTAAGGGGTGCAGGCCTCTTGCATAATCTAAAATTTGTGTATAACTCTATATTAGTAACATTCTCATAAGATTGTTTTAAATTCAAGAATTGTTAGTTATTTTTATCACTAGCAATATTAGTTACTACTATTACAGCTATGCTATTACAATTTATTTGGAGGAGAAAAATAAATCTTGGAACCACATAATTCCTAATTTTGTCCTCTCCTACCCAATTTTATTAGTTTAACCATTACACTGGTCAATGTCTTCCCTGACACCAATTAGTAAGCTTGAATCCTAATGCAGTTCTGGTATAAAACGATTAGTCATTCTGTGCCCAACTGTTCACTTTTCTAGACAAGGGGAATTGTTTACTTAACAAAAGCTTCCATCATAATTGTTATTATTAATTAAATTTGTACTAACTTTGGATCAGTGATGTCTCTAGTGAAATTATTTTGTTTAATTCCAAAATATTTTAAAATCATAAAGACATTTTCATACATCTACCACAAATACAGATTCTTCTAAAACACACATACTCCCTTTCCCAAAAATGAGTTGTAAACAGTTCATTAATTTAACCATTATTCTCCATGCCAAGTATATTCGTAATGCTTTGATATTTAGTAATGATTGATTTATAACATTCTGCTGAAAGTTCTTCTGTGATTAAAATACATTTTAGAGCAAAATAAAAATAAGTTTAAATAAACAGCTGTGGAATTTTTTCAGGCACTGTTACCAAACGTGATTCTGCAGATTTAAATTCAGAACAGTGTGACACAACCCTAAGTGCTAACAGCAGTATTTGATCTGAGTAGACATACAAACATTCGACAACAAAAAAGCATGCGTCAATAATTCATAGGTCTAGAGTCAACTCTCTTGGGTAAGCAAAGTGTATCTTTTTATTTTTTCTTATATCCCAAGCCACTTTTTGCTGTGAGGAAATTCTTTCCTCTTCAACCTGCCAGTAGACAGGATCACCTGTTACAATCAGATGTTCTGCTGACTTCGGTTGTTTTAGTCCATTAAGACCCGGCAGCTGGCTAGCTCGATGTGCAAGTCACTAAACCACAAAAGACAGCAAGCGTTCTGGAAATTCAGTATTCCTTGTGCCCCCAGTAATCTTAACCCCACAATCTCCTTCAGGTAGGTGAATCAGGTTTTCTTAACGCAGCCCTAGGCAGGTAACATGTTTCCTAGACTCTGTTCATGCTGGGAGGCAAGCTGAGATCCTCATATCCCTCTGGCCCTACTTAATCTCCTATGTCTAGGGCCTAAATAAATCCGCATTTCTGCCTCCCCTTGCCCAGTTAAATCCCCTTCATCCACTAACTTTAAAAAACATATTAACACAGAAACAGCCAACTATCTGGGGCTGTGATCACTTTGAAACAAAGGTCTTCTAGCTATAAGATAGACTATCAATAAGGAATTGGAAATTTAGATGAGTGGCTACATAAATACAGAAACAGGAAATTCAATTATTTGCTGTTATTTTAAAATAAAACTGCATATGCATTTGCCCACCAAACTGTGCCCTTAAGTCATCAGAAATTGAAGCCAATGATAAACTATTTTTTTTTCATTTTCTGTAACATTTTTTAATTTGAGAATTCTAATATTTCACTTCAGGAATCCAGCTCAGCTATTTTGTCAGAAAATATCCCTGTGGCATGAGGGTTAAAATTCGTAATTTAACCAATTAAATTACGAATTTTAAATATAAAAAGAACACTTTTCTTCTATTTGAAACACTGGGAAGCGTCTCATTGTACTTTTTGATAGTCACATCAGAAACAAAACATCACGGCAATTCATTCGTTCATTCAACAAGTTTTTTGATCACCAGCTATGTCCAGAGAATATAGCAGTGATTAAAACAGATGAATTCTTTAACTCACATTGTTTACATTCTATTGAGGGCGGTCACAAAATAAGTAAAATATGTGTATGTCAAACTGTGATAATGTAGGTAAAATGGAGAGAGAAGGTGAGGGATTGGTTGCAATTTTAAATACAGTGATAAAGAAAGGCCTCAATTAGCAAATGAGTTTTGAGCAAAGATGCAAGGATAAATGAGGGAGCAAGTTATGATGATGTAGAAGAGCAAGCCAGGTGAGAGAAGCTAACAGGCCTAAGGCAGAGGCTATGCTTCATAGAGTACTTGCACCAGTCCTATCATATCTGATCTCCATAATAATGCTATATATTAGGGTACTTATTATGCCCATATTACAGATGAGGGTCTGAGGCCCAGCTATTTTTCTACTTGCTCAGTGTCACACAGTAAACAGTAGTGCTAACACCTTAACCTAGGTGTTACTGCTCAGTCCAGTTTTCCACTGCATGGTCTGCCACACTCCTGTGTCCAAGTCCACGTAATGCGACTTGTCAGAAACGACTGATTAAACTAGACTGTTGCAAGGGGTAATTGTAATGGTGATGGGTCTGGAGACCTCATGCAGAACCGCTAAAGAAAGAGAAGACTCAGAGGAGCACAGCATTTGAAAGGATGTCAGATAAAAGAGGGAGAGAGGTGTTCAATATTCTTCCAGAAAGCAGAATTAAATAATACATGGAATATATATGCAGACACACTTCCAATACATAGCTGAATGTGTCCAGTGACAGAAGCTGTCCAACAATGGAATGGGCTGTCTTTTGAAGTTATGAAATTCCAATTGCTAGCCTTATTCAAACAGAGGCTGAATAGCCATTGGTCTGAGATGAAGAAAGATTTCAGCACTTCACTTTAGTGAAGGCTACACAGATTGTTTGACATTTTTCCAATTCTGAGTCTGTGATCACACAAGCACCAGGGTAGTGCAGTGTGGCAGTTAAAAGTTCCAGCTGTATAGTCAGACAGTTTGGTTAAAATCCAGTCTCCACCACTTACATGTGTTGTACACTTAACCTCTATAAACCTTGGTTTGCTTATGTGAAAAGTGAGAAAAATAATAGAAGCTACCTCATAGGGGGTGCTGTGAAGATTAAATAAGATAACCCGCGTAAAGGACCTAATACGGTGCCTGGCACATAGTAAGAGCCTAGTAAAGTTTAGCTTATATATGTGTATTTGGGAGCATGTGTAAAAAATGTGTATATATATATATATTATATAAAATGTGTACAAAATTGTTTATCTCCATTTTTACTCTTTTACTCAGTGGGTCAATGTCTAAAGCTGAGTTCTTACAGCATAGGAAATTACAACATGATGATGCTAACGATAATAGTAATAATAAGCACTTAGCTTCCTAGCCTAATTATGTGATATTATGTCTCTGTTACCAGGAAATATGCAGAAAAGTTCATCTTTTAAACGTTTGAGTCACCAAATTAAAACTCATGAAAGAAAAATCAACATTTTCTTAATTGAAACAACTATTAAAAATCCAGAGCCTTTCAGCATGAGAAAGAATACCTAACAATCTGCACCTGTATTTAATGTGTATCTATGCAAGTAATCAAATGGGCACATTTTGTATGCATACACATACACACACACACATATACGCTTTTCATTTCGAAATTAGGGGCTAAACTGGAATGCCCACAGTTACTTTTAAGTTACTTCTTAATAAGAAAAATTATTTCAGGTATTTCTTATCAAAGTCAAGCATTTTATGTATATATGTCTGTATTAATAGAAAATAAAGAAGAAATAACCATAGAAAGGTACATTTGTATGCTGGAACCCAGAGATGCTTCTACATGGTGGAGAATGAGTTATAATTTCAGGTCAAGTTGCCATCACTCTTTTGTCTCTCCGGATAAACTGACATTTATTATTCACTGAGAAAACATCCAAGAATGGACTTGAAGGATAAAAGGAAGCTTCTACTTTAGAAAAAATGTCACTATATTTTGTTTTTGCAGTAGAATGCTTAATGCTTTAGAAAGCCATTGTATGATACATTAGGAAAGAAAATAATTTCAGTATTTGTGTGACATAATAGTATATGTATGGATTTATATCCATCATAATATTTGATCTTCAATATAACCCTATGACATAACTGGTATTATCCTTGCTTTATGAATATACAAATAGAGGCCCAGGGGATAACTTGCTTGAAGTCACATAAGAAATGAAAATACAATTTGACCAATTTGACTCTAAAACCTTTTATCTTTCTGTACTGTCTGCCACGTAGACACATTAAATTAGCATATTTTGGCACAGATAATCTATTTTAATACATTTCAAGTATAATAAAATTTATTGAGCACCAAAACTATATTGAATATATGTCATGGACCCTTAAAAGAGATAATTCAGTCTGTCACCCAATGACAGAACCAGGAGTCCAATTCAGTCTCCATGGACATCACAGTATTGAAAATTTAATTACCTAATGATCAGTTCTTAGAAACTCCAGACACTCTGTACGTAACTTCTGGTTATTAATCCCAGGTCTACCCTTGAAAGCAAAACATTGTCATTTACTTTGTGAAACCACTCTCCAAGAATTTGAAGTCAGCAATCATGTTCTTCTCTGTAAAACCCCTCATACCCTTTCTTTATAACCTCATAAAATTGAGCCTCTTTTCATTGTGGCAGCCTCTCCTGATTATTGATTTGTCAAAAATCCCTTGTCAGTAGTACTAAACCTCCAATTCAGCGATGAACATAATCAGTTGCAACACTTGAACCTTTTTCATAATGCAACCCGAGACGGTAATAAGTTGTTGAATGGTCATGTCTCAGTGATGGCTCATATAAACATAACAGAAAACAATATCTTTCTTTTTTTTTTTTTTTTTTTTTTTTACCAAAATTGCTAGATCTGTAGTCATACAATTGACTCTTTTGAGAAACAAAAAACCAGCTGCTATTCTAGCTTTGCTTCTCTCCGCTGCCCTTGGACAGTCTAGCCACAGAGGACTCTTGCTGCTTCCTGAACAAGCCATATGCTCTCATGATTATGAGCCTTTGTCCAGGAACACCCTTCCTATCTCCTGCCTTCAGATTCTCCACTTGCTCTTCAAGGCCCAGCTCGATTGCCCCTGTCTGAGGTCCTTTGGATTCACTCCCCTTCCTTCCTCCCCCTAGCTCTATGAATTGCTCTCTTATCTGCATTTCCACAGCAATCTGAAATCATTCTTATCACAAGGTAGTACCAGTAGCCATTTGGAGGTCTTCTCTCATATTAGACAGGAAGTAAGCTCATCAGAAGCATAGTCTGTGCCTTTATCTTTTATTCTTTTATTGTTTGTAGCACTGGGCTCTATGTGAATGATTAAGCCATACTCTACATGAATGACTACAAGGTTGGAAGTGAAACAGTTCACAGAAAGGAGAGATTAATTCCAGCTAAGGGATCACAGAAAACTTCATGAAGACAGAACTTAAGGGAAGACAGGCAAAGTTAAGGAGATTTAGTGATACAGAAATTAGGGCCTGCTTGGTTATATGGACAAAGAGAAAGGAATCAGTAGGGATTAGAAAAGCCATGAGCCTGGCTGGAGCATACAGCCTCAGAAGAAACAAACGTCTCTTGGACACCTATGCATAATGGGCACTATACATTTACTATATTCAGCACTTCATTGAGTTGCCTCATTGCATTACCTCGTTTAACAATTCTGTGATGTAGAAATTAGTATCACTATTTAGAGCTAAGAAAATTAAGGTTCGGAGAGGGTAGTCTTCTCAACGATGCCTAGTTAACAAGTTGTGAAACTATATGTTTAATATTCATCTTTCTGCATACATTCTTTCTATAATACAGTTCCTGAGCTTGGCGACAGGAATTAAGTGCAGCCTGGATAGGAGTGGGCCTCCTTGATCTGCCCTGTGGTCATCTTGTGCCTACCTTGAGACTCATCTCAACTTACTACCACAGCAGCACATGCCTGCATGTGCAGACACACACACGTGCGTGCATTCAGACACACATGCGGGCACACTAACACCAAAAGCACTGTTAGATGAGGGATGTTTCCTCCCAAAGGCTACCAGTGAGACAGAAAAGAGTAATACTGCATATCAATCAAGCAGAAAATCCCCATCAAAAATCATTTCAAATATATTTTGAAGAAGCAAGAATAGCATAAGGGCTAGAAGAGCAGGTTCAGGAGCCTGGTTTCCTAGCTCTGCCCTGCACTAGCCATGCAACCTTAGACAAGTTATTCAACCCCTCTGTGTCTCACTTTGTTCATTGATAAAACGTGAATCACAATGGTATATAACTTACAAAGTTACTGAGGAAATAAAATTCGTTAAGGCACATGACCCCTATAAATACTATCCCGCACACAGTAAACACTCAATGCAATGCTTGGTCCACTGGAGATGAGTAAATGACCATGATTCAATCCCAGGCCCACTATCTCCAGTGGCTGTGCCTCCACATGGGTCTTACAATAAATCTATTAAGAGCTCAGGAAAAGAGGCACTTGTGGGCTGATCTGAATGAGAGAAGGATCTCTGCAGGAAGTATGGAGCACTCAGAGGCAGAGTGAGTAAAAGAGCACTTCAAATGGGAGGATTGTAAGAGCAGACAGTAGATAAGGACAATGACGTGGGTATTTGTGGGAGGGTACATGGATCTCCTTGACTGAAGATTAAGGTATTTTAGGGACTAAAGGAAGATAATATAATAAAGGGAAGTTAGGATCTTGAAAGTCAGTCAAAGGAGTCTGAACTTAATGCAGTGGACAGCTGGAAATAGGAGTAGTCTTCTGAGTAGGTGTCTTAGGAAGAGGATTATGCTGGGTAGGATGAAGCTAGGAGACTACTAACACTCCACAGTAAAGAAGAGCTGGAAGAGAACTAGGCCAGGACACTGAAAGTATGTACAAAGGATATGGGAAGCTCTAACAGATGTTTGTGAAATGACAGGGCTTGCTGCCAGACCGGAAAAAGAGTGAGGAAGACTTGAATATGGTTCAAATATTAGGTCAGTGAAGTGATGGACTCCAGTCAGAAAGACATACTAAAAATACTGGAAAGTACAAAATGTACAAAATAACGCTGATAAAATATTCACTTAGACCACTTGAACGTTTCTCTAATGTCATTTCCTTAATTCTTTGCTGAGCCTTAGTTTTTTATCAATGAGTGAAAACGAGGTAAGCATATTAATAATTAATGAAGCCAGCTTTCTGCCATGTATTTTGAATCAGTGCCTTTCTCAGTGATCTTATACAGTAGTCATATTTCTAGAATATGCTGCAAAACTGGGAGTGTATTAGTAACTGCTAAAGACTTTTACATTAGCAACATAATGTGAAAGGTGCAGCCAGGGTCTCTGCGTTGAAACGCTGCCCACAGTTACACTACAGTTACTTGCATCCATGCAGCACTTAAAGTACCACAATTTTGGTTTTGGGAAACTGATTTTGATGAGGTGAGTTTATTGGAAATACATGTAATTTAAAAAATCTATTCATTATATAGATGAAATAGTGCTTAGTAATTATCACATAAGTAGATGGATGATAAATTGTAGATGACTTTTTTAATTAAAAGACAACAACTTTTATAAGAGTGAATTATTTACAAGCCACATTTATAATGATTTTTTTTTTTTTAGGAAGCAACAACTTCGTGAGAGCTACATTAGTGTTTTCTATAATATAAATTTTTTCTATTATATAATTTTTTTTTCAGATTGTCTTGAGAAACTTACATTCTGCCAACGAACATTCAACACCATTTATTGGTTGTGCCAGGCAGTAAAGATAAGGATGACTCTTCCCTCAGAAGCTTTGCTTCTAAAGGGAGGCAGACAAATAAGAAAATAAATGAAATGAAAACTAATGCATAAATAATAGAACTTTAAAGTACACAAACGGATCAGAAAAGAAAGAACATTTTCTCCTACCATTGCTCCAAGGGAGAGAAAGAAATGGACTATATGCAATCGGCTATTGTAAAATCCATTTTGGAGAATTTGAAAAGACTCACAAATATGTTTTTTTTTTTAATCATGCAATAGAAGGAAGACATAGGAAAAGGAATAACTAACAAGTAGCCTCTGAAATATTATATTAAATTATAGTTAAGTTTTAAAAGTCATGTCACTCTCTCCAACCATCAAAATTACTTTCTAATAGGTTGTTTTCATTCTTCTATTCATTCGGATTAAACCAAAGACACATTAAATACAAGAGAATTTATCTTTCGGAGTTCTCCCATGGTGAAAGCAATCTAATCAAAAATGAAATGGGGAATGAGCTCACTGAATAAAACTGAAGGAAGAATTAAAGAACCTGACATATTTGGGAAGCCTGTTAAAAAAATTAATTGGACTTTCATTATAAAAATTGACTTAAATTAATGGTATACTTAAGAACCTACTTCAAAACATTTCTTTAAAGTCAATTTAATTATCAACCACAAAATATTGCATTTCAATATATTTTGTTGTATTTCCAAAATGTGAGATGTAGAGTTATGGGCTTAAGCACAGAGTGAATGCCCATGAAGGAGCAAAATACTAAAAATCTATAAGTATGTTGATATCTGCTGTTCAGATTTTAAACCTAAATAAAAAGTTTAGCAAAATACTTTAAATAGTGCCCCCTAGAGTAATGAAAGGATAATTAGTGTTCTTTTAAAAATGTTTATTTTAATTAGTTTCAAGTATACAGTACAGGACCCGGGCAGTGGGTAGAAGAATATGTGTATACATATTCTATCACTCAGGTGTGTCTAAAGATGTTTGAGGAAGTAGTGAATTCCCTGCTGTGGAAGATGTTCAAGTACAGATAGACATGATAGCGATGGAGCAGAATATACCCAAACTCTGAACAGAAAAGTTAAATGGATCACCTTCTGGGATTACTTTCACCTGAGAATGTGACTATAAGAAATGGATACCACAGTCACTGACTCTGTAGGACTTAAAAGTCATTCAGTGGCAAACAATAGGTATCTTTGGGAAAAATGGTAATAATATACCCATCAGGGTCCAGGCAGAAAGCTGATGGTACCTCAATTTGTACAATATGAGGAGAGTTTAATAAAGAAACTATTTCTAAAAGTGTGGGCAACCCAAGGGGTTAATATAATGTTCCAGGGGCCAGTAATAACAGCAATGGGGTAGGTGCATTCTTCACCTAGGGGTAGCCCTAGGCCTAAAAGGATAAAAGGAGGGAGCAGTTACCAGACTGGGAGCATGGTGACAGCATGGTGAGGAGAGGACCACCTGACAGGAGCTGTGACGTTTATTCCTACTGGATCATCCTTATGACTGTGGAGAAAGTAGGGACTGGCGTGAACCAGCAGGATGAAGGGGTAAGGAAAAGATCAGAAGGGCCAAAAGAAAGACATCTAGCACAAATACTACCTAGGCAAAGCCATATAAAACAGGGCAAACAATGAAAGCCCTAGACCAGGTAAGAGATTGGAATATATTGTCTCTCAGGTCCCTTCTAAAGGATATAATACTGTATGTATTTTTACTGGTAGAGTCAAAGATCTTTACTATCATTGTATAGCACTGGATCTTTTTCATTTTTCGGGCATCCCCCTAGATATGTTCTCTGAACTGAGCACTCAACTAAGCAATATATATGTTCTACCTAATAAGGTAGTATCACAGAATATACATCATTGGAAAATCTGAATATAGAACCATCTAGCCTACCTTAGTGAAATAATTTTCCATTAGATATCTTTGGTACTCGTTCCCTTATTCAACAAATGCTTAATTATCTCCTACTTGTCCAGCACTGTAACAGACACAGAGATAAAAAGTCAACAAGACAAGTTCCCTCTGCCTTCATAGAGCTTTTAGCTATGAACCATTCTAATCTATAACACTCTGTGTTCAGTAAAGGAATCTTAGAAGTGCTGTAGAGATCACAGGTTGGCAAACTATGGCCCAGCAGCCAAACTTCTATAAAGCATGTTTTATTGAAACAACTATGTCCATTCACGTACGTATTGTCTATTGCTACTTTAGTGCTGCAACTTCGGAGTTGAATAGTTGCTACAGAAACAGTATGGCCTGAAAATCCTGAAATATTTACTATCCGGTCCTGTATAGAAAAAGTCTGCCAACACTTGCTCTAAATAAAACCTAATGCTTTAAGGATGCATATTACAGAACACATATTGTCACTCATAAAACATCCCTCGGTGCCCTACTTACAAACCAAGTCATGAAGGGGGCTGGCCTCCTGCAGGGTTGTATTTCTACTGTTAAAGGTTTTGTTTGTTTGTCTTTCCTTCTTTCATTGTAAAGGCAGATAACGAAAAGTATCATGTGATAACTGTCTTCTATTAACAACTCTCTTCATATATTCACATTGTTTTATATTATATCTAGTCTTCTGATTGATCAATTCTTCCACATCATAGAAGGCCCAATTTTACAAAAGATCCTTTTCTCTGAATCACGCCGAACAAATTTTTACAAGGATGACTTTAAGCTATCTTTTAAACTAAACAATAAAATCGATCGTAAAAGCACTTAGCCAACACTCGGGTGCTATATAAATGCAAAATCATAGCAGCAATAGTACCTTTGCTTCTCTGCAGACAGAAACATGAGTGGATGCTTATTCCCCAATCACTTGACCCAGAGAGCATTAAAATTTTAAACAAACAAACAACAACAACAGCAAAAAAACTAGCTTTCATTGGCTGTTACCAAAAATTCCTAATAAGAAGTGACAGGACCCTTAATGTTTGTGATTCCTCCAAAGGACATTAAGTAGCTGAGGCAGTGGTGGCTGTGGCTGACTATTGATTTGCCATTCCCAAACTCCTTTCCTTAATGGGAATTAATGTAGCATGAATAAAATTAAATGGGCACTTAGTTCATATTTAGTCACTATAACGCATCAATAACTGGCTTTGAAAGTTCCCTGCAAAGACTTGGTTCCTGAAAGTTTTCCCACCCCACCAGTTCACTGATCAAATACATTTCAAGTGCTCAAGAAAGAGGCCATTGAGCCCAACAGTTTACAGGAACCAGAAATCAGATTATAATAGAGAGGCAGCATGGAAAAAGGACAGCTGACTTGGTAATCAGAGAGATCTCTTTTAGGTACCAGCTTAAACATTATATCCTTTAAAATGTTTTCCTCAATACCCTTAGAACACGCCAGTCACCTCTAACACATATGCTCTTAACATTCCAAACTCTTGTTTCAAATCAGTTATCACAATTGCTACTGGATAATTCCTTATTTAATTAGTTGCACAATGTCTATATCTCAGTGGCAAGTCAATTCCATTGAGCTCATTACCTTTTTGTTCAGAACATAAACCACTACAACTAACATATGAGCACTGAAAAAAATATTAGATGATTGACCTCACAAATGAATGCATAGGTAAGCCAACTTGATCCTATCCACTCTGCTAGCATATAAGAAAGGAATGGTTATTCTGTGACATGCTCCTCAACACTAACTGCCAATGTCGTTCTGTCTTTATATACCATGAGCTATGTTCTAAGAATATGTACTAATTGCAAACCAACTCTTTGTACCTCTCCACAAACTATCTCCAATCTAATTTTTCAATCTCTTTTTCTGTACTAACTTCTAGCTCTCAATATATAATCATGCTCAGGTTGCTCCCAGCTATTAAAAAAAAAAAAAAAATCTCCAATTACCCCCGCTACTAGACCTAACTGTTCTTACCTGTTCTAAGGTTGAAAATGACATCATAGTTGGCGATACTTATGTTTGCTTGCAAATTCTCTTCTACTTCTCTGTAACATCTGACTCTAATGGCCACTCCTCTATTCTTACACTTTGCTCTCTGACTTTAGTAGTAGTAATCCCCTCATTATCCTTCTATACCATGCCCTGTCAATCCTATAAGCTAATATATCTGAAAATGTGTCTACTTTTTCCTTAAACCATTAACAACTCTTGTGTTTATGACTACATCAGCCTTCTGACTTATCTCTAGCTCCCTCCAATCCATCCCTCCCAGTGTAGTCATATGTTTACCTCGAAAATGCTCCAAAGTGAGCTGGCCTAATTTAAGTGTCTCTATTAAATTGTGACTCTGACCTTCATCTTCAAGTGTCTTTGTACAGCAGAGTTTAATGTGCATATGACATACACATGCCCTATGAAAGAACTAAAATATTCCCTCTGATCTTTACCATAACAGCCATTGGACTCCAAACATATTTATATATGCTAAAACATATTTAAGTTAACATTTTATACGCTTTAACAAGGCCTTCAAAATACTGGTTTTGGAAATCTGGTTCCAAATACTGGTATTCCTACCATCATTCATCAGCTTGTGCTCTTGACCTTCATTCTCAAATTTTACCTTTAAATTTTGTCATTTGTGGTCCATTTCCCTATTTGGCAAATCATCCAGATACGACATACTCCAAATTATACATACCATTCATTGCACTTGACTTAAAACTATTCTAAAGCACTAAGTCTTCCCAAATAAAAAGAAGTACAATAGTGGGTAGGAACTCACAAATCTCTGCCAAGCGACTAAGTCTCATTACAACCACAGATATACACTGGAAATCTCTCGATTTTAAGTAGAAAAAAAGGGAATACAAAAAATCCCGAGAAAATGATCAATGTGTGTTATTAGACACAGACATAGCTATTGACAAATACATTCTTCTCATGAACAGACCCCATGTTATGTGCTTTTTCTATATTATAATTATTTTTTGGATATTAAACAGTCCATTTCTCTGTAATCTATGGATCCTAATGGCATTCATGTCCAAAATATGTTTTGCCCCTTCCAGAATATGAAGCTATTCAAAGCCTTTCACAATTGAGTTCAAGCTACTTCTCCTGTCTTCTTTCCTGACATTTCAGACATCTCGATACTCTAAAACATCCTTTGATCCAAGCACACCTGGCTTCTTTCCTTAACTCTTACTAATCTTTTCATCTGTAAAGTATTCCCCGCTTCTGCTCACATTTCCCAAATACCTGGTACTTATCCTTCCTTAAGGTGCCAGCTTCTCCACAAAGCTCCTCTGTCCCACAGCATTTTACCTGATCCTTCTAACCCTTTCCATCTCCAGCACAAGAACGAGAGATCCTTAAATCAGACCAGGTGTATCCCATCTTTGACACCTATAGCATATTACACAGTTCCTCAGTTCCTCAGAAAAGGTGTTCAATAAAAGATCTGCTAAATGAATGGATTTACCAACCGTACCAATGGCCTCAAAACAGGGGCCTCTCCTTACCTAGGAAGCCTCAGGAACCACTTTGGTGGTCAAGCCAGCCTTGATCATGCTCAGAGGCATGTACAGTACCAGAGAAATCCACAAACCTGTGGCCGGACTCTTCAGTAAGTGGAAGCTCCAGTGCAGCTGCGATTTGCTTAATTAGCTAACGATAAGTCCCGACGCTGTGCGGAGCGCCACACAGCTGCGAATGGTTCCAACTCAGGTCCAAACCAAGGCCACGAGAAAAGCACGTGCGGTCCACCTGGGCAGAAGGCGAGGCCGGCGCGGTGGGGGAGGGGAGAGGGTACCGGGCGCTTCCCCACCTACCTTCAGGGCTCCCGCAGAGGACGGAGGGCGCCCTTCGCGGGGGGCCAGGAAGCGCTGGTGCAGGAACTCTGTGATCCCCTGGACGGGCGGGAGGCTGGGACGGCGGGCCCAGGCAGCTAGCCCGAGACCCTGCGAGTGAAACGCTGCCCAGTTCTCTGCCTTCTCTGAGGGAAGTGACAGGGAGAAAGAAGAGCCCCAGCGACCACAAGCCTCAGAAGGCCTCGCGGCCACGTGGCCCCGGCCGGGTTGGCGGCTTGCGCAGAGAAGCCAGCTCCGGCGGCTGGTGGAGAGAAAGCGCCCCCAGCTCAGTGTGGGAGCCCAGCAGCCTTACCGTGCTTCAAGTCTCTGCGGAGTTCAGAAAGGAAAGTCAGGTCGCTTTCCGAAGGAGTGCGCCCCCTAGGGTTTTCTAGCTGAGAAGCGAAATCGAGGCCTTGAAAAAGAAAAAAATTGCTTGGAGAGGCTTCAGGTGGAAAGAGATGCATTGATTTTAATGGAGGGGGCGGGGGACTTCGAGAACTGAGAAGATAATGAGTTCTAGAGCAATGTTTCTTTTTCCAAAAGTGAAATTAAATGTTTATTTCTAGAAAGAAATTGTGGTTATAGTGATTTTGCTCACTTTTTTACGTTTCATGTTGTTTTTAATATAATCTTAATCATGTTTTGCCTTATGTTGTTCTAAAATGTTTTCATACTGTAGAATCTCAGCTGGATTCTAAGCATCCTCTGTAGTGTTTAATATCACACCCAGTGTTTGGTTGCTATTGGATAGAAGTGCCAACATAGGTTTATAGAATAAAATATCAAGCATTTCTACATGGAGGTTTGTTCAGTTTATTTTACTAAATGTATGAATCTTCTTTATTAAGATATCACTTGCATCTAATCAGTTACTGTAAATTTCTTTAGAACGTTAAGCACCATTGCTCTAACCATCTGCTCATTAAAGAGTCAATGATTTTGAGTCTATTATAATTTAATATATCATTCTTCATTAATCCTGCAGAGGCGAATTTCAGGAAAGCCAAGACTGAATTACCTTGAACTCCAAATTAATGAACACTGGAATAATGGCTTACTGTATTTGATGTTCTTATTTGAGAAACATAAAACCCAGACATAGTTCATCTATCACAGAGGTAATCAAGGGTCAAATAGGGGAATTGTTGCAAAGTTGCCTTATGTTGCTGCCTGTGTGAAATGCATTTTAATTCCACTCATTCATTCATTATGCAAATTGAATTGAACTCCTAGTATAAGTGCCAGGCACTGAATGAGGCACGATAATTGCCCTTTACAAATGCAGTCTGGTAATTAAATATGGAAACAAACTATCAAAATTCAGTGCAATCCCTGAAATCCTATTGGAAAAATTTAGAGTCATTTTTTTTCCTCCTTTTTTTTCCAGCTTTATTGAAGTATAATAGACAATTAGTTGCTTGTATTTGCATTATACAATTCAATGATTTTTTTCAATTAGAGTTGACATACAATGATATACCAGTTCCACTTGTATAGCATAGTGATCATAGATCCACATAACTCTCAAAGTAATCACCCCACTAAATCTGTACCCTTCTTTCTACTTACATATTTATTACTTTATTAACCTTCTTTCCCATGCTACACTCTATATGTCTATTCTGCAACTATCCATTTGTACCTTTTAATCCCTTTGCCTTTTTTGGCCATCCCCCCAATGCCCATTCCATCTAGTAGCCCTCAAAATATTCTCTGTACCTATGAGTTTATTACTACTTTTGTTGTTGTTATTTATTTTGTTCTTTACATTCCATATGTACATGAATCATGCGATATTTGTCTTTCTCTATCCGACCCATTTCATTCAGCACAATACCATCTAGGTCCATCAAGGCAATGTCTTTTTGCATGCCCTTCTTTTTAGTCTGTGTGTCTTTTAATCTGAAGTGAGTCTCTTATAGGCAGCATATGTAGGGGACTTGTTTTCTTATCCATTCAGCCACTCTATCTTTTGGTTGGAGCACTTAATTCTTTTCCATTTGAAGTACTTATTGATAGAAATGTAGTTATCACTGTTCTTTATTTCTGTTTTTGATATATTTTTTCTTCTTAAAGAAGTCTCTCCAATATTTCCTGTAATATCAACTTGGTGTTGATAAATTCCCTCAGCTTATGTTTGTCTGGGGAGGTCTTTATCTGTCTTTCAACTCTAAATGATAACTTCACTGGATAAAGTATCCTTGGTTTAGGTCCTGGGTTTTGATGTTGTCGAATATTTCGTGCCAAAATTTTCTGTACTGATTTCTCTTGAGAAATCAGCTGCCAGTCTCACGGGTGCTCCCTTGTGTGTAACTAAAGGTTTTTCTTCTGCTGCTATAAGACTCCCTCTTTGTATTTAAACTTTGGCATTTTAATTATGATGTGTCTTGGTGTGAGCCTCTTTAGTTCCTGGTTTTGGGGACTCTGAGCTTTCTGAGGTTGTATGTCCATTTCCTTCACCGGGTTGGAGAAGTTTTCCATTATTATATCTTCAAATAGCTCTTTGACGTCTTGTTCCAGTACCCCTACGACATAGATATCTTTACATTTAATGGTGTCCCACAAGCTCCTTAAATTATTATTATAGTCTTGGCTTTTTTTTCTTGCCATTCTGATTGCATGTCATTGGCTTCTCCATCCTCTATGTAGATCATTTGATCCTCTTCTTTATCCACTCTGTTTATTCCATTTAATATATTTCTCATCTCAGATAATGAGTCCCTCTTACTTGTTCCCTTTTATAATTTCCATTTCCATTTTTATAGTTTTTTTTTCTCTTTGTTAAAATTCTCACCGAATTCATCTACACTTCCCGTAATTTCACTGAGCATCTTTATAACAAGTGTTTTGAACTCTGCACCTGTTCAATTACTTGACTCTATTATTTCTGGATCTCTGATCTGCTCTCTCGTATGATTTCTGCTTCTTTGTCTTCTCATTTTGGCTGCCTTTCTATGTCTGTTTCAATGTACTAAGCAAAGCTCCTAAGTCTCCAGGTCATATTAGTATAAAGTAGGTGTCCAGTGGCACAGTCCTGAAAGGGGTTCAGCTGCAGGTCAAATTTAGCCTGGAGGGGCCTGTGCCCCTCCGAGGCTGCCCATTAAGAATTGGCAAGCAATCCACAGATGCTGTGATTATAGTTGCCTCAAGAGGCCACACCAGAAACTGCTGTCAGCTGCCACCAGTGTGAGTCTAGGCACTGCTCAGCAAGGAGCACCTGACTCTCCCAAAATACACTTGAATGTGGCTTGGGTGGGGCTGCAAGTTGGAGGAGGTGGAGTTTCAGGGAATCTTCTGGGTGGAGTAACCTCTGTTATCCAGTTTGATGATGTCTCAGCTATGGCAGCCCCTGAGTCCACACACTGGGAGCGGGAAGCCTCAACAGAGAAATAATGGATATTGCCAGCACTTCTGTACAGATGAGTCTCCCTTCTGGCCCTCACTCTAACAACTCAATGTCCTCCTGTAAGTCCCTAGTGCCCCTTGTGCAGACGACCCTGCACTGGTGCTCAGAGCGAGCAGGTCTGTCACTGCAAAAGTTTGCTCGTGGACACGGCCCCTTTAAGAGGCATCTGCTGCTGCCTCAAGCTCTGTCCCACTCAGCCGCTCCTGACCAGGCAGCCTCCCATCCTCGCCCTGTCCTACCTCCTTCTGTTGCAGGGTGATTTCTTACTTAGTTCTCTCCCTTTGTAGGGCTTATTCATCTAGATCCCAGGTGATTTTCTTTGCTGTTTGCTTCTTGTTTCTGTCACAACTTTGATTTGGTTGCAAGAGGGATGAACAAAGCCTCTACCATCTCTGCCATTTTTTTTTCTTCTAGAGTTGTTTTAACAAAACTGTGTCCTCTCATCAAGCCTTACATAGATATCTATTGACCTGAGTAACATTTACGATTTTCTTTGAGCTTCTGGAGAGATAGTGGTTATGATTTTAACAAAAGTATATACAGTAGCTTCACCTCATTTGTGGTTTCGCTTTCCCTGATCTCAGTTACCCGAGGTCAACTTTGGTCAAAACATTAAATGGAAAATCCAGAAATAAATGATCTATAAATTTTCAATTGTGCCCCATTCTGAGTAGTGTGATGAAATCTCGTGTTGGCTCTTTCTGTCAGCTATCTTAGTTAACAAATGGATTGTCAGGGAATTCCAAGGATTATGTTCAAATAACCCTTATTTTATTTAATAATGACCCCAAAGTACAAATGTAGTGATTCTGGCAATTCGGATAAGCCAAAGAGAATCAGTAAAGTGCTTCCTTTAATTGAAATGGTGAAAGTTCTCAACTTGTTAAAGCATTTTATCATCTCACCTCATCATGAGAAGAGTGAGTACAGTACAATAAGATATTTTAAGAGAGAGGATATGTTTACATAATTTTTATTACAGTATATGGCTATAATTATTCTATTATTATATATTATATATAAATAATTATATATTGTATTACTTATTGTTGTTAATCTCTTACTGTGCCTAAATTATAAATTAAACTTTATCATAGGTATGTATAGGAAAAAACATAGTCTATATGGAGTTTGGTGCCACCTGTGCTTTCAAGCATCCTCTGAGGGTCTTGGAATGTATTCCCTGATGATAAGATGCAAACTGCTTTAATGAAAAATAAATTTCATGAAAATTGTACATGTTTTCATACTAGTTTTCATGTTTCTATTCCTCATGGGAATATATAATAAGTAATACATAAAGAAATGAATGGACCCCTAGTCTTTTAAAATATTTAATTTGTGCCTTTTAGAAACTACTTTGTGGAAAATGTTGTGACCCAGCTGTGTGTGCCTTGGCCTAAATAACTTTTCTAAAGGAGTTTATAAGGAAGAGAGGAAGGTGAAAATGTGCAAAGATCCACCTAAGGTCTCTTAGGTTTTGCTGTGGTTTTTTGCATTTATGTGCAGAACATTTGAAGGGCACTTGAGTAGAGAGGCAGAAAAAAATATCTGAAAAAGTCATGCTTCTGTCATGTAATGGTTTAAAAGAGCAAATTCATTACATGATAATTTACATATAGCAGAGGAAATTATTAATGATACCTATGTATGCATTTTCAGGTTCCAAATAAAAATACAAAGTAAATGTTTTCCCTCTGTACAAAATGCAAAACCTTAGATGGAGAATACTAACTTATTTCTGGTCAGTTTAATATAAACCTAAAATAAGAAAAATGGACAAAACAAGGGCAAAAATGTAATCAAGGAATAATATTAATTCTATAAAAGCAATTTTAACTATAAAGAACGGACTATCTGGTAAAATATCAAAAAAGAATGTATATAAATTATGCTTTTTAAAGCCTATTGCTTAAAATGTTATTTATTAAAAAAACAATTTGTGCTATTTTATATACAAAATTATGGAAATGGTAGTAAGCCATTCCTCTATCAAAAAACAGAAACTTAATGATTAACTCCTAGGCCAATAGCATTACACAGGAGAAAAATTATTCGCTCTGTGTCCAATTCAGCAAGTTCAATAAACATTTATTATGTTAGGTACTAAGTATAAATAAGAAATTCCTTGTCCTCAATGATCTTGCTATCTAGTAAGAATTCTAAATTTTCCTATCAAAGAATAATGACAAGCAAATGCTGAACATACTATGCCAGATAATCATGCCAATTAATCCTCACAAAATCCTTATGAGCTAGGTACTATTTTTAACCCTTATTTCACAATGAGGAAACTAAAATTTAGATTAGTTAACTCATCCGAGGATATTCTGCTTCTAGATGGTGGATCTAGGACTCCCAGCCACATAATTTTTATTACAGTATATTGCCATATGCTGTATTTACTCCAAAAGGCATAAATTTAATCCCTTCACTCTAGCACATCCAGGAAAACAGGTCTCTCTTTAGCTGCTGCCCTTTAATTCTAGGCCCTATTCAGAGTGTTCTATTCACTGTCTTAACATTCTCTGTATCTGAGGCACCTAATTCTTCATTACTTTTGTGTCTATAACTGTTATCAGACTTTTTGGACCCAAGTCTCTCTTGATTAGACTTCTACGTGATAACTTTCATGCCTGCTTTAATTTCATACCATATTTATCATCATTCACTATTCTATCACATATTTTCTTCAAATAAGTGTAACAGCCTAACATAATTTTCATCAGATTATGATCTCATGGTCATTAGAATTAACATCGTTTCACAGAATTCTACATATAATTTTCTTCAATAATTCAATTGCTGTTAATA
The DNA here is from genome assembly GCF_014176215.1 of Rousettus aegyptiacus. Classification (NCBI taxonomy): domain Eukaryota; kingdom Metazoa; phylum Chordata; class Mammalia; order Chiroptera; family Pteropodidae; genus Rousettus; species Rousettus aegyptiacus. Next base: position 122,611,522 of record NW_023416284.1, on the reverse strand, counting down.
CAAAATTAGTAATTTACTCTGTGATTTATATAATTATTCACATAGTAAAGATGGCATCTTGCAACTTTTCCCCAACCTTTGTCAATTTGCTTTAAAAGAGCAAAATTCATAAAAGTTTCTAAATGTTTTAGACCATTAAACAATTTTTTTAAAAAGTATATGTTTTTAAAGCATTTAATTTTTAATTGTTAAGTTCAGAATGGTAAAAAAGTGAAAAGAATAAAAAAATTTTTTTCCAGTGTAGATAATCTTTATTGGCAGGTGTTAAGAATGCAAAATAGTAACAGGAGGTGGGGCATGGTTCTCCTCCTCCAGGTGAGGACACTGTTACCAGGCCAGCGGGGTGGGAGCACTTATCTGTGGCCATTTCAGGTCCCATACCCTCATGACAAGACGGAAGGGAGCAACACCCCAGAAGGGTCATGGACTGTGTCCCACCCTAGGACACTTGGCTCCTGCTCACCACAAACCTTGAAAGCTTGGGTTAGGGATATTAGGGACTGAGCCAAACATATCCCTCTTCAAACTCAGGCATCTGCCTTATGCCTCAGTTTCCCCCCTCCCAGTGATTAGCCAGGTTGGACCACCAGGTCTGGTTAGTGGCTCAACCTGACCTAAAGTGACTAGTTACCATAACATACCATATCCAGCCATTGTGTGGGCTGCAGGCCCTCAGAGGCTGCTGGGATCAATGTGTGCCGGCCCTAGGCAAAAAGACCTTTTCTAGCCCACAGGAATCAACTCAAGATGATGGACATGTAGGCTATCATCTCAAACGTGCTTTGTCTCCTGAAGACAATCGATCCCCAAGACAAACAGCTCTTGTACCCAACAACTATGAATAACATCTCTTTTTTAATATATCTAAAACCACATGTTGTAAAAAAAAAATTCTACAAATTAATATATATTACTTTGCCTAAATAGTTATATTTGAGAAGAATTTTTAAAAATATTTTACAGCAAATTTATATTTTAAATTTACAAAGAATGTTAGGCTTTTAAAAGAAACACTCTAAAAAATTAATTTATAGATGTTAAGAGAATAATTGTTTTTAAATGAATATTACTTCTTAATTTATTTGATTGCAAAAATTCAGGTTTTAGATTTTTTTCTGTTTTCTCAGAAAAGAACATTAATGTATTTTTGTGCTTATTTTAATAAAAATTTTCAATTTTACCACTCAAATTGATTAAAAGACCTACAAAACATATTAGACTAAGCCATTAAAATTATAAATACCAAAGAAGGCATCTTAGGTCTATTAGGAAAGAAAGATGCTCCATTAAAATATCAAGTTTAAAAAAAGCTTGGACTAATCCTGGAAAACAACTTGGCATGTTAACAATTTGGAAAACAGGCTTTAGAGGCACACATAAGAAAGCCTTCTGTGGAGATGAAAGAGCTTGCAGACTGTGGAGTGCTCAGTTACATTGGATTCATTGTGACTTTCTAAAAGACTAGATAACAAATGCTAACAAAGAAAGGAAAAGCAAAAAAAGGTGCCATGAGAAAGATACTTTTAAAGTATTAATTTTAAATAAAAGGAACATGGGAATTAGGCAGAAATATCAAGAATTGAATGCTAGTAAGGTCAACCATTAAAAATGCAAAGTCGAAAATTTTAGTGACAACATTTTGGTCTTATTCAATGACAGAAGTAGTAATCTGTGTAAAACAGTCAAGATAAACTATTTTGTTAAAGAAAGAAACATTAAGATTATTTAAAAAACAGATAATCATATTCAGAGCAGAAAAAAGTAGGGATCTTCCAGTGCAAGAGTGTGAATCTGATTGTGTAGATGCTACAGCATATGACTTATTAAGACATGTAAACTATCTAAAGGAATTAGAAAGATAGTTACTAAAAATACTGAGAAATAGAGAAAAGTCCATCTCTTATATTCTTTTATCTAGCAGCACATCTGTTTTATTCTTTGAGAGTTGAGAGGAATTTGTTGAGTGCTCGTTGGTTTGTTTGTTTGTATTAATAGGAAGTATACAAGTGAGGTGATTATGAGCTCAGGCTCTGAACTAAGAATGCCTGGATTCAGTTTCTAGTTTTGACTCTTAGGAGCAAATAACCCAGGGTAAATTACTTGCCTTTTAATATTTAAATTTCCTAGTCTATAAAATGGAGATCATATTTGAATTTATATTAAATGACATAATCCATATATAGCACCTCAGAGAGTGTTCAGCACACACTAAGATTTAAGTAAATGTTAGCTATTATTATCTGAATTTCTGTCTCCCTTGCATAGTGATTTGTTTAGCAACTCCAAATATAACAGTAAATAGGTTACTGCAATTCATATTATTGTGTTTTCTCTATCAGCAAATAAGTGTAGACAACTACTATTTCTAAAAAAAACCCTCAATAATAAAAATTTATAAGTAAATTTGAATCTTCCACAGGAACAAAACATTCACAATTTTCCTAACTTTTCCAACTCCTTTTTTTTGCATTGTGCCCTAAGAATCATATTAAAAATATTGCCTTTGAACACACCTTTACCAGTTAAGGTTTATTACAGAAAGGTACAGTAGAGATTAAACAGATACAACCACTCAAAATAATCTTCTTACTTCATTGTGTCTTAAACATATAAATTTGAAAGAGCTGTGTTGATTATCTAAAATCCTGTTTTTATTCAGAGAAAAGTTTGAATAACCAAAAGTATCATTTTTTTAAATATGACATACAGTCCAAGAGAAGAGAAAGAATAAAATCTACAGTTATGATGTATTAAAGACAAGTTTCATACATGATTTGCTGCTTCACCTTTTGTTTGTTAGGTATTTGGGTACAAACCTCAACCAAGGCTGTTTAAGCTGCAACTCTGAAACGTGAAGACAATAACAAGACCTGTTGTTTATTGACTCCTACCATTTTGCTAAGGACTTTGCATCCTTCTCATGTAAACCTCACAACACTAAATTATTGTTATTTTTTTTTTCCATCACAAATCATGGAAGTTAAGTAACATTCTCAAAGTCGCCAGACATTTTAAATATCAAAATCAAGGCTTCAACTTGTTTCTGACATTCCTTTACTTTGAGTAGTCACTTTCTGGCCTCAAGTTTATTTCTTCCAGCTGAAACAAATGCCCCACCATCCCAGCCCCTACCACATACTGAAATTAGATCACTTTTGTCTTGGTCAGAAGACCTAACCCAGGCAGGACTTATGATGATCCACATTCAGGTTTAAGTGAAATACAATTGTTCCCCAAGACAAACTATGAGACTAAATATTCCCTAAAACCACATCCTTATGTATTCTACAAGTTAGCCAGCATCCATTTATATACTGTCTACCAAATGTGAAGAGTTATTCATTTCATTCTAGTGGTATTGTGTTATTACAGTGGGAGATTTTTTCATTACAAATGGCAACAGACATTTTCTTCTTCATTTGCATTATACAAAGCAGTAAACATATGTTGCTCCTTTTGCTAACTTGGAGCCAGAAACATGCGATTTCTTTTTTCACTGCTGAAAGGGCTGTGATATCCTGGAAAAGACATTGGATTTAGAGTTAGAGCACTTGGGATTTAATCTGTATTCTGCCATTTATTCCACTGTGACCCTGAGAAAATCACTTTGCCTCTCTGTAAAATACAGGATTTGGGAAAAATAACCTCGGAAATTCTCTCTGCTTGAAATTCTAACTGTGCCCCAGACCATATTACTAATTTCCAGTTTGCTTCAAATATCAGAAGCCGTCTCATAATTTATGCTTCTGCATAACCTCTGCATTTTTCATTAGTTTTCTAGAAAAAAAGAAAAAGTATTTTCATACTCCCTGTTTAAAAAATGTCACATATAACCATATAAATAAAAAAATGATAAATATATAATGTTGACTGTGTGTGGAATTCAAGTGCATTCAATTTGTTATCAGTCTTTAAGTGTTTTGGTATGTCACTGACAAGGATCAAGCTGCCTTAGCTGCTCCTGGAATACATAACATGATAATGAAAACCCTGTGTTCATCTTTTGGTGGCCCATACTGAAATACTGATTGGAAAACTACGTAGTGTCATGAAAAAACACTGGGCAAACAATGAAGGAATTGCTATTAAGGAGCTCACAGTCTCTTGGCGAACACAGACAGTTAACAGGCATCGCAATGTCGCATATGTTTTAATGGGGCCAACACTGGGTGCTGTGGACACCAAATTCAGTTGTGGGGAAAGAGTTAGGAGTAGCTTTTTAGAAGAGATAAAGACAAAGTCGAATTCTGATAAGACAAGTAAAGTTATGCCAGGATAAACATTTTGAGGAGAAAGTGCCCAGTCCCAGGACCTCGGCCTAAGAAGATCCGATGTACCTGGATATATATGTATCAAAGTATATCTAATGGTAATTTGTAATTCCTATCTCTTTGAAACAAACAACAACAACAGCAATAACAACAAAAACACTTCAATTTATATCTCCAATATATGTCATCAATGCAGTAGATTAATAACACTTGAATGTTCATTTTCTACCTATTACTTCTTGCTAGAAAAGTTATCTCCAATTGTTTATTATGAAAAAATCTGGGGCCCCTTAAATGCTCATCAGAAATTATAGTATTCTTGTTTATTCTGATTCTTACCTACCCTTTCAAGTTGTTCTCCTTAGGCTGAAAATTAGTAGCTTTTGGGGGGTTTTTCATGAATAATAATTCATTTTAGGAGTTATAACTGAAGGTCTGATACTGTATCTTAAGATAACTAAAGCTCTTTGTCTTCAATGGTTTCACTATTTCATTGCCTTTTAGAAATGCTACACTATTTAGGATTTCTTTTTATACTATTTAATGCTTCATCTAGATAAACAATTTTTAAAATCCCAGCTGGAGGTGAGTGTTTGCCTTCATGATAAACTCATCAGAAGCTTATTGTCTTCTTTTCTTGTTCTTGTTTTAAAATCTGCTCTCAAGAAAATTTTATCCTCTTGTTTCTTTTTCTTTCTTTCGTTATTTCTTTCTTTTTACATTGCTATGGAGCTTATTTTCTTTTATTTTTTAATCTTTACATATTTTTTCAATTTTAGTTGACATACAATATTATATTGGTTTTAAGTGTACAACACTGTCATTAACTTATGCAGTGATCACCTCGATAAGTCCAGTACCCATCTGACACCATACATAGTTATTATAATACTACTGTCTATATTCTTCATCCTATACTGTATACCCCCATGAATATTTTGTAACTACCAGTTTGTACCTCTTGATCCCCTCTTCCTCTACCCATCCCAATCTGACAACCATCAAAATTCTCTGTATCTGTGAGTTCTTTTGTTTGTTTCATGTTTTGATAGGGCATATTAATGAAACAGATGTAGCAACAGTGTGAAATCTATTTGGAAGAGCCAAAACTTTATTTGTAAATTGTCCCTGTCTCAGCACTTTATAGAGTTGCTATGTCTTTGTGCCTTATTAAAGAAGCATCTGATATCATAATAATCTTTTCCAGTTTTGAGTGATGTGGTCTACCAGCCTTGGCTGTGATCCCTATCTATTACACAGCTTTACTTCAGCATCTCTACAGATGAGAGAAATCAAAAAAACAGGAAAATGTTCATTGAAATATATACACTATGTATTAGAATCAAGGAGTAAGAATATTCTAGAAACTACTTTTAGAATCAAATCTGCAGATAGACTACTATTTTAATGTTTTGCTCCAAATAGGTATTCTGTCTTTTGGAATGTCTAAATTACATCTGAAATATTTTGATGTCAAAAAGTCACTTAAGTTTTGTTTTTTTTTTTTTAAATAAAGAATAATAGTGGAAAGATGAAGGGATGAAGAAGTACAAATTAGTAGTTATAAAACAGTCATGGGGACGTAGAGGAGTTATAAAACAGTCACACATAGGGAATATAGTCAGTATTATTGCAAGGACTATGCATAGAGACAGATGGGTGATAGAGTAATCAGGGCGATCATTTCATAAATCATATAAATATATAATCATTGTACTGTATACCTGAAACTAACATAAAATGATAAAAAAAGAAAATAATAGTAATAGTGGAGCTGAAGAGGCTGGTAAGAAAAAGCTGTGATAATGAGGACTAGTTTATTCTTCTGTTGATTATATTAATTCTTGTCCAAACATCTTTAGAATATGAATAATAAAACAGAAATGTTTTATGAGAAAGGTAAAAGAAGCACGAACTCCATTCTTGAACTCCAATCCTGATTTAGCTTGAGGCACACATATCTCCTATCTAATTAACTGTTCATTCTCCTAAATGAGTTATTAAAGAGTTTCAAAGGTACTGGAGCCTTTCAGCTCTGTGGTAAAAGTGCAAGTTCTAGAGCCAGACAACTCAAATGTCAGCATTGCCACTCACGGGCTGTGTCTCCTTGGAAAACTTAACCTCTCCAAGTCTCAGTTTTCATATCTATAAAATGAAAGCTATAATAGGGTTGTTGTGAAAATTAAATGAGAATAATTGAAGCGCATAGCAAAGAGTCTTGCACAGAAAATGTCCAATATGTTAACCATTATTAACAGATAAATAAAACATATTAATATCCTTACTATACTACAGACTTCCTACAGAATGATTGTAATGCTTGTGTCTTTGAACTATCAATAATATGTATGTGTCAAGGTGAATGTATGTGTATTAGCAGAAAGAATAAGTAGTATCATTCCTATTTTTAGACCATTTATTATTCTGTATTCAACTCTTTCAGGGCAAAACATTTGATTGTGGTTTTTGTTTATTATGTCCACAAACCCAACTAATTTTAGAAATTTGGATTTGAAATATTATTTCTAAATATAGAACAAAACAACAGAAGAGAAATGTAGGTATAAATGTTTTGTACTTCAAAAGTATTGCCAGAAGTGTATTACAATCATGAACAGAAAAATTGCTATATTAAAAATTCATAACATAACACATTAAGGTTTTATATCATCTAAGTAGCTAATTAATTTACTGAATCAATCTAAAAGTACAAAGACTGCTAAATAGAAAATATGATAAACTAGCTAGCCATTTTTTAAAAAATCAAATTTGAAAAGTTATAATTCTCTCATTTGTTTTGAGCTATAAATTAAGATAAAACATAGTCAAAAACATTTCTGTTAAAGTGTGAAGTGAGAACACAAGTGCATGCTTTAGGGTGGTGCCTAGCTGATTGTAGGTGGTTAGTAAATATTTGCTAAATTGAACTGAAATACTCAAAATGAGGTTCCAGATAACTAGAGTAGATTGAAGAACAAACTACAGAAATAAAGGTAGCATCCCATTTAAGGATAAGAGGCTGTTGGGGAAGTTTTAAAACTGGAACTATATTAACCCATGTTGTCAAGAGCATTTGTTGAAATTCTAATTAAATTTCTAATTTGCAGAGAAAGCTAGCTGCATTCAGTATGCGTGTTTTTAGCTTTTAAAGAATTAGCTGTGTTACTTTTAAACATGTAATTTAAACTCTCCAGGATTCCATATTGTTTCATCTGTAAGAGGAGGATGACAATAATGCCCCGTGCTGTTGAAGACCCTCTGAACCAAGTATACCTGACTGATCTTGTCAAATAAGCACATCCCAGGGCCCATGAAGTTCTCCTGAATGGATTACTCAGAGTCTGGGCTTAGGAAGCTGCATTTTAAGAACTGTCTCTCTACCATGCTGTTCTTATGCAGACTAACTTCCGGTAACCACTGATTCTCAGAATTACCTTTAATGATTAATTTAGGGAAGGAGCTGTGGGGAACATCAAAGAATAGAGCCAAAAACTTTCCTCTTGGAATAGAATTTGGGGACCCAATAGTAAAAAGTTAAAAATAAAACACCTATAGATATAGAAGTAAAAATAAATAATATTACATAGTAAACTATTATATACTGTCTCCAGAATCAAGTAAAAAAGTAATGAAATATATTTTCTCAAGTGATTAGTATATTACAGGTTTAGAAATGTATTCCTTAGAATTTAGGGCTCTCTTTACCATATCCATGACTTTGCTACAGTGTCTATATTTTTTAGTTTTCAAATCTATGCAGAGCACATACTCTGTGACTAGACATTGTTATAAACACATTAGAAATTCTAATAAATTCAATAATCAAACAGCAAATATACTACTTTTTTTGATATGAGTTTCAATTCTCAACATATGTTCATAGTGGCTTATCAAAAGAAGGATTAATAGAAAGTATACTTTCTTCACACAATATTCTCTCTTCAAAATTGGAATGTGATCAATAGAATGCATTTCTATTTGAATCAATTCTATTTGGCTATTTGACTGCCTTGTTACAATAAAAGAGAAAAAGCTCACACAAAATTATTCATTATATGTGAAAAAGAAAGCCGAAGGTACAAAGTAAAAATAATTCAGAATATATTAATCTCAGAATACATTTTCTAGCAGAAATAAAATAATGCCGAGATAATTTAATGTGCCTGCATTTTCAATAATAAATGACTTGATAATGATTTTATTCAAAAACTTTTAATTCTGGCTCAACTCCAGGAAATATAAAGGAAAATACCTTTGCTCAGTGTAGCAAAAGCCTTGAACATGGTTACCAAAAATGCTACCCACTTTGTAGGCTATCACACTACTTTTGAGCAGTAGCATGAAAAGAAAAACTTCAGTGGAAAGAAATATGTTAAGATTTTGAATTAGGTTGAAATATTTTTCTGTTAACAAGTGTTTCCTGTCTCTTTATAATAGAAATATGCTTGATTTTTAGTACTTCAGTGCATATGTCTATTAAGTTCTTACCAAAGACATGCTTGGGTGTAAGCTTCTCATAGTGTTCTAATAGATGTGATATTAAATTGGAGTCAAAATACTCGGGTTTTTTTTTTTTTTTTTTTTTTTACTTTTTCTTTTTTTTTTTTTCTTTCTGGCCAGTTCTATTGCCTCACAACTTACTTGATTCTTTTGATCTTCACTTTAAAATCCTCTTTATTCACTGATTCAACAAATAGTTATAAGCTTAATATATGGCACTATGTTGCATATAGTACATTAAAGAAAGAAGAAAAAAAGACATTTCCTCCTTCAAAGGGTTGATCTCCCAATACCCCCAAATCTTCCAGACTTTGCTCTAAATAAATCAGATTGAAGGTTCAACGTATATATCAAATTCTAGTTCACATTGCTTTTATTTCTAGGACTAAGCTGATGTATATACCCTGCCCTGTATTTTCTCTTTTTTTTTTTTTCATTTTCAATATATTTTTTAAATTTTTCAACTATAATTGACATACAATATTAGATTAGTTTTAGGTGTTCAACACAGTGATTAGATATTTATATAACTTACAAAGTGATCACCTCGATAAATCTAGTAACCCATCTGACAGTTACTATAATATTATTGACTATATTCTTCATGCTATACTTTATAGCCCCATGACTATTGTGTACTTCTTAATCTCTTCCTCTTTTCACCCACTTCCCACAACCCCTTTCCATCTGACAGCCACTGAAATGTATTCTGTATCTATGAGTTCATGTCTGTTTTTTTTTCTTTCTTTCTTTTGTTCTTTAGGTACTACATGTAAGTAAAATCAAATGGCATTTGTCTTTTTCTGTTTGACTTACTCCACTCAGAAAAAAAAACCCCACTAGGTACATCCATGTTGTTGCAGATGGAAAGATTTCATTCTTTTGTGTGGCTGAGTAATATTCCATTGTATATATGTACCACATCTTCTTTATCCACTTATCCACTGATGGACACTCAGGTTGTCTCTATGTCTTGACTATTGTAAATAATGCTTCAATGAACATACAGATTTATAGAACATACAGATTCGAAACACTTCAAGGTAGTGTTTTGGGTTTGTTTGAATAAATACCCAAAAGTGAGGCTACTGGGTCCTTGTCTCTTATTATAGCTTTTGTTTTAAAGTCTATTTTCTCTGATATAATATTGCTACCCTAGATTTTTTTGTTTTGTTTCCATTTTTGTGAAATATCTTTTTCCATCCCTTTATTTGAAGTCTGTGTGTCTTGATCTAAAGTGAATTTCTTGTCGGCAGCATATGTAAAGGTCTTATTTTCTTATCCATTCAGTCACCCTATGTCTTTTGATTGGGCCATTTAATCCATTTATATTTAAAGTAATTGTTGATAGATATGTAGTTATTACCGTTTTATTATTCATATTTTTGATTTTTTTCCTTCTTCTTGTTAAAGTCCCTCTAACATTTCTTATTAAACTGATTTGGTGTTAAACTTCCTTAGCTTTTTCTTGTCTGGGAAATTACTTGTCCTTCAATTCTAAATAATAGCTTTGCTGGGTCAAGTAGTCTTGGTTGTAGGTCCTTGCTTTTCATCACTTTGAATATTTCATGCTAACCCCTTGTGGTTAACTAGAAGCTTTTCTCTTGCTGCTTTTAAGAGTTTCTCTTTGTCTTTATCTTTGGCATTTAATTATGATGTATCTTAGAGTGGTCCTCTTTGCGTTAATCTTCTTTGGGACTCTGTACTTCTTGAGGTTGTATGTGTTGTCCATCATTATTTCTTCAAATAGGTTTTCAATTCCTTGCTCTTTGTCTTCTCCTTCTGGTAACCCTATAATGCTTAATATTGTCCCAGAGATCCTTAAACTATCCTCATTTTTTTGGATTCTTTTTTCTTGTTGCTGCTCTGATTGAATATTTTTTGTTATCTTCTAAATCACTGATTCCAACATCTGCCTCATCTAATCTACTGCCGATTCCTCCTAATATATTCTTCATTTTAGTTATCGTATTCTTCATTTATGACTGATTCTTTTTCATGTTTTCTAGCTCTATTCTTATCCTTTCTTTTTGTTAAAGTTCTCACTGAATTCCTCTACTCTTCCCCTGAGTTCATTGAGCATCCTTATAATCAGTGTTTTGAACTCTGCATCTGGTGGATTGCTCATCTCCATTTTGCTTAATTCTTTTTCTGGAACTTTGTTCTGTTCTTTCACTTGAGAAATATTTCTGTGTCTTCCCAATTTGGCTGCCTCCCTGTATTTGTTCTTATGCATTGGGTAGGGCTGCTATGTTTCCTAGTCTTAATAGAGTGGCGTTATGTAGTAGGTGTTCTGCTAGGCCCATGGGGTGTAATCTCCCTTGTCACCTGAGCCTGGTGCTCCAGGTGGGTCTTTTGTGTAGGTTGTGTGTACCCTCCTGTTATAGTGAACCTTGTTTTCCATTTGTATGTTAACGAGAGGGATTTACCCTCAGGCTTATTGGTTGTGAGGACTGGCCAGTTACTATAGTGAAAGAGCTGTTGTGCAGGGGCTGACCCTATGGAGCAGGATTTGCTTTAGCAGGGCTCTGTTGCCTTCCCAGTCTGTCTTTCAGGTATGTTATCCTTGGATGTGGCCTCAGGTAGTGCCCCGGCTGAGCCTGAAGCCAGCCACCCCGTGTGTGAGCCCCAAGGCCTTCTGCGATGAACCCCACCAGAGGCCAAGTTTAGCTACAGCCAGAGCCCTGCCTAGAGCCACCTAGCATGAACCACCAAGCAATCCACAGGAGGCCACTACCCACACTGAGCTTGGAAGTGCCTCAAGAGGCCAAGCCTCAAACCAAAGCCAGCTGGGCTAGTGCTGTGCTGGAGGCTGCTCAGCAAGAGGAACAGGGCAGGTCAAGGACAGATGCTGCTTGTTAGAGTTTTGTAAACTTTTGAGAGATTTTAAGAAAGTCAGAAGCATAAACCAAAACAGGTTGTTTGTATGGAAAATCCCCTGGATGTAGCTTGGGTAGGTCCCACAAGTTGTGTGGGGGTGGTGTCACAAGGAATCATCAGAACAGGACAAAAGTTGTTAGCCAGGGTGATGGAGACTCAGATATGGCAGCTACCTGCGTCTGCACCCCAGGTGTGGGGAGGGCCCAACAAAGAAACAGTGGTCTCTGCCAGCACTTCTCTCTGGGAGAAAGTTATACCTCCAGCCCTCACCTTGAAGCCAGAAAATTCAGTTCCATCCTGTATGTTTTTGGTACCTTTTGAGCTGCTATCCCTGCTCTGGAGCTGAGAGTGAGTGAGGCTGTCAGCACATAAGTCCATATGCCAGCCCTGTTCATCTCATTGAGTCACAATTTTAGCTGGTTTTCACAGCCAGAAATTGTTGAAACTTCTCTTCCCAGCACTGGAACCCTGGGTTGAGGAGCCTGGTGTGGGGACCCACTGCAGTTTTGCAGATTGCCAGCTGAGATACCCCTCCCGATTTCTAACTGCCACATGGCGGGGTGTGGGACCAGCCTATTCCTCATCTCCACCCTTTCTACCTGTCTTGAGGTGGCCTCTTCTGCATGTCCTTAGTTGTAGGACTTCTGTTCCTGTAGACTGCAGGTGATTTTCAATGATGCTCGTTCTGTAGTTTAGTTGTAATTTTGATGCAGTCACGAAAGGAGGCCAGCACAGTGTATACCTACTCCACTATCTTAACTGGAAATCCCCTGCCCTATATTTTTATACCCCATGTTCATGCATTGAAATTCATTGCATTCTCTAAATAGCACTTTTATTTTGTGGAGGGAGAGGGTAATGTCTTTCAAAAGTAGTTGGCACTCTTTACTTATAATCTCTGAACTACCAGCAAAATGGCAAACTGCAACCTGATATGTATTTCTTTAGGGTTCTGACATATAATTAACATATTGACCAAGTTTTAGCCACTATAACACATAATTATAAATACTTTCTATCTATGTTTCCAGTCTGTTTCTTAAGCTTATTTTATTTCCATCAATAAAATATTACTATTTTAAAATTAACAATGGTAGGAATTAGAGGTCTTTGACAGGAATTTAGGCTTTTAACCAAATTTTGCAAAACAAATATGCTTATATAATGAAAGATGGGTGTGGATTTCTTACCCTCAGCAGGTTACTGAACCACCTAGAGGATCTACCTTATTTTCCCAGAAACAAGAAATTCTGGAAAGTAAGTCTGCTGGCAAGTCCTTAGACTCAAAGTAAAAGTCAGAGCCATGGAAGGTAAATGGCCCAAAGTAGAAAAATGGTCATAACTAGTAGATGCATCAGAGAGTTAGGAGAGAGAGGAAGCTATAAAAAATTATTATGAAGATTCATAATAATCTAAGTCTTATCCTGAATAGACATTAGGTGGGAATATTGGGTTGTCTCAAAGCCAAAACACCAGAGTGAATATTTTTGTTTCATGACTACAGTATAACAAAGTAAATACTGGCCTTATTAATAACATCACTAATAAAGTGTATAGTTATAAAAATTTTACCATCATTTATTTCCTGTCATAAAATATTTTAAAATAATCCATTTTTAAAATGATGCATGCAACAATACCTAGTTTTCTAGGCATCGTTCAACATAATCTACCTTATTTATTTATGCCACCAATATTCAAACTTTATGCTTAGAGATGAAAAGATTGTGAGAAGCTAGCAAGCTCCAAAGGTACAATTGTTCAATCCAATAGATGATGATAAAATTATGACTCTTTTCTGTCTACATTCTAAGAAAGCTGTTACCTTAATAGATATTTAATATATTAGTAAAAGTCTACAGATTTTATGTACTGCATATTTTCAAATTAGTATTTTTCTAATAAAGATAGTACAAAAAATATATTAAAAGAAAAATTAATCTTCCACCCTCTAGTGTAAATACCAATATCTAATTACTTTAAAATTAAAGAACATTTTTTTTTCAGGGTAATTTTTCTGTCTTGTTGGTAAAAGCATAAATGTAGAGTTTCATGTACTAAAATTATAATAATTTTCTTTTCCCATATGTGCCCCATCCTCATTTATTTATTTTTCTGTCCATTAATAATTCTAGCAGTAACATTTCTCATAAGAAACAAGGAAAAAGCAGTTCGTACGTCCTTCTTCCCCAGTCTCACCAATAGCTCTCAGAATCATAGAGTATGTTAGACTTAGAATACTTTTAGTGAAATTATGTATTTTTGTTACTGTATTCTTGATTTTATTTTTTGAAGCAGTTCTATATGCTCTGAGACTCCTAGGGCTAGCTCCAGGAGGTTGGGTGCACTGGCCTCAATGGTGCCCAGATGTGACAGTAATCCAGGAATTAGTGGGGCTCACTTTTGACTTGGACTCACTTTAAACCTGCATTTGTAGTCTATGGCACTTCTCCTCACAAGTTCTATAACTTACCAAATTTGCGTAGAAGATGCATTCGTTTGAAAACAACAGAAACCTCAATTCAAACTGGCTTAAATAGTAGAATTAAATATGTAAATTTTCATCTAGCATGTTCATTACTAGAGCAGATTTCAGAATTGTTTGATTTAGCAACTGAACAATATCTTCAGGGAACCAGATTGTTTCCATCTTTCCATTATCCACCCCCTAGTGTCAGCATCAACCAGAGTTCGTGGCTCTAAGAGAATTGTCAGAAACAATCAGAGTTACATAGATTTTTGTTTAAGACCAGCGAGGGAAGCTGACTTGTCACCATTTAAAAATAAGGAAGAACTTTCCTTGCTGCTTTCAGAAACCTCTTCTTGCATCTGTACTTAGCTCTATATGTGGATTCTCTCACTTAATTTTCACAGTTCTATTAAATAGGTACTATTCATACTGCCATTTTGCAAATGAGGAGGTTGAGGGAAATAGAGATTAAAGTACCTTGTTTCAGATCACCTAGCCAGCAGTGAAATGGGCTGTCTCATCACCAAAAACATGATAAATAGAGATGAGTACTGACATACAGATCGAAACTAAAGAAATGCACTTTCTTTGAGAATTAAAGTCATAAAATTAGGTTCAACAGTTGTACTTAGCTATATTATAGATGAAATAAAGGTTTTGTGGGACCACCTTAGGATTCTAAGGATTCTTTCTAAAAATCATTTATATGGTGAAGCACATTCTTGTTTCAAAAAGACTAATTGAAAAAATAAAATTTAGAATACACGACTCAATCAAAAGGTTAAAAGAGGCTGCTTCATAGTTGGGTACTAGGCCAAAAGTAGCATAGAATAAAGTATGATGTCAGAGGTTTAAAATAAAAGATTAAGTTTTTAAAAAATCAAATTTTTTTCAAGGCAACTAAAATACTTAGACTTCAAGAAGTAACCTGGGCGATTGCTGGTCACATTTTGAAGAATTAGTGATTATTTGATGATAACAATTAATGGAGAAAAATTATTAACTTTCTTTAATCTATAATGTTTCTCAGTAGTGTTGATATAAATTCTAGGTCTAAGATGGAGCTGCCCTGCTCATAGTGTCATACGAGCAAACTGAAACTTAGATAATTTTTGGGTCCCTATAAATGTTTCACTTGACCAGAAAAGCAGTACAGTCCTCCCTTTGTATCTTGATGGGGTTCCAGGACCTCCCACAGATACCCAAATCCATGGACGCTCAAGTCCCTCATTTGAAAAGGTGTAGTATTTTCATAACCTATATTTGCATACACGCTACCGCAGGGTATACCTACACATCACTTCATTCAGGTACATTCAGTGTAGTGCTCATTGTATGGCAAATTCAAGTTTTGCTTTTGGGAACTTTCTGGGGTTTATTTATATGTACACACACACGCACATACACATATTTTTGATTTAGGATTAGTTGAATCTGTGGATAGGAAACCAGTGGATATAGAGGGCCAACTATATATCTAGTCAGTCAATCCCCAAACACCAAGCTAACTGTAGGCTCTATGCTTATTTCCTTGTTTCTTCTCACTCTAAACAAGGTTGACTGTGAGGCCCCAGCTAATCAGAAGTTTTATATTCACCCCTTCTTTGTTCTTTATTCTTCATCTGCTGTACTTGACAATTCTCTGAAAGTATACTGTCCATTTCAAGTAGCATTAAATAAAGCTTGTATCATCTGAATTGTGTTAATTTTTTTAAAACAGTAGAAATAAGTAAAGAGACATGAAGAGAGTGGGATACACGGAGTGAAAAACAAAAACAAAGAAATGGATTAGAAAAAGAAATGGTGGGAGTACAATAAAAAACAACTTAAGAATGAAATAAAAGCAATAGTTACACTTATGCAATCTGAAAGACTAACCCAAGTAGTAAATTATATGATGACTTTAATAGCAAAAACATTATTTTTTCATGGATATTTTATCCACCTGGAAGTTTGATGGGATATATAGCATGAAGCAAAAATCTACGAGAACCAAAATGGGAAGATTAAAATACGTGTAAGGTTTGGCCAGAAATTGCTTCTTACAGAAAGGGATAAATTTCAGAAGTTTTCTGAAGAGAAAAGTAAATTTAGCCAAGTAAGATAAAAGAAGAATGATCAAAGGTTGCCCCTTATTTGTTTGCTTGGAAACAGTAACAATAATGGGTGGAAAATAAGGAAGTGAAAGGATCTCTCCACCCTTTCTTTTTTTCATTTATGGACAGTCAAAACCACAATTTTCTTCCTATGACAGCTGACAGAAAAAGAAGTCAAATCTGTAAGGGTAGAATTAAATGTAGGCCATGTACAATTATGAGGAAAGCAAATTAAATAATAGAAAATTATAAGCTTCCATTTAAAAGGTTTTGTTTAAAAATCAATTCTCATGAAATGAACATCCAGATTAGAGAATAAAAGGAATAGTAGAGATGACAAAAACAACAAAAAAATAAAGAAAAAAGAGAAAGGTAATAGGAAAGAGCTTTGAAACTGTGTCACCATTGAAGCCAGAATATTTTAAATCAGAATAGTTGAAATTACTATTTATTAAACTTGTTATTAAAGACCTTTTTGTAACAACACAATATCTAAAGAAAATAGTAGATTTAAAAGTTTCTATCACTATATTGCCATTAAAAAACAATTTCTTCTATCTTGTTTGATAAAACTTTCCTTTGAAAAGAAAGACATTATACCTATTTGTTTTCCAGTCTAATAGACTCTGTGTTTATGTCAATCAAATCATAGACACTATTAAAGTTTTCTGCAAATTACTTCTTAACTTATGAATTCTGGATTATGTTAAGTCTTGTCATCTTAAATAAAAATTTCAAAGATCAGATAAATATTCTATCATTTCAAGTTGGAAGCAAACTACTAAATTGCTTTAAAAATGTTTTATTGGAGAATGAAAAGTTAGTTTTGTGGTGTTCTATGAATTTAGCTCTTTTTGATCAACTCTACTGGATAGACGGAGGAAAAAAACACTCTGAAAACCCTTCTAACAATGATTATGGCTTTGATATGCTATATTTGTTGAAGAGTCCAATATTCTACACAAGTTAACAGAAGCCCAGAATGTAATATTCCCAGAGTACTGCTTCAGTGATTTTTTTCATATGATGATTATATGAACTTGGAAGTAAAACTGATATTACTGGCATTTTGTCTCCTCTAATATAAAAATTTTGGGAAAAAAGATCAGAAAACACAATTTAGAATGTAGTGTTATAATAGATAAAATTTGCAAGGACTGTCAATCCTAAATATTCAAATTAAGATAATCAGTTATTTGTTTATAACGATAACAATGATAACTTTAAAAATGAGCTCATCCTTTTACATTTTCCCTTTTGCCCTCATAATTTATTATCTTACTTATTTTATAGGTAGGAAGCTAAAGTGTCAAATGACTTGTTCAAGGTCATCCATGCATTTTCGAATTGAACGAGTTATGTTTTTTGCAAAATGATTACTCAGGATTATAATTTAAAAGCATTCCTCAATGAATATAAAAGTCCATAGAATGATTACACATACATATACATAGTTCTTGCACAAATAATTTAGTCATCTCACTAGAGTGGTTTACTTGGCAGTAAGGTAAGTGAGAGCCAGTTTCAACTGTAATTTTAATGGCATGCTCCTTGTCTATGTATAGTGGCATCTCCTAAATTAATGGAAGGTGACACTATTTTATCAGTTAGTGCCTTGGAATTCCAGAATATTCTGTCTTGCCATTCTTAGGTGGATGTAGAATTTCTACATTTTTTGTGTAGAAATTCTTCATTAATTAGAGCTAATGGTTAACATTGATTCTTGTAAAATTTTAAGACATATACATTTGCTTTGCTTCTCAAAATAGTCACAATTTTTCATAATTTTGCTTTTCATTTTAACATACTTGTCATTCAACATATTGTTATCGATGTAGTAATTACACATCAAAGAATATTCAAATATGTGGGCACTGAAATTTCTTCATATGCTCATCAGAGCATGTTTAATAATTAAAAATAAAAAAACCTAAATGTGTTACAAAAGAAAATGGTTAGATAAATTGTGGAGCTCTAAACCATGAAATATCATTGCATCATTAAAAATTATTAAAAAATACCTTCATAATATGCAAAAATTCTTAGACTGCAATATTATAAATGAAAATCAGGACTCCAAAGTGAATATACATGACCTAAACCATAGTAAAAATTGTGTGCATAGATAAAATATTAGAGACACACTCAATGTTAATAGTAGTTTGCTTTGAGTTGTAGGAATTGTGAATGATCATAATTTTCATCTCTGTACCTATCTGAATTTCCAAATTGCATCTAATGGACAGTCATTTTATTTATAATCAGAAACATATACTATTTTTTAAAAATAACTGTTGCTCTTGATCTAAGCTTTTAAGAAGGAAATCAGAATTTTCTTTTTCTCTGGAATACAGAATCAATCATATCTGTGACTATACAATGTGGAAGATGAGAGGCAATATCAAAAAAAAGCCACAATTATTGTTATTTTCTATAAGATCATTTTATACTCTAATACTTCTTGAGCATTTTCAAAACACACATCTTCATAAAGTCTGTGAAACACAGCATGACTAAAATACAAAAAAATCAAAATAAAATATATGTAGCATCTAGAGAATGCAGAGCTCATGCTCTCCTTATAGTTTACTTTACAATATGAGTTTTATTTCAAAGACATAAAGCAGAAACTTCTATTTTTAAATTAACATAAAATGTAAGCTATTTTGATGTTTTTTAAGAAGAAAGTCAAAGTCTAGAAAACATGATACATAATTCTATACAAAAAATGGAGTAAAAATTTATATTCTTCCCTTCAAAGAGAGAAAAATTTTATATTAATGTGAATGCATTATGAATGTCAACTTAACATCCTCCATTTCTGTATTAGTTCTTTAATGTCGCCTAACAAATTGCCATGTACTCGGTGGCTTAAAACAGAAATTTCTCTCACAGTTCTGGAGGCTAGAAGTTTGAAATTGAGCTGTCAGCAGGGTCACACTCCTTCTTAAGGCTCTAGAGAAGACTCTAGAGAATAATCCTTTTCTTTTCTCTAACTAGGCTTTTGTGGTTGCCTGCAATCCTTGGAACAGTCCTTGGAATTCCCTGGCTTACAGTTTTATCACTCCAATTTCTGCCTCTATTTTCATGACTGTTTTCCCTCTGAGTCTATCTGTGTCCAAATTTCCCTATTGTAGCCTATTCACCTTAATTTAGTATAACCTTATCTTAACTTGATTACACCTTCGAAGACCCTATTTCCTAATAAGGTCACATTCATGGGTACCAGGGATTATGGAAACACAAATGAAACCATAATGCCCTTTCTCCCTCCTGACTTTCCTTCCTTCTTTTCCTCCCTTTCCTTCCTCTCTTACCTTCCTTATTTCCGTTTCTTCCTTCCACAAATGAAATACTTTCTTCTCTTGTTGTCCTTGAAACTTCAATCTCTCAGATATATTTACACTTCATTGGCTAGTCCTCTCAGTCTTCTTGCTGAAGCTTCCTTTTCTGGTCAACCTTTAAGATTTGCTGGGCCCAGAACTTGATCCTAAGCCTCCCATCTTTATAATCCTTAACATTTTCTGTAGGTGATCTTATCTATTTCTAGGCTCTAAATACCATATATAAAATCTTGTATTTTGGAATTCCTTGGGACAGAGTATCAGGTCATTTTACTATGCATTACTATGCACTGATTCTCAGATGATTCTCTTAATTTCAGGCTTTCAAACATTATTTATCGGCAGAAAACTCCTACACTTATCCATCTTCACTCTGTTTCCTGAGCTCCAATGCCTACTAAGCATCTTCATTTGGTGTCCCACAAGTATCTCATAATAAACTTGTTCAAAATTCAGTATAAAGTGCTCTTTCTACTGTTTCTAAGAGATTTCCTCCTTTAGTATTTTCCATCTTAGAAATGGTGCTAAGCTCCACTCAGTTGCTGGTGGTAGGACTTGACCTCACTTAGTTTGGATGTTAACTCTGTTTCCCCTGGTTTGCTTCTGAATCTTGGTGGAGAAGAAGAAACCTCCAAGGTACCTAAAAACAGGGGTCAAAGGGTTAGAGGAGTGGAGAGTAATAGGAGAGAAGGGAAGAATGTCTTAAGAAGAGATTCAGCAGCTGTTTTAAATGGTGTGACATTTATTACAATGAAAGATGGAAAATTTTCTTTAACTGGAATAAATTGGAGTCAGTGGTGACTTTAGAAGATGGGCTTTTAATGACAATGTTGTAATAGAATGGGTTGAAGCATAGATGGAGGTCAAGGAATTGGAGAGGGATGACATTCAAGGTCAACTTTTTGGAAAGATTGTGAATGCAAGAAGAGAGTCAGGGTGATGGCTTGATGTGAGGTATGGAGAGCAGAGGTAATTTTGTTGTTCAATTTATTTGTTTCTATTATTTTTTAATTTGAATAAAAGCATAATTGAATATTGATAGGAAGAACCCAGTAGAGTCATCAGAGATTGATATAAATGAGACAAGATACTTGATAGAACAAAAATTCTAAGAACGAAGTTTCAGATGGAATCCAAGTACATGTGATAGATTTGACCCCAGGTAGAAAGACTTGCACCTCTGAGATTGAAATAAAAGAACTTTTCTCCTGAAATAATTACAAGTTCAGATGACTTTGTGAATTAAGCGATGGGAAAATAAGTAACTTTCTGAGATCTTTTGTTTTTTGGGGAGACTGCAAGGGAAGGTCACTCAGTGAAAGTGACTATTAAGGAGTGGGGCATGATGTTTGTGGGGAGTAAAGAATGTGTGAAATATTTTTCCTTAAAGTCTGAAAGAATGAGCTGATTAAAGAAGCACATGGGAGTATCTGGCAATCTTGGGGGCCAAATTGTAATTGGTAATCATGTATTCAGAGTAGTATCAATGTGCATGTTTATTTAGTTTACTACTCTGATGTAAACTGCTAATATACTGGTAGATAGTTTAAGGAAGTTGCACAGGTGTCTGTCACTTAGAGAAGCCAGCTAGAGGATGCCAAAGAACACTAAAGAGCAGCATTAATCTTGGTGAATCCACCACAGATTGGAGGCTAGATTGCTGCTTTGCAGGATCAGTACTTTCATCAATCAGCTCGTGAAAGGTCATACTTCTTTTAGAAGCAAACCTATGTTAGTCAGATTCACAAGATATAATGTGTAAGACAGAATCACAATTTATTATTTATAATGATTCCTAGACTTGATATGCTCACATTGGCATAATTTCCACTCTTCCTTTATGTCTGGAATATCAGATTATAATTTAGCAGCTTGATGAAGATGAAATTATAGAAAATGAAATTAGATGAATGAATCATATACTAGGTGACATGGAATATACAACTAGCCTTGACAATTGGTGTGCTTTTGGCATAAGGACAGAGAGGCCACATGAATTGAGCTAGAACATCCTATCTAAAAGCAGCAATGACTTGTGCAGTCAGTATATGCCTTCCACTTCATCTCTTTTTCAGACTACCTAGCTTGTTCATCCTCTTTCCAATTACACAGTTTTTCTTTAGAGTTACTTTGGCCTGGGAACCATTATAGAATACTAGGTGACTTTGCATATCTCTGCTTTATTTCATTATGGACAGATTCATAACTAACTCCCTCATGACAATCTTAATTTTTATCTTTTCCATGTTCTTGAAATATAGATTGCCAAAGCAGATCAATCATATCTATACTGTAACAAAATTAGTTTATGTTTCAGGTAGTTCATTAGCACAATTAAGAAATATCAAAAATTCTGTTTCCTCTCATTTTATAACTATTTATATTTATTTTGTGACCAATTAATGAGAATAGGGTAAAAGAGATAATCTTAAAATTTATGAGTGATAAACAAAGATTAAGTTAAATTGTTTTCCATCACAATTATCAGCAACTTCTAGAGAAAAACTTACAAATAACTTACTGTTGATTAGCTTGGCTTACACAAAGTAAACACACAGTACTTTTAACTATAGCTATGATAGTTTGAGAATGAATTGTGACTATACGGCATTCCACTCTGACTTTCCCATACTGCAGGACTAAAATGCTGAGTAAAGAAATCTTGAATCCTCTTCTTCCAGTTTCTTAAAATAGTTCTACCCAAAAGATTTTCAAAAATCCACTTTAAGAAATTTAGTAGCCATAGGAACATATTAAAACAGAAATCACTAATCTTATCAGGAACACATAAATATCTTTGAGTCTTCCACAGAAGCCAAAGGGTATTTCTATTTCTCTTAGTCTTATAATCTTGCTCTATTTTTTTAATCTATCTAGATTTTCTTATGCTCCAATTATTTATTTTCTAGATAGTTGCTAAATGACTGTTAAACTTATATAATCCTCTAAATATTCTCTTTTAGAGGTAACCAAGAGACCTAATTTCTGATCTATATGGCCATTGCTGCAGATCAGGCCAGAAGAAGCCAGAGCTGAAGCCCCATTTCCACCAGTGACCTCAATATCAAATATTTGCTCTTTGCTAACTTAAGGACAACAATAAAATTATAGTAGTAATAAAGATAATAACGATGCTACTTTTTGAGAGCTCATTTAGAGGTTCTAGCAGGGGAACACAGTTACTTGTATACCCTTGACCAAAGAATTTTCCTCTCCTCTATTGGGGAAGGTCATCCTCTTTGAATAAGCTTGCAACTTTGGGAGGGACACACGTGGAGCAGTGAGGGAGGAAGGGGACACCCACCTAGCCAGCCAGATCAGTTGAATCAACCCTGGTGATCAATGGGATGATAGATGTCACGGCCAGATTGCCGTCACATCCATGAACTTTTTATTGAGCATCTATGAACCTGGAACTTTATTTGCATTATTTCATTTAATCCTATTTAATTCTTGAAGCAAACTTTTCTGGGATTGAATTGCAGGATAGGCTCTACACTGGCCAAAGGCCTTGTTAGTATGACTCCCAGACACTTCTGAGGAAATTTTCATTATTCTTGTTCCTAACCTAGGAGTTCTTGAATCTACTTGGACAAGGTTCTGTTCGCCTGAGGAGACTGATAATAAATTACAAGAAGTTCATTCAGGCCTGACTAATATCATGCATTAAATAATTCTGTGATTGATGAGGAAAATCTGGCTCAGGTAAAAATGTTTCCAACATGCCTTTAAGCAAGGCTATTTACAGAATAACATTAGTCTTTTATATGTAAGGCCACATCTGTAAGAAAACCCTTAGGCCTCCTGATGTTACTTCATTCTCTCACTTTATTATTAACTCCAAGTATGTATCCTACAACCAGTTCCAGCACCATGAAATTGCCTCCCATCCTACCTCCAAGGCAAGGCATCTCCCTCCACCCTATATGATGCTTATCTGCCAGGTATCTTCACTGTACTAACTTCCTACTATATCTTTTAGATGAGGAAAATCTCTAATTAGGTCTTGCCAGTAACCTGAGACTACTTTAACATATGTAGATAGAGTGGTTACACAGCATTACTATCCCTCTTTATTAATAAAAGAAAAAAAAACTGGAAGGCAACGTGGTTGAGTAAAGTTACAGTGGCATCTAGTATTCAAGCAAAAGTCTGTGATGTTTAAATACTATCATTCTAAATTTCAATATGACCCTAGCATGATATGACGTTGGGCCCTTTCTCTCTATTGAAGGATTACTCTTAGTCCTAAAGCAATGGTTCTCAACCAGGGAAAATTTTACTCCCAGAGCACACTTGGCAATATCTTTAGATATTTTTGATTTTTAAGATGTGGGTCTACTGGAAACTAGTGGGTCAAGACAAGGGATGTTGCTAAGCATCCTGTAATACACAGGACAGTCCCTTACAACAAATGATTATCTAATATAAAATATCAATTATGTCAATGTTGAGCTACTCTGCCCTAAAGCTTTTTAGCCTTCTGTAAAATAATGTCAAGATTGAGATACACTGCCCTAAAGATTTTTGATCTTCTGTACAACACTTTGAATATTTGTGAGGCAGGCATGCTTTATGTTTGAGTACTCCCCCGCTTCCCATCTGGACATTTCTGCCAGATGTGCCATTTTTTCCCCCTTTACTGATCTCTCTGGAACAATAGAATGATGCTTATTTAAAATGATTCAGGTATTGGATGTTTATTTTTTAGCATTTATTTATCCCAATATTTTTAAAGTGACCACAATAAATAATTGTATGATTACAAATATGTTTTTCAAAATCCTCCAAAAATACATGGAGGAAAAAAGATAATTCTAATGAAGCTCATTTTCTTTTTTCAGTTTATAATCTGAGGCTCTTCCTCTATTCCAAACATATAACAATAATGACTAACATGTAAAACACATTAAAAATGCATTACTGTGTTTAAAATAAGATTAATACTTTCATAATCAGAAATGAGAGAAAAATGTAGAGACAAGTGAACTTCTTTTTAATGAGTACAGAAATAAGCAGAAGTAAAGAATAATTCTACCCTTTAGAAAAAGAAAACATTAAAAAGTCTTCAGCCCCAATAACAACAACAAATAACACAAATAAACAACTTGATTTAAAAAATGAACAAAGGATAGATATTGAATAGATATTTCTCCAAAGAAGATGCACAAATGGCCAATAAGCACATGAAAAGTTGCTCATTATCACTACTCACTAGGGAAAGGAAAATTGAAATTATAAGGTTATAATTAGATACCACCTCTCCCCCATAATTAGAAGACTATTATAAAGACGAAAACAGGAAATAACAAATGTTGGCAAGGATGTGAAGAAATTAGAAAATTGAATCCTTGCTGGTGGGACTATCTAATAGTACAGCCACTGTGAAAAACAGTACAGTGGTTCCCCCAAAAAATTAAACATAAAATTATTGTGTGATTTAGCAATTCCTCTTCTGGGTATACATTCCAAAAAAACTGAAAGTGAAGATCTTAACAGATAATTGTACATGTATGTTCATAGTGGTACTATTTATAATAGTCAGAAGGTGGAAGCAACCCAAGTGTCTATCAATAGATGAATAAACAAAATGTGTTGTATACATGCAATAAAATATTATTTAGCCTTGCAAAAGAAGTAAATTCTAACACAAGCTACAACATGGATAAACCTTGAAACGTAATACAAATTAAAATATGGCAATTACAAAAGAACAAATATTGTATAATTCTACTTATACAAGGTACCTAGAATAGTCAAGTTCATAGACATTAAGTAGAATGGTAGCTGCCAAGGGCTGGGGAGAAGATTGAATAGGGAGTTATTGTTTAGTGGGTACAGAGTTTTAGTTTGGGAAAATTAAAAAATTCTGCTGATGGGTTATGGCGATGATTTCACTACAATGGGAACATACTTAATGCCACTGAACTGTACACATGAAAATGGTTACAATGGTATGTTTTATGTATATTTTGCCTAGTCCAAACCAAAATATCTGTCAACACTTCAATGGATAAATAAATTGTGGCATAGTCATACAATGAATATAATAAATCTATAATACAGCAGGATGAAAAGATTTAAGACATAATATTGTATTAATGAAGCCAAAGAATGCATACTATAGGATTCCATTTATATGAAATAATATGTCTTTATATAAAACTAATATATGGTTATAGAAATCAGAAGAGCATTTATGTTTGTAGGGAACAGTAACCGGAAAGGGGCTCTAGGGAAACTCCCAGGGGCTGGAAAAGAGCTACATCTTGATCTGGATGGTACTTACAGAGTATGTACATATGTGTACTTTATTGTTTATGTTATATCTAAATTTAACTAGGAAAAAAAAAAACACCATGTAAGGTCAAGGACCTAAATCAGTCTTACTTTCTGAAAAAGAATTGAGAAATATTTAATACTTATAAAAAGTTTGGAAACAACTGCAACTGACTTTGCCTGATACTATAGTTTAAATACGTCTTCTGGCATGAGGAGGCAAGGATGAAGCTAGTATACAAATATGTAAGAAGAAGAAGATACTACTACCAATGGGTGAAAGTATTCCACTAGCTTGATGATAGACATTGTTTCTAATATCACTGGAGTGGTTGCCCTAGCTCGTGTGTGTGTGTGTGTGTGTGTGTGTGTGTGTGTGTGTGTGTGTGTTTAATATGGGCTATAATTTAAAACTTAATGTGTTTTTGTCATTCTGAGTAATGACCTCCCACCATCTACCCTAGGATTCCTTTTGCTAAGGGTTGGCATGGGGGTTAGAATTTATTATAGAAGATTGCCATGAGAAAGAGATAATAGCTCCTATGACTCAAAATAGTTTTATACATATGATTCAAGCTAAACTTGAAAAGATTAATAAAATGGATGTACAATGACTTCTCATATTTTGTTTAATATTTCATGCTAAAATGTTTTTTTGAATATATGTCGCTTTTCCCCCTAAGATATGAGCCTACCAAAATTGTAAAGCTAAGCCCCATGGGACACAGGTAGAAGATTAAGAATTTATAGTCAGATGGTATGTAGTAACTTTAAAGTAACCTAGAGATAGTAATCACCTTATGTTATCTTCATTAGCCTCTAATGCTTTCTACTATTTCCTCCTTTTTTTGTGGCAATGGTATCTTTGGGCTTCCTTTTGGGGGACCAACAATATGAAAAGCAATTCATAATAAAGTATTCTGATTCTTAAGAGAAGTTGAAAAGAGTAGCATTAAATATTTGTAGTAAGCCTATAATTTCAAATATTCAAAATTCAGAAGGAAAAAATATTTAAATATTCAAATAATTATTAGTTTATATGCCACATCAGAATTTAATAGCTAGAATCTGTGAGATTATAAGATTTTTCTAAAATGCATATTAGAAAATGTTTTAACATTTACACACCATTATCTGGTTGTGTAAAAACCTTCAAGAAAACAGCAACGTCAAAATGTCTTGGCTCAACAAAATATGGTAATTCACAGTGGCACATAGAGTGCTGGCTGTGAGAAGTGCTGAGAGTAGAGTGAAGAAACAGACAGACATAACCCCTGTTTCTCATGGTGTTTACAATCCGTTGGAGGAAAATTATTAAACAGGTATTAAAATAAAGTATAATCAATGATATAATATGAAAAATACATAGTAAACCTTATTCTAGATAAATCTGTGAGGATGTTTTTGGATAAAATTTACATTTAAACTGATGGACTTTAAAACAGATTTCCCTCCACAATGTGGTGGGCCTTATCCAATCAGTCAAAGGACAGACTAGATCAAAAGACTGACCTCCTCTGAGTAAGAGGAAAGTCTGAAGTAGACAACCTTTATACTAGAACTGAACTATAGGCTCTTCTTGGGTCTCCAGCCTTCTGGCCTACGCTGCAGATTTTGGACTTGCCAGCCTCCATAATTGCATGAGCCAATTCCTTAAGTAAATCTTTTTCTTTCTCGGTATACAAATACTATTGATTCTATTTCTCTGGAAAACCCTGACTAATATAGCAACTTATTCCCTAGGTCAGGTGTTTTTATTTCTATCAAATACTATGCTGCATTTTATAAAAAATATATAGTAATACTTTCATATTTCCATTCTAAAATTTAATATAACCTACTAAAACAAATGATTAATAAAAATTAATATAATGCTATAACTATAATATGAAGTAAAAATAAAAGAAAATATACACATAATATTTTTATCATGCAAATGCTCAGGCTTGATGACCCTAAAAGATATAATTAAGCACCCAAATGCTTTCAATGATTTACAACAAATGAATTTGGCTATAAGATAAATAAAAAGACTAAAAGTTATTCTCTACCTGAAGTATCAGTAAAGGAAGAGTTCAAAGTTTTGAGTGGACACTAAAGTAAAAACTATAGTTAGTAAAAGAAAGAGCTATTGTTCTATGATAAGGAAAGAGGTAAATAACTTTAACTGAAGTGATCATCATGTTTTAAGTCAAAGTGTATATTATTGAAAAGACAGAAATGAAAAAAATATGTTACTCTCATAAGTGAGGTGGGTCATATTTGTATAAGTATTATTTCAAAAGTATTCTATATGTGATTTATAGGTCATCATATAAAATACATCTTTACCTAAAAGTGCATTAATTGCTTCTAGTATTTAATTAGATCTTAGAGACCAAATTGTTGATAAGCAACTGGGAATAGAGGATAAATTGGAAAAAAAACACTAATTCAATAAAAATTTCAATAAACAGTTTCACAGCACATATTTCTTATTATAATACTATGAAAGATTTAAAATATAAGATAAACATTTTATGTTTATTAATAATATTTGATAAGATCCTCAAATTTCATATACTTCCATTAACTTAATAGGATTTGATTCTATGTATGTTTAAAGAAGAGTCTCAAATCTCTGCTACATATTCGAATATAACAGCTCTAAAAGCAAATTGTTATTTAGGGACAGGTATGGTTGTTAACTTAAATATCAGTAATGATGATGCTATTGGTTGCATTATTTTCTGAAATAAAAAAAAACTCTTGAAAAGTTAAGAACAAAACAATGTACAATATTCTGCTGATTTACATAACAGTCATATTTCTGAAAAATTCAGAATCTATCAAAAAAGGAAATTATTGACCTTACTGGAATTGACTACGGCAGAGCATTCAAGAATTACAGGAAATCTGAGGGAATTAAATAAGGAAGTTGTCAGGACTGTCCTGTGCATTGCAAGAATCCTAGGCTCTTTGGCCTCTGTCCTCTAAATGTCAGTTAACTCTCTCTAGTCATTGTGACAACCAAAAAGCCCCCATATTTTTCCAAATGACCCCTAAGAGGTAGAAATGCCGAGGTTAAGAACTAGGGTTTCTAAGCAAAGGACTCACAAGCCATTACTCCCATGCCAGACTTACTTCCAGCTAGCTACTCCACACACCCTCTTGGATGAATAATCAACATCTCAAACTTAAGAATGACCAAACCTGACTGCATATCTCTCCACCTACTCCCATTTTCCTTCCTCCAACATTACCTGTCTCAGTTAACAGCAACTTTATTATTCTCTATGGCTCATGTTTAAACTTTGTTTTCTTTCTTTCCCTCACACTCCACATTTAATCCAATATAGTTTTCTCTATTTACAGAATTTATTTAGAAAGTAATCTCTGTTACCACCCATAATAATACTATTCTAATCTAATCCACCATCATCACTCACCTGGATAATTGAAATGATTCCCTTGATTTTATTGTTATCTTAGCAATCAGGGTTATTCTTTACTCATATGAGTCAGGCCAAGTTATTCCTTTGCTGAAAAGAACCACTAGCCGCTTACCATTTTCCTCAGAGTAAAGCCAATAACATTTAGGGATCTATAAAATCAGCCCCTCCCCTTCCTGTCTGACCTCATCTTGGACTACTCTCTACCCAGCTCATTCCTTTTTAGACACAATGGCTACTTTGCCCTTCCTTGATCATGTTGAACATGTTCCTGCCTCAAGGCCTGTGCACTTCTATTCTCACTTCTTAGATTCACTTCCTCAGATGACCTCATAGTTAATTCCCTCATTTCCTGCATGTATTTACTTAAACATCAACTTGTCAATCCTTTCTTCATTACCTTATGTAAAATAGCAATCACCTTCCCATTTCCCTTGCAATAGTCTGTATACATATGTAAGAATACACACACACATACACACACACACACACACGTGTGTGTGTGTATGTGTGTGTATATATATATATATATATATATATATATATATAGAGAGAGAGAGAGAGAGAGAGAGAGAGAGAGAGAGAGAGAGAGAGAGAGAGAGAAAGAGAGAGAAGAGAGAGAGAGAGAGAGAAAAGAGAGTAAGAGATTTTAAGGAATTGGCTTATGTGGTTTTGGGGGCCGGTAAGTCCAAAATCTGTGGGATATGCCAATAGGTTAGAGTCTCAGGGCAGAGTGGTTGCAATCATGAATCTAAAGGCAGTGTTGAAGCAGAATTTCTTCTTTAGGGAACCTCAATCTTTTCTTTTAAGGCCTTAACTGATTGAATGAGGCCCACCTACATCATGGTGCTAATATCCTTTATTCGAAGTCTACTAATTTAAAGGCTAATCATATCTTTAAAATACCTTCATAGAAACATCTAGACTGGTGTTTGACCAAAAATTGAGAAGTATGACCTAGCCGAGTAGACCCATAAAAATGAACCATCATGTCTCTATTCTTCTTTATGTTTCCCCTTAGCACTTATTATTACTCGATTTTCTATCATTGTTCTTTGTTTACTGACTGTCTTTCTCTACCAACATGTAAGCTGCTTTAGGATAAGCACTTCATCTATTTGTTTATTGACGTATACCTAGAGTGGAGATCAGTGCCTGATATGTAGTAGGTGCTCATGAATAACTGAATATACAACTTCACTGAAACTACTTGATTACAATTATCAACTATCATGTGGTAGTTGAGGCAAATACAATTTTAAAATTCACAATGAATACAGATTATGTAAGGGCTTTATCTTTTATATGTTGGTTTTTATAAGTTTCTCTCTATATAAAGCACATTTAATTTTTATTCCAGGTTATAAATGCAATACACAAATTCCCCGGTGGGATTTATAGAGGAAAAAAAAGAAGAAACTCTTTTAATGTGATAGAGAATCCTGAATTCTACAGATTCTATTATACTCAACAAAAAAGCTGGTGCCTAGAAAAAAAAATAACATATCTTATTTTAAAAAAGGCTTATTTTTTTCTAGGTGTACTATGTATCACATTACTATTCAATAAAATTTCCTGTGTAAAGAAATCGTAAGAAAATTAAATTTCCCATTTTCAGAGAAAGAAAACAAATTAATTAAAATGTCAACTTCTTTTGCATGAATACAATTTTGGTTTTATTTTCTTCCAAGCAAACACAAACTAACTCTGTTTGCATACTGGGCATATTCAACATTCTCTTTGTGTCATGTATTTTCTGAGGCACAATGTCTAGGTCAGCAGTTCCATGCTAACATTCTCATAAGTATGCCCTGCCAGCAAAATGGGAACCTCTTTTTCTCAATAATTTCAGCAGAATCAACTCAAAAATGTATTGCTGACCCATTCACTGTTTCTAGAAAGATGGAATATGATGATCATTCAGTTTGGGCTGCATGACCATTCCTGGAATGGGGAGAAGAGAGTGCTGGAGGAGGGAGAGTGAGAAAAAATGAGGCATAGGAGCAGGCCGACCTAAATGATCACTAGGTGTCGGAATTAAGCAGTTTCAAGGGAAAATCAAAGTGTCCTACCTAGGTAAAGGGGAAGGGCAGGTAAAAATGACCAGATGGTTACTGCAATCATTTTATACTGCTTCACACTTGCTTAGAAAGAGCAAATGATTGGAAAAGGGCTGGAAAGAAAATGGAAAAAGAAAAACGATGGGAAAGAAAACCTAGACTTCCAAGTACTTATGGGTGGGAGCTGTCAGAGAAAGCAGGTTAATCAGCTCAGAAAGAAGAATGGGAGTGAAGTCCCCACAGGAATTACTTTCTATTTCCAATGATTATCAGGACTTAAGTAGTGGAAATGAATGTTAGCCAAATTATTTGAGGTCCTTGCAAACTGAAACTTTCCAGATTATGTGGATTATGGCTTCCAGTTTCATGGCCCAGAGAGTATTTCTTTAATTTCTTATACTGTTTAGGTAAAACTTAAGCAATAGTCATCTTATGTCTCCCATAATGTGATGAGAAAAAAGACTGATTTAATTGGGCACCTGCAAATTGTCATACCCTATGTTACACTTCCGTACATGAAATCTGGATGAATAATAGGCATTCACTGGAAAAGGTTGGAAAACAGAGTAAAACAGAGTCATGTAGGAGGTAAATATGTTCAGTCAGTTGTATCATTTAGTAATTAAGACCATGTATCTTTTTTTTTTTTTTTTTTTTTTTTTGCAGGCTGACTAAATTGATCTTACAGACATCATTGGCTTTAGGATGCTTATAGATCCTCATGCTAACCTGTCTTTCAAACTTTCATGTTCTATTTTTTAAAAATATATTCATTTTTCTGAGTTTGAAACCCACTGCTCTACTGGTCTATATGTGTCTGTATAGCTCTCACACATACTTACCAAAGTATTCCCTGAATTTGGTAGAGAATAGTACAATAAGAAGAGAATGGAGAGGTCTAACCTCCTTGAAAGTCTCAACAAGTCATAAAAGAAAAATAAAAATGCATTTTTCTTAATAAACTATCAAAGCCCTGTTTCATTTTGGAATATTTTAAAAAGTAACTAGAAATATTTTATAGTTAAATTTTAACAGCATTTTTATAGTACTTTGGAAACAAAATCAAATATTTGGGTCATATGTGGTATACATATAAATTTTATTAGTTTTTTTATAGAGGTTAATTATTCTTATAATTAAAAACGTTTTAAGAATCTACACATTCTAGTGGTTGCTCAGATAAACATCAAAATTAAACATAAAGTTATTAAAATTAAAAACTATTTTATTTTATATATGCATATTTAATGAGGGAGAAGCTAAGTACTTACCTTGAGTACATACTCATAGTTGATAGTGACTTTTTAAAAAGAAGAAGAAAAGTGTTGATAGAACAAATGGTTTGTTTGCATATGATCAAAGTATTTTTGTCCTAATCTATTACTGGGCATATAACTTGGGCAAACCACTTACTTCCAGGGACCTTATTTTCCCACAAGAAACTTGTATTATATAATTTCTGTGGATCTCTGGAACGCTAAAATTCTAATATCTTAAAAATGAGAATTTCTTTTATTTAATTTGCCTCCAGACAGAATAGGATTTAAATAGGTATGAACAGATAGATATATATCATATTTAAAAATAAAAAATAAAAATAAAAAAAAGCAAGTTCATAAAATGGGAAAAGTTTCACCTGAACTTCTGGTTATTTTCATAATCTCGAAGTTGTTCGCTGCATAATGGAACAGTTTTGGAATTAATAAGTTGTAGACAAATTTCATGCTTGGCAGCATGTCCCCTCATCTTGGTATCCCCAAATTTAAATGACACAAATTCTGAATATAGTTTGACTTTTTCTCAGAGCCACCTGAAAACAACCCAATGTCTAGAGAAGTAATGGCATTCTTCATCTTTCAGAGTTTCAGCAAGATTTTTTAACTTTCTTTTCTTTCTTTCTTTCTTTCTTTCTTTCTTTCTTTCTTTCTTTCTTTCTTTCTTTCTTTCTTTCTTTCTTTCTTTCTTTCTTTCTTTCTTTCTTTCTTTCTTTCTTTCTTTCCTTCCTGAAGGAGGTGTTACAGTAGTTCAGAGGGATATATAAAACTCAAGAGACTTTCTCCTTTCTTAAAGATTGTTCAAGCTTACACTGACAATTCCTTGGACTTCCCTGTAACAAAGTGTTCCCATATAATAATGCCTTATTTATCAAATGTCTCCATAGGCTCGTGTTAGGCAAAAACATAGAACAAATAATAAAAACAATTTATGTGGTCTGTTATCTTTGTTGTTATGTCTCCAAAAAGCATGAATAAAATATGTGAGAAGGAGGATGGCTATCCTTTACTCAAATTCTGGGCCTAAAGACTTCTCATTTTAAGCTCTGGTTCTGTTTATTGTTCCAAAGAAGGCTAAAGTCAAGTAATACTTAATTCATAAGAACCTCATAAGATGAAAGACTTTACAAAGCAATAATGTACACTAATGACTTTCCACATTCTGATGCAAAGCAAATAGTAGGGAGAGCTAGACACGGTTGATTTAAGACTGATTCTATATCTTTTATTCAATTTCTCTAGGGCTAAATAACATATTAATCTATATTTCTAGGAAGAAAACAAACACAAAGTTTATATATTTCACATTTTAGTAATTTATAAATTTTGGAGTCTATTTGAGGGAAGTTTAATATATTCTGTAAATAATTTTGTGACTATTTTCCATCTTATTTTAGTTAATGCAAGGTAAAAAGTGTGATATTTAGCTTTTTCTACCTGTACTATTGAAAACATAAAAATTTATATATTTTTTTTTTGTGGAGAATAGTCAGGGGAACAAAGATTACAATTTGATCTTCAATAATTGTGTCACTCATGTTAAATTTGCCTTTCACTTATTGCTGTCATTTAAAGTTTTTTATTGTCATATTGACATGAAAATAATCAGAATGCTATCCATAACCTTTATAATATTGTCACAAACTTTAAAAATCAGGTAAGGTTAATGATATAAAGTGAGATAAATTTCAAGAAGTTTCACATATACTTTGAGAAATGATAACCACAACCAGGTTAATTAATACATTTATCACCTCATGTAGTTACCATTTTTTCTCCCACTGTCCCTTTGCATTGCGTTAGCAC
Source organism: Rousettus aegyptiacus (assembly GCF_014176215.1). NCBI lineage: Eukaryota > Metazoa > Chordata > Mammalia > Chiroptera > Pteropodidae > Rousettus > Rousettus aegyptiacus. The sequence goes on along the minus strand of NW_023416284.1, from coordinate 122,577,111 downwards.
TATTCTAGTCTAAGCCCTGATTGTCTCATACTTGGTTCTTACACAAACTTCCTCACTGGTTCTCCTGCCTCTAATATCTACTTCTCCATTTTTTTCTTATACAATTCTTAGATCCATCTTCATTTTGTCATTTCCTACTTGAAAGCCTTCCTTACTGCTCACCCTATTAAGTCCAAGCAGTTAAGTCTGGTATCAAGTATCTTCTTCCATGCATTCTCATAATACCCCTCTCATCTTACTATTCTGTCTGCCTGTTGTCTTAGACCCTCTCTGTCTATCTGTCCCAAAAGCAAACCAGTGCCTCATTATTCATCTGTTTCATTAAGAACTCTCCTTTCTCTGAACTCCTATAAAATTTTTCCTCTTTGGAACTTGATTAGATACTATCTTATGAAAACTCATTTGACATAATGATACATTTTTTATTACCTTATAGATTGGGATGTGTGGTGTGTCCTTGCCCTATCTAAATATTAAGCTCCTTGAAAGAGAGAATAGAGAATCATTTCCTAAGGTTTCTGATGTGTAATTAGATTTTTAGATATATGATGAATTAATGAAGTCAAACAGTGCATTCAAATTATTTAAATTATGCATAGAAAAAAGACTAAAAGGATGCATAGTAAGATGTTCATTATATTTTTTCTCAAGAGACAGACTGATTTATTTTTTATTCAACAGGTATTTGTGGGACTTACTCTGTTTCAAGCACTGTTCTAGTTTCTAGACATACACAAGTGAACAAGTTGGACTAAGTCTCTATACTCATACAACTTACATTATGGTAAATTGAGGCATAAAAAGAAAGATAAAAAAGAGGAAAAAGTAAAGAAAAAAGGTATAAGAAAGACTAAATGTTGTGATAAGAATTAAAATGGTATAAGAAAAGAGTGTCCCCTTAAATGCTCTAAACTTTGTTGTCAGGAAAGTTTTCCCCAAGCAGGTGTCATTTGAGATGATTTATGATGTCATGCAAAGGTTTGTTTGTTTGAAAAAGTGTTGAAGGCATGAAGAACAATAGCTTGTACAAAGAGGCTGCATGAGTTCTGACCAAGATATTCAAGACAATAAGGATTGCCAGCATTGATAAAGATGAGGTTGTGGAGATGGTGTCCTCAAACTAGATTTTTCTGAAAGCCAGTTTAATGAATTTTTGTTTTAATTTTAAATATAATGATTACTTTCAAGGAAGATATGGGACTGATGTGACCAGACTACTGTTTTTCAAAGATTTCTCTGACTTCTCTTTGTCGCAGACTATGAGAGACAGGGAAGCTATTGCAGAGGTCTGGTGAATAGCTTATGGAGATTCTGATTCTGATGGTTATACTAAAGAAAGAGAAATGGAGACATTCAGAAAATGTTTTAGAGATTTGTAGGACAGAATTTGATTAGAGAATTGGTATAAGTCTAGGGAAAGGAAGTAATCAAGGATAAATCCTAGAAATTAGGTTTAAGTGGGAATGGAGAGGATGGATTATATCGTTTTATGATATGGGAAAAATTAGAGCAAAGTAAGTTGATAGTGGGAGGGAAATCAATGTTTCTGTTTGCACCCATTAAATTTGTGATGCCAAATAAACATCCAATTAGAGATGTAGAAAAGGCACTGATTTTGAGTCTAGAGTTTTGGGGAGACTGGGAGATCTCAGTGATAAAATAAATATTTTGGAGTTGTTAATATGTAGATTTTATTTATAGCCATGAGACTAGATGAGATCACGTTGAAAGACAATATAGAAGGGGAGGGAGGGAGAGACAGAGAGAGAGACAGAGAGAGAGACAGAGAGAGAGAGAGAAGAAGAAGAAGAAGAAGAAGGAGGAGGAGGAGGAGGAGGAGGAGGAGGAGGAGGAGGAGGAGGAGGAGAAGAAGAAGAAGAAGAAGAAGAAGAAGAAGAAGAAGAAGAAGAAGAAGAAGAAGAAGAAGAAGAAGAAGAAGAAGAAGAAGAAGAAGAAGAAGAAGAAAGAGGAGGAGGAGGAGGAGGAGGAGGAGGAGGAGGAGGAGGAGGAGGAGGAGGAAGAGGAGGAGAGGAGGAGAGGAGTAGAGAAAGGAGTATTCATTAAAAGTCTATTAGGAAAAGAGCTACAGAAAGTTTCAAAAGGAGCATTCCAAGCAAATAGAATGACCAGGAAAGTGTGATGTCACGAAGGTTAAGAGAAGAACGTATTTTTAAAAGGAAGTATGCTGATGATTTTATTTCTTTCCTGTATTTCTCAAATTTTCTTTGATTAAGGTAGTGAACATTTGGAGTGTTTCCCTGACATACATTCCTATTTTAAAGTAGCTGGATGGATTGAACAAATCTCTGATTTCCAGAATGTGCCTGGATTGATATATGCCATTGCTTCTCCATACTGATGCTATTGTATTTTGAACAGTACAATTCATTATTATAGGCCTATTCAGGAATTGCAGGATGTTTAGCATTTCTAATCCTACTAAATGTCAACAACACTCCCAATCATTTTTATAGTTAAAAATATCTTAGTAAAAATATAATTTGTATGGATTTTTTATGGCAAATGAGCATGTCTATATATAAAGATGCATGTGTTGTGTGCTATTGAGTTGGCTCTGGCTCTTGGCAACCCTAGTAAAGAGTGATTTCCACAATGTCTTGCCCTCAACACCCCTGCTCAGCTCTTATGGACTCACACCTAAGGCTTCTTTTATGGAGTAAACTCATCTCATATTTGGTCTTTCTCTTCCTGCTGCCTTCTATTTTTCCCAGCACCATTGTCTTTTTCAAAGAACCTTCTCATGATGTGCCTGAAGCCATTGCAATCAGTACTGAAAGTACAATGATGCTTAAGATACATTCCCTCAGAGAGCTTGCAGTTAATGGGGAAGACACTCAAAAGCCAATAATAATAATGTAATGAGTGCAATATTTGAGTTATATATCCCTTATTGTAGTGGTGGGGAAAAAAAGAGTGATCAATTTTATCTGGATATCTTAGGGAAATATTTACTAAGAGATGTGCATGGTATGAGTACCATATTCAGAGTTGGGAATGAGTGTACAGAAAGACATTAATAGAGCAAAACTTGGCCAGCTTGCAAGTTTGATCCTCGGCTGGTATCTGTGAACTAAGATTTTAGGACTTTTCTCACCGTCCCCTGACAAGAAGGCTCACTATGCCTAAACTATTAATACAAATAATACAACTTTTGCTGAACACCTGGTTTTCTTCTAAAAGTCTACAATTTTGATATGTGTCTGGGTGTTAGATAAAAGGTGCCTATGTGACTAGCTCCTATTAAAAATCCCAGACAATGAGTTTCTAATGAGCTTCTCTGAGACATTATTTAACATGTCTTGTCACAATTTGTTGCTGGAAGAATTAAGTATAGCCTGTGGCATTCCACTAGAAGCTGATTTACTCCAGACTTCACTCATGCACCTTTTCCCTTTGTCAATATTTAGTTGTATTCTTTAGCTGTAATAAATCACAACTATGACTATATTATGAGTTCTGTAAATGCTCATAGCAAATCAACCTATGGTTGGTCTTGGGGATACCCAGTACAAGAAAGTTTTGGGGAGACCATCTTAGAGGCAACAACTCTGGTCAGAGACAAGTAAATGCAAAAAGAAACAATACGTTTTGAGAATTGCACTTTATTTTGAATGATTCTCCTAAAATGGAAGGATCAGTGTACAGGAGGCCAAAATTGACTTTTGATTATTTCCTTTAAGAGCTTTCATTAGTTCAATTCTTATTTGCCAATATTTTCTTAAAAGCTCGATGATTCTTACTGGGAATAAGAACAGAGAGATAGTAATAGTCCAAATGAAGTCATGGGTCCAACTCAAATATCACTACTTCTATGAAAAATATTCTAATTCCCACCAGCAAAAAGTAAAATCTGTTCTTATTTTTCAAAATATTTATTATGAAATAAGCTTCCCAAGAGAAGAGTTGTGTTTTAGTCATTTTTAAATTTATCCCCAATGTAGTGTCTAGCATAGTGTTTTGTCAACAGAAGATATTTAATAAACATGATATTGGTGCTCCTTTATGAGATTATGATCTTATAATATAGAATCATATATTATTTATCATCATATCTCTGGAATCTAATATAATATTTGGTTTATATTATCTATTCTTTCATTTCCAGACTATTTATTGATCATCTATGATATGGCACACACAGTTCTAGGTGCTTGTGACTAACTAGCAAGCAAGATAATAGGATTAACAAGATAACTAACAAGATAACAGTCACATGGGAGCCGAATAAATGGTCCTTGCATTTAGCTGTATTTATCTGCTCTTCTGTAAGTCAGCTAGAACTTTGTATTCTCACGATGTTGGTACTGTAAAAGTTGTTTCTCTTTTTATACTATACTTTGCTTACTGTATTCCCTTATCTGTTCACTGTAATTCCAACTGCAAAATTAGAAAAACTACTGTTTTTGCCATTAAAGAATTGTTCGTTTGTTTTAGAAATGGTATAAATTCCTGGTCAGAAAAAATTCTAACCAAAGACACAATTTCATTTACCAAGATGGACTAGGACAATTATAACCCATATTGTGTAAGTTAGACTCCAGGTTCCAATGAGGGTAGGGATTTTTGTTGTTTTTTTTTTTTTTTCACTTCTGTATTCTCAGAAATTAGAATAATGCTTGGCATATAATAATTGCTCAATGAAAATTTTGTTGAGACAATTAGTAGAATAAAAATCTTGTCTGCATCAAAGGAAATTTTATCAGTGAAATATTATTTAAAATAATATTAAAAAAATAATATGTCACAGGATTCAGAACATACACCACAATGTAAAAGAAACTGAAAAACTCAAGATGACTCTATAATAATAATAAAAAAAAAATCCTGAAATGGGAGGCAGAAGACTTGGTTTCTCAATGCTTTGCATTAATATACAATAATAATGATGACTTTTGACCATTTTAAATTTTATGCATTTCAGTTTTCTTATCTGTAAATTGAAGATATTGTATAAAAGGAATGATACTTGATTGGAGTCATATAATATTTCATTTGACTTTGCTATAGACTGTTTTCGTAGATTATTGGTCATTTTCTCATACTCTAAATTTGTTAATGTCTCACATTGGTATGAAGATGGTGAATGGGCAGAGAATAATATAAACAACAGTATCAACTTATAAGAATAGCTGTTTTCACCTGCTGAGGATTTCTCAGAATAAAATAAATGAAATAAAACAAATAAAATAATAAAATAAAATAAGCTAGGGGATGGGACAGTAGTGAACAAAACAAGATGATGGATTTTTATCTCTGTCTTCTATTGCATGCTTGAATCTAGGTTATGAATAGAAGGAAGAAGGTTGGCTTGATATGGACTGATCTAGGAAGGCTGACTTTCTTTTCTGAAAAATTTCTCATAGAATTTTATATTTCTAATAGATATTAAATCTATTATCTATATTTTAAAGTAATTTATACTTTACTTACTTAATTTAATACATAATAGTTTCTAACAGATTTGCATAAGTTGTTAAAACAGTGTATTTGATGTAATGAAATGAATATCAGTGTTATTTAGTTTTTTTTCTGTGCCAAGCCACTTGAGAATCAATAAGTAAAACACCATCGCATAATACATTATTGAGGATTGCCTTGGGACAGACTGCTATTGCTGTTTATACAAATATATATCTTTCGAGGGCTTTCGTCGGAAATGAAAATTCTTGGACAAAAGCAAAGATTTACCACAAAGTCTGAAACAGGAAGATGAGTAGCTTCAACAGTAAGCAATCTTTTCTGATTGAATTTCTTTTCTTTGGCCTCATTGAGTCATTGTCACTGATGTCTGGCTTGCTCAAGATTCATGATATGAAATCTTTATCTTAAGAAATGTTTGTTAAAAAGAAATAAACAGAAAGTATTTAATGTCTATTTCTATCATATGTTGACTGCGATATATTACAAGGCATTCTGTTATATCTGTCCATGGTTATTTATCTGAATATAGGCTTTTAAAGAACCTAATTCCATAAATATGTACATAAGAATATCATAAATATTATGTATGAACTTTCAGTAGAAACTTCGAAGAATCAAATATGTTTGATTTGTTATATTTTCAGTTAGTGAAGGGAATCAGAGACATATAACTCTTCAAAATCTTTCTTTAAAAGACTAAATGAAAAGTTTATGACTGCAAAAATATGACTTCTTAAAAACTTCATGGCATGTATTTTTTGAAGAAAAAATTCTGATTAGAAATTCACATAACTGTAGTGAGAACTATATTATAATATAATTTTAAGTTAATTCTAAGTGTAGTGTATCATTCATAAAGCTATTTGTAGTGAATTTTTCTAACCTTATATCTAAACTTAGTCACCTTTTCCTAAATACTCAATTTTGATGTGAACTCATTATTGCATATTTATTTCTTTAGACATCTCCCTGATTTTTGACTCGTGTCATTTTCAAGGAAATTATAGGAAGTTATATCATTAGAGTTTATATTACATATTTTTTCATTGCAATTCTTCAACTATAGTTCTCTTACTACAAAATTATCTCATCCAATACCAATATTCTCTTTTTGTTTATGCAGTTTCTCAAGGAATTCACCCAGTCCCAAGTCTTCAGCTCTAACCTACAAGCAAGTTAGCACCAAACTCATTCAGTTATTAATTTTATCAATAGAAATTTATTGACTGTCTTTTTATCCGTTAGACCCTGTGCTGAGTGCTCAGAATACAATGGTGAGAATCTCTTCCCTCCAAGACTTTATTTTTTTCTTATTTCTTCATGTGTTCTTTTGTTCAGCAAATATTTATTGAACTTCTACTTTGCACCAAGGAAAGTACTGAGAATTAAAAAATCGCAGATCCCAGCCCTGAATTGCAATTCCTCGGAGAAGGGAGAAATGTAAGTGGAAATTTTCCAATTTATACGAAAGTGCTATTATGATAAAGGTTTTACACAGGAAGCTGTGGATGATAGACAGGCATGGAGGTTCAAGAAAAGGTTCTGCATTACTTAGGGTCTTGCTTAAGATATCAAACAAAAACCAGTTGTCTTGGTTTGAGTTTCCATAGAAATTGACCCAGAGATGAAGATTCAAGTGAAAAGTAGGTTATTTGATAAATTGGAAGACAAATGGAGAAATAAGATGGAGGAGAAAGAAGTCAATATAAAGTGTTTGTGATCAACTAGTTGCTACCATGGGCAGCTGCAAGTCAATCCCTCTAGGGTAGTGAGATAAAGTGTGGTATACAACTCAGAGTTACCCATCTCTCTTGGTCCCAGGTTACGGAATGTGGTTTTCACACACCAACTCTTTGTTCATCACTATCTGTTTCTGACTCTTTATTGATTCCAACTTTCCTATGCATTACTGAATGTGCTCTTGTGGGTAAATAAAGACTTGAAACAAATAAGCAAAGAAATTTACATTAAGCAGCCTTCAGTGTATATAAATTAATGTCACAGGCATATGCACAGGGTACGGACACCATCTGCTAAACCTAGTAATTAAATGGAGGGAATTTAGTACAGAAATTAATTACTAAGTTGTCAGAAGCGCTAAAAGGACAAAAAGGAAAACATAAGGCAATAATAAGATTAGCAACTGCAGGAAACCACTATAACCCCTAGGAACACAGGAAAGAAAGAGTGTGTTTGGGTACAGGACCCCGGGCTGTGAAGCAAAAATTTGAACCACTTAGGAGACTTAGCAACTACTGGAGATGATGAAAACAGTAAGCTAAAAATAAACCCTGTTTCTGTCCACCTTCCTGTTTTCTAACATCTAGACAGAACTTCACATGGGCCAGATTCAGCTAAGAGGACAGTAGTAAAAGAAGCCAGGTAAGTATGATTCAAGGGATCAGCCCTTTGTAGCCCTTGTAATACATAGCAGAGCAGAAATGGGCAGGGGATAGACCTCAGAGCCAATAAACAGATAACCAGCACAGGCGTCTTTAGAATATGTTGCCTAAGCGGAGTTTTCATGATTTTTCCCCACCTAGTTTTATTTCGTACTCTTTGCCACCAAATCATCTTCATTACATTTAGGGTAGTCTCTTTCCTAATCTTAATGTAATAGTTTTCCCAGGTTATTTTCTTGATCTATAATTTTCTTTTCTACATTCTAATTGTCTTTCAAGGTCTAGGCTATGGCTTTCCCCAGATATACCAACTTGCAATGATATCCTTTTCTCTTTGAGTCTAGTGTGTGTGTGTGTGTGTGTGTAACACATTATTCCATGCCACGGGTATTGGTTCCTGTTTAATGAGGGTTTTACTTGCCCCTTCCCCACCTCCTTAGAGGGTTGAGACCTGTATGAGTTTGGATTACATTATACTGTTTGATAGAAAAGCAGATATAGCATGACTATTTTTCTCTCTCATGTAAACATGAACCATCTAGGTTGATATGACAGTTTCTTTATCATCAGGGATTTACAGCCTTAATCCTAAGTATATTGCTTCTACTTCATGGTCTGAGTTAGCTGGTTTGAATCAAACCATTATGGCTACATTCTAGCTAGCAGGATGAAGGCCATGGGGAAGAGCAGGCTGAGCTTTCTTCTGTTGGGATACTTTAAGGCTATTGTATATCATATCAATTTATAGCCACACAGTTACATGGTCACACCTGGATGACAGATGCCAAGTAGCCATATATGTTATGTTGGGTCCTTTAAGAAGAAAACTCTGAGATGTAATTAGAAGTGCCAAAGCTTTACCGGGGGAAATGTCTATAAAAAATAAAAGACAAAGAGAGAGAGTAGGCATAGGCAGGGACAATTTTTAGATCATGATTATTAAAGAAGGTTTAACATCTGTGAAAGGGAAAGAACTGGGCAGGAAAAACTTCATACTATAGTATAACTCTGAGAAAGTCTCAGCCAGGCCTATAGAAAGCTTGGGAAAAAAGATTTCCCATTAAAGAAGTCCTACTTGGACAGGAACCACCCTGCTTTAGTACCCACTCTGCGCTCTGTCCTTTCTATTTGTCTCTGGCAGGGAGATAGCAGTGGCGTATCTCCGGGTTGCCATACCAGGTGACCATGGCTCCCTTGTTTCTATTACTGTAGACTCTTCATAAGACCCTTTTTTACACTTTTCCTACCCCATTGACCTCAAATACAATATTATATACATGGCTCTGGCATATTATAGACATGTGCTTTATGAGTGATTTGCACATTTTAAATGTCAGTTCAGAGACTCTAGCTCTTTCTTGGTTATCTGAGCAAATGTACATGCACAAACCTACTAAGTCTTTTGAATGTAACAAGATTATGAATTCTTGCAATAGGCCCTGAATAGCCAAAGAAATCCCAAGAAAGAAGAAAAAAGTAGGAGACATCACATTTGATGATTTCAAGTTATACTATAAAGCTATAATTATCAAAACAGGATGCTACTGGCATAAAAACAGATAAATAGAGCAATAGAAGGGAATCTAGAGCCCAGAAATAAACTCATGCAGTTAATATTTGACAAGGAAGCCAAAAATACTCAACAGAGAAAAAGTCTTTTTAATAAATGGTCTGGGAGAATTAAATATTCACATGTAAAAGAATGAAGCTGAATCCATATCTTACATAAAACACAAAACTTAATTCAAAATGAATTAAAGGCTTAAATGTAAGGCCTGAAACCATGGAACACTTAGAATAAAACATAGGAATAAAACTCCTTGACATGCGATTTGGTAATGATTTTTTAGATATGACACCTAAAGCACAAACAACAAATAAAAATACATAAGTGAGATTACATCAAACTAAAAAGCTTCTGCACAAAAAGGAAACCATCAACAAAGTGAAAACAGTAACTATAGAATGTGAAAAAAATTGCAAAGTATATATCTGATAAGAGTTTAAAATCCAAAATATATAAAGAACTTATGAAATTCAATAGCAAAAAATAATAATAATAAACAGGCAAGGGACTTGAATAAACATTACTCCAGAGAAGATCTATGAAAGGCAACAAGTATGTGAAAAGATGTTCTGCATCACAATCCACTAGGGGAATGCAGCTTAAAACTATAATGAGATATCATCTCAGGCCTATTAGAATGGTCATCATCAAAAGGATGGGATAAATGATGGCATGGATTTGGAGAAAAGAGAACTCTTTTTTGCTGTTGATGGGACCATAAATTGTTATAGCCACTATGAGAAACAGTATTGAGGTTCTTCAAAAAATTAAAAATAGAATTGCTGTATGTTCCAGCTATTTCACTTCTGGTGATATATCCAAAGGAAACAAAAACACTAACCTGAAAAGGTATCTTCACCCTCCTGTTCATAACAGTATTATTTATAGTAGCTAAGGCATGGAAACAACCTAAGTATCCATCAATGGAGGAATAGATAAGTAAGTTGTGATATAGATATACAATGAGATATTATTCAGCCATAAAAATAAATGAGGAAATTCTATAACTTGTGACATGGACAGAGCTTGAAGGCATTATGGTAAGCGAAATAAGAGAGACAAAGAAAGACAAATACTGTATGATCTTACTTATATGTCGACTCTTTAAAAAACAAAGAAACATCAAACTCACATGAAAAGAGATCAGACTTGTGGTTACCAGAGTTGGACAATAAGGAGAGGGTTAATTAGAAGAAGACTGTCAAAAGGTACAAACTTTCAGTTATAAGATAAACAAATACTAGGTATGTAATGTATAATATGACTATAGCTAACACGGCTGTATAATATTTAGGAAGTTGTCAAGAGAGTAAATCCTAAGAGTTATCATCACAAGAAGAAAATTTTTTCCTCTTTTTTTTCTTTTTGATGTATCTATATGAGAAGATGGATGTTAGCTGAATTTATTGTAGTAATCATTTCACAATATATGTAAATCAAACCATTGCTGTATTCTTTAAACTTATACAGTGCTGTGTCAATTATTTCTCAATAAAATTGGAAATAAAATATTATGAGTTCATCTTTCTTCGAAGACTGAGAAAAAAATTCTGAGATGAGATTTTATTAGTTGTGTAATGGAAATTAACTAAAAGTGGTGATGAGAGGGAATGCCTTGAATGCTAATAAAATTATGGGTTTTCAGAATTTTAGAAAGTGAACACATAATTTAATAGGTGAAATCTAGTTCAACATCTATTAGGGAACAAATGAGGGAAAGGAGGCACAAATAATAATTTGCCTAAATTCACACAGTACATTGAGGCATTGTCAGGCCCAGGTCCCAGGTCTCTCAACTTCCCAATGTAGTGTCTGTTCTATGACTATTTCTTCAAAAGTGGGTACCTTTTTTTGTATAGGGCTTTATCACCAAACTTTGCTAACTGATAAATTCTATTTGGAGGTCATATCCTACAAAAGAAACTGAACAGAGAGAAAGTGATTAGGAGTTTGCAAGATCAGGCCAAAGAAGCTATTTTACCTGAAAATGAGAGACTTTGTTATACTAATTGGTGACTGGTAGTCATAATGCCTCATGCTCTGGTTAACCTAATAAACAGAATCTGTAAAATATCATCCATTTACCACTTGGAATAAGAGATGCTTTTGGAGAAATGCTAAGCTTTCATATTAATTTGAACAAATTGCACATAATAAGTTTCTCTAAATGGTCCGATGCCTCATACCACCAAATTTTCAGTCCACATCTAAAGGATCACTCTCAGTTTCATCTTCTCAAAGTTGTCTACCTGAGATATAAGAGGATTGCTACATGAATCATAAGTAATAGGAGTTTACTACTACTTCTTCCTTTATTGTTAGGCAGAAAATAAACCTCAAAGCTAAACAATTGCCCTTAGTTTACTTACATCTTTATTTCCTTACCTCTGAGCATTCAGGTGCATTTTCAACAAGTTTACAGACTCATAAGACATTAATATAGTCCTCTGGCTGCCAAAATGTCCTGCCAAGTGCAGAGCTCTCAGAATGGCATCACACATACTAATAGTACATTAAATCTCTCAGGTCTTGCCAGCCTCCATGATCAGGGTTGTTTCAAGGAAGCTGTTTGAAGAGGTTGCTGATTTCAGTATTGATAACAATGAGCCAACTGTGGGCGCTGTGTTCAATTCTGAAACTCAGTCTTGTTTTGAAACAATAACAACAACAACAAAAAAAAACACAGTTTTTTTTTTTTTTGGACTCTGAGATCTTTTAATCAGATAAGGATCTTCAACAAAAAGAAGGTAACCAATCCAATTAAGTACCAAAAAAATACATTGTGCAAACTCCAGTATCACAAGATAAAAACCAGCTAGATCAAGGTCATGCTAGTTTGTCCTGACTTTTCTGCTGTGTTTCCCAATTATGTTTAGAAAAAGGTATCCAGGTTATTGTAGCACCTTTTATCAAATAGCAACCATATAGCTGTAAATAATAATATTCAGGCAAGAGTGGCATAGGCAGTAAAAACATTGCTACTTCACATAATATAAAGTCAGAAAATAAGTGGTTCCAGGGTTTATTTAGGGATTCAAAGACCTCATCAGGAATTAAGGATCTTTTTATTTTTCCAATCTACTACTCAACATTTACAATGCTCGTGGCCATTGTGCTTGGCCAGAACTGCTGTTGAGTAGTTAGTAATTTTAACAAACAAAAATCCCTAATTACCAGTGAATGAAATACAAATTTATAAGCTTTGTCTTATGAGAAGAGGAATAAGGAGAAAGAGATGCCTCCTCTCTCTGTGCACTCACAGAGGAAAGACCATGTGAGGACATGATAAGAAGATAACTGGCTGCAAACCAGGAAAAAAGTCCTCACTAGAACCTGACGATGCTGGCACCATGACTTCAGATTTTCAACCTCCAGAACTGTTAGAAAATAAATTTCTGTTTTTAAGCCACTCTGTTTATCATATTTCGTTATACCAGCCTGAGCTGACTAATAGCATACATCAGATTGGCAGCTATTAAAAAATCAGATTATATTATATATGTGTTGTCCAGTTTAGGAGTTAAAAAAAAAATCCATATTCACTACTGGTGGGAGTATAAATTGAAACAACCACATTGGAAAGCAGTTGAGCATTTCCTAGAAAATATGAACATGCAAATGTCCTACAATTCACTCCTTGAAATCTACCTCAGGCAAATGCCTTTAAATGTGCACCAGGAGAAAAGTAAATGAATATATAAAACAACATTGTCCACCATGGCCAAAGACAAGAAGACTGAATGTTTATCAACAGCAACATTGATAAATACATTGAGATATACTCATACACAATAATGCTATCCTATAAGAAAAATAATAGCTAGTGAATCAGCAGGGTCAAAAACAATATGGAATGAAAGAAGCAAGTCACAAAAGAAATTTTATAATATGATTTCATATATAGAAAGTTAAAAAACAGGTAAAACAAAATTTTATTTTAATGAGCATTTTTGAGGCACAATTTATATACAGTCAACAGCAAATATTTAAAATGTAAAATCCAATAGGTTTGACGTTGCATTCATCTGTGAAACCGTTATCAAAAATAAGACAGTGAACATATTTATCATGTTCAAAACTTTCCTTCTATCTCTTTGTAATTCCTCCTTTTCATCTTCTGTGCCACATTCCTCCGTTTACAAGTCATTATGAATCTGCTTTTTATTGCTATATATTAGTTTGCCTTTTCTAGAGTTTTATATAATCATACAGTTTGACTATTTTTGATCTGGTTCCTGTCACTCATGGTAATTATTTTGAGACCATGCATGCTGTTGTTGTATCAATAGTTCATTCCTTTTTACTGCTGAATAGTATTCTGTTGTACGACTATAACATAATTTATTTTATCTATTTACCTATTGATTGACATTTTGATTGTTTCCAAGTTTTGACTATCACATAGAAAGATGCTATGAACATTCCTATACAAGTCTTTGTATAAAGATGTGTTTCTTTTTCTCTTCAAGTGGAATGGCTGAATCTATGCTAGATATATGCTTAACTATTTTAAAACCGCCGAATTGCTTTCCAAAAAAATTGAACCGTTTTACAATTATATCAGGAGAATATGAGCATTCTAGTTTCCCCACAACTTCTCCAAAACCTGGCATGGTTAGTTTTAAAAATATTTTTTAGATATTCTAATGGGTGTCTAATAGTATTTAATTGTGGTTTTAAATTGCATTTCTCTAATTTTTATAGTGACATCATATTGAGCATGTTTTCATATCAGTATTTCTCATTCATATATCTTCTCTGGTGAAATATCTATTTTAATCTTTTGCTAATTTTTAAATTGGGTGTTGTTCTATTGTTGAATTTTACAAATATTTCTTCCTAGTTTGTGGGATTGTCTTTACATTCTTTTGACAATATCTTTTCAGAAGCAGAAGACTTAATTTTGGTGAAGTTTTGTTTATCTATTTATTCTGTTATGAGTTATGCTTTTGATATTTTGGTATTTGTTTAACCCAAGTTTATAAAGACTTTCTCTTGAATTTTCTTTTAGAAGTTTTGCAATTTTAGGTTTTACATTTAAGTCTATGTTCTATTCTGAATCATTTTTTACATAATAAGAGGTATAAATTCAAGTTCATGTTTCTTTTAACATCTGGACATCCAATTGTTCTAGCACAGTTTGTTGAAATGACTCCCCTTTCTCCATTAAAAGTGTTGGCCATCCCTATTTGTGTGATTTCACTTTAGGATTCTCTGTTATAGAACAATATATTTTAAAACAATACATAGATTAGTAGTTAAAACTATAAATAAAAGCAAGAGAATGATTAACACAAATTTCAGGGTCATGATTACCTTCAGGTGGGTGGATAGAGCAGAGAACTATGTGATCAAAGAAAGGACAAAAAATGTTCTATTCCTTGAGTTGAGTAGTGAAGATAAATAATGCTGTTTGGTTTGATTATTAGTCTTTAAACTTGAAGTATGTTATAGAAAATATATATCATAAACTTTACTCTATAAACTCTATATTTCACAATAAAAAGGAACACTCAAGTTGACTTCTCCGTAGGTTCCATTAGTCAAAAGTGGTTAACACAGCTCCCCCCAAAACAATCATTTCCCAAAGGGTGTTGAATTTTTATGTGTTGTAAAATGACCAAAGCCAATGTGTTGATTATGAAAATATTTTTTCTTAGTGAAACACGTTTTTGTATATTGTATTCTGCTTTGTAATGCTTGAGCTGTGACATACAAACATTTCTGCTTTGCCAGTTTTCTCCATTAGACTGACAGTAGAGAGCTCTACAGGGAGACAGGGAAATAAGAGGAGAGAAAACGGATATGAAATGCCTTGTTAGTATCCTATTCCTGACAGCATTTCCAGGTAATGTTGTTTTTTTCACCTGGCAATTGTTTTCAGTTTTCAGACATTTTTCACACTTCTTGACAAAGTTACCAGCACTAGGCAGTCCACTTTTTTCCAAAGTCTGAGTCCAGCTTTCTTCTTAGCTTCTAGATTCTGATAACCTGAACACTTCCCTTTGTTCCCCAAAGTCCTGGGAGCGGGTAGCTACTTCCTGCATTTTCTATCATTGTTACTTCACTGTTTTCTTCTTGCCTTGTAGTTTCCAAGTACCTTTCAATGATCCAATTCTCTGTAACAAATTCACTCTCTTAAAATAGCTGTAGTGGTTTTGTTCTTGCTGATTTGACAGTCACTGTGGTAAATGTGGTAGCCTCAAAGAGGAAGAAAAACATGAAAGCTATCACACAATCTTTTTTAAAATTTTTAAATAAATCAGACATTTTGTTCCAATGAGAGCAAATCTTAGATCAAATTCTGCTACATTCCAATGTTTATTAACCAGCAGAAGAAAAACTGTTACCATCAATTTCACAACTCAACAAAGTCCTAGTTCATATCCTTTTAAATACTTGACAAAAACACTTTTAAGGCAGATTCCACAGAAGGAGATCCAACTTATTGCAGGGGCAGGGTTCAGCTAAACTTCTCATCAGATCAAGTGAGAGAATCCTCCAAAAAATAAATCTAAATTAAGGGTTTAGTTCTAAGCCTTTGTTCTAAGGATTATAGGCTACTAGGCTCACTAGATTCTTATATCCTTTCCATGCAATGGTGGAAAGACCACACTACACAATTTGAACAACACTTACTTCACAAATGAAAAAAATATTTTTCTAACAAGCCTTCTGGTGCTGCTTAGAGATAACAGTAATGGAAGTATTTACAGTAGGTACTCTGAAATGTGGGCAAATGATTAGAATCTTTTAAATTCTAACTATACATACTTGGATTAGGATATTTCAAATGATAACTAATTGCTCCTAGAGCACCCAAAACTATATATATGTATGTGTATGTGTGTGTGTGTCTATAGATATAGATATAGATATAGATATACATATACATATACATATACATATACATATAGATAGACACACATATATATATAGACACACATATACATATATAGACACATACATATACCTATATATACACACGCACAGATATGCACATATACAGAGAGCGTGTTTGTGTGTGTGTATTCCTTGATAATGAAGTACTACATTGTAAATTATAGTTTGTATAATACTAAGCAAGTTTCACATTTTGAAGGTGGAAGAAGAGACTTCTTTCCCTGAGTATATTGTCTCCTTTCCTAAATAATATTGGGGTCCTATTATCAAGACTACCAATATCTGCCTCAAACCTAAATATGTTAGCTAAATCTATAAATATTTCCATGTTAGGCTGGTAAAATTTAACTTTATTGAATTAGATGAGGAGGATTAAAATTTTATCTGTAATGCTAGTGTTTATGTAAAGGTTTCCATATTCCCGCCAGGATAGTTCTGGTTTATTTCTGTTCTCTGAGTGCATAATTGATAACTTCTTTCAGTCTCGCTAGTGATAAGGTTGGACAATGTAATGTACAATAATCCTATTAAGTAGAGTAATAAAAATGAGTCATGTCTATTTTCATTGTCAGCATGCAGAATTAGTTGGGTGGACACATAAAATTGCTCTATAGTCTTCTATGAATGATCAGAAATGTTCTCTATTAAGATTGAAGAGTGAAATATTGTTTAAATATTTTTCTTTAGAACTCCATTAGGTTTTACTACCATTCCTTCTAACCTTCTATATGTATATATTAGTTACATGTGTAAATTCAGTGTTTTTTTTTTCTCTGCATATTGGGAGAATGTGCTATGTAATTAAAATGACAAGTAAAAATTTAATGTGAAAAATCTGTTTTCTAACAAATGAAATATCAATGTGTTCTTAGATTATAGATGCAAGTTTTCAACCAAGAAATGTAAATTGATTAGGAGTGATTTAGTGTAACTCACTGGGTCTGTACTAATTATGCAAAATAAGAAATCATCTTTACCCAGAAATTTGAAAATATGCCACAGTGTTAGCAAAAGCATTAATAGCTAAAACCTCTGGCTTTTAATCGAGATGATTAAAGCTTTGTAAAGAAATACAAAAAAAGAAAAAAGAAAAAGAACCAAAGAAATACTTAAAAGTTCAAACAGTAGGAAAGATATTTGTGTGCAACACGCCCCTTGAAACTACATAATTAGTCTTGAGTTAACAGCTGATCAAAAACCACAACATTAAATCTGAGATAAGATTATTGCTTCTGATTTATGTGAAAGATATATTCATAAAAAAAGTCTCAAAAGGATTTTTTCTTCAATATTTGCATACGGAAGAGAATAGAAATCTTTATAATGCTATAGTAGTTTACAGATGTAGAGCTCTTATGTTTCTTGAAGGTACTTATGAGAAAATTCTTTACAGAAGCTCCAAAAATGATTTGGAAATAACTCCTAGTGATGAAGTTATATGTTCCTGGGAGCCAATTGAAGAACATGCCTCTAAATCCAGACTCGCTAAGTTAATGGGTCTGGGCACATTGAGTCTAACACAATTTTCAGTTCTGACTTTCTGTTGTTTACTGCATAGGACAGATTACAACCCCTTCCCTTTCATCATATTTATAAAGGTAACAGGGCATCATGCTTATCTCTCCTAATCAGGCCAGGTATGAGGATGGTAGACTTTTGTCTAATTTTCAGTTCTGGTCCAGCAAAGGTCATTGATGACAAAAGGTTTTTATTTCCCTTATTCACTGTAGAACTATTTACTGTAAAATAGCCCCTATAATCGAAATTTAAAAAGATTTACTTAGTCTAGCCTTAAGAAGATAAAGCTAAAAGAAATGATTTAATTTCATTCTGAAGTCTATTCTATGACAGTGGCTTTTAGTTCTATTAAGGGTTAGGGCAAAAGGAAAAGAGCAAAAGAATAAGTAAGATAAATATAGGGTAGATGTTAGAAGCATTTGAATTTTGATTTAGGAATAACTAGAATTTATTTGCCAAATGTTTGCTTTTCCGAAGATATTTAAGGAAAGGATACCAAATATTTTCCTAGGAAAGCTGGAGAATAATCTTTGCTGGCCCAGAGTAAGTAGTGGTTAAATAAGTAATGCTACTCTTTTGAAGTTGAATATGTATAGCCTCTCTCTCTGTGCCTCTCTCTCTGTGTCTCTCTCTGTCTCTGTCTCTGTCTCTGTCTCTGTCTCTGTCTCTGTCTCTCTCTCGCTCTCACTCTTGCTCTCGCTCTCTCTCGCTTACCCTCTCCACATTATCTATTATCTATCTATCTATCTATCTATCTATCTATCTATCTATCTATCATCATCATCATCATCATCTCCTCTATCATCTATCATTTATAGTACTCTATAGCTATAAATTATAATTATAAATTTTATAAGTCTAAATTTATAAAATTTACCTAGCAATTAATAAGAATTTGTTTGAGGAATCTAATTTCTCAAACAATATACCTGACGTTTTATACTAGCCTGAACATTTAAATTGTTATTTGTATGAGTGCGAGTGAAATTATATATGCATGTTTTTTGAAAACATTACATCAAGAAAATCCCATTTAATCTAGCTGAGTAGCTACAAAAATTAACAGCAACAAAAACATCCTGAATGTGGTGAGGAAACTTGGAGGGGGCCAGGGAATATAAGAAATATAAGGAAATTATTGTTGCAAACTTGAATGTATCTATATATTTACTCTGTCTGTGTGTCAGATTTAAATCTGGAAGGGATAACAACTTGTTCCTCAGCAAGTTTACTATTTGTCAGAAACTATTACAAGGTGTTATAAAGACTTCATCACTTAGGCGTGATAAATCATTAACTTCATTTTTTAGCCCTTCTGGAAAGCAGGCCTGAAAATTCCAAGCTCCTTACCATGGCTTTGTCTTTTTGGTGACCAGTCCTCATCAAGGAGCCCACTCAGAGTCACCTCAAAAGATACTTCGATTGCTGTTATCACTTGAGAATTTCCAAAGGTGTTAAGAGCCCTGTGTTAGGGACAGGAACAAAGACAAATATTGGACAAGAAGTGCTTCCAGTGTTCTTATTACTTAGGAAATTACAAGGATTTCAGAAGCTCTGTTCCAGGAACTGAGAGGCAGACACACAGACGCACAGTTCTGGAGGATAAAAGTTCAAAATCAAGGTGTCAGCAGAAACATGTCCCCTCTGAAACTGTATAAAATTATTTCTTCCCTCTTCCTATCGTCTGGTGGTAGTCCACAGTCCATGGTATTCCTTGACTTGCATCTTCATCACTCCTATCTCTGCCTCTTCCCGTAATTATGGGTCTGTCTCTTCGCCCTGTGATCTCTTCCTGTGTCTTCGCACTGTCTCTTATGCGAACGCAACTTGGATGTAAAGCTCACCCTTTTCCAGCATAATTTCATCTTAACTAATAATATCTACAACGACTCTATTTCTAAATAAAGTCACATTCAGGTACTAAGGGTTAGGACTTCAATATAACTTTAAGGGTGAAACAATTTAACTCATAACAAACAGGAAGAAAAGAGTGTGTTCTTTAAAATATTTATTTATTTTAATTAGTCTCAAGTATACAATACATTGATTAGACATTTATATAGTTTATAAAACAATACTCCTAATTGCTCCTTCTCTCTTCTGGTTTTCCACCTAGCCAATATATTAATGCTAACTGCATCCCTATGCCATGCTCCCCATCCCTGTGACCATCTGGCAACTACTAATTTGTACTTCTTTAACCCTTCACCCCATTCTTCCAGTCCCCTAATCTCCCTCCCCTCTGTCTATCACCAAATTGTCCACTATATTTGTGTCCGTTTTTGATTAGTTTGTTCATTTTATTTCTTAGATTCCACGTATAAGTGAAATCATATGGTATTTATCTTTCTCTGTCTGACTTATTTTCCTCAACATAATAACATCGAGGTCCATCTCTGTCATTACAAATGGTAGCATTTATTTTTTAATGGCTAAGTAATACTCCATTATATGTATGAACCATAACTTCTTTATCCAATTGTCTGTTGATAGGTATTTAGGTTGCTTCCATATCTTAGCTATTGTAAATTGTGCTTCCATGAATATTGGAGTGCATAGATCTTTACAAATTATTGTTTTGATTTTCTTTAGATAAATACCCAGAAGTGCAAGTGCTGGGTCAAAAGGTATAACTATTTTCAATTTTTGAGAAACCTCCAGACTGTTTTCCATAGGGGCTGTACCAATTTGCAATCCCATCAACAATATACGAGAGTTCCTTTTTCTCTGCATCCTTGCCAACGGTTGTTGGTTTTGATTTATTGGTGATAGCCATTCTGACAGATGTGAGGTGATATTTCATTGTGGTTTTAATTTGCATTTCTCTGATGATTAGTGACCTTGGGCATCTTTTCATATGTCTGTTAGTCATCTGTATTTCATCTTTGGAGAAATATTTGTTCAGGTCTTCTGCCATTTTTTTTTTTTAAATTGGATTGTTTTTTGTTGCCGAGTTGTATGAGTTCTTTATATACTTTAAATATTAACCTCTTAGCAAATGTATCATTAGCGAATATCTTCTGGAAAGGGTGTGTTTTGTTGGGGAGTCTGGGTCAAAATCTGGATGGGGAGGATAGCCTGTTATCAGTCTCAGGTGTTCGTCCCTTGGGTTAATACTTGGATTTTCTTCTGAGCTCTGTGAAGAGAAAGTGTATAGGCAGACATGGGAGGGGAAATTCGCATGAGAATGTATACCCGTGAGATATGGGATGGATCTGAGAGTCTAGGGAAACAAAGGTGGCTACAGTTCTTAGGATAGAATACCAAAAAGGAAGGAGCTGACCAGAGAGTAAACCCCAGAAATCTGTAGATGGCCCCTTGAGGATTCCCCTGAATACTGACCAGCTCATATGTCTAAGAAAACTACCTAAGGCTAGAGAAAGAGCCACCTAAAATAATTACACATAAGGATGCACTGCAAGAGATGTTAAAGGTCTTCCTTAAAGCAGGTGAAAAATGATAATACAAGTGGAAATAGGGATCTGCACAAAGGAATAGAAGAGCTCTGTAAATGATAACTACATGGGTAAATACATGACACTATAAAATTATTGTTCAAATGTTTTTAAAAGATAATTGATTGTTTAAACAAAAAATAATAACAATGTGTTGTGTTCTCTGATAAAGAAAGCATTCATTCAGAACCATTTGCTTTTTAGTGGGGAGCCCCGACAAACTAGAGAACTAGATAACTGAATGAAAAGTAGATAAAAGGAGTGTCAGTGGAAGGCTCAGCTCTGAATTCTTGTGGCAGTTTGTCTTTATACTAAGGAGGGCAAAGGGCTTGCCAAAAGTTTGTCTTTTACAGATAGGATTGCAGCCCTTGTCAAAGTCATCTGATTCTTTTCTTTCAACCTTGAAACGTGTCCTTAGAGCACTTTTAAACTACTTTCCTGGGTAGCCTTGGACTGTTCTTCCATAAGAAATCAATCTTGTGCAAAGATGTTTGGGAAGAATATTTTTTGGATGCCCTAAGGGATAATTAACTCAATAACAAGCCTTATGAACTTTTATTGAAATAAATATAAATCAGATAGAGATATACAGTTTCATAAAAGAACACATGAAATATCAGGAAAATTGAATCTCAAATCTACATGAATTTTGACAACTGACATAAACACAATGCCACATCTTTCATCTCAACAGAAATTTATTTTATGACATGAGTATTCAAAATCTTTTTTAAAAGAGAAGGAAGAGAAGGAGGAGAAAGGAAGAAATAAAAATAAAATGATGAAACAAAGTTCTAAGAGAGTTTTTACACAAAGAAGCCCCTGTGGTACTACTTTAGTCACATAGTCATTTTATGATGTTGACTTTCAATTAGAAACTTTTTATTATGAAGAATGAAACTATTTCTGTATATTTTCTTATTCCTTGATTCTTCTTGGGAAGCATAAGCGACAATTCCATGAAAATCCTCTACCAAGAAAATCAGTCAGCTTTAGAAATATTCAGCATTTATTTCTGAGATTAATTCTGGAGGTTATCAGTTTCTAGGCTTAAGATCATACAAGTAGTACTGTACTGTGGGAGTGTAAGTTACAGTGAGAGTGTGGCGCTTGATGAGACTGGCAGATAAGCAAGAGACAGAGCATAAGGACATTTGCACACTCTGACATTGGTATTAATGTGGCATTTGAGCAGGAAGTAAAAGAATGAGCACACTGCATCTTTCTGGAGCATCAATTTTACTCAGTCCCTGGTAGGGTGAAGTGTTAAGGTAAAACATTTGAAACTTTACTATTATAACGTATATGGCTATTTCACAGAATGTGATATTTATGGTAAAATATGAATGTTTAAGTATAGTGGAATGTGGCAGCATATTGTAAAGATCTGCTGTGATGACTGTTTACTCTGCTTTTTACAGCACTTTTTAAAGAGACGATATAGAAGTATGTTATAGGTATCAGAGGCCGGATTGAAGAGAGAGTCTAAATTCGTTTCTTTGCTTTAAAAGTAAGATAAGATTAGTACCTGTCCAACTTCCAAGGGCATTGTCAGGTTGAGGGAGTGTAGTTGTCAGGGAGGTGAGAGAGAAGAACTTCTGTGGAGCTGCTGAGGTCGAACCCAGAGCGTTGTATGTGTGTTCCCCACTGAGCCAACCGCCCCTAGCCTGAGGACCTTTAAGTAGCAATATCTGTAAGCTTTAAAGAAACTCCTAAAATGTAAAGAAAAAAAGAATGAAGGTAGAAGTGATAAAATCAGAAGACGTAATATTCTGAAGGATGATAAATAACCCTTAGATTCAGGGAAAAACTCAAATTCTCTTATTAGATTTCTCTTTATCACATAGTACTTAAACTGGATGGTTCTCTTACCCTGGTATTCTGAGGTGTTAAATTCCTACCCAGGTGTTTCTGGCTATTTTTCAGAGTGTAAGTGTTAATTGCCTCTTGAACTCCTCCTTCCTCATTCTTAGAACTTCAACATCCTCTTTCTCTCTAAGAGGCAGTGTCTGCTTTCAACCAATATTGCTAACTTTGATCTACCATGTTGACCTCTTGGCAAAAAAAAAAAAAAAAAAAAATTCTCTTTAAGTCAGTTCCTTAACGTACTCTCAAATGTAGACTTGTTAAATCTTTGCTTCTGTGATGGTCATCAAATTAATCTTTGTTTCTGTTTTACGGGCCATTCCTAGGTCTGTACAATGTTTATCTTTCCAAACAGAACTGCAAATATCCAAATTTACAAAAGCAAACATTCTAAAAAGAACCCTCTTTACAGAGTATGTCATTATGATTATCAGGAGCAAATAAAAGCCAAAGACTTGAAATGATAGCTTTAGGCTAAAAGATTTCTAAAGTTCTTTGTGTGACTTTATCATACAATCATTTTTCAAGACAACGATATGAAGTTAAAGTTGTTACTTTGGCCCAGGAGACATCATAGCTTAAGCCCTGTCCACTCTTCTGGACTCATCTCCTGCTTTTCTCACCATTCAATTTTAAGCCAAGATTTGTTTCTCAAACAGGCCACAATCTCCCATAATTTCATGCTTTTGGATAAAGTTTGGTAAGTTTATTTATTTATTTTTCCATAGTTCATTTGGGTTACTTTGTCTTGTTATATCTTCACATGCACCCACCTTCAGCAATGTTGAATTTACTATTAATCACATCAAAGTTATTTTTATTATCAGACATTGTAATTTTTGTCCATAGAAGTTTAGAGACAATCTACCATATGTAGGTGGCTATTTTTTTTATCAGATTTGGAAATTTTTCACAAATATATTTTTTTGTAAATATATTTCTACAAATATATTTTTTTGCCCCATTATATCCCCGTCTTTTCTCCTTCCAAGATTCTAATTATATGTTTGTTTAACTGTGTGACTTTTGTCCTACAGATTTTTGAGGCTCTCTTAATATTTTTCCATTTTTCTCAGTCGTTCAATTGGGTTGATTTCTTTTGAGCTGTTTTCAAGTTCACAGATGTATTTTTCTGTGTCCATTATATGGTTAGTTCCATTTAATTATATTTTTGTTTCAAATATTTTATTTTTACTTCTAGGCTTACGATTGTTTGTTACAGTTTCATTTATCCTAAAATTTTCATCTCTTCTCCCATTATATCCATTTATTCTTGTTGATTTTTAGAATACTTATTATAGGTAGTCAAAAGTACTTTTCTGCTATATCTGTCATCAGTATTATCAGTGATTCTGTTTTGATTGACATTATTCTCTTGACTATGAATCATGGTTTTCTATTTCTTCACATTTTTAATAATTTTTGAATGTATACTAGACATTGTGAATGATATATATAAAGCCTATGAGAATTTAGTTTTCTCTAATATCTAATTGTGTTACCATAGGTTGAGCTTTTAGAGGCTTGGTTTTTGGGTTTTTTAGATAGAGTTATTTTAGTTTTGTCTTTTGGCCTATAAAAATTTTTTAGTTCTAAACGTATTTCTTACTCTTAAGACAATTATTTTCTGAAATTTCATTAAAAACTATGAGATATTTACCATGCCCCTCTAGTATGTAAAATTTGAACTTTTAACCTTTGACTCCATTGCCTTGGGCATCAGGTTTTAATATTGTTGCTGAGATCTTTCAGTCTCCCAGTTGTTTTCTTTTGAGTTTCGCTTAGTTTTCTCCTCACGTGCACAGTTTCAGAATCAGTCAAGGCTTTAGGAAAATTTGTATGCAAATTTTGGGTTCTCCTTTCTACAGAACCTCCTTTCTGAATTTTTTCTCCTTTAATTTCCAACACTTCTAGTAGTTAAAAACTTCTACTTAGGTCTCTTCAGGACAATGACAGTGCAGCTGTATGTTTAAGTTTACCTGTCTTTTGCTACATGGACTGAGGAGAATCCTTGGTGATACATTGTACAAATCTAGCCTGAACATGGTGTGATTCCCTTCTTTCAAGTATGTACTCCCCTCAATTTTTCTTGCTCTTTGGTCACCGCCATCAACAGTTCCTCTTCTACCTTATCAAGAGTAGTATTTGGTATAGGCAGGAGGATTCATAAATACATGCTCCCCCACCATTGTTGAACTCAATAGTATCTTTTTTCTTACCCTTTAAACTCTGAACACCTTGAGGGTACTTAGAACACCATAAGACATCGATGTTCAATAATATGTTCGATGAATGATGATGACATTTTTTATCAGGTACTGTCACTGTTGGAGCTGATTTGAGTTTGGTGTTGTCTCAGCGGTAGGGAGGAGGGATATGAGAGACAACGTTAGCATAGATATGTAGTTAGCATTTTCCCTCTGTTCTCCCTTAAATGATGGCAGTGAAGAATCACAGGTCATTGCGTTCTAATAGTTTCATTAAAAGTATATTTTAGAAAGACAAAGAATGCCCCCAAGGAGGCACATGGTCCTGGTTCCATAACCAAGAAAAAGGCTGCAAACGAGAGAACTTAGAAGGGCAAAAAGCGCCCTGAAGTGGGAATGTCTGCCTTATGTTTGGTCCATGATGGGGTGGTTCCAAAGGCATTCCTAGGTGATTGGCAAGTGAGGTCAATTAATTGACAGCTGGCCGCTATATAACTCTGCCTTGTGAGCATGTGTGTACCCAGAATTCTACTACTATTGGGATGTTCTTTGGGAAGTCTCTAGGCTGAACCCTTATTCCTTTGTGGCCCCTGTTGCTCATATCTGACTAGCTACCTAACAGTACCATGAAATGAGGAATTCTGAAGGTCAAAATTATCTAAGAAGCCTTATGAAAGGGATGACTTTCCCATGAATTGAAAGATATAGTCTTACTATAGTATTTGTCACATTGTGTTTGAGATTAAACATCTGGATATATGTTAGTGCTGACCATGAATTTAATTTTGTTGAGGGAAAAAATCCACATCTTCAGCAATGCACTTCCTTCATTCTATTTTGTCTTTCAGAATACTTTGAATTCTATTTACAGGAAGTCAGAATTTCCTCAATAGCTTCCAGTCAACAAAATCTGAAGTAACAGACAAAAAAGATGCAACTATAATTGTATTTTCATTTAAGTAATACTACTAGTCTATTTATATGCAAAAACAGTAGATTCTAAACATGTTTAAAAGATCTTTCTAGATAGAGCTTTCTTTGTGAATGCCTGCCACATTGTGTTACTTTCACAGCAAATAGCCCATACTGAAATGCATAAGCCTTCATCAACTGTACCACAGCATATGGTATTTTACTTGGCCTTGTTTTCCCCTTCCTCCCTCCCTCTCTCCCTCCCCTCCTTCCTTCCTTCCTTCCTTCCTTCCTTCCTTCCTTCCTTCCTTCCTTCCTTCCTTTCTTTCTTTCTTTCTTTCTTTCTTTCTTTCTTTCTTTCTTTCTTTCTTCTTTTTTCAGATAGTAACAGGGATATAGTATAAGTCAGGCTTTTTACATTTATCTAAGAGAAATTTATCTAAGAGAAATTCAGGGGCTTTCGTGGCTTCAATGAATCATTATTGTCTCCTGCTGATGTGTGAGCCTGAAAAACTGGATAATATATAAGAAACCATTTTCTATGTCTCTGTCAGGACAGTGAACTACAAAATAAATAATATTGGGACAAGTGTAGTGCAATCCTCAGTTAATTGTTTCCAAAGGGAAAGATTTAAAAGAAAAAAGAAATAGACAAATGAAAAAAAAAATCTCCTTCTTCTGGAAAACATTATCAAAGAAAATATACCTCTGAATATGTTCCTCTAATCAATTACTGAAAAAGAACATCCTGTATACCAAGAAAGATATAATACAGAGAATAGCCACAAATATTGCACCATGTAAACAATTGTACCTTCCAATACACGATTTTCAGAGAACTCTGCTTTCTGCCTGCTCCTTTGAAAGATAGCAAATAAGAGCTAGAGGTAATACTGTCCTTTTGGAGAAATATCTTCTACAGTTGAAAATAATTATTAAAATTAATGTATCTCATAAGGAGTTATGAGAACCCAGTCAAATTAAATATTTACATTTAAACATTTTCCCCTTTCTCCTTTAAAGGTAGTTTTTAGAGAGCAGGGCAAACTAAATTAATTTTGTATTTTTTTATTAACAATCTAGCATTTTTGTTCAATGTATTTTAATGTTTGTTGAGTACTAGGTTAGCTACCTGGGTGGCTCTAAAAATAAATAAAGCACAATTCCTGACCATAAACTCAGTGCCATACCAGGTAAAATATAATCCAGATTATTTTAAGGGCCATAAGAAATACACTTGCAAAATGGTACCTACATGTTAGGGAGGGAGAGCTCAAATCCAGTTAGGAAGTTAGAACAAATTTCATGGAGGATGCAACATTTGAGATGAAACTTGAAGGGATGTTATGTACGGTTCGTGAGAAGAAAAGAGGAAGATCCAAGTTACAAAAGCAAGAGAGTGGTGGTCCTATTTAGACAACAGAAAGGTAACTGACCCTGCAAGTAGCAGGAGAAAAAGTAACATGAGACTTCATTTCAATAGAGGCTTTTGTTTCTACTGTTCTCACCTCAAAACTGGTCTTAGCATGATGTCCCATGCCCCAAACAGATCCACTTCCTTCGCAAGTCAACTAAAATATACAATTAAGTGAAGATTTAAATGGGAAAATGAAGAAGTAGGTTTCCATGATACAAGTCAGAATTAATCATATTCCCCAGTAGACAATTCTGGGCTTCCATCCATAGTTCATCTCTACCAGGTGCCACCACCTCATCTCCCACATTCTCTACCTCTCTCCATCTTGCTCCCTCTGGATCATGTTTTCTGTAAGCTAGAGAGTTACAACATTATTCTAGGCCCTGTGTGACTTGTTTCTCTACTTGATTTTCTGTCACTAAACTAAATCTTCAGTTTCTACTTTGCTCAAGTTGGCATGACGATCACAGACAGGGAGGGTAGAGCACAGCCACTTTATTTAATGGAGTAAAAGATGCAGTCAGCTTTATGTGGTGATTTGCTTATTTGAATAATCTGCCCTTCAGAACATTGACCAATTTTTCCTACTCTGTTCATCCTATAATTATAGTTGTAGGGCATGCTGTAGCCTTGAGGAATTGCTTTACTCCTGAAATATCTATCCAAATGTGTATAATGATTTGACACAAAATTAGAAAAATTTTATTATATAGTGCAATGGTTTTTATGCAAACAACAGGACATATTATGCCCTGCATTGAAGGATGTCTTTATTTCTCCATTTAAGAGTCGTTAAGTGTTCTGAGGGTCATCGGTATCATGCCATTGGCCTTGAATGTTATCAACAAAGGCTGCAATATGATGAGCTAACATTTGTTGGGATATTTATCCATTACTAAGTATCACTTTCTTCTCTTCCAGTAATTTGTTCCAAACTACAGCATAAAATGTCACATTATTGATATGGCATTATCTAGATTCATCATGATTGACCTGATGTCACACTGTTTTATAACATAACTGGCTGCTGTCAATCAAAGGCACTTACAGAAACCCGTTATAAATGTTGGGAACAATTTGTGCCATCAAATAACCATCTGGTATGCTCTTCACTTTAAAGCAGAGGAGACGTGTGGTTATTTAAAAATCATTAGAATTTAAACGTGAATTTTTGCTACGTTAAAGCCTTTACTTGGTCCTTAAAATTTTCTACATTTTGGTGGTTCTTTGAGGTAGGTAAAAATGTTGAAGACTTTTCTTTATATAGGAGTTATTGTTTTGTTTTGTTATTTAAATGTAGGTGTTTTCATTGGTGTTGGCGATCCATACCAGGAGGTCAATAGACCAGGAAACACCTATAACTCTTCTCTGAAAAATGAAAGTACTTTTTAATGAGGATCAGAGTGAGTCAGAGAGAAAGAGGGATGTAGAGAGACAGAGGAGAAGAAGGAGAGAGAAAAAAAGCGAGAGGGGGAGAGATGGAGAAATAGAGTCAGAGACAGTGAGATCTTTCGGCTAAACTATCAAAAAAGAAGAAAAGCTGAAAAAGTGAGGTAAGGGCTGCTGTTGATGATCTGAGAAGCAAGCCATGATTCACAGTGCCCAGCAGCATCTAGGTTCTGAAACATGACCTCTGTACTGGCACAGCTGCTTTCTGCCTGATGTGTCATGGAGCTTCTACATGAATTCTCTTCTCTGGATTCCTAAACACTGTTATTTCTGCCTCTACAACTTTGTTTAAAGGTGACCTTTGTATGTCTAAGTCTTTGAAATCAGTTTCTTGGGTTTTTGAAAAGCAAGTCAAGAGTACTGTGGGGACAGTGTATGGTAAATGTGGTAGAAAATGGAATGTTGACTGTAGCTGTCTCATTTTTCTTCCACCAGACAAGAGGTGATACTCTATCAAGATAGTCTGGTTGAAGAAAAAACCCCTGTCTATTTTCATGAAAATACCAGGGAATGACTTCCCAGAATCCTGGAAATCTAATATCTCAATTCTTGTTTATTTGATTATACTATGGAGACTTTTCTGAGTGTTTTCCTAAAGATTTTATTAGTGTCTGTGGTTCCCCTCTCTTCACATAATTTGTTTATTCTCAACTACTTTCCAAGAGTTCTTTGAAGGGTAAAAGGTGGATTTATAAAAAGGGAAAAATAGGAAGCCTGAGAAAATTTGTATTTAGATTTAAAAGTTCCATAACAACTATTTCTCTTTAGTGTTAATGTAGCACCTTCATCTTTAAATATGGCTGCATTTGAGTCCATTATGTACCTTTAAAAGTATGTTCCTTGATATTTAAAAAAGGTTTATATAAATATTTTTGTCTATATCTACTATCAGGCTTTATTTATATTTGCATAAATTATCATATTTTAACTTTGAAAATCACTTATTCTCCTTTCATCAGCCTGTGATTAAAGTCATTTTGTAACTAATTCACTTAACAAATTTAGATGTGTGCTATCTAGATGGTCTTATATGCTCATGTGCTTTAAAAAAATTTTTTTAATTGTTCATTTTCTATCTCTCTCTCTCCCCAACTGCTTTATTGCTTTAAAATCATTCCAGATAGTTTTCTAATCAAAGTTTTATATTTTATCTGTTCCGACTTTAGTCATTGTTAATTGCATGTTCCTCATCATATATTAACTGGGCTATTTTCCTCTGAGGCACTTCTTTTTAAAGATCCTGACACAGTTCCATCCATACATCTTATATCAGAATTGACCTCACAGTTTTCAACAGGCAGAGTGTCTGTTTGCTTAGGATGTTTTCCTCCTTTCTTCTACATGTCTTCTACTTGTCTTTCTTTTATTTATTTTTTTAAATTTCAGATGTTATGTCATTTTCCATATTTACTCAGTAGGAAAAGCAAAAGGGCTGAGAATAGTCCTCAAGAGTTCTAATTCAGCCTTTTGATTTATAGGCAGCACTGCTCCTACATTATGGGAATTTAAAAAACATACTGACTCCTGACTCCTTAAGGAAGCCCCACCCCTCAGGTGTGATGTTCACCTGGAGAGCTGCAGCCCATTGTAACCTTTTCTGTCTCTGACACCTAGTGATGACTCCCAACTCTTGTTCATTGATACCCAGCAGGGCTCCCAAGGACAGTGAGACTGCTCAGTCTAGTTCTCCAAATGGGTGTTCATGGCCCCATAATGCTTGTGAGAGCAGACCTCCCTCTCAGTGGGAATCCTGGTTTCTTGGTTTGGGAGATCCTTGGAAAAGAAGAGAGAAAGGGGAATTTATATTATCTTTCCCTCCAAGAACTTCACCAGCAGGTAGAGGGGTTCCTATAAATTGATCGTTCTCCCTCATATCTTTAGAAGAGGATATCTTTATATTCTCTCTCATCATTATATCATTCCTGATATTACTGCTGGGTCTTAACTTAGGCAATGCTTGTTTCTTATCTTTGAGACTTTAAAGAACACTTAATTGGATTACTAAATAACTACAGTGTTCTTTTCCTGGAATATTGTAGTAGGTTCTAGTTCTCCTGTAAGTCCTATATGCTTTCATTTGGTAGGGTATTGAGGAAAACAAGAGGTCAGCTTATGGGTATGACAATAATTTGCTATTATCTTAAAAGACAGAAGAGTTCATTATGGTTTAATTACCGTTTCTTATTTGAACCTATTAATTATAGATTGCATTGCTCTTGACACTGTTGTCCAAAGCATTTGCCTTAATTTTAAAATTATGCAAAAAATCCTTAACACTTGAGATTGCTCAAGACCTGGTTAATGTCTTGTGATAGACATTTACTAAATTACATCATAATCCTTTCATTTCTTTATGAATCTACCTTACAACTTCTTATAGGCCAAATATGACCTCGCTTGACTGAGAAGACATTCTCAGTCTCGAAGTTTATGGTGAAAATATTTAGAACCATACAGCAATTTGTGGTTCAAAAATATTCTTCTAGATTATTACAGATGTATTCCCTTTACCTGAGGCAGTTTTAATGTGAACCTGCTGTTACTGACAGCTAGTTGATAGACAAATGATCTTCTGGTTGTATAAAATTAGAGCAGCAGTTACTGCTTGATAAGGAGAGTAAGGCACAAAAGAACTAACTGAAAAAAAGATATTTTTCTTTTTGGGAAAAAAATGTATCCTAGGGTGGATGGTGAACTAGAAGGGAATTATCCTTTTAGTGACAATTCTCTAGTAGATAGCTCTTTACTTCTTCGTCGTTTATTCTCTTTCCGTGCTGGAGGGAGAAGAAATGGGTCTTGAGGGTTGCTATAGAGTGCAAGAAAAAAGAAGCTAAAGTCAGTCAGTAAGTCGACCTATTTATTGCATCGCTGCTGTGTTCTAGGCAGTGCAGTTTGCTCCCTGACCCAGCCTCAGAAAACAAGCAAAATATAATGAAGGCCTTTAATGCTGAGTGAAACTGAAGATAAAAGGCAAACTACTGAGTATAGGTTTTGAATTCAGTTTACGAGATTACATAATAAATGTATCTTCTTATCAAGATATTTATAAAATTATATTTTAAAATTAATAATTAAAAAGTTCAGTATTACTAAGAAAGGAGTGAGTAGTATTAATCCATTTTTGAAAATAGTTTGCATATAAAGAATTTTTCATTTAAGTCACTGTTAAGTGTGTTTAATGATTTTGATTTGAAAAGTGGTAGATACTGTCTAGTTTTTCTAGTAATATTCATACTGTTTTATTATGATACATCACCACCCAAAGCTTGCATGCCTCTGTGGCCAAGTCAGTGGTAATCTTTGATTCATAAGTGGAGATATTATTTTCTGAAAAATGAAATGATAAAGTATGGAATTACTGAAATTTTTGTATACTTAAGCTCACTTTCATTGTAATTAAGCTGCAAGCAATTGGACAATCATCAACTTTCCTGATTTACTTTAGAAATGGACACAATTCTCACCATTAACATTATATGGGTTGAGCTGATATTGGTCTGTTAGTAGTTATCTAGATGAGTGCTTCCCATGGAATAATACAACTCGTATGGCATGATGAGGTATGAGAATGTCATAATTGGAGGTTAACTACATAGTGTCTCCAGACCTAGGACCAATCTTGGATACCCCCAAAACTAGGGGATCAATTTATCATCACCCATGTAAACTTTTCAAGCATATGAGTGTTAGAAAGTTCTTACCTGGATCATGACACACGCCTAGGCGAAGCTAAATTTATATAGATGGGCTTTGGACCCACTTATTCTGCTAAAAGCAGAACTGTATAACCTGAATAATAACTAGAGAGCAAATTTTCTTGATGCCAAATTGTGACGAAATTTTTCATGGACAACCTGCTCCCCTGGAAAGTTGAAAGTGACATGATTATTCAATTGTTCTCAGGGATATCTTAACCTTGTTTTGAGGAACTTCTGGGAAAAATATTTTTAAACTCGAATTTTGGCCAAAGCATCATAGAGTCCACAGAACATCTAGATTTGATGCTTTATTTTGTAGAGTGTAAGTGTTACAAGGGAAATTTGGCTTCATTGTTTCTCTAGGAAAAATCACTACTGAGCCACTTTTATTAGATTTTGACTTCTAATAAAATAGTACAAACAGCAGAGAGCAAAAACTGGATGCCATAAGCAATTTTTGGGGAGAAGGGAAACAGATGGCATCTCTAGGGGTGGCCTAGTACTAATTTGAGGGGAAATATTTTCATATTTATATTACTAATGGGAAGAAATAAATGCTAGAGGTAGCATGATGGCCTGATACTATTAATAGTAATGATGCGGACTGTCCTCTGAAAGTGGCGTTTATTAAATCTTAGAAGATGGTAAAAGGAGCCAGGAGTGAGAATAAAATGAGAACAGAAAGTTTAAGTTTTAAGTTGTCCTTAATTTTGTTCTAATCAATAATTTTAATGATAAATAATACCAGTATTTTAGATTGGAATCTGACATTCTACATACTTAAAAATAATAGCTTTGATGATAAAAGAGTTCTGTTTTGCCTTCTGTAGAGTAAACAAAGTCAATAAATTTGTTATTCATGTTGAGCAAGAACATTGCTGATTGGTTATATTACTTACATTAAAAAGCAAAGTTAGCAGATAAACCATCTTGCCTCCAGGGGGTTTTATAAGTATCAAGTGAATTCATAACTGATCTGATTTTACATAATGAGTTCTTGCCTTGGGATTGAGGAAAAATGCTCTTCTCATACAGTGAGGCATAAATTTATAAAAGTTAATCAATCCAGTGAGAACAGGAAGACTAAATTACCTTCTGGTTACTGATTTTATATGTTTGTCATGCCTTGTAAGTGTCAGTGCACAGCGTAGCGGGTTGAGAATAGTTTGTGTGTCAGAGAACTTTTGGCTTCCATCAGGATGGCTGGTGGAGCACCTGTACTCCCACCCACCTCAATAGCCTAAAATTACAGAAAAATTATTGCAAACACCTATAAGCATGATGGAAAACAAAACATAACAGTGGCCAAAGGCAAATTTCAGGGGGAAAATAGAACCTGAAAAAACAGAACAAGTTAGTTCTATATCTTTCCTTGTACACATTCTGTAACACTGCTCCTCTTGAAGAAAAAAGATCTTGTATTCATAATTTACATCCACAGACAGGCAAATGGAAATTATGAAACACAAAGATGAAAAGAAACCAAGAATTATCAAGCTTTGAGAAAAATCAAAGAATGAAACAGGTAACAACTCAAAAATAAAGCTACAACCTCTGTAAAGCAAGTAAAGAGAAAGCTTTAAAATAAGTATGATTAATGTCCTTAAAAAGATTATATCCCATTCACAAAAGACTGGCAAACGGGCAACAGAAAAATATGAAAATTCAAGAAATGAACAGAGTAAAGGATGGGCTTACATAAAGAGGAAACAAATTAGTTGGCAGAAAAAATGGAGGGATTGTCCCAGATCAAAAGAAAAGTAAAATTTGATTTTAAAAGGTATAGTTAAAATTAATAAAATGTTTCAGAAATATCTAATAGGGGTCCCACAAATAAATAATGTGAGGGGTGTGTTTGTGTATGTTTGGTGGTGGTGGTAGTGGTGGTGTGTGTGTGGGGGGGGGGGTCAGAAGCAAAGAAAAAATAGAAGACAACATCCCAGAACTAAAGTAATTTTGAAATTTTGGATTAAAAAAATTCCAAGCGATGAATAAAAAAAAAAATTTAAAGAACATACATAGATTCATTATGGTCTTTGTTTCACATTTCAGAGCACTATTAATATAAAAATGATTTTTAAAAAGGGAATGTGGAAAAGTTAATTGAAAAGGAACTGGAATCCCATTATAATTTTATTATTTTAACAACATGATATAGTGGAAGATGTTTGAGTTATATCTTCAATATTCTGAGAAAAAATAACTTTGAATATAGAATCCAAATCTCAATAACACTTATCTTTAAGTAAAAACTGTGAACAATTATTATCTTTTTGAAAGACCGATGAAAAGATAAGCTCCAGCAAAAAAAAAAAAAGAAAAAGAAAATAGGACAAGTCTATAGGTACCAATTATTTTAGCCATTCATAGAAAATCAATTTAAATATGTCTGTTTAATATGACTCATGACTAGAATAAGAAAATATATATGAAAAATATTTTATATTTGTTTTATATATTGTATACTACTAAAAGAAAATCTAGCAAATAAGATATAATTAATGTGAACATCAGTCTAAGAGAAGTAAAGGAAGAAAACAAGAAGGATGGAACATAGAAAGAAATAAGGACAAAAAATCAATAGTTAAACGGTATATCAATGTATTTATTTTGTTATTAAATGTCTGAAATCTGATTGCTGAACTGAAAAAATCCAGCTAAAAATTTAACACAGAAAAATTAAAAATAAAAGGATAGATGCTCATTTAAGAATGTTTAAAAAAATAAAGATCCAAACTGTTACACTGTCTAAGACAAAGTGGACTTCAAGGCCAAAAGTACTAAATGAGACAAAAGAAGATATTTTATATTGAAAAGGTCAAAGCATAGAAAGCATAGAAAAAATAGCAATTATTAACTTTGATGTAATTAACCACATAACGGGGAAATATATACGCTAGAAATTTTAAGAAATACAGATGCTTGTTTGTTTTTTTTTTCCAAAAATTTCAGGATATTTCTCTTAAGAACAATTGCTACAATTAAACTCAATTTAAGTGATAAATGCCTACTGACTTGTTTCCAGTGCCTAGAGAATAGACATTAAAGTTTAAAGCTCTTGAAATAGTCACCAAGTTTGGTCATCTATCAGGTCACAGAAAAAGAATCTTGATCAATTTCTTCAAGAAGAAATTCTCTAATCACAATACAGTATACTTCTTTGTAATGTGTCGGTCAAAGAAGAAGTCAGCATACACATTTAAAACAATATTTTGAATAAAATAAAAATGTAGCGTGGCATATCAGAATTTGGAGGGTGGAGTTAAACTATTGGTTGGAATAAAATTTATAGTCTTCAACTCATATGTTTGAGAAAAAATCTATAAATCAATGATTAATAGTATATTTTTTAAAGGATAGGATTATATCCAAAGAATGTAAAATGAGAATAATTAAGAGCCTGCATGACTAAACTAGAAAATAAATATCTGTCAGATTGATTAAGAAAAACATGTTCACGGTGGCATTATTCCTGGTGGCCAAGACATGGAAACAACCAAAGTGGCCTTTGATAGATAATTGGGTAAAAAAGATGTGGTACATACATGCAATGGAAAATTACTCAAGCATAAGAAAAGATGAAATACTGCCATTCTGCGACAACATGGATGGATCTTGAGATTATCATGCTAAGTGAAATAAATCAGACAGAAAAAGTTGAGAACCATGTGATTTCTATTATATATGGGACATAAAACTGAATGCAACAAATAAAAAGACTAACAAACAAAATCTCATAGACATAGACAATAGTTTTGTGGTTATCAGAGGAAAAGGGGAGAGGAAGGAAGCAGGTAAAGGTAAAGGGGGTCAAATATATGGTGATGGAAGGAAATTTAATTTGGGGTGGTGAACGCAGCACAATATACATATGACATATTATTGAATTGTACGCTTGAAACTTATATAATTTTATTAATCAATGTTACCCCAATTTAA
Organism: Rousettus aegyptiacus; assembly: GCF_014176215.1. Lineage (NCBI taxonomy): Eukaryota > Metazoa > Chordata > Mammalia > Chiroptera > Pteropodidae > Rousettus > Rousettus aegyptiacus. The sequence continues at coordinate 122,540,336 of NW_023416284.1, read as the reverse complement.
AAAAAAAAAAAAAACATGTTACCATGTATTACTGATTAAAAGAAGACAAGTTACCAAGGTAAAAAAAAAAAAAGCAAAGCAATATAGGTATTCAAAAAAAGAGAATACTATGAACAATTTTATGCCAATAAACTTTTTAAAATGTTGAAAAATATAAAATATCTTACAAAACCTGACACAATATAAAGTAAAAAATATCAATGACTTCTTATCCAATCAAAATTTAAATCTATAATTTAAAAAAATTGGCCTCTGTTTAAATCTAGTCTCATCCTCCTCACAATCTTAGTTCTTCTCCATTTATAAATTTCTGTCAGTTTCCAAAAACATTGTCTTTAACCATTATATCTTTGATTTTTTTTTTTTTTTACTTCCCACTCCCTGCAATTCCCAACTCTTGCTCATCCATTAAACCTCCATCTATAAATGGCTCTTTTGGTTAGTTTTTTCTGACACTCCTGAATGAAGAAAACATCTTTCCTAGCAATTATTTTAAAATAATATGTTTTTAACCATTTCCTTATTTTCATTTCATGATTCTATTTTGATTTTTTTTTTCCAAGGGACTTTGTGTCTTTACACTCTCGTTTTTCTTTATGTATTTCTATTTTCTCACTTATTTATGTCACATATATCTTCAGTAACTATTCAGTATTCACAAAGTGTCATTCTTTTGTAAAATATGCTAGGTTATTTTCAGTCAGATTCCTACACCCTGCAAAGTATTTCCTAATGTTGTATATTTCTGAATTTATTAGGAAATTCCCCATTCAAAATTGCCTCAGAAGGGAGGCAAATGAAAATATTTCTCTACGTTTAATTATAAGTTTATGTCAGGGGATTGACTTCACTTGTAAACATGCAATGAGGACCTGGGATTAACTGTTATGAGTTTGTGTTTTCTCTCAAATTTAATACTCATGTTTTTTGCAAAGCAGGAATTCTAACTCATATTTCTTTGATTTGTATTTCTGTGGTTCTATTTCTCTGAAATTCAGTTTCTTTATCTCCAAGATAAGGCGTTTGGGTTTCATTTGAGCCTTACATAACTCAAATTCAAGAATCATTCAAATGTTAATAGAAAATCTGTATTCTACAACATGGACTGTAAGCCTAATGAAAAATATGGATTATATACACATATGTTTGCTTCTACCACATGAATTATGCTACTGCCAAAAGAATTTATTAGCTTTTATTGACATGTGGTAGAAAATATCATTCATATATATATATATATATATACACATTACATATAATAAATACATGAATTTCCCAATAACGGCAGGTAGATGTCAAGAAATGTTACACCTATCTCTGATACATGTGATGATTAATCTCTTTTGAAGGTGTTTAGTCAAGGACACACATAAATTTACTTCCTAACCATGAAACAAGGAAAATAAGAGATAAGGGACATCAAGCACTTGTAGTTAAAGCAATCTGGCTCTCTAATGCAGTGAAAATAAAACTTAAACATCATTTTAATAGTGTAATTTACCTCATGGTTATTTATACAAATAAAATTATAACTTTACTTATGATAATATTCAGTAAATTAACCATGTAGTGGTTTGGTAAATGCGATGTTGATTAGGGAGTAAGTCACAAAATTATTTTACAAAAAATTTTTTTGTAGGTGAACAAAATGAATAGAAATCGTGATTTATTTATATAGGATTTCTTCTGTGTAGCTGTTGTTTCTAATCTCAAGAGATAAACTGATGCCATTATAGTTGCTTTTCATTTCTCATTCTGTAGCAAGAATTGTTTAGATTGGGACTTGCCAACATAGACCCTCATCACCTCTGTCCACCTCCAAAGAGTATGTTACTTCAGGCTACAATGTAATGTGGCATGACTGCTCACTAGGGCTTCTCAAATGCAGAGGCCGGACGTGTCAATGAGAACTGCACATGATATCCCGGTCCTCTCAGATAACATTCGACCAGTAGGCACAGATTCTACATCACTTTGGTAGAGCTGTTTGACCAAAATTCAATGAAATTCTAAACCATGTATTTGGTCATCATTATTCCTTTGGTTTAAATATTAACCAGAATACCCTCGGCACCATCAAGGAGTGGCCTTTACAGCTTCTGGATATACTGCCACCTGGTTCCACTTGTTTCTCTGTTACAAAAAAGGCCTCAACTGGCAAATGTTGTGTATGCTCCTATTGCTTCCAATGATCTTGTTCCTTGGGGTCCTCTTCTGTTTTTTAGCCAGTGGTGTTCTGATAAATGTTTAACTACTGGCTCTCCAAGGGTTGTAGGGGGAAGCTTTGATTTGTAGCATTTGCCAGTTCTCATGGTGTAAAAACTCCCATGATGGCCAATTTCAACCTACCAATGAGACATCACAGAAGAAGGAGTTGGAAAGAGATGGACAAAATTAGCTATGCGAGCTGATATGTGCTGGCTCCAGTGCACAGCTGCTTTTAGCTGTTGCTTTAATTTTTTTTTTTTTAATAATCCTTTATGTTTTCCTCCTTCATCCTATTAAAACTACTAATAGTCGTTATTAATCAGGACCAACCAGTTCTTTCTAGTTAAAGTACTCCTAATTCTGCTGTTCTTATTCCATTTGCTCCTGGTCTTCCTCTTTTATCTCTCTCTTTTCTCCTCATATTTTTCTGATTTTTAGAATTTCGAAGGTCAGAGATAATTTAAGTGGCACCAGCCATTATCTCACTAAATAATGTATATTCTCAAAAACCACTATTCAAAAGTGCAATGCATGACTTTCAATTCTCCAAGATGAGTTTATTGCCTACCCTGAGCACACTTCCATATGGGAACTCAGAGGAAACATGTGGATTAGAATGCTCCACCTTGGGATCCTAACTACATTTAAATATATGACACCTTATTCATTCTTTTCCAAATGTGAATGTGAGAAAGACAAGCTCAGTTACAGACAGTCATGGAACAGTGCTCAAAACCATTTACATAATTATATCTTACCATCCTTTTCCTTATTTATGCCTTCTCTGCTATCTCTATAAATTTACTAATACTTGAGGCAAAGGTAGAGTAAGCAAGAAATATCAGTGGAGTAATTATACAGTTAATTTATTTGTTTATTTTTCTCTCTTCTCTTAATTCAGATATTTCAGCCTTAGAGAGAGAGTTTTAGCTCATAAGGAAAATAAAATGCTAATCTTGACTACTTAATTCCCTGTGACCTAATCAGTGGCAGATTCATAAAGGCATTATCACATTTGATTTTATTATAACCAGTTAAGGGGTATGTTTATTGATCATACCATGTTCTGTTCTTTATATTTTATCTGTTTACTCTGGACTTAAATGGTACTAGCATTTTTCAATTTGATATCAATACAAATCAGTAATTCAAAAGATATGGAAAAGGGGTTATTGTTTTATATTTAGTCTCTGAGTCTAAGACTTTGTAAGCATTGAGGCAGAATTTTAGCCTGTGGTTTTATTATATGATTATACTTGGTTTTCAGCTGAAATCTCTTTAGTCTGGTCTTAAGTGTTTATATGTTTTATATACTTGCCCAAATAATTTTTTTCTCATCTCATATACCCAGGCTGTGCCTAGTTTCATCTTTCCAGATTGGCTATTGAATTTTAAGTTTATTCTCTTCTATTTCATTCAATGAGCATTTATATTCTTCTTTTACAAATTGTTATCATTTGAACATCTTTTCAGATAGTCCTCCTAGTACAGCCTGAGGGATCAACTGTTTCCTTGTCCAGTTCTGACAGCTAGTGTGTAGACATGCGGTTTATGTGCAGCAATTGCATGCTTCTACCTGGGACTTTGAAGACTGAGGGACTGATGCAAATTTGCAGTGAAATGGTGAAATTAATCACTGTGTTATTTTTGAGAGCCTGGTGAAAGTGCTGCTATATGATAGAATCCTAGCTAGAATATTTCTAGGACATTGACTTGATTCTTCTTCTGCCCATATTCTGACCTGGTTCTCTACTCTCATAACAGATCTATAAGCCCTTGTAGTTTTCCAAGTAAAGACCATGCTAACAATATTTATATGTCTGTTCATTAAATAAAAACATTGTGACATTTAGTTCATTGATCACATTGCTGAGAATGTGTCACGGGACAAATCAGCAAAAGTATTTATGAAAACAGTTTATCCTCAGATTATAATAATGTTACACATTTTAGAGACCATTAGTTTTATATCTAGATCAGAGATTTCCACATTGTGTCCTATGACACCCTGGTGGTCAAGTGCATGGGGCTCCAGCTCCTCCACCTCTTCCCATATGCCTCTTACTCTTCCCCACTTAAAAAGAAATGGGGTGCTCATGCACGTGCCTGCACACACACACACTCCCACAGGCACACGACCACCACAACAAGGCTTCCTTTCATTATTATCTGACTAACATGGCATCAACATAGGATTTTATTTTAGTGAAATATTTTCTCCTTTAAAAAAAAAAAGTTTGAAAGCTACCAATCTATTCTAAGCTTTTAACTTTATAGATTTTAATACTGAGGATTCAAAAAGATGCTCAAAATCAAAATAATGTGCTCAAAATCAAAATAATTGAGCTACTATTAGATAAATGTTTCTGAATTTTTTTAGAAATATAGGATGAATTAATTTTATATTACAACACATGACCAAAAATGTGTTTGGATTATGGGTTGCTGTCTAGATAGAGAGGATGCGAGTTATATATAGCTTCAATTTTATGAGCTTTGACTACACACATTCTATTTCCATTCAAGGAAACATTTTTATTCATTTTTTCATTCATCTATGCATCCATTTTTCCATTGACTCTTTCACAAACTATATACCCAGCACTATGCAGAGTACTAGATTTGCAATGTTTACAATGATGAATAGAACCAGAATGTTTTCTCCTTTCTAGAAGCCTGTAGAATAATGAGTGAGAGAAACATTAACAAATGATCTCACTAATCATTATGATTATGAACTTAGATAGCTGCTCTGAAGGAAAGAAAATCAGTTTATGAGAAAGTGTAATAGAAGCAGTTGTCTTAGACTGGAGGTGTAAAATTTCCTTGAGGAAATGAGGCACGAGCAGAGATCTTAAGGATGCAGAGTGAGATTGCTGCCTTCTCCCTGGCCTCAACCTCTTTTCATTGTTGCTGCTTGAGAGAGTCAAAAATGAAGCAAAACATGGGGCTTGTCTGGTGAGTTTACTTGTCTCCAGAACAAGAATTCTGTTCTACCAATTAAACAAGGTCTGAACATATTCTCTTCATTTATGTTCACCAATTTTACAGTTTTGGAGGTAGGAAAGTAAAGTTCAATATTTGTTACTGCATAATAATCTCCAGAAACAGAAACTCTGGCCATTGCATTTTGCCACAAGGAGGACATCATTATCAGTGAGAGCTTTATAGTTGGCTTCATGGATGTAGATAGACTTTGGAAGAGATTACACAGTCAGGAGTGCAGAAGGGTATGGCACAACAAGTACAGAAGGCCTTTTCAAGAAGTTAGCTGTGAGGGAGAGTTGAAAGAGGAAGCGCAATGGCTAGAAACAGATTTGGGCTCAAAGGAAAAAAATTTTAAGGTAGAATATATTTGGTCATGTTTCTGTGTTGATGGGAAAGATTCAACTGAGGGGGAAAAAAAAAGACTAAATGGATCATTGATAGTGTAAACATTTTGGCAAAGTCACCAGCAGAAGAAATGCAGATCAGGTAGAATGTTGGAACTTAAATATGCAAAAGGAACCTCCTCTAACATAGCAAGAGAGGATAGCTATATGTAGGTAGTGTAATAGTTTTCTACAGAAAATTGAGCATATTCCTTTTTGATGGTTTCTTTTTCTCTGGGAAGTGGGTTAGGGAACCAGGCTGAGGGGAGTTTTAAAGAGATGGAAAGGTTTACACAGTCATATATGGGGAAGGGGAGAGTAGGTGGACCAGAAGAACAATAGAAATTCCTGGAAGTGTGAAGGCCCATTAGAGGCCGTTGATCATGATGTATAGTGATACAAATCTGTCCTGTAGAGATGAAGAAAATTGGGAGTGAGGTAGTAGAATTCATCTTAGTGGGTGAAATGCATATCAGTATGTAGGTGAGTTAGAGTGGCGAGGGTAAACGAAGCAATACTAATTTATATTTTAAAAATCTATCATCCCAAATTTTAGTATTTTTATTATGACTAATAACACATTACAATGTCAGAAAGTGATAACTTCTAATAACTAATTGTTATCAACAACACATTATTTATGCCATCCTGCATCACTAGCCTCCCCGCTCCTGTCCCCATGGGGTTTAAACAACGTGGCTAAGCATTTCTAGGCTAGACTGAAAACTTGAAAATGAGCCTTCTTGCCCTCAGTACTGTTTGCCCTATGATATTATAGCATCTTCCTTGTGGAGTCTTTTGCTTAATTTATTTCAATGTATTTTAAACTACAATATTTTCTCTCTCCTTCATTAACAAAACCAGTCAAGCCATTGACACTCAAAAATCTCTGAGTGTAATTGGTTCTTCTTTACTGTCTACATAAAATAGCTTGGAAGACCAGAGATATGGCTGTAACATATATTTCCTTAATGAACATCACCTAAAAAGCACATAAGAAGTTCCTTAACATTTTAAATTCTGGAGACTCATGATAAAGTTATGAAAAGTCCACCTTACTCTGCACTGTATTAAAGACAAAGAATGAGAGCACATATTTGACTCATTGTCATTATTATTAATGACATCAATATCACATTAGGTGAGAGAGTAAAAGCAGAGGAGTTAATTAGGTTTCAAGTCAGATTAGAGGAGTAGAGAGCTTTTGTGGAAAGCACAATGGCTCTCACTCAGATTGTCCTCATTCTGAAATTTTTGGTTTTAGAAAGGACTGCAAATATAGGGAGAGCAAAAGGTCTAAAAAGTTGGGAAGACATTTAGAGCTCTAGCTAACACTGCTTTAAAGCATACAGCGAGCAATTAGAGTTGAATAAACACATTACACACTCCAGACCCTCTGAGTAAGCCTTTTTTTGGGAAAAACTTCTGTAAATAATAGCTATACTGACGTATATGTGCATATGTGGGGGGTGGGGAGGGGGGAGGGAAGGCATCCCTTGTCCATCACATCTTAGAACAGCACAGAGAAATCTAGCAGTGCTAGGAGACAGAGTCTGGCTTCGCTGCAGCGCTTTCATGTTGCATGATTGGAGAAACATTACCCCTTCCCTGGTATGTTTATGGCTTGAGATCCAAAAGCAGAATCTTGGCTTTGCTCACAGTACTGCTTCTTCAAATTTCTTGGTTCAAGTGAACAAGCTCTAAACCTGGAATGATGAGAAGGCTGAGTTCCAAGCAGTATGTTTATGGTCCAGTGGTTTCCAGTCCTAATACACACTTCAACACTAGTCTTAATCCATCATCTCAGCACTAGTTCTCAGTGGACTGTCTTAAGCACGTAGCTGTAGCTGATTCTCATGGTGCTCTTCAGGAGGCCAAGTCCCTCCCTTCTAGGTAAGACAGCAGAGAATAAATCTTGATCAAGTCATTTCTCACCTATAACCCAGACCAGGGAGCACAAGAGCACAGGAGAAGGTAAAAGTACCTTTCCTAGTTGAAGTATCTGTGGTAACATACAGAAACCCAGAATGTTCACAACAGCCCAAACATCTAGTTGGATTAGTTTATGTGCAAAGTGAAGACTAAGTATTGTCTTTGCTGGACATGAGCACAGTTAGCAGGCCTTAGGAGAATCTCTGTGGTTGCAGGAGTATCAGAAGAAAGAGCTAAAAGACTTTAAAGCAGGAGCTTCATTGGAATAGGATGGAAGTTGAGGAGGGGAGTGTGATAGAATGGAAGTGGTGGTGGTTTTTGTTTCTTTTAGCAGTATTTCCTTAAACTGTGCATGAATTTATTTGATAAGTTTTGAAGTTAAAAAATAAAATATATATATAGATAAGTATAGAGAACAGAAAGTAATTTCTCTATATCTCTATCTCTATCTCATTTTTACCCATCTAGCTATCTCCGTTTCTAATCTATCTATATACCAGCAATACCTTCATTTTGTTTGGAAATATTTGTTTCTTTCCAAATGTCACCTTTGGAGTATTACTTGTAGACTTCACACAAGATTACTTTTAGTGCTGCTGACCCCAACTTTATTAATAAATTTAACCTGTAAGGAAAACTGCCAACCCAATACATTCTCTCTTGACTCTCTTCAGAAACAAGCATCAAACACCAGGTAGAGTTGTTTTAGCTTTCCAGCTCTCCACAGGGCCTATATTTCTACCAGTCAGAGGTTGTCTAGGGTAATGTCCTGAGAAAAAAACCTCACTCTGACATATTTATCATTTGGTTGCAAAAGATTCTTATTCTCTCCTCTGATTTTTCAAGCCTGTTGAGCTGGCATTACCCAAGCTGTGTAGACCATAGCTGTGAGCAATCATATAAGAGTGCTCTCAGTTCCATCTTTGGTCATTACCTAGAAACAGAACAACCAAATTCTAGGACTACCTATTTTTATAACAGGGCAATACCATCTATTTTTTGAAAGAAAAAGCCAACCTTTTAACCTGGATGTGAATGTGTTACCAGAACCCTGACTCTGGTATATCTTTTGTTTCTCACAAGCACCTGGTGAAGTACTTATTACCTTCATTTTTGAATGTGGACATTTGAATGTACACAGTAGTAAAGAGAAAGACACTGTAGATCAACTCAATCCTCCTTCAATCTTGTTCAAACAAGTCACTTTGACCAAATTATTTTGACCTCTCTGAATCATAGCGTTAAAATGGGGGCAGATGGTATACTTTTACACATAAAACCTCAGAAAGTGAAGAGTAAGAGCTAGTTGGGAAAAATGGGTTCCTTTTTATTCCTCTTTATTCCATTTATTCTATTCTACAACCAACTTACAACCATTACAACACATACCCTTGGAATAAATACTATGTGACACAATTTTAAAGTCCAAACACCCTTGAAATTGGACTTTTTGTTAGATGCTTGTATGCCAAAACTTCCAGTCCTAAATAAGTCATGCGTTGTAGTAATATCAAGGAATAAAAGAGAACAGAGAAAGAAAAAGGATCTTTGAGAGAGAGAACTAGAACATATATGTTGTTTTCCTTGCTTTAATGGTAGCAAAAATACCCTGGATATCACAAGAAGGGGGAGTACCACACTATGCCTTTATTCTGTCTCAAACAGATACCTATGTATTAATTCACTAAATATCTGAGCAGCCCCCATGTGCCAAACACTGTCCTATATGCTAGATATGAAAAATGTATAAAATATGTGCCTTGCTTTCTAGGATCTCACAGCCCACTCAGTAGATCATTATTTCTACAAGAGGTTTAGACCAATGTTCTATGTCTAAAATTTTCCAGTTCATTCCTGGGCCTACGTTCATGTTTTCCTGGCAAATAGAGTTTTTTATGTGGAATTCCTCAGATACATTGAGCACCAACTGTTTGCCAAGCACAGTTGTTGAGAAGAGTTAAATAACCCTTCCTTCTTATGAGTTATCAAGTTTGCCAATTTAAACATTGTTTAATAGGTTTTTTATTTTTTTTCAATTGTAGCTGACATATATTAGTTTCAGGTGTACAACATAGTGATTAGATATTTATATAACTTAAAAAGTGATTATCTTGATAAATCTAGTACCCAACTGATACCATACATAGTTATTATAATATTACTGACTATATTCCATATGCTATATTTGACATCCTCATGACTATTTTAAAACTATCAATTTCTACTCCTTAATCCCTTCCCTTTTATCACCTATCCTCAGACCCCCCCCCCCAATCTGGCAACTATCCAAATGTTCTCTGTATTTGTGAATTTGCTTCTATATTGTTTGTTTGTTTGTTTTGTTCCTTAGATTCCACAACTCAATGTGAAATCATGTGATATTTGTCTTTCTATGACTTACTTCAATCAGCACGATACCCTCTTGGTCCATCCATGTTGCAGATGGTAAAGTTTCCATCTTTTTTATGGCTGAGTAATATTCCATCCTATATTTGTATCACCTCTTCTTTATCCATTCATCTGTTGATGGACACCTATGTTACCTCTACATTTCAGCTATTCTAAATAATGCTGCAATGAATACATGGATGCACATACCCTTCAAAGTAGTGTTTTGGGTTTGTCTGGATAGATACCCAGAAGTGGATCCTTCTTTGTCTCTTGTAGCCTTTGTTTTAAAGTCATTTTTTTTTTTTCATGCAAGTATTGCTACTCATGCTTTTTTGTTTGTTTCCATTTTGACAAAATATTTTTTTCCATCCCTTTACTTTTAATCTGTGTGTATTTTGATCTGAAGTGTCTTGTAGACAGCATATGTAAAGGTCTTATTTTCTTATCCATTCAGCCACCTAGTCTTTTGATGGGAGCATTTAATCCATTTACATTTAAAGTAATTATTGATAGATATGTAGTTATCGCCATTTTACTATTCATATTTTTAATCTTTTATTTTTCTTCTTTTTCTTAAAGAAGTCCTTCTAACATTGCTTATAATACTGGTTTCATGTTGATGAACTTCTTCAGCTTTGCTTGTTTGAAAAGGTCATTATCTTTTGAGCCACAACAAACTACTAAATATGATTGCTAAACATATTTTGTTATGAGGAAGTTAGGCTACTACTAAAGTATCTAAAATATAAATAAAACTATCTAGTCAGTATAAACATTATTTTAGGTTTGATTGATAAGCCTAATGATTAATAAAATCTTAACCACTAGACTGATAGTATTTTCCCCCCAATAAACATATACTTCCATTTATACATTATATGTGGCTTTTCATTAGCATGTTAGCTACTTTATACTTAAAACTTTTTCATTCTATAGCAGAACATTTTCAAACTTTCTATAAGACATCTTGCCTTAAATTCCACTATGCACATTTTTAAGAACGTTTTCAGTTCACAGTGTGATGAATTGGAATTAAAATAATAGAAATAACATGTCTTTAGTGAGAAATTTTAAAGAGTGTACTTTACTTTAAAAAGATTACCGCAAACAGAATTTTTATGTTTCAATTAAAGTGGTTATAAATTTATTGGCTTTCCTTATTTAGAAAACTCTAAAGTCTTTAAGATAAACTAGATCGACTATTTAGTACCTGAATATTTTTTATAAGCAGTTAAAATCAGAATATTTCCATCAAGAACAGGGCTTCTGAAAATTACGTAATTCATCATTATTATTATGTACATTATTCAACTCAATGGGAAATATTTTTCATGCTCTATAAAAAAACATTTTAACTTTTCCTACCAATTTTTTTTTTATCCTTCATCGCATACCTTTAATTACCCTCAACTAATCCAGGAAAGAGCTAGCATTTTTCTTTACTTCACTTATTATAGTACCTATAATCTGATATTTTTTTTGATTATTTAATGATGGTTTTTTAATTTAGTTTTTTGAGAGCCTAATCATGTTAGATTCAGTGGAAATTGCATAGATAAGAGTAAGAAAGTTAATATTGTCAAATAGCTAACATTTTGGTCAAAATAATGTCAACATTATATATTAATAATCAACTTGTTTTCAGTTACATTTTGCTTAGTACATTTCTTTAACATTTATAAAAACTTTTCTTTAAAAGATTAATTCTGTTATCAATAAAAATAAATGACATACTACCTGTGATTTATATCTATATTTTTAAATAAATATATATATATAATTTAATCATAAACTCTTTATTTTGTCATCTGTTTTTTTAATCCTTTGAATACAAAAACTTATCTAAGTCCCAAAGATTCCCTGATTAATAAGAACAAACATAAATATTAATAATAATTCTGGAAAAATCAACATGTCTTGTCATTTTCTATCTAGTTGGCCAGTTTTTGAATTAGAGTTCAATTCAAGGACTTTAGGCACTAAGCTCCATTGCATTAAAAATAAGATTTACTATTATAAACAAACTTCATAATATTTTTAAAGTATCATGTATTATAAAATTCCTTGTAAGTAATTTAAATATGATTTCAGTGATAGATACTTAAAATTCTAGTGTGGAGGAAATTCAGTCTATGAAAAATCATAGCCAAGCTAGTGCTTTGAAGCGATGTAGTAGTTTGCATGATTATGAGAAAAAAAATAAGAGCAGTATTTTAAATTAATTTAAACCAAAATGAATGATTAGAGCTTCTATTTAACCTTCCAAATTCAGCACACACTATAATTTCAGCTTTACTACCTTAATCCTGATGTTCTTGTTTACACACTTATTGGTCTGATATGAAGCCAAAGCAATTCAGACATATTTTTAGTGCTGTGGGAAGGTCTAATTCATTCATGTTCCTTGGAATGTTTAAGGAAACTGGTGGCAGCTGCTTCTCAAGTGATACTCCCTTGATGTAGCATGCTATCAGGTTCTAGCTTCTATATTCTTGACCTGAAATCTTTGGCTATAGACACTGGCTTCCCGTTTGAAAAGATGGTAGTATATTTCACATTCAGACTTCCGATTTACATATTGCTTTATTCAGATATTTTTAAGAGTTTTCACCTCACTTGATGTAATCTTATCACTCCAAAATCATGTAAATATTCCCAACCCAGTGGAAGGAGCAGCATGTGAACCACTGACTGTGAAATCTTGTGTGTGTGTGTAATTTGTCTCCAGGAATTCACTAAATTTTTGACTCATAATAGATAATAAAACTCACAAACTTTCATCAATATCATGCTGCCTTTATTAAGGTATTCCTGAGAAAGTTCACATATAACTTGTCAGAAGTACAGAAGTGTTTATATGGTGCCCAGGAATATTCCAGAACTTTGGTGTTTCTTTGCTAATCACTGCTCACTTATGTTACCATGACACTGTTCTAACTGCTAAATTCATCTGCTCTTGCCTTAAGTTGGAGTGTCAGATTCATGGCACGGGAGCACTTATCCCTCCCATTCCCCACAACAGTCATTACTAATCAATCATTGCACTGTTTCTGCTGGAGCCCAGAAACAGCCATGGAATTCTCTAAGAATATAGTGTTCCAGAATTCACTACCAATCAATTTGAGTTGTCATGAGATTTGAAACCTGTCATTCTTGACTTAGTTTAGATTAAATATTTTTGCAGCATCAACACAGACTACACCTTGTGCTAAATGACACATAATAACCTCTTGTTGATCGATGTTTTTTGAAAAATATTACAAATATGGATTGAGATATTGTTATATTTTTCTGATAATGTCCAAAATAAGTCTTTGGAAAAAATAGTTTTGCTTGGTTAAAGGTATTTGTAAAAGATAGAGAAGAATTATTACTTTTAGCTATGTATTGTACCATTTTGTTTTAAGCCGTGTACTTAAAAGTGTACTTTATCTTGCTCATTCTTTGGACCATAAAGAATATGACTCTGTCTTGGTGGCATCTAGCAGATGTAGCCAAATCCCTACACTGTTGCAAATTGTATGACTAACTGTAAGTTGTCTCCTTAAATTAATTAGCTGGAAGCTGATGACAGTGGTTGCCTTGCTTCTAGTGAGGCAACCTTTCAGGATAAAATTGTGGCAGATGTTAGCATGATTAATAGCAGAATTGTTTTCTGGTTTTATTTACTGATTGTGAGGAATATTTGTATTCATTACTGTTGAGTTTCTACATAAGCAGCATCTAGGTTTTAAAGTGACATTGACTTCAAGCATGATTATGCGGCTGTGGTATTGTGCTTTCTCTAGAACACAGGTCAGGCAAGTGCTCTGGATGCCAGTTAGTGTGGATGCAAGAGGCAGATCATTATGCTTCCATAGTACTACTACCTGTCTATCTCTCTCCATTTAAAAAACAGTATTATTTTTCAAATTCTAAAAATAGATTGCTGGTGACTTTATAGGTTAATCCAAACCTACTGAGAAATAGCTAAAGATGAATTCACAATGTTCATCATACACAAAACAGATAGGGTTAAACTGCAGATCGTGAATGTAGCAATAGATACAAACTAAAGGAAACACACACATCCACATGCCAAATTTGCAGGTAGTAAGGAGGAACAGATATGATTTCACCAGTCATTTATTCAGTCACATCAAAAAGGCAACTCTAAGATACAGCCCTCCTTTACTAATTGCCCTGGACGGCATGTGGAGTTTTAGCAGTCAACCTTAGCATAAAAATTGGATGATATTTATAAGATATCACATAGAACCTAACTAACATTTCCTTGTTCGAGATAGTAGCAAAAGACATTGGAAATAAAAGAGCCAGCCATAAATAGAGGACAGGAACATCTTATATAGTTTAGGAGCAAATACTCTCCTTGACTATCAAGTTCTCCTTGCCTAAAATAGTCAGCTACCAAGAAAAAAATTAATTTTAACATATCAGACCAAAGCAACATTGTGGCTTTGACTTAATCAGGAAAGCTACCTGGCAAACCTACTCTCTATTAAAATGATTTCCTATATGTTCCTGTAGGTTGTTGATTTAGGTTTTTTTGTTTCTTTTGTGGGTCATCAATTGATTAGTTAAAACACAAGTCATATAGGACAGATAAAATTTGCTCATTCTAATGTATGGTTTGGAGGTTTTAATAATGTACTTGTGAGATAGTGTAAATTAGAATGTATTTAATATAATGGCTTGCCTATTTCATAGCAAAGAATTTACTCACTGAAGGTGAAGTTTATATATTTTTTTTATCACAGAAGCTCATACATTTATCCTAAAAAATTTTTTTCATATTCTTTTGTTTTTAATCTCTTTTTCCACTAAATTAATTGTGTTACTAACACATCGTATTCAGTATGTTTGAAAGTGAACTTATTTTCCATTTTGAACCATGTTCATTTCTCACTTCCCCATCTCTGTCAATGGCACAAATGTTTCTCTGTTTATCCAGGTTTGAAATTTTATGTTTCTTTCATTGGTATTTAGTCTCTCATCCTACTCCTAGCTCCTTGCCTAGGTTTGAAACAGCATCCTCCTTCTCTCATGTATTTGTTACTATCTAGCACATATATCGCCTGTCTGTTCCAACTAAATTACAAACTATTTGAGTGGCAGCACCTTGTCTGTGTTTCATATCTCGGTAACCCAAGTACAAAACCAGTGCCTGGCACACAAGTATTTGTCATTCAGTAAATACTTGGTAAGAGAATGAGTGAAAAGCAAGTCATTATTAAATGGTGGCTAGACCAAATCTGAGTTCTCTCCTCCTGCTTTTACTGCCCCCCAAATATTACTTAAACATTGACGCAATTATGACATTCATTTTTGAAATTGAAACTTTCTATGATTATCTTCTGCTACATTAAATATAAATACATACGAGTGTCTATACGTTTTTTTCAGCTGCTTTGTAATTTTGCCCTGACTACTTTTAGTCAACTTAATTTTCCACTGCTCCCCAAACTTTTTACAAAATTAGTCTCCTTACTGTCCAGAGAAGGCATTAAGCTTAACTACACCACTGCCTGTGCCCTTTTTGCCCTGCTTATTTATATTTTCTCTGCTTATTTAAATTCTATGCAGGCTTTTAGGCCCAACCTACTTTCACCAATTCTGTAAAGCCTTTTTTGCACTATTCATTGATTTCTCTTTCCTTCTGAATATCTCTAGAATACACACAGTCGTGTAAATTTGATCATGGAATTACCTTATTAAATATGCATTACTCACTGTAAAACTATGTGCTTATTTTATCTCCCCATTAGATATAATTTTCTTTAAATACTCCCTAGACTTCAAAACAGCAATCAAAATTCTAGTCTGAGAAATACCCAATATGACAACAATAAACAGACATATAGTAAATAAATATTTTTAGCCGTCGGTATTTTTTTTAATCTCAAGTCTGTATATTGAAATACTACTGTATGTATGTTCATGGGTAGGTATCTTCTGATGAACATATACACAAAATAATTTATTATTTTTTGTGCCATTTCCTCATTCTTTTTCTCTTCCTTTAAGTTAAGAACCTTTTAACTATATTATTATTTATCAACTAGGCGTTCAATAAGAAATCCCCAGACACTTTTGATTTTCCTCATTTCTTTGACCCCCACAACGAATCAACTTCCAAATTCCATCACATCTGCCTTGGGAATCGATGACACTGTGATTTAATAAGAAATATATATTTGATCTGTATCCCCAGTTTCCAGCACAGAGCTCCTAAAAACATTTGAAATTTCCTAGATGAGAGAAGCATTTTTTGTATTTCAGCTATCCATGAGTTTATGTTAATGAAGTGATTCTTGAAAAGTAGAGGCTAGTTGCTAGAGGAATCGGCCATGAGATTAGAATGTTAGAACTTTCAGCCCCACCCCAACCTCTGGGGAGAGACAGAATTATGACTTTGTTATTTTCTTTGTTTTGATATTAAGTATGATATAAGGAGATGCCTATGAATTCCAAGTTGACTAGACATACATTCTGATGATTATTTTATGTGTCAACTTTACTGGGTTAAGGAATACCCAGATAACTAATAAATTATTTCTGGGTGTATCTGTAAAGGTGTTTCTGGGAGAGATTAAATCTGAATTAGTGAACTGAAAAAGCAGACGGCCATCCCCAATGTAGACAGGCATCATACAATCCTCAGTGACTAAACAGAACAAAAAGCCTAAGGAAGGGCAAATTCTCTCTCTCTCCTTCCTTTCCTCCTTCCTCAAGATGAGATATTCATCTTCTTCTGATCTTGGACATCTGTTCTGCTTCTCTGACTCCTGGACTCAGATAGGGATTTACACTATCAGCCTTCTATCCTATTGGTTCTGTTTCTTCAGAGAACCCTAACTAATACACACTACATTCTACTTTTTATTCATTTTCTTCTTCCATGTTTTATTAAGATTTAATTTATTTAGTTTAATTTATTTAATTTATTTTTTAAGATTTAATTTATTAAGATTATAGCTCTTATCATGTTTTATTGTAGTCAATTGTTTATATGTCTCTCTACACTTAAACTGTGGAGACCTCCATGACTTAATTTTGCTAATTTTTATTAGCACCACCTCAGTGTCAACCATTTGGAAGACTGACTTGCTATGGAGGAGATTCTTTTCATTTTATCATTTGTTTGTCTACTAAATTCTAGCACAGGCCTCTGTAATAATGGTATGTGATATTGTTCATATTGAATAAGAAGTTAGTCATGTGTTCTTTCCAATTTCTCTTCAATATGCACAAAATTTTAACTTTTTCCTAATCAAGAACTCATCTTCAATAATAGTACCTGCCATTGTCGACATTTAACTGCTCACAAATTTTGCATTGTCACAAATATCTGTGAGGTATCCCTAAAACCATGCAGCAGCATCTGAACTGACAGAAAGAATTTGAGTTTTACTTGGAGGAAATTATTATTCAAAAAAGTAGCATGAACTCTTCTAAGATTAAACATCATATACAATTTATGGGAAGATGAGGAAATCCCACAAATAAAAGCAATTTATAATTAATACCAATATTCTCCATTAAACAGCACATCTCTAATACAGTTAGAGAAGGAAAGTTTCTATATTTTTCTTGCAGGGCTGACACTTATTAATGAGAGTTTGGTGAAGTTTCTCTCCAGCATTCTTATTATCTTTCCTTTCATTGTCTGTTTTCTGCTCTGCAACGAGTCTTCCTGTTGCCTCCTTGATTATAAAAGTTTTGTTATGTTGGCCCTTTTATTTTATTTTATTAATTTTATTTTTACACAAAACAGCTCTTGGTTGACCTCACAGATTGCAAAAAACTTGTCAGTTTACAATCCTCTTGTTTTTTTTATTTTTTACATGTATAGCACCTGGTGTTCCTAGTGGTCTCCCATCCAAGTACTAACCAGGCCCGACCCTGCTTAGCTTCTGAGATCAAATGGGATCAGGCTTGTTTAGGGTAGCATAGCCATGTTGGCCCCTTTAAACCTGTTATTCCAGGATGTGGTGAGACTTCGCTTGCTTACACACTCCTCTTTAAAAAGGAGTATATTGCTATTTATAATCAGAAGTTTAGGTTCAAGTGTGTAATGCTGAGAAATTTTTAACCTTTGAGACCCAGCTGCCTCTAGGGTTCAACGATGGTGTCTCTCATCCTTTCCCACATGGCAATTGTAAGAATAATATGAGCAATGAATCTTAAAGTGCATTGCAAATGCTTGGGCAGGGTTTCTTAACCTAGCCACTATTGGCTTTTGAAGCTGGATGATTCTTTGTTGTGGAGAATTGTCTTGTGTGCTATAGGATGCTTAGTAGTAAAAGATAGCAGGATATGCCACCCCAAATGAATTTAAGGGAAGAGTAATAGTATATTGATTATTTTGAGTTATAGGCACTTGTATACTAGCAAATGAGGAAGACACTTCCTCTGAACTCCTCTTATCTGCCTAAAGATAAATCCTCCAAAAGGAACTCAATTGTCATAAATACTCCACCCCTGACCCCCAAGGAGTTTTGTCAACAAGGAAAAGTTGACTCATAACTATAGAGAAGACTAGAAGTCTATACTACACCCAGACAAATTTTGTCACAAACTGTCTCCCATCTATTTTTCTAAGGGCTCATTTATCTTTCCTAAAAATCATTTATTCTCCCCTACACCACCTTCTTCCACCCCTTTCCTTATTAAGACCTGAATTCTAAGATACCTCTTCGAATTACTCATTTTTCCCTCAGTATTTCACATGAAGTATACATGTTAATTAACTTCTGGGTTTTTTTGTTTTGTTAGTCTGACCTAAGGAGGGGAGAGGGAACATTGTTTTTCTTCCCTATAGCAGAATCTGGCCTCTACCTACTAGTGCTATTAGCAATAGCCCCCCCTTATTCCCCCCCCACCAATGTGATAAACAAAAATGTCTCTAGACATTGCCAAATGTTTCTGTGGAGGTTATAATCATACCAGGGGATCCACCCTACCCCACTCCTGATAGCCCTGCCTGACTCCAAAGAATAGAGACATTAGCCTCCTACTTGTATCGGTAAGATAACTCTTACCTTTTTTAGCCCTCTTCAGAGGTTGAGCAGAGGCACAGAGCATGCTCAGACCCTGCCCCATCTCAGCATTTTCTTTGTGGCCTGTGGACAACTGCAAAAACTCTAAGTAGAATGCTCCATTTAAACCCCTTCACTAAGAGACTTCGCCGAACTTTAACATGACTTCTAGTAGCCTAAGCTTGAGTCCCAGGGACAACCCAGCTAGACTCCTTTTGAGTTTTGTCTGGATAAGCTCAGTGCTGTCAAAAGAATTTGCTATTTGTTCTAGCCAACACCTGAGATAGGCCCCTGACCTTTTTTTAGAGCATTAACTAAAAAAAGCTTATAATTGTTCATCTTTTTTCTGTCCCTTAGAGATGTTTATGTACCTCCTAAAACTCAGGAGTGCCTTTCTCAAGAACCTCAGAACCATTTCTTTGAAATGTAATTACTAAGATAGGACCTCCATCTTTCAATGTTTTGAGGGATGATAGAATCTAAACTTCCATAACCATCAGCTAAAACATACAGCTAGCCTAATTGGCATCTACCCTGACCAACCTTTAGTAATTTTTTATGTCCCTGACTGGTCAAATTTGCACCATTTTCTCTCCCTTTTACTTCATTCTCCCTTTAAAGTACCAGTCACCTCTAAACAAATCAAAGTTAAGTTCACTTCAAGCAGGACACTCTTCAATTACAATAGTATATTCCTGATGAAAATCTGTCTTTATCACTTTAACTAGTGCCCTGCTTTGTTTCTGAGGGACACTACACTGTCCAAAAGAACAATATGTTTCCCTTCACTCTTCCTTGTTTTTGGGAAGCGGGTAGGTACAATCCTGAGGTAAAGTATTCAGAACTATATTTGTTGCTGGTCAAAGTTGCATTCTCTCTCTTTGTTATATATAATTTAAAAAACATTTTTTCAGTTAAAGTTGGCATACAAGATCATATTAGTTTCAGGTGTACAACATGTTGATTAGACATTTCTATATCTTACAAAGTAATCACCTTGATAAATCTAGCACCCATCTCACACCATATCCATATATAGTTATTACAATATTATTAACTACATTTCTTATAATAAACTTTATATCTCCATGACTATTTTGTAACTACTAATTTGTACGACTTAATCCCTTCTCTTTTTTATCTACCCCCCAAACCCCATCCCATCGGGCAACCATCAAAATATTCCCTGTATCTATAAGTTTGTTTCTGTTTTGTTTGTTTGTTTGTTTTGTCCTTTGGATTCCACATGTAAGTGAAATCATATGGTATTTGCCTTTCTCTCTCTGACTTACTTTACTCAGCACAGTACCCTCTAGATCCATCCATGTTGTTGCAGATGGAAAGATTTCATTCTTTTTTTATGGCTGAGTAATAGTCCATTGTATATATGTACCATCCCCTCTTATTTATTTATCTATTAATGGACAACCAGATAGTCTCCATATCTTGGCTATTGTAAATGCTGCACAGAACATATGGAGTCACATGTCCCTTCAAAGTAGTGTTTTGGGTTTCTTCCAATAAATGCTCAGAAGTGGAATTACTGGGTCCTTCTTTGTTTCTTGTTATAGCTGTTGGTTGAAAGTCCATTTTGTCTGGTATAAATATTGCTACCCTAGCTTTTTTTTGTTTTCATTTTCATAAAATATTTTTTTCCATTCTTTTACTTTCAATCTTTCAATCTGAAGTGTCTGTTGTAGGCAGCATATATAAGGTTTTTTTATGCATTCAGCCATGCTGTCTTTTGATTGGAGCATTTAATTTATTTACATTTAAAGTAATTGTTGATAGATATTTAGTTATTGCCATTTTATTATTCATATTTTTAAAATTTTTGTTTTCTTTTACTTCTTAAAGAAGTCCTTCTAACATTGCTTTTAATACTGTTTTGATGTTGATGAACTTCTTTAGAGTTTTCTTGTCTAGGAAAGTCTTTATTCGTCCTTCAATTATAAATGAGAGCTTTGCTAGGTAGAGCAATCTTGGTTGTAGATACTTACTATTAATCACTTTTAATATTTCCTGCCAATCCCTTCTGGCCTGCAAAATTCCTGTTGAGAAATCAGCCGATAGTCTTATGAGAGCTCCCTCGTAGGTAACTAATGGCTTTTGTTTTGATGCTTTTAAGACTCGCTGTCTTTAACCTTTGGCATTTTAATGATATGTCTTGATGTGGGCCTCTTTGGGTTTATTTTATTTGGGACTCTCTGCACTTTCTGGGCTTGTATGTCTATTTTCTTCACCAGGTTCGGGAAGTTTTTCATCATTATTTCTTCAAATAGTTTTTTAATTTCTTGCTCTTTCCCTTCTCTTTCTGTTACTACTGTGTTTTGAAAGTGGGAATGCTAGATATTTTTTCCCCAGAAGCCCTCAAACTATCTTAATTTTTTTGGATTCGTTTTTCTTGTTACTGTTCTGATTGGTGTTTTCTGCTACTTTATCTTCTAAATCACTGATTTGATTCTCTGCTTCCTCTGATCTACTATTGATTCCCTCTAATGTATTCTTCCTTTCAGTTATTATAGTCTTCGTTTTTGATTTTTTTTATGTTTTCTATCTCCATTTTTATGTTTTCTATCTCTTTGTTAAAGTTCTCACTGAGTTCATCGCCTCATCCCCTACGTTCATTGAGCATCCTTATAAGTAGTGTTTTGAACACTGAATCTGGTAGATTGCTTGTCTCCATTTGTTTAGTTCTTTTTCTGGAGCTTTGTTCTATTATTTCATTTGGGACATGTTTCTCTGTCCCCATTTTGACTGCCTCTGTGTGTTGTTTCTATGTATCAGGAAGGGCTATTATGTCTCTCAGTCTTAGTAGAGTGGTCTTATGTAATATGTGTCCTGTGGAGCCCAATGGCACAGTCTTCCCTGGTCACCTGAACCAGATGCTGTAGGTGTGTTCCTAGTATGAATTGTGTGTGCCCTCCCATTGTAATTGAAACTTGTTTGCTATTTGCACATCAGCGAGAGGGATTGACCTTTGGGTTAGTTGGTTGTGAGGACTTGCCAATGAAAGATTGACCCAATGGAACAGGATTCGCTCTAGCATGGCTCTGGTGCCTGCTCAGTCTTCCTTTTGGGTGTGTTGTCCTCGGATGCAGCCCCGAGTGGTGCTCCAGCTTGGTCTGAAGTTGGCTACCCAGCGTGCTGGCCCTGAGGCCTCCTGGCAGGGGCCCTGCTCAGGCCAAGTTCAGCTGTAGCTTATGCCTTGCCTCGGGCCACCTGGCAAGAGTCACCCTGCAATCCACAGATGGCTGCCAACTGCTCTCAGCTTTGTGGTGCCTTGAGAAGCCAAACCAAAAATGAGGCCGGCTACCTTTCGTACTGGGCTTAGGGCTGCTCAGCAAGAGCTGTGGGGCACACTGAAACCAGATGCTGCTTCTTTAGGTTTTGTGAACCTTGGAGAGATTTTAGAAAATTTTGCAGCATGGGCCAAGACAGGTCATTTATATGGAAAAGCAATTGGAAGCAGCTTGAGTGGGCCCACAAGTTGGGTGGGATCTCAGGGAATCATCAGGGCACAGGATGCCCCTTTGCCAGTTTGTGGAGACTCAGATATGGTGACTGCCTGCATCTACAGGCTATGAGGCAGGAGGGCCCAACAAAGAAAGAGTTTATTCTGTCAGCATTTCTATCTGGGAGAAAGCTATCCCTTAAGTCTTTGTCCTGAAGCCAGATGATTCAGTTCCTCCCCATTTGTCTCTGGTGCCTTCCAAGCTGCTGCCTCAGCTCTGGAGGTCAAAACAAGTTCATTTGTGAGTAAGTCTGCACGCAGACCCCTTAAGAGGAACGTCTGCTACTCCAGCCACCCATAGTCTCACTCAGCCATAATCTCTGCTGGTTTTCACAGTCAGAAATTGTGGGTAGACTTTTCTTCTGGTCACTGGAACCCGGGTCTAGGGAGTTTGTTGTAGGGCTGGGACCCCCTGCTTCTTCCATGAGACCTCCACAGCTGAGATATTCCTCCTAATTCTCAACCACTGCACACTAGTGTGAGGCCAGTCCTTTCTGCATCTCTACCCCTTCTTTTAGTCTCTATGTGGCCTCTTCTGTATGTCCCTGGTTTTAGGACTTCTGTTCAGCTAGACTTTAGATAATTCAATGATAGGCTATTCTGTAGTTGTAATTTTGATGTGGTTGTGAGGATGCAGGTATAATATATCCCTACTCTGCCATCTTGACTAGAGGCTCCAAAGTTGCATTTTCAATCCAATTTTATCCTTTGTGTGAACCTACCTCTTCTTTGGCTTCAAATTCAGGAATGAAATGAGATTAATAGAAACTACTAACCCTTACATAAATGTGTGTTTATGTAATCACTGACTATATTCTATCTGAACTTTACTTTGTAGTAACAATGGATAAGACACAATGCATTACACCTCTCAAGAACATTTGCGTTTTAAATGGATGACATTGAGTTTGTAATATTTTTACTAAGAGAATAATTTGCTCTGGTAGGAAATTTAAGCCATGTAATAGTCTAATAGGAAAGAGAACCTAAGAGGGTTGGAAATGTTTAAGGTGTTAGTAAGTCTCCTCAACCCTTCCCACACTGTCGTATTTACTTTTTTGAGTCTGATCTTGTGTCTGGGTAAAAAGTACTGTTTCCAAAGGACTTCTGATTTGCTTTTAAGAAAAATTAAAATTTTTATTAGGCTAAAACTCTTACAAAAATATCTGGATAATAACTATTATTTGGGGGCACAGTTGCTATTATTCTTTTTTTTCACTATTTATATATGTTTCATTATATATATATATTTACACACACAAATTTTCTGAAGTTCAGATAATCTTATTTTAATATACACATGGAGGTTTTATTAAAATAGGTTTATCTGAACATCAGAAAACATATTTAAATCAATATAATTACAATGACTTTGTGTATTAAAATAACTGTAAGAATTTGCAGGCAACATAGATAATGTCCAAAAAAAAAAAAATGTTTCAAAGGTACCAACAAATGTTTGGATTGTAAATTACAATTTAGGGACTTCATCATATATTAACATAGTCCATGAAATATTTTCACATTTTTTACTGTTGTTCTAACAAACCAATTTCAACCATTTGTTCTTGCTTTCTTATAAATTTCCAGGCCTAACAGAAACTTCCAAACCTCTTAACTGAATGCTTATTGTCCTTTTAATAAAAATGTGGTTTGCATGCACATCTTATTTAAATGAATTAAAATTATATTTTCCCAAAACTTTGTGTATTACATTAATAAAATTTGTCCAAGACAATATTAAAAGAGAAAAAAAATCAAACAAACAAAACACACCTACTTAATTATGTACAAGATCATTTTATTAGGACAATTGCACAATTCTTTATTTATTTTTGGTTATGGCCATATTTTTTTCTCTTTTTTACAATGTAGTAGTTAATATTGATATATTGTTTATGTCTATTATCCACTTGGTGGGCACCAGTTAAATAAGTTGGAAACATAAAAATGAGAATTTGAGCAAGATTTAAATTAGTTGACTCCATAAAATTCATGATGTAGACATTATTGAATATTTCAACCTAACTTAATTTTTTATTAAAAATATTCCAGTGAAATATTTTTAAAAGACTTTTTTAAGTGTTTGATTGCTTCAGTGATCAAATAAAATGAAACATAAAATTCATCTAATTCTATAAAAAATTAAAATATTTTATTATTATGCCTACTTTTAATTATGGCTAGTAACTGTATAATCAAATACATTATTTAAATGATAGCTTTTTTGGATTCCTGAATATTAAAATTTGCTTGTGTACTAAGGAGGTACTAGGTAGATGTAACTCAGAATCCTGTTGAAGAAAATTATTGTGTAGAATTATTTTTGTAGCTTTAATGCTTAAAGAAAAAAACAGACATTGTTCATATGAAATATTTATGTAGAAAGGTAAGATGAGTGGAGACTATGAAAGGATTCTATTACATTTGGTCCAGAAGGGAGAATGATATAATAATAAGTGATACAAAGAAGGCAAATTTAGTTGGTTAGATTTTGATATGAAACAATTTAAAAAGATTTAACAACAATAAAAAGCAGCTTGGAAGTGAAATCAGTAAATTCATCTGTTTAGCAAGGAGAGGAAAAAAAACTCAAAAAAAGAGAGACTATAATTTTAGAAGCATACAAATAATATAAAAAGTAATTACTAGTGAATTTTCAGGAGTAGGGGAAGATATATTGGATTGCAGTTTTGTATAAAGAACCAGATGTAAATTTTGAATTATGTTAACATTTCTAATTTTAACAGGAAATAATGTTTGTAATTTTAGTAGTTCTTTATTAAATATGTAACATATATAATATATATGATATATCTATCTATAATTCATGATTATATATGAAAAATTGATTTCACAATAGTAATTTTAAATCTTTGAAGATTTTGCAGATATTGCCTTTAGACATTAGGAAACTTAAAACATCACTCTGAAAATGATGTATTTTTTTTATTTTTTGGAGTATGACAGAAACCTTAACAGTTAAACAGTTGTTGGGTTGTATAATTTATTGATGTATCCTGAAATGTCCCAGATGAAATTTAGTTCCAAAAAGAAAGGAAAAAAATCTTTTATAGCACTATAATTATGCTACTGAGCTTTTTGTTAAGTGTAGAAGTCTAACTTAGAGAAGCATGAGAAAAAGCACTGTTAAATAGGTTTGACTGCAGTGTAGAGTTAAGTCATATTTTCAGTGTTTATCACTTAAATTACAAAATTCAAGGAGCCATAACAACTGAGAGCTTTCTGTTTTAAACTAAATTTAAATAAAAATAAAAATCTTAAATCTAGCAAATCCTCTACTTCTCAAGTTTCAAATATTCAAGCTGTACATTTAAAAAAAGAAATGTAAGAAGAAAATCATGAAACTGACATGCCTCATAGTTACTGATTCTTCTTTTTACTAGAAGACTTATTATCTTCTTTAGAAGGAACTGTTTTGTGTAGCATCCTTTATACCAAATCCAAGTTCACCCAAAGAACTAATTGAAGTTATTCACTTCTTACTTCTCAATATCTAAAATTTCCATTATCTACAGTACTCTTGGTTCTTTTTACTTTAGTTAAAAAGGATCTCCTCTCCTCAACAAGATGGAGAGGAGCTATAATATACTTAAGTGGTAGAGTCAAAATCTGAGATGCATAAGTAAGTTTTTGAAAATTATACTGGCTTTACATTCTGGATAGATTGTTTTGAGCAGACTGCTAAGGTAAGGATTTGATGGGTTTTTTTGTTGCAGTTCTGGCTATGGCCCAGCTCTTTCTTCTGGTACCTGATAGATACCTCTGCTCTATTTGAACATAAATGTTTTGAATTATTTAATATTGAGATGTATCCAAAGATAGATCTGTTGCCTAAAAGAGAAAAAATTAAATTCGGATTGTGTAGGAATATAAAAATTTCATAGTTATGACATTTTTCTTTGCCTTTAACAGTCTTTTGGTTTGGAAAGAAGTTAACTAGGCTCCACCACACTGCAAATTTAACCTGTACTAATTGATTAAAGTTAACTTCTACTTAAGTAAGACTAGGTTTTTATTGTTTTGTAATTGAGTCATAAATACCATTGTTAGTACTCTTGCCTCATGCAGCTCCTCTCATTTAAAACACTCTCCATTCTCTTTTCATTTAATTTTTCCAAGCATATTTTGAACTCCACTTCTATGAGGCCTCTGCTTCCTAATTTAGCACCCATTGACTTCTCTCGCATCCCAGGCTTTATGGAACACACTGTGACATTTGGCTTTAGGTCACCTTTACACATCTTTTACCTTGTAGTTTCACCAATAATGCTTTCTCCCACATGATTCTTGATTCTATAAACATAACTGGTTAGGTGGTAGATGTGCAACGGCAGATTGCTTCCCCCTTAGTCATAAGCACAATGACATATAGGAATCATTTTCCCCTCAATGTTCTATGAAGACCAAAGAACTAAGAGCAGAATATTCTCAGGCACGCTACACAAAGAACCTACCTTTATAGCTCTAGAAAATGGAAGCACAGGCATTCCATAGGTTTCATTAATTTAGATGTAATATATGTAAATATTTAAACTTTTAAAAATATATTGGCATAAATATATTTAAGAGTGTCATGTAGTACTAAAGTTTTTCTCCTTTTAGTCTTAGTTATTTTCATAACTTTTGCTCCCATTTAAAAACTATATTTAGTGTATTTCATTAAATTTCATGTTACCACTTTTTTCCCTTCTGCTTAAGAAATAGTTTAAAATAACTTAGGAAATTCTAATGTCTCACTATTTATGCACCACTTTTTTTTATTAGTGCTTGTTTGATTAATTATTAAATAATTATTACATTCCTTCTAGGAGTCCACATATCCTACTCTATCAGAAATTCTGGGACTTTTGGCACACATTTATTTGTAGAGAGATAAGTTATGTTTATTTTGGTAACATGTGAGCTTATATTTATGTTTCTAAGATAGCATTTGATAGATGAATTGAACTTTGGACTTAGGGAACAGAGACTCAGAATCTATTACCTACTATTTATAATTAAACAAACTTACTTTTTAAAAAGATCATTAGTAAGTTGCTTAACTCTTTTGGGTTTTGTTTCTCCTGTTGAACTCAGTAGAGAAGATTAGAACATTACCATTTTCTTTTTTTAGTGGGGATATAAATTTTTAATCTTTAACTTGGGAATCCTGGTGAACCAGAACAGGCTGTAGACCATGTCACTGCACAAAGGACAAAAATAGAAAGTAGGCTTTGATGCCCACTGTCAAGAACCCTGGGATTATAGGTTTCAAAATATGAGACAAAATAGAATACTCTCATGACCACAGAGTTTAGGAACCCGGGTGGCCAGAAGGCTTATCCTGAAGTCAGAGATGTTGATATTTTTATGTCCTGTGGTGGATCACTGACTGATTTTTAATACAAAATAAGACAGTTAGAGTTCCAGGGGTAGTCATTTTAATCAGCCAAAGGAAACTCGTGCAATGTAAATAAGAGATAGGGCTCTACTCTGCATTATTTCTCTATTGCAGACTCTTCCTCCTAACACTTACACCTAAACCCATTGTTTTAAATAGAATTTACATACAGAGGTTTTAGTCATTGATAGTTCTAGCTCAGATTTCTTCTCTTAGCTTCCATCTATCACATTGGCCCAGCTACTGAATATCCTCTTGAATGTCTCAAGGCCATCTCAATCTTGACATTTTAAAATCAACTTAGAATCTTTCTCCAGATCTTCCTCTAGTATTCTCTCAGTAAATGGCACCACTACACATCAGTTGCATTAACTCAAAAATCTCAGGGTTACCTCTCCAACCCAATATCCAAATTTTTTATCTTCTTCTGTCATTTTTATCCTATAAATATCCTATGCATCCATATTCTTATCTCCTTTTTCATCCTCACCACCCTAGCGCAAACTACTATCATCTACAAACCTAAAATTACTTAACAATATCTTGTTGTCTCTTTGCATCCAGTCTTGTATCTCTCCAACCCTTTATCTACAGAGTATCCAGAGTGATCTGTTTTTGTAGGGAAATTATATTACATCTAAAATATCACATTGAAAATAATTTGTAGCAAGATAATATTTACATATCCTGCATTCTATTCCCTGGTCCTTGAAATTTTCAGTCATTTGGTTCATTTATTACTTAATGCATTTAGATTGGATGCACTAGTGACTATGGTTTGTATGGGTTAATAATGAAGAAAGAGCAGAGTTTATTTCCTTAGATACAGTCGACAACAGAGGACACCTAAAAAGCAGACACAACTCTGGAGATCGGATATAAGGAAAACTTACATTGACTGAGGAATCTTAAAATGATAAAATTTACAGCTAATTGATACTAATTAAGTATTCACTGTCTGGTAGGATAGGCTTAAAATAGAAATTAAGATAAACTAATGAAAACTACAGAAATACCATATGTCTTTACAACTTGGTCTGTTGCCTTAAATTCATACCTGCTCTACCTTTTGGTGACTTCCCAGTGTTCTCAGTAAGACGAGAGAACCCTTGAACATGGCAAGTGAAACCCTTCCTGGATCTGATCTGGCTTTCCTCCAATGTCATCATCAACTACCACGCTCACCCCATTACTTTCACTTCTCCAAACACATTGGACTTCTTTAAGTTAATTACCCCCCTTTGGCTTTCACCATGGCAGGATATATGCATTTGTTTTCTCAGTCTTTAGTTAACCCTTATTCTTTTGGCAGATCTCAGCTAAGGCAAGCATTTCTCAGAGATGCCTCCTCTGTCTTCCTTAACCAGACTGAACCTCCTTATGATATCATAACAGAATGGCTCTTATGGTACAATGTACCTCTCCTTGGTAGCAGTGGTTACAGTGCCATTTTGAATTTTTGTTTGCTTGAGTCTTTGTCTAATACTCATCTCCCTCAAAGATTCTAATCTCCATGCATGCATGGATCATGTGTTTCACTTTCACCTTTGCCTTCAGCATAAGTATTGGCCTGGCATAAAGCTGATCCTCACCAAATGTCTGTTGACTAGATTAATGAAAGGGAACATAGAAACTTATGAAAATGAGACCATTTTCTTGAGAATTTAATAAAAGCTCTTACACTGGTAGGGAGTGTCAGCATTTGATAACAATAGATCAAACACGTGAAATAGGATGAAGGCAACTCTGGTATATGTTTATGTGGGAGGCTATTGTTTTTTAGAGGGAACCCAGTTACTTAGATCAGTTTGCTAGGACATTCCAACTCTATCCTTACTTTCATGACAACTTGGTTCTTGTATTCTGCTTCTGAACTGCTCCAAGACTCTTATCCTACTCGGATCTGGGTGACTTTCACTGCAGCTAGGCTCCGGCCACTGCACTGGTTAAGCATTGAGTATCCTCTGTACTCTGCCTTCCCTCATTCTAACTTTGCCTTCTCACTTCCATGTCAGTGCTGCTGGCACTTTATTCATGTTATTTTCTGAGATAAGATAGAATCACATATGTCTATGAATTCTTATGGCAATTGTACTAGAGAGAAAATAAGGGTGGGTTTGAGATGCACCGTGACACTTGTGGGACAAGGCAATGATTACGATGGAGTTCAGCCCTCTGTTTTCACATGTAGCCTTTCCAGATGAGATTTGTGCATATTTAAAATCAGACTACTGAATATAAAGAGATTTGAAGTTTGTTCAAAATCCTCAACAAAGATAACCTTACTAAAGGGATTGTCCGTAACAAATAGAATAAAATGATGTATTAATATCTCACTGGTTAATGAAGTTTCTGGTGCCTTTGCTATGAAACATTTCAAATTATTAAGCATAAGTGTAGAGATAAAGCTTGAGTAGTAAATTGATGATGGACACTGTTAGGGAGAGGAAGGGATATGAGTATGGGAAAAATGTACATGGGTAATGATATGAACACATGACTAATTAGTACTCAGCATCTAATTAGCAGAATATTGTGACATTTAAGAGTTTTTTATTTGAATTTCTGAAAATACTCTGCCAATATGGAGCGAAGTATCTGAAGAAAAATCCATCGGAACAGGATGTGAGACACTTCAGCTATATAATTTCTTTTGATAAGAATAACACTAAATAACAGCCTTAATATCATGGGATTCCTCACCCCCAAATATGATCTGAAGCTTCAGGAGGTTTATTTAAAAGAAAATTAAATAGATTGTCTTCAGCTATAAACAATAGACTAGGGGAACACAGCTTCTTTGAGGAATGCAAATGAGACCAGCAGAGGATCAATTTGGCCTGATTTATCATTCACTTATTAGGCTCCAGAGGAAAAGATACCCTAACACATCTTTCCTGAGGGAATGCGATACTTGTTTACAAGAGTAGTTCTCACAAGAGTCTAACAACTGGGGCCAATCCAAACACTCTGTCAAAATATTTTTTTATTCTGTTTAGTCAGTCTTTCATTCAGAAGCCTATGGTTTAGCAAGTAAGAGATGTTTTGGGGATCAGCAAAACCAATCTGTCAGTTACTGGCATAATTAAAGTACTCTCCTGACAGCACTGAGTACTTGATTTAAAAAGTCTATGCCTTTTAACACGTGACGATTATTGAGTATAATATAAACATAATTCAGTTTAGTTTGTTTTGGGACACTTTCTTGGCCTGGAGACCATTTATGACTTTTCCTACCTCCATTTTCTTTAATTGTCTCAATTTCAGTCTCTGTATATGAGGCCAGTAGCCCAGCACACTGTCAATAAATGTCTCTGATTGAGTTTGAGAGAGGCAGGCTCTAGCTGAGTTTCATCTAAAAAAATTTCGAAGACTTTCTTATCTATTTGAGGCCTTCTAAGCCATTGACTATCTCCATTTGGTCAGAAACCACAGCTTTGTGGACACGCAGCTAAAGAATATGTGTGGGAAGTCATAGCTCCCCACATCAAGCTTCTTAAACCACCACTGCTTTCTGCTAAATGGCTTCATGCTCACACTTTCTGAGTCTCTCTGTTATCTTTGGTTTCCTTTTTTAACTTTCCTATTTCTAGCATACATATTCTTCCGCTTAATTTATATCGAATCTGTAATAACAAAGAAAGGTTAGAAATATAAAACACAAATTATAATGTTAGAAATGTTAAAAGGCATTCTCAATGACACAGGATTAAGAGAAAGGTGCTATTGCCACCACTGCTGTGACCTTGCACTTGCAGGGTTTCTTTACTTTTAAAAAACATTTTAATAATCTCATTTTAAACTTCCAGATTGTCTCTAATAGCCCACTAAGAATTTCATTTTACTTACACTTTATTTCTCTCTTAATCATCTTACTACTTTATTCTTCACATATGTGCAAATATATCTAATAGAGCAGATTGCAAAATAGCTCACAGATTTATGTGAATGAATGGGTCATTTTTAAAAGAAGACTATAAGCTCATGATTGTCTTCCAGAGCATGTGGTCCAGAGCTGGGTACATAATTACTATCCATAATATATGATATATATTATATTATATATCATATATTAATATGTAATATATATTACATATTATGTCTATAATATATGATGACTTTCACTGTAGCACTAAGCTATGGACATTTGCATTAACTAATACCAGTTATGACATGACACGAATCAAATTCTTCACTAAATTCAAGCTGCAGAAAAAATTTCAAGTTTTTTTGTGATCCTGATGAATTCTGAAGCCATCTGTGAGAAAGCTATACATTTGCCAACATTTTCAACCTCTTGGCATCTAGCAATATGTTGAATTTGTTCATCAAGATGGTCAAAAAGTTTTAGCTATTTGTCTTAGCTCTTCTCACCATCCACCTTGATTGACACCCCTTTGTTCTTCCTATGCCAAAGAAGCCTCATGTGTCCCTCTTTTCATTATGAAGTTATTCAAGCGTAGGTGTGATGTGGTAATTTTGTCTTCCTGGAGATGTTTGTTCTGTGGAAAATGCTGAAAAATATCTCAGTGTGCTGTGTTGTCTTTGCCTGCTTTATAGAGTTAGGCAGATCACACCCACTTGAAAAAACAATACATGAGGTATTGTTTCTTTTCTGCACACGTGAATACTTATCCTTATTTAAGCCATCGCTTATATCACTTCTGTTGAAATAAGTCATTTTCTATTTGTTAACCCCCCTAGACCAAGGGCCTTTAGGTTTGTGTTTGGAATGCTTATAGTAGTTTCTGGAACATCAGTACCCAAGAAATATTCACATACTTCTGTACTAAATTGGACTAAATTGAAGGATTGGTGGTGCCATACACAGAGGAAAGCGCATTGGGCTGGTAGTGAGGGAGAGAATGGGGATCTTAGTAGGTTGAAACATGACGATTCTAATGATCCTATGGGACATCCTGTTGGAAGGATTTAGTAGGCAGTTGGTAATATAAGACTAGCTTGAAAGATCAGTGTCATTAATTTAGGGATCTTCATCTGATAGCCACTTGAGAATACATAGAATCATTCATGGGAGAGGGAGAATGTGGACTGGCTGGCTTTTTTCAGGAGCTTGCAAGGGACCACAAGCCTGTTTGCAGAAATAGTTTCCAGAGCCTACAGTTATCACTGTTAATTGAAAAGCTGTGGAAGAGAATTTTCCCGGTGACATGTGGGTTTTGAGATGCTTTCCTTATGAAAACAATGATTAATTATATTTGTGATAAAAGTAAGCACATTTCCTGGTTCAAAGCATGTGTGAAAAGGCTTGAGTAAATCAGAAAAAAATATATATTAAAGAGGGAGAGGAACATTAAACTCAGTATCAAGAGTTTGACCAGGGAAATTCTGTGTGGGAATTTTTGTCATGTGATTGACAAGATCTCTAGTGGTGACTTTTAAAAAATTGAGAAACATGGATTATAATATTATAACTATTTTGATTCTTAATAGAATGATTGTACTAATAAAACACTGATGTCAAAGAGTGGTCTTTAGTAGCCTGCCACAGGACTTAATTTTCAACTATTCTGCTTAATAATTTTTATTAGCAACCAAATCAAGAAGGGCACTTAACACACTCATTAGTGACACCGACCTTGGTAGCAGAGGTAGCATGATGCTTGACAAAATTGAAACTCAAAATCTCAAAATCTTAATAGGTAAGATGGAAGAGTTAAATTAACAAGAAAACCAAAACTTACTGCTTTTATAGTATTAGATAAAATATTTTTTTTGTCACTTAGTATATAAGCAGGCCTGTATTTTTGTTTATGCTTTACTTTAATGGAAAACTTTGGATTCATATTATGTTTTAGTTACTCAAGCAGCTGTACGGGTTGTACAGTCTTGGACAACTTACCCCCAAATCCCATTATGTGAAAAAAAATAAACTTTTTTCTGAAACTACTGTAGTTGGGTTTTGTGTCACCCTTCCTAAATGTTATTCCTGATTGAGAGATAAAATCTAGGTCATTTAATCTTCACAGCAACTAAAAGAGATGGGTTTTATTTTAAATCTCAGTTTTAAGCTAAGACAATTCAAGTTTAGGGTTAAGTCACTTGTTTTAAGTCATATAGAAAGCAAGTGGGAAGCCTGCATATGAACTCAGCTCTGCCTAATTCCAGAGCTCGTGCCTGCTCCTCGCCACTGAGGAGCAGTGTGTGTACAGTGGTAAAGAGCAGGAGCTGTGGAGTCAGCGCACAGACAGCTCTGCAACAGAGTAGCTGTGTGACTGGTTTCTTCTTTAAAATGCAGCTACTGATAATGCCTAGCTTACTTGGTCATTTGATGAGTATCTATCGTGTATTAGGTACCAAGCTAGGCAAAGGCGGACAGCAGCAAACAAAATATTAATTTTTTTCCTGTCTTCATAGAATTTACATTCACTGGAAAGCGACAAGTAAACTGTATAGTATATCAGATAATGAGAAGTGTAATGGAGAAAACTAAAGCAGAGAAAGGTATGAGAGTTCTGAGCAGTGCAAGTATGGCTTGCACTTTAAAATATTACAGTGGGGAAACTTCTACCAAGAAAGAGACATTTGAGCAAAGACCTGCTAGGGATGAGTGAGCGAGCCAGGCAGTATCTAAGTGAAGGTTTGTCCTCGTGAATGTGCCATAAAAGGTCAATGCTCTGAGGCAGGGATGTGCTGGCAGGTTCCGAGGATGAGTACAGTAATGTGGCTGCAGTGCCATATGTGACGGAGAGATAAGTAGAGGATGGAGCAAAGAGGTAATGAGGAACCATGGCATCTTGTAGACTATTTTTAAATTTGACTCTTAGTGAGGATATTGTAGTGTTTTTAGCAGAGGCGCAACATGATCTCACATATCTAAACAAAGAAACAAACAAACAAACAGGCTACTCTGTTCGGATAAACTATAGGTTTAGCAAAGATAGAAAAAGATGCAAGGTTAAGAGGTCTCTATAAGGGTCTAGTTGAAAGAAGATAATGCTATGTTGGTAGCAAGAGAGTTAGAAAATGGTCAAATTCTTCATGTACTTGAAAGGGACCATCAAAAGGATATGTTGATGTATTAGATGAGAGGTATGAGAGAAAAAGAGAAGTTGGTAATTACTGCTCCAAGGTTTTTGGACTAAGCAACTAAAAGAATAAATTGCCATCAACTGACATGGGAAGGGCCAAAATTGAGGAGCATCTGGTTCTCAGTTTTGGACATATTGAGACTGAGATGCTTTTTAGGCATTTAAGAAAAAACATTAAGTAAGGGATGAATATGAGTCTGGGGTTCATAGGTGAGGTTTGCACTGCAGGTATAAATTTGGGAGTCCTCAGTACATGGATGGTGTTTACAGATGGAAAACTAGGTGAATTAAAGAGAATGACTATAGCTAGAAAAGAGAATGCTGGACTAAATTCAGGGATACTCCAGTATTTAGAAGTTGGATGAATGTGGAAGAACCAGCTAAAGATACTGAGAAAGAGGGCAGTCATTAGAAGAAGATGAATGAGGCATCCTAATACCAAGTGTTTCAAGGAGGGAGAAATCAGCTATGTGAAGTATAGGTCACATGATTATTAAGAATTGACTAAAGAATTTTGGCCACTAGGAGGCACTGGTGATTTGAAAAGAGCAGTTTTGGTGGGGTCCTGGAGGTGAAAGCCTTTGTAAAATGTGCTGAAAAGAGAGAGAGGGAGAGAAGGAGAGAGTGAGGGAAGGGGAGGGAGAGAGAGAGAGAAAGGGAGAAAGAGGAGGGAGGGGAAGAGAGAGAAGGAGAGAGTCCAGTAAACTGAGAAATGAACCAGTAGGTAGCTAGAGAGAGATGTGGTCAAAAGAGGTTCTTTGGTTTGTTTTTAAATAAGGGAAATTGTAGAATATTTATGTGATGCTGAGAATGATTTAGAAGTGGGAGAAAAATTTAAGATTAAATTCTGAGAATTAACTCTGACGATGTATATAAAAACTTAGATATCATACCACATAGACTATTCCATAGGTACTAAGCATTAGTATTATTCTCTATTATTATCTTCTCCCAGAGTGTTACAGAGTAACTGTTTATGGTGTTGTATTGTAACTATATCGATTCCCTTGCTTTTTATTTGTTCTAGACAATTTATTTTTATTCAATGTTCTTAAAATTGCATATTAAAAATACTCTATTACTTATTTTACATTTTTTTAAAATTTAAGTCAATCCTTTCCACAAAATATAATTCCCATGCCCCATCACAATTATTTCATAGTTTATACTGTAGCTATACATCTGCAGGTAAATTATTTCAGATTGATAAATCATGTCATTTTGATTAGTTGGTGGTTACCTTGAAAACATGTCAGTCATTAGCCTAGGACACTCACATTCTGATCGAAGTGTCCTATATGAGCTGAGGTGATATAAGGAGCCAAGGAAATATATATTATTGAAACCTTGAGCTAACACTATTTGTTATAGGGTAGAATCTTCTAGTTTGAGACTATATAGAGCAAATACATTTTGCACTATAAAAAGATGTGTTAATTATTATAATAACAAATGTGTTTCCTTATTAGAAAATTTCATCTGAATTTCACAATATATCTCAAAAGATGGAATTTGTTGTGAATCTTAATTCTATTTGTCAGTTCTAAGAATGCAGCACACCTGGGTATTCTGAGTGATGAAAACTAGTGCAGAATTAGTACTTCCAGATTTTTGCCTGATTTAGTTATCCATTTCTGCACAATAAATTCCCTCAAAACTTAGCAGCTTAAAAGAACAATAAATATTGATCATCTCACACAGTGTCTTTGTGCCAGGAATCCAGGAGTGGCTTTGCTGAGTGGTTCTGACTTTGGACCCTTCATGAAGTTATAGCCATTGGAAGGCTTGCTTGGACCTGGAAGACTTATTTTCAAGGTCTTGGCAAGTTAGTATTGGTTATGGGCCAGGGACTCAGCTCCTTGCCATGAGATTCATCCATAGGCTGCTTGAGCATCCTCACCATGTTGCAGCTGACAGGCTATAGAGTAAGTACCATAAGAGGAAGGCAATGACACAGCCTCAGATATCACACTCTGTCATTTCAATTTGTTAAAAGATCAGCCTATTCAGTTAGGAAATGGAATATTAAATATCAGGATATAAAAATCTTGGAGGCCTGTCTTAGAGGCTGGCTACCACATTGCCTCATAGGACTGTAACGACCATGGCATCAGCTGAATAATTTAGCTATGGCTGAAGGTTCTGTCTTCATGTATATGTTATCTTTCTCTATTTTTATTATTATAATTAATGCCTAGAAATCAAAATGGCTCTATCTTCAGAATATTCAAGCAGTATGAATATTGATGGTGAACATATCAAGCAAGGATAGATGTATTATGTGTCATTTCTTTTAAAGAAAAAATAACAAATAATGTAGAAAGCACTACACGTGCGTTTAAGTCTGTTCTATATATTATTGTGTTGATTTAGAGAAAGTGGTCATTTCTAAAGCAGGAATGATGATGATGATGATGATGATGATGATATCAACTCCATAGTGTTATTGTGAAAATTAAATGTTTGTATATTGAGAAAGCTTATAAAACTGGAAAGCATTGTGACTATTGCCAAATCATAGTGCATTCTGGTAAGAGATGTTTTGTATCACATCCCCTTGGCCCCAAGTGTCTTCTTTTAGCTGCATGGGTAACAGTGGCAAACTACTACTGCTACTATGACAATGACGATGATGACAATGACAACGACGACTACTACTACCGCCACCACCACCACTACTACTATAAATACATTTTTGAAAAGGAGAAGAGATATAAATTTGTCACGCTTAATTATGATTGTTTCAAGGCAAGCCTACAAAGGAAAATAGGGAAGCTAGTAGATAAATGCCGCACTTTCTACTGTTCAGGTGGACAATCCTGAGAGATCCTCTGTGTGCTTCTCAGGAGGTCAGTTGGAATTGAGCCTTTATTGCTACAGCAGCAACCTCAACAATATGCCTTTATCTTATATTAGCTTTTTCCCCTTCCCTCACACTTCCTGGCTTTTCACACTTGCTTCCTGAGATCAACCAACTGCCTTTCTCCCAGTAAAGTAAAGACAGTAATGTGGTACGATTATATTAAAAATGTGAATAAAGCTTCTGGAGCAGAAATACTGTCAGGTTTCTTTCATTTTTTATATTCTCTACAGGTGCTTCAGCCCCTTATCGCCTATGCCTAGGTGGATTTCTCCCGCTGCTCCACTCCCTTGGTTTGCCATTATCAGCATCTCTGCTCTAGAACTATATTCACATCAGTAGTAAAATTCTCTTTCCTGCTGGAGCAGATTGATCCTACCTCCTTCTCCTTCCTAGACCTCTGGTTGTTGTTGATGTTACTTTTCAAATCCAATTATAAGCATTAATTTGTACATGTCATATTGTTAGTATAAGCATTTAAATGTGAGTGGAGAGTGCAATATGCAGCTGTGTCAGGTCTCAGTTTCAATAAAAAGGACAGAAGGAATATGAGTGACTTTGAGCAATAAATTATCACTGTTTATATCAAGCATGCTAGAGGTTCTTTTGCAGTTCCAAACAGAGTAGCTTTGAAAGAAAGAGGCTAATTCTTGGGTGTCACTCAGGTCCTAAATATTCCTTTAAAGTTTTTAGGTACTAAAGAATCCTCATGGTAAATAGTACCCAAGTCAATTCATTTGTACCCAAGAGTATCATTGACTTGCCCCAAAATAAGCAGCAAAGCTCTAGTTGATAAGACAAAATCTCGGAGATATTATTTGGGGATATAGAGTTTCAGTGGACATTATCAATTTTTCAAACAAATAAAATTAGCTGTAGTATTTTATATATGCTATTGTCTTCTCTATTTCAGCCTAATCCATTATGATTTTGAGAAGAATTAATAGCTTATTCTTATCTTTTTTAACATAGCATTCTTTCCTGGATATTTAGTAATTTTAAATGGGCATTGATGCACAGTCTTTTCAATATCCACTATTTGATAAAAATGAAAGCATTGACATGTTTGGCGATTCGTTCCCTAATGTAATTAATCATTGACTTCAACATATGTCTCCCAGGAGAGAATAATATTACTAAGTAGTGCTTTTTCTACTTTGTAACAAGGAAATAAAGAACATATATAAACTGACTCTATAAAATGTGCTGTCACAACTCTTCTTATTAAAGAAATCATGACTAAATCTAGTTGATTATCCCCCCACTCCTATCTACAATGAAAATGTCATTGTCAGCAAATTCAGGTGTATTTATTGTAATATATTTCCAGCTCAGAAGACAATTAATTTGCTGGATTCTTTCCCAATTTTTATTGATTCCTTTTGTTTTGCTATATATTTGTTTTATATATTTATATATATGTACTTTTTTTTTTCTGTATGGCCTAGTTAGTCTTATAATAATTTACTTGTTGAAGTCCCTTATTTTCTTCAGGAATTTTTTTTTTTTTTTTTTGGCCATTACTATACCAAATATGTAATCAACTTATTCAATTTGTGGTTATATATGCTAAAAGAATCAGCCTCATTACCAATCAAGATAACCTTTTGCTTAATGAAATATATGAAAGTAAAGAGACTATCAAATGTATTTCAATAGAGGAATAATTTATAGCAGTCAATTTCATAGCTCTTTGTGTTGGGGTACTATGGATGGGTAAGAAGGTGACCTTGGATAAAGACTAATGATGTCCATAGAATGAGAAAAGTTATTTTTATAGATGAATGGAAAACTATTTGGAGAAATAAAATTTGGAAGTGCATCAGAATGCATGTTAAGACAACCATTAACTTACAACTCCAAAATTAAACTGGTATTGGGATCTATCATTGGAATCCAGAGAGCTATAAAAAAAGCATTTCAGTTGAGAATCCAAGATATGAATTTTTTTTTATATCATCAAGTAATTCTTTCAAAGTTGTTGAATGTTTGATGTGAGGGCCACTTTTGGAAGCCATACTACTCACCATGTAAATAGTTGCCCACTTTAGGCCTGAGTTTCTAGTTGAAAGACATAAACTCCTAGATACAGATTAGAATGAAATTCTTTTATGCCTCTGTAAAGGAAAAGAAAAAATATTTCTGTCTTTCTCCTCTACTCTCACACTACTGTGAAAAGCTGGCATAAGTGGAGCCATTTTAAAATGGAGTCAGAGCAGCCATTCCAGAGAAACTGCATTTCATATCTTACTCCGTGAACCTTTGGAGAGTTTGAACCAGGAAAAATAACTTTTGGACTAGGTCAGAGCAGCATTGTCTCTCAAACAACTGTTTGTAACGCTAACAGGGAAGCAGACATCCTGGCTATGAGGACTGATAAAGACATTTTTAAATTCAGTAAATAGCTATGTATAGCTATGAATAACTTAGCTAATTAGCACCAATAGAAATTTCTTCCTTCTATTTATGTAATTATTTCTCATCTTTTTTTTTCATATAAACTCCTTGCCTTCACCTCATAATCAGAACACTCTTTGGGTTTCTGCCTGAATCAGCGGTTCCTGAATAACTTATTCATTGATATCAAATACACACTTGTTTCTCACTTTGGCTTTTATTTCTAGATTAATACCACACTTATAGCATGACTTCACTAATGGTCATGAAATATGTGGTGTTTCTTCCACACCAAGGATTTCTATTGACAACGACTTAGTGTCCTACAAATTTAACTCCATTCTGACACTATCTACCTGGAGATAGCATCAGATCCCCAGCTGAAGGGCTTACTTAGTTCCACAAGACTACCCACTCCCTTTGAGATGCCATTTGCAAGTTTAGGTTGTTACCTGTGCTTTTGAGGGAAGGGCTATATAAATAATAGGTTTCCATGACCTCCTCCTTGGGTTTGGTCAGTTTGCTAGTGTGGCTCACAGAACTCAGGTTAACATTTTACTTACTAGATTGTGGGTTTATTATTATAACTCAAGAACAGCCAAATGAAAGAAATGCATAGTGTAAACTCTCCAAACTGCTTTTTTGGGCTATTAGGGAGGTTTTATTAAGTAGGCAAAACCAAATGTGTGTTCTTTATTATAAATCACAATATCATAGTCTCATTCTCATGGATAACTATTCTTCTGCCTAGTGGTTCCTGAGCCCACCTTGGTTCAGGTGTAGTATTCCATTGTAGAAGTTGGTAGTTGGGTACCTGGAGCCAAACATGAACACCCAGTGTCCCTTCTTAGTAAACAGCTGGTCCTCACCTCTACTAATACCACTTTCCCTTGGCACTTTTTCCCACTGATCCTGGATGGGGCTCCAGGATACTTATCAACACAGATAATCAGATAGCTAATGCATGAGAAATGGCATAAAGTATACTTGTCATCCTTCAAAAAGGTGATCTTCACCCTCCATCTTATTTCCAGTACTTCTGGACTCCTTCATCATGGTGCCAGGGCTCGTTGAGGGGCCTTAATTTTGTAGTGAATCAAACATGATCCCAGTGAATAGGCTGGGTCACCTTTTTCAAATTTCAACTGTTATGTTTCTCCGTCTTTACTTCAAAGCATTTTCCTCTTTAATACACAGGTATACCAGCAGGGGCTCTCATGCAGATTCTTGTTTAACCTGTCTCCTGTCACATGCCCATGTAGGTTTATTGACTTATAGGTAAGTATTTTGTTTTTCTTTTAAATTGTATCTTTCAGTACAAAGCCTCTGAGCATTGTGACTTGAAAAACAATATAACTGATTTTTAGAACATGGAATCAAAAGTTTCACAAGAATCATAGTGATGTTTTAGTTATTTATTTTGGAAACAGCTAGCATAAAAAGAGAGTGCTTACTCCACCTCTTGAGAATTGAAGGATTGAAAACAAGGTTACTTTTTTGAAAACCTTTTTCTCCAATTTCTATAAAAACTGTAAACCAATATTAATTTTAGACTGTAATAAAGAATGAAAATAGCATTTACTTCAGCAAAAGGAGCCGTAACCCAGAAGACACACTTTTACATAGCAATCTAAATTGTGTTCCATCAAGACAAAGGGGAGGTTGCCTTTTACAGTGAAAGTTCCTGCCCAGGTTCCCAGTTAGGTCCGTTTTATGTAAATGACATATTTAAATTGTGCATTTCTGGTTGGTTGGTATAGATACAAATGAGGATACAATTTGTGTTGTTCTGATTGGACGGAGCAGATTTCAGTCTATTGGTGGAAAGAGGAAACCAGAGTTTTTCTCCAGTGGGGTTGACTCAGATGGTAAAATAAGAAGGGCATGGTGCTAGAAGCGAAGAGTTCAGCTGGAGGTTCTTCCCAGGATAGAGTATGTGAGATACTGTCATCAAATGGCTGTTAGTGTCTTATTATTCATACAATTTGGACCCTTGTTTGACCATAGGTAGTCCATCTCAGCAGATAAATTCTCAGAATTCATATCAAATGAATATTCCTTCTAGGGGTCCACATAATAAATAGGATAATTTTCATATTTATGTTCTGTTCCTTAAAATTTATTGACTGACATTTCAAGAAAATTTTTATTCTTTTATTTCTTTTGTGTGTGTCTGTGTAACCTAAAAGCAGCCCCTTCATCTCAGTTCAAAAATATTTATTTATTTAGTTAGTTTTTTTTGGTTCAACATTTTTTTATTGAAGTAACATTGGTTTATAACGTTACATGTTTCAGGTGTACAACATTATAATTCAACATCTGTATACAGTAGAGTGTGCTGACCACTAAAAATATAATTCAAAAATACTTGTCGAGCATCTAATATATGTGTTTATTGTCTACCTTCTCCCCAAAGCAAGGAATACTGTGGTGATTGAATCTATGTCTTCAAACTCTAGAGATACACAGTCTCATGGGGAAGTTATATATAAAGTCAAAGCATATGAAGGAACATTCTTCAGGAGGAGTATAAAAGCTGCATAAAGTGAACTGACAAAAAAGACATTAATCTAGCCTGTGGTGTACTGCCATTTAGAAACTCTCATGAGAGAGATAAGACTTGCTATAGCACTAAAAAATGAGGATAATATTTG
The DNA here is from genome assembly GCF_014176215.1 of Rousettus aegyptiacus. Classification (NCBI taxonomy): domain Eukaryota; kingdom Metazoa; phylum Chordata; class Mammalia; order Chiroptera; family Pteropodidae; genus Rousettus; species Rousettus aegyptiacus. The sequence goes on along the minus strand of NW_023416284.1, from coordinate 122,497,515 downwards.
ATGGCCTGGTTTTAAGGGCTTTCAAAGTGCCTTTTAAGTGAAGGGTGGGGCATGAACTAAACAAAATGGAAGGTATTTTTTTGAAGAATGGCAGGTGGATTAATAATTCAGACTCTGCATTGAACTGGAGGAGTGAGGAGAAACAGTGAGTTCCAAAGGTTAGGAAAACAGGCTAGGACCAGGTAGTGAAGGAGCTCAAATGTCAGGCTGAAGAGGGCTGAGCATTCTTCTCTATGTGACTATGAATTTTGTTTTCCCTTTTGTTTCTTAGCAGCTATAACAATCTGATGAAAGTCCTCTTAGATATCTTATCTGTCTTGGGATATTATGTCCAAAATTAGCTCAGTTAGCTCTGGATCTTCCTCATTTTGACTGCTATGCTCTCTTGGTTGTGCTAGCAGCCTCTCCCCAGTCTTTTAATCTTTTGTCAAAGGCAAAGAACATGTTTAGTTGTTCTGCAGTTCTTTCATGTTGCCTATGGGAACTCTCAGTGAGCACTCACTCTACTCTAGTTAGGAGTACCTATCTCTGTTCTATAGCCATTGTGACTAGAGGGACATCAACAAGTTTGCTGATTATTTCAGAGAGGACAGGAGAAATCCTTCAAGTATCCAATCCTTTTAAACCTATTTAGGAACCTTTTTATTATTATTTCCCATCCTCTCTAAGATAGAAGGGCGGCAGAACGAGGAGATAGACCAACATCCAAGTTGGAGTGCTTACCCTCCAATTCTTCATTTACTAACCACTTAACAAGGTCTTCATCTAGTGGTGAGAGAAGTGGGGAGGGTGATGCTGAGGAAGAACCAGGAAAAAACTTGTCCTACCAAACTACATCTACATTCAAATCTTTTCAGTCTTCATACTTAGACCTTGCTTTTTGAACTAAAAAACTAAGAATTGCTTAAGAATTAGAACTAGTTCCTGAATTCTAACCCGATAACTAATTCTAGGACACATTGAGGTTCCAAGGATCAAATTATAAAGATGTGATTCCAAGGCTAGGAAAAAAAGGTTTCTCCAATGGAAAAAAATAGACTAGTTTATCTTTTGTATTTTTTATTTTATTTTGCCACATACAGGAAAAGAAATTGAGGCTCAGAGACATTAATAAAATCGAATTTATAGAATTAGGATTCAAACCTTTATCTCTCTAAATTCAATCCCTAAATTGTTAGAAGTTATTATACTATCTTCCCAGTAAGTCATTAAACATCGCCTGGCCTCAGTTTCCTCACTTCTAAAGTGAAAAGCTTGAATTAGATGAATTCTAAAGCTCACTATAGCTCTAAATGTGTTTCTTAGATTGGAAAAATTCAAAACCACCTAGGCAAGAGAGAAGGAATGTGTATGTGTTCTTGCCTCCAGATGAATTCATAAGACTTCCCCTAAGAAAGAGCATAAATGTGGATCCTGCATTAGGTTTAAGATATCTAAGTGTTGATTAGAACAAGGCAAACATTATATTTATTAACAAATAGTGGCAATAGGATCTTCAGCTACTGGTAGACATTCAAATGATTTTATGTTCTTTTATTAACTCTTTATCTTTACATTTAAGCCTTGGTGGCTCATATATTCCAGTAACTATTCTTTTAATTAAATTAATAAATTAAATGAGATTCATTGCATTATTATTATTCTTGATTCAACCTAATTTCTATTTGGCTACATTTTAATATTGCGATCTTCTTAACATCAGCATTAAGTTTGACTTTTCCCAGCTTATTATTTCCCCAAGAATTTGATCTTCAAATTCTTTTCCAGTATCTAACACTGCAGCTCAAGTTGTTTGTTATCCGCCATCTTAACTGCATGATTTACACTTGGCCACATACTGACAGTTTGAGTTAGTTTCAAGCAGTGAAATGTGGAAACTGATTTACGGTGTACGTCTGTCTAAACCAGACCTGCCACTGCTTCAGAGTCCTGCTTCAAATTTTTCCCCAATCGATTCTGAAACTTGAACTGCGGTAGCATTTGTCAAAGAGATTAGAAATGGCTCTGGTATATTCCCCAGGGTAGCCTTCTTTTGGAGGATTCTGCCTGAATGTGACTATACCCTTCACTCAGCAATGTGAAATTAGGATATTCACTCTCTATTGGCTCATTCAACTTTTACTAAGGAAAACAGAAACAAAAGCAAAATAGAGTTTTTAAAGACTCTTTTTCTTCATTCTTTTCAGTTATACTTTACATTTAGGGACTTACTAAATGTCCCAAATTTAGTTAAGATTTTATCAATTAGCTAAATGATGAAACACTTGGTTGAACCTGAAAAGCTAAATGCAGTACCTAGATACATCAGAGAAGTCTATTTTAGAAGGCGAATTTGGATGTAAAGGAAGGGAAGCATGTGTTAAGGAATAAACCAACAATTCTAGTATTTTCTAGCCCATTCATTTTTAGAAAAGTAAAAGCAGATGAGAGTTAAATTTTGGACGACAGCACATTTTATTTATTTGTTTGTTTGTTTGTTTATTCATTCATTCACTCTTGCCTTGAGACAAAGATGAAGATAGAGTTAGTGAAGAAATATGAATGCAAGGGTAAGTGCTCGAGCATTGCATAATGGAGGTCTGTTTTTATGTGGAAATGACAAAAATAATGTTAGAAAACATTAAAAGGTATCAATAAACAAACAAAAGGTAGCAAGTACTTTAGGAAAATGCATGATGTGGAAGTAGGAAAGGAAAAAATGACATTTCAAATTTAGCTGGAACATTATCAGAAAGATAAGTGTTAAGTAAATGTTTAAGGACTGATTGCATGCAAGAAAATACATGGTGCCTTAGCACCAGACCTTGAAACTTTATTTTATTTTATTTTTAATAAATTTATTTATTTAACTTAGTATCAAGTATACAGTACATTGGTTAGACATCTATATTGTTCACAAAATGATCCTCCCAATTGCTCCCTCCCTCCTCTGGCCCTCTACTCAGCCATCTACTTAGCCATATTAATGCTAACTTCATTCTCTCTGCCATGCTCCCCATCCCCATGCCCAACTATCAACTACTAATTTGTACTTTAATCCTTCACCTTTAACCCAGACCTCCAACCCACCTCACCTTTCTACATCACCAAATTGTCTGCTATATTCGTGAGTCTGTTTTTGATTGATTAGTTTGTTCTTTTTGTTCCTTAGATACCACATATAGGTGAAATCATATGGTATTTATCTTTTCTCTGTTTAATTTATTTCACTCAGCATAACTTCTAGGTCCATCTATGTCATTCCAAATGATAGGATTTCATTTTTTTCTAATGAATAATATTCCATTGTATATATGAATCATAATTTCTTTATCTAATCATCTGTTGATGGGCATTTAGGTTGCTTCCATATCTTGGCTATTGTAAATTGTACTGCCCTGAAAATCGGTGTGCATAGATCTTTATGAATTATTGTTTTGGTTTTCTCTGGATAACTATCCAGAAGGGCAAATGCCTCTGAAATTTTAAATGCTTAACTTCCCACATCAGCTGGGTTTGCACATTAACATTTTCACCATAAAGTTCCTTGTAGACAAAGGAAGAAACGTCATAGTACTGATTTCCCACTATGTGGAACTGTTTGGTTGCATCACAATGCCAGATCTTCCCAGAAAGGGATTCAAAAACAGAAAAAGGCTTTCTTAATCAATGGGCACCTATGAGGAAATATTCTCCAATCTTACCGTATAGATTAAAGTTCAGCAAATGTTTTTCTTTAAAGATGCAAATGATAAATAGTTTAAGCTTTGCATTTCTTCCATTCTCATCTCGATTACTACATTCTGCTGATGTAGCACAAAAGCAGCTATACACAGTCTGTAAATAAATAGGTGTGGTTTTGTTCCAAAAAAAAAAAAAAACCTTCTTAACAGAACAAGCAGGCTGGATTTAACCTGTGTGTCCACTGTGCAGGCTACTGGTAGATCTTATCATGACTTTTGGAACTTTAAACAGGTTTCCCATTGGCAAGTACCTTCTGAAACACAAGAGGCGAATGTCAGTAATAGTGGTTGCCAAAGAAGGAATTTTAAAAAAGAATAATTAAATAGCGGTAATTCTAAACCTTACAATAAACTAGCAATTAAGCAACAGACATATAATCTTTACAACATACTGCCTCACATTCTTCTTTCTCCTACTTGAAGATAAAAATCTAGGACATGCATGTAAATATTCTTGTATACAAATCAAAACTTCTGAAAAATTAAAAAAAAAAAAACACTCCTCAGAGTGTGCCTCCCCAAAAGTGAGTGAAGAGTGATTTTTCCTGGTTCGACTGTTCACTTAAATAGAAAAATCCTTCTGGTCAAAAAGACAGAGTGATTCCTGAGAAAGCCAAGTAATCAGACTGCCAGGGCAGCCCCATTCACAGGAGATGCTATCAATCCTCACTAATTCATGGAAGGAAAGATTAAGGAAGTATCTGTAAGGCTAAGCCAAATAAATGTACTTTTAGGGATCACAAATTTTATGATGATAGCAGTAGAAAATGTTAACTTCACACATTATTGGGAACGGCACATAAAATATAGTCTTAATGAAAACTAATATCTTATCATTGAAAAATTTTGAAAACTGGAGAAGACCAAAGCTCATTTCATAGTCAGAGAGCCAGTAGAGGGTAAAAAAAGAGGAATGATTAGAAAGGATGCCAAGAGCCCCATCTTCTATCCTTCTGACCACAGGGCCTGTTGCATGGAGATGGGGGCAAGCCCAAAGGGGCAAAGCAAAGGAAAACCACATTTGGTAAAGTGCCTATTAAATGCCAGGCGTGTATTAAATGTTTTAAATTTGTTACCTCATTTGATTCTCTCAGCAGTCCTTTGAAATAGTAGGTATTATTGCCATTGCTTTATTAACAGGGGAAGGAGATCAGAGGTGCAAAGTAACTGTCCACAATCACTCTCATGAGGCTAAGGTTTGGATCCCAATCAGTATCTATTTGAAGCCTTTCTCACTGGACATAATGAGGAAGGGAACAAAGGCTGCCATCTCAAACCATTGTGTAAATCCACATCTGAGCTAAATGAAAAGGTGTGTAAAGTTTGAAAATAATTAATGAAAACATTCATGTAGTAGTTCAGCAGCAAAATGTATTTTATATGACAGAAATATCAATTACTACTAAAAATTAGCACATGATATAGAGACGCTTTTGGGAATCTGATGAAAATATTAATAATATCGTTAGCTATGAGAGAAATAGGACATGATCTTAACAGACAACCCAACGAGAAGAAATGTATCTACATTTGCAAAACAAATGTAAAATATTAAAAATAATCTTATCGGAAACTATGTGCTGATTTTGTAAAGGGGATTAAAAATATCTGCTCCATTATTAAAACAACTTTTAAAGGCATCGTATTAATTTCTGAATAGTTTTGTGCCATATTAATAGAAAACTGAGAAGAGTATTCTTAAATACATAGTAAATATGACAATATATTTTTATTTCCATATGTTACATCTTATGATCCTTTTGATGTTATAGCTAATGAATTGAGATGTGGCTATATATTTTATTTTGCTACTAACACACTTTAGTTAATACTCTCAAGAAGAAAAGGTACAACATAATTCTTTTTCTAATTATTTTAATATACTTTCCATAGATCATCCAATTATGCTTCACAGCCCTTCTAATAGATGAACAATGGTACAGATTTTAAGAATCAGCTCTCAGTTATTTATTGGCTCATTTTCAAGTGTGTAAGATGAGGAATAAAAGAATAGAATTACATTTTCAGGTTGATAACTTAGTTACCGTTCTATAGTATGTTGTATATACATGTTCCTCTACTTCCTAAACAAAAAAGTTACAGTATTAAATTTTTTACAGTATAACCTTTAGAATAATATGTTTCATTTTCCTATTTACAAAATGTTACATAATAGAATTAGATGCTTCTACACTGCTGATTATCATTTTATGATAATCTATACTGAAGGTTATTCTAATTGTTCTTAGCAGTTGAGGGCTGACCGCATTCCAGAGTGGCTGAGGGAAGTAGAACCCACAAATTATTCTAATGAGATTTGCAAAGTTCATTTAAAAGTAAAGAGTAGAGCTAGAGTCTTCTGACTGCTTGCTGGCTTCTCTAAAGTCATGTTCAATTATTGACTCAAGATTTAGACATTTGTGACAACAGAGCAGTTAAGAATACAGCTAAATATATTTAAAAGCGGCAGAGTAAAGAGTAAAATCTCAAACTTTGGAGTCAGATGACTCATTTTAGCTCCTCAGCTCTGCTGCTCACTAGCTGTGGCACCTTGGACATGTCCTAAATCTCGTCTCTCTAGTATGGTGACAATAGCTGATCGCATTGAGTTTCCCTAATGACATATGGAAAGAGTGCCTAATATATAGCAGGTTCACAGTCAAAGTTAATTTCTTGATTCTTGGGTGGCAACTGTGTAAATAAGTGGAAGAAATACAGCCTCCTGGGAGGATCCCCACATAAAAGACTAGGGCTGCCATTTAATAAGGACCCTCTACCTATTTGGGAACTGATCCAGGAGTAGACGCAGTAAGCATACCGCTGAGCACCTACAGTGGAACCTGAGAGAAAGGGTGTTGATGAAGTGAACTGAATGAAGAATTAGCTCTAGATTTATGACAGGATATCTGCTTTTGCTTCTCTGCCAGTGCTGTTTGCATCCTCACACAGTTCGCCGAAGCAATGGATTTATAGGCCATATAAAGTTAATCTAAAGCCTTGCCTGGTCTATTGAACTTTCCAGAGCCATATGTAACTCTAATCTTTTCATCACTTTCTGCGTCCATGAGAATGCTAGGAGAGCATGTTTGACAGTCCACAGCGGTTCTGCTGAGATCTGAGGGGTCAATATAAGGAGTTTGGCAAAAAAGAAACAGGTGGTGTGATGGTGATGGGAGGGTGTGAGTGCAGTATCTGAAATATCTGGCCACTTGCATAGCCACAAGAGACTATGATGGACAATCTATACATTTGGTCTAGCCCTACAATCATTCCAAGTTATTATTTTTAAAATCATATTAGTTACTAGCTTCGCTAAGCCAGCAGCTTCTAAAGAATTTCCTCTACCTAAAGAGGTTTGCTAGAAAGCATTTCTTGCAGGCTCAAAGGGACAACTGAGCAACTTTTTAAAATTGTCCTGCAGAGATCTGACTGCATCCTTCCTCCCTCCCTCCACATGCTCCTTCATCCCATTCAGGACCAAACCCTTAAATATGACATACATGATGACATGTATAACAAGCTAATGTGGACTCACACACAAAGAACCAGTGAATCCCTGTGACCTTCAAAGTACCTAATTTTCAGTGAAGGGGAAAGAAGTTCAATTCTATAAGAATTGACTTGCCTTGAGAACAGAGATTTGATGCAGCCAATAAATGTGAAGGGAAGTTTTGCAGGGATTTGGTAGTCTTTAACTAGGGGATGTCTGGGCTGCAGCAGCCTGCAGAATAATGAGGCTCGCGACTCTAGATCCTGAGGCAAAGTTGAAACATGAAGGTGAAGGTTCAGAAGGCAAAGAAAGAGAAGGAGGAAAAGGTGGTGAGGGAGAAGAGAAGGAAGAGGGGCCGATGAGGAGGGGAAACACACAAGGCCATCAGAAATTGGAAAAGGCAAGGAAAATCTCTTAGAGCATTCAGAGGACGTATGGTTCTTTGACACCTTGATTTCAGACTTTTAGTCTCTAGAACTGTAGGAGAAAAAAATTTCTGTTCTTTTAAGCTACCCAGTTTGTGGTAAATTGGTATGGCAGCCCAAGGAAACTAAGGCAGGGACATGACAGTGAATGAGATAGACACAGGTCTGTCTTCAGAGAGATATACCCAAGTGTTCAGGTGCTTATCCTACAGCATTGAAATCATCTGTTCACTCAGCAACAGGCAAGACATGGGAGGCAAATATTATGCCTGGCTCTAGTTTATCCTCGACATGAGGCTTGCACATATAAAAAGAATTTGGGGAAAAAAAAAAAGACCTCTTGTTGGATGAAAAGAATTTGAAAATGGTAAGGAGGAGACACAATTGATTTTGTGAGCATTATTGCTCATGTACTAAGAATATAAAATTAGAAGACCAACTGGGCACTGAAGTTCATTTTTTGGAGAAGCGGAATAAGGAGAAAGAAAAAGGAGAAAGAAGAAAATGACTTCTGGATAAATGAAAGAACTGTTAGCATGTGACCTCAAATCGTAGGAAATATGGATAAGCCAACCTTTTAAAGAAAGCCTGACACTTGGGCTAGTGCTGAGTGGCGATCTCCAGGGAGCACCAGTTTCCTGGAGGTGAGGAGCATCAGCACATTCAATCAGGGGTGTGCCTCAGCCCTGGGGTCACTATAAAGCTTAACTGCCATTCGTAGTACTAATGTCATTTTGTTGTGCGCACATTACAATTAACAGATATTTTTGATTATTGATCAAAGTATAGACAGCTTTCTTAAAAAAATAGTCTTAATGAAAAGTTGCACATATAATTATAATTTATGAATTTTGCATATAGAATCATGAAACATTAACAATGAAAGAGGCATTACTGATTATTTTTTGGAGACAGTATTTTTTGTAGATAGGAAAAATAACACCCGGCAATGTTATTGACTTTTTGGCACCATTAACAAATGTGGATCCACATTGTCACTCCTGGGGCTGATTGTATCATGGCATTGAGCTGGTTCTGAACTGGAAATGTTCCTTCTTTAGTGCATGTTTTCACTCATGTAGAATGAAGCTGAGATTGTAGAACATGATAGAAAAGAGAAAGTGGTAGGGCTTGGGCTTTTTGTTTTTCTTAACCTTAGTCTAATGAGCCAGGATAGAGAAAAAACAGTTTCAAGAAGCTAAAAGCAAAATAATCCTCATGAATCGGTATAGGATTGATTCTTTTAGTATAAAATCTGAATTATGAGAAAATACATTTGTATGGGAGCACTAAAAAATCTACAAAAGACTTAGTAGAAGGAGCAAAAATGAAACAGACTCTAGACAAGGAAAAAATAGTCTGAGAGTTGGTTACTTATTACATGTAAAAGTTTCTTAAAAACCTGATTATTAACCAATGTATTCATCTCTGATTTATGTTTTTGTTGTAACAGCTAAGTTGAATTCTGAATGATTATATCCACCTCAATTTGCACAGTAAATGGTTTTAAAAATCAAAGCCACCCAGAGTGGAACTAAAGCTATTTTTAAAAAGATAGTTAATAATTTTATTCATATTTTAAGGAGACGAGATCAAGGGTAGCCTTTAAATCTAACATGAAAAAGCTGACAGAGAATATTGCAATCACTTTAATTCTTTTTTTTTTTTTTTTTTTTTTTTTTAGGTTCAGGTAAGGCTCTTAAAGAAGGGTGTGCACTATGCATCATGGTGAGAAAAAGAGGGCAAGTGAAAAAGATCACTTATGTAAATTGAGCAGTATCTTATGTGGGAAAATTTTTTTTTCTCCCTAGAGTTGGTTATAACCATATATATTTCCAAAAAGAAGCAAAAAGAAAAAAAATATTTGCACATCGTACTTGGTACATAGTGGCTATTAATTTCCATCAGCTTTCCATCAAAATGATAACATAACCAGCAAACTTTTTAACTTATGTTATTATTTTCCATTCTATAATTTTTAATCTGATATTTTTAACTGATGCCTGCCTTTTTTCCCCTTAAGATTTGATAACATATCAAATATTTGTTTTATTAAGGTCAAATGATCTGATGTACGTGTTTTGCTTTTCAAGTCACAAAGAGTACATTGTTTTTACAAATCAGGATTTGAATATGTTAGAGCCTTCTAGTAAATAATGTTAAATGAAACACAGGCACAAATATGAATCTACAGTTCTCTAGTCAGGAATCTCCTTAAAACCAAGGGTCTAGCAGTAAAAAGGAGAATATTTTTTTCCTTAATGCCAATATGACTTTATACTTTCAACAGTTTACTAATAGCTATTTAATATCCACCTATGGCAGAAAGCTCATATATTTGCTGGAAATCAAAAGAGTTAAGAATAAACGGTGTTACTAAAACAGTCTTTTAACCAAAAGGTGAACTATTCAATCCTGCTGAAAATTGACCCTCCTGATCGTTTGAATTGAAAACTCATCTACTATTAAGTGACAGAGTGTGCTTGTTTCAGAAGAGCAAAATTACTGTCATCATAAAGGACAGATGTCATACCAAGCCAAAGACCTCTGATAATTTTCAAAGGTGACTCTGACCTTAACATCTTGAATAGAATTTTTTTTTTTTCAAATAGGGGAGCAGAAAACACAAGTGTGTTAATTTTAAACTATATTTTAAAAACAAGACGAACTTCTCATTTTGATTTAAATGTCTCAATGTGACAGAAAGAAATATTCTGTTGTATTCTATGTCAACATGTCCAAAGTTACTTACATCTCATAAGATCTCAAAAACAAATAATTCTAAGTATTTATTCAAAAACTACTTTATCACTTTTTGATGGATTCATTTCTAGTTAAAGTTTCAAATTAAAGTAGGAAGAATAGATATATATTCACAAGAGATTTTGTAGTTCTAAAAAATGTGCCAGTTGATAGCATTTTTGACTAGTAGCTAGATAAAGCTAAGATTTCGGAACATGAATAAGGCTGTTCCGCTGCCTTCAACACAATTACCAAGATTTCAGTTCATGCAGATTTTCAGTTTTGACAATTTTTTCTGGGTAGAAGGTAATAAATACAATGAACAATGGTATCTCTTAAAAAATGATAATAGCAAGAAAAATTAAACTTATAATTAGAGCACTTGCCATACATTCTTTGTGACACAATTTGGAGAGAACACCATGAATTCCTTCAGTCTGAGACAAGTTCTTTTACATCTGTTTCTGTGTGAGGGTCCTTAATAAATATGTGTTTAATCAGAAAACAAAGAGACTATCTGCTCAGATAATCTTGTAACTCTCTCCAAAGTAAAAGAATTATACAATGTGTATTTTGATAACTATATAGAAATCCTCATAATATTAAAATGTGCATTTTAATTCAAATGAGAGAAATTCTAGGTAACATAAAAGCATAGATTCAGCTACATGGTGAAATTAAACACACAAGTTCAGAAATTGTTAATTATGTTGTTTTTTATTGTTATTGACTTATTAGTCATAATTAAACAAAAATGTTTAGGAATTTAACTCAACATATACATTTCAAAAATGGCTAGCTGATCAGAAAACATTTAGGGAATGAACAAAAATGCGTTAAGTAGTTATCTCTTTGAAAAGTCTCTTGAGATGAGTTAGCATTATGACCAACACAATTAAAATAGAATAACCAAAGCATTTCATGATTAGACTGTAATCATATTGTACTGACTAAGAGTAAAGATGATTTATTCAGTAAGTTAGGAATTGTTTGACTTCTAATTCAAAGTCTAGACATAACAGTGATCTACTAAAGTTGAAATTTAGAGGTTTGCAGTTCAGGGCTGAAATGGCAGTCTCACAGAATCATCTGAAACCTAGGCTGTTTGTAACTTTCTGCTTAAACATTCTTAGCATAAGGTTTCTATGCTCCAGGCTCCCTCGTTGTTCAAAATGGTGGCATGAACCCCAGCCATCTTAATCATAAAGCAGGATTTCCCAGAAGCCCCGCCCAAGAACTTCCGCTTTTATATTACTCTGTTTCCCGATGAAAGAGATGAGAAAAATGTACCTTTCATTTGGGAACATCAACCAAGTTTCCTCTTAATAAGGAAAAAGGGAGAATGGATATTCTGCAGAAAATCAATGGATACTATCTAATAAATTAAATATCCTTAAGGCCAAATATAAGACAAATACCTTGATTTTATTTATTTATTTTCTTTCAGCACCATTGTATATTCTCTCTTTAAGAGGGAAAAAAGATATTATTACAGAGCAATTCAAGCTGCATGCTTACTTTGATCTAAACTTGAGAATTGACATAACGATAGATTTAAATAAATCCAAATACATTTCAGTAAACTATGAAAAGACTTTAGACCTGTGTGGAACATTAAAAAGAATATTCAAATAGTGAGAAATATATTGATTTTATGTGCCAAAATATATTTGTAATATCAAATGAGAAATAATAAGTCTTATGGCACTTTCATAAAGGTCCTCAGAGTAGCAATTATAAATTTTATGCTCCCAGCTCTATTTTGCAATATCTATTGTTGACTCATTATGCAAATACATAGTGATTTTACTACTGTAATCCTCACACCATGCTTGGCTTTGACTTTATGGTATAAAAGTAAACTATCATAGCGCCCATCCTCAAAAAGCCATAGAACATTAAAATTTCTGCTTTATTTTATTAGCAAATATTAACACTTAACTATTAATTATTAAAGTTTTGCTGATATTTAAACTACTTTATAAAAACAGTAAAATTGGCAAGATAATTTTAAATGTGCCTGGAGGAAAAAGCTTTTCATAAAAATTATCTTTTTCAGATTTCGGATTGAAAAAATATAAAATATTTTTTGATATGACATTTAAATACAGATACAATATTATGTTTTTAAATACAGTATTCAGAAAATTAGAAATTCAGAATAAGCTGACATTATATTTCTGAGATGCAGAAATATCGTGATATCTTTCTTGTGATATGTAGAACATTTTCCTCAAATTTGAGGTCAATATAAACATGAAATTATTGTGAACTTTTATATTGTTTAAATTATTCACTCTTCCTGAAAGCATTTTTTAGGCTGCATATTTTCTCAGCTACCCATAGAAGATATACTAAAATTACTAAATACAACTTAAGTACCACAAAGACATAGGTACAGAGTAAAAATCACTAAAGATATTAAAATTTGAGCCAAGTTACAATCAGTGTTTTGTACATTATCTACTAGATGTTTAAAACATTCTTCCATGAGCTAAAATACTTTGTCGTTTTGGTATGTTTTCCAAATTTGGGGATAAGTACAACCTAATTTTGCTCAAATTATCCAATGCTTGCTATAATTTTCAGAAAAGAAAAAAACTTTCTCTAGACATTTAAAGAGTTTACAAATCAGATACATCAACATAATCTGTACATAAAGTCTCTTAAATAAATCTTCAGTTATGTTTAGGCATGAAAATTTTACCTTGGGTAGACCTTAAGAGATAGAATGTAATTTCAATAACTGGCAAATGTGAACTGATTTGTTTCCCTTGTGCATAATATATGTATTATGCAATAATAAATAAATTCTGAAGATTAGGATTATGTAATAGTACTACATAATGCTTTGAAGTATTTAATAAATACCTTTTAAATATAAATATATTTTAAAAATAAAAATAGATTTTTAAAATTTTTGGAAGTAATAGAAATTCATACTTAATTGCTAATAAAAATAACAATACGAAAGAGAATAATAAAGTGACAACCATCTCGTCATCCCTCTATATGAAGAATATTGATGGTTAGCATTTTGGTACATATCCTTCTGAACTTTTTAGTTAAATATAACTTAGACTTTTTTAAAAGTATACAACTTCTTGCATAGCTAAGTCTATCTACATGTTTCCTTTACATAGCAATATTGAATAGCAATTTGATTGAGCATAGAAATCTAGTTTTGCAACCTATATTCTGTTGAAATTCTGCAGACATTTCTTCATTATCTTCTGGTGATGAAGCACTGATAAAAAAAAAGCGTTTCGTGGACTCTGTATCCCTTTTGAAAATAATCTGTTTTATTTTCCTCTGTATCAGTTCTTACAGGATTAAAAAATATATATCCTGGAAATAAAATGAACAAACAAGTATGATAGTCTATACTTATATATATTTATTTTCTCATCAATTAGCCTAGAATTTGTAAACTCAATAAGTAAATTTGTATTTTCTACAATGCAGTAAAGTTTTCTTCATTTATATTATTAATTAGTGCATGTCTTCTGGCTTATTTCTCCACAATACCCACAGATCTGTTATATATTTATATCTTTGTTTCTTCTCCTGCTTTTCTTTAATTCTATGATATTCTTAATTCTGTACTTTCTACTACTGGTTAAATATTCTGCAGAATTATTGCTTTTTCTTAGTTAATTCTAGAATGAACTTGAGTGTTGATATTTTAAGACTTCCTTGCATTCTTGTCTCATTCAATATCTCTCGGAAGTCTGACTTCATATTAAGCTATGCCATTCATTGATTCTCTGCCCCACGTAGTTTCATGCTCTTACAAATCTTTCTGGATGTATCTAGCAATTCTCAAATTTTCTTCTTCCTGTAAAGAAATCCTTCTCTGTGGTATTTTATTGTTTTTGTTTGTTTGTTGGGGTTTTTTTTGTTGTTTTTTGTTTTTGCAAAAACAGGGGTTTTTTTTCTTGTTATGGTTTTTTTAAACTTTCTTCAATTTGGATTTTTTTTCTCACTTACTAATTTCAAGTCAGATTACCAGAATTAGACTCACGAAATTAATTCATTAAATGTAATCTGTCTTAATTTGTAATATTCATTTTGGCTTTTGGCAGATAAATAATAAAATTTTTATATTTGTCACATTTCTAAGATGGACATATTATTATAAATTTTAAGTTTTTATGAGTTGAATATGCACTAGTGATACTTCAGAAATATTCTAATATGCTCACACAAAATGGACTCTGTAAACACTACAGGCAAGGCTGATAATCAGTAAACCAGCGTAGCCATGAGAGGTAGTAAACATATTGAATTTACCATATTTTATCAAGTCTAAAAAGAACATTTTTGTCTACATTTGAACATCTGTGAAATGGGGCTGGATTCTATAATTACTAGTGTAAGTTGTGATGTGGTTGTAACTTCTTACACATATTTTTATACATCTTGAAAAAAACCTGGAAGAATATTGCTTTGGAGAAAAACACAGATAACAGTGACGCACTCTTATAAAAATGTTATATAACTCATCCTCTGAGTGACACAGATGATGATGAGTGAGAAAATATGAAAATTCATGACTATGTTGAAAGTGATTCAGAAAACGGAGATTTTTAATATAAAGAAATGTCACGAATTTACCTTTACCAATTTACTGATTAATTTTGCTTTTTTATGTATGCATAAAAGTGACATAATAAAATTATTTATATTTCCATATGTCTTTAAGAGCTCTTTCAATGGAATAATATAAAATTCTAAATAATGAGAAAGAATTGTGATAATTTAATTGGTAGCATTTTTTTGTGTGTGGGACATAAAATAATGGACTCTTTTTTACTATTGATGACTTCGTAGATTGGACGAAATACAGCACACTTGCACATTGGTTGGTAGTTCTAATCCGAGCCCACTCAGTGGGTCCTCTTTCTCACCACAGCCGCTCATACCCCTCTTCTAGGACCTTCTGAGATCATTTCATAGTGCAGCAATGGGCTTTCAAAACCAGCTCCAACACGATTGTTTGTTCTCATTGTTGAGGCTATTTTCTGGGAATGAGCCTGAGACTTTTTTTTTTTTAATTTAATTTTATTATTAGTTTCAGGTATGTAGTACATTAGTTAGACATTGATACAGTTTAAGAAATGATCCCCCTGATTGCTCTTTCTCTCCTCTGGTTCTACACATAGCCATTACATTACTGCTGACTGCATTCCCTATGCCATGCTCCCCATCCCCATGACCATCTATCGACTACTAATTCATACTTCTTTAACCCTTCACCCCTTTCTCCCAATGCCCCAACTCCCATTCTCTCTGGCCGTCACCAGACTGACCTCTGTATTCGTGAGTCTATTTTTGATTAATTTATTCTTTGTGTTCCTTAGATTCTGCATATAAGTGAAGTCATATGGTATTTATCTTTCTGTCTGACTTATTTCATTCAGCATAATAACCTCTACATCCACCCATGTCATTGTGAATGGTAAGATTTCATATTTTATGGCAGAGGAATATTCCATTTTATATATGTACTGTAACTTCTTTATCCAATTGTCTGTTGATGGGCATTTAGGTTGCTTCCATATCTTGGCTATTGTAAATAGTTCTGCGTGAGCATAGGGATGCATAGATCTTTATGAATTACTGTTTTTGTTTTCTTCAGATACATACCCAGAAGTGCAATTGCTGGGTCAAAAGGTATATCCATTTTTAATTTTTTGAGGCACATCTAAGCTGTTTCCCATAGTAGCTGTACCAATTTGCAATTCCACCAACAGTGTACAAGGGTTCCCTTTTCTCAAGTTTGTTAAGTAATAGATGATAGCTATTCTGACAGGTGTGAGGTGATATCTAATTGTGGTTTTAATTTGCATTTCTTTGATGGTTAGTGACCTTGAGCATCTTTTCATATATCAATTGGCCATTTGTATTTCTTCTTCGGAGAAATATCTATTCATGTCTTCTTCCCATATTTTAATTGGATTGTTTGGCTTTTTTTTGCTGTTGAGTTGTATGAGTTTTTTTAATATATTTTGGATATTAACTCCTTATCAGATGTATCATAAGCAAATATCTTCTCCCATTCAGTAGGCCTGAGACTTTTGACAGGAAACATAGAAATGGCTAACATCCATGGATGTTGAAAAATTAACTAATAAATGAAGATACAAAAACAGAACTATTTTAAAAAGTATGCTGTGAAAGGGCTACAGCTGTATAAGGAAGAGGTGTGCCACAGGAAAGTGATTCCTCAGCTTTCAGGTGGCCTTGTGGCACCAGAAATCGCAAAGCTCCATTAAGCATTGAAACTAGGTACAAAAATAGTAATGTTATTCCACCCCAAATATTTCAAATGAAAAGAAAGTTAATTTAGGTATTTTGTGGAAACCTAACAGCTCAATTTTAATTAGAAGCTTAATAAAATACCATTTCAAAAAGACAAGCAAATTTGCATATGGGATTTGAAGTACTGAGTAGTTCTAATCTTTAAGTCTTTATTCCATGAAATGAGAATTTAACACACATATTTGCATACAAAGGAAAATATAACAATAATAATAACAAAAACACCACACAAAAACATCCCCCCCCCCAAATTTTTTCCATCAGGACATAAAGAGACTAATTTATGACAAAAATATAGTCTAAGAGTAGGAGGTTGAGTACAAAATACAAATTTGACAGAAAGGTAAATTTTTCCAATAAGAGAAATTATCACTTATCTAGAACTTTTCATTAAAGATTGAGAAAAAGAACATTTCATAGGGAATGATCCAACCAAATAATCTTTATTGCGTAAGAAATATTTAAGAAAAGCATTTAGCTGTTTCCATAACTTGTGTCAGAAATTAGCTTTATAAAACCATAAAACTAATTTGGAGAAATTACATAAAGAACTGATAGAACTCTGCTTTATACTCAAACTTGATAAGGAGAGCAGAGTTAAAACTGGATATGGCTAATCCAAGAAGCAAATCATGGCTATAAGATACCCTGGAATTAAAGAAAATATGACTTAGACTTTCTTGTTTCCCTAAGCACATAGAGTAATTGCATAAAATAGGAAACTGTGCCCTAGTTTGTTTCTTTGGAGGAAAATTGATTTTAAATTCATGTAAATTGAGATAGTCTAAATAATAACAAAAATATATATAGTAAAGAAATAATTATCTGCTTGAATAGCAGGACCATGGAGCAGCTAGCTGTCTGTTATCATGGAAGAGATACCAAAGTTTAGAATTCCTGTCAACTGTCAGACCTCACTAGAAAGCATGATCAGATTTTAAAATCTGAATTTTAGTTACACAGTATGGTGCAATGGCACATATAAATAAAAGAAAATATTTAAATATTCTTTACAACTAACTATATAATTGCATATCTGCAGACCCAAAACCTGTACTCAAGATTGAATTCTCAGTTGAATATGGAAATATAATTTTAGAAAATAACATGAAAAAGTTTTTAAGGTCACAATGTCCCTCCAATCAATTTTCTCCTGCTTATTCGTTCATGTGCTTAAAGTTTATTTTGGTCTAGGAAAAAGCTGCCATGAAACCACACTCCCTCTGCTTTTCTCTTCTATTGGAACAGGCCATCTGTGATCTGTAGAGGGGAGGCAGAAAAGGGGAACACTGATGCATTCATTGAACATTTACTAGGAGTCTAAGAAAAAGCATTTACATTATCTCTAAGTTCTTTTTGGCATAGTTGGTAATGCACTCTAGTGCTTCACAAACAATATCAATGGAAACTTCATTTTGATGTTATATTATAATATGAGGTCCCAAGGCTTGAATAATTTCTGACACCAACTCTAAATAAATCCTTTAATTTTATGCTACTTTATCCATGGCATATTTGCATCTATCTCCTACTTCTAATAGTACATATTATTGCATCATATTCCGAATGAACAGCCTTGTATATAAAACTTTGGACAAAATTTGGAGAATAGCTAAATAATAATTTCCTTTTAAAATCCTTTTTGTTTATATTAATTTTAAATATTAAATTTATTTCTAAATGGTTCAAACCTTTACATTGGTTCAAAAACCATAATTTATAAAACATGTTCATCAAGAAGTCTCATGGTTACCCCGACCCATTATCTTAAATCCTTCAGCCCTCTCATAGGTAAAAACTTTTGAAAAAAAAAATGTTTTGAAATAATTTGGAATTACAGAAAAGTTGCAAAAATGGTACAAAGAATTCCTATATCCCACACCCACCTTCCCCTTATATTAACATCTAATATAACCGTAGAACTATTTATCAAAACTTAGAAATTCACATTGGTGCAATACCATTTTTTTCTCACCAATGTTGTTTCCCTGTTTCTGAACGCAATCCTGGATCTCACATTGCATTTAGGTGGCATGTCTCCTTGGCCTTCTACACTTTGCGTGACAGTTCCTCAGTCTCTTCTTATCATTATCATTCATGACACTGATATTTTTAAGAATAATGCTGAGATATTTTGTAGAATGTCAATTTGGGTTCGTGTTATGTTTTCCCATATTTAGACAGTGGTTATGGATGGTGTGGGAAGAATAATATTGAATTAAATACTCTTCTCCTAGTATCATATTGGGGTGGGGGCTGCTATCGCCAACTACTAGCAGCCACTGGCAACTATTTCCTCCCTATATCCTTGCCTTTTTCCCTCCTGTGAAATAAATGGAATCCTACAATATGCAGCCATTTGGGTCTGCCTTCTTTCACAAAGCTGCTAAAGAGAAAATCACAGGCCCCTCATGGTATCACTTGTACTAAAGCCCATGATACTCAATTTAAATTTAATAACTGACTTAATTATTGTTTCAGCCTCTCCCAGAAATATAATCTTAGCCAACCAGTCTAGAATTTTCTGGTCAACACCAATAAGGTAATCTGTCATGTGGGCCCTCTCCATCCCTCATAGAAAGAAAAAGTAAGCTACATTATTGCCATTCCCTTGCCATTCTCTTCCCCCAAAATATGTCCTGATCTAAAAATAGTTCCTTTTTTTTCTTTTGTTAATAGCTCTTTTGTCCCACACGTCTTCCTATAAAAGCCTTTCATTTAGGACAATCCTTCAGAGCACCCTTCTAGTTGCCAGATGTAATACTGCTGCAATTCATGAATTACTTGATAAAGCCAATTAGATCTTCAAACTTACTTGGCTGAATTTTGTTTTTAATGTGACAAAGTGCATTTAAAATTCACCCATGTTGTTCAATGAATCAGTAGTTGATTCTTTCTTCTTGCCGAATGATATTCCATCGTATGTATGTACTACAGTTTGTTTATTCATTCATTGATTGAAAGCCATCTATGTTGTTTCCAAATTTTGTCAATTATGAATAGAACTACGATAAACATACATGTATGGGTTTTTCTGTGAATCTAAGTTTCATGTATCTTGGGGAGATAACTTAGAATGGAATGCTAAATCATAGGTATACATTCTATTTTATAATAAATCTGCATATCTGTTTTCCAAAGTGGCTGTGCTATTTTGTACTTGCACCAAGAGTCCCAGTTCCTCTGCATCCTTGTCAGCACTCAATATTGCCAGAATTCTTGTCAGACATTCTAGTAGCTATGTGGTAATATCCCATTGTGATTTAATTTACATTTCCCTGATAGTTAATGACATTGACATTGTTTTATATGCTTATATGTCAACCATTTATCTTCTTTGATGAGGGATCTATTTCAATCATTTGAGACTTGTTTTGTGTCTGGCATATATTCTATGTTTGTAAGTATGACTTGGGAGATGTGAGAAGAGAAGGCTTAGATGACAAATTAACTCGAGATGTACCGAAAATGAGGTTCCATGTGCTCTTGAAGAGAATATACATTTTGTAGTTGGTATAGAACGTTGTCTATGTCATTCAGTTTGGGTAAGTATATTCTCCAAATATTCTCATTTTCTTTTCTGCTTATTTTTTCAGTTTGGGTAAGTATATTCTCCAAATATTCTCATTTTCTTTTCTGCTTATTTTTTCATTTTAACAGTTTTTCATTTTATCAGCTACTGAGAATGCTGCGCAAAAATCTCTGAATTTGATTGTGGCCTTGTCTAGTACTTCCTTTAGTTCCATCAAATTTTGTTTCATATAGTTTGAGGCTATAGTATTAAGATTCCTATGTCTTTCTGTTGGATCAATGCTTAGGACATTAAAGTTACTTTTAAATATTAAGTAGCTACATAATCTTTCCTATGGCTACTGTTTATATGCTACATCATTTTCCTATCATTTAGCTTTTCAATATTTGTTCTTCTAAATTAAAGTATGTATTCTATAAAAGTATATAGTTAGATCTAGTATTTTAAATCTTTGATAATTTTTAAAGCTGGCATGTTGAATCTATTTAAAATTATTGAAATTGCTAATACAGTCGGGTTTAAGTGCACCGTCATGCTGTTTGTTTTCTTTTTACTCTATCTTTCATTGTTTCTTCTTCTTATCTTGCTTTTATGTATTAATCAACTATTTGTATTATTCTATTCACATCCTTGTATTAATTTTTAATTACTACCTTAGAGACTTTGTAAGATACATTCTTCGTTTTTTTGGAGTATACACCCTTGACTTTTTAGGGTATAATTTAAATACCTTTATTGATTCTTTGAATAACGCAAAATTTTTATTATATAGTTCACTTTGTTTCTTCTTTTTGGTAGCAGCCCTTCATGTTATTGTGGTCATATATTTTTATGTGTGTTATAAACCCTATAATACATTATTTTTATCATAATTTTAAATAATTAATATTCTTTCATATTTCCTCATTTATTTACACTCTCCCATGCTCTGCATTTTGTCTTTCAATCTGCGCTTCCAGTTGGTGTCATTTTCATTCAGCCTGAAGAACTTCCTTTATTATTTCTTGTAGTTTCATCCTACTATCAACAAACCTTTTCACCTTCCCTTTGGATGAAAACATTTATATTTGACCTCCGTTTTTGGAGGATATTAACTCTAAGTATGAAATTCTTGGTTGATTTTAAAAAAAAACTTTCGGCTATTATAAGGCATTATTACATTATCTCCTCAATTTTATAGTTTTTGTCTATGAGTCAGTCTCAGCCTTACTGTACTTCTTTGAAGGTAATGTGTCTTTTTCTCTGTTAGTTTTAATACTTTTTTCTTTGTCATTGGTTTTTTAAAAGTTTGACTATTATATACTTGGCCGTGGCTTTCTTTTTATTTGTTCTGGCTGGAGTTCTTAGAGCTTCTTCAATGCTGTCTTTGTTAGCTGTATACATCCAAAATATTTATTTCTAGAAATTCTTGAAAATTATCTCTTAAAAGACTTTATTTTCCCCTCTTGTTCCTCTCTTTTTGTGAATTTATTTTAGATTATTTGACCCAGTCCCAAATTCTTACATTCTGTTTCTTTTCTTTTTACTTTTCTTCTCCTGTGCTTCATTTAGACATTTTGTTTTGATTTTGTGAGTTTACTAATTCTGCCTTCTGCTGTTTCTAATGTGCTATTACACCCAACCAGTAAATACAAAATATCAAATACTGTATGTTTATTTCTAGAGTTCCTATTTGACTCTGTTTTTAAAGATTTCCATTCATTGCTGAAATTCTCTTTTAATCTATTTTGTCCATTTCCCTTTTATTTTTCTTAACATATTAATCATAGTTATTTTAAAGTTCTTTTCTGCTAACTCTAATATTTAGATTATGTATGGATTTACTTCTATTGTCTAATTATTGGTCAGATTTTTTATTGCCACTAAACATGTATTCTTTTCATTGTGTATAAATGGACTCTAGAAGCTCCAATGATATTATTTTGCCCAGAGATTATTCACCCTTTCCTAAGTTAGGCAGAATGCATACAGAGCTGACTACATCAACCGTCAGACATTAAGCTGATTTGTAGTTAGACTTAGTCTGTTTGTTATTTGTGTTGTACTTTGGGTTTGCCATCCTGGCCTTTTAATTGAGAACTTAGAAGATCTCTGTCTCCTCAGGGAAGACCAGTCATATGTTTAAGGTAGGCTCCTTTTCTTTAGAAGAACTTGTTGCTTTAAGAACTCCAAAATTGTGGGGGATTTCAAAATTGCCTATTAGAATTTTCCAGTCCACGCCTCTGGTTTTTTTATTTTGCTACAACACATAGCAAATGTCCACAGGGAAAACTGGCCATACATGTGAGATATTTCTAGACTCAAAATTTTCACACTGGCCTCAGTGACTATCAAAAGCTTTGCCTTTTTCTTTTTTTCTCAGTCAAATCCCTCTGTCTGGACTAAACCTAATCCACAACTTTGCCCAGAATGAGCAAATGCCTCAGGGAAATAAAAACAACAACAACAACAACAAAAACAACGACAACAACAAACAGCACTCATCTGCTGGTTTTACTTCCCTAGGATTTTAATTTGTTTAATTCTTCACTTTCAGAATGTTACTCTGTCATGGTCTCCTATATTTTACTCGGGGGCGGAACTCATTACTCAAGAGCAGAACCTATGTCTCAGAACCCATTCCAAACTTGAAACAGATATAGATTAGTTTCTGAAATATGATTGAAGCTGAAAGATGTAATCTTTAAAAGATGTTAATGGCTGTTTTCACATGATACAAATTAAACCTACTACAGTGGCAGACAAAATAAGTCAACATGCAGATAACAACCAAACAGAAAAAGGAGAGAGTCCTGATGGTGTTCCAGAATGCTGGTTGTTCCTAAGGCTCAGCTGAATCTTTTCTTTGTTCAAAGCTTGGTGGTTCAATAACTCTTTTGATTTTGAGGAATCCTACTCTCCTTGAAACAAATTCTCTCTTTTGCTTTTAAGTATGATTAAATTGGTTTTCCATCACTTGCAATAAAAGTCTTAATACTATATTTCATACTATTACATGTGTTGACACAAATAATAATGTTGTTATTATTGTCATTTGAGGGGGGGTTATTTTTTAAAGTTTACCCTGGATTTCCATGACTTGCAATAATGATGACAGCTGTGACATCTTGCTGCACACACGCTTACCTAACATAGTTTCTCATCCATTTCTAATGTGATGCTTCTAATCTTCAGGGGTCTTGGAAATCTCATAGCTAAATAAACTAGAAGTGTACATAACATAAGAAGAAGTAAGATCTGAATGAGGCCAGGAGGAGCTCTCTTGTGCAAAAGTTTTAGTGCATTGGAATTTAGATCTCTTTTTGTTTATATTCCTGGTTTTGGCAAGTTCTTAGTAGATGAACTTGCCCAACTGCTGATTTCTGATTAAAATAGCTTTTAAAAAACTTTATTTGGTTGCTTTTCTCACCAGGAGTTGGCCTCTTTGGTAAATTACTGACCTATGGAGGTAGGACAAGCCAATTATATTCAATACACAAAGAGAAAAAAACAATTCAATTTTTTAAGATTATCTAACTTATATTCAAACTAACATGACTAAAAATTGAGAACAGGAAATGTCACCGTATTTAACACATTACATCTGTAAAAATTTTTTAAAACGCTTTAATTTGTTGTTGTGGCGGGCTTTGGGAGAAGTGTTAAGAATGAGGAAACAGCGCAGGGGAAGGAAGAGAAAAAAAGAAAAAAGACAATAGATAAGATTGAAAAAAATAAAATCACCCTGAAGGTGATTAAATGTGACCAGGAAGGCAAGTCAAGAAGCTTCTTGGGTAAGGCTTAACTTGGTTTCTGTTCGGGCTTAGGAATATGTTGACTTAGGAATATGTTGTATGTGATCACCTATCAGCACTGCTTTGGAAGTGATAACTCTCTGGCTAAACATGATCATGGTGCTTAATTTTCTACTTGATTTTTACCACAACCACCTTGTCCCCCACCCCTGAAAAGTTTGAAGGAATATAACAAAAGATTATTCTGAAGACTTAAATAGCTATGAGCTGTGATGTTACTTCACAGACAGGAAGAAATAAAACCACAAACAGGACAGTTAAAAGGCCTGCTAATGCTGAGTTGTGTGGCATACTCAGTGTAAACTATTGGTAAGGAGCTAGGCCTTGAAATTAGAGAGTCTTGGATTTGAAAAGCAGTTCTATAACTCACCAGCTGTCTGACATTGGCAAATTAACTTAAATTCCCTAAGTTTCAAATTCCTCATCCAGAAAATGAAGATGGTAATGACAATTCCTAGTGTTATAAAAATTAAATGAGCAAATGTATGTGGAACATGTAGCATAAGGTTTAGTACATAGTGGAAAATAAAGGATAATGATTATCATTCATTATTTACAGGTGAAGAAACAGTAAAACAGCTTGGCTTTTGTTTGTTTTTGATTTTACAAGACTGGAACTAATCACAGAAAGTGATGCAATTTTTCCCAGTTGAACATAAGGCAAAACCCAATTTCTATTGCTTTTTTCCTTAGGCCAGTGGACACTTCACTATTATAGTCTTTGAATTGATTTTTCTGGAGTAACTTCATCTTGACCAGAGCTGCCTAATTATGCTGCCGACTTCAGGCAGCAAGTTTTTTCTAAGTTTGGTGGATTTGTTGGCATTGTTTTTCCATCTAAAAATTTCTTATTATTGACACATTCCATTGTTAGTACAAGAAGAAAAGTTCAACACCCACCTGTCCCATGCATCCTCAGCTTATGTAACTATGTTTTAGATTAGAAATTTTTTTCTAAGACCTGGGTCTTCAGTCAGGAATTATGTGATTGAGACCTAAGTTGGGAGCTAGCTCCTCTACTAGTTGGAACTGGGCTAGCTTTGAACCAGCAGTAATCTACCCATTGAGGGTGTCTGTTTAAAGCAGCAAAGTGGCTGTTCCTATAAGGATTGGCATTAGAAAGAATCTACTATGTTATATATATTTGCTCTATTTTTTGTTTGCGTTCTTTCTTATAAATACATAATATTTGTATCTATACATAAGCATATAGCAGAGTTACTAATTCTCATGGGTTAATTTATGGCAGGCAGCTTAGCACTCAGAAAATAAAGCACTGAATTTTATTATTTGACAAGGCTTAAACATATGAAGTACACAACCCATAAGTACCATTACACAGGTATCAAGTCAAAGGCCCAATGTGGGGTCAATGAATATGGACAGAAACACTGACACAGGGCTTGTTAATCCCCAGAAGTTGTCTGCAAAACTTGTATGTATATATCTGTATGTATGCAAATATTCATTTATCTAAACATTTCCATAGTTTCATCAAGTAAGGTATAAGACTTGTACTTTCATTTTTATCAATTAATTTTTAAAAGATAGTCACTGGAGGAATATAAGAGGAACTAACAAAGGGCTAAACTACATTTGAGAATGTACAAATTTCAAGATGTGCTGCCCATTTCCTGGGTGGAGGTTAAAATACAAAAAGAAACACGAAAACGGTAGTCATAGATTATGGAAACAGGATTTGCAATAAGAAGTAGCTTGCCAGGTCCCCACATTTTGTGGTTAGGAACTGGTTGTGGATTTTTCAGGTGGTGGAGATAGAGGATGTGAGATTGCATTTTCTTTTATCAAAGTGGCAAAGCGACTAGAACATGGGTGTTCTAGTTTTTTAATTCCAGCAAAGCAAACACAAACTCTCAAGAACTTTCTTTTTCTTTGCTCCTGTGCCTAGACCTCTCTTGAGGCACTTTCTGGGAAATGCTGGGAAGACTAGGAATGCTGCAAGCATGACCCAAGTGCCTCAGACCAGAGGATCTGGCTAGCATCCAGCTCAGAGAGAGTTGAGTTGCAGCAAGTTCTGTGCAGTGTCGGTTGTGATTTCATGGAGGTGGAGGCTGTCTCTCTTTATAGCATTCAGTCTAGTTAGCGTCTGCTACAAATTTGGAAGTCTGTGTTTCTTCCTTGCAGAAATGCCTCAGCAGCACCGTATCTTTCTAACATGAGCGAGGTGTCTTTGAGAGGCGATTCTTCTCTTGTCCCTTTGCAGCTCACCACCGTGTCAGGCTTCTTGTCTGCTCACAGACTTCACTGCGATTCCAGCGTTATCCGCACTCCCTTCAGCTTCTCCTGAAAGCCCACCCCCGCGAAGCTGACGAAGGGAGTACATTAACGCGCAGTTCTTGTGCCAGGTGGTCAAACAGGAGATCATCTCTACCCAACTAACTTTTGCTGCGCTCTGATATTCAATCTCGATCTCCGTTCCCTCCTTGCCTCTCCTGCTGTCTGCATAGGCTGAATTTCACAAAAACTTTAAGAGAGCTTCCTCCTAGCGCTGCTGGGGACAGTGCCTAGGGGCCGGTTTTCCGCAGGGGAAACCCAAACAGAGACGACCTTAAAGGTTTCTTGCTCTCTTGATTGTTTCACACACTTGTGCCCATGTGCAAACAGCTACATTTTATGTTTAAAGTGCGAAAGGAGTGAGTGAAATGCGGGAACTAAGTTAATGAAAAATGATTCTCGACGAAACTGTCAAAATCCCGTCTGTATGACGGGTATGTGTTCAAGTACTTCTTAACCGAAGAGGGAAAAAGGTCAAACTCCGCCTACATGTGGCATATTCTACGCAGGATCTGAGACTCCAAGAAGCAGCGGAAACGTGGCTGGAGAAAGCTACAGGTTTCGCCATCCCTAAAGCCAAATCCTAGAAGGAGCAAGTGGTTTTCTCCCTTGCGTGCTTCTGGAGCAGTGGGGGGGGGGGGGGGAGGCTGTCAGTAGATTGTAACATCCCTCTCTGCCTTCCTCTGCCTCACATCCCTTCAACAGTTCTTTCTAATCTTGCCGGCTCCCATTAAATAGCAGGAATAGTTTCTTGGCACATCCCCTCACTCGTAACCACAAAGTTTTTGCTTCATCCTGGCCAACGCCCCCACCTAGTGGTTTAGGTTTGCCTATTTTGCTTCCTTCTGTGGTTCTAAGAGAAATAATGAAGTCTAGCTAGACTCGATATGGGTGGGTGGAGTGAAAGGATGGGACGGACCATTTAAAGTGTGGTACAAAGGTTTTATATTACCTGACTAGTGCTGGCTACTAGGAACCAGAGAAGAGGAAAGAAAGAGAAGGTTGTACGTGTGTCCTCAGGGTGAGTGCTGCAACCCAGATGTACCCAGAGGATGTTGGAGAGCTGCCACCTAGTTAAAGGTGTACCCTCACTGTTAATGCATGAATGTGTTTTATTTTCATCATAACACTTAACAGTATATGAACGCATGTTAATTATTTACTTGTTCATGTGATTATTGTTTGTCTACCTCTTCTAAAATGTACGCTGCTTGAAAATTGGGTCTGGATTTACCCTGTTGGCTGATATACTCAAAGCCTAAGTATTTCGCTCAAAGAGTAGGCACTCTAATTTGGCCTGCCTGCCTGGTTTACAGAGGAGGAATTAAAAGAAATTGGACTAGAATTGTGTCACCCTGGGTAAGAAGCTCTTCTTTCAAAGGTTCTCAATTATTCTGGGAGAGCCAGATAATCTCCAGGTCTAGACAGAAAAACAGTCTTTAAAATATGCTTACATTTAACCTGATAAAGTCAATTGCAATGTAGTTTTTTTTTTTTATTTTTTTATTTTCATTAGATGCATATTACCTGCCAAACACTGAGGTAGGTCCTGGGAACTCATAGCTGGGATCACTTAGCTCACAGGGATGAAAGTACAATATTCTTTTCTGCAGCTTTTTAAAAAAACTCTGACTTGTGCTTCTGCCCTACATTCGTTTCTGTTAAGGTTGGAGGAGGATCTGAGCACAGGGGGATCTGCTCCAGGGTCATGGGACCTAGGTATTGGTATTGCTGCATATAATTGATCCCCTGATGCATTTGTTGAAGGTGGAAAAGACGAACTGATGGTGTTGGTGGTGATGGTCCCAGAGCTATTCTTTTTTCCCCTTGAATAATGATGGCCTCCTTTCTAGGCAGGTTGTGGAAGGCAATGTGCTCACTATGAACTGTTTTCCAAAGGCACTGACTGCACTGCTGAGCTGCTGGAGCAGGAGGGTGTAGCAGAAGGCTTAATTTCCCATACAGTGAGCTTCCTTGTGATACTTTTACATTTTTGCAGATAGCTTTTTTTTTTTCCTTGTTGACACACAGTTAAAGGGGAGGGATTGAAAGAAAAGCACATATTTCTAATACCAGGTATAAAAAATTAGTTTGTATTGTACCAAGAGTTAAGTATGACTTGATTCCGGAAGTATAAAATGCACTGTTGGCCCTTTCCTTCTAAGGCTATATTACTGGCGCCTTCTTCTAACCTGGGTGTGGTCCGCAGAACTGGATAGAATTCCAGAGTGAAGAGGTCAGAGACTGGTGCTGGCTCCGATTAGCACTGGCCTGCCTGAGTGGGAGGTGGTAGGTAGTTGCCTAGGAAGGAACTCAGTCATTGTGCCTGTTTCCCCAGTTGAGAGTGTGGGTTTAACTGGAGGGACACACCACAAGCTCGGAAGGAGAGCGAGCCAAGGACAGGACGCCCTCATCCCCATTCTCTGCCCAAACTACGGCACCTGGAGTCAGGATCCGAAGGGGGGCTAGGGGATAGAAAATGGGGAAAGAGGGCGGTAGGACCCGGCGGGAGCTTTCTTGGTCGGGGTGGGAACCCAGAGGGAGGAAAGAAGGGAGGGCAGAAAAGGGAAGGTGATGGGGAGCGAGCAACCGCACTCACCGCGCCGCACGAGTTACACGGCTTGGGCGGACCGGACCTGGACTGTATAAAAGGAGCCCATCTGCTTCGTGGCTCATACGCTCCTCCTGGGTTGGCGCACACCGCTTCCCTCCAGCTCACCCAGAAACCTGCCCCTTCCCCGCGTGCCAAGCTAGGTTCCCCAGACCAGTGCTGCCCAGCGGCATGACTCCGAGCGGTACCAGTGGGACCGAGGTGGCCGCGGCGGCAACGCGGTGCGAGCAGCCGCAGCCCCAGCCCTCGAGTCCCCCCTCGTGCGGCCCCGTCTCCGCGGGGCAGCTAGCCGGAGTGGCCAGCGCGTGAAAAGAAGGGAGGGCAGAGCTCCGGCGCGAGGCGCGGCACAGCACAGCTCCCAGACTTCACCCCACCCAACTCTGGCGGCCGCCGCCGCCGCAGGAAACTGCCACAGCCTGGGGAAGGGGGCGGGAATGCAAGACCAGGACCCCTCGCTGGCCCGCACGCTCTGGTCTCAACACCTAGGAAACTCCTGCGGGCCGATTCTGCAGATCAAGGAGCGCCCGGGTTAGGAGACGCTCAGCCCCGAGCAATTAGGGGTAAGAGACCCCACCTGACTAATGCTCCCTCCTCAAACAATAAATCACCCTCCACCACGAGACACTCAGGTGGAAGCTGGAGCGGGGCTCGGTGGGCCAGTCCTTAGCAAGACGGGGCGTGGAGAAGAGCAGCCAGAGACGCGGCGACAGCGCAAGGCGCACTGGAAGTGTAGGGAACGCGCTCGCCTGCCTCGGCTGCCGCGCCCTTGACCTCTTGTTTCAGCTGGGGACGTGGGTGGAGGAGTAACTGAGGAACCCACGGAACTAACTAGCAACTGGGGGACAAGACTGTGGCCTCTTGTACGGTCCTTCCGCCCTCTCCCTTGTCCGTTCCATGCTCGAGAGCTGCGCCCAGGGCGAGGAGAGACATGGAGGAAACCGGCGCTCAGTGCGCCCCGCCGCCGCCTGCGGGCTCCCAGATTGGGGTTTCTCAAGCCAACCTTTCCGCTGCTCCCTCCCAAAACTGCAGCGCCGAGGGCTACATTTACCAGGACTCCATCGCCTTGCCCTGGAAAGTACTACTGGTCATGCTGCTGGCGCTCATCACCTTGGCCACCACGCTCTCCAACGCGTTTGTGATCGCCACTGTGTACCGGACGCGGAAGCTACATACCCCGGCCAACTACCTGATTGCCTCCCTGGCGGTCACCGACCTGCTCGTATCCATCCTGGTGATGCCCATCAGCACCATGTATACGGTCACTGGCCGCTGGACCTTGGGCCAAGTGGTCTGCGACTTGTGGCTGTCGTCGGACATCACCTGTTGCACTGCTTCCATTCTGCACCTGTGTGTCATCGCCCTGGACCGCTACTGGGCCATCACCGACGCTGTGGAGTACTCAGCTAAAAGGACTCCCAGGAGGGCAGCGGTGATGATCGTGCTGGTATGGGTTTTCTCCATCTCCATCTCGCTGCCACCCTTCTTCTGGCGTCAAGCCAAAGCCGAGGAGGAGGTGTCGGACTGTGTAGTGAACACCGACCACATCCTCTATACCGTCTACTCCACGGTGGGCGCTTTCTATTTCCCCACCCTGCTCCTCATCGCCCTCTATGGCCGCATCTATGTGGAAGCCCGCTCCCGGATTTTGAAACAGACTCCCAATAAGACCGGCAAGCGTTTGACCCGAGCCCAGCTGATAACCGACTCCCCTGGGTCCACGTCTTCAGTCACCTCCATTAACTCGCGGGCTCCCGACGTGCCCAGCGAATCCGGGTCTCCTGTGTATGTGAACCAAGTCAAAGTGCGGGTCTCCGATGCCCTGCTGGAAAAGAAGAAACTCATGGCCGCTAGGGAGCGCAAAGCCACAAAGACCCTGGGGATCATTTTGGGAGCGTTTATTGTATGTTGGCTCCCCTTCTTCATCATCTCTCTGGTGATGCCTATCTGCAAGCGTGCCTGCTGGTTCCACCTGGCCATCTTTGACTTCTTCACGTGGCTGGGCTATCTCAACTCCCTCATCAACCCCATTATCTATACCATGTCCAATGAGGACTTCAAACAAGCGTTCCATAAACTGATACGTTTTAAGTGCACACGTTGACTTGTCAATTGCATTGGGGTCGCCTAAGCGGCCATTGGGGACCATGTTGTGTCTGGTTCCACAGGTAGGTCGACTCTTCTTTCCCTGTTACTGGGTCAGAGTGAGGCGCCCTCTTCTGGGCAAGGGCAATGGATCCTAAGAAGCCAGGACAGCCTTGAGAGAGAGAGAGCTCTGAAAGAACTGTTCAAAATAAAAATAAAGCTTCCCGGCTGAGGAGGAGGCTCACTTTCTCCCCTCAAACCCCAGGCTCAGCACTGACCCTGCGGCAGCCAATCACAAGGGGGTTTTGCAACTTTTAAAAAATCTATAATGGAAAGGTGATTTCTGCCCTCCTTTGGTGTCATGGATGATGCCTTCTAGAACCAGTGGTACCTGTAGTTGTTGTCTGAAGCCTGTCTGAGACAGATACATACAGCCTGGCAGTACTTGAACT
This sequence comes from Rousettus aegyptiacus, assembly GCF_014176215.1. Classification (NCBI taxonomy): domain Eukaryota; kingdom Metazoa; phylum Chordata; class Mammalia; order Chiroptera; family Pteropodidae; genus Rousettus; species Rousettus aegyptiacus. The sequence goes on along the minus strand of NW_023416284.1, from coordinate 122,466,046 downwards.
AGACACTTAACACCCTGTGTTTTGGGGAGAATTTTATGTTACAGCTTCATTTAAGAACAGTTACTTTGGCATCCTTCAGTCTTCAGTTATTTGTTTATTTAAACTTGGTCGGAGAAACTTGTGGATTTGGTGCTTCAAACCCCATGTGTGGCTTGTATGGCACAGAGAAACCTTGAAGAGTTAACAACAAAATTCTGATACTAAGATCTCTATTTTTATTATAATTGAAACTATATGGGGTGGGTGGGTGGGTGATAGGGAATGTTAAATTGAGAACCAACACTTATGATTGTTTGTTTTCTGCAGATCTGTAATTTTTTAAATTCCTATTTAGTGATTGTCAAACCACATTTCTAACAACTTAAACAAAACATTATGTGTGCTAGTGCCAAAGTCTGCAGATTGCTTTATTTTTCTTCCTAATTTCATGTACCTGTCACTTTACACATTCAAATCCCCATAAATGGAGGATATGATGGGTGACTCAGCCCAAGCTGCTGTTCAATTTCTTATTAAATGCAGTCGATATAACTGGTGATATTAGATAGATACTGCTCCTTAACAAGAAAAGTATCTTTATTCCTTATCCAATTCAGTGAGATGTGAAGGAGACTGATGAATAGGAATGGTTCTTATATAATTAAGGAATAAGGGACAATAGGAAGATGTATATTTTGACTTGTAAAAAATCTTAAATGCATGAGACTTTTTTCTGATAGTCATTTGCACTCTCCTTCCCATCCGTAATTCCGTTGTGTGCTAACATATCAAATAACCAAGAGAACTATATCCTTTCTCCAAAAATCTTCAAAATGCAGTAAGAACCCTAAAAACTATATTAAAGAAAAAAAAACTGATTTCTTCATCCTTTCTATTGAAATTTGGGTAGGAAAAAAGATTACTAGAAAATTATATGTAAGGATTTTAGAAAGCTTAGAGAAGCTAAAACTGAGCCTGTTTTCTTTATAACTCACAGACTCCAACCTCAGATTTACTAGGTAATCACTAAATTGACAAGCTTTTGAAGCTCGGAAATTTGTCACTGATCTGACACCTCAATGAATATAATAATAACAGTAACACCTTAAATTTATCTGTCTTTTCAAATTGAAACAATACTAACTTGTTTCTCAAATTTACTCCAAGGACTCCACAACACAGGGCAAAATTATACACTAAAAGAGGAAAAATGCATAATCTAAATAAAAAGGAGTGGCCCTGAAAGGTTATCTGCACAGAAAATAATATGTATGTGGAACATTTAATATGCCAAAGAAGATTCACACTCCTTTGTTCAGAGAGCTTTCTGCAGTTGATACCTTTTGTCTGCAGAAGCAAGTTTGTCTTTGTAAAATGAATTCACTCCCTGCTTGAAGATCCCCAGTCCAGACCGTAAGACAATAGATGTATTGACCTGAAGTACACTGCTTGCCTGCTGTGCAGACCTTCATTCTGGGGTAATGACTCTTGATAGCATACTATTCAAGGGTTGACACATAAACTGTTAAAAAAAAAAAAAAGAAAGAAAAGGAATTTTGATAAACATTTACATCAGTTACTGGAGTAAAATAAAATTTTAAGAATTAGATAATCCTATACTTCTGCTGTATCCCCCAGTTTCTTTGTTCTTTTTTTGTGACATTTCTCCTATGGAGAAATCTAATTTACTATTGATAGGAGTGTGCATAAAGAATGGTATTTGTTCTTATATTATTATATTTGTTTTTGTTTATGCAACTATATTTTTTTCTGGGCCTAAGGAGAAATTAAGTCAACCTCTAGGCACCTGAGGGGGAAAAATTAATCGGAACAAATAGCCACTTACAAATGATTTCTTTATTTGGTACCTACAATGATTGTGTCCTTATATTAACAAAACATGGTCAATTTAGTCAAAGGGAATGTTTGCCTTTCTTGTAGATTACTCACCTACATTTTTGCTTGACTATTTGGCTGAACTGACTGGATTTGGGGCACATTATGTGTAGTAGAAGCTTGCAAACCCTTGTATTTATAAGAGATCTAGAATCATCCAGCATTGCACATGATTATGCAAAATGTATTGTTCATCCCAGGGGTATATAGTTAAGACTGTTAAGCTCCTTTTCAATTACTGCTGCCTATAGCATAGTTTGTTTCATAAACTAGACATATGGCTATTTTGCAGAACATGAAATGGAGATGGAAATGTTTAACTTTCATAGAAATGAAAATATATTTTCATTGTCTGTGGTAACAAATAACATTTTCCATATTGTTTAATTGCACAAATTTTCACACAAATATATGAATGTATGCTCATCCAAAAATACTGAGATTGTCTTGTGTTTCTAGGAATTTTAGAGTTTCCTTTTTAAAAATGGACACTATATCCACGAATGAATGGTTATTGAATTCAACAGATTTCCTACAGAACAATAGCCTTCACTTTTCTCTATATTATCTTAGTTTTATCTTCTTTAACCAGGAAACCCAGAGATAACTATTATTCACTCAAACCGTAAAATCTCAGATTGTATGTTCCATGGAGTTGCTGTGACTGAAAATTGCCTTTGGTGTTCCACCTTTCAACAAATGTGTATTTGGAAATGAAATTTAGGAAAATAATGAAATAAAAGTCCTTTTGTGTTCTAAAAAGCTTTGGTAGTAATTCTATTATTACAGAAAGATTGATTCTTTGGTTCTGGGTGACCTTTAAGGTTTTGAGCCTTCAAGAGAGAATAAATGATGTTAATGATACTGTGATGGACTGGCATGTGCAGCCATGATTTGGGTCGATTTAGTTTATACCTGTAGGAAGACTTTAAAAGGAATTAGATCTTATTCTCACGTTCTGCAAGGAGAGTAAGTCAGGTTCACTATCATAAGAATTTTCCAGATCGGCATTCTAGGATAGATAGTAAAATATCAAGGTACTGTATGGTTCTTGAAATATAGAAGAAGGAAAAAGAGGAGCTGAATTAGAAGCAGGCTTGAGAGAGACAGAAGAGAAGGAGACTGACTTTTCTGAACACCAGAGAAGTTGGCAGAAAAATAGCTTTTGGAATCAGAAAGTCCTAGGTTTAAACTGCAAATAGGGCATGTTATAGCTATGTGGTTCTCCTCAAATGCAGCCTACTTGTAGTTTGTTGCAAAGGCTTAGAGACTGTACATGTAAGGCACCTATCAAAATACCTGACACTTTTTGGCTCTCAGAAGATGATACCTCCTTTTCAGTCATTTTCCCCCATTGCAGATACAGGGCACTTATAACATAGAAACTGAGGGCTATCTGAAAGAGATTAGGCTGAGGAAGAACAAACTAGTTTTGAATAGGAGAAACTTGACTAAACTAGAAGTGACTGAAGTTTAGAAACTTTCACACTTACTTCCTTAGGTGACATAGAGCCCAAAGGCCAAAAGAGAACATGAGAGATGGTTTTTACAGGCTCTAGTGGCCAAGAGGAAATTGACAAATATTTTTATTTCCTATAGCATCTTCTTATTGACTTTTAATTTCTCCTTCTCCCTTGTCTAGAGATTTCTAGCTGTCTTCTCAGAGACCAGACTCCCTCACCACATCTACATCTTTTTCAATGTCTCATTTTCCTCTTCTCTGCTTTCTTCTTACCCATGCAAAGCCATGAATTATTGATAACTAATGATAATGTGTTGATTTAATTTTCTTCTTTTACCTGCGGAGGGATGGTTAAGTAACCCAGAGTTGTTACATTATATAAAAGGAAATTGTTGATCCAAATTAATGTGTAATTAGTGAGGGCAAAAGTTTCAAGTGAGGCATCTACTGGAGTTTAGAAGGGAAGAGGCTGGTCTGGGAAGAGGTGTGGAGAGTGAAGCTTCTTCACCTTTCATCAAAGCCCATCCCTGAATGTTCCACCAGGGGGCAGAGTACCTCTGAGTTGTTTGAGGGATACCAGCGCTCACCTTTCTTAGTCTAACTCCCTCTTCTTGGATACTGCAAAGGGTATTAATGTTTCCAGACTCAGTAAAAACAAAAATCTATAAGCCATGGGAAGGAGGGCTTATTATTTATTTTATATAGTAGATTTTTCAGAGCTATAAGTTTACACAGAGGATCCCAAAAACAAACCTAAAGTTTTTCTTCATGTATGCAAACTCAATTACTTTCTTATTCATCTCTAGTTTTGGAGTAATGCTAAAATCCTAGTATTCTTAAAATATTGTGACCTCTGATTAGTGGGGCATTAGGTAAAGTCAAAAGTTAGAAGACAAATAATTTATATTCAAAGTAAAAGGAATTAATTATTTACTTAAACGTATCTTCACCACTATGTTTTTCTCATCACTGTTTTTCAAAATTTCGTTGGTTTGAGATTGATATACCCATAGTTTAAAGGCAGAACACTTGCCATTTACCTTTTAAAGAGAGGCTGCTTTTTTCGCACAGAAGTAAGGTGCATTCATATGTCAGTTTTTCCCAGAAGGCAGACTTTCAAGTCTGTGTAATTTTGGCATTTACTTTAAAAACAGGGATATATAAATGTGAGTATAATCTATGTATCACAAAAATAAATTTCTGTGTCAGAAAATGATCATATAAAATTAAAATTAAGTGAGAGTGAGGTCATATCATTGCATTCTTCCTTAACTGTTACTTCCTAGCATTTTTCATTATCCCCAGTGGGGAGTTTTCTATGTGCCATTTCACACATCTGTCAGTTAAATTGAACTTTCAAAGTCAACATTCACATTTTAGGATTATACAAGGATTTTCACTGCTTCCTGAGAGAAAACCAGTCCCTGGAGTTGGGTCAGCTGACGAAGGGAGTGTCAACAATAGTTCAAGCATAGTTTGTAAAACAAAATGCCCATTTCTTTTGATTTATTTGAACATATTTCAAAAGAGGAGAAATCTTTCAAAACTACTAACTATGCGACAGGAATGGTCTTGTAATATTTCTTGTACTTAAAATGAACAGACGGTAATGTAGGGATCCATTTACGGTAAATGCTTAAAAGAATCTGCATGTGGCTTGCTTAAATGATGCATTAAGGCATGAGTCACATCCTTTCTGACTCTGTGGGAACATTCCAGACACTGGCCTTTGATTGGTCAGCCAATATTGGGATAACTAGACTTCAGGGTATCTCTTGCTCACAAGTGTGATGATGGGACTGCAGTGATAGGGCCATTCATAAAGGCTTGGTTACTTGGTCCAGGAGCCATGCCCAGGTGACTTTTGTAAACACGTGTTGTTGTCTTTTACAAGCCCATTTGCTAATTCAGTTTGTAATTATGTACCTAGACCTATAACTCTCCCTGTCATTCATCAATCCATTCTATTTCTTTGAAAAATATCAATGGATTCAGCCCTGGGCTGATTTGATTTTGTAGAGAATTGCTTTTATGGCTCTTTATCTTTCCATCCCAGTCTTGCCTGGCTATAAGATCCTTGAGCCCACTCCTTTTTTTTTTTTTTTTTTTTCCTGCTCCTCAGAGGCCTTTCCTACAGAGCATATCATGTTGGGGTAGTCATGCAGTGGGAAGTTTGGAATCAGGTACTGGCACACATGGGTAAAGCAAGAACCAGTCTTTGAAATTAGAAAGAACTGAGTTTAAGTTCATGTTTTCTAACCATGAGCAAGTTCCTCTGTAGATATAATAATACATACCTCTATGTTTGCAGGTAAAAATTAAATGGGATAATGCAGTTGTTTTCAACCTTGGCTTCACATTTTATTTATCAAGGGAGTTTTAAAAATACCTTTGGTCAGACCCTGTCTCAGACTAATTAAATTACATTATCCGAAGTAGGGCCTGATGTGCTTATTTAAAAATTTTTCTCTAGATAATTCCAATGCGTGACAGGGTCAGACCCACTGAGATATGTATATAAAGCTCTTAGAATGATGCTTGGCACACGGAGGATCTGTAGGTATGAAAGAGGTCCCTGAATGAAACTGAAAGTCACATGGATTTGTTTTTTGACATTGGTTCTTCTCAAAATTTAATGGACATATGAATCACCTGGGGAGTTGGTTAAAATGTAAATTCTAATTCGATAGGTCTAGGTGAGATTCTGCATTCCTGAAGGGCTCTCAGAAGATGCTGATGATGCTCTCCCATTTTCCACACTTACTTTGAGTAATAAGGATCTACAGGAAAGCATAGCTTAGTTATAAAGCATTGGACATTTCCTAAGAAGATATTTTAAACAACACAAAACAAAAGCAACATAAAACTTGCAAATGAGAAAATGTGCTTTGTAATGTACAATAGGCTGTGTTTTCCTGAATTGTTCAAATAGTATTCATGTCTCAGCTTCAGCAGCTGTTAAATATTTCCCTTTACATGCTTTCTTTCAGATTCTTCAAGTTGTCAGTCTGTCCTAAAACTAAGAGCTTATTTCTGGATCTGAATCAGCAAAGCATGACCCTCAGATTCAGTCCTTTGTTTTTATATCACTTTCAAATAAGGACTTTGTCTTTTGTTTTTTTAAAAAAATACATAAATATATTTAAACTTACAAAACAAATGATAAAACAATAAATAAAGCAAAGAAATAACAATTGTCAACATGGCGAATGGCACCATTTTCTTGGTAATCTATTTTATTTAGTCAACTCACTTGGATTTCTTCTGTTAACATGCACACATACACACACAAATACATTTACATATTATATAGATTTTATCTTTTGTAAATACAAGTAACTATTTAATCAAAGGTGAAAGAGGTATGCTTTCCATCCATTATATTTGATTTTTATTGTATTTTAGAGACTTAATATCCAACAGCCTTTGGATTTCAAGGAAAACCCCTCCTTATTTTTATTCCAAAAATAGTTTATGAGTTTTTTTTCAGTTAAAGTAATTTATTTATGAGAAATGTTTGTTAATTTCTCAGCACCCAACCATAAATCTGAAGACACTGTTGAGCTTTCTAGGTTTGGAATAGAATCAGTTTCCTACTTTAGAACAGATCCTGTTTTTAGTTTTTTACTTGAGTGTTTAAAGTTAAAGGAATAGCGTCAGTGTCCAAGAAGATTTTTATTCTAGCGTACAAAACAAAGTGTTTCATCTCCTCAATATATAATCATGATGCTTGGCGTTGGATTCTAGCAAAGACACACTGCTGGGAATTGAACTGCTGCATTTCACAAGGCACAGAGGTTGGGGAGGAAACTGTCATTGAACATTCACTCTGGGCCACAAACTTTAAAGAACTGCCCTCCAGCTTTAGTCCTCATGACATTATCATGAAATAGGTATTATTGTTCTTTTATTATTATGTTATCATCATCACAATCATGAACACGATATCACAACAGTTTCATCCAGTTCTGTGGTTTAGAGAATTATGGGAACAGGCACAGTTGAATCATTCATATTCAGACTTGGGAAGAAAACCGCATTATTAGAGCTGTTTCACTTAGCCTTCAAGAATAGTGTTTCTAAATGATGATCTGAAGCATTAAAGTAGCCTAGAACTTTAGGGATTGACTTGTAAGTACAATATTGTATCTAGGGAACACAGATTTCCTTCTTGGTCTGCTCCTAAATTCCTGTCCGTGTGACCATCTATAATCTTGACCAACGAGGGTACACGTCATGCCCATGGACCTCTTCCAAGGGAGTTGGTATGTATAAAAATGTACCTTTAAACTTCTGGATATGGCAATATTAAATATAGATGCTCCTGCTGTGATGAGTAATGCATAACAGGAGGTATTTTTCCTTTTATGGAAACTTACCGAGGGATACATGTGTTAAAAATTTGGGTACTTGGGCCATTATGCCTATTTTTACATGGAGTAAAATTTCTAAGTAAAAGTAAATTTAGGCAAGTAACAGAATGCTTGAAAATATTAGGGATGTTTCTGTATTATATAGGTAAAACTTCTAAATTAATGCTTATTTTCTCTCTCTTTTACAATTGTGTGTTTTATTAACACAGCCCCTCTTTGCCAAGAGCTTCACATTATTTTCCTCTCCCTTCTCTATTTCCCCAACCAAAACCCTAAACATTACCACAGACAACAAAACCAATAAATCCTAAAGAGTGGAACTTATCAATATTCACAAAACTGACTTAAAATTAAAACACTTAGAGTAGATATAAAAGATTTGCTATTATTAAGGAGTAAACACTACAGTAGTAAGTTTGCAAGGCTGTAGAATGAGCTTGGGTTTAGATGAAAAAAAAAATGTATCTAAACTGGAGAAAATTCTGCCCCAAATCCTTTTTGCCCTGTGTCTTTGATTATCACCCATTTTTAGTTGAAACAAAAAGTACATGACACAGAAACTTTAGTAAATTTGGAATTAGAATCCAAATCCAGGCTGACCTTGGCTCAAATTTTAGATTTTTCACTTGCCAGTTGTGTGAGTTTCACTCACTGAGCATTAATTTTTCATGCGTTAATGTGGAGGAAATAGTGTTTTATTCACAGATTTGTAATGAGGAAAACTACTGTTTGGAAATGCTCAGTCCGGGAAGTGCTTAAAACACGATAGGTGTTTACCAGATGCTAGCTTCCTTCTGTTCAGACAAAACAAGCCAGGCGTCTATCCAAAGACCATGGAATTTTGAGTCAACAGAATTATTTTAAATCTTGTTGCCCACACCCCCTTTTTAGTATCTAATTTTGGACAAGATATTTAATCTCCGTACATGTCAGTTTTCCTATCTCTAAAATGGGGCTAATAAGATCTCTCTTGAAAAAATTTTAAGATTACATTACATAATGAGTGCAGTTTACTTTGATAACAGCATGATTGCATTTTATAGTATATGTTTCTGTAAGATTTTAAATTTTTTTAGATACCATGAGAATGCAAGTTTGCAGGGAGAAAAATTATTTTGGGATGGTAAATATGTCACTATACTTAGCTAGAAAAGTAGAACTGAATACACATAACTAATCTTCTGTGCTTCTTAATGATCACTATAGATTTCTCCATAGTCAGGGTGGCCGGCCAGTGTCTACTTAAAAGAGAGAGGACTGGCAGATACACAGCTGCCTGTTTTCCTGGTCTCCTGTGGACGCAGTCCTAAGTACCACAAGTATATAATATTTATAGGAGTAATTTGTCCTCAATAACGCAAGCCATTGTCCAGAGGCAATGAAATAATTTTAAAGGTCACTTAGTCTGTATTTAATCAAGTCTGTTTTCATTTTTGACCATTTGCGTTACTCAGTGGTATTTGTAAAACAAGATATTTGCTATAGCAACTGCTGCAGCCTCACACTGTAGGGCAGATGGACTGGCCAGATTACTTTCATTTCTCAAAAGAGGTCCACTGCCTTTGTGAAATGATGCCTATAACCTATTTTAGATCAAAAGTAGACCACAAATGAGAGTTTGAACACACATTATTTGATATTTTTATTATTTTAGTTAAAATTAGTCTTTCTCTCAAAGGCAACAGTAAACATACTGTGTAATTATGAAACCAATGAACACAAAGATGATCATTCTATTTAATGCAAGAAAAAAAAGGCATTACTTATTTGGATTAAAATGGATGTTTCTCTACATTTTTGTTTGTTTGTTTTTCATATAATCAATTTTGGAGTTGAACAACTCTTTCTTATAGAAATTATTTGAGGAATGTAGTTAGCGTAGACCAAGTTTTTTCAGCTTTGACACTGTTGACATTTTGGTCAGAGTTCTTTGTTGTGGGGGTTTTACTTTGCATTTTAGGATGTTCACTAGCCTCCCTGATCTCTACTCGCCAAATGTCAATAGCAACATCCCTTCCCTGCTTGGCAACCAAAAACATTTTGACAAATATATTGACAAATATCTCTTCATGGGCAAAATTAATTCTATTGAGAACCACTGGGTTACACAGTCAAATCAGAAATCTTAGCAGGAAACCTATTTAGGAATCCAAATTATTTTTCTTGCCACCATTTTGATGAGACTATTCATAAATTGCCAAATATTCTCTTGTATAACATGGATACCCGCCTTAGCTCTATTTAATATGCAGATTCTTAGTAAAGTATCCCTGAATCTCCAGAAACTCACAAGTGGCCTTCAGGGAATCTTTGGAACCCATGAAATTACCTATTTTTGAGCCTATGTGCATTACCTATTTTTCCTTGGACAATTTTTTTTTTATTTGTAGTAAAATAAATATAACATAAAATGTACCATTTTGACCACTTCTTAAGTGTACTGAACATGAAGCTCTTGATCTCCTCCCTTCAAAAAAAAAAAAAGTTAAGAATCATCATTAATAGAGAGTACACAATGTAAGGCTATTGAAAAAATAGGCCTGAATACCGCCCCTTCCCCATCCTTTAATTCCCAGTTCACTTGCCATCATTGCCTCTGAGAAGCTTTATCTGATTCTTCTAGATCAAGGCACTTTATCTCATCTTTATGCTGTCTTTGCAGTCTTTCTATCAAATACCATGTGGAGAGTGATGCTGCAGGCTTACAAATGGGTTGTCAGGAGAGTTCAACCATACCTTAGGAGAGTATAAAAGCGAAATTAGCTGTAAGTTCTTTTATAAGAGGTTTTAGGGTTATTCGCCGTTGCATTGCAGGGTCTGGCATAGTGCCTCATGGGAGCTCCTTAAGTGTTCAGTAAATGAATGTGTGCATCGATGAATAAATGAATGTTTTAATTTGCATGATAATGCTTAGTATAATATATTTCAACCACATGGTTCACTTAAAGCCTCTTAGTTGAAAGCATATAAGTGAACGAAAAAATGTGTTACCTTCAAAGAGAAACTGCCTATCTGTTCTTAATAAGGTACTGAAAGATGCTGAATCGTCAAAAAAGAGTAAGTGGTATTACGCAGGGAAGAAAAGTGCACCGATACATTCTAGGAAGATTTTCAATAGTAAAGGTCACAGTTAAGGGTCATGATACATAAGAACCAAATACTTCTTAGTTAGAACCAAAAAGCAAAGTTAAATGGACAACCTCATTTTTTAAGATTTCTGTACAATTGCAGCTTTATTATAATTAAATGTTTGAAATACAAATTTGCATACATTGGTTTCTCTTGGAATTACATGTTCTTTCCAGAAATGCCTACTGTACTTCTGCACAGTAGGGTAATGAGGAAAGATTTTTCTAAAGGGATGAAATTATGGTGAACTAAATGCATGTGTATGGAGGAAAGCCTAATGCAGTCAGGAGGGATGCTTGGCAGGGCCACGGTCCTAGGGTGGGAGGGCAGTGCACTCCATGTCGGTAAGGCATTCACAGGTCCAGAGGTAACGACAGTAAAATCCTTTTGGCATAAGACCTCAATCTGGCCCAGAAGATGGTGGTTTTCTGATCCTCGTTCTATGTAATGAAGCTTTTACATCTTCTCCAATCTGAGTGACAACCCTAACTACCTGAAATGTCTTCCTTTACTTGTTTGCAAAATAACTCAAACAATTTTACAATTAGAATACGAAAAGGATTTTTGTTAGGCACATCTATGTCAACAAATGCCAAGCTTCCTCATAAGGTCAGGATAATTTCTACAAATTACTTAGGCAATAATATGACAATAACAACAGATTTTGGTGGCCTGAATAATTAATTTAGATTCTGTTTACATTGAATTCACTGGATAGTGCACATTTCTTTTTTCTACTCCTGTGGACTCACAACATTAAGTCTTTGAACAAATGTTAAATGATGGGAAATTTTTGTTTATTGTATAATTCAATAGCCTAGCATTAGAGCTGCTTATTAGGTGATTGTAAGATGCAAAGAAAAGGAAAATTACAATTTTCTTGTGCTGACTGGTACAAACAATGGCATCAATTAGTGTTGGCCCTCAATTAGGGAGAAGTATGAAGTTGCCACACAAGTTCTAAATTGAAGGTTTTTAGTGGGAAACAACAGACAAGGAAAAAAAGAGAAAGATTGTGACAGAAGATTATGTTTATTGTGACAAGCTTTATCACGCCAATATCAATTAGTTCCATGGGGGTGAGTGGAAAGGAGAAGTGAGTCAGGGGAAGGAAAGGCAACAACCAATAAGAAAAGTGGTGTGACCAAAGCAGCAATATTTCTGATCATTTATCATTGACACTACCAAATGAATGTTGGAGAATTAAATTATCTTGTCATTTCCTTAAGGATTGAGGTCATGAGTAATGGAAAAAGAAAGCAAACACATACCCCCTTCTCTGTAAAATCAACCTGCTATCTAAGCAAGTGAAGTTTGTAACACGGCTGGTTTAATTAAATATAGGATTGCTTCATTACTTCTTAAGCTCCTGTCATGTATATTGGTTCTCACTGAAAACATCAGATGAGAATGCTGCCTGGAGTCTCTGGTTTTGAATACGTTTCTGCATAAATAGCACGTGTGCCATTTCTACTACATGGATACTCAGATAAAGAATTTTTCTTGATAAACAGTGGATTTATTTTTGTGCCAGGTGACAGTTTCTCTCCTTTTGGAATTATAGATATAGAAAAACCTCAAATGTTCCATTTCAAGACAAGTGCTGGCATTTATTCACCACTTAAGGAGGCACCTAAAACTGATGGTTTTAGATGCGTTATTCATTGAACCTTCTCAACACCATTGAAGTAGTATTACTATGCTCATCGATAGCTCCATTTCCAGATATTCTTCCTAATGCACCTGATGCCCAGACATAGTAAATGTCCCAGACCTTGGAATACATGTGGCACTTCCCAGCTTCATATATATGCTATTTCGTCTATTGCTGGTGGGCCAGGGGATGCCCACTTATCTCCTGGGATGCAGCTCAGCTGAAACTCTGTTTGATCCTCCTAGGCAGAACTGGTTACTCCTTCCTTTTGCTCTTGTAGCAACTTATTAAAGCCTCCAATTTCATTATATTGTAATTATGTGTATATGTCTGTATCTATAAGTGAATTTAATGTTTTTAAGGATGTGGACTATCAGTTATTTATCTTTGTATCTACATGGTCTTAGCATACAGTCTGACTAATTAAAGATACTCGATTAATGTTTACTAAATTGTTAAATTATGGTGGTTAATTTTGTAGATTTATTTATGTCTTTGCTTTGGCATATAAGGTTATCTCAAGGAGTGTAAATCAAGATTTGTGTTTTCATATTATTCCTGATTACATATATACTTGAATATTTCAGTGTTTCTGAGAAAAAGGGGGGAGGGGCTTTTGCTTGTGCACGTGAAGGAGGAATTTTACCTAATAACAAATAAAAATACATGCACTTTTTTTAGGTAGACAATTAGTCTTCACAATGTCCCATTTCTTCAAATAGTGGATGAAAATTTCTAGATTTAAAGCAACTCACATCATCGGAATGAAAGGTTGTGTGATGATGTGCTGGAAAAAGCATGGAATTTAGAGCTCAGAGACATGGGTTTGAGTCATAGACTCTTCTACTGATTAGGCTGGTAATATTCGGGCAAGTGACTTAACTATTTTTAGCTTTTTTTTTTTTTTTACTTACGGAATCATTGTGAGGTTTAAATAGAAGGACTCATTGAGTCATTTCGTTTTCTTCTTCTTTTTTTTTTTTTTTTACCCCGATACAGGGTACACAGAAGTGAATCAAACTTGCCCTCATAGAGCTAACATTCCTGAGGGGGACTCAGGACAACAACCAAGTAAATATAAAATAGGCAATGGTGATAAGCACTGTGAAGAAAACTGTGAGTGGTTCACAGTGCATACTCTTTTAGTCAAGAATGTTGAGGAAGGCCTCTCTAATAAGGGGACATTTGAGCAGAAACCTGAGGGGAGTGATGGTATGGGCAAAACGGGTGTAGGGGAAGAGTGCCTGGGATAGAAAGGTCAACTATTATGTTGGTAATTCCTACAGTTTCTACAGAAGCAAGATGCATACAAAGGAAATCATTAGGTTCAGTTAGGTTCAATTTCAGAGTACCCTTCCTGCAAATCCTCTGCTTGGCCTCACTAGGTTGCTTCCATTGAAACTGAAAACATTTGACTTTCCCCAATAAGGCTAGATTTTTGAATTGTTCACACAATTGTGTGTTCCCATGTATACTTTAAAAAAATCATTAGAGCTCTTGCAAGTTGCTTTCATGATTCCTAAGGCCTATGATTTTGTCCTGTAAATACTGGCTAAAATGATCACTGTAGATATATTGAAAGAATCAAAGAGAAAAAGTAAACATATAGACAGCTAATATTAAAAGAAACTTGTATTCATAATGTTTGGATGCATAGAGAAATGGCTCTTTAATTTAGCAGAATATTGCAGTTTTGAATGTGAATAACCTCAGAGTATCTTTAATATTTTATTGGCTTAAGTTACCGCCTTTCTCTTTTCTCCGTTCTAGCAGATAAATAAAAAAGCAGAGATTTTCATCATAGCAGCACTACACACATTGACATTTATTGATTTCCATTAGTATCTGAGGTGGCTGCATTAATAAATTGTGGTCAAATGGTGCCTGTGAATTTTTTATTGAGGTTCCTCATTTGCTCTCCACTTTTTTCAAGAATTCTTTCAAGTTTTGGCATTTGCGTTTTTCTTGTTCTTTGTTTTCTTTTTTAGGAAATGTACAAATTCTATTCACCAAGAAACGCTAAAGCACAGAAAGGCATATTCTATTTCAATTCATAGAGGTTATTTAAAGGATCCCTTTGTTATTTTCTCTTTCTAAAGTCCAAGAGAACAATGCTTTGCATATGCTAAAACCACAAGACTGCAATTCAAAAAGTTACTGATTTATTTTGGCACCTGGGTAAAATCGGTGTGAGCTAATGCAATGTTTTCTGGGTGTCATTTTCAAGACAAATGATGACCAGTGGTCAAGTTTCCTTAAATCCAAAGAAAATAAGAAAAATAACATAATTTTTATAAGGTATAACTGATCAAATGTGAATGCCTGTCCTAAATCCAAGGTCATGTCATTTTAGTTTTTTGGTGTTAAATGTTCTTTTATGAGTGACGAAGATAATGCATAATCATTATAAATACTTTTATGCCTAGAATAATAACGACTTAATTTTTAAAATAAAAAATAAGTTAACATGGTTCAAAATATATTTTTTTAAAATTTTCTTTTTATACTTGTCTCCCATTTGCTGTAGTTCCCCCTACCTACACACACCGAAGTAACCATTGTTATTAGTATTCTTTTGTGGTTCCTTCGTGCATGCATAAGCGAAATCAAATATATATGTTATTTCCTCTGTCCCCCTTTCCTGCAAAAGAGTAGTATATTATACACATAGTTCTACATATTTTTTTAAAAAAACTTTTATTTTGAAATAATTATAAATGCACAGAAAGTGGGGGAAAATGTGTAGGGAAGTCCTCATATGTTTCATCCAGTTTTCCTAATGGTAACATGTTGCGTAGCTATAATACAATATCAAAATCAGTAAATTAACACTGGCATGATTGATAGTGTATTCAGATTTCACCAGTTTTACATGTATTTGTATAAAATTAATATCTGACAATCACTAATCTGTTCTCCATCTCAAAAATTTTATTTCGAATGTTATATATATAAAATCATACAGCAAGTACCTGTTGAGATTGCTTTTTCACTTAGCATAATTCCCTTGAGATCCATCTAAGTTGCTGCATGGATCAGTATAGTTAGTTTCTTTTGATTGCTGCCTAATCTTTCACAATAAGGGTATACTATAGTTTGCTTAACCCCTTACCTATTGAAGGACTTTTGGACTGTTTTCAATTTTTGGCTATTGTAAATTAAACAGCTAGGAACATTTGTGTACAGAGTTTTGTCTTGACATAAATTTTTAGTTATTGAGGATAATACCCAAGAGTAAAATTGCTAGGTGATATGGCATGTGCATGTTTAGGTTTATGACAGACTATTTTCCAGAATGAATATTATTTTACTTTTCCTCTACAACGCATCAGTGCCAGCATTTGGTGTCACCACTCTGTCTTTTAGCTATTCTAATAGATGTGTAATGATAGCTCACTGTGGTTTTAATTTGAATTTCCCTCATGGCTAGTGATGTTAGTATGTGATTATTTGCTATTTTTATGTCATTTTTGGTGAAATATTTATTTACATCTTATGTCCATTTAATAATTGGATTTTTTTTTAGTGTTAAATATTAAGAATTCTTTGTATATTCTAAATACAAGGCATTTGCCTGATATGTAGCTTGCAAATATTTTTTCCCAATCTATTGCTGGTGTTTTTATCCTCTTTATATGGACTTTCACAGAGTAAATTTTTTTAATTTTGATTTATCAGTTTTTTGATAAATCCAATTTTTTCTTACATAGATTGTGTTTTAGGTGACAAGTCTAAAAATTCTTTTAATCCTAGATCCTAAACATTTTCTTTGATTGTTTTTCAAAAAAAAGTTTTATAGTTTTGTGTTTTATATTTAAGTCCAAGACCCAATTTAAGTTAATTTTTGCTTTAAGTGTGTTTTAGGTTGAGGTTAAAATTTTTTGCCTACGATGTCTAGTTGCTCAAACACTATTTATTGAAGACTATCCTTCCTTTATTGAATCACTTGTGTGCCTTTATTAAAGACTAGTTGGCTATAATTGTATGGGGTGATTTCTGGGTTCTCTGTTATGTTTGTTGACACCTGTGTTGATCTCTCTGCCATTATTGTTGCTTGAATACTGTAGCTTTATAATCCTGTAGCTTTATAGTAAGCCTTGAATACTGAATACTTTGTAGTAAGTATTGAATACTGTGTAGCTTTGTAGTAAACCTAAACTTTGTGTATAGTAATTTCTTCCACTTTATTCTTCTCTATCAAAATAGTTTTGCTATTCAAAATAACAAAATATCTATTTTGCTTTTCTATATAAATTTTAAAATAAGCTTGTCTATGTCTACAGAAAACCTTGAGATTTTGATAGGAATTGTGTTAAATCTATGAATAAATGTGTCTCTTAACTTATTTATATCTTCTTTTCTATTATCAGCATTTTGTAATTTATTATATATATGGATTCTATACGTGTTTTGTTAGTATTTTATTTTCTTTGGAGTGATTATTACACATATTTTTCTCCTGAGTAATGTAACATGAGAAACTTAATATAGTTTATGAAATGACTCCTTATATCCTATTACAGCTTTATAATATGGAATATAGATAAGTACAATACTTTATTTAAGTAAGGGTTTACATATGGATATTTAGATTATTTCTAATTTATGGCTCTTGTAATTTTGAAAATAATTATTTATATATATAAATAATTATATATATATATAATTATTTATATATATAAATAATTATATATATATATATATATATATATATATATATATATTTGTGGTGCAGTAATGTGTATCTGCATGATACATACCCCAAAGTGAGACTATTGGTCAAAGAATATTTGATTTGGATTTTGGATACATTTTTGAATATTGTTCTCTACAGAGTTTGTACTCCCAGCAGCAATATATGAGAGCAACTGTTTCCTTATAGCCTCCAACAGAGTTTGATGTTATACTTTCTGATACTCTCATATACTGTAGTTTTAATTTTCATTTATCTTATTATGAGTAAGTTTATGCAAATTTTCATTTGTTTAGGGGCCATTTGTGTTTGTTTGCTTTTGGCTGGTGTGGAGAGAGGCTGCCACTTCATTTTTTAAAATGTTTTTAATTTTCAAAACATAGTTGACATAATATTATATGGGTTTTAGGTGTATAGCACAGTGATTAGACATTTATATAATTTATGAATTGATCATCCTAATAAATCTAGTACCCATCCGACACCATACACAGTTATTAAAATACTACTAACCATATTTTCCATGCTCTAATCTAGAGGCCCATGACAATTTGTAACGACCAATTTATACGTCTTAATTCCCCTTCTATCTTAGCTTTTGTTTGTTTATTCCCATTTTAATAAAATATATTTTTCCTTTATTTTCAGCTTTTCAATCTGAAGCAAGTCTCTTACAGGCAGCATATGTAGGGGTATTTCTTTCTTATCCATTCATTCACCCTGTCTTTTGATTGGAGCATTTAATCCATTTACATTTAAAGTAATTGTTCCTATATATGTAGTTATTGCCGTTTTATTATTCATACTTTTATCTTTTTTTTTTCTACTTTTTCTTAGAGAAGTCCTTCTGACATTGTTTTTAATACTGGTTTGGTGTTGATGAACTCCTTTAGCTTTTTCATGTCTGGGGCTCTCTTTATCTGTCCTTCAATTCTAAATGAGAGCTTTGCTGGGTAGAGTAATCTTGGTTGTAGGTCCTTACCATTCATCACTTTAAATATTTCATGCCAGTAGCTTCTTGCCTGTAATGTTTCTGTTCAGAAATCAGTTGACAACCTTATGGGGGCTCCTTTGTAGGTAACTAAGTGCTTTTCTCTTGTTGCTTTTAAGATTCTATCTTTGTCTTTAGCCTTTGGCATTTTAATTATGATATGTTTTAACACTGACCTCTTTGAGTTTATTTTATTTAGGATTCCATGTGCTTCCTGGGCTTGTATGTCTGTTTTCTTTGCCAAGTTAGGGAAGTTTTTAGTTATTATTTCATCAAATGGGTTTCTTGCTCTCTCTCTTCTCCTCTGGTACCCCTATGATGTAAATGTTGGTGTGCTTGGTGTTGTCCCAGAGGCTCCTTAACCTATCCTCATTTTTTTTTAATTATTTTTTCTTGTCGCTGTTCTGATTGAGTGTTTGTGCTACCTTATCCTCTAAATCACTGATTTGATTCTCTGCTTTATCTAACTGTCAATTCCTTTTAATGTATCTTTATTTTATTTATTGTATTCTTCATTTCTGACTGTATTTTTACTCTTTTCAGTCTCCATTTTTATGTTTCTTATCTTTGTACAAATTCTCACTGAGATCATTGAGCATTGCTATAAGTGGTGTTTTGAATCCTGCATCTGGTAGACTGTCTCCATTTTGTTTAGTTCTTTTTCTGAAGCTTTGCTGTGTTCTTTCATTTGAGACATGTTTTTTTGTCTCCTCATTTTGGCTGCCTCTGTGTTAGTTTCTATGTATTAGGTAGGGCTCTTATGTCTCTTGGTCTTAGTAGAGGGACCTTATGGACTAGGTGTTCTGTGGGGCACAGTGGTGCAGTCTCCTCACTCAGATGCTCCAGGTGTGTCCCTTGTGTAGGTTGTGTATACCCTCCTGTTGTAGTTGAGACTTGGTTTCTATTTGCATATCAAAGAGAGGAATTTATCCTCAGCCTGATTGGTTGTGAGGACTGGCCTGTGACTATAGTGTAGGAGCTGTTGTGTGGGGACTGACCCTATAGAGCAGGATTTGCTTTACCATGGCTCTGGTGCCTCCCAAGTCTGACCTTTGGGTGTGTCTTTTGTGGAGATGGTTGGATGGTACTCAACTGTTGCCTGAAGCTGGCCACCACATGTGTTCGTTCTAGGGCCTCTTGGGAGGGGCTCTATTATAGGCCAGGTTCAGCTGCTGCCTGTGCCCTGCCCAAGGCTACTTGGTATGAGCTACAAAATGATGTGAAGAAAGTTGTTCTTGAACTGGGCTTGAAGGTGCCTGGGAGAAGCTAAACTGTGAACCAAGGTTGGCTGCCACTAGAGCTGGGCTTGGGGCTGCTTAGCAAGATGTGCAGGGCACACTGAGACCAGATGCTGCTAATTTGAAATGTGCTAACCTTTGAGAGATTATAGGCAAGTCTACAACATGAGAAAAGACAGGCTATTTGTATGGAAAAGCTACTGGAAATGGCTTGAGTGGGCCTGCATGTTGGGTGGGGTGAGGTCTCTGGGAATTACCAGGGCAGAACGATTGGTGTTAGCTAAGTTGGAGACTCAGATATGGCACCCATCTGCACACTGGGTCAGAGAAGAGCTCAACAAAGGAACAATGGTCTCTGCCAGCATTTCTTTCTGAGTGAATGCCCTGCTAGCTCTCACCCTGAAGCCAGACAATTTAGTTCCTTCCCATTCATTACCGGTGACTTTTGAGTCATTGCCCCAGAGCTGGATCCCAAAATGAGTGAATTAATCATAAGTCTGTGCTCGTCCTCTTTAATAGGCACCCCTGGTACTCCAGCAAACCTTGTTCACATTCAGCCACAATCTCTGCTGGTTTTCACAACCAAAATTTGTTGGGACTCCCTTCTTGTCATTAGAGCCCTGGGCTGGGAACTCTTTGCTCCTTAGGCAAGACCTCCATGGCTGAGATATCTCTCTCAATTTTTAAACACCACACATAGGTGTAGGACCAGCCTATTTCACATCTCCACTCTTCCTAATAGTCTTGACATGGCTTCTGTATACCTTTAGTTATAGGACTTCTGTTCAGTGAGACTTCATGGGATTCTCACTGATGTTTATTTTGTAGATTAGTTGTAATTTTGATGTGTTTGTGAGAGGAGGCAAAGACAGCATTTACCAATTCCACCATCTTGACCTGATGACACTTAATTTCTTTTACTCATTTTTCTATTGAATTATTGGTATTTTTCTTAGGAATTTATAGAAATGGCATCATATTTTAGGGAGTTCAACATTTTGTCGGTGCCAGGAGTTGTCAATATTCTTTCCATTGTGTCATATTCTTTTAGATTTGTTTATGGTGCTTTTTGGCGTACTATAAAAAACAATGCCACAATGAAGTCTTGTACTTATAGCACTTTATTCATGTGCATCATATCCGTAGGATAAATTCTCAGCAGTAGAACTACAGGGTCAAAATTGATAGATATTTAAAACAATGTTATGAAGATACAATCATCGTGATATGTTATTTTTTTTTCTCTGACTTGTTTCATAATTTAACACAATATCAGTAAAAATCCTAACAGCCTTCTTCTTCTTCTTCTTCTTTTTTTTTATTAAACTGGAGTAGCTAAAGATAATATAGCAAAATAAACAGAATGGAATAGCTTGAAAAATTCTCCAAAATAAAAACAGCCAGAAGAGACTAGTTCTACCAGACATGAAGATACAATGAAAGTCCGGTGTAATCACAAAGAAAACACTGACTAATGAATAGACAGAGCAATAAAATCAAATAAAAATATCACCAATAGATCCAACTATATATAGAAATTTTATATATGATATAGCTTTAACTTTAATTAGTAGAAAGAAAATGAAGTCAACATTAAAATGCTATTAAGATACCAGCTATATTAAGATATCATTTTTTACTTAGTTGTTTAGCAAACTTTAAAACTTTTATAATATACCC
This sequence comes from Rousettus aegyptiacus, assembly GCF_014176215.1. Taxonomy (NCBI): domain Eukaryota; kingdom Metazoa; phylum Chordata; class Mammalia; order Chiroptera; family Pteropodidae; genus Rousettus; species Rousettus aegyptiacus. The sequence continues at coordinate 122,444,951 of NW_023416284.1, read as the reverse complement.
TGGCAAGCCTGTAAGAAAATACATTACTGGTAGATGTATAAGTGGTTACAACATCTGTGAAAGACCATTTGACAATATTTTTTATTGCTTGCTGGTATGTGTTTCTTCTAATATTTGACAAGGATTGTGTTTTTGTTTTAGTGATTATTTTTGCAAGTTTACATAATATTTCTCTCTTTTTTTATTACTTTAGACATTAATCTATTAGTTTGCTGCTATGTACAATGATCTATCTAGTGTTTCCTATTTTTCCACTTTCCTCAACCTTTCTTCCATAACCCAGTGTTATTCACTATTAGTATTTTTTGAGTATCTACCTTTGTACTTCTGTGTCATAGCTTCTCTTTGACCTCCCAAGATATGCTTCACACCCTGTTCCACCCTAATCTCCGTCTGGAAGGCTGCTGATCTATATGGACCAGATCAACAGGTTTCTTACCACTTGATTTCCAGTTATGTTCAGGAAGAGATCGAGGGAAGGAAGAGAATAAAGTTGGGGATTTCTGTGGGGTTCCCTCAGACTGTTTTGCTCTTTGATCTTTCCAAGTAGCTTTTTTTCCTTTTTATAGAACTTTCTTCTACGGGTTCAAATAACAGCTCTTTACCCTCATATTTTGGTGTAGTTGTTAATATCTTTGCAGTGTCCACACCTTTGTAAATATTCCCTTTATTAAGCCTTCCTTGAATGACTCTAATTTGAGTATGCAGTTTGTTACCTGTTGGGTCTCTGAATAATTTAATTATTATATACGTGTATTTAGATCTACACACTTTATTTGCTATTCTGATATATAAAAAGTTTTAAAAGTAAACTTTGGGGTGGGGTGGGGGGCACAAACATATTTGGTAGGTAAAACCTGAGCAGAACTCTAGTCTTATTTTCTGTGACTTAGTATGTTTCACTGCAGGAAAAAAAAAAAAAAAAAAAAACTTAAAGCTGTTTTAGCTGTATGTATTACCCAGTCCCAACAACTAAGAGGAGGGATTCTGTATAGAATCCATACAGTGTTAAATGAGAGTGGAAAAGCTAGGGCACTTTTTAAGGCTTTACACTTTGTAGACTATTTTTTGTGTCACAGAGACTGTTCTCTGCAATTATAGTTCTGGCTCAGCTATATTATTTTTATGCAGCTCCCCAATTTTTGATTCTCTGAACTAATTACTGTGAAAAGGGCTTCTGCCAACTGTCCTGCTAACCCCAGTTCTAAATTTGTTGTAAGCAAGCACTGCACTATTTCAGGGTGAGCCTCTCCTCTACGGGAAGTGAATTTTTGCTGGTATTTTCTGAATTTTATTGGTACTTTATTCTTGTATCTTTCCATTCTACTTTTTTTCACTTTCTGCTCAATATTATGAGTTGTATTTAATTTGAAATCTAAAGATTATATGAGATTATATTTATCTCTCTCTCTAAAAAAAAAAAATGAAATTTGCATTTTTGTATGTTTTTTCTCCTTGTTGCTTTTCTATAATTTGTCAGCATAAACAGGAAAAATTGCTTATTTGATTTTTAATGTCCACACTCAGTCAAGGGAGAGCGTGGCAATTTTACATTGCTGCTTCTCTCTCTCTTTCTCTCTTTCTGAAACACGAATGGTGGAAATGTGAAAACTGAGGAGAAACATGAAAGCAAAAGAGGACGGAAAAATTAAACAGGCTGTTCATGTGGCTGATCACACAGAACTATAGTAGAAGGTCATTTTTATCTGGCAACCTGGATAATGGAAGTATCCAATTAATGGTATTGTTCCATAAGGGTTTTATGGTTGTCCATTAAAAAAATTATACCAAAATATTGTTTAAAATCATTTCCTGGAATACTTGAGGCTTAGTGAGGGCATGACACAGATACACTTGATCCCCCAAACTTTGTTTATGATGACAAGTTCACCCATATCATGGGATATGGAATGGAAGTATGCAATTTAACAGAAGCAACATCATGATGGTCTAGCTGGTTATATTTGAGATGTAATGGTTCCTAGTCGTTTATTTTAGCAGGTTAAAAAATATTTCAATGCATTAAATTATTATTAATCAAACATCTCTTATGTATTTAGTTTCTTACTCTATATAAAATAGAAAAACCAAGAGCAAAAATTTGGGACATGGCAAGACTACATTAAGTGATAGAAGTAAAAGGCACTTTGGGAATAGAATTATCCAAACTTCAGAAATATTGTTAATTTGAAACAGATCAGATCTTGTTCATTCCAACTAAATGATATTCTCTAAAATCAGTTTCAAGCTTCCAGTTGAAGCATAGTTATGAGGGATTCTACTATAAATTAGAGGACCAAATTATTTTTTTAAGCAAATGAAATATTTATGAAACATAGAGAGCACAAAACATAGGTCAAACCATACTATTTTTTCTATCTCAGCAATATGTTTCATATATGAATATAATTGACTTTACTCTGACATTTTTGTTAATTTATTAAGAACTTTGTTGCCCTTGCTTCTACTTCAGAAGGACTTACAGAAAACTCTAGAATTTTGTCAGATGTCATCGCAGAGGAAATTTCATTTTACTTTATATAACTTATTAGTAGGTTGAAGAAAGAATCCTTTTTAATTGCTGGGTTATATTCTTTCTATAGTTTAGGTCTATACAATGACTATAGATGTGCAAAATAGATATTTAATTCAGACTAAAAATAAATATTATTAAAGAATAAAAAGCGATTTGAAAAACTTGCTTAAGACTACTGTCTGTTACCTTTGAAATCTTTTTACATTCTCAGAGATTTTATATTTTACAAAGAATCTCAAGTTGGATATACTTAAAGAGAATAACGAATCTGTGGATTTTGTTTATAGTATTTTTTAAAGACTTCTATAAGGCAATACATGCTGTTTCACTGAGCTGTGTGCCTATTAGCAAGCATATCCCACTGTGTTCTGCTTACATAATGAGGTGCCATTATATTGAGTGATTTTGATTCATTTCTTCTTGTATGTATGTGTGCATATGTGTGTGTGTGTCAGCATTATTTCATGAATTATTCCCTAAGAAAGTTTTTCAGAAATATAGGGTAAATAAAATTAGCTAATGTATTGCTCAAAGGGAAAATGTTATGCAACATAAGGAATTCTTTATTTCTTCAAGATGCACACTACTCAATAAATTATAGTCCACTTTCCTGAAGAAAACATAATTATACACTAGTTACATTTGAAATTACTTGTATGATTTAGAATATATAGAGAGAAGGATACATATCCTTCAAATGAACAAGGAATGTTAAAACTTGATCATGAGAAGCAATTTGCTTAAAGGTAACACCCATCATGGTGGCATAAGACATCCCTTGTTTTTGTTCCTCCCTTAACAACTAAATTTTGGCATCCGTTAATAAATAAAGTGCCTCTGTGGGAGCTGTGGTATTCAGCACAATATGCCAAGGGATCTAGAAAAAAATCTACCCACCTGTGCATCAAAAAAAAAAAAAAAAAAAGAAAAAGAAAAAGAAAGAAATAGGCAGATAGATCCCAGTATGAGATGTGAAACCAGCAGGAGTCTATGAACTGGCCTTAGTCTCTCTCAGGTATAGTCTTGGAGCACCTGAAAAACACTGACTTGGACAGACATCCATGGCCGAAAGCCCTTGCAGAAGTCTAGGTTTCTGGAAGAGAAGTCTTACCATTCTGTTGGAGAAAAAAAAAAAAAGATACACATATACATATACATATACATATACGGATACATATACATACATATATATGTACATATATATATAATCTATGCCTATGTTTGAATATGTTGGAGTGGGTAAAAGGAATTTTACTAGCATTCTCTCTCTCTCCACTATGACAAAGCTTAGAGCTAGACAAGGCTGGCGATCTGTCTTGTGGGGGAAAGGAGAAGTAGTGATGAGTGCCTTTTCCTCAGCTGTGTAGGATGTTGCTAAAGATACCAATTTCTCTCCCGCAACACCCAGATAATTAAAACAAGACTTCCATGACTGTGAGGAGAGAAGAGATAGTGAAAGAGTCAGTTAAGACTATCACAGGGCATTAAAGGGAAGCAGTTTTTGTTAACTACATTCTAGACTCCATCAGGAAATCTGCCCATGAGCTGCTGGGAAAACCTCACCTGAGAATATCCCCAACTGAGCCTACAGTTAATTCCAATGTCCTAAATACCAAATTCACACCTCTCCACTCTATGCCCAGCTTCTTGTGTATATTTCTGAGGGTGGCAGCTGGAGTAATCTCAAGATAGACAGAGAATATGCATGGAAAATAGGACAGCATCCATGAGCAAAGAGGAAACCAAAATCTTGAGCCACAGCTTCACCTTTGGGAAAACAAAAGAGAGGTTTTCATCATCCCGCTTGGTGTATCATGAGGTTGAAAAGACATACAATCTTAAGATTTCTGCCACAAGAGGGAGCAAGAAGCATGGGACAGGTGTATCATACAAGGCTGGAGAAAGCTAAAGAATATATAGTAGAATCGACAAAAATTCTTACCTGAAAGTAGCTAATAAAGACTGCTAGTTCAAATGTGAGAACAGCAATCCAAAACTCCAAGAAACGTGAAGAATCAAGGAAATATGACATCACCAAAAGATCACGCTAATCTTTTAGTAACTAAATCCAATGACATGGAGATCTACAATTTACCCAAAAAGATAATTACTATTTTGAAGAAATGCAATGAGCTACAAGAACATACAGAAAGACAATTTAATGAAATCAAGGAAACAATATAAAAATGAAATGAAAACTTTATCTTCCTATAAAGAGACAGAAATAATTTTTTAAAAGAACCAAATAGAAATTCTGGAGCTGAACAATTTAATGAATGAAATGAAGAATGCAACAGAGAGCATCTATAGCAGAATGGCTAGACAGAAGAGAGAATCAGTGAGTTTAGGATAGGAACTTTGAAAAAACTCAGAGGAGAACAGCAACAAATGGAATGGATGAAAAAGAGTGAAGACAGTCTCCATGATATGTAGGAAATCATCGAGAGAACTGATATTAGATTCATTGGAATTTCTGAAGGGGAAAAGAGGTGGAAGAGGCACAAAGTTTATTTAAAGAAATAATGGCTGAGAGCTTCTCAAACCTAGGGAGTGATTCACACAACCAGATTCATAAAGCTAATGGATTCCTTTCATTATTTCAATTCAAAATAATTTCCCTCAAGGCGCATTATAATGAAACTGTCAAAATCCAAAAACAAAGAGAGCATCCTAAAAGCAGTAAGAGAATTAGAGTTTATAAACTACAAAGGAACACACAGTGGTCCATCAGTGGATTTCTCAGCAGAAACCTTACAGGCTGAAAGAGTGGGATGATGTATTCAAATTGCTGAAAGAAAAACATTCCCAGCCAAGAATACCCTATTCAGCAAAATTATGCTCCAGATGTGAAGGAGAAACAAAGGCTTTCTCAAACAAACAAGCAAAAAAAAAAAAAAAAAAAAAAAGCTGAGAAAGTACATCACCTTTACACCTACTTAGTGAGGTCTTCTGAAAGGTCTTTAAGCTGATATGAAAAGATGCTAATTAGTAACATGAAAACATATGGAGGTATGAAATGCACTGATAAAGATAAATAGTCTCACATAGTAAACTCTAAACCTATGGTATAATGATGTATTAATCTGTTAACCATAGCATAAACATTAAAGAAAAAGAGTATCAAAATTATAGTTATTATAATTTTCTAGTAAATACACAATATAAAAAGAGGTAAAATATTACATTAAAAACATAAAAGTGTTAAATTTTTATAAATGATCAAAATAAATTGCTATCAGCATAAAATAGATGGTTATATTTACAAAATGTTTTATGTATGCTACATAGTATACCACAAAGCAGACACCTACAGTAGATTAGCAAAATGATAAAGAACATACCATCGGAGAAAATCACACCACAAAGAGTCAGCAAGAGAGAGGAAAAGGAAAAATGGAACTATAAAACAATAAGAAATCAATTAATAAGATGGGATTAGTAAGTCTTTATATATTAATAATTACTCAAAATGTAAATGAATTGAATTGCCCAATCAAAATACATAGAGTGGCTGGATGGAATAAAACACAAGATCCAATTACATGCTACCTACAAGAGACTCACTTCAGCTTAAAGAACATACATAGACTCGAAGTGAAGTGATAGAAAATTATTCCATGGAAAATATTCCATAAACCAGAAGAAAGTGTAAGTAGCTATGCTTATATCAGACAAATAGGTTTTAAGCTGAAAAAAAAGTAACAAGTGGCAAGAAGATTATTATATAATGATAAAGGGATTAACTCATCAAGAAATAAAAATTATAAATATATATGCACTTAACATCTGAGAACCTAAATATATTAAGCAAATACTAACAAGTTAAGGGAGTTCTAGATAGCAACACAATAATAGTAGGGTTTTTTAATACCCTACTTTCAGCAATCAATATATTATTCAGACCAAAAAACAACAAAAACACATTAGACTTGAACCAGAGTCTAACGAGGCTTTATCTATATATCTAGTCTTCTCAAGTCCACAAGGAGCATTCTCTAGTATCCTATTATATTATAAGCCACAAAATATGTCTTAGTAAATTTAATAAGATTGAAATCATATCAAGAATCTTCTCTAACTACAGTGGTATGAAAATATAAATCAACAAGAGGAAAACTTACACATGTGTGGGGACTAAACAACATGCTCCTGAACAACCAGTGAGTCAAAGGAGATATCATAAAGGAATTTTTTAAAAATCTGGAAATAAAAATGGAAACACAACATACTAACACCTACAAGATTCTATGAAAGCAGTTTTTAGATGGAATTTTATAGCAATAAGTGCATATATTAAGAAGATAGAAAGATCTTAAAAAACCCTAATTTACAACTCAAGAAGAATAAGCCCAATGTTAGAAGAGGAAAGAAATAACAATGATCAGAGAGGAAAAAAAGACCAGAAAAAAATCGAAAAGATCCATAAAACAAAGAGCAGATTTTGTGAAAGACAAGCAAAATCAATAACCGTTTAGTTAAACTAAGAAAAAAGAGAGAGATCTCAAGTAATAAAATCAAAAGTTAAAGATATCACAAAAATACATAGGATTCTGAGACTATTATGGATAATTGCAAACCAGCAAGTTGGGTAATCAAGAAGGAATGGATTAATCCTTAGAAACAATTTACAAAGACTGAATCATGAAGAAAAAGAAAATCTGAAAAGACTAATTACTAGGAAGCAGATTAAATCAGTAATTATAAGCCTCCAAACAAAGAAAAGGCCAGGACCAGATGGCTTTACTAGTGAATTTTACCAAACATTTAAAGAAAAATTAATGCAATTCTTCTCAAACTTTTCCAATAAAATGAAGAGGAAGAAACACTCCCAAACTCATTTTATAAGACCAGTTTTACCCTGATACCAAAGCTAGAAAAAAAGACTACGAGAAACAAACAAACGAACAAACAAACAAAAAACCAAAAAACAAAAAACTACAGGCCAATAGCCCTGATGAATACAGTTGAAGAAATTCTCAGTAAAATAATATCAAACTGAATTCAACAGCACATTAAAAGAATTATACACCATGATCAAGTGGGATTTATTCCTGAAATACAAGACCGGTTCAACTTATGCAAATCAATAAATATGATACACTACATTAATAGAACTAAAAATAAAAATCAGATGATCATCTTAATGGATAAAGAAAAAGCATTTGACAAAATACAACATCCTTTCATGATAAAGACCCTCAACAGACTGGTTATAGAAGGAACGTACTTCAAAATAATAAGGCCATATATGACAAACTCATAGAATATAAAATTAACATAAATCAATTGTGCTTCTATACAAAAAAAAAAGCATTGGAAAAAGCAATTAAAAAAGAAAAAAAACAATCCCCTACACCAGTGGTCTCCAACTTTTTTGGCACCAGGGACCTGTGCTCCTATGAGAATCCAGTGCCTGATGATCTGAGGTGGAGCTGAGGCAGTGATGCTAGGGAGTGCCTGCAGATATGAAGCCTGGCTCACTGGCCCACCACTCACCTCCTGCTGTGTGGCCTGGTTCCTAATAGGCCACGGACGGGTACTGGTCTGTGGCTTGGGGTTGGGGAACCCTGCCCTACACAATAGCATCAAAATCAATGTAATACTTAAGAATAAATGTAACCAAGGAAGTAAAATGTCTGTACACTGAAAATTACTAGATTTTGATGAAAGAAACTGAATAAGACACAGATCCCCTTATGGCCACAATTGATACCCAAGAGAAAAAGGGTGCTCCTGCTTAGCGCCAGGCAGGAATGAAATTTCTGGCCCATCAAGTGGTCTCCACTGACATTGTGGGTATGGGTGGTCTTGTCATCAATGTGTGATGTTGCAAGCCCCTTCTCGCCTAACCCTCTTCTGACAACAGCCCAGCAAAGGGGATGCATGAGGTGATGCTGGAATCCAGACCTCCCATGTGGTCTTTGGTTTTTATTGATAGTGGTGAAGGAGGGGTGAGAAGGTGAGAGATATACTGGATAGTAGGGATATAAAGGCCAGCTTCCTACTTGACCTTCTCTGCATTACCCTGTGGAAGTGGTGTAGTATCTCCTCACAGCTTCACAAGAGTGGCTATCTAGGCTCCCCATCTGGTCTCAGATTGTATGTGTGCAAGTGAAACCATCATTTTTTCCGTAGTGTTTGGCTGAAGTAGAATAGTTATGGTCTAAAAGTTTTCTATCTTGCTAGGCTTCCCCTTTCCTGGTCTTTTGGTTAAAGATTTTTGTTGATGCCTTTTTTGTCTTCGCTTGACATGTCTGGGTTGCAGGCTTCTTCACCTCCAGTTTGTGATATGTGAATCAAAAATCTAATCCAGAAAACTCACCACCGTATTGTTTCTCAAAGTTCTCTGACCTATCTGCCTTCTCTCACCTTCCAGAATCTTCTTATGTTCATTTTATATACAATGTGCAAGGTCTTCAGTAATATTTAGTAGATGGAATCCGGAAAAATACAATCGTTTTATCTTTCAAAAGTAGAAATTCTGGTGGTAGTTTCCTGTACAATATCTATTTTCTCCTTCTTACTAGCACAACCTCATTTTTGTTTTGGGAGGAAATGTGCCAAGTTAAAAATACTCACCTCCCTAGACTCCCTTGTCTTTGGGGGCGGTTATGTGATAAATTTTGATCCATAATGAAACAGCTAACATCTGTGGGACAGGACTTCTGAAAAAGCCATTCTTCTAATAAAAACAAGCAGATGGAGTGCATGTTCCTTTTTCTCTTCGCCTTTTCCCCTTTCTTTTGACTAAAATGGAAACATGATACCTGGAGGTACAACAGCCATCTTGTGTCCAAGAGACAAAAGCTACCCATTAAGATTGGTGAAGAAAGACCCTAAAAGGAACCTGAATCCTTCATCACCTCCTTGAAAAGATGCACCAACTGTAAGATTCCAACTCAGGGAGTGTTTATAATGGAAAAAATATGTTATGGTTTAGCTATGCTAGATGACTTTCTGTTATGCTCACTAAATATAGTCCAAACAGTATGTCATTCTGTTCTCTTCCATCCAATTTTTAATCAAGCAATCTTTTATCTAACCTTCAAAATTCAGATCAAGGACATTTCCACATACTTACCCTAAAGCACAAATCTGCTCAGTTGTGCTAGTGCCAAAAACTACCCTCTTTTAAGCTTTCTCCAAGTATGTTGTTTTCTTAATTTATGATTCTTTCTTCTTCAGTATAAAACTTCTTGTAGGAAGGCATTATTCCTACCTGATACTTATTAGCTATTCAATAAGTGGTTGTCAAACATGCAGATAAACAAAGTTTTCTAGATAGCATTTGTGTCATTGCAATTTGTTGTTTACAACTATTTTTCAAGTAACTAGCTTCATAGAATATAGCTGTGTTGGCATATTTCACTTTTCCTCAGCACTCTTAGAAATAGCTGAGACAGTGAACAAGAATTATTGCCAAATTTATATTAAATCAATTAATTAAAGTAAAAGAACATTATCTGTTCTTTATGAAGTTGGCAAGCCCACTTCCTTAGTGGTGCCAAGTTTGGGATGTACATATGTATTTTATATCTAAAAACTATTTTAAAGTTCCTGAGGATGAGGGGAAGCTTCCTATACAGATTTTCTCCACATTCTGCCTCCCTAACATTCTCATGCGATAAATGAAATTGTCCTTCTGGGATCCATCTTGGAAAGACTATGTGCTTGTGTTTGGCTGCCTGTGTGATGATGCTAGGATGCTTTTATGACCAACTCAAACCCTCATTAATTTTTTCCCAAGAAAGAGTAAACTACTTATCCTTTCTGCTGAAGTCATAGCTTTTTCTTTTCACTACTGGAGTCTACTTCTCATCTTTCTTCTTTCTTAACCCTTGGCTGGGTTTGCTTAAGAAAATTAAATGAGTCCAAAGGAAATTTGAAACCGGGCAGCTTTCTAATGGCAGAACCAACTACTCTCAGTCATCAGTCTCTTAGAATATCCTAAGGAAGGGTAAGAGATGTCAGAATTTTCTGAAAGGCAGCATAGAAGGACTGAACAAATGGCCATTCAGCTAATATTTTTCTTCTATTTTCTTGACTTTCAGATCTGGATACTCTTGGTGTTTGCATTTTCTTTAAGAGGCATGGCATAAATTCTAATACATTGAATAACCTTCCAGAGTACATATAGATTCATTCCTCTTTTTTTGACAAAGTAAAAGTAAAATTATAGATGCATAATAAGTATACATATATCTATGTGTGTATATGTATATATATATATATATATTTTCTTTTAAAGACGTATTTTCTACCTGAAGTTATGTAAGAACAAGAAATTGCCTTTTATAATGACATGATGGAGATGTTGCTATGTGGTTAAAGAGTTTTAAAATAAAAGCATATTATTAAAATAAATCAAATTGTAACAGGAAGCTATTGATGAGAAAAATCTTTCCATTCTAGCCCCATTCTCAGAAGCAAAGTTTTGACTCAGCTGTTTCTTCTGATTTTTTTTTTCCTTCTAAGATTATTTCTTGATTGATGATTTTTAGATTCTATCATTTGACTTCCTGTAATAAAAATAAAGATTTAGTTCTTTTAAATGTCCCCACTATGCCTCCATTTCTCCCAACTTTATCCCTCTAAACACTGGAATTAAATCAATGAACATTGCTTTTATCATTAAGCGTATGCTAACACTGTGCCTTCAAAGCTAAAGTAATGCACCACAGGCAATTCCTTGTGAGATTTTTATCGTATAATAATTGCCCTACTTTTTATAGACCCAATTTGCTATCTCAATATTTTTAATTTATACCTTTCCCTTCGCAGCTCTCCATTCGCTTTTCATAATCTAGACCCTTTCCAGCAGTTCCAAAGTTGTCACTTTGAGATGTCCCTCTATTACCTTCCTGACTTGATTCCATATTTCCTGAATCTTCATCTTTCTCTTTCTTGATTTATTCATGAATTTGCTGAAGAATGTTGTTTATGACTTCTCAAGGTGTCATGAAAGGTAAATGTTCAGAAATCTGGTAGACATGAAAATGCCTTAATGCTCTTCTATCCTGATATGTGATAAGGGTTTGGCTGGGTAGAGTTTTAGTTTGAAAGACACAATATAGAGCAAAGACAAAAAAAAATATGCTAAATGCCCAAAGCAAAGTAGTTACTAAGAAAATCGGATTGGGTGATGGCTGATGTTATATAATTTCAAAAACATATTACTTAAGTTTCTACTCATTTAAAGGGGAAAAAAAAGCTTTTTCTCCCTGTATAGGTAATTTTTTTCTTTTAAAAATATGCTCAGAGATATTCTGATGGGTCATTTTGAATATATATTATAAATAAATAGGATATGATAAAACCATATGTTTTCATGTGCTAATAACCACTAATAAAAAAAAAAACATGTAAAGCAGAAGACATAGTAACTAAATTGCTTAGTGAAAAGATTTTAAAAATATCTATTATTTGAAATAAATCATCTAGGTGAAGTGAATTATCTCTTCCATGCGGCTTTAAGTATGTTTATTCTTCTTTCGGTGTCCTGAATGGCAATATCCAGACACTGGAAAAGAGCAAAGTAACTTCATATGGGACGACACTTTATTACAAAACTCCATGATTTTACTTGTAGGGTCAAAACACTTCAAATGCTAGGACAAGTTTACCAGTGACCTTACATTAATGAAGGCAATAAATTATTTTACATTTTGTTGCTTTCTTCTTCTTCTTCTTCTTCTTCTTCTTCTTCTTCTTCTTCTTCTTCTTCTTCTTCTTCTTCTTCTTCTTCTTCTTTAATTCCCTATTAGAATTGATTTTCTAAAGAACTGAATACTTAAAAATAGATTTGTAGCTGACACTAAAATTTTTAAAAATCCTTTATGGGGTCAAATGTGCTTAAATCTAACTTTTTGCTTTTCTCTTGTTTTATAAATGCTCTTATACAGAGCACAGAGTTAGACCATGTGGAATCATGAAAAATAACTAAAAAATTTTCTTTTACATGCAACTTTTCTTTTGAATTATGATTCTTTTTGTAAAAATCAATAACACCTTTTGAAAAAAGTATTTAAGTAATTACTTCCTCGACAGCCATTCAAGTTTTGGAATGCTAGTAAAATTAACAGCTTTTCAAGCCAAATGTCTAGGAAACCAAGGATTCTATCTCTGTGTATCTCCCATTAGAGATCAGCAACTTTTTTTCTATATAAATGACTTTTGCATTAATGATACAGTAGTCTAATGTATGCAAATTGTAACTTTTTAAAAGTTAATATGCTTATATATTACTAGCTAATTAGCTTTTTAGTTTTATCTTAAAATATTTACTCTATTTGAAGCTAATAGAACTATTTAGTTAAATGTAGTAGTCTTTTTAAGTAAAATATTCTATAATTCAAAATTTTTTCAAAGTTAGATTTGGCAACAACTCCATTATTACAAATTGATGACTTTTTCAAAATAGACTTTACTCATTGATTAATTCTAAAGTATATATTGAGCTGTTTTATTCATCAGACCATGTGGCTTTGTGCCAGGTGGGTCTCAGTCCTTTCTCTCAGAGGAATTCTCATCTCGTTTTGGAGATGCAGGTAAATATGTGATATGATAAGTGCAATTATGATGGGACATGATGTACAGAAGCTGGAAGGTCAGGAATGTATCCACAGAGGAAATAGTTTCTCTGTTAAAATTCAAAGGCTGACTGACTTTCTGGGTAAATAATGGTTAGAAGGGCATTCTATTCATAGAAGTCCTATGTAAAGACACTTAAGGAATCAGAATTCTGAAGAAACTTACATAAAATAATTAAAATCAGTGATGAAGTATAATAATATAATGCCTATTAATATATATGTAATATTGCTAATGTCCAGTTAACCTATAACCTAAGGATTGAATGAAGATGGAATTGAGATCAGTTTGGCAGAATTCGTGATGAAGGCTTCTATATAGGCTTTCTGATAGACCAAAAGGGTATCAAAACTTCAGGTGAGTTTGAAATATTTTATAGCTTAAATGAAAGACCAAAATGGCCAAGAAGGGGAACAGGATTTTTTTTAAATACATAAGGTATCAGTCCTGAAAGTGGGAAACTGACCATTCTAATTTTAAAGCCAAAACAGTTAACAGAAGTGAAGAAGTTTAGAGGAAGTTTCCATGCAAGGACACGGGGGATTTCCAGTAAGAGAACAGCGGTCTCCTGTACCCTGATTGACTGAAAATGAATCATGAGTTCCTTTGTTTGGGGAAATTTGTACTTAATTTCAGATGATCTAATCACTGGTGTGCATTTGGTTGGCACTTCTCTATGCTTGGAAGAAGCTCCAGCATTTGGCATAAGTCAGCTCAGCGGTGGCAGTAGTCTGCTGGGCAACAAAATTACATTTATGAAGTAAGTTTCTATGGCAGAAAATGTGTGGGAAGAACTGGGTTGAGAACTTACTATGCAATTTGGTTCTGTTCCCAGCTTTTCTCCAGGAGTTGAATTTTCAGGTGATCTTGGGCAAGTCCTCTACCCTCTTTATGCCTGAATTTTTCTTTTATGCATGGGAAATTTGTTCCTGAATTATAGAAAATGACCAAAATTCATGTTCTTTGTAGAAATAATCCCAGGATAATAGATAGTCTTACAGGGCTTTGAAGTGTTTATATAGCATTTTCTTAGTTTCAATGTAAAGTACTTTACCTAATTAAATAGGATTAAAACGTATAATGACGGAAAATGAATTTTATTGGATTGTGATTTTTATTTTATAGTTTAATACACTAATATTTCATATATGATTTTTTTGTGGTCCAAAATAAATGGAATTGAAATCATATATAGTTTACCATACTGGTAAAAATTCAGTTTTTATATTTTGACTCCTTAGGTTTCAAATCTCAGCTCTACCACCTGAACTTGGGCAAACTGCATAACTTCTCTTTGCCTTGTTTTCTCATCTGTAAAATGGGAATAATAGTGATAATACCTCTCACAGGATGTTGTGAAAGGAAAAATTTCAATGAATGTAAGGTGCACAGAACATTGCCTGGCACATAGTAAAAACAAAATGTTTTATGATCAAGAACTGACTGACCCATTAGAGTTTCTACTTCATTATGTGAAAGAATAGATTATATCCCATAGGGTTGTTAAAAGAATCAAATTAAAAATTTGATAGTAAATAATCGGCAACATTGAAAGTGAGGGATTGTTTTTTCCTTCTTCTGTGCCTAATTCCAATACTGATACATTAATAGATAAAGTAGTGCTACACCTTGATCTGGTAACCAGGCAGGAATGCCCTAACTTATTGTACTTCCTGTCCTACTGATACATTGTTAACTTAAAGATAGTCCAGAAATCTCCATATATATGTATATGTATGTGCCTTAAAAACCAACAGCTCATAATCACGTGAAAATCAGCAACCTGGCGCATTTGGAAGTGCACAATGTGGTTGGAGTTCCTCCAAAGACCCATCCCCAGAGACCTGTTATTGTTTTACTTTTCTAATTTTTTTTTTTTTTTTTTTTTTTTGGCAAGGCTGTTTTTAATGTGATCTGACTTAGAGGCTCACCTAGTGAGAATAGCCTTTTCCCCTGAGGGCATCTGTCAAAAACAATCAGAGGCAATTGTTAAATATTTTGACTGCTTGAGATGGTGGTAAACAGTTGGAGCAAATAATAGGCTAACCAAAGAACTTAAAAAGAATATCTGGGAAATAGTTCTCCATAGGTGGCTTAGGAATGAGATCTGAATATTCTTAGGGATCTAGAATAGCCCTGTGCTGTGTATATGCTAAGAAAAAACACTGAGAAAAACCTAAATCCTTAGTTTTTTTGAGCTGCTATAACAAATACACCTTAAATTGAATGGCTTATAAAAACAACATTCATTTCTCACAGTTCTGAAGGCTAGGAACTCTAAAATCACGATGCTGGCAGATTCGATGTCTGGTCAAGGCCCACTTCCTCATAGATAGCACCTTCTTGCTATGTCCTCACATTGTGGAAGGGGCAAAGGATCTCTCATAGACCTCTTTTATAAGGGCATGAATTTATTCATGAGGGCTCAGCCCTCATGCTCTAATCCCCTCACAAAGTCCTCCATCTCCTAATAACGTCATTATGAAGATTAGGATTTCAACTTGCAAATACTTGGGGGAAACATTCAGACCACAGCATTCTTTATCTCTGGTTAATCTTGAGGCTCTGTGCAAGCAGGAGGTAAAGGCTAAAATTGAATAGTAAAGTATCTGGCTGACTGTTGAAGACAGCCTCAAAATACACATATAGACCCTCAGCAAAGATTGGGAAACTTATTATTTCCACACATTTAAGGAAATCTCTGCAGCAGAAACCTCAGGGATATGACAAAGAATACAGACTTTACAGAACTAGTTCAGAAAAGTCAATAACAAACAACAAACGGCAAACCTGCGGACAGGAAGAATCTGATTTCCTAAGTTGTCACATTATATTATTTAAAATGTCCAGGTTTCAACAAAAAGTTATGAGATATACAAAGAAATATGAAAGTATGGCTCATACACAATAAAAAAGTCAATAAAACTGTTCTCCTAGAAGTCCGGATGTTGAACTTAGAGAAAATACTTTAAATCAGCAACCTTAAAAATGCTCAAATAACTAAAGAAAAGAATTTTAAAGAATTAAAGAAAAGTCTGAGAATGATGTCTCATTAAATAGAGAATAACAATAAAGAGATATAAATTATTAAAATAAAAATAAATGGAAACACTAGAGTTGAAAAGTACAAAAACTGCAATAAAAAACTCACTAGAGAAACTCCATAGCAGTTTTGAATGGGAGGAAAAAAATAATCAATGAACATAAAGGAAAATTAATTGAGATTATCCAGTTATAGAAACAGGAAACCAAAGAATGAAGTAAAACAAACAGGGCCTTAGAGAACTGCAGTACATCATCAAGCATATCAACAGATGCTATTTCCAGATGTAGAGGAGATGGAACATTTGGAAAATTTTTGAAGCAAGAATATTTCAATTATCACTGAAATTTTTTCAAATTTGATGAAAAATTTCATTGACATATCCAAAAATTCAATGAAGTAAGAAAACTCAAAAGAGATCCATACCTAGACAAATCATAATCAAACTGCCCCTATGCAAAGACTAAAAGAAAATATTATTGAGAATAGCAAAAGAGAATAAACTCATTAGGTGCAAGTAATTCCTGACAAAATTAACACCCAGGCCTGATGACAATGTGGGAATATATTTACAGTGCAGAAAGAATGACCATTAGCCAAGAATTCTATCATCAGCAAAACTATTCTTCAAAAATGAAGGAGAAATTAAGATATTTATAGATATACAAAACTGAGAACATTTATTACAGCAGACTTCCCCTGTAAGAAATAACCAAGTCCTTCAATGTCAAATGAAAGGACATTAGACAGTAATGCAAATCCAAATGATAAAATAAAGAGCACTGGTAATGGTAACTACCTAAGTAAATATAAAAAAGAAGTATACATTATTTTTGTTTGGAAGTTTTCATTTATAACTAATTTAAAATACAACTGCATAAAGCAATAATTATAAATCTGTGTTGATAGTAATACAATATAAAAGATGTAATTTGTATGATAATAAAGACACAAAGAAAAGGTGAGGGAATGGAGCTCCATAGAAAAGAAGTTATGTATAATAATGTCATTAAATTAGTATTAATCTGAACTAGATTTTTATAAATTATGATGTTAATTGTAACTTCTAGGGCAACCACTAAGAAAAAATAACTAAAAAATATATCGTTAATAAAAAAACAAGAGAATTAAAATTATACAGTAGAAAATACCTATTTAAAGAAAAAGAAGGTAGTATCAGAGAAATAAACAAAAATAATGTAAGACATATGAAAATCACAAAATCATAGATGCAAATCCTAACTTATTAGTAATTACACTAAATGTGAATGTATTAAGTACCCCAACTGAAAAGAAGAATGGTATTATAGCTAAAGAAAAAATGATCCAACTATATGCTGTGTACAAGAGACACATTTTAGAATCAAAGACACAAATACATTAAAAATAAAAGAACATAAAGATATACCTTGCACACAGTAACCAAGGGAGTGGGAGTGGCTATATTAATAGCAGACAAAGTAAACTTTAAAACAAAAATTACTAGAGACCAAGAAGGATATTTTGTAATGATGAAAGGGTCAAGTCATTAAGAAGATATAAATAACAACCATAACATATGTATACCTAATGTCAGAACCCAGAGCATATGAAGCAAATCTAAAAGAATTGAAGGGGGAAATAGACCATTTAACAATAGTTGCTGAAGATTTCAAAAATCTACTTTTGATATTAGATAAAACAATTAGAACATCAGTAAAGAAATAGAAGACTTGAACAACGCTGTATAGCAATTAGACCTATCAAATATCAAGAGGACACTGTTAACAGAAGAAAACTCATTATTCTCAATTGCACATGGAACATTCTCCAGAGTATATCATATCCCAACAACTGTGAGTAATATAAAGTATGTTTTCTGACCACATGGATAAAATTGAAACTGAACAAAAGGAATTTGGAAAATCGGCAAATACATAAAAATCGAACAACACATAACTAAATAAACAATGAGTCAAAGAAGAAATCACAAAAGAAATTAGAAAATACTTTTGAGATAAATGACAGTGTAAACAGCATACTGAAACTAATGGAATGCAGACAAATTACTGTATACAGGGAAATTCGTAGCTATAAATGCTTAAATTTAGAGAAGATGTTAAGTCAACAACTTACCCATTACCATAAGACAATTGAAAAAGAAAACTAAGCCTAAAACAGAAAGAAGAATGAAGACTAGAGTGAAAAATCAATGAAATAAAGAATAGAAAACAATAGAGAAAATTAATGAAACCTTAAGATGGTTCTATCCAAAGATCAATGAAATTGATAAACCTTTAGCAAAATAACCAAGGAACCACCCTCACTCCAATTAGCAAAATCCAGAATGAAAAAGGAAATGAAACTATCAATCTACAGAAGTAAAAATGATTATTAAGGAATACCAGAACAATTAGGTGAAAGAACAAATTCCTGGAAAGACACCCAAACTACTCAAACTGACTCAAGAATAAATTGAAAATCTAATTAAATAAATTTTTTAAAGTAAAGAAAAAACCTTCCTGAAAATTTGGTCTTATTTGATTTTTACTTGCTTCTTTCTCTGAATGTGTCGTGTCAGTTTTTTTTTTTTTTTTTAAGTCATTTTTGTTAATTGACCATTCTGATTCATTGGAATGCAGCTAAATTGTGACATAAAATGTCTCCTTTTGTTGCTGGCCTGCAGCATATACAGATGACTACTCAAAGAGCTGTCTATTGGCACCCTACCAAGTAGAAAAATAATATATCCAGATTTATGATTGGGAAATAAATACCATCCTCAGAATGAACTTTCATTTTAAGATGCTATATCCAAAATGTCAACAATATGCTCTTCTTTTCTGTTATGTTGTTGGTTATAGCTACGTGGAAATCGAAAAATCACATCAACACAGTAGTAATTAATTCCTTAGAGCACCTGGTGATATTTTTTATTGTGACATCAAGTGGATATATACTTCTAATTTAAATAAATGCTTTATATTTATATTTATCTTGCCACAGTATATTTGAAATTCATTCAAGAGCCTGTCGAATTGTACTTAGCATAATGAGAATAAAATTATTTACTCACTTTTCCTGCAAACAAAAGCCTCAAACATGGAATAATAAATATAGACTGAATGTATGCTGTTGATAAATAATAGCTTTTAAGTAATATACCATTATTTTCGATGCAGCTTTCAAAGGTTATACCATCATTTGTCACTTTCCTAGACTCTGAATATCAAGAATGATTAGACAAATGCACTTGAATATCAATTCAGAAAAGCAAATGATTATTCTTCAGGAGAAGTTATGGGTGTTTTTTTTTTTTTCCTCCTAAGTTTTGAATTTCTATGGTTCTTTAGTGTGACCAGCTAACTATAATTGCCACTTTAGTGCTTGGTCAGAAAGCAGTTATATCAATCAATCAAACAAATAAATGGGTAAATTAATTAATATTTTGTTGAAAACACTTTAAAAGAATTATAGCAAAGTAATTTTGATTTTCAACAGTCCTACTCGCCATCTGCACTTTGAAAAAATTCTTGACATCAGTCTGGTTGCTAAGCAATAAATACCTCTGCATGACTCCAGAGTCTCTGAGATCATCCCACTATTTTGTCATTCAAGCATGTCACACGGCTTGGTGTGGGCCTTCATTTCCTGCATGGTCAGAAATATAGGTCTGCTGTTCTTACATTAAAAGGGGAATAAATAGAATGGTGTGACAGAGAGATGATTAAAAGGTTGAGAAAATAAGAAGTAAGGTTATATAAATCTCAGAATTTAGGGATGTACTTTTAAGTCATCATAATTTCAGTAGTTTCATGATTCTAAAATGCAGGTTGTTTTTCACACCCAGCAGAAACTTACCACCTTTTGAGGTACTTATACTAACTTTGCTATCTTAGCAACACTTTCTCAGATAAAAAGAGCTTCTGTAAGAAGCTTCTGTAAGAACTTCTGTAGTATTTTCTGTGGATCAAAGGTTAGTCCTGATCATTTGATCATCAGGTATATTCAAATCCTGACTTCAATAAAGAGAGGAAAAGGCTGCTGAGAGTACTATGCTAATTTAAAGGTTTTCGACAGTAGGCTGACTAGTTTAAAAAGCCACCAACTATCTGATTATATACGAGCAATTTAAAATAATTCTTATGTCAGTGCTTGTTTCTGTGAGAATACTTCTTTTACTAACTCTATCTTGTGATATAGGTACAGTTATTTATTTCTAGATTTTGACCTATGAAAAGGAAAAGATGTCTTTTCATGCTGACTTTATTAGGTATTTGAAAATAGGTGAGACTTCAAACTATAAGAATAAAGAATAAAGAATATGTGACATGTAAATTTTTCTAAGCCATAAATCAAAATCCTGAGTATCATTTTCAAATTTGTACCTAGTTTTCTAGAAGAACTAAATTATATTACATAGCATAGAAGGATCTCAAAGAGATTAATTTAACCACATTAGATAGAACTAAGATGAAAAAGAATACAATTCCCCCAACTCCTTGACCATGGGTACGAGGTTAGTTTTCTAATATGTGAAATAACGGGGTTCATGTAGATAATCTCAAAAGTAACATTCAACTTGAAAATTTCCTCATCTTTAATGTAGGAACTGAAACAAATGAGTTAATATAGTTTTATCCAATATGGTAAATGCAGTGAAATCAAAGATAAAAAAATCTGCTCCATGATTGATTACCTCTATTTATATCATGCTTTAATTTGTATTGAGGTGGTGTGTCAAGAAATAACCTCAAGGCAGTGTACCTCAGACATTTCTCAGTGGTCTGACAGTTCATAGACAGAGAGATGAAGTGCATTCATGGAGTGAAATGATCAAGAAGCAAGGCGATCGTCACGACCAGAAAGTATAAAGCCAAGATTCAGATCTGCTCCTCTGACAGTCAGGCCTGAGGTTTTCACAGTATAACACTTTCCATTTTACAATAAAATGTATTCCCGTATCTGTATTTTTCAGCTCAGATTTGTAAAATGATTTATCCTAAGGATAACTACAGAATGGAGGCTAGAATCCACATTTCCTGACTTCCACTCTGATGCTCTTGCTGCTTACAACATCCAGACTCACAGCTAATCTTCATTCTTACTCTGTACATTTCATTTGAATTTAAAGGAGAAATATTATGGGGAAGAAATGAAAACATTGGGATTTAACTATATTTTTGAAATATAAAAATTTGGACTACTTTCTTGAATTATTCAACCTCGAGTTCTTTGTAGTTATTTTTTTTTCTTTTTTAAAGTTAACTCATGTGTTTATTGGCTTGTCAGTCTCTGATTACAAAAGGCAGGGCTTTAGTCTTACCTTTCTTCAGCTAGATAATTTATTGAGCACTTATTATGTATGAGGCATTATGCTATGTTTATTGTGAGTTATTTTATGGTATCTGCGCAACAACCACATACCACGGGTACTATTAGCTCTCTTGTTTGACAAGTGAAGAATCTGAAGCACAATGGGGTCCAAGATTTCAGAGCCATTAATGACAACACCAAGTTCTGAAATCAGACAGTGTGACTCCAGAACTGATGTTTTTACTTGTGGAGATCCACAGCAAATGTACTCTTCTTCTACAGTTCCATGTACCACATATTCCCATTTGTGGCAAAAGGATTTGCTTTGGAAGAGCCTCAACACTCCCTTTTAGGAAATATGAACTACAAGTGCTTGTCCAGTTTCTAATTCTCAGCCAAAGCTGAGTTGTTTTTATGACTCGGCAGCCTCCTCTCCAGCTCATGCTGTATTTTGTGACATGTGCCCTAAAAATAACTGAGCATATGTATGAGAAGTTACAAAGTGAAGAGTTTCAACATCTCCTCACCAGTATCCCTTACTCAGAGGAGCTCAAACACAGTCCAAGAGGCCTTGGGGAAATCAGATGCTCCATCTCTTTTCTTTTTGCTTCTTTCCTGTAGCCCCTCTTTCAAAAAACGTTTTCTCCTTTTCTTTCCAAACAAAAACTCTTGTACATATTGGGGTGTGTGTGCATGCGTGTGTGTGTGTGTGTGCGCGCGCGTGTGTGTGTGTCCACATACCCAGCTGCATTAGCCAAACTAGTTTCTTTTAAAAAATAATATTTGCCATAATACTTAATCCAATAATTACTACTGAGCAATTATAATAATATTCTACCTGTTTAATATTTTGTTTGTTATTGACAAAGGCATACATATTCCTTGAAGAAGCTGCAGATATGCATGGAGAAGACCATAAAATCACTAATGATCTCACTGCCAATTTAGAAATAATTATTGTTAACTCATTAGCATATACAAATCCAGAATTATACTGTGAATAGCGATCTGTAACTTATATTTTTCATTCTTTTTTTTATTTGTATTTCTGTTCGAGAAGTTTCTACTGATTTATCTTTAAGCTCACTGAGTCTTTCCTCAACCACATCAAGTCTACCGAGGAGCCCATTGAGAGCATTTTTTTGTGCTTTTTACTGTTTTGATTACTAACATTTCAATTTTTCAGTTTTTATCTCTCTGCTTATGTTATCCATCAGTTTTTTCATATTATCTACTTTTTCCGTTAGAACCCTTAGAATACCAGTTATTTTAAATTATCTGATTATTTTAGCATCTGTGTCATATCTGAGTCTAGTTCTGATGATTGCGTTTTCCCTTCAGAGTGTTTTTTCTTGTGTTTTGGCATGCCTTGTAATTTTCTGTCATTGCCGAAAGTTAGACATGTTGTTTTAGGTAATAGGAACTGGGGTAAAAGGCATTTAGTGTGAGGACTGATCCAACCTGGATAGGAGTTGAGCTATGTTTAATGTTTAGTGGAGCTAAAGGTGCCACAGGCTTAGAATTTCTTAAATGTCCTTGTTTTTGTCTCTCCTCTTGACTTTGGCTTCTCTGAGTATTCCTATTTAGGAATCTATATCTTATAACTCCTTTGGCTGTAATATACTGTTATTATACTGGAGCCCTGTTGGCATGGGGGTAAGATATGGGGAAGAGTTAGAGTTCTATAGTATTATGAATAAATTATAGGCTTCTAGCAGGCTTGTGTCTTGGGACTGTGACTGTCACAAGTCTATTGAGGTAGATTGTGTCACCCCTTTCTCCTGCTCCTTTCACTGGCTGCAGTGTTCTCGATCTATATCCTTGAAATTCTGATCCCTGTTGACTATTGTTTTGTTTCCCTCTTAGATGAAGTAGAAAGTCTAAAGAGAGTTGAAGTGGAGAGGAATTCTCTTTTTCTGATAGGATAAATTTTCGGAATTGAGCTCTGGCAAAGTCTTTTACTCTGAAATATAAGCCTCTGTTATATTCCAGCACCAAGAGAGAATCTTCATCATATTCTCACTATGAGAACCTGGTGGAATTCCTTAAGAAAAATCTACAAAAGTGTGGTGAGGTCCCCTAAGACTGTGGCCCTAGGAATTTCTCTCTCTCAAGCTTATTAACACACTCAATCTCCAGAAATTTATTAAAGTTATTATTTATTTTTAACAATCTATGGCTCCAGCAACTGTCCTTCAAGATCTCAGTTGCTATATCTCTAGATATAGCCAAATCTCCACATTTAAGTTGTCAATGTATCCTGTGATCTCAGTTTTCTGATGGGTCCAAGAAAAAGTCATTGGTTCTCAGTTTATTCAGCTTTTTCTTATGATAGGAGTGACAACTTCCAAGGTTTTTACATGTTAGAGCTCTATATTGTGCATTTTCCATTTAAAAATATATCTTGAAGAATTTCATGTCACCACACAATCTTCTACAACAACATATTTAATGAATATGTAGCATTATAATGATACAAACTTATATTGTTGCTTAGACCATTCAACTTTCTTTGGGCATTTTTCACTATTATAAATAGCACTATGATGAACAACTTTAAAAACTACCTAAGATGTTCATATTGATTATTTTCTTAAGATAAATTACTGCAACTAAGACTTATAGGTCAGAACCTACATTTTTAAGTCTAGTTTTGAATATTGCCAAGTTGCTTTCCAGAAGGTTTATAAAAGTTTTTACTCCTTCCAGTCATCAAGAGCTCCTGATTTCTTGTACCCCACCAGTGCTGAATAAAGTCTTTTTTCCATTTCCATTTTCACGTTCTTGTGTTAATTTGCATTTCTCTGATTGCTGAGGAACATGAGCATTTTAAATACATTTTAATAAACTTCCTACTATTTTTATTTGAAAATGCCTGATGATTTAATTGCCCATTTATATGTTGTTCAAATTTTTTGACTATTCTAAATTTAAACATATTTTTATTGAAGTTGGTCTTCTCTTTTTCATTATTTTGCTTTTAATATCTGAACATGATCTTCGAATTGTGAAGTTAGAATAGAACACAGTTGATCAACAGCGAATAGAGTTGCAGAATATTTTGCCATGAGTTATGAAGGGTGCTTGTCTTAGGTGCTTATCTTATACTATAGACTCAGCTAAGCATTGGCTGAGAATAGCTCTCCCTATTCTAAACATGAAACTATCCCTATTTTCTTATTATGTCCACATAATACATAAATCATTATAGTTACTGTACAGTGAGTAGCATGCCTTTTTATTACAAGACCTCTCCCTTTCAATTTTGAAAAGATGGGCTATCTAATAATTATCAGCATACTCACTGTATTGAGGCTAGTGCAGTAATAATACTGAATTAAACACCAAGAAGAGAAGGTGAATTGTGGTGGTAAGCAAATTGGTTTGGTGGTGGAGATTAAACATACATGTCATGCTTCTATTATTTTGTGAACAATTTAATCTACAATAAAGTTTTGAGTCTTCCAATGGTGTAACTATAGATCAGCTACAATAGTATATATTGATAACTGAGCCTGGGGAAGTACAATGTATTTTGTATTATGTCTAGTAATGACTGATAAAATGGAAATTTTTATTTTATGACCTAGATCATGCCTATTTTCCTGTGTATAAGATTTTGCTTATCAAATGAGAACATGAATGAAAGAAAAACGTTCAGATGATGAACTTCCAAACCTAGGCATAAGTTAGCAGCTTTGGTGAGTTTGTGCACTTTGGAGTACATTGGGTTACTTGGGTGTGAACCTAGAAATTAAAGACACTGGATTTGATCAAAAAGGCTTAAGTCCTTTTAGAATGAATGTAGGAAAATGCATTACATCTAAGAAATATCTTTTATTCTACAACATATGGCTCAGTTAACACTTAGTTATTATAATAAATAGTTAAGCTTTTCTGATTAATATTCAAATGAAGTTGTTTGATATTTGTGGCTATGAAATAAAAGTATTTGCATGTCTCTGAGATTATTTCTGTTAGATAGATTCCAAGAAATGAAATTTATGGATCAAAAAGTATGCATGATCCCATACTATGCTCAATTTCCTCACTAAGATGACTATGATGACCATCTTGAGGGCAGAACTCTGTCTTAATAATGTATAATCCTCATTACCCAACACATCTTACAGATAAGAAAACTGAGAGTCAGAAGATTTAAGTATTTCTCAATTAATATTTATTGAATACATTAATTTAATAAAAAAATATTTGAAAGATTGAATGTAAAAAAAAAACTTAAGCTATAGTTGTTCAATTTTCTTGATTTCTTACTCGTATAGTAAAACCATTGATAAATTATTTTTTTTGACCTAATTGTAGTTCTGATGCAAAACTGTTTGGGATATTGCTAAAATTAGTTATAATATGCTACTAATATAAGTATTCTTACACATAAATCTTCTTAAAGAAATGCATATCCAAATGCTCTTTCAGAATGCCACTTTCAAGTGTCATCTCAAATGCCATTCTGAAAAGAGTGGAACATTTACAAATTCATCATTGGAATATTTCAACACATCATTTATTTAATCTACACATGTTGAGAATATTTTATGCATAATACTTTGAAATAAATGATATGAGAACTACAAAATAATTTAAAACTCGGTCTTTTTTTTTCAAATAAATTACTGTGCAATTAGATCAGAGATACAAAGAATTGAAATACCTGAAGACTTACTATAGTTCTAAGTATTTAATAAATATAAATAGAACTGTTTATAATTGAATTTAAATATGTTGACAAGGTGTTAACTAGAAGAACAAAATCAGTATGAAACTTTCAAAAATGGAAGAATGTTTGGAAATAGTAAATTGCCACCTCAGTTTGAGAAGGGAGTTATGCATTGGAAAAGTTGTGGGGAGTTGATGTTTTAATGTAGCATTGTTGTATTTAAAGGTAGAAGGGTGTTGAAAATAGAGCAGTTTTGTAGGGAGCAGAAAAGATGTTCAACTGATTTAGAATGATGTTATTAAAAGGAACGAGAGGACAGTTGACTGGGCAGCTATAATGATAATCCAGATGAGGGCTGAGTCTGGAGGATACATCCATCAACATCAACAGAGAGCACAGGATATTGTGGTGGAGGTACAGGCAGCACATTTCCAGTGTATGTGAATTGGGAGATAAAGAAGGAGAAAGAAATGGAAATAGATGATCTTAGAACTATTTTGTGGGGAAAGAATCAGATAGCCCCGTATGGAGATAAGAAAGATTCCGGATGATTCAATGTGCATATGTCTGTGTATATGCAGGATCATTCATGCATTTACTTTCTGGAGGAAATGAAAATGACTTAAACACTAAATGGTATTTTGAGCTAAAAACTGAAACCATAAAGAATATCATCCTGCTACCTTTACCATGCAAACTTTATTTAGGCAATGATATGGCGCGATAATTATCTGTAGCTATTGGGTATGTAGTTTTTAAAATATAACCAGTATAACTGTGTTTGATGCAATGGAAACTATTATTTAATTCAGAACAACCTGATTTGCATCAAGAGCTTTTCATTCATTTTTCTGAAATTATTTTGAAACTCTATATACTTGAAAGATAATTGAAGAAAAGTATGAGAAAGTGCCTTGTGAAAACAATGAGTCAAAACTCTAAAACTCAGGCTTCTAAATAATGCAGGAGCCTGATTTTAGAGGAACTTCTCAAGTAAATTATATGTCTATTCACAATGTCTTCAATAGCCTTAATGGGGAATTCATAATAAATGAAGTACATTTCAGAGATGTTGCAGCAAAATTCAGAAATATATAAAAACAAGCAAACACCTTTGAAATCTTTAAAAAATTTAAGCAAGATTTTTAAATCTTCCCATTTTGTTTTTCCCATATCACTTATCCCAAATCATCATGGTATTAAACATTGAACACACTAATTTACTAAAAAGAATTATTTCTCAATTCTTTTAAACTTACATTAATAATTTTTTCCATTTTAAAATACCCAATTTAAGAAAGCAGCACAATGGAGTTATTTCTAACAGTTTATTTAAAATGAGAGGAAAGATTTTGAAGTTCATTAATTAGTTATGAGTGAGGCCTTGGCCTTGGCCATGAGGATAATAGACAAAGGTAATCATGAGAGGGACTAGTAACACTGTTAAGAATGAAACTGGCAGATGTTTGGGGAAAAGGAATCTGCATCTGGCTTGAACACATTCATCAGTATCAACAACACCTGCCACAATAAAGAAGCACCATCCTGTTAACATGATGGCAACCTTGGAAATGCCATCTTAGATCAATGTCATCTATCTCTAGTATAGTTGTGCAGGTAACTTTCTCACAAGTATGTTTTACTTTATATGATTAATTCTGTATATTTTACTTTATATGATTGATTCTGACAAGAAGGTTAAGAGTACACAGCCTTTTTCCTTTGAATTGGTGTTTGTGATGTTCTGTGGGATTTCCGATTAAGCATGGATACTGGATATGAAAGTCCTGTCCAGTCATGCACAGAACTGAACGAGCCTTGCAACAATGTTAATGGTCCATCTTTTCCACAGAACACTACATTGGGGGAAGAAAGCAAACCATACTAATCATATTAAGATTATTTTTGTAGGAAGTAATTCAATGGCTAGAGAAACAGACCTTTTATTAAGGTAGTCAAAAAAGATAATGGAGTCAAGTTAAAAGATGTAGTTGACAAGATTAAATAATAGTGAGTGAAATACTTTCCCTTAAATAAGGGAATAAATGTCTCATTTCAAATGTCAGTGGGACAAGATTATCATTATTTCTGCTCCGCATAATAACATAGACAGAAAATCAAAGAATCACTGGAAAATGTTGATGATTTATGAATATGAATATTCAGTAAATTGGCTAGATAACAATGAATAGAAGACAGTCAATCCTAATTATTCATTGATTCTTTATTTGTGAATTTGCCTATTCAATAAAAGGTTTTTAAACCTCAAATTTAATAAATGTCATGTTTTAGTAGCCATTTGTGGATACGCACAGAGAGGCAAAAAATTTGAGTCATGCAACATGCATATTTCCACCTGAGATTGAATAAGAAGACACTACCTTTTTATAGTCACTCTTTCTTCATGATTTTGCATTTAACAGTTTTAGTTACTCATGGCCAACCATGGTCTGAAAATATTAAATGGAAAGTTTGATAAATAGCCAACTTATATGTTTTAAATTACATGCTATTCTGAGTAGCATGATGAAATCTCACACCATCTTGCCTGATATGTAAATTATCTCTTTGTCCAGTACATACATGGTGCATACACCACCCACCTGTTAGTCACTTGTAGTCAGGGTTATCAGATCAGTTAGCAGAGAGAGAGACCATATTCACATAACTTTAATTACGTTATATTGTCATAGTCATTCTATTTTAATATTAGTCATTATTGTTAATTTCTTACTGTCTGATTTATAAATTAAACTTTATTGTAGGTATGCATGTGTAGGAAAAACCCAGTATATAAAGGGTTTGGTACTATCCATGGTTTCAGGTATCCACTGGGGGCAGGTCTTAAAATGTATTCTCCATGGATAGGAGGAAACTGCTGTATTTAGTGCTATGTTTTTGGCATTTTTGAGCTTTTTATTGATGATTTTACTTTTTAAAATGATCCCAAAGCACCATGCTGAGGTGTTGTCTACTGTTCCTAAGTGCAAGAAAGCTGTGGAGTACCTTGTGGAGAACATACATGTGTTAGCTAAGCTTTGTTCAGGCATGAGTTATAGTGTTATTGGCTGTGAATTCAATATTAATGAATTTCTAATACATACTAAATAAGATGTCTTTAAACAGAAACACATAAAGCAAGATTATGTGTTGATTGATTGATGAAAATGTGATCAGAGGCATTCAGGAACTTTACCCTGTATTTTTCCTAGGAGCAGTGATTCTATATTTGCTAATTCAGTGTTCATGGTAAATTTATAAGACATAACTATTGTGAATATTAAGAATCACCTACATATATAAAAATTCTCAGGGATCTTATTAAATAGCATATTTGAAAGTATAAAAATATTCAATTAAAGATTGCAACAAAAGTATACTAAATTTAGTAATGAACTTAACCCATTTTGGTAATATGTTCTTTGTTTTGTTTTGTTTTACTTTACAATTTATGTTGCTTGAAGATATGTAATGTCAGATTCTTTCCTACAACCTTAGCTCTGGAATAATGTTTGGCACATATAAAGAACCCAATAAATGGTTAGTATTGCTTGCTCCTTGTCAGAGATTTTTCCTGCTTTTATTTTTTTATACTGATTTCATAATTACTAAAAAACTAAATGATGAGATTTAAAAATTGCACCAGAGAAAGTAAGTTAATAGTGACTATGGAATGAATTTTGTAAGAGCAATGGAAAAAAGTAATGAGAAATGTAGATCAATTTGATAAATGCACACACATTGTGTAAATTAAAACATACAGTAAAAAAATAATAAATAATGAATTTTTTACAAAGCAATAAATGCAAATGTATATGTTTTAAAAAGGACTAAATTAATGAGAAAACTGCAATCAATAAATAGAAAAGGTAGATTATTTATACAAAGGAATATTTAAATGAGTAAAACCAAAAAAATTTCAACTTTATTTAAAGGTAAAAAACTGAAATGGAAATATACATCACTATAATATAGACCATATATGACAAGCTAATATCATACTCTATGGTGAAAAGCTGAATTTCCTCTAAGATCGGGAAAAAGACAGAGATACTCATTCTTGCCACTTTTATTGTACTAAAAGTCCTAGCTAGAGTAATAAGGAAAGAAAAGCAAATACAAGGCATCCAAATCATAAAGGAAGTAAAAATTGCCTCTATTTGTTGATAACATATTATATACAGAAAATATTAAAGAAGACATGAAAAAACTGTTAAAGCTAATAAATGAATTTAATAAAGGATACGAAATCAACATACAAAAATCAGGTGAGTTTCTGTATACTAACATGAACTATCAGAAAGAGAAATTAAGAAAACAATCCCATTTACGATAGTATAAAAAAACAATAAAATACTTAGGAATAGATTTAACCGAGGAGGAGAAAGATCTGTATCGTGAAAACTATAACACATTGATAAAAGAAACTGAAGAAAATACAAATAAATGAAAAGATATTACATGTTCATGGCTTTGAATAATTAATGTTGTTAAAACAGCTATACCACGTGAGCAATCTACAAATGCAATGCAATCCCTATCAAAATTCCAAAGGCATTTTTCACAGCAATAGGAAAAAAATTTGTATGGATTCATAGAAGTCTCTGAACAGCCAAAGCAATCTTGAGAAATAAGAGGAAAGCTGGAGGCATAACACTTCTCAATTTCAAATTATATTATAAAGCTATAGTAATCAAACAGTATGATATTGGCATAAAAACAGACATATAGACCAATGGAGCAGAATTAAAAGGCCAGATATAAATCCATGGTCATATGGTCAATTTATTTTTGACAACAAAACCAAGGATATACACTGAGAAATGAATAGTCTTTTCAATAAGTGGTGTTGGAAAAACTGGATATATAGGAAAGAATGATTTATACCATATACAAAAATCAACTCAAAATGGATTAAAGATTTGAACATGAGATGTGAAACTACTCTCCACCTGACTCATGATGCTCCAGGCACACTGGTTGCCCACCAACTTCGAAAGAGATCAAGATGTTCCCTATCTGAGATCCTTGCCCATGTGTTCATTTATATTGAACACACTGTCTCTGCTCCTACTTGCTAGCCACTACATATCCACTATACCTCAACTAAAACCTACTACTTGGGGAAGCTTTCCCAATAATCCTTATTTAAGTTGTTACTATCCCACTCTTTATTGTAATACCCTTTTCTTCTACATATTACAATATGGTTTTGCTCTTCTTATTTAATTTGGTCTCATAAGAATGTATGTTCCATGAGGACAGGAAATTTTCTATCCTACTTTATCCTTTATATTCCCACCAGGGGGCACTCTCCAGGTGAAGAGTGACATCAAATGTAGTAAGAGATAGAGCCAAAGAATGCAGTCTTATGTGCCAGGTAAGGATTTTTTAAATTGAAAAATACCCCACAAGTCATCTACTTCAAGTTACACCCAGACAAAGAGAACAAGATTCAGTACTACCACTGATGAATGACAAATGTGGGTCTTAAAAATATAAAGATAAGCATCATGGTCATATCATAATCTATTTAAAAATAGATTGATAAAAAACTTCTTAATTGATAGAAAACTCATTATGTTATTGATGAATTAGTAAAAAATACTAAGTTCTACCAAGTCTGTTAGTTGGTGGAGTTACAGGAACAAATGATAAAAAGTATTAATATAAACCAAGATCTCAGTTGTGCATTGCCTCATGAATTTACAAATTATCATCTCATCAGAATGTAATAAAGGTCACTGACCTAGACTGTCATCATTGTTTATAGTAGCTGAGGGCAAGTGCAGGTTTCCACTTCAATGGAAATAATATTCGTTTTCTTTCTAATGAAATTTTATTTGTTTAACTTTTTTCTTTAAATTTATTACTTCAGTTTTAAAGAACAATTTACTGAGATACTTAAAAACAATGATCTAGATAAGCCTGTGCATTATGAATTAGAGGAAGTTATAAATGTTAAAACACTTTATTTTCAGGCTTACAGTAAGGTAAACTTTAAACAAACAATTTGCAGATATAAATAAAAATATTAATTGCTACTTAAATTTCTAGTGCTGCAGTGGCATTTTATTTCACAATGTAAAAATTTCTTCCTGTGTTTGGTCCAAAAACAGAGATGACAGTTATCCAAAAAAATGGATCTAAAGGAACAATTAAGAAAAGAACAAGCAAAACAATGTTGGAAGGTGATTTTGGCTCTTAAAAATTATCTGGATTTTTAAAGTTAAAGGTGAATCATCTCATGCAATCATCTAATAAAGGAAGAGTTTTGAAAGATGGGGTGGGGAAGAGAGGAAAGACATCTGAACAGTAACTTACAAATATTTTTGATGTTAACCCAGAGAAGGAAATTAATTTTATATTGTGGTCCATATATATACAAAGTTTATAATCTGTAGTATATAATGTATATGAACATTGATAATAAAAAATTGTGTGAACTCTAATAACTATGATGCATTTTAATACTTTTTTATCTATTTCATTTCATTTCATTTTTAAAAAGCTTTTTTTTGATCAATTAAGTTGATCAAATGCTCAAACTATTAGGTTGCTGATCCAGAATTTGAAAAATACTGCATAAATGAAACCATTTGGGACTAGACTATCATAGTGTTACAGAGAAGATAAATGGCTGAAAAAAAGAGATGAAAAAAGCAAGACGGTGACTATACATAATAAGAGAGATTTTGTGCATCTTTCCCAAGGACATCAGGATAAATTTGTGTAATGCTCCTTGTCTTAGGGTTTAAGAACCGAAATGTAAGGAGACCTTGACAGGCAATATCGAATGATGTTGCTTTCCAGGGACATTTTAGCTAAGACAGAAGTAGGTAAAGAAAAAGAAATTGAATATTGTCTAAAGAGTAGAGGAATAATGAATGTCCAATTAAGGAAGAACCAAAAGTAATTCTGAGTGTCTCCTGAGATCTTGTGTCTGAGGTGAAGTCCTAGGAAACAGAGATTATAATAATCTGGAAGTGAATTTATTCTAAGGAAAGGGAATAGAGCCCCAGTGAGTAGCTAAGGAAGATATGAAAGGGTTTCCTAACTATGGCTCCCCAGGAATCCTTAATTCCTAAATTTAGTCTACTTACATAACATTTGATATATTGTTTTACAGAAACTTTAGCTGATTAAGCCATTGTACATTTTTGTCTCAAGAAAAGTAGATTAGTTTTCATCTAACAATATCTCATTAAAATAGTTAAAAGGAGTTATCTGAGATAGTTTGCTTAAGTTTTTGTGCTATACTGAGGCTTGTTGGCAGTTTTTTTTGTTTGTTTGTTTGTTTGTTTGTTTGTTTTTTTTGTGATTCTGTGCTTTTCTATAAATCCCATCCCTGCATCTCCTACCAGCATTGAAATCATCTTGGAAATGTGAGTGCCATGGATCTTACTGCAGGGAGGATAATAAGGTGATATGGTTGTTAGAGGCCTGATATAGTGGAAAGAACATAAATTCCCTTGAGGCATATTTGATCTTGAGGATCCCCTTGGGCTATGAGGGAATAATTATTGAGAGGATGCCACTGTGCACATTGGAACCTCTACAGTTTACGAGGACAAGTAGTGCAGATGCCTTCTATGCTAGAGTTATCTTTAAGATTCCCTATTGCAGGAGTCAGCAAACTAATTCTGAAAAGGGCCTAAGAGTAAGTACTTTTGCTGTGTGGCCTATTTGATTTTTGTCTCAACTTCTCACTCTGCTGTCAAAATAAGCAGTTGGTAAACACATAAGTATAGCCGTATTTCAAAAAATATAGTTTTTATCATAATAGATAGCGTGTTGGTTTGGTCTGTGAGCTATAGTCTGCTGATTCCTTCCCTGGAGAGATAGCTTAGTGTAGGCGAACCTAAAAAAATTTTGCAGAAAACTATTTTCTTTTCTAGGTGGGGAAGATTCTTATTTGGAGTTAAGATATTTCTATTTAGACCCCCCAAAAGCTAAAAGCTGAAGAGGAGAGAAGCAAATACATTTATAGGAGAGTTCACTTTATGAGAAGTTCCACACTTAACTGATTGGACATTGCATATTATTGGGTCAAAAGAATAATGCCTGGAAAGCCTCTTTGATGTTGCTTGAGAGAATATTCATAACCCTGTTTCCCTCTCTGGTACGATTCCATCTTTTCTCTAGGCCAAAGAGATACTTCTCATAGTCATTAAGTCTCCTAGTGGATTCTCTCTGCCTTTCAGTCTTCCAGAACCCGCTATAATTTATTGTGCCTTAACCATTTCAATTCTCAGAGGACAAAACTGCAGCCTGCATAAAGTGAAGCTGAAGGAAAAAAGCTAAATGGACACAGCCCAAAATGGCCCTTGACTTTCATGCCAATCATCTGTCCATGATACCAGACATCTTCTTCCCTAAATCTTCATTCATTAAGTTTTCCATAAAAAATCAAATACCCCCAAAAATATGCTACCATCTGACCTGTACAAATAGTTTGATTTTACTCTTAGCTTTGGAATGTGCAATATAGTCCTTCCAGAGCCACAAAAGAAAAAATATATTCTTCCAAAGCTATTTCCCCCATCCTCAAATATTCAAGGAATGTGGTTCTTCAGAAAATTTCTACTTTAATCATAGCCCAGATTCTAATAACAGCTAAGAGTTTTCTCTCCACCCTGATTTTCAGAGAACAGAATGTACCTTGGGATAATATGAAAAAGATCACAGAAGGTGATGGAATAAAATTGTATATAATTTCTAGGCTTTCTTGAATATTTTAGTTCGATCTTTTCACTGGGGCAAATGCACATGTACAACTGATTTATGAGCATGTATCATATGAAAGAAGAAATTTAGTGTAGTGGTTAAGAGGACCGTCTGGAACCACACAGCTTGGCTTAGTAGCTGAGTGCTTTCATTTACTCATATGCAAAATGGGTTAATAATAATATCTTATTGGGTTGTTGCGAGGAATGCATATAAAATACTTGGAACAGTGTCTGGCACATCATATGTATTAAACAAATATAAAAAAAAACTAGATACGTGTAAAAAAAAGAGAAAGGATAGGAATTACATAATCTCCCCATTTATAGTATGCTAATTTCCCTCAGTGATTTCATTAAAATTAAATAACTCACAGCTATTATTTATTTCCTCCCTGACTTGATTTTCCCTCTTCCATCAGTAAGAATTTTTTTTATTTTAATGAGCTACATAACATTTGAGGAAGGCAGAGGCTGCAGCACTGATTTGGAGCTTTCAGGATTTGAATTGTGACTATGAATCGCTTCTTACATGATGAAGTACAAAGCGGCTTTGTTGCCAGAGCCAATTTCCCTCTTTGTGTCTCAGTTTTTCAAGTGCAAACTGAGTTTTATAATATATACTTTGAAGAATTTTTGTATATGTATAGGGCCAAACACAGTAGTCAATTCTGATAGTTGCTCAGTACATTAGAGAGATTACTATTTTATTATATTATAATTCTCTAGTAATCTCTGCTTTTCATGTGCAGTTTAAAAAACGAAATCATAGATTGGGAGATTGTGATCAGAAACTTGAATTTTGAATGCATCTCTGCCAAAAGCTGCAAGACCTCAGGCACTTCACCTCCCTTTTCTGTACATTTCTTTTCTCTTTGAGACAATGAGGAGGTTGTTCTAACAATATTACCTTGAGTGAAGTATGGAGAGGTCAGACATAGATTAAGAGAGAGAAACTGAACTTATATTGTTTTCTTACTGCTGTGTTCCTTGGGGCAACACACAGCACCCCACACAGGGCCACTCCGCAGAACGTGGGGGTTGGGCAAGAGGCTTTATTGTGCTTTTTGGAGGAGGAAAAGGACGAAGGGGTAAGCAGGTTTAAGACTGACTAATTTGAATAATTTCAGTGGGTTCTGGGCTATAAGCTGTCTCTGGTTTTCTGTTACCTAGTTCTGGGGAAATTAGGGTGGGTGTATAGTGTGCGAGTTCTATAAGGCAGCGGTCCCCAACCTTTTTTGGCACCAGGGACCAGTGCTCCTAAGAGAATCTAATGCATGATGATCTGAGGTGGAGCTGAGGTGGTGATGCTAGCACTGGGGAGCTGTTGCCAATACAGATGAAGCTTCCCTCACTTGTCTGCCTCTCACCTTCTGCTGTGCTGCCAGGTTCCTCACAGCCCACAGACAGGTACCAGTCTGCAGCCTGGGGGCTGAAGACTCTTGCGATAAGAAACATGGTTGTGGAGCTATGGACTTAATTAGCTGCTCAGGAAGGAGACTTGAATGGCTTCTAGCCAGGTCCTGAAAACTGAGTCAAGACATCACTAAAACACCTGTATTACAGAGATTCAATTAGGTTAACTTAATATCTTTTCCAAGCTTAACCTCTGATTTGAGGGCAATGAGTTCTTTGCTTGGTAATTCTTGGTTTGTAATTTACATGTCACACATTTTTAAGCAGGGATTCCGTGTTCTTCCCTTAGATACATCAGCCAGATACTAGCGCTTCCACATCCAGAATTGTTGAGGATGCACTACGGATCAATTTCTCTGAGCAGACATCCAGTCAGAAGTGTCTGGCTTGGGGACAACAGGTATTCCCCAGTTTACAATGAGGTCTGGTTTCTCATTTGTTTCTATGCCCTATGGAATTGTTTTCCAGGTGAACTTTCTATTGACTTTCCCTAAGTAAGAATAGAAACTTGTCTCAAATACTCAAAGGGCTTTATACACTCATTATGAACTAATTGATATGTCAACTCACTTCTGAAACTGCAGTTGCCTTTAGGTTGGAAGGTAGCAAGTAAACAGTGCACAGCATCACAAAATAGCATCCTGGCTCACAAAATAAAGGCTACTTGATCCAATTCAAAGGTCAACAAAATGAAATTAATGGTAAATTGAATTCAGCCTGGAGTGAAATAGCATAGTTTTAAAAAGAACAGTAGCTCAGATATTTGGCTAATTTACATTGGGTCTTGGTATTTTGCTAGCATATTATCTGTAATTTGATAATCTAAAGACTTTGAAATATATAACCTTAATATTTTACTTTTTTAAGTTGTAAAAGTATTCTTATTGAGACATAAGAAATTAATATTAGACCAGAGCAAAGTCAGAGATCTTTTGGAAGTTTCTAATTGTGATAAATATGGCCTCCTAACTACAGATTATCCTTATACTCAGGACCAGTCACACACTAAAACCTAGATTTTTTGGCTAATCAAAAAATAAAAAATAAAAAATAAAACAGCTTTATCGAGGTATCTTTGACATAAAAATTGTGTATACTTAAGGTATACATCTTGGTATTTTGATATGTGTATTCATTGTGAAAAGTTCATTACAATCATAATCATGAGATATTAATAAGTAATATATTAAATACCTCTACATAGTTACCAGTGTGTGTGTGTCGAAATTTAATTTAAGGTCTACCCTCTTCCTAAATTTCAAGTATACTACAGCATATCGTTAACTATCCTCACCAGGTAGTATGTTAGATTGGGTATAAGTTGTCCATCTGGTATAACTGAAACTTTTAACCTTTAACCAACAACACCCAGTTTTCTCTAAATCCCAGCTGCTGGCAACTACGATTCTACTCTCTGCTTCTATGAGTTCGGCTATTAAAGATTACACGTATAAGTGAGATCATGTAGTATTTCTCTTTCTATGTCTGGCTTATTTCACCTGGCATAATGTTCTTCAGCTCCATTTATGTGGCAGCAAATGGAAGGATTTTCTTAATCTTTAAAGCTAAATAATATTCCATTGCATATATATTTAATACTGCATTTTCTTTATCCATTCATCAATAGACAGACATGAGTTTTTTCATATTTTGGCTACTGTAAATAATGCTGTAATGAACATAGGAATGCAAATATCTCTTTGAGAGTGATTTGATTTCCTTTAGACACATACCTGGAAATAAAATTGTTGCATCATACTGTAGATCTATTTTTAATTTTTTGAGGAATCTTCATGCCGCTTTCCATAGTGGCTGTACTAATTTACATTTCTACCAGCAGGGTACAAGGGTTCCCTTTTCTCCATATCTTCTCCAACACTTGTTATTTTTGTCTTTTTGATAATAGCCATCCTAACTAGTGTGAGGTGCTATCTCATGGTGTTTCAATTTGCATTCATCTGATTAGAGATGTTAAGCACCTTTTCATATACCTCTTAGCCAATCGAATTTCTTTGTCTTTCTTTCTTTCTTTTGTTCTTTCTTTCTTTCTTTCTTTCTTTCTTTCTTTCTTTCTTTCTTTCTTTCTTTCTTTCTTTTTTTTTCTTTTTTTCTTTTTTCTTCTTTTTTTCTTTTTTCTTCTTTTTTTTTTTTGTAAAGATGTGTCTATTTAGGTCCTTCATTCATTTTTTAATTTTTTTTGGGGAATGCAGTCTTATGAGTTCCCGATATATTTTATATTTTTTATATATATTTTTGGGAATGCAGTCTTATGAGTTTCCGATATATTTTATATATCAACCCCTTATTGAATATATGGTTTATAAATATTTTCTATTTCACAGACTTTTTAAATTTTGTTGATTGTTTCCTTTGTGTGCAGAGGCTTTTTGGTTTTATATAATCCTACTTGTCTATTTTTGATTTGCTGCCTATACTTTTGTTGTCATATCCAAATATATATATATTTCTAGAACATTGTCAAGAAGTTTTTTCCATTTTCTTCTAGAACTTTTACAAGACTTACATTTAAGTCTTAATCCATTTAGAGTTGCTTTTTCTATAGTGTGACATCAGGGCTAATATCATTAAGTTGCATGTGAATATTCATTTTTCCAAAGAGTATTTGTTGGAGAGACTATTCTTTCCCCATTGTGTGTTCATGGCACTGTTTTTGAAGATCAGTTGACTGTAAACATGTGATTTTGTTTCTGGGTTCTCTATTTTGTTTAATTGACCTATATGTCTGTATTTATATCACTACCATACTGTTTTGATTATTATAACTTTGTCATATAGATTGAAGTCAGAAAGTATGTTACCTCCAACTTTGTTCTGGCATCTGATTACTTTGGCTAATCAAGGTCTTTTGTGGTTCCATGTGAATTTCAAATCGTTTTTCCTATTTTTATAAAAAAAATCATTAGGGTTTTGATAGGGATTACATTGACTTTATAGATTGCCTTGGGTAGTATAGATATTTTAACAATATTAATTTTTCCAGTTTATGAACAGAGATATTTTCCCTTTATTTGTGTCTTTTTTATTTTTCTTCAGTAATGTTTTACAATTTTAAGTATACACGTTTTTCACCTTTTTGGTTAGTTAACTCCTAAGTATTTTATTCATTTTGTTGCTAACATGGATGGGATTGTTTACTTAATTTCTCTTTCATATTATTTGTTGTTAGTGCATAGGAACACCACTGATTTTTGTATATCGAATTTGTGTCTTGCAACTTGGCTGTATTTATTAGTTCTAACAGCTTTGTGTGTATGTGTGTGTGTAGTCTTTCAGTTTAATACATATGTAATCATATGCAAACAGAAATAATTTTACTTTCTTTC
The DNA here is from genome assembly GCF_014176215.1 of Rousettus aegyptiacus. Taxonomy (NCBI): domain Eukaryota; kingdom Metazoa; phylum Chordata; class Mammalia; order Chiroptera; family Pteropodidae; genus Rousettus; species Rousettus aegyptiacus. Next base: position 122,405,323 of record NW_023416284.1, on the reverse strand, counting down.
TGATTAGGTTACCTTCATTTTCATGCCTGATTGCTCTAAGACTTCCAATATTACATCAAATAGCAGTGGTGAGAGTGGGCGTATTTGCCTTGTTCTAGATCTTAGAGGAAAAGCTTTCAAGTTTTCTCCATTAATTATGATGTTGTCTGTGGGTTATTCATAGTGGCCTTTATTGTGTTGAGGTGTGTTCCTTATTGTATTGAGAGTTTTTTAGTTGGTGGCTTGAGATTCATTACATTCTATGTAATGATAATTCTAATTATCCAAAAGATTATTTTTCTAACCTCAGGATTATAAATTGTAGCAGAGCTAGAATTAAAATCCAAGTTTAATATGATTGCCTATTACCCTAGTGATTTATAACCTAAGGAGGGAAAATGACCTGTTTTCCTTCCATTTCCTAGCTACACCTGTCCTACCTCAGCCAGTCATCTGCAGCTCTGACTCCTTTCAGAAGGCGGTCTGGTTTCTTTGTTGCAATATGGATGCCCTACGGAAAGAAATACAATCATTTATTTAGTGAACCAGCAACCAATCTCAGAGCACATTTTGGATAAAGTGATAAAGTGAGAAAAAGTTCTCCTTTTGTCTATTAATACAATAACTAACAAGATAATCCAACAAAGGCTTGAGTAATACCAGCCACTTGGTTAGGTAGTGTGTGTAAGTGTATAATTGATGAATTAAGTAGATGTTTGGCATCATGAAGAAACAGTGATAATGTAGCAATAAAATTCAATTGTTTAACTTATAAATATTCCTACTCTTTATATGCTTAAAATGTATCTGATTGTTTTAGAAAAAAATACATAAAGCTGAGAATTAAAGTGCACAGACAGCATGTTATACTTATAAAAGGGTGAATTCATTGCTAAAATCATTAAATAATTGCAAGTTTTTTCTTATGAGAAGATCCACAGGAGGAATAATTCTGTGTAATCAAATCAGCAAGTTTTATCAGTAGAGGACATAAGCAATTTTCACCTTTATTGATATATCATGTTCTCCAATTCTCCAGAGATGAGAAAGGAGAGAGAAAGAGAGAACAGGAGAGGAGAGGAAAGGGGAGGGAATCGAAGGGAGAAGGGAAAGGAAGGGAGGAGAGGAGAGGAGAAGAAAGAAAGAATAGAATAATGTGTCGTGAGTTTAAAAATAATGTACATAAGAAAAAGTTCTAGTTTTTTTTAGCAGTTATGTTTAATAAACATTATTCAAAAATAAAATAATAGTTTTCTGTTAACATAGGTGTCTTATAACTTGTAATTTAGCAACATGGATGTTTGCTGGATTTCTAAATCGATGATGCTATTATGCTAAATTTTGTGCCTCTTTAAGAGATGGCATTTAAACTATGTATTGACATTATTAGTCTCTGATATACTATCTCTAAAAAAAAATCACATGTTGGCATTCAAAAGGTGTTTGTGACCTCTGGGGAGATTCATGCCTATATATCAAAATCCCGGGGGAGAATTTGCAATACCCTGGTGTTTGGAGATAGCTAAGATTTTTCTGAGACTCCCTACAACCTTATCATTGTACATTTCATTACCTTTATAAAGATAAATTTTCAATAGGCCTAGGAAATTTAATATATATTTTAACATACTCCGTACCTTTATCATGTTTGTATATTTGGTTAAAAAACATATTGCATTCCAGAAAATATCTCTCAAAGAGATAGCAAAGATGTTTCCCAGGAAGAAAATAAAATATGAACATTGAAAGCAGTGAAATTAGAAAAAAATGCATATTAAAGGTAAAAGGTCAGTTGCTTGTTTTGCTGAAAAATAAGTTCTTAGGTTATAAAAATATTGTGTGGAATACCATGATGTTTGTTATAGAACTGAATAAAACCCACAGATGGTATTACTGTCAGAAGATTGGCAAGCTGAGGAAAAAAAATTCATATTAAGTATCTATTCCAAAGAGGACAAATTGCTACCTCATTCATGAAAAAAAGCATCTAGTATAATTAATCTCTTTCTAGCTGGCTGACTGATCTCCCATGGGTTTGTTACTTCTCAGAGAATCAGACACAGGCAAACTGAATATTCAACCCTACTAGTAGCCAGGTGAGTCTGGGAAAGGGCAAAATCATGTCATTGAGCTAATGTATAACACCAGTTGCTACCAACATGCACTCTTTGCTAAAAAATTTAATGAACAATCATTGAGTTGGCTGCACAGTGAAGCAGATCAACATTCACAGGGCACATCATGATATTTATTTAATTATGTGAGCTTCATTTGAAGTGGAGACATTTTTAGCAAACACTCATATTGAATAATATTTTTACATGAAGACACATTCTATTCTATATCACCTGCCTTCAACATCCTTGTCTCTGATCCTCTAATTTCGTTCATTCTAAATTCTTGATCATTGATCAAACTAGTAGCCACTACCTAAGAATCAATTAATTACAAGAACAACCATTGGCATTTCTGCTTCCCTGGAATATTACCTGTCTCCAGTGTCCTTCAGTGTTATATAAGTGGGGCTGCTTTTCCACAGAAATATTCTTCCATCAAGTGTCAGTGTTACAATCTATAAAATAGGCTCAAACGTTTTCTTCTGAATCATCTGGTCATCATGAGACTGAACCTAGGATTGAGGTAGATATGGCAATGGAAGTGTAGACAAAGCATTACCAGGAGAAACTTGCTTATGGCACTCACTTGTACACCTACTCATATACATTAAACCCACCTGGTATGCTGCTGTTGATGTCAAATTTTGTGGTTTGATTAGATAAGAGCCAGTTTATAAAAAGCAGGTCAGGTTCTTGGTTACCTTTACTCCTAAAGTAAGGCATTCTGTTTTATTGGAGCAGAAGCGAGTCAAAAGTTGTCTCTCAAGAAAAAGCTATTTTCTTTCAAACTTTAGAGATGTCTGCTATAAATTTCTTACTGAAGTTTGTAAAAGTCATTATTCAGCACCACAATCTGCCATAAATATTTGAAGACCATTACATCATCTCTGGTCAAGTCATATCAGTCATACCAGAGCAGAGAGTCTTTTTTTTTTTTTTTTTTTTTTTATTGAGAACCCAGTTAAAACTAGTAGCCTTTGGGTCATTTAGTGCATGGATTGCAATAATGCATGCAAATGTATTTTTATTATTTTGAAATCCAGAGTTTCACCAAATATTGTCTCCTGCTCTCAGAGTGTGCAAGACAAATCCTTTCTGGAGGGTTTATCTAAAGCTTTCATTAAATCACCTCATATTCTTAGCCCACCTTTTGCTTCTGATACTGCTCTGACAATTATTTGCAGCAAACACTTTTCTGCCTTAGTTGCATTGTATAGACCTTGCTTTTTGTCCTCAAACTGTTCTGATACATTGACATAGAAATCCCTCAGAAAGTCATTTGACATTTATGCATGTGTGATCTGGAAGTGCCAAGAAATCAATGCCCCATGGGCAGCCTATTACTAATTAGGGCTGGGTGATGCTAGATTTATGTTCAAGCAGACAATTTAGAGGCATATTTTACAGCTCCACAGAATGTCCAACTGTATATATATGTCTCACTTTCTGTCTTGGGGCAACTCTGAAGCTGTGGTAGGGGACTCATTGAGGATTCATGAATTCGCAATTTGGAATTACAAATTTGACCAATGGAAGATGATACTAATGAGTAAATAATCCTCTTAACCTCCCTTAGATGGGCAGTATTTATAAATATTCAGAAGGTCTAGGATTGACAGACTCAATAAATTGGCCCTTCCTATTTTCTTGTTTTACTTTCCCAGTTCCTCATTTCTATTTCCTGGGATCACTTCCCAAATAAACTACTTGCTTGTACAGGCTCTGGTATTTGGAAAGCACAGGCTAAGAAAAAAGAGGATTTCTCACCGTCTTAGGTTTCTGGGCCATTAGTTTTACTTAAATGGCAAGTGGCATTTGTCTACTGCTTTCTGTCATATGGCTTGCAAAGACATCCAGAATTCTATTTTCCATTTCACCATGTTATCTGAGCTGAATGTTATCACTTAAGTAGATTCAGGATGATGCCTTGGAGATGGTGAAGGTTCCTGTGGACTAAATTGTGGCTCAGTTATGGTGAGCTGGCAGAGCCCTGCTGTAGGATGCTAGACATGTGCAGATGTCCACGTGAAAGCAAATAGCTTCTGGGGTTTTCTGATAATTAAGATAGAAGTAAAAGAAAAAAAAGCAGATCAAGAAATACTTACCAGCTATTTGGAGCTGTAGTGATTTTCTCCAGAAAAGAGTCCCCATCTGGAATAGCAGTTGCAATTAGATTTACCACCTGATTAAGCTTATGTTGATCAAATAACATTTCCAAGAGCCTTCTGTCTGTACAAGCCAGTCAGGTTAAATGGTGATGTTAGGAATCATCACTCCTTTTTTTTTCAGTCTTTGGTGGTGATTGCCCCAGAGATGTTGCTTTCGGTTTATTATTTTGATAAGGAGCAAGAGCTCAAGTGGCTTTTCTTAACTAGCTCTATCATAAATAGCCTTTACTCTATATAAATGCTAGTTCCTAAGTTTATTTATTTGTACTACATTCTAAGAAACTAGGGTTATAACACGAGGTGGATCTGAGATCGCATTGGGTCTTGAATGAGAGAAAATTTGATCAATCTCCATTTTCCGTCTGAGACAAGAAGGTTTGCTCCCTGAATACCCATTCAAACCTGCTTCAGCCATGGTGTTTTCTGATATAGGATGTACATCCTATACTCAAATTCCTAGCCTTTCTGCAGCTGTGACTATGTGATACAGTTCTAGCTAAGGAAAGTCAGCAGTAACTGAAGAGGACTTGACTTCCTGAATAAATCTGGCAAGGTCTTGTGAAGAAAATTTGACCTTATCTTTTGCTGTCCTTTCTTCTTGCCTAAATGTAGATGCAGTGTCCAGAAGTACAGCACTTTAATCTGCCATCTTGGAAACTTCTAATTACATAAGTAAAAAGAGAAAAGTTTCTTACATATTATTTCACCAGTTTGGTCATATAACGCATATTAGTCCCTATGCTGAGCATAGGGTCTAACCATAGAGTCTCAGCACCTTAGAATAATGTGAATATTTCCTTTTTCCCATTTTACAGTTTCAAGACAAAAGTTGCATTCAAAACAGGTAGGATAAAAATTTACAATAGAGACTATGATATTATTGCAAGTCTTCTTTCCCTTAGTATATCCAAAGGACTCAGTCTTGAACTGGCTAAGAACTGAGATTAGAAAAGGGGCTGCGACTCTATTATGGTATTAATGTTACATTTCAGGCATCAGACTTAGAATGTATTTTCTTATGCAAAGAGCATAGACCTTAACTGGCTTTATATCTATTTAAGCCTATAAATTTCATGCTCAATAATGATTTCAATAATCTTTATGGATGATACCATTCTAGTTACCACTCTGCCTCTGCTGTGTATTACAGTTAGGATCCCCACTTCTGTCTGCTAGTTAAGCAGCATAACTTGTCACAACTATTTTGGACTACTTTTAAGAGAGATGGAAATGATTCTATTTTGTTTTAAACCACTGTTAATATTTTTCCTCATAATGTAGGTAGACTTAACCTTGTTTTACTTTTCAAGGTAAATGTTTTAGTAGGATTGTTAAAGAATCTTCAAAAGAACTGGAACAGCCACTTCTGCCAGGCAGCCAGAGGATGGTTCTGTTGGCAAAGGAGGCTCAGTCAGACTGGGGAGTGCTGATTATATAAAGCTAGTGCTTTTCAATAGGAGGGCTAAGGATATTTTAGATGAGACAATTTTTTTGTGCAAGGTGTTTCCACTTGTTAAGGATATTTAATATCACTAGTACCCAAGTGATAAGGGCAGGTAACATTCCTAAGTAAAAGTAACTCCACACACTTATGGAAGGCCTCTTAGCTGGTAGCACCTGCAGTTGAAAACCACTGCTTTAAATCATGTGTATCTTCCCATGAGTCCTGATTTAAATTCTTGGTGCCCTATTCATTTTTAACATTTACATAAGAAATTTGGCAAAGTTGCAATTCAACTGATGTTATAAATTGTTAAGCTACAGGACTGTGTGTAACTTTTATTTTTTGCACTTTCAGCCCTGTGGCTGCAAGAGATAAGAAATTTATTTAGCACAGTCACAGAACATCCTTGATTTTCTGACTCTTCCCTGAATAAAAAATTTAGAACTTTGAATTTGCCATTTTATTTCTGCAACATTTCAGTGCAGTTAGAAATCATTGGTGTATCTCATAGCCTTCATTCTGCTCATCACATTGTTTTATAGAAATGAATCAGGTTCTTCAAAATCTTGCCATGGGTGGGTAATTAATGACCACAGGTGATAGGAAATGAGTTTTCTATTGGGTCAGGATATATTATCAATTTATAGTATAAGTTATAATCTTATTACTACAGAACCAGTAAGCAAGAAAAGTAATTCCAGATTCATTTCTTCAAATATCTCTTATCTGCAATTAAAATTATTACCAGCTTCTGAATCCTTCAGTGATTTTAGTTGCAAAAGACAGAATTCATTCTAGATCATTTCAGATAAAAAAAAATAATAATGACTAAAAACCAGTCTCAAAGAATATAAAGACAGTGATAATTTCCCAACTATATCACAGGGGTTGCTTCAGCAAAGAAACCACCATGGAGGCAGCTTAGCTCAGCACAGATACATTAGCAGGACCAATGATGCTGGAGACGGATGTCAAAGTTCCACCATCACAATTCCTGAAAATAGATTCCACTGGGTAACCACTTCCAATTGACTCCTTCCGAACTGAGATCTCACATGGGTATGTTTGATAAAATAATGTTTACATTATGACCACATACTTTTTCAGAGTAGTTGTAGCAGACCCTTTACCATAATAGCGCACTACTTTTCATTATCTTCATAACCTCTACCAGCTAGATAATGGTAACATTTACTGCATGTTTTAACAGCCTTATTATCTTTTTTAAAAAATAGATAATACTTTGTTACTGTGTAAGTTGAGACACTTTCATACCCCAATGTCTCATTTGTAGTGTTGTCTTAATTCTTTATTTATAAAATATCTGTATATTTATTGAAGCCATAAACTATTTTTGTCATATTTCCTATATATTCCCAGATCTTCAGTTACTAATTTATTTTCTATTTCATCTAGTTAAAACTATGTTCTTTTCCTTTATAATAGCTTCCATTGTTTTTATCTTGAGCAAGTCTTTTCTGATTTCAAACTAAATAAATGTTTACCTATATTTTAATTTATTTATAATAGTTTTGGTTCGTTTCAATTAACTCCTTAATCAATGTAAATTTTTTACTATAATACATAGTGCAAAGTGAAGTTATATTCTTTCCCCAAATATCCCAGTTTTCTAATAACCTGATAAACATTAATTTTACAGTAGGTCCGGGATTTTTAAAAGGTATAAATTAAGTGATAATTACTAGGGTCTGTTATTTCTACTTTATTATCTAAGTGTTCAGTTTTGCACTAACATTGCACTATTTTATATATTACAATTATCATATTTCAAAATTTTATAAAGCAATTCTCTATCAACGTAATTTTTAAAACTTTTAACTATTTTATCTCAGAATGCTGTAGGTTTAATTTGATTCATTTCTTCTCACCATAATTTGATTGAAATTTTAATTATCTGGAAATTAATTTTATAAACTGGTATGAATTGACATCTTTTCAGTATTTGGGAATAATAAATGTCTATTTAAATCAGAATTTACAATAATACAATTTTATAGCTAGAAATTGGTTACATACATTTTGTTGAATTTATTTCTATTTTAGCACCTTTTAAAGTTTGTTTTTGTTACTGTAAATGGATTCTGCATTCCATAAAAAAAAGCTATATTATTTAGATTCTTTATTGGGTACATGCTATGATAACTCCAAAATAGGTTGTTAGACGTATAGTTAAAAAACTAATTATGGCTGGCATATGAGAAAGTGATTGGCTTTTCTATATTTATTACATATTCTGCATTTTTTGCTCAATACACTTATTAATTCTAGGACCTTATCAGATTCCTTTGAGTGTTTCAGAATAACTACACTTTAGGATAATTTCATCACCTTTTCTCCAGTGACTACTCTGCATGTTTCTATTTTGTTTTTTTTTTTGGATCTTTCAGAAAAATGATGGCAAATAAGGACAATGATAGGATTCCTATGTGGATAATAATATTAGTCAAAATCTAGTTAGTGTTTCATCATTATCTGTTATTTAAAATAAATCATTATTATCAAGTTTAAGAAATACTATAGTTGCAGTTTTAGCAAATTCTTTTTAAAATGAGGATTCAATGCTGATTCTTTATTGCCTTTTTATGTGCATTGTTACTAATTGCTATTCATTTCTGGATATTCTTAGTTAAGATATTCATGTGAAAAATTAAAATATTACATTTTTTACTATTAGATAATCAATTCTTTTTCTAGGCCTAAATTACTGTATGGATAATTCCATTAGTATGCACTTGAATTTTATTTCTTAATAATTCAGTACTTGTGTTATAGTCTAAACTGGGGTTGTTTGGTATGTTGTTTTCATTCTACTTTCATATCAAGGATCTGCTTCTCTATAACTTGACTTGGGTGACTTCCACCTTCTTTTTAATAGTCTGGAGCAGTTATTTATTTATTTATTTATTTATTTATTTATTTATTTATTTATAGTTAGTTAGTTAGTTATTTTAGTTAGTCATTTAAACTATTTAATAAAAGATTATGTATACTGATATGAAGTTATTCATAACACTAAGTAAATCAGTTTATATTGGATGCACTATATAAAAACATTTTGTAAAAATGCCAAGTTGTTTACCAATATTTAGGGTTTTTTAAATTAATATATATTGCTTTAGTTATTTGCAAAAATATATATTGTGTTTTAAAAGCACTTAAACTTTTTGTGGCCTGTCAAAACTTATATTATTTAATATTTCAATAAAGATGAACACACGTTCTTAACTACTAAAGTAAATAACAAGACATTTGAAAGAGAAACGTTCTCACTTACTGTTTTGTATTAAATTCGTTGGGGTGACATTGGTTAGTAAAATGATATAGTTTTCAAGTGTTTGATTTAATAATACATCGTCTGTATATTGCATTATGTGTTCACCACCCAAAGTCAAATCTCCTTTCATCGCCATATATTTAATCCTCTTTACCCTTATCTACCCCTCCCCCACTTTCCTTCTGGTAAGTTAAACTGTTGTCTGTATCTATGAGTTTTTGTTTGTTTCTTTATCTTATTTATTTGTTACTTTCAGTTTTATATCCTACATATGAGTGAAATCATGGTTCTCAACTTTTTCTGTCTGACTTACTTAGCTTACAGTGATGATCTCAAAAGCCGTCCATGTCATCCAAAATAGTGGTATTTCATCTTTTCTTATGTCTGACTGATGCTCCATTGGACCACATCTTCTTTATGCAATCATCTATTGAAGAACGCTTTGGTTCTTTCCAAATCTTGGCCACCATGAGTAATACTGTAATGAACATCAGAGTGTATATATTTTTACAGATAAATGTTTTCAAATTTTAGGGGTAGATATCCAAAAGAAGTATTGAGTGCTGTATCATATGGTAATTCTATTCTTAATTTTTTGAGGAACCTCCATAATGGTTGCCATAGTGACTATACCAATTTACAGTAGGGTATGAGGGTTCCTTTTCCCCCACAACCTCTCCAGCACTTGTTATTACTTATCCTGCTGATGATAGCCATTCTAACAGGTATGAGGTAGTATCTCACTGTGGTTTCGATTTGCATTTTATGAATAGCTAGCGAAGTGACCATTTAAGATATTTTATTTGTTAAGCTTTAATTGCTTATGCTTTCTTTTTAACCCTTTGTTATTAGTTTCTGGTTTATTATGTTGTAGGAAAACATAGAAGAAGTTAATTTAAAGGAGTTACCAACGTTGCCCCAGTGGCCTGATATGCTGTTCTTTTCAGACTGTGACTACTTAAAAAGAAAAGTTTTAGTGCTATAAGACAAACTTCCAAGATCACTATATTATTTAGATTCTTTATGTCTTTAGTGGGTGCATGCTATGATAACTCCAAATTGGAGTTAGACATATAGTTAAATCTCTCACAAAATTGTTTTTATTAGTATCTTTTTTGCTTTTTAAGAATTTTTACTGGATGCAATTTGAAGCATTTTTGCTTGGTATATAAAGTTCCTTAAATGTTATATGATGAATTCTACCTTTTTATGGTATACAATCACTCTTAAAATACAGTAAACTATTAAGCTTATTTTTTCTTGAATTCTACTTTGTCTAAAATAGTTTTCCTACTTCTGATTTCTTTACAATGGCTCATGTTTGGTAAATCTGTATCCATCACCTTATTTTTAACATTTCTTTGTCATTTTAGTGTAGTTGTACCTCTTGTAAGCAAGAAAAATTAGAAATAAACTTTATTAAAACTCTTACCTTAGTTTTCTTTCTTTCTTTTTATTTAAAGTCATACCTACATTATTTGGTAATTAGGTTATTTTTATTTATTTTATGAGGTAGACCAAAAAAATTGCACTTATATGTTTCTACTTCTCTCAGTTTTTGATAATATATAATATAGTCTCTCTCTTTTTTTTAAATTCCAATTATCACCAACAAATCATTACTTTTACATTTTATATCTAACAGTGGTCCTGTATTGTTTATTTATTTAAGCACTACTTACTTATTAAAGAGCAGCCTCTTGTTTTTGGAAATTGCTTCTATACTCTAACCATGTCTTTCCAAGAAAGATGCCTTTGTGGAGTTTTACCTAGGTAGCCATCGTTGATTTGCACAGTAGTTAGCCCATGACCAAGGCTAGGCTAACCTGAATCCTTCCTCAGAAATCTTTGGACTAAAACTCTGTCAAAAGATATGTGGAGTTATCTTTTATATTCGATATATAAAATATATTATAGTGGCAAAAAAATGTGATTCATGAATTATGAGACATGAAAAGGCCTGTCTTCAGAACTTTGGGAAGTTGCTAGTCTATGGGAAGAAATATGATAAGCAAAGAGAAGCAGAAACAGATGAAAAGATGGTTTTGCTACTGTTTGAATCCAAGTTCTAAAACTCCCTGGTTCTAGCTATTTTTCTGACCTTCCAGTGGTTAAGTTGTACAGGCCATCCAGTCAATTCCTTAGGCCAAACAGGAAAAGACAACTTCTAATCAGGGCCAGCAAAGGTTAAAGAACCCTCTAAAATCTTTTAAAAACAAACACACAAACACCTCAAGGCTAACCTGTTGGCTAAAATTTTATATAGCTAAACCAACTAATAAGAGGGAAAGTAAAAAGATATTGTCAACATTTTGTTAGATGAGTACACTTGCCTGTCTAATGATATAGGGCAATTTGGCCAGAAGTGGGCATTTCAATCTGTTTCATTGGCCATATGGGAGAAATTTTTTGAAGGTTCTTAGGAAATATTAATTAATAGAGTAGTATTATTTCTGCTTTTCTTTTGGTTTTTACCTTTTCCATGTATGTAGCAAATGGTAAAGCAAATTTGAGAGAGGACATTTTAAACCAGATACTATCACATGGATTCTTTTTGTCTGGGAAACATTTGTTTGTTCGTATATTTGTATTTGCCAACATTCTCCTGCTTCTTCATTCATTACATTGTATAAGAAATTATTCAAGTATATTTTGATCATTTATTTCTGAAAAGCTGATGGGTTGAAGAATTTGGATTGATTTGAAAATATACTAAGCAAATTAAATAAGTGAAAAAATATGTTTGTTCCTTAATTGTATTGAAAACATTTATGAAAATAGGAAAGAGCAGCTCTGAATATAAAGAAATTCTGCTAGAAGGGCCAGGATACTTTTATTTGGAACGTGACCTTTCCTAAAGTCAATCCATTGTAATTTATCATCATTTGACTTAAATTATGGAGTTCCACTAATTGGCGCAAAGATTAATGTGTCATTTAAATTCACAAAAAAATTGTCATATTTTAAAAGACTCGAAGAATTGATCGACACAGATCTGAGTTCTGTTATTAACGCCTTGTATGATAGCTGTGGCTCATTATGAAAAAGGAAGGCTAAAGAAAAGTGGTATTCACTTCATTGCAGTGCAGTAAATGAGGAATACTATCTCTAAGAAGAGGTCACATTGCATTATATGGGTAACTTTGATAATTTCCGGAATCCTGTATGTCTTGAACAGTGTGGCAAAATCCAATATATTAATAAAGTATTATAGAAAAATCCATGTATGCATAATATTTTGCTTATTTTTCTGTGATTCTGAAAAGTAAAGATGTTAAGTTATAGAAAGGTTAATTTATAAAGGCACTATAACTTTTGAGGCCTATTTGGGAAATTTATGGCTTTTACTATTTGGGCTCTCTTGCGATTATTCTAAGATAAGTATCCCTAAATTGTGTTTAATCATTTAGGAGTTCCTTTAATTTGGAAGAGAAGAAATACATCTTTATTTTCACTTCTCTCTAATTGAAATGTAGGTTACTTCCTTTATAATCTAGGTAATACACTTCAATAATGTTAACACTACCTGTAATTTTGTTACCAATTGAAATTATAAACATTTATCTATAACATAAAATTCAAACTACTGTAAAACTTATGACTACTTTAAAGTTATAGTAGTTAGACTACTGCTAGATCTCATGATACCATAAATTAATAAAGCAGCACATATATTACCATATCATAAATTCATTTTCTAATATTTTAATGCCTCAAAATAACCAATTTTATTTATAATTCTATGTATTTTATGCATTTAAAAGCATTGTAAGAAGTGGCCCATAAACAACAACAATAAAATGTTAAGAACCTTTTGTTGCAAACTCATGAAAAATTTTTTAAAAAGTAAGAAAAGGAAGGAATAAGATCATATCATTTTTTTCCATTATTTTTTTCAATATTTTATTTAAAGGGAACTAAGTTTAGGTACTGAAAGGAAAAGAATATTATGAGGGTAACCATAATACCTGGTTTACCTGGTATAGGCCTGGTTTTCCTAAGGTAATTATTATACTATTCTTTTTTGCTCTCAAAAGTGTCCTGGGTTGATAATAAATGACACTAGTAAGATACTTGTTATGTACCTAAACTCATAGAAGAGAAGATTTGGACTTGAATTAGTTTGGATGATGAGTAAATGAAATGTCTGTTTCTCTTTTTTTTTTCTCGTTTCCAAGTTTCTCTATTTGTAAATGCAAAAAGACAACCAAAAGGAAAGATTTTTAAGATTTACTACATTTAACACTCAAAATATTGGAAAACACAAGTAGAATCTCAGTAAATTTCTCTGTTGAATTAAAAACTCTCTAAAATAGAATAGGAATATTTACTGATTTATTCTGTTCTGCCTCTATTTCATTTAAAATAATTCTCACAACAACCATAATCTGAAACCTAGAATAATCATGAAAATATCATGCAGATAAGGTATAGCCTGTTTATCTCACTGTGGTATTATTCAAACAGCTGAGAAACAAGCAGGCACTGACTTCTTATAATACATTTTAAGAGCAAGTGATAAAGAAGTCCTTAGCTATATACGAAGATATGAATTTTGTATATGAAGGAGGAAAAATTTCAGTGTAAAGACACAGAATAGGATAGTAAGAGCTAATGGTAAAGATTCATCATTTTTTTTTTCAAAAATAGATCCCAGTAAAATCATTTTATGATATAAGATAAAATTTTATTATGATTATGGATTAAAATGACATTTCTAAGAAAGCAGAATAAACAATTCATGCAACAACAATACCATTCCACTGTCAAGAAAAATGTACAATAACAGAAATTGGCAAGAATTGACACAAGTGGGACAATTCAGTGTGCCATTTTTGCTAACATTAGATTGTCCTGCTCTAATGCTTACAGACAGAGAATTTACATGTACAACCTATTGGCTGGCTTGTTTTTAATCAGGAATGGATCATTTGTGTTTTGTTCTTGCCTTTCTTTTTATTTAGATATCTGTCAGCAAAGATGTTTGCTCCGTATGCTTGTCCCCTGCATCTATTTCCATGGAAATACCAAAACTTCCAAATGAAAATCTATATACCATGATTGCTTTAAAAGTGGGATAATGTTATTCCAAAGAGTGAAATTTCCTTTGTGAGAGACTTAAAACAATTCTAAAGTTAAAAATAACATTGTGTTATGAAATGTACTTAAGAATGAGTTATCTTTTTAAAATAAATTCTCTAAAACAAAAGTCTATACTAAAAAATCAAAAACATCTACAGCAAGTGAATATCAAATATTCTATAAAATGTAATCTGAAATAATTTGATGGGTTGTAGAGAAAAACAGTAAAAATATGCTTTTGAGTGATAGTCCTGGCAAAGCAGTTAAAATTTTGTTTTGTCTTATATTCTGTATTCAATGTATTAAATCCTTGAAAAACAAAAAAGACAAGGGAATTAGAGTCCATCAGAGAGTAAATTAAACACACACACACACAATTGTGCCTCAAAATATTTGTACAAGACCAATAAATAGCTTGTCTTTTAAATAAAAATTAAGAAAATTTACCTCAAAATATTAATTCAGCAGCTACAGAAAATAGTAAATAGGAAAAGAAAAAAAAGGCTGTCAGGTTAAGGATATTTTTCTAGTTCCTCAAAAATTTTGAAATAAAATATATTTTTTATAAAATGTAAACTTATCTAGAATATAAAAATGAGAAGATATACAAAATATTTTTCATCAAGTGAACATCAAGTAGATGCCAGAGATAGAAACAAAAATAAAACTATGGATTAATTAATCTCTTACAAAAATTGACAAATTTTTTAAAATGTGCAAACTAAGTCCAGCTGAATATTTTAGAAATAATTATATTGTAAAATTTCAATGTTAATAGAGAAAAAGTTCATTACCATAACCAAGTAGATAAAATTGATAAAGTTTTGTATGCATAGATGCAAAAAAATTTTAATACAAAATTGGAATATGGATATACACACACGTATATATTACTTATATACACACAAACATACATATACATATATATTATGTGCAATCCTATTATATATGTACACATATAAATGCACATAAACAAAAACTACATGTATAATATTTCAGATATACCTAGTAAAAATTTAATTAAAAGTACATGAATTTATAAAGTAAAAGTATAAAGCGTTTCTAAAGACATTTTGGCTGTTTGTAGAAATATTTCAATGGGATTTCAATATATTTTAATAATGAATGATTTTGTAAAATTTTTGAAAACTTGAATGGGAGATTTTTACAGATCATTTAGGAAACTGTATGGGTAGAAAAAGCCAAGACAATTCTGAGAAAAAAAATAATGAGATGCATGTTTCTTTTAGACATTAGTGTGTTATTATAGACAAATGATAATTAAATGATGTGCTGCTACGTCTGAACGAATAATTAGCTTGTGTAACAGGCTAGAACGTCTTCAAATATTCTATATTTATATTATAAATCTAACATTTAAGAGGAGGATTCATCAGTAAATGGAGCTGGGGCAATTATTTAATTATTTTTTAAAATCACCTGAAGCTTTATACCAAAATATGATTCACATGAGCAAAACAAGTACAAAAGGTGAAACTATAAGAAAGTAAAATAAGTATAATTTTTTATCTAATTTTTCAGCTAACAGCCAAGAAAATAAATCAAGAAAAATTGATAAACTAGTTACAATTTTAGAATTCTCTCTTCGAGAAGAGATAAAAATTATTAAAGAGAAGTAATATGGAAAATATGTACATCATATATGATCAATATTAATGTCTTTAATGAGTAAAGAGCTTTTTTTACAAATTAATAAAATGACAAAAACCAGAGAAATTATGAAAGGCAATTTATAAGGGAAGAAAATACTAAATATTGACATTAACTAGTTTCCAAACATAAAATAAAGCACTGTTTGTAGTTTTCAACAATTAAAGTATAAAAGAAATTAAAATACATATTGTGGCATGGTTGTGTTGAAAATAGAACTATAAAACCCTGCTGTTAGAATGTAAACTACTAGAAACTTTCTGGTAATGAAAATATGGTATCATTTCTTAACAAAATTATCCACATGCTTTCTAAGCTCTTTTAATCTTATCCAAATAATAATAAAAATACACATAAAATAATGCAACTGGATCCTCACCCTAATATTATTGATCATAATACAGATCAGCAATAAGATAAATGTCTAATAATAGCAGTTCAGTAAATTATGGGATATCAATATAATGAAGCAAAAGTTACACATTCTAGATCAAGGAAGAAAGGATTCACACTATAATGTAAAATTTTTTACATACGGTAAACATATACATATAATCTCTTAAAAATGTGTGTGCGTGTATATATATCTCCAAAATGTATATATACTTATATTGATATTTATAGATAACCAGAAGTCTACCAATGCACTAGGAATGATGTAATTTTTTTTTGTTAAAAATTATCTCTATTTTAGAATTTTATACATTAATATATCACTTCTATAATCTGAAAAGTTATATAATATTTTTAAAACAGAGGTATCATGTTTGCTTTTTGTTCTTCTGGCTATTGTTGTTTTTTTTTAATATGGCTTTATCTTCTCAAAAAAGGATTTTGCCTTCTACTGGATGGTAGGAGATAGAATCCACATGGAATGAATAATATTCCTATCACTTGGCTAGAATTTTCTAGTTGATCCAATGACTTTCTGAATGGAAATCAAAATTATTTTGGAATGATGTTTGTTTATGAATAAAATAAAGTATAAATATTGTCTCATATATGAAATTCAAATTTAAATAACAATTTTTCATCTTTTAATATTTTAATAAAAAGTTCTCCATTCCCATTCTCTCTGAGAGTTAAAAATACTGTGAATTAACATTTTATTCAAGCAAAAATACAGTTCAGTGGGAGAAAGTGAGGACTTTCATCAGTAACATTGGAGGGAATACAAACTAGGGTTTCTTAAGGTATAATTCTAATTGACTATATTTCTTAACTTGGAAAATTTATTTAAAAGTTCCACTATTTGGTAACTGTGGTCAATTAAATGTAATTTAAAATTACTCTGTTTTCAGCTGTTTGTATACCCCCAAACATACAATTTAAATTTCAATGTGAACTGAAGTTTGGCTATCTGCCTTCAAACTGCAATAATGCTTACCACAAAATGCTATGGGTTAGCAATTTCCATTTCTGCTTAACACAGCACCAAATTCAAACTGTGTCTTCATATTCTGTAATCTGATTACTGGAGTCTCATATGGTATGTTGGAGAGCCTGTGAGCTTATAAAATCTGTCCAACTTGAACTTCTCAATTGAGAGCCTTTTAAATTATATTCTTCACCATATTTTACTTTGCAATACCTCAGAATGTTCTCGAATGATTTTTTTTGTTGGCTATATGTTTGTATGTCTGCATATGTGCTTGTGTGTATAGTTTTGACAAAGTGAGAAACTCAACTTGAAACATCTAAAGTTTCTATATCTGGTTACAAAACCAATGCAAATACCAAATCACTCTAATATAAAAATACGATAATGTAAAATATTATAGGTAAAAGCTATATTGAGGCTTACTGGTATAAAACTTTCTAAAAAGAGTATTGTGGGTTCTCAAAATCTCTAGGGTAGTTGGGGAGTCTGGCTCTCAGCAAAAGCAACACACATTTTTCTATGGGACTATTATAATGGCAGCTCTTGCCACTGTCAAGTAAAGGCATTACTTTACCAGAAGGAAGGGGGGACAGAGGTAGATCGGGGGAAAAGGGGTCAAATATATGGTAATGAAAGGAAATTTAACTTTGGGTGGTAAACACAATACAATATACATATGACGTGTTATTGAATTGTAAACTTGAAACCTATATAATTTTATTAACCAATGTCATCCCAATAAATTTAAATAAATAAATAGATAGATGATAGATATAGATAGATAGATGATAGATAGATGATAGATAGATAGATAGATAGATAGATAGATAAATAGATAGATAGATAATAAAATGCTGACACCAGGCAAAACCACTAGTCTTCCACCACAGCTGCTGAAACTTGTATCTCTCTCCACCATTTGCTATCATGCTTGCTTGCTAGATTGGATTTCATATAGCAGCTCCTTTTTTCTTCACTCTGCCAAGAAAAACTTGTGAGTGAGGTGACATATCCCATGCCTGGACCTTACTTCCAGGGGATCTTAGGAAAGCAGGTTTCTGGGTTCTATTTTAGGAAAACAAGAATCTAACAAAGAAAATATCCTAAACAAGAGAGAGATGATCAAAATTTGTTGGGAAATATAAGAAAAATGTAGAAATGTTTACTAGAATAAGTCTTTGAGCTGTCCCAATTTAATTTTTATTTATATTCAGACACTCCCTCTTCCAAGCTTAAACTCTAATAATAACAATTACAACAAAATGTGTGTGACTTAAATAATGCAAGTCACTTATACAGTAAAATTTTACTTTTTTGGTTTATAAATATAGTTAACAGTAACTTCAATAATTAATGCAACCTGCTTTAAATCCAGATTGTTATGGTGTTTTAATATTTCTTGAGTTTTAGCTTTTTGATATTCTATGAACTATAAATTAAATTGCTAAAGTTAGCCACCACCAATACACTCTGCATATAAAAAGAATAGGAAAAGAGGAAAAAACATAAACATTAAAATTATATTGATCTGTTAATGACACTGAAAAAATAAAGCTATGGGTAGACACTCTAGGCCATGGGTACAGGATCCACTCTTACTCACCGGTATGCCAGACCTTGGGGCCTTGCCTTGACTCAGGACACAGCAACTCCTGGGATGATCGTTGCAGGTCTCAAAGCCATGCCTATGACAGCTTCACCTAATTTCTTAACACTACACATAGTTTCAGCCTCCTTCAGGGCCAAAGGCTGAGCTTTTTCTGCTCAGGCCCTATTGAGTCTGCAGTGATGGAGACTGAAAGCAGTTTCAGTGTCCAGGTCCACCCAAATGGTGACGGCCCTGAGAGACTAGCTAACACAACCTGGAAAAGAGGAGCTGTTACCTCCCTTTGGGCTGGATTTTGAGCCGTGAGAGCCAGGAGATGGTGAAGACTCCACTGATACATTTCTTCCCCTTCCTTCCCACAATGGATTAGTGGTAGTGATTCCACATAGCCTCTCCAGAACCTCTCTTTCACCAAGAAACCAGATGTGTTCTCTTGAAAAACTGTGAAAGCTCAAAAATACACCCCCTGTATTTATTTTCCTTCCTCCCTATCTTATTTCTTTTCTTCCGTCACTATTGTTTCTCTATTGTTTTACATTCCCAAAACATTAGCACATAAACTTTCCCTTTCCTTAAGTTATATTTTCTAGGGCACCCAGATGGAGACATTATGTTTCATCGGTTGGCACAAGGCCATCACTGGTATATATGTTTTCTTTCTCTATTAATCATTTAATATTTCATTTGCCTGCAGGAAATTGAGGTTGTTTTTATGATGAAGTAAATCAAACTACACTTCTGAGGAACATAATTTGTTGGCGATCTTACCTATGTGATGTTTCTGTAGTCTTTCTGAAGTTTCTGGAATCTTCCAGTAAGTTTTAAAACCAGATTAGGAGGCACCTTAGGGAAGACTTTGGGTTCTGAATATACTATGACCTCCTCCCAACAATGCTGTTTCCCTTTAATAATCAGATTTCACAACCTTCTATTTTGCCTCTTTGTCCTACAGTAGGAAGAAATTGAAATAGAAAAATGAAAGCTTCACCCACCAATTCATTGAGACCATTGTAGAATCTCTTAATAGGATAACTTACCCTCATGTTCTAAAACCTCCTGGCAGAGCCCTAAGACAAGATGGCAGGACCCAGAGACATCAATGGGAGACATTAACCTGTGCAGGATTCATGAAGTATGAGAGTGAATGATGCAATGCATACGTCTATTTTTTGTTTTCTGTATTCCAGGTCTAGTTCAGAGAATATACACACTTCATATAGGACAGCATCATAATTTTATTATATGTTATCTTCTACCTTACTTATACTCAGACAATTTCAACTCTCTGTAAGGTCAAGTGATTTGGGTAATAGAGTTCATGGTAAGGCAGTAAATTATTTAAGTATCAGGCTATTACCTTAATTTTGTCTGCATGAAATTAGTTCTTAGATCAGAAAAAGTGTTGTGAATAAAACATTCAATAAGCCCAAATATGGGTTTGCTGGAATTAACATGTCAGAAATGAAAGGAAAATACAAATTCATAGTTAGAATAAATTATTATTCCCTTCATGATGGAAGAGGTCTAAAATTTAAATCCATAATCAAGTAGATGGATAGATCCCTAGAGAATAAGTTTAGGTTTGGTCTCTTTCACTAGTGTTTGAAAAATGGATACTCAGCAGAGGTTGGGGCCAGTGAACCATAGAACAGAAAAGTATTTGTTGCTACATACCCTCTGACCCTGCCCTCAAGGTCATGCTATTCATTGGCAAAGTAGTAAGGGTACTTAGGAAAGAGGCTAACTGAAAACCACCAGAGTGCTGAGAGTCCCCACTGAACCAGAGGACTATGATGAACATTCATATGGTGCAAAACATTCTAACACTCAGAATCCATGCAAAAGTTCCATCCACATCCTTCTTCCCAAAATATCATAGGAAACAACCCCTAAGTATCAGTTTTATCATATTCTCTGTCCAAACAATTATTCACAACCCACTCATGTAGATGCTTATCTTTGCCTTATCCACCCTTCTTCTCTTTTGCCAAAAGAATTAGATACCGTATAACTCAATTTGTGAGTGGGGCTGAAACACTTCAACTCTTCTACTCCAAATTCCAGCATACTATGAAAGGTCTTCAGGGAAACATTTTGCTCTTATTTACAACATTTTTTCCACCTGTAGTTGTGGGTTGAAGGAGGGGTGGAAGGACGGCCAGGACAAACACAGTGGGAACACGAACTACTCACAATAACACATGTATTTTCAGATCCTGTTTACATCTGTATTTCATGATTTAGTTCTGAGAAGCATGCCTGATTTTTCTGGCTCATATCATATGATAACACCCAGTTCATGATGGGCATCTCCGGTCACCTGGCTACTTAGTTCTACAATCAAATGTTCAATTCCCACCAGGGCCCAGAAACAAGCCAAAAATTATTTCTCTAAAGGAGAATAATCACTTGTCAATGAAGACCTGGTTTTACTCTAAAACTGTAGAATTCTCTGTGTTATGGTTCATCATAAATACAATATAACGTCCAGGTATGCCAACGTACTTGGAAGAATATTTACTTCCCTAGGTCATAAGTGAGAGAGCTACAAGCATACAGCCCAAATTAGTTAAAATATCTGCTCTTTTCTATTTTTCTCTCAATACTAGTAGAATTTTGAGCTACTTAGTAAAGGAATCAGAGCAACAAACTCAAAACAGTTATATTTTTCTTATAAAATACAAAGATGTGCCACGTATTGTGTCTCAGTATTTCAGGTAAAGATTGCAGGCCTCAGCAAATTATTTTTCATCTTGAAGGGAATGTATTCTGAAATTTCTAGACTTCCAAATTCCTCAGAATTTTACTGAGGAATCAAGCACCTGTATTCTAATAAGAGTTATTTCTCGCCCCCTAGCACAGTGACTTACTAAGTCATCTGGCAGACCTACTGTATTCTGTATAGCAGGTCCTATGAGGCCTGATGTAATCAAGGCAACAAAGCAGCATAGAGCTTGGGAAGAAAAAAAAATTTTTTTTAAATGGTCTTGAATAGTACAGATCCATTAAAACAAGTTAATGAAACAAATCCTAGCTTCTATTGACATTTTGGGACAGAGAAAAATAATGTATTCAAGATCAATACTTGCATATAATTTTCTGGGAGTTTTGTTGATATGCTCAGGAAGGCACCACATGAATATAATGTGATAATGAAAGTAATGTGAAATAACATCTGCAATTGGAATTGCTAGCTAACTGAATTTATGATAATCCACTCATTCTCCAAGATCTCCCTATCTTCTGCATAGGACAACAGTCTGTGGACTAGAATCACTACCCCTATATCTCTTGTCTTTATTGGTGGCAATAATCTCCAGGACTCACCCAGGCATGTGATACTGCTAATGTGTTACTTTTTTTGAGAATTTTACATGTCAGTTTAACTTGGTTATAGGATGCCTAGATAACTAGTAAAAAAATTATTTCTGGGTGTGTCTGTGAAGGTGTTTCGGAGAGAAATTAGGATTTGATTGAGTAGACTGAGTCAAGAAGTTCTTTCATCATCAATGTGAATGGGACATTATCCAATCCATTGAAGGTCTAAATAAAACAAAAGATTCTCTCCTCTCAAGCTGAGATACTCACTTTTTCTTTCTCTTGGACATCAGAGTTTCTTTTTTTTAGGCCTTCAGACTTAGACTAAATTAGACCACTGGCTTCCCTGCTTTTCCAATTTTTATGAAGCACATTGTGGGGCTTCTTGGCCTCCACAACCACGTGAGCCAATTTCTATATAAGTCTCCTCTTTTCTGTTTCTATCTATATATCCTATTAATTCTGTTTCTATGGAAAACCCTGACTAATACAAAGGATGAGAATCAGGATCATCTACGTCACTTTTTCAATAATCAGCCACAGGACAGAGAGTTGCTATGGATACTGTCTCAGTTGCTGATTATATTTATGCTGACCTTAATTTGGGAACCAGAGTAACGAGGCAAAGAGCTTCAAAGAGCCAATGGGCCACATAAACACATTCAAATCAATTGTCCATCTACCACCTGATTGCAATAAGTTGCCATTTGGACCAATGAACTAATATATTTGGATTCCCAGGATTACTTTTAGCATAGAGACAGTAATAATCCAAATAGTCTGTGAAATGTCTGGATTTTTCCATTTCCTGGTGCATAGTGCTCTTGTAAATTTCTTTAGGTCCTTTTGGGGAAAGTCAGAATAAAATTTATAGCATGAGCTTTTGATATTATTATAAGATTTTTATTCAAGTGTGTCCACTGTTTCATGTCTGTTGGCTTATTCTCTGCTCTCCATTAAGAATTCAAACATTCTAAACAGGACATAATTATTACAAGATCAGCAAAGTTTTAATAAACATGCCTAATATCAATATTACTTTTTTATCTCATTGCTAAGAAGTCCTATTTGAATTCCAAAAAATAAGCAAGAATTCATTGCAATGGGAATCTTTAATTACTGCCATCACAGAATTAATTAAAATGATTTCAAAATGGTATGAAAAAAATCGAAACATTTTTTAGTTGGTGGTAATAACACACAGAAAAAATTACAAAAAAAAAAATCTATTTAGTGTATTGACAGGGTCAACAAAACAGCAAAACAAATGGCCCTTAACATTGATTTACCCATTAGCTTTACATACCTTGTTATATACCTTGCCCCCATCACTTGCTGTTTTGGCCATGGTTAATTTCTGAGAAGGGGCTTACATCAGTGATTTGTCATTGGGAAACAATAAACAAAAAAAACAATTTACTTCTCATGAAGATATCAATTAATTAAATATATCTTTTTACTTTAGCAATTTAGACTCTGTAAACATCCGTATCACCTAAATTAAATGCTTAAAAGAAGAATGTGCCTTTAATTACCTATGCTAGATAAGATTGTTTAGTGATGATTAAAGATGACAAGTTGTAATTTTGAATTTTTTTCTTAGTTAAATTTCACTATAAGGCAAAATGTTGTAAAGAAAAGAACATATTTTTATATCAGAGAGACCAACTTTTGCTTAGTGGATCTTCTGTTGACTGTTTTTTTTAACTTAGATGAGAAATTTAACTTTTTAAGCCCTAGTTTATAAACCTTCAATTAGAAATAGAAATACCTACCTTGCAGTTTCAGCAGTATTGTATAAAAGGCACGTAGTCAGAATTTGGTGCATAACAATTAAAAAGTAGTTATTGATGATATTATTTAAAATAGACAAATAATGAGACAATGGTTTCAAAATGTATTCTGCATTAATATCGTTAAAGAGAGGTATAGGTATCATTGATAGGTTCTTTATAAAGTTCCTCTTCCATGTTCTACTCACATTTTAATTACCCTTTGTGAATAATTGTGCAGACTCACACTGAGGACTAATTTATTCTGGGTATTGGGGGCCCTCAGCAGTCAAATATGTGGGTAGAGGAATCCAGGAAGCCACAGCCAGGGTCTGGCTCCCTAGCTTTAACCAGAGGAGCAGTGTTTTTAACCATTTTAAAATTTGATCTTTTGAGTAAGATTTAATCTGGAGGAAATATTCTATGCTGTGTATATTTTAAAAACAGTATCCTAGACCATTTCTTCTTGGTCTTTTGAGGATAACAGATATTTGTTAAAACAACAAACAAGAACCAGATGGCTATCATTTCCTGTTTCCCCATTTAATATCTATTTATATGTAATGATAGGTATTAAATTGAGTCTGACCTGAGCACAGAGGCATGTCCTGGGTTTTATGTTTGTATATAAGAAAACTTATTTTTTGTTCAAGCATTTCACCTTATATAAAAATGAAGTAAACTATTCTAACTCTGATTATTAAAAACATAAACAATGTTTATTTTAAAATGTATGTTGTATTTTTCCTTTTATAATTTACAAAACCTTTTATCTCTATTTTCTTTCTTTACAAGTTTAAAAAATAATCACTAATGATTATGCAATGGCCCAAATTTGTGTCAACTTCTCATTATTAAAAAAAAAAATACACTTGTTAAGCATTTTATTGCTATTTTTCCATACTGTTCAGGTTTATATTTTTCTTCCTTTAAGATTATAAAAAATGGATTTGGGTATTATTTTTTTTTTCTGGAAATGAAGAGATCTGGGCTATAATAAGAGATCTGAAGTCCATAGAGATATTCTTGGAAGCTCATAATATTGAGTTGATACTACCTGGATTTATGGTGCTTCTACCCAGTTAGGGAAATAGTAGGTAGAGTGCATATAGCTTGGGGTTGTTTTTAAACTCCTTCTTGCATAAACATTGTTGGAAGTAACTCTCTCTTGCCCTTGTATTCTGCATTTATCCTTAAGGGTATTGTGTGGCCTAGCTGAAGCTTTTGTGCCTTTTAACACCACCTTTCAGAAGCATCAAAATATTTTCTTATCTATCATGGTTTTATGTTCAAAAAATTCTCTAAAATCTCAGCGACTTTATTTTATACAGCAGTTGCAATATCCTTTGAGTAAATAAAATATCCTAATATAAAATAACAAGAACAAAAATTTAAAAACTTTGACTCTAACAAGCACTTAATGTAGTTATCAGATCATAATTAACCATTGCTTTAAATCAAATTAAAGGTAAAGATTGTCTTTTCAGTAATTATTAAACACCTGCAAAATTATCCTAAAATGCCACCAGAAATGTATATTATACAATAAAACCTAAGAGAAAAACTATATCCATAAAATTCTCTCCGAGAAAAGATGTTCATTTTTCATACTTTTTATCATGGTAACAACAGAAATAAAAACAATGACAATGACAAATATCAATCTTCACTGTTTACTAGATTAATGAGTGATTTGACAATTAAAATTTTCTGAATGAAATATTGTGAATTCCTATAAAATAATGTTGTAGTGTTCATATTAATGTGGAAAAGACATGCTCTCATGTTGAACAAAAAAAAATCAGAATAAAAGTAAATGTGAGATCATAACTGTGTAAGATAAACAAAAATTTGTAGCATAAAACTAAAATGGAAAACCTTACATTTTATAATGAATTGTTTAGAGGAGTGAGGGATTTGAATGATTTTCTTCATTTTATTTTCTATACTTTCAGGTTTATTCATTCAAAGAATATTGCGTGACATTGATAGAATAGGGATGTGTATAGCTGTCTTCCAAAGAATATTAATTAAATGCATATGGTAATGAAGAAATTATGATGACATTAGGGAGATAATAATAGCAAAACAAACAGTCATTTTTCTCATGTAGCTTTTAGTATGTTGGAGGTAATGGTTATTGTTTAACAAATATAATTACATAGACACTTTTTAAATTACAGTAAGGACAGGTAATGGATAATGAAAGCATGTAATATAAACATATAATTTGCCTTGAAGATTATGAAAGCTGAGAAACCTCATGATCCGCCATCTACAAGTTGGAGATCCAGGAAACCCAGCGATGTTTGAAGCCTGAGAACTGGAGAGCTAATCATGTACATTCCAGTCCGAGCCTGAAGGCTTGAAAACCAAAAAGAGCAGGTAGGATCAGTTCGATGTTTCAGCTCAAGCAATCAGGCAGAGAATGAACTCAACATCTCTCTGCTTTTTGTTCTATTTTGTCCCTCAATTGATGGGATGAGGCCCTCCCACACTGAGGAGGATAATTTGCTTTCCTCAATCTACCAGTTAAAATTCTAATCTCTTCCAGAAACATCTTCATAGACATACCCAGAAAACATATTTAACCAGGTATCTGAGCATCTCATGATCCAGTCAAGTTAGCACATAAAATTAACTATTACACATATAATCTTTGAAGGTATAGTTTCCTTAATAGAATTTTCTTTCATAATAATAAACATTTTCAAATACATTGCTCCATCCAAGAATTAATATAACACCAAAAGTTTAAACGCACCTGTGTGTTCTTTCCCTATTTCCCCCCAAAGACAAGCAGCATTCTTAATTTTGAAATTATCACAGATGTTTTTTCTGTTTTTTATTATCTTCATATATTTTTAAACACTTAATGATTATATAGTTTTGTTTTACTGGTTTAACTGTATAATGTGCTTTTTATGTTATTTATAATATTCTGGGACTTGCTCTTCATAATTAATATTGTTAAGTTAGACATTGTAGTGTTCACAAGTATTCTCACTCTCCAAGCTTTCTCATAGATGGTTAGGGCCATAGGACAAGGTTTGACTAACAGACATTAATCAGAAGAAGTGTGTTTAAATTCTGGGCTGCAATAATTGATTGTTGGCATACAACTGGCTTCAATAGTTACTTTTTATGATATTTTGATCTTGGAGGAGCCTTGCTGTTGAGATGGTTTGGTGTCAAGTGATAAAAGCAGCTTGAATTTCTCAGCTAATGCAGAAAGGCCAGATAGTCTTGAGAACCATCTAGACCAGGGATTAGCACCTATGGTTCATGGACCGAATCCACCCCACTATCTATTTTTGGAGACCAAATTTTATTGAAATACAGCCATTCCTATTCATTGGCAAACTGTCTTTGGCTGCTTTTGTTCTTTGATGACAGAGATTAGTAGTTGTGATAGACATCCTCTAACCCACAAAGCCTAAAATATTTACCAGCTGGTTCCTTACAAAAATGTTTGTTGATCCCTGTTCTAGACTAATGGCAGTATTAGAGTGAGCAATATTAAATCTCTGTTCTGCTTAGTCATCAAGATCCTCATATATTATTTTTGCAGTGACATAGTATGTCCATCATTAATATACATATATTCATTCACATTGTGGCATGTAGCTGTAACTTATTCATTTTCAGTGCCATTCAACCCTCCTTTTTGTGATTGTAGCACAGCTTATGAAACCATGCTTCTGCTGATGGACAATTGGATTATTTGCATTTTTTTCTTTTGCTACCAAAAACATTGCTTCAAACTTTTCAGTTTTTATTTTGTAGTGGCAGAATAGCTCCAATTAGGCCAAGCCTCCTACAACTGTAAACTCTGGACATAGTACACTGTGTGTAGGCACTGGAGAATGACTAAAAGCAGGGAGATACTTCTTGGGGTCACCACTTGGAAGAAGGAAACTATTCTATGTGAGTTTTTATGTCTTTTAAACTAAGACAGACCCCAGTATATTCTTTGCTAAGTGGCTAAAGCAGACATTTAAACAAACAAACAAACAAACAAACAAACTGTCATTAGTATCCCAAACTCGAAAAACCAGAGGATAGAATTTTGGACAATCATGGCAACTGAAAAATGAGGACAGAAACCATGGAAAAGAGAGAGATAAAGAAGGAAAACCAAAATTCTTTGTATAGTCTCTGCTCATATCTCTGTGTAAACCCTGAAGTGCACATGTATTATATAGATTCTAAGTAGCCTAGTTAGGCTATTAAAACTGGTAAATTTTTAATAATCACTCATCACAGGGAAGATTATTTAAAGTTTCAATGTGAGTTAAGACAAGATAACTCTCTTCAAAAGTTCCTCTTTGGAGGAAGATAAAATCCAGAATATCTAAAATGTGTAGTTCATAAGACAGACTCAGGATAAGATCTACCACACCCTGTCTTATAAAAAGAAATAGGAAATTGTTATCTATGCTCAAGAAAAGACAATCGGTGGAAACTGAACCTTAGATGAGATGGTAGAATTAGCTGACAAGGATTATTAAAGCAGTTACTATATCTATGTTCATGGGTATGAATAAAAATTTTCCTCTAATGAAGGTGACAGAGGAACTCTCAGAATATCAATAGAAACTTTAAATAAGAAACAAATGAAAATTTTAGAACTCAAAAATACCATATCTGAAATAAATATTTGGACGGGTGTCATAGCAGATGGGAGATGACAAAAGAGTCAATAAACTTAAGGAATAAGAAACAGAATTTGCCAATGTGGGGCGGGGGGGGGATTTAAAAATATACTGTGGTACAATTTCAGAAATTTTACAGACACATAATTAGAGTTTCTGAATTAAAGGGGGGAGAGAGAGAGAGAGTATTTGAAATAATGTCTATGAAATTCTTAAAGTTGGTGAAAAACATACCTATACAAATTCAAGAAGCTCAGCTAACCTTATACTGACTACATACTAACAAACCACATCTATGAATATTATAGTCAAACTGCTGAAAGCAAAAAATGAAGAAAAATATTGGAAATGACAGGAGAAAAAATGACATATTATATATAGAGGAACAATAATTCAAATGAGTACAGACATCTTACTAGAACAAGTGTAGACCAGATGACAGTGGAATTTTATCTTTAAATGTTGCAAGAAAATGAAATTTCAGCCCAGTGTTCTATAATCAGTGAAAATATCCTTAAAGAATTGAAAGCAAAATAAAATTATTTAATTAGAAGGAAATAAAGAATGTATTGTGGGCAGACTACCCTACAAGAAAGGTCCAAAGAAGTTCTTATGGCCGAGGGGAAATAATACCAAGTAGAAGCCCAGTTCTTTCTTCTTTCTAGCTGAGTAAGGAATGAAGAGCTCTGGAGATGTAAATATATCGGTAACTATGAGTCTATTTCCCCTCTTAATTATCTCAATATGCATGTTACTATTTAGAAATAACATTGAATTGTGCTATTTATAGTATAACTAATTATAATAGTATACATATAAAATCTATGGAATAAAGTATGAGGATAGAGGTAAATGGACCAACACTCTTGTAATTTTCTTATATTTAATGTAGAGCATTACAGTATTAACTCCAAGCAGACTGGAACAAATTAAGAATATATATTGAAATCCCTATGTAAAGCTCTAAAATAATGTGAAGAGGTATAAATTAAAAATATTATACTTAATTAAAATAAAACTATTACAAAATATTTAATACAAAATAAAATAGGGAAAAAAGAATAGCAGAATCACCCCATGACTACTTCCCCAAACACAGAAGAAACAAAATGAAAACAAAATAATAAATGCATGGACAACTATATTATTCATTATGTTGTGTTAATAGACAAATCTCTCCGATTTAAAGGTAGAAATGTCAGCATGGATCATAGAACAAGATCCGATCATATCCCATATATGAAATTTGCAATAAACATAAAGATACAAAAGGGTTAAAGTAAGCAGATTGAAAATAATATGTCACTTAAATAGTAAGTAAAAACACTGACAGTACTGTATCAATGTTGGATAAAGTAGACTTTAATACAAAGAGTTTTACCATAAACAAGAAAGATATTTTATGTTAATAAAATGGTCAACTTCTAAGAAAGATAAATCACAAAAGTGTATGTGCCCAGTAACAGTTTTAAGATACATAAAGCAAAAATTATTAGGCATAAAGCAAAAATAGAAAATTTCACAATCAGAATGAAAGATTTTACCAACACTCTCTGAAATTGATAGAATACTAAATAAAAATTCAGTACAGAGAGAGATGAAAAAACATTATCAATCACCTTGACTTCACTATTGTTTAAAAATACTTCTGAAAAATATACATTTTTTAAGCTACACATAGTACAGTCACCAAAATAGAAAACTCAGTGAATCACAAAAAATCTTCTATATTTAAAAGGATTAAAATAATACAGAATATGTTATATTACTAAAACAGAATTAAATTAAAAATCAATAGCAATAAAAAATTTTAGAAGAAATCATCTAAATCAATTACCCCCACCCCCAGCCCAAGAAAAAGAAAACTTTATGCTTGCTGAGCTTTACTAGTATATACTATTAAGTATTTTTTAAGTCACAAATCCTAGAAAAATATATTCCAAAAATAGAGGAGGAGGAAGGAATACTTATAAATATGTTTTATGAGGCTACCATAACGATGATGTCAAAACCATACCAAAAAATATATGTAGGTGTGTATGTAGGTGTGTATGTATAGAAATTAAAGACATATATTGCTCATGAATATAGATATAAAATATTTAATGAAATAGCCAATCAAATTGAACAATATATAAAAATAATTCAGTATGACCAGGGAGATTTCTCTCAGGAATGCAAGACTGGTTTACATTGTCACATTTGAAAATCAATCCATGCATTGGTTTTTGTGACTCTAAAGAAAAACGGACAAAATCTTATATGATTATTTCATTAGATGCAGAAAATTATTTTACAAATTCTACGTGATTCATGATGAAAAGTCAATTTTATAACAAAATGGTCGAGTCTAAGGAGCCAGAACCTTTGATTCTTGTATTCACAAATTCTGGTTTCTGATTAGAGAGTGGGTTTGAATTCCAGTTTCTACAAGTTCAAATTAAAAAATTGGAGAACTGATACCACTTAACTTCAACATTTACTATAAAGCCACAGTAACCAAGACAGTGTGGTATTGACTAAAGAATGGACAAATTAATCAATGGAACAGAATAGAGAACCCATAAATAGACCTACACAGATATAGTCAACTGATCTTGGACAAAAGAACAAAGGCAATTCAATGGAGTAAATTTAATTTTTTAAACAATGGCTCTGGAAAAACTGGACATATACATGCAAAAAAAAAAAAAAAAATTCTTACGCTTTTCACAAATTAACTCAAAGTGAATCATTGACCTAACTGTAAGATTTACAATTATAAAACTCCTAGAAGAAAACAAAGTTAAAAATCTAGGTGTCCTTGGGTTTGGCAATGACTTTACAACACCAAAAGCATGACTCATGAAAAATAATAATAATAATTTGTACTTCATTAAAATTGAAAGCTTCTGCTCTGTGAAAGGCAATGTTAAGAGAATGAAAAGATAAGTAACAGAATCAAAAAGAAATCTTTGCCACACCACATATCTAATAAAGGATTGATATTCAAAATATATGAAAAATTCAAAACTCAATAAAAAAATGGCCCAATTAAACACTGGGCAAAAAGATCTTAGACATCTTATAGAAGAAGATAACCAAGTGGAAATAAACATATGAAAATATGCTCAACATCATATGATATTAGAGACTCGTAAATGAAAACAACGAGATACTACTACAAACCTATTAGAGTGGCTAAAACACAAAACGCTGACATCAAATGCTGACAGGGATATGGCTAAAACACAAAACGCTGACATCAAATGCTGACAGGGATATAGAGCAGTAGGAACTATAATTTCAATTGGTGAAAATGCAAAATGGTACAGCCACTTTAGAAGACAGTTTAAGTTTTCCTCTAAATGAAATATATTCTTATCATATGATCCTGCAATCACACTTCTTGGTGTTTATCCAAATGAGTTAAAAACTTTGTCTACAGAAAAATCTACACACAAATGGTTATAGCAGCTGTTTTCATAATTGCCAAAACAAGATGAGCTTCAGTAGGTGAATGAATAAATACATCCAGACAATAAACTATTATTATTTAGTGATAAAAAGAAATGAGCTATGAAATCATAAAAATACAAAGAGAAATCTCAAGTGCATATTCCTAATTGAAAGAAGCTAGTCTGAAAAGCTACATGCAGTATGATTCCAACTCTATGACTTCCTGGAAAGGCTAAACTATGGAGGTGGTAAATAGATAAGCAGTGACTAGGGGTTCAGGGAGAGGGAGGAAGTTATAAAAAATTTTTAAAAGTCCTTAGAATTTGATTAGAATTGCCTAAATTGATCAAATAATTTGGGGATAATCGAACTAGTCATGATTACACAGGATTTCAAGGTTTTCTTCAATACTAAACACAGTAATATTATTGAAAAACATGTCCTTTTTACAAAATTAACATAGTTTTATTAGTAGTAATAATATTAGTAGTACTTTGATATATTTATATTAATACAAATCTTTTCTATGTGTTCTTAAAAATATTTCTCATGTGCTATTCTCTAGCTTCATTACTTTTAAAACGTGTTGTTATGCAATGGAATTACATAATTCTAGAAAGTTTTCCAAGTTTTGGTTATTGAGCTTTACTTTAAATTCAATTTGTTAATTTACTAAGAGATATTAGAAACTTCCTTATAAAATTCGATAAAGGGAAATATATTTCATTTTAGTTGTTCCATAGTGAAGACAAGATACTTTAGATGTGAATTTTGATCCCGAAATTAACGGTTAACCATATAATTACACCTCTGCATTTTATTCATTCCCAGACTGTTTCAGTCCAAGTAGCTTTGGTTTGGGGGCTTAGCCTCAATTTTCTCACACTGTACACCAGTAATTTTCAAATGAAAACATATTATATGGCAACATACTTTTATCTTAATATAGCCACATACTCTTGCACATTTCAGAAACTTAATTAAAACAATAAAGAAAACCCCAACTATGTGGCAATGAATTGAAATATACTTAACATGTAATAGAAAATTTTATGCTAGACAAGTTAAGAGGAAGTGAATATGTCTTATTCATATTCTCTCTATTATTCTACAATGTCAGTTAATTACTGCAGAGGTGGGTGGGTGTTCTGCCAAATTACCCAGTATACTTCGGCATTGCCCTCTCCTTGTTCATTTCTTAAGTCTATTTGGAAAAAGAGTGCAGATTTTAAAATCTTCGTCGAAATTTGACTCTTTGTTTTGATTCTCTTTTCACAGAGATGTAAGAGCCCTAAGAGACTGTTAAATAGCAATGGGGTACAATTAAATGGATTCTGATCATCTGGATAATACCATTCATTCTGAACAGAGAGAAAAGAAAGATAAAATATCAAAAATTAAAGTACTGCCATTTGTTCCTTCAAAATAAAAATAAATTACTTTATACATATTTAGTTTTCTTCAAGACAATAAACTACTTACTAGAGCTAAAATAATTAATGCAATATGGTAACTTCAATTAGAAATGGATACCTCTTTTACATTAATTGGTTGTTTTTGAATATATAAAAATTGTGGGGCATTTATTTAAAAAAAAAGTAAAATGAGAATTTGATCTGGGCATTTTTAAAGAGTTTCTTTTGATTTTTGCTTTTACGTTTTAATGTTGGCGTATATATTGTCCAAGTGAATGTAAAAGATTGGTATGTCTTTCCTTAGCAAAGAATTATATTTATAGATTTTCAATATTTCCAGAGAAGGAACATTTACTTTTTTTCGTCTTTAATCTATTCCAATGTTTTGTACACTTCACAACCTGTCTAAACAAAATAAGTCAGGCCACATAACAAGCATGTTGTTCTTCAAACAATTTTTCATCAAAGTGATCAAACACACATTCCTTTATGAAGATGGTTATGGCCAAAACATGACACATTTTGTCAGAAAATATCATGTAGCAAATCAATTGCTAAAAGAGAGAAAAAAAGACTAGAGTTGGATCTCAAGTGATGGCGATGTTGCTTTTGCTCTTATGTTCTCATTTATCCCCTGCCAGAGTGTTTATGCGCTATTGTGTACTCATAGGCATACCATCTGTTCCTGTTGTCAGGGCCAGTAAGCTTAGTTGACTACAGGGTGCTACGTTCTTGATTTTTGGAGAAATCATTTAGCTACATACAGAGCAGCATTCTGTTGTGTGCCTATTTCTTATATTCTCAAATCATATAAACTCTTTTGCAAATATTTGCAATGTGTTACATGGGAGATTAGATAGAAGAGTATAAAGCCGGTGGAAATCTAATATAATCACATTACTTTAGTAGTTCAGGGCATGATCTTTAATCAAACACACTGAACTGAAATTTTGGCTCAGCCATTTATTAGCTCCATGACCTTGGGCAAGTGAATAACATACACTAACCTTTAGTTTCCTCATTTGTGAACCTTACAGATAATAAAAGTACTTATCTAATATGTATGTTTATGAAGTAATGCATGCAAAACTCTTATCACAATGTGGAGCTTATTGTAAGCATTCAATCTTTTTTAGCTATTATTATGTGCCTTACTAAATTGATATAATAGCAATTATAACCTTTTATTAATGGCCTTGGTTATATTGCAAAAGAAAATCGAAACATATAAAGTATATTGCACTTTATTGTAGACTAAAGTAAAGATAAGTAATAATATCTTCTCGAGATCATAAAATGTTATCCATGGCTAATTTGGAAATAATATTTAATTCTCTGACATGATACAAAGTTCACCTACTAACCTAGGATACTTAGACTTATTTTTTAAAGATATGTCAATTTATGTAGTATATTTATTTATTTTATATGTTTTAGTTGAAGTAAAATATTTGCCATTTTTAATTTCAAAATTAGCATAGTTTTAAAGTATTGGCAGCAACCAGCACTATAAGAGAAAATATGAATGCAGAAAAAATTTTTGTGAAAATTCTGAAATCATTTGGAGAAGATGCAACTTTAATGAGTGATTTTTAGCTAACGAACATTCCTTGTCATTTATCCAAATAAATGCTAAAAGTCAACCTACACATATATAAACAAAGTGAATTAATAATTTGAGAAATTATATTTAAAATCAATCGATTGAACCTAACCAACAGAAATCCACCCGAGGCAGACTCCATTACCTCTTCCTTGGAAAAGGGATATGATTATTGTCTCTTTTCCAAGTTATTATTTTATTTTTCTAACTCACATTCCCTTCTCAGACATGTTTTTAGATGTTTTGCTATCTTTAAAATGTTCCCCCTGGACATTCTAAGAATTTTTCAGCAAAATTTCCCAAGACTATGTTCTGTACCAAGTTGTACCTTATAAATTTAGCAATGCCTTTCACAACGTTTACTGTGTCCGAATGAGCAAATCCTTTCCCAAATGTGGTATTGTCAGTTATTCTCGGTCACCCTCTCATAGTTACTGAAATCGAGATATACTTAACTAAAGAACATAGATTTGTTGTATAAGATTTTTTGTAGCATCTTTATTTAGCTTATAATCTTTGCATTTGGCTCAGTTGTATTTTCTGGTACTGCCCACTCTTCCTCCACAATATCCTTCTAGTATTATTTGCCATTCATATCATTAGATTACAAAATAAAGTAATGAATTATGTAAGATACTTTTTAGTACTTAATATATTTCAAATATAGTGGCAGCCAACTGGGGCCTAAAGCACAGAATGGATAACAGAGACTCCTCCATTAAGGATCAAAGATTTCACAGTGCAGTGATGAAGACAAACAACTGACCAGAATTAACATCATGAGGAAAATGCCAAGGTGGTGGTGGAAAGTACCATGAGGAAACAGAGAGAAGTCTGCATTTAATTTTGATTTGTGTTCCAATCCCCAAACCCAGGGAGTAGTCTGGTCTTGTAACAAGTTATAGCTTAAGTGTCCATCAGAAGGCAACAGGTAGAGAAGCCTAGGAGGGAGGAAATCCATGTTCATGAAGCTTTGCCTTGTTTCTGTTCTTCAAATCTACCAAGCTCATTCCTTCCTTAAGTCTCCAACTAACACTATTGCCACTACTAGGCATCATCTTTCATAAGGCTTTTCTCATGGGCAGCTCCTTATTCCCATCCAGGTCTCAGATCAGATGTCACCTCTTTGGATAGGTTTTTTCCAATTTCTTTTGAGTCACCATCTTTATTTTCTTTTCAGCAGTTCATGTATTTTTTTTTATCAATTGTCTTTCTGTCTACCCTCACTTATCCCTGTCACTATAATGCAAATGTCATAAGAATAAGGATCTTGCCTCATTTCTTGCTCTCTTCCTAGCACTGAGGAACAGTACCAGATGACCAGTAGTTGCTCACCAAATATATGTCCAGTGGATGAAAAACAATAAGTGAATAAAAGCATGGGGGGACAAGTAAGAAGGTCTGGATTTTTGTGCAGTCTCTCATCCACTGGAAGGAGTAAAGAGTAGCTGATATATAAGGGACGTGCAATGAGGTTGAGTAATGATGGGCTGCCAGTGTAGAATAACTTCAGTTCCTCCCTTTGAGATTTTTAGAGTGTGTCAAGGGCCTGAACTTATTGGTAAAAGATACATGAATCTCAAAGGAACACACAAACAGAAGGCTGAGAAAATCACTCCCTTGTTTAACCACCTCTTACATAAAAGTAAAAATCTTTAGGCAAAAGCTTCACTGACATCTGAGTTACTTGAAAATTAGCTTCCCCAAAGTAGTGCACTTACAGATGACCTAGTAGAAGAAATTTGTTGTTTCAATTAACTGGCTCATGGACTGTGTTTTTGTACCTTACAAAAACAATGATAGTATTTTACCATAAACATCATATTTTAAGAGAATAAAAATCTGAAAAATAGTAGACCCTTCACACAGAGTATGGTCCTAGGTCCCCGCAGTGCCACCTGCTTTAAGGATAGCTTAATCTAGGGATGATGCCCAGTAGTGTGCTCTCAGAGGTGTTAATAAACAACATCGTGACAATGTAGGATTTATTTCAGGTTTTCAAGGAGATTTAAAATAAAAAACTTTAGCTAAAATTCAAGTTTACATATTAAAAATAAATAAATTTCAATAAGCTAGAAATACAACTAAAAGTCTTTTACTCTGCTAAAAGATTGAACCCAAAAAGTACACTAAGCATCCTAAACAATGATCAAAATAGAAAGACTCTCACCAAAGGCAGTAAGAATGAGACAAAGGTGTCCGTTATCATGGCTACTAGTCAATATTTCACTGAAGATTAATATACAAAGAGAAAAATGCCTGTAACTATTTGAACTCACTATTATTATCTACTTATAAAACTGAAGCAAATCAATATAAATTTAAACTTATTTTAGACTCTATTAAGGTAGCCAAATGAAGATAAACATACAAAGTAAAATATGTAAAACTTCTCTGCTTAAATATATGTCAGAATTTATAAAGAAATAAAAGAAAATAATGCCATTTACTATTGCAAGAAAATCAATGAAATACATAGGAATGATTCTAAGAAATATTCTTTCATGACAAAAACTATACAACTTTTCTGAATGACATGTACAAATAAATCAGTCTTTAATAAAGAGGATTAATATTAAATGTTAATTTTATGAATTCAATGCTATTTCTATCAAAATCCAAGGAGGATTTTTATAAAATTTGACAAATATCCAAATCAATTCAGAAGGAAAACTTGCAAAATAATTCCAATATTTTTAAGTAAAAAAAGAACAATCTGTGTCATCCGTATCATATATTTTAACATGTTTAAAAACAATAGTAACTTCAAAAATTGTATTGAAACATGAAAACAAGTAGATAACTATAACTTTGAATAGTGTTCGGAAAGAAATATGTATATCTGTAAAAAATTGAGTTTATGAGACTAAGGCTTAAAGTGCGTTTGCAATATACATTTACAAATAATCCAAGTCCACTTTCAAATAACACTGTAACACTTTACAGGGAGGTTAATTTGTAATAACAAAATAATTCTAATTCTTTTCTTTTGTTCTTTGTATCATTGTTGTTATTCATTTTACTTATATATAAGCATCATATATGTATAATATATAGATATGATTTATACATAAGTATACATCAAATACATCATTGTTATTATTTTGAATAAGCTGTTGTCTTTCAGATCAATTAAGAATAAGAGAAATAAAAGTTTTTAATTTACCATACTTATTCCTTCTTTGATGTTCTTTTTATGTAGATTAAAACTTTTGACCCATTATTTTCTTTCTCTCTAAAAAACTTCTTTAAACATTTTTTTAAAGACAGTTCTACTGGCAATAAAACATTCGATAGTCCTATGATTAAGTCTCAGTCTTTTAGTTAGTTAGCCTATGTTTCTGGACTGTGAATTTTATATGTTTCTCAGTTTTTTCTTCCCCCTTAGATGGGACAGAATGGCCAGAATAGGCTGGCCTTGGAGATTTCCCTTCACTTACATGGAAGGCTAGAACCAGATGAAGTTGATTATTTTTTCCTTCCCCCAGGTCAGTTTGGCTCTGATAATGCCCCAGCAGGTTAGGCCTTAGTTTACTAGTTTCTCCTGAGGTTAAACCTTAAGAAGAATAGGGCACTGTGGCATATTTCAAAATAGAGCCTTTTTCTCTCCCCTTGACAAAATTCTGAAGAGATTTTACTCTGATTTTTACTGATTTTTCTCTGAGTTTTACTCTACTCCAGCTTCTAGTGGTAAGTCTCACATTATTGTGGGGCCTGCCTATGACTGGGTTCCCCTGGAGATTTTAACATATAGAGTTTTCCTTACTGAGCTTCTGTTAATTGCCCTGTTTTCCCCTATCTTGTGGATCCAGGAACAGTTGTTGGTTTTGTAGTCTCTTCAGTTTTTCACTTGTTAGAACAGAGTGACAACTTCCAAGCTTACATGCAGGACTAGAAATGAGAATTACTCATCTTGCTACATTTTAAGAGCACTACTCATGCTCATCATACATATATTTCTGAGTTTGTTCACTATTTTGACATAGTGGAGATATAAAGGGATTTCTAGAGAACTTGTGCAATTTATCACATTGTGTTTTTTTTTTAAAAAAGAAAGAAATCTATGACTTTTCAACATGCAAAGAAAATCTTGATTCTTAAGATTTAAACATATTAAATGTATACTTTCAAAGTAAAGAAAAAGGTCTTGCTATTTGCCCTGCAAAAAAAGTATTTAGTTATTGATTTTACAATTATAGGCATTATAAAAACAGACACTTCATTTTATTTTCAGAATCTAGAATATATTTTTAAAAACCTGCCCCTATAGATGAGAAGATATACTGCCATTTCAATACTCTCTCAGGAATGATGATAGATGACAAAACTCCCAAGGCAGCCTCTGGGTGGTTCTTACGTACTCATGCTGCATGAAAACATTCATAATGGCAGAAACAAGTTAGATAAAACTTCACAAAAGTATTGGTGGGATGATTTTTTCTGAAAGATTTAATGAGTGACTGAATCTTGCCTTATGTATAATTTATGTAAACTGTGGGTTTGCTGTACAGGTAGAACAAATAATAACTTCTGCTTCAAGGATACCCCTTTTTAATAGTTAAAAGTGGATGTCATTCGTGCAATTCACAAGCTGTTATGCAAATTGGAAAGTTTAGAAGATGTTTAAAAACAGTTTTTAAATTTTCTTGTTGAAGCTTTCTCTTACTAAAAGATTAATGATCTGTTATACAAAAGCTTATGCTCTATCATTCAAAAAACATTTATCATGTGCTTTTATCTGCTTGACTTTGGGCTAAAGAATGTAGATACAGTAATTAGAAAGACAAAACCATTTCCCACTTTTATAGAATATATTGTCTCATGCGTAGTAACTATTAATCACAAAATGCATCCAAAATAATTGTTAAAATGTTGTCTAGAAGACATAATGGGATGTAGGGTTTGCCTAAAAAGCTATATAAATCTTTCATAATTCGTAACAATATTCATGAACAATTCTTAGTTAAATGTAAGACTCAAGAAAGCATTGAATGTTCTACTGATTAATGAGCATACTGTTCCTTAACTAGGGGTGTGCTTCAGAATTACCTGGAGTTATTTTGGAAATATCTCTACCTAGTCTCACTCCCATAGATTTGTCTATTGGACACATTTCTACATTAAGTTGATTTTCCAAGTGGTTCTGAGGCTCACATCTAGCTAAGACCTGTGTGATATTTAAAATCTTTATTTGAGAGTCATGTAGTCCATGTGCTGCACCAATAGCAATAATTTGAAAGAAAATAAGACAAAGATATATACTTGTAGTGATCAGCTACATTAATGGATAATGCCCAGTACCCCAAGTGAAAGCTTTTTGACTGACTAATGCTGCTTCTCAGTGCAGAACTTTAGAAGTGGTTCTACTAGTTCTACTAAGTGAACTAGTAGAATGGACAGAAGGATACTTTTTGTTCCATGGATTTGAATAATTTGAGAAAATGATTAAAGTATTCTCTTAGGCATCTTATGATTTCCAAAAAGTCAAGGGGAAGGTGGTAGGCAATATTAATTAGTGTATTTGAATAGTTTTATTTTGTTTCTGAGGATCCTAAGGGGGAAAAATTATATATAATCACTAAGGGTGAGTGACCACCTGAAAATTGGTAGGGAAAAAACTATGCCTTGGTAAATATAGCTATGCATCTCACCTGGAAAAATAATAAGCTCTTATCAAATGATTCCAACTAATTGAAAATCTTTCTTGGGGTTTGTGCTTAATTCTTTTAAGTTAACAAGAAGGAATAAATATGTTGACTAAATAATGCACTTGTATATTAACTATAGTTATTTATACCTTTATGAATATGTTAGAATAAAATATTTCTGTAAAGGTGTATATACTTTTTTTGTGACTACAATTTGTAAGTCTGGTTTATTTGTTTGGGATTTTTATTTTTTATTTTTTATTGTATTAAATTTATTGGGGTGATATTGGTTAATACAATTATATAGGTTTTGTGTACAATTCAATAATACATCATATGTATATTGCATTGTGTGTTCACCACCCAAAGTTAAATTACCTTCCATCACCATATATTTGACCCTTTTACCCTTATCTACCTCTTCCCCTCCCCTTTTTCCCTCTGGTAACCACTAAACTATTGTCCATGTCCACGAATTTCTGTTTGTCTTGTTGATTTGTTGCTTTCAGTTTTATATCCCACATATGAATGAAATCGTATGATTCTCAACTTTTTCTGTCTAAATTATTTTTCCTACAATGAAAATCTTAA
Source organism: Rousettus aegyptiacus (assembly GCF_014176215.1). NCBI lineage: Eukaryota > Metazoa > Chordata > Mammalia > Chiroptera > Pteropodidae > Rousettus > Rousettus aegyptiacus. The sequence goes on along the minus strand of NW_023416284.1, from coordinate 122,364,140 downwards.
GATCCATCCATGTTGTCACAAATGACAGTATTTCATCTTGTCTTATGGCTGAGTAATATTCCATGGTATAAATGTACCACTTCTTTATCCAGTCATCTATTGAAAGACACTTGGGTTGTTTCCATGTCCTGGCCACTGTTAAGAATGCTGCTATGAAGATCAGGATGCATATATCTTTACAGATAAATATTTTGGAATTTTGGGGGCTGATACCCAGAAGAGGGATTTCTGGGTCACATGGTAATTCTATTCTTAATTTTTTGAAGGACCTCCATACTGTTTTCCATAGTGGCTGTACCAATTTACATTCCCACCAGCAGTATATGAGGGCTTTTTTCTTCCCACAACCTCTTCCACATTTGTTATTACTTGTCCTATTGATGATAGCCGTTTTAGCCATTTTTACAGATGTGAAGTGGTATCTCATTGTGGTTTTGATTTGCGTTTCCCTAATAGCTAGTGAAGTTAAGCATCTTTTCATATGTCTATTGGCCATTGTATGTCTTCTTGGGAGAGGTGTCTCTGTTCAGGTCCTCTGCCCATTTTTTAATTGGATTGTTTGTTTTTCATTGTTGAGTTATAGACGTTCTTTGCATATTTTGGATATTAACTCCTTATTGAATGTGTTGCTTGCAAATATCTTCTCCCATTCAGTTGGTTGCCTCTTAGTTTTCTGATGTGTTTTGTTGTTGTTGTTGTTGTTGTTGTTGTTTCTGTGCAGAAGCTTTTTAGTTTGATATAGTCCCATTCATTTATCTTTGTTTTCATTTTCATTGCGTTTGAGGTCAAATTCACAAAATCCTCTCTAAATCCAAGGTCCATGAGTTTAAAAGGTACATATACTTTTGCATGTTACATTTAATAACATTGCCGCTTGCTAAAGTAAAACACATTTCTAAAGGAATTTGTCCCTGGGAATGTGCCAATTTGGTTTCTGTTGTCATTAGGAAAGCAGATGGTGTGGGTTTTAAAAATCCAAATTGTTCTTCTTTCTGTTTTGACTAGAAATAAAATAAATGAATCCTTAATTAGTATGCAGGAAGATATGTTCTGTCTGTAATACAAATGCATTATGTTTACTAGGTTAATTATATTATTGCCAAGGAAACTATAAAGCTTTGTGTAGAAAATCTATCCAAAATGATATTTGCTGTGTGCTCTTAGAAAAGTAAGTTGACCTCTCTGAGCTTTAACTTTTTCAGACTTCCAGAGCCAAATTGAGAACTTTAAAGCCTGAAAGATTATAAAATATTTTACCCTACATATAGCATTTAAAATAAAAACAGTAGTAATCAATGAGATAAGGGCAGGTAGTCTTGATGGATTTCTGACTTCTGCCACGATGCTTTTTCAAATGAAATAAATTATTTTGGGAAAAAAAAAGTGAATCAGTGAGTGAAACAAAGTAGAGAAAAGAGAATTTGGATTTAGACTGGAAGAGTGTTCTGGTTCAGTATGTGTATTTCTGAAAAATATTAGCTCTTTTATTTAATTAAGCATAAAATATATAAGCGCTTGTAAACACTTGATTTGAAATTATTTAATTTATATCTTGCACATCTGTCCACTCTTTATCAGTTCTTTTAGTTTTGTTTATTTTGTGACACCTTTAGAGGAAAAAAAGACTTGGATTGTCAGAGACCTCCTATCTCTAACTCCTACAAATTCTTAAAAAACAGGAACTCTTGCCAATGCTACTTTTCTTTGTTAAACTTCAACTATCATGCTTTTTAAATAAGTGTTCTTTTCATGTCAAATTTTGAAAGATGAGGTGAGTGAAAATCCATATTTGGAACAATAAAAAAATGAGACTATAAGACTGGTGTTTAGATTTGGGTCTGGAGAGTTAGTAGGAAAGTTGATAAAGAGAAGAAAATTCAAAACAATCACAATGGACAGACTGAGGAAGGCGGAGAAATTTTCCCTGTAAATAAGAAAAGGAACTCGAAGCAGAAAAAGTCTTCTCCATATATTGGCAATGAGATCAAGTTTCCTTTTTATTCTAGTTCTGCGTGTCCCTGTGATGGAACTCAGGCCATTAATCTGCAAGTTGTAAGTATATCAGAGATTTTCTCAGTATACATAAGATGCGCTGTGTGGAAAATATACAACTCATATCTATGAAGATGCATTTTATTCTTTTTGTCAAAGAATCATTCATAAAAATCAATTTTTCAGGTTAATTTTATAGACCAAGAAATAAAATTTCTGAGATCTTTTCAAGTTTAAAATTCTAGAGCAAAATTCTGTTTAAAACTTTCTATGTAAGCCCAAACACTTTTTTTACCTATTGAGAAGAGGGAAGAGTTGATTAGAAAATGAAACCTTTGATTATGCTAGCATTTTCTACTAGTAACTCTTTTATTTAAATATTTCTAAAGGAACCAATGAAAGTTTGACAAGATTAACACATTTCATGGAAACTGTGAGGTCAAAACTACAATAGTAAGATGTTATTTGCTGTTTTCACTGTGTTGACATTTTACTGGTGGTGTAGAAGCAATGATGAGCAAAACAGCGGATGTCTTGACCCAGACTAAAGTAGTGGTATGAAACTATACCATTAGTCCTGTCTGCTTTACTATCATGCACCCATAGTTAAAAAATTAAAAATACATGGATAGTTTCACTTAAGAAACAGAAAAATTTATTAATTTTATTAAATCTCTAACTTTGAGTATACCACTCTTTAATATTCCATGTGATAAAATGGGAAATTAGAGTAAAACACTTTCATTTGTTACCAAAGTAATAGGGTTGTCTCAAAAAAAAAAGAAAAAAAAAAAAAAAGCAACTGTGCAATTGGTTTGGGCCATGAGCTGAAATAGCAGCTTTTTTTTTTTTTTTTTTTTTTTTTTTTTTTTGCTTTTTTAAATTGTCTACTACCTCTACTTAAAACAATGACTGGTAGACAAATATACAGACCTGAGTATTAAGCAAACATTTTTTTTAATTAAAAAAAATATGTTGCCAATGCACAAATTTGTGCTTTCAAGCAAAAATTAGAATTTTGGAAAATTTCTGTCCATCATTATGAGTTTGACAGTTTCTCAATACTTAAAAAATCTTCTGATATATGTGGTAGTATTAATGAATGTGATTTTTTAAAATTATGTATTGAAACATGCCAACATTTGAACAATCTATATGATTTAGTGAACCTTTATTTCTCAAATGACCATTGCCTGACATTACAAAATCATGCATGCATAAAATTTTCATTTAATGTACAAGATGGGTCAATAGATTTTATTGTAATAGAATACGAAAAGTTTATTGATATGGTTTCAGATTCTACTTTGTAACTAATATTTAAGAAATGATACTTATCAAATTTTGGCGTAACATTACAGAAAGATATACAAAGTTGTCTGAAAAGGTTATTAAATACATCTTCCTTTTTCAATTACATATTTTTGTTAGGCAGCATTTTCATATATTTTAAACAACACAAATATTGCAATAGATTAAAAAAAGATTGAGAATTTAAAAAGATTGAGATTAAAAAAGGATGAGAATCTTCCTTTCTTCTATTAAGACAGAAATTGAATAAATTTGCAAATATGTAAATGTCACTTCTATTTTTTTTGAAAATAATTTTTTAACAAGACTATGTTATTTATGTTAACAAATAATGGCTCTATAATGACTATTTTTAAACATATTTATAAATAAATATTTTATGTGTCCATTTAATTACTAATATGACAAACATTGTTAGATATAACTCACATAAACAGAAGCTCTTTAGAGTCCATAATAATTTTTAAAAGTATAAAGAGCTTTTGAGGCCAAAATGTTTGAGTTCCACAGGGCTAAAATTCCTCTGGTTCTCTATTTCGATCTGAGGTCACCTCTCTACTTCTTACTATGTTATACTTTTTAGGGGGAGAAAATTTCTTAAAACCTGTACATAGGTAGAGATAACAGTATATTAAATTTTTATAAACCCATACTCAGCTTCAACAATTATGAATGTATTGTAAATCTCCTTCCAACTATTTCTTCTTCCTATTAATATTTTATTTTGCTTAATTATTTTATAAGCAAATATCAGTTATCATAGCATTAGCAGGAAAGTCTTCCGAATGTAAATATAACTGATAAAATGTATATATACTAATACATACATCACATACATACACCCATGTATAATCACTATGCCATTATCAAACCTAACAAAATCAATAATATTCCCTTATTATTACCCAACATTTAGTCTAACACTAAAATATCCTCGATAGTTCCAAAAATACATAATTACAGATTATAGCTGTTTTGTCAAATTAGAATCTAGTCATGGTCTCCTCATTGTATGGATTATGTCTCCTTTTTACCTAACTGTGTCTCCTCCTCACTCCAACACCTTCCATGCTATCGCTATGTTGGAAAAATTGTTTGTTTTTTTTGATCCAATTGAATGCTAATTTCTACATTTGTCTGATTGTTTCATTTGATATTAACTTTTCCTCTCTTTCCTATAAGCTGTTCGTTAGATATGGAGGTATAATTAGATTCAAACACATTATTTAGCAAGAATACTTCCTAGATGAATGCTTTCAACTTCTTTTCGAAGTATCCCTTAAACCACAAAGTGTCATTTTCCTCCATTTTTAATAAATGCTGAAGTGAATGAGTGGGTCCAGGTAGGATCAACCCAATTTCAGCACTGTAAAGTTCTCCACTAACAGTTTACTTAACATCTTTATAATCCATTTAATAATTGTTTCTTAGAATTATTTACTATTTCACTTTAGGTGATTTTCTAATTGTCACTTTTTCTGCATTATTTAAAGCTGAACATTTCATATAAGAAAGAAATTTCTTCACTTACTATTGCTTACTTTGAAATATAGGCCATTCAGGAATTACAGGATAGATGCTTGGTCGTCTCTCTTTACTTTCAATTTCAAGGTAATGAATTGTGCCCTAGTAGCCAGCATTGCTGGCCAATGATTTTTTTTTATAATTATAAATAAAAAAAATTTATATACAGTGTGTGCTAATTACTTTGAATGAATATTCTTACTCACGATCAAATTGCTGCAAGCTTGCCTAGTGTGAGCCCCTTTAAGTTGACTTCTATGTTGTGTATCATGACTCCACCAGTCATTAGAAATCTTGCTCTCTTCCCAGTAAAATAAGATGCCCCAGACTCATCTTATACATTTCTTGCCCTAAGTATGGAAATAGTCATGTCTGCAGGGAACCTGGTTTCTTTGTATAAGAAATAGTATTAAAAACTATAGGTGAAATTCCACTTCATTTTTAATTCCTTTTATTAATCTAAGTGAATTAATATTAGTAATTAAATATCTGCTAAGAAAAACTCACTGTACATTTCCCAGCCTAAATAAATGTTGACATGATTGGTCCCCGGTGGGATTTGGAAGAAAACATTTAATTGTTTATAATGTTAATTTTTCCTCCATGAACTATAATAAAGAATTGATCATAAGTTTGATTTATATAATGCCTTTCAGTTTCCTAACACCAATTCATTTTATTCTCTTAATATTCCTCCCCCTCCAAAAGCCCAGAAAAGATAAAATATATTTAAACATTGGCACCTAGATTTTCATTACAATATTAATGCTATGACCAGATCAAAATCTTATTCTCCTTATAGATTCATTCAGAGTTAAATCTGTGAGTGCCTCAACAGTCCTATATAAGACAATCTGAAATTTTCTAAGTATCTAGGTCAGCAAAGATGAATAATACAGTCCCTTGAAATTTCTAGATTTTGAACCCATCTTATTTACCTTAGATTTTCTGTATGATCAAAGTACCCAGATAATTTATAAACTCTATTTTACTTTTGCTAAAATATGAAAGATATACAGAGCAGTGCTTTACCATTTTGATGAGTATTTTTAAGTGACAATTTTAAAACGTTCAAATGAAAAATTACCCATAACCACAATATTGATAAAGATATAAAAATAAACATGCCCAGCTTCTCCGTTTGAAGCAGAGATGGTTGGGAGAAAGGGTGAAATTGAAGCCCTGAATGTAGTTTGAAAGAAATGAACTTATATCCATTATCCTCAAAGTGAGCTACCCAGACCTACAGCATCAGCATCACCTGGGAACTTAGAAATGCAAATTCTCCAGCCCTACTCTGTAAGCAGTGAGTCAGAAACCCAGGAATGGAGCCCAGAAGTCTGTTTTTCAACAAATCCTGAAGCCTGCTAAAGTTTGAGGGGCACTGACACATAACACTTCATGTTTTTCAAACGTGTACTTCCCTATATTTACTCCTTGTATCTTTATAACACCGCTGGGGGTCAGTTGCTAACCCCACTTTAAAGTTTAAAAACCTGAGACCCAAGCAAAGTTATAACTAACATTCTGGTCTTCTCACCTTTGAGCTATCATGTGGCCACATGATAAATCTCCTCTCTCATGGAAATTCTACATTTCAAATGATGGGACATACTTTAAATTGATGCTTGGCAATAAAGAAATAACAAGAAATCCCTCACTTATTAACTTCCTATAAGACAGTAAACTGAATGAAGAAGTGACATTTATCTTGTGGAGCTGCAGGAAAATCATGTGAAATCAAATTCTAGGCTCTCCAGCCAAGGACGGCAGTATGCTGGGCACATGGATGAATTTAGCTACTCTCATTATCCCCCCTCTTTTTTTTTTTTTTTTAATTCCACCTTCAGGGAATTAGTTACAATGTAAGACACCTCTATTTTAAGTGACTTTAATTCTTGAGGTATCTTGGACTGTAAGAAGCGCTTTAGTTGTTCCTTGTAAAACATGCAAGAAACTGAGTTTAAAGATAAGAGCATGTTTTCTTCTCTCAAAAGACAAACTGCTTATTTGTTCAGGTCCCCTGAGCACCTGGTATAGCCATGGCCACTGCAGCCAGCCACAATGTGAAGGGCATCATGCGGGGTGGGAGGGAAATTTGGAGCCCAAGGAAATGAAAAAAATATTAGAACTGTTATTATCTGTACTTACAATAGAAGTACTGCATGGTAGATAACAACATTCAAAGTTCTCTTTTTTATTTATCTTGTTTTACATCTTCTGAACAAAACCAATGTGTAGACAACCAAGCCTTGTTCTAATAACAAAATTGTTGCCTGAAATGAAATTCTTGACATCCCAATCACTCTCTGTAGCCAAATCATTTTTTTTCATATAAAACATGTTTTAAGAACACTTTAATGAATATTTTGCACTTAGTCATCCACTTTATTTTCTTTGCTGAGAGGTCCTTCAGTAGCCACAAAAGAACAAAGCTCTCTTGGTAGGAATATTTCCTGGTATTATGTTATTAGCAAAAGATCTTCCTAGGGAGTTAAAGAAAAAGAAACTGACAATTGGAACAAACATGACTTTTTTCCTGCAATTAATAGCAAATGAGAACTTTTTTGATTTCCATTTTTGACACTGTAGCTGAAGTTTTGAGTTAAAGTGTTCTAAGGGCATGGCCTAATAGATCTGACAAAAGCCGAAAACTAACTTAACTGTTAATTGATGGAGATAGAGTAGGCCAAGTTAAGGCCATGATTCTTGAGTTTGGACTAAATTCCAGAAGACACATTTTTAGGGGAGGAGGGAGCGACTCTGGCCTTAGTCCAGATAAATCAGTATTGCATGTGTGCTATAATTTCCCTCAAGCAATGCCCTCTCTCCACCTCATCCTAAACCTCACTAATTTAACACCTGAAACTTTTATTCCATAGTTAGAAGTAGTATTTTACAAGAGCTACCTTTGACTAGAGTAACATCATCTTTAGTTTTAACACAAAGATCGATATCAGCTTCTTTTCTGAAAGCAGGTTTTGGAAACTAGGTGAAGGATGAGACTCTAAGAGCAGCACTGGCAGGGAGGTAATTAATATCTCCACTGAAGTGAAGGCTCTGTGAGTGCAAGGGCCCGACTGGCCTTGCTCGCTGGCCCTTGCTCACCCAGCGAGCCCCACATGCCCAGCACATGCCTGAAGGGTAATGGCTGTGGCTTGAATGAGGAGGAGTGCAACTAGACCATGGACTTGTTTGCTAGGTACTTTATTTTACTTTCATTACAATTCAGACCCTACGAAGTCAAATGCATTCACTCTTCTTAGACTTGCTAGGGGTTTTATCGTGATAAACTTTTCAACCCATTTAAAAAATTATTTTTAGCAAACTATATAGCTTTTATTATTTACATTTTAGTCACTATTTTAATCATAATTATTTCCTTATTGTGTCTGTATGGATATAATTTACTGCTAATTATAGGTCATTTCTAGAATTGAAAACTTTGTTCATCAAATGCATTTTTGTATTATTTAGATTATTTCTATATATAATTCTGTTATACTCAAAGTTTTGATATATAGTAATTTTGCTTTATTTCAGACCTATGTATTCTATTATTTCTCTCTGATTTCTATCTTAGATTTTAAATTATTTAAAATTAAATTTTTAGCTTCCAAATATTATATTTTAGCCAACATTTTGTTCTGAGACCTAATTTTACTGAATTGTCAGTAAACATAGACTCAATAATATTGATTTTAAAAAAATGTGACTATTTCCTTTGTGGTCTAAGAAATGTATAATGCTTGTTTTATATTATACTTGTTTCTTTTTTTATTAACATAACATGTCTCTCTGAATTCCTTTTAATAACTTTTTATTTCAATTATATTTTGCTCAGTGCAATTGACTTTTGGTTAGTTATTTGAGCAATATAATTAATTCCACTATTTTCATCAGTTCTATATTATTTTATTTTAGTTATATTACTTTTAATTTATAAGTTACCCTTTTAAAATCTAACCTGAGAATATTCTAGTAACAAATATGATATGATACATAACATGTATGTTTTTGGCAAAATATTAACTCATTCTAAACATTTCACATTCTCCTGAGCAGCACAAAAAGAAATTTGACTTTGTATAAACAGGGTCCACCTTGGAAACGAGGTCAGAAATAATCCTGCTTCCTCTGAAACAAGATAATATATGGAGGAAGAGAAAAAAAGAATAAGGAAATGAGAGAAGAGAATTCTAGAAAGTATAAACAACCTGAAATGACATTGTTTGGAGGGAAAATGGAGGCCTGGGATAGCTGACGAGGTCACTATGCACATTAGTAGGAAGTAAATACGTGAGATATCCATTCAGTTAGGAATTCTGCATTCAGTTTTTCTATTCAATATCACTTATAATCACAGATCTCCACATATTAAAGATAAATGTTAATATAGTAATTCGAAGACTAAATGTGCTGTGCTAACGATGCTATAAAGGAGTAACCATAAAAAATAAAGGGAAACTTAGATGTTCCTAAAACAGTCTTTGGAGTCAAGAAAATCCTGATCTCTAAACTGATAGTGGAAGAAGAAAAATGCTCAGCATAGATGATGGAGGAGGCTTTTCAATAAATGTGGCTCCAGATCTCACTCAGCATGCTGACTGAATTCAGGTAAGTCAGAATCCTTTGGGTATATGAACACATTAAGGAGAGAGTCTGAAAATACCTTACTTCATATCCTTAATTTCATTTTCCAAATGCTGTGTGGAAAGCAGAAACAACATCTGAGTAACTTTCTGTTTTGAAGCAACAATCTGAAAGAATTATCTACTTTTTAGGAAAATGAGGTGTCCCTTCCTTTTTTCTTTTATTTTTTAGGGACAGAAAGAAGAGAAGATAGCTAGATGGTAGAAAGATAGATAGATAGATAGATAGATAGATAGATAGATAGATAGATAGATGATAGATAGATAATTGATAGATAGATAGATAGATAGATAGATAGATAGATAGATAGATAGATGATACATACATACATACATACATACATATATACATACACACATACACACATACAAAAATACATAGATAGGTAAAGAGGACAGCAAACAAGTCCATTTTGACCTTTCTGGTGTTTTCTGTTTATTTGCTTGTTTTTAGGGAAAGAGGAGAATGTAAGAAACAAGATGAAGAACCAAGAAAATATATCTCCATGGAGTCCACAGTGTGGGGGATTTCAGTGATAATGCCAGTGTCTGTAATTTACCTTGTCCCCTTTCTCTTTGTTATGACTTTCCATCACCGGCTCTTTCCTGTTCTGAGTTTCCCTATAGACTGTGAAATAGGAGCAGTCTGAAATTTCAGATTCTTGTTTGTTTAAAAAATTTATGGAATCTTTCTTGTGCTGTCATTTACATTTCAGGGATGCTGATAAATTAGAGATCTAAATGCTGAATATCTGCATGGAATAAAATGTTTCCAAGATTTCATATTCTTCTATACCTCATCCCTTCTAATGTAGCTATCAAGAGGTGGTTAAGAGGAAGATGTGTTTTTTATTCAGTTATATGAGAAAATGTCAAAGGGTTACAAATATTGTTTTTTTTTTTTTTTGTCTGCAAAAACGATGGTCAGCTTTGTATAAATTGACAGTGAGAAAGAAAAAAAAGATTTGCTAGTATTTGTTTACTATGAAGCCCATTTTTTAAACTGGTTTTCTTCTGATAAAATTGTATAAAATGTATAGATTGGGGACTTTTTTTCCTTCTTTAAATAAGTTAAAAGACCAGTAGATCTCTCTCTCTGTCTCTCTCTCTCTGTCTCTCCCTCTCTCTGTCTCTCGCTCTTTCTCTCTCTCTCTTTCTCTCTCTCTCTTTTTCTCTGTTTCTTTCTCTTTCTCTTTCTCTCTCTCTCTTTCTCTCTCTCTCTCGTTCTCTCTTTCTTTCTTTCTCTCTCTCTCTCATACACACATGCACACACATACACACGCACATAATATATTTCAACTTTCACAAGCATTCTAGTTTAGTTTCACAAAAAATTTGAAAAAAATGGTTTAAATTACAATTTAACAAGTTAAATATTTCACAATTTTAGCTATGAAGTTTCAGTGTTCTCCTGGGAGAGAGAAGACATAAACAAAGTAAAGTTTGAAAGAGATCTGTCATGAGTTCAAAATACTTGAAGATATTTTATTAATCATGAGTGTGTTTTCAAACATTTTATTATCATACTCTTTGTCAAAAAAAAAATCTTATGTGAAATATAATTAATGAAAAGTAGAATTGTACTCATATTCACTTATTTTCTAATTCAATTTCAGAATAATTTCTTGTTTAGATAAACTGTAGTATCAATATAAATGATTTGATGCACTCAGCCATTTAAAATCCATGGCTGTGGTTTATAGTTTAAGAATTTTATTAATCCTACTGTATAGTTACATTTTATTTTGGTTGAATAACATTACAAAAATACTGACTTACCCAAAAATTTTTAATGAAAAAATTAAAATATGATACCTCACAACCTAAGGATGATTTTCAAACAAAGTGACATAGGATCAAATTTTCTTTCAAAGTTGAATCACATATTGACAAAGAAGCAAAGACAATGGACTTAAGATAATATTTTCAACAAATAGTGTTGGAACATCTAGACATCCAGATGCAAGAAATTAAATCTAGACACAGATCTTACAACCTTCAAAAAATTAATTCAAAATGGATCATAAACCTAAAATGAATCATAAAACTAAAATACAAAACTATGAAACTCCTAGAAGATAACATAGGAGAAAAGCTAGATGACCTTGGGTATGGCAATGGCATTTTAGATATAATATCAAAGCATGATCTATTGAAAAAATAATTGATAAATTAGACTTCATTAAGATTTAAAACAAAGTATTAAAATAGAATTAAATAGAATTAGAAACAAACCACAGATTGGGAGGAAATATTTGTAAAATACACATCTGATAAAGAACTGTTATCTAAAATATACAAACTCTTAAAACTCAGCAATAAAGAAATAACTCATCAAAAGACAGGCCAAATATTTAACAGACAGCTCACAAAGAAGATATCATAGAAAATTAGCATATGAAAAGATGCTCCACAACGTATGTTTTCAGGGAAATGCAAATTCAAACAATGAGATACCACTACACCTATTAAAATAGCCAAAATTCAGAGCACTAACAGTCCCAAAGAAATAAACCTAGCATAGAACACATGAACATATATAAAAAATATAAAATGCCCTGGAAACTTCACAAAAATAGAATTGAACAAAAGTAGCTCTTTAGAACATTTCAACTCTGTCAAGTTACAAATCGTAAGTTAATTTAGAAACTTAATGTGATACCAATGAAAAAACATCAATTTTTCTTTGGAGCTGGGCAAGTTGATAGAGGAAAACAAACACATAAAAATAGCTAGGAGGCCACTGAAAAGGAAGAGCTATGAAGAGGAACTAGCTTTTATAATATGTGAAACATGTTTCAAACCTCTGTAGTTAGGATATGTGTTATCTACCTATGAATAAACAAATAGATAATATGGAATTGAATAGAAAGTCCAGATATACACCCAAGTACATAAGATAAAAGATCTCAAATCATTAGGGCGAAGATGAGCTTTTAAGTAAATTATGTTGGAAAAATTGAACAGTCATTTTAAGAAATAAAAGAAATCATTTCCACAAAACACAGAAAAACCTCCAAATGAGTCGGAGTTCTAATTGTAAAATATAAAACTCTTCATGAACCAAAAGAAAACCTGAATGAATTCGTTCGTGAGTGTAGGAAAAGACTTTCCAATTATATATTAAAATTCATATTCTATTAAAATAAAATATTATTACTTTAGAACTTCTAAATATTTAAATATTCATATAATATACATGCAAATATACAAATTTTATATAAATGTTATAATAAATAGATTTATTAAAAATTTGCATGGAAAAATATACATCATAAGCAAAATCAAAAGGCTGATGGAAAACCAGAAGAAAATATTTGCAATATGTTTCACCAATACAGAGTTAATATACTCAAAATATTTAAAAAATTGAGAAAAAAATTTTAAAATTCTGATAGAAAAATGGACAGATGGCATGAATAGACCTATAATCATATACACACACACAATTTTGAAATATTTAAGTATGTGAACTTCATCTTCACTCGTGAGAGAATTGGAATATTGAACAAAATTCAAAAGCTTGAATATATATTTTGTTGGAAATGTTGGTGAAGCTGTCATCACTCTCATACATCGTGAGAATGTTACATGATACAGCTGCTATGGAGAGGAATTTGGCAACTTTTAAAAAAACTATGTATGTGTTTACTCTTTGACTCAGCAATCTCTTCTCTGGAAATTAGATAAACCTCCAGCGATACAAAAATAGCTTGACTCAAGCTTATTCATTAAAGTATTATTTTAATTGCAACATATTATAAACCAGTAAAATCTCCAAATATAGGAGAACAGTTGAATAAACTTCGATAGATACATCCAAATGGGTACTGTTCGACTATGAAAAAAATCGAGTAATACACATAAACTGACTGAAATGATTGGAATATGTTAAAAACAGTAAAGTGCATATACATATACACATACATATATATGTCATTTTGGTATTTTTATATGAAAAGAGATATAAGTAAACAAACCTACGTGGAGCTACGTATTATTTTAAAAGATAACACAAGATGATGGTTAACTAGACCCTGTGAAATTGGTTACTTATGGTATCAGGTTAGGGACAAAAGGGTGAGATAGGTAGAAGGAACGATACTTTCCTGAGTATGCTTTTTGATTAAGTTTGGAAGCATGTTAATATTTAAAGCATTCAAAATTAAAGTAAAAAGGATAGAAAGATGTTGACATACATGCCACCCTGAACAAGTCTGATTTCATCTGATCTCGGAAGCTAAGCAGGGTCAGGCCTGGTTAGTACTTGGATGGAAGACCACCTAGGAAGACCAGGTCCTATAGATGTAAAAGAAAATAAAATAAAAAGGATAGAAAGAGTTTTAAAATAGAATGTAAACAGGAACAAGTAAACAAAACTATATTATAAATGAGTAACAATCACACTGAATGGATAGAGGGAACACAACATTTTGGCTAAACAAATGGGTTAGAGAAACAAAACACCCGTAAATATATCTTAGCTCTATCTACTGAAAGGACCTAGAAATAATGATACCCTTATAGTAATGAGTATACCTAGCATCTAGATCTTGTTTTATAAGTACTATTTTGCATCATAACCAGAGATCCTTGGAGAAATTGCTAATTCAGGCTTATGGCAAGGAAGGTCCAAAATGAGCCTAGAATTTCTAGTTATATCAGAAAATAATACATAGTTATTTTAAAAGTAAAATAGAAACCTATGAGTCTACAATAAAAACTAGCTAGCTAAATGTCTCTTCTTACAATAGAATTCTGATTGATAAATACAGAAGTGGAAGAATTTAAAAATTATTATTTAGTAATTATAATTCTAAAGATTTCAAAAATCATGAGTGAAAATTAAGTCTAGGGGCCCTGCCAGTGTGATAGAGTGCTAGGATAATCTGGTTTACAATAAATTTGCCTGAATTTAAAAAAAAAAAAATGTCTGAGGGGCAAAGATTGATGACAATCAGAATATCTGCATAATCTCAAAGGATCTACTAAACATTCGTTAATAACTATTAGAAATAGTAACTATTCAGTGGTAAAACAAGAGAATACTCTGACTGGGTGATTAAAATTAGCACCTCTAATAAAGGGCAGCCAAACATCGTGTGCCTCTAAATGAGATATCCTCTACAGGTCACAATACATATAACATTTCAGCAGCTGGGAATACATAACTTGAATCTTAATCATGAAATAGTATCAGAAAAACCAAACTGAAGAACATTCTATAAAATAACAGGCCAGTGTTCTTCAAGCCATATGATATAAAATACAAAGAAGTCCTAAAGAATTCTTCCAGATCACAGGAGATTAAAGAAACTAATTGCAATATGTGACCCTAAATGAGATCTTGTACTATAGGAAATTGTGCTATACAATACATTGTTATGATTGTTAGTAAAATGGGGAAAATGACTGCGAGTTAGATAAAAGCATTTTATCAAAATTAATCTGTCTGAACTTGTAATAACCAATACTGTGGTTATAAAAAGTATGCTCTTGTTTTTAGATTCTTTACTTTCTTTCTTATGTTATAGCTTTCATATGTATTCATCTAAACACAGAGAAAACCACATCAAAAATGGTATAATTTTTCCCTTCATCTACCATACATATTTTAAATGACATAAAAGAAAAAACGTCCTCTATATTTTCCTTTGTATTTACTATATTTGCAGCCCTGTCTTTATTCTTGAAGTTCAAAGTTTACTTCTGGTATCATTTACCATCAGCTTGGAGAATTTCCATTAACATTTATTTTAGAACATTTCGACTAATAACAAATTCTTAGTTTTACTTTGTTGAAAAATGTCTTTATTTTACCCTTATTGCTAGAAAATATTTTGATGGATAAAGATTTCTGGGTTGCCAGTTTCTATACTTTTGGTATTTTAAAGATGTTTTTCCACAGTTTTTAGTCTCCACAATTTGTGTTAAAAAAAATTGCCATTATCTCAGTAACATCACTTTTTTTTTTTACATGTAATGGATTAAGATTTTTTTTTCATTACTTTTGATTTTCATTGATTTAATTATAATATGCCTGGTCATGGTATTTTTTGAGCTTATCCTATTTTAGTTTAATGAGCTTTTTAAAACTCTAAATTAATATCTTTTATCAAATTTGGGAAGTTTTCATATATTACTTAAAATTTTTGCAGCACCAATCTCTCTTTTCCTTCTGGGATTCCAATAATATGAATGATAATTTTTTCATTATTGAACCTGTCCCACAAGTTCCAAACCTTTGTTTTTTGTTTTATTTTTGTTTTTGTTTTTGTAGTATTTTATCTATTTCTTGAGTTGGATAATTTCCATTGGTCTCTCTTCAAAATCAATGACTTTTAAAAATAATTCTACTGATGTATCCTCTAGCTCAGAGATTTTCTTCTTCAGTTGAGTCCAGTCTACAAATAAGCCCATCAAAGGCATCCTTTGTTTCTGTTACAGTGTTTTTTATCTCTAGCATTTCTTTTCTTTTTCTTTGTATCTTAAGATTTCTATCTCTCTGCTTACATTGCCCATCTCTTTCTTGCTGTGTACTTTATCCATTAGATCTTTTAGGATATTTATCATATTTATTTAAAATCCTGGTCTGATAATTCCAACATGTCTGTCATGCTGTCTCTTCTAAATGTATGTGTTTTTTTTTTCTTTCTTTCTTTCTTTCTTTCTTTCTTTCTTTCTTTCTTTCTTTCTTTCTTTCTTTCTTTCTTTCTTTCTTTCTTTTCTTTCTTTCTTTCTTTCTTTTTTTTTTTGCCTATTGTTATTCAGACATGATGTACTGGGTAAGAGGAACTGTTGTAAATAGGCTTTTAGTCATGTGGTGGTGAGGTGGCTGGAGAGCTGAGAAATGTTCTGTAGTCCTATGATTAAGCCTGTCATTTAGTGAGCCTGTTTCTCTGGACTGTGAATCTCAAAGTCATCCTCCCTCTCCTGTAGGTTGGATAGGATGGCTAGAGTCGCCTAGAGTAGGTTATTTACCTTCCCCCAGGCTAGGTTGGCTTCAATAATACTCTACCAGTTTAGGAGCTAGTTAACTAGTGTCCCCTGAGGGCAGGCACCATGAAGAACAAAATGCTCCAGATATTTCAAAATAATATCATTCTCTTTCCCCCTGCCAGGAGCCCAAGGGAATTCCTCTCCAATATTTACTGTGGAAATTTGTTGGAGATTCTAGAGGTTAATCTTACAATATTATGAAACCCCCCAGACTGGGTCCCCTGTAGTTTCTAACTCTGAAAGTTGTCCACACTGAGCCTTCAGCAATTCATCAATTACAGTTGAAGTTTTCCAACCTGGCAGTAATTTCCCCCTATGAGCCTCTGCTCCCTTAAACCACAATTTTCTGTATTCTCCTGTTTGAATCTCCAGACAGTGGTTTGCCCTGTGTTCTTCTCTCTCTTAAGGATCTAAAAAGAGTTGTTTATTTTTCAGTCTGTTCAGCTATTTGTTTGTCGTTAGAATGGAGTAATAACTTCCAAGCACCTTCTTCTCTTGTGAATTGGGTGCTTTGAAGCCTTTGCGTGATCATTCTCACATGTTGAGTGATCTCAGGGTTATAATTTTTTTCTCTTGAGGATTGGTCATGTTCGTAGGTCATATTCTGCTGGGTCTTTTAATGCCGAGTAGTTTTAGATTGTATCCTGGACACATGTATCAACTATTTTGTTTTGAGAATCCTCTAGAGAATGTTGATCTATTGCTCCTGCTGCTGTTGTTGCTTTATGAGGCAATTGATCAGTCTCGGGTCAGCTGCAAGTTCTTTCTTGACTTCTGACAGCTATGATTTCTTCACTAGCTAAGTGTTCAAAGAATTTGCTGTGGTGCTTAGGTCTTATCCATCTATGCTACTTGTAGTTTTCTGAGACTTGGCAGTGGTTCTCAAGTTCTATGGTCTCTAAGACTTCACCTATAATTTCTGGTTACCAAGGCCCTCTGTCCCTGTTCCTCTGTCCTGAAAGTTAGACTTTTCTTCTGAGTTTTAGCTTTCTGAGCAGTTATATTTGACCATCTGGGGATCATCTTTAGGGCAAAACTGTGAAAAAAAAAAAGAGAGAGAAATATATCGGAAACCCCATACCATATACTTTTGAAACAATAGTGACCCCTTTACCTTGCTCATCTGCCTAGAGATACAGGTTTGACTTTAGAATTTTTATATTATCCATGACTTCACCTCTAATAAAGCAGCAGCCATATATCTCTGCAATGGTTTGACTCTGCAGAATGGCAAAGGAAGGAAGGAAGGAAAGAAGGAAGGAGGGAAGGAAGGAAGGAAGGAAGGAAGGAAGGAAGGAGGAATGAAGGAAGGAAAGAGGGAGGAGAAGGGAGGGAGGAAGGAATGACGGGAGGTAGAGGAAGGCGGAGGGAGAGGGAGTAGCGGAGGGGGTTGCATGTTCGTTCTGGAGGTTTCCCTTTTCGCTATGGAGGCTCGTTTCTGGTGCTGTTCATTTCTTTCGGTTCCTTTCTTCCCCTTCCGGTTCCCTCCCACTTCCTTCCCTCCGCCTTTCTCCCTTCCCTCTCTCCCCCCCTCCCCCTCCTCCCTCCCCCCGACCGCCCTCCTCCCGCCCGCCCGAAGCCCGAAAGAAAGAAGAAAGAAGAAGAAGTCCTCAGGTAGGTAGTAGGTTTCTTTTATGTGTTCAGAATTTTTAGTTGTAACCATTGGGAGAGATAGGATTTTGTGGTCTTACTCCATAACATTTAGTTTCTTCATTCTTGTGAGAAAACATCTTGAAATATGTTATTCATATGCAACATATGCTTAAATATCCAGAGAAAGTAATTATATGTACATAGATCTAAATGTTGGTATAGTTATAGAAAAAATGTTAAAGTGTAGCACAATGTTGAAAAATTAGTGAATGTGATTAAAGTCTATAGAGTTATGTCTTCTATTTTTGTACCTTTTTATTAAATTTTCAATTATTTCAAAAAAGCTTTTTGAATAAATTAAAATAACCCTGAAACATCTGCAATTCGAGATGATTCTCTAACAAAATTATTCAACATGTAGCATTTACCAATATTGTTTTGAAAGATCTTGGCATCTCCTTTATAACTTGTGCTTTCCTTGGCAACATAGAATGACAACTTTAACACAATAAATCTTTAATTTTTTGAATAAGGGAATATGTTCCTAGAGCAATAGTTCTTGCTATTGCTTTTTTTTTTTTTACCATAAATTCGGAAGTCAATGTTTTGTCATAAATTAATATGATGGAATCCTAAAGACTGACAAAAACACTTTAGGCCTCTTTGTTATGTATGTTTCAAGTGTTTATTTTATTTTCATTGTATTCACTTGCATAGAAGCTCAGTGGTCGAATGAGCAAAATAAAAATGAACATAATAACTGTGTTCTATTCCATCTAAACTGTGACATCTTGCTGAATGATAAGAATGTCGCATAATTTTATTTTTAAAGTAAATTTGTCATTTTTTCCAGGTATTTATTTTTGAATCAGACAATGGTGAGAGCTGCATTTTTTTTTGTAGCAGTTCTTCATAAAAACACTTGTTCCAATGTCAATGGCATAAGACTTGAAATATTTTTTTCTTCCTGAAGGTCTGTGCTTTTTCCTTTTCTCAAAACAAACAAACAAAAAATAAAAAGCAAACAAACTGAATTAGCACAGGGTCCATAGAGGATTTTTTAAAAATAACATTTTACTCTAAAAAACATTGAGTAACATTTATATTGTTATATTTAAAAATCTATGTGTTATCCTATTATAATCAAAAAAATTTTGGGTGAGAGTATTTGGCAATATATGCTTTTTTAGCCCCTTTTATTGATAGTTGTTACACATTTGGTTGATGGTAATATATATGAATTAGTACATAATGGCTCCTGTCTTCATGAAATACAAGTCTAATGTAGAAAAAGTATACCAACAATTAACAAACAGATAAAGAAGATAATTTCAAATGGGGAAAATTGGGTAATAAGACATAAATGAATGAGACCAATGGATAAAAATGTTTCAGGGAGAGGAAACACCCCAAACTGTTTAGTAATCTTAGGGAACCAAAAGAAGGTCAATGAGGTTACAGGTTAGTGAATTAAGGGGGAGTGGGAAGACCTGAGTGTAGAAGAGTAGACTGGGGAAATCACATGAGACTCAAGCCATGAAAAAGGACTGGAATTTTATTCTAAATGAAAAATATTTTTATATATTTATATATTAACTATATTTGTATTTATATTAAATATATATAAATACAAATATGTATAAAACATATGAAATTTACTATAAGAAATACATGTTTCTCTGATCATCAGGTGAATAATGCATTGATGGATTAAATTAAACAAGAAGGAAAGCAGGAAAGCCAGTTAGGAAGCTTTTGCTTCAATCAAGAAGAGATGTTAGCTTGCATAAAGTTGGAAGCTATGGAGATGAAAAGATATGGATAAACTGGAGATATTTCCAAGATAAAATCAGCAAGGAACTATATTAGATGTTGGGTTCTGAGAGAATAAGAGGCATTATTGGATAATTATGAAATTTATTGGGATGATGAAGAATGGGAGAGAAACATTGGGAAAGGACTTTTATCAGCATTTGATTTTGCTCATTTTAAGTGTCTTAGAGGAAGTGAGAGAGGGTGAGGCTTAGGTCACATATATACAGCTTAATGTTGATAGCAAAAAGAAAATTTGATCTTTTTTCTTTCAAAAGAGTGGTTGAGGAATGATTCAGGGTTTAAGAAGAGTTATATTTTGAATAAAAACTGTAAAAATTGTATTAAATAATCAATGAGAATGAAATAAACAATCAACAGAGAAATTTTTGGGTCAAGCAAAGTCAGATATTGAGTTTAAAATGAATATCCTAGAATATATTAAAATGCATAGCCCTAAATGATTTTTTTGTGTGTGTGGAAATGTAGTATTTGTCCTGGGTTCCTCATCATTTTATTTAGAACTTCAGATAACATTGGTTTGAGTAATTAAGACATTGGTGGTTTATGCACCCATCGAGGGGGAGAGTGGGCAGCCAAGGGTGAGTCACTGACAGCCAGAGTTCCCCACAATTACTTGTGCACCTGGATCAGGCCCTGCTTTCTGTTATTGGCCAGCAATGGTAGACACCTATAGCTAGTCCCTCTGGCTCTTCCCTCATGCCTCCAATCCAACAATCTCACCAGACTCCACCGAAGTGTGTACATTCAGAGGGAAAGTGTGCATCCAGAGGAGAGTAGGCCAACAGTCAGAGCCTCTGTAACTGCCATTGAAGAGATAGTTGGCCCCAGCTCTTGCTACCTACTCTGGCTCCCGTCAGTATGAGTTTGTCTATTTTTGGCACCTATCACTACGTCGGTACCTGCGGCTTGCCTCCACAGATGAATATACACACACCATTTGCTCTGACCACTGCTGATGCTTGCTGTCATCCTTAGCTACCAGAACAGAGATGCCAATTAAGACATCAACAGCCCTTGTAGTCACTGCAAACCTCTACACTGTTTTCCAGGGACCACATGGTTGTTGATACAGTGGATTCCAGAGGCCTGAGCTGAACAGATATCACACTGAGCCCAGTGCAATGCATGCCCCCACATTTGGCACCATGCACCACTGCATCCAGGGTGCCACAATCCAGTACACCCCTACCCACAGGTGAAAGGCTTTCCTTACCAAAGTCAGTCCATAAAGTCCGAAAGAGATGACTTTCTCTAAATGCACAGAAAACTACATAAGACTGCAGAGTCCACAAAGAATCAAGGAAACATAGCTGGATTAAAGATATAAACACAAAACCTGAAAACATAAGACTATAAGGAAACATAAGCAAAAAGCTCCTTGACTTTGGTCTTGGCAGTGATTTTCTGAAAAGACACCCAAAGCACAAGATATAAAAGCAAAAATCAACAAGTAGGATATCAAACTAAAAGGCTACTGCACAGCAAAAGAAGCAATCAACAACAACAAAAAAATCTGGAGATTCAGAGAAAATATTTGCAAATCACATATATAAATATTAAGGGTTAATATTTTAAAAAATAAATATACAACTCAATAGCAGAAAACAAACAATGCAATTCAAAAATGGGCAGAGGAACCGAATAGACAATTTTCTAAAGACGACATATAAAAGTCCAACAAGTTGATGAAAAAGTGCTCAACATCACTAATTATCAGAAAAATGCAAATCAAATCCACAATGAGATGTTATTGCACAATTTTTAGAATGGCTATCTTCAAAAAGACAAAAGTGCTTGCAAGGCTGTGAAGAAAAGGAAATTTTTGTGTACTAGTGGTGGTGAAAATGCAAATTGGTAGAGACACTTTGGAAAACAGTATAAAAGTTTTTCAAAAAATTTCTAAAAGAACTACTATTTGAGCCAGAAAACCTCTTCTGAGTATACATCCAAAGAAACTGAAATCAGGATGTTGTACTGGTATCTGTATTCCAATGTTCATTAAAACATAATTTACAATAGCTAAGGTATGTGAACAACCTAATTGTCCATCAACAGAAGAATCGGTAAAGAAGATGGGCTATATACACACATTGGAATATTATTCAGCCATAAGAAAGGAAATACTGACATTTGAGACAATTTGAATGAATCTGAAATAAGTCAGATATAGACATATACTATGTGATACCACTTATATGTAGAATCTAAAAGAGCTGAACTCAGAAAAACAGAGTAGAGTGGTGATTACCAGGGGCTTGGGTAGGGAAGGAAGAATATTGGCCAAGTGATTATAGTTAAAAATACTGTATTATATACTTGAATGTCACTAAGAGAGTAGATCTTAAATATTCTCACCATAGAAAGAAATGGTAATAATGTGACAGAATGGAGCTAATGCTTTGGTGATAATCATTTTGCAATGTGTAAATGTATCAAATCAGCACAATGTATACACCTTAAATGTATTTAATGTTATAAGTCAATGATATTTCAATAAAGGTGTAAAAAAATGAAATAAAATTTTATTAACATTTTTAAAAAGCCTGATGATTTAGTGTAAACAACATTTTTATCTTGCGTCCAGATTGAATACTGTTAGGTGAAGTTTCAATAGAAGGCAATAGTTTATGAATATCATGATATTCCAGACAGAATTGAAAGCTGATGATTTCTTGACATTCTGGAAAACTTTCACCACTGAAAAATCCAATGACTGAGACTCTTTTTCTCTATTAAGCAATACTATGACCTTGTTGTGGTTTGTTATGGTAAAATATATAAATTTAGGGAGGCTCCAAACTTTTGTACTCTTTTACAGTTTGTGTTAGACACTAGGATAAGGTTTTAATACTTTTAGATAATATTATCTTTTCCTCCTCATGAAATTTTTGTGAGGCTTGAAGTCAGGGAATAAAGTAGGTTGGATTCAGATCTCTTGTTCACTTAGTGTTTACACCCTAATG
Organism: Rousettus aegyptiacus; assembly: GCF_014176215.1. NCBI lineage: Eukaryota > Metazoa > Chordata > Mammalia > Chiroptera > Pteropodidae > Rousettus > Rousettus aegyptiacus. The sequence goes on along the minus strand of NW_023416284.1, from coordinate 122,341,270 downwards.
CAGAGCTCTGATAAAAGGCTGCCTTAAAGCTGTCTGCCCTTTTCTATTCCTATAATGTGTTGGGAAAACTTATACCTTTCATTCTTTTCCTTTCTCTTTGATTTCAAACTCAAATATTTGTTTTCCTAAAAAAAACCCTATCAATTCTTGCTGTGGAGTGCCCTGTAAAGAGAGATGAATCCAAGCAGCTTCCCTTCTATTAAAAGCTTCTGATCATCTTTAATGGAGTTACACCCCAGGAGAAATCCTTCCAGCTTCCTATATTACTCAGACTTAGAGTTGATGTCTTGTAGCATTTCTATTCACTTTTATCATGTTTTATCTTCCTGATAAACTTCCCCTGTCATATGTCCAAGCTATTATTAATTCTTACCTGAAGTCCCTATGAAACTCAGCTAATAATATCTGAAATACTCTTTGCCAAACTCTTTATCTCCACTTCTCAATGACATCCATATTTAGTATAATCTCTTAGCTGATCAGGCAGGAGGACATCAAGAAGGATTTCTCAAATTTTCTTATTATTTTCTCTCTCAGGATCAGCTTCAGAGGACATATCTCAGTGCCTTGGATCCAGGCTCTTGGGTCAGGGTCATGACATACAGCTCTCTGAGACCTTGTCTCATCAACTATTGAATCTCATTGGGGTTAAATATACTTCTAGAACCATCACCAAAAGAAATATCATGTGAGCATGTCTTCTTTTTTTCTTGACCATCTAGTCATTGTTTCAGAATGGGCTCACTCGGTAAAAATCACTTTCAGTTCCTCTAAGTAGCTTAAGGACAGCATAGTCTGTTAATACAATTTTTAGAGTGAAAAAAATTTTTTTTGAGTGTGTTGTTACATTAATTGAATGATATTAGCAACCTTTGGAGGGGTCCTCATTCTTGGAGAAAGTATCCCTGGGAAATCTGTTAGCACATTCTTACCTTGAGAATGAATTCCTTGGTGATGGGATCAGATTCTTTCAAGAGGCATTTGTGCTACCCCCTAGGGAGTGTCAGTGGGAAATGTCTGCAAAGAAGCCACATTTTATAGTCATAACATAATATTCAGTAATATCTACTTAGTGATAGCTAAATTTTAAAGTATTCAGAATACCTAAACCATGTTGTTAAGGAACCTCATGAGAAGATATTTTGGAAAGTTTTTTTTTCACTGATTATTGACAAACCATAATGAAATCAAGTTTCATTTTATATATTCATGTCTGTGACTAAATGCTACAAATCCTCCTATATCCCAGGAAATTATTTGCCGGGTGTTCTGCATATGGCACAAATCCTGGGCTTAAAAATCTAAGCCATTGAAGTTCTTTGCAGAGCACAAATCCACTCACTTGAAATTTCAATGAGAATGTTATCATCTTCTTGCACTGGGCTGAGGAGTCACTTGCATAAAAAATATGATGATAGTCTGCAGCCAAAATTATCTAAAATTTTTTTTGAAAAATTTTTACAAACTTTTGCTATATATGCTGAGCAATATTTACATTCAAAAATGTCTTTAAAATTTCTATAGCTTGGAATAATTTGTTTTTTCAGGTCAAGATGCATTCTTATTTCTTACCTGAAATCCCTTTCTTTCAGAGTCCTGCATGTGAGGCAAATCTGGAGACTGGGCTCTAAGAAAGGACAATGTTGAAAACAAATAAAAGTAGTTTAGGATAATTGTGCAAACATTTAGGGTATGTTGAGGGCAATTTTGCTCATGGCTGTATGATTAAAACATAGAATTATCAGATATTATCGCTCCTTGAGCCTCTTGATCTTGAAATTTTTCTGGTCTATATCCTTTTCAAAGAATTAACATTGGTTACTATTCAAATGCTGTACTGAGTTAGTAGACCAGTGACTTGTTTAAGGGTATAGGGTTGTATAGAAAAGTCCAATGTAAAGAAAAGATTTAGATTCCTCAGGAAAGCTGAAAGTAATGAAACAGAGTTAAGTTGTATCATTTCAGTAAATAACGATGAGGTTCAATAGAGTTGATTACTAATGATCTTGAATGGACTTAGGAATAAGTCTTTCATTTCTTTGCATAGATACCTCATAGTAATGTTCTTAGGTAAGATCTCAAAGAAGGATACTTTTCACTTAAGTAGGTCTGTTCACAAATGCCTTGTACTGCTGTTAAATATGTTAGAGTGACCTCAGATTTTTCTAATACAGAGCAGTGTCTGGATTGATCATACATTCAGAGGTTCAGACAAGGAGGAAACATAAGATTAGTACATAAAACCATGCATTTTTTATATGTGGCTTTAAAAAAAATGTATTATTAAACCCAAAAATATAATTTTAAGATTATAAAAAAAACTGTGTTTTTGATAAAGCTTGATAGAATGTCCCATACTAATTCTATTGTAGTAAGCAGATAAACCATTTTCCTCTTATCACATACACCAGACACCAAAACATACTAATGAAATGACTTTGGATAAACACAATTAATGTATTCTATCCCTCTATTGTGAGACAATGCTTAGAGAGTTAATGATAACACTAGAACCAAACCACCTAGCTCTGAATCCTAGCTCTGTCACATATAAGTTGAGAGACTTGGAAACATTATTTCATCTCTTTGGACATCAGTTTTATTTTAAATTGGAGATAATACTAATACCTACCTTATAGGGTTGTTGATAAAATTAATACATATAAATATTAATATTTAATATGTTATTCCACATAAAATAGTGTTTGAAAGAGAGCAAGTACAAAGGAATCTTTCACTATCATTAGGCTGATGAGAAGAAGAGCAAAAATAAACTTGTAGGCTTTGATGAATACCTTCTCGAGGTATGATGGCAAAACGTCAGTGGCTTTTGCAATAGTTTCCACATGCTTTCTTTCTTGTCCTTGACAATTTTATACTTTGATTTATATCCTGTTTGGTTCCTACTTTGTATCTTGGTTTGCTTTTCTCAGTCCACTGTCAGTGGTGTCAAAATTCGCCTCTGGTTTCTGTTTGCCTCTGGACTCTGCTTTTGAATCCTTACCAAGGACTTTCCCTAGATTCATCCCATTTCTTCTCAATTTTCTTCACTTTGTAACATGTTCATTTCAGATGATTGAGATACCTGCTCTAAGCTGATCCAACAGGCAGAGCATTAATGAGACTAGGAGAGGGTAAGAGAGATTATTTCCACTTTGAGGCCACAGTTGCCTTGTCTTAATAAGAGCACAGGGCTCTAGTAAAGGAGGTTATTATTTTAATGAGTTTGTACTAAAGGAGGATCTTAGGCTTCAATAGTGCACATATACTGTTAGTGGGCATCTGATCTTGAACCTCTCATTGGATTAAGTAAACAGGCATAGTCCTGATGTGTAGGTAACATAGTGGCAAAGTAGGTAGGCTTCATATCGACTGCCTGGATTCCCCTACTGGCTCCTTTATAGCCCTGCTGAGCAGTCTTGGGAAGATCACCTGAGAATCTTAAATCCCTTAAATCTTAAGTTTTGTCATCTGTAAAATTAGGGATAATCATATTTTCTTCTTAATGTTATTCTGTGGATGAAATGAATTAGTGTATGCAAAATCGAATAGGGCCTACCATATGTGTTACTATTACTATTTAAAGAGATACTTGATATTATTAGTAGTGTTAAGTTGTTAATGACCCTGTCCTTTTTAGGGTTCATGTGGAAAGGATCATGGCAACTCATAGGACTTATAGGCAGTGAATACTACCAATACAAGTGCTGAAAGAAATGGTGGATGGTGCTACCAGTGCTAATGAAATGTGGATGGAGAATGATGGGCTTCATAATGAGGCCCCAGCAATAGACACCCGGCTGCCATGTCCACTCCATTTCTGTGAGCACATGCTCAGGCTTTACTGGAGATAATCCACTGACCCAAAGTTAGACTATAGAAGCTATCCAGCCACATAATTAGAAGCACGTCCTGCTTATCTTTCAATGGAAGTCATAGCATGGACTCAGTGAGCACAGTCCAAACATGGGCTCAGTCATCTTCTCAGCTACTAGAAGAATGTGACATTCTTCACTAGTGGAGTTGACACTGTAGGGTCACCCATACAAAAAGTGACCCGTCATACTGTCGCCACTCAGTCTGACACTGTGCCTATTCCATATCCTGTCTGCCACTGGGATGTAAGCACTTTCACTCCATAACATATTATGAAGCCATTAAAATGTTTGTTGAAGAGCATACAATAACATGGGAACTTGCCCTGCCTCTAAGTGCCTAGATCTGTCACAGTACAGATAAATGCATGATTTTAAGACACAGATCACCTTTTTATAAAGCACTTGTTTATAATTGCATTTGAATTAAAAATGAGCTTTTTAATGTGAAGGCTAACTAATTTTTCTAACTGAGCTCCCGATACAATACCTAGCATGTAGCAATTGCCAATAAAGCCCATTAAATGAATAAATGAATGAACAAAAATCTGTGCTGCTAAAGCTTATTTAAAAATTAAAGTATGCTTTAATTTTTTGGATAGATTAAACATCACACTTAAGGGATGGAGAAAACTTCTTTAGTTTCTCACAGCCCCAAGTCTCAGTGGTCAGCCAAGTTGTTTTTACAAGCACACATAAATTAGACTACATAACATTTATCTTTCTTTGGAGAAGAAGTGATATTACTGTTCAGAATCGTGGGCCTCTTTGTCATTACATCTCCAATCCACACACATTAAGCTCCTTAAACCTAATTTGAAAATCGACATTTCCTCTCCCCAATCATTTCTGTTGCCTATCACACTCTCGGGGTTGTACCACCTTGGATTATTAGAAGCGGTCTCTCCAGAGCTTTGTAGAAAAAGGCTATTTCTTTCCCAGCCTAGGAGCAAATGTCTCTTTTTATGCAGGCTTGAAAATCACTGCCTGTTTGGGTAGTGTATTATATTGTGTGTACAATTCTAATTTGCTCTCAGTTTTCAGCCATTTGTCTCCTTTGGTGATATTGATTTCTAGAGCAATTCTGCTCATTGATTTCAGACAATTTTCCTGAGGTCTATTCTTGTTTGTTCTCTTCAGTATTTATGAAGTACTTCAGAATTGAGCAGTCACATTTTTACATACGTACTTTGGGATAAGTCTCACAAACATCTTTGAAGCAGTTCTTTGATTTTACAAAATGGATGTGAACAAGTCACAGGAAGGTAAAACACACCTCTCTCGGAGGACTGAACTTTTGGAGCAAACAAGATTAGAAAAATGTATCAGGAAAGCTGGGATGAGGGTAGTGATTACAAAAACTCATTTGCTTCATCATGTGCCCTTTGACAAGTGAATCAATACTCTTAAATCTCAGTTTACAAATTGTAAAAAAGGAGAAGGTTAAAAACAAACAAACAAAAAGCATTTTTCCCCTTACCTACCACCTATATTAAAGAGTTGTAAGGATCTATTGATATAATGAATATAAATATTTCACAAAGGCGAGGTTAGCTCAGGATTAAAAGCACTGATCATTTTCAATATACTCTAATTCAAATCTTGATAAGAAGTGTTACAAAGAGATAATTACTAAATGCAAATGTCTTATTGAATATTTTTTTTACAGTTTTTTCAACTAAGCCTACATGAGAATCATCTGCATGCTCAGTAAAAATGCATGAGATTCACAGATTTAAATAAAGCTCCTCTTAGATGTGTCCTACACCCTAGAAACCAAAATTATATATGAGGATTTAAAAGTGGTAAGTCAGACAGACCTGGGTTGAAGCTGAGCACCACCATTTACTATCTATGTGTTCTTATAAGTTTTACTTATCTATCATTTCCTGGACTATAACAAGGAGCAATGTGCCATAATCTGTTTGAGGATTAAATGAGAATGCTAAGCCAAACACCAAAAGCAGTGTCTGGTATACATTCAGTTTCAATCAATATGTGTTATTATTAGTTTTTCTTTTAAATACATTTGATTATGAATATTCCTCTTCTATTTAGCCATCTACTACTGGTAAAAAATGCTGCTAGCTTTTTTCTTTCTACACTTTCCAGGCTTGTATGTTAGATGCTGGGGGCTACAAAGATGGATGAAATTGAATCAGTGCACTCACTAGCTAGGATGTGGACTTGTTCGTTGGTGTACCCCAACTGAGTAACATTGTATCTGGTACATAGTTGATACTCAGTAATTTTTAATTAAGTGAGTTAATGTCTATAGTGATTTTGGCTGAGCAGTGAAGATTATATAAATAATTTTGCAAGGTACACTGTAATAAGTGTTCTAATTTAGGAGTGTACTGTCTCAATTTAATTTTATTTCATCATGCTATTCTGTTATTTAGTTGAATTTCATTTTCTTTATTTTCCCCTTTTTGGCTACATTGCTACTGGTTTTAGCTTTTTCCAATATTTGCAGTGTCTCCCAATTTTGTATCATGTAAGAATTTTATTAACTCGGCATTTATTTCCTCTGCCTTGTGTTGAATAAAAAACAATTTTATACAACAGTTAACACCCACTCTCACTCTGTGGCTGCCTCCTTCTAGCTTGTAAAGCACTACATTTATCATTTGGTTTGATTTCTGAACTTTGAGCAAGTTTGATCTTCACAACTATGATTTTATCAAAGGCAATTTTATGAGCATATTTTCCAATAACATACTTAGAAACTTATGAGACTTACATGGGCACTAGAGTATGCTTGCCTGTGTGTGTGTGTGTGTGTGTGTGTGTGTGTGTGTGTGAGAGAGAGAGAGAGAGAGAGAGAGAGAGAGAGAGAGAGAAAATGATTTATGTTGATAATAATCATGTAATAAAATGATCTCAGGGAAAATTATTTTCTAATACAGAATATACATTAGATCATGAATAAGGATATTTAGTCCTAGAGAAAAATAATATTAGCTAATGTTTCTTGAGTACTTAAGTATCAGGTACAGCTCTATTTTTGTTTTGTTTTGTTTTTTTTATGAATTAAATCAAATTATTTAAGATAAGTCTAGAATTATCTTTCATTTACAGATGAAGAATAAGAGGAACAGATCAGTTAACTAACTTAGTCAAAGAAACAGAGCCAGTAAACCCATGGCAGAGTTAGGATTCCAATCCCCATACACTGGCTCCAGAGCTCATTTTCTCTACTAGAATTTTGCTACTATAACTTTGCCTACTCAGAGTCCATTCCTCCTTTTTCTGGTAACAGCCCTTTGATTTAGCTTTGGGCACCATCCCATAGCCACTGTAGACTCAGTAGAGCTGTCTATCACGTTTCTCGGTCTCTCTTACAAAGAGAGATGTACATGACCTGAGAGCAATCAAACTCTCCCAAAATTTTTATTATGATTGGAAGATTGCTAAGAGTGAAAATGACTGGAGTTCATTTATCCTCATTAAGAGACTATTAGTTTCAGCTTTTAAAGTCTCTGAAGCTTCTCTGATTTTTGGATTTAAAAGTCTGGTTATTCATTGTTTCCTTCAATTCTCCAAGGGTACGTGATAAAGCCATGGGCTATGATGATACAAGTTATGCAATACCCAACTGTAGTGGGTACTAGGCTCAAGCAAAGGCAGCCTTGTCCTTCAACATACTTCTTTTTGTCTAAATTAGTCATTGTCAGTATCGCTTGATTAGCGAACCCTAATCAATCTCCCAGTATATAATGGCTATTATGGACTAAATTGTGTTCCCCCAAACCAATGTATTGAAGCTCTAACCTCTAATTTGACTGTATATAGCTACAGGACCTTTAGAGAGGTAAAACCTCATTCGAAGTTATTTAAAGCCGCAATGTAAAAACTGGTGTTCTTATAAGAAGAGGAAGATGCACCTGAGGCCTCTTTCTATGCATGGACACAGAAGAAAGGCCATGTGAGGACACTGTGAAGGCTGCTCTCTACAAGTAAGAAAGAGAAATTTCACCAGGAACCAGCCCTTACAGTACCTTGATTTAGGTCTTCTAACCTCTAGAATTATGTGAAAATAAATCTTGTTGTTTAAGCCACCTAGTCCCTCATATTTCACTATGGCGGACTGATACAATGGTTTTGAGCTCTTCCAGGACTTGAGGTGATGTGCTGTGTCTCCTGCTCTGGCTGTTCAGAGGCTACTATACTATATAAGACTATTTGGGTTATTCCTCTCTGAATGCATTTGTCCATGCTAAGCAATGAGGAGTCAGTGGTGAACAAAGTAAACCCAATTTTTGCTCTCATGGAGGTGGTTTAAAGTATATGCATTAACTTCGTGCACGGCTTCTTTATTTTCTTAAGATTTCTACTAAAATATTAATTTATTAGCAGTCTTCCTTGACCACCTACCAGAAGAAGCAATCTCCTATCTATGAGCTCTTCCTATTCTGCTTTTGTATTTTCTTTCGATAACATTTTCTACCAGTTGGAATATTATATATTCATTTCTTGATCCGATCATCTTCTATTTCCCCACTAGAATATAATCTCTGTGAGTCTATGGGCCTGGTTTTCTTTATGCTACATCTGTTTCAGTGATTATTGGACGTATGAAGACACTCAATATATTTTTATTAACTTGGTTAGAGAGTGAATAAATGGTATACATAGCAAAGTGAAGTCTCAATACCAATTCAAAATTTCTTTAACTTCTCCTCATGTGCTGCCCCACTGTGTGAATTACTTCTGTCTTCCAGGTGTTTCTTTTCAGCACCTTTGGTCTCCTCTGCTTTTTAATATTCTCCTTACCTCTTTCTTTTTTTTCTTTAATCTTTGAATCTGCTTACTCTGATTATTTTCCCATTCCTACCCATCCTTTGAGTAATTATTTTAACAACCGATTATAGTATAAGGTATAAAGTATATTTCAAATTGCCTGATTAAGTGGCATATTCATTCTTGAAAAAGCTAAAGAGTCATGTAGTTAAAATTCTATCCAAAAGGAAAGACAAATTGTATACAATCCCATCCTAGGATTGACTAGTGAACCATAATTTAAAAATAATGTTTTCTCAGCCCTGTAACAACCCTAGTACTTCACTCTGGAGCCATTGATATTCCCACTAATATGAATCTTTAAAATATCAGATATATTAAAAATTATTTAAAGCCATAATGCAAAAACTCTCAGAACCTGAGTTTCTAGCTCTTCTTGAGAAACCACATCCCGAAGAGGCCCTGTTGCCAGCTGAGTGGCACCTGCCTGTGTGATCTACATACAGTTCTCCACTTCTCTTCAACCAACACTCATTAGACTCCCTGAATCTGACTTTATTTGTTCATTTGCATCTCATGTTTGGCCCCTTGAGGTATGTGATATCATAATCCTGATCTACCATAGGGATAGTTTTTATAGGATATATAACGACCAGTTTAATAAAGCTACTGCACTGAGTTAAACATTTCTAGATTATTTTAATGCAGTAAGAGGGATCTTATATTGAAATCAATTTGAAACAGTATTATGATTCCTTTATTTTCAAAATTTATAATTTTACTTATGACCCACCTCCTTTTCTGTCCTCTCAATGGCTCCTGCAAGGGTCAAATACATCAGTGCATCTTTAGAATCTGGGCCTAGTGTTATACCTCTTCAAAAAGGGTTCTCATCCAACATCTCAATCTTTTAGCTAATTATGCTCTTCCTTTTCATCCTAAGTTCCAAGATTTAGGATCCTACATTGTTTCTAGTGCCAAGACCACAGCTTGTAGCTCCATTTAAGTAACAGGCCTTTCTCTTCCTGGCCTTCTGCCTTTGTAATAGTTCCAGGACTGATGTCTCACCTACTCTCACCAATTCTTATAGGGAGTAGATTGTTGCTTTTGAACTTATATATATACACATTTTATATACTTTTCCTTGATGGAAATTTAGGAATCCTTAGTCCTCTATGCTCTTTAACAAGTTGAGAAATAGATGCATAGTGACAGATGAAAGCAAAGTACAACGTCAGTCTGATTTCCTACAAAGTTGGATTGGAGCCTGTGGCTATGGTTTCACTGAAAAGAGACGTCTTTCTCTCCCCCAAAGATATATCTTGAGACATATGTCTAGAAAGTAGGCAACAGAGATGTCCTTTATACATGAAGGAGCCGCATGCTTCATCAAAAATATAATGCCCTAAAAAATGCATCATTCCAGAGAGAAAGAAAGGAGAGTAGACAGCCAGGTAGGCCTTCAGGTAGACCTTTAGAAAGTCTGGTTTGCTACCTGGGTATGTGAGACAAAAATCTTCCTTAGTGATAGGAGTAACAGGAGAGAGATAAGCACAGGCACACTTCCATTTTGTTTTCTTAAATGTAGTGACACTACTCAGGGCTAATGTGACAGTATATATTAGGGCCGCCCCATGTTCAATTGTCATGTATTCCTCTTTGTATGAAAATGAGTGCAGGAAAAGGTTTTAGAAAAGAGACAGGAATGTTCAATACTGCCCTCTCTTGAGGTTACAGAAATTAGCCAAAATTGATAACGTGAGGATAGGAAAATGTTTCCTCTGACATCTATAATATGTGTATATACTTACTGTGTCCATTTTACACATATAAAAGTTGGTCGGGAGAATTAGAGATATTAAGTAAATTATACAAAGGCATATGACTAGTATATGGAGACAGGGAACTTGAACTTGGCCTCTACTCTTTGTTGATTGACTATTCTGAATAGGAATACCTGCCTAGCATACCATCTTTACTACTGTAGTTAGAACAAAGATTTCTAGGTCATCCTACTATGAAGCTCTATTCTGCAGGTTCTTCCCTACCTCCCAGTTCATTTATATTGGTGACTGAATTCTGACTAATATGCTTTGGATATAATATTGAGCTTAGAGAGAAAATGAGAGATATACCACTATATACACACAAATATACGTACTTATACACACACACACACACACACACACACACACACACAGTTTAACTTCTAGAGTCCAGTGCCATCACAATAATATTCTTTGCTTAAAGTCATTAAATGTTTATTTTGGAAAGTAACATCATGCAAAAAGTCAGCTGTACTTTCTTAACAAGAGAAGCAGATATCCTGGTATAGAAATATAAATTAATTTGTTTATTCAGAGCAAAGACACATTTGTATATGATAAAAGACTTGATTTATTTCACTGCTTGAGAAAATACTTCATAGAAAGGGGCACTTGTAATCTGAAAGCAAAGCTGCCCTGTGGCTTTTAGATAGAACTTTGATAGCTCTACACAATAAGAAACAGTGTAGTGAGTTTAAATTTAGAGGACATATTTTAAAGGTAGATATAAATCCTCTGAACAATCTTTTCCCATCTTGTCTACATCTGTTACTCCAGCACTTAGAGTATTGTGTGGTACATTTTAGACACTTAATATGTGTTTAATAAGTGAGTAAAATAGTGGAAGGTTATTAAGCCATAGAGCATCAGGGCATGTGTAGTTCACTAGAGCAGCAGTCCTCGGTCTTTTTGGCACAGGGGTCTGGTGCTCCAATGAGAATCTAATGCCTGATGATCTGAGGTGGAGCTGAGGTGGTGATGCTAGTGCTGGGGAGCGGCTGCAAATAAAAACGAAGCTTCACTAGCTAGCTCATTGCTCACCTCCTGCCGTGCGACCTAGTTCCTAACCAGGGGACCCTTGTACTAGCGTATGTAGATGAACAATTAAGTCCTGTGCTAGACTATTATTCAGATTTTCTTTTCTTTTTCTTGTACTGCAGTTGGCCCTGAGCATATCTCTGCATTAGCTGAAGTTCGTATTTAAACTCCGGGGCAGTGGAGCTCCTTAGAGACATCATCCTACCGCTCACTTTAGGTGTCCATTTCCTTTATGGTTCTTCCCTTTAGTTTCACTTTTCAGTTTGCAAAATCTAAAATGTGCTTTGAAAAATATCAAATGTTACTATACATCCTGATTTTTTACATTTTTTAGAGACAAACATATAAATGAGAGAGAGAGAGAGAGAGAGAGAGAGAGAGAGAGAGAGAGGAAGTTTATCCACTGCCTGTTCAGTTAATTCTCACCTACACAGGCATAATTCTTGCAATTTCTAATATGTCTCCTAATTATCAAAAAAAGTTGAAGTTTTCTGATCTCCCAAATAGCTCAAAATATATTTTTTCATTGTGTTCACTGAAAATATACCTTGCATAAATGCATCTACAATTCTGTGGATGCTTCTAGTTGTTACATAAAACCTGAACAAAGGAAAAATGTTAATAATGTTAGTTTCTGTTTTAGACTTTTAGAGACTTCCAAATGTTATTTGGTATATCAGAGCTCAGACTTCAGTTTTCCTGGAGGAATGACTAAGTTGATTTTTCTATGTAAGTGTTTAATTGCTCTTTAAGACCTCACCTTGTAAAAACAAGTATAGCTCATGAGGCACACTGCCCCTGGCTTTCAGAAGAGCAGCTCTGGGAGAAAGTGGCCTTGAATACCTCACAGGCACAGGAGCTCTGAAACTCCTAAAAAACTGCCTAGAAGGCTTCTAAAGTAGCCTGCTAATAAGATCTGAGAAAATGATACTTTCCTCTGGTTGTACTTAAAGTTATAAAAATGGAAAGGATCTTGGAGTTTCAAAATGCAGCAGAGAACATTCTGTCTCATACTTGCCCTGAAGTTTGATTTGGTTGTGTTACAAAGAGAAAGAAGTAAACCTATTTGGGGATGAATGTTTCCTTTCCAATTTTAAGATTGCTTCGAATTTTGTAGTTATCTTTGTAGTCGACTTTACACAAATCTAAAGCTTTGTATCTTTCCCACTGCCTTTTGGCTGCACTCCCTACAATCTCCCATCCCTTAAAGAATAAATTTGAAAAAAGCTATTTACTTTTTTACCTCCTTATTTTATTTCATGCTGTTCACCCCACTTTGAATTCTCTTTTTATTTTTCTTGGTCTACCCATTCTTCAATGATCTTAGCTCTCCCCAAACCTATTCCAAATATCCTAAACCCACCTGAGCTCTTCTTCATCTGTAAACTGATACCTGAGTTGCCTGTACCTCTCGTTTCACACCTGTTTTATACTCTGGTAAAGGGTGGACCTGAGATTGTTTTACAATGCTATTAAATTTGCCACACAGGCAATGATGTCTTCTAGTGTGTAAGTTTAAGGGTACCAATTTGCTTTATATAAAAAAAAATCCTCAGCATTTGTTGTTTCTGAAACAGATGATTATTATTTTTGTCTGAAATTTGTTTTTATAAATCCCTTTTTTAAAAATCTACTTGGCAAAGTGTCAAGAAAGGCTGGAAATACATTCTGATTTCTTGCTCAGTTGGCTTCCACAGTGTCTGTTAAAATTGATTTCCCCCGGAAATCTGGCATTTTGGGGAAACCTGCCAAGTCACTTCATGCTTCACCTTTGGTCCTGCATTGACTCATAGGCTCAAGGCACAGGCTTGTGTCTTCTTCCAATAAACATGTTATAAATGAATGTTAGAGAATCAAAAGGAAATAAGGAATGTCAAATTAATTGACTACTAGGGCTTTGAGATAATAACAATAAAATTGAGGCAGTAAGCTTTCAATCAATCTAATTCATTGTTCTGAGAGTGGTCCATGTTAGTATAGCTCAAAATAGTTCTTGCTAACAGTATCTTCTTTGAATATATAGGTAAGTCTTATAACAATTTGAAGAAGAAGATACAATTAGAATGTTGAACCCCATAATTATTAAGTAGACAAATGTCTGGAGACTCCCAGCTGACCCAGCCCTCCACCAACATAGATGGAGTCACAAGGATCCCCAGGAGCTGGCGGCTCTCCAGGTGAGACTGCCTCACCTCAGGACCAGGAGTGAAGGGTGAGTGACTCAAGCAACTTTCTTTCTCCATTTTCACCACCCCCAGCCAAAAGAAAGCCCTCACACATAACCATTACTGTCTGGAACCAATAGGTCTAATCTAACACCTTAATTCCTGTTTACAGCAGTATTCAAGATGCACTGGATTTCCAGACCATCTCTTCCCCCACAGGGATTCTCCTCCAAATGCAGTTTGATAGACAGTGAGGCCACAGCTCAACATTTCTCTCTCTGTCTTTTGTTTTTCTCCACAGCATTTATAGCTAGATTAAATACTATATGTTTCACGAATTTCTTGTCTCACTTGATTCAAATATACTATCTATGCGGGCAGCTGTATCTGTGCATGTGTGTATGAATGTCTGTTTCTCTATCTCCAGTGTTTAGAATAGTTTCAGCACATAGAAGGCACTAAACAGATATTTGTTGATGAAAGCATGCATGAAAATTTCCCTGGAGAGTTTGTCTGCTTGCAAGGTCAGGGCTCTGCAAAGGCAGCTGTTCTGAGTGATTCTTGAAAGTCATCTGCTCGGCTTCAGCTGCTTGTTTGCAGCTGCTAGCACTTGTCTATTCCTTGAAAGGTCTGTTAATATTTCAAAAGTCATTCCAATATTTGGCCCAATAATTTTACTTCAAGAGTTCTATGGTAAAGAATAATCACAAAAAAGCTTTAATGCCTATAACTGCTGACTGAAGTCTTGTCAAAAATAACAAGCCACTCATGGATTCATCTGTTTATCCATCTCTTTCTCTATTTAATAATTTTTTTGATCACATATCACATGATGTATTAGATGCTTGAGCTGTAATGGTGACTGAACCCAGGGCACTCCTTATCTTCATGGAGAGTTTGCAGTATAGTGGAAATCTACATTTCCAACATGGATACAATGACTCCGTAGATAGGGTTGGATAAGATTATTTGTAACATATTTTATATTCTAGTGACAAAAGAATTATGTATTCTCATATCATTAACCCTAGCTACCCTACCTTATCGCCACCCATCACTTTTTCCTCATTATATTTCTAGGCCTAGAATGAGAATGACTTTTTTTTTTCCCCTTTCATTTGCTGAGTTAGATTTTTAAAAATTTTTTTCCATAATAAATCAGTATCTGCATATCTCTATCATAAATTATCCATATTGCTTTGTAATTATTTGCTTCTCCCATTTAGTATAATCTATTCAAAAATAAAGTGTTAGTCTTATTTATTATCGAATCTCTAACAGCGAAAACAGTCTCTAGACACATATAACAATGCATGTGTGTTAACCAATGCTAAATAAGTGAATAAATAATGAACAATTATATTTTAGCACTACACTAAATGATAGGTAAAATCTAAAATTAAATATAATCATCCTTTAAGAACTATTTAACCATATGCAATAAATATACATTTAATCTGTGAACTTTTATATTTCTAGTTTCCTTGTAATGTCTGTGCTTATATATATAAGAGAAATTTGAGATGCTATACCCTAGGTTGTTGTCTCTAATTCGCATGTGTAGTGCGAGAAAGAATACATTAAAAATCTGACATAATGTAACATAATTTCTTAATATATTTTCAAATCTCCATTTTTGAATATTATATTCATTTCCATATAACCTTCTAGAATTCACATCACTGTTAATATTACAAACATGGTATTATTGTAATTATGATCCCTTTTAGGTTTACCAAATTATTTTTGAAAGGATTTCTATTTTGTTTGGCTCAGGAGCTAGTCAATTATATAACTGAACAGATATTTACTTAGAGTTTAATATCGAGCTGTCACTGTGCTGGGCCATTGTGAGAAAATATACCAGCCAGACAAATTTCACATAGTAAATATTTATTTCAGAAACTTCCTACTTACTTAATGTCCTATACTGTCACAATTTCCATTATCATCTTCTTTTCTCAGGAAATCTGTCTTTCAGTCAGTCAGTTGGTCATTGTCATTCACATTGGTCACATGTTTTTATGTAGTAAGTAATGTAGTTAGCACTCAATGATTGGAAAATGCATTTTATTACTTCTTTTGAATTTGTAAGCTCATTGTATTTTTAATAATTTAATGAAAAATATAAAACATAAAAAAGAAGCACTGTGAATCCCAAAGAACCAAAAAACCTGCTTCAATAATTATTGACACTTGGCCAATCTTATCTGATCAATATTGCCACAAATTTTTGTTCTCCTTACCTTGTATATTGGTTTTTGTATTCAGTTATTGTTTGATTTTTTTTTTTTAGTTAATTTATTGGGGTGACATTTGTTAATAAAATTATATAGGCTTCAAGTGTAGAATTCAATAATACATAATACATATATTACATTGTGTGTTCACTACCCAAAGTTAAATTTCTTTCCCTCACCATCTACTTCACTCCCTTTACCCTTGTCTACCTCCCCACTTGCCCCTTCTCTCTGGTACCCACCATACTATTGTCCATGTCCATGTCCATGAGTCCGTTTGTCTTGTTCATTTATTGCTTTACTCATATGTGGGATATAAAACTAAAAACTGTAAACTGAAAGCATATTGTTTTGAAGTAAACATATATATATATATCCTTAAAATTTTTATTTATATCTCTAAAATAAAGGTTCTGAATTATATTTTAACAAAATCACAAAATGTATCAGTAAAAATTTAAATAATAACTTCTTAATTTCAATGTTCATATTTCCAATTGTTGCATAATCATTTTTCTCCTTGTTTAAATCAATATACAAATTAGTCACACACATTGAAATTGGTTAATGTGGATCTTGATTTTCTTTTATATTGTCACTCCTTTCTCCGTTAATTTTTTCCCCTTGCTCTCTGTTGGTAAAGAAGCCTTGTTATTTGTTCTATCGAGAAAAGTCTGGATTTATTGATTGCATTTGAGTAATTTCATATTGCATGTTCTTCTCTGTATTTCTTGTAAACTGATGGTTGAAACTAAAAGTATAATAGGGTGTAGGTTAAACATTTTGACAAAAAAAAAAAAACTTTTTCAAAAGTAGTGGTTTGACTTTCCATTATAAAATAATGACTAGTTATCTCTCTTTTTGTGATTTTAGCAACTCTTGATGCTCAGTTTCCACATCAATTCATTTATTAGTGGCTATAAAAAAGTGGTATTCTAAAACTAACTTTTCTCATTTATAATCTAAAATATTTCTATAAAAAGAAATTTACTTTTATTTGTTTACCATGTGGTACAATTATTATGGGCAAGTTAGCATAAATGTGTAATTTCTTTTCTTTAATGACTAGTTTTCAAAATAAGTTCATTAACACTCAACAACAATGATTTTTTTTAGTATCATGATGAATTGATAAGTTTAAGCATGTTTGGTGTTTTTAATGTATTATAATTACTATTATTATTACTCAATGTGTCCCAACTTAGGCCAGTGAAAAACTCTTCGAATTGCCTCTGAGCCATTTAGAGAAAGCCTAGCAGACTTCGATGAATCCCTTGTTGTTTGGCATGACAAGGGCCTCTAGCAGTGCTGGAATTAGCTGTTACTCCAGAGAACCCTTGTTTATTTTTGTAGGAAATTATGTTTAAAAAACCTAATCTATACACTAGGGGTGCTCATTGATTTTTGCTTATTAACATTTCTGTAACTCTTCAATGGACAGAGGAAGGAAAATGAATGTTTGCTTTTAAAAGATAAGATACTAAAGAATAAATATCAATTATTTTCCATCAAAATGTACACTATAGAGTTTTTATTTAACTTCTTTTATTTTACATCTATTTCTCCTCTCTTCTATAAGAATTCTGGACAAACACTGGAAATAACTGAATTTGAGTAACACATACTCATTTGATCCCATGTTACTCATACTATTTATTTTTCTCATGATAATAAGGCTAGTCTATCATCAATAATATGATAACTGAAACAGCTAAAATATTGTATACTTCTTTTTGTCTTCAGGTTATATCTCTCTAGAGATGACTTGTCAAATTATGCTATTTTAAAATCACTTGGAATGGTTACTTTCTGTGTGGTTATGCCACCAATCCATAGAAAAATTTGGGTTGATCTGTTTATATTTTATAGTTTTAATAATGTTTTCAAATTTAGTTTTGTTTTATATGTATTCATAAGTTTAAAATTAATTCTATAAAAGCAATAATTAATGAAGCCTAGCTATTACCCATGTCTCCTCTAATCTATTCTTTCAATTCCTAATCATAGTTTATCCTATTATTTTCAATATACGTAACATTATATATTTTATATATTATATATTATATATGTATATAATATATATCCTTTCTTAGGTATGTATCCTTTCTTAGGTAGATATTCTATAAGTAGTCTTTTCATTTCTCCCAACTTTTCTGTACTATTTTCTCTTTCTCCAGGTGTTTTTCCTTCTTCTAAAGAATTGCATTTTTGTTTCAATGGTTACTTTCATGATAACCTTATAATACTTAGTTCTCTCCTTTTTGGTTACTATCTATTAGTTAATATTAGAATTAACTAGTAGCCTCTTCTTTTCCTTGTACCTAGTATAATTGTAGAAATGACCTCTTGGGTTTGGGATTTTTTTCCTCCTAGTTGCTCTGATTTTACTGAGGGATTCAGGTAAGTTAGAGAACAATGAAGCTTCTACCCCTGTCTTCTCAGTTAGTATACTACTATGTAACTTATTTTGCTATTTTTATTGCAGTACATTATTGGGAAATTATTGTAGGAGGAAAAGAAATCAAATTTATGATTTGACTTTCTCTCTTGTAGCATTTTTTAATTCAAAGGGAACTAATTGATAAATATGTTATAATTAGAATACAAGATGAAATAGTTTGTAGTTTGATGGTTAGAAAGTAAATTTTCACCTAAATTCATAAGTATTGCATTTTTTCCAAAATGTTAAAATGCTCTAAAAAGTTTTATACTTTTGATATCTGTCAAAAGTAGTCCAGGTTATTTTGCCTTTGTTCCTTTATTTTAAAAAGTTCATTTCATAATTAACAAAAAAGTAATTATAAAGTACTTTATAACTCATGAGAGTTATAGACATACTGAATAATAACTGTGAACTCTGTATGCCTTTCATAATTTGCAAAGTTTTATGTTGAATAAAAAACAATTACCTTAGAAGTTAATGGATAGCTCCACAGTGATGAGTTCAATAACTGTGTATTAGGTTGAGGGGTTTCTGAGGAGGAAAGTATAAGGGGATACAAGCTGATTGCAATGAATATAAAGTTTATGTACTTTTCAACCAAGTCCCTTCAGGAATCAAGCATATCTTTTGTTTTGGGAACCCCCTCTCCATCCCCTTGAATTGTAGACTCCCAGCATTTGTGCTGCAGGAGAGATACATGCAGAGTTTTCCCCCTGCAATAGAATACTGTCGAATTCTGGCATTGTGTTTGTTCTCCGGCCTGAGTCACAATCATTTAATTACAGTGGTGTGATCCCCCCCACAC
The DNA here is from genome assembly GCF_014176215.1 of Rousettus aegyptiacus. Classification (NCBI taxonomy): domain Eukaryota; kingdom Metazoa; phylum Chordata; class Mammalia; order Chiroptera; family Pteropodidae; genus Rousettus; species Rousettus aegyptiacus. Next base: position 122,322,135 of record NW_023416284.1, on the reverse strand, counting down.
TTTTAAAAATAAGTTTGTTTATTTATGATATTACTTTATTTTTTAATTGAATTTATTTGGGTGACACTGTTTAATAAAATTATCTTTCAAATGTACAATTTAATGATATGTCATATGTATTTCATTGTGTGTTCACCACCCAAAGTTAAATTTCCTTAGAAAACTAAAAAGGGGATATCAGACTTCTGATGGCAAACACGCAAAATGAGTCCTGTAATATTCTTTTCAAAATAAGAGAGATTTCAAACTGTTAAGTTTAGACATAAATAGCAAGTAACGGAGAGTAAAAGATACTTGTAAAAGTAAAGAATATCTGTTTTTTCCTATGTAGCTGTATTTTACCACATATACTGTTTGAAGAGTGTTTTGTGCTATGCACATAAGGCATTAATAAGGGGAAATACTTATGCAGTAAAAATTTATCTCTACCTCTCTTACTGTCTTATAAGGTTGAGCAAGAGAAAAAAATCCCATCTTAGAGGACAGTTTGTATAATAGTTCATTGCTTACACTTGCAATTTGGTTCCTATCTCTTTCCCTAAATGTTACCAAGAAACAACTCACACGGCAGATTATTTGCACCTCAAATGTGAGTCTGTGATGCTTCATTTCTGAACAGGCACTTCCAGGGACTGCCACTGAGAAGACAAATTCTTAAGGACTCCCACATTCCTGGGGCCACACCAGAAGAGAAGGGAGTAGAGCACTTAGGTCTTATCTGAGCCTCAGGAAAAAGCAAAAAATGGGCCAAATTCTTTGCCTCCCTCCTGCTAGGCTGTTTAAAGCAGGCATTTCCCAGACCCTGCACTCTGCACATTTTGGTGATAATTTCATTTTCATAAAAGCTGACATAATGACACTGCCACCTACTCAGAGCACAGTGATAATGAAGATGATGTTCCATAGAACAACATGCTCTGCAGCTAGGAAGTTCATCAGAAGCAGAGCAATGCACAGTATCACCTCACAGCAAGCAGATGCACACTGAAAGAAAGCTCCCAGACCCTGGTGATTTGCCTCTGAGTATGCACTTAAATAATTATTTTTCATTTCCTCTCACACCACAGCCATTGTAAACCCTCTCTTGCCCCCGAATCGATTTCAGCTGGTCCCCAGAGCTTATGGCTCCAGCCACACCAGCCTTCTTTTGTTGACTTTATCACACCAAGCTCCCTTTCTGCATTAGAATCTTCTCAGACTCTCCTCTCTGCCTAGAATGCTCTGCCCCAAATCTGCCACTAGGTTGTCCCATGGACAACTCCTTTGGTCAATCAATTCTTATAGAGGCTTTCTTTCCATATCCTGCTCACACCTTAGGATACCATCTTATAGCACTCCATCATATTACCTTACAGAATATTGTTTATTTGTTTAATTATTTTGTAAGCAGAACATCCCCCCCACCCACACACACGCACATAAACAGACTACATGTATCATTAAAGAAAAGTCTTCATCTAAGTTGTACACGTTATGTCTCCTGTGCATTCAGTGAATATTTGTCGAATAAATGGTCACTTTACATTTTCTGCCTTTTGGTGCAAGTAGATCTCTAAAAACTATTTTTAAATCAATGGCATTCAATTATTCTTGAGTAAACACATATAGCAAGTATTAAATTGCTCTGCAAAATGTAAATGCATGCCCGTGAAAGCCAAAGACACATTAATGGTTCATGGAGGAATCCATATTGATGATGTGATTCACCTTTAAATAACTCATATCAATTGGCTCAAATGACGTTGATGACATAGTCTTTACTCCCTCCTTTATGAGCTAGAACAGAGTTTTAGATGTGTTAGTAAATCTGTGTTACTAAATTGGGTGATTTTAAATGTTTATTTATTTATTTATTTTTGGTATATAACTCATGTACATCTTATATGTCCTGCGGTATATTTCGAAATAAAGGACATAATAGTAACACAGTGATCGATGCAGTTTGGTAACTGTAGATTTGAAATGCTCGTTGCCTGCCTTAAGTGGCTTTCAGTTTAAGAAAGCGGTGGAGCCCGGAGGAGGAGGGAGCCTGGGGGCAGTTCTCTTCTGGCTTTCTCAGATTTGATCTCCACTCTTCTGTGAGTTCCTAGAGTCAATCATCACACTATTAACTAAATTGGTAGATGCATCTAGAGTCTCTTTCCGCATCTTTAAAGGGTATTATTAGGTTGACATAAATGTTGGTCCACATTTTGAATTAGCACAATCGAGTGATTGGTTGGGATAATTTGGCCCTGTGAACCAAATGACCAGCTGGTTACACCAGAGTAACGATAGGGATCCCAATATACTCAGCCTCATAAAAAATGGACATTTCTGAGCTCTTCTTCATTGTGGCTTTTTATAACAGTCTTCATTTCATGATCATGCCAACTACTGTCACTGCTGGGATCCATGTTCAGAAACAGTGATTGGAAGTAGCTGACTTTAGCATTATATTGAATTACAAGCTGCTGCCTGAATGTTGATGCGGCCTGACTGATCAGGCTAGTGGTTGCTGAAGGTAGAGGTAGCTGTTGCAATTTCTTAAAACAAAACAACAAGGGAGTTAGCTGCTTTGATTGACTTTGCCTTTTATATACAATTTTCCTGTAGCATGTGATGCTGTTTGAGTTTGTGACTTTCAGCATGGATACAAATCTTGTATTTTACCTTGCCTCTGTCATAAGACAGTGAGCAAATTACAAATCACTGTTGTAGGGCAAAAAACACATTTTTAAAACTATTAAGATAAACCAAAAAGGTTAACCCTGTGTAGTTCTAGTCCCCAAAATAAATTAAACTTTGAGACTTTCCTAAAAGTTACTCACTGACTTCCTAAAAAAACTAACAAACAAACAAAAAACTTTGTCTCTGACTTCTACAGTGCTAATATGTAAAAAAAGGCATTCCTCAGAAATTTTGTGGGTTTGGTTCCAGACCACTGAAATATAGTGAGTCATGTGAATTTTTTGGTTTTTCTGTGTATGTAAAAGTTTGTTTACACTATGCTATAGTTTATTAAGTGTGTAAAAGCATTATGTCTCAAAAAATTTATATGCCTTAATTAAAAAATACTTTGTTGCTAAAAATAATGCTCACCATTATCTGAGCCTTCAGTGTATTATAATCTTTTTGCTGTTTGATAGCATTTTACCCATAGTAGAACTTCTTTCAAAATTGAAGTCAGTCTTCTCAGACCTGTCTGTTTCATCAACTAAGTTGACATAATAGTATAAATCCTTTGTTTTTGTTTTAACAATCTTCACAGAATCTTCACCATTAGATTCCATCTCAAGAAACAGTTTCTTCACTCATCCATAGAAGCAATTCCTCATCCATGAAAGTATCATTATGAGATTGCAGCAACTCAGCCATATCTTCAGGCTCCACTTTCAATTCTATTTCTCTTGCTATTACTACCATGTCTGCAGTTATTCTCTCCACTGAAATCTTGAATACCTCAAAATCATCTATGAAGGTTGGAAACAACTTCGAAATTCCTGTTGATATTGATATTTTGACCTCTTTCCATGAATCATGAATGTTCTCAATGGCATCAAGAATGGTGAATCTTTTCCAGAAGGTTTTCAAATAACTTTGCTCAGATTCATCAGAGGAATCAATTTCTACGGCAGCTATCACCTTGCAAAATACACTTCTTACATAATAAGACTTAGAAGTCAAATTTACTCTTTGATCCATGGGTTGCAGAATGGATATTGTGTTAGCAAGCATGAAAACCACATTAATCTCATTGTACATCTTCATTAAAGCTCTTGGGTGACCAGGTGCATTGTGAAAGAGCAGTCATATTTTGAACAAAATCTTTTTTTCTGAGCAGTAGCTCTCAACGGTGAGCTTAGCATTTTTAGAAAATCAGGCTGTAAACAGCTGTGCAGTCATCTAAGCTTAGCTGCTTCATTTATAGAGCACAGGCAGAGTAGATTTAGCATTATTCTTAAGAGCTCTAGGATTTGTGGGATGGTAAATGAGCATTGGCTTCAACTTAAAGTCAACAGCTATATTAGTTACTAATATGAGAGTCAGCTTGTCCTTTGAAGCTTTGAAGCCAGGCATTGACATTTCCTCTCTAGCTATGAAAGCCTGTATTCTTCCAATATATGGCTATTTTGAAAATCTCTGGTGTAGTGTAGCCATTTTCATTAATTATCTTAGCTAGATCTTCTAGATAACTTACTGCAGCTTCTTCAGCAGCACTTGCTGCATACCTGACACTTTTATGTTATGGGGACTGCTTCTTTTTTTTAAACCTTGTGAACCAACCTCTTCTAGCTTCAAACTTTTCTTCTGCATCTTCCTCACCTCTCTTAGCCTTCATAGAAATGAAGAGAGTTAAAATCTTACTCTGGATTAGGCTTTGGTTTAAGAGATGTTGTGACTTTTTCTCCTTCTATCCAGACCACTAAAACATTCTCCATGTTAGCAATAAGGTTGTTTCACTTTCTTATTATTTGTGTGTTCACTGGAGTAACACTATTAATTTCCTTCAAGAACTTTTCCTTTGAATTCATAACTTGGCTAACTGACATAAGAAGCCTCACTTTAGGCTTCCTTGGCTTTCTCACTAAGCTTACTAATTTCTAGCTTTTGATTTAAAGTGAGAAACTTGCTACTCTTCATTTCACTTGAACACTGAGAGATCATTGCAGAGTTATCAATTGTCTAATTTCAATATTGTCATGTCTCAAGAAATAGGCCTAAGGAGAAGGAGAAAGATAGGGAAACAGCTGGTTGGTGGAGCAATCAGAACGCACCCATTTATTGACTAACTTTACTACCTCCTATGGGCACAGTTTGTGGTCCCAAAACAATTACAATAGTAACATCAAAGATCACTGATCACAGATTACCATAACAAATATAATAGTATTGGAGAAGTTTAAAATATTATGAGAATGTATGAGAATGACCAGAATGTGACACTGAGACATCAAATGAGCGAATGCTATTTGAAAAATGGTGCTGATAGACTTGGTCAAGGCAGGGTTGCCACAAATCCTTGATCTGTAAAGAATATAAATTCTGGGAAGTATACTAAAACTAGGTATGCCTATATAGAAAAATTTCTGCAAATATAATGTATGTTTGACAAAAAAAATGTTGTTTTCCTACCATAAATCGAGTAACTATAAGGTAAACTTTGTTATCTTAAGGGTTCTTTTTCTTTATTTTTTTTTTTTGTTGTTGTTTCTTTTCTTTAATTTGGAGATCAACTTCTAAAGCTTGGACTCCTTGGCAAAACCTCTTTTGAAAAAAACTACTTGCTTTCTAAATAATTTTATCTCCCTAATACTTTCTACAATGTCAAGATAATATAATAATTCAAATATATTAAAATGTTTTTTGAGAAATTTGTACTCCAGGGCAAGATAGGTATTAATGTGTCTTAGAGAAGGCAGATGGTTTATCCTAATGAAGAACTTTAATGAAGCTTAGTTGTAGTATTCCTTATACGAGTGGTAAATTAATAGTATAGTAAAAGCAAAATAGCATTTATAATAGTAGAAAAACTTTATTAAAGATGTAAAATCAGAATAATTGGAGAAGTATACTATTATTATCCATGGGCTAATTCAATAGTATAGAGATACCTCCTCTTACCAGAAACTACAAAAAAACTCAGTCAAAATCCCTACTAGATGATTTAGAAACTTGACAAGCATATTGTAAAATTTATATGGAAGAATAATGCACCACAAATAGAGAAGTCAGTATTAAAAAAAAAAGAAAGAAAGAGAGAAAACGAAAAGTTAGAAATTGCCTAACCAGATAAAATAATCTACTTTAAAATCTATGGTAATGACATAGAATGAGTTGGCACAGAAACAGAAAAGTGGAGCAGAATAGTAATCTCAGAAAGGGATCTACATAACTATAGGAAACTGATTAATGGTCAAACTAGTGCTACCAAAATTGAACAAAGATTGGGGAGCTGGCTAAGATATGAAGAAAATCAAAGTCATGTCCTTACCTTGTACCATATACAGGCACTTTAAGCATAAAAAGTAAAAGAATAAAGATAATGGGAGAAAATTCGTGAGAATATTTTTATAGCTTAAGAGTGGGTAGAGATTTTTTTTAAAGATCCAAAAAGCATAAATCATAAGGTATTAAGATGAAAGCTTTTAGATCAATGCATAGACAAAATTAGTAGAAAAGTGACTGTTTAGGAAAAGATATTTGCATTTTTTTAAATGAAAAAACAAAATTCAAATTGAAATGAGATAACAAGCACCTCCCTTGTAATCATAAAAATTAGAAAATGGGCAATAACAATTGTTGACAAGAATTTTGTAGGAGAGAATATTCTCATGCCCAGCTTGTGGAAATGTGAGCTGGTACAAATCACATTGTTTCTGGAAATTGGTTTTTTGGATATCAATCTGGCAATATTTAACAGAATTAAGAATGCATATAATCCATATCCTTATGAATAGTACCCTTGGATATATAAACCAATTAAATCACATACAGGTTCTAAGGAACATAAGCAAAGATATTTACTTTGATTGTATTCAGGGAGGTGGAAAGCTGGAGGCAAACTAGGTGTCCTTCACTTGAGGAAAGGCCAAGAGGTGGCCACTGTGTCCTGTAATATGCTCTGCAACAGAATTAGTACATCTGCACACTAAATGCTATAGCGTGATTTAATTTCTAATGACAAGTGGGAAAAGAAACAATGATTTATAGTATACCATTCAAAATAAAAGAGTGCTACTTATTATATAAGGATATATGCAGATTTAAGGAAATATGCTACTATATGGATTCTTAAAGGTATAGAGGGGAAAAGAGATTGGTAATGAGAGTGGAAAAATAATATGAAATATAGAGAAAAAGTACAAGGACTGGTGATAAGAATATGCTGTGAATGAGGAGTATGACATCACAACACTTGATATCTGAATGCCACATCTTTCTCTATCCCAGATTCACACTGAGCACCTACTCTGTGTGGGCTCAACTACTCTCAACTACTCTCTCTCTCTGTTTCTCTCTCTCTCTCTCTCTCTCTCTCCCTATCTCTCACTCCTCAAACTTCTATAAACATTGAGCATTCTCTTTATCTAGTCTCAAGAAATAATAGGACCTCCTGTCACAAGCCTGGGCTCTTTCAATTCATCTGAAATGATGTGAGGGGTCCCAGTTGAAAAAATCCCTGGAGTTCGTCTAATCTCTCCCTGGATGGAACACTTAAAATGCTCATTTCTATTGGCAAAGGAGAGATGAGCCAAATACTGACCTCCTTCAGCTAACATTTTTCTGTCAGTATTATCTTTATATGACCTCATGATGACCAAGTCTGATTTTGTTTCATTGATCACAGAACAAGTTCTCTTGACATAAAACTCCTGAGTCTTTCTACTGCACATTAAAAATAGAAGTCCTCTAACTCTGCTAACCATCCAAGATCCATGTGGGGCTTTTTGAACTCGGATGTGGCACAGCCGCAATTACATATTCATCTCTCTTTCGTTGACATGGAAATGAAAGGGCATTTTTATATAGGAACTCTCCAGAAATAGGTATTTCTAATTTCTGTTAATGCTGTCTTAATTGGTTCTAATTGATATATTTTGAGAACCAGATACAAAGTATCCAATTAGCCTCAACAGGAGGTTTGTCATTAATCTGAAGTGCAATTCTCTGCTAATTCCAATGAGGAAAGGAAGGAAAAGAAAACCCCTCTTTCTTTTACATTTTAATGCAAATGAATGACTACGCTTTTTTTTTTTTTCTGTTAACAGAAAAGAGGTTTGAAAATAAGAGATTATCCAATAGATCCTAGAAAATTTAGTACATTGTAAATCCTGGTATCTTTTTTTGACTTTATTAATTAGAGGGATGGTTTCTTGATCAAGCTTGTTCTTAATAGACAAGTAAAGATTTGGATCAAAGCTCAATGACAAACTAGCTGCATTTCCTTGAGAAAGAAATAGCAACTGAGTTTCTTTTATAAACTAAATACATGTTTTCAGGTTTATTTGAAAGATTAAATGAAATAATGCATGGAATATTTATTTACCATATATAGCACAAATCAAGTATGTACACTACAAAAGTATGATATTTTAATTTTTTTCTTCTCCTTAGTGTTTCAATGTGCATATTAATTTGTCACTTTAAGAGTTTATGACATATGGCAGAAGGGTGAAGAAAATAAAAAGTGTTATTTAATTATAATTTTTGAAAGATGACACTTTAATAAGAAAATATTTCCAAATTTTGCTGTTTTGGTAAGTCATCTTATCTCCATAACAGACATACTAAAAGACTCCTTTTAATGTCTTGACATTTAGTTACTGATTTTCACCACTTATTTAAGATCATACAATAATGACAATATCCCAATGATTTTTTTAAGGGCATGAAATTATTACCACTGAGTTTTGATTTTCTTTAAAACAATCTTTATCTGAAAATGAAGAATTTATTAATAAAGTAGGAAAATGTATCATGAGAGAACTATTTATAAATAAGTAAAAGGAAACACACTATAGACAGTAACACAGAGCCAACATTTGTGCACTTACAAATAAATGTACATTGGGAAATGATTTTCAATAAAAATGTGAATATGAATACTTACAATTTGAGAAAATCTGCTATTGAATTATATACTAGTTAATTGCTATAATAATAATACTAGGAAAACTGTTTTGCTTCCTGGATATCAACAGGATATTTTCAGCTTTCTGCTAGAAGATAATATCTCTTAATATATTTTTGGCTGATGAGGTAACCACTTGCATTTCCTAATCTAAGCACATTGAAAAAGACCTCTTTCCTTATTACTTTTACTAAATTCCTGGGACCAGAGATTTATTTCTTTGTATTCTATTCCACTAGAGGGCTAGGAATCCCTTTTTAAAATATAGGTATGCCTGGTGCTAACCAATAATTATCCATTAATATCATAGCATTGGTCACGGCATTAACTGCATTTATCTGTCTGGACTCTTCAGGCTCTGTTGAGAAACAATTACATTTCTACATGTCTTGGAGAGTGAAGGCACTAAGCACCTTTTCGTTCTGATCTTTCACAAGGATGTTCGTAAGGTAAACTGCCTTGGAAGATAGAGATAGTATCTTCTTCCAGAGCAAAGATTTCCTTCTGTCCAGTATGATAAAGGTAATGTGTTCCATCAGAGCAAAGGTAGGGTAGGTAGGTTAGTTTGCAACCCATTATACAAGACTGGGGTTTCTTAAGGTTTGGGTTTCTCACTGAAAGGCCACAGTGTGCACAACATCAACCTAGGCTACATATCATTTCCTGGTAATTTGGGGGTCAAAAGTAAATAATGTGACCATTAAGCTCATGTTGCTTGTTGTGCTGTGTATAATAAAGTCTTTTGTCTCTCACCCAGTCGTTTCATATTTTCTACCAGCATCTATGAAATGGAGGCGGGCTAACTTGTTAGTTTGTAAGTATAATTATATCACATACCTACCACAGACCCTTCACAGTCTTGACAGGCCATAAAGGAGATAAATTGTTGTGGGAAAGTGAAGCAAAGAATATATTTAAAATACAGAAAAGTCTAATAAGAATAGGCTAACAGGGATTGGCCTGGATGAAGGAAAGGTATAGAAAGTGATGGATATTGGAAACTCGAGGAGAAGTATTATAAGGAGAGAAGGTTCTTCAGGAAGGGATGGAGCGAGGGTACATGAGTCAATGACCCTTTATATTTCCTTAAGTTAACAATCTAAAGTCTTTTACTTCCTTAATATGGGCTCATTGACCATAGAGCATGAACGGGTAAAATTCTGTTGTCAATTTATGCCCCTAGAAAGGTAGGAAATATACTATAATAGAATAGGCAAGCACTTGTTTTCAATGAAGATAATATTGAAATAAAAAATGTCATCAAAGATAATAATGAAGTATGATTCTAAGCTGCAATTCTAAGTGAATAGATGTTAATCAAAATGTTTGAACATTCTAAGCATTCTTATCCCTCTTTCACTTTAGTCAGCTAGAATGTTTCCTCTAAAATTTGAATCAGATTCTACCATTCTACTGTTCAAAATTCCTTCAATGTATTTCCATATCTCTCAAATCTACTCTTAGATTTGCTCCACATGACTTACAAAGTCATCCACGACCTGGCCCTTTGATACCTCTCTGACTTTATCTACAATCGCACTCCTCACTTTCTCCTCTCCAGCCATTCTGGCCACCTTGATATTCATCAAACATGCCAAGATGTCTCTCATCTTGGGGCCTTTGCATCTGATGTTTCCTCTGTCCTGGTCATTTCTCCCTTAAATATCCCACTGGCTTGCTTACTGATATCTTCCAGTTTTCTTGTTAAATTGTACCTTTAGAGAAAAGCCTTCCCTGACAACCATATATAAACAGCACTCATTTCCCAAGCTGTCACGTCCTGTCCTCTTTATGTTCTTTTACTCTTTTAATCACACTTAACACTGCAAGACATGATACATGCACACATCTACATATAAAACACAAATGCACATACACTTACATTCAAGATGGGAAACTCAGGGCAGAAGCTTCTCCTGTGGCAAGGCTGCCCCACTCCACCAAACTGTGCTCTTCTTCCTAAAGAAAATTTATGCTCCAAGACTCAGCTCATACTTCCTTTCTTCTGTGAAACCTTTTTAGATACCATTATGCCTTGAAGCCTTGGCAGAAACAGTTAAATTGTGTCTTCTTAGACTTTTTGTGCATATTTGTATTTATTCGTGACCGTTCTTGACCCAGAACAGTTCCTAAATTCCATTATACACTCAATAAATAGTCTTTGATTGAATAAATTCATAACTTGAGGCTAGTCACATTCTGTAATTCTTAGCACAGGAAGGTGCATATCCAGATGGGAGTGGGTCTTAGGACAGACCACAACCACTACTAACATCTTGAAAGTGAGTTGGAGTCAGTGGTTGTCTGATGCATCACCAGGTTCTGACCTCATTGTGAGATATAGAAGCTATATCTGAGATAGTGATGCTTTGATACAATTCCAAGAGAAATCTGTACTTTATTATTATTCTCTCATAGTCACTTCCTCTCCCCTATACTTCATCTTATAGTCATCTTAAGGCAAAAGCCAACTGCTTGTCATCTTTCTAGCAGCAAACCGAGCTGCCTGCTGTACTCCGCTTTAGAGCCTGGCAGTCAAGCAGTACTTGAAGCCTTCTGATCAGGCCTCTAGGAATTCCTTTAACACATTTACTTCTTCAATATTCTCTGCTAAGGGAGTCTTCACAGTTCATTAACTAAGTACCAATTTTAGCATACTCTTTTTTACAGGTTTTTCTTAAACCTGTAACATTTCAACCTGTGAGCATTGGAAATCCATCACATCTGTTTTTAGTACTTGTTTTACTTTGTCAGTGTTTTTATTTTTTATATTTTTCTTAATCAGGACCTCATTAATTGTATAGATAGCATCCCTCTCTTGCTTTTAAAAGGAAAATCTCTTACAGAAGAAATTAGGCCACAGCAAGTTGTTTTGTTATTGTTGTTTGGTTTAAAAAAGGGAAGGATCTTTTTCTCTAGGACTATTAAAGAAACCTTGAGGTTAGAAACTAGTCTTCTTATTTTTCCATTGTAGAATACAACTTCATATTATATAGATACCAGATGTTCAATAAATATTTAGAGCTAAGCTATCTAATATTGTAACCACTTACCATGTGGCTAGTTCAAATTGAGATGTGTTATTAGCGCAAAACACACACAGATTCCAAAGATTTGATATATATAAAGAAGGCAAAACATCTCACTTTTTTAGTTTTTTAAATATGGTTACTAGAGAATGCACAATTACCTATGTAGATCATATCCTATTCCTATTAGACAGCACTGAATTAAAGCATTAAAAATAATAAGCGATTAACAAAAATAGAAATGATTAATATTTAATTCTTTCAGTGGATTTATTATTTAATATAATAGTTATAGTAATATTGTGTAATTATTCTATTATTTAACATAATACTTATATAGATAACTATTAATTATTAATGTTATTAATATTAATCTTTTTGGTGTAGTAGAAAGAAAATATGCTTTAGCTTCAAGAATACATTCTGAGTTCTATTATGGCTTTGGTACTTTATGGTTCTATGGTCTCTGGCAAGTGCCTTAACCTCATGAGTTTTTATTTTTTCATCATTGGTAGGGAAGTGCGATACCTACTAATAAAGTGGATTTTAAAAGTATTAAATTCATAGTAAGTACTGTAAGTTTTTTTGTTGTTGTTTTACCATCTCTTATTATGGAAAGCTATATTATTTCTCTCTTTAATGATGTTTTCTATGTTTAAATATTTAGTAGAAATTTTGACTGAAAAGAAATTTGACTGAAAAGAAAGTTAGTGATTAACTTCCTTATTTGGTAGAAAAAAGATTCTGAGGTAGAGAAAGATAAAGTAATAAATACACCTAAGCACAAATGTCCAAATAAATATCACATATGTGGAGGTAGTTACACGGTTTTTTTTTTTTCATATTTACTAACTACTTATATATTATATCCAAATTTCCTGCTGGTGATAATTTTTAGATAATTTATGAAGTTATGTTCTGCTTAACATGTCCTTCCAGAAATACTATATATATTTGGGACTCACCCTGGGTTCATGTTAATGTTTGAGGGAGAATTCTTTCTAACATACTTGTTGAACATTTTGTGGTTTGGACATAGGTGATGACTATTCTTTAGAAGCCCCCATGTTTAAAAGTTCTTTCACTTCACCTGCAAGTGGGATGTTCCATCTACTCTACCCTGCCTTTCAGTGTAGCATGTGCAGCTTACTTTTTCTGGAAATTTCTTCAAAGCCTTGACCCATCTTAGAGCTAGCTAGCCTAGTCACATAACACACAGTCTCAGAGACTTGCAGACAAACTCTCAAATATATCTTAGCGAAGTATCACTTCTGGTCTCTCACTGTGGGGTTCGCATAGGTCCTGGGTAGACTCTACCTACAGCTTCCATATGGCTGAAAACTTTCAGGATTAAACCAGGGAGAAAGAAAAATCAAAAGTCATTGATATCTTATTTCCTTTTACAAATAAATTTCTTCCATGGTTTCAAGGGGTCTCCATCGCTATCTTATTTCTCTCTTCCATTTCTCCTCTGATGACTCTTGTTTGACATTTATACTCCAGACTAAATTCCATGACACAGTCCTCAATATGCTCATTGCTCATGTCATTTTTAAAACACTTTTGAGATTGTTCAAAGTTACTTTTTGATCTGTATAAGCACAATCATCTTTCATACAATAAGAAGTCATTTATTATCAACCTTGTAGGAGTTAAACCAGTGGTTATCACACTTGAGCAAGGCTTGTTAAAACTCAGAATTTCTGACTTAGGAAAACTAGTGTGAGACATGAGAATGTGCATAACAAGTTTCCAATGAAGCTGATGCTCTCAGTCTGGGCAGGATAATTTGCAAACCACTGACTTAACCAACAATGTTTGGGGTCTTCATCAGGACAACTAATTTAAAGTAATAGAACTGCTATCTCAAATTTCTACTTAGATCTCTGGTTTATTGCCTTCAAATCAAGATGTTCAACTTTGGGAGTTTGAAGGCTAGACTAGTCTGGGGTAGTGTTAGGTTAGTGTCCCATTTGGCCTATAAATTGTGTCATTGAAGACTAGTAATTAGTCAGGGAATATATATATATTTTTAATGCTTTGAAGTGAGAAATACTTGGCTACTGCAAAAGATTATTTTTCTATCTTTATTTCCAAATGTCTAAATGTGTGCTTGCTAATTCAATTGAAAGTCTATAAACTACTTCTTGGGACAGCAAAGATTTGTCATATTTAGATAAAAACAAACCAAAACAGAACAACGACAACAATAAAAATACAGATTACTAGAATTAGTGTGGTGAGCATGTTGTAAGATATATAAATGTCAAAGCACAATAGCGTACATCTGAAACTAATTTAATACTGTATTTCAACTATACTGAAATTTTTAAAAAGTGGATTAAGATGCTAGGTGGCTGCATATATAACAAATCCTACTATATGCAACAATTGCTGTTCTGAAACATTTTTTTGCAGCATGTGATTCACTGTGTCCTGAAGTTCCTAATCATGGGGAATGTCTGAGCTTTCCTACCAACCTGGAATAATGGTGTCAATAAAACAGATTCTTCTGGAAAAAAAAATATAGTCAGCCTCTCTTTTACCTGTCTTGGTACTGAACTTAAAGAAAAGAAGAAAGAGAGTATAGAAGAATTACTAGGCTGTGTCGTTTTTCACAAATTTAGCTTTTAGCAACATTTTCATTCCCTAAGAAGAAAAAAGTTTATGGGCTCAACACTACAGTTTTTGTTGTCTTATTTTTCAGTTCTCCCCCACCACCATTTCTGTATCGCTCTGTTATTTTTGTATTTCTCTGGTGAGTCAGTTTTCAGTAAGTTAGTCTTTTATTGTAATTTTAACAGAAGTAGATGAGGCTTTTGAAATACGCCTTTCAACTCCTAAACTGTAATAGCTACAAAGGGCATCAGTGCTCATAAAACACCAACTGACTGATGGAAACTGAGCTACTTGGTACATTTATAATTCAAAAGGAAGCGTTGTATTTGGAAAATCACAGAAGAATGTATTCTTCTAACGTTCTCTGTGTGTGATGGGCAATTTTTTCATTACTTTTATTGTATTTTAATTTTTTTAAATAGTTTAGTTTGGAATGGATTCCACTAACTGATAGCTCAATCAAGTTTACTGAGTGGGGGCAGTAAGGTAGTATAAACTCTTGTTCCTTATTTAAAAAGAAAGAATTGCTTTCTAGTAACACTAGAAACTAAATGTGCTGCTTTAAAAAGGATCTGCTAATGAGACCAGGCCTGGTTAGTGCTTAGTTCCCTTGTGGGTTGTTTTAGGTGCATCCAAGTCAACATTACCTTTCTGAGTGGATAAATACAGGGCTTATCTATACAGCCTCCAGTTTAGAAAGTTAAAATGATCTCAGTCAATGATTTAAATGGTGTGTTTCTCCTTGCCATTCTGCTTAGTTTCATCCATTTCCCAGCTGCCTAAATTCCAAGTGCTTAAATTATCCTTTCATTTTCAAATGACTCATGTGTTCAAGATTTAAAAAAAAATGACAGCACAACTACCATCATTTTTCCCAAAGTGTGATTGTTAAATATAGCAACTCTCGTAGTCAGATGGCTAGTGCAGGGATAAAAAGGAGGCTATGCAAGGAAATTGGATGCGTTAAGAATCTTATCCATTAGTCATACTTTTTTTTTTTTGCCTTGTTCTTATCATTCTATGAAGTCTTTGTGTGCCAGGTTTTTGAAGACAAAAAATAAACAGAGATTGAGCCCAGCATGTTACTGTTAAGGAAAAATGAGTTCTAATAAGCTGAACTATGCCATTTTTTTTCTGTTTATCTTGTAAATTTGACGAGGCCATAGTTACAAATGAAATTTGAGAAGTTGTATAATTACCTAGATTACTAACTATTAGAATTTTTAAAATTAAGTGTGTCATAAAGTAGTTTAACTCGAAATTCTTTTTTAATCCAAACTACCACTATTCCTTTGTTTGGTGATTAGGCTGTGGGGCCTATATAAAAGTTTCCATAGTTATTATCTCTTGCCCTGAGGTCTGGCATAAAGGCTGTAGAACTCTCTTTTTATAGTTTGTTTTAATTTATAAGCTGCTATGGTGATGATGCATGTATAAGTTAAGCATAGCAATACATTTGTCTCAAAGAAATAAACAAAGTACTTTTTTTTTAAATAAAGAAAGGTAAAGAATAGAAATTTTTAGGCCAATAAAAATAATATGAGGCATTCCCTATCCCTACTCCCATATACACATTCTCACAGGGTTGGAAATTTCCCTAAAGTCACTCAAGCTTCATTTTACAGTCTTATTTAATATACATAAATGAATAAATAAGCAAATAAACTCTTTGGTGCCATACAACATGTTCTCAATCATGGTGAACCTGTCATGTATTATAACTGAAAAATTAAAAAAAAAACAAAACAAAGTGAAAAGTGTTTAAAGAAAATCACAGAATAATAATTTATGCCTTTATTTTAAAATTAAGTAACATGGAAATTAGGTTTTTTTTTTTACAATTTCCTTTTAATTTCTAATGCTCTTTTAAAAAGAAAATACTAAAACATCTATATAGATTCATAGCACGAAGTTGCTTTGGGAAAGAAATGTACAAATAACAGTATTGTTGCTCTAGAATTCTTCGATAAGAATCGAGCAGATAAAAATAAAGCAAAACAGAAACATTAAGCACATTCCTATACATTTTCAGTCTGAAATAACATGTAGTAGAAACATAGTGAGTGTCTGCTAAACTGAACTGATGTCCAACCACAGTTTCTTACCATTACAAATACTGGGGTCCAGGGGAGAGGCAGTGAGAGGTGGTTAAAGAGGACAATGATATTCTACCAAGATGTAAATGTATCATGTAATCTAACTCTGGAAATTGTTGGAAATTGTCTATTACCTTCATGTCCCTTATCCTTCACCCACCCCTCTATCACATTAAATGATGCTTCCTTTTGAAAATTATGCTTTTTGAAGGGTGTCTTATATAAATGACAGGGGTAAGTCCATAATGATGAGGAGTCCTCATCGTATTAATTCTTTGCTTATTATAGCCCCACACATCCACCCTTTGGCAGCTGAAGCTAATGTTTAAAACAATTCTTCCCTTGTCTATATTGAACGATCAACCTTCAAATGATACTTAAGGAGTGATTCTCACTGTGTTTTGCTCTGGGTGAGCATCCGGATCCTCAGGCTACTGCCATGGCCCAACTTCACCTTCTCTGTGGCCATGCACAGAAAGTCACATCTGGCTGATGCATAGGTGAGCTCAGCCCATAATTTAGTTTAGAAATCCAGTAGATGGCTCAAAATCATCACAAATTAACTTGCTATATTCTTGCATTCTTATGATGATGCAATCAAGCTAGCTCTGAGAATTTCAAGTTGAGCTATTTAATTCACGATTGCATTTTTTGCTAACACCAAATTGCAGAGTATGTCGGTGCCTCAATAAGCTTGTTTTCTTAAAACACGAAAGAACTTTTTTATGTTTTAAATTCATGTGTTAACAAAAAATGTAAAATTTAAAATATATTTCACCTAAATTCAAGATTTTAGATTTTGTCTACCTTCTGATCATAAGAGGGAAAAAAATATTATCATGAATTAACACATCAGGCTGACCACTATGACTGCTGTTCTCAAAGGGACTGATTTTACATTTTTTACATCACAGCATTCTTGATATGGTTCTCTAAGAAATTTGATACTTCTTAACAAAACACACAGTTGATTAATTATCTGTTTAATTAAATTATAATAGCTCATTATTATTCTTTTACTCTCAGTTTCCTGTGTTGGAGATTATTACTATATTCTTGGACCCCAAAATCGAAGAGCCAATGAAGGTGGGATTGAAACTGCTGAAATATAGAAAAACTGCTTATCAATGTGCCATTCCTTCATGACATCATATACATGAGTATTTTTTATACCTTGCATTTATAAGCTAATTCATAAAATAAAACGTCGATGAAGTGTTGCATAATATATTTCACTCCCATCTTAAAACTTTACAGTGGGTATTCACAGATTAATATCTGTAAATTTTGGAAAGCCAAGCTTTCAAGAAAAGAATATACCAACCCTACTGTTATGATTATTTTATTGGAGCCTCTGTGTCACAAACAGCCTTTTGTCCTAATAAGTAGTTCACACTTAGATAAAAAAAAATGTGAAGTTCAGGATTGCATGAAGTTGAGCTTCCTCTTCTTTGGAAACTTGGGGTGTCTGGGCAGAGACACAGAGGCATTTCCTTGTGGTGAACTGTGGTGAAGTCACTGGAAGGAAAAGCTGCTCCTGTCCAGGAGAAGGCAGATGTGGATCTCACTAAGCCTATACTTTCCAAAGGTTTGCAATAGCAATAGCAATCCATTAGACAGCCAATTTCTTGAGCAGCCCAATCAGGAGTAATAATGTGGGACTTTAGCCTCTGAGGAAACAGGAGTGGAACATCAAAAGCTCTCATAAATAGAGGCAGATGTGCCAATAACAATAGGGACAGCGGCAGTAACAGCACTGGGATGACAAGGCATCAGGCAGAGAAGAATAGCTGAAGGGATAATCCACAACATCTATGATGCAGTGACAAAGGAAATTCTTAGACATTGTTGGTGGGAGCAGGTGAGAGGGAGGGTGGAGGACAGTGGTAAATGCTTTAAAAAGAGCTAGTTTAAATAATAAAGACAATAAGTACTTGAGCCATAATTTTAAGACTAAAAAACAATTTAAAGATTTTGTTGATGACATTCCATTGCATAAGGACCTTGTGAAATTCCATCTCAGCTGCCTTAAAAGAGAAGGTCTCCTATAACTTCCTATTCATGCATCATTAGCAAGCTTTAAGTTTAGTTTTGCCATGTTAATGAATGTGACCCCACTGTCAAGGACCATAATAAAATATGTGACCACAGCAAGGTAACTAAAAAATAGTGCCTAATTCAATTAATATTTTTTTCTATTAAAAAATTTACTTTCTGTGTGTCAGAGTAAAAAATAATTTTCTGTTAGTAATTCTACCTCTCTTTCCTTATGTTCAAGATGAGGAAAGCATCTATAGCAAGTGAATTTCTGTTCACGTAAGAGGTAATAATTGAAGTACAAATATCCTGTGTATTTTGGTCTAGCAATCCTTTTGTATTTTGTCTAGAGAATTCTACTTTATTTAGCACAATTAAATAAAATTAATCACATTAACTAAATTTCCTTTGTAAATTTCTTTGCCATTATGACAATGAAAGAACTGTGCTTGCATGGAAGCTTCACTCCCAATCAATCAGTTTGCCTTTGTTACTTCATTGTGTTAGAGTCCTTCTAAATGGATTCGAAGTCAAGCTTTGTCAAAAATTCTTGACAGATGAGATGATCATTCAGTGTCCTGTTAATAGAAAACTGCTCTTGAGGATCTTTACAGGATCTTAACAGTCTGAAAATTTTTGTGAATGATTTGGGAGGACACCTCTCCTTCCTCCAACCTTCCCAAATGTCAACTCTCTGATCTTTTCCTCTTCACCCCTCAGAAAATAGAAATAGATTACTGTTGTTTATATTGATTATCAAGCATGGAGCCAGTTCAGTGGATAGATAATTTGGCCCATTTTCTAACTTCATAAATAGTGCCTCAAAGATACCTTATTAAACTATTTAAATTGTCATTTTTGGCAGCTGTCTTCAAAAATTAAATTAGTTTAAAATATTGAATACAATTTAGGAACTTAGTTCATGAATTTTTTTTTTCAGGAATACTCACATTTCATATAAGAAATTATTTCTTAAGCTTGGTTATCATATGAGTAATATTTAACTTATTTTATCATAGATTCTTTCTATTTTCATATCTATCTATATATCATCTATCTATCTATATATCTGTCTAAATGTGTGTGTGTGTGTGTGTGTGTGTGTGTGTGTGTAAAATTCTAAAATCAAATCAATACCCTCATACTCTATGTCTATAGAATGGTGGGGGCTTGATTATTCATGCTTTATATTCTGGAATAGAGTAAGACCAATTTTCAAAGAAAGAATTCATGCTATCTGTAGGGATATCCACAGCCTTCTTTATGAAAATAATCAACCATTCTTTCAAGTGAGACTTTAAGCTACCAAAATTTTAAGAGAATATTAAACTTGCTGTTCTCTGGTTAGGTTTTTAAAATATATTTGCTTTCCTTAGGAGTCAATCAAGAATAATGTGTTGCTAGAGAACATAAACCCAAGCTGTCTAGTTAATTGAAATAAGTTTTGTATGTAAATAAAAACAAGATAAATTATATATAATCCCACCTGTAAAACAAGGCGTGGCCCAGAGATTTTTGTTTTACTGTGATTTTCCCCATTATCATTCAAAATACCTTGTCCCTCTATTTCTAGTGATATTTCAACATTAAAGATAAAAAGGCTACTAAAAAGTGAAAGGCTATTTTGTCATTTGCCAAATTATTATTCATGGAAATATTTCTACCTCAAATATATGAATATTTTGCCCTCCAAGAGAGATATGTCACCCAAGCAGGAGAGAAATCCTTTGATTATCTTTGCCAAGGACACTACTAGATTGTCTGTTTTTTAATGTCCTAATGTTATACTCATCAAGCAATTTTCAGATTTTAATTTGACTACCCATATAACCTTTCCACAAGCAGAGAATATGTTAACTATTAAATGTAGACATTTAGTCTACTTGAAAGAGTTTTTTAATAAAAAATGAATAAATTATCATTCTAATTTTATACATCACTCCCTTCAGCTTGCTTAGCTTGAGTCTATCCCAGAGAGACTGATTAATTCTCACTCTTTGATAAAAGAGAATTTCTTGTCATTCACAACTGAAAATGAAATTTTAGAAATAATGATCCAACTGAGGTGTTCCTTTGGAGGGGGCTTCCCAGATATTAAAAGACGGAATTATATTAGTGGTGGAAAGAGTGAAAAATAATGTACACCATGCAAAAATACTGGGTATGTAAAATCAATACTTCTCTATTGGGCATTTTATAGATGACAACACTTTAATAAAGTTGATGGGGAAAGGCATGAATATACGACAATCTCCATAATGCTAGAAAGAAAGGTAATAAAATAGCCAAATTTTCTAACAATGCAATACTGCTCAGCCTTTCTTGCTGGTGGACAAGTGAGGCCATGAACAGTCTGCTCGCACAGGCTGATACCATAGTGTGACCACCAGAGGTCTAATGCTTAACAGGCAGAAATTTCAACAAGGAAGGGCCAAGATGGACCCAACCAGATGCCAGGTCTAGGCCTGCAGGAAGAACCACAAGAAGGAAAAAGCCAAAGCTGAGCTCCTGAGAAATGAGGTTGAGAATAACAATAGATGAGAAAGTTTAGGATTTGAACAAATGATTGGTATCGTTAGGCTGAGTGAAAGATATTACTATAATTTGGAGTAGATTGGGAAGAATTTATGAGCCTCATGCTCTGGATTTTCTCATGTTTTCAATAGAAACTATGACTTTTTCTTTTTAAATTTATTTATTTTTTATTAAATTTATTGTTATAACTTTGGTTAATAACATTATATACATTGTAGGTGTATAACTTTATAATATGATATTCATATACTCTTGTGTGCTCACCACCCAAAGCCTAGACTCCTTTGATCACCATGTATTTGATCCCCTTTACCCTCCTTGTCCTCCTCCTATAGCCCTTCCACTCTGGTGACCACCATTATTTTCTGTATCTATGAGTTTGTTTTTGTTTGTTTGTTTGTTGCTTTTTCTTTTATTTACCAGATATGAACAAAATAATATGGTTCTTCTCATTTTACTTCCGACTTATTTCACTTAGCATAATACTCTCAAGATCCAACCTCATTGTCACAAATGACAATAGGTCATCTTTTTAATGGCTGAATAGTATTCCACTACATATAGGTACTACATTTTTATATAATCATGTGTCAAAGGACACTCAGTTTGTTTCCATGTCTTGGCTATTGTGAATAATGCCACAATGAATACAGGAGTACATATATCTTTACAAATAAGTGTTTTAATATTTCTTGAGTAGACACTCCGAAGAAGGATTACTGGGTCATATGATAGCTCTTTTTCTACTTGTTTGAGAAACCTCCATACTGTGTTTCATAGTGGCTTCATCAATTCACATTTCCACCAACAGTATGGCACGGTTCCCTTTTCTCCACATCCTTTCCAACACTTGATATTTCTTGTCTTATTGATAATAGCCATTCTAACAGGTATAAGGTGGCATTTAATTGTGGTTTTGATTTGCATATCCCTTATAACTAGTGATGTTAAGCATCTTTTCATATGTCTGTTGGCCATGTATATGTATTTCTTAGAAAAGTGTTTATTCACGTTCTCTGCCCATTTTTTAATTGGATTTTGTTGTTGTTGTTATTAAGTTGTATGAGTTCTTTATAAATATATAAAGAAACTGTAACTTCTAATCCATCCAACTGTATTCAGTCACCAGTCATATGGCGCATCAGATGTGTGATTAATTTTGTTAGCTTGGCTGGGCCACAGAGTATCTAGACTAGACATTTGGTCAAACATTGTTCTAGGTGTGTCTGTGAAGGTGTTTAGGGAGGAAATTAACATTTAAATTTGTAGACTGAGTAAAGCAGAGTGTCCTCCCTAATGTGGGTGGGTCTCATTCAATCAACTGAGCTTGAAATGAACAAGAAGACTGAGTAAGTGGAGATTCCTTTGATTTGAATGCTTAAGCTGAGGCACTGTTCTTTCCCAGTCTTCCAACTTGTACTGGAACTATCCATTGGCTGTCCTAGGTCTCCACCTTGCCACCTGTAAATTTTGGGGCTTAGCCTCCATAATCGCATGAGGCAATTTCTTATTCGATTTCATCTCTATCTATCTATCTATCTATCTATCTATCTATCTATCTATCATCTTTCTATCATCATCACTATATGTAGATAGATATATCTATATATCTATATAATCTATATCCATATTTATATACTGTTCCTCCGGTGAACACTGATAAATACAAATTTTGGTACCAATAAGTGGAGTGCTGCTATAAAAAAAAAAAATATATATATATATATATATATATATATATTTAAACATGTGGAAATGGCTTTGGAACTGAGAAATTGGTAGACTAAAAAGAATTTTAAGGTATATGCTCGATATATGGACATACTGGTGAGGTGTCAGGTGAAAATGAAGAACATGTTATTGGACACTGGAGAAAAGATGATTCTTGATATAAAGTGGCAAAAACTTGGCTGAACTTTATTCTAGCATTTTGTGTAAGGTAGAATATGTGGGTGATGAAATTAAATATTTAACTGAGAAGATTTCTAAGCAAAATGTTGATGGAATAGCTTGGTTCTTCCTGCCTGCCGATAGTAAAATGTGAAAAAAGAGATGGAGTGAAAAAGGAATTGTTTAGCAAAAAAGAACCACAACTTGAAAATTTGGAAAATTCTCATCCTGTTCAAAGTATAAAAAATGAGAAAGTTTGGTTTAAAAAGAACATCAAAGTGTGGCTGGATTATCACTTAAAAAAAAGTTTATGAGATTATATAAACAGAAATGCTGCCTGTTTAAGCTGAATAGAGACTGGACAAAATGAAAGAAGCTCAAAAGACTTGGATGTGACAGGAGAGGATGATGGAGCTATTCATCTGCAAACATGTGGTATTCTTCAAGAAGAAAACTGATTTTAAAGAAGAATCAGAGATCATCATGGCTGCTGCCTTGATTTAATAGGCTGAATGGCCTCCACCTGAAGCTACAGTGCTGGGACCACCTTGCAGAGCTTTGGGGTTGGGACTGCCAGACAAACACTTTGGGATAGCATTTCCACCCCAATTGTCCTGGAAGGTGGAACACCAAACCAAAGAGGACTATTATGGAGCCTTCAGATCCAGTGGAATTTGCTTTACTCAATTTTGAATTTGCCAGGGACCTGCCACCCCTTTCTTCCTTCTGATATCTCCCTTTAGAATGGGAATATCTATCTAATGCTTATTCCACAATTGCATTTTGGCAACACATAACTTACCTGGTTTTGCAGGTTTATAGCTGGAGTGGAATTTTGCCTCAAGATAAATCATATCTTGAGTGTCACCCATATCTGATTTCGATATTTAGATGAGACTTTGGACTTTAAACTTTAAAGTTGATGCTGGAACAAATTAAGTCTCTTAGGGTTGTTGGGATGGAATGAATGAATTTTAGATGTGAAAAAAATATGAATTTGGGGGAGCCAGGGTGGAATGTTTTAAGTTGAATTGTGTTCCTTCAGAATTTATATGTTAAAGACCTAACTCCCAACCTGATATAAAGTGCCCTTACAAGAAGATACTCAAGAGAACTTACACACTCTCTCTGCATGTAAGGACACAGTGAGAAAGTAGCCGTCTATAAACCAAGAAGAGAGACCTCACCAGGCTCAATTATACTGGCACTCTGATTTTGGACTTCTAGCCTCCAGAACTATGAGAAAATAAATTTCTATTCAGTTATCCAATCTATGGTGTTTTGTTACGGCAACCTGAGATAAGACAAAATGGCATTGTCTAATAGAGAAGTAGACAGACGATACTGAAACTCAGCTGAGAAGACCGAATGAAAGGAAAAGGACTGAGTGAAGTAATCAGGCAAGAATGAGATTTAGAATGATATATTAGTGCACATCTAGCCAAAAGAGAGAAAAGAGGTATTTTCAAATAGGAAATTGAATCAAGGGCAGGGGGTTTTAAGGAAGGGATAAAAGATTAAAGTTAGCTTTGAGTTGCAGAATAATGATTCATATATGAAGATGATGCATACATTTCTGAGGTACTACACATTATCCGGTTTGCAGCTATGGAAATAAATTTACACTGATTCTTTTATGTTTTTCCATACCACTTCTTGAAGGTAATATGGTTAGACTGAAAAGTCCTTTCAAATCCCAAGGTATTCTGATTCAATTGCACATATTTAACATGTCTAACTTAGATAAAGGGTGTAGTCTGTTACTATACATAAGGTATTAACTGGCAGAAAGAGCTATTGAAACTATGACCTTGACTTTATTAACAACACTATTTAGTTCAATGATGACCAAAGTGGGGCTTCAAGATCCTCAGCAGTACGCAATATAATCTGAGTCCAGCATCAGAAAAGTATTAGAACTTCTACTTCTGTTTATTTTAATCTCATATTTTGATGAATATTTTGTAATATGCATAACATATTAACAATTATGTACATATAATTATAAATAAATATATACTTATGAGAATGTGTTTAAAACATTTACCAATAGGGCTATACAGCATAAAAGTTCAAAGACTGCTGCTAGACTGCTGCTTTAATTAACTGTATTATTCCACAGATGAAAGACTTAAATGATAGAGATGGTAGGGATCTTGGATGGTACTCCTTAAAAGTTGAAGATCATCTGAAGGGATTTAAGTATGGGATGACAAGTTCAGATTGTTTTACAGAGAGCTCATTCTGTAAGAGAGGTCTGAGGAGGACAATGAAGAGTGGACTGAGCAGTTAGCAAACTCTTCCTCTCTCCAAGTACAGTAATAGAATTAAGGGTTTGATTTAGAGGGAGTGGTAATAAAGGCTGAGAGGAAGGGACTAAATTCAGAAATAATTAGCAGCTGAAGTAAGCAGGATGTATTGACTGAATGAGAAATATGGGAGAAAAATAATGAAAGATGATGCCAAGGTTTTTAGTTAGATAACCAGTTAAAGTTATCTGCAATAAAAAAGACAACCAAAGAAGTTTTAGGAGTAATATATGATCTGTGCAGTTACAACTATGTTAAGTGTGAGATGCTCAGGCCTTTGGTAGGTGAAGATACACAGAAGAGGCTCAGAAGAGAGTGCTGGATGGATATACAGATTTGAGAGTCAGAACGGGTATAAAGAGAGGGGCTATAAAAGCATAAATAGTGAGAGTATAAAGTAAAAAAGCAGAAACAAGCATGCTGGGAAATATTAAGAGGATTCATACGCCAAGAAAGCAAATGCAAGGCATTTTTATCTGATCTAAACTTTGTGGCTTGAATTTTTTAAGTGAATGGATGCGTTGGGAAATGGTGATTCACAGGTGGTGATATTTTTCAAACTTTGACAGCATCTGCTATCCAAGATGGTATCATGAGGTGTGAAAGAAACTTTCATTGTGAAAAATTAGTGGAGTGGTAATTTGTTTTTTATATTACAAAGAATAATGTGTTTATAATTGAACATTAGAATTAAATTAACTAAATACATATGAATTTATGTATTTTCTCTTGTAAAATATTGGACGAAATTTGTTAAGATAAATGAAAAATAACCATCCAAATTAAAATTTCACCTCTACATTTTACTGATAAACTCTAGTATTACCTCCAGTTTAAACTTAACACAAAGACTGCTGCAATGTTTATTCTTAAACATATCCACTTATAGATATAATTGAAACAGTTTTTTAACAGTCGGATTGCCAAGCCCTAGTATATATGCAATTTTAATGTGAATAACAATTAGAATATTTTCTCAAGACTAACAACAGGAATGAGGGAGATCTTATATCATCATATCTTTTCTAACACATGACAGCATCCAGCATTTTAATGTTTGCCAAATTCATGAGTATAAATGGTGACTCATTTTAATTTTATGTTTTTAATTACTAATGAATTTGAAGATCTCTTCATATACAGTTGAACATTTGGACTACCTCTTATGTGAATTAATACTCTTTGTTGGTTTATTATGGAATTTTATTTCTCTTTCTGGTTGATTTCCAGACATTCGAGTATATCTTTTTAGGCTTATATATATATTTTATTTTTTAAAATTTATTGGGGTGACATTGATTAATAAAATTATATAGGTTTCAAGTGTACAGTTATAACTTATTTTTGGTATATTCTTTCTTAATTCTTAAGCACTTTATTTACTTACTGCTATTTACTATATTTTGCTCTTAGATACATTTTCTAATTTCTTATTGCCTGTATACAGAATCATTATCTCATTTTATACGTTTATCTTGTTCCAGGAAATATATTAAACTTAATTCTGATAAATTATTAATGATGTTGGCCTTTCAAGATAAAGTATTTTATCATGTTTAGTTTATATCTCATTGTTAAAACTTGTACATCTTATTTGGCTTTTCCTATAATATTTTTTCAGGACCTCGGTAATCTGTGAAACAATAAAAGTGATAATGTCTTGTTTTTTATTTTAACAAGAGACTCTGTCTAAATGTCTTTTTCAAGTAAAATATTTGCTGCCAGTTTTTATTACCAATTTACCAGAAAAGGAAATTCTTTATGTATATAATTTGCTTTCTTCCCATTTATACAATGTATTAATTTATATACAATAATTTTCTGCATCTGCTAAAGTAACTACTTTTATCTGTAGCTGATTACACTGATATGTTTTCTGATAATCATTTTTTTATTCCTGAGATAAATAATACTTGATTATGATGTATTATAATCATATTCTATAATCTGATGGCTTTAGATAGCATTTTCTTAAAATGTGTGACTCTATGATCATACATGAAAAAAACTATAATTATTTTGCACTATTTGTAGCCAATATTGAAATAAAAGGTCCAGTAACTTCATAAAATGGCAGTATTCTAGTTCCTTTCTCTTTCTCTCAACTGGTACATGAATAGACAGAAAATAATGGTATTATCCTGTATATCTGTATATATAGTTTTTATGTTACTTGTTTTTCTTAATACTATATCTCTAATATCTCATATTCTAATATCAAATTTGAAGGTAACATTTAACAGTAATATAATATTTTATGAAATAAATAATATTTCATAAAACAACTTAATCCGTATATTTGAAAAATTTGCATTTGAAATAAAGCTATAATAATAACTATGTGTTTTTAACAGAGCAAACCTCCATACAAGATTTTGAGTTCCCTGAGTCCCAGGGGTTGTGCTATCATGGACTTTGTATTCTTAGCAGATAGAACAGTGTAGGGTACATAGGACATCCTTGATACTTATATGTTAGATGAATACTTGAAAGAGTGAGAAAATAGTCATTTTCCCTACAAATGTCTGTTGATGTGGCAAATGAGATTTGTGTTTATTAACACACAGAATAGGCACTGACCAATGGATTGACCTAAGAAACTCAAGCAATATGGAAAATCTGTAAGAAAAATTCTAATAACTCCTTTTTCTGTTTAGTTCCACTTCTGAAACAGTTGATATATCAACACCTGTCTGTGACTAAAGACTGACCAGTCCTGAAGAATGGTGTATGTAATATAAATAATACTTCTTTACTCAAAGAAAGTCTCTTTTAAGGGGATAATAGTAGCTGCAATTTCTTTGGTATTTACTCTGTGCGAGGCTCTTTTATAATCTTGACCACAATCTATGAAGTAGATTCTATTATTCTCATATCTGAGATAGCAAATTGAGATTAAGTACCTTGCTCAAGACCATAGTGCTAGCACATTGTGGAGACCAAATTCTAATTTAGGCCTGACGCCAAAGCTGGATCTCTTGATTACCATACCTGTGATGTCAAATAAGTTTCACCATGCAAATCAGTCTGAATGATTGCCACTGACTTCATGGATTGGTGAATTAATCAGAATTTCAAAGAAATACTCAGGCCTTCATAGGCAAAGAGCATACACATTAAGTTGCCGCATCAGGTACCATATTGGAGAGGGGTTACTGGCAACATTTAATTGCTTGTTTAATACTTCCCTACCTCTACTATTTCTTAACACAGATTGCATTCATTAAACTGATGACTCCTCTGCTAACTAAAATACCCCTTCTGCTCGTATAGCTGGCTTAACTTCACCATGAACTTCTGCCTTCAGCTCTTCTAACACCTCTCCCTCAAAATTTCTGACATCAGAATAACAGTGGCTTTTTTGTCTTGTTTCTGGTGCTCAAGGGACAAAAAGAGCATTCTGCTTCAATCTACTCTCAGTGGTGAGAGAGGATTCCATCTTCTTTCTACTTTCTTCACCTCAAACGTCCCATTAAAGGGTTTAGGAAGCAAACCGAAACAGTAGATTTCTGGAGCAAAGAATTCACATGCTGTCATTCTTTGAAAAGCAAATGGTTATATTTTGAGAAATGCTTGTTCTCAAAACAAGCAGTTCACTAAAGTTGTAAATTTTATTATGTAAATGTGAAGGAAATGGGTATATATCCCACCTGAATCTTTCATTGACATAGTAAGTCATTTTGTCGCTGCTGTTTTTTCATAATTTTATCAACTTTGTTCTGTTGGTAGGATGATATTGAAAGTTAGTTTCATGGGAATTTTCATGCTTTTTTCCCTCCTGTGACCACCACTTAAAAAGGTCTTTTTTTTTTTTTTTTTTTTTTTTTTTGGCTCAGAGTAGGTGCCATTTCTCAAAGCTGGCATTTCCATTTTGCAATGTGGCCCTCATGAGAAGGTCTCTGCTACTTTTAGTCACCAATGAGGGTGCTCCACTACATTATGTTAGAGATAACTTAATACATTTTTCTAGCTTCAGGGGAGCAATCACACTCCAGGGATCCAAATTTGATTTATTAGTGAATCAAGTGAAAGCTTCCTATGGAAGGATAGATCTTTAGCTGACCTTTTGCTGGACATTTAAAGAAAGTTAAAGTGTAAGATTAAAGACAAATGAATTTTTGTCTGCGAAGCCTTTTAGAGTTGTACTAACATGTGCGTGCCATGAATGAATTCACGAAGAGATGTAGAAAAAGTGTTTCAGGAGCTACTAGCAAATTTAGATAGACATAGTGACAGAGATCTGTGTGGATGCTTACATCTACTATTATAGTGAGATAACTGAGTTCTTCTGTGAAATTTGGTATCAAAGAAAGGAAAAGATGTAGAACTGGATGTAGACAAAATTTGGGTTGTTAAAAAAACACTTTTATTTTAGTTCGTAAAATCGTTATTTTTTTTCTAGCTTTATTGAGATATATAATACCGTGTCAGTTTAAGGTATACAGCATGATAATTTGGTGGGTCCATTCTTAAAGGACCTGAAATGATTGCCACTATATATGTGAATGGGATCTTTTCTCCTTTTTATTTTCCAAATGGTTATTGCTAGTACATATAAGAATGCTGCTAATTTTATGTTGACATATTTAATATATTTGTTAAACAACTCTATTCCAATAGTATAGAAACATGTTTCTTATGTTTTTTAGGCATACTATCATATTGTCTACAAGGGCAGAACTTTTTTGGTCAGAACTTTTAGGAATAATAATTATAAATAGTATTGTGGTTCTTAGGCATTTTATTATGAATGTCTATAATTCACCATTTTAACCGTGATTTTGAATGCTTGACAAAGAAATATTCATGTTCTTATTAGTAAATATTCCTCTGATTTTGAGTTTTTAAATTAAGAATAAATATTTTAGTTTAATAAATTATTTTATTTTACATATGTAATCTATTGCATTACCTAATAAACCTATTGACAGGATACATGGAACTTTACCATTAGCATCTACATCATGTGGAATTGCTACATCTGAAGCCAGTGCCATTGATTATAAAGTCCTTCTCACTAATTGAAGTACCCAAGTTATTATAATGAATTTCTGCTAAGAAGTTTAAAAGTATATATTTTTATTTGTATTTCAGTTTAATATTTTTATAATACAAAAAAATCACTTTATCATAACTCCTGGAAAAAGTATATTTTATTGTACATAAACTATATCTCAATACATTTTATTTTAAAAATGCAAAAACCACAATGAGAGATAGAGAGCAAGATCAGAAACATGTAAACTTGATATATTATTACTTATTAAATAATTTAATTGTGGCCCTATGCTAGGAACTGGGGACACAAAAGTTAGTTATCCAGAATAGCAACAACAAAAGGTATTTTCTCCCTCTCCTCTTGGGATGTTTACTTTATTGAGAGATAAGGGTAGCATGCACATCATTCAAATATTCACATTATGAAAATGTTTATAAGTGTTATAAGTAATCTAATGGGAAAAAAAAACATTTGATAGAGGCATGTAGGAGTAGAGGGCTGGTGAGGAAATAGTAGTGTTGGAAGGCTTTTCAGATAATTCTTGAGACAATATTGGAAGTATTAGGAAGAATGAAATATAAGGGAGAGCAGTAAGAGTGTCCTAAAGAGAAAGAAAGAAATCTTTATGTACAACCTGTGTGACCTAAGTAAGCTGAAACATCTGAGAAGCTGAAAGATGAGCAAAGAAACTGAAACTGTAGAAAGTGAGCAGAACAACATTGATGCAGTTGACAGAGCCAGACAAAGCTGTCTGCATGGATGTGAAGAAGTTTGATTTTTATCCTAAGAACATTGGGGAACTTCTGAAGGATTTAGCAGTATTACAATGGATTAAATTATCATGGGTACCATGCTGAAGACAGGTTAAATGAAGTAGATGAATGAACAGATATTTAGGAAATAAAAGTCCATGTCAAAATGAGAAGTCAAATCTTTTTCAAATGTCTTTCAAGTCAAGAGAATGGAATGATGAAGGTCTCATGTCAGGCTAGGCCCCAAAAGTACCTGTTTCTTTCTCAGATTAGAGAACGTATGTCGGAGATTGGACAATGGTTCTTGGTGAAGACATGTGCTGCAGCAAACCGAGGTTCTCCTATACTTTAGTCAGCCTTTAAGTGGGTACTAACCCCCAATTTTACAACTTTGAACCAAGAAACATTTTTTTAAAAACAATCTGTATGGGTCACACACTTTTTAATGAATTCTGATTCCTTTAATTTCAATTTATCCATAAGCTCCATTTATTAGTTAAGATTATTTTAGTTTCATTTACTATAAATCAATTGTGGTAGATTAAGCAAAGACCACAGCCCTGACAGAGGAAGGACTAATTGTTGAAAAACAGATTTCATGCTCTATCTCCATCTCTCCCTTCTGCCTTCTCTGTGTCCACCTGTCTACTTTTTTCAAATAGACTTCCTTAGTCTACTTAGTAAAATGTGACTGACTACCCTCAAGTTTACATGTTTCAGGTCTGTCTATCTATCTATCTATCTATCTATCTATCTATCTATCTATCTATCTATTCTTATCTTAATTCTTTCTTTCATCTGCCTAATTATAAATTTCTAAGAGACTCTGAATAAACCAGTTATAAGGAAGTGTCCAAACCTTGTCCATTAGCTACAGCCAGGATGACCAGTCATAAATCAAATTGCCTGCTGGGAGCTCCTTCTGTCTAGGGAGAGGGAAATGGGTAGGGGTTAAGGGGGTAAACTGAGGTGGGAGGACATTCTAAAGTTTTCTTATATTACACTTTTATAGATTTTTTTTTCTAAAATTCTGCTTAAATAGCCATCCAAAAAGTGACCTGGATAATAAAATATTTTAATACAATCTCGATAAATTAGAATTGTTAATACATATCAAGTCCTCTCAAAGATACATTGGAAATATTTTATAGCATCATACTATAGTTTATATTAAGACCAGTTATTTTGAATGCACAGCATCCAAAAGCAAAAGCAACTTTTTGCTTTTCTATAGTTTAACAATTCCTTTTTGCCCAAAAATAAAATCTCATGTAATTCCCAGTGCTTTCTCAGCCACTCTTAAATAGTAAATGTTGTCTGGTCACATTGAAACATTAAAGAATACAGTTCAGTGTGATAACTGAAATCTGTATTCTCCAATTTCAATTTTCTCTCATCTCTAAACTTGGGCTTATCTTGGTAAAGAAGTAGATAACTACTTTCCCTTTCCTCCGTTCACCTCCTTTCGGACTCACCAGCCCTTGTATCTGATCCCTGGATGAGAAGCTTTAGGTGAAAAAGACATAAATTCATGTAATTGGTGTAGTTGTGATGGGGCATTTGGATGCCTAGGAACTAGTAGATCTGAAAACTAACTTTACTTTCATGAGACATGTTTGAGGGTTTATGACTCATCGCTCATCCATATGGCCCTCTTGGGAGAACCGTCACTTTTAAGAAAACTTTAGGTCAGCTGAGTTTGTCAACTGTCACAGTTAGAACCCAGAAACACATTTTTTTTAAGTCAGGGGAAGTGCAGCTCACTGCCCACGTACCCATGTCTCTGCATCCTGGAGTAATGTGGCTATAGCCTTTCACTTCAGACTTTTAAGGTATGGGTCAGAGTTTGATGCTTTTGTCCCCAAACTCTAGGGGACTAATCTATATTATGCTCTTTTAAGAATTATATTGCAGTCTCTATCAATGAGCGTAATAAGAAGGGGAAGTACTCCCTTCCCACTGTCCACAGAACACACTAAAAGTTATCCCAAAACTTTCCTTGTGCTCTTGAAGTATGATTTATGGAGCCATAGTATGACCTAGAAGCTCATTGAAATTGTGGAATCTTAGGTCTCACCTCATCCCTACTGCATTTTAACAAGATTCCCAGGTGATTTTATGAAAATTAAAATTTTAAAATCATAGCTTTATTTCACGTCACCTATTTTAGACTCTCGATATGGAAGATAGGTTAGTATTGGCTAAAATACATTTTGACCTCTTAGTATATGCTGCATAGGTAGTCCAGAACTTAGAAAGAATTCTTGGCCTTTGGGACCTCAGTTAACAGAGATTAAGAGATAAACTTTACATACACATTATTTTAACACTCAACATAAAAATGCAAATCTCAGAAAAATAGGTAGATAAAAACTTTTACACTCATACCACGCAAAGGCAGTTATTGAGAATGTTTCTACTTTTATGCATATATCAGATTACATATTTGATATTATACTTTTCAAATTAGCAACATAATAAGAATGTTTAGTGTTATTACAAGTTTCCTTAAAAAATAAAAGATTATTTCATTGTACATATTATACATGAACATATGTTCTTATAAAAATCGAAATACCAAGGAATATTTATTTAAAAGCTACAATTTTCTTTTATGC
Organism: Rousettus aegyptiacus; assembly: GCF_014176215.1. NCBI lineage: Eukaryota > Metazoa > Chordata > Mammalia > Chiroptera > Pteropodidae > Rousettus > Rousettus aegyptiacus. Next base: position 122,288,637 of record NW_023416284.1, on the reverse strand, counting down.
CCTCACTCACCACTTTTTCCCACCCCTCTTTCCCTTCCTTAGCCAAGTTACCTATTATTTGGTGAGTAATCTTTAAGACATTTTTAAAAATATATACATACAGGAGGGTATTTTAATATTAATTGGTTAAAATGTTAATCTTTTCTGAAACTTGATTTTCTAAACCTGACATTCCTTGGTGATTTTTGCATGTTAACACATTCAGATCTAAATCATCTTTTTAATTGTAATAATATTCCAAATTCCTCAGTTAGTAGATTTACTTTATAAAAGAAATAATATTTTAAGGCTTTGAATGATAGCCAAATGATTTTCAAAAGCATTCCAGAAACTTTTTATGTTGCATCATAATTATGAATGACTTTCACTTCCCATTCAACTAAGTTTTATTAATCTTAGATATCTATATAATATTCTATAGCATTATTTTTTCAGGCTTTACTCTGCACACGTCTATGTACCTGTATGCATTATTATTATTTTCTAACAATTACAGGGTGCTCTATTTATAATAAATGTTAAATATGTTAATATAAGTGAAAATTCTGGCGTATTGATTACCCATATAACACTTTCTAGTTTAAAACTGAAAAACTACTTGCAAATCTTGAAGGTTTTGTATCTCTCACTTTCTAATTTTCAAACATTGTTAGGCTTAATGGTCATACTTCCTACTCCCAAATTTCTGTTTCAATTTGTACTTTCAACTGCCCACTTGTATATCCAATTTCCCCCTTAACATCTTAACTAGAGGGTCTAATAGGCATCTCACACTTAACTTCTCCAAAAACAAATCCTGACCTTTTCCCTGCACCAAACCTGGTTTTCCCACAATCTTTCCCAACTCGGCTGAGGCCCATTTGATGCTCAACCCAAAAATCTTAAGCTAACTTTAAATTTTCTCTTTGTCTCTCATCATACAGCTAATCCTCCAACAAATCTTTTAAAAATACATCCAAGAGGGGGAAGGGAATAATAAGTACAAATTGGCAGTTCCAAAATAATAGTGGGCTGTAAATAAAGTATAGCAAAGGAAATGTAGTCAGTAATATACAATAATTATATGGTGTCAGACAGGTACTAGATTTATTGGGGTGATCACTTTGTAAGTTATATAAATGTTGTATAAATCACCATGTTGTACACTTGAAACTAATATAATGTTGTATGCCAACTTTAATTGAAAAATTAAAAAAATTATTTGAAACATATTTAAGAATTTTACTCTTACTCATCACCTCTCCAACCACCATCATCTTCTCTAATGGGAATCATTGCAATAGTCTTCTAAGTCATTTCCAGCTTGTATTCTGGCCCCTTGTTCTGTCACAGAGCAGCCAGAATGATTTGTTTAAAACTCAAGTCAGTTTATGTTTTTCTTCTGCTCAAAACTTCTAATGTATTCCCATCTCACTTATGTAAGAAGCCAAAGTTCCTTGAATTGTCTGCAAGACTATAGTGTGATTTTGGACTCCAGAAACCTTTCTGATCTTATTATCTTCTACTACTCACCTCATTTCCTCTGCCTCAGCTGCACGAGTCTCAATGCTGATTCTAGAATGTCAGAAATTAAACCACAGGATGGTAGGCTTGCCTCCTTCTCTTGGTACATCTCATTTCCTCTTCCTACGACAATTTTAAACTGACCTCTCGAATTGTCTATGCCTCCTTTTCTGGTTTATTTTTGTCCTTAGTATTCTTGACTTAAACTCATTTTTTTAAAATTACCTTCCTTCATCCACAACAATATGTCTCCTGATAGCAAGAATTTGGGTCAGCTTTGTTTATTTATCTCCAGAATCTAAAACAGAACTTGGAGTACAGGAGGAGTCTGATAAATAGTTAATTAATGAATAAATGATTCAATGAATAAATTTACTCTTCTCCATATAATGAATCCTAAATGCATATGTGCATATACATTGGCATTCTAATGCTATTTAATGCTATATTTAATATCAACTAACTTGTCATTAGTCATGTCAATGCAAATTAAAACCAAATTAACAGTTTTTGTCTGTAACATCAAAAAAGAAAGAAGAAAAAGAATGATAAAACCCCTGCTGATGAAGATATGGAGAAATCAGTACTCTTTTTCATTGCTTATAGGAGAATTTAAATCAAAAGCTTTAAAAATGTATTTTTCTATTGACCCATCCACTATACTTAAAAATGTATTCTAAGAATATAATTTTGATATTTGCAAATCTTTATCTTTAGTAATATTAGACACAGAATGGTTTAAAATTGCAATATATTTGAAGCAACTGTTTACCCAAAAGAATTAGTAACATTTATTACATCTTTAAGATGGAATGTGATGCATTTTTTGAAAATAATGATGTGAAAGATTGGCCAATAATATGAAAAATATTCTCATATATTGTTAAATGAATCAAAGCAAGTTAGAAGTCAGTGTATACAGTCTGCTTTTTAAAATAGCATAGACAAATATTCTCTCGCAATGAGAATTGAGAATCCTCTAGTTCTGCATTTAATCTCACAATAGATAAAAATTTTCTCTCTCGAGAAGATAGAATAGTCAGGAACGAACACGCTGTTTGCATAATGCCCTTGATGTCAAAGAATTTTCGCATTCTAATAAAATATATTGCCTACGCTATGATTTGTTTTCCATTTTAATTAAAATGATTGTTTACTAATAACCTGATTTCTAGGATAATTTATTTTGAGCAACTAACACCTGGTCTTTTGCAAATTTGAATTGAAATCATTTTTATAAGAATTAGTGAGAAAGGCTAATGTCAGTCATTTTTTACATCAACACAGTTGAGTGATTCTCATTTAAATCTCCTCATGTCTTGTCTTCTAAGACATTTCATGGCCTTGCTTTCTCTCTTCCTGCCCTCTTTATCTCTGTTTTTTTTTAAATTCTTATTTCTCTCTTAAGAGTTCCCCAAAATTCCATCCTTGAGCTATTTCCCTCTTTCTTCATCTGTCCAATGGCAATAACAATTTATTTATTTATTCACTCATTTATACATATGTTCTTTCAACATATAATTATTAGTTAAATGTTTCAGTCACTGTGCTGGATGCTGGAATACAATCTTGAATAAGTCAGACTTACTGCTATGGATGGAATTGTGTCCCCATAAAATTCATATCTGGGAGTCCTAACTGATGTTAATATTTTGAGGTAGGCTTTTGGGCAGTAATTAGGTTCAGATGACCTCATGATGAGAATAATGCCCTTAAAATAAGAGATACTCCCTCCACCTCTCTGGACGTACCAAAGAAAGGCCACATGAGGAGACAGTAGATAGGGCCCATTTACAATCTAAGGAGAAAGCTCTCACCAGATACCAACCCTGTTGGCACCTTGGTCTTGGACTTCCAGTCTCCTGGAAGTAAATTCCTGTTGTTTAAGTCATCCAGTCTATGATATTTTGTTTTTATAGTCTAAGCTGACTAAGACAGAGTTTGAGACTCAGAAGAGGGGTGCTTTGTAACAAATGACTGAACATGTGGAAGTGGGTTTGGAACTGGGTTATGGGTAGAAACTAGAGTTTTGAGATACATGCTAGAAATATGGACATTCTGGTGAGATCTCAGACAGAAATGAGGACTATGTAATTAGAAACTGGAGGAAAGGCTATCCTTATTATAAAGTGGCAAAGAACTCGGGTGAACTGTGTTCTAGCATTTTGTGGCAGGCAGAACTTGTAAGTTATGAAATTGGATATTTAGCAGAGCAGATTTCTCAGCAGTATTAAAAGAACAGCTTTGTTTCTCCTGACTTATAATAGTGAAATACAAGAGAGAGAGAGATGAACTGAAGAAGAAATTGTTAAGTAAAAAGGAACAAGAATTTAAAGATATGGGAACTTCTTTGGTCTGTATTGCAAAAAATGAGAAAATGTGTTTGGAAGAGAATGCCAAGAGTGTGGAGGACAAACCATTTGATCCGAAGATTAGGGTGGGTATAAACTATGGATTTTATTAATCATCTCAACAGAAGCCAGGAACAGAGATGGGATTATACCAGCAGAAAGACTGCCGGCTGAGAGGAAAAAAGAAAACAGGACAAAATAAAGTCTGCAAATTTGTGCTATCCTTCAAGAAAAGGGAAAATGTACTCCAAAGGTGATTCAGAGATTATCGGGGCTCTTATCCTACCATAGGTCCAGAGTGCATGGGTGGTGGCAGCAGGGGTTTGGGGGTGGGGTTGGGGATAGGGTGGGCTCCACCTGGGCTTCAATCAGCAGGACCACTACCCAGCAGAGCTGCATAGATAGCCCTTGCAGAGAACAGTGTTGCAGTGTGGATATTGCTCCTACACCAAAGGAGGCAAGGTCACCCCTCAGAGCCATGAGGGTGGCATAACACCTCAGTGGATTAAGAGGATTATTTTAAAACTTTTATATTCTAGTGGAATTTTTCTTGCTAAGTTTTGGTCTTGCATTTGACCCCTTACCCTTTTCTTTCTTCTTATTTCTCCCTTTTATAATTATGAATGTCTATTCTATGCCTGCCCCACCATTGCATTTTGGATAGAATTTATCTGTTTTTTTGCACATAATTTATGGAGGAGAATTTTGCTTCAGGATAAATTGTACCTTGTGACATTGGACTATAAACTAAATCACCATTTAGAGTTGATGCTGGCACTATTTAGAGTTAAGACTTTTGGCACTATTGGGATGGAATGGATAAATGTATTTTGCATGTGAGAAGGATGTGAATTTGGGGGACCACAGGAAAAATGTTGTGGACTGGGTTGTGCTCCCTCAAATTAATAAATTTCATGAGTTACCTGAATCACTCAAGATAAAGCCTAGTAAGGATGATGATGACAAAAATGGTGATATCAACATTATTGTTTTCAATGAGTGAGACTTTTTTAAATGATTTACACATATTATAGTGAATTCTCTCAAAACTCAATCAAGTGGACACTAAATTCATCTTGAATATAGAAAGGAGATGGGGAAAGGCAAAGAATGACAATAGGAACATCACTACAAAACTAATCAATTAATTTAAATTGAAGCAGATGTTCTAAAGCAGAATTATAATGACATAAAAGAATATAACAGGAATACTTGACCAGAAAATTAAAGTTTAATGAAAAGTGACTTTTAACCTAAAATTCAAAGCATGAGTAAATGTTAGAAAGGAAAAGTATTGCAAGAAAAGAGAGAACAGACTATGAAAACACTCAGAGATGGGGAAGACTGCACTGTGTCCCAGTGCACTCTTTTGTGGGAAAACAGTGAGGAAAGTTACTAGACACACAACCAAAATGAAGAATCAAGTGGTAGAGGGCAGGACAGAGGTAGAGAGACCACTTAGGAGTGCAATTAGGTAATCCCAGACAAGAATCAGTGGTGCCCTATGGTGGCAATGGAGAGAAAACAAGTTGACTGATTTGGTATATATCTGAAAGTTGAATCTGCAAAACCTACTAATAAAGTAATTGTGAGACAGTTCCTTTCTTTTCAACATTTTGAATATTTCCTGCCAATCCCTTCCAGCCTACAAAGTTTCAATTGAGAAATCAGCTGGTGGTCTTATGGGAGCTCCCTTGGAGGTAACTGCTTGTTTTTCTCTTGCTGCTTTTAAACACTCTTTGTCTTTAACCTTTAGCATTTGAATTATGATGTGTCTTCATGTGGGTTTCTTTGGGTTTATCTTGTTTGGCACTCTGTGCTTCCTAGGCTTATATGTCTATTTTCTTCACTAGGTTAGGGAAATCTTCCATCATTGTTTCTTCAAAGAGATTTTCAATTGCTTGCTCTCTCTCTTCTTCTGATGTGAATGTTGGTACGCTTGATGTCCCAGAGGGCCCTTAAACTATCTTCAGGTTGTTTTTTTTTTTTTTATTCTTTCTTCTCGTTGGTATTCTGGTTGATGTTTGCTGCTACCTTATTTTCTAAAGTGCTGATTCGATTCTCTGCTTCATCTAATTTAGTGCTGATTCCCTTTAATGTATTCTTCATTTCAGTTATTGTATTCTTCATTTCTGACTGGTTCTTTTTTAAGTTTTCTATCTCCAATTTTATATTTCCTCTATCTTTGTTAAAGTTCTCACTGAATTTATATACTCTTCCATTAAGTTAATTGAGCATCTTTATAACCAGTACTTTGAATTCTGCATCTGGTAGGTTTCTTGTCTTCATTTTGTTTAGTTCTTTTTTTGGAGGTCCATCCTATTCATGTGGGACATGTTTTTTTTTTTTTTTTATCTCCCCATTTTGTATGCCTCCCTGTCTTTGTTTCTATGCTACTCTGTCTCCCAGTCTTAGTAGAGTGGCCTTATGTAGTAGATGTCTTGTGGGCTCAGTGGTGCAGTCTTTTCTGGTCATTTAAGCTGGATTCTCCGGGTATATCTCTTTTGTGGGTTGTGTGTGCCCTCCTATTGTAGTTGAGCCTTAGTTGCTGTTTTCATGTCAGTGGGAGAAATTGACCCCCAGGCTGATTAGTTGTGAAGACTGGCCAGTGAGAGGCTGACCTAATGGAGCAGGATTCATTTTAGCAGGGTTATGGTGCCTGCCCAGTCTGTCCTTTGGGTGTGTCATCCTCAGATGCAGTCCCAGTTGGTACTCCAGCTCAGTCCAAAGCTGGCCACCAGTCATACTGGCCCCACGGTTTCATGGGAGTGGCCCTGTACAAGCCAAGTTAAGCTGCAACTTGTGCTCTCCTGGGGACTGCTGGGCAAGAGTCACCAGCAATCCACAGATGGCCACCACCTGTGCTGGGTTTGGAGTTGCCTCAAGAAGCCAAACTGCAAACTGAGGCCGGTTGCCTCTAGTCCTCGGCAAGAGGTAAGGGGCACACTGAGGCCAAATGCTGCTTGTTTGGGTTTTGTGAATCTTTGAGAAATTTTAGGAAAGTTCACATAGCCAAGACAGGCCACTTGTATGGAAGAACCACTGGAAGAAGTTTGGGTGGGCCACCAACTTTGGTGGAACAGGGTCTCGGGTAATCACCAGTGTGGGGCAACCAGTGTTAACAAGGTTAATGGAAACTCAGATATGGTGGCCACCTGTGTCTGTACTCTTGGACTGGTAGGCTCAACAAAGGAATAATGGGTTCTGTCAAAACTTCTTTTTGGGAGGAAGCTGCCCCACCATCCCTTGCCCTGAAGCCACACAGTTCGTTTCCCCCTCGTATGTTCTTGGCACCTTTCAGTGGCTGCCACAGTCGTGGAACTCAGAGTAAGTAAGCTCATCAGTGCATAAATCCATGTGTAGGCCTCTTAAGTGGAACATCTTCAACTCTAGCCACCTCAGCCTTACCCAGCCACAATCTCTACAATTTTTCACAGCCAGAAGTTGTGGGGAGATTTCTCTTCTGGGAACTGAAACCCTGAGCTGGGGAGCCCGGTTTAGGTCTGGGACTCCTCACTCCTCCAAGGGACCTCCAAAGCCAAGATATCTTTCCCAATTCTCAATTACCACACACTGGTGTGGGACCAACCCATTCTGTATCTCCACCCCTCGAAGTGGCCTCTTATATATGCTCCCAATTGTAGGACTTTTATTTATCTAGGCTTCAGGCAACTCCCAATGACAGTTGTTCTGTAGTTTAGTTGTAATTTTGATGTGGTTATGAGAGGTAAATGCTGTGCTTTTACCTATTCCACCATCTAGACCAGAAGGTCCCATAAATCCATTCTTTGCTCCTCATTTATAATACATCAGAAAATCATGCTAGTTTTGCTTGAAAATATATCCTGAATATAACTTTATCTCACCAGCCCCAAGCCATTGTGTTGTACTTGGATAACTAAAATAAGCTTTTTGTTAATCTTCCCCGCTTCTGACCTTGCTCCCATCTCCATAGAGCAAACTATTTCTTTAAAAACATAAATCAGATCACCTTAGCTCTCTGCTCAAAACCCTTTCGACTTCTCATCTCACTCTGAGTAAAAGCTAAAATATTTACTGACCTATCAGACCATAAACATATTTCTCTGCTACATCATCTCTCTGATATTATACCCTACCTTATTCCATCCTTCTCAGTCCTTTCTATTCCTCTAGCATGCCAATTACTCTCCTCCATTAAAGCTTGTGCAATTGCTGTATCTCTGGCTCAGATGCTCTTCTCTAACTCTTTCTAGAGCAGTATCTAGCATACTTAGTTATTCAATACATAATTATTGACAAAATTAAAGAGTCAGAGAAGACTACCCCAAGGAAGTAACATTTTTATCTAAGATCAGAAAAATAATTAGAAATACATAGATGAAATGGGGGTAGAGGTTAATAAGGAAAAAAAGATCCTGTCAGAGAAATAGCATGAGCAAAGGTAACTGGGCAGGAGTGAACATGTCTTTTGTATGTTTAAGGCATGCTGAGGAGAAGAGCAACAAATAGAGCTGGAGAGAAAAATAAAAGCAAGACTATATAAGGGGATAAAATTGATACACAGAAATGCATGCTCTCATTTTCTGAATATTATTTTTATAAATACATTATCATTTTCCCAAGCAACCAAACATTCAATATTTTAAGTATACTATAGTCTTCCTTTCTCGTTAATTTAATCATCTGGTCCTGTAGATCTGATGATATTTTTTCCATTTACTCTTTTCTTTTTGTTCCTACCAGTGCTTCATTAATTCAGGTTTGCATTTCCTTTTCCTGAACTGTTTTAATAACACTGGTGCTTCACTGCCTCTGAGTTTTCTTCTTTATCTGAAGCACACACAACAGCATCTAGTATATTCTTTATTAAAAAAAAAAAATTCAATTCTGTCTCTTCTAGCTCACTAAATTTTAGCAACTCTCTGTTCTCTACTATACCAACTTAAGATTCATGATCATGGCATTCAAATACTGTCAGCGAACATTCTCAATCTAAATATCTGACGTTCTTCTCTACCATGCCATATGCTCCAACAAAATTAGACTAATAGAATTTCCCAAATGTATCACATATTACATTTATCCAACCATCCATCAAATCACATTTATTGAAAGTGTCTATTCCTTTACTTGCATTGTTTAAAATATTTGAATGCACTCCTCCCCATTTCCATCTGTTCAATTGCTGCCCATTTATCAAGATCTTTCTTAGGTATCTCCTTAGCTACTTATAAGGTCAGCTTGATCACCCTACATGAAAGTAAGTTTCAGTTTTTGATTCCCTGTACTACTTTGTTTACCTTCTCTTGCTATATTATGTTTTGATTTTAATGTTGCTATTTATCGTATTGATTAAATCACTTAGTGAGCATAAAATTATATTGCAAATAAGCTTTCAAAGCAAAAGTAAAACTTCATTTTTACTATTATTATCATCAGTATTAATCTTTTTACTTTACTCCTCCCTACTAGTCTGAAATTTTATCGAAACATAGATTATAATGTACTCATTGTCCCAGTCCCTGAAATAATTATTATAGTAATATGTATACATATATATATAATTTGTGTGTTTTGAATTGAATTGATACTGTCCACATATCCTAGATTGAAATATTAAATATATATGTATTTTAAAACAAAATATATTAATATAACAGAATTACTTATTTCAGAATCTTATTTAATCATCAGAAATGTTTTATATGTTCTAATTATAATACACTTATGAAATCAGGAATAGCTCTTTATAATGAGTTAGCCTTCTTCTCTTCCTATAACACACATAAGAAGTCAAAAGACTTTTATTCAGAAAAGCTAAGCAATGTTTCAAAACAGTTGGTTACTACCTTAAAATAATCTTATAATTACACGGGGAGCTTTTGAAAATCTCAATGCCCAGGACACATGCCAAACTAATTAAATCAGAATCTTTGGGGATGTCACACAGGCATCAGTGTTATTTAAATCATATCTATCAATATATAAAAAGAATAATGTGCATGACAAAGTGGGATGTATTCCAGGTATGCATGACTGGTTTAATATTAGAAAACCAATAAATGTAATTACCATGTTAATAGTCTAAAGAAGAAAAGGCACACAAGCCTATCAATTGATGCAAAACAAGTTATTTGGCAAAATGTAACACCCATTTGAGATAAAAACTGTCATCCAACTAGGAATAGAAGATAACAAACTCAATTGAAAAAAGCATCAACAAAAACAAAAAGACCCACAGTGTAATAATAATTAATGGTAAAATTGGAATGTTTCCTCCTAAAACAAAAAACAAGGAAATTTCTCTCATCACTTCAATATAGTATTGGAAGTCTTAGTCTGTGCAATAAGGCAAAAGTGACTATAAAAAGCATGCAGATTGGAAATAAAATTCTTTCTCTTTCCAGATGACATAATTATCCTAGTGGTAAGTCTCAAGTAATCTATAATAAAATTAGAATGAATTAGTGAGTTCAACAATGATACTAGGTCGACTTGAAAAAAAAACAATTATAATTTAATATATTAGAAAGTAACCAATGTAAATAAAAATTTTAAATGCAATACCATTTAAAACCACTTCAAAATAAAATAGGTATGGACTCTAAAAATTGCATATCCATAAACTTAAAATATAAACACTGAGGAAAGAAATTAAAGTAAACCTACATAAATGGAAAGACATACCATATTTATGAGTTAGAAGACTCAAAATAATAAGGATGTTAATTATCCTGAATTAATCTATGGGTTTAATGCAATTTCTAACCAAAAACCCCAACAACTATTTTTTTTGGAGATATAGACAAGCTGATTCTAAAATTCATATGAAAAAAACAAAGGAAGTAGAATAGCTAAAATAATTTTGAAAAGGAAGAATAAAGTTGAAGGAATCATACTGCCCAATCTTAAGACTATATATGGTCATAGTAATCAAGACAATGTGGTATTAAAGGAGGGACAGACATATTGATCAATGAAACAAAATAAAGAACCTAGAAATAGACCTGATATGCTGATCTGAATTTTGAATAAGATACAAAAACAATTCAAAAGAAGGAGTAGTTTTTCAATAAATTATTTTGAAACAATTGAACTTTCATAGGCAAAAATATGAATCTGATGTAAATTTCACTCTATCTAAAATAATTAACTCAAAATGGGTAAAATGTATAAATTTAAATCATAAAACTATAACGCTTTAAGAAGAAAACATAGGAGAACATCTTTGTGTTTTAGGGTTAGGTGGACAGTTTTTAAACATGACACCAAGAACGTGACCTAAAAAAGAAAAAAAAAATGATAGATTAGATTTCATTGAAAATAAAAATTTTTTATCTATGAAATACTCTGTTAAGTGGACAAAGTTGTCACAGACTGGAAGAAAATATTAGCAAAATAGATAGAAGTCAAAGGACTTAATTTTTGATTATTATTAATATTCTGATGACATTGGTTAACAAAATCCAGTAAGTTTCAAGTGTACAATTCAACAATAATGTGTGTGTGTGTGTGTGTGTATATACATACACACATATATATGTATGTGTGTATACATACATACACACACACACACACACATATTGCATTATATGTTTACCACCCATAGCTAGATTTCTTTTCTATCACCACATATTTGACCCCTTTCACCTTATCTACCTCCCTTCTTCCCTCTCTATCCTCTGGTAACCTCTAGTCTACTGTCCATGTCCATGAGTCTCCGTTTGTTTGTCTGTTGCTTGTTGCTTTTAGATTTATATTCCACATATAAGCGACATCTTCTTTTCATGAAAAAAGTTTTCAACTTTTTCTGTCTTGCTTATTTTGCTTAGCATGATTATTTTGAGGTCCATCCAGGTTGTTGCAAATGGCAGTATTTCATCTCTTCTTATGGCTGAGTAATATTCCATTGTATATATGTACCATAGCTTGTTTATCCAATCATCTATTGTAGGACACTTTGATTGCTTCCATGTAAATAGTTCTGCTATGAACATCAGTATGCATATATCTTTTTCAGATAGATCTTTTTAAGTCTTTGGGGTAAATACCCAGTAGAAGGATTACTGGATCATATGGTAGATCAATTCTTCATTTTTTGAGGAACCTCCATACTGTTTTCCATAATGACTGTACCAATGTGCAGTCCCACCAGCATTGTATGAGGGTTCTTTTTCTCTGTATCCTCTCCAACATTTGAAATTACTTGTCCTGTTTATTATAGCTATTCTAACAGGTGTGAGATGGTATCTCATTGTGATTTCGATTTGCATTTCCCTAACAACAACGTTGAGCATCCTTTCATATGTTTGTTGGCCATTTGTATGTCTTCTTGAGACAAATGTCTGTTTAGGTCCTCTGCCCATTTTTTAATTTGATTGCTTAGTTTTTTGTTGTTATTGAGTTGTACGAGTTCTCTGTATATTTTGGATATTAGGCCCTTATCGGAGGTATAGCTTGCAAATATATTTTCCCATTCAGATTGTCTCTTAACCTTGTTGACAGTTTTTTTTGCTGTGCAGAAGCTTTTTAGTTTTCTATAGTACCATTAATTTAATTTTGCTTGTACTCCCCTCACCTTTGAGGTGTAAAATTCTTGTTAAGTCAAAGATCTATGAGTTTAGTTCCTATGTTTTCTTCTATACAATTTATTGTTTCAGGTCTTATATTCAGGTCCTTAATCCATTTTGAGTTAATATTGGTGTGTGGTAATAGACAATAGTCTAGTTTCATTCTTTTGCATGTGGTTTTCCAGTTTTCTCAGCACCACTTATTGAAGAGGTTTTCCTTTCTCCATTGTATGTTTTTGGCTCCTTTGTTGAATATTATTTACTCATGTAAACATGGGTTTAATCCTGGACTCTCAATTCTGTTCCACTGATCTGGGTGTCAAAGGACTTCTATACAGAATAAAGACTGTATTTCACCCAAAAGAATATGCAGATGTCAAATAAACGTGCAAAAAAAAAAAAAAAGATGTTCAGCATCATAAATCAAATTACAACAAAATTAGAGCCACAATGAGATTCTACACACACCAATCAAAATAAAATAAATATAAAATACCAAATGTTGGCAATGACGCAAAGCAGATAGATCTTACCTCTTACCTTGTGGCAGAAATGAAGAATGGTAAAGCCAGTCTGCAGACTAGTTTGGCAGTTTCTTAGGAGGTTACACATGCACCTGCCATATGACCCACTAATCACTTTTGTGCATACATTTATCTTAGAGAAATGAAAATGTACATCCACCTAAAACTGTATACAGTTGTTCATAACAGTTTTATTTATAATAGACAAATACTAGAAACAACCTAATGACCTTAAATAGGGAAATGAATAAACAAACCGTGATACATAAATACCATTATATGTTACTCAGTTAGATTAAAAAATGAACTATTGTTAGCATACCAAGTAGAATAGAACTAAAGGATATTATGGTGAGTAAAAAAAAAAAAAAAAAGAAAGAAAAAAAAGCCAGCCTCAAAATATTACACATGGGTATGATTCTACATATAATACTTTTAAAATGAAAAAATTACATTGATGGAGAGAAAGCAGCCAGTATTTGGAGTGGAAGTAGATTCTGACTATAAAGGGTAGGTAAAAGGAAGTTTCTTTCTGGCAACAGAACAGATTTGTGTCATGGTTATGATGATAGTGGTTAACTAAATCTTCACACGTGATAAAATTTCATCACACTACACACTAAAAAATGTATGCTTATAAAAATCGGTGAAATATAAGTGAAGTTTGTGCTTTAATTAATAGTGTTATACCAATGTTAATATCCTGGTTCTAAAAATGTACTTTGGCTGTGGATGATGTTATCATTAGGGAAAAGATAGGTGAAAACTACATGAATACTCTTTGCAATTTATTGTGAGTCTTAAACTATCTCCAAATAAAAAGTAAAAACAAAAATGGAGCTCCTACTATGACCAAAGTCAGGTCTCACGTGCTAGAGTATCTTCACCTTCAAGGAGCTTACAATAAAGCAGCACCAGGCCTTTAACTGAAATAGACAATGCAATAGGAGAAACAAGTTTGTGACAGAATTTTAGACATGCCTGCAGAAATCTAAATGTAAGTTTAGGAAATAGATAGAATTAAAGGTCAGAAGAGAGGAGTCATCAGCACAGGGCACAATTTCAAGAGAGAATATGAAAGAAGACCTAGAAAGGTCCCCTCTTAATCGCTGGACCTGTCCTCCTCAATGGCATGACCACAGTGGCTTGGGGTGGGGTCTCCTTCCATAAATGTATTGGTGCTACAGCAGAGGTCATAAAATCAAATGCCAAGAAATAACATAAATTTGTGATTTGAACCCATCATAAAAAGATAGAAAAACAGAAGTGCTCCAGGAGAATGAGAGGAAGCATACCTTGTTCAAAGTCATTAAATCCATATTTTGTGCAAACGCTTTTTTGCGCTAGCCAAATAAAACAAGATTGCAGCCAGATTCTGCCAAGAGCTGCTGATTTGCAATTCTCGTCAAAAGTATGAGTTGACTAGTTTACTAATTTCTGCTTAAATAATGACACTTTCGTGGCTTAATATGTTACCCTTCTAAGATATTTGCATTTTAAAAAAGAGTTTCGTGTGATAAAATATTTTTAGCTCACAGGATTCTTAGACAAAGGAACACTCTATTACAGAGGGACTCTTCAAGGAATGCTCTCTAAATTACACTACAAAGGGAAAACTATGAGAAAAGCCAACCCGTGTTTAAAAGATATGTCCGTATAATACAAAGTGAAAGTGACCTTTGAAATTCTGTTTATTTAATCAAAATCAGTTATTTTTAGCCCTCTTTTATTGATCGACTTGTTAGAAATGCTGTCTAAATATAGCACACCTTCATTGCACATATTAGTTTCTAATATGAAGATTTTCATTTATCTGTTCAGACAATAAGTTAATCAACTAACAAGGGGTTTTGCCACATGGGACACAAATCAGTTTTACAATTATGATTGGAATCAGACACTTCACATATTATGCTAATATTAGTGATTCAGGTGACTGAGTAATTTGTTATAAATTATTTCTGCAAAAATTTATTTCAACACTGATAACAAAACAGAGGCTAGGGATAAGCTAATTTGTTTAAGAAATCAGATTATAGTAAATATTTAATGAGCACCATAATAATGTATATTATATTAAAAAGTCTAGATGCTATGTGAGATGAAACCTGAACGCAAGTGTGCCTTATCAAGAAACTCCTTAATCTGGTTTACAAAGTCCTGCGTGATTTATTCTGTGTCTACATAGCCAAGCATATCTGCTTTTTCTCATCTCCTATATTCTAGCTGTATGATTTTTTTTCTATTGTTTTAATATGGAAAAGCCATTCTAGCTTTAGTGCCTTTACATTAGCTGTTTCTTTTGCTTAAGATGATCATCCTTCAGATTATCCTTCACAAAACTTTATTTAAATTATCTGCATGCATTGACCACTAACTAATTTTTTTTATTTGTATGTTTGTGGTCTCTCCACCCCCCTCTAAGCTTCATGAGTGTTGACAAATAAGTTTTCTGTAGTGGGCTAAATGGTGGCCCCAAATAAGATATGTCCATGTCCTAACCTCTGAAATCTATAAATATAGCCTTATATAGCAAAAGATGTGATCAAGTTAAGAAAATTGAGGGGAAGAGTTTATCCTAGATTATCTGGGTGGGCCCTAAATTCAATCACACTTACCCTTATGAGAAAGAGGCTAACAGCATTTTGAAATACCTACAGAGAAGAAGGTGATGTGGAAGATAGAGGCAGAGATTGGAGAGATGAAACCATAGCCAAGGCATGCCAGCAGCCACTAAAATCTAGAATGGGCAAGGAAGAAATCTCCTCAGAGCCTCCAGAGAAAGTGTGGCCTTGCTGAAAACTCAGTTTTAGACTTCTGGCCTCCAGAGGTGTGAGAAAATAAATTTTTGTTGTCTTAAGCCACACAGAGTGTGGTAATTGGTTATAACAATAGGAGATTAATAATTTACCTTCTTTAAAAAAAAAATCAAAATGTTAAGAGAGAGAGTTGGTAAGAAATAGTTCAAAGACAACAGGAGAGCTCAACGAATGAATGGAAACAACCAAACTCTCTGGAAAGCAATATTAAAAGCAATAAAATTTAAATTTTAAAAATGACTGAAAACACAGATACCAAGGGGACAGATTAAGCAAGTTCCATAAAAAGGACTTATAATGTGAGAACACTTAAATGATTATAGAGATTATGCTTAATATGAAAGATGACAAAGACAATAAAAAAGTGTTTTTGGAGTTCCTGCATAAGAAAAAAAAAAAACAACATTCAAAGATATGTCATATAAAATTTATCTGAGTAAAAAATATAAATTTATCAAAGAACACACCAGTTTCCCCAAAAGTAATATAATATGATTAATAAAGAAATATAAAGCAATAGTTTATAAATTCTAAGTAGAAAAATAAAGTTGGATGGTTATAGAGTTAGCAAAACTAAGTGTTGCCCAAATCAGAGGCAGAAGGAAGTTACATAGTCTCAGAATTCCCTTGCACCACATACAAACTCAGAAAACAAGAAAGTCCTGTGTACAACTCACTGATTCAATGAAAATGGAGCTCGAGAAATGTACATAGTTCAGCTGCTGTTCTAGCATGGAAACAGAGGAGAGACATTTTTAGAAATTCAGGAACCAAAGAAATATAGCATCCATAAGTCCTTATGGGAGTATGATATTTGAGGATGAAGTCCAATTAATCAGTAAATTAATAATAATGATCATAATAATAATAATAATAATACAAACCATTAGGAATGGGAAACAATGAAGTTGTAGGAGAAAATATTGAGAAAACTTTCTTGCAGTAGGGAAGGCCTTTTAAACTATGGCCCAATATCCTGAATCCATAAAAAAGATTGATTTCAGTAATATTAAAATTGAATTTCTGATTGACCAATCAAAAGATAACTTACTTTCTGTGAAAATTATTTGCAATTTTTCAGAGACAAAGCCAAAAATTTTAAATATCAAAGAGCTTCTGGTATTGAGGATAAAATCAATAAACAGGAAAATTCTGAACAGGTGATGCACAAAAAGGCAAAACAACCAGCCCATACACATAAGTAAAGATACTCAACCTTCTTTAAAATAGAAATTGACAGTAAATTTGCACTGATATACCGTATTTCCCCCATCAGTGAAACAAAAATTCAAGAATTTGATAATACTCCCTGTTTATGAGATTTGGGATATTGAGAACTCTGTTGTTGGCAGTGTAAATTTGGGCACACACTATAAAAGACAATTTTCAGTCTCTATCAAAAAAAAAAATACACATACCCTTTGCACTCCAATTTCTCTTTGGGGACTTTATTCTACAGATGTACTTATAGAAAAAGATAATAAAGTAGGTGTACTGCAATATTGTTTGTAAAGGCAAAATATTGAAAACTTCCTATGTGTCCATAGGAACGAAGATACATAAATGAAAGAGGAAACAATGCAGTTATGAAAAATTATGACTCCACATTTACTGATATGTTGAAAATGATAAACATATATATCCCAACATATATTGTGAAATGATAAACATAAGATGAATAAAAATGAGCAAATGCACTATCTTTTGTGAAAAAGGGGAAAAATAAAAATCTATTTTCATATTTGTTAGTACAGTATCTATAAATAGAACTCTAAGAGAATGCATAAGTAACTAGGAACAGTAATCAGTTTAGGAGTTGGTAAGAAATGTGTACATAAGATAAATGATGGAAAGGAGAAGGTTCATTATACTCCTGTTTATATTCTCTCTTTTTTTAAACCATATAAATATAAGGCCTACGCATAAGAATAAAGGAAAAAATGTACTTTCAACACGGGCATAATCAAAGTACAGAAACATTCCTTAGAAGGGGGAGCATTGTTTTTGGTTTCACTTTTATTTTTTTAAAGAGATAGATTTATTTGTGTGTGTGTGTGTGTGGTTTTTTTGTTTGTTTTTGTTTTGTTTTTTAAGAAAATGAGGATTAAGAAATAGGGTGGTGGGACAGAGTCTGGATAAGTTTTGAAACTTCAAAAGCAGTTGTACTAATTTACATTCCTACCAGAATTGAATGAGAGTTCCTATTGCTCTGTACCCAAGACAGCAGTTGATACTGTCCATTTTCTTTTAGATTACAACAGTTCTGTTACTTGTATAGCATAATTTGCATTTCCCTCATGACAAATGATGTTGAACATCTTTTCATATTTTATTTGTAATCTATATATAGTTTCTGGTGAGTTGTCCAGAGTTTGCCCTTTTTTTTTCTTTATTGTGTTGTTTATTTTCTAATTGGTGAGTTTTAAGAATTCCTCGTATTTTTAGATATGAGTTTTTAATAAGATATGTGATTTTCAAATATTTTCTACCAGATTTGGGCTTATGTTTCATTCTATGAACAATATTTTTTTGCAAAGAAGGTGCTTAAATTTTAATAAAGTTTTATTTATCAATTTTTTTCATGGATAATGCTTTTGGTGCATTTAAAAATTCATTGCCAAATCCAAGAGCATGTAGATTTTCTCCTATTTTTTTCTTTATGATTTTTATATTTTATCATTTTAAGTTTAGGTCAATGATTCATTTTGCATTAATTTTTGTGAAAGATATAATGTCTATACCTAGATTTGTTTTTTTTTCACTATTATTCAAAATATACAAAGTAGATATACAGATGGCAAATAAGCATATGAAAAGAACCTTGACATCATGTGTAGTCAGGAAAATAAAAACTAAAACAATGAGATGCCAACTACATATCTGTTAGGTTGCCCAAAATACAGAACATTAACAATACTAGTGAGGATATGGAACAAGATGAACTCTCATTCAATCCTAGAGGGAATGCAAAATGGTGCAGCTATAATGGAAGACAGTTTGGCAATTTCTTACAAAACTAAACATACTCTTACCATATAATCCATCACTCATGATTCTGGGTATTTACCCAAAGGAGTTGAAAACATGTACACACAAAACTTGTAAACGATGTTTCTAGCAGCTTTGTTCATAATTGCCAAAACCCGGAAGCAAGAGATCCTTTGGTAGGTGAATGGATAAACTATGGCCCATGTAGACAATTAAATATTATTCAGTACTAGAAAGAAATGAGCTATCAAGTTTTGACAGTCATAGAATAAATGTAAATATGTATTACTAAGTGAAAGAAACCCATCTGAAAATGTTACTTACTATATGATTCCAATTCTATGACACTCTCGAAAAGGCAAAGCTATGGAGACAGTGACAAAATCAGTGATTGTCAGGGGCTGGAGGAGAGGGAGGTATAAATAGGTGGAGCACAGAGAATTTTTAGGGCAGTAAAACTACTTTGTATAATATTATAATGGTGGATACGTCATCATACATTTGTACAAACATAGAATATACAACACCAGGAATGAACCCTAATGTGAACTATGGACTCGGGTGATAATAATGTGTCAGTATAGGTTCATCAGCTGTAACAAATGCACCACTCTGGTGGCAGCTGTTGATAATGGAGGAGAGTATATGTGTATGGGGGCGGGGTGTGTGTGGGAAATCTCTGTACCTTCTGCTCGATTTTGCTGTGAACCTAAAATTGCTCTAAAAAAGGTCTATTTTTAAAAAACAATATGCTGCTTTAAAAACCCAATTTCCTCCCAAGTACTGTATTTTCTCCTCTGGGATATGTAAGATGCAATTATTTGTCCTATACTTTAGATCGAGTATCCATTATAATCAGAATTTCTGGATCCATAAATTATACTTACATGGCAGATCCTTGAATCTTCACAGAGTTTATCTCCCAGCTTCTGGAGCCTGTGCATCTTACTGGGTCTTCACAGTACTTGCCATTTCTAATTCATCCACTTATCAACATAATATAAATACTATAATGGACAGAAGTGGTGAGCTGGAGAATGTCAGAAGATTAAGTTACCTTTGGAAAGTTAATATAGCTATGGGCAAAACAAGTGTGAAGTGTTGTCAATCTCATGTGATGTTGATTGTTTCTCATAATCCTTCCAAAAAAGATTTGATAAATATCTGTTAGCCAGATCAATAGGACATGTGCCAGAGGCTAAATAATCTACTCTAGTGAAGATACCACATTTGGCACGACATCTTTAATTGGAGCTGCAACTTAGTTTTTTGTATTAGTCCATTGTCATCTGTAATAATCCATCCAATGTTTTTTAGGGGCTAGCTAGACTGCTGAATTATATGGGAATCTGGAGGGGATTAATGACACTTGTTATCTTTAAATATTTGAGGGTGATACTGACTAATCCATTTCTTCAAAAATTTGTTATTGTTTTTTATTTAGTATTATTTTCTGGGGGGAGTGTATAGTTTCAGAGGCTTCCCATGGGCCTTCCCCACTATAATAATTCTCATCACATAGGCAGAGGAATCAATGTTAGGATTTTGCCAAATACCAAGTATATTTGTTCTAGATATATTCAGAGATTAGGGACATGACCACTGGTTTTTTCATAGACTCATTGGATCCACGATGAGCCAGACATGTTACAGGACTTCATTTATAACCTCCACTGTAACACGAGGGGAACGGTGGTGCTTTGTGTCCATAGGTATTAATGCCAATTCAGACCCACACTCAATAATCCTCAAAAAGTGTGGCTATTTTCTTTCTCCATCTATAGTTACTCTACATATAGTTGTCAGTACTCTTGGGAAAGAACTGGAGAAAAAAACTGGAAGAATGAGTACTTAACATACTTGTGATGTTCCTTTGTCCTTCCTCATGGTGACTCAAATTTTAATTCGATCAATGGATTCTGGATTTGAAAACTTCTCAGGTCTGGAGACTGGGAAAGGGATAACAACATTACATTGGTATGGTTGCGCTCATTCTTTATTTCTTTTGATTGTAGAAATTAAATAATGGCCTGGTTAGCTTCTCATACAAGTTACCTCTGAAAAGTATTATATTAATCATCTCTATATATCTATCTCTACAGATTAGGCCTTGTCTGGTACTTCAACCTTTTTGCTCATTGTGATAAATGTGTCCATCTTCCTTTAACAGTAAAATACCACTACTTGGCTTCTTTTATTTCAGCATACTCTCATGCTTATGGCTATCAGGGAGACTGGTTCTGTCACAGCAATTTCTACAGTCAGCCTTGACTTGCAAAGGAGAGACATACCAAGCTTCTCAGTGATGCTAGTGTTTTTCTCACCAGTGCAATCCTCATTGTTTTAGTGAGGGAACTGTGCTTCTTTTTCTTTCTTATTATATAGTTTTTTGGTAGTTTTTCTGATCTTCCATAGAATATTGCTACAGCATACTCATTTCTTTAAGCCAATTCCATGCTTTATTTCTCTGTCACACAATGCTGGCATTTCTACTTCATTTATGCAGGCCATCACTTTTTCAAACTTCCCAAGTGCTGTCCTAGCAATGTGATTAGCACGGTCTCCTAGGGTCCTTGCTGGTGTCTTAAATCATACATCAGAGGAGAATTCTCCATATTGATAAAGTTTCTTACTCAACTTTGTGTTCTGTACCCTTTGTTCTGTCACCTTCAAGATCCAGTTCCATTCATACTCTCTTGGCTCTTATGGTACCTATGAACCACATCCTGCAGCTCCTTTGTCATATAGTCTCTTTTGTTCCTTAGCTGGTTCAACACCTCTCCATTGGGATGATCTCATATTTGACATTTAATATTGGTCTGTTTATCTGGAGGGAAATGAGGGTAGATCCTCGAGGTGTAGGGGCGTAGGTGAAAGCACTGACTTCGAAAACACTTAACTTATTTGAAGCAGGCAAAGCCTCCTTCAAAACAGAACTGCTATCTTCTAACAAAGAGATGTGGGTTACTTCCATTAGCTAAGAGGATTCAGGGAAGAATGGAATTTCGAGGTTCTCAGCTACATCTAATTAATTGTCTTCATTCCAAATATAAGAGGAATATGCCTTCATCATTAGAAACCTGACCTTGGCTTAGGAGACCTGCTGAGGCTGAGAATTAACTTTCTCTGAAGTTCCTCTAGTTTTATGATTAAGTTTTAAACCTAGTCCTCTGCACTGTCTGCCCTCCAGTGGAAAGCAATTAAGTCTTCTTAAATGCTGCCAAGCATCTTTCTGGTATTTAAATTTCTCCCTGGAATGATAATTAATCACCTGAACTTGTCATTATCTCTCTTCAGTTAAAACAAAATGGCTCTAAGTAAAGCCCATCCAATTCATAGTTCTTATACTTACTATTTATCTTATGCCAGTAAGTTCCAGAAATAATTACATAGCCAGAGTGTCCCCTTCCACAAGTACAGCATCCCAGTACACTACTGTAATAATTTTTAAAATGATCAAATGGCAAAGACTGTTTTCTTCTTACCACCAGCAATGAATTCCTCATTGGCAGATAACCTGGGAAAAGTTATAACACAGTTAAAATGAAGCTCTAGAGCTAGGCTAGCCCTTCAGAGTTGCCCCAACTTGATTGAGATAAGGGGACAGGGCTTTTGCATCCTTGCATCATCTAGTCATTGGATATGGTCTCTCCCAGGAAAAGGGTATAATTTTAGAATGGGTTTACCCTGTGGCCAAGGGTAATGTCAAGGGAAGAACTCAACTACGAGCTGAAAGCAGCAGACACTTCTAGTAGCTGGAGAACGTGTAATTTCTAGAGCCTCAATTATCTATTATAGCATACACAGAAAATTTACAAATATATGTATATACCAATAATTGGTGAGTTGTTACATAAAGAATATGCCCATTTAATCGCCATACCTTTTAAGAAATATAGCACTGTAGAACTAGAGGAACCTCCACAAGCCACATGCAGTTACAAACTCCATTTCCACAACACTAATCATTAGCCAACATTTAACGACGTATCTTAGTTTTGGTTGTTTTTAAACTTTACCTAAATTGAATCAAAATAGTATTTTTGTATGGATAACTTCTTTCACTCAATATTATTATTGTGGAAGCTATCCAGTATTTGTGTACATTAATAGTTCTTTAAATGCATATATTACTCTGTGATAGTTCTTCAAATGAATATATAACAATTCATTATTATACCATTAACTGACATTTTAGTTGTTTCCAGTTTTTTACTGTTATCAATAATGCTGCTATGTATGTATTTACACATACACTTTGGTGAAAATATGTATATATGCAACTCTGTTGTGTTTACATGGAAAAGTAAAACTGATGGGCTCTAATAGCTTCCATAGATATCGCCAAAAAGGATTTTTTCTCCAAAGAACTTATGTCAATGTCCACTCCCTCTGGAAGTACCAGTGCTCCAGCTGACTCACATCTTCTCCCACACTTACACTTAGTATAGGCAGGGTTCTTTTGAATTTAAAATTTTTATTTCAACGATTTTTAGTGGTTATGAAATAGTATCTCATTGTAGTTTAATTCACCTAAAATAAAACACCTCCAGGATTTATTTTGATATTTTCACTTAAAATTCAAGACTATAGGACTTTTATTTGATGTCTCTGTTATATCATTATTACCTGATCCTAAAGGACATGAGAATAAAAGAATTTGAATATCCTTAATTGCTCACATGTTTTATCCCATTTTATATGCAAAATAGCCTCAGAACAACAGTACTACTATATGGCTACTATATACCACTATATGGCTACTGAACATATTAATTTTTTAATTTTTCCCTATTGTACCACCCCCCACCCCATCCTTAAAAAAATTTATCAGAGTATATAGTTATTACAAGGATTTTTCTATTTCTTTAAATGCTAATAATTTGATTTGAATGCAAATGCAGTGTTGGTGATTCTGGGGCAACATTCTCAAGTTTGTAGCATACAATCTCATTGTGTAGTTTCAAATACTTCTTTATTATTATTTCAGTAGCTGTTTTATTACCTTGCTTTGGTTTTCGGCTCCATAACTGCTATTATTTTAATTTGAACCTTCTCTTCCTATCTTTAATATTTGTCAGTTTTTTTCTAATTTTTTATTTCTTTCTTTGTTATATTATTTTTTTTAAATTTACTCTTTGATATCTATTTCTCTTAAAATATCACTATTAATTCATCCTTGCGTTTTTCATTTATAATTTTCTAAACAATTATTTTTATTTTTAATTCTTTCTCAAGTACAGATACCTTATTTCTGAATTTTTCTAATTGTTATTTGTTATATTATTCTTTCATGTTTTATATTATTTTTAAATGTTGTTTAGCTTATTTTAAAGGTATATCTCTATGGCATACTTTAATTATAGATTTTTTTTCTTACTCTTTTTCTTGCAGTAATTTTGTATTGTATATTTTTATATAAAATTAGACTCCATTTCAGGATGTAGCACATTTGAAGAAAGCATTGAGAACCTCATATGGCTCCCCCTTCTGTTGTTTTTCTGTAGTGCTAAGATGTATGGCAGCTTATTTTTGGAAATATTCTGGCTCTAGATTTCTCCTTCACTTTGGTTTAGATTTTTTTCCTTTGTCTCCACTGTTCCTGTCATTCTCAAGATTGATTCTACTCCTAGAAGTTGTTCTGCATTCTGAGGCTTTCTCAAAATAGAGCTCTGATGGATCAGTTTTCAAGTTCTCAATGTTAAATATCCATTTTTCATAAAATTTTGATGCATCTGAATATTCCCTTGGGAGACATTGGTAAAGTAGGGTTAATGGATTAAATCTTATGAATATTAAAAATTTTTAAATGTTTTGAATGACATAGAATGTCGAATTTATTTCCAGATATTTTGTGCCAATCTACACTCCCGTCAGCATAAAATAGCAAGTCTCATCTCATGAAATCCATGCAGGGACTAAATGTGTTTTTTCTTGTTTGCCGATTTAATGAAAGGTAGTCTTCACTGTTTTGATTTGCACCGTGACCTCAATCTCTCTCTACAAAAACACGAATAAGTTTATATACCGAAGTAACACAATATGCGTGACTTGTTTCTTTTTAATATTTAAAAAAAAAAAACCACACAGTATATTTGGTTTAAATATTCTAAAGGAATTGTAGGAACTTAAACATTAGATGAGGCATCAAAACCCAGATTGACTATGACCAGCTTTCTCTCATTATCTGTATTAGAATGAAACGATTCCTCCATTCGCATCATTATGTTGTTCTTGCTCCTCTCTACTTGTCCCTTCTCTTTCTGACGATGCTCCTTCATTCTTCTATATAGTTGCAATAGAAACTTTCTTTTTTATGCTACATAATACTTTTTTTACCTAACGTCTGTTCCTTACCACTCACTTAAACCCCAAGACACAAGTATGCTCACAGACACTCACATACACACTCACAGATATCTTATTTTCTCATAGAAATTTTTTTTTTTTTTTTTACTTTTATCTCTGGACACTCCAAAATCATAGAATAGAAGCTGAAATTTCTTCATCCTTCCTATGCTAGACACTGAAATTTCATTTTGCAGGCCAGGAGAAATTAAAAAATACAATGATTTATCTGAAGTAGTAGAAATGGGAGTTTTGAAATTACCTGTTCTACCAGGAAAGCAGGAGGAATGAAATTAGAATTTACTCAGAAAATTCCCAAACACTGTCTTGGTTCCATTTATGCTATGTTGCTGTCAGTATTTAGCAACAACTAATTGAAGTAGAAATTATTATCCTTATTTTAAAGAAGAGGAAACCTAGACTTAGAAACATTAAGTAAACTGCCCAAGGACACAAAGGTATTAAACACCCTTACACATTGATATGTAAGAGCTGAAATATAATCTTAGACCCATCTGACTCCACAGTCTATGCATTTTTATCTCATATTATCAAACCAAAGAGAATATTTTTCTGTAAGGGGTCTCTATTAATGATCCTGTTTGAGTCATGATAAAATAGTGTCATGGATACTGATAAAATAGATAAATAAAACACTATCTTTTAAATGGGATTTTAGCTAACTGCTTTGTAGAAGTAAACATGCTCTTTTTAAATGCCTGTTTCTTCCTATGGGCACACTTCTCTAATCAGCTCCTGTGAATAAGGAGTTTTTAAATACCATTCATGGAGATAATTGACATAGTCTGTAAGCGAGCAGATTTAGAAAACTAAGTCCTGTTTTTTGTTTGCTTTTTTAAACACATAAAATATGTAAGTATTCAGGTTGTGGTCTTTAAGTATTGTTAAAATTACTTACCTTAGTAGAATGAATTTAAACTACATAAAAATCACAGTGATTTATAAAAATAATAATAATTCATGTTTTTTTAAATCTGAGTAAAACATGTCATATTGTGCTTTAGTTTAAATTTGTTCTGCTCTCAAGTCCATGAGTGTTGCCTGTCAGCAGTAGAATAAATGCATTGGGGTGTGTTGAGGTAGGCTGGGTACTTCTGCAAACTGTCTCTTTTCTAGGAGTTTGGTTAACCTTTATGCCCTATCTACTTTTTTCTCCCTTCTTAACACACTCCTCCATTCAGTAAAGCCTTCACTCCTTAAGTAAAGGCCTTATTTAATTTAATAATTTAATTAATTTCAGTTTACATTATTAAGAGAAAGATTTATTTTCATGAAAGAATTTTTCCATATTACAAAGATGGATATATCTAGAGATATGTTACTTAAAATTTTAAACTTTGTTTGTCTATGTTTTATTGATTGCATTCAATAAAGAACAATTTAATAATAGTAAAAGAAATTACTCATGTTTAGACTATATTTTATTTTCATTTTTTAATTTAAAAAAATTTTAGATTAAAGTTGACATGCAATATTATATTAGTTTCAGGTGTACAACACAGTGATTAGACATTTATATACCTAACAAAGTGATTGCTTTGATAAGTCTAGTACTCATCTGACACCATACATAGTTATTATAATATTATTGACCATATTCCCTATATGATACTTTACATTCCCATGACTGTTTTTATTACTGGCAATCTGTACTTAGGAGGGTGACTGGGGGCATTGGTGAGACAAATGTTTTAAAATCAAATCAATAAACAAAAAGAAAAACCAAAAAGCCTACTAGCTTTAATTTTTCTTTCTCTACATTTTGCTTATATAGGTTAGATTATAGACTTCTTTACCTGTTTCTTTCTGAAATTAATTTAAAGTAAATTAAAGTGATCACTTTTTGAATATATTATTGTATTTAATGAGCTAATTCTTTTTCTTCAGCATTTTGATGATAATTATGTCAAAATCTTGTCCACTTGGCATTCTAATGAAAAAAGCAGTAAACCATTAAACAGTCATTGGTCATTCAACCAAAAAATAAAATAATCAGATAGGTATAGGATTGATAGATAGATGATAGATAGATAGAGAGAGAGAGAGAGAGAGAGAGATAGAGTTTCAGAATAATATCTTTTAGTTGGCTTTGATATGGGTGGTTTTCTTTTTTGTGATTTGCTACTTATTTCTATTTTTTATAATATGTATTACTTTGTAGTTAATAAAATACAAAACATCTGTAAAATGCAAAAATGTTTTTCAATAAATGAAAAAAATTGAGAAAGTGATAAAATATCAGAAGATAAAATTAGGGATAATGTAATGGGATAGCTTCAGCATGTCCGTGTTAATTTAACCAGTCAATCATTTCCCAGTACAGTTTGACTGGAGTTGAAGCACCTTAATTAGGAGAGGGCAGAATTGTGTCTCTGATGCTATTCTTGATATTCTTCTCTCATCACCAAAAGATTTTCTGTGGCTTTAACTTCCATTCTCCATTTTCAGGATCTCATTGTTCTGGCCTATAACTAATATCAGAGATTTTCGCTCATACAAAGAATTACTAGTTTCTTTGACTTAGAGAACTGTTCTGTTTCCAGAAAAGAACAACTCTATTTCTATTTACTTGTTTTGGTTTCTAATTTTAATTGCATGAACATTCACTATGTCATGAATTTTTGAGAAGGGAAAACTTATTGTACAATTCCTTTACAAAGTGGATGTACTCTGTCTGACTATAATTACATATAAAAAGTACATTGTGAAATAATCTATTTCATATGTTGAACTTTTCCCATAAAGTTCTGCCCTACTACTCTTTGAACTTTCTTCCTTCACTGATGATGATTTTTTTCCCACTACAGACATTTGTGCAATATTTAGCCCTGAGACTGAATTTATTTTAGCCTTCTGGGATTTTTCTCTTATAGTATCTAATAGCACATTACACCAGGGTTTGGGTTTTCTTGACTTCAAATACCTATTAAAATAATTAAGATAAAAGAATCCTGAAATAATTTATTGGAAACTCTTATTGGACTATTACTACTTAATATTGAATAGGGGCTGATCTGGAAGAGAGTTTCTGTGGGATTTGATAATATAGTCTATTAGTCTAGCAACTCAGTTAATAATAGTTTCTAAAAAATTAAATAGTTGACCATTTTTTTCAGTGCTGATTTTTAGTTTTATTCCAGGCTAATTAAATTGTAACCTATACTACCCATTACTTTTTAAATATATGGACAGGTGTAAGACATATTTTTAGAAATATTCTATGCCCATAAGAATATAATGCATATTAGGCAAATGTGTGTGTATAAATATATATACATATATTCATGTGCGAATTTTTATTATATTACTGAAAATATTCAAAACTTGTGGTTATTTTAATTTCCTTTTCTGATAAATTCTTAAAGATAAGTATTTCAATATTATTAATTTCTCATTATATTGTAGTAGTTTTTCCTTAATGTACTTCTCTAATTGTGTTGTTTTATCTTTTTCATTAGGCACTACCACTTTTTTTAGTGCTTTTGTCCTTAAAATCCACTTTACATGATTTTATTGTTGTCCAAGGAATTACATGATTCATTATTTTTTATGATTTTTTAAACTATAGTGTTCATTTTAAGTTATATATATTATAACTAAGGTGATCATACTTTTGAACTTGAAAGCTCATACTTTGATTTTAATTTTTTTCATGATATGGGAATCATTGATTTAATAGAGGAAATTATCTCATTTAAATATTCTGATGGTTCGTGTATGCATGTTTTTTCTTCTTTCCTAATTGATTACAGTAATCTTCATATTGATATAACATTTTTGATGTTATTTTCATCTTTCCATTGTTTTTTCTGGCTTGAACGCTTTCTTTAGGGCCTCCTTTTCTGAAATAAGTCAATTTAGATAGTTGAGTTTGTTTCTCCATTCAAAAGTATCTTCCCATTATTACTAAATTAAAACTATGTTTCATTATAAAATAAAAATAAATATTCAATATCAATTTTAACAAATTCTACATTATTACATTAAAATAAAATGGGTAGTAGTCTACTTTTCATTTAGCAAATAAAAAGGATGCCCTCATTAAATATTTAGTTATCTCTGTTTCTCTCTTTTCTTTTCCCTCATAAGTATTTTCCCCTGTGCTGTAGTGTGGTACTTGAGAAGTCCTATATTAATCTTTTTTTTTTTCCTCATTGAAAACCTAGTCTTTCCATGTGCAAGCTTGTAACATTTGCTCTTTATTTTTGAATGTAGAAATGTTATCAGAATATACATAGGAAAAATCTGAGTGTGTCTTTTTGTTTGTTTGTTCCTTTCTTTCTTTTTCCATTAACCCCATTAAAACTTTACCATTTTCACTATGAGAACCAGCATTTAGAGAAGATTTATTTCATCTTTCACTATTCTCTTCCAGGAAAAATATTACTTGCATGTTAGTGTTCTTGAATCTGTCCTTGAAGGATCTAGATATACATATATATTTGCTATGAGTCATGGAATTTTTAAAAGTTTGATTGTGAAATCCAGTATTTTGTTCTAGGACATGCTTATTAGGGTTTTGTTTTTAAGTTTATCTGCTGAAATTTAAAATTTAGAAATTATCTTATTTCTCTACATTGTTTTTGTGTCTATGTTTCCTTAAGAGTTCTTAATATCATTCATAGATATTTTCTACTGCTTAAATAGAAGCCAACCATTTTAACATTAAGCTCTATTTTCCTCCCTCATATTCACATAATAGGTGTACTTACTTTTATCCTTATGGATATCATTTCCCAGGGAGGTAAGTTGTCCCAGGTATCTCATGTAGTGGCCACTGGCAGGAAGCATAAGCCAGTTGCAGAGCACAAAAAAGTGAATGGCTTTTCTGTAGGCTTCTTCGTGACAAGTGAATACAGTGTGATCCTGTAAGACACAAAAAGGCAATTTAAGTTCACCTGAATAAGTCCTCTTCAGCGTTTCCATCATCAGCTCAATTACACAGAGCCCAATAGGTTTCGACTTTCCTTTTAAACCATCAAAGCAATGTTCTGACACCTGGAATAGTTGAGAAGTCTGTGGGCCTTCCCCCAGATTCTGCTGCAAAGCTGGAAGCCTTTGACTCACTCACTCAGGTGTTCTGAACCATTTTTCTCTGAGAAGTTGCATGGCCTGAAATGCAGTAAGATTTCCCCCACCTACCTATCTGATTTAGTTTCTGTTTTAAATACTTGTGGCAAGGATTGAAAAGATAGGAGGGCTAAAATATGTGTTTCATATGATCGTACTCACATGTGGAATATAAAACTGAAAGCAACAAATGAGCAAGGCAAACAAAAACTCAGACACAAACAATAGTTTATTGGTTACCAAAGGAAAAGAGGAGAGGGAGAAGGCAGATAAGGGTAAAGGGGGTCAAATATATGATAATAGAAGATTTCAGTTGTAAGCACACAGTTCAATATACATATGACATATTATTGAATCATACACTTGAAACTTGTATAATTTCATTAACCAACGTCACTCCAATAAATTTAATTTAAAAGAGTTTTTAAAAAATATGTTTTTACCTCTTCTCTGAATCATGCTTTGGGTATCTGATTCCTCTTACATACAATAAAGACACTTAACCGCCTGTCTATGGGAAACTAAAAAAAATAGATTATTGCATTTAAGAAGACATACTTGAAACAATGGTCATAATGATGGTGACAATACAGGTACTTTATTGTCAAATAGTCAAAAAAAGATATTGACACAAAAATAACAGTAGAGAACAGACCCTGTAATCCCATTCAGTCATTCATTCATTACTCATTCAATAAAACTGTGCTTCATTCATTATACACTGGGATTTATTTATTTGTTTGTTCGTTTGTTTGCTGGAGATGCAAAGATGAATAAGACAAAATTCCTTCTCTTAAAAGACTCACAATCTAAAAGGTTTGATAACATTAGTTGCAGCAATAGTGTAGTAATGATAATCATCATTTCTTGTGCACCTAGAATAGTCACTGTTCTTTACTAAGTGTTTTGCATGTTTTCTCACACATGCATTATCTCACTTAACGTTCAAAATATTCTATGAGATAGGATTATTGTTATCCTCATTTTACAATTTAGGAAACAAAGGCATTGGGACACTAAGCGACAAGATTACACAACTGATTTAGGTAGGTACTAGAATTCAGATTCAGAATCTAACTCCAGAATCACTGTATTCTAACTCCAGAATTGCTGTATTAGTTACTACGATGTCTAGAATATTTATTAAACCATTAAGTAAACCATTTATTTAAAAATTTATTAAACCATTTATTAAACAGTTTATTAAACCACTAAGTAAAAAATTGGAATAAAGGAGACTTGAAAACTCATCCAAGCAGCACAGGGTAGGTAGGGAAGATCTCTGCTGTGAAACAGACCCATGTAGGTGTCCAGCAACGAGCAACATGATGTTAATCCCACTGGGTTAACTGAGCAGGTTTGTATTGGGAGAGATACACTTCGAAAACAAAATTTGATGGAGGAAAATTTCTTTGTTGGAGAGCAAAGCACAATGAAACAGAAAAAGCATAATACAGAAAATCTTATAGTTTTAGGCAGATAATTAACTTTGAATCCTCAAATATATGGGTAATTAATTTTTTAAAATTCCTTCAGATATACCAATTCTTAAATGCATTTGGAGCGGAAGAAAATACAAAGTAGTATTAATTAAAAGGAGAAAAAAATTCAATCAGATTGAATACTGTGAGTCACTAAAAGTTCCTGATAAGCAAGAGTAAACACACCTCATTTCCATTTTGGTCCAAAAAAAGAAAAGAAAGAAAAAGCATTATTTTAGTTAAATTTGGACACTTAAGGAAATATAGATATAATAATCTAGCAAGTCTTAGGTATGAGTAATAGTTTAGTTTCTATAATTGCCAATAAATTATATTTTTGTTAACTTTTCCAATATGAACTGTCCCTCACATCTTTTCAATCCAATGTGTTACAAAATAAATTGTTGTCAAGCCAAATGGATCCCACAAACCATGTCTATTATAATACATGTTTATAGAAAATCCTGAAATCATTTGTCACTCATTGCTTTTCTTATGGGGAAAATATATTATGAAGGAAATTGTGAGAAAAATGAGCTTTTTTTTGAGAGTGAAGAGAGAATACAAGACTCTCAGGCCTTACATTCAAAATTTTTTATAAGTTCATCCTGAACTCTTTTAATATCTCAATTTTCATTTATGGTGAAAACGAAATCACTTTAACTTGAGTACCCATAACTCCTCACTCTTGTCTTCATTTCTATGCAGTGTCATTAAAAATTACTATGTAGACATTTATGTTATCCATGGACAAAATGGTTTTACTTTTCTCCTTCTAATATTTGTGAAATTTTGTCTTGCCTTAGTGAACAGACTAAGATTTTTAATATAATGTTGAGGAGAAGTTGTAAGAGCAGATAACTTTGTATTATTCCCAATCTTAATATTTTACCAAGAATGATGTTAGGAGTATTTTTTTTTAGTAGGTACTCTTTATTATATGAAAGAAACTCTCATTCAATAAGGAGTTGCTGAGATTTTTAAATTATCTGCTGAGATTTTAAAATTACGAATGAGTGTTGAAGTACATCAACTGCTTTTCTACATCTACTGAAATTTATAGACATGTACACATTTATTCTGTTAATGCAGTGAGTTACATGGGTTGGTTATTTGATGTCTAGCCAATCTTGTATTATTGTACTTTTCTTTAATACATTGTTGAATTTGCTTTGCTAATTTTCAAAATTAATTTTGCCTATATAATCAAGAGTAATATTGGTGTGTAATTTCCTTTATCTGCAATGTCTCTGTAACAAGATTATATTGACTTTGTATGATGAATTGATAATATTCACTTCTGCTTTCTAAAACAAAAATATATAAGATCTGTATAATTTCTTCCCTAAATGTATGACAGAAATTACCAGTGAAGAGATATTGGCCTGGGGTTTTCTTTGTCAGAAGTTTTTAGTTATTAATTAAATTTATTTAATTCTCTACATTTCAATCTGTTTAATAACTACATATTTATTTTGGTAAATGTTTTTTAATAAGATATTTAAAAGTATTACTATATTAATAATTATATTTTATGAGTATATATATGTTCTTTTATTCATTTTGATAAATTGTGTTTTTCAAAAAATTTGTTCATTTTATCCAAATTATCAATTTTATTACCATAAAGTTATTCATAATGTTTTTCTCATTTTCTTTTTATGTCTGTAGAATTTCTTGTGATATGATTTCTTTTATTCCCAATGTTAGTAATTCGTGATTTCTCTGACTCTTTTTTTCTTTTACACATTTTAATAGACGTTTACTGTTTTTAGTAATCATCTCAGAAAATAAACTTTCACTTTGTTAATTTATCTGACCGAAGGTATGTTTTAAATTTTCATTAATTCTGCTTTTATTTTTACTATTTTCTTTCTGTTAATCTCCTTGAAAACTTATTTGAGACTGACATGGTTTTTATTTGTTTTCTTCATTTTTGTTACTTTATTTTTTTTCTGACTTCTTTTGTGTTCATCTATTTTTTTTTTTATTTCCTCTTATTAGTTTGTTAGTTTTTTGTTGTTGTCCTTCATTTGTTTGTATTGGTCATGTTTTTAGAAACATTACTTTACTGATTATCCTAGAAATTACAAAATGTAACTTTAGCTTAAAAGAGCCTACCTTATGTTAGTATTTTAATTATCTCCTGCAATATGAAAACTTTAATATAGTATAACTTCTATTGTCTCCTGCCTTGCCTCTGTGATACAAATTGCCTCTATTAGATATCTTTATGTCTGATATCTCTGTTATGTCTTTTGATTTTTAAATTTTTTTTCTCAGTTTCATTCTGGATATTTTCTGCCTTTTAATTTGCTAAGCCTTTTTTCAGCTATATTCATACTGCCGTTAAAGCTATTCATGTACTTATTTTTATAGCTTCAAAATGGTCATCGGATTATTTTCCTAGATTCCAATTTATAATTGAAGTTACTGATTCATCCAATTTATCCACATTTAGTTCTTTTTTTCCTTTCACATATTAAATGTAGTTAAATTCTTGTTACTAACCACATTATTAGAATCACCTCTGTGTTTACTTCTACTGGCTGCTTTAACTCTTCATCAGTCAAATTTTTCTGCTTCACAACATATCTAGTAGTAAATTTTGATTTATAAAGGACATTGAGGATAATATAATCTAGAATTTATGAATAATGTTATTTTCTTCTGAAGATCTTCCTGATTTCATTGAAGTATGATTTTAGAATTTATTAGGGAAAGTCTATTTCAGTTTTTCCTTTTCTTTAGAGCATAGTCCTTCCTCTTAGGTTTCGCAGCTAGGATAGATGTTCTCTGGAACCTCAACTCAATGCCAAGGCATGCATCCGGGTCTCTCCACTATGGCTGGGCCTGAATGTCAACATGTCTCTAACACTTAGTGACTTTAAAATATCTAATCAGTGCTCAGCTTCCCTTCAACTGTATCCTTTCTCTCTCTTTCTTTCTCATCTCCAATAGTCTTAATCTTTGCATGAACAGTTGGCCAAAGACCTAATAGGAATATTTCACAGGATTTTAGGACTTCTATTCTGCAAATACCTTTTCTCTAGTACTCTGTCCCCTCCTGCCATCTGTCTGTCCTGCCTTAGCAGTATTGAAGTCAATCTTTTTCTTCCATCCTGTGACTGCCTTTCTCTGCACTAAAGTTCAGAAAATTCCTTCGAACAGATCATTGATGTAAATATGGAGCTCATCTAATATATTTGCTTCCCCTCAAGGATTATAACTCAGTCTTAGTTGTTGCGTAGTGCCTACAGAGAGTTCTTTATAACTTTTTACATCTCTTTATTTAGTTCAGCTTACTTTTAACTTTTTAAGATTGGAGGGTAAGTCTGTCATAGCTAGAATCAAAAGGTACCTAGTCATTTAATTATTTAAAAATATTTATCAAAAGACCTAGTTTCTAAGAATCCAGTGATGTACAAAATAGCAGTTTGACTTTCAAAATCTTACGTTTTCATGGAGGAGAAAGGCAACTAGAAAGATATAGCATTGTGTCTGTCAAGGAATTTATGAGCTCATAAAGTACTCTAGAAATTGACTAAAAAATATTTTAAACTCTTCATGTAGCTTAGATTTACTGTCCCGTAATTTTCTACAGAATTGCTTTTGCAACAAGGTATAGTTAAAATATATGGCTCTGAATTTCTGGCGTAAATTATTCATCTCTGAAGCTGTTCATTAAAATATGATGAAAACTTCAGGTATACCATACTTTTTTTCTTAAAAATATAACATATTTCAATGTGCTTTTTGTCTTTACATACACATTTTGAGATTTATGACTATACAATGGTGGGGGATTTTTGTTTGTTTGTTTTTTGTTTTTGTGTTTTGTTTTATTTTGTTTTGTTTATGTCTACAGCACCCAGTCTTCCTAGGTAGTCCCCATCCAAGTACTAATCAGGACTGACCCTGCTTAGCTTCCAAGATCAGAAAAATAGTGTTTTTTTAAAAAAGAAATGTAGAGAAAATAAACTAGTCAAAGTAAGTCTAAATAAACATCTAATTAAAACAAACAATAACAGTATGCATTGATATTAGATAAAATACTAAATAATAGGTTGGGTTTGTTTTTTTTTTTTGCATAAGCAGCTAAAGTTGATTTTTCTTTCAACATACCAAGGAGTTAGCTAGCAGTTAGAACTTCCTAAAACTTTTCATTATAACTTCTCTCTTTTCAGTCAGTTAATGTAGGTTAAATCAGACAGTATAGAATACCTATTCTAGTTATAGACAAGCAGGTTTTAAATGCCCTTCAAAGTGTTGTATTTTATATACTAGAATTTGGTGAGTGACATAAGACTTTTATCATTACCAATACTTTCTAAAGGCAAGATATTTCTCAAATAAG
The DNA here is from genome assembly GCF_014176215.1 of Rousettus aegyptiacus. NCBI lineage: Eukaryota > Metazoa > Chordata > Mammalia > Chiroptera > Pteropodidae > Rousettus > Rousettus aegyptiacus. Next base: position 122,252,623 of record NW_023416284.1, on the reverse strand, counting down.
TTGTAACAAATTAATATAATTATAGTTATGCTTATATTCTTCTTAATGTGGTTTTATATACCAAATTATTTGACATAAATTATAGTAATGCTTCTGGTATTTTGATGTGGTGAAAGGCTTACTATAGAAAGAATGTGAAAGCAAAAAAATAGAGCATTGCAGTTAATTTAGCATTTGTGTTATTTTATTAAGATGTACTGATTTGAGTTATTGCTTTCTGAAGCTTTTACCATATATCTTAGAGTACTTAGAAGACTTTACTTTTCCTGATCCTTTGAAAATATGACCTCCTAGGTAAGACTCAGGCTATCCTGGAATTATAAATTAAATTAGAGTCTTTTAGTTTTCTTTATCCTCCTTAAAGATCAGTCTGGGAAGGAAAATACTAGCCAAGGTTTCTCAGCCTCAGAAGTACTGATATTTCGGATGTAATAATTGCTTGTCGTGATGGATTATCCTACGTCTTCTTGGATGTTGAATAGTATCCCTCCCTTCTACCCACTACATTTCAGTAGTACTTCTCCAACTCAGCATGACAAACAAAAAAGTATCAAGACATTGTCAAATGTCCTTTGGGATGTGGGGAACCTATAAAATTGCTCTCAGTTAAGAACCACTGTTCTAAAGGGAACAACTTAATTCTCATTAGAGACAATGTTACTGGGGAATACATATCCATAGCAGCAAGATGATAGAGAAGAAATGGTACAGAGTATTAATAGGAACAACAGAACAAACCACTAACACATATAGTACTTACTATGTGCTAGGCACTGCTATATGCCTTTTACCTGTGTGAAGTAACTTAATACTTTCAATGAGCTTTCAGTTAGGTAATATTACCTGCATTTATACCTAAGGAAACTGAGGAATAAAAATCTAATTGCTCAATGTCATGCAACTAAGTGGTTTCAATCCTAAACAGCATATTTCCATCATAAGAGTTTGTTTGGTTGCTTGTTTTTAATATATCTTTTATTTAGAATACTTTTTATTTCCAAAATGTTGAAATGATAGTACCATGAGTTCCCACATACCTCATATCAACTTTTTCCTTTTCTTTCTCCTATTGAACATTAGTATGATACATTTATCTAAATAATAAATATTTATACATTACTATGAACAAAACTTCATAGATTATTCTTTCTTTTTTTTTTTTTTTTTTTTTTTTTTTAGTTTTACTTAATGTCCTTTTTCTCCTCCAGAATCTCATCCAGGATCCTACATTACATGTTGTCATCATATCTTCTTGTTTTAGGCTTCTGTAGACTATGACCATTTCTCAGACTTTCTTTGTTGTTTTTTTTTATTTGTTTTGTTTTTGTTTTTTGTTTTTTTTGTGACATTCATAGTGTTGAGGCATGCTAATCAGGTATTCTGTCATCAACTGGAGTTTGTTTGATATTTTTCTCATGAGTATATTGGGGTTATGGGCTTTGGAGATGAAGAGCATAGAGACAAACTGATCTTATCACATAATATCAAGGGTACATGTCATCATCGTGAGTTATCAATGTTAGTGCTAACCTTGCTCACCTGGCTAAGATGGTGTTTGTCAGACTTCCGTGAAGTTACTCTTTTTAATTTGTTTGTTTAAGTCATTCTTTTTAAAGTATAAAATTACTCTTTTTTCTCTCGTTTTACTATAGTACTTTCTGTAAGGAGGTCACTATGTGCGGCCCAAAATTAAAGAGTGAGAAGTTATGCTTTCCCATAAATTTATGTAATTTGTGTACATAAAGTCCTTGGAATTCTTCAACATGTGAGATTAATATCCCAATTCTTTATTTTTTCAATCATTTGGTTATATCAATATAGACTTATGGCTATTTATTTTGTATGTTGTATTACAATTCAGTACTTTACTTTTCATGTTACTCAAACCATTGAGCTTTGGCCATTGAGACTCTTTCAGTTGGCTCCTACTCTTTTTTGACATACTCCCATCAATGTGTGTGTGTGAGTGTGTGTGTGTGTGTGTGTGCGCGCACGCATGTGTATATGTTTTAAGCATTTTCTTAATTTCTGGCATTATAAGATGTTCCCTGTTCAGCTTGTATATCCCCTGCCTTAGCTAGAGTCAGCCATTTTCTCCTGGTTGATTTTATTGGAGAATGGTATTGGAAAACAAGATCTGGGAACTGGGTGTGCTCAATGCTACTGGAGAATCCTTGCTTCTAGGCCATCTCAAGTAACAGAGTAGGGGAATGTATGTATGAATATATGAACACTGTTTTGTGTTGGTCTCAACATATAATAGCAAAGCTATTGGCTCAAAGTGCATGAGACAGTCCCTAGGACTCCTACTACTTGTGGGCAGTCCCCACAGACATTTCTCCAACCAGGACCAGTGTTGTATTTGGACCAGACCTTGTGGTTTTAATGATTGCAAGATGCATCTCAGTAACAAACACCAAGGGACTTTCAAAAAACAAGATTTATTACTCACAGATCCTGGAAGGTATGTGGCATACCCAGATCCACACAGTGAGATAGCAGATAGAGAGGGAGAGAGAGAGAGATTAGGAACCTGGGGTTCTACCTCTATTGAGGTCAAGGATAGGGTGCCTGGAGTTTCATGGGTTCACTCTTTATTGGTGAATTTAAAACAGAAGAATGAGAAGGTAAAAGCAGGTCACTCAAGTGGTCTTTCTAAAACAGAAGCTTTATAGGTGGGGCAGCCTGGCTCTTTATTTAGTTGTGTAACCAGCAACATATTTATTCAAGACGGATGGCTTTAAAATGGATGCCTCAGCAATAAAAGCTTACTGTCAGACACATTCATTATAATCAAAAAAGCTAATTGAAAGATACTTACACTACATATACACATCTATAAATATTTCTATACATATCTGTCTGTATTTATAGTAAGCTTAATGTGAGTTCATATAATGTCTTCATATATAATCCATTCCCTCATGAATCATTCAAAGTTTCTTTCCTTGCTTACATGTAACCTCCCACTTTAACAGTGAAAAACCTGGCTCCAGATATCCTCCATTCATCTACTTAATTATTTAATTCTAATATAAATGTATAATAGTATAAAATCTTAATCTATACTTCTGAAGGAAAAAGTTTATTAACCAAAATACAATTCTTCTATGCAGTTCCTTTACCTTTAGTCATATAGTCTCTACCTATTTTAAAGTTTAATCAGCGAATCTTCCCCTCATGACCCTGAGTAAGTTTATTTTGAATGTTAGTAATATAGTTAAATTATTTTGTTACAGTCTGCATTCCAGTCTCAAAGATTTTTTAAAAATTATATACATTAAGGTTTACCATGTATGCTATAATATTCTATAAGTTTTGACAAATGCATAGTGACATAGTCACCAATACAGTATCATATACAATAGTTTTATCACCCTAAAATGTACCCTTTGTTCTACCAATTCAACTTTCTTCTCACCTCAAGTACCTGGCAACCACTGATCTATTTACTGTCTACAGCTTTACCTTTTCTGGAATACTATATAAATGAAATTATACAATCTGTAACACTTTCAGAATGGTTTCTTTCATTAATAATTACTCATTGAAAATTAATCTGGGTAGTCGTAGAGCTTCAGAGCTCATTTTTTCTTATAGTTGAGTAGTATTCCATTGCATGGTCACATAGACTTTCTCCTAGATTTCCATCAATAAGTTTTATAGTTTACGTTTTTACGATTAAATCTATCATCCATTTTTAAATTAAATTTTATATAAAATGTAAGTTCTGTGTTTAATTCTTTTGCATATAGATATCTAATAATTTCAGCACTATTTTTTGAAAGACTATACTTTCTCCATTGAATTATTTTTGCATATTGTCAGAATAAATGAAATATATTTGTGTTGGTCTGTTTGGGGACTATCTTTTTTTTCATTGATCTGTATGTTTATTCTTTCACTAATACCACTCTCTAGAATAATGAAGCTTTATAGCTTTTTTATCAGTATTTTGCAATTTTACACATAAAGGCACTGTACTTAATTTATAAGATTTTCCCATAAATACTTCATTTTTTGGGTGCTATAGTCAATACTATGCACTTTTTCTTATTTCAAATTCTACTTGTTTATTACTACTACATTGGAAAGGAATAGACATTTATATATTAACCTTTTATCATGTGACCTTGTTATACTCACTTATTATGTCCCTGTTTGTTTTTTTTAATTCTCAACAGTGTTTTACATAGATAATCATGTCATTTGAATAAGTACAGTTTCCCTAGGAAGCATAGCCTATCAGCTAAATATCAGGTGTCTTAGAATTGAACTGGCTAAAGTCAAAGGCCATGGGAGGCTAAAAGTTCTAGACACTATTCTTTAGTCTCATTAAGTGAGGTTTGAAGTGTTAACTCTCCTTACTTTATGAGAAAATTATCTTTGGAGGATATCAATATGTATGTCTGAAAACTTGTGGTGTGTACTTGAGTCAGTGTTAAAGAAGTGCAGATAAATTATAACTAATTTAAAAATAAAAAGTAAAAAATATAATTTTCAAAAAATATTCTTCTTAAAACATATGGTTCAAAGAACAGTTAATAAGACTATTTCTTATGAGCTGACAATAGCTACACAGAAAATGGATGCAAGCCTAGAAGACAAGGCAGCAGAGGTTTTCAGGTTAAAATTGATGTCATTGCAGGCTCCACAGGTAGGTAGACATTGGAGCCAGGTGCTCAGTCCCGAGCGCAGCTTTATAAAAGAGGTCTTGACAAATGGAAACTTGATTGGAACACTGAAATGTGAGTAATGAAGGCCTCTAAAAATATGCCATATAAGGCATTTTGAAAGAAATTTAGGGAGTTTAATCTGTAATAAAATATTTGGCAGGGGAGGAAAATATGCTTGCTATCTTTATGTACTTAAAGGTCTATCAGGTGCAAGAGAAATAAACATTATTTTGAGTAACTATATAGGGAAGGACCAAGAATAATATATATAACTAGAAACAATCACACTTTCAGTGCTCTATGACAACATATAATAGGACTGTTTAACAAAAGAGTGAGCTACTTTCATGGTGATCTCTCCACATGTGATTGAGAGCAAAATGACCACCTTTATTGATGTTGTGGAATATGAATACATTCTAAAGTACCTTTTGGTTGCAGTTAGGATATAATGTTAAAAAGAGAAAAAAGGAGGGCCACTGGGAGGCCAGAGAAAGCCACTGTTGGTGGTATAAACTGCAATGCTGCTAGGAGAAAGGTCATCTGTGGTATCATACTCAGACAATGAAGGAAGACCCTTATCCTCAAGCTCTACTGGGTAAGTAGCTTGTATAACCTTAGAAAACTCCCTTAGTTTCTCAGTTCCTCAGGTTTCTTATTTTTAAACAAAAGAATTGGACTGAATGGTAATTAAAATCCATTTTTCCCCTAAAATTTTGTCAGCGCAATCTACTTAGATTGCAAACCTCTGCCAAAACAACAGTAAAAACTTATTGGCATACTCACGTTAGCTGGCTGTGCATCATGTATAAATCTGTAAAGCCCTTATTATGGCTAGGCACTCAGTACATTTTCCTTTTACTTAGGAGCTCTGCTTGGGAAACTGAGCTGTTATAAAAAATGATCACATCTAAGGAAATGTTTTTTCACATGCAATATAGTGTATTTGGAAGGGAATTTTGTGGGTACTTATTTTAAATCTCTCATTTAGAAAATAAGAAAACTAAGGCAAAAAGTATATTCTGAAGTCAAAAGCTTAAGGAATTTCATTTAGCTGTATTTTAAAATTACCTGAAAGCTGAGCTTTTCTAATAATAAGAATATATTTTACTCTCACCTAGGATACTACCACTTATAAGCAAACTCTTTCCATGCTAAACCCATAATATTTGTGTGTAGTAGAATCATGCTCACTGATATCAAATCTGGCATTCCTTCTGAGGCTCAAGGAACCTCTATGTCCAGCACCTTTGCAGCCAGGCAACCAGTGACAGTGACACTTCACTTCTGGGAAAAGGCAATGAATTCCTGAGTGACTTTGAAGTTCTTTCTTCCCTGAAGAGAAGGGAACTAGCATAGAATTATCATTTTGTATTAGTTTAATGTATTTTTATGGCAAGAAATTCCATGATCAGGGACTAGGCAACTAAGGCTGCCTTAGAAAAAAGCAACTTAGATTATATTACTAATAAAAGAGATGAATGCCTAAAGAAGTTTTTATTAGTCCTTAAGCATATAGCCTGTGGAGATGTCAACATCCCTATATTTTTGGTATCTGAGCAGATTCACTAGTTTAATTGATGTGGAGTTTCCCTTCTTCACTTGCTGCTTCACCCAATTTTTTAAAATTACATTTTACTATTTTCACTCATTGTGATAGTTATCAGGCATAGCCACAGCTCTTAATTTTGCCAAAGAAAGTGAGAGAAAATGCTGCGTATCATTTCTGGGCTTTCAGAACAACCATATGATTTATTTCCTATCTTTTTTCCTGACTTGGTGATTTTGGAAGCATATGTCAAAGTGGAGCCTCCATCAGCCTGGGTCCCTGTGAGACTAAGTAGCACAGTCTGCCTCCAAAACATTAGACATGTTACATGAGCGAGAAATAAATGTTGATTGATAAGCCTCTCAGATTTTAGAGTTGTTCGTTACCACAGCATAACCTAGACTATCCTGAACAATGTGTATTCAGGTATATTCAGGCACAGTAGACCATTCTTCAGATAAAACTACCTAAGTTAACTCCCATTATTTTTTTTCCCAAGCATATCATAGCCTCTCAAAAAATAAGAATTGTATTTTTTTCTTTTTATTATTTCTTACTGCCCAATGTAGAGCTTAACATTTTGTACATTAATAATGATAACAATTATTATTATTAAATGGCATTGATAACTGAGTGGCTATGTTATGGGTATACCAAGTGATTCTAGACATGAATATCAAACTAAGTGATGTTAAACGCCTGTCAGTAAAAGCAAGGGATCATCTCTGGGGAAGAGGGGAATTGTCAGTCCAGATTTAGCACTCTGAGGGAATGGATTCAATTTATAAATTCAAGAGAATTCCAGGAGAGTAATTCAATTCCAGTGGAAGAGTTTCAGATACACTTGAAAATAGGAATGGCTAAACTAGAGCCCATAAACTGGTGACAAGGATTTTAAAATGGACACATTTAGGCAAAGTGAGAAGAGATTTTACACATGCACACACACACACAGACACACACGCCCAATTATCATTATGTAAATAATGAAAACTTCCTATCTAAATTATATCACAGCAATAGTTGCTTTGAAAATTTTACCCATTGATGGCTTTGCGGAAAATGTAATTGCTTTAAATTAGTTCAAATTGTATTTGATAACGTCTCAATGGCAACTTAAACGTTTTGTTCAAGTAATATTTTTTATTAAACATAGTTCTACATTTTCCTTCAGGGATATATTTGACATTGAAAAACTGAACCAATACACATATTCAGTCCCCTTCTATAGCTAGAATCTGCAAGCTCCCAAGGATATAAAAAAATGAGAAGAACTGACCATGTAATCACAGAATGGCATTTGTTCTAATGCAATCCATCCAGACTATACTGAAATCTTCAAAAATAAATAAAGTCATTTCTGGAATATATGGCAGTATACTTTTAGCTTAAGTTATAAAGATTCTAAAATAAAACAGTAAAATTAACTTAGTTCAAAAACAAACATTCGGATACAGAGTATTAAAGAATGGATATCACATCTCTGAGGAACTTAAAATCAGGCAGAGAACAGAAAGACCATAGGAGGTGGATATGCAGTGCTATGAATACAGAGAAGTGGGAGCAAATGTGGTTATGAGGTGGGATAGGGAAAAGAGGACAAAACAGATAAAACTAAGATTTTGTGCTATCGGTTCATTGGTCAGCAATTTAATGCACAACTCTTAGATTCTGACTGTACTAACAAACATCTATAATCCAAACATTGTGAAATGAGAATAGAAAACAAAAAATGGTTTCCATAGTGCAGTCTTCTAACAATGATATAATCTTGGAGATGTCCGACACTAAAATGGGATCATAATTATCAGGGCTCTTTTGAGTCTCTATTTTTTGGAATAAGAGACCTCCTGGAGAAAATTATATCACATTGCATAGTTTCTGACATGAAGAAACATAAATAAGTTATGCAATAGGAAACTAGAGGAAAAAAGCTGGGTTTGAGTTTTTTTTACTCAAGAAAACACAAAATGTTTCCTTAGTCCATCAAGATTGAAAAGATACGCTGTACATCTATGACAATAATTTAATTATGTGTTTCAAATATTACATAAAAATTAGGTAGACAGAATTAGCAAAAATATGAGCAGAAGTTGAGAACCATGTATTGCAGCCTACGAATTTAGAAATGAGGAAAATTAATTTTTATTTTAAAAGATAAAATAAGCATAAAGGAGATGAAATCATGAATGCTAACAAAAGAGAAAATGTTTTTTAATGCTTAAGGACCATCGAATGAATAAAAGGTACATGAACATGTATAAATGGAAGTGTAGGACAAGGAGATAATAGCTAATCAAGAATGGTCCAGGGAGCAAACAATAAATTGAAGTATGCTTTGTGGGTCTGGCCCTGTTAGAGAATAAGGCATAAGGAGGCTGAGGCCATTAAACATTCAAAATTACAAGAATTAAAAATGCATAGAGACCCTCTTTATTCTCGTTCCACGCTTACCAACAATGCTTCTTTTAATCTGACTTCATATGAGCTGCCTTTAAAGAGATTCTCAATCGAGTCACTATACGACAGTTATATTTCTTGACAGTTACTTTTCTCGTTGTAATGTCATGTCATCTTTTTTAAACTTCTAGAAATATTTCATATCCCATGCAATGCTCACATCAAGATAGTTATCATTCAATGATTAAATGTAGGGAGGCTTGTAACTTATGCTCATTAAAAATATAATAACATTTCTCTAACATGTGCGCAAAAGACACAAAAATGGAAAATTGGCAGCCACCTCAACCGAACTGCAGCCCATTTTGATATCTTCTGTTAACTAGAGGGACAAGGAGAAAATGTTATGGTAGTAAAGAGGCACTTTATCTAGGAGATGGTAAACACAGGACATAAAAGCTATTGATTCTTACTTTGATGCTTATACCAGAAGTGAGTGTTTGAAAAGTAAATGTGTTGGAGTCCTGAAACTCCTCTCGGTATCCCATTACACCTGTATTCAAAGTTTATTTCAAGCTCTGATGTACAAATAAAACACTTGAGTCCTCTGTGATCACAGAGAGAACAAAAATGTGGGTTGTGACCAGAGCCTCCCTACCAGGGAGTGGGTTGAGAGCCATGCAGTTTCTTCATTCTTCCATCATTCAGCTCCACCCTTGGACAGCCCAGCCTGTTGTGCATCTGATACAAAACCTGAGGCTGTACTCCTGCGAAACCATTGCTATTTTCTGAACCGAGGGCTCTAAGAACGATTTTCGTCAGGGAAATGGCTTTGTCTAGCAAAATTAAAAATGCCCTGGGAAGCACAAGGTGGAGTGGAAAGTTTAGAAAGGATGCTTCATTTCTGCTTTATTGGTCTGTGGGCAGCTGTTGCCATTCTCAGGGCCGTTAGGCATGGCAGTGGTGTCAGGAAGTCTAAATGTGTCCTGAAGTGGTAACCCTCCTTTTTGGCTTGCCTCACCTCTCCTCAGTCTCTGGTCTTGGGGTAATTTCCCAAAATGCTCAATATGTTTTATTTGGTTAGATGTAAAATGTGAACAACATGTAATCAGTATTGTAAAAACAATAATGATTTTAAATAATTTGAAAGCATTGAGTTCTAGAGAATTAAGTTTTAGAGAACTGTAAATCCGTTACTAATAAACTGAACCTCAGTTTATTATAGCTTCAGAGTGAGGAGGGCCCTTTGATAGCCTCTTAGTTCAAACTTCTCATTTAGCAGGTGAGGAAATAGATCTTTAAAGAGAAGGTAGGAAAAAAGGAAGCTAATTTATCATTGTTTATATTAAATTTAAGTGGCTAGTAAAATGCCTAGTGAGAAATATAAACAGGGCATCATAGTCACAGGGCCAGGCTTCCCTCTCTTTCTATATTTTCTGAGATATTATGGCTCTGATAAAGATCACACATTTCTGCCACCAAAAAAAGATTGTATTTCTTTGTTATATATTGGTAACAAGGAGGTTAAAACAACATCACTCCTGAATTTTCCACTGAATACTTACTTTCTCTTCAGGGTTACAAATGTGGCTCTGTAGCAGTCTTACCTCTTCTATGGCTACTCTTCACTCTTTGAGAAATTGCTCTCCAGATTTATAGACACAGTTTTTTGTAGAAACTTCCATCCTCTATATGAATGTCAGTGAAGTGTGACTGTAAAGCAAGCTGGGAAAATCATCATCTTGGGCTGTCATATAAAGCAGAATCCTTGGCAATATTCATAACCTCTAGTTCTAAACCTAGTTTCCTAAACTAATTCATACTTAACACTTTTCCTCTCATAATGGAGTTTGCTTATCATGTTATTAGCATAGAAGTGCTAGATCCTTTACTTTTTTATTCACATGTCCTCACACTTGTAATTGTTTCCTTAGTCCTGTGAGGAGCAATACAAACCCATTGCTGAGCCAGATATCTCTAAATGGTTACTCCATAAAGAGCCATCTAAAATTTGCAATTGCATTTCTTAAGAACTTCATTAATTTCTTGGCCAGGGGCCATTTTTATCTCCAGCCTCTGGAGAGGGTGGAAAGAAAATTTTGCTTATTTTTTGGCTCCTCTATGCCCACAGAAGGTAAATTGCTCAGAAATCCAGGATCAATCAACTACAATGAAAGCTCACACAATGTCCAAAGTGTAGGCACAAATTACTATTTATTAGCATATTTGTACAAATTTATGTCTTTAAATGAAGTACGACGTGGTGATAATTAGTGACCTATCATGACATTCTTTAAAGGTTTCTCTATGTAGTCCCCCAACAGAAGATAAAGCAGTTACAGGAGAATATTTTGTATATATTTTTCTTATCTTCTCAAGAAGAAAGCAAGTACTTTGAAAAGAGGAGGTATGCTTTAATCTATTTTTGTGTAGTACATAATACTTATACAGTATTGGACACATCACAGGTAACCAGTAAGCATTAGTTAGATGACCTTTAATTCTGCATTTTGTATTATACAAAAAATTACAAGGCATAGTCTCTCTCTGGGCTGATATAAGTATATAGCCAGGTTCTTTTATATCCTGAGAGAGACTGCACGGATAATCCTTTCAGGACTAATGGACATCGCTACACTGTAACAGTCCCATGTGGTCTGCCGGCAACCCTAAAAAGGTAACTTCAGCTCTAAATAATATTAGAGACAGCTTTATCATACTCTTTTTGTTGTTGTTGTTCTAGAATATTTTGCAACCATTTTTACACATTACTTTGGAAATTTTTACACTCTAAGTTTCCCTTGTAATATGCCTATAATTTTTCAGAAGTCACTATGACTAAACAAGGATACATGTAAGCAAGAAAAGTTACTACAAATACACTTCATCATTAATTCAGAATTTTTATTGATGCTCTGTGATGTATTTTTCAGGAAATTTGGTATATATCAAAAACAGAACAGATATCTCTGTCATCATTGAATTTTTATTCTAATGGAAGGAATTTATTTTTTAGGTGCAGTTAAATTTTGATGAATATTAACCAATTATTATAGAATACAAAATGTTAATCATTTTTGCAGATGTTTAGTTAAATATTTATTAAATTCAGTTATGCAGTTTTAGCATTTTAAGGCATGTACATACACATGTATATATGCATACATGCACACACTATATATTTATAGTCAATTCGAATTATCTAAATATAAATTATAGTATACATAATTTTATACATAAAATTTATATTTACACGAATATATATTATTTATATACTTACATATATAACATGGATATAATATCCTTTTATCTTTTTTTGGGCCCATGAAAAGCCCAAAGTTTCTAGACATTCTTTCTAGTTTATAAAAATGATAAAATGATTCTGATTTTAGTTCAATGTCTTGAATTAGAGAAATACAGTTTGGCTTAATATTAAAATTAGTTAATAAAATACAATGAAGAAAGAATTCTAGACTGGAGTAATGACTGTTACAGAAGGAAAAACACTTGTATACTTCTTCCTTATTACTCAGCAGAATACTTCTCTTCTGGCACTTCTGGTCACCACATGTGGGATTTTACCCCTACACAAAGCAATTTTCTGTGACACTAACAGGATGTACTACAGTTAATTCAATTCTGACACTAACCAGAGTTACTGCAGACCCCACAACTTAAGGACTACTCCCACAAGACTTTTACCTACTTCAGGCACCAATTGTAAGTAGTTAAGTCCCCAGGCCACCCACTCTGCTCGACTTGGCTACAAACTGGAGGTTCCCATGCCTCCCCTCCTTGGATTTGATAATTTGCTGGAACAGCTCACAGAGCTCAGAAAACACTTACTTACTTTTATATAATAAAAGGTATGATAAAAGACACAGGTGAACAGCCATATGAAGAACTACATAGGGCAATCTCTGAATGCAGGCTTTTCTGTCGGGATGTACCACCCTCCGGGTATGTAGCTACATTCACCAACCTGGAAGCTCCTCAAAACCTGTAGTATTGGGATTTTTATGGAGTCTTCATCATGAAGACATGACCCATTATTAACCCAATCTCTAGCTCCTCTTTCCTTTTTGGAGGATAGAGGATGAGTCTGAAAGTTCCAAGTTTTTAATCATGGTTTGGTCTTTTTGGTTGCCAGCCCTGATCCAGAATCCCACCAAGAGTCACCCAATTCAAACAAAAGACATTTCTATCATCTAGGAAATTTTAAGGGATTTAGGAGCTTGGCATCAGATGTTCTTATCACTCAGAAAATTGTAAAGGATTTAGGAGCTTTGTGTCAGGAACTGGGGCCAAAGACTATTTACAAGAGTTTTAAGAGCTTTGTTTCAGTGTGGGGATAGGGAGCAATATAGATATTTCTTATTATTTCACACTATGATGTTACAAAGCTTTAGTACCAACATGATAACAATACAACAATATAATTCACATTAATATTTCCATTAAGAACTAAAGCATTCAAACATTAAGGACATTTTGATGTTAATTAAATTGTGACATTTGGGTATAAATATATCTTTCACTATTTTTAAAAAGAGGAAAAACCCACACTAAAACTTAATTTCTTTTGCCACCTACTAAATTAAGATATGGATACAGAAGCAGTTATATTTGCTATTGTAACAAAGCACATTTTTAAGCTTAATATATTGGCAAATACTTGTCCATGTGAAATGTATTCTTCACTTTGATCTTTCCAAGACCTACAAAAAGAATTACAATCATTTTTTGTCATGGCGTTGCTTTCTGGTAACCTTTTTGGAGGTAGAACATGACAGCCACAGCTTCATTCCTTGTTGCCTGAAGTCACAATAAATTGTGTAGACATGTTCCAGGGTTAAATGTCTCCTATAAAGTAACTGACAGTGTTCCTGTAACTGACATTCCTAATACCAGATATAATCCCCTCACTTCAGAGAAGTAATTGTAGCATTCAATGTGTTTCTGTAGAGAATTTATACTTTTCAAGAACTGAAACTCTCTTAAGACTTTCTATATGACTGAATCTCAAACATCATATTTTAGATTTCGCCTTACACCTGAGAAAGAGAATGAAGCAGAACAACAGATCCACAGAACACAAAGGATCAACTGTCTCATTAAAGAGTAATCAAGAGAAAAGAGCACCAGAAAGACAGTAAAACTGAAGTTTCCAACTCCTAGAAATGCTATTCTACCTTCTTGTCAGCGTTTGGCTACATCACACCTCTGTATTTCATCAAAATATAAAATAAATAAACAAACCTACTGTGGTTTTTCCTTGAGGGCTTTGAAGAAGCAAATAGCCATGTGTGGGAGGTCCATATGGCAAGAAACAGATCAGCCTCCAGTTGATAGCCAGAATGAAATGGAAGCCCTCAATTCAACCTTCAAAAAACTGAATATTGCCACCAACCACATGAGTTTGGAAGTGGATCCTTCCCCAGTCAAACCTTCAGGTGAGAACTTAACCGTTGCTGACACCATGATTGTAAAATTTCTGAGGGCCCAGTGAAGCTGTGCCTGCCATCCTGACCCACAGAAACTGTGAGGTTATACATGCATTGTTTTAAGTAGCTAGGTTCGTAGTGATATTGTTATGTAGTAATAGATAACTAATATGTTGTTATTAACTATATTTCAGATGATGTGCTAAAATAAATGAACAGAAGAAAATAAATGTGGTCTGTAATTTAAGAGACTTCAAACTTGTTTTCTATGCAAATATTTAAGAACAGTATGAGTTCTACAATTTTGTTAGTATAAAGATATAGTGGGAAAAAAAACAGATAAAAATGGATTATTTGTCTGCAGATTGAGGATGTCTTCAAAGAGAAAGTAGGTCTTGAAGAATAAATTAGTTCAATGGACAGAGAAGACTGAGAAAAACCTTTGGGCTGTATGTCAAATAAAGATGAACTGACATGAGACTAATTTTTCCTTTAAATAGAAGAGAACCACCAAGTGATAAGTAGTTTTGTCTTTATGAAAGGGTATTTGTGGTGACAGGGAATAGGAAATTGTATCATGTGATGAAAAACACCATTTCATAAAATCAGCATGACTCACATTTTTTATCATTTTTTTCTCTTTTTTTTAGCCTTCCTTCATAGCTGCCAACTACCAAACACTCATGTGTGTGAATACACATACATACATACACAACTCTACTTTCTGAATATACATAAGAATACAAAGCATCAGTTTTCCAAAGGATGATTTCAATGCCTAGGATGGGTAGGCTATGTAATAATTGGGAAATGTGGCAGGACATAAGGGTAGGATAAGAATGCTTCTTTCTTTCTGTCCAGAAACTTGAAATCAACCTACAGAAATTAGAAGTCCACTTTTTGATAACTAATTAGAAAGTATTTCCCAATCTACCAATGTTCTATATCTACATATTTCTGACACTGCCACAACTTTATTAAAGGAAACAAAATTGGAAGCCCATATTAGATTGAGATTGGAAAACCAATCCTCTTAGCTTCATCAATAGAAACTCTCTAATATTAATGAAGGAGTAGAATTTATTTACGTTCTTTTTTTGTTCAGACTTTTGTTTTAATACACAAGCTTTGTCTAATGAAAATTTTTATTTACAGAGGAGTAAGTTTCCTATAAGTGTCCTCTTCTAATATACCATACTCAGCCTTGACTATCAAACCAAGAATACACTTTAAGGCAAAATACTGATCCTTTTGTCTTAAAGTTTTTTTGGTTGAACATTTGATGATCTTTTAATCAATATACACTTGTCATTTATGCTTTAACTTTAAGGAATTACATTTTTAAGCAATTCATTCACCAAATTCATAGGGAGATGAATTATATTATTTATATATTTTACTCTGGTTCATAATAAAACACAATTTGAAACATGTTTATGTAGGCACTTAAAGGAAATTATTAAAAATTAGTTTTTAACCTAGAGTCTATGGATATACTCTCTTGTCAGCCTTTCTTAAAATAAGTTAAGAATCCAAGTGTGGTTTTATCACTGGAGAAAACATACAAAGAAACTCTGCTCTTGCAGTTTCATCTGGGTAACATTTCACTACATCCCCTTTTGTCCATGTGGAGCATGTTATCAACTAGTTTCCTGCTTTAGCAAACAATGGTATATTTGTTCAATTTTTAACAAACCTTTTTCTATTAGGACTGCACACTCTAGCAGTCATGATTCTACTCATCGCTTTGTCTGCTGCCTTGGCTACAGCTGACTGGACCAATGTGGACACATGCTCCAAGTTGGTATAATTATATATATTTTTTAAACCTGGAAGTTGATATAGAGACTAAGAGATTTGTAACAAGTCTGCTTAGATCAACAAAAGGAATTAAACGTGAACTCAGGAAGCCAGTATTCTGATATGTACATGAATGAGTGAATAAGTAGTCAAGAAAATAAAAATGATTCAGACAAAGAGATGAAAAGATGAGAGATAGAAAAGGATGACTATCTAGGTTTCTGGTGACCTTCCAGTTACTAGTTCTAGTCATGACTCTAGTTACAAGGATCACCTGCCTTTGGTTTCCATGAAATAACTAAAATTTCATTAATTAAATATATTTAATTGTTTTTGCCTAAGTAATTTCAGTAACTTTCTGTTACTTATAATTCAGTCATGACTAAGACATTTCCTAGGTTTCTTTCACATGAAAAGAATAATTTTTAAAAAATTAAACAGAGGACTCAATGTATATTACTATTATAGATAGATGATGGATAGATATAGATAAAGATATGTAAGCTTACTCTCTCACCTACTGAATTAATTTTACCCCTTCAACCAAATATGTTACCTCTCTTTCCCATTTTTGTGCCTCCACAAACAGTATTTTGTTTCAGTATCTAATTGTAGATAAAAATATTATATAGCGCATGTTTTAAGACAAAGGTCTGTACCACAATGCTGGAAATACCCCTGAGTTATCAACATTCTGTCAATGAACAGTTTTCTGGTAACTTTTACTTAAATAGCTATTCTTTTATCTTCTTTCGTCAAGATCACAACCTTCAGGTTGATAATATCTATATGTGATTCTACATGTACACCTACACTGATAACTTAGTTTGTATCTATATCTATACTGATACCTATTTCTGTATCAGAAATTTCATAGAAATTGATATAATTCTTGCTAAAATGCAGATGCATTAGGCAAATAACATTCCCCTGATATAATAATTTTAAGAAAGGGGAGCGAGTGTCGGTTTATTATAACATGTACTTAGGTAAAGTTTATCTTCATAGTTTTCATTTCTGGATCTTCTCTTTGTTGTTGTTACTTCCTCTCTCCTCCATTTCACTACAGATGTCTTCATGAATTTATAGGCTTTCCACAGATGCCCTACAAACCCTACAAAATAGATTGTGATCTATTCTTTCTCCAGCAAGTTCAGTCCTAGTAGGAGAATAGGTGAGTGGTTGGTCAAATACTCACTGTCAGACATGAACATCATAGCTTCACACACAGGGACATTACAAAGAGGAAACGGCACTTTTCTTCAGCAGTCTTGATTTCTGGAGAGATAGTGTGGAGCTATGGCAATGATTAGTGTATGTCAGTACAGCCTATGATGATTGCATTCAGACAGGGAGGTCCATGGTGTGTGAGCAGAGACCAGCTTTGCCAAAATTCATTAAAACACCTGGACTTTCTTTAAGGATTCTTTTTGAATACAAACGTATTTCCCCATTTTGCAGCCTCAAAACTTCATAATACTTTCATCATTTGCCCTAAGCTTACTGCAAGGGCTTCCTAATACATGCTCTTGCTTTCAGTTATTCTTTTTCTTGGATTTATTAGGCAGCACATTGTCTAATTAATCTTCTCTAAATCTTATATCTTAATATCTACTAGTACTTTATATACAACCTAAGCTCTTATTAAAGTAAAGAATTTTACCTTAACTATAAAATGTTCTATCATCTAACCCATGTTATTTTTGTAATTGTTTTTTCTACTCTCTACACAGCTATTCCAGAAATTTTGCCATGCTAGTTACATTTCTCCCATATTTCACCCAGCCAGAAATTCTATATCACATTTATCTGATGACCCTCAATTTTTGCTACTTAGTATTTATCACTGTATATTAAGTGCTTTTCATATATTATGTCATTTACTCATATAAAGCCCTAGGCAACGTGCATTATAGTTCACATTTTTCAAGTGAGAACAGAAATATTTTACCCAAGGTCATACAATGAATTATGATGGGTTCAGATATGAAGAATATTTGTCTGCTCCAGAAACTACATTCTTAATGATTATCCCCAAAGATTTGCCTTCATTTCTCTGTGATCTTTTTTTATAACTTAAATTGAACTGGTTTCTATTTCAGCAATGTTTACCATATATTCATCGACTTTTCTATATTGACTTAGGATAGCCATGACAAAGAGAGAATTCTGAGATGTCCTCAATTAAATTATAGCAGGCCCAAGGGTACAAGAAAGAGAAAAGAAAGTTTAATCAGTTAACAACTTCTGGGCAAAACTAACAAAAGACTGCTTACATTACTGAATGTATGTTGAAACTTTGAATTAACTTCCAGGCAGCTCTTTCTGAGGTTATCTGGAGAAAGGCCAGGAGCCATAAACCACAAGATGCCTTGGCTTCTTGTTTAGGATGAACTTTCCAGATTTTTGTCCAGGACCAATCCAAAGGAGCAAACACTTCTTAATTATCGACTATGCACCTATTCTAGAACTAGCCCTGCTTCACCTCTTCCACCCTCTTTATCTATAACCAATGTAAATTCTTTCCAAACAACTTACATCTTTTTTCTCCACACTATTTGCATAAAAGAGTCTCTCAACTCCAGGACAAGGGACATGTCTTCTCCATCTAGCTCTGCTGCTGGTGGTGTAGACTTCATGCCCCAGGACCCAGTCCTTTACTGGCTAGCATTCGGCTTGATAAATCCTCTCTTTTTAAAAAGCTTTTGCGATGAAAGTTAATGTTTAATAGCCGTGATCATCCAAAATGGATTTGAGACGCTACTGTGGGAATCATACGTTCATTTCTGGATGAGTTCCACAACTCATTAGGTTGGCAGGGAGACGCAATAATGAGGAAAATATTCCTGTCTTCTAGTAGCTTAGTGCAGCAGAGACTATATACACCTGAAAAAAACATTTATCTTTAAGTTTTATAATTTGGGATAAATTATGAGACCAGTTAATAGTGGAGGAGTGGGCTGTGCTAGGCAGAATCAAGGAGACCTCTTACCCAACCCTCTCTCCTGGCTCCAAGTAGGTTAGTAAGATAAGAACTAAGTATATTTTAATGCCTAAAGACTATCCTGAGATTAAATGAAACAATGTATAGGAAGCTTCTATCTTGGCAAAAGGCAGTTCAATGTGTCTGTAAATAGGGGAGAAACCTAGAATTCATTTTGGGAAACTGTTTTTTTTACTAGCTTAATCATGATTAGTATGCAACTATAGATATAATTTGTATTCTATTGCTGGGCTATAGTAACTAGCAAATAAGCATAATTGATGTCACAAGTAATAATGGCTTGCTCTTGTGATTGACATATATCTTTGCTAACCTGCAATTTGTACAGGGAAAACAGTCACCATATTCATAAACATGTGGGCAGTACAATTTTATAATAGGCTGGATGCTTTAAAATTAAAGTGGAAAGATTCTCTCAATTTTAAAAGTGATAATTCAATAGGGTTCACAATGCCTGTTAACAATAGCATTTACTGTGCAACACCCACTCTGTCCTTGGTGTCATATTAAATGTGATATATCAAAAGAGCAATCCGCTTCCGCCCTTAGGAAATTTTCACCTCAATAAGGCAAAACCATTATACAAATCCTTTCCCCCTCTGCAAAATGCATTAGATGAAACTGACAAATATATTTGCAGTTGTCATACATTGACTCATTTGTTTGTGGACATAAGATAATCTCCAGAGTGATACCCATCTCACATGAGTTTGTCACTTGAATATATGAGAAAGGGTGGGATTGGCTTCACAAGTATAAAGGAAACAGTTATGAACAGAATCAAAGAATGGGCCATCTAAAAAGCCCAGGAAGAAAGTCGGAAGAAGCATAGGATTGAGGAAAATTAGCCATAGGCAAAACTTTGATTAGCGAAGCATAAACAGTAACCCAAGAGAAACATGGAATATCTGAATATCTTGAAGATAAGGCATTTTTGACAAAAGATCTAGAATCAGAAAATTATTTAAATTTACTAGAGAGTTTCAGAGTTCTGTGAACTTTCCAGTCCAAAGGACAAGATGAGAAAAAGTATTTTGAGAGCTTTGTTAGTTTTATTTTTTGTTTGTTTTTTTTTAATTAATAATTTTATTTACTTTAAAAGGATGTATTTACACTGTGTGTTCACTCCTCATAGTTAGATTTCTTTTTGCCACCACATATTTGACCCCCTTTACACCATCTGCCTCCACCCTCTCACTCCCCTCTCCCCTCTGATAACCACTAGTCCATTGTCCATGTCCCTAAATCTCTGTTTGTTTGTCCTGTTCATTTGTTGCTTTTAGGTTTATATACCACATATAAGTGATAGCACGTGATTTCCAGCTTTTTCTGTCTGGCTTATTTCGCTCAGCATGATTATCTCAAGGTCAAGCCATGTTGTCGCAAATAGCAGTATTTCATCTCTTCTTACGGCTGAGTGATACTCCATTGTATATATGTACCAGCTTCTTTAGCCATTTGTCCATCATAGGGCACTTCGGTTGCTTCCATGTCCTGGCCACTGCGAATAATGCTGCTATGAACATCGGTGTGCAAATACTTTTTCAAATATGAGTTTTCAAGTCTTTGGGGTAAATACCCAGTAGAGGGATTGCTGGATCATATGGTAGATCAATTCTTAGTTTTTTGAGGAACCTCCATACTGTTTTTCCACAGTGGCTGTACCAATTTGCAGTCCCACCAGCAGTGTGTGAGGGTTCCTTTTTCTCCACATCCTCTCCAGCATTTGTTATTACTTGTCCTGTTTATTATAGCTATTCTAACAGGTGTGAGATAGTATCTCCTGGTGGTTTCGATTTGCATTTCCCTAATAGCTAGTGATGTTGAGCATCTTTTCTTATAGTTGTTGGCCATTTGTATGTCTTCTAGGGAGAAGTGTCTGTTCAGGTCCTCTGCCCATTTTTTGACTGGATCTTTTGTTGTTGTTGTTGTTGTTGTTATTGAGTTGTATGAATTCTTTGTACATTTTTGACATTAAGCCCTTATCGGAGGCATTGCTTGCCAATATATTTTCCCCTTCAGATGGTTCTCTCTTTACTTTGTTGACGATTTCTTTTGCTGAGCAGAAGCTTTTTAGTTTGATATAGTTACATTCATTTATTTTTGCTTTTACTTCTCTTGCTTTTGAGATCAAATTCATAAAATCCTTTTTAAGTCCTTTAGTTTAGTTCCTATGTTTTCTTCTATGCATTTTATTGTTTAAGGTCTTATATTTAGGTCCTTAACCCATTTTGATTTAATTTTGGTGCATGGTGATAGACAACAGTTTAGTTTCATTCTTTTGCAGATGGCTTTCCAGTTCTCCCAGCACCATTAATTGAGAGGCTTTTCTTTCTCCACTGTATGTTTTTGGCTTTTTTGTCAAGTGTTTTTATCATAAATAGATGCTATATTTTGTTGAAGGCTTTTTCTGCATCTATTGATATAATCATATGATTCTTATCTTTTTATTTGTTTATATGGTGTATCACATTAATTGATTTGTGTATGTTGAACCCCCCCTGTGCCTCTGGGATGAAGCCCACTTGATCCTGGTGTATAATCTTTTTAATATGTTGCTGCATTTGGTTTGCTAGTATCTTATTTAGGAATTTTGCATCTCTGTTCATGAAAGATATTAGTCTGTAGTTTTCTTTGTTGTGTGTTATCTTGACCAGGTTTTGGTATCAGAGTAATATTGACCTCATAAAATGAGTTGGAAAGTACTGCCACCTCTTTGATTTTTTTTTTTTGAAGAGTTTGAGAAGGGCAATGATTTTTAAAATCTGACACCAAATGCAAAGGCAACAAAAGCACAAATAAATAAGTGGAACTACATCAAATGAAAACCTGCACAGTAAAAAAATAAATCATCAAGAAAATGAAAAGACAATCTACTAAATGAGAGAAAATATTTGCAATCATATATCTGATAAGGGATTAATATCCAGAATATATGAAGAAATCATACAACTCAATAAAAAAAAATCTGATTAAAAAATGGGCGGAGGCTCTGATTAGACATTTTTCAAAGACGACATACAGGTGAAGACGACATACAGATGATTAGTGATGTTGAGTATCACTAACCATTAAGAAATGGTTAGTTATTCCTGAAGTTACAAATGCCATATTTTGAGGTTAGTCATCAGTGTTTGCTAATTGCCGTCCATTGAAGTTAGGCTCTCCCCTCCACAGAAACTCAGAGGTAGAAGTATTGTCTTCCTTGATTACACTTTAAAAGGATGGCTCCCAGGTCTTAGAAAAATACACTCCTCTTGATAAAATTGGCTGGAGGCTATGAGAAGATTTACTGCATTTCAAAGGGACAGAGAAGGGATTTGTAATTACAGTGTTTCTAAAACTTCTGCTCTAAGAAAAGAGAAATCAAGGGCCTAGAGCCTGAAGGAAAAAAATCAAGCTAAGGGGAACATTAAGGCTTTCTGGGGGCAACAGTTCTAAAATTGCACACTTAGAGAGATTTTTTTTTTTTCTGAAATTGGTTGTATTAATTGAAAGTAGTGTTGATTTTAGATAAACACTTGTGAAAGGCTTCAGGGAGAAAATTAGGTCTGAACAGAGCTTTCTTTATGAATGAGAGTTTATCAGAGAGAAGGGGCAAAGGTATTTATGAGCAGAAGAAACTGTACATGAAAAGTCAGAGGCATCGAACCCCTCGGACATCGATGAGGGGGAGGTTGGTTTGTTGAGTTTTAGTTTGCTCACTGCTTCATCTGTAAATGTGTGTGATGAAGCCACCTACAGAAGTGGTTTGTGAGTATACAAAGCACAGGCCCTGAAATATAAGAGATAGACAAGAAATTTGTATATACTTTTCTGCTAGTTCTTCCTTCTTCTTATTGGTCAAGAAGCTTTATCTTTTATCTCTTTTTTTCCCCTGACTTTTACTTCATTTTATTTATTATTTTTTTTCCCAGAGTGGGGAAAATACTTCTGCTAGAGTTAATATTGTCTCCTAACTTGTGATCATTAATACCAAAGCATTTGTATTTATATCATACATTTGAGACATTTTACTTTTTTATATTGCCACCACTATAATATTGCCCCACACTAAAACAATAACAACAACAACAAACAACAACAAAACCCAGTTGCAGAAGGAATAGACTCCTTCTACTCGGGGGTAGAATTTTAGTGGCCAGGCTGTGGCTCCTGAGTCACACTCTAGGAAGCTGCCTTCTCTGCTCTCTTAATCAGGTTTGGCAATGAAAGTCTTCCCACCACCATTTTACATTGCTCCCAGGAGATCTGGGGTGAATACACCTTATGGAGATGAAATGAATATTGTTCTTTCCATCACCCACATTCTATTCCCATATTCTTACTCATCTTCCTTGTTTCCTCTGTATTTATAAATGCTTCCACCCCATCTTTTCCTCTATTTAGTTATTTTACACCATTTTATTTTCTTCCTTCACTCTCCTGCTTTTCTCTTTCTTTCCTCAGGACATACCCAAGCTCCTTTTGCACACCTTGGACTTCTCTCTTTTTCATTCTTTTCCTTAGCCAGTGAAATAGGTTAGAGCTTCATTCTTCAAAACAGTAACAATATAAAGCTGCACAGCAAAAAAAAAAAAAAAAAATCATCAACAAGGTAAAGAGAGAACCATCTGAAGGGGTAAATATATTTGCAAGCAATGCCTCCAATAAGGGCCTAATATCCAAAATGTACAAAGAATTCATACAACTCAATAACAACAACAACAAAAGATCCAGTCGAAAAATGGGCAGAGGACCTGAACAGACACTTCTCCCTTGAGGACATACAAATGGCCAACAACTATAAGAAAAGATGCTCAACATCACTAGCTATTAGGGAAATGCAAATCAAAACCACCAGGAGATACCACCTCACACCTGTTAGAATAGCTATAATAAACAGGACAAGTAATAACAAATGCTGGAGAGGATGTGGAGAAAAAGGAACCCTCACACACTGCTGGTGGGACTGCAAATTGGTACAGCCACTGTGGAAAAACAGTATGGAGGTTCCTCAAAAAACTAAGAATTGATCTACCATATGATCCAGCAATCCCTCTACTGGGTATTTACCCCAAAGACTTGAAAACTCATATTTGAAAAAGTATTTGCACACCGATGTTCATAGCAGCATTATTCGCAGTGGCCAGGACATGGAAGCAACCGAAGTGCCCTATGATGGATGAATGGCTAAAGAAGCTGGTACATATATACAATGGAGTATCACTCAGCCGTAAGAAGAGATGAAATACTGCTATTTGCGACAACATGGCTTGACCTTGAGATAATCATGCTGAGCGAAATAAGCCAGACAGAAAAAGCTGGAAATCACGTGCTATCACTTATATGTGGTATATAAACCTAAAAGCAACAAATGAACAGGACAAACAAACAGAGATTTAGGGACATGGACAATGGACTAGTGGTTATCAGAGGGGAGGGGGTGGGGAAGGAGGAGAAAGGTAGACGGGGTAAAAGGAATCAAATATAGAGAGGCAGGGTAGAGTGAAGTGGGTAAAAAGAATCAAATATATCGTAGCTGAAGAAAACTGGACTTTGGGTAATCACACAATATATATAGATGTCAAATTATAATGTACACCTGAAAATTATATAATCGTATTAACCAATGTTATTCCAATAAACTTAATAAAAAATAAAAATAAATAAAAATCATTGTCAGTACCCCCATCATGGAGTTTACCACCTAAGTTTTCTTCTAGGAGTTCTATGGCTTAGGTTTTACATTCAAATTTTTAATACATTTGAATAAATTTTTCTGTAAGTTGTAAGGCAGTGGTCCAGTTTTGTTGCCTGTGTCTGTCTAGTTTTTCCAGCACCAATTACTGAAGAAACTGTCCTTTCTCCATTGTATATTCTTGGCCCCTTCGTCATACATTAATTAACTGTATGTACGGGTTTATTTCTGAGCTCTCTGTTCTGTTCCACTGAGCTATATGTCTATCTTTATGCCAATAATATACTGTTTTGATTACCACAGCTTTGTAATAGAGTTTGAAATCAGAGAGCATGATGCCTCCAGCTTTCTTCTTTTTCAAGATTGCTTTAGCTATTCAGGTCTTTTGTGGTTCCATACGAATTTTAGCATTGTTTGTTCTATTTTTGTGAAAAATGCCATTGCAATTTTCATAAAATTTGCATTGAATCTGTAGATTGCTTTGGGTTAGAGTACTTTATTTATATAAAATAAATATCCCTTTCCTAAATCTCATGAGGTAGTCTTTATTAATCTCATATTATAGATAAATATACTGAAGCCATACTGATAATTTGCTCATGTTTACACAGAGATGGTTGAAATAGAAAGTTATAAATTCCATATTCTTGAATATATATCGTGGCAATAAAATGAAATAGAACAGAATTTACAGATCTCAATCATTTATGAAAAATATAACAAAGAATGAGAGTATGTAGGCTTAAGAACATTGAGAAGACAAGCACTTAGATAATCATTACATTTTGTTAGAATGAAGAGAAAGTGGCAAATATGTACATACCCAATGCAATAAAATTTAAATTAAATATGTACTTATTGTTTACTTTATTATAACTGTTGGGTTTTCTAAGCTTGTTTGAAAAACAGAGTGACAAGCTAATTTTTACTATAAAATATTTTTACTCATTTCAAGGCTTACTGACTGGTAACATTAAACTGAAATATATTTGTTATACAAAACCACATTTGTATGAATATTCACTGAAGGAAACTGTTCACTTGAAGTTGTAAACTATCTTTGCCATAGCAAGTTAATTTTAGCTACCAGCCTTGATAATTAGCTTAATATGGTCTAACTGAAATTGCTTCAATTAACTATATAGATATAAAAAATCTATGCAGAAATTCTTCACATTAGGTATATTAGCTAAAGGGAATTTCTTCTTTATAAAACATATATTTTACAGTAGAAAAAAATAATTAACTGTTTCAATAAGCAACATGGTACATTCAAGTGAGGGTAGTTCAGAAAAGTTAAATACAGAAACGGTTAATGAAACAAGCTGGCAAGGCTCAGGAAAACCAACCAAACATGGTAAATACCCTGGAGTCAGCAGGGAACTATTCTTACCTTACTTCTGAGAAGTTAAGAAAAGGAAGCAGTTATAAGCACTCAGAGAGAGAAGCTGTAGCTGTGGGCAGTGCTGTTGGACAGGTGTTGAGACCTTTGGTGGATAAGTGCAGTTAAAACC
The DNA here is from genome assembly GCF_014176215.1 of Rousettus aegyptiacus. Classification (NCBI taxonomy): domain Eukaryota; kingdom Metazoa; phylum Chordata; class Mammalia; order Chiroptera; family Pteropodidae; genus Rousettus; species Rousettus aegyptiacus. The sequence continues at coordinate 122,226,556 of NW_023416284.1, read as the reverse complement.
AAAGCAAGTGTACCATGAAAAAATGAAGAAATAAACATACTTCACTCTGCCAACTCTCTGATCTTCTGGTGACTCTCATAAACCCAACCCTACCAGAAGTCCTCTACAGGAGTCTGCATTCTAGGATATAGAATATGGCATCGAAGGAGGAGAATGAATATGGAGAAACAGAACAAAGTCTGTGGCTTTTATCCTTCAGCATCTACCCTCTTTCTTCATCCAGAAAAAAAATAAATAAATGTGTGTCCTAAACTCAGAGGATATGCAAGATCTTATCAGCTACCATATCATAACAGGGTCAAGTCAATTTAATCAAAATCACGCCAGAGACCTAAGCCAATAACCAAAAAAGGGAAGGAGAGGGAACTAATTAACATAATATATAGCTGATACAGGCTCCACTTTTGTAGGCAGTCAAAAGACCTTTACCAAGTAAAGTTTCATTCTTCTCTCCCCATTTCATGTTCTCCTTATGTTCTACTTCTAGTATCATAGTTGGACAAGTTGGGATGACCCAATATTTTACTTCTGTATAATCTGAGTCTTTGTTGTTCTTGACTTTATTGGACGTCTGTAGTTATTTATTGACAAAGATTACATACCAAGTGAGTCCAAAGAGGAATCCCAATGAATACTCTAGTTTTCAACATAGTCCTCTTGCACCTATTGTATAAATTCAACCCAATTTACTCTTAGTAATTCAAATAAATATGGGGAGCCATTGACCTCATTCTCTGCTTATTGGTTCAGTGACATGAAGAGCCACAAATTGCCAACGAGAAGTATCAACTTCCAAAGTGATGAAATGATAACTAAGGTCCCTGGTAGAAACAATTCCTTCCTGTACAGTACCATATAAATGAATTAAGTTCAAAATCAAAAGGAACAGTAAATTTTTTTAAAAATTGTTAAATGGAATATACTACTCTCTATGGGAGAGGCAATACCCTATATTGACTATTAATATAAGTCATATGTTACATTCTGTAGGATAGCACCCCAACTATACAGGGTGTGGTCTCTCAGTTGGGTTTTTAAGTGAAATAGGTTATTTCACCACTCTGTCTAGTGCCAGCTTTTGAGTAATAGCATGTATGTGAGTCTTTATTTAATAGGTGTGAGCCCTTCATGCACTTTCTTTGTCATAAAACGAGTTTTCTGGTTAGAGGCAATGCTGTATTGGTATAAAACTTTTTCATGGATATAGGAAACGAATTTTTTAAGTCAATGAATGGTGGCATTAGAAGTGTTGTGAGTGGTAAAGACAAGGCGGTATCTACTTCTATGACTCTTTCAGCTCACAGGCTATCTTCTTCTCGACTAAGCCTTGTACTTCTCTTTCTGGGTTGTGTTGAACTCTAACTCTCATTAAAGGTCTAGAAGCAATGAGGTCCTGAGAAGAAATACCATCTTTTTGTAAGATGAATGAAAAATCATTAAAAGCTTTAATATGAAGGATAAATGGTTCTCCCAGGTAGGGAAAGCAGGGAATAGGCTGCTTTCACAGATAGCAATTTTGGAGTTCAACATTCTCAAACTTTTCTGGGTATATTTATCTACCCCTGTCTTACATATTAGGCTCCCATTTCTTCCCCACTAGTGTCTTTATTTTACCGTAAGAGATTTGGCATTACTGTTCACATGATCATTGCTGGAATTATACCCTTATAGACCCCGAACTTGGTCTTCAACCATATCTATCCTTGGGCTACTGGACATAAAGGACTTTTTCAAAGATACCATAGATGTTTTTGTTTTCCCAACTGTGTTTTGAATTGGGCAATAATGTTCATTATTTCCCTTCTGTATGCTCTCTCAGGCTATCAGAAACAGCCAACCATTGCCACAATCTGTTTTAATCACTGTTGCCACCATAGTGACTAAGTACCACAGCCAATTCTTTGCCTACTCTTTGCACATCATGTACCATAATACTACCTGTGATGATCTAAATAATCACAATGACACTATGCAACTTATGTTATGAATTAACGCTTTCTTATTCCCCACCTGGCAAGGAAGTTATCCATGTGCTTCTCGAATATATGAGCATTCAAAACTGGGTTTCCAGATTTGGCAGAAGAATGAAGCTACTTCTAACATAAGACCTGGAAGGAAAGGTGTTGGTCTTTTTCTGAACTTGCTCTTTTTCTACCTTCCAAATTTAGGCTTATGATTTTCATTGGCCAGAGTCAAACTGAAGGTATGTGACAAGGAGCCTGTTGATGTAGTCCATACATCTGGAAAAGACAGCAGGGTGAAGTGGAATAACATGTATTTGAAAACTAGGCAAACAGAATAGTTAGCACATTTGTAGGTTATTTTAAAACACGATGCAGTATTTTAATCAGAAATGATGTTCCTGGGAATTAAACCTCAGTTGTTTGACTATGTCAATGTACTTCCCATTACCTATGAGGTATATACTCACTTTGATAACTGTATATGTTTCCTAGCTCACTGTCAAATCTCCTTGCAGACATTTAAAGTGAAATAATTAAATAACCAGTAAGCAGGATAAGATAAGCCAATAATCATCAATATCATAACTTTCTCTATTCACAGCAGGCTCTTTCAAATTTTATTTCTTATTTCTTTGCATACCATATTTGACTTGGGAATATAAATGGGGCTAAAAAAAAATTCAGTGTGAGTAGCTGCTTCAAAAAGAGCTAGCATAAGAAAGTAGGCCTCTATTCTCATTAGCATTTTTCTGATCCTTCGAGATTTAAGAATTATTCATTTACAGCTACTAAAGTCATTGGATAAAATAACTTGTTAAACAAGTAACAATCTTTCTCTCTTTTTCCCCATTGCCTGTCAGATCCAGCCACCGCCCTGAGAAGGCCAGGTTGGCATCCAGACCACAGGGGGGACTTGGAGGGTTCAGTGAGCAGTGTGTGGCCAGAATTGAATCTGCAAACACGATAACTGATTATGTCCATCTCATTTGTCTCTTCCTTGTGGAGATTTGAGGAATGTCAACCCACTACTTCTCCACTTGTCTCACTTTTCTGTTTTCCTGATTCTTTCTTTGTTTTCATTAGACAGATGTTTTCACATACAGTTAAAATTGACATATTTCTCTGAAATTCTACTTTAAGAAAATATAGTAAACATATTACAATTCTAATGTACTTCTAGATTATGAAAAAAGTCTAGATTCTCAGTTGCCTTGTTAATAGGAACAACAAAACTACATAAGTTCTTTGTAAATCCAGTGTTTGAAAAAATGATTTGGGAGTTCTTCATGAACTTAAAATGTTAAATTAGACTAAGTAATGTCTAATTTATATATAACACAGGTTTGAAATGAAATGATTTGCTACAACTAGCCTTTGCTGTAGCACATATACCACCGAACCTATTTGAAATAAAGGGTTTTTTTCATGATTCAAAAAAAATGTTAAATTAGTAAGTGCTTTCTTGAGGATTTTGCCCTTGAATCTACTAATAAATAGTAGGTTATAAGTGATAGAGTTACTGCACTCTTTTGTGCTTTCACTTAAGTACATTTAAAAAAATAGAGTCCATTTCATCTCTCGAAGACTTTTCCCACTTAGTACGGGACTTGACCAGTTAGTAATCCTGGTCCTTAGTTCTCATAACAAACTCATCTTGGTGATAGGAGCTTTCTCATTGACTCATGCCAAACCTACAGAGCCTGCACATTGATATCGGGCTTACTTCAGCCCTGTATCTATATTGTTGGAGTTGTGGTTTCTTTTTCTGCCCACACCTTCAAAACACACCTGTCCTTCCTCGTCATTGTATATCAAAAATCTACTTCTTTTGAGACATCTCAAATCCTTTTCATGAAACTTGTCTCAAGGCCTTCAACCCACACCAACATCACCTACAAAATGACTGCTTTTATATTATCATTAGTACCTCATTGCACCCTGGACTATGTGCTGTGGTCTAATTATCTAAACCACACAATGGAGTACTTTATTAAATCAGAGTATAATGTATTTTCATGAAATTCAACAATTTTCAGTCAATTTGTAATTCAATGCTTAATTTAGTGTTTTCCGGACTTCTATAACCTCAAAGGGTTGGATGCGGGTGTAGTTGGAGACATTATTGTATGCAGTTGGGGCTTCAGGGACCTAAGGACTTTACACTGAGCTGCTCTGAAATGCTCACACTCTCAGGTCAATAATTTCCTTGACTCCATGAATCAGCACCAAAATCTTCAATAAGGTAGCTGTAGGGACATGAGAAGGATTATCTAAACATGACCCAGGGAACCTACCTAGGGTTTTCTGGACAAAGTAGCTGGGACTGTGAGATCCAATTTTCCTCAGAGGTAGAGGCTTCCCCCAAGTTCAGCTTTGCATGGGACTCATGACTTGCCCTATGGCAAGGGCCTGTAATGTTACTTACGCCTTCAGGTTGCCAAATGCAGGGCATTTTATATTGCAGATAATGTCTATAAGGAGCTGAGACATTAGCCCTGACTCCTTTGTTCCAACAACCTCTAATCTCCTCATTGGAGAGGCTGCTTTCTCCAACCTGATCTTTAAAAAGGGGAAAAGAGGGAGGTATCTGTCCAATGGAACAGACATCCACACTGCCAGTTCTGCAGTACTTTGGCCCCAGAACACACTAGCGGATGATGAGGGCATTGAGGATCATGCACTTGAATCCTTCCTACTCTTGCTGACCCTTGGCTTTTTAAAAATTTCCATATGAGTTCTACACTTAAATCTTGCTATATAACTTTGACATTTGTCTTGAATTCTAGTGCAAGATAGACAATCTAAAAGAGCCTATCTTTCATAGCATAGGCTAAAAAATAATGTTAAATGTAGAGAGTGTTTTAATGTCTTAAAATATGATCAAAGCATTGTCTTGAGAGAGGAGATTCCTATAAATACCCCTCCTTTGTATGATAGGATGCTTTATAAAGCAACTGATCCTCTAAACAAACTTATGAGGAAGCAGAAAAGATAATCACCTCTCCCAGTCCTAGGCAGCACAATCTGCCTATGCATGTTTAGGTCGCCACATTGATATAAACCCTGTAAACTTCCCTACAGCCTATGGAAAATAAGTCCAAATTTCTTAGCTTGGCATATGAGATTTTTTAATGATCTAGCTGCTGCTTATCTCTCCAGACTCATTTCTCTTTACTCTCTAGCAACAAAAGAAAATCATGGTTTCAAAAACTTGCTATGCTCTTTCATGTTACCATGCCTACTCGAAGGCTCTTTCCTTTGCCTTAGCTGCTTCTAGTTCTGATGCCCTGACACTAATTAAAGAATGTGTTTCTCAAAGCCAGCTCCAGGCCTCCCTTGCAAAGCTTTCCTAACTCTCAACTCAAGAGCTATTCACCTTCCTGCTACACTTGTATTTTGGAGCATACATCTGTTTTACTCACTATTCTATATTGTATTTTTTTAAATTATTTTCCCCTACTGGATTGCTGCACACTTTGGGGTTTTATTCCTTTGTATCTCTAGCATCTAGCATGGGGCTTGATTCTCCCTAATGATAACTGATTATATTGAATCGTATTATTATTTTTTTTCCTTTGAAGGAAGAAATGGAAACTTGACCACTGCCATAGCTAACAAAAGTTATAGCTGATATATTTGAGGCTGTCTTTTCCCTAAGTTCCGAGTTTTTTCTACCAACACCACCACCACAACCACCACCACAAGAATAATATAAATGCTTTTAAAAGAAGTTACTTTTAAGCAACAAGAGGAGAATGACCAGATGGTTAGGGAACAGTTTCCCTTTTCACTTGATTCAGTCAATGTAACAGAGTTAACACTGAAAATTTTCTCAAAATGTAGCTTGGTGTCTGATAATTATCTTAAACTTATTATTTGATGATGAATAGTAGTGTTATCGATATCTAAATGCAATTATACCCTTATTGGCAATGTAAAATGATTTTTCACAGAACTTTAATTTTTATCTGATCATTTAAGTAAGAAGGTGGTATATTTACATTATTAGGACCAGTAAAATACTATTTTTCAATTTTTCATAATTAGTTGAAATCTATTCTGTAGTTTAAAAAACTTTGGAAATTACTATATACTATATTACCTTGTGTAGATTTATGAAACATATTAACAAACCAAACCAAGAAAACTCCCAAAATCTTAAAGTAAGCTATTAATTTGGTTTAACCCAATACTTCTCAAACGTATTTTCCCAGAACCTAACCTAGTATAACATCTAACAAAATCCTACTGATACTACTTGAAAAACACTTTTTTACACTGCACAGGGACTTGTAACTTAAAAAAAAAAAACTAAAAAACAGTAATTTATAGATCATTCATTAGTAAGAATTAAATGTGTCTGCAAAATCACTACTAACGAGACTAATTCTAAAATTCTAAACCGAAATGGAATCCATCACAAATAAGGTGAGACATTTCTGATAAGAAATCATTTTTCCTTTGCTCTAAAGCCCGGATATAGAGAATGGTCTAAGACATCTAGGTCACCTTTCCTTCAAGGAAAGCTGAATCCTGGGGCTCTGATTTAATCTGAATTGTGAGGCCCTGACTAGGGACAAAGGTTATGATGAGGAATGAGAAGCTGAGACCAATCAATACTAAATTATTGACTTAACTGAAATCTTTTAATTGATTTCAGTGCAACTAATGAATGTACAGTTGTTCATTCTGATTTTCCCATGATAGAAGTGACCACTTATGGTTCATTTCACAGCTGTGACAGAGTACTTGTATGGTTGTGTGTTGTCTGCTGTGCTGTATTTTACCATAAAAGTTGGGGCTGAGGCAACTGTATAAACAGTTAGTGCACAAGTTTCCCCCCCGTCCCATTAGCTTCAAATCTAGGGCAACCTAAATTTAAGTCAGTGAGAGATGAAACCAAATACCTAAAGTGCCTTTCATGTAATTATAAACCTAAAATAAGTAAAATTATCTTACAGTGCTAAGGTCTGTTTTAGAAAGCACCCATAAATAAAGGCTCATTTATTGTTATATAGAATGAAAATATAGTCTAGTTGAATTATAGCTACCTCATCCTTTTCATTTTTGTTAATATTTAATCTTTTCCCTAAACATTCCCTTACAAAACTTCCAGCACTGCTGGGGAAAAAAAAAAAAAGAGGTTAATTTCATTTAAATTATCAGATGCAGAATTTTGGCTTCTTAAACAAAGAAACAAAAAATTATCCCCTTTTAACCAAAAGAATTTTGAACACATCCATAAAGCAATGATATATTTTCAGTACCTACAGGGACTCTAAGAGCTAAAATATATTTTTTCTGATTTTGAGAGGCTATTTCCAAAGTTACATTATTATTTCGTTATATCGATGAATCAATATATTTAATATATTTAGTGATGGGAATATTATTTTACATTTCCTCACAAAATTGTTCTGGAGTAAAAATGCATTTGTTGAATGGCAGGATTCCTTAAGGAATGGGATCACTGGCTTCCCAATGGCAGTATAAGAAACAATTCTACATGGGTGCTTTTTCTCAAAGGGGATGCTTACCTCTTACAGCCAAAAAGCCTAGCAGAATAAAAAGTATAGTAAGATTGATCTGGTTCAAATCTCTCTTTAAAGTCCCTTAAGCATGTAGATTATAAACTTGACCCTCTGTAAAAAATATATATATATTTTTACAGTGACTTGAGATAGTAATCCAAAAATACTCGAGTTGAGCATGATAAGGAGGATTGTAAGTAAGGGATGTTGCAATTGTTGAGTGTTGAGGATAAACCTTGTGGGAAAGGTGCCATTTGAACAAAAGTAGGAATGAGGTAAGGAAAGTAACCATGTGGCATCTGTGAGGAAAGACTTTCAAGCAGAGGGAACAGCTCTTATCAAGTCCCTAAGGTGGGAGTATGGCTCAAGTATTAAGGAATTGCAAGGAGAGCAGTGTGGCTGAAACACGGGAAGCAAAGAGGAGAATAACTAGAGATGAAACTAGAGAGCAAAAGAGGGGATGATGGAGATCACATTAGGCCTGGTAAACCCTTAGAAAGACTTTTGACTTTTACCCTGAGTGAGATGAAATGCCAATAGTAATGAGCTGAGGAGCAACTGAATTTCAAAGGATCAGATGGAAATTGTGTAAAGAACAGAAAGTATAGGGTGAGAGTGAAAGGAGAGGGACCAGTTATAAGGTTTTGCAGTAATCCAGGTGAAAGATGATGATGGCTTAAAACAAGGAAGTATAGCTGCAAAGATGGCGAATAATAGTCATATTCTGGATCTATTTTGAAGATAGAGCCAAAAGTATTTCCTGAGAGGCTGAATAAATGGTGTTGGAGAAAAAGAATCATCAAGGATGCTTCCAAGATTTGTAGCCTGAGAAAATGTAATGATGCTATTTCACGTGGACTGCCATCCATCTGGGTTCCTGGTTAATGTGATATCCAATTATGGAGCTTGCACTTTAATGACAATTACCATGAGCTGCTTTTATTCAATTTTGTATCAACTCAGAAAATCTGATTTCAGGATTTTCTCCCTGAAGTTGTATAATCTTTGGGGTAAATCCCACTGAACAACTCAAAGCCAATCTAAAACAATGAGAAAAATGACCTTCTAGCGTTCCAGCGTGACATGTGTGACTACACTGTAGGTTTGGATATTTAATAGAATTCATCTGCACTAGGACTGGGCTGAGGACGTTTCCAGGACTGGCTAAAGAAAAATCTCTGCCATGGTTGGTGTCCAGAGGCAGATAATTCCAAGAGTCAAACATGAATCTTGGAATGAAGCCCAGCTAAGTTTGGATTCCCGTTCTGGCCCTTATGTAGTTAGCTTTAGGCTTTAGCTTTTTAAGTTAAAATTTAATGAAATCCTATAGAGCTCTTATAATTGCTGGTTCTTATTCTCTCCTCAGCCTTCTCCTGCTTCTGACCTGTGATCAAGTGCTGGTATTGATAGTCTTTGTTCTCTACTTCAGTGTCTACCACAAACGTAATTAAAGCCTTTATCCCTTGATGTTCCACCTGTTCCCTCTTGGGTACCTTTCATTAATTTCAGAAATGTTTTCTTCCCAGACTTGGTCAAATTATCATTCTTTCAAAGTAGGTTTTCTGTTGCTGTAATACAAAGCTTTCATTTTTAATTTTACTGCCCTTATGATTTATACAGTTGTTCCTATCTGGTATGTGGCAAATAGCAAGAACCTAATACATGTTCTCTCTTGTTATAATTATTATTATTAGGCAAATAAACTTCTGGATGCTCATAAGTAGGTGAAACATGTTTTTTACTAAGAAAAAGTAAGCTATAGATTTTTGTGATATTAATTGGGAAGTGTAATTTTAATAAAGCTTGAACCGAAGACTTCTTTTAGGCATACTTTCCCAAGTTATTGTTGCCTGTTTTCAGTCAGGAATGTCCCCATTGTCTGTCTCAGGAGTAATGCAACAGAGCTGGTCTTGGCTTTGCTTTGCAAACCTTTTGTGTTCTCATGTGCTCTACTTAGGTGTGGATCTGAGAGTTGTTCAGATGAACGAAATAAAAATAATGGGGATTGGGTAATGTTAATGGGAGTAGAAACTAAATATGCATCGAGGATCTGTGTAAAAGCAGGGGTTGAAAAATGTACTAAAAAGAAAAAAAACAAAGTCAATTCAGACTTTCCATTTTCATTTTTATCTAAAGTGTTAATTTGCTTAAAAACTTTGTTGTATTTTGATAGGCAAAGTCAATCCTGTTCACAATAAAACTAACAAAGTAATTTTAAATTAAATGTTAATTTCAGTGTTAATTGATAACATTTCTGACTCAGTTATTTTTCTCTGAAAGATAAAAAGTTTTTTTCATAAAAATGTTAATTTCATGTCTATTTTTAAAACTGAAATAATCTTTAGCACTTTTAACTCTCCACTTTGACATAGGGCTTCCACAGATTTTCGACAAATTACCGTTTGTTGTTTTTCCTTAAATACATGTCAGATCCAATTCTGAAATTAGTTAAATTTAGATATACAGTAAATGTAGAGTTTTCCAGAGAAAACAAACTCCATCCTGTGATTGCAAAAGTTAATTCATCAGCTTCAAAAGAATAAGAATTCTCAAGTCAATATTATTACCAAATGTGTTCATATTATACGTGAATGTAATGTATATAAGTTAATATATACATACATACACACACACACACACACACACACACACACATACATATTTGGTGAACAAAGATGCAGTTCTGAGCAGAGGCCTGGAAAATTCTTACTTTTGGGGTTTCTTACAAAGTCTTTGAACTATCTTTGTATTTCATTTTTATTTCCTTACTGTTAAGATAAAGATTTTATATGCCTTCCAGAAATGCTATAACAATCTTTCTTTAATTATTATTTAAACTTGTAGAAAATACACTCTTTGGCCATTATATACAAGAGTCAAGTAAGACGACAATGTTTTGCATTATATAAACTTTCCCATCAAATAGATTCCTGAATACATATTATTTGGAATTATATTGCATTTGGAATTGGTGACTCATGCAATAATAAAAAAAATGTAATTTAATGATTTAAATTTTTGGAATAATTTTAAACGGAATGTGATCTATGGATGTAATTACTTAGGTAGGCATATTTCTCAAAACTATAGTGCACTTTTGTTTACATCATAAGAGAGAAAATTAATAAGGTTTCCTGGGTTACTTTTTCCCAGACAATGTGGGAAGAAGTAGACAGACATTAACACTTTTATGAATCAAAGTAAATTGATTAGGAATTTATTTTAGAGTGCCTGAAAGTACAATGAAATTTCAGTCATTAGCCAGCCTGTTGTTTCGGTAATCTGTTCTTTGTTATGTTATTTAAATGCATATATTTTCCACACAGTTCCTTTTAGAGACTGAATGCAAAAGACAGCTCCCCAATAATAAAATACACTTTAGCTTTCCTAAAATAAATAATAATTTTCATCAAAATGCTTGAAAAAAGACTGTACATACTTTTCCAATGAATATATAAACAAAAGACAGTATTTATCATCATCAGTATCATCGTATTTTCCTGGCCATTTTTTTCCTCCTGAGTTTTTGGTCTTGTTCCTCTATCATAATCTATCTCAAATGAGTTTTCAAAAAACAAATAAAAATTAAAAACTGTTGCTCATTTAACCTCAGGTTGATATAATGCAAAAATTCACTAGTAGTTCACCTGCACATGGTATGTAAAAATTATGTGTGTAAAGAACATTATCATGTTACTATGAAAATGGAACGCTTGCAAAGATTTTCATTAAGCAAGGTAAGAGCTGCCTTACCCTCACCCCTGAAGAAATGAGCACATCTGGAGGACATGAATGCCGACTTCCACATGGATGATATAGTCCAAATAAATTCAGCACTCCTTTCTCTTTGCAATATCCACATTAGTATAAAGTTAGAAGGTTATCTTACCAGAATTCAGGTATTTTAATTTCTCGTTTTTCAAGCTCTTCCAATTTAAAGTGATTATTTCATCAGTGGCTTTTGAAAGTGTGGACAAAAAAGGCACCACATACTAAACCTGACAAGCTCAGAGGAGGCCAGCACAGGGGGCCTACAAATTCAGAGACAAAAAGTAACCACATAGGGTGGTCCAAACATAAAAATTACTAACTACAAGCAAGCCAGGGCAGGTAATCACATCCTGGAACTTTTTCTTTTTTTTGACAAAGGTCGATCTTCACCTTAAGTAAGCTTGTCTATTGTCTTTTTACATCTAAGATAATATACCCTTGGAATGTTACAGTGATTCTTCTTTCCAGACTCCTAGGGGCACAGTTCACCTAACAGAGAATGAGACCACAAGGTCCTTCATGGTTATCTTGTCCTCTGAATATCATTTCTGTATGCTGTAAATGTTAATTATTAACTCTCTCATGCACATCAATGTAAAAAAAGTATGTCCCTCTGACTTTTTATCCAATCTCAGAGAGTTCCCTGCTTTGCTTTTCCCCCTCCCTTTAATCTACCACCAATGATTTCATGTAACCCTCCTTATGTCTCCTCCTTTAATTCCATTGTATAAAACAAGCTGCAAAACTGCCATTCTCTGGAACATTTTCTTAATCTGTTGAGATTTTGCTTCCCAGAAATTGTCATCAGTTTAGCTTAAACTCACTCATTAAAATTCTCTACAGGTTTGGACAAGCACGAGCTGATTAAAGTCTGTACTTTGGTTGCAGAGCTGGTAAGAATGTGCTCTTAATTTGATAAATGTGCTTTCCTCAGGTGCTGTGCCATTTTGTTAAATATTCGAACATTATGAATTGTAGGATAAGTTAGATCAGTGGTTCTCAAACTATTGTGTGCATCAAAATCAGCTGGAGGAATTGTTAAAATGCAAATTGCTGGGTCTCATCTCAAGTTCCTGATTCAGTAGGTCTGGACTGGGGCCCAAGACTTTTCATTTTTAACAAGTTCCCAGTGATGCCTCTGCTGCTGTTAAAAGAATCACACTTTAACAATGAACCACTGGTTTAGAAATTAATTTTCATCTTCATTATATAATTTCTGTAATGCAAGTGACGTTTTCTTCTTTCCTGGATGACTATTCTCATTTTAATTCCCATCCTTTTTCTATGGGAACTCTTATCGCAAAATGATATGCTATGTTTGTGCTGAAGTTATCAAAATTAGCAGATGAAGAGATTCACTTGTTATGAAGATGCAGCACCACTGGGCTATCATGTCTTTGCTAAGCAACTGAACTGATCCTCCTTGGAGAATACTCAAAAGTGCTCATTAATAGACATATATTGACATCTGGTTTCTTTCAAATGTCAGGAGGCTTGATCTCATGCTTACAATTTAAAAAGAGTCAGATTAATTTCAAAATCATAACTTTTTTCAAAACCATTGAAGAACAGAGGTCACAGAGAAACCAACTAAAGCAAAATTTAAGAGATGATGGGGACTACAGGGATAGAAAAGATATGAGCATGTATTCACCTGCAGTAAATGCATTCAGACAGCAGTATGAAAAGTTAAGCTACAATAGTTGACAAAGCTGTCAGGACAGAGTAAAACTTCTGGGAAAGCAAAGCTATTGGAACACCTGTACTCTCTTGCAGGCTTTGTCTACATGAACTCTACTAAACATTCACAGAAAGATCATAAAAATCCTTACCTGTAATTGTGATTCAAAACTAAGATAGGGGAATATGAATCCTGCAAGAGAGGCAAGAATCTCCTCCCAGATGCTCCTCAGCTATCTCCTCTCGGAAGACTTTCTGTGTGGGGAATAGGAAAGAAGTCAACAAGTACTTCTCTAATCTGATAAAAGATGTCTACAAAAATCCTTCAGCTATTATACATTATACATAACTATGATAAATTATGAACAAGACGAGGCTGTCCTTTCTCACCACTCCTACTTAATATTACACTGTGAGTCTAAGCACAATAAAATAAGAAAAAGTAATAAAGAATAGAGGTTGGAAAAAAATAAATGATGCTCTCGCTCTTGCAGAGAATACGACGGGGCTATATAAGTAGAAAAGCCCAAAGAATCTGCTAGAAATAATAAATGAGTTTAGGAAGTTGTAGACTATCCCATCTAATAAAAAAAAAAATCAACCATATATCTACATACTAACAAAAAGCAATTTAAATTTAAAAATTTTAAAAATACCATTTGCAATAGCATCCCACAAAATGAAATATTTCAAAATAATATAACAAAGGGTATGAAGAATCTCTATGTTAAAAACTATAAAACACTAATTAAAAAACATCAAAAGCATAAATGAAAAGAGAGACGTACTGAGTTCATGGATCGGAAACCTCAATATTGTTAAGATCTTTGTTCTCCCACATATATTCAACAAAGGTTCTAAATCAATTCATTAGGAAATAATAAAATTTTCAAAAAATGTTGTTAGAACAATTAGATATTCACAAGCAAATAACAAACTGTATGTGAAAACTATAATACACTCTTTTCAATCATGCACAGAACTTTTGTAATTAATCATACATTGAATAACAAAGTCATATTGATGAATTTCAATGACTTGGAATTATAGAAATCATATTAGCTGGCTACAATGTAATTGAAGTAGAAAAGCTAAATTTTTATATGTTTACGTATTAAGAAACATTTTCAAATAATCTTTGAATAAATGAAAAAATTAAAATGACTGATCACATTTGAATGATCAAAATGCTACTTATAGAAAAGTTGTATATAGTTAAAATTAGTATTTGTGGTGAAGTATAGAGAGTTAAAAGCTAATATTATAAAAGAAGTAACATAAAATTAATAACTAAAATATATATCTTAATTATAAAAAGATGAAAATAAAACATTAAAAATAGAAGAAATAAAATAATTCATAAAACTAGAGATTAATTAACTATAAAACAGATGTATAACAGTGAAGATAAAGAAGGGAATAGTTGGTTCTTGAAAAAGATTAATGTAATCTTCTCACGATATTGACTAAGAAAATGAAAAAAAGAGGACCTGAAATCAAATTAAAAATGAGACATGAATACAGATGCTGTAAAAATTAAAAATATAATAATAAGAAATGTCTTTGTGTCAATATATTTGAATATTTAGATAAATTAAATAGATATAACTAATACATGTAAGTAAAAACTGCCATATGAAGACAAAACATAATATTATAATTATTGAAGACATTGAATTATTAAAATATTTCCACAAAGAGAACTCCAAGCACAAGGGATGTTACTGGTATATTCACCCAAAATTAGAACATTCCACTCTGGTAGATGATTCATCAATAATTTCTAGTCTCACAAAACAATCCTCAAATGTAAGTAAAGATAAAAAAAATTATTAACTTTTTTTTTTTTTGACTTTATGATGGTTAATTTTATGTGTCAACTTGATTGGGCCACAAGATGGTCAACTATCTGATTGAACATTATACCTGGGTTCATCTGTGAGAATGTTTCTGGAAGAGATTAGCATTTGAATTGGTAAACTGAGTAAAGCAGTGTCCATGACCCATAAAAATGAGCATTATCCAATCTACTGAGGGCCTGAATAAAACAAAAAGGTGGAGAAGGTCAAATTCATTCTCTGACTGGTTGAGCTAGGACACCAGTCTTCTGCTTTCAGTGTTCCTGGTTCTCAGGCCTTCAGACTTGGACTGAAATCTACACCATAGGCTCTCTGGCTCTCAGGTCTTTGAAGTATGTCACTGGCTTTCTTAGGTCTCCAGCATGCAGAAGATAGATTATGGGACTTTTTATTTTTGCCTTCATAGTCATGTGAGCCATTTCTTTGTGATAAATCTCATTAGATTATAATATATATTCTATTGGTTCTGTTTCTCAATAGAACCCTGACTAATACAGACTTGCATAACTTTGATATCAAAACCCAACAAGGAGTTTTAAAAGGAAGATCACAAAGAAATTTTACTTAGATACATAAATGGTAATGTACTAAACAAAATTTTAGTCAACAGAATATAGCAATATATGAAAAGTGTAGTTTATCATTATCAATATAGTTTATCTTAGGAAAGAAATGTGTTTAATGATATAGTAACTAAAACAGTAATCCATGTAATCATTTCATTAGATTCAGCAAACACATTTAAGAATAATAATACCACGTACTTTTATGAAAAATCTGTAGCAAGATATTAATGACAGAGAACATCATTAACCTAATTAAAGATACCTACAAAACCTACAGGAAACTTCATGCTTAATGATAAAAAGTTTAAAAAAATTCTAAAGCCAGAAATGAAACAAAGATTCCTACTTCTGCCACTTCTATCTATAATAGTACTAGAAGTTCTAGGCAGCTTAGTTAGACAAGAAACACACACACACACACACACACACACACACATAAGAATTGTAAAAAAAGAAAAACATCTTATTCTAATTACAGAAGTATTACAGTAATACCACTATTGACTATTCATTGAAATGTTTTATGAAGGGAACCTTGTATGTGGTATTTAATACATGGTTTAGCAATGAAATCATGGAATTACTCATGGAAGTATGTATACCTCCTTTTTTATGAAATATTCAAGCATATGCCAATACTGATAATATTAACAAACCATGAAAACCTAAAGTAACCTTTGAGGTGAGTCAATGTACCAACCCCACCTTTCTCACTGATATCCCTCTTTACTTTCCCATGTGTGAGTGTTGTGTGGTAAAGTCAGACCATCTTTGATTGTAATCCTGACTTTACCATTCACTAGGTGTGGGACCGCTCTCTCTAAGCTTTCACTCCATTAACTGTAAAATATGAACATTTACCATGTAGATTTGTTGCAAGAAATAATGAAATAATACAATGTATTCTATGCACCCTATCTATAATATATAATTATTTATATTACTGTCTAAATGTCTATAATGTAATTTTGATATATGTAAATCTCAGAAATAAAATGATTCCAAAAATAAACATTTGTTTTTACTCAGTTGTGAAAAAAAGCAAACTAGAATTGGCTTTTACCATTTCAGAAAAGTTATGATTGGCTTTAAAAATATTAATTTTTTGTATTGATTCAATCTTCAATTGAAAGTGCAACTGTAAACTAAGTGATAGATGGTTTATTTTCTATTCTGTCTGCTTTTCCTCCCACCTAACCAAGAGATAAGTGTAGTTTCAATCTGAGTGCGGCTGTTCAGTTGGCAGAGTCCCTCAGCATATAGACATCTGAATAACATCTGAAACCAAACCCAAGCATCTCTTAAATTGCCATAGTACATGCTTTCTTTTTGCAACCAAAATTCTTTTTTTTTTAAGTTGTTTATTTTTATCGTGCATCCAAATTTTTAAACAGTTCCACTCATACCACTCCTTCATTCTCATCTGTTGTAGTCATTAAATTTGCTACAATACACCTGTTACATCATCTTATGTTACTTCTACCTGGTTGCCTTCTCCTTGACAACCTTAGATTCTACTCCACAATAGTTCTATATCTCTTATCCCCGTCCTATGGCTACCGCCTCCAATCACACTTAGTGTGCTCCTCTTGGCTTGACAAAATCTCTGGGATTCTTCTACTGCCTTCTACAGGAGATTCTCTTAACTGACTCAGTCTATTCTCCTAGGTAGAACTAGAGAGATGAATTTAAATTAAGAACATTTGCAGTGAAATCAATCATCCTCTAAATATATTGCTCTAGATCAAACATGTAGGTTATCTATAGCCCTAAATCAAGTATGTGCAAAAGTTGTGTTTCAAAATTGGTCTCACTCAAGGCTGAATCACAATCTTTCCTCTTATAGTCTTTGTCATTGTAGTCTTTAACTGACTCTATTTTCCCACTTACTTTAGCCTATAGGAAAAGTGGGGTAAGATAAACACTAAAGTATATAATTCTTATTCTGCTACAGGGATGGTTCCGTGTGGAATAAGTGTTCTATACTGACAGAACTTTGCATTTTTTAAGAGAATCATAGTATTAATATATGAAATACTCTAATGTTTGAATGTTTGCAAGTAATAAAGATTCTTTAAATCTCACTGTAAGTCATATAAAAAGACACACACACAAGCCACGTTTGAGCAGTAGACCACCAATTTGAGACCTCTATTTTGGGATTTGACCTAAGGGCAAAGTCTGTTTTCTAGCATCTCAAAGGATATTTAACCTACCATGACTAAGTTTTGAATTTTATGTTTGGTGTAAATATATCATAAAGTAATAGCTATAATTCCGTATTTCCTCTTAAAGCTTTGAGAATAAGAAGGGTTATTTTTACTTAGTCTGGTGTATAACCTTAGCTCCATTCAGGTTTATGATCAATTTATATTAAAATTTTTGGAATGCTGTTTGCAACATTAACATTTCATATGAATTTGAAAAATGATCCATTTCTGGTTGCCAGGTTTTAACCACTAATAATATTGTTTTCTGGTATAACTCAGTTTATGCTTGAATCCTAACTCTTTTTGCTAAGCTATTGAAGATGTGACAGCAGTGCAAACAAGATTATTATGATGCATCAAGTCATTCCAAACCTCTATAATGAGAAAAATGCCCTCACAAAAAGGAACAGATATAAAGGAAGGAATACATATTCACCAGTTTCACAGATTCATTGACATTTCCTCACTATACATAGGAGACAGTCATGACATCTGAGATAAAATATATTCAAAATCTAACTGTTATACCTAAGGCATAACAGCAACCACAGATGTAACTCATGGAAAAAACCCTAAGAAAATTCATTGATTGGCAGATGTGTCTCTCCCATTCCATGAAGTTCAAAAAAGGTCCTGAATGTTGCTAAATAAAGCCTATGCAATGAATTTAAATAAGCAAACTCTTATAGGTCAATTTTATTATTTTTTAATAAATCAAGAAAGGCTACATTCTTTGAGTTAAATTAACCTTAATAAAATCTTTAGGCAAAGAGCTTAGCATTATGGTCAATGCCGCTAAGGCATTTTTCTACTAATGATTATCATTCATGGAAACTTATAATTCAAAGAGATCCTTGTCATCTGCCGCTAAGGCTTTGATCAACTAGTAAAAATCTTCTTGGCAATTTTCCCAAAGATTCTTATTAAAATGTTCATTTTTGAAATTTCAGAGGAGTCTAGCTTCCATCCAAGTTTTCTATTTCTCTATTTTGAATAATTATGCAGAAGGAGTTTTTCCTTCATTCTCGCAGTCTTCATTTTGTGCCCTATTGGTGGAACCTAATGTAGACCAATCTGCTAAACAGAACGCAAAGAGTGGATTGAGAGCTCAGAGTCAATGGGCAACCCACAGAATAAAAATCTATATTTTAATGAGATCTCCTCATCACCTTTGCCCCAGGATTCACAAAAATATTCAAACATGAGAAGCTCTCATTCAGTGGGTGTTCTAGGTGGTCGATTATCTTATTTGGAATGCATAATTTTAATTCTTCCTCAAAGATTAGCATTACTCAAACCTACTAATGTTAGTCCTTAGCTACATATCTTAAGCAACATTAATTTTCAGTAAATAGTTTCCATTTTTTAAACAATTAAGTTAATAGATTTCCTATCTATGACATTATATAACAAATTCACAAGACTCTGATTGATTTGTCAAGATACTCTGATATTTTTATATTAAGAATAACTTCTAAATTATGGTCTCTGAATCCTCAAAAAAATCAAGTATAATTTCATAAGTACTGGGAACTCTAGTGTAAGAACCAGGCATATTTGCAGGTAAATATATAAGGCATGTTTTTGGCTTCACCATTGATTTGTTTACCCTTTGGAGTAAGTCCCTTAACTTGTGCTACTACAGAAATGGAGAAAAGGTGATTTATTCACTCCATATATCAGAGGCTGCCTAAAGATCACTTGGGCTTTAAAGTTGTACAGGTTTTTTAAGAGAAATAATGCATGTACAAAAGTGAAGTATACCTATAAAGAGTAGTTTTGAGCAAAAATTCCAGACTTTACTTACTAAGTTTAAAATTGTCACCCTGGGAAGAAATAATGTTTGGATATTCTTAATTAGGACTGCTTCCTGGGATTAAGTTATAGAATCGGCATCAGTTTCAGAGGCAAATTTATCTGAATAGTCTCAGTTGCAGCACATTGTCCTTTGAACAGAATTTATTTTAGAAATAAACCCTTTCCACACACTTATTAGCTTATTCCTCTATAATGACAGGAACATCTAGATTTTGATTCCCATAATTGCATTGCTAAATTTGTGCCTGGCATGTAGAAGGTTGCATAAGTCAGGAGGAACCTTGAGGTGACACACAGGAAAGTGATGCAAAACTTGATTAAGCCTAAGTGTCTCATACTTCTGATTCACCTTTCATTTTTTTATTTCTATTTATTTTTAATTGCAAGCATTTATTTTTAAAATAAAAAATTATATATATTTAAGATATAAAACATGATGATTTGATAGACATACACGTAGGTAAATGATTACTGCATTCAAACTAATTAACACGTCTTCTCACAGTTACCACTTTTTTTTTTATCTGTGAGAATACACCTGAAATCTAATCTCTTAGCAAATTTCCAGTACTCCAGTATAATCAAGTATAATCATCATACTGTGCACTATATCTCTAGATCTATTCATCCTACATAACTGCAACTTTGTACCCTTTGACCAACATCTCCTTATTTCTGCCACCTCCCTGCCCCTGGTAACCAACTTTCTACTCACTTCTATGTATTTAACTTTTTTTGATTCCACATAAAAACAAGATTAGTGCATTTCTCATTATCTTTCAGGTTTTTCTTGTTCTTTCAAATGACAGAATTTCTCTTTTAAGGCTTAATAATATTTCTCACAATTTCTGAATCTCCTTTTTAAGGTAATATGTAATGTGAAGAAGCTTACCTTCGGTGAACTTTTATGAGCGTAAAAGAGAAGAAAAACTACCCCATCTTTCTGAGTGTTGGTTGGCTTTATAGCTTTACGTATGAAGGAGAAACTTGTTTGAAAAGAACGTTTTTGCTTAATTCACGGAATTTGGCTTATTCCAGAGAATCTGCCTTTTAGATTCTTTTGCATCCAGTGGAATACTATAAATCACAGTCACAAAATGTGAGAAATCCGAATTTCAACATCAAATCAGAGCTCTCAGCTAAAATTTATAATCACACCAAGTACAACCTCAATCATGGTTCAGCTGCAGCAGAGCAGGATACAGCACACTGGGCCATGACATTCACCCAGTGGAAGCTAGTCTGCTTGGGGTTTGACCAGAGAGGTGCGGATAAGAGGATTTGTAGTACAGCACACACAAAAAGGGCATATTTGACCTGGATATCAGTCACTTCACTTACATAAAGAAATGAAGACCCAGAAATGGCAAAGGCGTTGTCCATGGCCTCATAAATCTGGCCCTATTCCTATTTTACTACCTCTGGATTTCTATCTTTACTCAAGGTCAAAGGATGTATCTAATTACTTTCAAAAGGAATTATATTTTTTTTTGTGAAATCTAGATTATTTTTCTTGCCATACATTTCCTTTCCTGCTAGGTGTTTTGTTCCCTGCCCCGTTCCACCTGACCCTTTCAGGTATAATCTTCTCCACTGTCCCAAGAGTATGGGTCTGAGAATGAACGAGCTGTGCTGAATTTGCTCTGGTAAAAAACAAACAAACAAAAAACAGTGATATAATTGGGTCTAAAAATGCATAGTATTGCAAATCTATATGGCATATAAAAAAAGAGGTGATATCCTGCCACCCTGGAATGCTCTTTGAAATGTTATCATATATGTGTTATTGTTATGTTCATATGTGTTCCTTCTGTAATTTCTTTTGGAAGAGCTTCTTAGTTGATGTAGCATTTTAAAATCAACCAACCAGTAGTTAACCCAATCCCATAAAGAAAATAGAGACTGCCAGCAGACATTTAGGACCAATTCTAGTAGTTTCTCAAAATCATAGGCCACATTTGCCATCTACCCACCTGCACAGTAAAATCAGTAAACATTGGCTAAGTATGATGCCAAATATGGTTGATGAAAATCAGATTTTCAGTCATTGGAAATCTGTGGAATGTAGCTCTGTAGACAGATACAAAAGTCAGCTGGCCTTGGCAATAATATCAGTAAGAATTCTTTTAGCTGCTATCTGGCTCAAATAGTAATGACACTTATTATATGACATTACTGAAAGTTGGTTGATATCAGAGTTGATTGATTATTTTGCTTGGCAATGAATTCAATTCTCAGGTTCTTTCCATCTGTCTTCTGGAGTGTTGGCTTCATCCTTAGGTTCATGGGTGCAGAAGTTTCACATTCCATATCCAGACAGACATATCTAGAGGTTAAAAAAAAATCCCTGTCTTCTCTTATCAAAGTAAACTGTCCAGTAAAGTTTTTTATCATTGACTTATCCTCACTTTTTACTCTTGAACCAAATTCTTAGTAGGAGAATGAATTGCTCTGATAGGACAGAATGTCTACTGAAGGTGGGAGTGGGTGCCATGCACGACGTTCATTACAGCAACCCTTTGGATTTAAAGATCCATGTAGTCCACATTAAGGAATTCTCTAAACAGGTGAAAAGTAAAGACACATTAGTTTTCTCTCCCCTTCTTGAGTGCTACATGATATATATTTCCAATTCATTGTTGTTTAATATAATTATTACCTGTAGAATATTAAAATATTTCCAAAGTATTTTCCAGTACATACCAAATAAATTATCTAATTTGGTCCTCACATCAATCATGTGGTCAGAGTGTATTAGTTTTCTACTACTACTGTAACCATTTACCACAAACTTAATGGCCCAAAATAACATACATTTATTTTCTTGTGGTTCTGAAGGTCAGAAGTCTGATGCAGGTTTCAATGGGCTAAAGTCAAGACATAGGAAAGGCCAGTACCTTTCTGGAGACTCTTAGGAGGAATATGTCTCCTTACCTTTTATTGGTCTCTAGAAGCTGCCTTCATTCTTTTGGTCATGGCCCACTTCCAGTTTTAAAGTTTACACCAGTGAGTTGTGTCTTCACATTGCATCACTCCAATCTTGCTCCCACCTCCTCTATCTCCCTCTTCCATTTTTAAGGACTCTGTGGAGACTGTGTCCATATGGATAATTCAGAATGATTTCACCATTTTAAGGTGGGCTGATTAGCAATCTTAGCTCTGTCTGTATCCTGAAGTCCCCCTTGCCATGTAACATAATATACTGTCAGGTTTCTAAGATTAGCAACATCTTTAGGGGGGCACTATTCTACCTACCACAAATAGGTATTTTATTACATTCCCACATTGTAAAGCAACAAGGGCACAGAGAGTCTAAAATTTGCACAATGTCAGACAACTATTAACTGATAGAGTTAGGAATTCAACTCATTTACTCAGACCCCATACTCAGTGGCTTATTTTAGAAGACAGAACATTTTCTCCCAAACAGATTTCTAAAAAAATGCTTTATTTTCAATGTTTAATGTAGCATACTCATATTATATGTAAATATGAAATAGAATGTTCTGAAGATATAGTGAAAAAATTGTGTTTTTGCTGGATGGATGCACAAGTATTAATTTGACCACAAGTTTGGTCTGAATGAATGTAGAATGAGGAACAATCACTTTTCATTATCTGGTTCTCAGCTTAAAGTTATCTCAGAGAGGCCTTCCTTGAGCTATAATCTCAACAGTGGCCTATCCTCCCTCATGAAGTTCCTTTATCATATCACTTGTTATTTCCCTCAGGGTACCAATCACTATATAAAATAATTGTTGTGATATATTTGTTCAGTGTATATGCGCCCCCCACCTCTCATAGACGGAAGAATATAAGTTTCCTAAAAATAAGGACCATATCTCTCTTGCTCATTCTACAACTAAGGTAGAGCTAGAATTTAGCAGAAAATTGATAAACAGCTGTTCAATGAGCATTTGCAAAAATTATCTGCTCAGAAGAGGGCAGATGGAAGTGAGGTAGAAGAGGGTCTTTTACCAATTCTGTTTCTATATCATAACTTCTGCAGAACTGGCACCATCTATATGAAACAAAATTTACTTCATCATCTCTTTATGATTTGTGCCCAATTAACTACTTTTCCTTCTCTTTTTCTATTAAAAATAACACAATGATGAACATCATTTTACAAATCCTTTTTTTTATCTTGATTTTTATCCTTATATTAAATTCTTAGAACTGAAATTACTGAGTTAAAGGGTCAGTGTATTTTTAAGGTTTTTGTTAAATATTGTCTGTTTTCCAGAAAGGTTGTGTCCAATTATATTCTTACCAGCACATGTGGAAAGATCTCTCTCTGATCATATCCTGGGAAAGGATGAGTGTTGACTTCTGAAATATTTCCTAATTTTAAAAGCCAGAAGAAAAGAATCTCATTGCTTTGGGGGAGGGTTTTTTGCTTTGTTTTTTTGTTTTTGTTTTTGTTTTTTATAATTACTAACGAACTATACAATTTTCACGCTTGCTATTTTTTCTAAGTCTACTCATTCTATTGATGATTTCATGTGTTACAAATTTTTATATCTTTGACCATTTTTTTTCTTTTGGATTCCATTTTTTAGCAATTCATTATACTTTCAATGGATTAATAATATCAAATCTCTATTAATTTGGGGTATTTTCCCACTTTGTCTTTTATCTTTTGATTTTCTTTGACATACAGCAAATTTTATTTTTTCCAGAACCTCAGGAATATATTGATTATAACACTCATCACATGATATGCTGTCATCATCATCTGTATGACTCCTCTTTTTCTTCTTTAATATGTTTTCAGTGTATGTGTAGAGAACATACAGTATTTTATTTTATATGTGTATTTTCATTTAAAAATTTATTATTTTTCTTAATTTTCATTCAACCTAGTTTTTAAATCAATCCACCATGTTATGTACAGTGTATTGTTAAATCACATGTTATAATCACTATAGTAGATGCTGTTGGAGTTCTGCTTATACTCTCAGATTTTCTTACCATTTTTGTGTTTATTAAATGGATTTCAAATGCCCAGCACTGGCAGTTTTGCTGGTAGTTTGACCTTAGGAATTCATTTTGCTGAAGTGCGTTGCAAGCCAGAGTGTGTAGAAATTAACATCCCCTGGATAGCACTCAATGATGGCTGCTGTATGTA
The DNA here is from genome assembly GCF_014176215.1 of Rousettus aegyptiacus. Lineage (NCBI taxonomy): Eukaryota > Metazoa > Chordata > Mammalia > Chiroptera > Pteropodidae > Rousettus > Rousettus aegyptiacus. The sequence goes on along the minus strand of NW_023416284.1, from coordinate 122,202,026 downwards.
GGTGGATAAATACCTCTGCTCCCTTGCCCTGGGCTGATGTTTTCCACCTCCTATCTGTGAATTTAGGCTTCAGTTGTCTTCTGTAGTAGTTGGCTTAAAAACAGTCTCTGATTGGCTGCTTTCCTTCCCCACTTCTCTTTTGGCTTTCTTAGTCTTTGTCTCAAGGTCTGCTTCTGGAGGGAACCCTACCTAGTAAAGCAGCTATTCTTTTTTATCTGCATTCCTAGTGGTTGATTGATAGATTGTTTCCAACACTGCATTACCATAAAAAAAGTGTGATAAATATAATTATCTTAATAAATCTATGTAAGATTTCTCTAGGCTATATTATCTAGGAGTAGGTTATATAAATATTGAGTATATTACCTGGGGCCATGAGGTATATTCATATGTAATTTCACTTCATACTTCCAGATTGCTTTTGAGAATTGCTGTTTAGTTATATTCTCAGTACTACAGTATACATCTTCTTTTTATCCCACATCCTCATCAGTATTTCATGTCATTCAACTTTCCAGTTTTTGCCATACTGCTGGGTATTTAAGTATTATTTGATTTGTATATTTCTACTTGTTAGTAAAGTTAGTGCTTTTCTTTCCTAGTCTTAGTTGAAAGGTGTCTGTTCTGTGAATTCTCTTTGTCCTTAGCCCAATTTTTCCATTGAGCCTCCCAATTATCTTGCCGATTTATAGAAACTACTATATATTCTAGATTCCAATTTTCCTTCTTTTTGACATGATAAATATCATCTCCTTATGTGTCAAATCTTTGTTTTAGTTATATATTGTGTTATTTATGGAAAAGACAACTTTAATTTGGATTTAGTAAAATCTATCAGTCTTTCCCATTGTATCTTATGATTTGGAGGTCTTAAGAAATCCTCCTCTACCCATAGGTCACAAAGATATTCTCTAGTATTTTGGTTTTCTAATATCTTTACTTTTATATTTAGAACTTGAATACATTTAGAGTTATGTCTATATATATTCTGTGATGTAGAAATTAAATTTTTCTTTCTTTAGATCATAAGCTTATTTTCTTGATACCATCTGCTATGAAGTCAATTTTTTCTACTGATTTGTGATTCTATACCTTTCTATTTTGTTGGGCAGGTCTATTCGTCTGCACAGGTGTTAATACAACACTGTTTTAATTACTCTTGCTTTATAATGTGTAGAAAAGCAATCTTTCCCTAGCCCTCAGGTCTTTATTTTCAAAATTGTCTTAAATTTGTTTCCGTATATATTTTGGATCATTTTGCCAATTTCCAAAAAAAAAAAAATTTTTTTTTCTGTACAATCGAATTGAATTTGCGAATAAATTAGCAGAGTATTTACTCCATGGTAATTATGCTTACCTAATCTTGTCTATTCTGAGAGCACATATATATTCACATATATTTTTAATTTACAATGAATTAATTTTTGTACATTTAACTTATTACATCTTTAAAAATTTTGTTAAGTTATGGAAGTAAAGATTTTATTATATTTTTGCAATAAATTATTCTTCATCTAATTGCTTCTTCATTGATTCGTGATACAAATTTATCCCACTTTAACTTATCGCAATGCAAGAATTATTTTTTCTTCTATTTGTGCTGTTGCGATGATTTTCAACTGCATCTCATAATCATTGTATGTTTAATATTTGTAATTCTTGGAAAGGCCTGGCCTCACTGATCATTTTTGTTTCTTAACATTTTGGGAGGCTTGTCTCATTCATTTGTTCTTTTGTATAAACAATTGAAATACCATTACACGTTTAATTCTAAAATTCTATTAGAATATTGTTTATAATTATGTGAAATGTCAAATTAACTTTTTAAATTACATTTTTATAAGTCTATATTTTAATGTGATTTTTCATTAATCAAAATTTCTGTGTCATTCATATGTGTCTTTTCTAACTGTCTTGCTTTAGAGATGATATTTCTAAAGTGCTCTTCGGTCCCTCTTCTGGTTGTAGAAGCTGATAAGAATGGGGAATTATTTAGAGAGATCTGTCAAACTAAATATGTTGCATAAAAATAACTTTGAATGTTAGCAGCATTGACTCAGGGATATGTCACCCCTTAGATTAATTGTGGGATATTAATAAGAAATACCACTTTATCCAAAAGCAACATATAAATAACTCATGTATTAACTAGGAATGGGTTTTGTACAAGGAATGAACTCAATAATTACAGAATCGAATTATCGAATGCTGCAATTCTAACTTTAAGCTTTCCTTTGTCTAAGTTTTATTGACTAAGATAATTTATTTAATGATGTAACAGGATTGATCTGTCACAATTTAATAGTATTCATCCAAAGGTTCTGTCGTATCAATGCAAATAGTCATCCTTTTGGTTGAACTAATTAAAGCTTTCCAAACCACATATTGTTTGCATTCATTTTTTGATTTAGCAACAGCTTCGGAAATTTTGTACACTACAAATATTTTCTACACATGACTTCACTAATCATTCCTGAGCTGGGAAAGAAGCCAAAACACTTGATACTCATGCTGCTTTTTGTTGAAAATCTGCATGTGCAGATTTTGTGTCTCTTTATTTTTCCTGGTATGTGTTATTTAATTATTTTAATTGCATTGTGGGAGAGGTCTGTATAGACTGAGTCAGGAAAATAAGACTAAGGAGATCCCTGAGGATCAACTCTGCAGACAGCTCATTAATCTTTACATCAGCAGCTAATGTTACAGTGGCAATTCCAATCATAGAATGGTACAAAACATAATTGAAAGTTTAGAGCAGTAACAAAGTTATCAGGTGAACAATTCATATGCCTGTATCCGAGTATCTATTGGTAACAGCAGAGAAGTTGTTGCAATACACAAGAAAGAATTTCAATTCAGAGAATTAAAACGCAGAGCTATAGGTATCTGTGCCTTTTTTCACTACTAGTAGACCTGTAAGTGCCTGAAGTGGATTGAAACACCTGCTAAATTCCAAATGACATGTCATTCTAAGTCTGGGTTCATGAAGCCTCGCTTTGTCTTACCCTTGAATTCAGATACAGGGCTCAACTTAAGGTTTACAAACTTCAAATATCCTGCCCTTAACACATCCATCCCTTACCACTGTTTTGTCTCTACACAGCTACCAGGTTCTCATATATTTAAAAAAATAATGTTGCACTATTCACGTGTTCAAAATAAATTTAAAAAAAAAAAGTTGCTAGATGATCTTATTCTAGGTTGCTTTCTGAAGTCATCTTCTTTCTATCTCCTTTAGGTTCAATCCACTGCAACCACACTAGCTTATTTGTTGTTCTTTGGACTTGCTAAACTTATTTTTATCTCAGGTACTTTGCACACTCTTCTCTATTTGTGATCTTTCCTCAGGTTTTCACATATTGCTTCTTTCTTAATACAAGTATTTTTATTAATCATCTCCCAAATGATTTCTGTGTGAAACACCTGCCATCACTGTCTTGACCTGCCCTGTTTTTTTTTTTTTATTTTTGTCTTCATAACCCGTCTTCTATACTAAAATTTCAGGAAAGTGAAGCAAAATTTATTTTATATTGTGTCTCAATGTATCCCCATCTATCTCTCATAATTTATGAACACCAAATATGTGTAAGAATCAAAATCATAAAAAGTTAAACTTTATCACCTTAGACTTATTCAGTCATGGAAACATTTGACTTCCATTTATTAACTAGTCAACAAATGTAAATTGAGCACCTGCTATGAGTTGGACATTGCTCCAGGCAGTGGGGTAAGTAAAACAGATGTGGTCCCCAATGTCCAGAGTTTATTTCTGGTGACATTATTCATGTTGAAATTATGTCAAGTTTTTACTCATTAGAAAAATCTGTGTTTATCTTGGATTTCAATAAGAAAGAAATCCTTTGTTCATAATCAGAGGTGGTCTTGAGAAGCTATCACAGGCCTCCACTGAAAGCCTCAGTTCACCTTCATAATAAATACAGTAAGTAAATATCACATGTGTTACAAGTGTAACTCCTTTGACTACATATTCTAATGAAATATTTTTCTAACATTTTTTGACTTCTGCCAAATCAACAGAAATACACAGTGAAACATGGACATCAGTTTTAAATATTTATTAATTTGTTAGAGCTGAAGACAGCAGCAGCACAAAGACACTATAGTGTCTTATAGGTAAACATGTACAAAAATAGAGTTTTAGGACCATTTTATCTCTGCCAGGGGCAATAATCCAAAAATTTTCACTTGCTTTTCACTTTTCATTCATAAAATCACCAGTCGCTTTTATTAATATCACTTCCAGTTGCCTTAATAAAATATTTCCTGAAGAGCTAGGGTAATAACAGGGCTATTATTGAGATTTTAAACAGTTTACACCAGCAGTGTATGAGGGTTCCTTTTTCCCCACAACCTCTTCAACACTTGTCCTGTTATTACTTGTCCTGTTGATGATAGCCATTCTTACAGGTGAGAGGTGGTATTTCATTGTGGTTTTGATTTGCATCTCCTGAATAGCTGGTAGAGAATCTTTTCATATGTCTATTGGCTGTTTATATGTCTTTTTGGGTAAAACGTCTGTTTAGGTCCATGGCCCTTTTTAAAATTGGATTGTTTAGGGTTTTTTGTTGTTGTTGTCGAGTTGTATTAGTTCTTTCTATATTTTGAATATTAGCCCCTTATTGGAAGCATTGATTGCAAACCTCTCATTCAGTTTATTGACTCTGCTTTGTTGAAGGTTTCTTTTGCTGTGCAGACGTGTTTTAGTTTGATATAGTCCCAGTGATGTATTATTGAACTGTACACTTATACGTATATAATTTTATTAACCAAAGTCACCTCAATAAATTTAATTTTAAAAAAAGTTTGAATCATGGTCTCAATGGAAAACATTATCCATATCAGAACCTCATTACTTTACTATTTTATGTCCCTTAGATATGCACTAAAAGGGAAATATCTATACCTCTAAACATTTTGCTTTCAAATTCTCCCATAGTGTAGAATACTGTAGTGTTGAAAATAATTAGTTTAGCTTTTAACCTCTCCCCCACCACACACAGTGTATTTCTGTTCATAGTAGATTGGACTAAGATCCTTTTCTGATTGAAAACCCATAATCAAGTCTTCCCCATAAAATCCCCAAAGGGCTCAGCAAGGAGGTTTGCCTGGATTCCTTAAGTAATTAACAGCATTAATTAACCGCTCAACTGTGCCTCAATGTGCTGCCTTCATAATTATGTTAACTTATATATCTTTTTTATTCATGGACAGTTGTGCATGTGTCTGACTTCCCAGTAAGATTCAAGACATAGAGCATCTCTGATTTCTATCTTTTCCCCCATGTTTTTCATGATTCCTAAAGCATATGTGATAGATGCACAGTAACATTTTTTTTTTTTTTTTTTGAAATCTACTAAGTTAAAGACAAAGTAATACTCTGGTAACAGGAGGCTATTATAAAATGTTACAGTGGTTCAGAGTAGAAAATGTTTTTGGAAAACCATTTACAACTTAATTTTCCATTTAGTTACTATACTCTGATTTTCATATATAAATACTCTTGTGTATACCTAGATAATAAATACTCCACAAGTGTTTGTTGGCTATTTAGGCTACATTTAAAAAATTATAACAACTTATATTTATAAAGAATTTAAGTGAGTCTCGTGGAAGCTATAATTAGAAATATATGTAGAAATTCATTGTCAACAAAATTAGTTGTTGTGGAGATTAGATGGACTTTTTTGGTGGAGGTAGGGAATTTTTTTTTTTTTTTTTTAAGGAAGTTCTCTTTTCTCCTCAGACTAACTCATTGTTCTTCCAACAATCTAAACTCCAGGGCTGATAGTACCATAGGAAATATGTAATCTGCAGTTATAATGGAGGCTGCTTTAAATTGGGGGAGTTGGTATGATTTATCTCCATTAAGACACCTAGTTTAACATTGTCAAAACTTTTTACAATTATCTACTTTTCACACTATTCTCTCCAGAATAGGCAAATAATTTTTTTTTTATAACATGAGAATATTTGTCATAGAGATATTTAACAAAACAGCCAGAGTCACAAAATTTTCTAAATTCTATCTCCACAACTATTTCTTGGGAGCTCTTTCAGCAATTAATATTCTAATGTAGGGGATTTCTCCCTGAAGTAATCACATGAGAGGATAAGATTTAGAGTGGCATGACTTGATCAAAAACCATTCTCTCAGCATGTGCAGAAACCACATTTCTTTGCAGGTCATTTAACCACTTAGGTTTGGCATTCCAACAACCTTTTGGTCTGCCTTTAGATGCATGACTATGTCTGTCACCAGCTTTACATCTTGCTTCCTAAGAAGGAAGAATTGCCCTGAAAAATAACATCTGTCTTAGGTAAAAAAGATCAAAACAGAGTAAGTGAAAATAAGACACAGAAACAGCCTCATTTAATGTGACCCAGAGTATGAAAAGCATTGGAAGCAAAATTGAATTTGATTCAGCAGAAGATAAGAAAATCTGTGAGTTGCTAGTCGAGAATGGGTTTGTTCTGCCCTTTCATTTATAACTGTAATCATAGAAGTATTATCACAGACAAAGGGAAATTATCTTCAGTAATCAGACCTTTAGAGAAAGTATCAGAATAGGCTGGTTAGAGTTCAGGAAGATCAGAGGCAGTTATAATAGGATACTGCTCAGACAGGGGTGACAGACTCATGTTTTTGGAGGAAAAAAATTAAATGAACTATTAAAGTGGTTTAAAAATAAAACAAAACAAAAGTTAAGTTACTTCTGATACAAAGAAGAATTCAAAGTAAAATAAACAAAACAATTAAACAGGTATTATCATCTAAGGATCAAATGTTTCTGAACAATATTCTGTACTATATGTTGAAACCTTTAAAGGTGGTAAAGAAACTCTTCAAATAAGTAATAGGATGAGATATGACATCTGGTACAGTGACATATACTGAACTTCTGAGATTTTGTTATACACAAGGTGGCAAATGCATCCACTGACCCAGTCTGTGTGCTCTCAAAGAACACATGTTGATGAGCTCCCATGGTGATTACTAAAATGCCTCCACATTTAGGACACAGTCCACACCAGCCTTTCCTAAACTAAGATTGAGGTTAGTCTTCCATCTTCCCACTTCATATTGGTACACTTAAAAAGAATCTAAAGGAAAATCTACACAGGAAGACATTCTAACTCATGACAATGAGGAACTGATACAGCTGTGACTGCCTTTTCCTTCTTCCTACTACCCCAACACTTAAGTCTCTGCAAATCTCAGGTTTGATTTGTTTCTTCATGAGAGAGATTAAGTGAGGTAAATAGCTTGGAAGAATAATTTATTCCATACTACATGAAAGATATAAGGCATATAGTGTTGACCCCAGTCTATGTTGAAAGAGGGGGCAAAAAACAAAGTATTGCAAAATATTCTTAGAACTGTTTTTTTCTACTATTTTTCAAATTATGGTCATGTGTAATATTAGCTGTATTTTCCTTATTAATTAATAAACTAAAACTTAGCTATTCTATTGGTCTCTTTAATGTATATTTTCACATATAGTTAAAATCATTGAGTGTTATAACTTTCCTAATTTGTGTAACTCAACAGTGAAGTTGATTAAGCAAGCTGAGAACCCTGAGGCAGAATGACCAATAAAGTCCAAATAGCTCAGCCAGTGTAAAAGAGAGGACACGAAAGCATGTAATTCATGAAAAAAAAATTAACAGTAACAGATAAGATGAAATCGTTCTATAATATAAACCAAATCTGCATATTTGGGGACCTTAGATACCTGTTAGTTCCTTTCACCCTCTCAATTAGCAGAGGAGAGTCTCAGACCATTAGACTTCTCCAAGCTAGAGAGTCAACCCTGGACAAAGTTAGGGCCTGAAGCTTGATCTACCTCCTAAAGTAATAATATTCATTCTCTTCCAGCATGCTGCTTTATGTAGAGATCATTTGACTAAACTTGCTCACTTGTGATGAGAAAGCTGAGACATAGAAGATTTGTGAACCTAATTTTTAAAGAAAGAAAATTTGAATGCTCCCTTTGGGGAAAATAAGATAAACACTATGAGAAATGACAACAACAACAGCAACAACGAAATCCTATCTACAATGAAAAGAGAAAACCAGGAGCAGTAGTGAAAGTGGAGGCACTCTGAAATAAAGTCATCAGAAGTGAAAGCCAGTCTGGCAGAGTGGACTGGACTGAGGATTAGAGCCCAGATTCTGGACAGAACCATCAAGCACAGGGCGTCTGTCTTCTCTTGACCATTCCTCAACACAAATACACTCCCCACTCTGCCAGACAATGTCTGAAATCTCTTGAAAGAGGGTAGCTTGGTAAAAATGAGAGTGTTTGTCACAAAAGCTCCCAAAGATAGTGAAAGAGATGGTCATGCAAGACAGATTTTTTTTTTTTAAACAGCTAGACAGAAAGCAGGAAGCAGTGCAGGCAGAAGACTAAGGGTGGTGTGAATATCTGTATATTCAATAACCTATGAGCAGCAGATTGACAACAGCCAGTGGAGTAGGACTGCAGACTGGAAGAGTGTCTGATAATTTACAAGGAAAGCCCTTCCTACCTAGGGATTCTTTAAAAAAAGTTAACTAAAGACCCACAAACTGCTGGAGAGACAGGGGATAGAAATATTCTGGTAACACAGGTACACAACACCAGGGGTTCATGGGAATATCAGGGAAAGGGTATTTCTTTAAAAACATATGGGCTTCCTACTAAGCAGAGGGCTAGGATTCCAAACAAAACAACTTGGCACATTTGTTTAAGTATGATACTCTTATATTCATAAGCTGCCAAATGTTGTTCATTTGGTTATGTGTACACAAGATGATTGGTAATGGAGAAAAGACACAAGAAATAATAAAAATGGATAAAATAAGAATGAAAAAGCACAAATCTGAGATCATTTAGCATAGGCAAACAACTTCGTAGAATTGATTAACCCTTCCTGCCTGACATCAGAAATAGATTTCCATTTCCGTATTTATTTATGACTTAAAATGGTTCGAATGTCTCTTCACTTTATCTACGGAGCTCTAGTTTTTCAATGTTATTTCTTTATTTTTGTGGTTAATCAAGGAGAAAACTGTTGATAGTCTTTAACACTTCTTGATCTCCTTTTTTACAGTAAAAGCTCAAAACATTTGGAAAGTGTGGTAGTGAGCAGAGAACAGTCATCAGAGAGAGGTAAGAATATAGAAGCACTATAAATAAAAGAAGAAAAATAGCAAGAGCTACAAGGCTCAATGTACCTTATACAGATCTTAGAATTCACAAATAAACACACACACACACACACACACACATACATAAATATGTGTATGTATATATACTTGTGTGTATATGTGTGTGTGTGTGTGTGTGTGTGTGTGTAGTTGCCTAAGCTCACTTCCCCCACAATGTGATCCTATTTGTAAATTGGATCATTGCAGATGTAGTTAGTCATAAGATTATAGTAGAGTAGGGTAGGTCTTTAATCCAGTATGAGTGGCATCCTTATAAGAAGAGGGCATTTTGGATACAGAGAAGACAGTCAAGAGGCAGAGTTATGTATCTACAAACCAAGGAATTCCAAGGATTGCTGGAAAACACCAGAAGATGGGAAGAGGCAAAGAAGGATTCTCTCCTAGAGCATTGCTCGTTTTCTGTTAATTTTCACATAATATAATTTTTTTATGTATCGCATCCACTGTACTCAATTTAGTATTATATTATAAATAATTTTTTGAAAAACGATTGCTTTTGACACATGTCAAGGAGCAAGTTTGACGATTAATCTGAACTGTGGAGATTATGTGCAGTGCTTCCAAGCTCCTTGAAGTTAGCATAGGAAATGCATCTTAAGAACGTGGTTCTGCTCACTAACTTCGAAGTGTTCATTATTGTCCGGAAGGTACTAATGAGTAGACAGAAAAACTTGAGAAAGAAATGCTGGAGGCAATGCTTACAAAAGACTCTTACTTCTTTTAAATCATGTAATGCAGAAAGTGATTCCAAATACCAGAAACGAAATGTATTTAATTTGTCCTAGATTGTAGTAAATTCATTAACGTGTCCATTTAAAAACATACAATTGTCATATGTTTCCAAAAGGTAAAACCACATTTATTTTTCTTAAATGTAAATTTCTCTTTGACTCTAGAGTACTTTAACTAAGGTCACTTTTAAGGCTAGTTTTATTAGATTTTTTTTCAGTGGTGTGCTGGCGAGAAGAAAATCAAACTCCAGTGTAACATGATCCAGGAATATATTTTATCCATGTCATAAATCTATGACAAAAATGGATGTCATCTTGAGCTTCATGAGTAATAATACAAATGCACTTTTCTTTTTTTTCTTTTATGGTGATCCACAGTCTTTTCAAGCAGTTACAGAATGGCAGCAAATCTCCTACAAAGTAAAGTAAAAGAATTTGTTGAAAAGGGATAAGTGGGTGGAAATTCTCCACTAAAACATTGCATTTTAACAAGGATGGTGATATTTAAAAGAAAGTGTAGATTGTTAACTGATAGTACCTAATAATATATATATTTTTGTAATCACGATCTTCAAATTCCAATGATGTTGAATTTGAGGGTATTATGAAGTTTATACCATAAATGTTGGAATATTGGAAGGTATACCATAAATATTGGGTTTGAAATATTGGAGTAAAGTCAAGGTCATTTTTTTTTTTCTGACCAATAGTCAATTATCATCTCAATGGGAAAAAATTACCAAATGATATATTGGAAGAAAACTGTGAATAGTATTAAAACTTTTGTAGCAGTTTTTCCTCCCCGCCCCCCCCCCAGAATGAACATTTCAGTAGTAAATGTATCATGGTTAAATTGGGTAAAGCACCTGAACAAGGACAAACATTGTAATAAGTGACAATGTCAATTAGGAGGTGTTTGTGATAATAGATGACTATTGGATTAAGCGTTTGAAATTTTGTTTCCGATTTAGAAATACCTACTCTTCAAAGGCATTTTATAAAGTAGGAGTTCCAGAAGTAGCAGATTTATTTTAAAAATGTTTAAATATATATTTTCAGTACACTTTATACTTTGACTATGTGACCACAGATCTAAAAAATTATGTAAGCAAAAATATTGCATCACTTTTCAGAAAAAATTATTTTCCACAACTAGAAATTTGAGAATTTAATGACATGATCATCAACTTTAGACAAGTAAATTATAACTTATTAAAAGATTACCAGTAGAAAAATGAAGCAGCAACATTTAAAACTTCCTGTGCTGTCATAAATTTTGAACGCATATCACAGCTGTCATCTTTCCATTCACATGTAGGAATTTATCAAGTGTCATTATGTGTCAGGAACTGTTCTCGGTCCTAAGGAACAAGAGTTGATCCTTGATGTGAAAATTTTGTGGCTTTATCATTTCAAATAGATTTTTTTTTTTATCAAACAATTCAGGTTTTGTCATTTATTTATGACATTTTTCTCTGTTTCTACTCTTCCAAATATTTTGTTCTTACCTTTATTTGCATTTCGAATTTAGATTCTTTTTTAAAGTAACATTCTTCAGATACACAAATCATGTTTAATATCTATGTTTTGAATATTGTTTATATTCTTTCATGTTTTCATCTTTAATTGTCTTATATTTCAAAAAAGTACCTGGGTAATCTTACATGAAATACTAATTTTATTTTCTCCTTTGTGTTCATATTATGAAATATGAATAATTAAATCCAATATGTTTCTTCTATCAAGAGTAATTTGAAACTTTATATCTCTAAACATTTTTTTAAGTTTAAGAGGCTAACATATTTTTCTAAAAATCATTTAATTCATTGGTTAATAAATTACCCTTGACAAAACGTGAAAATAGTAAAACATTTTTAAACTGTTTTTCAAGCAAAAGCATACACCGATATTTTACATTTATTAATTGTTTTGTATAGTTAAAACCTAAAAAGCAGTAAGAAAATGTTAATGAAATCAGTTAGAAATTGCTGTCACAGATATATCATTTCATCAATGGATGGCAGATTACCAAAAACCATTAAATGGCACATTGCATTGGATTATTAGTGTGCATAACTATCGTTTCTAGTCTGATCTTTAGGTTAAAATATGAACACTTTGTTTATATAACTCTTACTTCGAGGTGTGAATAGTATAGATCAAGCCAATTAACTGTGATACATAGTATTCTGTGGTGTTTTTTCAAAGCCAGCGTGTACTAGAACATAATTTAATACCTCTCCTCTCTAAGAACAGTGATGTATATCTATTTAAATATATTAAATTTACATTTCTACTTTGTCATTTTATTGGGTGTGGGGAGTGGCAAAATTATATGGCTGTGAGCTAGCCAGTTGTACCTATACTATTTTCATCTTTAATAGTGTCCTTAGATATGCTCAGACTCCATTTACTTAAATAGTATCTACTTCTCATTATTGAATAAATTTTGATCTGAAAATTAGTTAGGAATTGTTGAACTCCTTATCTCTGTCACATGTGTCACTTTTCGCTAAGCCCCTGGGATGCTGTGATTTTCCAGGACTACTTTCTCTCTTGCCCTCTCCCCCTCACTAACGTTTTAATAAAAACTTTGGGTGTCTCTTTTTAATAACCGTGAAGGAAACTAGCTACATATATTTCAGCCATCATGCAATCTTTCCCAACTAGTTCATAAAATGGGCTTGCTGCCAGATTTCCTGGAGCTGGGTTCTCCAGCAGGAGTTCAGTTGTTAACACTTTTTCCTTCATTCAAAGGATTACCAAGATTCAAGACCTAAAATGAGGAATTCTAATCTCATGCCATTGCCATATTCCATTGATATTTCTTGCTTTTCTCTTGAGGTTGCATTTACTCTCACCCCTAACCCCCCAAATGACACATGATCCAATACATATGCTTGAAAACCTGTCAAAGACATTTCAGCCCACTGGCTTTCTTGGTGTTCCTTCGACAAGCTGTCTTAAGACATTCATCAAATTACAATTTTTTAAAAAAAAATAGTTTTATTTGTCATAAAAGTTATAAAACAAATTGAAGATAATAAAAATTATGGCATAGTTGGGGGTTCCCATTGAAGAGCTGCTTCTCTCGTCTTTTTACCAAAGAAACTTCAATTTCCTGAAGTTTCTGAGCAGCAGCAGGCTGGAAGTGAAAACACCCCTGAAATTTCTTGTCTAGTTTTCATCATGTTGCTATGAGCATTTTTCTAGCAATGGCTCCCTTCAGAGCAAACACTAAGCCTTACTATTACACAAGCCAAACTCACTCCAGAATCATGGCCTTCCTTCTTGCTGTTTTCCTCTGCCTGCTTTATTTTCTATGCAAAGATATTCAAGGTCTCTTATCTTCCAGTTCTTGGAGCAAAGCCAACTCCCTCCTTATCCATTCTAGAGTACTCTCCATCCCTTGTCAGTCTCTGTTCCACTGCCTTACTTATTATATAAACAAACAAACAAACAAAAATAAGCACTCAATGAAACCTGAATTTTATTTATTTTCATATTCATTGTCAGTCTATCCCCATCGGAATGGAAGCTTCATTAAGGCAGAGAATGTGTCTGCCTTGTCCTGTTCTCTGCTAAATCTCTAGATGTTCAACAAACAGTTCTTAAATCAATGAAATAAAATTGGAAGGAAAATATAAAGCTACCAAAATGCATATTTTGTTGGAAACATTTATCACACACATATTTCTGGTCCATTTTCTGTGCTTCTGTAGCACATCATTTTTTCCATTATTGCAATACTGTTCGTATTGGATTTAATTGTTCATGAATTTATCATTCTCCTTAGAATGTCGGTTGTATAAGTGTCATGGCTTTGCCTCAACTGTGGCACTCTGTCATAGTTTCTAGAAACAAAGAAACAGTCTGTTCGTTGAATTATTGAGTGGGTAGATGAATTCATTTAGTATTTATGAATGTGTTGCTATTTAGTTATTGATTTTTCTAAGTAACTGTGTCATATTTGTAAAAATAATCATTGATATCTACTGGATTGAATACAAGGCACCAAGTGATTGTTTACAATGTCTCAGAGCCTTGTTACTTAATACCTAATACCAGATTTATGCCTGTATATATTCAATTACTGTGGGAGGATGCATTAATTGAACGTAAATATTAATGATTTGGCTAATAATACTATAGCTAAATTAGTCCCTGACCTCCTATCATTTAGTTTAGGAAGTGATTCAGGATCTTCAGGATCTAATAGAGTCCAGGGTTCTTTTCATAAAGCTACCATTCTCATATGTATCTTCATGCAATAAATATGCTGCATCTTCATAAGCTAAAATTTTTCTTCTATTTTTCCTATATTCTTTGTACTCTTTCTGATAATTTTGTAAATAGAATCTTGTTTTTCTTTAATTCTGAAGTTTAACAGTACATGTCCCTAGTTTTTTATTATTATTATTTTTATTTTTTGCTGAGAGTAGAAATGTAAATAAGCCATCTGTCCTACATAAATGGCTTCCCTTAAGTGCTTTTTGAGTTAGTAGATGGAAGATTATCCTTTCCTTACATTACAAATGCAGTGCTAAGGACACGGGTAGTGGGAACACTTGTCATTTCTAAAAGCTTTTTGAACATAAGGCTCCCAGATTAGGCTGTTTTCTCTTCAAATTCACCTTCAGACATTTGAGAAAGTGCAACCCGAGGATCTCTTCTGGTGCATCATTCTACTGCCAGCAGTCCTAAGCTCTTTCTGAATGCTCTGTATATAATCGGGTCTAACTGAAGAGCCTAGAAGTTGCAAAAGAACAGATTGGGTAAAAATTGGTAGGTCTAAACAGATAATAAGTGGCTGTTAAAAGAAATCAATTTTCATGAATGAGCTAAAAGGGTTGACTATGGAAACAAATAATTAGAAGGCCAACTCTAATCAACTGCTTAAGCAGGTCATTAAAAGAATTTTATTACCATATTATGACTTCCAGAGAAAAGCCACATGCTGTAGATGAAAAATGAAATTTACTGACTTTCAAAGGAATCTGGATGTCTTTTTTCTTTCTTCCTTTGTTCCAACCTTCCTTCCTCCCTCTCTCCTTTTGTTTCTTCATTTCTTCTTTTTTGAAAGAAATCTGAATATCTTTTGACTTTGGAAGGAATTTCTTTCTTTTCTCATTTCCTCCTTTCCTACATTTTTTGGGGGTGTGAGGGTTTAGTTGAGGACAAAAAGAGGCTGTGGAGAAGCAATAAATCTAAACCAAGATAATGAATAAAAGCTACTTTACTTGGCATGAGATAACACCTCAGATTAGGATATAACT